>NC_135321.1:30591990-35391990 GCF_048772815.1 Callospermophilus lateralis | reverse complement strand
CTTTGAGTGATGCACCTCCACTCAGGCATGGGTGGGAAGAGGCCAGGAGTATGTGAGATTTCTTGCCCAATATCCTGATCAATCCTGAGAAAGTAATATCACAGCAGGGAAGGGAACGGAAGTGGAACTTGAGCCCACCTGGACCCCAGGAGTGGGGAAGATGCTTCTATTCTAGTGGACCAGCCATGGGTGTCTACATGAAATATCCTCAGGGAGGAGAAAGGCTCCTCATCAAACTTCCAAAATGTGCTAGATGCAACCCCCCTTGTATACATTTGGTATCTCACTGACTAAATATCTGATTTTTTTCTTGGTCTGTTCATATTTGTGCAGACTACTAGAAATTAACCTGGAAAGCAAATTTGGCCCATAGTAAATGTACCATCCTACCCTCATGTTTCCCAAACCTGGGTCGGTCCTGAGAGAAGGTATGATAGGGAATTCTTAGAGGAGAGTTTCGAAGTTCTAGAATCTGAGGATATCCTGCAATGAAAATACAAAACGCCCCAGCAAAGTATAGACTCCCAGGCCTAAGTTTGCAGCACGGGTATTTTTATAGTCCTCAAAGTTTCACACTGAGAGCCAGGCATGGTGGTGCATACCTGTAATCCCAGTGGCTTTTGAAGCTGAGGCAGGAGGATCATGAGTTTAAAGCTGGCCTCTGCAACTTAGTGAGACCCTAAGTAACTCCGCAAGACTCTGTCTCAAAATGAAAAATAAAAAGGGCTGAGGGTGTGGACACTCAGTGGTTAAATGCCCCTGAGTTCAATCCCACATTTCAAACTTAGAAAAAGGAGGCCAAGCCCTGAAAAACAGGTATGAATGAAGCCCAGGGACTTCCAGAATTAACAGAATCTCCCAGAATTAGCAACTGAAGCCCTTAGTTGAAGAAAAAGAATATTCGCATTCTGAAAAGTTTAGAATTGAGGAAGAAATTCTTCATGTGGGGTGGAGGCAGGAGAAAAAGGGAAAAGTTTGAGAGAGTAAAAATGGTAGCAGCTCTTTGAAAGATATGATTGATTTATGTGTATACCTCAGGAAGGTGAGACTTTTTGTTCAGCTGGTTTTCAAGTAGAAAAGACAGCAAAGCAGATGATGAAGGAGAACCCGATCATGTTAAACTTGGTCAAACACTGAGGCCCAGAAATTCTCATCACTCTGACTTCTACCATGCACCGGGTCTGATCATCCTTATTGGACAATCAGTGCTCAGATCTCAGCTCTGTTGGTTGTATGAGTATGGCCTAGTCATAGAAATCCCGCAGTCCAAGTGAGACTTAAAGAGCAAATTGCTAAGATAATGTTTAGAATGTGTCCAGCACCATGTCAGCATGACCAGGAGTTCAATAAATAGTAGCCAAGGTGGGGTTCAGCTATCTCAAACAGTTATGCATGTGATGAGGACATAGTCCTATCTCTCACTGAGCATGTCATTTCTGGGGTCCTTTGGCTAGGGAAGCCTCTTGCAAAACAGAAATCAGAGGGAGCGAGCAGATGGGTGACAGGATGGTCACTCTGGCAGTGTTCAGGTCTATGGCTTAGAGACACTGGGCTAGTAGTTACCAAAATCAGCATGTTTAATGGTCCATACTAATACTAGCCACAATGTAGGTCCCCAGGGTCTGCTGGAGAAGGGTCTAGCCAGTAAACCTGGTAGACATCCCAAGAATCTGCACAAACTCTCACCTTAGTGGATTCTGATGCTGGTGCAGAGCATCAGAAATGAGAACCTAGAGCCCAGAAGGGTGTTACCGAGGAGGATGGAAAGGCCTGAAGCCACTGCTGCTCTTCTTGGAGAGGTCACAGAGAACATAGAAGAGCCTTAGTCACTGCCACTTCACATAAGATAAATTTAAATTTTATAGAGATACATTGATTTTTTTTATCTGTCTTGTATTCTGCAATTTTTCTGGATTGATTCATTAGTTCTAACAAATTTTAGCAGATTCCTCAGAATTTTCTGTAAACAAGATGATGTAATCTGAAAATTCTTTTTTCTTTTTATTTTTTTAAGAGTATTATTTCTTCCTTTCTAATCCAGATGCTTTTATTTCATGTTGTTTAATTGCCCTGGCTAGAATTTCCAGTCTGATGCTGAGCAGGAGAGATGAAAGTGTACACCCTTGTCTTATTGCTCATCTCAGGAGGAAAACTTCAGTCTCACCATTAAGATTGAAGTTAGCTGTGGTTTTCATAGACTCTCTTTATAACATTGAGGAATTTCCCTTCTATTACTAGTTTGTTGAGTATTGTTCTCATGAAAGATTGTTGAATTTTGTCAAATGCATTTTTCTGCCTATAGATACCATGTGGTTTTTGTCCTTTATTCTACTGATATGTGTGTTATATGAATTGATTTTGGATGTTGTATTAGCTCAGGTTCCATATTAAAATGCCATAGACTGAGAGTCTTAAACAATAGAAATTTATTTGCTCACATTTCTGAAGGCTAAAAACCTGAGACCAGTGTGCCAATGGCTGGGTTCTGGTGTGAGTTCTCTTCCTGACTTACAGATGGCCATCTTCTATGTCCTCATGCCCTTCCCTCTTCCTCTCCTTATAAGGCTACAATCCTGTCAGATTAGGACCTGACCTATATGTCCCATTTAAACTTCATTACCTCCTAAAAGTTGTATTTCCAAATACCACCACATTAGGGGTTAAAACTTCAACATATGAATTTTAGAAGGATACATACAATTCAGTCCATAGCATATGTTCAACCAACCTTGCATTCCTGGGATAAATTCCTCTTAGTCATAGTATTTAAACTAAGATTGGATTACAGATCATAACAAATGCCTACCAAATAATTTTTTTAAGGTGAGGGAGAAGAGAAGACCCTTATCCCTCCCCTCCACAGCCATGACTAAGTGTTATATTGTATGAGTAAGGTGGTCACTTGGTCTATTCTGATTTAGTCCTGATGAAGTTCCAGGGTCTCAGCAGCTAAAGTCCAGCATCGCTAGGCTTCTTCCCTAGAGGGATAGCATTGGCTGAGAAACAGTATTCCACTGCTGTCTTTGCCCAGGGCAGCCCAGCCATGGCTAAAAACAAATCACTCATCATACTCACTGTACAACCCTGACATAATGAGAGATTGAACACACAGCAGGCCCATACAATGGCCACTAAGACCTCTTTCCATAACCCCAGAGGTGTTTGGTTTGCAAGCAGGACCTTTGGAAATGAAAAGTTTTCTGCAAATTTCATTATTACACTAATGAAGACCCAATTGTGTTTGACTGGAATAAAGAGTGTTTAGTGTTCTGCTCTGGATGGATTTTTACTGCTACCTTTGCCATTTTTATTTTTTTATGTTTAAGTCATGATTCAATTCTATACCTTTATGAGTCTTCAAACCTTCAATGGATCTCAGGATTGAGCAAATGCCTGAGCGAGAGACAGATTGACTATTTTATAAATCAGATAATCCAAAGGCTCTGTCCATGCACCTTGCCATGTAAAAACAGTTCAACACCTTACCTGTGGAAAGGCATTGGCAGAATGTGTTCCTTGGGATGGAGCTCCCTGTTCTCCCTTGATGTGCAGTTTTAATCATTTTAAACCAGTTAGGTTGTTGAATATTGCAGTGAATAAGAACGTCACTAGGATGTCCGAAGAGTAATTAAATCAATGTCTATTTCTATAGTGCTGGTTTTCCTTAACAATTTTTAAGATAGAATTATGGTAGCTGATTATTTGCATAAGAAAAAGTGAAAACACTAAAAAAGAAGGAAGAGAAAACTCTGCAGAAGTAGCAGAACAACAGTGTTACCTGAACCTCCTGATCATCATGCTGGGGCTGAAGAGCCTGGATCAAAGAATGCAGAGCCTCAGATGTCACTGCGAGGTCCTTAGGGGGATGAAATGATTCATGCTGAGGGGCAAGATGAGGCTGATGGGTGGATTTGCCTCCAGGGAAGCAATGTTCCTGCCATCTGTTCGTTGATGGTTTAATGTTATTAATAGGGCTCTCAATTAGAACTCCTGGGCCCTGACTTTGACCTTATTTTGTCAACATTTTTAGCAATACCTTTGATGGATTTTCTGTTTTCTGACAATACACAACTAGGAAGAAGAGAGAAAGAGATAGATCGCAGAGTCAAGACTTAGAATTATTTGGGGAGTCAGGAATGTCCAGTTAGATTAAAAGAGATTAATTTACTGAAGGTTGGAGTTTATACAGACATCCCCTAAGTCACTTTTAAATTGTGGATGTGGGTGAGACCTGAAATATATTTTGTGAAAAATAAAATAAAAGACTCCATGATCTCAGACAGTGTCAGGCCCAATGCTAACCAAGGGTGTGATGTATCAGCTAAACAATGAGTCCAAACTGTGTCTGCATTAGATCTTCCAGAGACAGGAAGCGGGTTGTACCACCCTCCGGTGGCTGACTATTTTATAAGTCAGATAAGAGCATGACAGTGCCATGCTCACCAGCCTTCTCCCATGATGGCCAGCTCTATCGTCTCATGTGCTAGGGCTGCACTAAATGTTTTGAATATAACCCTTGCTGCTCTGCCACTGTGGCTCATTTTAAAACTGACATTTTTTTCTCCTTTCTTTCTCTTCTCCCTCTCCCCCTCCCTAACCCTGGGGAAAGGAAGATTATCCTTCTTCTCCTCCTAGGCTAAGTTATCTGTCACCACAGAAATGAAGTAATTCAGACTTCAGGACTGACACCAGAAGACCTAAGAAAAGGCTCTCTCTCTCAAGGCTACAAGTGAATTATAACCCCTGACAGGGCACAGCTGGAATGTAGCTTTTGAATCACCCCTTTAAAAGACCTCTGTTGCTGGGAGCGGTGGCACATACCTGTAATCCCAGCATCTCAGAAAGCCAAAGCAGGCAAAAGTTGGTAGCGGGTAGCAGGTGTTCGCAAGTTCAAAGCCAGCCTCAGTAACTTAATGAGGCCCTAAGCAACTTAATAAGACCCTCAAAATAAAAAATTTTAAAAGGAGGGGTGGCTGGGGATGTGGCTCAGTAGTAAAACACCCCTGGGTTCAATCCCTGGTACCCCCTGGGGTACCCTCCATTCCCCTCTGATAGTTGGAATCATAGCCTCTGGGACAGGAGTCCCCTGTGTTTCTCCTTTGCTAGCAAAGCAATACAACTTCTTTTTTCTTTTTCTCAAAACTCTTTCCTCATTATTGGACTGGCACTGGGGACAAGGACTGAGCTTTTGGTAACAGGATCACTTTCACATCCTTAGGCCTCAGCCCTCAGTGATGACCCCTTTCTTACCAAATCAAGTGCAAAACCTTGGTTGATTGTCAGATCCCTCCAAGTCTTGGATAGTTCCCATTTTCAGCATTCTTCTGTCCTCGCCCTCTTACATACTGCAGCTAAATTTGACGACTCACCATTCCCCGAATATATTCTTTTTTTTATTTATTAGTTATTGATGGATCTTTATTCATTTATTTGTTTATATGTGGTGCTGAGAATCGAACCCAGTGCCTCACACATGCTAGGCAAGCAGTCTACCACTGAGCCACAACTCCAGCCCCATTCCTGAATATATTCTAATGTGCTTCAATCCCTCGAAGGAAGCCATCTATCCCCAGGGTCTTGGAGCTGCTCCTGAAGTCTCTCATCCTTTCTGCAACTTACAAACCTGCACTTCCTACCCGTGAAGCTCCAGGACTGCTTTGGTTCTTCTCTTCTGCATTCTTATATCCTGTTCTAATTTGTAAGTGTTGGAATTTCTGGGTGGAGTCCTCATGCTGAGATGAAATTAGGCACAGAGTCCCAGGATGCTCCCCTCATCTGCTCCTCCCCTGCCTCCTCACTGGGGATGCCCACAGAGGAATCTATCTGTAAAGAACGATAGCAGAACAAAATAAAGTACCATTGTTAAATTTGAACCAATGCTCTTGATCCACAAAGAAGAACCCACCAGGGAAATTAAATTGGAAGAGACAGCTTTGGCTCTAAGTCAAAGTAAGGCTCTTACTCTCCCCAACCCCCACCTCCAGTGAAGAGAGACAGACAGACACAAATGGGGGTTCCACCTACCAGAAGAGACACTTGAAGCAGAAATGGCAATTGCTGACCTGTTACCAGCTGCCAAGTCTTGTCTTGATGTTAGACAGGAGGAGTGAAGAAATGACCACAAATGAGTGGTGATCTTTTAAATCATAACTACGTGGTCTGCTCATAAAACATGGCTCAATTACTGTCCTGGGGTCAGCTCAACAAAACTTTTCCCTTAAGGAGACTGTGGCAGAGCAGAAAAAGAAGCATGAAGAGAGAGCATAGAAATATTCTATCCCCATCTAGAAATTCCTGGAGGACAGAGATATTGTTTTATACATTTATAAATTATCTGTTTATAATGCCCAATTCTAGCATGTACCTAGTGTATGGTACTTATGATCATAGAACTAAATTTTTTATTTATACTTTAAGACTGATACTAACAAATTTGAGCCAGGCCAGGATATGGTATCTAGAAGGTAGAGAAGCCTGAAAGACATATAATATTGTTACCAAGGAAAAACTAAAGAAGTCCTTTACTTCACTTGCTCTTAAATGACTTAAAAATCACAAATTTTTGGAAGTTACATGCTGGACAATACATCATTAGTCCCCCACTGGCTTTGCTTTAGATAACACCTGGATGTGTGGGGGTTATGATGACAGTTACTTAGGTTTCTCTTTAGGGACCTGAAGGCTGCTTTTGCTGAAAACACTTACTCTTGACCTAAACCTGCAGAAACCTGATGGGTGGCTAGAATGGGATGCAAAGCCTTGGTCCCTCTGCCTTCAGATTGTGTCTGTCTCCCTTGTTGCCTTCACCTTTGGGTCAGATTCTACTGAGCATGGTATGTACATGCGTTGATCACTTGAGGTCTGTTTGGTGCACCATCATTTAAAGCTAAAGACACCTACCAGCCACCATGACTGGAAACACCAGACCATGAAAGTAGTGAAGAGGTGGCACCCAAGTTCCTATTTCCAGAAAAGACAAGACTATTTCTCCCCTTTATTAGCCTCTCCAACTCCCTCATTATTCGTATCCTATATCCAGAACCTCCCAACCCCCTGGAGCGAAGAAGCTGATTTGGGAGCAAAGCTGCCTCTTCTCCATTCTTTAGCCACCGAATAAAGCCTTTCTCCCTAACACTTCTCTCCTAGACATCAGTTTTTTCCGTGGGTCGAGCCTCTGAACCTGGGTTCTATAACAATAAGAGCAATAGTTGCAGGATTTGGGTCATTAGGGATGAGAAGCACAGAACAAGGACTAATGATTCAGGGACAGTGCGCAGGGACAGGGGTTAAGCCTCTAACAGCATAAGGAAGCTGCTTCTAACAATCAGCCCTTCAAACAGAGGAAGGGCCGTTTTGAAAAACTGCATGAGCTTAGAGTAATGAAAGGGGGATTCTAATGCTGAGTTGGGAATTAGACTCAGAGCTTCCAAATCTGAGTCTGAAAACTAACTTCATGTGGGATTTGAGAGAGAGATAAGGGAATGATGTAGTCAAACATTTTAAATCTAGATTTACATTTTTAAAATCCCATTAAAAAACAAAAGGAATCCTATTTCTTTTCTCTTTATCCACCCCACAGATAATGTATGTCAAAGACACAGCACGCACCCCATGTTTAATGATGTTGCATTGTCTTTAGGTCTTCAGCGTCAAATATAATCAGACTCTAGGATTATTGGGTTTTCAGGCCATTATGTTCTGAAATCATTTATACCCAGACTTAAATGGATTAAAATAAGCATACCTTTTTTTTTCCTCTGAAAGCTCAAGGTTATCTATTATTTTGAAGTTGGTAACTAGTTTTATTTATAAGGGCTATAACTGTCATTTGACTGAAAAAAAAAATACTGCACTGGGTATAAGTGTAGTATTCAGTTAAAGGTCAGATTTTACTTAAGTTTTCATTTTTTTTCTAACAAATGATTTGTTGCAAAATTAGCGAATCCAGAATAGTTCAGAGCAAGCCATAGCCTGTGTAAGTTTAAATGTATGAACTAATAAAAAGCCGCCTTCCAAAGCCAAAGAATGACATGCATTTGTAATTTTACAACTGGGTGAGTGCTATTTTAATTAATGTGGTGAACTTGTGGATTTAGTCAATTTAATTATGGAGGAAATAACTTCATTTGGTTTATCACCTATTTGGAATGATTAAAATTTACTGGAGAAAAAAAAATCATCCCTGAGTGGTATTTTAGCATATTTCTAAATGCTTTGATGACATTTGGTGCACAAAAATGAACTGTATTTTATTTCTCATGTTGATTTATATTTCTTTGTCACAAGCTGAGCTAGATTTGGTCAGAAGCTGCCTGTTGTAAATCAGTAGCTGCTGTTGCAATTCACCAGGAAAAAACAAATTATAGGAAGATTGTTTATTAACTTGAGCCTCATCTTTTTTAGTCATTTGCCACAATTTTATTTTATAGTCTCATTACATTCTAGCGCTATCTTTATCATAAAAGTGTCAATAATTTCTCTTAGTATTTTATATTAATTTCTCAAAACAAACTTATACAATGCTATAAACTTGTTTTTCCAGAGGTTTGGTTGGTGGGTGGGAAAGTCAGCTCAACATACCACTATCATGGGTCAAATATCAAATCGATTTTTTTGAAAAAATGTTTATTGAGGACATCTACACAGGGGGCACCGTCCTGAGCTGGAAGCCCTGGGTAAAAGACATACATGACCATGTTCCTAGCTTCAGGAACCCCCACTCTGATGGTACATGTATAGAAGCCACAATGTTACAATTCAGGGTATTTGGTGGGAGAGAGCCAACAAAGAGAAAGGGCTGTACTGATGTATCTTTATAGAGATCTCTTGATATAGGGGTCTGTAATAATATGAAATATATATTTAGGTCTTCTTCCCTATTTCTGGACACACAATTGCTAAAATCCTTGGAATCTCTGAAGTAACATCTTTTTATATGCTAATGAGTTGTCTGAGGGTTGGCAGTTCCTAGGAAGCGTCAGGATCCAGGCTGGTCACAGAACTAAGACAGGATCAGAGGGGCTAAATCTTGGTTTTGTGTCTACACAATGAAGCCTCCGTAAAAATCCCCAAAAGATTGGGTCCAGAGATTTTCCAGATAACTGAATGTGCAGAGGTGCCCCAGAGAAGACATGGAAAGACTGCGCCCCTTCCCACATGCTTTGCCCTATGCATCTCTTTATCTGTATCCTTTGCAATATCCTTATCATAAATCAGTAAAAGTAAGTGAGTTCTGTGAGCTGGTTTAGCAAATTAATCAAGCCAAAGAAGGGGGCTGTAATTCAGAAGCACAGGTAATTGGGGCTTGCAATTGGCATCAGAAATGTGAGCAGGGGCAGTCTTGGTAGCTGAGACTTCAACCTGTGGGATCTGTCTCTATCTTCAGGTAGATGGTACCAGAATTGAGTTGAATTAGAGGACACCATCTCCTCCTAGTAGAGCTGCCAGAAGACCAGAGACACATAAATGACTCCAGGTGCAGAAGAACCAGCCAGCTAAGCTCAGA
Organism: Callospermophilus lateralis; assembly: GCF_048772815.1. Classification (NCBI taxonomy): domain Eukaryota; kingdom Metazoa; phylum Chordata; class Mammalia; order Rodentia; family Sciuridae; genus Callospermophilus; species Callospermophilus lateralis. Next base: position 35,382,485 of record NC_135321.1, on the reverse strand, counting down.
CCAAATTGCCACCCACATGTCACAGGAACATGCATAGAGTCAAGTTAGCCTTATTCAACTTGCTGCAGCAAGGGAGAGTCACACCACAGAACCAGGAAGGAGTTGAGAGGGGCTTATTACAGGACTTGGTATCTTCTGGGTGGTTCTGAAAAGTGTATAGGGGAGCAGGGGCCAATTTTTGATTGAATATTGCCAGGAAGTAGGGGAAATTTGGTGACAGGATCTTTTGGAAATTTTATCCATGGGGCAAGAGGAGTAAGTGGGACTATGAGCTGGGAGAGGGCTGTGGTTAAATGCTTTAGTCTCCATATCCTTTCAGCCATTGTTCAGGTTTGGATATTGGGTGTTAATGTTATGGGGACAGATGAGGCAAGGCACCAAAGATAGCAGGAAACCATTTTATTTGGCTGTAGCCAGGTTCGGAGCATACAGCTTTCACGGTAAACAGTTAATCCCCGAATTAACTGTTCAGGTGGTTTCAGAACTTTATACCCAGCATGTAACGGGAGGGGCTCAGAAGCTCACAGTCTGCAGAAGTTCACATAAAAGCACCTTTTTCTTTCACTGTTCTGGGCAAGTTAACCCTTTAAGGACAACGCCTGAGAAGGAGAGAGCTTCTTCTCCCTTTGCTTTCCTCCCCCTGCCAGCTGTTACCATGGAGCCCAATTGGTAACTTCTCTTAGAAATGTAGACATCTCTGTGAAGCTGCAGCTCAAGGCCAAAGGGCTTGTTAAAGGATCTGTCCCCTTTTTTTAAAAAAGTCACATTTTTCATTTGCAAGCACACTTCTACAAACTACTGTACTGGATCAATGTTTGTGAAAAACAAGTAAAGGGGTGTTCAGCACCTGGAGTGTTGATTTCTTCCAGGTCAGTGGCCAAGTAAAATAGAGCAACAGGAAAATAGAAGTTTACCTACATTGAACTCTTTTGTAGAGGCTCTTTTGTTGATAATCTAAAATTAATTATGGTGAAGATTTCTGGAGAAGCTTAGTTAAGATTTTCTGTGGAGGAGTGGGTGCCACTACATTAAGAGGTGAAGTCTAATGGAGGTTGTCTCTGGGATATAGCTCTGAAGGGGATTGTGGGATTCTGTATCTTCTTTCTCTTTTGCATCCTGGTCATGAGGTGAACAGGCTTCCTCTACCATGCACTCCCACCATGTTGTATTGCCTCACCATCAGCCTAAAGCAACAGGGCCACTCAGTCATGGACTGAAAATTACAAAATTGTGAACCAAAATAAACCTTTCCTCTTCTTAATTTCACCATCTCAGGTATTTTGCTACAGTAATGGAGAACCAACTAACACAGGCATGATCACAAAATAGTCTTATCTCTGTCTTTTTCCACCATGGTCAATGTATGGCCTTGTCTGAGTATTGTTTATATGCTGTGAAAACTGTTTATAACACTTAGGAACTCTAGAGATGCTGGCTGTAGAAGACACTTTTTACTTTCTTACAGAAATCATGAACAAATAAAATGGCTGTCAGAGCCTCTTAGCTTTGGAGTAGTTTTTAATTCAGCAATAGGTAGCTGATAGGAGTGCCTTGCAATGTCTGTAGTGCTGGGCAGACTTTCTAATTCCTTCAGTGGTTCCATGTAGAGAAGGTTCCAACTCCATGAAAGACAAAGGACAGGAATGGGCCTCGGAAACATGAAGTGGCCGCGCAGTGGGCAGCAGGTGGGCCTGGTCAACCACCTCCCTTTGAGCCTGGCCCTGCCTCTCTCAGATGCTGCTCCTTCAGTCTGCTGTCTCCCTTCCCAGCCCCTCCCTATTAAAGTTCCCCTCCCAGCTTGAGGGGCAACAGGACACAGGGCAGACCCCCTGAGGCGTCTTCTTGGTTAATATCTCTGACAGGCCCAGAAAATCCTATGATCACGTGTGCATGGACAATCTACGCAGTTCAGAGACCCTCCTGTGTGTCCAACCATCTAAGCCATGCTGAAGTCTGTTCATTTTGATCTGGATGCAGAGGGCACTGACCCATTTCAAGGAGGCAGAATTAGGGAGTTATAACTCTTGGTGATTGTTTCACTCCTCGAATGGTCAATAACCCTGGAGTGGGTGCTTCGACTTTCTAGCAGGTGATTTTAGTTTAAATCACGGTCATCCAGCCCCAGGTCTTAATCTCCTGACAGGTCATGCTCTTTCAGTTACTTCTTCTCAAGCCAAAAATTTCAGTGAAGCTCAGGGAAGAAAAAGGGGCAGTAAGTCTCATTCTCCTCCTAGGAACGTGCTGTTCCCTATTGACAGCTTAAAAAACAGACTCAAACTTAACCAACTTTGGGGAGGTACTGTCTCCACTCTCTCTCCAGGCCAAAGGCAGTCTTTATCAGAATCTGCCAAAGTCAGGTACAGAAAGATCCAGATGACGGCAACGCAAACACTTATATTAACTTCATGAAAAGGTAGAAAGTAAATCCCAGTGGGAACACGGGGACGTTTGTCTTGGCTCAATAATTTCTTCAAAGAGACTGAGAAGCACCTGCTTTCTTTGAGGGTGTTGGATTATATTTTATATGAAAAAGGTATTATTGCTAATCACAGGGAACTCTTGAATTTCCATGGACCCTTTCTTCTGGTTCTGTCAAGCCAGCAGAGTCAAACATTGGCTGTTTGCAGAACCAGATGTATCAACACAGCCACAATAAACTGTATCACCCACTCCTGGCTATAAAGTTCATCGGGCAGTATCAGTCTTAAGATCGAAATGAAGTCTGTACTTCAAAGCTGCACAGTCACTCAGCAAAGTGTTTCCGTCCCTGATATCAGCCAGATTCCCGGCTCTGTCCCCCTTGATCTGTCATTAAAAAGGTTTTATATCTCAGTTCTCTGGTTTGTAGAATGTGTTCGTGCCCATCTCATAGGCTTGCTACTCGGAACAAGTGAGAAAATACAAAACCGCCTTTAAAGGATAAAATGATACAAATTTTTCTCTGTGAAGATTTATAAATTCATCTTGGCTTTTTACTTGTTGAGATCCCACCATAATTCTAGCATAGTAGGGTCAATGGTAGCAAGTTAAAACACATCTTTCCCATGAATAACAAGAATAACTAAGGTTATTCTAAGGTTATTGGTCCTTGAGGATTCAAGTCATTTCTAGTTAATTTGTATATCTCCTCTGATACATACCCACCAAGGGTAGAAATTCAGAATATGTTTGCTGAGCAGATAACAAGATGGAACATTGAGTGGGTGGGTGAAGGGATGGAAAAATGGTTGTGTGTGTGAATGGAGGGATGAATAGATGAAAGAGTGGATGGATGGACAAATGGATGGATGGTTACAGGGCCTAGGTGAAATGCATCAGTATGAACTTTCCGGCTGTCAAGATATTAAAATCCTTTCCCTGAGTTCCTCTAGTGCCCCCTGCTGGACTGTCCACTTTGGATCCTCATCCTCCCACAAAGCCTTCAGTCCTTTCCACAATCCAACAAGGGTTATTGCCTGGCATAGCATTCTGCAATGGCTGTCAATCTAAGTGGTTGGTGCCCAGGACCCGCCCACCTGAGAATTACTTTGAATATCCTTCTTGCCTGAGCAAGGGGGGGGGGGACGACGGGACGACTAGGCTACTGGTTACTGGCATGTTTCTTTCTTTCTTCTTTTTTTTTTTTTTTGGTTGTTCAAAACATTACAAAGCTCTTGACATATTTCATACATTTGATTCAAGTGGGTTATGAACTCCCATTTTTACCCCGTATACAGATTGCAGAATCACATCAGTTACACATCCACGTTTTTACATATTGCCATACTAGTGTCTGTTGTATTCTGCTATCTTTCCTATCCTCTACTATGCCCCCTCCCCTCCCCTCCCGTCCCATCTTCTCTTTCTACCCCATCTACTGTAATTCATTTCTCTTCTTGTTTTTTCTTCTTGTTTTTTCCCCTTTCCCCTCACTTCCTCTTGTATGTAATTTTGTATAACAATGAGGATCTCCTTCCATTTCCATGCAATTTCCCTTCTCTCTCCCTTTCCCTCCCACCTCTCATCCCTGTTTAATGTTAATCTTTTTCTCATGCTCTTCCTCCCTGCTCTGTTTTTAGTTGCTCTCCTTATATCAAAGAAGACATTTGGCATTTGTTTTTTAGGGATTGGCTAGCTTCACTTAGCATAATCTGCTCTAATGCCATTCATTTCCCTGCAAATTCCATGATTTTGTCATTTTTTAATGCTGAGTAATACTCCATTGTGTATAAATGCCACATTTTTTAAATCCATTCATCTATTGAAGGCATCTAAGTTGGTTCCACAGTCTAGTTATTGTGAATTGTGCTGCTATGAACATCGATGTAGCAGTACCCCTATAGTATGCTCTTTTAAGGTCTTCAGGGTTATTTATTCTTAATAAATCCCAGGAATTAGAATTAAACTTCTTGTATTTCCTACTTCATGGACTATAACTTCTTCACTAGATAATATTGTAACCTGAGGTCCATTAAGATTTTAATTTTTGTTGTTGAGTTTCCTTTCTTCATACCATTTCAAATTTTCCAAATATTGATCTGCCTTATGCAGGGTAACTTTCTTTCTTTTCTTTTCTTTTTTTTTTCTTTCTTTCTTTTTTTTTTTTTTTTTGTTGTTGTTTTGTTTTGTTTTTGTAGTACTAGGGACTGAGTCCAAGGTGATTCATCACTGAACTACATCCCTACCCCTTTTAAAGAAAAAAAAAAATTATTTGAGACAGAGTCTTGCTAAGTTGCTGAGGCTGGCTTTGAACTTGCAGTTTTCCTGCCTTAGCCTCCCAAGTCACTGGGATTACAGGTGTGTGCAACTGTACCCAGAAACTTCCTTTTTTTTTTTTTTAAGAGAGAGAGAGAGAGAATTTTTTAATATTTATTTTTTAGTTTTTGGTGGACACAACATCTTTAATTTGAAAATGGTGCTGAGGATCGAACCCGGGCCGCACACATGCCAGGTGAGTGAGCTACCGCTTGAGCCACACCCCCAGCCCCAGAAACTTCCTTCTTAATAGTTATTATTACATGAACTCACTTTCTTATATATTTCAGGGATTTTTTATAGCAGGAAATGCCTGCTCTGGGTGTCATAACCAATGGGTACATCTAGAACAATCCTTCACTAAACCCTAGAAGAACTTGTGGCTTGTGCATAGTTACATTAGGCAGAATTCCTTTTCTGTCATGTCTGGGGAGCAGGGGTACTGAGCCATACAGGCCCCGCTCTGACCACATTGCTGCTGCCTTGCCATGTGGCTCTCAGAAATCATGGCCTTCTTGGAATTCTGCACAGCTTTGACAGAGATAGATCCCCCTGTCTCACTTCCCCTAAGTTCCCTACAACAATCTTGGGCATACACATCTCTCAGTAATAGAAGGAAAAGTGTTTGACAATAGTAAGAGAGAAAGTAGGTCCCATGGCTCTTTTCATTACTATACTGGGAGCTAGTTGAGTGCTTTGTTCATCCTCCTCTGTCCACACCAAGCCAGGGTACACCCCTTATCAAACAGCTCAGAGCTTTGGTTAACAAGCTCTGGGTCAGGCCCTTGAAATCTAAGTTTTTTCCCGTGGACCAGATTGGAGTTATTAGAAAGGTGACCTCCTCTCACCCCTGCATGCCATAAGAACTCATAAACAGAAAGGTTACCCCTGAGGATTTATTTTCAAGGATGGAGAGCAGGAAGGGGACTCTTTCAGCCCCAGTTATATATTTTTCTGCTGCATGTCATTGTTTCCTAAAAACAAAGATGAATAGTTGACTATTTGGAAAAGTTTTATCAAGGGGAAGTTGCTGTAAGAAATGATTGTTATCATACAGAATGTGCCCAGTAAGAAAGACCATTACCCAAGCAGAGTCAGGCAATGAAATGTATCAGTTGCATTTTGAGAAGAGAAAAACACCGTGCCTGTCATCCTTCAACAGAGAGGATATAGAAGATATTTTATAATTAACTCCCACTCCTCTGACATGTGGAATGAAACAATTGGAATATCTCAATTCCCTCCATCACACAGCATCAGAAAAGAAGCATCACAGTAATATCAAGGCAGCCTTCCTCCAACAGCACCTGCCAGGTTTCAAGTGGAGATTTTCTACTGCCAACATTATTCTCCATTCCCCGGCCACCGGAGAACTGGATGAATTTCTTCCTTCAATTGTAATATTCCTTTTATTTATTTTTACAAGGTACAATAGCTATGGTGTCAAATAATAACATGTAGAAGAAATAAACATTACACAGATGAAAGGTTTCGGTATGTGCTGAATGTCCCAGACACAAGGGTCTCCAGGGTTACAGGGTTCATTTGCATCTTTGGCAGCTGCTCTTTTCTGCACCACTCCATCTCTGGTGCTCCCTGGAGACCCCAGACAGAGTGAATCACACTTGCAAGTTCCCATGCAGGACTCCCCACGCTCACAGCCTCTGCCTGCAAAGCCAGGTCTGTGCAGCCGTGTTTTTCCAGGGCCTGGCGCCTGGAGAACTGAAGCCCTGAGCTGTGAGCCTCCCCAGGAAGCACTTGCAGCCTGGCTCCCAGCAGGAAGTGGCAGCCATCTGGGAGTCAGACCTGTCCTAACTGCTGGTGTTGCTGATTCCCTTGTACTAAGGATGAAAATTCAGGGTAAAGAAGGAGATGGTCCTTGCACTCTGAGTGGTTGGTCTTTTCATTGCTACTTCTCTGGACTTTCCTTACAGACAGATAACTTCTGTAAGCATAACAAATACAGATTTTTAAAAAGAAAGAAATGAACACCGAACTCCCCATTTCTGAGATGAGCAGGGAGAAGCCAAGAAATAAAATTTTCTTTCCTTTATCTAGACTGCGTGGTTTGCAAAGTATGGGGTAGAATCAGTCATTGAATGGAGGAATTTAATAGAGGGAATTGGTTGATCAGGTGACCGAAGAGCAGAGAATTTAAACAGGAAACAGGGGAAACAGCAGATTCACTACAGCAAGATCCGGGACCCTAAGGGAATGGCTGGAGGTATGAAGGAAACTAGTCACTGCTGAGATGATGGAGTAAAGCTCCAGGCATTCCCCCTGCCCTCTACCCCTACTCCAGTTTTCCACCAGGTTTTGCATTAGCCATGCCTAGTGAAGGACCCTGAGAAATGCAGTTCCCTGTGATCAAAAGAGGCACAGAATAAGGGTTGAAATGGACCCAAAGCACACTGGACACTGTAGTCTTTCTTTTTGCTTTGGTTTACAGAACAGAAAGACTAAAATCAAGAGGTTAGATGAAACTCCCATAATAAACTCCAGTTTATTTCTGTAGCACCAGTGACCCTTGGAAAGAGAAACAAGAATGTGCTTAGATGTGGGCTAAAGGAAGAATTTGGGAGATCCAAGGGCTGAGAAGCCAAAATATGAGATTGCTAAGGTTAGGCTCCCAAGGATGGGTAGGTGCTAGGATCTGAGAGTTAAGGTTTCTTTCTTTCTTTCTTTTTTTTTTTTTTTGATGGGGGGGGGAGTGGGGTCTCTCAACCACTGAGCCACATCCCCAGCCCTATTTTGTATTTTATTTAGAGACAGGGTCTCACTGAGTTGCTTAGTACCTTGCTTTTGCTGAGGCTGGCTTTGAATTTGTTATCCTCCTGCCTCAGCCTCCAGAGCTGCTGGAATTATAGGCTGTGCCACCATATCCTGCTGGGTTGGGGTTTCTTGGTCAGTAGCAGAAACTGAAATCTTCACATTCCATTAGTGGGCCTGGGCTACTGGTGATCCATGACAAAGCTGAGGGAGAAAAATCAGACTGGGGCTTCTATTATATAAAGTTCATTTTTTTTTTTTTTTTGAAAACTATACCATGTGCTCTCATTGGACAATCTATATTTGTAAACTGCTAACACTTAGTACTATAATCAAATCATCCTTGCGTTTTACAAGATGCTTCATCCTTATGAGCCCAGGAGGTCCAGGCTGAAAGTCCAATGCTGCAGATACTGTCACATCCATGGGCACATTACCCAACCTTCAGTTTCCTCTTTTAGAAAATTGAGTTACTAACACCTGCCTCACAGAGCTATTAGGAGGATTGCATGAGACAATGAACTTAGCAATGAAACACTTGGCACTCAGCCTGGCTTCCAGAAAGTGCTACAATAACACAGGTCTGGCCTGCAGGATAGAGAATCCTCTCACAGTCTGGAGCAGGACCACCCACCCCCAAGGACCTGAGGTGTGCCCAGCCCAGGAGGGGCCCAGTAAGGAATGGCCTCATTGCTACATGTTTTTATAGCTGGATGACAAAGGAGACCAGAGAGCAGATTAAAGTTAGTAAATTACCTTCTCAGTGGGTCACTCCTTATCAAAAAAAAAAAAAAAAAAGAAAGAAAGAAAAAGAAAAAGAAAAACTCCACAAATCACAGCTTGTCAGACAGTTCCAGAAGCAAAAGGAGATCAGAAGAAAATACTTTTGCTGGCAAAACTTAGAGCCTTCAGATGCCTATGAATGTCCTGCAGAATAATGTGTATTGTGCTCACTTTGGCAGCACATATACTAAAACTGGAAGGATGTGCATTGTTATGTAGGAGAAAAAAGAAAAAGATCCTCATGAGGATGGAAAATTTGCACCATTCTCAAGGAGGCTGGCCAGGACCAAGGGACGGGGCACACTAGATGATGGGGAGCCACAGGATGGGGTGAAGGAGCAGTCAATGAATCCAGGGAAATGAACACGTGTCTGACTGTTGTGGGACCCCAGCACAGAAAGGTCAGGAAGGCTTCCCTGGGCCAAGGTGACACTGGGGAGGAAGAGGCAGCTGAGGGAGTCTGTTAACAACACTATTGAAGGACATGGACACAGAGAAAAGAGGAAGGGGGCAGGAGGGAGCCGGGGAGAGGAGGCCAGAGATCTCCAGGAAGAGCCAGAGCAGGAATCAAACAAATGAAATCAACAATGAAAGTAACAGGTCGGCGTCAGCTCTTAACTCAGTGGAGTAGTGCCAAAGGCAGTGGCTGAATGCACAATGTCACCCAAGAGTCCTGAAAAAATATAAATCGCTTGTCCAGGAACTTGGTGGCTTTGTCTGCGCTTTTCAGCCCTGACTAAAGATACACGTTCTTATTCCCTTAGAGCGGATTAACACAACCCCGCTCCACTTCCTACTACCTGCGTGCAGTTGCAGTGGCTCTGCAGTCATGTCTCAGGTCAAGATAATGACATGAAAAAAACAAAAAACACTACAGTTCTTGAGGTGTGGAGCGAGAACCAGGGAGAGAAGGCATTGGAAACTCAGGAGGGCCTTGGTCTCTGGAGAGGACCTTATGCATTTCCTAACTTTCCTTGGGCACCACCAGGTGCAGGGCACAGGGATAAGTCACCAAACTCCGCCCCTCACTGACCAGAGTGGGAGAGACAATGGGAACTGAGGCTCAAACTGGTACTGGTCTTGGAGATCAGGAATGGGTCCTCGTTCCCCTGGTGTTGAAGATTAAACACCCAATAAACAGGGAGGCAAGCGTAGAAATCAAGTTTTATTTAAGAGAGGGACAGAGGTAGAGGAAGACTTCCCCAGAGAAGAGTGGGATGCAGAGCTGGATACCCACAGGAGTGGGTGTGTCTCATTCTTTTATAGACCCCAGAATCCCCCTTTTATTATTTTTATTATTAGTAGTAGTAGTAGTGGGGATTGAACCTAGGGGTATTCAACCACTGAGCCACCTCCCTAGCCCTTTTTTATTTTGACACAGGGCCTGGCTAAATTTGAACTTGACAATTTTCATGCTGGGATTACAGGCATGTACCACCAGCCTGGCCAGCATCCCCCTTTCATCCCTGCCTCCCTTTCTTCTCTGTGTACATGCCTAAGGGCAGGATGGAGCAGCACGGAGGATAATCCCTAGCAACTCCTTGCGCTGGGAAGTGTGAACCTGAGCCCTGAGGTTAGCTGTTAACAACTCATTGTCTTTTCTTTGATAACCAGACCTCATGTTCTCAATCCCCATCATTCATTACCTACACTGACTGCCAGGCCTTCTGTCCCCTGCCTCAGTTTATTGAGGAATGTGACATTTCCTGTCCCTGCAAGCCATGCAGGGCTGCAAGCAGATTGCTTTTTGGCCAAAGAGGGGGGGGGGGGGGAAGCATGTGAGGAGTCAGTACAGTGTACTCATTTTATAGAATTATTTTCTCAACCTCATGCTTCTACCATCTTCATCTGTTTGTCCCCTTACAGAACCCAGATAGCAACCGTGTTCAAGGTAGAAGGCAAAATGCATCTTCCTGTCCAGGCCAAAGGTGGACATGATGGAGCGAAGGGGGATTCTGAAGAGAGATGGGTAAGCAGCTCAGTCAGTGAGGAAAGCAGTGGAGACTTGAGGTGGCCGTGACAGGTAGAATCGAGAACTAATGATGTTTCAGAGAGGGACAGAGTTTAGCAAAGGGGCAGAGATAGGACCGTAAAGCACGTTCTGGAAACAGTTGGTGGCTCTGAAGTGTCTGGGGTGGCGTGTCTGGGAGCGATGCTCCATCAGGTGGATGTACTATGCTAACATGTAGCTCAGGTGGCTTGTGCTTTCTCAATGCCCATTTTATTATGTTGGGGGCTGGGAGAAAAATCTGAGCCTCATTTGATCAAATCAATAGTCAAATAATGAATCCCAGGGGTCTTTGTGAAGCAGAACAGTAGAAAGCATCCTGTTGTGCCTCAGCAGTGGGACCCCTGCAGGGCAGTCCATTGTGACAGGCTCAGTGGAGAGGACAGACCTCATGGGCCAGCCTGACTCTATAAGGCTTCTGCACCCCTGCCCCCCCTGCCCCTCCATCCACAGACACACCACCTCCTGCCCCTCCTCCTACCCCTCCTACCTGTGCTGTCTAGGGCCACACTTGTGGGTCTGACCGAAGACCCCAGCTTTGCACAGCCTTTGCAGATGCAGGTGTTTCTGTGCTTCAGCCCCAGCCCCTGAGAGATGTCACAGCTGTGCCACTGCAGGTGAACCCCTGTCTCTACAGGTACCAGGCCACAAATTGGGCTCTGCCCCGGAAATACACTGAGTATCATACAAATACAAAAACTGGTCAAAAAAATGCATTAAAGTAAAATATGAACTTAAGCTTTAACAAACATCAGAGTAAAATGTGTATGTTTATAAGCATTTAAAGCCAAGCAAGGTGAGGAGCCCATCCAGATAGGGTGCAGCCCAGCTTAGGCAGGGGAAGAGGTATCTGCTTGGAGAGGGGTGGGGGCTGAGGCAGCAGATTGGCTACATACAGGGGGGATTAGTCAAATAAGTATGTATGTTAATGAGAGCCAGGTTTTCCACTGATAGAAAAGAAAGTTACAGATAAGGAAGGAGAAAACTAGCTTGAGCCCTGGGGTGCTGAATTGGAATTGGGAGTATAAAATTCCCCGTGTGTGTGTGTGTGTGTGTGTGTGTGTGTGTGTGTGTATAATGCACACACAGAGACAGCAATAGAGAGAAATAGAAATGTGGGCGTTTGTATATGTATGTATAAAAATGCATAGCTTGAGCCATGCCTGGAACTAAGGCACCCCCCAAATAATGAGCACACTCAGCACCAGATGTTGGTGCTTTCCTTTTAGGAAGGTGGTACTAGGACTCCAACCCAGGGCCTTATGCATGCTAAGCATGTGGTCTCTGAATTCAACCACCAGCTCCACAAATGATAGCTTTTAAATATCACCCCCACCAAAAGAACCGAGGGTTCCTTAGGGAAATGACTCATTCTCGGACTGGGGCTGGGAATGTACACGACGAGTCTGGAGCATCTTCTTATGCCAGAAAGTAAAAGGGGCTCAACAATGGGGATATGTCAAATGGACTTTGGTTTACAAATCTGGGAGAAGTTGAGTTTAAAAATAAACAATAGTGGTGATTCCCGTGGTTGAACCAGTTGGGTTCATTACTCGATATTGTGAGGACAATGCACATCATGGTGGCAGGGGTGTCTCAGAAAGAGGCTGTCAGAAAAACAAAAAAACCTATTGTGGGATTAGGCTTTGTTTGAGAGGATGTGGGAAGAGTCCAAGAATGAACTGCATATTGTCAGAAAGTAGGGACAATTCAATGATGGTGGTGTCTCAATATTTCTTATCTATGGAGAGGACAGACTGGGGCAGAATTAAACTACAATGGGAAAGCAGAGCTGTCCCTCTTATTAGCTGGAATAGAGGGACATTTTTGGTGTTTTGTAGATTTCATCTTGTTTTTGTGCCTAGACAATATTATGAAGTGATCTTGTATTGTCTCAGTTCCCCATGGTTTCAGAGTGACCTTGTCTGATGCTGGCATTCTTTGAGAGTATGTATGTCCAACAGAAGAATGTGCCTGACCTAGCTGTGCATGGCAGGTCAGCTTCTAACAACACTGAGACTCTCCGGCAAGCTTCAGGCCAGACCGACTTTTTCTACCTCCTTTAAGAATGGATCATAACCCATGGACAAAATAAGAATCTATATCTGTTTAGATGTAAAATAATTATTTAATTAAGTAAATTAGAATAATATGATGTGGGATTTTTAAAAAATTAATAGACTTCCTGTTTTAGAGCAGTTTTAGGTTTATAGGATAATTGAAAGCTCATGTTCTCATATGGTCCCCCTCACCCCCCCCCAAAGCTTCCCCAATTATTAACATCTTGCATTAGTGTGGTATATTTGTTAGGATTGATGAGGCAATATTGATAAGTTATTATTAACTAAAGTCCATTGTTCACCTTAGGATTCATTCTTTGTATGGTACAGTCTATGAATTTTGACAGGTGCATAATGACATCTATCCACCATTATAATATAATACACAATAATTTCAGCACCTTAAAAAGGCTATGTTTTCTACCTGTTTATCCTTCCCACTCCCAACCCTTGGCAAACACTGACTTTTTAACTTTCTCCTTAGATTTTCCTTTTTCAACAATGTCTTATAGCTGGTCTTACAGTTTGTAGCCCTTTCAGGTTGGCTTCTTGCTCTTAGCAATGTGCATTTAAGGTCCCTCTATACTCCCACTCCCCTCTACCACTACCACCCGACAGGTACTGAGGATCAAACCCAGGGCCTCACACATACTCTACCTCAGGCAATTTCTCTGCCACTTAGTTACAACCCCATCCCTTTTCATTTTTATTTTGAGACAAGACCTTGTTAAGGTGCTGAGGCTGGCCTCAAACTTGGGATTCTCCCGTCTCAGCCTCCTGAGTAGCTAAGATTACAGGCACGTACCATGACTCCTGACTCTGTCCTCTTAACACTTGATAATGCATTTCTTTTATTGCTGAATAATAATCCTCTGTCTGGATATACCACAGTTTGCTTAGCCATTCACCTACTGAAAACCATTTTATTTACTTTCAGTGTTTGGCAATTATGAATAAAGCTGCTATAAACATTTATGTCAGGTTTTTGTGTGGGTGTAAGCTTTCAACCCATTTGGGCAAATATTTAGGAATGTGATTGCTATATTGTTTCAGTCAGGTTTTTTTTTTTCACTGCTGCAACTAAAAGACCCTACCAGCTCAATTGTAGAGGAGGACAAGTTTATTTGAGGGCTAATGGTTTCAGAGTTTTCAATCCATGGACAGCCGACTTCATTCCTCAGGGCTCAAGGAGAGGCAGGACATCAAGACAGAAGAGCATGGTGGAGGGAAGTAGCTCACATCATCAGGAAGGAAAGAGAGATTCCACTTGCCAGATACAAATACATATCCAAAGCCATGCCCCAATTCCCACCTCCTCCAGCCATACCCTACCACTTCAGTTACCACTTTTAATCCCTATCAGGATTAAATCATTGATTAGGTTAAGACTCTTACCACCCAATAATTTCTCCTTTGAACCTTCTTGCACTGTCTCACACATGAGCTTTTAGGGGACACCTCATATCCAAGCCATAACATACATCCTATAGCAGACCTACATTTATAAGAAACTGACAATCTTCTGGAGTGGCTGTATATGCATAGCTTGAGCTATGCCTGGGAACTATGGCACCCATCAGCAATGAATGAAACATGGCAATTAAATGTGATATGGTGTCCTGGATGGGATTGTGAAACAGAAGGACATTAGATAAAAAATGAAGGAATCTAAATGAAGTACGGCATCTAGACAATAACAAAGTATCACTGTAGGTTAAATAGTGTGACAAATAGATCGTAGACATATAAAATATTAACAGGAGAAACTAAGTGCGGAATATATTGAATTATTTGTATATTTTTACAAATTGTAAATATAAAATTAATCCAAAGTTAAAAAAAAACTTGTTTATTTATTTTTTTAATAAATGGCAGGGACTGGAGGTGGTAGCTTAGTGATGGAGCGCTTGTATAGTATGCGTGAGGCACTGGGCTCAATCCTCAGCACCGCATAAAAATAAATAAACAAAAATAAATGACAAATTATCACCATTCTGCAGTTCTTCAGTAGGTAAATATAGACATTTAGCATCAACAACTCCTTTGACCACAAAGAGAGAGACAATCAGACATTATGTGCCTCCCAGGGGTCTTGCCAAAGGAATGAAACTCGAGTTTGGCCCAGTCTCTGGCTCCAGCTGTCAGTTTGCAGCAAATCCAGACAACAGCAGAACATGTTCATCTGCACTGTCCATGTATAATCAACAGAATCCAGGATAACCTATCAGTAGTGAGAGAAAATGCCAAAATGAAAACCTTAGAATGAACATAGCAATAAACCAAAAATTAGTATCTCAGCATCTATTTTTAAAATAAAAAGAAAAGCTAAAAAAAAAAAAAAAAAAAAAAAAAGCAAAAGCAATCCTATTTGGAGATGGCATACACAAGGAAAAAGAGAGCTAATAAAAAAAAAAAACTATCAAAAATAAGAGAATTTAGAAAAAGTGGTTTAAAAATTAATAAAACCAATAGCTCTCCCACATGCAACAATAACTAGCTAGCAAACAGCAGAATAAAAGATTCCACTTCAAAATGACAAAAGGCTAGAAATAAGATTATTAAAAATGTGCAGTATGAAGAAAAACTTTAAACCCAATTGACAAAACTGAAAAGGCAGCTGAATAAATAGAGACATACCCTATTCAAGACAAGAAAATTACTATAAAAACGTACTTATTCTCCTTAATTTTGCCTACAAATTTAATGTTATTCCAATAAAAATAGCATCAAGTCAACATCTAAATAATGGGAATTTCAAAAAGAAAAGAAAATGGGAGGAAAAAGTCATCAAATTGAAAAAAAACAAAACATCATTTCTCAAGTAAACCATTGAAAACTGAAAGGGCCCTTTGGATTCTCAGTATAATAAATGAAGAAGGGGAAAAGCACAAAAAGATTACCAAGGAATCTCTTAAATACTTACACAGAGGGAAACAGGTTACATACAACCAAAGATCGGCACTCAAAATGAGCCCTCTGTGTTAGAAGCCATCGATGGAGAAACTCCTTCAAAATTCTGAGAAATTAAGATGAGACGGGGATTAAATAGGGAATGGAAGAGTGCCCTTTTTTTCTCATTTTTAATTTAAAAAAAAAAAACACTAATATATTGGTGGGGGAGGCAATTCAAACATTTAAAAGTAGACAAAACATTGTAATCAACTCCCACGTCCCTAACACTCAGGTTCAACCACCATGGTGATCATGGGCAACCTTGCTGCATCACACCCTAAACACCCCTCCTGTCCTATCAGTGTTTCTCTCCAAAAGATGAGAACCTAAAAATATAAAAATAATGCCCTTACTATACCTGGAGTAAAACTTAACAATATCATCAATGTCCAGGGTTCAAATCCCCAATTATTTCATAGCTGTCACAGATTTTTTAAAAAATTTGTTTGAATCAGGATCCCAATGAGACCCACACATTGCAAACAGTTGTGACTTTCCAAATATTTTAACTTATAGTTTCCTTTTCTATCAATTTTCCTTGAAAATCAGTTTCTTGCAAAAGCTTTTTTTTTTTTTTAACCTTGAAATGTACTTGATAAAGAAGTGGGTTGTGTGACCTATCATATTCCCAGTGTGCTGGTTGTTGGGCTCACTGGCTTTCCAGTGTCAGTGTTCTCCTCTGTCCTCTCCAATTTCCTATAAATTGGAACAGTGTTTCAATCTAGCAGAGAACAAGGACTTCCCTTGGCATCTCTCTCAGGAAGCTAACGGGGATGTATTCCACTAAAATGATGAACAACAAAGACAGCTCAGGAGAGAGGCAAAGGACACTTCCCAGGGTGAGGTGGATGTGAGAACCCAGATTTCAGTGTGCAGCAGATGCAGGGGACAAGGATGTCCTGATTAAAGAAGAACAGGAGGGGGTCCATGGAGAATGTCTCCCAGAGTAAAAAAAAAAAATTAAAACTGATATTACCCTGATGGCTTGTCTTCAATTCTATCAGAGTTTGGGAATGACTTTCAATAATTGTGTAGGAAACTTTAAAATATTTTTTAAAATCATTGTATAAGAAAGGAAATACGAGCATAGTTTGCTATATTAACTCTATTGAGTTAAATATGACTCTCTCAAGAAGATGAAAGAAGTGTATTGCAGAGGTATGTGTGTGTACCTACGTAGGCTGTGAGGGGCAGGGTTAGAGAACCAAATACTCATCCATCAGTAATATCTGCAGCTCAAAAAATCAAGGAACATCAGAAGAGGCATGCATGGTAGACTGCTTCATGACCCCCGCAGATGTCCAGCTCCCCACCCCCAGAGGAAAGGAATTCCTACCTTAGAGTTCATATCCAGCTGAGGCATCGCTTAAATAAAGGAATGGAAGAGTGCCTTTTTTCCCCTCATTTTTAATTAAAACAAAACACAACACTGATCTATTGGAATGTGACACAGCAAAAGGAATTTGGCACATATAATAAAATCTAAAATTTTTAAATGTGGAGATTTGCTTGGATTATTCAACTGAACCCAAAATATAAGCATGGGTCCTTATAAGAGGGAGGCAGAATGAAATTGGACTAAGCAGAGGCGAAGGCCACTTGACCACAGAAACACAGATTGCAGGAGCACAGCCAGGAACCAAGACATGCTGGGGGCGTCTCCAGGTGGAAGAGGCACCAATTGTCTCTTTGAGCCTCTGGAAGGAGCCAGTGCTGCTGACCCCTCAACTTGGGTCCCTTGAGACTTAATTAGGTCTTTCGATGTCTGGGAGAGTAACTTGTGTTCAAAACTAGTGTTGTTTCCAGCCCCTAAGTTGGTGGTAATTGGTTATGAAAGCAACAGGAAACGAATATCTCGCAGTATTTAAAAATTTGAAGGTAAATATGTGAAGCAGAAGCTAAAATATTGAACAAAGATGATTCTAGGGTTGGATGGGATTGGCTATGAATGGGTTTTATTACAAACTTGATGGTACCATCTGATTTCCTAATATACACATTTATATTATCCTGATAAAAATGAAAATTCAGTTTTGAAAAATATACCAGAATTAAACAGTTTACAAGCGAATTATAGCACATACTCAAGAATTATACAAACAGTTCCAGAGAGTAGGAAAAGGGAAGCCCTTCAATTCACTGTGATTGATATAACTAGACAAGAATGATAGAAGAAGGAATTAGAGGTCACACTCAGTTCATCGGTATGAACAAATATGCCCCCCAAAAAACCTAAATTAAGTATTAGCCAACTGAATACTGAAATGCAAGTGTGTGTATTTGTTTGATATTAATGTCACCATGTGTCCCCACAAACCTAGTGATTTAAGACAGCACATGCTTATTACCTAACATTCTGTAGGTCAGAGGTCCAGTATGTCTCGGCAAGTGAAAATCAAGGTACTCATAGTGGTGCCTTTCTTTCTGGACATTCTAAAGGAAAATCCTTTTCTTGTTCATTCAGGTTGCTGGCAGAGTTCAGCTCCCTACAGCAGTAGGCCCAGGATTCCCATTTCTGACTGTCAGCTGAGGGCTGTTTTGAGCTTCAGGCCAACACATTCCATGGCTCATGCCCTCTCCCTCCATCCTCAAAGCCAGCAGCCTCAAATTGAGGGCTCCTTGCCTTGCATGTCTCGGACCCAGTCTCCTGCCTTCGTCTTCCATGGTCAAGGACTATTATACCAAACCCACCTTATATTGAAGTCTGTAACTTTAATTTCATTGGGAAGTTCCTTCTGACAGGAAAGGTAACACTATCACAGGTTTCAGGGACTGGGGTGTGATCCTCTTCACAGTGGCCATTTTTCGTCCTATCCTGTTGTGTGTGCACGTTTACATCATGATCAAACAAAGCTTATTTCAGCAGTGTTGCCAAGGGAGTTTTATGATGGCTTAATATTAGAAAATCTATTAATGTAATTCATCACATTAACAGATAAATGAAAAAATAAATGTAAGATAATTTCAATAAACTTAAAAAAGCATTTAATAATATTCAATACCCACACATGATAAATAACCCTATTAAATCAAAATTAGAAGAGCTTCCTTAATCTGATGTATGATACCAAGCTAAAACCCAAACCAGGTATCATTCTTCATGGTACAATGTTTAAGCCATCCCTTTAAATCAAAATAAGGCAAATATATCTACTATTAATAATCCCAACCAACATTGTCCTAGCCATTTTAGTCTATACCAAGAGACCAGGAAACAGTAAAAGTTTCAGATTTAAAAAAAAGAAAAAAAAAAGATTATCACTTTTCTCATGAAATACAATCTTCAAAAAGAACTCCAAGAGAATCAACAGAAAAACTATTAGAAACAATAAAAGAATTCATCAATTTTGTTAAACACCAGACCAGTATTAAAAATTACTACATAGGGGCCGGGGTTGTGGCTCAGGGGTGGAGCGTTTGCCTTGCATGCATGAGGCCCTGGGTTCGATCCTCAGCATCCCATAAAAATAAAGATTTTTTTTAAAAATTCCTACATAGCAACCACAATTTATATATCTGTATCTATAGATATATCATTAAACATATTAAATCATATATGAATTTTATATATAATATGTACACATATTTCTATGTATCATTTACAATAACAAGAAAAACTATAAAGTACTTCGTACAAATCTGACAAAATACATCCAACATCTCCACAGAAACTTTCCCAAAGGATATAACAGAAAACCTGAAGAAACAGAGATGCATCATGTTCAAAAGGCAGACTCAATAATGACAAAGAGATGAGGATGGTGGGAACAGGTGGTTAAGAGAATAATTCTACAAAGTGAGCCCACTGTACTAACTCCTCACCTGCTTTCTTTACCAAAAAGCAATCTGCCTGTTAACACCCTGAGGCAGGGACCAGAAGACCTGGCAGTCAGTGATAGTGAATGATCGGGGTGGAGGCTGCCTGAGGGCTGGTTGCTAACAGCTAGGAAGTGGATCAACAGATTATTGCTAACACCTCTGGGGATCAAACTTCCCAGCCCAAGAGATCACCCTGGTGCTGCACCTTCCTGACCTTAGGCACTACAGGGAGAAGAAAGAGAAGGTGGAGGGATTCAATTCCGAGGATTCCCTCTTCTCTCTGGGCAAATCGGCCTTTACCTCTGTCCCTCTCTTAAATAAAACTTGCTTTCTATGCTTGCCTCAGAGTTGCTTAGGTGTTTCTTCAACATGGGGGTTGGAGGGGGGGACCTCCTGTTGTCAACATCAACACCCCATTGTCCCCAGCACATGAAGAGGGTTGATAAAATCTCACTTGATGCACAAATCAAGCTTATTTCCATGTTAGCTCCTGTGGCCCACAGAGATGTGGGTTCACATGTCCTGGTCTAGCCAGTTCTCCACCATGATCCAAGGACTGTTCAGGGGCCTTGTGTCTTCTGGTTGCTGCGACTGGGAAATGTGCTCTTCCCGGGGTTCCAGGCTCCAGAGAGAATCTGACCTTACCTGCCAGGAGGACCCACTTGTATCAGCCCCAATTAGTCTTCAGTCCTTGCTGGGTTTTAGAAAATTAGTTCATATATTCGTGTGTGGATAATACTTATTACCAGAATAAAACAAGAGTTCAGCAAAGAATCTATTCCTATCTTCCATGTCATTGGATGTAGGTATCAAGTAACCTTTTTTTAGGTGCTGGTATTAAATCCAGGCAAGTGCTCTGCCACTGAGCTGATCTTTAGTTGTGCTTTCTGTTTGTTTTTGAGACAGGGTTTTGCTGGGCTTCCCAGGCTGGTCTGGAATTGATGGACTCAAGCAATCCTCCCAACCTCAGCCTTAGCTGGGAGTACACGTGCACACTGCCAAGCCCATCTACTACTGAGTATTCAGATAAACAAGTACATGGGAATAAGAGGAAATTTGTTACAACAATTCATTCAGTTCTTCGAAGTCCTTCTAATTTTATGCCAAAATCATAGAGGAGTGTATCATCAAAGAACTGAAGTTTAAAACAGAAAAAATTTCCTGGGACTCTACTACTTGGCATAATAAAATATTTTTTTCAGAATTGAATTGAGACTACAATTGCTAGTAGTATATATTTATCAAAATAATACAACAGATCATGTATTACATATTTTGATAAGCAATTATCAAACTTTTCTAAGTTTGTAGAGAAATTAAGATATGCATTTTTAAAGAATTTTTAAATTCTTGATAGACCTTTATTTTATTCATTTATTTATATGTGGTGCTGAGAATCGAAACCAGTGCCTCACACATGTCAGGTAAGCACTCTACCACTGAGTCACGATCCCAGCCCAAGAAATGCATTTTTAAAATGTTACTTTCAACAATTAGCCTTCAAAAGAAGAAGAAGAAGAATTAGAATTAGAAGAAGAAGAAGAAGAAGGAGGAGGAGGAGGAGGAGGAGGAGGAGGAGGAAAGGAAGGAAGGAAGGAAGGAAGGAAGGAAGAAAGAAAGAAAGAAGAAAATTTGAAGCAGGCACTGTGATCATAGGAAGATTTTTAGTTTTTAATTTCAATTACTATTATTTATTTATTTTGATACCAGATATTGAACCCAGGGTGTTTTACCACTAAGCAACATCCCCAGTCCACTTTTATTTTTTTATTTAGAGACAGGGTCTTGATAAGTTGTTTAGGACCTCACTAAGTTGCTGAGGCTGGCTTTGAATTTGCAATCCTCCTGCCTCAGCCTCCTGAGCCCCTGGGATTATAGACATGTGCCACCAGGCCCCACTCATTTTATTTTTCATACATATTCTTTATTAAAAACTTTGCTGAATGATGAATAAAATTTAAATATGTTATAATAGTAATAGGAGAAAATGGAATGCAATACGGGTTCTAGAGACTGACACTTATAGCTGGAGACCAGGATCTGGGAGATGAGAACATAGGAGCCAGAGCCAGGCACTTGGGGTCACAGTCTCCTCTCTCCTTACCAAGGACCCAGCTTCCTTCTCAAGGACCTCAGGCCTCAGTGCTTCCTCCATTTGCTTTTTAAAAAATGTTCCCTGTACACAGACATTGTTGTCTTTTGTTATTTTTCCACATTATTTTGTCACTATGTTCATATTCTTCCATTATCCCTTCCAAATGCTGAGGACATTAATCTCTCAGAAGAATCACTTTGCTCCCTAAATGTGACTTGGGGCAGCTTCCCCTCTGAGAGAGACATTAAACCCTACCTGCCTAGGACCAAAATGCTGAGATGCAGATGTTCTTAGAATCCAGGGTCATGTGCCTCCTCAGGGTCAGCCTGAGGACTGAACAGGGACACAAAGCACCCAAAACTCCTCACAGCCCAGAGTTGCCAAACTGGGTTCTAGAACGTAAAGGGGAAAACTCCCAAGGTCAACCTCCTTAATCCATCCTCTGGTGTTATAATGAAATGCCTGAGACTTGCTCAGTTATAGAGAAAACAGGCCTATTGGTTCTGCAGACTAAATGGGCACTGGCACCTACTCAGTTTCTGTAAGGACCATGTGCTGCTCCATGCATGATGGAAAAGTGAAGGGGAAGTGGACAGGTGTGGAGGAGAAGCCAGTGTGCGGAGGAACCAGGCTTGCTTTATCTATAACAACCTACTATTGGGAGAACTAATCCAGTCTATGAGAAAGATATTAATCCCTCTAAAAGCCCCATGTCCCAACATTGCTATACTGGCCACCAAATTTTAGTGTAAGTTTTGGTAGGGACAAACTGCCTCCAAACCAATATCTCCCCTCTGAGAACCAAAAGAACCTGCCTCTGTTTAGACGGTCACAAAGAAATGGAAAAATTGGAACAGTGGGAAACAGAAACCGCCTGAGTGTCTCCCACTATCTATTCCCTATCAAGAATCCAGAGCCAATTAAATAAGGAAGATTTTCTAATAATAAACTCAGTGTTATCAGTGTGGCTTTAGCAAAACATAATCTGTCACTAAATTATTGCCTTTAATTTGAGTTTTGTTGATTTTATCATTGAATATTTATTTTGGTTTTATATAGTTGCAAGCATATGCTATCTGTTTGCACTTAGTATAAAAATAATTTACATTCACACAAGGGGGTCTGTTATATATATTTTTTTCTTTGAAGGGAGTCTGTTCTTTGCCCTGAGGAACCCTGCGTCTATGTATTGAAATTTTTCAGACCCTGGAGAGCAGCAGAAATGAGAAAGGGAAGACAGACCCTGACTCAGACATGCTATGTAACTGCACTCAGAGAGAGAGGAACTGGGGACCATTACTGGAGGCAGTTGGGGGGCTTTGGGGTTGAGTATGATAAGCTTGCTCCAGGAATATTTATAAGGAAGCAATTGCAACATCACCACCAGAGAAAGTACTCAGGACTCTCAGCTGCTAGTAGCAAATGTCGCAAATCAGATGGGCTCAGGCCCCTGGGGCCTGTCCTGGCTTTGGGAGGACCCTGGTCAGCTGGAATTTCCAGGATATCTTCCAGACCCTCACTGTTAGGCTCTGCTGCCTTCTGCATCTTGACTTCATTATGGGCAATTGCAAGAGAGATTTCCTTACTGGGGAGTGGGGGTAACCCCAATTTAACATCTTCCCAGCTTGGGAACCTCAAAGGTTTATTTCTGCTACAGTCTGTGTATCAGAGGATGTAGGGCAGGCTGAGTCCAGGGAATGGCCTGGGCCTGAATCCTGTGATACCCTAAGGCCAGTGAGAAGGGAATGGTACTGCAAAAAGTGGGTGAAGGAACCGTGCTGGCTGAGGGACTCACCCCATCATTCTTGAACTGGGCAGTGATTTGATAAGCTCTAGTCCTCTAGCAATACCAAGTCCTGGCCGACAGAGTGGTACCCTGTGGAAGTGTTGAAGAACCAAGTATTCCTGCACTTGTTAAAATGGTATATATTATAGAGGAGGCCCATGGAGCCCAAGTGACCACAGGCCTTCCTGTTAGGTGGGTTTGAAGTGGCTAAGGGAACAAAGTACCAGGCGACCCGCCAAGTGTGAAAGAACCACCAATCAGGCACAGACAGAACCGCCTGTCTCCTGACCAATCCTGGATCTCAGCAAGCTCCCCTGACCAACCCCAGTAGAACAAGGGACTCTAAAAACCTCCCTTTCCTGTCCCAAACCAAATAAAAATTCCAATCCAGCTGAGCCCTGCGCAGGACTCCCCTGGATCTGCTCTGTTGGACTGGAGGGTCTCACCACGGAGCAAATCTCAATAAAGCCTTGTTCAGCAGCCTTTTAATCTGCCTCCTTTTGGAGCCTGACCTTACACTCCCCAGCAGTGGGGTTCTTGCAATCCTACGGGAAAGATTCCAAGAGAATCGCATAGAGTAACAAGCAGCAGTTTATTAGAGAATGTGAGATAGGGAGAGAAGCCCACAGTACAGGTACTGAGTGCCACCTCCAAAGAGAATGACATAGCTCCGACATAGTCTGGGTTTTTAAAGGAATTTGGGTCTTTTTGTTCTTGCCTTAGTTTCTCATACCCCCTTTAAGTGGATCATTATCCTTTGTATAACTCTCAGTTTTCTTTGTGAGGATCATAAGGATCTGATCACAAGGGGTAGCTGTGACATGGTTTTAGTGATGACCTGATCACAAAGGTAGGATTGTGACAACCTGGTCACAAGATAGTTGTGACATGGTCTTAAAGCAATAAGTCCCTTAGGGGTTTTGATTAACAATGGCTGGGAGAGGTTTGACATACCAGCTCTCTTTTTCCAGATGCTTGTCTGCTTCAATAAAGTTTTCTGTTATCCTTAGTCCTGTGACTTATGGACTCTCTTTGATGTATATGTCAGATGTCCTCACTGTAAGTTATTGCCCTACCCCCTGCTCATGGCTGACTATCTACCTAACAATAAGGAAGATTTAATTCAAGACTAATGCAATAAGAGTATAGCAATTGGGGAAAGAGATGGGGCTTAACTCCCAATACAGCAAATTGGGGATTTATAGCCACAGGAGACCAGAATACACCATCACAAAGTATACCTTTTTTTGGGGGCATAAGGGTTATTTTGAGCTTATTATTTTGAGAAAGCGCAGACACAAGAGAAGCTCTGAAAACAGAGTAGGAGTTGCTCTTTTGTAAGGGAAATTTACATCTGTAAAGGAAATCTCCATTTGTAAGGGTATCTTCCTCTTTGTACCAGGGGAAGAAGTATGACTAAGACACTGCAGACTCTTCTGGAGGGAGCACAGTTTATGAAAATACTTAACACTGCAAGAGGAACCTTACCATTGTCCAGGTGGCTGTCCCTGGTCACTTCTCCATAACTCTTCTTCCTTTGTTTCAGAATATGATGGGATTTAAGCCTGCATTCAAAGCCACTTCTTTGGAGATTTATTCATTTCTCTGGATATCTTCTGTGTATACATGAGGTATACATGTTATTAACTTTTCTTTATTTTTCTCTTGTTAATCTGTCGTCATTATGGGGGTCTCAGCTAAGCATTCAGAAAGTATGCAGAGAAAATTCATTTTCCTCCCCTACATAGCCAAGGAACCAAGTGAGAGTTTCAGTGGATGGAAAAGAGAAATGGCATCAAATGCAGGGAAATTTTGCTAAAGACAGGGTAAGGACTGTCATCCCCGAAGGTGGGAGATAAGGAGCTTGATCAGATATCAAAGTGTCATCCTGGTAAGGAACTGGGAGATAAGGATGATAGGAATATGAGGTTAAGAGAATGATTCTATGAAACGGGCCCAAATGCTTTCTTTTCCAAGAAGTGATTTTCCTTCACTTCTGCCTGGCCTCAGTAGACAGCATATGTCCTGTTCCTCTGCAAACTACCTGTTAACTACTGGAGAAATTCAGGCCCAAAATAATGCTGATGAGAGGAACCCAAGTTACCCCGAAGAAGGAGACTTTTGTGACCAGATCCCGAAACTGTGGGAAATAAAAAAAAGTTCCTCCTAACCATAAAATCTGTAAGAAGGTATGGTTAAGAATCCATTTAAAATGAGTTAACACGGGCTGAGGTGAACTAGAGTTCCCATGACCGTGGGTACTTGAAAGTCTGATGTCACTCTGCTGTCAGCCAAAAGGCAAGAAGTGGACCTGGGAGTGGGACTCTGGGGAAACTTCTCTGGGATCCTCAATAAAACTGGAGTGCAGGAGAGGGACATGGTCTCTCTCCTCTCTGAGAGGACCCACTCTCTCTCTCCAGAGTGACCCCTTCACCTTTCCTATCTCTTCCTGTTACTCTGAGTGACATGTCTGAAATCTTTCTGACTTGATTGCAAGAACTGGAGTTTTTCATGCTGCCTCAGTTTCTCGGAAGTCTCTAGCTCCATAACAATCCAATAATACTTGCCTGTCACATAGTATGCCAATCACTGAAACCACAAGTTTTGCAGAAGGAAATAATTTATTCACAAGGCAGCCAACCATGAGGAAGTGGGAGCCCTAACTCTCAAGTCTGCTTCCCTGAGGAAAGGGTGGAGGGGTATCTATGGGATAAGGAAGCAGGGTGGTCTGAGGCAAGAGGTGGTGCATACGTGGTGATCCAATGTCATGGCTTTTCGTAGGATGCATATTCAGAAAATGGTGAGCTGAGGGTGGGGTCTTCATCCCTCCGATGTCAAAAGGTTACTCAAATTCAGGTATGAATAAAGATAGGTGGAAAGGAGACAAAAGGTAAGAGAAAAGAGCCTGTAGTTGTAAATCTGAAACCCCCACAATTACACTAACTCCCAGACCCATGTTTTCCTCCAGGCCTGTCACTCTCAAATTTTTGAGAAACCTATAAATCTTAGAGTTACTGTAAATTCACTCATCCTTGAAAATGGCCTCATTTTTATTCAGGCTTAAGTTTGTTGTTAGCCTACACAATGTATTTTCAGATCACATAAAGCAAAGGGGGATGTATTTTCAGAAACTTAAGATGTAGGCACATTCCAAATGTTATTGAATAGAAAAGACAATGTCAATCTTGTGAGAAGTAGAAAGTTTGGTGGTCCGTTTTCAAAATATAGGGTTTAGCCTTTATTGGGATGTAATATCCAAGTGTAGCCATTTTCATTATAGCATTCCCTTTGCCTGCCCCAATTTTAAAATTACCCAATTGCGTAGATTGTAACCCCAAGTTCCTCCTATCAGCGTAAGGGACAACACTGCATTAGAGATAAAAGCAGGGGAACCATCCGCCCAGGTGTCTTTACTTGATGGATTTTCTTTGGTAGCACACCCTTCTGCAAAAGCAAAGTTCTCCTTGCCAACTACTTCTGAGCATGTGTTGATTCCTTGCAGTACCCTGATATTTCTAACAACTGGAGGATCCTAGAAGACCAGACCACCATAACACTCTGTGATCCATGATCAAAGAACTGACTTTTCCAGGTTGACATCTTTCCTAGGTACTTTCCCATGCCCGCCCCTCACCAAGTTCCCTGTAAAAGAAAAGACTGAGGTCCCAGGAGAACTTTCTCATTCAAAACAGCCACATTCTACTCTGGGAACATTGGTCCTCACCTGTCCCTTTCTTTGCTCCTCTTTGCTAAAACCTGATATGTCCTTATTCTCTTCTGTAACATGTCAAGAGCCTGGTGGGTCTGAGTGTTAGGTCAATAGTTTAATCATGGCAGGTGGGTAGGGAAAGGACAATGAAGGGCAGTAACTTATAGGAGGGACATCAGGCAATTACATCAAGTCCATAAGTCACAGCACTGGGGATAGAGGAAACCTTATCAATGTAAGCAAGTATGGGGGAAATGGGGACTGATATGTCAAACCTCCCCTTGTCATGGTTGATTGTGACCCTCTAGGGAAACTCTCAAGATCTTATCTCTTGCTACCTGGTCATCATGACCCTCCCCCTGACCCTCTACCTTGCATCATAACCCTCACAAAGGAAGTTTGATGAGGTCAACCCACAGGGCAATAAACTACTCCATGCCGAGCAAAAACTGGGGCAAGAACAAAGAACCCCAAGCCTCTTAAAATCTCAGACTCTGAAAGAACCATGCAGGTGGACCACTGTGGGTCCTTGTCATACTTACTCTCAAGTAAAATCTTGCATATAAATATGAACAACTCCTTTGAAATTCTTCCTGCAGGGCAGCAAGAACCAGTCTCTGTGGATTCCTATGATCACTGCAGATGTGCACAGTCCCAGGTGAAGAGTCAGTGGCTTCAACTGGTTTTAGACAGACAAAAGCCATTTCTAAGTTTCTGAAAAACACAGGCAGCCATATGTCAGAGGTGTTATCCACAGCAAAGCTAACAGGAGGGTAGTGCTTAGCTCAGGACTCTGAAGTTGGTGATAAAAGCAAGTAATAAAAGCCAAGCGTGGTGGTGCACACCTGTAATCCCAGCAGCTCAGGAGGCTGAGGCAGAAGGATCTTGAGTTCAAAGCCAGCCTCAGCAACTTAGCAAGCCTGTAAGCAACCTAGTGAGACCCCTATTAATAAAAAATAAAAAAGGCTGAGGATGTGGCTCAGTGGTTAAGAGCTTTTGGGTTCAATTCCCAGTACCAAAAAAAAAAAAAAAAAAAAAAAAAAAGCAAGTGAAACTAGAGGGTTTATTTAGATTTTCCTTGGTTTCAAAAGGTAGGGGATTCTCGCTGACTTGGGATTCTTACTAAGGCAGGCTATGCAGGACAGGCAAAGAAAGGATGAGCACAGAAGCCCCAGATTGAGGCCAAGTCAAAAAGACAGCTCAGAAGGGTCTGGTCAAAGTTTGGTCAGGGAGGGAATCTTTGCCAGAAAAAACTTCCTAAGTGGGGAATGGGGGGACAAGGACCAGGGGAGAGGGACTTTGGTCTCCACTTTCAGAGAGCTAGCATGTGATTACTGCACCCTGTAAGAGTTACAGGGCTGCCCAAGGCTGTGGGGGCAACCTCCAAATTTGTGATGAATCCAAAATTAAAGCAAAAGATAACTGCTTTAAACCCACCTGGGAGCACTGGCTAACCCAGCAAAGGGGTCGTTTGCTGCTCCAGAGAAACATAACCTGGTATTGTCATACAATTTGGTACTATTGACACGCTGTTGACTACCGTTCAGACTAATACTAGATATTGACTTTTGGACAATTCATAAGTTAAAAATAATTTCTATAAGTGTTTTTGGATTCTTTGCCCTATGGTCTTTAACCAGTGCTGGACCTAATTTAGCAATCTCATCACTGCTGTCTTTCTCACTGGCAGTACATACGGGTTTCATTTCAAACGATGTTATTGCTTAGGCAACGGACTTGAGCAATGTTTTTCAACCAGTTTATGCAAATACTCAAACAAGTGCCAATAATTGTCACTCCCAGGATGATCTTAGCATCCACCTGCAGAAGAGTTAAAATACTGTCAACCTGAGGGGATGGGGTTGGGGTTTTTCCAGGGCCCCGACAGGTACCAATCTCAGGAAAGGTGGTGGGAGCAGCCTATTTGCATAGCTCACACTTCCTTGGTTTAGGAACTTATTGATTCAAATATGCAAAAAAGCCTGAGGCAGGGACTGAGTAGGTGTGAACGACAGCCTGATGGCTCTGCTTCGCATCAATTAGCATTTCAAAAAGTGTCAAGTTGCTGGAAGACCTTTTTTTAATTGCTGCTAATCAGAGGTTCTAGAGGGAGCAAAGAGCTATCTGTGGGTGCAAATCCAATGCAAGAGAAAGGTATCCAAAAAGGGAATGAGGAGGGGGGTGTGAGAAATAGAGGGTAGGGCGGAGTTTTAGCCATTAGTAGAAAAAAGAGCACTTACATCAGGGGATTTCAGAATCCTGGAAGCTTGGCTCTCTGCAAATCGTATTGAACTTTCCATTCACAGTGGAATGGTGGCCCCAGGGTTGGCCACTTGCTTTTAACATCTGTGTGGGTAATGCAGAGACAACTCCAAACATTAAGAAAAAGGGTGCCTTCCTGTTCCTCTACTGTCACTTGATTGAATTCTTTTAAAGGAAATAGAGCCCATCAGTGTAAAATTGCTCCCTTTTCATTATTGAGGTTATGTTCCCTCTGAGTAGCTGGGGGCAGGAAACTGGCAGGAGGCTGGAGAGCTGGGATGACTTAGCCAGCGTGGAAATAAACAGAGCACTCCAGTGCGAGCAGGCAGAGGCCATGCATTTGGAGCTCCAGCCAGGGAGCCCTCCAGATCCACAATTACTTGTATTGGCAGACACTCACGGGCAGGAGGTGGGGAGAGGAGATGCTCTGGGATGGACAGGGAGGGCTTCAGGTGTTTTCTGATTGGTGTGGGGAAGATGACTAGAAGGGGAAAACATTTTGAATGACTGGTCTGGGGTGTAAATTTGTCTTTCTCTGGTTGGTTCTGAGTTGTGAGGACAGGAAGAAAAAATCAGGAGGGGACAGCCACTGCCAAGTGCTGCCCCTTCTGGCGGGCTGTTGCAGAGGGTGTGGTTTGGCTTTCTGGGCTGGGTTGCTATGGAAATTGTGGGTCAGAATTTCATTGTCATCTGTGGTTCTGGCCATTGTCCATTTGTATATTCAGCTTCTCACCGGGGTTTTTATCACAAAGACTAAAATCAAACAGAGGAAACAACTTGTCATGGGGTGCAGTAAGAGCGCCTGCAAACCTCGGACACAAATGGCAACCAGCTTAGAAACACTGGCCATGACCCCTAAATGGCACTTAGGGGTGTGCTTGTCTTCTCATCCCATGCCACCAGGAAAGGGGCTCCTTGGGTCAACTGTGAGTGGTAATTAAACAGGAGAGGTTGTTGTGCTATGGTCCAAGGTGCTGGGGACATTTGGTGACCAAAATACCTCTTCAGGGCTTCCTGATCGATGGGCCTCTGGATGCTTTATTTGTGGACATGCGGAGTAGATACACAAGCTGTAATCAGAGCCAGGGAAGGGCAAGATGCTTATGTGGTGGATCAGGGACAAAAGGATGGTCCAATGACCTGGCCAAGAGGCCCCTGGGCCCCAGGAGATGGGAGAGGCAGAGCCAAAGTAAAATCCAGTGGTGAAAGACAGATCAATCAACAGAAGAAATGTTCCAAAGAAAGCTAGAAAACCAGAATAACTCACTGTCACCACAGTTCACTGAACTGGAATGGAAGCTGTTTTGGACTTCAGCTCCAGAAGCTCAGAGCAGCACAATAGTACAGAACAGAAAGGGGAAGAGGGGGGATCCCTTTCCTCACCAATCATGAAGGGTTGTGCCTGACACTGCTCTAACAGAGGCAGGCTAACCAGAGAAAGGCATAACAAATTTATTGAATCAAGGTTTCATAGGACATAGAAGACTAATGAATGAAGACCCAAACATCCCGGGGGAACTACCCATTTTAGTGCTTAGGTTGGAGCAAGGGGGACAACCGTATAGAAATGTGAAGGGAAGAAAACCTGTGAACTCATGGTATCAGACTGAGGGGGGTCAGCAAGGCCTACCTGCTCAGATTCTTCTTGTGTCTCAGTGGCAGTTTTTCTTTTTCCTGGGTACGGGGCAAGACCTCTTTGAGATGAGCATCTTATAAACCTTTATTCAGAAAAACAGGTCAGAGAGTTTCTTTATGACCAGAAAGAAAGAAAAGGAAGATGTTAGAGTAATAGTTTTAGGATTTATGTCTGGCTTTGGGGAAAAGAAGTTTCAGTTTGATCTTCTTTGGGGAAGAGAAATTCTGGTTTCTATGATTCACTTTCAGGGGTGAAGGAGGGGCAAGGGGAGGAGGGGAAGGGGAAGGAGATTAGGGAGATTTTGGTTCTGTGGCTGCTTCTAAGACCTGACAATGACAATCTCCTTTAATTCAAAGTTCTCCATTTGCCAAAATGCCACACTTCGGTGTCATTTTCTAAGACCCAACAATAGTGAATGGAAGACATGCTTTCACAGCAGCTGACCCTGAGGTACAGACCACCCAAAAGGAACTCCAGTCCTTTCTTACTCTTCTTCAGAAAAACCCTATTTCTTACAGGATGCTCAAAGTTGGCTCGTTTGGCAGAAATGTTTTTCTCATCTGCCTCTCTTATTCTTTCTCCAGGGCCTTTGGAGCTGGGCTCCCAAGCTAGGAAGAACAGCGAGGTCAGCGGAAGCCCTTGCTAAAAACCTGGCTTTGGAGGGCATCTGTCTGCCCTTCAGCTGAAGGAAACCTGGCCCTTGAGGCAAAGTGGAAAAAAGTTGGGGCTGAGTCAGGAGACCTAGGTGTCAGATGACCCTGGCTAAAGTGCTTAAACTCTCACTGTTTATTTTAGGACCTGCCAAAATTAGGAATGCTGCCCACATCTGCGCCCGGTCACACTCTCATTCTTTTTATTGCAATGAGATATAAAGCACAGGACTCCAAGAAGCCAACAGTGGGAAGAGGTTTCATTCTCCTCATCCTCCTGAAGGCAAGTCCTCTAAAATCCACATGATCTGGCTGCTCCTTCCTCCACCTGAAAATGGGATTCCACACCTGACCAAACACCCCAGAGTTGCCTCAGTTTACTTGTCTTTGGGGACAAAAAGCAGAGAGGACTATGACTAAGGCTAGAATTTTGCTATCTTTCTTGGGGCAAGGGTTCATCCTGACTTACTCTCTCTCTCTCTTTCTTCAGGGCAGAAGTTCAGGGTTAAAGGTAACAATGTAACAATGTTTAGGTAACATGTAATGATATAACAATATAACAAGGCAACATGTAACGATGTTCTTGGAATGGAAGCCACCTTATAGAAGAAGAGACTTTTCAATAATCTTGACTAGAAACATTTTTTCTAATCACAGAGGGGAAGTTAACTGGAAATTCATAAAGTTACATATGCTTTTCCTGTTGCAGTTACACAGTTTATATTCTGGAAAGGAGAATATCAATCTATGTACATGTCACTTAAGGTAAAGCAGAAGTTCAAGGTCAGCCTGGGCAACTTGGCAAGACCCAGTCTCCAAAGGCAGGGAAAATACTGGGGATGTAGCTGAGGTAGAGTTTCTGCCTAGCCTGCATAACCTTACCACCCTCTGGTTCAATCCCAGTACCACCAAAAAGAAAAGGAGACAATGTTCTATCTATCCCATCTGCTGCCAACGAGAAGGCAAAATAGTACCATATGAAGCATTTTCTCTAAGGCATCTCCAAGTAGCACCAGGGTTTCTCTGCCTATAAAATACTGCCCCAGCTTGATCTGTGTTTGCCTTCCAGAGACTGGGTTACCACCAAGGGTGGGGGGAGCCATTATGAAAAGAAAAAAATGTTTTTATTGCAAACAGAATATGTATGTTGATCAAGAAAAGACAAGTTGCTGTTTAGATTTGGGGGTGAGAGGGAAAAGGCAGGGAATAGAACACCTGGACTTTTGTCTTACCAAAAATGATGTTTTGATCTTACCAAAACAAGAAGCTCAGCAAAGAGGGGGAAGCAGCCCATAGAACTGCTATGGGATGGGGTTGACTGGGGACAAAAAGTGGCATTCCGCCAATTTCTCCCTCCCTGTCTGGGAGTTGACAGCATTCCCTCATAGCTGACCCCATGGGCCACAACCAGCCAGAGAGGTTAAAGGACTTGCTCCGGGTCACATGCTGACCCAGGGACTGTGTCGGCAGTTCATCTCGGTTTGCACATAGATGATTATTTCAGGAAACCCCTCTTTTAAAGAGTTCTGGAGATAGCAGTGTGCAAAGTTGTCCCCATTTCCCAGAATCATTATGGTGGCAGTGTGAGAACGCTGCAGGACAATGTTGGCGCTATGTAACTGTGACTTGAATGAGGGCCCTGAGGGTCTGAGCACTAGATGCTGCTATTGAGTGGAGGGCAGCAGAAGTGACCACATATGGGATGCCAATACCAGGATCTTTTGGATTTTTGTTTTTTAGATTTCTATACTGGGGGTTGGTCCCAGTCCTTTTTATTTTTTACCCTTGAGACAGGCTCTTGCTAAATTGCCAAGGTTGGCCTTGAACTTGAGATCCTCCTGCTTCAGTCTCCTGAGTCGCGGGGATGACAGGTGTGTGCCACTACACCCAGCCAATTCTAGGAGCTTTGTCAGGCCAGAGCTCATCCCTCAACAAGTTCAACATGATGAATTCCAATAGGGACGAATGTGGGGTCCTGCAGTAAGGTGAAGTACAGCAGAATCCCTAGGGAAGTGAATCAGAATTTTAACTTCTCCCTTACAGGTCAATGAAAGGCTCCATAGGTTTATGCAAAATCTTAAAGTTGAGAAGAAAAAAAAAAAAAAGAAGTGGTCTAGCCCAACCATTCCCAGGGAAAGGGTGTCTTAATGAACACCTGCAGTTCATTGCTTGCCAACCTTTAGTGTCTCTATGTGCTGGCTGTGAAAATTTGTATACACTATTGAATCTGTTTCTTCATTTGAATGTAGGGTAAAAGTCAGTGTCTGTGTTTAATATTTTGGGGACTCTCAATATAAATGAACTGCTATAATCTGGATCTTGAATATCTCCTGAATGCCTGTAGGTATTAAAGACTTAGTGCCTAGTCCATGGTACTTTTGGGAGGTGGTGAAATCTTCAGGAGGTAGGACCTTGTGGAACTACATTGGTCATTGAGGACATGCCCTTGAAGGGGATACTGGGACCCAAGCCCCTCCTCCCCCACTCTGTTTGTCTCCTGACCACTATGAGGTGAGCAAATCCTCTCTTATGTGCTCCCACCATGATGTGCTGCTTCACCACCAGTCCAAAAGCAATGGGGCCAAGTGACCATGGGTTGAAACCTCTGAAACTGAGCCAAAATAAACCTTTCCCTCCTTGTAAGTTGATTATCTCAGGTATTTTGTCACAGTGATGAAAATCTAACACATAGATATAAATAAAGGAGTTTAGAAATATATTTACAGTCATTATATTTATAAATATATATTTATTTGTATAAATAAATATAAACATACACATATGCACAAATTTACAGGATGAAATAACCAAGGCCCATCTCTGAAAACAAGTCTTCAAAAGAGTTCCGGGGACAGCAGTGTGCAAAGTTGTCCCCATTCTGCAGAAGCATTTGAGAAATTCTGGAGGTTTTAGTTGAATGCAAATCCAACAGGAATCAGGATGTAACTAGGCTGCTAAAAAAAGTAATGACTCTCCAGGCTCCACTAGAAGTATCTAGAGAGGAAATGACCTTGATGTTTTCTGGGTTAATCAGATCACATTTAGACCATTGCTCCCAGCTGCAAATTACAGTGGCCGTCACCAAGCTGACATCCAGGATGGTGCAGAATCTGGGAACTTTGTCTATTAGGAAAGTTTGAAGGATTGGGAGTATTTATCATTTGAAAATGATAACTACTATTATTATTGTGGGAAGCCACCTGTGAGTTATTTGAGTGGTCTTTTACTTGTTATCGAGCTATAGAGACTTAGATTTTTTCTTGGGAATGATCCTGGCTTTCTCATGTGTATCAGACTGCCCCAGGTGTGAGATCTCTGTCTTCCCTCTATTCATGAGAAAGCTCTTGTAGCTCTGGAGCTGGGCGTAACCCACTGGGAACTGGACACCCACCCTCTACCTTATTTAGTAAAGAACACTCCATGGAAAACCTTTGATACCCCTGCCCCATATAAATATAGCAAGCACGAGCTCCATCTCTCTCTTTCCAGTGTGGAAGCTCAATCCCTAAGATCAGAGAGTCATCCTACCCCCACTTTTTGATTACTTCCTGTGTACCGTGGGGTTTTTGCCGTTTTCTCTTTATTAGCTTTTATTCTGCAGACAGCCACTTCATACAGAGAAACCCCAATTCCATTGCCTGCGGTGGACGTGGGTGAGATATTATCTCAAATATTACAACTCTATAAGATAAGGTATTCATTTTATTGGTAAGAAAACTAAGGCTCAGAGAGGTGATTTAACAGGACCACAGCCATGCATGTACTAATTAATGAGCTAAGATTCGAATCTAGGTCTCACCCTAACTTTCACGTTCATTTATCATATCATGATATCAACCTGCCAGTTGACTTTACCCCATCATTTCCATCACTTCTAACTGGTTGGTCAAAACTAAATCCAAAGTAGCAAGTCACCTCATTGCTTTATCTACCTCTGGCCAAAGTTGTTTAGATTTTTTTGAAAGAACTCAGAAGGCTGCTAGAAAAAAAATGCAAATAAAGAAAATATTTTATGGGAGGGAGTACCAGAGATTGAACTCAGGGTCACTCAACCACTAAGCCACATCCCCAGCCCTATTTTGTATTTCATTTAGAGACAGGGTCTCACTGAGTTGCTTAGTTGCTGAGGCTGGCTTTGAATTCACTATCCTCCTGTCTCAGCCTCCCAAGCCACTGGGATTACCAGTGTGAGTCACCAAGCCCGGCAAGAAAATCCTATGGGTTTAAAAAAAAAAAAAATCATATACACTTGCAAAGAAAATACCTTAAACAGAAGGCACCATATAATCCTTACAAACTTCAAATGAAAGGAGAACCAGATTACCAATGGTGTGTACAGAATAAAATAAATACAAACTCCATCCTCTCTCTCTGCATGGTTACCATCCAGGTGCTGTGGCTGATCACTGGGGGCTTATGCTTCTGACAGGAGGAGATGCCAGGACCTAGGCCAAGATTAAGGAGACCCTGGCGACACCTGTCCTCATGGGATATAAATGCAAAGAGTTCTTTGCGATCACACAGTCTGCTTCCTTCTTATTTTACAGGTGAAGAAACTGAGACCTGGAGGAGGTGGCATAAGCCTCCAGGGCCCAGAGTAAGTTGGTAACAGAATCTCTGCCATGCCAGAGCAGTGGCAGCTGAACTAAAGCTATGGAGCCCAGGTCCCATCCCACATTAGTGAATACAGTGGACACATTTAAGGCTCCATAGAATAATTTGCTATGCCTACATGATCAAACAATTGCAGTATAATTGCTTTTTTAAAAAAAAATCTGCATGTTTATTTGCCAGTTTTAATGTTTCTATCTGCCTTAGTGTTTGCATTTATATGAGCTTTTCTAATATATAATTGACATATCATACAGTTCACTCGAAGTATACCTTTTAGTAATTATTAATATATTCACAGAGTTGTGCAGCCATGACCACAATCAATTTTGAACATTTTCATCGTCCCAAATTCCAAACCCATTAGCAGTCACTCTCCATTTCCCCCCAACCTCTTTAGCCCTAGACAACCACTAATCTATTTTCTGTCTCTATGGATTTTCCTATTATGGTTCTTTCTTTCTTTCTCTCTTTTTTCCTGGTATTGGGGATTTAACCCAGGGGTACTTTACCACTGAGTCACATCCCCAGTCCTTTTTATTTTTTATTTTGAGACAAGGGCTGGTTAAGTTGCTCAGGACTTTGCTAATTTGCTAAGACTGACCTCAAACTTTTGATTCTCCTGTCTCAGCCTCCCAAGTCACTGGGATATTACAGGTGTGTGCCATTTTGCCTGGATTATTTCATATTAACAAAAACATATAATATGTGATTTCTGTGACTGACTTCTTTCACTTAGCATAATGTTTTCATGGTTGATCTATGTTGTAACATGAATCAGTATTTTATTCTTCTTTATTGTTCTTTAAAGAACATTTCATTGTATGAATATGCCTCCTTTAAAAATATCATTTCAGGGCTGGGATTGTGGCTCAGCAGTAACGCACTTGCCTGGCATGTGTGAGGCACTGGGTTCGATTCTCAGCACCACATACAAATAAATAAATAAAGGTCTATCAACAACTAAAAACAAAAAAAAAATTTTTTTAAGTATATTGTTTCATCAGTTGATGGACCTTTGGGTTATTTCCATTTTTTTTTTTTTTTTTTAGCTTTTATGCATATGCTGCTCTGAACATTCAGGTACAAATTTTTGTGTAGACGTATGTTTTCCCTTGTTTTGGATATATACATAGGAATAGAACAGCCAGGTCACATGGCATCTTTATGTTAATTCTTTGAGGGATTGCCATACTGTTTTCCAAGGTGACTGAAACATTTTACGTTTCTATCTATCAGTAATGGCTCCAATTTCTCCGTCTTCACCAGCACTTGTGATGGTCTTTGATTATAGCCATTCACTGCATGTGAAATGGCATGTCATTGTGGTTTTGATTTGCATTGTCCTGAGGTATCTTTTTAAACATTTTTATATATTGAACTATGCTTTTAGATATATAGTGATATATGACTATTACATTTTCTTCTTGGAATATAACTTTTATTAATATGAAATAACCTCTTATCCTAGATTATGGTTTTGAACTTAAATTCTATTTTGTCTGATAATATTGCTCTCTAGATTTTTGTTTTTGCTAATATTTCCCTAGAATATTTTTCTATGTCACTTTGTTTTAGAGAGATTCATATATAGCACAAAGATGTTTTATTTATTTTTAGCCAGTCTAAATTATATTAGAATATACTTTATACTTATTTTGTTACATATAGGTTTTACCATATCCTTCAAATTTACTTTTTTTTTTTTTTAGTTTTCATTTTTTTTCCTGGTCTTTTGTAACATTGAATTTTCTTTTCCCATTTTGTTCCTTTAGTGGTCTTTCTTAAATATTTAAAACACACTTTTCTGTTGCCTAGTACCTTTTAATTCTTCTTCCCGACAGGAAATTTAACAAGCTTTTCTTATACATTCTTGATACCTCTGAGGTCACAATTATCTAGGATTTCAGATTCAATAAGAACACTATTAATAATAACTGTAGCAACTAACATTTCTAGAACAACTTACTCTATTCCACAACTTGTCTTAAATAATTTATAAGCATGAATTTCTCTAGTCCTATCAACCTATGAGGTATGTTATCTGGGCAGCAAGTGGGAGTCGAAGGATAATATTAAACACACATGAACCAGGTGGCAAAAATTAAACATTAATGTAGGAAACCACAAACATTTTTAAAGACATAAATATAAATAAAGCCAATAGAATAAAAATTCAAACTTTCCTCAAACCAAAAGAAAATTTTAAAGTGAAAAAGACAAATATTGACAAACACAATAAAATATGATCCAATACACATAATAATTATAACAAAATAATATAACAGGATTGAAATAAAATGCAGCCGTCATAGTAATATACATAAATAGACTTAATTTCAACAATTAGGAAATGATTTTCCATTTGGCTTACAGAGCAAGACCCAGCTGTGTTTTATGCAAAAGACACACTTAAAGTGATTCAGAAAGGCTTTCGAAAGGGCAAAATGACTGTCATGGTCTGGATTTTGACTGTCATGGTCTGGATTTAGACTGTCTCCCAAAGGCTGGTGGGTTGAAGGCCAGGCACCAAGGCAGCAAGGTTCAGAGATGGGGCTTTTAGGCAATGATTGGGTCACAAGGACACTGACCTCATCAGTGGATTAATCCATCAAATGTCTTAACCCATTGATAGCTGAAAGGACTCCTGAAAGGTGGACCCTCGTTGGAAGAAGTAGATTGCTGGGGGCGTGGCCTGGAATGGGCTGTCTTCTCGAAGACCCCTCTCCCTCCCTCCCTCTCTCTCCCTATCTCTGCTGTCTTGCTTTCTTGCTCTTGCTCTCTCTATCCAAGAAGCTGAGAATCAGGGTTGTGGCTCAGCGGTAGAGTGCTCGCCTCACATGTGAGAGGCACTGGGTTCGATCCTCAGCACCACATAAAAACAAATAAATAAGATAAAGGTACTATGTTCAACTAAAAACATATTTTAAAAAAACTAGAAGAAGCTGACACAATGAACTAAGGAATATAAGGGAAATTGAAACAATAAGAAGGGGCTGGGGACACAGCTCAGTTGGCAACGTGCTTGGCTTGCATGCACAAGGCTCTGAGTTCAATCCCCAGCACCACACACACACACACAAAAAGATGAAACAATAAGAAAGCAAGGATTGTGGGGCATGGTGGTGCAGGCCTGCAATCCTAGGGACTTGGGAGGCTGATCATAAATTTGAGGCCAGCTTCAACAGTTTAACAAGGCCCTGAGTAACTTAGGGAGACCCCATCTCAAAATAAAAAGGGCTGGGGATGTGGCTTAGTGGTTAAGCACCCCTGGGTTCAATCCCTGGTTACCCCCTCCCTCCAAAAACAACAACAACAACAACAACAACACTTGGACAGCCATGAGAAGTCATATTAGTAGGTCTCAAAGAATGGGCCACTTTTTTAAGTAAAAATATTAGAAACACTCTGATCATAAATGTCAGGAAACTAGAAATTAATGTTAAATAAAAAAAAAAAAAAAAAATGATTTCTGATTTGATTTTTATACCAAATAGAAATTTTAAAACATGCTATTAAAACATTTACAGAATTTCTAATAAGTAATGACAACGACAGCTCTACATTTTGTTTTTAAAGTGACCAGAGGAAAATTCATTGCTTTATATATTAATGTCAATAAAAACTAAAGTATAAAAATAAATGAACTAAGATCCAATTTCAAAAAAAATCTAGGAAAAGCACAGTAAAGGAAACCAAAAGGAAAGCATAAGGAAAGAAGCACTAAAGACAAATGCAGAAGTAAAAAAAATATATATAGTAATATAATTAATTATTAAAAGTCTGGTTCTTTGAAAAATTGCCAAAATAGATTAACACTAGTTAATCAAGAAAAAAGGCAAAACCCACAAATATACAAAAATAAGAAATAGAAAGGGGAAAATAATCACCGATAGAGGCGATTTTTAAAATCATAAGAAACTTCCATGCAAATAAATTTGAAAACCTACATAAAATGTAGCCACTTCTAGTTTGTGGTCACATCACTCCAAGCTCTGCCTCCTTCTTCACGTGACCTTCTTTCCTGTGCTTCTGTGTGACTTCAAATCTCCCTCTCTGTTCTTACAGATGGATTTAGGGGCTCTCCTACAGATTTATGGATCTAATATCACCTTAGCCACTTCTGCAGAAAGGATCTGACTGGCTGCAGGGATCAGTCAAGAGTCCTGCAGCTACTCAACCACGGCTCCAAAAGCGGGGACTCTTTACAGAGGGACAGGTGAAGGATCAAGGGAACAGGGAAGCCTGGAGAAGCACCTGGGACTTTGGAAGGCTATCATGTGACCCCTAAGTCCATAGGGGCAAGGGAGCAGACCTGTGGCCTTGGGAGCACCCAAGGCTATGGGCTAGGCTGCTGGATACTGGAGTGGAGAATAAATATCTCCTCTTCCTTCACTGACCATACTCTGACCTGTGGCTAGTGCCCCCCATGCCTCTCTCATCAGAAACCAGAGGCCAAGAAACCCCAGATGCCATATCCACAGAAGTCAGCCCTGGGAGACACAGAGCAGAGAAGAAGGGTGGATCAAACAGAAAATATCCAGCCCTGCCCACTTCTGGGTTGCTTCTGTTTCTAGTAGTTTTTTGAAATAACTGGATTTGATGAAGCTCTTTGCAAGGATGGCAGCCGCAGAAAGTTTCAGTTGTCATAACTACATCCAGGGTTCTGACAGCAGTGAAGGGAAGTGCCAAGAGGAACGGGAAAGAAAAAGGAACAGGAAGGAGAAAGAGATGTTCCAGGCAGGGTCGGGAGTAATGGAGTGGAGGAAGCTCTCTGCTGTCATGCACTCACAGGTTGAGCTCTGTGCCTTTGTTTAAAAATCGGTGCATTGAGCTGTTTACCTACCTTGAGCCCTTTCCGTAGCCCCACATCTGTCGTTATATTGGATGTGCTCGTGGAGCCATCACGCTGCTCCTGAGCCCATTCTCACTTATATTAAAGCACTTTTTAATTGCCACATCTTCCAAGGCAGAGAAAGCCTGTTCTGAATACAGTTTAAAACCAACAGCAATCAGCAAGAATCCATCAATTAGCATTCGGCATTAAGCAAAGCCGACCATTTTCCAAGGCTCCAAGGGCCTCTCCACACCTGAACATTTAACAAGGTTCATTCTCTCTTGTTTGAATAATTTTGGGGGCTCTTGACTCACAATCTTGACTGACAGATAGTTTTCCTCAGCTGCCAAAAGAATAACGAATTTAATACAGCAGCTCTTTTCTAACTCAAATGGTACAGTTCCAACAAAGCTCTTTGCTACCCATTTTTTTTTAAAGGGGAAAAAAAAGCATCTCTGCTTCAAACCACTAATTATAATTTATTATCACAATACTTCCTAGGAAGCTGGGTTCTTGCTATAATTAACTGCTGTGAGTAGGATGTAGCAACTGTTTATTTAGTTTCAATCTACTTGTTCGGAATTTATCACTCCCTGAAACTTAACTCACAATCATAGTTAAGTTCAAAATGTTATGGAAGCATTGTCAACCCTGGGCTGAATATTTCCTAGCAATTTTCTCTCTTTTTTCTCACAAATTTTATTTAGGTGATGTTGGCCATTTTCTCTAGCTGAGGGGAAAAGATTTGATCCTAAAATGTTAACACATTTATTCCTTTTGCATAAAGTAGAAAGGTTTATCACACACACTTTTCAAATGCTGGACTGTGAGAATTTTGAAAGCTCAGTTTTACTATCTTTACTTCATCAAGTGTAATGCAGAGACCTCACAGTCTTTGTACTGAGGCATGTACTGGCCTCACTTTCCTTATCTATAAAATGGGGATGATATGACACAGTTACCAAATCGTTGTGGTGATGGAGTATCATCTAAGCATTTAGCAACGGACTTGGCACAGAGGAAACAATTCCTACTTTTATTTTTTGCCGGCCAAGGAGAGACAACATGGCAATGATGAATGTGGGTAAGAGAGTGTTTGTGCTTATGCTGATGTCTGAGTCCTTGGTGGGAACTGCCTATAATGAACAGCAGGGCATGACAGTCTCTAAACAGGTCAGACTTCTGGAATATTCCATGCTTAATTCATAACATAGTCACCAGAGCTAAATGGTTTTAGGTTATTTGAATCACAAGTGCCTGGGGCGACAAATACTTCAGGCAGTCAGTTTCTTATCTCTCTGTTTCTGACTTTCAGATCATTTGGCACCAGGAAGTGAGATTCCCTTCTTAGGAATGAAGTAAGGGAGTTGGCTCCTCGCCTTCTTTGGTGTGAATTCATGAGCCTATTTGTAAAGTACTGGGGATTCCTGGCAAGAAAGTTGCTTCATAATGATACATTTCACCTACAGTTAGTTATTGAGATGTCACTTCAGGCAGCACAGAAACTTGTCATGCAGAGATTTAATTTGGTAACACCTAACAATATTAAAAGGACATTTACAAAAACATTACAGATACATTTCATCTTTTGCAGAACATAAGTAGTTTGCTGTTTGTGGTGATAAAAATAATATCTAGTTATTGTAAAACACTAGAAACAAGAAAAGCATTGTACAGTAAAGAGTTAACTTGGCAGGCCTGGGCTGTTCAAATCCTACCATTGCTCTATCTCCAGAACTGGCCCTGGGCCCAGCTCCCGGAAGATGGCCTCTAAGCCTTCAGGAGATAGTGCCTAATGAAAGTGGCTTTGTTTGCCTGAGACTTTGGGCCACACTATGTCAGTTTCACCTGGAGTCTGAGTAGCTGAGGTTTAGTCCTGTAGACACTGAATGTGTAGGTGACTGAGCCCTGAAAACCAAAGCCCCAGTGACCTCCCTGTTTGGCAACAATTCCCATGTGCTGTCATATGCTGCTGTCCGTGTGACTCCACTACGAAAGGACAACCAGAGTCTTTCCTGCACTCCATCCTAGGTGACTTTTCCCTCTGCTGATTTTAACCTGTAGCCTTTTGCTATAATAAATTGTAAGAAAATAGGGCTCGGGTTGTGGCTCAGTGGCAGAGCACTTGCCCTGCACATGTGAGGCACTGGGTTTGATTCTCAGCACCACATAAAAATAAACAAAATAAAGATATATATAAAAAAAAAAAAAAAACTGAGGGTGGTGTTGAGAACCCCAATGCAAACAAAAAATAAAATAAAAATTATCTATTTCCTACTTCTAATAACATTTAAATATATATATACACACATAAACACTTCTGTTTATGGAGAATGGATCATACTGTTTGGTAAATTTTTCCTCAGTTAATATATAATGAACACATTTTCCTATGCTGTTCAATAAATTATTTGCATAGCATTCTATTGTATAGAACCTGTGGTACATTTATTTAATCAATCATCTATAAAAGACATTTGGGTATTTTTCTCTCTGGCTATCTCTTTGTATTATAAACAGTACTGCCAAAAAAAAAAAAAAAGAAAGAAAAAGAAACAAACAAACCTTGCAGATTATCTCTTTGTAAGCTTATCTAGTTATTTGTGATGTAAAGATTTAACAATTGGTAACATCACTTGGAGTGATTAATGAGATATGTCAAGCAGGTAAAGTTTTTAAGACTTCTATCCAGAAAAAAATATGACAATTAAAATTATTGAAATTGAGCTAGAATTTGAATAGATCCTCATCCATTAAATTCATGGAAACCTGTGTCTCCACTATTTTTCAATTTCTCACATAATGCACTATTAGGTACTACAGGTTCTAGAAAAAGATTCTAGGTTAATTCTAAGGACATACTCCATAACTTTCCACCAAGATTTATTATAATTCACTTTTCCAAAATTTTCAGATATTAAAAAAACCTGACCTAAAACCAAGAAGTTACAAGACCAAGAATACCCACCAATAATTTAACTGCCTGCCAGCCCAAAGTTTAATAATCTTAAAGTCAACATAGTCCAGAGCTGTACAAAATATTATCTACAATGTCTAGCATTCAGAAAAAAAATACTAGAAAATGTGGTCCCTAATCAATAAGAAAAATAGCAAATTAAACCTACCCACAAAAGACTCAGATATCAAAATTACTGAAGAGTAATTTTGTAAATAACTATTACAAATATATTCAAAGATTTAGAGGAAAATATATAAAGTGAATGAATAGATGGGGAATTCCAGAAGAGAAAGAGAAATGCTTAAAGAATCCATCCTTCATGGAATTGAAAACATAATATCTGAAATAAAGAATGTATTGAAGGTATTAACTAAGAACTGGGCACAGAGGAAGAAAGGATCAGTAAACCCAAAGTTAAATCAATACAAAATACCCAAAGTGTTATGGTTTGGATATGAGGCATCCCCCACAAAAGCTCACACATTAATGCAGGAGGTGGAATGATTAGATTATAAAAGCTGTAGCCTAATCAGTGTATTAATCCACCTGATAGATTAATCGACCTGGTGGATTAATAATTTGAGTGGATTACTGGATGGTAACAGTAGGCAGGGTGGGGCATGGCAGGAGGAAGTGGGTCACTGGGTATGCCTTGGGGATTATATATTTTGTCCCCGACTCTTTGAATTTGCTTTGCTTCCTGACTGCCAAGGGCTTAGCAGCTTTCCTCTGCCATGTCCTTCCACCCTGATCTTTAGTCTTCTCTCAGGTCCAGAGCAATGGAGTTGGCTGACCATGGATTGAGATCTCTGAAACTGTGAGCCCAAAATAAAATTTTTCTCCTCTACGTTGCTCTTGTCAGGTATTTTGGTCACAGTTATGAAGAGCTGCCTAACATACAAAGTAAACCACATAAAGT
Source organism: Callospermophilus lateralis (assembly GCF_048772815.1). Lineage (NCBI taxonomy): Eukaryota > Metazoa > Chordata > Mammalia > Rodentia > Sciuridae > Callospermophilus > Callospermophilus lateralis. Next base: position 35,337,896 of record NC_135321.1, on the reverse strand, counting down.
AAATAATGATAATGATGATGATAATTAAAGAGTAAGACTATCTGAAACTTGTGAGACGTTATCAGACAGTCTAATAGAGAGAGAATGTGTGTCCCAAAAGGATAATACAGAATGGGTAAGAAATGTTTTTAGAAATAAAGAATGAAATTGTTCCAAAATTGGTGAAATATATCTACAGATCCACGAACCTAAGTGTATCCCAAGCAGATGAATATAATATCTACTCTTATGGTTTAGATATTAGGTGGCCCCCCCAAAAGTTTACATATGATACAATGCAAAAAAGTTAAGAGGTAAAATAATTGGGTTATGTGAATCTTAACCTAATCAGTGCATTAATCTCCGGATAAGGATTAACTTGGTAACTGTGGGCAGGATGTGGCTGGAGGAGAAGGGTCCTTAAAAGCATGCTTTTGGGGTTTATATTTTGTCGCTGAAAAGTGGAGCTCTCTGTGTCTCTCTGCTTCTTGGTGGCTATGTCCTGACCTGCTTTCCTCTGCAATGTTATTCCACCATGATGTTCTGTCTCACCTCAAGCCCCCAGAAATGGAGTTTGACCTTCTATGGACTGAGACTTCTGAAACTGTGAGCCCCAAAGTAAACTTTTACTGTTAAAAGTGAAAGTAAAAAAAAAAAAAAAAAAAAAAAAATTATCAGGTCTTTTGGTCACAGCAGCAAAAAAGCTGACCAAATACCTATATTCATTATAGCCAAACTTCCAAAAACCAAAGAATAAAGAGAAAAATCCTTAAAGCGGTTTTTAAAGGAAAGGGAACATATTACACTAGGGTACAAATTTATTGCTCTGTTTGTTTAGCACTGTGGATTGAACGCAGGTGTGCACTACCACTAAGTTGTATCCTCAGCCCTTTTTGTTTTTCACTTTGAGATAAGGTTTTGCTAAGTTGCCCAGGCTGGTCTAGAACTTGCCATTCTCCTACCTCAGCCTCTTGAGCAGCTGGGATTATTGGTGTGTGCCACCATGCCTGACTATCAAAAAACTATAGAAGTCAGATGTAGAATGGTGTTTTTCAAAGCACTAAAAGAAAATACTGGTCAACTTAGAATTCTACACCCAGTAAAAACTACGCTCCAAAAATGAAGACAAAGTGTAGGCATGTTTAGACAAATAAAAATAGAATGTATTAACAACAGATTGGCACTACAAAAGAATGCTAAAGAGAAACAATCTTAGAGGCTCAGATCTGTAGGATGAAGTAGAGTCTTAGAAAGTGTAAAATATGGGGGCAAAAATAAGAGACTGGTTAAAAGTCTTTCTTTTAAAAAAGTCGAAGATAAGTTTATTCTCTATGGAAAGGCAAAGGTCCGACAATAGCCATAAAGCTTTGAAAAAGAAGAAGAAAGGGGAACTAATTGCTTTGCCCATTTTTTATACTTACTCTTTAGTTACAGTAATCAAGACCATGTTTGTGATGCAAAGACTTCAGCATATATTGGTGGAGAAATAGACACACAGAAACAAAACAAAGAACCCAAAAAAAGAGCCTCACAAATAGGCCCAACCATCTTTTCACAAAAGTACAAAAGCAATTCAGTGGAGAATGGAGAGTCTAATCAACAAATGGTGCAGGAGCAACTGGCAAAAACAAAGCAAAACCACAAAAAAAAAAAAAAAAAAATCCCAATGTAAGCCTCTTGCTTTATATAAAAAGTTATTCAGAATGAACTAGAGACTTAAATGTAAAACGTAAAACTATAGGACTTTTAGAAGAAAAATACAGGGGGAAATTAGAATTTAGAGCTGAATCAACATCATTAGCCATTAAAATTGGCACCAAAAGCACGGTTCATGAAAAAATAAATTGATATATTAAAACTTGTTTTCGGGCTGGAGCTGTGGCTCAGTGGTAAGCACACTTGACTGGCATGTGTGAGGAGGCATTGAGTTCGATTCTCAGCACCACGTATAAATAAATAAAATAAAAGTCCATCAATGACTAAAGAATATTTTTTTAAAAACTTATTTTTACTATGAAAGACTGTAAGAGGATGAAAAAGACAAGATATAGACTGGGAGAAAATATTTGCAAATTATATATCTGATAATATTCTATTATATCTAGAATATACAAAGAACTCACAAACTCAGAAAGAAATAAAGCAAGCCAATTAGAACACTCACAAAAGACATTAACAGACATTTCACTAAAGAGGACGGACAAATGACAAATAAACATAACAAAAGTTGTTTAGCATTAGGTTAATGCAAATTAGCCATTAGATAAGTGAAAATTAACAACAATGAGCTATTATTATAAAGCTCATAGAACAACTAACAAAATATAATAACTGTAAATGCTGGTAAGAATGTGGGGAAACTGAATATTTCTTACATTGCTGGTGGGAATGTAAAATGGGACAACCACTCTGGAAAATAATTTGGCAACTATTTATAAAATTAACACACATGAATATGACCTAGCACCTGCACTCCTGGGTATTTGTCCCAGAGAAATGAAAACTTATGTTCACACAAAAACTTTTACATGAATGTTCATAGCAGCTTTATTTGTAATTACCAAAACACAGAAATGTCCTAAATAAGCAAATGGATAAGCAACTGTGGTACATCTCTACAGTGGAATGTTATTTGGCAATAAAAAGGAGCAAACTATTGATAAATGATACATATGGCATGGAACTCAGGGGCATAATTCTGAGTGAAAAAAAAAGTCTATCTTAAAAAGAAGACATAGTATATTATTCCATTTGTGTAATATTCTCAAATTGAAAGAAAGAGATGGCGAACAAACTAATGGTTGCCTGGAGAGATAGGAGGAGGTCAGAGGGTGGTATGACTCTAATAGGTAGTTCAAGGAAGTTCCTTCGAAGTGATGGACACTTTTGAGTCTTGTTTATGTTGGTAATCACATAAATCAACACATGTGGCAAAGTTGTATAAAATACATATACTCACTCATCTGGGAATACTGGTACAATCTGAAAATGACAGTTAAGAATAATACACCAATATACATTTCCTGCTTTTGATGTGGGGTTCTAGTTAGGTAGATGGTATTCGTGGGGCTGGGGTGGGAAGGATGCACAGGACCTCTGTACTCATTTCTTCCTGAGAGTCTGCAACTATTTTGAAATCAAAAGGTTTTTGAAACACTGTGGACTGCTTAAAGCAAAAGCCCTAACAATGTATGGCAGGGTCCAGAACACAGAGAAAGAGCAAAACACACAACAAAACAGCACCTAGAAAGAAACAGAGTTAAATACTGTTACAGGTGTCTTATTAGATTGTTCTTGAGGAGCCCAGCCCCACCTGACAGCATGGACGCCCTCCTCACCCTGCGGGGGGCCTGACTCCTCCCCCACCACTGAGCAGCGCCCCAAGCCCCAGAGCACCAACCTCACCCACAGGTGTTCAGAAGTCCTGCTCTGAACCACTGAGACTCCCGGCCTCAGGCACCTCTTGCTCAGCTCCACCTAGTGGTTTTGCAACAGAACTGTTCCGACAGGGAAGGAAAAAGAAGAGCCAACTGTAACTTTTTAATGAAAACACAGTAATAAAAACCTTACCAAATGACTTGCCGGGTCCTGATGGAATCCAGAGCCTGCTCCATCACTTTTCCTCTAGTTTTGTCTGTGCGCTACAGCTGTCCCTCTGGGCCCAGTCTGGGGTTGGCTTCTTGACAGTCATTCTCAAGCTGGATCTCACCAAGACAGTGTCCAGGCTTCCAGACACAATTCAGCAGAGGCTGTCTTTACCTGACTATTACCTGTGCTGTCGCAGAACCATATGGTCCAGGGCCTTCCCTTCATCTCAAACCTACCAACTTCCTGGCTTTGCTCTTAGTTCAGATTTAAATGCTGGCTCCCATTTTATTCTACTCCCTTCCAAATCATTCAGGAGAAGGTAAAACACTGCAGCAATTACATTTTAAAACTAGTACATTTCTTAGCTGGGTGCTGCGGCATATGCCTGTAATCCCAGCGGCTCAGGAGGCTGAGGCAGGAGGATCGTGAGTTCAAAGCCAGCATCGGCAAAAGCAAGGTGCTTAGCAAATCAGTGAGACCCTGTCTCTAAATAAAATACAAAATAGGGCTGGGGATGTGGCTCAGTGGCCGAGTGCCCCTGAGTTCAATCCCCAATACCCTCGTACCTCCCCCCACCCCCCAAAAAAAGAAAACTAGCACATTTCTTGTAAAAGAGGAGGCACTGTGATAGCAAGAGGCTCTTGAAAAACAAAGAAATAAGTGGATGCAGGGCAGGTGCCTTCAAGGTCACACCTGGACGGTACTGGGAATGGTGCTGATCTAGATCTGACTGAAGGATGCGTCCCCTGAGCAGGCAACTTGAAGAAATATGACCCCCAGACTCCAGTTATAAAGGTAATGGTCACTCATTGGAGCCTGAGGCCCCAGCTCTCCTTGCCCCAGTGCTGTGACCACCTGAGTGGATAAAGGAAGCTTGTCTTTGACACTTCCCAACTTTGCTTTCAGGGTCCTCCTTGGGGCTTTTTCCCTGTTGAAAGTCATGTGATTTCATTTCATTCTGGAATTTCTGTATCATTGGAAAGTCATGCCATTAATGAAACCGCCCTGATGCTGCCAGTGGTTTAATCCACCCCTTGCAGAAAACATAGCACCCACACCTAGCATCAGCTACCTGGAGTGGGGTCTGGGAATGGGGGCCAGCCATGCACAAGAAGGAGCCTGCACAAGGGTGGGTCTGGCCAGGTGGGTGCTTCCCAGGGTGATGGTACTGGCCAGTCTGCTGGACACTCTACCCCTCCTCCACCTCAGCTTCCCCAAAGTCTTTGTCTCGGTTCCCTGAACCAAGTCCCTTGGGGGGCCACGGGGCAGGCTCTGCTGCAGACCTGTGTCCCTCCGGCTGCAACACAAGACACGAGGGGTCTGAACAGCGCCCGGGTCCTGTGTTGTAGCCCGAGGACTCACACCATGTCACAGTGGGCCCAGCCTGCCCCTGCCTGGCCAGTTTCCTCTTTCAGGTGGGCCACCAGGCTTCTGCTTGGAGAATCCAACTTGCTGTGCATCCAGATGAAGAAGCTGTAAAAGAACAGAGGCTGGCATGGGTAGTAGGACTTGGCACTTCCTCCCATCAATAGGGGAAAACCCACTGGCCTGGATCAAGGAGGCTGGCTGTGCCCAGTGTCCCACCCTGCCCTGGCCACCTGGGTGTCATGCACTCCAGGTGATGGAAATGCTCAGAGGAGAGAGGCCAGGCACACATTTCACTGTCCACACTTTTCCCCCTCTAAACAATGAATTATGGCTGTTTACAAGCCACTAATTACAGTTATTATAACAATACTTCCTAGTAAATGTTCTTACTCTAATTCCATGATGAGAATTTTATAAATGCTAGACTAGCACAATGAATTGCCCTGAATTATAATAAATATCTGCACTTAGGGAGCAAAGCAGTAAACCCAATATTATTGTTATCCATTTCCAGTGGGCTTGTAGAGGATTTATGTCTTATTTATAGTTTATTTTTATTAAAAAAACTCCTATATATCATTTTGATGTGGATTTTTTTGATGAGTTATTTCTTTTTTTTTTTCTACAAAATCAAATGAATTTTCTTCCAAGAAGTTCCAACTTGCCTGACCTTGCCCTTCCTAAGCTCCTGGAGGGGGGCAGGTAAATAGCCCTCTGGCTTATGCTTATGATTCCTTGGGTCTCTGGGTCATTCTGCCCTATCTTCCAGCTATTATATACATTTTAAGGCTTTGTTGTATTCTAGGGGCCCAGAAAAGGGCTTCTGATAAGGAAGAGCCTGGTATCACAGAACCACCAGCCAGCAGCCCACTTCTGGGGACCCAGTGGAGTCCCCCCAGCTCTGGGTCTGGCCCTCTGCTTCCAGATGCCAGACATCATCCATAACCATGAGCAGTTGAGCTCTGGGGTGCTGGCTCATTCTGACAAAACTCAGAAGAAACTGAAATTCTGCACACTTCACCTTGGAAGACAACAGAAATGGGCTGCATTATTGAGTTTGGTGAGAGGGAAAGGAAGATATCCCTGGGCTCACCATCAGCTTCCAACCCCGAACACGTGCAGCACCCCGGCTCTGTATTTTTGACACTAAGGAGTACAGAAGCAGCCAGGATGTTGGGAAGAAAGCCCATGGAGACACAAGGGCAAACCCAGCTCTGACCATGACGGTGAGTGAGGCCACAATGAGCAAACCCCAGAAGGAGTCCCTGCACATGCCCTCTACTTTGGAGAACTGGTTGATCTCCACCGTCCCTGGGAACCGGCAACCAAAGTGTGGGAAGGCAGGGGCGAAGCCTCAGTCTGTGACAGCCCCTAGAGCTGTCTCTGGAGCATCCTCCCAGAGGCTGCAGTCTGGGCCTCCCCTGACCCCTTTGGTCAGAATCCTGGCCCACAAGTTGGGCTCAGCTGGAACGGCAGTGGGATAAGTCTCAGGCAGGTGAGAACCACACAGGGCCTGAACAGTAGAGAGTGGGTGGTGTTCCAAGAAGATGAGGACAAACCAAGCCTCTTATGGCCCCTTGCTGCCAAGGACCTTCCCCTCCGCCCCTCCCTACCTAGTCCTGGAGGAACCAGTCTCCTCCTCCATGGCCGTGCTGAGATGGGGCTGCATGACTTATTTAGACCTGGGAGAGGTTAAAGTAAAGAAAGAAGGAGAATCAGAAACAGATGCCCAAAGCAAACCCTGAAACACATCACCCACCTGCAGGAAAGGGGAACAGGAAATTAGCACACAGCCAGGGCAGCAGGCAGAGACAAAGGGGACAGAGTGCCTTGGTTACTAAGTCACATAGCATCCGCAGCAGGCAGAGGGGTGGGAGCCTCCAGAAGAGTCATGATGCCTGGAATGGGGAAGGATTTTGGCAACCGAGAGAAATCACCTACTGAATAGCCAGTGGTCTTAGTGGAGCACAGGTAGATTTCGGGGCAGAAATGGGTCACATTGCATGTCCTGGCAGCTTCCCCACCAGGAACTCCTGAGAGGGTGCAGGTCAGACCCAGGGTGGACTGAGGCCTGCAGGACAGGACAGTCAGCAGAACTCCCACCTAGGTTATGCATTCAAGGCACAGGTCCCTGGGTATGCTTTATATCGGGGGAGAGCTCCAGATGCACTGTCCAGTAGTTTGGGAGGAAGAAGGCCTGAGCCAGAGGCCAGGACATCTGAAGGACCCTGAAGCATGTGTGTCAGTAAGGGCCTGATGAAAGACAGGCTCCTGGTCCCTCATGCCCCTCAGAGGGGCTGCCTGTGGTGTGCCCCACACCTGTGCAGACACTCCTTACATGATGGATTGCACCAAGGGACCACGAGGGAGGCAGCCACAGCCCTCGCCCCATCCCTGCCCACCCAGCCCATGGCTTGAACCAGCAATGGTCCCTTTGGCGGTGGGGAGGACATGACTGCAGAAGCAGGGCCGGCATAAAGGTATTTCTCATCCACTGGGAGCTCTAGAAACCTCCTGAAGTCTGGCAAATAACTGAGAGACTGTAGCACCACTTGAAAGATGACAATGTAGGAAATGTTAAAAATGGCCTTCGTCATGCGGGGTGGTGGGTGGCAGCGGGAGCACCAACAAAACGGGCCCATTTGCCTTCCATTTGCCTCTGGTGCTATTTGCACTCCATTTTCCTCTATTTATTTTTACACCCTAAAAAAAAATGGCCTGCACATTAAGCAGTCACCTTTCATCCATTTGTAATTCTCTCCCTCTGGGGCACCATAAATTTCCGTTATATGATTATCATACTAGAGAACTAATATGCTTTTCCCCCTTGCCTTCAGAACAGGGCCACACAGCTGCTTCCAAAGCAGGACCCAGGACTACAGAGGAAGGGGAGGAAAGGAGGAAGGGAGGGGGAGGGAAGGGGGAGGGAGGGAGGAGGAGGAGGGAGGGAAGAGCTCCAGCCAGTCATGCCCACACCTCCCATGCAGCACCTGGCCCTAGATGCACCCATCTTATTGCATCTAATAAAAAGAGTCCATTGTAAAATCTCTATACTCATTTTAAGACAGTACTGTTGAAAAAAAAAAATATATATATATGCATGCATCTTAGATTTTTGAATTCCACCAAGTTCTTAAGAGGAAGAGGGATACCCATGGAGCATATTGACCCCAGAAAAATGTTTTTGAATTCTACACTGCAATGCCCTTATTCTATGACATCAGACATATCATTTAAACTTTCTAAGCCTCAGTTTTTTTTATCCTCTGCAAAATGGAGATATTAAAACCTGTCCTGACCTCTGCAGAGTTGCTTGCACAGGTAGAATAACATAGGGGCTTCTCTGTGACCCCTGAAATGAGAATGCTAGTACTTCTAGAAACTACCAGGAAAGAGTGCTAACAATAAAATGTTATGTTAATGCAAGACAGAATTATTATTTAAGGACAGCATTTACTCTTATATTTATTTAATAAACATTTATTGTGCATTTAATATGTACAAGGCTCTGTGTTAGCACTGGAAATAGGTTTGGTGAACCCCTCATCTGTTTAGGTCATCATCAGATTCTGTTACCTACAGCCAAATGCAATCCTATTTCATATGGGAAGGGAGAGGAGAGAGGTTAAAGGACTAAGCTTTAGAGTCTGATTGTTCTTAGTTCATATCCAGCTTATATCATAGAGTGCTTAGACCACAGTACCTGACACAGAGGACTAGTAGCCACTGTTACTGTCATATATATCAGTGAATGAATGCTTATACTCCCCCCACCCCCACATCCATCTGCTGAAATCTAATGCCCAATGTGATGGTACAAGAGGTAAGGCCTTTGAGAGCTGATTAGGTCACAAGGGTGGAGCCCCATTGAAGGGATTCATGCCCTCCTAAAAAGAGACACAAGAGAGATGATCTTTCCCTTAGGCATGTGAAGACACAGCAAAAAGTCAGCTGACCACAAGCCAGGCACCTTGACTTTGAATTGTCCAGCCTCCAGAACTGTTAAGAAATACATTTCTGTGTTCTAAGCCACTCAGTTTATGTTATTTTTTTAGAGCAGCCTGAATAGAGTAAGACAGCCAAAATATTGTTTCCTTCAGATAACATATTTGGACATGATGACATGGCTGACCCCCAGGCTCCCCACAGAGATGACTTTCAGCCCACTTTTCTCTAGTGCTCAGATCTATGTCCCACCTGGCAGGCAAACCTGCAATACCCTCTACCCTCAGAAGGATGAACTGGAAGCCAGAGAGGTAGTGTGGCTCCTAGCCTATCGTAAGGGCTCATGTAGTTGGCTAAATGACCAAACCAATTCATGACATAAGCAAGGCCTTTCATAAAAGCCAAGGTTATAAACTTTTGCATTGGTTATGCACCTACTATATACCAGGCACTCTCTTGGCAAATGGGAAGGGGCCTGACCAACTCTAGTGATAGGCTTAGGACTCCACTGTGAGTGTGGGTTACCTTCTTGGGAGACAGGAGGCACATCTCATGAAATCCTATGTCTGCAGATTCAGTTCAAAATTACAAATTGTTGCCAGGCCCAGTGGTACATGCCTGTAATTCCACCTTCTAGGGAGGCTGAGGCAGGAGGATCTCAAATTCAAGGCCAGCTTCAGTAACTTCATAAGAATGTGTCAACATAAAAAGAGTTGGGGATGTCGCTCAGTGGCAGAGTGCTCCTGGGTTGAATCCCCAGTATAAAAAAAGTTACAAAATGTCAAGCTGCAGAAAAATTTAGTAAATAATTTTTATAATCTTAAGGTTGGGCAAGGCCTTCTCCAAGAATACAGATATCCTGAAGGCCAGACCCTGGCTGCAGTGATCCATACAGCCTTACCACATGCATTGTGCCAGCCCCAGACTTGTGATAGTGTGAGTTTTGGCCAAAAGTGAGGCTTGCCCCCCTCTAGACTTTTGCTAGCACAACCCAGCCAGGCTCCCTGGGTCTCCTTTCTAATTGTCTGCCCTCTTGCCACCTGTGTGTCACCCCATTGCTCCAAGAGTAGAGCTCAACTCCTTAGCCTGGCATTGAAGATGCTTTACTTAAAAGCACTTTGTTTCCAATGATGAATCAGCTGAAAGAGAAATTAAGAAAACTATCCCATTCACATAGCCTAAAAAAAAAAATACTTAGGAATCCATCTAACAAAAGAGGCGAAAGACCTCTACAATAAAAACTACAGAACATAAAGAAAGAAATTGAAGAAGACCTTAGAAGATGGAAAGACCTCTCATGTTCTTGGATAGGCAGACTTAATATTGTCAAAATGGCCATATTACCCAAAGTGCTATACAGATTTAATGCAGTTCCTATTAAAATTCCAATGACATTCTTCATAGACATAGGAAAAGCAGTCACGAAATTCATTTGGAAAAATACAGAATAGCCAAAGAATCCATAGCAAGAAAAGCAAAGCAAGATGCATCACAATACCAGACCTTAAATTATACTCCAGGGCTATCATAACAAAAAAAGCACAGTATTGGCACCAAACAGGCATAGAAAACAATGAAACAGAAAAAGCCACATAAATACAGTTATCTCACACTAGATAAAAGTGTCATAAACATACAATGGAGAAAAGATAGGCTCTTCAACAAGTGGTGCTTTGGAAAACTGGAAACCCATAGGTAGCAGTGGAATTGAACCTCTCTCTCTCTCACCCCGCTCAAAACTCAACTCAAGCTGGATCAAAGACCTAGACCCTGAACCTACTAGAAAATTTAGGCCCAACTGTCCATCATTTCTGCTTAGGAACTGACTTCCTCAACAAGACTCCTAAAGCATAAGAAGTAAAATCAAGAATCAATAAATGGGATGGTATCAAACTAAAAAGCTTCTTCACAGCAAAGGAAACAATCAGAAAGATGGAAAGAGTGCATACAGAACAGGAGAAAATCTTTGCCACCTGTGCTTCAGAGCATTAATCTCCAGGATATATATAGAACTCAAAGAACAAAGAACAACAACAACAAAAAAAAAAACCAAACAATAAATGTGCAAAGGAACTGAACAGGCACTTCACAGAGGAAGAAATACAAATGGTCAACAAATACATGGAAAAATGTTCAACTGACTCTAGCAATTAGAGAAATGCAAACTAAAACTACACTGAGATTTCATCTCACTCCTGTCAGAATAGCAATTATCAAGAATAAAAGTAATGATAAATGTTGGCAAGGATGTGGGGGACATTGTTGAAACAATTTGCTGGTGGGCCTGCAAATTATTTCAACCATTCTGGAAAGCAGTTTGGAGATTCCTCAGAAAACTCAGAATGGAACCACCATTTGACTCAGTTATCCCACTCCTAGGTATATACCAGAAGGACTTAAGATATGCATACTGTAGTGATGTAGCTTATGTCAATGTTTATAGCAGCTCAATTCAGAAACAATACTAAGTTATGGAACCAACATAGGTGATTCAACAGATTAATGGATATATATATATATATATATATATATATATATATACACACACACACACACACACACACACACACACAATGGAATATTATACCGCCATAAAAAGAATGACTTTATGATTTTTTATGAAAGATCTGGAGATTATCATGTTAAGTGAAATGAGCCAATCCTCAAAAATCAAAGGCTGAATATTCTGCTATGTGAATTCTAACACACAATTAGGCAGATGGAGAGAACAGAAGTTCATTGAGTTAGATAAAGGGGAATGAAGAGAAGGAACAGGGAAGGAGAATAGAAAGACAGTAGAATGAATTGGACATAACTTTCTTATGTTCATATATGAATACACCTCCAGTGAAACTCCACATCATGTACAACCTCAAGAATGAAATCCTAGGGCTGGGGTTGTGGCTCAGTGGTAGAGCGCTTGCCTAGCACTAGTGAGGCTCTGGGTTCGATTCTCAGCACTGCATATAAATAAATAAAATAAAGGCCTATTGACAACTAAAAAAAATTTAACAATAGAATGAAATCCTAATTGAATAAGTTATACTCCATGTATGTATAGTATGTCAAAATACATTCTACTTACATGTATATCTAAAAAGAACAAATTTTTTTAAACCCTCAAAAAATCCAAAATATATGAGAATTTTACTGGTTTATGTAGCTATCAGACTTTCAGTGTATACACATATATTTGGTATTTGTGAAACAACGTATTAGGATTGTTATCATCGTTGTAGTCAGTAGATTTTTGTAATTGGAGATAACTGACATTCATATGGAAGCTTCTTATCTATGATCACAGGTTAACTTATCATTTATTTACATTCTATTCATTTATTTATTTTTCCAGTAACCTGTAAACATTGTGATATGGATCTTTATCAGAGTCATCCTTTTCTGTCTACTATTTCTTGGTTCTATGTAACTCACATTGTGCTTGACATCACAAATCCAAGTATTCATTGATGATCTACAGAAATAGAACTGACCTGAATATTTTTAAAAAAGAAAAAAAAAAAGGCACCTGGTCTCTGCCTCTCTCTGCCGCTGCCCAACAATGGGTATTTAAAGGACCCAGCTGCACCTTACCTCCCTTCCCCATCACCTTGCCCACACATGTCCACCACAGGACTGGCCCCTTCCCCTCTTCTGTCCAGCGCTGGGCCGCCCGTCCCTCAGAGGCAGCTCAGGGCTCCCTTCTCACCAGACATTCTGCTCCACACCTCCAGTTCTCAGACCATGCTTTATTTTTGTTTTACATTGTTGGTCTTTTTAAATAATAAATGCTTTTGAAACTCCTGGCTTGTGTAAAACTCTGTTAGATCAGGAACTGAATCATATATCCTGTGGTCCCTGATAAGATATCTTGGATATTAAGGGTATATAATAAATATTTGTTGGATGGATTAAATTACTTCATAAAAATTCCCCTATTTATCACTGAAATGGCTTTTTTTCTTCCGCAGTCAGAATACAATGATTCAATAACTCAAAGGCTCTTGCTGATATTTTCTCAAGCACAGCTATTAATAATTTGCCTTAAAATGCTCATTTAAGTGCCCGACATGAAGATAAGAGTTCTGCTTTCCCGTTGATGCTCACACTTAGCCATAATTATCTGTCATAAGAGGCATGAAGAGGTGTGAAGATGAAAGCTCAGAAGGTCGGGTGTGTCACCTCAAAAATCCTGCAACGGGAAACAATTAGTAGCAGCCTTGAGTGCTGGAGAAGGGGAGGGGGCACCATTAATCACATGAGGCCATTTGTTCTGGCCGTCACAGAATTCAATTTCCCATCCCACACACAAGCACAACACACACCACACACAACACACACATCACACACACCACACACACACAGGCATGGAGATAGAGGAAGTGTGCTCTTTCAAAGACCAGAACCCAAAAATACAAAAGGGTCCAGCTGGAATTGTCCAACCTTCCTAAACACGAGATTCTCAACATATTTCAACCTTTCATTTATTGCTCAGGGTCATTACCACGAACATTATTTATTACCTGGTGCAGTCATACTGCCGTTTTCTCAGAAGCTCTGTGTCTTTTCCCTTCCATCACTAAAATATTTAGGTTCTGTGTCTGCTCTTCATAATTTTTTAATCTTACCATAACTGTCAGATTCTCTGTTGTCATTTCATGAGGGGACAGCCTGCAGAAGCAGTCCTCTGTCCCCAACAGACATATTTACAAAGGCAAGGAAACTAGATATGCAGGTTGGCCAATTGGGCCTGAGCAAGATGCGTTACTCAGGTAGGGAACAAGAATCCCTGATGCTTTTATCCTGGAAGGTCTGAGGCTTCTTCTTCCTTTTCCTTGGTTCCCTGGAAAGTTCAAATTGTAAGTATTCTTGGTTCGGAATGAATAAAAATGGTGGGAAAGCTCTGTCCACCTCGTGAGCAGCAACTTAGTTTCAGCACAAAGGCATCTTTCATCCAATTAAATGAATGCTACTGATTTGAATGTCACTGGGTTTAGTTTTTTATCATATTCCAGTTGGGAATTTGTTTTGGCTTTACGGCTGTATATGAGCTTGCATGTATTTAAGTAGCACTATAATAATAAAGTCAATACTGGGGATCCATAAGAAATTTTCTCAGTTCTGTGTTGCAGAACCTTCCGTGGATGGTACTAGTGTCTGACACTTGGTCTACCCTTGGGGGAGGGGAGAACTTGTCCTTGACTCAAGTCCTCAACAGTCAGTTGTCACTGTTGGGTGTAAAGTAACTGGCAACAAACATTCTTTTCAAACAAGGTGGCCCACTGGGGAACTGGGTTCTGAGGCTGGATGATTACACAGATCATCCAGCAAATATTGAAAGTCATCTTCCTGTTGCCATCAAGATATTCAGTGGGTGGAGTTGTGGATCAGTGGTAGAGTGCTTGCCTGGGTTCGATCCTGATCCCCACAAACAAATAAATAAAATAAAAGATCCATTGACAACTAAAAAAATTTTTTAAAAAAGATATCCATATAACTTTTCTTTTAATTAAGTTTCTTATGTAGATTTATACACAGTTATAGAAATGATAACAATGGTAACATCTCTAATGGTAACATCTTATACAAACAGTAATGTCACACTGAATTTGCTATTGATACCATCCACCCATCATTTTTTTTTTATTTTTTGGCTATAGGTGAACACAATATCTTTATTTTTTTATTTTTATGTGGTGCTGAGGATCGAACCCAGTGCCTCACGCACGCTAGGCGAGTGATCTACCTCTGAGCCACAACCTCAGCCCCCCAATCCATCCATCTTAATCCAACCAGATTTTGCAAGTTTGACATAGATTTACTTGTGTTTATTTTTGTGTGCATTTAGCTCTATGCAATTATATCTCATGTGTAGGCTTGTTTATCCATCACCACGGTCAAGAGGCAGAACAATCCCATCACCACAATGGTCCCCAGAGCTACCCTTTTATAACTACACATCGGCCTGAACCCCTGGCAACCACTAATCTGTTATTCATCTCTTTACTTCTGTCATTTCAACAGTGATATATAAAGAGAATCATATTGTACACAACATTTTAGGATTGTCTTTGGTACTCAGCATAATTCCCTCAAAATCCACTGAGGATGTTGTATGTGTTTTGCACTTCTTCCTGCTGGGTAGCATTCCATGGTGGATGGACCACAGTTTTTAAGCATTCACCCACTGAAAGACATCTGGGCTGTTTCCAGTTAACACTGCTATGAACATTCCCATGTAGGTTTTTGTGTGAACATAATTTTTCATTTCTCTGGGGGGAAAAATTCAAGAGTAAGAATGTTGGGTTGTATGGTCTTTGGATGCTTAGTTTTAAAAGCAACTGCCAATCTTTTTCAGGATGCCTACAGCATCTTATTCAACAGAGCATTTTTAAATTGTCTTCAAGAACATGCTGACTCTAGTTTACCAAACACGAATTTAGTGAGTAACACCAGGTAACCCAAATACTAGCAAGGGGGCCTCAAAGATCCAAAAAGGGAAATGTCTGGTTCACAGAGGGGAAAAAATTTAATTTTTACCTCTTAATGAGTAGATACTGGATAAACTTTTAAAAATTTCAAGACGTTTTCTGCCTCCCAAATGGTGGAGACTAGAGTTTTTGAGATGGTGTCCCTTTTTATAGGTAAAGCTCAAGTGATCTTTTGGCAACAAATGGAGAAAAAGTCCCCACTTCCTCAGATCTCAATGTCAACCCACCTCTAGAAGCAGATCTGCAGGCCAAAAGCTAGAGGTTAGTTTGGAGCTGTGCATGGAAGGTGACTTTCTGCTCACGGCCACATGCCTGCTGTCCTCTCTTCCACAGGTCACTTCCAAGACCCTGGAAACATGGTCATAAGTTAACGTGAAATTTCTAGAAGTAAGATATTTCAGCCACAATTGAATAAGACTACTGTTTACTTCTACTCTGACCTTCCTTATGTCACAGGTGACAGTGGAACAAGTGGTCACAGGCCTCTGGGGATGCAGTAAGGAAATCAGGCTGGGGATGCATTTAGTTTGAGGTTAGTGGGATCTATTTATGTGGTCTGAAGTCACTTCCTTGTACAGTTGTTACCGCCAGCTGCCCTGGTACAAGAACATCTTCAAAGAAGTCTTACCACCTTCCTGGCCAATTCCTTTGGCCTGGCCATGGAGATTGAGGGCCAATGGATGTACTATTATATCAACCTGTTGGAGACGCCCAGCACCAGAAGTACGTGGTGGGAGAGACAAGGTTTGAAATATCCGCAGACAGCAGACAACCCATGGACAGTTCCTTGAATCATCAGGCATGTAAAACACTGAGCAGAAGACTAACTCAGTTCTCATCCAACCTCGTCAAAATGGAAGGTCTCTCTAGACCTTCCTGCCACCTTCTATAGTGACCCTTATGATTATAATTCTTGGATGCTCCAGGAACACCTCCCATCTCCCATGTCCACACATTCTGGGGATCAGGATGTGGACATTGCTGAGGGTCGTTCTTCTGTCCACCACAACCTCCAATTTGCTGTGATCCTAAAAAAAAAGTCATCAACCTCTCTCAGCCTAGCTTATCTAATATACCATGAAAAAATGGACTAACTCATGTTTTTAATCTCCAAAATTCAGAAAGAGTCTCAGTAATGAAACTTGCAAATACAAATATACCATATTCTTCCTTTTTAAGAAAAAAAAATGTTATAAATCTCTGCATATGGGACATAACCTGTAAGATAACACCACCACGAGTACATCCATGTGACAGTCACATGTTTTATGTATCCCAACAAACCAGATCACATTTTAATATATCTGATACAACTTGTCCTAAGGAAGTCTGGTGTTTCCAGGAGAAACAGAATTTGGTCAATCTCCTAAAGGAAATGATAGGAATTAGAAATATATACTAAGTAGAACATAGGATCTTTCTATTCACTCTAGAGAATCTGATGGGTAAGTTTGCAGCAAAAAGAAAAAGAAAAAAATAGAGGTTGTTTCTTAATTAAAATAACAGGTCATTTTCCTGTGTGTATGTCTGCGTGTGTGTGTGTGTGTGTGTGTGTGTGTGGTTAGTTATGAGTTTTTCTAATGTGGTATTCTTAATTCTGTGATCTGCCCACTCCAAAAATCACTACTTTGAGAGAAGCACGGCTGTTGTGTGGCTGGACCCACACTGACCACTCTGCCTGGGCACTGTTACTCATCTCCATGCTGCTGGGCGGTTGTTTCCTGGGGGGCCACCAGGGGAAGCACACAGTTAGGAGTCATCCCCTCCACCCTCACGGAGAAGACTGTTCTGCCGCCTGCAGGTGGCTCTGACTGCTGAAGTCTGAGTGAGCCCAAGTGTTTCGGTTTCTGGATGCCACCTGCTCTCCTGACGGCATCGCTCCCACCGTCACACCTCCTTCTTTGTCTCTGACCCTCCTGCCACCTTCTATAGCGACCCTTGTGATTATCATACTTGGATGCTCCAGGAAAACCTCCCATCTCAAGATCATGTCCACACATTCTGGAGGTTAGGATGCGGACATTGCTGAGGGTCATTCTTCTGTTCACCACAATCTCCAATTTGCCGTGTTCCTAAAAAAAGCCATCAACCTCTCTGAGCCTACCTTATCTTCTATACAATGAAAATTGGACTAACTCATGTTTTTTATCTCCCAAATTCTATAATCCCATAATCCAGTTCAGCAACATATGGTGGTGAGATAGGAACTCAAGTCAAAGTGCCAACTCTGCTTATTGGTCCCTGTGGAAACCAAATAGAGAGGAGGTGAGACCAGGGTTTGTGGCCTAGTATATAAAATTTGGTTTTGAAGATACTTGGAACAAAATCGGGAATATTTTCAGGAAATTGTTTTCTACTTTTTATCTCTATCTTGAGTAAAGCTTCTCCCAAAGCAAAGGTAACTCTTGGCTGTTCTTCGTAGATTTAGACTTGCAAATTCAGTCATCAAAACATTGTTTATTTCCCTCAGAAGCTTTACTGAGCTAACAAAACACGCTGCTGTTTCCCATAACTACCATCTTTAGCCATACTGGGTGGAATTTCTCTCCCTCCCTCAGTGATCTTCTGGTAGAGCTCAGACCTCAGCCCAGCCTAGTCCAGCTCACAGAAGCAAGGCTTCCTTTGTCTGGCCAGACTCACCCACAGGGCCAGAGTGAGGAGGCTTCTGCTTGGAGCACCCAACACTCTCCCCTCCTCTCAGCAAGAGAGTAGAGAGGCAATGCAGAAGGATGGGCAGGAAGGATCAGGACTATGATGGCCCTTGTCTGGTGCTTCAAGGTCAATGCTGCTAGCTGCATCATATGCTGGGAAGGGGGCGTCCAAGCGTTGCATCTTAGAGGAGTGACACAGCCTCCCTCAGAGGCTGCAGGCCTCCTCACCCCACCCTTCCTTCACCCAGGAACAGGGCAGGGCTGTCCCACTCAGCCTCTTCCAACCGCACCCTGGCTCCAGCCTCCAGCATCTCCCTCCCCCCACAGGCTTAGCCCAGCCAGAGACTCAATGCCCACCCAGCAGGGGAGCACCGTCCTGTCAACCTATCCAAGGACAAGCCTTAAGCCTCTCAGTCCACCACAGGAGCTCTCATAGGCCCTTATCCCTCTGCCCAATATGTGTGCTGCATGTGCAGATACCTAACTAGAGACCACCCCTCCTGCCGCTCATTCCTCCCCTGCAAACACCAGGGGGTGGGAAAAACTCAAGTGATGAAAATGTAGCAAAGACTGAAAGGCCGGCCCTCATGGGACTGTCAAGTGGGTAAAGTTATGTGATAGAAGGGGAGAAAAGGGGGACTGAGGGAAGGTAAGGGGCTAAGAGTGCCAACAGCAAGGGGGATTTAAATGGGTTGGTCAGAAAAGATAACAAGTGAGGAAAGACTTGAAGGAGGCGAGAAAATAGGCCCTGTAGCTATATCAGGGAAGAATAAGCCAGGCAGAGGGAACTGGTGCAAAGACCCTGAGGCAAGAGCCTCTGCAAGGTCTAAAGAGCAGAAAGGAGGCCAGGATGGCTGGGGCAGAGTGAACAAAGGGGAGAAGTAGAGGTGAGGCTAGAGAGGTGAGCAGGGAAGGCAAATGGTAAATAATTTTATAAACTACTGTATTATGGTTTTCTTTTTGCTATTATTACTGTAATGAGACACCAGTGACAGGCTATTTTATTTAAAAAAAAAAAAAAAAAAGGTTTATGTTGGCTCATGATTTCAGAGGTACAAATTTTACAGGCTTCATCTAGTGATAGTCTTCTTGATGGTAGAGACCTGAGGTGGCATAGAGCATCACATGGTCAGAGACAGGGAGCATGAGTATATCTCTCTTCTTGTCTTTCTCCCTCTTCTTACAAAGCCACCAGTATGCAATGGTTGGGGTCCACCCTGAGGACCTTACCTAATACTCAGCACCTCCCAAAGGACTTTGCCTCAAAACACCAGGGATGGTCTCCACCTTCTTAATACTTCACCACAGGGTTCAAATTCCAACATGTGCATTCTTGGGAGACATGCAAACCATATCCAAATCGAAGGTCTTTGCAATGTGCTCTGGATTCAAGAGGAAGACACTGGAAGGAACTGGACAGAGGAGAGACATACTCTGACTTGACTCAGGGTCCCTCCATCTGCCCCGTGGACAACGGATTATAGGAAATCAAGGACAGAAACAGCAAGACCAGCAGGCAGTGACTGAGTAACCCAGTCAAGGCACAAGGGCTCTGGGTAGTTTGGCAAGTGTGGATGGCGGGAAATGGGCTGAAGACTTGATCTATTTTGAAGCCAGTCGAATTTCCTGACCTATTTGATGAGAAGTATGAGAGAGTGGTAGGAGTCTCTGGGCCTGAGTCCCAGGAGCAATGGAGCTGCCATTAACTGAGGCGGGAAGAAGAGTGGATCATGTGGGATGAGGGACACCATGCTCATTTGGGCACATTCAGTTGAGCCCTAGGTTAGACATTCATGTGGAGACCTTGGGGAGGCAGTGGTTATATTCATCTGGACTCTGTGGGAGAAGTTCAGACTAGATGTATAAAGATGTTGGCATCTAAGTGTTATTTAAAGTCACATGTCATGAAACAGAAGAATAAAGAGCCCAGAAATACAGCCACACAAGCACAGCCAACTGATCTTTGACAAAAGGGAAAAGGCAACAAAGTGGAGGAAGAATGTTCTTTTCAAAACATGGCGCTGGAACGACTGGATGTTGATAAACAAAAACATGAAATAGACACGGACCTCCTTTCACTTTTTCCAAAAAGGAATTCAAAGGGGATTGTGGACTGAAGTATAAAATACAAAACCATAAGATTCACAGAAGAAAATATAGGATAAAATCTTTATAACTTGGAGTTTCTTCAGGGGTTTTTAGATGCAACACCCGAAGCATGATCCATGAAAGAAAATATTGAGGGGCTGGACTTTATTAAAATAAAGCAGGAGACCATCCAGGGAGGGAGGGGGTGCAGAGAAGGAAGAGCTACCCAAGGAAGATGCTCTGACATTACAAACTCCATGAATACCCTCTTGAACTTCCACAATTGGGGGAAGCAATCCGGTTGGAGATAGAAATTTAGAAGTCAGCATAATTGTAGTTATAGTATTCACCAGTCGCATGGAATGACCTGGAGGGCGTCCCAGGCAGACAGGGTAGAGAACCTAGCCTTTTCTCCAGCAAGGAGTTTTGATATGCAGAGCAGGATCCAGCATGTGACTGATCAGGGACTGTAGAGAGGCAGATAGGAACCAAGAGAGAGCTGTTCCCAAGACCAGGCCAAAAAAAGGTGTCAAGAAGGAAAGCGTGGCTGAGTCTCTGGTGCACATCTGTGATCCCAGCCACTTAGGAGGCTGAGTAGGAGGATGGCAAGTTCAAGGCCAGCCAGGGTAACTTGGTGAGATCTGTCTCAAATTTTAAAAAATGGACAAGTGCTGGGGATGTAACTCAGTAGTAGAGCGCCCCTTGGTTCAATCCCCAGTACCACAAAATAGAGTGGGGCTGGGAAGCATGATCAATGCATCAGAAGCAATCGAACAGCCAAGAGAGGCTGAGGATTAACTATTGGGTTGGTCCCATGAGCTGCTCATTGTACTGGCAGCAATGCTCTGGGCTGTTGGTGCAGAGCTCTGCCTAGAGTGGATTCAAGAAGGAATGAATCACAGGGCCAGGGTTGTGGCTCAGTGGTAGAGCGCTTGCCTAGCATGCATGAGGCACTGGGTTCCATCCCTGGCACCACATTTCAAAAAATAAATAAAATAAAATAAAGGTATTTAAAAAAAAAAAAAAAGGAAGGAATCAGAGAAGAAGAAGGCACAGCTAATTTAGGGAGTTCCATCATAGAATTTTCTGGAAAGAGAATCAGAGATAATGGGCGTATCTGAAAGGGACCTCACAGAGAGGGTTTTTGTAAATGAAAGAAATTGTGGCAAGCTTGTCTCTGTTGCAAATAATTCAGCAGAGATAAGAAATGATGCAGAAGGGGAAGGGGAGGACTGCAGGATCACAGGGCCCCTGGGAGAGAGGAGAGGAAGTGCTCCAAACTGAACCATCTGGCACTACAGAAAATTAGCACAACCTGCAAGTTCAAATGTAAGGCCAACTTCCTCATGAGGTCCAGAAGATGATAAAAGCAACAGGTAACTGTATCTTTTAATGCATTAAATTTAAGTTACCCAAGCAGAAGAATGAGAAGTTATACTCCATTTATGTATGATGTGTCAAAATGCATCTACTGTCATATATAACTAATTAGAACAAA
The DNA here is from genome assembly GCF_048772815.1 of Callospermophilus lateralis. Classification (NCBI taxonomy): domain Eukaryota; kingdom Metazoa; phylum Chordata; class Mammalia; order Rodentia; family Sciuridae; genus Callospermophilus; species Callospermophilus lateralis. The sequence goes on along the minus strand of NC_135321.1, from coordinate 35,316,291 downwards.
TTTTAAAAATGACCAAAAAAAAAATAAGTTACCAATTCTTTGAGGCTAAGCATCAATTTATGTAAAAACAGTTAACTTGTCTGTGTTTTGCTTCACCCCAGGTGCAGGGCAGAAGCTGTGTTGGCAAAAACATCTTCTGTGTCATCAACATTTAAAACCATTAAAGATTTAAAAACAAAAAGTAGATTAATGCTTGACTAGGCCTGGGGGTAAAAATGGGATGTGAATGCAAATTAGTCAGAAGCTTCTTTATGAAATGATGGACATGTTGTAAAATTAGACTATGTAGTACATTAACAACTCTTTAAATACACTAAAAAACATTGATTTGGACACTCAAGGCAGGCCAATGTTGTAGTATATAAATTACATCTCAATGAAACTTACAAAAAAGAAAAATTATTCAGAGAAGACACTGGTCCTCTGGGAGGGTGCTGCTCCTCTCCAGTTCCAGGATGTCTTACTCCCCTCTCAGAAGCCAGAGTTTGATCTCACTACTGCTGGATCTGGAAATTCCAAAGCCATCTGCAGAAGTCAGGATTCTATGATGTGCCATCTAAGAGCTTCTCAGATAGAACAAGGTCTAGACTCCAGGTATGTTTGGGTGGTAATTTAATCCACAATTCTTTGATCAACAACCTATAAAAATTTTTATCAGCCAGTGAAGAATACCACGTCTGGCACTCTTTGATAATAGAAGTAGCCTTCAGAGATGCACAAATGGAGTTCACAGGAAGAAACCAATACTTGCTTGATATTATAGTCCATTCTTTGGTTGCTATAAAAAACCATCAGAGGCCAGGAAATATATAAAGAAAAGAGGATTATTTAACAGCCAGTTTGAGAGGTTCAAGGGCATGGTGCCAGCATTGGCTCAGCTCAGCAAATAACTAACGACCGACAGCATTATGGTGGGAATGTGTGTAAGAAGGAAAGATCACATGGGGAGATATGAAGTCAAAGAGAGAGAGGGAGTGGCCAGACTTACTCTTTTATAACAGCACTCTTGAGAGAACTAACCAGGGTCCCACTAAAAGTATATCAATTTCTTACTAAGGGAGGGCCCCCAATGACCTAACTGACTCCAATTAGGCCCCACCTCTTTTTTAAAACATTTTTTTAGTCATCAACGGACTTTTATTTTGCTTATTTATATGTGGTGCTGAGGATCAAGCCTAGTGCCTCACACATGCTAGGCAAGTGCTCTACTACGGAGCCCCAACCCCAGCCCCTAGGCCCCACCTCTTAAAGGTCCCATCACCTCTTAATATCACCACACTGGGAACCAGGCTCCCAACCCATGAACCCTTGGAGACTCACTCAAGTCATATCCAAACCACAGTGCTCATCCAGCAATATTTTCTATGCTCGCCTATTTCATTTACACAGAGATTCCCATTTTCTCCATTAAATCTAGCTCAGTGTTTACATGGGTTTGTTCCTGACTGTCTTGAGGACTCTGAATCTCTGATCCAATCCCCACCCAGGTAGATTATGTGATGATAATCTACCTCTTGGATTATGGGGCCATGCACATGCAGCTCAGCAAGGTCTTCTTTAGAGAACTGCTCTGACCTGGTGCCAACTCCACCTCAATGCAGGGTATCTCTGAACTACTAAAGGAAGAGCTGAATAAACCTTGGCTGGGCCTTTGCTAATCACCCCAACCCCTCAAATTCCACCACTGTGGCTGCCTCTATCAGTACCAAGTCTCAGCAATGTCCTGATGGATAGGATTATGTGGCCAAATAGATGACAGGTTTGCAAGGTTTCTAGGTGGGCTTTGTCGCCCTCTGGTTCAAGGCTGTAGGTCTCCTGTCTGGTTCTTACCCCTCAATGTGTCCTGATCCTCAGGCCATCATTCTCCACTCACTTGCTGCCCCTCTCCTGATCACTGGCACCTTAGACCCTTGCCATTAATACAAATGCTTTTTTCAGGGCTGAGCAGTTAGGAGCACAGGCTCAAATCTTGGTTCCTTTTCTTTTTCTCTGGGCACCTTGGGAAATCACACTGGGCACCCCTCTATAATTCAGTGTCTTCTCTGTTGCGAGATTAAATGGCTAATACAAAGTAGAGAGCTTATTAGCACTGTCCTGCACCTGGCAGTAAGTGCACAGTCATCCAGGTCATCCTTAATTCTTCCCCTGGTCAGTAAATCGAATCATCTTGCTGCAATGCCTTTGAGGATCTTCCAGTTTGGGGCGCTTTCCAGCTTCCTGCAGCATTGTTTGTGACTCAGGGATTACTATTTTACTATCAGGGACCTTACTTTCTTCTTTTTATGCTGTTGCTGAAGTTCAAGATCACTGGGCTATCAACTCTGGATAAGAAATTTGCTTTCTGTAAACTATTTGCACTTAATTCCAACACAAGCTGATTTCTCTGATACTAGAGCAACCTGATATCCTGCCACAATTTCTTCACTCCAGTTTGTCCCCAGTCCTTCTTGCTTCCATGTCTCCAGCCCACCCCTACCCCTGGAAGCAAAAAGAGGAGCCATATCAGCTTTCCCATTTGTCAGTGCAAAACCCTTGTCCTCTACAGGGACTCATTTCCCTTCCCAGCCCTTATTCTTTGCCCTTTTAAGCCAGAGCTATTGTTACTTCTAATTTGCATTGAATGGTCCCTTAGCAGCCATCACATACTGAATGTGATGCCAGCTTCCTTCTAATACTGCTAAATGTGCCAGAATCTGAGCTCTTCCTGAATACAAACTTAATATGTGATAAACAAATGTAAACAGCATTCACCACATGCACAAACACAAAGATCCTCCTTTGCCAAAAAATTACACCATCGCCACATTGACTAGAATGCACATTTTAATGAAGTCTATATTTTCCTTGCCATCAATAAAAGCAATCCCAAGGATGTATTCCCCTTAAAACATTTTTGGGCCAAAACAGTTTCACTGCTCTTAAGAATAAGGTTGGGGGAGGCAGTATACAAATGGCCAATAGGTATATGAAAAAGTGCTCAATTTGTCAGGGAAATGCAAATCAAAACCACTCACCCCACTCCAGGGAGAAAGGTTATAATTAAAGAGATAAAAGATAGCAAGTAATGGCAAGAATGATGAGAAAAGGGAACTTTTGTATACCGTTGGTGGGAATGCAAATGAATGCAACCATTATAGAAAACAGTTTGGGGGTTCCTCAAAAAATTAAAAATAGAACTACCATATGATCCAGCAATCCCAGTACTGGGTATATATACCCAAAAGAAATTAAATCAAGATGTCAAAGAAACATCTGCACTCACATGTGTCCTATACCACTACTCACAATAGCCAAGAAATAGAAATAACTTAAGTATCTATCAACTAATAGATGAATAAAGAAAATGTAGTATACATACACAATGGAATACCATTCAGCCATTAAAAAAGAATGAAATTCTCTATCATTTGAGACAAGACGGATGAAATTAGAGATCATTTTGTTAAGTGAGTAAGCCAAGACAGAAAGACAAGTACTGTACTCATATGTGAAATTAAAAAAAAAAAAAAAGTCAATCTCATATTAGTTGGGAGTAGAATGGTGGGTACCAAAGGCGAGTTGAGGGGTGGGAGTGGGAGAGGTTGACCAAAGGATACTAATTAGTCACGGCTGATTCCAAAAAGCTAGAAGAAGGATTTCTAAAGTTTTTACTACAAATAAAGAAGTGTTTGAGGAGATCTGATTTAAATATTACACAGTGTATACATCTATCGAAATATCACATGGTATCCCATTAATATGTACAATTTTATGTCTTTATGTATCAACTAAAAATAAATTTCAAATGGTAAGGTCCTCCCCACCTGCTGGGGGCGCTCAGACAGCTGCAGAAGCGCTTGCACCATGCTGCTCAATAAGATGATCCCATCGAGTACGGTTCATTTTACTTTTAAACGTTCTTGTCAGTTTTCTGCTTTCTTGCCATTTTCGAAAGTATCCCAGATCCGTTAACCATTCTGTCGCTTTTCAGCTGCAGCACCTTTCTCCACTCGCCAAAAACAGAACTCCATTCCTCTCTTCTGAGTATCATTTCCTCCCATGTATTTGGCCATTAATAACTTCCTCATCACCCAGACTCTGCATCTACAGTAACTTTTGGCAGTATTTGAAGAGCCCCCTATGTCTCTGACACTACCTGAAGTCAGAATTAAAGCACTCTTTTAATCATTAAAAAATTAAAAATGTTTCATTAAAACTTTTAAAAGAATAAGAGAAAGATCTTAAATAATAGACAATATTTAAATAAGTAGATTATTCATAATAATTATATATAATTATAATAATATATATATATAATTATATATATATAATTATATATATATATATATATATATATATATATATATATATATATATATATATAAGTTGTAGTTGGACACAACATCTTTATTTTATTCATTTATTTTTATGTGGGTCTCGCAAGTGGGAGGCGAGCGCTCTACCACTGAGCCACAACCCCAGCCCCATATGTCCATATCCCTATATGTCCATAATAATAATTTTAAAAACACATTTATTTTGACTTTACCTTTCCCATAAGGATATAAACAGTGGTGTGCTAGTATATTAGCTCCCTGGGAGAAAAAAAGTAAAGATGTATTTTGCGGTGATTGTCTATATGGATGGTGGAAATACTCCCATGGTGGCTAATTTCAAGCTATCAACTGTTCAAGAAGGGCCTCACAATGTTCCATGATATTCAGCAGGTGCAAGCAAGCGTTCTAGCACATGACTGAAAGTCAATCTAAAAACAGGTATGGAATATGCACCAAGTTAACATAAATGAAGAGTAGGAAGAAAGAAGGAAAGAAATAAGTCTAGAGGTACAAAATGAAGCCCCGGATTTGTAAATACAAACATGCATACGGTAAAGCCCTGGATACATACTGAACACATTTGGCTTTAAGCAGTCTGGGGTTGTGGCTCAGTGGTAGCGTGCTCGCCTAGCATGCATCAGTCACTGGGTTCGATCCTCAGCACCACATAAATGTAAAATAAAGATATTGTGTCCACCTAAAACTAAAAAAAGAAAAAAGAAAGAAAGAAACTGCTAGCACTGAAAGGAGAAGCTTACCTGGTTTACATGTTCTTAAGATAAAAATAAATTGCATGCTGAAAAGGTCCAGTTTCCTGTTTTTCAAGTAGGTTGCATTTTCTCCTCTAAAGGGTTCTGTAAAGCAGAGTGTGTCACAAAGTGCATGTCTTCAGCATCATCAGTCTGGTGGTCTGACCTAGGAACTGCAATGAGGTAAAAGCAACGCTACAGGCCAGGGGGCCCAGTCTGTGTCTAGGGACCAGCATTCCCAGCCAACTCCTGTGAACATGTGCCACAGCCTTGGGGCAATCTTCCAGGCTTTTGCTAAACATCAGACTGTGGTGAATTTGAAAGTGCCCTCTCACCCAAAACAGTTACTGGCCATAAACTCTGACCCATATGTTCGGACAACCAGGGCACAGGAGAAGAGGATATTCCCTTTGGAAAACAGAGGCATCTACTAGGAGTCCCATATGAAGCTAGGGCTCCTCGACTTCAAAGTGAGCAATTCCCGGTGCAATATTCAAAGTGTGTAAAGAAATGCAAATGTTAAATATGCAGGCTCCAATCTACCCTGGCAAGATAGTTTTATAGGTCCAGAAGGAGAGGATGGGAATGAGAGCTGTGCAGTGAACTGAGAATTTTCTCAACTTTCTCAACTTCCTTCCTAAAGGTCCATAAAAAGGAAAAGGTCACCTTTTCCTTTTGGAATTTGGTGGAAAGTTTTAATTTAAAACATACGCTTCTAATGGAAGTATAATATACATGCAGAAAAGTTCAGAAATCATGATGAAAAGAGAACCAGGACTTCAGCACTAGATCAAGAGGCAGAACACCACTTGCCCCCACCACCCTCTTACACTTCCTTCCCCTCTCAGTTTCATGACCCCGGGGATCACTGGTTCCTCTTACCTGTTTTGGACCTTGTATTAATGGACACATATGATAAGCGGTGTTTTCGTTTCTGGTTACTCTCACTCATCATTATGTTTGTGAGGTTCATCCACCTGGTTGCAAAGAGGCATAGACAGTTCATTCTTAGTATTCCATTGTTTGAATATATCCCTATATGTCCATTTTTCTTTTGATGAGAATTTGGGTTGCCTGTAGTTTTTTTTAGCTATGAATAGAACTTTTATAAACATCCTAGCACATGTTTTTTGGTGGACACAGTGATCATTCCTGAGTTTATACACCGAGGAAATTACTGGATCATATTATATTGCTTTAATAAATACTGCCATAAACTATACCAGAATACTTGTGCCAAAAAGGTAACATTTTACTCACTTGAATAAGCGAAAAGCAGCCAGGCATGGTTGTGCACGCCTGTAATCCCAGCAACCCAAGAGTCTGAGGCAGGAGGATTGCAAGTTTGAGGCCAGCCTGGGCAACTTAGCCAGATCCTTTCTCAAAAAAAAAGAACAGGATGTGTAGCTCAGTGATTAACACCCCTGGGTTCAATCCCCAGGACTGCACTAAATATAAAGAGTAAGCAAAAAACTTTAAAGTTGAAGAAGTTGTGAGAGATTTGGAACACTAACATAGTTTGCAACACAACTCTATGCAATCTGTTATCACTGGCATTATGAAATAAACAGATTTGATAACTCAAAGCACAGATTTGAAGTTAATCATTAGTCCAAGATGCAGAGGAATAAACATTCATTCACTAAAGAAACAAGAATAAGCCATTCAGGGTGTATATAGTAATGAAAAGATTTGTTTCTTATTAGAAGCATTTCTATTAAGATAAGAAATAAGGTGGGGATGATTTCTATCTTGCCAACATTGTCTTGCAGATAGTCGCCAAGGCTTATAGACAGGGAAAGGCATTTAGAGACCTGCAAGAGTTAGAGAAGTGCAAAAGAGGAAGTAATGGATTTCTTCTTGCAGACGGCATGAGAGTATACCTGCAAAAACCTAGAGAAGCGACAGAACTAACTCAATAATATAACTTGGCAAGGTAAAAGAAGGCAAAATTAACCTTTAGAAACCATATTCTTCATATATGCCATCAACAACCAGTTACAAACATAATGATAGAGCAAGTCCCATTTACAAACAGCAATAAGAAATGAAGACAATATGTAGGAATAAGCAATAAGAAACGCACAAAATCTAAATGAGAAAAACTTCAAATTCCGGATGACAGAAAAGTAGATTTGAACCAAGGCAAAAGCAACTCTTGTTCTTGGGTAGGAATGTTGCTTCATAAAGCCGTCAGTTCTCCTCAAATTAATTTATAAAGGTAATGAAATGTCAACAGAATTGCCAAAAAGCATTTTTTATCAAGCTAGGTAAGTTGAAACTGAAATTTATACAAGCAGTCACAAAAGATTACATACTGCATGAATATATTTATGTGAAATCTCCAAAATGGGCAAATTTATAGAGACAGATTGATTAGTGATTGCTTATAACGGGGAGGAGGATAGAGCAGGGAATAGGGACTGACTGCTAATGGGTGCAAGGTTTCTTTTAGGAGAGAGAAAAATGTTCTAAAATTTGATGGTAGTGATGGCTTCAACACCCAGTGAATATGCTAAAAAAATTGATTTGCATACTTTAAAAGGGTTCGATACAAGATATGTAAATTATAATCCAAATAAAATTTACATGATAAATAAATGTGCAGAAATTGAAAAGCAATAAAAAATACAAGGCAGGACTAACCCTACCATATATTAAAACATATATTGCAGTCTTATAATTAAAACAATGAGGTAGTGGTGAGTAACTATGAAGACTGGTGGAATAGAATAAAAAGCTCAAAATAGACGCCAACCTTTGGGAATTTTCAAATATGATAAAGGTCTCATATCGTTGGGACAAAGATGGATTTTTTAATGAATAGTGCTGAGATAACTGATCAACTATTTGTAAAAAGATAAAATTAGGTACATACCTCATGCTTTATAAAATTCCAGATGTGTTAGGAAAAATGTTCAAAAATTTTACAAAATCTTTATAAGCACTAGAAGGAAACATGGGTGAATTTTTCTTTAATTTGGGTGTGAAGATAGGCTTTCTGTGACATAAAATCCAGAAACAATACAAAAAAATAGTGACATATTTACCTTTATAAAAATAGCTGGGCATGGTGGCTCACACCTATATCCCCGCAATTCTGGAGGCTGAGGCAGGAGGATAACAAGTTCGAGGCCAGCCTGGGCAAATTAATGAGGTCCTGTCTCAAAAAAATAAATAACTAAAAAGAACAGGGTATGTAGCTCAGTGGTTGAGTGTCCCTTGGTTCTATCACCAGTACCACAAAACAGAAACAAACCAGTGTTTGCATGTCAAAGAAATGTCATAAATAAAGTCAAAAGACAACTAACGTGGTAATGGGTAGAATAATGTGTATAAGACCAAATATTCTGCAGCTAACAGCTGTAAAGTCTGGACAAAATATTTTTTAAGACTATCTAAAACTAACAATCTAAAGCACAGAAAAGGGGTCTACAGCAGGCAGACACTTCTACACTTGAAAGAAGTGATCCACACTAATGAATTTTCTGTCTTCACAGATTCTCACCTGAGGGCTTCTTGATCCCACTTGGCACCGCCCAGATTCTAGAAATCAGACAGAAACCTGCAGTCTTACTGGCTTGGGGAATCAAAGGATGAAGCTCAGAGCTATTGCCACAGCCTAGCAGTGAGGAAAGAAATCATGAAAAGAGAGCCAAGGAGAAGGAACTCCAAATTCAGAATCTAAACCGTAAATTTCTCAATGCCTTTGAAGTATGAATGCATGAGACAACTCACCTAGGGTTGGAAGAGTTCAAAGAGACATCAGCTGTTGTTCACCACAGCTGGGACAGGCTATGGAATTTGAATTCAACCAAGTTAATTGTCTGCTAAGACAGAAATTTAGATTGAAATCTCTTCAGAGGAATTCTAACAGAAACCATAGCTTACACAACGTGTTTTTCACAAGTTCAGAATACAGTAAAAATCACTGGACACACACAAGTGTATGTGTACATACATACAATCACACACACACACACACACACACAAACACACACACACGGAAATGTTAACCCATATGCAAAAGAAAAAGGTAGTCAGTGGAACCTGGTCATAATAGAACCCACGTAGTGGACTTAGTACTCAAAGATATTTAAAGCATCAAAAACTGTTCAAGGGTGTAGAGGAAAAGAAATCCCTAACGAATGGATAGATAGATCTCTGCAGAGAAATAGAAAGAATAAAAAGAAATCAAGCCCACCAGGCACAGTAGTGCACACCTGTAATCCCAGTATCAAGGAGGCTGATGCAGAAATATTGCAAGTTCAAAGACAGCAATACCCTGTCTCAAAATAAAAATAAAAAGAGCTGGGGGTGGGGCCTGGGCTATGATTCAGTTATAGCACACTTGCCTGGCATGTGTGAGGCACTGGGTTCGATTCTCAGCACTGCTTTATGAATAAACAAAATAAAGGCTCTATCAACATCTACAAAAATATATTTTTTAAAAAGGACTGGGTTGTAACTTAGTGGGAAAGCATCTCTGGGTTCAAGCCCCCCCACAGAAAAAAATATATTTTTTAAATATTTATTTTTTAGTTCTAGTTGGACACAATATATTTCTCTCTCTTTCTCTCTCTCTCTCTCTCTCTCTCTCTCTCTCTCTCTCTCTCTCTCTCTCTCTTTCTTTTTTCTTTCTTTATTTTTATGTGGTGCTGAGGATCAAACCCAGGGCCTCACATGTGCTAGGCAAGCACTCTACCACTGAGCAACAACCCCAGGTCCCCAAAAAAGATATTTTCAGACAAATAGAAATTAAGTGAATTCAGTGTCAACTATAAGAAATACTAAGAAATTAAATAACAAAGACCCAAAATCAATGAAATGGAAAATATACAACAGAGGCAAAAGTTGATTCTTTAAAAATATCAGTAAAATGATAAACTTCCACTGGGATTTAGCAAGAATAGAGGGAATAGAATAGAGCTTTGCAGACATCTAAAGAATAATAAGGCAATATTATGAATATCTTTATGTCAATAAATTTGACAATTTAGATGAAATAGAATAATTCCTGAAAAAATAAAACTGACATAAGATGAAAAAAAAGTAACTAGCCCTATCCTTACTAAAAAAAAAAAAAAAAAAATGTATTATCAAGAACTCTTTCACAAAGAAAATTCCACACTCAGATGGTTTCTTTGGTAAATTCTATTAAACATTTAAGGAAGAAATAACATCAACTTTGAATAAACTCTTGTTTAAAATCGAAGAGAAGGGAAGGTTCTCTCAAGGTCTTTATGAGGTCTATACAACTTTAATACCCCAAACCAAACAAGGACATTACAATGAGAGAAAATTACAGAATGTCCCTCATAAAGCTAAGTACAAAATCCTCAATAAACTACTAGCAAGTTGAATGCAAAAATATGTACAAATGATACCATGAACAAAATGAATCTTATCACAAGAATACAACATTGATTTAAAATATTAAGATCATCATTGTAATCTACTGTATCAATAAAATGAAGGGGAAAGCAAAAATGTAACCGTTTGTAAACAGAAACAATTGAGTTCAACTGCCATTCATGATAAAGTGGAATACCAAACACTTTTCCTCTTTTATCACCACAAACAAGTCAAAAACGAGTACTTGCACTACTTCTGTTCAATATCCAGTCAGTAAAACAAAACAAGAAAAACAAAAGGCATGAAAAATTTTTAAATGAAGAGTTAAAACTCTGTGTAAAAATGGCATCATTGTTTAGGTAGAGAATCCGGAAGAGCTTCCATGAAAACCACTAGAATTAATAAATGAACTTGACAAGGTCACAGGATGTAAGGTCAACATGCAAAAATCAATTACATTTCTATTTATTACCAGAAAAAAATAGCATATGAAGTTTTAAAAATATTTCTATTTATACTGATGTCTAAAACATTAAATAATTAGGAATAAAGTTAACAAAAGATGTTTATGATATCTCCAGAGAAAACCACAAATTTAGAAACCTAAATAAATGAAAACTCAATATTTTAAAAATTTACATTCTCCCTAAATTGAGTCAATGCCATCCTCATCACAGTTCCAGCACGTCTTTAGAGAAATTGACAAACTGATTCTGAAATTTACATGGAAATGCAATGGACCTAGAATCTCCAAAACAATATTGACAAAAATTGAACTAAATAGGAGAACTTATGAGACCTGAACTTCAAGACTCCATTAGTTAAACTAGTACAGTGCTTGCAAAAGATTACACAAATGCATTAGTGAAGCAGAATAGAGAGCCTAGAAATAGCAAACACTTAACAAGCTCACTTAACAACTGACAAAGCTACCAAAGCAATCTAATGGGAAAAGCAAACTCTTCTCAGCAAATGACACTAGCACAAGTAGCTAGCCATACGGAAAAAAAAAAAAAAAAAAATCTCAATTTCTATCTCAAACCATGCACAAAAAAATAATTCCAGATAAATGATAGGCTTTTAAACACAATGCAGCTAAAACTATAACTCTTTTAGGGAAAAAAAAATCTTTGCAACCTAAGAATGGACAAACATTTCTTAGGCTACAAAGAGCAATAACAGAAGGATCAGGTGGAAAAAGAGAGGGGAGGAGGGGAGGAGGGGAAGGTGGAGGCGTGGGAAGAGGGGGAAGGCAGGGAGGAAGAGGAAGAAAAAGTAAAAGGTTGCTAAATTAACATCATAAAAGGTTAAAAATTCTCATCAAAAGATACATTAAGGGGCTAAGGTTGTGGCCCAGTGGTAGAGTGCTTGCCTAGCACATATGAGGCACTGGGCTCCATCCTCAGCACCACATAAAAATAAAGATATGTGTCTACTTACAATTAAAAAAAAAAAAAATATATATATATATATATATATATATATATATATATATATTTAAATATACCATTAAGGAAATGCATAAGAAATCCATAAGAGTAAAAATATTCACAAAACATAGTTCACAACAGATTAATATCCAGAATATGTAAAGAATATATATGCACAGTTCAATAAGAAAAACACAAGGAAACTAATTTTTTTTTTAATGAACTGAAGACTTAATAGATACTTCAGAGAGGAACACGAAGAAGTGACTGGCAAGTACGTGAAAGTGTTCAACATCACTTGTCAGCAGAGAAAATGAAAATTAAAACCATGAGTTACTAATACGTACCCACTAGAATGGCAGGAGAGAGCACAATAAGTGTACCTAAGGGACATGGGCCCATTTTCTATTCGCTAAGCTTGTCGAAGTGCTGTGAGCCCAACTCTTTCAGACTCCAGGGATGGAACAAGAGATGACACAGTCCTTGCCCTAGAGGAGTTCATGACTAAGTGTCTGTCCTCAGGGCCAGCACACATCCATACCATGCCTTTGTACAAATTATAAAGAGGAATCCCTCTGCATAGACCTACACCAGTACTCAGGGGTATGACTTGGGTACAGAACATACTAGCTGGAGTTCAGCCCCCACCCACCCTTGAGCTTCATGCAGAGCAGAAAGTACAGTTGTACACAGTAGTCCTCATGGTGTTTGCCTTACCACATTATTTAAACAGGAGTTCTGGAGGCTCTGGAGGCTCTGGAACTATGAACCAAACCCCAGATTCTTCCAAACCAATATACACTTGGACAGGCCCCGTATTTGCAACACTGACCTCTACTCATCAGCAGTGAAGTCTGAAATCAGACTAACTATTCACAGAACAGCAGCATGTGAGCCCAGGGTAAGACCTTCTAAAAATCCCAGTATTCACAATATCCACATGATAGGGCTTCTGGTCCCCAGGGCCTTGACCAATAGCCTGGAACCCAAGAACCAAAGTCTCAGCCCAACATCATTCTGTATTCCAAATGGATGATTCCAGGACTGCCCACAGACCTCTGAGCCTTGCAATCTGAGGGGCTGGCTACTCCCTTTGAGGTGAACCTTCTAGCTGAGCTGGTTCCCAGCCCTGACCTGCCCTTCCCAGTCCCTACCCTGTCCTCCCTGGTGCATCCTACTATCAAGCACACATTACCCCTGCACACATATTCCAAATGGATCCATACAGAGGAGATTCTCACCTTATTAACATAGACATGCAGCAAGGTTTCTCAGGGCAAAACAGTCTGGTTCACTCATCTTGTGCCATCACCAAAAACAGTGGGTTCAGCAAATGGCCCTTTCAATTTCTTCATTCCTTCTTTTAAGTAGAAGTGAGTGCAAATAGGGAGCGGTGGTAAGCAGTTGACGGTAATTACTGAAAAGGTGATAACACCATCAAAAGTACATAGCACTTACCCTGTTATAAAAAGAACCTGGCCACCTTGGCCTGGTTTTCCCTGTGAGGGAGGACAAAGCCACAAAAATTCCACTTCTCAGCTCCAAGACCTGGCAAGATGCAGGCACTGGGCCTCACAGGCACTGGGCAGGTCCTCAGGCCATTGAGCCTGGGCAGAGAAATGGCAAAGGTGGTCTCCTGGGGCGGGTTCTATTCTTACCGGCCGAGCTGCCCATTCTCCCACCCTAGACAGTTTCATTCATATACCGGGAACTATGTTTGTTCTGTGTGGTATATCACCAAGCCACAGCTCTGCAAGGGGAACTCAAAAACCACATACAATAGACCAGTGCCCCTCAATGAATGACAAGGCATTTTACAGAGGTCATGTCCCCACTTAGCTCAGCAGACAAACCCAATAAGTTCCTTCTAATGTTCAAGCTTGTGCCTTGGATGGGATTTTCCATAATCTACAATCAAAGACATCCCAGCTAAAAATCACATATCCTCTGATGTATTAGACAATAATCCATTGGAAACTAAAAAAATCTCACATAGCAAGTTTTAGAAATCCAGAGTTTGAAATGATCAATAATCTACACACACTGTATATTTTCATGGAGCAATTAAAATAAGAATTAATTATCCAGAGGAAAAGGTGGATATAACAGAAAACATTAGTGAAATGTAGCTGGGATGGACATGGTCACAAGGGATGAGCCACTGGCTTTGGAGCCAGACCACCTTGGAACAGGTCCCTAGCTCCATCACTGATTAGCAGTGGGATCTTGAGCTAATAACCATGGTTGTAATAACAGAACTGTCCTGACCACATTGAGTGTTGTGATCTCTAAGGATTAGCTAGGGTTACCCAATGACATTCTCTTATTCTCAATGGTGTGTCAATCTCCCTTTCATCTTTTAAGACCTCCACAATTTCTCCATGTTTCCTTAGTTCTCTAGGGAAATGTGGGGGCCCATGCCAGCACCCACAAAGCATGTCCCCTCTCTCTCCTGCTGCATCAAGTCAAGCAGCTCAACTTCCTGTTTAAGAACACCCCACAAGACTCAGGCCTCTTCTCCTCCTTTCTGCCCTGTCTATCCTCAGGGTGCAGAGGAGCTGCAGGGCTCACCTCTCAGTGTGCCCTCCTGCAGCTGCTGGCCTCAGTCCCATAGGGTTGGTATCACGTTATACTTCTTTGAAAAATTCCCTACAACCAGCTGTACTTTCTTGCGAGTGCTGATGCTTATGTTTCTCAGACAGAATCTGATAACATTCTAACAGCACCAGTCCTGGATGAATGTTGGCACTTTGGGTGACACTTTAGATACGAATAAGCTGAAGTATCTCAGCTAATGTCAGCATGCAGCAGCCTAGACTTTCCAAATCGATTTTAACCACTCTAGAGCTTACATACTGTTAGGAAAGAGGATCATATCTCTTGGCAAACATGAATATTTTTCTTTTTCTGATAATAAGATAATAATTTTTACCTTGACTGATAGAATGTTCTGGAGAAGTTGTGGTTACCTTAAAAGATAAAAGGGAGATCAATACACATTGAGAATGGAGAATGTTGTTGGGTAACCATAGCTAATCCTTATTCATCACAACACTTGACGTAGTCAGGACAGTTCTGTTATTACAACCATTACACCAATGAGGAAAGCCATGATTGGTTATTAGCTTAAGATCCCACTGCTAATCAATGATGGAGCTAGGGACCTGATCCAAGGTGGTCTGGCTCCAAAGCCAGCTGCTCATCCCTTGTGACCATGTTTATCCCAGCTATGTCTGACTGGAGCCACAGCTGTAGGGACAATTCCAGGAGAGACATGCTGGCATTCCCACCCCCATCTTGTCATGCTGTGCCTTTCCATGTGGCCACATGATCCCTCTACTGCAGTCCAGAAGGGCAAGACAGGCCCAGGAAGCCTTCAACTCAGGGGCAATTTGAGCCCAGGAGAAATGCTGCAGCCCCAGGCCACATTCTACAAGCAGTTCTGACCGGCATTCATCACCCAGCAACCCCAGGTCCTGACAGAATGGAGCCCCTACCCACAGAGGCAACCCCCACTCCTCTATCTGACTCTTCTCTTTCCTGGAATCACCTCTCAAACAAGCTGCCTACGGCAAAACCCTTGCCTTAGGCTTTGAGAAAAAGAAACTTAAACCAAGGGCAGGTATCAGCATGGGAGGCCACCAGAGAGCAGAAAGGACAGTCCGTCAAATTCCCAACAGAGTTACACTTTTGTTGTTAAAGTCATTGACCACTGCCCTGCTCAGGAGAGAGAAACCACAGAGGAGGAAGAGGTTTTCAGGGGGAAATTGGCTCAGTGCTCAGCCAAAGGCAAAAGGTTTCAGTGAACAAATATGTTTGCCTGAGCTATACATTTTCTGAAGAATGACTTGTCCACTTCAAAGTGATTCATGACAGGAATCACCAGACCGTGGAGTTGTTGGACAATGTGTGGAATTCTCAGATAAATGTATTTCAAAGCATTCTTTCTCTTGGGCAGTTGTCTAAGGCTGATGAAATGGATTTGTTTAGTGCTGCTTCCAGTTTCCTTATAAATGAAGCCTGTGCCTCTGATACTAAGCAGTAGGGGGGAAAGGACACATTGACTTTTATTACATATTCCAATGCCCTAAGCATCTATTTTCTAAATAATAGAAACTTTGGTGCCTGGAAGGAAAATCTAATCTTCCAGGCTCTCTAAGGTGTCACATTTTCACCAGCTGTTTGCAAAGTACACCCCATGCGTGGCTGAGAAAGAGCTTCCAGAGTTGCATTGGATTTGTGCAACTGTACCCAATGGTCATTACAGAACCAAAGGTTTGCCTGAGGACAGCACATGACACGGCTACAGATGTGGGGCTCCCTCTTATCGAGGAAAGAGTCTGAAGATTTTGTTGTTCTTTTCCTGTCCATCACTCTACCCTCAATGACTCAGCTCATGGTCCAAGACATTAATCAGAAAATAAAATGTCATTCGGGAATTCTGTTTCATGAGAAAATTCTCTAGCAAGGGAAGGCAAGGGTTCTCAGTCACAGAAGGGCAAGCTGCTTCCAGCAGCCCTGCTGCTTGTGAGTTGCTTAGAGATGTGGGATTCAGATCAGCAGCCTAGGACCTGAAGAGAGGGCACTAACCACTCTATGCTGGTGTCCTGAGCTTGGATATGATGAGCTCAGTGGACTTGGGACTCAGCCCTTGAGAGAGGCACTGGGTGCCTGTGCTGGTGTCTCTCACAGAGGCATGATGAGACTGGTTTTCCAAATATGGGACAAATTACAAATAGCAACCAAGAGGCTCCAGCTGCCTCCATGGGTGAAAAATCATTATTGAGCTGATGCTCACAAGAACCACAAGCTTAGAAGCCAAGGCTGGAGCAAGTCCCTTCTTCCTCCTGCTTCGCGGCCTCTCTCTAGCGCCCCCTACTGACGGAGCCTAACTAGACAAGCAGAAATGAGGTATGCAACAGGACTGCCCCTAGCATCACAGAGCAAGGCTGAACTGGGCAGGGTGTTTGCAGCAAAGCGACAACAGCTTAATAAATGGAGCAGCACTCTGCAAGACTCTCGGCCTCAGAATATTAACAATGCAATTTTCAAATAGTGCCTTTGCTTGGGATTCAGTAAAAAAGCAAAATATCAAGGAAATCACCGTGAAGCTATCGTCTAGTATTGTCTTGCGAAAGTGCACTTTGCGAACAAGGTGTGCTTTGTTAAAATCTGAAAACGGTAAGAGATGCATCTC
This sequence comes from Callospermophilus lateralis, assembly GCF_048772815.1. Taxonomy (NCBI): domain Eukaryota; kingdom Metazoa; phylum Chordata; class Mammalia; order Rodentia; family Sciuridae; genus Callospermophilus; species Callospermophilus lateralis. Next base: position 35,299,244 of record NC_135321.1, on the reverse strand, counting down.
CTGAATACTGTAGCAATGGCGACATTGGTAAGGTACAAGAGCACACTTAAGAACCGCAATGCGTTGGAGATGCATAAGCAGTGTTCTGGATGCCACTGGAAAATCGAAGGGCAGAGGCTGGCAGAGAAGAAGGAAAAGGAAGAGCTTTCTGGCATTTAAGAAAGTACTGTGCATTACGGGAACAGGTGGGTTCTGTTTACAATTCATCTTGTAGAGAAAACAGCCACATTAAACTACCTCCAGGTCTGCTGTCCCACATTCGCCTTTGCACTTCAATGAGAAGGAGGCCAACTTTGGAGCTCTTCAGAGCGGGCATGTCCTCTGTGCTCCCAGGGCATTAACAAACATCCTGGGCTCATTCTCTGCTGCCTGCCCCCCTCCCCAAACAAGGCAGTCCATTCAAGTCAGTGGGCTCAAAACCTTCGAGGTTTCTGGAAAGATCTCCATTCAAAGGTACAGGCTCTGTGAACATAAAATACTGACATTTATTAATGTAGAAACTTAATGTTCAAAGACTGCAGATGGTCCTCCTGTTAGTGACAGGTGAGAAAATAAAATCCTAGGGAAATAGTCTCTGTGAGAAGACTGGCACTCTCAGTCCCTGAACCCCTCAGGATGGAAATTAATGGAAGAGAGATCTCCCCTTCTTTTCCCCCAGCCATCTTTCCAGAAGGTTCTCTGCTATATCAATCCTGCCTCACCCACCATCACCCTGGGGTCATCAGTATGTGTGTGGGGGGGGGGCCGCATGTGGCCTCTGGTTTGGGTACCCTGCAAGGCCCTTTCCTATCAAGTAATGATAAAGAGGACATTTGGATTTCAGATCGGAAAATATGACAAAGGCCCAAGACAGTGGAGAAGAACACCCTGAGGGTGAATGCATTATGCACCTCCTGAAAAGATGCCCGGCTCTAAATGCTCATGATTATACTTCTGAAAACTTTCAGTTGTTTGTTTTTGTCTCATTTAACTTTGGCCACATGCTTCTGTGCCCTGTGGATGTTTTTTTCAAGTTCAAAGTGAAAACCCTGCCTTTTATCTTTCTTCTGCGGCTTTTTCCTAATCTTTACCTGCATTCATGTGCTCTGGCATTATTCGCTTCCGTCCCCTGCCTCCTTAACTGTTCCACTGTGACTCAACCCAACTAAGTAAATCGTGGTGCTTTGTGGGTTCTTTAATTAGCATTGGGGGGGAGTAATTATAATGTGGTTAATAGTGCTTTATAAAGGAAGTCAGATGCCTCTAGATTCTTCTCTTTGGGCTACAGGCAGAGAGCCGAGAAACCTAGCAGTCTGCCGGGGGAAGGGGGGTGACTGCTGAAGCACCCCCTCCCCACTAAAGTTGTATGCAAGCCTTTTGTATACATGGGGAGCTTTGTGATGGAAAATGCCACTACTTTCATGAGACTCCCAGAAAATTCTTGAGCTCTAAAGGGTTGAGAGCACTGAACTTGTCAAAATCTGTTGTGAGAACGGATGGAAGAAAAATGAAGACATGACATGAGGAAAATGTGGTCCATTCAATTCCTGATCCCAGCCCCTCACCCCTTCATTCCACAAGCCCGATCCGCCCCCCTCAGGCACAAACACGCTCTCAGCCCCTTGAATCAGTAATAGTCGTTCTTGGGTTTTCTGAGCACTCTCTGGGGTTGGACCTGTTTTTTTTGAACCACACACAAGTCAAATGTTGGTCTGCTGACCCTGTGTTCTCAGAGTAAGCTAATGGGAAATAATTGGCCTCTTTTAACACAAACCCATGCCCTTGTGCAGACAGGCCCCTGGAGCTGTGTGGGAGGTAGTTCTTGGGGAAGGACAGTGACTCCTTAGACAAGTCAGAGGGAGAGGGAACAGGAGAAAGGCTTCCAAGGCTACTATCTCAGGGGGAAGCCGGTGAGGACAGAGGGCTCCAGCCTGCTGGTGCTTCTCCTCCAGGCCTAGAGCTGAGCTTCCAGCAGTGGCCCCCAAAGCCAATGCTCATCCTGACATTTCTATGCATACGCACTGCTGGCCCGAGTCACTTACCCACCGCCTTCTGAGACCTGCCAGCTCTTGCAGATACTTTTATCACTCAGTCTGCAAACACCTTGAGACCCGACGATGTGCCAGGCACTGTACTAAGCATTGGGGAGTGAATGTTTAGTAAGCTCAGGGTCTGAAAAGATGGGAAATAAGCACACAGAGGTTTGGTTGCAACCCATCAAGTGCTATGGCCAGAGTAGCACAGGCCCTGGCAGCGCACAGCTTTAGGAGACACAATCTATGAGAATCTGTGGGAATTGATACTCTTGTCCATTTTCCTGTGAATGTGACCCCTGGAGCTGTGCAATTCAGAAGCCCTGGACATGATCTAGGGACAGAGATGGTTAAGGGGGTACTCACAGTGAGCATCCCTATCCTTCTGTGAGGGTGGAAACTGCTCAGAGGATAAGACCCTCCACACCCCCTGTTCACCCTTAATCTGTGCCCACATTTCTCTCTTCTGCTGTATCCTCCTCCAGCTTGGAAGTTGTCCTGGTCAAGGCCATCACATTTAACCCATTGGACACTTGAGCAAAGGAGATGAACAATTTGCTGGACATCATGTGAGCAGCAAAAAAATAGATATGCACAACACCTTTGACCAGGAGTTCCACTTTGGGGACTTTCTCCTATAAAAATAAAATCACCAGCACTGTTTATAATAAAAGAGAAAGATAAAACTGGAAACATCCTAAATATCTACAATGGAAGAATAGCTTGCTAAATTATAATGTCTGTGTAAAGGAATACTAGGTAACCAGGAAAAGGAGTAAGTTACATTTATGCATATTTATCTGGAAATAAATCAGTGACATATTGTTTAGAGAATTTGTATTGTTTTGATTTGTCTACTTAGAAGTTTCATTTTTATCCTTTTTATTTCCTTCTTTTTTTGCAGTGCTGAGGATTGAACCCAGTGCCTTATGCATGTTAAGCAAGTGCTCTACCACTGAGCTACATTTCAACTCAGAAGTTTATTTTTTAATTTTTGAACAACTATAAAAGGGAAAAAGCCCTCATATATTTACACATACACACAGAAAGAAGGATGTGGAAAGTTACAAATTAAATGGTTCAGATTGAACCTCCAAGGGTATAATTAGAGGCAAAGAGTGGATTATTATTTTTCTTAAAACAGAATATCTCTGATTTGTTACATGTGCTACAGTGGGCATGCTCTTCTTCTGTAATTAAATAAAAAAAAAAATCTAGCCAGCCACAGTGGTACATGACAATAATCCCAGCAACCCAGAAGGCTGAGACAAGAGGATCACAAGTTCAAGGCCAGCCTCAGCGACTGAGTGAGGCCTAGTCTCAAAGCAGAAAAAAAGGGGGGGGGAGGGGCTGGGAATGTAGCTTGGTGGTAAAGCACCCCTAGGTTCAATCCTCAATACTAAAAACAAAAAAACAAACCAAAGCAACTAATAAAGCATTTATCTTTAGGCATGGCCTATTTGGGAATAGAGACATGGAGATAGAAAACAGATGTCAGAACAAGGTATCCAGGCTCAAAGAATCTGTGGCAAAACAAAAACAAGATATGTGTACCATGTGTCTTTGAGCATACAGAAAGTACTGGAAGGATGGTTAGACCCCAGCAGCTGTGGTCCACCTCAGAGGAGGGGAAGAGTAGAGAGGCCTCATGCCCTCCTACCCTGTCTGAACTTCATAAGAGCAGATTAGTTTACAAATAAATCGAAACTAGATGTTTTAGGAAAAGTTATTGTGAATAGGTTTATTTGGTGGTTTTTTGTTTTTTGGTTTTTTTGCATATTGACCACTGCACTATATTGTGAATATATTCTCTAATGAGGCATTATAAACCATGCCAACCTCAAGCTCCCAAAATCCATCATCAATTTCTAGGTGTGATGTCACCTGACATGACGATATGTAGAAAGAAATGTTCTAACCAAGTAAGGTAATGTGTGACTGAAGCATGGTAGTGATCTGTGCCCTTCTCCAGTGCCTAATAGCGTAGGAAGGTAAAAATCCTCTGTGAGGAGTTTTTTTTGTATGAAATTATATACATCTATGTGTGTATATAATTAATATATTATGCAAGCAAAAATTTTAGTGATATATCATTAGCAGAACAGCAGGCATATTCTTATTGTAAACACTCATGAAAATAATCAAATAAATACACCAACAACCTGTACTTCCCTACCTATAGCTATTAAATAAGCAGCTGTGGAGAACTCACTTCAGAGGGAAAAAAAAAACCACTCCCTACATGGAAAGTCACCGATGCCTTGTGTTAAGGCACAGCTAAGCCCCCAGACATCACTGGCTTTTCTCTCAAACTACCATTTCCCCAGGGGTGCAGTCTCAGTCCCACCCAAAAAAAGCATTTGCTGATCACATGAGCTGGTAGGTAGCAGGACATTCCTGATCCCAGACTGCAAACCCCGGCTTATCCCAGACAGAGCAAAAGCAAGATAGGGAGACTTTTCATTTGAATATTCCTGAATAATTTTCCTCTTGATTCATGATTGTTGAAAAAAAGTTTTGCAGTATTTTAAAATAAGTTTGAGCTGCGCGCGGCCGGGCACACACCTGTAATCTCAGTGGCTCCGGAGGCTGAGGCAAGGAGGATTGCAAGTTCAAGCCAGCCTCAGCAACTTAGCCAGACCTAAGCAACATAATGAGACCCTGTCTCAAAAAAAAAAAAAAAAAAAAAAAAATTAAAGGGCTGGGGATGCAACTCTGTGACTAAGTGCCTCTGGGTTTAATCCCTAATATTGAAAAATAAAATAAATTATAGAGTGCTGGAGCACTTGTCTAACTTGCCAGGCCCTGAGTTCCATTCTCAGTCCCCTTTGCTTTTTCAAAGGTCTCCTATGTCAATTTCTTTTGAAAAGAAATAATTAATACGTCATTAATAAGCTGTCTCTCCTTGTGGTGATAGCCTGCATTCTCTCTTGAATGTGTGTTACTTGCCTTATCTTAAGATCGGCCCTATTCTCTCTTGAATATATATTTACTTTCCTAAATAAATATCTGTCTATGCCAGGGGGTCAGGGAAGGAGGAGAGAAAGGAAGGAAGGAAGGAAAGCCATTAACAGCTGTGCACCGTGACCACACTCCTACCTAACTACTCAGGAGGCTGAGGCAGGAGGATGGCAAGTTCAAGGCCAGTCTCGGCAACTTAGGGAGACTCTGTCTCAAAATGAGAAATAAAAAGGGCTGGGGGATGCAGCTCTGTGATAAAGCACCCCTGAGTTCAATCCCCAATCCCCAGTACCAAATAATAATAATAATATGAAAGAGGGAAAAATCAAACGTAACATACACAGAAGATTGATAAGGAAAAAATCCTGAAAGGAATGCTAATAAAAAATAAGTTTTTAAATGTAGTGATATCAGTAGAAAAAAAAAAACCCTTTCAGTAGGAAAGAATTCTCAATTTTATGAAGCACATCTGTATGGAAACTGCCATTGGTTGATAACTAACTTTTCAAGAAACATGGATGCCAAAAGGGAGCCCGCAGTTGCTCATGTAAGTTTCAACAACAGTACATAATGGCTCCCACTTAATGGAGCACATACTACCTATTTTACTTGATCTTCACAACAACCCTCGGAAATGGGCACCATAGTCCCACTTTACAGTTGAGAAAACTGAGACAAAGTGGAGCAAAGCCTGCTACAGGTCACACAGGCAGGAAGGAGTGTAGCCAGGACTTGATTCAGTTATTCTTGATGGCCATATTCAATGCACTGTCCCAGGGAGCCTGCCCCTACCACAGCCCCTCCGGTCGACAAGACCCTCACAGAGCCACATCCCTCTCCTGCCAGAGCTGACTGGATATTGTGTGCTGGGCCTCTGTTCACACAGTGCTTCATAACTCCTTAGTTGAATCCAAGCTTTTTTACACAGTGGCTGGGTCACAAGAGGATGAAAATAGAAGCACAAGTCCTTCCTAGGCAAGTCATAGGGCCAGTCCTGACTCAGGGAAAGAGAAACAGCTTCCATTTTCTTGATGGGAAAAGTGATATGGGCCTATAGGAGTTATTGGCAGCCCTTGGCAGACAATTTACCACAATTTTTTTAAGTGAAAGTAACTTGTTAAATATTACTCAGCTATAAGGTAGCTTTCTACCCTTTTCTCTTGTTTCTAACTAGAACGTGGGTGTGATGACTGGAACTTCAGCAGTCAAATTCTATCCATAAGGCAACCTGGAAGATAAGAGGTACACCCTGAGAATAGCAGAAATGAGAGAAGCCTAGGTTCCTAATGAAATAAAGGAGCTGCCACACCAGCTAAAGACTGCCTCCTTCCAGTGTTGACACATTGGAAAAAATACAGACCTCCATGTTACTTATGCAAAGGTTATTTTGGTGTTTTTTTTTTTTTTTTTCTTAATTAAAAACAGTGGGCACAGGCTCAAATGTGAACAACTAACCGAAAGAATCACATACAGAGACTGTGGCAATCGATGTAACATTTTCTGTTTGAAAAACTATATATAACTAATATCACATATCCTGATTGTTAACTTCTACTAGAACCATGTAAAATATATTAAAGCACAAGTGATAAGTGTCTTGGCTCTGGTACTAGGAGTCAGTTCTAGGGGCTTATGAGAAAATGTTAAAGGCTGGGTATGAAGCTTGCCTAGCATGCATGAGGTCCTGGGCTCAATCCCCAGTCGCACACACACACGTACACACACAAAGAAAAGAAAAATTTAATGCCTAGCTCTACTGGCTGTATAAATTAATAGTGTTTACATTCCCTCCCTCCCTGTTTCAGCATTAACACAGCCTCCAAATTTCTTGCCAGGTGCCATGGTGCACCTGTAATCCCAGCTACCTAGGAGGTTGAGGCAAGGAGAATCACAAGTCCAAGGCCAGCCTGCAGAACTTCGCAAGATCCTGTCTCAAAATAAATTTTTTTAAAAAGGTTAGGGCTGGGGTTGTGGCTCAGTGGCAGAGCACTTGCCTCCCACATGTGAGGCACTGGGTTTGATCCTCAGCACCACATAAAGATAGATAAGCAAAGTAAAAAATATTTTTTATATAAAAAGGGTTTAGAAATATAGTTCAGTGGTAGAGCCCCTCTGGGTTCAATCACCATCACACAAACACACAAACACACAAACACACACACACACACACACACACATATGAATGAATGAAAAAAAAAAAAGAAAACTTAAGAGCCTCCATAATACTCTCAAATTAACATTGTTGAGAAAACCCTTTAATGTCTTGCAAGCAAAACATTCTTGCAAGACATTGAATTCCTGTTCCCAATGCCTCGCCATTTAGGAAGAAATAATATGCAAAGTTCAAACAAGGCCATCCCATCCACCTTCTACTCTTTCGTTCAGTCATCAATCCCCCTTAAGTCACTGAGGCTCTATTGACATGACTGATCCACAGAAAGGCAACCTGTCTTTTTCCTCCTCCTTCCACATTTTTAAAAACACTAAGTGGAATAGACAAGTTTTGAAAACAAGAACAAGATGTTTGTTTACAGGTGTGCACAGGAGGACCCTAGAACTGGCAAACTGAGAATGGAAAACACAATGGGACTGTGTTTTCATTCCACATTGTAGGACTGACTGGCGCACACTAGTGTGAGTCTGCAGTGACAAACAGTCTTCAACCCTCAAATATAAGTACAGAGCAAAGGACAGCAGCCTAGCATAATAGATTTCTTTTGAAAAGTAGCTGAACTTGGCTATGTTATCATTTCACTCATTTTCATGTAGAGTTTGGCAAAACTTTTGCATATATTTCAAATTATTGAGATATTTTGTAGTCCCATCTATTTTAAACTAGCAGTTAACTGCCTAAAAAAAAAATAGGCACCTTCTTGAATGCATTTAAATATAATTAGAGTACTACTACTGCTGCACACAATATTATTGAGACTTAGAATAAATAAATCATTTATTGTGCTGTTTTGCAACTCTTTAGTCCTAAAGTCTAATTATTTACACACAATGCATTTGTAGAACTTCCTCTTTGGATATTCTACAGGGTATAGAAAAGCACAGCACTGCGCAACTGATCTCCTAATCCAATTAATTTTTGCATCTTACTATTTGATCATTTATCAAAAGAAAACTTGTTGCCTACACGCTGTGCTCGTTTCTATTCCTACCAAGATAACCTTAAAACAACAAAGATAACTAGTGGGTGCTTAACCGCTGACCTCCGGGACTCCAATGACTGCCAGGGTTCGCGCCCTGGGGGCAGATGTCTATCAAAATAGTGCTCTAGCTCCACGCCCCCACCGAGCTGTGGGAGCGAGCCCTCGGGCTGTTTTCATGCGGTTTCCTTTTTTAATTTCACATATCTAGCTTCTTATCTTTCTATTCTTTGATTTCCGTTTTCAGTCTAATTCGCTCCTTCAGCATCCACTGACTTACAGCATGCTAAAAGCGCCGGCTGTTTCTCCCCCTCTGCAGCTTATTTACCCACGCAGTTACTCAAACTCAGGGGCACTGAGCCAGGATCTGCCGATGGTTACCCAATAGTTCAATCAAGGTCCTAAGGGAATTATTAATGCTCAGATCTATTAAAATAACTACTCTCCTGGTCCCTCCCTCACAGTGTCTCATTACCATCACTTGTTTTTACCGTTTACACTGGGAAGAAGGTCCTTTCAGCCAGCGCCTGGCCGCAGCCCTTGACCACACAGCTGTGCCCAGGCCCGGAGCCTGGATCATGAGCGCGCAGCTCTCCGCTGCAACTCATTTTGCCCACAGACTGCTTGAGTCCTAAACCCAAACCTGACCGAGACCCTAGTATCGCTGGACTCGGCTGCCCTGGCTCCGCTGCGCACCTGGGCACGGGCTCGCTGGGTCCCCCACGGACTCCGGCTACACTCACCTGGATCGCACTCGGCCTGGGGTGCGTGCTCACCTGGTACCCTCCGCCCCGGGCGCGGCCACACCTGGGTCCCTCCTGCCCGCAGCGCTCTGGAGGAAGCTTTGCGCTGCTGCAGCCGAGTCCTGGGCTGGACAGTCACCAGGGAGTCCCAGCCAAGTTACCCCGTGTGCCTCGAAAAAGAGGACTGCTGCGAGCATGTGTACCCAATTTCGCGGGTCCTCTGCGTTCCGAGTGATTCTTCCAGGCCAGTTTTCCCGAGCAATGACCGAGGTCTCGGGGCGCTCTTCCCTTTCTTGCTTTGGTTGGAGAATTAGCCGCTCTGAGCCGGCTTTGGTGCAAAATACAAAACTATTTTCCCCCTGCTGGTGTCTTTCTGGAACTGCACGTAGCGGAACAGACCCAATAAGTTTCCCTTCCCCTAGATGCTCAGGTTGGGGTCTCCCCTCCCAGCATCAAAGATTTTGAAAACTTTTTTCTTAATGCATTTTAACTTAAGTGCCATATTAAGAAAGGAAAACTCATTTTTAGGCTTTAGACTCGTGAGAATGAAAGTTAAGACCTCCCACGCCATCACTTTTTTCTTATTTCTTATCTCAGGGAAAATTGCAAACGTTTAGTAGGCAAAAGAGTACAAAGAGCATCCAGCATTTGGCAATGATGGACTAATCCTTCTGCAAATAACAAGTCTAAAATCTGATTAAAACCCATTCAAAAATTATTTGAAGACATTAGGAATTAACCAAAAGAAAGTGGAAACTGGAGGGGACACTACTCTTAAACAATGGACCAAAATTGTTGAGATTAGTGTGCTGTCTTTCACCGAAGAACAACGCCCAATCCATGAGCAGCTCCAGCTTCAGAGAGCCACAACCTGAATGTCTAGAAGGGAACAAAACTGTCTGAGACTGGTAGACGAATCAGAAAGCTGAGGCGGGGCGGGGGTGGTATGAGGTAATTCTAGCAGGGAGGAATCTGTGGAGATTCTCAAAATATATGTTGTATTAGTTTTCTATTAAGCGTAACAAGTTAGCACAAACTTAGTGGCTTAAAACAATGTAAATATATCTTACAGTTCTGGAGTTCAGGAGTCCTGCATAGGTCTCACTGGTGTTAACTGGCAGTATGGGCTTGTGTTTTGTTTATTTGTTTGTTTTGTTTTATTTTTCTGGAAGAAGGACTTGCGGGCCAAATCCCACAGGTAAAGTTCCATTGGAAAACAGCCATACCTGTTCATTTGTGTATTGTCTATGATCATCTGCTTTTGCAAAATGGAGTAGATGCAACAGAGTTCATATGGACTGAGCAGCCTAAAATTATTTACTGCCTGGCCCCTCACAGGAAAAATGTGCTAATTCCTACTTCAGATCATTTTAACCTAATAGATATTTATATAACACTGCACTCAACAATTGCAGGATGCACACTCTCTTCAACTAACACAGAAAATTCACCATAATAGACCATATGATTGGCCATAAAATCTCTCTCAACACACAAATGCTCCTTGACTTAGGATGGGGTTACGTCCTGATGAATCCATTATAAGTTAAAAATATTAAAAGTAAAAAAAAAATGCATTTACTACACTTAACCTACTAAATATCATAGCCTAGCAACACAGTATACTGTAGAGTGTTGACTATTTAAGCTGGTGTTCAAGTGGCTAACTGGGAGTTACAGCTCACTGCCATGGCCCTGCATCACAAAAGATTAGAATACCACTTACTAATAGACCAGGAAAGTATTAAAATTCAAATTTTAGGTAAGTTGGGAAACATCTATCCTTCAAAAGATTGAAATCTTACAGTACAGTATATGTTATCTGACCATAATGGAATTAAATTAGATATCAATAAATATATCCAGAAAAGTCCAAAATACTTGGAAATTAAATGACATATTTCTAAAGCGATATATGTGCCTGAGAAAACATTACATGGAAAATTAGAAAAGATTTCAAATTGAATGATAATGAAAAGTAACATATTGTGATTTGTGTGTTGAAGCAATTGCAGTGTTTAGAGGGAAATTCATAGCCTTTAAAAAATACATTAGAGGGCTGGGGTTGTGGCTCAGTGGTAGAGCTCTTTCCTAGCATGTGCAAGGCCCTGGGGTTGATCCTCAGCACCACATAAAAATAAATAAATAAATAAAGGTATTATGTCCAACTTAAAAATACATATATATATATATTTTTTTTTTTTTAAAGTACATTAGAGGGCTGGAGATATAACCCAGTTGGTAGAGTGCTTAACTAGCAAGCACAAGTCTCTGGGTTCAATCCCCAGTACCGTAAAAATAAAGTACAATAGAAAGGAAGAGAGGCTCACAACTAATAATTTAAGTTTCACCTTAGGTGTCTAGCCGTGTGCAATGGTAAATGCCTATAATCCTAGTGACTTGGGAGGCTCAGGAAGGAGCCTGATGGAGCCTTGTCTATATATTATCCAACTTCAATATATAGACAAGTCTCCATCATACTATTGTTTTCATTGTGTACATGTTTGAAATTTCCATAATAAGGTTTTATAAAATGAAAAAGGATAAGTATAACAAACTCATTGCCAACAATTGCTTAGTTGTGGTCAATCTGATTTTATTCACCCCCCCCCTACTTTCTTATTTATTAGTTGTTGATGGACCTTTATTCACCTATTTGTTTGTATGTGGTGCTGAGAATCGAACCCAGTGCTTCACACATGCTAGGCAAGCGCTCTACCACTGAGCCACAACCCCAGCCCACAACCCCCTTTTTCCCCCCTAAACTACATCTTCAGACCCTCAGCTTTCTTTCTTTCTTTCCAATCTGATTTTTCAACAATGCCCAGGAATTTCTCATTTCAACTGTAAACATTCACTGTATATTTGTAATATATTTAAATGACCATGATAATCCAAAAGTTAATAATAATTCTTCAATATTCTCAAATATCCAGATGTCTCATAAATATCATGAAGCAGTAGGGGTTTTGATAGTTTGCATCAGAATCCAAGTGAGGTCCACACATTGCAAATGGGTAGACCTATTACGTCCCTTTTTATTAAGTTACTTCTTCATCTCTCTCACATTGTGATTTTTTAATATTTATTTTTTAGTTGTAGTTGGACACAATACCTTTATTTTATTTATTTATTTTTATTTGGTGCTGAGGAACAAACCCAGTCCTCGCACGTGCTAGGCCAGCACTCTACAGCTGAGCCACAACCCCAGCCCCTCACTTTGTGATTTTTGTAGTGAATAAAATGAGTCACTATTATGAGTTTCCCATGGTCTGGATTTTCCTAAATGATGGCCCTGTGGTGTGGTTTAACAGCTTTCTCTGTCTTCTATATTTTCTGTCATTTTGCAGTGGCATACAGAGATTTTACCAGATTTGGGTTTGATTTTATTGACAAGAGTACCTCATGGATGATGGTATGCTCTTTCATCAGAGGACACAGGCTTGCCTGCTTGCCTCATTTGGTGATGTCAGCAACTGTTGATGCTTACTGCCCAATCATTCATTCACTCAGAAATGCAGAGGGGCAATATTTTAATTCTGTGATTCCTTCTTCGTTTGTTAATGAAACGAGTAATAGTATTCTGTTTTATGAATACTTCTACAAAAACAAATGTCTCTTCATTTTCTGTGCACATGTCCCATTATAGTATAAGAAACACAGGATGAATGGCTAATTATTTTCCTTTATTTACAAATTTCAAAATAATGACTATCTTCCAATGGCAATGAGGTAGCTTTTGAGATATCATTATTAGTTCATGAATTTGAACCAATTCATTATAAAATGAAGAGAAGGAACATCATAAAATACACACTACTACTCTAACACAGGCACTTACCATCTCTGCCCAGCTCACAGCACACACATGGAGCATCATAGGCAGAGCCAGGGCCATGTTCCAAAGGCTCTTGGACAAACCAGAGGTGCCTGGTTCAAAGAAAACAGTCCCTGAGGAGTCTGGCAACTGTGTCACCTAAGGAATATGTGAAGAACTTGGAGGTAACATGCCCAGTGAGAAAAGCATCCAGGGGAAACATGACATGGGTCTTCATGATGTTGGCCAAGAGATAATGAGGAGAGAGGAGAATGGTTCTGTCTCACCAGGCCTAGGATAATGGAGATGTGGAAGTCAAGGTATAGGGAGGCATATTTTGGCTCTGCAGGTGAAGATTCTTGTGTATCTCAGAGCTGTCCTATGGGGAAGCAGTCTGTCCTGTGAAACAGTGTATGTGCTGGAACTGCACAAACTCTGTAGGTCCCAGCATGGCCTCTACAGCTCTACTGGATGCTACATCACCCTTAGTTTGATTTTTTTTTTTTTTTTTTTGGGTACCAGGGATTGTACTCAGGGGCACTCACCCACTACTGGGCCACATCCCCAGCCCCCGCCCCTTTTTTTTGTATTTTATTTGGAGAAAGGGTTGCTGTCACTGAGTTGCTTAAGGCCTCACTTTTGCTGAGGCTGGCTGTGAACCAGATCCTCCTGCCTCATCCTCCTGAGCACTGGGATTATGGGCATGCACCATGGTGCCTGGCTTTGAAACTTACCTTATATTAATAGGCTCATTATATGCTTTCTGATTGTCTGACAATAAATTAAAAAATATACCTCTGGTAAGATAGCCAGCTTGTAGAGTCCAAAAGGGCAGCAGAGGAAAACAGAAAGGAGCCAAACTAGATAGGAAGGTATATAAAGACATAGAGACAGGGCTGAGGAGAAAAGTAGCTCAACAGTAGAGCACTTGCCTAGCATGCAGGAGGCACTGGGTTCGATCCTCAGGCACCAAATAAAAATAAATAAATAAAATAAAGATATTGTGTCCATCTACAACTAAAAATAATAAATAAAAAAGACATAGAGATGTGCAAATGATGACCAGTCAGAAGTTTGTACAGAGATTAGGAGAAAACTAGAGATAGAGGGGCACAGAGAGAAGCAGAAATTGATGGAAGGAGGGATGGTATTGACCAGGATCAAGAACAGATGGTCCATGACTCTCAACAATTTGACTTACAACATTTCAACTTTATGATGATGCAAAAGTTATATGCACTCAGTAGAAACCATATTTTGATTTATGACACTTTCCTGAGCAAATGATATGTGGTCCTAGAGCTCTTGGGGTGCTGGGCAGTGGCAGTGAGTCACAGCTCCCAGTCAGCCCTGCAGTCAAACAATCCATACTCTGAAGGGTGCCATGTGGCTAAGCTATGATGTTTTTGTAGGTGAAATGTGGGGGGCCACTCCTGAGCTATCTGAATAGCCTCTGCTAGGCCTTGGAGCCAAGGAGATTTTTGGTCTGGTTTGCAAGTCATTTTGTGGCTTATTTCGCAAAGCACGCGGTCTTCAATCAGCTAGAGAGGCTGCTCTGTAGCTCTAGATTTGGGTGTGCCCTCCTTCTTATTTGGCAAAAGAACATTCCATTGAAATCTTTTGAAGCCCTCTTGTATAAATAAAGCAAACACAGGCTTCTCTCTCTCTCTCTCTCTCTCTCTCTCTCTCTCTCTCTCTCTCTCTCTCTGTCTCACCTTCCAGTGTGCAGTGTGGAAGCAGGATCCCTAAGATCACAGTGCCAACCAGCCTTCACTTTCCAAAATTATTTCTTTGTCATGTGACTTTTTGCCGTGTTTCTCAACAGCACATTTCACACATGGGAAACCCAAATTTCATATCCCGCGTAGGAAGCGAGACAGAAGTATAAGAATCGAGAAGTCTAAGAATAGAGTGAAATATAGACAATGCACTTTTGACTTATGATATTTTCGGGATGTAATCCCATCATAAATGGAGGACCAAAGGTGACACAGAGGAGGAGGTGATACAAAATCATTTGGTGACACAAGAATAGGACAGTGATGGGGTTGGAAGCAGAACTTCAGTAAGTGGAGAAGTGGACAGGAAGGGACAGGGGAGGCACTGAGTATGGACAGGTAGTTTGAGAAGCCAGGCGGTGGAGCAGATGAGGCAGAACATCAAGAGACAACTAGAGCCAGGAGCGTACCTGTAATCCCAGCAGCTAGGAGGCTGAGGCAGGAAATCGCCAGTCTAAAGCCAGCCTCAGCAAAAGCGAGGTGCTAAGAAACTCAGTGAGACCCTATCTCTAAATAAAATTTAAAAAATAGGGCAGGGGATGTGGCTCAGTGGTCAAGTGCCCTGAGTTCAATCCCTGCTGTCAAAAACAAGAGACAACTAGATGGCTGCTGTGTGTATGCACTTATAAGCTAAGGAGAAAAGCAAGGGGAGAGAGAGAGAAAAAATATATGTATGGAGACAGAGACAGCAACTGAAGAATAAGGTTCCTGGGGATGCCAGGGAGGACACTGGAGCAACTTTGGCAGAGGGAACCCCCCTAAACACAGAGAGAAGAAAAAGGGATGATGATGGAGGGAGGGGCAGGACACTAAGGGAACTCCTTCATTGTACGTTCTTTGTTAACTGGTTACCCCAAGTTCACCCCCAACTTTATTACAGAGGCTAACAAAGCAAAAACACTGTCTTTCATGGAGCCCCTTGAAGCTATGTAACTCAGATTTGGTTAAGGAATCAGAGGTTTCATTGTCTGAATTTTTTTTTAAAAAGTTTTTTTGGACTTCTCTATTTTATTTTATTTGTTGTTTTTAGATATACATAACTGTAGAGTTTATTTTGACATATTATGCATACATGGAGTACAAACCATTCCAGTTAGGATCCCTATCTTCTTGTTGTACATAATGTGAAGTTACATTGGTTGTGTTTTCATACATGAGCAAAGGAAAGCTATGTCTGATTCATTGCCCTGTCTTTCCTATTCTCATTCCCCCTCCCTTCCCTTCATTCCCCTTTGTCTAATCCAATGAACTTCTATTCTTCCCCTCCCTCCCCTCCCTTGCTATGAGTTAGCATCCATGTATCAGAGAGAACATTTGGCCTTTGGTTTTTTGGACTTCCTTCTTTCTGTCTGGAAAAAGGCACCCAGAGGTGCAGCAGCCATCTTGCAATCATGAGGATGAAGCCACGTGTTAAGGATGTTGGAGCAGGAAGACAGAGTAAGCCAGTGACCCTGGTGATCTCCCTCAGTCTAGATCTCTATTGCCTCCCCACAGATTTCTCACTGATCCCTTCTGATAGTTTGCTGATTCTTCCTAAATGACATATACATGGTGGACTCTAGTTTTCTTCAAAGCAAGAGGTGAGGCAGAAGATGATAAGGGAAGGACTGAAATGGCTTCAGGTGGATATTTAAAATTGGCAACCTGTATATTAGCTGTGGGATTTTTTTTTCCAGCTGCACTCTGGTTGTCTGTACAAATCATTCAGCTCCTGCCATACTGAAACCCCTACAGACATTTGCTTCAAAACAATCCATCCAGTGGGAGAGCAAAGGGGTGGAGGAGCAGAGGCAAGTACAAACAAAATAAGATCGACTATTTATTGATAGTTATTGAAGCTGGGTTGAAGCGGCACCCCCTTTCTCCACTGAAAAGTCTTAACTGGGCCTCTCCAGAAGTCTTCACCCAGACTGATTTTAGGACTGCCAGCAAAAGAGTCTCTGCAAAAGAGTTCAATGTAGATAAACTTCCTATTTTCATGTTGCCCTGTTTTACTTGGCCACTGACCGAGAAGATACCAGCACTCCAGGTGCTGGACACCCCTTACTAGTTTTTCACAAACATATCCAGTATAGTACTTTGAAGAAATGTGCAAACAAGTCCTCTGGCCTTGAGTTGGGACTTCACAGAAATGTCTACATTTTTAAGATAAGTTACAAATGGGCTCCATGGTAACAGCTGGCAGGGGAGCAAAGAAAGGGGAGAAGATGCTCTCCCCTTCTCAGTTATTGTCCTTGAAAGGTTAACTTGCCCAAAAAAAGTGAAAGAAAAAAAGCTGCTTTTATGTGAACTTCTGCAGACTGTGAACTTGTGAGCCCCTCCCCTTACATGCTGGGTATAAAACTCTGAAACTCCCTGAACTCAGGGTTCAAGGGGTTAATTGATTACTCCAAAAACTGTGCCCTCTGAACCTGGCTGCAGCCAAATAAAACTGTTTCCTGCTACCTTCGGTGCCTTGACTCGTTCGTCCCTACAACAGGGTGATGGGCTCATTTCATGTTCGCATTACTTTTGCACTTGAAAATTTCAAAGATAAAAATGTGTTTTTAAGGGACAAAATGAATGAAATTGAAAAACAAAACTACTAACTACTATGGGTAGAACATGATTCATACATGTATTCTCACAAAGGAAAACCTTCCAGAAGCTGAAACAGGCAGTGAATAGAAGGTGAGTCTACACTGCTGGGTTGCCTATGTAGGTACTCACCCCACTCCTGAGCGTGAACTGGGAAAGGGGTGGCCCTCCGAATCCCTGGCTCTGTTCAGGATCCTGAGCGTCTCCCACTTCACCTCTCTCTGAGTCCACTGGACTGCTGGACAAGGCTTATACTTGGGCCTGGCAGAGTTGCTCTTCTTTGACTGGCTTTCACAAATTGAAGTTGCTAAATGTTATGTGAAACTGAAAGTCTCAGCTAACACGTGCATCAGACAAAGACAGGCTTAAGTCAATGTTACCACAAAATAATCCAACCATGTAGATCAAGAGCTCTGATTTCTCTGGGGTGTTGGAATGGACACTCAAAAAAGTACTGGCATCTTTCCAAATCATAAAATTATTGATGAGTAATTCTTTTCTACTTTTCTCCAGGCCTTTCTTTTTCCCCAATCAACATCAATATTTGCTACAGTAATTCCCAGCTAAATAATGAGCTCAGGGTTTTGCATTTGTACCTCTAATTATCTAAAGATAACCTCTAAGTTTTTTTAAAATCAAATTAGTAAATATATATATATATATATATATATATATATATATATATATATATATATCAGTTTGTGGCAATGGTTCTGAGACATTTATCTTACCTCTTGAGAGAAGTGGGGTGGTAAAGGCTGCTGGTGATGAGCATGAGGGACTGGGTGGACATGTAGGGGACAGCCCTGTTCCTTGGGTCACTAGCCCTTCACTAGATTTGGGGGGCCTAAAGTTGAAAGGCAAGCTCCCATCCCTTTTGTACTCTGACCTTCATGTTCCAGGCACATGGTGAGTGAGTGCACAAATCACACTTATCTAGAACCACATTTAGTTATAGTTTTAGCCTCTTCTTTTTCAGATCCCTAAACTGAGGTACAGTCAAGCTGAGGAAAATTGTTCACCATTACAAAGCCACTTAGTAACAGACCAGAGTCCAAATGTGCCAGCTGATCTTTACACTCATTCTGCCTTCTTACTGAAATGGAAAAATAATTTCTGGGCAGGAGATATTTAAAGTACAAGCTCTCTAGAGAAAGGAGACATGGCGCTGGTGATAACAGAAAGCTTGATGTTTAGACTATGTTTAGTTAGATTTATATTTTTTTTGGAAGCAGGGAAATGATGCAGAGGAGATTAATATGGTTGAAGCAACCTGAATTCAGAAAACACACCCTTCTATTAAAGGTTTGTGATGTGTTAGGAGATCAATGACGGGTGAATCAGGCAAGAAAAGGACCAACATGAAGATCGGGGACTTCAGAGCCAAAGAAGCTGGCTCAAGTGTAACATCAGTTGTGTGATTGAGTAACTTCTCTCTGAGCCTTGGTCTTACCAGTATAGTAGGAATAACAACAGTGTCTGGCTACCAGGGCTGTGAGAACCTACTCATTTAGCAAATCTTTATTGAGCCCCTTCTCTGTGCCAGGCAACAGGCAATATCCAGAACAGCAAATAGGACACACCAAGTTCTACTGCCCTTAGTTCACTCCGGATAGGTACAGGTAAACAATGAATGAATAAGGTGATTGCAGATACTAAGGTTACTATGTGTTAAAAGAACTTTAGACAATATAAAATTTAACAGGATTTAATCAAGCAAAGAATGACTCACAAACCAAGCAGCCCTCAAAACCAGAACAGATTCAGAGAGATTTGATTTGGAACGTGGGCAGGCAGCATTTATGGGCAGAAAATGGAAGTGAGGTACAGAGACAGCTTGACTAGTAACAGCTCCGGATTTGCCTCATCTGAACTTGGTTGATCAGTTGGCCACCTGTGATTTTTATGAGGCTCAGCTACCATGATTGGCTGAGATTCAGCTATTTATTAGAAGAGTATATCCATCTGTTAGATATTCAGTTAGCTTACATACTCATTAGGTTATATTAGTTCATTACATAAGGACTCAAGTACAAAGGCATCCTCAGGTCAGATTTAGTTTCATTTAACATATGACACAAGTAAAAACAAGTAATGGAAGAAAATTACTTGATGGGAGGGGAGAAACTCTTTTATTCAGAGAGTCAAGGAAGGCCTTTGAAAGGACAAGCAGCCAAGAGAGGGATTCTCATTCAAAGCAGAGAACAGCAAAGACCCAGGAGGAGGTCTCAACAGGATGTGTTTGAGAGACAAAAGAGAAGGCCATTGTTGCAAGAGCAGTGAGCAGATGAGGTCTGAGATAAAGGCAGTCATCTGCCCAGAGAGGGCCCTGGAAAGCATGACCAGGTGCTGGTGTTCCAAGTGCACTAAGGAGCCTTGAGAAGTCTCTGAGCAGGAACATTTTATATTCACAAAAATCATTTACTGTACATTTTAAGAAGGCTGTCTAGTCTGCTTTGTTGAGAATGAACTGGGGGAATAGGAAAGGAATCAGGAAAAGAATGGAGGGGACTGTGTTAGAGGCACAGGCAAGAGAACACGATGGACATGATGGTGCAGAGAAGTGGACAGCATAGTGGTTTGCTGTTGGTGGAGAGCCAACAGGACGTGTACGCAGACCAATTGCAAGTCAGGAAAGAGGAAATGC
This sequence comes from Callospermophilus lateralis, assembly GCF_048772815.1. NCBI lineage: Eukaryota > Metazoa > Chordata > Mammalia > Rodentia > Sciuridae > Callospermophilus > Callospermophilus lateralis. The sequence continues at coordinate 35,279,557 of NC_135321.1, read as the reverse complement.
AGTGAGGTTGGGTGTGCTAAGATGGAAGAAGACTGAGCAGCCAGGCAGAATGGTGGAAGAGACCAAGAGTGCTGTTTGGCCACATCTCGACTGAGAAAAGAAGTTGCAATTTCAGTAGAGATGCTGAGGGGCATCTATGTATAGGAGTGTGATGCTCAGAGGAGAGAAGAGAGGACTGGCCGAAGGAAAGTCTGCTGGGCACCAGGCACAGTGTGTGCATGTTTCCTCTTTTCTGCTTCATTGGTCAGTGAACAGAACAAAGAGTCTAGAAATAGATTCCACCACGTTTAAAAGGTTTTTCTACATGATGAAGTGAAATTTCACCTGTGCTATGAGGTTGTCCTGAGGATTACATGAATTAATAGTTATTAAGATGCTTTTAAGAAGTTCCTGGCACACCTTCAGTCCTCATTGCATTTTATTTCAATGCAGATGGAAAAGTCGTAAGGGGTCTTTGCATAACCTGTTATCCACCTTGAAAGAAACGTCAGCTGCTTACGCTTAAGTGAAGATACACTTGATGTCAATAAAAAATGTACAAGAATAAAAATCGAACTAGAAACGTGAGGGGAAAAAAATGTGGATGACTAGCTAGTTGACTAATCTCATCATAAACCCTGCCTTTTCCCGCTACCCAGAAAAACTTGACCGTGACGGGATAACACAGCGGTCAAGGAGCAAGCGAGCGGAAGAGGAAGACACTAAGTTCCAGACCTTGCCGCCCTTGCCTGGTCAAGAACCTCGCGGAGGGTTTAAGCGGACCAGGCAGAACAGAGGACGCTGGTCCAGGACAGTGATGAAGGCGAGCTCCCGGCTGGGCACGCCTGCGCGCCAGGCGGGACGCGAAAGAACCCGGAACCTTTAGCTGCCGGTGCCCGTTTCCGACAGGAACTTGAATCCTGAGGCCAACGCTGATGACGCTAGAAAGCCGACATCCGGCGTCTCTTTTTTTCGCTTGGTCTCCGCGCCAAGTGGTAGTGAAGATGAGGCAGAAGCACTATTTGGAGGCTGCGGCGCGAAACCTAGTCGAGAGCTGCCCGGGCCAGGCCCGCTATCTCCTGTAGGAGAGGGACGGAGGGGAGTGGGAGCGGGCGGGAGGTGTTCCTTTGCTCCTAACGTGTCTCTTTCTCTTTTACAGCTGGGCCTACAGTTCGTCACACGGTAGGGAGGACCCCTGTCTGTTGGGGGGTTAGGTCCAGTTGCCCTGCTGTGCCCATTCCGCACAGCGCTCCTAGTGATCTAAAAGAGAAGGCTGATCGACTCACTTGTCTCGTTTTAAAAGCAAAACAGAGCGGAAGTTTCCCAGTTTTATGAGAAATCCACATTCCTGAGTGTGCCTTATCTTGCTGGACATTGGACACATTTTTCAGTGTTTTCGAAATAGTTTCCATTTGGCCCCCAGGTCATCACATTCATCTTTGACCTTTTCCAGCACTTGTTGATCTGCTTTGCTGATTCCTCCCAGTTCCGCAACTTCTAAATATTACAGTGGATCCAGACTCAGCCCTTGGACCATTTTTCGAGCTACACTCACTTCTTTGCTGATCGTTTTTCATCCAGTCTCATAGTATTTAAATACCAGGCCTAACCAATTTCTAGCCCCAACCCCCTCCGAATTGGAGACCCACGTCAGATGCCTTCTTGACAACCTCTTTTGAATGTCTAGTATGCATTTCAAACTTAACTGTCTAAAACCTGAGCATAACCGCCAACAAATGCCTTGGTTGTACCCGTCTCAGTAAGTGCTGACCCTGAGAGTTATTCAGACCAAACTCTTGGAGCCATTCTTGACCCCCTAAAAACCCTCTTCTCCCCCATCAATATGCTTGCAAATTCTGTTTGCTTTAAGATTTCCCAATTGTAGCCGACACAGTGGTGCACACATGTAATCCTACTGGTTCAGGCGCTGAGACAAGAGAAACACAAGTTCAAAGCTAGCCTCAGCAACTTAGTGGATCCTTAGCAATTTAGAGATTCCCTCTCTCAAAATAAAAAGTAAAAGGGCTGAGGGTGTGGCTCAGTGGTAAAGGGGCTCTGGGTTCAATCCCCCCTACAAAAACAAAACAAACAAACAAAAACACCAAGTCTAGCCAATTTTTACCGCATCCACTGCCTTTCCTGGATTACTGCCAGCAGCTACCATGCATTCATACAGTCTGTTCTCAAACCAGCAGCCAGAGTGACTGAGATTAACAAACAAAACTAGATCATGACCCTTCCCTGCCATAAAAGGCTTCCCATGTCAGAGTAAAAGTCCTTTAGAAAGATTATTCAACCCTATAGGATAGGCCCACATCTCTGACCTGTTCTCATTTGTTTGTTTGACTTCAGCCTTGTAGGTTGGCCTCCTTACTGTTTTTTGTTTGTTTGTTTGTTTCAGAACCTTTGGAGCTGCCCTGTCCCCTACCTAGAACTCTTGGCTCACAAACGTGCTTTGATTCCTACCTGTAAATGTCACTTAATGAAGCCTTCCCTAGACATCCTATTTAAAATTACAACACACTCTGTTCTTTCCTGTCTTACATTTTTTTTCCTGGCAGTACCTAAAAGGTGCCTCCTTAGATTGTGGTCCTTTGTTTAGGGCTGTATCTCTAACACCCACAACAATATCTAGCACTTAATAGTCACTCAGTAAATATAAATGAATCTTTTACATTTGGCAGAGGTAAGTTATAGACATGTCTGTCTTTGATCATTTGTAATACTCTTGTTCTTGCATCTGTAGAACAATGCTCAACAGTAGGTACTCAGTAAGCATTGGTTGTGCTAATTGTTTATAAAAAGAAAATCATACTGTAATTTGTTTTTTAAAAAGTAGTGACAAGTAATGAGCCAGGTAGCAAATATTGGAGACCTAAGCTGTCAAAAGGAGTGAATGGATGGAATTGTAGAATTTTGCAAAATAAATTGTTGCCAGTTTTGTGTTTTTAAAATTTTTGTATTTTAAGTTTGCTTAAAGAATACATATTGTCTGCTCATGCCAGTACCTTTTCTTCTTAATATTTTTAATGTCAGCTGTTTGAGATAATAGAATAGTTCAGTTTACTGAATCGTTTCATTTGCATAATTTTAGATGACAAGAGCACTTTTGAAGAAACATGTCCATACTGTTTCCAGCTGTTGGTTCTGGATAACTCTAGAGTGCGTCTCAAACCCAAGGCCAAATTGACACCCAGAATACAGAAACTTCTTAATCGAGAAGCAAGAAATAATACGCTCAGTTTTAAAGAAGCAAAAATAGTCAAAAAGTATAAAGATTCCAAAAGTGTATTGGTAAGATTTCAGTTCCAGTATATATTAATAAGTTGTAATTCTTTTCTGTCACTTAGAATAATGTTAAGAATCAGCCTCTAACTCAGAAATTTGTAGTAGTATATCTGGATTATTATATACATAAATTTTTTTTCTAGTGATTAATGTTTCATCAAGAGTACATTTGTTTAATTTCATAATTACCTCAAAACTAAACATTGTATGTTATTAATTGTTCTCAGATCTCATTGGTGAACAGTTAAAATCACAGTTAAAATGTCAGGATTTCTTGGACACATCAGAATGACTCCATTTGAACTGTAATTACCAACCACTACACTGTTTTTTCAGTTAACAGTTCTTTTCTTCACACTGCTGTACTGTATGTATGTAGGTATTAGTGTCCTTTGTTCATTCATTTCCCCCATGTTAGTGTGTAACTACTTGTTTGCCCAACAACAGGTGAGTGTCTTGCATTCATTCAGTATTCTGTTATATGCCACTCAGTGCTTAGTACTAAGGATATAAAATGGAATAAAACAAAATCAAATTACTTATGGTTTACTAGGTGGAGGCCAGTGTCAGATGTATTTTGTATCCTTCATATTTCAAGTATCCAGATTCAAGTGGAAGGCACTGCTGCATATTGGACATTATAACAGCTTAGGTTTGGCCCAAAGCTATAATTAGTAATAACTTGAATTGAAAATTGCCATATTTAGGAGTTTACCAGTATTGGACAAGTAAGTGCATTTTGTTTTGTCATAAAATCAAATGTTAAAAGGGTAAGAGAGAAAATACTGGAGTAAGGAGAATTTACTCTTTCTCTTTGGAGAATTATATTTTTCAAAAAGTATCACTGCCACATATTTGTTAAATGTTCCTAAATGGGAAGATAAGAAGTGCTTCCTTGTTGTCTTCCAGTGTTTTAACTTCATGAAACTTACATTCTGATGTATTTTAATTAAAGGTCAGCTAAAGGATGCTAGGGGTGTTGATTTTGCTGATTTATTTTGACCTCTTTTAAAGCCTCTTTTGGAAAAATATAAAGCCAAACAGAACTTCTGAAGATATCTCACCTAAACCAGTTTATATTGTGTTGAAGCAAGGGCTGAATTCTGTGCATTTTGAGTGAGAGGTGTAGAAGAAAGGCATTAGCTAGACAATGGACCATTTCTTTAAAGATTAATCTTTTTAAAAAAATTTTATTAGTTATTGATGGGCCTTTATTTATTGATTAGTTTATATGTGGTGCTGAGAATCAAACCCAGTGCCTTACACATGCTAGGCAAGCACTCTACCACTGAGCCACAACCCCAGCCCTAGAAATTAATCTTGAAGAGAAAGTCAACCTCTAAAGCTAATGACAGGAATGAAGAGGTGTGAGAATATTGATAATTCATTTGTTTTTTATAAGTTATTGTATAACTATTTACAGAATTGCTAAGGATTTAAAGGGGGCACTTAAATTTTCAGTGATATTCTTCTGTGTTTTATTGGGAAAAGACTTGAAGTTCTAATGTTAAATTTGTCTTTGTCTTATGCCTACTGCTAAATTGCGGTCTCCCAGAGGGCAGCCTATGTGTTATTTATTTCTGTAGCAACCAGACGTAAGAATCCAGGGAACATGTGGTTTATTGGATGAAATATAACCCATGTTTCTTCTTTTTTTGGTAGTTGATTACTTGTAAAACATGCAACAGAACGGTTAAACATCATGGTAAAAGCAGAAGCTTTCTGTCCACATTGAAGAGCAGTCATACCACTCCTACAAGCAAACTCAGCCCTAAGAGACCAGAGAGACAGTCTCCAAGTTTTGCAAACTTCACTCCTAATATGCCTGGCTCCAAAGGCAAGAGCCCAGCATTGATTTTCAGGTATCCTAATTCATCAGTTTTATTTGAATTGTGAACTCAAGAATTTCTTCTGATTTCCTCTGTTTATACTTCTGAATATTATATGCAGATCAGGCCTTGGCCCCGTTTCACCTCCATACCCTTTTCTTCTCTGATGTCACACATTTCTATATCTTCAACTCTCATTTTAGTACATACGAATTCTAAGTACAATACTCTTTCAGTCTCTCCCTGGGTGTATTTTCAACTGCCTGTTAAATATATTCACTCTTATATGTCCAAAACAGCTAACCACTCAGAACTGCGCATCCTCATAGTTCCTTATTCTGTGAATAAACATGTCCTTTCCAATAGTCCTACCTAAAAAAAAAAGGCAGAATAACCGACAACTCCCGTGGTCCTTGTAATAAATTTCTATCTATTCTCGTTCCATACTATTTACATCTGTTTTCCTTTTCCCCTCAACTGCTGCTGTTCCTATTCACTTTTTATTAGGACTATTACCGTGATTTCCTAATGGGTCTTCTAGCTTCTAATTTCAAGCCCTTCTAGTCTGATCATCTTCCTGAAGCAGAGCTTTGATTAGCAGCCTCTAATACCTAACTGCAACATATGAATCAAATACTCCAGCATGGCTTTCCAGCCCTTATTATCCAGCACCAACTAACTGTCCATCTTACTTTGCCTTAGTTCATGTTATGTGCCAGGAAAACTGAATCACTCACAGTATACTTTCCTGCTTAAGCCTTTACTTTTATTCTTTCCTCTATCAGAAATCCTATGGAAATTTGACTAAATAGGGATTTTTCAAATAAGTCTGAATACATGTTTTTATTTTAGTAATTCTTGATTCTTTAATCACTAAGTTTAAATTTAATTCCATAGAAACTATAAAAGGAATCTTGGGACATTTTGCTACAACAGAGAAACTGAGTCTTGAATATTAATAATGAAATCTAGCAAGGACTGAATTATCTCTGCTTTTGTATTGAATTTTTTATATTGGGCTTGAAGTTTATAAAATTAGGTTAAAAATTAAAATAAAATTTCAAGTCAATTTTCCCTACTTTTGATTTAATTATTTTGATATTTAGTGTAGTAAGAACTTAATAGCAATTTTTACTTTATTGGATAAATGTGGATGAGAGAAAGTTTGGCTTATTTAAAAGAATTAAGTTGCATTTACACAAGACTATAGTTGGCCTTCTGTATCTACTGTTCTGCATCTGTAAATTCAGCCAGTAGTAGATTGCATACTGGATTTTATTCAGAAAAATAAAATTATGTCTGTACTGAATATGTACAGACTCTTTGTCTTGTCACTATTCCCTAAATAATACAGTATAAAAACTCTCTAAAGCATTTACCTTGTATTAGGTATTATAAGTACTCTAGAGATGACTTAAACTCTTTAGGAAGGTATGCATAGGTTATATGCAAATACTGAGCCATTTTATGTAAGGGACCTGAGTATCTATGGATTTGGGTATCCATGGTGAGTCCTGGAATCAAGTACCCTGTGAGTACCAAGGAACCACTGTTCTTAGATGAATAAATGCAAGAATGGTAGATACTGTACATATACCGTATAGATAGGGAATCAAGAGAGAGCTCAGACCCCAGGTAAGGATTCAAGGGGATAGAACACAGTTGGAGGAAATGAAATTAAATCATCCTAGATGGGGAATTATTTATTTAATGGACATTTCTAGATGCTTTCTATGTGCCTGACACTGTCAAAAAGTACTATAATGCGAAATGAGTAATATAATGTCTGCCCTACAGAGCTGACAATCTAGTGGGGAAGATACAGTGGAAAGGTACCTTTGTGTGTTGGTTGAGATCCTTCACTTTGGAGATCCTTCACATTTGAGCTATGAAAAAGGAATATGTTTTAAAGTCCTTGCTTAGAATTTTATGAATGTTAACTTCAGGCTCAAAGAGAACTCAGATCTGATAACACTGTACCTATAGGCCAACTGCCCTATATACCTCCTAAATGTTGTCCATAGCCTGATATTTCACGAAGAGATGTTTTAAAAATAGGAATGACTTCTGAGTACAGCCACTGCCCATATATAGCCATAATACAAAAGACTGAGAAATTATAGTAGTAGCACTTATCTGTACAGGAAGACTGTTTTGTCACTTGTCATTATAACTTAGTTTTTAAAATTTTTTTATCTTTATTTTTTTTCAGAACACCTACATCTGGACAATCAACACCCATTTGCTCCTCACGGAGTGTGAAAAAAGGAAAGAAACACTTCTCTCAACTAAAAATGTTGCTTAGTCAGAATGAATCCCAAAAAAATTCAAAGGTAGACTTCAGAAATTTCTTATCCTCTCTATGAAGTCTTTTGAACTTTGAAAATAAGAAATTTTTTCTAGTACAATTTCTAATTAATAATATGAAAAGTTTTTTTTTTTAATTTATTCTTTGAATACATGGAAATTAGGCAGACTTTTCTTGGCATTCTTCAGTGTAATAGAGAAAACATCTCATTAGAGTGAATAACTAAAACATCACAGGTGGCCATTGAGGATCAAAAAATACATGAAAGTTCTTGTAAATAGTAAGGATATATGTGGACATTGAATGATAGTATTTTTTTCCTCCTTTAGTTTTAACAGTTTTCATTATGTCATTTTCTTTCAAAATAAAATTGAGAGCTTAATGAGAGGGTCTGTCATTCATGCGGATTTCTTCTGCACCTGTGTAGCCTTATCAGAAAACGAATCTAGTGTGTACTATTTTCTCATTCATATACATAATTATATGAGTAAAATCTTAGCATTATTCCTATTTTGAATGCAAAAGTAAGTACCTTGTGCATTCTTTTTTTTTTTTTTTTTGAACTCTTTTATTTATTTTTTAGGTGTAGATGGACACAACACAATGCCTTTATTTTTATGTGGTGCTGAGGATTGAACCCGGGTCCTGGCCATGCTAGGCAAGCGCTCTACCTCTGAGCCACAATCCCAGCCCCTCGTACATTCTTTTTTTAGTGGTGTCGGGGATTGAACGCAGGTCCTCATGCATGCTAGGCATGCTCACTAGCACTGAGCTATACTGCCAGCCCAACACTCTTGATTTAGGTGATTTACAAGGTACAGAAATTTCCCTTTTATAACTTTCTATTGTTTCTATAATAATATTTTAAATTTGCTCTAGAGATAACTCATTTCTAGGTCTAAAAACTGTATCAGAACATAAACAGTAACAGTTTTGCTACCTTAAATCTTTCTGAAATTTATAAATGTATACACACATATTTTATTAAAATATAGATTAATTTTAATAAAAATTTATTAAAATTTTATTTTTTAATGATAAACTAAGATTGTACTCCACCTGTCTTAAGCTTTTTGGAAAAGGGAACCTTTACCTGGGCATGGCAGCACATGCTATAATCTCAGCTACTTGTGAGGCTAAGGCAGAAGGATTCTAAGTTAAAGTCCAGCCTCAGCAACTTAGTGAGATCCTATCTCCAAGTGAAAAATAAAAAGGACTGGGAATATAGCTCATTGGTAAAACACCCCTGGGTTCAAGTCCAATTACCACAAAAAGAAAACAAAGAAAGAGAACTATTATACACTACCAGTGGTAATGGAAGTTGGTACAGCCATTTAGAAAAGACTGGGAATGTGGCTTAGTGGTAGACTGCTTGCTTAGGTTCAGTACCCAGCATTCAATCCTACTCTGGGTATATATCCAAAGGCACTGAAATCTACATGTTGCAGAGATGTCAGCTCTCCCATGTTTGTCACAAGTGTTATTCACAGTAGTCAAAATATGGAAATGACCCAAGAGCCATCAGTGGACAAATGAATTTTTAAAAGATACCTTTATTTTATTATCTATTTTTATTTATTTATTTATTTATTTTGGTACCAGGGATTGACTCGGGCACTCGATCACTGAGCCACATCCCAGCCCTATTATTAGAGACAGGGTCTCACCTAGTTGCTTAGTGCCTTGCAGTTGCTGAGGCTGGCTTTGAACTCTCAATTCTCCTGTCTCAGCCTCCCAAGCCGCTGGGGTTACAGGCGTGTGCTACTGTGCCTGGCTATTTTTATGTGGTGCTGAGGATTGAACCCAGGGTCTCACACATATTACACAAGTACTGTACCACTGAGTTATATCCCCAGTCCAACAAATGGAGTTTTGGGGGTGTTGGGAGGTACTGGGGATTGAACTCAGGGGCACTCAACCACTGAGCCACATTCCCAGCCCTACTTTTATTTTATTTAGAGACAAGGTCTCTCTCTCTCAAAGGTCTCTTGAGTTGCTTAGCACCTCACCATTGCTGAGACTGGCTTTGAACTTGCCATCCTCCTGTCTCAGCCTCCCAAGCCGATGGGATAACAAACTGCACCACCATGACCTAACAACAAATTGATTTTTAAAATATGAAATACATAGTGGAATACTATTCAGCCTTTTAAAAGCAGGAAATTCTATCATTTGCTACAACATGCATGAACCTGCAGGACATCCTGCTAAGCGAAATAAGCAGAGCACAGAGAGACAAATCTTGTATTTTCTCATGTGGATCCAAAACAGTTGAACATAGAAGTAGAGAATAGAATGGTGGTTACCAGAGGCTGAGAGAGAGATTGTTCAAAGGATACAAGGTTTCAGTTAGGATTAAGTTAATGTATACTTCAAAATAACTAAAAGATTTTAAATATAGTCACCACAAAGAAATGAGAAATATTTGATATGATGCATGTCCATCAGCTTGATTTAATCCACAATGTACACATGTAATGAAACATTACATTGTACCCTGTGACCATATATAATTACTTGTAAGAATAAAATAATAAAAAATGGATGCACAAGAATGCCATGTTTGGGGAATCTCATAAGTTGTACTGAAAAAGAAAAAATAAGCAAAAAATACTTTGAATATTAATCTGGTTCCTCTCTGCTGCTTGAAAGTGTGAAACTTAAATTTTCATGTATTAGGGCCTGACAAACTGAAAGGCTGAGATTAACCAGTTGGAAATTATGCTAACAAGAACAAGCACCACAACAATGGCAAACTGGGACAGGCTTTCCCTTTGTATCCACAAACATCTACCACTACCATTCTTAATTGGGCTTCTGACCACCTTAGGCTCATAAAACACTGAAAAGCTGAGGAAGGATTCTGCAATGGATAATCTTAGGAAACATGTGCCTCTTACTGGTCACTACTGACCAGTTGGCACTATTTTCAAAGCTGTGAGCAACCCATCAAACTCTTCATTAAGTCAGATAGCAGAGGCTGGAGTTGTTCAGTGGTAGAGCACTTGCCTAGCATGTGTTAGTCACTGAGTTCGATTCTTGGCACCACATAAAAATAAATAAAATAAAGGTATTCTGTCCATCTACAACTAAAAAAAAAAAAAAAGCAATGTTTTTCAATTCATCTTCCAACCCTAGTCAAATGGTGATGACTTCCTGAAGTTCTTATTTTATTCATAAGAGATAGAAAAATATTCAGAAGGTATGTTTAAGGATACGGCATGAGTTGAGACATAATGAATACTCAAGAGTTCTTTCCCCCCACCCCCAGACAGGGTCTCACTAAATTGCCCAAGCTGTCCTCAGCCTCCAAGTCACAGGAGTAACTTACAGTGTGTGTAAGCAATTTAGCAAGACCCTGTCTCAAAAAATATAAAGGGTGAGGGATATGGTTCAGTGGTTAAGCACCCCTTGGTTCAATTCCCAGCATTAGAAAAAGAAAAAAAATTATAACTTTAAAAATACCTATCTAACTATTTTTAGATGTATCTGAACAAGCTAATGGCTCTGAGTCACATCCCTTTATATTTTTTGAGACAGAGTCTAAGTCACTTAGGGCCTCACTAAATTGCCAAGGCTGGCCTTGAATTTGCAATCCTCTTGTCTTAGCCAAGTTGTTTTTTGAGTTAAGATATACGTGGTGTACAGTATATATTTGGTAACTTTTAACTATAATCTGACAATTAAATACATTGACATTGTTGTGCATACATTGCCACCAATCATCTCTAGAACGTTTTTTAACTCCTGAAGGCTGGGGTTGGGGCTCAGCAGAAGAGCGCTTGTCTAGCATGTGCAAGGTACTGGATTCGATCCTCAGCACCACCTCAGTTCAATCCCTGAAACGAGGCGGGGACGGGGGGAAACACCACAACAAAATACCTCGCATAACATCCTTCTACAAGCACCCATCTTTCAATGGTGCTTTTAGTTGTTTCTTTTTTTTTAATTTTAATACTTGCATAATTTTAATTTCTTTAACCTGTTATGCAAAACGTAGACTTGGTGATAGTGGGGCTGCTACCCCATATATGAATATAAAAAGCAGCATCATGGTTACAGAGTATAGGATTGGAACTACACTCAGAATTGGGTTTGAATCTTAGTTCAACGTTTGGCTTGTCATGAGTCCTGCTGAACTTACACTGTCTTAGTTACCCATATGTAAAATGGCATAATCAATCTATCACAAAGCATATCACAGTACTTAGAACAGTTCCTGGTGCATAGAAAGCATTCTTATTTGTGTGAGCTGCTTTCTCAGTCAAGCTTTTTTGCCACCATGACCAAAAGACCGGAGAAGAACTATTTTAGTGGAGGAAACATTTATTTGGGGGCTCACTGTTTCAGAGGTCTAAGTCCATATAAGGCTGGCTCCATTCCTTGGGGTTTGAGGTGAGGCAGAACATCATGGTGAAAGAGTGTGGTGGAGGGAAACAGCTGGGAGCATGGCACACAGGAAGCACCAAGAGAGACTCCACTTAACCAGATACAAAATAGACACCCCAATGATCCACCTCTTCCAACCATACCCTGTCTGCCTTCAGTTACCACTCAATCAATCCCTACTAGGGGATTAATTCACTGATTGGGTTAAGGCTCTCATAACCCAATTATTTCAACTCTAAGTCTTCTTGCATTTTGGTGGGGGACACCTCACATCCAAACTATAAAAGCTGCCATTATTATATCAAGTATGCTTTGTAGGGCATTGTTTCTCAAAATACTGTCCATTAATTACATGTGTCAAAAGATTTGCATGACTTGTTTTAAAATGCAGATTTTTTGATCTATTTCTAGTCTTTTGAAAACATAATCTCTGAATAAAAACCTACTATTGCAGACAGGGAGAAATGGATAGGAATGAAAAGCACCTGAATTCAAGTAAAGTGACCAGATGTCATCTCGGAAAGGATTACCAGGGATATTATCCAGAGGACTACATCTCCCAAACTTTCTAAGTTAGAAGAATCAGAAAGTTTTGACTCTATAGATACATCTTCCTTTTGCAAATTCCCCAAAGTTTAATAAAAGAAGTTTGGCAAACACTGCTCTAGAGAGTCCCATAGGTTTTTAGTATTATCCAAATTTGCTTTGAATTCAAGGTGTGACAAGAGGGCTTGTGCACCAGGCAATTAAAAGTACCAAGTCAATCTGTTTACTTGAAAGCATGTAATAAGCACTAGTAAGCACCAGGTCACAAAAGGTCTTGTTCTCTGCCCCAAAGGAACCTGCTACAGTGAACTGTAAACCCATGTTTTATTACCTGGAATTATTTAAATATTTTAAATCATGAAGCAAGTTGCAGATTTCAAAGTTGGTTCAGAGCAGCAGTTATTCACATGTGGTCCCTAAACCCAGCAGCATCAGCATGAAGTTGTTAGAAGTTATTAGAAAAGTGAACTATTAGGTCTCACTCCAACTTACTGAATCAAAGCTGTGTATAGCTCCCAGCCATCAACAGTTTTAATGCTCCAGGTGATTCTGATGGTTCCTCAAGTTTAGAACCACTGGCCAAGTCCAGCAATCTCCTCAGCATTTCTTTGCCATTATATCACTGAACACTTCCAGGACTTTGCTTCCCTCCTAGTCCATTATTTCCCTCCACCCCCACATCCAATAATTCAGATTCACAAAAACAACCTACACAATAAACCTTTGAAAAGAACATAAAACTTTATTAAGAACATCTTATACTGTAATCAGATACAGCCAAAGAAAAGGGGTAAACAAACAGGGAGAGTTCATCTTCCCATGTGCTACTGCCACCTCAGAACAGACTCATGTGGATGGCTGGAATTATAGTTGGCAACAAATGCTCTGTATAAATAAACTCATCAAGTAACACAATGTTCCCTTTCTATACAGAGAAGAACTGGGTTTACACTTTAAAAAGCTTTGATATAGTGCAACAGCTATGAAACAAGACTACATCTTTAGGAGCTATTTCTTAATAGAATACAAAGCAGTTTAGTAACTTTATGTTATTTCATATTATGTAAATTTTTAGAATGGAAAATTCAGAAAGGACCTTCTATCTTTCCCTAAAATAAGTTAATTTGTACTTTTGAGGTTTTTTTTTTTTTTCTCTCTCTAAAGAGTTCTCAGAACCAGTTCAGTAACTATACTGCAAAAGATGAGTTGCTCATCTATAGTGACAACTGACAACCTAAGTTTGTTCTTTTAATTTTGCAAATCAAGATGACTGGGTCACCCCAGCTTTTGCTGATTCTGAAGGATTTCTTATAGAAAAACCCTGATTCGGAGTGCATGTGAAAGAGGTACCAAAAAAGTTGCATTTGGAATGGTTTTCCTTAAGGGAGGGTGGCTGTTGAGCACAACTGACTTTCTCAGACTCCAGGTTCTCCCCTATGGACTTTTACTTACTGTAGTGATGGAAGGAGCAGAGGGAGTGCCAGGGAATCTGTTCAGACTGCCACTCCAGCAACTCTCTGCACTGTTTGTGGAGAAAAGAGTGATGGTATCCATTCAAACCACAGTACCCCTACTGCAAGTATGGTGACATGCTTTTCTCTTGAGGGGCCAGGCCAAACTGCACTCAGATGCATGATTTGCCTCAGGTACACAGTGAAGAAAATGCTCATGATTTAGAATTTGGTATTACAGTATCCCACCTAACCCCATTTCTTGAAAAAATTTAGCCTTCTTTTTAGGAAGGAAGACTATTCACTGCTAAGGCTTACCATGTTAACTATCATAAGGCGGAAAACATGACTAAAGCAGACTATTGTATGTGTTCAGTTAGTGGACTCACCAACAACTGAGGTTTATGGAGGACTGGTCAAGGGGTGGGATTCAGGTTCTTGAGTACTATCACTTATCACAAATCTCATCAAGCTCTTTAAAAAAATAATGCATTTTTATCATAAATATTTAGAGCAGATACTGGCATCAAAATCAGTATCTAAGTTAGAAGTCTGTCTTAAATGGTGAAAATATTCCAACAAACTTCTAAAAGATTTCAAATCTTTCCAGGAGTACACAGTTTATAAATTAGTTTTAAATGGAAAAAATATATATTCTGAATGGATAAATCACCACTTTAGCAGATCATAAATAAGGTCAAGATATTGAAAATAAGTTAACATACAAGTTCTTGCTTTCACATTAACAACAACAAAAAATCTAACTTACTTGGTATACTTTCACAGCAGGTATAACCAGGTTTTGTAATTGTGCATTTGTTACCTCTCCCCCTTTGCTCTTTCCTTCTATTTCCTATACCTAGGGACAGAGGTACACAGCACAGGCAGATACCCCAATGTGCGGTTCTGGCTGCCGCACACCATTTCCTTGCTTAGAGTGATGTTATTACAAATGCTGGTCAGGATCTATGATTAGTAATTTATCAACCATATTACAGTTAAGTACATTCATGGTTAAGTGGATTAGGTTCCCAGGTGAGCTTTCAATAGTAATGTGCATAGGGAACCTAACTACTACTGTTTTTGTGAGAAAATGTGTCCTAACTACCAAAGTTGTCTAAAACACTTTGCAATGTAAGACATTTATGGATGGGACTATTTTATATGCATCTGTTTTAGAAATAGGTCAAATTGTAAAAATCACTGTTTCCAGAACTACAGTCTATCAAAACTAAATTTTGCCTTCTCTTTCACATGTGAACTAATTTTAACTATAATCTCTAATACTGAGAAACAAAGTGAAGCCATTTAGAATAGTGAGACATAATTGGCTTGTGGGATTTAAAAGATGTTTTATTGACTATCTACTTTGAATTTGCCTACAATGAGAAATGTCTAATGTAAAGCAATGGATGAGAAAAATGTTTATCCTAAGTCATTATTGAATACAAATCCACAGCTTAACAATATGATTTAAAAAGAAAGCTGGAGAGCATGCAAATGCTCTAACACACAGGGTTAGAAATAAAAGGTAAAAGTACATTTGTTTTGTATTTACATCTGTAAATATACAAATATAAAATTTACCAGATCTACCCTGTAGTGTAGCACTCTTAATTTCCAAATATACAGTCATTCAAAAACTTGAAGGGAACATTAAAAATGTCCCAGGCTACTTTACTGAACATTAATGAATATCGAGTTCTTGTATTATTAGAGCTAAAAATACTACTGTGTTTTAAGTTATACAGCTGAGGGAATAATAAAAGTATCATTTCATGTTTCTTTTAATCCCATAGATAGCTTTTTTTTAATCAAAGGGATCAATTGTGTTAAAAGGAGACTGATTTGACAAATAGAAATCAGTTCCAGAACCAAAGTTGTTCTCTTGGTAGAGTCTCAAAATTTATAGCATTTTCATATTAATCTATTCAAAAAATTCTAAACAGTATCATCAAAGGAGTCCCTATTTCACAATCTTTTTAGTCTATGATGGCAGTTGAAATGGAACTCCTACAATGCTATCTGAAAAGTTCTCTAGACTTCGATCTGACCCTACAAGTGGCATCCATGTTTAGTGTTAAATTACTGACCTCTAGAGAGTAAGGAATCAAAAGTAGGGAGAGGCACAGAACCGATATATGGGTTGGGGAGAAGGATGAAGATTAAGTTGGAACATTTAGTCCCTTCTATAATCAAGTCCTAACTATACCATAATAAAGTCTCAACCAACTCCTGATTAGTTCTTCCCCTTTAGGAATTAGATAGTATACAGTGATTAGATACTGAAAAAAGAAAATAATGAAAAACAATTGAAAATACATGAAGAAATAGAAACATGGACTTTCTCACAAGGCCCTGGATCAAAAAAATTTACAAAAAGATTGCTTGAAAATAATCACTATGTGAGCTTATTAATACACAGAGATCATCACTTTGTTTAAACTAAGTCATGTTAACTTACTAATAAAATAGTAAACAAATCAACATTTTAAACAGTTTTATAAATTACTTGTCGCTTCTTTTGTTAGTATCACTCTCTCAACAATATACAAAAATAACGCTACAGGACTATCCACCTAACCCATCTCCATGTCTTTCAAAGTCCTGGGCCCTGGAAAGAAACTGGTCATCAATCTTCGCTGTAGATGTCCCCCGCAAAGGGCAGGTGCATGTGGCTGCCAGTGACATTGGGCAATCGAGATAAGTCTGGCAGGCTCTGGATCCGGGACCTGAGTTCTTTGCGCACCAGGGAAACTCTGGCTAACTTGCGCTTGTATTCCTGTAACAGCAAATTATTTTTGTTAGTATTCAGGGACTCAAAGAGCTATCTAGCATATGCTCTGCATAAAATCTGATACTGTGCCAAATTTTAAAAAGACTACTCTTTGAGTTTTAGTATCCAAAGAGGGATACTACAATCTTTAACTGCTGTTTCACACATGTACAAAGAAAACTAACATTGATATGCTTAACATTAGCATATAAGATTCTCAGGTATTCTTGAGTTTGGACAAGAAAAATTACAGCTAGGCGTGGTGATGCACACCTGTAATCCCAGCAGCTCGGGAAGCTGAGGCAGGATTGCAAGTTCAAAGCCTGCCTCAGCAAAAACGGGGTACTAAAAAAAAAAAATTAAAAAAAAAAACGGGGTTTCTAAAAAAATAAAAATAAAAATAGGGCTGGGGATGTGGCTCAGTGGTTAAGCACCCCTGGGTTCAATCCCTGGTGCCAAAAAAAAAAGAAAAAGAAAAATGAAAAAATACATGTTCATTTTCACAAACACAAGCTGAAACTTAGCACTGTCTTCAACTGTGAACATTGGCAACAAACTAAAGTAGTTATTATCATACCAGTGAGTTTGTCTCTAATAGAAACCAATTGCTTCATATTACATTACAGCTACAGCTATCTTGAATTACTGTTTACATCTACCACTGAATGTTATTAATAAGAAAGCATATATTATTGGACAAATTTTATAAGTGTGATAGCTTTAATTCAATAACTTGTTTCCTTTATAATGATATGAATTTTATTGTATGCATTTATAAACGTTAACTTGAGAAGGTATTCTGGCTTCACCAGAATGGAAACTAAAGGCCCAAAAATAGGTAGCAGCCCACCTATCCCCTCCTTAATTTATACTCAAAGGAATTAAAATCAGCATAATACAGTGACACAGCCACATCAATGTTTATAGCAGCTAAATTCACAACAGCTAGACTATGGAACCAACCTAGGTGTCCCTCAATAGATGAATGAATCAAGAAAATGTGGTATATATACTCAATGGAATATTACTCAGATTTAAAGAAGAGTAAAATTATGTCATTTTCCAGTAAATGGTTGGAGAATATCATGCTAAGCAAAATAAGCCAGTCCCACAAAACCAAAGGCCAAACGTTTTCTGTAATATGTGGATGCACAATAAGGTGGGGGGCACTAGGGAAGAATAGTGTTACCTAAGATTAGGTAGAGGGAAGTGATGAGAAGGGAAAGAAGGGATGGAATAGGAAAGATAGTAGAATGAAACAGACATTATTACTTTATGTATATGTGACTACATTACCAATATGATTCTGCAACATGTACGCTCAGAAAAATTAATTATATCCCATCTATGTATGATATATGAAAGTGCATAAATGCATTCTATTGTCATGTATAACAAATTTTAAAAAATTAAATTTAAAAAATAGGTAAGTACAGGAAAGCCTACAAACAAAACAGCCCAAGGAAGCAGAAGTCTATTGGTCCAGTTATGTCCACATGTCCCTACATTTCCAATTTATCCTGAAGGTCAAGACGCAGTAAAAGTTAATTTAACATTAATCTATAATCTCAAGGTATGATTTTTTTTCCTCTTGCTTTCTCCCCCTAACCAGTGATATACCCTGAAATACCAGGTAGGTTTCAGTATGGTAGCTCAGAGTGACATACAAAAGATAAGCACCAGGGTCAGTTCTGGTTGCATACTTCTCAACAGAACCACCTGTTAACTACACGTCTGGTACATTTTTTGCTCACGGCAAGATGCTACAGTGCAGCCATCTCTCTGAATCACTTTAGTGAGCCTATATATTTTATATATGACTTCAAATATAAAAGCATCCAGGTAGGCTACTCTTCAAAGTCTATCTTAAAAAGTCAAGTACAGTGGCATGTGCCCAGTAGTTCCAGCTATTTGGGAAGCTGAGGTAAGAAGATCCCTTGAGGCCAGGATCCAAGACCAACCTGGGCAACACAGCAAGACCCTGTCTCAAGAGAAAACATATATATTTTAATTCTTTGATTCAAATGATATGTGGCAATTAAAAGTCTTCAGTCAGATGGCTACACTACAGAAAAATTAGTAAAAATAAACAAAAGCTTCCATTTATTCCAAGTCCATTATATACCTAGCATTAAAATCTGAACACATATCAGCATCCTTTCAATAATCCCATGAGAAATTATCCTTCATAAGCGTATGAAATAATCAACATATGAACAAAAGTTGTAGTCAAATGCTTTCTATCACTCTAACAAGCAAGATTTAAATACCTGCAGTAAACTTCTGGATATTAGCTTGAAGGACAAATGAAATTTTAAAAAAAAAATTTATATTTTTAGTTGTAGATGGACATAATACCTTTATTTATTTGTGTGTTGTTGAGGATTGATCCCAAGGCTTCACACATGCTAGGAAAGCATTCAACCACTGAGCTACCACTCCAGTCCCTCAGATGAAACCTAACAATTACCTGACTGTATTAATCAGGCAATAGTCCTGAAATTTTTAAACTGATTCAGTGGTGGTCTAAAAAAAGATTCAGAGAGTTCAGCCTCGTTTCTCTGGCAATGATTCTTACAATAATATATATGTATTACTTTGGTTCTGATGTACACTTTATAATACTCCTCTTAGACCAGAACCGTCACAAAACCATGCAGGTGTTGTTTTAGAACACAAGGTGGTGTCATGGCAATCTGACAAGTAACAGGTGCATGTTTAAGCAGTGAAGATACATTGTTGAACAAAACAGGTAAAGTCTCCTGACTTCATAAAATTAACATTTCAAGGGGAGGGGACATAAATATTATTTCAGATATAAACACAATGTCAAAATAAATAAAACTAAGGCCAGGCACAGTGGCACATGGCTAGAATTCCACTGACTCAAGAGGCTGAAGCAGGAGGATCCCAAGTTCAAGGCCAGCCTCAGCAACTTAGTGAGGCCCCAAGCAATTCAGTGAGACCCTGTCTCAAAATAAAAGGGGGGTGGGCTGAGGCTGTGGCTCAGTGGCAGAGCACTTGCCTAGCATGTGTGAGGCACTGTGTTTGATCCTTAGCACCACATTAAAATAAATAAAGGCATTCTGTCCATCTACTACAAAAATAATAATAATAAATAAAATAAATAAAAATAAAAGGGGGTGAGGGTGTGTGCTGGGGATGTAGCTCAGTGGTTAAGCATCACTACTTCAATACCTGGTACCATGAAGTATGTATTATTAAGTATATACTTCAACGAGTATGCGTGTGTGTGTGTGTCCCAGTGTAGCTGACATCTAGAACATGATACAGACTTTTTAGAACCCCAGAAGTCTTTGTCATACTACTTTTCCCAACTTTTTCTTTTTTTCAGTATTGGGGACTGAAAGTGTTTGTTAGGCAACTGCTCTACCACTGAGCTACATCCCTAGCCCTTTTGTTTTGAGACAGTGTCTAAGTTGCTGAGGGTGTCCTTGAACTTTCGATCCTCCTGTCTCAGTCTCCCAATTTGCTAAGATTATAGGCATGTGTCACTGTACCAAGATTACTTTTCCCAACTTTTAATCACTATTTTCCAAACTTAAGTTGGGTTAAGGGCCATCCTTGATAATGTCTGTATAAGTCACCTACACTCTTATTTAAGATTTTGTATCTAAGTCAACTCACTTTTCAAAAAAATTTTTTTTTCTTTTTTACCATCTATGCAATCACAGTTTGTCCATCTTGGTTTTGACCCATATATTAAACATTGGCGTTAAATGTTCTCAGGCAACACTATAGCATGGGAAACACTGCCAAACCCCATTCTTCTCAACTCAGACTGCTAACAAGTCACTCCACTTCTCCCTGCAATCTTCCTCAGTCAACAAGGCCTACATCTATCCTTCATTTACCAATTCACCCTATACTTGCCCATGTCATCACTACTACCCTAAAGCATGTAGTCTCTCACAATCCTCAAGTCAGTGTTTTCAGTTCCTGCTTCACACCAAGGCTCACCTCCATTGGTAAAAACCCAAGTCTCTTCATTCTTCAATTTTTTACCCACATATTATAATTCTGGTATACTTTTCCACTTTGTCTAAAAGTCCTTCCCCTGTCTCTGCAACCTTCACTTCAGGCTCCCAAATAAACTACCTCTGCATTGCCAAATGTTTGTCTGCTGTCCTTATCTTCTCAAAGGCAGGAGCCTTATTTATATTGACATCATACTTCAACATTAGTGAATTAGAAGGTGTGATATGCCTTGCTGGCATTGCAAGTGAGTCAGAGGTAGCTTGCAATCTGAACCATTAGAAAAACTTCTATACAGCTAATACTTAGTATATACCAAGTACACAAACCTTACATATTTTCTAAGACCTACATGAAGACTAAACACTGCCACAGAAACTTTTTCTACTCTAGCCTCAAACTATGATGTGCTATTACTTGATGTTTTTATTTCTGTTGTTTTTTTTAGCCCAAGTTATTTCTGAACTTAACTGCTACCATTTTCTAGTTTCATTTCATATCCATTAGAGGGAAATGTACTTTATATAAATCTGTTTCCTTCAGCATCCAGGAAAGAACTAAGGGTTAACAGCCCCTCCACCCACATCAATACTCCATCAAGTCAGGAGATCTGAATGAAGTACTGCCTCCTTTGGGTACTACCAAAGAAACTTGGGCAAGGACTACCTATAATCATCTTAGATGCACTTTTTTTTTTTCCCTTTAGTTGTAGATGGACATAATACCTTTATTTTATTTATTTATTTTCATGTGGTGCTGAGGATCAAACCCAGTGCCTTATACTCACGAGGCACGGGCTCTGCCACTGAGCCACAATCCCAGCCCTTAGATGCTTTCTTTATACAAATAGGGGTATATTTTACAGAGTTGAGACTTAAATAAATAAATCAATATGAAAGTTTTAAAATTATAAGGTGCTATATAATTGTGATGCTATATAATTCTGGGATGGCATCAACAGGTGTATACCCAGCTATGCTGCCATTTTCTTAAAGATGCTAATAATTTTGCTCTTCTCTTTCACATATAATTGTTTTAAAAGACATGGAGAATTTCAATTGCATCCACATGGGGATCTTTAGGACCCAATTAAAGGCTGTGACTAATTCCAAGCCACATGCTTACTGTATTTTAAACCCACTGCTGCAGGTCATTTGTTGCAGCACAAAGAGAAATGCACCAAATCAGAAAGTTGAATCCTGATTCTAGTGAGCTAGCTATGTGTATTTTATAGGAACCAAGTTAAATCACTGAGATTTCAGGAAACTGTGAAAACCAAGTTAGGTAAAGGTCAGAGTCTTTCCCTCTCTTCTCTTTCTCTCACTTTTTATTTTTAAAATCCACCCTATCCAACTATAACAACATGATTAGTCTGGGCAATACCCAGTGTAAAAAATATATATATATCTCCTAAACAGTTGACATCCTACCATGATCATCAAAGATTTTCCATCCCAAGGGTGGCGCACACATGTAATCCCAGGTACTTAGGAAGCTGAGAAAGGAGGATTGCAAATTCAAGGTCAGACTCAGCAACCTAGCAAAACATGGTCTCAAGAGGAGAAAGTAGGGGAAAAGCTAGGGAGGTAGTTCAGTGTTAGACTGCATTGGGGTTAAGTTCCCATTGCTGGGGCAGAGGACATGACTGGGGACCAGACACTTTTTGCACAACAGTATTTCTTAAAGATGGAGACAGTTATATATTTATCTCCACACAACACTTATTTCCACAGAATTCTGTAAGTTGCATCTATATAAACACCCAATCAATGTAATTTCTCCTGCAAATCTCAATAGATATCCTTACTTTTAAACCTAATCCCTCCAGTTCTGGCTACTTAAAATTTATTTCATCATTATTCTGTTTTTGATTTAACTAAATATTTGGAGAATTAAAATAAGTGGGTTCTTGGATTTAAAAAGAACAAATTGATGTTAAAGGTAAAACTAATCATCTTCCACTCCTAAAGATGGTAGGGAGACATAATTTTCAGAATGCATTATACATTATGGTAATCTTCACAATCTGGATTCCTTCTATCTGTTCTGTTGACCCCTTCATGGTTTTGTTCATATATTTCATCATGTCCTTTGCCTCTTAAAGAAGTTAACATAAAAGTCTTCCTTAAGCCACTGCCTTTGACGTAACTATTAAAAAGCTTTCTCATTTTTTTAAATCCACCAAACCTTACTTTCGTTTCATTTTGCTTGCCTTGGGATTGATTTTCCTTGCTGGGTTAGACAGGAAAAGTTATTTGGGGTATTGGTCAAGACAGACAGACAGACACACACACATACCACTTTTCAAAACAAGGCTAAGAGAGTTTCCAAGACTGTAAAGATTAGTCAATTCTGTTACCCATCCCTAGGGGACAGAGTGCAAAACACATGAAGATCTCAATGGTTTGCTCTTTAGGAAACATGGTCAAACTTTGTATCTAATCTTGGAATTCATTATTTTTAAAAATACAATATAGCAAATACATTCTCATTTCTTTTCATGTTACCCAGAACTTCCTGGATGGAATTTTCCTTTTCTTCCTGGATTGTGGGAAAATATTACCTCTTATTAGAAATTACTTGGTGCAAATGAATGTCATCTACAAAAATGTACTGCTTCCTTTACTTTATTTCAGGACTTACTATCATTCTTTCAACAATTCATATACTGCAAGATTTCATTAACCTTCCATATTGTTAACAAAAATGTTGAAAAAACATAATGTTGTATCAGGTTTTTCTGCAAGAAACTCAATGCCTCAATGGCTATTGACTGAGTTTTGAAAACCAATACACTATAGCTACTACATTCCCATGTACTTTCTAAATGCCAACCATTGTTCTACACTCTCCATTTAATCCTCATTGGTAGAGATTACACTAACCACGTGTTACAGATGCCAAAATTGAATCACAATAAACCATTGGTATCTTCATCCAAAGTCAATATTAAGAAAAAGGGCTCAAAACTATAGACAGGCTGGCTTCAGGATCCTCATACTTTATACTACCCTGCTTCTCATATTCTGGAATTATTTTGGGAATGGGTAGATCTGTCATTATAACATCCCTGGCATTAATAATGAAGAAGAGTTGTAATTGTCTCATGAATAACAGCATATGGGCCTTGAGATTTTTAAAAAATGAGTATACTAGCAACAACAAACAAGGGGAAAGATGAGGGCCTAGGACTAACCCAATCAGCAGTGGTGCACATTCCAGGAAAAATGAACCCACTGACAGGAGGGGTGGCTACTGGAAATGGGTTCCAGAGGCACTTCACCACTGAGTTACATTCCCAGGCTTTTTTATTTTTTAAAAAAGGATCTAAGTCGCTGAGACTGGCATTGAACTTGAGATCCTCCTGTCTCAGCCTCACCTGCTGCTAGGTTTACAGGGGTGCATACCACCATACCTTGCAACAATTACCATTTCTGACCTTGAGAGTAGTGGCAGAGGAGACGTGGATAAGCAAGGAGCTGACAGGCAGCATAAAAAGTTGGCTGTTTCTCTATTACCTAGGCAACTTTAAAATCAAGAGATGCAACTTTACAAAGTGGCATATAACATTTCCTCATTACTGAGACTTAAAGGAGGAAGCTGACTTGTTACCTTTAGGTCTCCCTGTCTTAATCTATATTGCAGAGTTACTAAAGAATCACGCTGGTCTCAGGGTTATGTCACCTAAGCTGATGTTTCTCAAACTGGATGTCCCATGGAACAGTGTTCCACATGGTCTTAAAAGCAGGCCAAAATTCAGAGATGGGGCTCGTGTTTGGGAGCAAAAATAAAAAACAGCTATCCTTGCTACTGTCCTGCCCAGATCCTCAATATGCTAATATCCAGAGTGAAGCTCCAAGAGTGGAACCTGGTTTGCAACATTACTCAAAATCACTGAAACGTTTTTGCTGCACACTATCACCATCTTCCAGAGCTAACAGTTACTAACATCAAATGGGAAAGGATGAACATCATTTTTTTCTCCTAGTCATTCAACCACTTCTTCATCACCACTAGCAATAGCAAACTAACTACTTTATTCCTAACTTTCAAAGAATAATTACATTAGATACAGAACTCAGGTTGGTGGGTTCTTTAAACCACTTTCAACGCTCTTCTTGCTTGCACGGCTTGCTGAGAAGTCTACTGTAATTCTTTTATTTGTTCCTCTTAGATATCTAAGTTGTTTGGCCCTTGGTTCTTATATTTTTTTTAAATTTTAGGTTTCTGTACTTTGAATATGACTTGCCTAAATGTAGTCTTAATAGGTTCTGAGTTTCCAGGATGAGTGGTTTGGTATCTATCATTAATTTTGGAAATTCTTTTTTATATATATATACTTTATTTATTCATCTTATGTGGTGCTGAGGATCGAACCCAGTGCCTCACCCATGTGAAGCAAGTGCTCTACCACTGGGCTACAACCCCAGCTCCTGGAGATTCTTAAGTCATTGATACTTCAAATGCTTCTGCTCCATTTTCTCCTTCTGGCATTTTAAGCACGTTTTTCACCTCTTTCTAAACTGACCCTCAATTCTTGTATGTTCTGTCGTGGACTTTGTATTTTCATATTATTTTTCCATTTTGCATTTCAGTTTGGCAAGTTTCCACTTATCTATGCTCAGCTTATCAACTGTTTTCCCTTAACAGGCCCTTTTCATCGGTTAGTGATTTGTTTCCAGTATTTGCCTTTTTTTTCTGAGCATTTCCACTTTTCTACTTACATAACTGTTTTCATGTCTGCTTTTTCCATCAGAACCTTTAACATTAAATCAATTATTTTAAATTCATGATCTCAGAATTCCAAAATTTTGCCACACAGATCTGGTTCTCATGCTCATTTTGTCCCTTCAGACTGTTTTTGCCTTTTAGTATGTCTTGTTAGCTTTTCTCGAAACTCAAACATGTACTATCGGGTAACAGGGAGGTGAACCAAGTCTACGGTGTCAGACTTTTGACAATCTGGCTAGGAGTGGAGCTGTTTAAGGTATGCTGTAGATGTAGATACTAAAGACTGAAATTCACTACTTTATTAAATAGTCCTTTCACATTGGTGTCAACTGGCAGAACAGTCTTGTCACTTGTAACAAATCCACTGAAACCAGTACATTCAATTCCTCTTTTCAGATAGCTTTTGAAGTATCTGAAGACAGATATTCACATAAATTTTAACTGGCCCTAACTCTGATCTTCCTAGATATCTCAACTTTCTCCAAGGTATTTTATTTGCATTTCCTTGGCCACCCTGGCCCTGCCTCAGAATTAACTGTGGCAAGATAACTTATTTTGTTAATGTAGAATCCAGGTTGAAAAATGACATCTAGTTGTGATTTAATCTGCTTCCAAAGCAAGAGAACTCTCCACATTCTAAACATTTAGTTTATTAGTGTAAGTTAACACTATACTAGCTGCATCACAATGCTAACACCTACATATCACCAGAGCTTTCTCTGATGAAGAGATGCTAAGCAGGGTCTTCACTATATTGACAGTTAACTTGGGAGAATCTAAATGTAGGAATTTATAATGAAAATATTCAGGCAGGGAACAGAGATGATGAGAAAATGCAGTGTTTGGCAGTGATTCTCGTTCAATTTACAATGGTTAAGGGCCAATGGTTGGACCTACCAAGAACATTAACCAATAAATACACCTTAGTGCTAGTTGTAGTGACACACACTTTTAGCCCCAGAAACTCAGGAGGTTGAGGCAGAAGAATCCCAGTCTCAGCAACTTAGCAAGACCCTATCTCAAATAAAAAGGCTGGGGATATTGCTCAGTGGTAGACAGACTAAGACCCAAGGTTCAATCCCTAGTACTGCTAGAATAATAACAATAATAATGCATTTTAATTGTAGGTAGTCAGTCAGTCATGGATGAGTTTCAGAGGCAGCCCTAATCAACTCAAAATGTAAGAAAATTTGTGCGCACGTGCACTTTCCAAAGCTGCTGACAACTCACTTCCATGTTCTCTTATTCTATAATCTGCCTTTCTGATGTTTCCCCAGTAATTATTTAAATTAAAAAAAAAAAAAACTCTACTTTAGGCAGTTAAGCCTGACAAGAATTCGAAGAAATGTTAGTCTGAATGACACAAGGCTCTCCTTAAATTTTTGATAAAACTGCTTAAGATATTCACATTTGGGTCTGGGGCTGTAGCTTAGTGGTAGAGTGCCTGCCTTGCACATATAAGGGCTGGGGATGTGGCTCAACCAGTAGCGTGCTCGCCTGGCGTGCGTGGGGCACTGGGTTCGATCCTCAGGACCACATAAAAATAAAGATGTTGTGTCCACCAAAAACTAAAAAATAAGTTAAAAAAAAAGATGTTCACATTTCAATTAACAAATTTGATGTAAGCAATAATATCAAAAGACCAGCCAAGATAGATATCCAAATAGGATACAAATTCGTGCATAGAAGATGGCTACAACTGATGCTTATTTTTTTAAAATGTATTTATAATGATTTATTACTTTATTTACTTCAGTAATCAAACCTAGGGTCTTGTGCATGCTAGGAAAGCTCCTCTACCATGGAGCCACATCCCCAACATGGTTTTTGTTTTCATAAGACTAAAGGAAATACATCAAAATATTATAAGGAACTTAGTATTTTTCAAATTTCTCTTGAATATACTAACAATTTTGTGCTTCAGTGTTCTCATTCATAAATAATTAATAAATCCTACCTCCTTTCCTATTTTATTGCAATATCAATAAAAATAGGAAAAGCACTTAGATCAGTGCCTTGGCACACAGTTAGTTTGAGTATTATTAAGATTAAATTGTAAAGAATTCTCTCCCCTACAGTAGCATTTAAGTGCAACAGCAGAGTTTCAGACTAGGTATACAGACACTGCTGATTTTTCACCCACATAGTGTACAGAGGGTCTTGTTTATGGAACATTACAGGAATCGTGTGAATCTTAATTCTAATAAGCTACTGGAAGCTTCAAGTGCAACTGCAATTCCTGATGAAAAGCAGCAGTTTTGATTTGTCAGTATGAGTACACATGCTCAAATGAAGGGAAAAGGAAATGATTAGTCAGAAAAAGGCAACAACGTTGGAGTACAGACCAAAGTAAATGTAGCAGTCTAGTTCCCTAGTACTAGACACCTTGATGCTGCACTCCTTCCTGGAGATGGCAAATTCTAAGTGGTCATCTGGCATATGTGAGACCAGCTGCTGGACAGGGGACACAATACTAGGCATGAAGAAAGCACATATAGTCATATCCATATTCTTTCCTCTTCCCAGTTTTCCTCTTGTCCTTGCTTCATCTTTCTATTTTCGGTTTTTGTTCCCTTGCCTCACCCCGTATTCTACTATTAAAGGGAACTCTTTTAACAATTTTCATCATTTACAAAAGTATTGTGATATTTTCAGCAGTTCTGAATTACCTCCAATGCATCTCTAACTTTCAAAGTTCACTTTACTACAGTATATGCCAATAATCCTAAACGGCTTTACTGATGTCAAATTCAAGCTTTCACTAGCAAACATGTCAAAATTAACCCAAGATGAATCCATAGGCAGCACTTCAATTTTATACAGCTGAGTCTACAGATTAATGTGAGTGCTGATACTTGTGTTGAGAAACAAGAACAGAAATCAAACATGCTGAGTGACAAATATTTGGTCCACCCAGATGATCACTGGATTTCAGCTAATTGACTCTGACATTCTAAAGGAAAATAAGATTTTATGCTTCAGAGCTGGGACTCATCATCAAAAATTCAGTTATCCAGATGCAAAGAGAATTTCACAGATTCAAATTTCATGGGATCTTTAACACCTCATAAAAAATGAAATGACAATTGTCACACATCTTTTGACAGATTTAAAGATTACAATAACAATTAAAATCAGCATCAAAATCTCCAGTTCAATCCATTAAAAACAAAGCCTTTTGATTCTCAGTTTCTCCTGACTACTACATCTTATTATTATTTAGCTCAAAGGGCACATTATTTTAAAACTGCATTGTCTATATTTTATGACTTACCTATGATATTCCTAATTTTATACCTTCAATACTTGGGACATATAACACCAGTAACTATAGTAAGGAATTCTGTAATTAAAAGAACTCTCTGGGGAGTGGAGGTTATGGCTCAGTGGTAGAGCACTCTCCTAGCACATGTGAGGCACTGGGTATGATCCTCAATGCAATAAATAAATGAGTAAAGGTATTATGACCATCTATAAAAAAAAATAAAAATCTCGGGGGAGGAAAAAAATTAGCTCTCACAGTATTTCACTGATTTTGATATATTAAAATTTATAGAATTTATTTATATACATTTTTGAGACAGCAGTATTTACTCAGGTATGAGAATCACCTTACTATATTAAGTTCAAATTTCATCAGCATTTCTCAAGAGTTTTTTCCCTTAAGTTTGCTCTTTTATGTTTCCAAAACTGCTTGGTTAGTTTGTCTACAAGACTACATGGTCTATCCCAACAACTAGTTTTCCATATACAAATGACTCCCACTGTTTTTTGCCCTTAACAACCTGGAGGGAACATTATCCCTTCTGTTCCAGGTCCAATACAGTTTCCTCACCACTGCTAGTTGACTAGAAAAGGATTGCACAAGGTTAACTCTTCTGAATATTTACACTACAGTGTCCTCAGTGACTCCGCTCTTCTGACCTCCTGGTTCCAGGTACCTCACTTGTGGCATGAAGAATCTTTATGAATGCTCTCATCTTTACAACAGTACACGCAAAGATGTGAATTTTTCCTTCAATTCAATCCTATCAGTATTCCATCTTCTAGGATACTGCCTCCTCTGGGGTGCCCATAGCATTCCTTCTCTTTCTTATAGCAGAGACACTATACATTTCATATACTGTAAACTTAATATCATTTCCTATATATCTAATTCTTTATCTATACTTATGTTAAATAAGGATGACGATCTTCATCAATGATTTGAATAGAATTTATAACAATGGAAATGTTCTTCTGTATCTGCACTACCCAAACTAGTAGTCAAAAGCCATAAGTAGCTATTGAGTATCACCTAAAATGTGGCTGCTTCTACTGAGAAACTGAATTTTATATCATATTTAATATTTTTTAAAAAATTTTTAGTTATTGATGGACCTTTATTTTATTTATATGTGGTGTTGAGAATTAAACCTAGTGCCTCATGTGTGCTAGGCAAGCGCTCCATCACTGAGCTACAACTCAGCCCCATATTTAATATTAATTAACTTAAATAGATTGTGGCTAGTGGCTGGCTACCTTTTGCGCACCACAGCCCTATAACTCTATTAAATTCTTTATATTTCACCACTCCTATCCCTCCATTTCATCTGACTCTCTTTAATTTTATTTCTCTTCATTACACCTATCTTTACATTTTATACAATAGATATGTAACATAATGCACAAGATATATTTACATACATCTTTACTATTTACTTAATACAATAAAGAATATCCTAGGTCTTATGTTTATTATATTCTTACATTTTATTTTCTATTTGTTATAGGAGAAAAAAAGCTGCTACTCAGTCTAATATCTTAGAATATCTGTTTTTGTTTACAAAAGACAGTGAACATCTGAATCAGAAAAGGAAGTTAAGGTGAACACCATACTTTAATTGAATCCAGACCTGCTGCCCTAATCAATTACACTCTTAAACACTGGGGGAGAAGAATAGAAAACACTTTACCAACTGGACATATTAAACAACTACTTCCAAGAAATTACAACTATCACCAAATTGATTAACAGCAAACACTATACCTAATTTTGAAAAGAGGTAGATTCCACAATCAGCAGACAAGCAGGCTTGACTCAGAAAAGGCAGTCTCTCAGAAAATGATTGAACGTGTTTAAAGGTACTCAGAAACCTAGTTGCAACCACTGAGATACTAAGACAGTAAACAGTAAAATAAATAATTTCTCTTTGAGGCAAAAAGAAAAATATTACAGATATCTGACATTGAGAGAATTCCAGCTGTGTGCAGGTAGTCCCAGCTACTCATAAAGCAGAGGAAGGAGGATCACTTCAACAATTTTATTGATTAAATGATAAATATATACTAGCTAAAAAAAAATTTTAAACTCCCAAGGGTTTTTGTTTGTAGCTAGAACTTCTGAGATACTTACTCTATATGGGAACAAATTTAAGCACCTAACTTGTTCAAATTCTATAATAACCACTTAAAGTAGATATGATTTTATGATTTTTATCCCTACTTTACAGACAAGGTAACTGATGTACAAAAAGATCAAATGCTTTGCCCAATGCCACAGGGTTAGTAAGCAGAGAAACAGAATTACAATGGACAACCCTATTCCAGAGTCCCCACTCTTCATCACAAAGCTGAACTGTTGAAGGCTTCTCCAAGTGTTTACTGATTTAAGAAAGTCGAAAGTCAACCAAGGCAACTTTCAAACCACAGGCCCTTGTTCCTGGCCTTATCTCTTCATCATGTAAAATATGATTTTCATTTTTATAAGTTAGAATATATCCACAAGAAATCTGTAGAAGAAACAAAGTGAGAGCACCAAAAAAAAAAAAAAAATGATAGATGTCAAGTTTAAAAAAAAAAAAATTGGGGGCTGGAGCTCAGTGGTAGATTGTTCGCCTAGCACATATAAGGTACTGGGTTTGAGCCTTGGCACCACATAAAAATAAAATAAAGATATTGTGCCCACCTGTAATAAATAAATATTTAAAAATGTACAGGCTGAAATACTGGTTCAACATGTTTTTTTAAAAGATACATATTTGGGCTGGGGATGTGGCTCAAGCGGTAGAGCGCGCTCGCCTGGCATGCGTGCAGCCCGGGTTCGATCCTCAGCACCACATACAAAGATGTTGTGTCCGTCAAAAACTAAAAAATAATAAATAAAAGTCTCTCTTTAAAAAAAAAAAGATACATATTTTAAAAGTTAATCACATAAGATGCTAATTAGAAATTCTAAGTTAACAATGGCAGATGCTTAAAAAGGTTTAGATAGTTCCAAAAGTTACAAGCAAAAAATGTCAATGTTACACTGATACAAAAATCTCACGCCTAAAAGTAAAAAGTTGTTTCTGTGCAGAAAAAACAAATGCCATAAACCATCACAGTATAAAATTTATTTTCTGAAACTTATCTGAATATTCTTTAAAGAATAAAAATGTAAAGATTCACTATATATTTGACTATGATTGATTTACTTGGCTTACTGAAATTATCCTTAAACCTTTTCTCAGAGGATACTGCTTCTATCAAATATATTTCTGAATATTCTTTAATTCTTAAACTGAGCTCACTAGTAGGAAATCAAAAGCATAAGAAACACTCCAACAAAGAAGCATACAATGATGTTTACAGAAAATAGATAGTAGCTACTTAAATAGTATTTTACACTTACATTAAAAAAGTCTGAACACTTCAGTGGACTTTGCCAAGCCCTGAAGGCACAAATATTTTACAATCATTACAAACATTAATTATACTTGCTGACTGTTCTCCACCTTAACTTTTTTTTTTTTTTTGGGGGGGGGGGGTACTGGGACTAAACCCAATGGTGCTTTACTACTGAGCTAGATTCCTAGACCTTTTTAAGATGGGGTCTCAAAAGTTGCTGAGGCTGTCTTTGAACTTGAAGTCCTTCTGTCCTTCCCGAATCGATGGAATTACATGCATGAGTCACTTTGCCCAGCTCTCTGAATCATTTTTAAAAGGAAATCTTTGAAAGGCATGGTGGTGCATGCCTGTAATCCTGTAAGAGAAGGTTCAGGAAGGAAGATCATAAGTGTCAGCAATTTAGTGAGCCTCTTTCTTAAAAAAAAAAAAAAAAAAAAGGCAATCTGGACCCTCTGTGGCTCCCAGAACCATGGGAAAGAGCCAGTGACTATGACTGAAGAGGCATTTGACAGTTTTGGCTGGTGTACTGGCAAGAATAAAAGCATGGTTCCAGTCAGGTGTGGGCAGTTTCCATAAACTTACCAAACACTGGCACTAAGATTTCCTGACTCTTGATTCCTTTTCTACTAGTCCTGAGTAGATACTGTGAACTAGGTTAAGTAAATGTGAAAATAAATCACTTTCTTCAACCGAGTCCTACAAAAATCTGACAAAATAATCTCTATTCCTAAACCTACTAACAATATTAGACAAGCAGAGACTTCATGCTATAAGGAAAAATAAATAGAACAAAAATAGCATTAATAATGACAAATAAAATATTGAGGAAGTAAACGATAGTGGGGAAAAATAAAAAATTAGAAATGTGGGTAAAAACTTCAAACCATTCAATACACATAACAGGAATTTAATGAAAAATTATAAAAACAATTAAGTGGCAAAAATTAAAAGCAACTTAGATCTAATGGAAGGGCACATCAAATATCAAGCAAAATTAATGAAAAACCAATACCCTGGATATGTGCTAGTCAAAGTTTTAAATACATAGGATAAAGAAAAAATTATAATATTTAAATAAAAGAAAATTCACATAAATGTAATAATTTATGTAAGCAATATGTAAGAGTTTCTATTTCCACATCCACTTGTCATTATGGAGGATGTCACTTTGTTTTCTTAATTAAGAGCCGACTCAAGCACAAAAACCATTTACCTCTTTATTGCTTTAAATTTCATTTGTTTCTTCCCCCTAGGAATTTATTTTCAAACTACCAGAGATAAGCAAAAACTTAACTAGAAAGTTATTTATAGTAGTGTTTTTCCTTTTTTTTGGGGGGGGGGGGCGGGGGCAGGGGTGTGAAAGGTAGCTGGAGTTGAACTCAGGGACACTGAAACACGGAGCCACAGCCCCAGCTCTATTTTGTGTTTCATTTAGAGAAGGGACTCACTAAATTACTTAGTGCCTTGCTTTTGCTGAGGCTGGCTTTGAACTCACCATCCTCCTGCCTCAGCCTCCTAAGCCACTTGGATTACACGTGTGAGCCACGATGCCCAGCCCAGAGCAGTGTTTTTCAATAGCAAGAAACTGGAAGTAATATAAATGTCAAAATGTGATTTAAAGTAATGTTTTCAACAGCAAGAAAGAGGAAGAAAAACAAATGTTATGTTAAATAACAGGTAGAAATACTATTTCTGTAAAACAGAATATAACTTGGGCATTAAAATGAAACCAATATTAGGGCTGGGGTGTAGCTCAGTGGTACAGTGCTTGCCTAGCATTCACAAAGTAATCCTCAGCATTACCAAAAACAAAAACAAACAAACAAACAACAACAACAAAAAAAAAACCCAGACTGATAACTGTGTGAAAATATTCAGAGTAAATATGCAAAAAAAAAACCCTGCAAAATAGTCATGTATATTATAATTCTATTCCTCTAAATGTTGTCAAAGATTGAGGTAGTATATGCATCCTTACCAAAGGGTAAACTTTGATAAACACATATTACTCTTCTAATTAAAAAAACTACAGCACTTCACTACTATTGCCTTCTATGGTTCAGGGCTTTACTGCCTGGCATATAAAGGTATTATTAAACATTTCCATTCTATGAAAGTGAGCAGGCACAGAGGGCAATTACAGCTTAAATTCCACTCTCTTATATACTACAATGTGAAAGAAAGAACACCGGCTTAAGGATTCAGATTTCATTTACAGCTCCAGTTCTTCCAGTGAGTGGCACTGTTTGTACAAATTCAGCACTTAAATATTGTTGAGTACTGTTCACTTATTGTTCATTTCTGTATAATGTTAATGTGTTACTCTCTTTTTGAAGGGGAAAATGGGGATAAAATAGTAACAAATTTTAGCATTTCAAAATATCTATTTACTCCTTTCAAAATGCTCACCTAACACTCTAGATACTGCCTTGAACACACAGCACACTTTTTTTTTTTTTTCCTAAAAGTACAGTAGTTCCTTTATTCACAGCTAAATTTGTGCTTTCTGTGGTTTAGTTACCTTAGGTCACTCTGTTCCAACAATAGTACTATCACACAGTGAGGAATTAAGATTTTTATTTATTAATTTTTTGTGGTGCTGGGGATTGAACCCAACCAAGGCTTTGTGCATGAAAGCAAGCACTCTACCAACTGAGCTATCCCCAGCTCAGGAATTAAGATATTTTGAGAGGGAAAGAAACCAATTCACATAACACTTATTACTATATATTGTTATAACCATTGTTTTATTGTTATTGTTAATCCACTACTGTGCCTAATTTGTAAGCTAAACTTTATTGTAGCTATGTATGTTTAGAGGGAAAAAAAAGTATTTACAGAGGTTGGTACTATTAGCAAAATCAGACATATCTTGGGTAATATCAGCTACAGGTAAGGGGGAGACTACCGAACTGAACTATACTAACTGAACTATACTAAGACAACTTAAAAATCAATTAGACAGGGCTGGGATGGAGCTCAGTGATACCTTGCTTAGCATGATCAAGATCCTGAGTTTGAGCCCCAGTATTTAAAAAAAAAAAAAAAGGTATGATTCTATCACAAACCTCAAGTATTTCCAATCACTTTTACTCATTAAATTCCCAATAAACTACAAAATAAGTTATAATTTAAAATATATATTTTAAATATCCCTTACAGATTACATTTCTAGTGTCATTCATTCATTTATCTATCACTGGAAGGCCAAATTTTACTTATTCATTCAACATAAACTCTAAATGTCTACAAAGAAAAGGGCATTGCCCTAAGCATTGAGGATATGGGAATAAACACAAATAACAAAAAGAGGTTCTTCATCTCAGAGCTCATATGCTAATAACAGGTACACATGATAACCAAGTACACAAAGCTTTAAATTTTCAAATAATGGTAAGTACCACAAAGAAAAAACAACGCAATTCAATGGGGGGGGGGCAGAGTGGAAGCAAAAGAAAGGGACAGAAAACCCTCTGAAGAGGTCCAAGTAACAGGACCATGTAACTGAATAAAGAAGGAATTAACTGGCTAAGAAAAACTAAGAAATGCATGAATTCAA
This sequence comes from Callospermophilus lateralis, assembly GCF_048772815.1. NCBI lineage: Eukaryota > Metazoa > Chordata > Mammalia > Rodentia > Sciuridae > Callospermophilus > Callospermophilus lateralis. Next base: position 35,244,057 of record NC_135321.1, on the reverse strand, counting down.
AACAAGATCCAAAAATGTGATGAGAAACATTGGAGAGTTTTAAACAGGTGTGCTGGGACCTAGTTTCTTTTTTTTTTTTTTTCTTTTAAGAGAGACAGAGAGAGAGAAATTTTTTTTAATATTTATTTTTTAGTTTTCGGCAGACACAACATCTTTGTTTGCATGTGGTGCTGAGGATTGAGCCCGGGCCGCATGCATGCCAGGCGAGTGCGCTACCGCTTGAGCCACATCCCCAGCCCCATTTCTTCTTAAAAGATCCATCTAGCTGCAGTCACATAGGGAAATTTCAGAGGGATCAGGATGATCAACTATTAACAATACAGGCAATATATATATGACAGCCACTCAGGGGTGGTGTGGCAGGAGGTATGAAATGTATATATTTGTGTTTACTAAAACATAAAAAGTTTTCCATTATATGACAGATGGAATTGTTCATCTGCTCCCTCTCAAAATGCCAACAAAATAATAAAACAATTTATACAGGCAGAAATCACAAAGAAAGAAAGGGTACCACAGTAAATGAATGTCAAAAAAACTTTAAGACTGAAATAAACAAAAGTAATGCTCTTTATCCAGAGGAACTCTGAATTAGCTCAGGATTTTGAACTTACGAGCCCCCTAGAAATGTAATGGTGAGTTTTAAGGTTCACAATAAGGACCAACTGAAACTCTTTACGTGAATCTGTTAAAACCTTTATCCCACAGAACTAAAAGATGAGAGACAAGAAACTGAGCAAAAGATCTGCATTCAGGGACTCAACTCACAGAAGTTAAGAGGTAAAATACTATTCAGAAAATAGATGCCCTCTGTCATGTACCTGAGGCACTTCTCTCTAGAGAAAATGAATGGCCTAGGAAAGAAGAACTATAGATAATAAAACCAACTACAATCTTACTGAAAATCAGATTAGTAACAAATATCAAGTCTTTAACATGAATCAGTAATTTTAGAGATTTATCACAAGAAACAATCCTACGTGGGCAAGCAAGTTAATTAAAGAGCTGTTCCCTGAAATGCTGTTTATAATACCAAAGCAATGGAATCACAAAAAAGAAAAAGAGTAATTAAGTAAACTGTCATATATCTATACATTAAAAAGGAAACAATGACATAGTAAAAAAGCACATATTATATGAAGGGATATAAAATAAATAGAGCCAATATCCAGGGCTGTCTTTTTGCTCATATAGCCTTTCCCCTATAATTAAAATAGATTACTTGCCAGTCAATAAAAATGGCTGAAAAATTGCATAAATCCTGAAAAAATTTTAGAAAGATTTCAAAAATATTTATTCAGAAATTAGTAACATTTCTTTCTTTTAAAAAATCCATAGCTCCATCTTACTTATAATATTATTTCTAAAATTACTCCATTATCAGTTCTCCATATCCTTACCACACTATCTTTGAATACCATCATGTGATAAATAACCAAAAACGTGGTCTCTTAAAATATTAAGTATGAAGACAAAACAGTGAATAAAGAGAAAAAAGAATATTCATAAGCACAATAATTAGTCAAAATTATAAATATGAATATTAGAAATAAATATCAAAATCTGTGCAAGTAGAAAAGGAACTACATTACTAAATGTGGGTATACATAAGAATTAAGTATGACAGTGGCATTTAACAAAAATAGAAAGTAAGTTATCACTCAGTGAGTAAGATTTTGTAGGAAAAAATGCACCCATACTGTAAGTTTATACACTTATATGGCAAATTTAAAGAGACAGAACCTGGTTTTGCTCAGTGGTAGAGCACCTGCTTAGCATGCATGAGACCCTGAGTTTGATCCCTAGCACTGTGTGTGTGTGCATGAGAGCACACGTACATGCATTCACACAGTCCCTTTGACCCACCTGTACAGTACTCTACTGAGTCCTGCATATATACAGTTATGTAAACCTGTATTACCAGTATGTTCTCTGCTGTCCTACCTATAATACACAAAACACTGTAATAATAAATGCAAATAACTTGGGGACAATCTTACATCATTGGAAAAGGGGCAAGCTTAAACAATATTTGTGCAATGAGTACTGTGCAGATATTTTCTTCCATAACAAGTTAAATTATTTAATGTAACACTTTCAACTTCTGAATGGTGAAATTATTTATATTGCAATCCATGAGAGGCAGGGGTTTTGGCTTAGTGGCAGAGCGCTTGCCTAGAATGTGTAAAACACTAGGTTGGATCCTCAGCACCACATAAAAATGAACAAATAAAATAAATGTATGCTGTCTACTTATAACTACAAAAAATATTTTTTTAAGTTACCATATAGCAGTCCATGAAAAAGATCTTATAAATATAAATGAAATTTACTGGGTCCATTCTAACAGTTATCTGCTTACTTTTTACCAAAGTAAAAAGTTTCAAAAATCATGGGGCTGGGGATGTGGCTCAAGTGGTAGCGCGCTCGCCTGGCATGCGTGCGGTCCGGGTTCGATGGTCAGCACCACATACAAACACAGATGTTGTGTCCGCCGATAACTAAAAAATAAATATTAAAAAAAAAAAATTCTAAAAAAAAAAAAAGTTTCAAAAATCATGACTACTGATTTCCAAAAAATGTTTAAATTTCCAAATATTTTCATTCATTACAAATGCTTTAATAGTGACTTCCTTAAGACATATTAAATAGCCAATTCATAAATGGATACTTTCAAATTTATGTACCTTTTTCAAAAAAAAAAAAAAAAAAGAGAAAGTAATGACACCCAGTCAATTGCACTTCATGTTCAAACGTGCATGAGAACTGTCAACTCTGTGGTATCACAGCTGATAGGAAAAATATAAATCTTCACCTCTGTCTCAACTTCAAAGCAATGTCAACTGCCTATTACAAAGAATGTCTAAATTATCTCAAATCATTTTCAGGTCTCCTAACAACAGAATCCCTAATTTCTAAATTATGATTTACAAAAAGTTCTGCTGAATTAATTCCAAGTTTATGTAAGAAAGTTCATTTCTCTACTTGTAAAAACGAAGTTGAACATAATTGAGCTAGTTTCTTTATAATACAATAAAATCCAGTCATGCCGAATAACAAAAATTTCTACAACGCTTTCTTTGATGACAGTTATTACCTCTGAGGAGAATGGAATCAGAGTTAGAAAAACAGGGTTTTAGCTTTTGCTGTAGTCTTACACTGCAGCAAAATAGGAAGAAAAAAAATTCTTTTTGATTAAGTACAATGACTCCTGAGACAGATTCCCTGGGTCCTAACAATTTACTTTCTGTGATGGTGAGTAAGCTACTTTATCTCCTTCTACCTCAGTTCCATGTTTATGAATTTTGGATAATATTCTATTCTGCTACATAGGAGTAAATGAGTTGACTATGTTAAATGGCTAGAACAGTATGCCTAACACATGGTAAATGTTATTGTTGTTGTTATCAGTCTCACCATCTATGACTATTAACTATGCAATCTGGCTGGAATGCATTGGGCAAAGAGTGAGTTGTTGGGGGAGGTGGTATTTGTCATATTTTCTACACTTTAAGACATAAATTTCATTATTTATTTATTTGGTACCACACATTGAGCCCAGCGTTGCTTAACCACTGAACTACATCCCAGCCCTTTTTCATATTTTATTTAGAGAAGGGTCTTTGTTAAGTTTTTAGGGCCTTGCTAAATTGCTGAGGCTGGCTTGAACTTATGATCCTCCTTCCTCAGCCTCCCAAGCAACTGCATAAATTCCATTTTTGAAACCAGTGATAAATGGCCAACATCATAAGTGAGAAAGCAGTACAAAGAAGAATAATAACAAAGTTTTAGTCTTCTCTTCAATTTTCAAAAACATGAGACAATACAAGCTTTGGAGTTTGATATTTATTTTTAGCAGGAAGAATACGCTAATGGTGAAGACATCATTAGAAGATAACGCCCATGTCCAATATCTGCAACAGAAGCTCAATAGAAGTTAAAGAAATGTTACCAAAAGACTGAAGACAAAAACTGTATATTACTTACCCTTAATTCTGCAGACAATAAAACAAGTAACAATATATTTAAAATTGAATTTCTACCACAAATCAAAGACTGACAATTATCAAATTCATCATTTTCAAAATTCCATCTTTTCCTTTCCATGTAGAAGTGAGCAACTTTTTCAAGGGCAAATCATAGTGCTAATAATCCACTGTGTTTTATGTGAACAGAAGAGGAGCAAATTTGAAAAGACTGTGCTAAACTAAAAGCTAAGAGTTTGGGGTGGAAGCAATCAAGTAGCTTTCTCATGGGTAACAAATAGCAAGCCAGTCTAAGCACCTTTTGGGCCCAATTAGAGATTGCTGAACTAAGAAATAAATTAAAATAAATAAAAGCAACCTAACAGAGGCAGTATCATGCTGTACCTATAAATTTACAGGAAATTACCTGCAAATAAGGGGACTCAAACAAATTAGAAATTCTCTTACATATTAGCATAAGAAACTGGTACATCAGTAAACAATTTAACAACTAGTCAACTGGAGGATTTAAATTAAACTAAATCTAGCTCGTCTACCCCTGACAATGCCTCAAAGGAAATATGAGAATATTTCTTTTTATCGCCTCCTGCACCCCAAAACTTCTCATCAACAGTACCAATCACTACTTAAAAGAGCAATAACTTTCTAACTAACAGTGTTTGCGGGCCAGAAGGGTGTGAATATGTTAAGCATCAGAATCAGAGGTGGAAAAAAGAGGTAATTTCTTTTTAAAATTTGAAACAGCTCATGTTGCCCAGTCTGGTCTTGAATTCTTGGCCTCAAAGAGATGGATTACTTTGAAGACTATATGGTATAGCTGAAAGACTGTATGTGCTCAGAATAGGGACTGAACAAATCCAATCCAATTTATTGCAGGTAAGGCTTCATGCCTACTGTTATTTTTCTATTGTTTTTGTGCTTGAAAATAAGGATTTAAGTTGATAAAGTTCTACTATCGCAATGGAATTTCACACAAATAATTTTTCAAGTGCAATCCTGCTAATTCTAAATTTCAAAGTTTACTTAAACAGGTTGATTGGTTAAAGTAGAAGGAAATCCACTGATGTTGAGGAAGTTTCTTGGGCCACTGCCTAAAAAAGGTCTATTTCCCAAAAAGGCATGGTGTGCAGGAACTGAGATATGTTAAAATTCCTACCCCAAAGTAAATGAAACAAATAAGCACTAAAAAGAAAAAAGTTACGCACTTCCAATTTATGCTCTTTCTCTGCAAGGGCTTCTTTTTGACAACGAAGAAAATCTGCTAACATTCGAGTGAGTTGCTTCCTATCATCTATTTCTGCCGCCAATCTGCCATTGTAATCTGCCAGCAACATACAAGCATCCTCTACCATTTTAGAAAGCCTTTCTCCAGATTCTTTATCTAAGAAAAGCACAGGATAATAAAATTATTATACAACAGAAACAATAACATATGTTGTTCCCAAACCCACCTCCTAAAAAAGTTCTGGATCACATCTTTTTCTTACCTGTTATTTTATCTAGCAGGGATACTTCTTGGACTTCGACAGGCAAAGAAGCTATCCTCTGATGAACTGCTGCATCACCTGAAGCTGCATTTTCTAGATCTTGTAAGGCTCTAACGAGATCTAGAGTCTAAAAAGTTGCATAACTTCAGAACCAAAATAAATAAAGCTTAATTTTGTTTTTGGTTTTTTTTTTTTTTTTTTTTTTTTTTTTTTTTAGTTGTAGTTGGACACACTACCTTTATTTTATTTATTTATTTTTATGTGGTGCTGAGGATTGAACCCAGCATCTCGCACATGCTAGGTGAGTGCTGTACTGCTGAGCCACAACCCCAGCCCAAAGCTTAAATTAATAAAGACTTGAATCTTTTTTTCATATCCCTAATCCCTATGAGTTACCTACTAACACAAAGTTTCCAATACAAACTGCTTCCACAGACAATCCCATTTCTTTTATATACTAAGAAGCTACTGAAAATATAAATGAGACAAGGCCCTAGACCTTGAGGAGCTCACACACTAGTAGTGAAGGCAGATGGTATAAAAATATTTATGATTATCAGATAAATGAGGTAAATGACTGATTTATATATATGGCAGATATCTATCTCAGTGGTAAATGGGAAAGTAGGCTATAATTTCAGCCTAAAGAATACAAGTTTTATGTATAATATATGCATTATTTTATCATTGCACATTATATTATCACTGTAAAATTACTGAATTTTAAATTAAACTGGCTACTGGGGAAAGGGGGACACCAATAATCTAATACAATATAGAAGAGTTTCTCAAATTCTATTTCTAAATGCTGTAAGTAAAGCATAAAAGAAATGTAGTTTTGGTATTATGTTCAAATATGATATCTTTGTTTTAATATTTATTTTTTAGTTATAGATGGACGCATATCTTTATTTTATTTTTATGTGCCTCAGGATCGAACTCAGTGCCTCATGCATGCTATGTGAGCGCTCTACTTCTGAGCCACAATCCCAGCCCCAAATATGATATCTTCAACAATCCTATGGTTTGTTAATCAGACTATTAAAGTATTTAAAAAAATTCCATGCATCTAATGACTAATATGTCCATGCTGATTAGCCAGGAAACAAATGATTTTATCACCTTTAGTAATACTATTTTCATACAACTATAATCAGGAGAAAAGGACAATTAAAATATTTTCATACTAGTTAAAAATAGAAGGAAAGGGTGATTCTTTGTTATTGGAGTTACTATTCATAATATAACTTACTCCAAAGAAAAATAACTAAGTTTTATTTTTACTAGTCTCTATCCCCATCCCATCTTTTCTTTTTTTTTTTTCTTTTTTAGTTTTTAAGACTAGATTCAGAGACACCAAGACATTACATATACTTTTAAAATACTGTCTTTACTTTTTTTTTTTTTTTTTTTTTGGTACTGAGGATTGAACTCAGGAGCACTCAACCACTGAGCGACATCCCCAGCTCTATTTTGTATTTTATTTAGAGACAGGGTCTCACTGAGTTGCTTAGCACCTCACTTTTGCTGAGGCTGGCTTTGAACTTGCAATCCTTCTACCTCAGCCTCCCAAGCTATTGGGATTACAGGTGTGTACCACAGTGCCTTGACTAATTCTGTCTTTATCAGGATCACATTTAGTCTCAGCTACTCAAAGAAACTGAGGAAGGAGGATTGCTTGAGCCTAGGAGTTCAGGATCAGTTTGAGCAACATAGAAAGACTCTTTCTCTTGAAAAAATAAAAATAAAAAAATGACACTGACAGCAAGTTACTAATGTTTATTAGCTATTCTAATTTAAAAGCTATCACTGAGGTTTAGCACACAGAAAATAAAAATATTAAGAATGAATGGGGAGGCTGGGGCTTTGGCTCAGCAATAGCACACCTGCCTGAGATGTGTGAGGCACTGGGTTTGATTCTTAGCACCACATATAAATAAATAAAAGATCTATCAACAACTGAAAAAAAAAAAAAAGAATGAATGTGGGGCCAGGTTTGTGGCTCAGAGGTAGAATGCTCGCCTAGCATATGTGAGGCAACTGGGTTCAATCCTCAGCACCACATAAAAATAAAGATATTGTACCCACCTATAATTAAAAAATAAATATATTTTTTAAAGGCATGTTAAAAAAAATGATTTTCTGTCATAAATTATGAGCAAATAGGGAAAGATGCACATTTAGTGCTTGGTTGGTCCAAATGTCACGTTCATACTACTTTTCTATTCCAGTTCTGTTTCATGATTACCATGAGGAGTTCATTATTCCCCATTCCAGACTGAACCAAGAGGTAGCTTGGCTCTGATCCTGACCGAGAGCCTTGGTCTGATTTTTCTTCCTCCTTAATTCCAAGACTGATATAAATCCATAGTCCTAGGCAATCATTTCTAAAAAAAAAAAAATTGTTTTTTAGTTGTAATTGGACACAATACCTTTATTTTATTTATTTTTATGTGGTGCTGAGTAGGGAACCCAGGGCCTCATATGTGCTAGGTGCTTGAGTGCTCTACCGCTGAGCCACAACCCCAGCTCCTAGGCAATCATTTTTATCTTTCTTTCAAGCTCCTTTCATGAGGGAAAAAGCCCTTTCCAGCTTCCAGTTTTCATACAGTAAGTTTGGGTTCAATCCTCTAACTTCCATAAAGTATTGACGGTTCTTGTTACCCTACAGGATACCAATTCTTGGCACCTCATGTCTACCAGAGGAGAATGAAATGAGCTCAGGAGAAATCAGCCTCAGGCTCACACAATGAGTTGTACTTCTATATTATTTCTAGCCCTTAAAGCTATTTACCTTGGGCTGGGGTTGTGGCTCAGGGGTAGAGCGCTTGCCTAGCACAGGCAAGGCCCTGGGTTCAATCCCCAACACCACATAAAAATAAATAAATAAAGATATTGTGTCCAACTACAATTAAAAAATAAATATTTTTTTAAAAAAACTATTTACCTTGTTTTAAGGCTGTCTTCATTTTGTCCTTTGAAATTTTATCTGTCCTTCATACATATTTCAAACAGAAGAAGGAAATTTAAAGACTCAATGCCCACATTTAAGTTCAAAATGTCTTTCTAAAATTCATCTAATGGTTAAGAAGTGCTATGCTATACCATCCTGGGAGGACTTAGGGTACAAAGATAATGATTTGAATTTATCTTACTTCTCCATAGGCTTACATTGTGATATATAGTTTTAGTGAATGAATACATACTTACCACTCTAACACTCTTTTTTTTTAATATTTATTTTTTAGTTTTCGATGAACACAACATCTTTATTTTATTTTTATGTGGTGCTGAGGATTGAACCCAGCATCCTGCGCATGCCAGGCGAGCGTGCTACTGCTTGAGCCACATACCCAGCCCCCATTCTAACACACTTATCTTTCAAAAGAGTTTTATACATTTGAAAGAAAAACACTAGAGCAGTGTCCATCTCTAAGAATGCAATTCTCTTTTTTTTAATCTAAGAATGCAATTCTTAGTAGTATTTAAATCCTACAACAAAATATGCTTATCACATAATGTTTTATAGTAAAATAAACTCTTTAAATGGTGGATATCTCACTGTATCTAATCATACTTAGCAACTAGAAATCCTCTTAAATTAAAAAAAAAAAAGAATTATCAGAAGAAAAAGAAATCTTTCTATGCAAAATATGATTTCTACAAAAAATATACAATATACAACATCCTACAAACATAAGCAATTTGTTAAGCAGAAAATAAAAGATGTTGTGGCTCAGTGGTAAAGCACTTGCCTAGCATGCGTGAGACACTGGGTTCGATCCCCAGCACCACATAAATAAACAAAATAAACATATTGTGTCCACCTACAACTAAAAATATTTTAAAAAAAAGAAAAAGAAAAAGAAAGAAAAGATATTAGTGTAATTTCTTTCTTGTACCCAAAAACAATGAAATAATAAGGCTTGGTAATCACGCAAAGTAAAATATAACTCTTATCGGTGAAAATTTTTTACCTGTGGTGGTTCACTTGGAGATCCTAGAGAGGAACAATTTTCATTTTCATCCACCTTTATTTGTTCATAAGTTCTCTTCCTAGGCTTCTTATCACCATCTATATTGAAAAAAATATTTAAATTTTAATAAAAGAATATTTTAATGAAGAGATAATGATAAGAGATTAAGATTATAGGGCTGGGGATGTGGCTCAAGCAATAGCGCGCTCGCCTGGCATGCATGCGGCCCAGGTTCGATCCTCAGCACCACATACAAAGATGTTGTGTCCGCCGAAAACTAAAAAATAAATATTAAAAAAAATTCTTTTTCTCACTCTCTTTAAAAAAAAAGACTATATACTCACACAGAGCTTGCTTAAGTTGTTCTAATACATCATTTTCATATACAGATCTTTCTTCCCAAATAGATAACACTCTTCCAAGGTGCTTCTTACAACTTTCATCAGTTTCACTAAAGGAAAAAAAATTAAAAATATGAACAATACTGCAATGGAAAACACAATGATGATTTTAAATACAATCAAATATTCAACTCTTGAAAAAACTATCTAGATGTTTACTGAAAATCCTATGTGGCCAGCAATTCAGAATGATGCAGTCAAGACATATTGCTTAAGGAAAAAATTACAAAAACTAACAAGTTTTAGGACTAGCTCCTATGAGTTTACAAAGAAGATGCCTGAACCTAAAGAGAGCTGAATGGGAGGCTACGGGAGATATTCAATAGATGTCTTTAATTTACTCACCAAATAATTTTTGAGCAAAGAACTACCTTTGGCATGGAGATCAAACGGAGCTTTAGAGCAGCTATTATTTATAGGTGTTATGGAAGAGAACAAGGCACAAAAGACAGCAAAGAGATCTTGCCCAATTTAAGAGAGACAAGGAATAGTATTTGAGGAAATGATATCTAGTTTGAGATATGAAGACTGAATGTAGAGAGAAATAAGAAATAGATTACTTCTACCCATTTAGAAGTAATCCTTCATCACGACTATCATAAACTGAGCCCCTATTATCTCTTGCCTGAATTTCTGGAACATTCTCACTAATCTCCCAGGCTGTACTTCTTCACTCTACAAAATTTAAATCAGATAATACTGTTCTCAATCCTGTAAGTACAACCAACCATGCCAAGAATAAAATCAAAATTCTTGCACTGGGCCACAAGGCCCACATGCTCTGTTTCCTGACAACCTCATAGTCCACATTCCCCAATACTTATTTCTCCCATACAAATCTCCTTGCTGATCCTCAAACATGCCCAGCACATAGTTGTCTATTTCTGCCAAGTATTCTCTCTGCCTAGAATCCTTTCCTTCTAGAAAAATGGCTTGTTTCACTCTCTTTTTAGTCTCTGTTCAAATAGCCATCTCTCCAAATTATCTTATACTATGACTGGATACCCTCATACTCTCTATTTCTTTTTTCCTGCTTTTAGTCTCTTTAAAGCATTTGTCATCTGGCATTATAACAAATATTCACTTATCCATGTAGCTATTACCTTTTGGGGCCTAGCACATAGCAGGCAGTTAATAAAGATTTTTATTAAACTCTAGGGAGAGGCAATATATACAAAAGCCTTGGAGGTACACAGAACTTGGAAAAAGTTGAGTTAGCTAAAAGTGTACACTACAAGCTGTTTATCTGTTAGAAATAAGACATAAGTCTGAAGTTAGGAGATGCCATGAAGGAAAATCTTAAGTGCTTAGGCTTGATCTCAAAGGCAAGAAAATGTAACACTAGCTCTACAACGCTGGCTGCATGTTCCCATAGGAATTAAAAAATAATAAAGGCTATTATAAACATACAAAAAAGACATTATAGCAACTAAAAGGAAAAGAAAGCAATTAAGGAAATGTGTACGATATGGAATATGGAGAGTGAAGGAGAAAGAAGAATTGGACATTATAAGTTCAGTAATAAACAGTGTGAGATACTTAAGATGTACCCAAGTAGAAATCTAAACAGACAACTGGACATACAGGTCAAGAACAGAAAAAAATTTGGACTGAAGAATAAGATTCTAAGTCATTAGGGTATAGATAATAAGTAAATACACGCAATGTACAAATCACCAAGAAGGCAAGTGAAGAACATGGCCCCAGAAGGCAGTGTAGGACTTAGCTCTAAGAAACACCAACATTTGAAAAGAAGGTAGAAGGCAGGATCTAAATTGGAAGGAAAATAATATCTATTTAGAAAGCAACATACAGCAGCATTTGACACTGTCATGTTTTAAAAATGTGTCTACTATGACTAACACTGCATGGCCTGAGGTGAGCAGATTTTCACCCTTATATAAATCAACACAGACCACCACCACTCACCATTGAATTATATAATTTAGATGAAATTAATATTTATCCCAATGTTTGCCTGGTAATCTATCATACCTGCATATTATGTTCAGAAATAAGTCTTTAAAAAAGACTATAAGCCACAATATAGATTTCCTCCTTCAGAATTACCTTAGCAAAATTTTTCAACATTTATGATTTTCCTAAATAAATATTCTTTATTTCCACAATATTTGGAAATGTTAAGACACACATCCAAATATCTAAAAAAATCTTAAAATCATTAAAAATGATATAAGGAAAAGCAGAACTAAGTGTATCCAGATCATCAGTTTATAGCACACAAATTTTCAATTCAATATCGTCAATCATTCTCAATGAAGTTCATTCCAATACAGCAGTTACTTTGGTCTATTAAAGAAAAGCTATCATTTAAGTACTCAAAATGTCTACCTTAGCAACAGTTGAAATTTCCTTCACAGTAAGCATTTAGTACATTTACAAATGCCAGTTAGAAGTCTTTCCAAATGAAAGCTTTAAAGAAATATGTTTTTTTAATTATATGGATTAAGGCAAATCTTAGCAAAAGGAAATATTGTCCACATTTAAAACAGATCACCTAATACCCCCCAAATTGTCATACCTTGAAACATGCTTAAAAGCCTCCACTATAACTGGTGCAAAATCTTTTGTAAACTCCGGCCCCTTCCTTTTGCTGTTCTGAATGACATCATTGGCTAGGTAGAGAAAAGTAAGCTTCCTGTTGGGTTTTGCTGAAAAATTCAAAGAAAAAAGAATTGATCTACTTAAAATATTCTCATTCAACTTAGACAAACTTTATCAATCCATAATTAAGCAGTTTGAGAACTACATAAGTCTACTAACCTTCAAGTATCATGTTCAACCCTAGCTTCTCATTTTACTACCAAACTTATCAAGTCACTGCTACTAACCTCACCAGGTTGACTACAGCTTCTAAAGATAATCATTTGATGAAAAAAAAAGAGAACCTAAGAAGCAAAGATAGATCAATGACAGATCTTTTCATCTCCTTATTGTTTTACTAAGGCATCCAAACTACTTAATATATCTGATTCCTGGTCTTATCATCATTCCCAAACTAAACAGCTTTATACACTGAAATCCTTATGCCTACATATAAATTCATCTCTATGATTCCATCTTGTATTTATTTAACTGTATTAAAATCATTACCAACACTGTGAAATAGAGCTATTTAAAATAAGATGGTGACTATTCATGTTATTAAGATGGAACCCTAAATCTTACATTAAATTTAGAAGTGTTTTAATATCCATGTTGATTCAAAATCAATGTTAACTCACTGTGAAACAACAATACAAATGTAAAATAGGCTGAAAGAGGTCTCGCTTCAAAAAATTACATGTTTTTATTTATGCAATAAATATTTGCCAAGCTAACAGATTGAATGTTAGGGACACTATGCAAAGTTTAGATGTTTCCCTCTTTGGATTACATGACCTTAAATAAATGAACTTGTCTTGACAAAAATATTCCCCTACTCACTATATTACACGACAGAGTCACCTGAAGGAAACACAAAATTCAACAACTGTGGGTCATAGTACATTTTCACTAGGTACAATGTTAGTAAGTAGCAGAGTAATTCTGAAAATGACTCAAATAAGATTCATACACACATGGGCTAGGGTGTGTTTCACAGGTAGAGCACTTGTCTAGCTTTGTGTGAGGCCCTTGGCTCAATATATATATACATACACACACACCAAAAAAAAAAAGTCATATGCATAATAAGAAAAAGTCAATGCTTAATGTAAATTTATGGACTATTTTCATGTTACAGTTTTACTAGAATTAAAGTTGAACCATTCATGGTAGTGCAATTATATTGAAAAGGAAAAGAGCTTGTGACAACCACAGTACAATGGTATACAGAACCTATGATCAAGATCAATTATCCAGTGTTTATTCATGAGACTAGCTGATCAGGCTGCACTTACTAGATTTAAGTATTTAATTTATAAATTTAAGCCTTCAATATATTAAAAAGTCACTTTAGAGTTTCACATCTTTCATGAGGGCAAACCAGAAACCAAACTTTCCCACAATAAACAATACATTATGAGAGAGAACAAATCAGACTTTACAAACTTGGATCATGCCACTGTATATATAAGCTGATCTGCCTGTCTAAAGTTGTTGCTCACCTCTTTTCATGCTTTTAAAATTCACTGGCATGGAACAAAGGAAGAAATGGCAATAATAAAGAACAACTTCTGGTTCTTCTGGTCTCTAGTCTTGTTTATATAAACCACAAAGTCTAAATGGTTAAGAAGATATTTGGACCCTTTCCCAAGAAAAGGATTATAAAGGCCAATGTCCCAGTACTCAACCCTGTCTCCCTTTTACCTACCCTAACCCTCTCAATCCCACTAAGAAAATGCTAGTATCATTCAAATCAGGTTTTCAACTTCTCAGCATCAAATCTGATTAGAAACTCTAAATTTTCTTATTATCTAATTGAGAGACCACCTGCAGTACTTTTGAATGGGTACCTAAACCAATGGGCTCCTTTTCCTAGTAGTATAACATTTATTCAACTTCTGCTACAGGCCACACTACTCTAAGCAATTTACATGTATTATGTAATTTAATCTAAACAATGTAAGGAACCATTATTAACCCCATTTTGCTTTGGTGCAAACAAACATGGAAAAGGTTACTTGCCAACAATAAAAGAGCCAGTAAAGTAAAAGCCAGGATTTGAATCTATAAAGTCAAACCGCAAAGGGTTCCTTAATCAACTAAACTATTCCTTCTGTCACAAATGAAAGAAATTATCTCCTGAGATTATTAAGTAGCAACCCAAATCAAAATGTTTTAGAATGTTAGCAGCATCACTCCCAATAGCCAAAAAAGGGAAGCAATTCAAGTTCTACAGATTAGCAAAACTTGTTATATATACATTCAACAGAAATTATTCAGCCTTAAAAAAGAAATGCTGACGCATGCTACAACATGGATAAACCTTGAGGATGTTATGCCAAGTGAAATAACCTAGTCATGAAAAGATAAACATTGTCTGATTTACTTACATGAGGTACCTAGAGGAGTCAAATTCATAAGGGTGGTTTCTGGGGTTGAAAGGTGGAGGAAAATATTTTATTTAAATTGGGAAGTTATTGTTTAATGGACAGAGCTTCAGTTTTGCAAAATGAAGAGCTCTGGAAACCCACTGTACAACGATATTAATGTACTTCATACTAATGAACTGTTCATTTAAATTGCTAAGATGATAAATTTATGTTATGCTATTCTACCATAAAATTTAGAATATTAAAATATTCATGAATAATTAACCTCTCAAAAATAATTCAGAAGTGCCTCTATGATGCATACTAAAATAAAAATTTACAAGACTTCAAAATGTATTTCCCAACAAATCTCAAAGGACACATTCTATACTAGAAGTATGGATTCAGTATAAGGTCCAAATAACAAGATATTTTTTTGTTTTTTCTTTGTAGAACTCAGGCTAAAAATGAGAAAACTCAAAAAATATGACCTTACTTGAATTTTCAAGGAGGAGGGGAAAAATAGAATACTTCCATTTAAAATTACACAGAGCAAATAATTAATGGAAATAATCACAATAAACAATGCTGTAAAAGATAAAAAATGATTTCTCAAACAAATTCTGGTTAATTTGTTATAAAAGAAAAGGCACAAAGTTAACAAAAAGGCAAAGATTCCTTAAAAAAATCTCTCTGTTGGTAGCAGAATATAAGGTCAAACAGGGGTGTGAGCTAGTCATTTCCTGTGTTTCTGTTATTCACAGGGTTTTTCCCAAAGATATCTATTTTGTAAATCTTCCGTTCAATTCAAATTACATTTATTCAATGTTTGTTATATGCCAGGACTATGCTAATCATAGATCAAAATTAATCTTTCCTAGTTAATCAGTAGTTTGCAAGTCCTAAACAAAGTGGCAGGTGCTAGGTCTCATCACTAAAATGCTAGTTAGGGGCTGAGATACCTATAGTTCAGTAGTAGAGCACTTGCCTATCATGTGGCTTCAATTCTCAGCATCACATAAATAAATCAAACAAAGGTCCACCAACAACTAAAAGAAAATTAGAAAATAATAAAACACTAGTTCCTTCTTTCTTCTTTTATTTCACCTCTCTACAAATAAATCACAACATGAAAGCAATTATAAATATTATATCCCAGGCTGGGGTTGTGGCTCAACAGTAGAATGCTTGTCTAGCACGTGCAAGGCCTGGGTTCCATCCTCAGCAACACAAAAAAATAAATAAATAAAAACAAAGGTATTGTGTACAACTAAAAAAATTAAATATTTTTAAAAATAAAATAAATAAATATTATGTCCCACTGCTATATATTTATATGAATAAAGTACAAGCCAAACTAGGAAGAGTGGCCCACATTTGTAATCCCAGCTACTCTGAGGTTTAGGCAGGAGGATCAAAAAATTCAAGGTCAACCTGGGCAAAACAGCAAGACCCTGTCACAAAATTAAAAAACAAAAACAAACAAAAAAACAACTAAAGTCTGAGGATGTATCTCAGTGATACAGCATGGCCCTGAGTTCAATTCCCCAAATCAGGGGGGAGTCAAATAAGTACCACTTAATATTTATATTACAAAGCACTATTTTCTTATAGCCCACCTCCCTGAACTAAATCTTAACACTCCCTCCTCTCACCCCAGGGCCTTTTATTTTTTATTTATTTTTATTTTTTTTAGAGAGAGAGAATGAGAATTTTATTTTATTAGTTTTCGGCGGACACAACATCTTTGTTTTTGTATGTGGTGCTGAGGATCGAACCCAGGCCACATGCATGCCAGGCGAGCAAGCTACTGATTGAGCCACATCCCCAGCCCACCCCAGGGCCTTTTATAACAAGAGACACACAAATACACAAAATCTGTTCCACTAATATATGGTAACAT
Source organism: Callospermophilus lateralis (assembly GCF_048772815.1). Taxonomy (NCBI): domain Eukaryota; kingdom Metazoa; phylum Chordata; class Mammalia; order Rodentia; family Sciuridae; genus Callospermophilus; species Callospermophilus lateralis. Next base: position 35,227,327 of record NC_135321.1, on the reverse strand, counting down.
TACCTAAAAAGCTGCCCATAGGGCTGGGGCTCAGAGGTGGGGTGCTTGCCTAGCATGTGTGAGGCACTGGGTTTGATCCTCAGCACCATGTACAAATATATAAAATAAAGATACATTGATAACAAAATATTTTTTTTAAAAAAGCTGAGCATATTCCCCACAAGGGCCTAGTATCTTAAGTTCAGTTCATCATACAAGTGGTTATATAATGTCTCACAAATATTTCAAATAAAAGATCAAACTATTAAGCTTTCAGAAGAAATCGGTATGCACTATTAGGTAATATGAAACAAACTTGGGCAGTAAAAAAAATTAAAGAAATGTTATCTAGGTTCACTAACTCATAATCAGTTCATAATCTGATTTTATTTGGTAACACTGAGAAAGTGAGAGGAACATTACTTATTTTCTTAAATAATAAAGACCACATGCCTACTCATTTTCTATGGTCTACGAGATCATAGTCTAAATTAACACCCATGCTTTCATGAAGATTAAATTTAAAACTACAGTAGGTGACAATGCTCATAAATACAAAAAATGGCTAAAAATCTTACTATTATCTATAAACAAAAGAACCACCTTTTAAAGAGAACCACCTTTTCTGTGTCTACACAGAAAACAGCAAGAAATGGAAGCAAATACACACACACACACACACACACACATAACCATTGGAAGGAATCAGCATTACTATAAGTCTTACAGAAGAAAATCAGGAGAAAAGTCATTATCTTAAAACAAAAATCCATTATGAGGTTTTTACTAACAACTGTTAGGACTTGGGGGTGGTAACTTGGTGGCAAAATAAGGCACTTGCCTAGCGTATGAACAGCCTCATTTATTTTCCTGGCACACAGAATTACTATAGACAAGAATGAAGTCACAGTAGGTACACAGTATGGCTTAGATATGAGGTATTCTCCAGAAGTTCATGTGTAAGACAATGCAAGAATGTACAGATGTGAAAATGATTAGACTGTGAGAGCTACCTAATCAGTCCATTCTAGTGTGAATGGACTGACTGGGTGGTAACTATAGGCAGGTAGAACATGGTTGGAGGAGGTGGGTCACTGGGCTCAAGTCTTGAAAAAATTGTTCTTCCTGTAGCCCCTCCACCCCACTCTGCTTCCCAAACCCACCCTGAGCTAGCATCTTTCCTCTTCTGGGCCCATCTTCAACACCATGCTGCCTCAACCTGGGTCCAAAGCAATGGAGATGAAGGTCTAAGGACTCTGAAACTGTGAGCTCCAAGTGAACTTTTCCTCCTCTAAGCTTTTCTTGGATATTTTGATCACAGAGACAAAAAAGCTGACTAAAACAATACATATTAAATGATCAAATGTTAAGCATAATTTAATCATATTCTCTGAGTTGGGTGGAACCATAAACACATTTAGCCAAAGGATATTTATGAATGATCAAGGTTTCATGCCACATATTCACTCATCAGATAATTATTTAATATATACCATATTCACCAACACTGCATCAGGTACTAAGTATAAAAGAAAGACAGGTTCATAAAAGCCTTTTAAAGCTCTAAGTGTAAAAATGCAACAGGATGTTCACAAAAGAATTATTCAAGGCAGAAGCTCTAGCACATGATCATATCAGTACACTTGTTCATTATGTATGAAGGTAATGGAGTATGAAGCTAGGAAAAAAAACTGAGGATTTTAAATAAAATACCAAATTAATAAGGCTAAATTTCATTTTGTAAACAAAAAGCAAAGTGCTGATGTTTTAGAAGTTTGCAAGAGGAAGGGGGGGATGCAGAAGGGACACCTTCTGGTACATTAGGAAAGCTCAAGTAGGTAAGACTGAATACTGAGGAAGACCAGGAAAGAGAGAATTCAGAAGTAGAGTTGTAATAACAGAAAATTTGCCTTTTATATTCCTATATAGTCCCTCTTTGCCCACATCTAATCACTTGTTAAGGATTGCTTTGTAAGAAAGTGGAACTTATGGAAAAGAAAAGTTCTATTCACTGACAGCAAATTTCTATTCTACAAAATCTTGAATTGCAATTTTCATTTTTTTTGCACCTCCATTCTAGTTCTCATTCAGAATGAATCAGAGATGTTACTCAATTTTAGGTGGGGAAAAAAAGATTTGCATATTAGAGCTTAATGCAGAATGCTGCCACAAAAGCTGAGTGAAATTCAAGTGAGACATGAACAAAGGTTTTGTGCAAAATCTTCAATGTACTGAACAATTAATAAAAATAAATTAATTAATTTAAAAAGCCTGTTCCAAACTCTGGATAATCTCCCACCTCTACCATTTTTAACAATTTTTTTAAAATTATTTTTTTCTTAATAATCCCCAGTTCTCTCTTTTTGAAACAAAGGAAGGAGTCAGTTACACAGCCTACCTTCAATTTACTAGATTCTCTCCCAAGTAAACTCTGATTCTTTAGTTCAGGAAAACCTAGAGATAGATCTAATTCGGTCCTTTAACCCTTAAGAGATAACTTAATATTTAAGAATTCATACAATTGTAGTATAACAAACTGAAATTTAAAATAAATTTTCATAAATAGAAATTTTTATTTCTTGAATACTTTTTTTTTTCTTTTTGGTACTAGGGATTGAACCCAGAGGAGTTTAACCACTGAGCCACATCCCCAGCACTTATTATTTCTTGAGAGAGGGACTTGCTAAATTGCATAGGGCCTTGCTAAGAGGCTGACACTGGCTTTGAATTTGTGATCCTCTTGCCTCAGCTTCGGAAGACCCTGGTAGAAATGAGTACTTTCTGAGGCTAAAAAAGAAAGGTCAGGAGGCTCGGTGGTAGAGTGCTTGCCTAGCACATGTGAGGCACAGGTTCAATCCTAAGCACCACATTAAGAAAAAAAAAAAAAATGTAAATAAAATGAAGGTACTGTGTCCATCTACAATAAAAGAAAGAGAAAAGAAAAATCTCCACTGTGGAAAAGTACTTGGATCCTGAGAGTGTATTCTCTCAAACTGTTTCCAAGCCTAATAAGTTCTAAGAATTTCAGGACTTTTTCTTTCTGCCCTGTGGCATTATGAAGACATGTTCATCGTCATAGCTAGAGAGGTGGTTGGAAGGCATCCCTCGGAAAAGATTATATATTAAGGACTCATTGTATCTCTTCTTGCTTAAAATCTTTCAATTTTTTTCTATTGTTCTTCAGGTAACATTTTATATCCTTAACATGAGTCAAAGGTCCTACAACTTCTGTAGGATAACATTTTAAATCCTTAATGTGAGTCAACAGTCCTACGACTTCCATATTCAGAAATGTTATAATTTTATGTAGCTGAATCTATTTCCAACATGAATTCTGGCCTGTATCTTATTTAGGAAATCATTTGACAATCCGAGAATAGAAGTAATTACATAATATTTCATGCTTTTCTTCATGCTTACACAATTGATATTTTTCAGTGTTGTATCTAATTCAACTAGAGTCAAATTTATATAAAATATTATGTAGGAATCTAAGAATAACTTATTAATATTCTATTCCTTCTCCCATGGATTTGAAGTGCCTAATTTACCATAGAGTGATAAAGCGCATAAAACTGATAAGTAAAATTGCATTACAAAAAGGTCATAGGATTACATAAAATGAATCTCCTCCAAAACTGTATTCTGCTCCATATGTGTGTGTGTGTGTGTGTGTGTGTGTGTGTGTGTGAATTCCTAATTCTGTACCAACATCATGCTATTATAATTAAAATGACTTTACAGTCTGCCTTAACCCCTAAAATGGCATACTACCTCCATTAATAGTTTTTCTAGTTTTTCTTCAAAATCATCTTGACTCTTCTTCCAAGTTTACTTTTCCCAGTGATCTCTAGAATTAGCTTTACACTTCTGGCAAAAAAAAAAAAAAAAAGGCTGGGCAAGGTTGCTACATGCCTGTAATCCCATCATCTCAGGAGGCTGAAGCAGGAGGATCTCAAGTTCAAAGCCACTTAGCGAGGCCCTCATGAACTCAGTGAGATCCTGTCTCTAAATAAAATACAAAATAGGGCTGGAGATGTGGCTCAGAGGTCAAGTGCCCCCGAGTTCAATCCCTGGTACCCAAAATGAAAAAACAGCAACAACAACAAAACAACGAATTCCTTACAGATGCCTATGGGTTTACAGATTAGTTTGGAAGTCACTGACCTCTTTGTAATAAATTTTTACTTATCTACATTACATGTTTTTACTCTTCTAAATTTTACCAAAACAAAATGTACATTTTAAATCAATAAAATAGTGAAAATTTGTGTTGGCCACAATTCCATTATATTAAGCCTATAGCCGGGCACGGTGGCACACACGTGTAATCCCAGCAATTCAGGGGGCTAAGGCAGAAGGATCACAAGTTAGAAACCAAGCACAGCAACTTAGTGAGACCCTAAGCAACTTACCAAGACCTTGTCTCAAATTAAAAAATAAAAAGGGTTGGGGGTATAGCTCAGTAGTTAAGCACCCCTGAGTTCAATCCCCAGCATCAAAAAATAATAATAATTAATTTAAAAATAAACTTATGAAAAATAGTAATACGAGCCAGGTGTGGTGGCCCATGCCTATAAATCCCAGCAGAAGGCTGAGGTGCTAAGGAACTCAGTAAGATCCTGTCTCTAAATAAAATTAAAAAATGAGGCTGGGGATGTGGTTCAGTGCCCCTAAATAAAATCCCCAGCACTCCCCCCACCAAAAAATAGTAATACAACTTGCTAAGCAAGAATCCTACAATAGCAAAGAAAATACTAGTAAAAAGTACTAGTCTAAGAGTTCCAAATGAAGGCTCAACAATAGTAAGGGTATCAATTCTCACTAAAATGATATTAGGATTAATGTAAATCTTATCAAAATCCCAGTAGAATGTTTTCTTACAGATATAGACAAGATTACTCTAAAACGTATATACAAAGGCAAAGAACCAGAACATGTTTTTTTTGCTGTTGTATTTGGTTGTGTGGTTTTTGGGTTTTTTTTTTTTGTTTTTTTTTTTGGTGTGTGGGGGGAGGTAACCAGGGATTGAACCCAGAGATATTTAACCACTGAGCCACAACCCCCAGCCTTTTTTATTCTGTATTTTTAGATAGGGTCTGGCTATGTTGCTGAAGTTGGCCCTGAACTTGCTATCCTCCTGCCTCAGCCTCTGGAGTTGCTGGGATTACAGATGTGCACCACTGCACCCAGAAAGGAACTAGAATAGTTAAAACAAATTTTAAAAACAACACAGTGAGAGAGATCTTTCTGATTTCAGGACTTCTTATTATAGCTATAGTAATAAAGACTGTGTGATATTGGCAGGAGAGACGCATAAATCAATAGCATAGAACAGAGAATCTAGAAAGAAAACTACACAAAAAAGTTCAGGCTATTTTTAACAAAGGTGCAAAAGCAATTCAATGAAGGGGGAAAAATAGTTTTTTCAACAAATGGTGCTGGAGCAAATGAGTGTATAAAAATAAAAAATAAATAAATAAACCTTAACCTAAATTCCACACTATTCAAAAATTAACTCATAATGGATCAAAGATCTGACCATTTAGAGCTAAAAGGATAAGATCCATAGGAAATATACAGAAAAAGTTTCAAGATACTAGATCTGCTAATGACTTCTTGGCTAGGCCACCTAAAGCACAGGCAACAACAACAAAAAGATAAAAGCAGACTTTGACAAAATCAAAAGCTTTAATATCAAAAACATTATTAAGCCGGGCATGGTGGGGGATGGTGGCGCACACCTGTAATGCCAGCAGCTCAAGAGGCTGAGACAGGAGGATAACAAGTTCAAAGTCAGCATCAGCAAAATCAAGGAGCTAAGCAACTAAGTGAAACCCTGTCTCTAAATAAAATACAAAATTGGGCTGGGGATATGGTTCAGTAGTTGAGTGCCCCTGAATTCGATCCCTGGTAAAGAAGGAAAGAAAGAAAGAAAGGAAAGATAAAAAAGAAAGAAAACATTATCAACAAGTAGAAAGAAAACCCATAGAATGAGAGAAAACCATATATGATTTGTATATGATATATCTCCTAAAAGATTAATAGCCAGAATATATTTTTAAACTACAACTCAACAAAAAATTCAAAAATGGGCAAAGGACTTCTATAGACATTTCTCCAAAGAAGATGTACAGATAGCCAATAAATACATGAAACAATGCTCAACATCACTAGTCATTAGGGAAATGCAAATTAAAACCAGAAACAGATACCACTTCATGTCCATTAGGATTTTTTTTTTTAAGGATGGCTATTTCTATCATTTGAATATGGTTTAAGTGTCACATGTTAAAATGTAATCCCCACTGTGAAATATCAAGAGGGTGAAAACTTAAAGATGAGGTCTTTGAGAGGTAAGGTCATTAGGATGGAGCCCCCTTACTGAATCTTGTAAAATGGCACAGCCACTAAGGAAAACAGTATGGCAATTCCTTTTTAAGGCTGAGTGTGCGTTTGTGTGTATGTATAAAAATTTCATTTATCACAAGTTCAAAGCTAGCCTCTGCAACTCAATATCTCAAAATAAAAAATAAAAAAGGCTAGGGATGTAGCTCAGTGGTAAAAGTGCCCCTAAGTTCAAACCCCAGAACTTACTGCAAAAAAAGAAAGAAAGAAAGAAAGAAAGAAATGACTAAAATGGTAAATCTGTTATGTATTTCTTGTAAGGAAAACAAACAAACCAAAAATAATACACGCTCAAGGGCCAGTATATAACAAAATTAGTAATTTATGTTGCTTCAATGAGCTTAGTAAAACATTTTTTTAAAAGTACAATGAAAACTAGAATGACTACTTAGTACAGTTTGGCATGTTTGCCTTAACCAATGATTAGGACTACTGGTTTTTACTTACCTTTGCTTCTGCATCATCAAGGTATGTGTCAACACAATGTACGGGGGAAAATCTCAGTAATATTATGAAAATAATTTTGACCCTGTAGACCTATACATCCCTAAAAGTGTCTTGGGATCCACAGGGCTCTGCTGACCACATTTTAAAGGCCATCTCTCTAAGAATGCTTACGCATGAAAAGAGTGGAATAACATGACATATTACAAAGGCTAGAAAATTTTCAGGTCTTTATCAATGAAGAAAACACTCCTAACTGGATTTTACCATTTGACAGAAGAAGTCAGAAGTTCCTAAATCAAAAACTTTAAAAGGTTTTTAAATAAAAAATAAATTATTCTAAAATTTCTTTCAACTCCACAAGCCTCAGACACCACATATTTTCCAATATTCATTCTCTTAACTCATTTAACACATATTTATTCAAATATCTATGTGTGCAAGGATCTGACAAAATAAAGTAATAGATTTAGCCCTCCAGTAATAAATTCAACACAGAACCGTTAAAAAACAATGTGATAAATTCTCTAATAACAGTAGTAAAAAGAACTAGGGAGAAAGGCATGGTAGTGCATTCCTGTAATCTCAGCCACTCTGGAGGCTGAAGCAGTACAATTGCAAATTTGAGGCCAACCTCAGCAACTTACCGAGACCCTAAGAAACTTGGCAAGACCCTATCTCAAAAAAATAAAAAATAAAAATGGCCAGGGATATGGCTCAGTGGTTATGCACCCTTGGGTTCAATCCCTAGTACCAAAAAAATTAGCAGCAGCAGAAAATATATTCTTTACTCTAAAAGAATACACAATCAAGGGGGAAGCAAAGAAAAAAGAAACAAAGTAAAAGAACTAGGAATATGAGATCTTTTTTTTTTTTTAAATAAGGAAAGAAAAAAAATCATATACTGTGGTTGCTAAGATGGACAATAAGAACAAATCTTCCACACATTAAATTGTGAAGAAGGCCTGGGGATTTAGCTCAGTCAGCAGAATGTTTGCCTCACATGCACAAGGCCCTGGGTTCAATCCCCAACATCATCAAAAAAAAAAAAAAAAAAAAAGTGAAGAAGGAAAAAGAAACTCATGCAAAGTTTTGCTGTCAAATCTCAAACTGTAAATTTCCACCACAGTGCATGACATGTGCTTAGTTAAGATTAAAAAAAAAAAATGTTAAATTTGTATATACTATATATAGGAAAAAATAGAATTTACAGGTTTTATTTAGCATTATCCATAATTTCAGGCATCCATATAGGTTTTGGAAAGTATCCCCTGTGGACAAGAGGAGACTAATGTAATGGCTAAAAATTCCAAAACTTGAGGAAAGACATCCGTCTACAAATCTAAGATGATAAATGACTCAAAACAGGATAAACTCAAAAGTCCCACACTGGATCACTTCCCTTATCTCTCCTATACTGGAGATTGAACCAAGGGGCACTCTACAACTGAATAAATCCCCAGCCCTTTTTATTTTGTATTTTGGAATGGAGGTCTCACTAAATTGCCTTGAACCTGGCAATCCTGCCTCAGACTCCTAAGTCACTGGGATTACAGGCATACATGCACCACCAGACCCAGCTGCACAGTGAGACACACTATAATCAAACTATCAAAACAAAGACACAGAGAATCTTAAAAATAGTAAGAAAGAAGAGATTGCCAGATGCAAGAGAGCATTGATAAAATTAAAAGCCATTTCTCAAAAACTACAGAACCTAAAAAACAGTGAGAGCATATTTAGAATACTGAAAGGAAAAACAAAACAAACTGTAAACAAAGAATTTCATATCTGGCAAAACTACCCTTCAAATCTGAAATAAAATATTTCAAGAGACAAATATTTTAGTAAATTCATCACTAGCAGACCTGATTTACAAGAAATGCTTAAAGGAAAACCTACAGGCTAAGATGGAAAAAACACTAGATGGTAATTTATAGTAGTAAGAAATAATGAGTATCATATAAAAGTCAATATTATTGTGTTTCTGGTTTATAAAACCTCATTTTGTATATGATTTAAAAACCAAGTGCATAAAGCAATTTACAAGTTTATTGATTAAACACAACATAATAAGATGTAGGGGCTGGAGTTGTGACAGAGTGCTTGCCTAGCATGTGTGAGGTCCTTGGTTTGAGTCTCAGCCCCTCATATAAATAAATAAAATAAAGGTTTATTGACAACTAGGGGAAAAAAAGTAATTTGCAACAAGAACGTAAAGGAGGGACAAAGCCATTCAGGAACACGAGTTTTTGTATGGTATTAAAAATAAATTGATATCAGTTCAAATTAGGCTGTTATAAATTTTGGTTGTTAAGTAGAATTTTCAAAAGAACCCCACTTCAAAAAACAGAACTAGGGACCATGGATAGGTAAACAATTCTTCCCAAGAGAGAATGCAAAATTGCAGAGGAGTTGTCACTACAGCCTGGAGACTAGGGGACAGAAAAGAAACAAGAAATCGGAGGGGTACATAAAAGCACACAGATACATTAAAGTGCAAGATTTTTTATATCATTCTTGATATTGAGTTGAAACTCACATAACATAAAATTAAACATTAAAGTATACAATTCAGGGGCATTTAGTGGATATTTGTAAGGTTGTATAACCATCACCTCTATCTAATTCCGGTATATGTGCAGCACCTCCAAAGATCACATGACATTCATTAACCAGTCACTCCCCCACTTGTCTCCTTTATTTCCTGGCAACCAATTTCTATCTTGCAGATTTATCTATTCTAGTTATTTCATATAATGGAATCATACAATGTGATCTTTTGTGTCTGCATTCTTTTCCTTTGCATGTTTTTAAGGTTCATCCACACTGCAGCATATATCAGTACTTTGTTCTTTTTTGGGCTGAATAATATTCCACTGTATGGATATACCACCTTTGTTTATCCATTCATCTGTTTTTTAGTGGACATTCAGGTCCATAACAGAGAAAAGAATCACTAAGTCGTCAACAAACTGATGGTATAAAATAGAAATAATGACATCTATATAGACACATTTGTTTACTAACTAAATGTTAGTAAATGTTAAGAGCTCAGGTAACTTTTATTCAGATTTTACTCAGGGTTTTCCACTGAAACAGTCAATATGATGTCTGTACAGAGACATAGATTTATTATACTGAATTGGTTCATGGAACTATGGAGACGAAACCCAAGATCTGCAGTTGACAAATTAGAGACCCAAGCGAGCCAACAGTGCAGGTCTAGTCCAACCCCAAAAGACTTGAGAACCAGAAGTGTCAGCAGTATACTACCAGTCTGAAAGCTGCAATCTGGAGACCCCAGGTGAGCGGTTGATATTTCAGAGCAAGTTCAAAGGCAGGAACAAAACAAAGCCCTGGCTTCAAGCCAGTTGGGCATGAGTTTTCTCTTATACATTGGAGAGTGAATCTTTGTGTTCTATTCAGGTCTTCAATTGACTGGATAAGCCCACTTACATTATGGAGGCAATCTACAATTCAAATGTGAAATTTCATCCAGAAATATCTTCAGACACATCCAAAAAAAAAAAAAAGAATGATGTGATACACTAATGCCTATCATTTCTACTAAGGTCTCTTAAATCACCAGCTGAAACCATTAAGAAAACACTAGAATATTTAGTACCATATTTATAAATCATAATAGCAAAAACTGATACATCCTAAATGTGCATCAATAGAATGGTGATATGAATTTTGATGCATCCATAAGATGGAATACAATGCAATCATTTTTTAAATGAGGCAATACCATATAGGTATGCTATAAATATGTAACAATTCAAAAGACATATTAAAGAGAAAATGCAAAGAATAAAGAAATCTTTAATACTCTACAATAAAGAAAAACATTAAAAAAAATTACAACAAAATTCCCTCTCCCTCTTCCTCTCCTTCCCCTATCCCCTTCCTCTCTCTGGGGGTCAAACCCAGGGACCTCACACATGCTAGGCAGGCATTTTATCAAGGAGTTACATCCCTAGTTGATTTCTTATTTTTAAGTTTTTGACAAGTTCTTGTTATGTTGCCCAGGTTGGCCTTGAACATGAGATCTCCCTGCCTCAGCCTCCCAAGTAGCTGGGATTATATATGATGTGCCGCCCTACCCTATTTTGCCTTTTGAATTTCTCTATTATGTGCACATTATTACCTATCCAAACATGAGTACAGTTTAAAAACTATACCTGAAAAATCCAAGCATTTACAATATCATAATAATTTTTTTTCAATTTCTCAATTATTATAGATAGAAAGAACTAAAGAGAAACTTTAAGAGAGAGAGTAAGACTAATGGGTACCTGATACCAGCCGTGAATCATCCCACAACCCAAAAACCAGGGTGCAGGGGCACAAGCCTGTAATCCCAGTGGCTCAGGAGACCTGGTTCAAGGCCAGCCCAGCAATTTAGCAAGCCCTAAGCAACTTAAAAATAAAAAGAGGGGGTGGGGCTGTAGCTCAGTGGCAGAGCACTTGCCTCTCACGTGTGAAGCATTGGGTTTGATCCTCAGCACCAAATAAAGGCATGCTATCCATCTACAACTTCCAAAAAAGAAAAAAGAAAAAGAACTGAGGATGATGCTCAGTGATAGAGTGCCCCTGAGTTCAACCCCCAGTACCAAAAACAAAACAAACAAAAAATGACCCAAAAAGTCTAATGCATCATTATAATCCCCTTAATACATTCTTACAAACAAATTAAAATGTATCCTAAACCATTTTAAGTCTTTCCATACATTAAAAACTAAAGGCTTATCTAAAATTCATATTATCCAACCTTGCTACAAAAAGGATTTCTGAACTGAAATGTTCTACCTAAAATGTCAAATGTTCTAACTAAATCTACATTCAAATGATTAAAGCAACAGGAAACACTGCATTCTTTATGTAGCTCCTAGCAAATTCTACTCATAGTTCAAAATTAAACAAAAGAAGCCTTCCCAGATTCTCTAAACTAAACTAAACGTCCAATTATATTTCTCCTTTGTATTTCTGTTCTGTTAATTTATTTAATAGTCTACTTCCCTGGTTGGTATGTAAGCTCCATGAAGATAGCTATGTCTTTTTTATCTGCTGAATCATTATTAGTCCACGACAGAGGAAGGAGTTCAATAATTGTTTTCTGAATAAAGAAAATCAACAGGAGAGGTCTAGTTGTCCATTTCAACAAAAAATTTGTTTAAAAAAAAAAAACCTATAAAATTAAACAGCCACATTATGTTTGTTTCATGCACAAATACACCTTTATTTTTATTAGAAATTCAAGGTAATTTGCTTAACCAATAGCAAAATAACATCAACTCATATTATTTTAAATTTATGTTATAAGAAAGAAAAGTTAAATAAAATTACTTTTTTTTAGGTCAAGGAAAATTTGATAAATTCACTAAGTTTTCAGGGGAATAAATAGTTTAAAGGGAACATGGCTGCTCAAGGCAAAGCAAAATATTCTAGGTTCTTGATCTTACCACCAATTCACAGGAAATGATCTAGTTCTCAACAAATAGTCTGTGGATCTCTGGGGGTCCTCAAGGCCATTTCACAATTATGCTAAGTTACCATTTGTCTTTTTTAACTCTTGTACTCTCATACACTTGCAGTGGTGTTTTTCAAAGGTCATGTGATGTGTGATACAGCAAGACTGAATTCAGAAACAAACTTGAGAATCCGAGTGCTTTCCATTAAGACATTATAGAGATTTGCAGGGTCTACGTATAGCTCAGTGGTAAAGTGCATGCTTACCATGCAGGAGGCCCTGGACCAACACCATAAACACAAAAAAGATTTGTAAAAATGTAAACACTCTCTAATTTTTTTTTTTAGAAAATATAATTATTTTTCATTCAAAATGTTATTTTGTTAACCTGATCAATTTAGTATTGTCATTTTTAATAAGTTAAGTAATTAGTAACTATTTTAAATGTTTTAATTTCTAATGTAGCAATTACCAATAGATTTAATCCACATTAAAAAAAAAAAAGACTTGAAGTGCCAAAATTTTTTTTTCTCCCAGTGCTGGGAAATGAATCCAGGTTCTCATGCATGCTAGGCAAGCATTTTATCACTGAGCTACAGTCCTAGCCCTTCTTTATTTTGAGGCAGGATCCCAGTAAATTGTCCAGGCTTGCCTTAAACTTGTGATCCTACCTCAGTCTCTCAAGTAGCTTAGATTACAAGTGTGTATCACCACAACTAACTTCATAACAATTTTTAAAAGTAAAGAAATCCTCAAACCAGAAAGTCTCAGAAATTCCTAGTCTAGACTGGAAATTTCTATGAGATAACCAATTTGATCTTTTTTCAATGAATAAATTTAAAATGAAAAGGAGAAACCATAGATGTAAACAGATTTAAGGAATGTGGTAATAAATTGCAATAAGGAAGCTATTTGGATCCTGAATCAAACAAATGGCTAAAAAAAAGAAAGAAAAAGAACACGATAACAAGGAAAAAAATACTTTTTGAGTATCTGATAATATTTTAAGGAACTAAATTTTTTCAGATGTTAAAGGTCAAAATCGTGAAAGCTAGGCAATGACTACAATGGGAATTTATACCTGTTTGACATCTTTTATAATAATTTGTTTTTTAATCAGCCTACTGGCTGATAATTTAAACCTGCCATCAAAATGTTACAAAAATCACTTTATACTACAAATCTAATTATTGGAAAGGAATGTGAAAAACCTTTAAAAAGAAAGTAAAAAAATAAATACAAACAAAATATAATTTGACAATTATCTTCAAAGATGCAGAAAATATGATTAAGTTTATAAAGTCAGCTTGAAAACATAAAATCCTTTTAAGTATAAAAACTTAGAAAGAAAATACAAACATTGTCTACTTGTTCAATTCTAACTCTAAAAGAGAGAGAAGTAACAGTATCAAACAGTATAGAAGCCATGGAATTATCAATTCAGAATCTCCATTTCAGTGATTTATATTGCTACATGTTTTTAAAGCAACTGACAAATATTCTTTAACTTTCTACTTTCTAAAACCAAATAAAATAAAGCAGTTAAAAATATACAGTACAGAGGTAGAATGCTTGCCTACCATGTGGGATGCCCTGGGTTGGATCTTTAGTACCACAGAAAAATAAATAAATAAAACAAAGGTATTGGGGCTGGGATTGTGGCTCAGCGGTAGAGCGATTGCCTAGGACTTGCAAGGTCCAGGGTTCAATCCTCAGCACCACATAAAAATGAATAAATAAAATATTGTGTCCAACTACAACTAAAAAACAAATATTTTATAAAATAAATACACACACACACACACACACACACACACAATACAGGGCTGGGTCAGTAGCTCAGTGGCAGAGCACTTGCCTCCCATGTGTGAGGCACTGGGTTCAATCCTTAGCACCACATAAAAATGAATAAATAAAATAAAGGCATTTTGTTTATCTACAACTACAAAAAAAATTTTTTAGATATGTACAGTACATAAAAACCAGCATCTAACCTATAACCTTATTAGTGAATATGAATTCAACAAATTCTCAAAAACTTTCAACAAAAGTAGTCTGCTGGGGCTAAGAAAGCTAAAAATTGAAACAAGAAAACAACACAAAGAAGCCCACTACCTTACTTCATAACCAACATGCCACACACACCCAGTCTACAACATAATATAAAGTGGTAGTTTCCTAGTCCACAATCAGTATGTGATTGCCATTATTATTGTGCTACAGGAGACTAGGATGTTGAAATTGAAAAACAAAACTGCAAGGAGGTGAGAGGACACAAAAAGTACCCTGCAAAGGTAGTCACTGTCAAGGAAAGGAAACTCTTGGTAGGCTAATTCAGACCAATATAAGAATTGCAGCAGCAGTACGTTCACCACCACCACTATATTCACCATCATCGCTCTTCCTAAAGCATCTATTGATACGCCTTTTTTTTTTCTTAATTATGAAGGATTTTTTTTAAAAAATGGAAACATCCTTAAACTCAGTTAACAGCACATTTTATCATTTTCACATATTTGTACCTTTTTAAAACGTTTTGTGGTATTGGAATTGAATCCAGGACTTCACATGTTAGGCAAGCACACTATCACTACAATGTAAATTCTTTTTTTTTTTTTTTTTTGTGGTGCTGGGGATTGAACCCAGGGCCTTGTGCATGCAAGACAAGCACTCTACTAACTGAGCTATATCCCCAGTCCCAATACAATGCAAATTCTTGACTTTTCAAAGTTTACAGATACAACCCTTTTTATTTTTATTTTGAGACAGGTCTTTAGTTGCCCACATTAGCCTTGAACTCGTGATCCTCTTTTCTCAATCTCCCAAGTAACTGGGAGATGCAATACTGTGATGGGCTTGTTTTAAAACATATGAAACATTAGATAGCACAAATCCCATTGCATTTCCTCTCTTCCTATGACAATTACTATCTTGGAATATAGTGTTAAACACTGCTACTCATGATTTAACTATATCTACAGCTATATGTAAACAAAAAAGAGTATCATTCTTAACATGTTTCTAAACTTTACCAAATGGCATACTGGTCTGTACTTAATGTTTTCTTAGCTCAAGATTTTGTTTGTTGTTTCTTAATTCAGTCATGTTCTTTCATGTAGCTCTAGTTCATTTATGAAAACTGTTGGACAGCATTATACTATATGAATATAAAAATATGGTTGCTCATTCTTTAATGGAATGTTCAAATTGTTTCCATTTTTGTTACAAAGCTGCAATAGAACAATTCTGTAGCATGTACTCATTTCTAGGATATATTCCTAGAAGGAGAACTGCTAAGTTAAAGGGTGTATACCTTCAATTTCATTAAAGGTTATTAAATTGACCTCCAGAATTATTTTACCTTTTTACATTACCACCAAGCAGTGTTAAGCATTACTGTTTCTCACTGGGTGCGGTGGCCCACAACTGTAATCCCAGCAACCTGAGAGGCTAGGACAGGAGTATCTGATGTTCATGTTTGGGGCCAGCCTCCACAACTAAAAGTGAGGTCCTGTCTCAAAACAAAAAGGACTGGGATGTGGCTCAATGGTAAAGCAACTCTTGGTTCAATATCTAGTACAAAAAAAAAAAAAAAAAAAAAAAGAGTTACTGTTTCTTTTCATCCTCAGCAGTTCTTGATACTGTCACTCATTTTAATTTTGCCAAACTGGTGTTTATGATACCTTGCTGGTTTATTTTTTCCTCATTACTAAGTATCATTTATTGGCATTCAGGTTTCCTCCTGAAAAGTTTAAAAACAGTACTGTCATTTTTCTATTAATTTTTTAACAGTTCTTAAGGTAGTCTGGGTATTAATACTTTATTGGTTGTAGGTGTTTCTACATACTCTCCCCTAGCCCCCAAAAGGATAAACCAGGTGCTGATTTTAAAATCTAATAGTGCAGAAACAAAGTCAATTTCTGAGTTCTCAAGTTCACAGTTACTTTGAAGACCTTTATATCAGTGTTTCGCAAAAGTTTTTGTCCACTCATAGGTGAATTCCTCTTTCAAAGTCAATAGACATACATGTCTACATAAACTGGTAAACAGGGCTGCAACTCAAATTTCTTCTAAGGGATGACATTTCCTTAACCACAGCAATATACAAGACAAGCATAGAGATGGTCTCCATTCTACACAGTCACCACCATATTTTAGCTTTCATAGGAGTCAGTAAGCATCTATTTTGATTAATGTTTGTTAAGACTCTTCACACTTTAATAACCATCATGTCCATCAGGATGTCTGAAACAATAAAGAAAAGTGCCCCCTCAACCCAATGAATTAAGAATAAAGATACAAACTCAGACTAAGCAAGTGGAAAAGTGGAATTTTTTCTTTTCCGTTGGCACTAATATAAACTGTTTTTCACAAAGGTGCTCTGCATAAGTGAAATGATTTTGGATATTTCAGAAGGACATCTGCTCAAAAAAGTTTACTACGTTTACAAGAACACTGTCAAATATTCTACAAAACAAAGACACTGCACTAGAAGCATATACTCATAAAGCAAAAACAGCCTTTAGATCATTAGCTCTAACTTTTGTCATTTTCAGATGAATTATCTACAATAACAGAGGTTAAAAGAAATTTACCAACCCGTAACCTCTAAAAATCTACAAAGTCAGGGTTCTTTTTACTGCATCACTCGTCCTTATTTTAGACTCCCAGTTCTAAAATTGATCTATTAATTTTACAAGACTTGGGTTCTAGAAATTATGGAACCAACTCCCAAGCTCACACCAATATTTTCCTTTCCATTTCCCTTCCCATCCTATATTATAACTTCGGGGGGAGGTGGGGGAGGAATACCGACTGCCTGAGTTTCTGGCCCCAGCTGGGTGCAGAGTCTCGAGCCCCTACTGCTGTACCTGCATTAAATTAGTCGAATTTTTTAAAAGTACCATTCCCTTCTTTATTCAATAAATAGGTACTAAGCGCGGACTTTGCAGGAAGCGCGATGCACGCTGCACCTACAAGCTCGCGGACCACCGCGCGAGGGCACGAAGACAGATCTCCCGACGTCGGAGTCGGCGGGGCCCGAGTAGGAGCCCTCTTGGGAGCCGGGCGCCGGGGAAGGGGGATAGGGGATCCCCGGAGCGCCAGGGAAGCCAAGAGGCACAGGAGACTCACCTTTCCGCAGCTCCCGCTCCCACACGGTGACGATGGGCCGCGAGTGCTTGCGGTGGTGGATGAGCCACAGGGACAGGGTCTGCACGCTCTGCTGCGAGTTGCTCAACTCCGACAGCTTCTTCTCCAGCGCCGCCTCAGAGAAGGCGGACATCCCTCCAAAACCGCGTTCACGCCGTCCCACGCGGTGGGGCCAAGGGGAGGAGAGTTTCGCCGCGCTCGTCGCGGCCTCGCCCCCTCACCCCACCCTTCCCCACGCCCTCACCACCGACGCCGCTACATCCAAGTCCCTCCGCAAACCAGCAAGATGGCGTCCGGCCGGCAGTGACGTCACGGCAGGCCACCACGCCCCTCCCGCTACTAGCCCTGGGAAAGGAGGTGCCGCCCAGAGGCGGGACCACCGGGCGGAAGGGGTAGGGCCTAAGCTAGTGCCTGGGAAGTGGGCGGGGACAGGACTGGAGGCAGGGCTTGTGTTTGTGGGGCCTAGAATCCTTTTGGGGAATACTGTCTCTGCAAAATAAGCAGTTATTACAGGTAATTACACGGGTGAGCACATTGATTTAAATCGGTGCAGCCACCTTGGAAGTCTATTTACATGATTATTACTTTGATAACTACGCCATTATCTCAGCTATTCAGGAGGCTGAGGCAGGAGCATCGCAAACTCAAGACTAGTCTATGCTTCTTAGGGAGACCCTCTCTTAAAATAAAATTTTTAAAGGCCTGATGATGTAACCCGGTGATAGATTGCTTGTCTAGCATGCATGACACCCAGAGTTTAATCCCCACTGTTGAAAAACAAACAAAAAAATATAGTATAAACCACACTGGGGCAGGTGCCTATGGTCCCACTCAGGAGTTCAAGGCCAGCCTAGGAAACACAGCAAGGCCATGTGTTTAAAAGAACTAACGAAAAGAAAAAGAAAATACACCAATAAGGGGATGGGAGTGTAGCTCAGTTATACAGCATGGTTTCCTTGTGGGAGGCCCTGGAATCAATCCCCAGAAACAAAAAACAAAAATGGCCCTGGGATCAATTCCCAGAAACAAACAAACAAACAAACAAAAAACCCAGAAACAATAAATAAACAACAATCCACTTGTCGGTCTGTGGGAATTTGAGGTCTAAGCCAGATGCTGAAGACAATCTTCCCAAGGGGTCCACATGGTTTAATACAGGTTTGGCTGGTTTTTCTTCTCCAGGCTCAGCACTTAGCCTATTCTCCTCATATACATTACCCATCCCACCTGTGAGCTCTGCCTTCCATCACTACTACATTGTCCTGGGTGCCTAACATTATCGTCAACACCAAGTTTCTTGAAATCCAGAAGCCAGGCAACATAAAGTCTGTGCCCTTGACTCTGCTCATCCCTACTTCTGGGACTACTTGCCCATCTCTACAGACTATTCCTGTTTCCAGGAGAGGCTACAAGATAACAAAGCCACTTTATACCTCCAGAAGCACATGGTCATGATTCTCCTGCCTATTTTCTTGTACTCTGAACATCTGCTGGAGTAGCCCCTGAATGTTTTAAGTTGCTGAGGCTGGCCTTGAACTTGCAGTCCTCCTGCCTCAGCTCCCAAGTCTCTGGAACTACAGGCTATATTTTCATTTTTTATGATAATAATATGTTCATGTAGGGGCTGGCTCGGTCTTAGAGTGTTTGCCTTGCACATGTGAGGCCCTGGGTTCAACCCTCAGCACCATGTAAAGGTAAATAATAAAGATATTGTGTCCAGGGGCTGGGGATGTGGTCAAGTGGTAGTGCACTCGCCTGGCATGCATTAGGCACTGGGTTCGATCCTCAGCCCCACATAAAGATGAAATGAAGATATTGTGTCCACCTAAAAAAAAACTAAAAAGATAAATATTTTTTGAAAAAAGATATTGTGGGGCTGGGGATGTGGCTCAAGCGGTAGCGCGCTCTCCTTGCATGCGTGAGGCCCGGGTTCGATCCTCAGCACCACATACAAACAAAAATGTTGTGTCTGCGGAAAACTAAATAATAAATATTTAAAAATTCTCTCTCTCTCTTAAAATAAAAATTAAAAATAAAAATAAACTCTGCATCTTCCTGTCTCACCCTCCAGATCTGCTGGGATTACAAGCATGTTCCATCGCACCCAGCTCCCACACTTTAAAAAAAAAAAAAAAAGAAAAAGAAAAAGAAAAAAGATATTGTGTTCATCTATAACTAAAATAATTTTTTAAAATATGTTCATATATTACTTATATAGTTAAAAATAATTTCAGAGTGCTGGGAAGGTAACTCATGGGAGAGCAAGTGCTTTGAATGTACAAGGCCCTAAATCCAATCCCCAACAATGTAAAAAAAATTAATTTTCAAAAATATCTTCATTAATCCATCAAATTTTGACTTGGTATTTGCCTTTTATGGTAATTCACAAAGGATACCAAGAAACTGAACATTATCACATTTTAAATATTAAGAAACTTCCAGAAAGATAATAAGAAACCACAGAAATTCCTAAACCAGATTGAACAGTACTTTGAGAAGTACTATTCAAGAACATTGCACCAAGTATTCATCAATATGTTTATTCATCTGTTTGGTTATAAGACAGTTCATTCATCTGTTTCTTTATAAGTACAGTTCATCTTGCCCATTTTTCATGCAATAACTGGAAGTTCGAAGAGGAGAGATGAAGTAAGTCTCCTTTCTCCTTTTCTCACTCCCATGTCCATTCCTATGTCATCCTTCACTTTCCCCACTGAACATCCCTGTTGATCCAGTTCACTTAGCCTGGTTTTGAAAATTAACACAGACTGAGTTTAACCTACCTATCTTCAGAGACATATAAATATATTTAACACTATTCCCTTCCATGAGCTCTACAGCCACCAAAATTGCTACTTATCTTCTCCCAATTTGTGTCTTCACCTGTGATTTCAATTCTTCCCACTGTCTATTTCATTTGTACCTGAATTTTAAAAACCACCTTCCATTCCCACCCAATCCAATCCATGTAAGATTCTTTTCCTGTATTATCTACTGATTTGTATTCCTTCCTTTGCGATTAAACTACTAGTCTAAGTTATTTATAATTTAGTATATATTCTCCCCCACCTCCAGCTAGATTTACTCTCATGACTCAGTTGAAGAACCAACTCTTAGGTCTTCCTTGGTTTGCAATCTGACTTGGCTGTTTCTGATCGGAACTCCCACAGTATTCTGTACATGAATACCATGGCTTTCTGCTTTGGCCTGTTAGATCTATACTTACCAACATTGTTTCTGATTGCTGTGTTTTCAAAATGTCTATTATAACTGTTTTTGATACTTATGGCTAATTTTCATATCTTGTCTCCAAATTAAAAGAAGACAAAATTATCTTTATTCACAGAAGACATGACCTTATTTCATATGTTTAGTATACAGAAATCTTCAGTGACTCAAGAGGCTGAGGCAGAAGGATCACAAGTTTGAAGCCAGCCTTAGCAACTTAAGGAGACCCTGTCTCAAAAAAAAATAAAAGGGACGTTGGGGCGGAGAAAGGATGTTGGATGTGACTCAGTGATAAAGGTCTCTGGGTTCAAGTCCCAAAACTTCCCCCCACACACATACACAAAGATATAGAAATCTTAAACAATCCACAAAAAAAATATTAGAGCTAATAAACAAATCCAGCAAATTTGCATGATATAAGATCAACACACAATATACACTAGCAACAAATTTTGAAAATGTAAACACTTAAATGTACATATTTAAGTGTTTCACTTAGCATGATAGCCTCCAGATCCATCCATTTACCAGCAAATGCCATAATTTCATTCTTCTTTATGGCTGAGTAATAGTCCATTGTGTATATATACCACATTTTCCTTATCCATTCATCTGTTGAAGGGCACTTAGGTTGGATCCATAGCTTAGCCAGTTTAGTTTTATCACCAATTAACCAACAGGTATGAATTGACACTGTCCTCACCAGCCACCTAATTAGGTTCTCCATGATCATAGACAAGGAGTTTTTAAGTTCTGGAGAAAATTAAAGAATAACCTTAATGGAAAGGACTTTAGCAACTTCTGTTATAAACTTAAACGGCATAAACTTGTAGAGTGTGGATATAACATTAATTTTTCAAGGTAGAACATACACTGTCTTAAAAGAAAAATGTTATAATTACATCCTTACAGATTTCTCTGGGTTTTTAATACCATTAAAAAGATTCCAGGAAACAAATAAATGAGGATATTAAGTATTCATTATTACATCTGATGATTTAATAGCTCATTTTCAACAAAAGGACTATGAAGTATTGACTTGAATTAAGCAACAGAGGGTATTCTCTCTAAACTTTCTTTTTTTCCCTCTCTTTTTTCTACATGCCCTTCTGATCAGGGAACTCTTGATAATGAAATGGAATTTCACAGAATATGTCTCACAGGCTGCTCTTTAGTAAAATGGGGAATTGCAAGTAAAAAGATAACCTAAGTTGCTGACAGCTAGGCTCTAATGTTCCTAACAAAAAATATTCTCAGAGGATAGAAACAATAATTAGAGAAGCCTGTTCTGCAACTGCAATTGAGAAAGATAGTCAAGGCCACCCTAAAACCATAAAATTATTAATATAGTATAAATGACTGCAGTTCCTTTACCAATCACAAATCTCCAGACCCACCTTAACCCTATGGCCCTCTACATAAAAATTATCAAAGCTTTACTGAATCACCAAATTACCCTTGCTTTTGAACTGCATCAGTCTAGGACTCATGCTATAATCTCCTTAGAGCCCTTCAACACAAGTTTCAATCTATAATAAACACTTACCAATTAACTCTTTTTTTTTTTTTTTTTTTTTTTGGTGTCAGGGATTGAACCCAGGGGCACTTAACCTCACCCTCACATGCCCAGTCCTTGTAGATGAACACAATACCTTTATTTTATTTATTCATGTTTGTGGTGCTGAGGATCAAATGCAGGGCCTCACACATGGGAGGCAAGTGCTCTGCCACTAAGCCACAACCCCAACCCCCTTCCCAGTTCTTTCTTTCTTTATTTGTTTGTTTGTTTGTTTATTTGTTTGTTTATTTTTTGAGACAGGGTGTCACTAAATTGCTTAGGGCCTTGCTATTGTTGAGGCTGGTTTTGAACTTGAGATCCTCCTGCTTCAGCCTCCAAAGCCCCTGGGATTAGAGGTGTGTGCCACTGTGACTTTTTATTTTTTATTATGAGACAGGCTCTCACTAAATTGGGAAGGCTGGCCTTGAATTTACAAATCCTCCTGCCTTCAAAGTAGCTGAGATTATAGGAGTATGCCACCATACCCAGCTAGGTATTTCCTTTCACAAATTGGTTTAAATCAATAGATGAATGAATAAACAAAATGAAGCATATAGTATAATGAAAAATTATTCAGCCAATAGATGTTACCACATGGGTCAAAAAAAAAGTGGTATTAAAAGTGAATCTTGAAAACATTATGGGAAGTGACATAAGCCAGCCTTAAAAGGACAAATATTGTAGGATTCCACTTATATAACATACCTACAGTAGTCAAGTTCATTGGGACAGAAAGTGGATAGAGGTTACCAAGGGAAGGGAGGGAGGGAATAGTAAGTTATTTAATGGGTAGAGAGTTGCTGTTTGGGATGATGAAAAGTTCTGCAAATACATAGTGATACTGGTTGTGAATGCATTTTCTGCCACTGCATTGTACACATTTAAAAAATTAAAATCACAAATTTTATGTTATTTATATTTTACTACAAAAAAGAGAAAAACTGATTTCATTTTTTATTATAGAAAATTTCTAGAATATACAAAAGTTAAAAGTTCATGAAAGGCTGGGGGTATAGCTCAGTGATAGAGTGCTTGCCCAGCATGCACAAAGCCGTGGGATTGAGCCCAAGCTCTGGGGAAAAAAACAAAACAAACAAACAAACAAAAAAAAAAAAAACACAAAAAACCGAAAAACAAAAATAAGCACATGGAAAAAAAAAAAAAAAAAGACTCTCTCTGTACCTATCACCAGTTCAATAATTATCAACTCCTGGCCAAACTTTTCTACATGACTCTCCTACTGCATTATTTTGCAGCAGATGTTGTATCATTCCATCTATCATTCAGAATTTCAAATTCATAATAAATTTAATTTTGTTTTGTTTTCTTTTATTTTGTTTTTGGCACTAAGGGACTGAACCCAGGGGCGCTCTTCCGCTGTGCAACATCTCCAGTTCCTTTTATTTTTTTTATTTTGAGACAGTCTTGTTACCAGAAGCTTTGTCCTTATCCCCAATGTTAACCCAATAATGAGGACATGGTCTTGAGAAAAAGAAAAAACAAGTTTTACTGCTTTACTGGTGAAGGAGAAACACGGGGGACCCCTGTCCCAGAGTCTGTGATTCTGACCATCAGGAGGAACAGAGGCCTTCTAAAGAGGTGACTCAAAGGCTACATTCCAGGTGTTCCCTGTCAGGGGTCCTAATTCACTTGTAGCCTTGAGAGAGCTGTTTCTTAGGTCTTCTGGTGCCATCCCTGAAGTCTGAATTACTTCATTCCTGTGGTATGTGTGCTCAAGGACAGATAACTTGGCCGAGGACAGGAAGAAAGTAGGGTCATCTTGCTTCCCCCCAAGGTTAGGGAAAGGGAGAGGAAAAGGGGAAAGGAAAAAAAAATATGTCAGATTTAAAATAAGACGCGGTGGGGCTGGGGTTGTGGTTCAGGGGTAGAATGCTTGCCTGGTATGTATAAGGCACTGGGTTCAATTCTCAGCACCATTTATATAAATAAATTAATTAAATAATGTCCACCAACAGCTAAGAAAAAAGATTTTAAAAAATAAATAAAATAAGCTTTAATGGGCTGGGGATGTGGCTCAAGCGGTAGGGCACTCACCTGGCATGCGCGAGGCGCTGGGTTCGATCCTCAGCACTACATACAAATAAAATAAAGATGTCGTGTCCACCGAAAACTAAAAAAATAAATATTAAAAAAAATTTCTCTCTCTCTCTCTTAAAAAAAAATAAATAAATAAGCTGTAGTAACAAAGCAGCAAGGTTAAGTCCAGAGCAAGAAGTGGAGCCCTGTTACAGTCTCACTAAATTGCTTAGGGACTCACTAAATTGCCAAATCTGGCCTCAAACTTGCAATCCTCCTGTCTCAGCCTTCCAAGGCCCTGGGATCATACAAGTATGCCACTCACTGTGCCTGGCAATTTTTTACCAGGAATTTGTATTATTCATTTAAAACCCAGCTCAGGTACCACTTCCTCTGTAAAACCTTTCCCCAGCTGGGCATGGCGGTACATGCCTATAATCCTAGTGGCTCAGGAGGCCAAGGCAGGAGGATCACAAATTCAGAGCCAACCTTGGCAATTTAGTAAGGCACTAAGCAACTTAGAGAGATTCTGTCTCAAAATAAAAATAAATAAATAAATAAATAAATACAAATAAGGTGGGGCTGGGAATGTGGCTCAGAGGTTAAGCACCCTTGGTTCAATCCTCTGTACCAAAAAAAAAAAAAAAAAAAAAAAAATTAAAAAAAAAATTCCCCATCACCCCCAGAGTCATCGTGACCTACTCCTTCCTATGTATCTATGATTCTTCCCTTCGCTCTTAAACAGGGTCTCTCAAACTTTGATTGGCATGATTGCTATTTTGAGGCAAGTATGAGATAGTTTGAATATGTTCATGTGTTGGAAACTCAATCTCCAAATTCATATGTTAATGGAATTTAGAGATGAGGCCTTTGGAAGGTAAATAGTATTAGATGAGGTCATGAAAGACCCCATCTTATTATTAGTCATTTTTTAAGAAGAGAAAGTGAGACCTGGATATATGCTTGCTCTATTTTGCCATTGCATGCCCTCTGCCATGTTATGATGCAGCAAGAAAGCCTTCCTTAGATTCCAAGCAGATGGTGGCACAATGCTCTTGAACTTCCCATCCTCTATTATCTTGAGCCAAATAAACTTCTATTATTTTGGGGGTGGGGATGGGGGTAGGTTCTAGAGATTGAACTCAGGGGCACTCAAACACTGAGCCACATCCCCAGCCCCATTTTGTATTTTATTTAGAGACAGAGTCTCACTCAGTTGCTTAGTGCCTTGCTTTTGCTGAGGTTGGCTTTGAACTTGGGATCCTCCTGCCTCAGCCTCCCAAGCCTCTGGGATTACAGGGGTGCACCATTGTGCCAGGCTAACTTCTATTATTTATACAATACCAAATCTCAGGGGTTTATTTGTAGCAACGAAAAATGAACTGAATGGGAGGTTGTCCTCTGTATTACATGCTGCTTAGTACCATCCTGCCTTCTACTGACTATATGTAAGCAGCAAACTATGCGCCCTCCTTTGTGACAATCTAAAAATGTTTCCAGGCCTTGCCAAATGTTCCATGGTGGTGATGGTGGTGGGTCTATCACCCTTCATGAAAATTACTTAAAACCGCCCTAACAAATTGTACTACGAGATGTTTTCTTCCACATTTCTCTGTTTCTAAGGTCTGAAAGAATTGGGATACCTATTCCTTCATCTTAGTGTAGCCAATGTCTGCTTCTTGCAGAGAACATCATGGGAAGCAGATACAAGGCCAGTGAGCTTTGGCAGATCTTGACACAACATCACAGAAATCTCTAACCAGCCTTTCATGCACTTAGACACTTCTACAATATCACAACTATTATCCCTCCAACCTCTGTTAAAAAGTCGAGTCACTGAAACTCATCTCCCTACACCGGGAGCTTCCTTTTGTCACAGTTCTTTGGTGGTAAAGCTGCTCACTCTCTGACTTTACCCAATTGTCCCATCTCCACCCTCTGAATTCTTAGAAAATGAACCTGACTCCTTGGATGAGGATGTAGCTCAGTGGTAGTGTACTTGCCTAGCATGCACAAGTCCCTGAGTTCAATCCCCAGGACTGCCCCTCTACCCAAATAAGGAGCCTAACTTTACTTCCACAAAACAGCCCTATAGATGTATGAAAACCACCATTACACTCAGCCATTTGGTCCTTCACCAAAGTTTTATTTGAAAAAGGGAAAAGTAACCTCTGACAAGGAGAACTGGCCGGGCTCCAACAGCTTGCCCTCTATGACGTTAGGGGGTGGTCTGGCATTCATATGTCTGGCCACAGTATTTTCCTGATTAAAATGCTTTCGTAGAACACTTACACTAGACAAGCTCACTGTTTGATCTTGAAAGTGTGTCATAAACAAAACAAAAACAAGACCACTTCCGAAGTCTTATCTAGGCACACACATACACAAAACAAGGTGGGTATGTAAATCACAGAATTACCAAAAATGGCCTTCTCCCCACTGATATGAGCGCTGCTTCTTTCTTCTTGCCTCCTTCTGAGACCAGCAAAGGACCTGTAGTCCTCGTAGATTAGATAATAATCGATCAGGTCAGGTTCAAAAGATGAGGACTGATTATCAAAGCAAGGGAAAGGGTTTGCTAACACCTCTGGTTGTACTTTCCTGCTCAACCGGTTCTAACGCCTCCTGAGATCCAAACTATCAACACAAGCAATTACTCCCTGGGCTGCTCCTTCCTGCCCTTAAGCACATTTGTGGGAGGGAGGAAGGGAAAGGGGGAATCTGGGATCTACAAAAAGGCTAGACATACCCAGCTCTGTACCCTGCTGTCTCTCCAGAGAAGTCTGCCCTCTCTGTTCTCTTTCTTTTCTTTCTTTCATTCTTTTTTTGGGGAGCATTAGAGTACTATTTTGTTTAGTCTGTAAAACCTTAACTAAGATATTTTAGTCAGTTTTGTATTTTTTAAAATTTTCTCTATTTAGTTATACATGACAGTAGAACGCATTCTGACACATAATACATAAATAGAGTATAACTTCTCATTCGGTTGTACATGATGTAGGATCACACTGACCATGTAGTTGTATGTGCACATAGAGTATTAATGTCCAATTCATGCTACTATTCTTCCTACCCCAATACCCCCCTCCCTTCACTCCACTCCTCTCTGCTTAATCCAAAGTACTTCTATTCTTCCCTAGTCCCCTGACCCTTATTATGAATTAGCATCTACGTATCAGAGAGAATATTCAGTCTTTGTTTTTTGGGGATTGGCTTATTTCACTTAGCATGATAGTCTCTAGCTTCATTTCATTTACTGGCAAATGCTCTAATTTATTTCATTCTTCTTTAAGGCTGAGTAATATTCCATTGCATATATGTACCTCTTTATCCATTTGTCTGTTGAAGGGCACCTAGTTTGGTTCCATAGTTTAGCTCTTGTGAGTTGAGCTGCTATAGACATTGATGTGACTGCCTCACAATAGTGTGCTGATTTTAAATCCTTTGTGTATATATTGAGGAGTGCAATAGCTGGGTCAAATGATTCCATTCCAAGTTTTCTAAGAATCTCCATACTGCTTTCCAGAGTGGTTGCACCAATTTGCAGTCCCACCAGCAATGTATGAGTGTACCTTTCCCCTCACATCCTTGCTAACACTTATAGTTGCTTGTATTCTTGATAATTGCCATTCTGACTAGCATGAGATGAAATCTTAGAGTATTTTTGTTTACTTTTCTCTAATTGCTAGAGATCTTGAACATTTTTTCATATATTTGTTCATTAATTGTATTTCTTTTTCTGTGAAGTGTCTGTTTAGTTCCTTAGCCCATTTATTGATTGGGTTGTGTGTGTGTGTGTGTGTGTGTGTGTGTGTGTGTGTGTGTTAAGTTTTTTGAGCTGTTTATGTTCTCTTTCTTAAGTAAAACTTGCTTTCTACACTTGCCTCAGAGTTTCTCAAGTGTTTAATCTTCAATCCGATCCTGATTTCCAGTACAGTATCACTCCTAGATAAAATCCACTAAGAATTATTCGTGTTTCCTGAAAGCTTCCAATTCAGAGCAAGCCCCTTGAATCCTCCTCCAAATCCCCCAAGTTAAACTCAGTACTCTTTATGAACACTTTCATTGAGATGCTCCATGATTCCCCCTGGTGTACATGCTCCCTCATTGCAACAAGCCCCAAACTCAGTATGTTCGGCTATGAGTGTATTTCTGGTGGTCTGTGGCTGAGAGCGATGAAGTACTCAGATCTGAGCCAGGTACTGGGAAACAGAAATAAATAAAACAGACAACAATTTGTCAGAGCTTTCAGGGAGGCGAAGAATGAACCATGTATATGATAGAGGCTAGTGGTAAGGAGAAAAGGGTAAAGAATTAAAATTTTCCAATTGGTTAGCCAAGGAAAGCTTTACTGAAGTGACACTCCAAGATCTGGAGGACGGGAGGCATGAGCCACACAGCTATTTTAGGATGTGCAAGCAAAGGAAAGTCCAATGTAGAGGTCCTAGGATGTAAGTGTGACTAGTGTCACTCAGGGACAGCAAGGAGCACTCATGCAGCTGGAGAGGGGTGGTCAGAGAAGAAAGAAACTGGGGACAGTCAGTAAGATGGGTGGAGGGTGAGAGCAAGGTTCATACAGAGCCTCGTAAACTGCTGCAAGGATTTTGGCTTTTACACTGATCTAGGTGGGAAGTTATTGGAAAGTGTTGACCCGAAAAGGGCATGGTTGGATTTATGTTTTAATTAAAAACAGAAATACTTTAGCTGATGTATTAAAATGGTGGGAGTGTGAGGACAAAGACGGAAGCATGGAGAATTATTATTGGTAACACGGGAAGTGAGGAGCAGGCAGATTCTGGGTATACTTTGAAGATAGAACAAGTAGATTTATTGATATGGGGGCAGGGGTGAGAGAGAAAGTCAAAGACCATGCTAAAGTATTCAGCCCAAGCTAAAACTGCAAGGCTGAAACCACCATTAACTGAGACAGAGAAGACAGTGGGAAGGCATGGATTTGAGGAAAAAAAGAACAGGAATTTATATTAAATTTACATTAACCGGTGGATATGTTGAGTAGGCAAATTCAGAGAGTTCTGGACTGGAGTTGTAACTTTGGGGGTTTGGTGAGGACAGTAGCATCTAAAGTTGTGAGACTGGATGAGATCGCCAAGCAGGGACATGTAGACTGATGGAGGTCAAGGATTGAGCTCAGGGTTCTCCAGATGTTCAGAGGCTGAAGAAGTGAGAAGAAATGAGTGTGTCTCCCTCCCCCCCACCAAAAAAAAAAAAAGTTAAAAGAACCATTAACATGGGAAGAAACCAGTAGTGTGGAATTTTGAAACTGGCAAGAATGCATTTGATTTGCTAACAGATCAAATAAAATGAGGTCTGAGAACTGACAGTTGGATCCACAACATCTTTCTTGGACCTTTTCTTTTTGGGAGAAACATCTGGGCTCTTAATAATTTTTTAAAATAAAATTTTACTTTCTTATATACCATGTAATTTACCTATTTATCTTATTTTCTGGGTACCTATTTTTACTAGAATGAAAGCTTGATGAGAGTAGGGATTTGGTCTATTTTACCAATTAACAGAACACTGCATAGAACAGCGTGTGGTCGTAGTAGAAGCCCCATAAGGATTAGTTGAATCATGGCTTTCAGATCCATCACAATGTTGACTTCACATCTAGGAACATGTTCCTTTGGCAATGTTTCCCTAAAGTGATTAGAGCATGTTCTAGCCAAGTCTTGGAGTATTAGGATGACTCTCCTGAGTTTATAGCCTGGCATTTTATGGTGTGGTTAGCAAGCCCTGCTTGTTTGGCAGGCATATGCAGGCAGCTACCAAATACCTCCCTATCTAGAACCATGCACTTTTCCTATGAATTGAAGAAAAAAAATTCATGGCCAACCAGTTCAGGATGAGTACTGTATCTCCAAAAGTGGAACCCCACTCCTCAAAGGGAATAGAGAAAAAGGACATCAGACCTCGGACTGGGACATCTCTTTTAAGATACGGATGCCCAAAAGGGAGGGAGGGTAGGATGGGTGCATGGGGGCAGGAAAGATGGTGGATTGAGATTGACATCATAACCTTGGGAACATGTATGACTGCACATATGGTGTGATGCTATGTCGTGTACAATTATAGAAATGTAAAGTTGTGCTGCAATGGTGTACAACGAATCAAAATGTCATATATACCTAGTTAAAATAAATTAAAAAATAATGGTACCTCATATTAAAAAAAAAAAAAAAAGATAGGCTTGCCCTGCCTGAGTTCCTTAATTTTTCAGCATTGAAGTCTGGAAAACAGGAGTTCAAGCCTTGGGCTGGGGATGCAGCTCAGTGGTAGAGTGCTTGCCTAGCATGCATGAGGCTCTGGGTTTGATCTCCAGCATCCGGGGTAGCGGGGAAAGAAGTTCAAATTTCATATTGGCACAAAAGTCAAAAATCTCACTGAACTTTATTTTTTCATCTGTAATATCAACCTAATAAGATCTATATTGTGATATATTGAGAGGCTGTTATCAGAACTAGAGAGAATTATGTTGTGGACTACAGTAGACCTTACTAAATGCCATTCATATATTTTAAATTCCATAACCCCTTCTAATTTTCCAAGTGTTTTATAATAAGATAAAGAGGGAGTAAAAAGGCTGGAATCTGCAATTATGTGTACATCTGTAATCCCAACGGTTGGGGAGGCTGAGACAGGAGGATCACGAATTCAAAGCCAGCCTCAGCAATTTATGGAGGCATTAATCAACTCAGTGAGACCCTGTCTCTAAATAAAATACAAAATGGGGCTGGGGATGTGGCTCAGTGGTTCAGTGCCTCTGAGTTCAATCTCCAGTACCAAAATAAAAGGAGTAAATAGTTTATTTTTAAGAAAAATTCCATAAAATAATAAAAAAAGAACAACTACAATATCTGTCCTTTTGTGCCTGGGTTATAACACTTAGCATGATATTTTCTTTTTCTTTTTTTTTTTTTTAAGAGATAGGGGGGGGGGGAGAGAGAGAGAGAGAGAGAGAGAGAGAGAGAGAGAGAGAGAGAGAGAATTTTAATATTTATTTTTTAGTTCTTGGCGTACACAACATCTTTGTTGGTATGTGGTGCTGAGGATCGAACCCCTGGCCGCACACATGCCATGCGAGCGCGCTACCACTTGAGCCACATCCCCAGCCCAATTAACATGATATTTTCAAGACTTATCCATATTACAATTTTATTTTTAAATTGCATTTTTTCTCACAAGACTGAAATCCTGTGGGATTTACCATTTTATTTCATGAAAAGTTACCTGCATCTTTTTCCAAGACCACTCAATTCATGTCCACGGTCCATTTCTTCTATCCAAGAATATAAATATCTTTATATTTATTTAAACATTTGGATCCATCATTAGCACTTGAAGTTCTTGTCACATAGAGCTCCAATTAAATCTTCTTCTTGATTTGTAAAATTCAAAGTTGCATTGAAATTCCACAAGGAGGCAGGCTAGTTCCATTAAATTTGGCTTCCTGCAAGAATTTAAATACATTCTAAATGTGATGTATATTCTTAATGGAATATTATTCAGCTTTAAAAAGGAACGGTTATTATGACATGTGCTAAAAAATGGATGAATTTCTTTCTTTCTTTTTCTTTTTTTGTACCAGGTATTGAACCCAGAACCACATCCTTATTAACACTGAGCCACATCCTCAGACAGGTTCTCCCTGAGTGGCTTAGGGCCTTCACCAAATTGTTGAGGTTAGCTTTGAACTCCTGATCCTCCTGCCTCAGCCTCCTGAGTTGTTGGGATTACAAGCGAATGCCACCACACCTAGCAGGTGACTGTACCTTAATGAAATTACACCAGAGGCAGTGGCACAGGCCTGTAATCCCAGAGGATTAGGAGGAATCATGAGTTCAAAGCCAGCCTCAGCAAATAGTGAGGGCCTAAGTAACTCAGCAAATCCTTGTCTCTAAATAAAAATATAAGTACCCTGGGTTCAATTTTTTTTTTTACAAAATTGTAAAAAAAAAAAAAAAAAAAAAATCACACTAAGTGAAACAACCCAGTCACAAAAAGACAGTATGTTCCATTTACCTGAGGCTTTTAAAGTAGTTAAATTCAGAGACAAATTAGAATGGTGTTTGCCAGGGTCTGTGGAAAGGGGGAATTATTGCTTAATGGGTATTGAGTTTCAATTTCAGAAGATGAAAAAGTTCTGGATATGAATATGGTGACAATTGTACAACAACGTGAATGCCATTGACTTTACTTTAAAAAATGGTTAACATAGTAAATTTTATGGTGCATATTTTGTCACAATAAAAAAGATTAAAAAAATCAAAAACAAAAAGAAATTTACAAAGTCTCCCTCTTAACTGTATATCTCCCCAGAAATCTGAATATACACCCCACATCCACGCATAAATTACTTGATGTGATAAATTATATACTTAAAAGAGAAAAATCTACTTTTTTTTTTCAGGAATTTTTTTTTCTTTGCAGTAGAGTTCTATAAGCTTTACTTATGGATAAATTTGTGTAACCACCACTAAATTCAGGGTACGGAATGGTTCCATTACCCCATAAAGAACGCCTGTGTTACCACTTTATAATGCTGTCCCCAATGTTAACTCTGGGAAACCACTTATCTGTTGTCCCCATCGTACTATCATTTCTAAAATCTCATACAAATGGAAACTTCCAACATGTAACCTTTTGGGTCTGCCTTCTTTCACTTAGCAAAATGCCTGTGACATGGACATTGTTGCCTATACAGTAGTCTACTGTTGTTTTTTTATTTTAATTTTTATTTCTTTAGTTGTTGATGGACTTTTTATTCCTTTATTTATATGTGGTGCTGAGAATCAAACCCAGTGCCTCACACATGCTAGGCAAGTGCTCTACCACTGAGCCACAACCCCAGCCCTAGTCCACTGTTTTTAATACATTGTAATGTTTCAGTATACAAACACCCTACAGTATTGTTTTTCCATTCAACTGTTGAAGGACATTGGGTGCTTTCCAGCAGCTTGTGATTGTGAACAGAACTGTTGTACAGGTTTTTGTGTAAACTTAAGTTTCTAGGGTAAATACAAGGGTCAAAACGCAGGCACGTGTTGACCTTTGTTAGAAATTTCCACATTGCTTTCCCACCAGCAATGTATGAAAGTTCAGTTGCTCCACATCCTTGCCAGAATCAGCTTGTCTATATCTAAAAAGATCCTACTAGAATTTTGATTGAAATGGAAACATTTATTATGTTGAGTTTTTTAATCAATAAATTTGATACATTACAATTTTTTAAAGTTTTCAGCATAAACATCCTGTACATATTTTGTGAAAATTACACACAAGCATTGCATTTGGTGTGTGTGTGGGAAACTACTGTAAAAGCATATATATATATATATATATATATATATATATATATATATATATATATATATTTTGTGTATGTATGTGTGTGTGTGTGTGTATTTGTGTGTGTGTGGTGCTGGGGATCCAACCCAGAA
Organism: Callospermophilus lateralis; assembly: GCF_048772815.1. Classification (NCBI taxonomy): domain Eukaryota; kingdom Metazoa; phylum Chordata; class Mammalia; order Rodentia; family Sciuridae; genus Callospermophilus; species Callospermophilus lateralis. Next base: position 35,193,585 of record NC_135321.1, on the reverse strand, counting down.
ACTTGAGCTTGCTGGGCAAACATTATTTCCTAGCTACATCCCCAGCCCTGGAATTATTTATTTTTTGGAACTGGAAATTGAACCAGGGGTGCTTGCCAGGTTTCCAGCCCTTTTTATTTTTAATTTTGAGACAGGAATCTCACTGAGTTGCTTAGAGCAAAACTAAGTTGCTGAGGCTGGCCTTGAACTTGTGATCCTCCTACCTCAGGCTCCTGAGTTGCTAGGATTAAGGTCTATGCCACCATGTCTGGCTGGAATTTTTGTTTTAAAAATTTAGTTCCTCAGGTCAGGGATGAGAGGTGGGAGGGAAAGGGAGAGAGAAGGGAAATTGCATGTAAATGGAAGGAGACCCTCAGGGGTATACAAAATTACATACAAGAGGAAGTGAGGGGAAAGGGGGAAAAATATAAGGGGGAGAAATGAATTACAGTAGAGGGGGTAGAGAGAGAAGAGGGGAGGGGAGGGGGGAGGGGGGATAGTAGAGGATAGGAAAGGCAGCAGAATACAACAGACACCCGAATGGCAATATGTAAATCAATGGTTGTGCAACTGATGTGATTCTGCAATCTGTATACGGGGTAAAAATGGGAGTTCATATCCCACTTGAATCAAAGTGTGAAATATGATATATCAAGAACTATGTAATGTTTTGAACAACCTACAATAAAAATTAATTTAAAAAAAAGAAATGAATTTGTTAAAAAATTTTGAATATCTAATAAATTGAAAAAACAAAAAAATAAAAATTTAGTTCCTAATTGGTAATTGCTGACTTTTGTGTGTTGACTTGATATTCTGTACAATGATAAACTCAGTAGTTTTAGGAAGGTTTTTTTTTTTTTTCTCAGAATGGGGACAAAACTGGGCCTCATGTGTGCCAGGCAAGCATTTTACAAGAGTTATATCTGCAGCCCTCCTGGGGATTTTCAATATGTCATCATGAATAGCAACAACTTTATTCATTTATCCAGCTTACATGCATTTAAAAATTTTGGAGGGTGATTTATTGGGAATTGAACTTTATCACTGAGCTACATCCCCAGCCCTTTTAATTTTTTTGAGACAGTGTCTCACCAAGTTGTTGAGGCTCACCTATAACTTGGGATCCTTGTATGTCAGCCATCCAATTAATAATTTTTTGCCTTATTTTGATGGCTAGGATTTCCAGAACAATTATTGAAAATGATTGGTGGGAATGGACATCCTTACATCTGCTTTTAGAGGAAAAGCGGTTCTCTTTTGCTAGTCTGATGTTAGCTATAGTTTACTGAGTTTTATTTTTCTGTCATAATTGGTTACCTTTTATCAAATGTTTTTTCTGCATTGATACACTCATGAGTTTTTTCTTCTTAGTCTTCAGTTTTCTGGTCATTCTTGTTAGGTTTTTATATCACGGTAATGTTGTCTTCATGAAAGGAGTTGGGAAGTGTTCTATTCTCTTTATAAAGATCATTTAATATTGGTGTTATTCTTCTTTACATATTTGGTAGAATTCAACAATGAAGTCAGAAATTTATTTTACAGAGGCTCACTATAACTTGTTTCTTTTACTAGTTACGGTACTATTTATGTTGCTTATTCATCTTGGATGAGTTTTACTAACTTGTGGTTTTTGAAGAATTGGTACATATGATCTAAGTTGCCAAATTTATATAAAGTATGCCCTTATCCTTTTATTTTGAACTGAATAAAAATGCAAATGCAACATATCAGAATTTGTGGGATGTAGTTAAAGCAGTGTTTAGAAGGAAATTTATAGTATTAAGATGCTTATTCTGCTGTCATATACAACTAAGTAGAACAAATCAAAATTTTAAAAAAGATGCTTATATTAAATACTTCAAATCAATATTCTAAGCTTCTGGTTAAAAATGAAAAACAAATTCAAAATGTATGAAAGAAAATACAGAAATAAATTGAAAACAGATCAGAGAAAATGAAACAGCTTATTTGAGAAAAATCACTTTGATATACTCTATAGTTGAACTAATGAAAATAAACCTATTTGTTCTTAAACATATGGCCTGCTTTTATGATTGTGATTCTATTTGTCTCATTTTTTTATTCAAGATATCTTTATTTGTGTCTTTCCAATCAGTTTCACAATCCTCTCTCTCCTGAAGATCAGTTTTTGGTCTGGATCCTATAGCTCCTTCATCTTCCTCTCATTTTTATTCTCCTACAGAGCTACAGGAAATACCTGCTTAAGTCTTGCACATACCCACTAATGGGTTCACACTAAAGTGGGAACCATGGTTCTATTCATCTTGTTTTGGGGGACAGGTCCAGATACCCCCATCTTCAGAATCTCTGTGGAAAACATACAAGTTTCTATGTTCTCCAAACTCCTAGACGAATATTTCCAGCTATTATAGGAACTTCTTTATCTTGCACTAATCTAGCAGTGGCACTACAGTAGGGTCTAGATGTTTCTGAAGCAGAGTAATCATTCAGCTAAAGGAGCAGATGCTTTATTTTATCCTTACAGGTGCTCCCAACCAAGTAATTATTTTATTACTCATATTCCTTTTTTTAAAAAAACTTATAGTTGGACACAATACCTTTTTATTTTTATTTATTTTTATATGGTGCTGAGGATTGAACCCAGGGCTTCGCACGTGCTAGGCAAGCACTCTACCACTGAGCCACAACCCCAGCCCTTCCTTTACTCTGTTTGGGTAACAGAATGCTGGTCTCTTAGAAGGTCATAAGTAGGAGGTGGGACATTGTTCAATTGTTGTTGATTCTCATTAGAATTTAGACAAATAATACTCTTGCCAGGTGTAGTGGTGCACACCTTTACTTACAGTGACTTGGGAGGTTGGGGCAAAAGGATCACAAGTTTCAGGTCAGCTCTGATAATTCAGCCAGACCCTCAGCAACTTAATGAGACCCTGTCTCAAAGTAAAAAGTAAAAAAAAGGACTGGGGACATGGCTTAGTGGTAAAGTGGTCCTGGGTTCAATCCCAAGTACCGAAAAAAAAACTTAAAAACCTCTTTTTTCTCATCTTTTCGGGCTGGCTGTTTAAAAAAAAAAAAAAAAAAAAAAAAAAAAGGGACACCTGGGAAGAAACTGTGGACCAACAGTCTTTGAAATACCATTTATGATAAAGAATTTAGAACCAGAATAAGGTTACCCCTAAAATAATATATAAGTAATCCAGATACTATAATCTAGATTATAATTTAGAAAACCAGATTTATCAATTTTACAGAAACAGAAAGTAGAATGGTAGTTACCAGGGTTGGGGGTGGGAGGGTGAGGAATTATTGTTTTATGGGTATAGAGTATATTTTGCAAGATGAAAAAAATTCTGGAGGTCAAATGCACAACAATATGAATAGATTCAACACTACTGAAATACACACTTAAAAATGGTTAAGATAGTAAAACGGAATAAAGAATATGTGATATCTGATATTGAGTTGACAAGAAAAATTTATTTTGTAGGAAAGAAACATCTAGATATTGCCACAGATGGCCCTGGTATGTCCACAGTACCATATATAAAAGGACAATTGCTCACAATGACAACACTGAAGCACTGAATGATACCAAAGTACTTTCTGAAATCCAAGAAGTCAAATTACACTTAGAATGGGTTCTGATGTCCTCACATAGATCAAAGTTTTAATACTCTGACATTGGGAAAACCAGATAATCAATCATTATTATAGCTTTTGGTGATATATAACTTGGTGATAAGCAAGTCTTTTGGTGATAAACTTACAATACTCATCTGGCATATTGCCACACAAATAGTTAAAAATCCAATTTATTGGTCAAGTGACATATTGTTTGAATTCATTAAATATATTTGGACTTCATTTATACAAACCAATGTACAATAAGTTACCATATGAAAAGTGCTCACTGTTTTTACAGGATCGTTAATACTTTGGGAAAGATGTGTGTGAATGAACTCTATACTACTTTTGCCTTTTAAAATTTGCATCTAACATTTCTGCTCAATATTGCAACCAATTTTGTGATTTTTGTAAGAAATCAACAAGTCTTCAATTCTCAAATTCTTCTCTTTTCTTCCTCATCATAGCTTAAATTCAGTAAAGATCAATAGGTATCTTAGGCTTTGTGTACATTCTTACTCCTTAACACCAACAGTTCTTCAGAGGCCTGAAATCCAGTATAGGAATTACTGGTTACATTAAGTTCTACAAAAAGCATTAAAACATTTTCCCTGAAATATACAGAACATGTCATGCCAAGTCTCTTTTATACACTAAACTGGAAGTATTGGTTATTTGCACACATTTCCAAAACAGAATAATTTAAACATTAAACCGTACCTTCTATCTTATTTTTATTTTTTATTTTTTGGTACCAGGGATTGAACCCAGGGGGCTTAGCCATTGAGCCATATCCCCAGCCTTTTTTTTTTTTGAGACAGGGTCTCGCTAAGTTGCTCAGGACTTTGCTAAGTTGCTGAGGCTGGCTTTGAACTTGCGATCCTCCTGCTTCAGCCTCCTGAGTTGCTAGGATTACAGGCGTACGCCACCACGTCCAGCTAAACCATACCTTTATGTTATTAACATAACTGACCTTATAAGCGCAACAAATGGCAATATTCAATACAAAAATCACAAAATCCACTAGCTTTAAATGCTGCATTTTGTAGCACAAACTCATCTTCCTATGACCTAAACTATTGACAGCAATATTTTTTAAGCTACTCTAGCATTCATATCCTAATTAGAAATTTATACGAAACACAATTTTATGTTCAAATATGGAAATAAGTAACATAATTCCAAAACCCAAAAGTATCCCAGCATTCTGTAAAAAGAAATAGCCCCAACGGCTACATCCATGGTCACTAGCATCATTGTGCAGCATCTCAGGTACCTTAAAGAGAGGGGGGGAAAATAAGAGTCAACATTTAAATTTTTAGAACTACAGATTAATTTTCCAAAAATTTTTTAGGATAGTATACCAACTTTTATTTGTAGTTGAATATACTATGGGCAATTCATGAAAATATACATACTAACTCTAGGTAATGTTAATAGCACTTCCTAGTAGTTTAATTAACAATGATTATTGTGTTTTGAGCAAGTGAAAATTTTTATTAGTCCAGTTTGCTCCACTGTGAAATAGAAAACTATATTGATTGTCCTGCTTCAATTGATTGCCTGCATATCTGAACTAAACACAATGCATGGCTCACCTGAGTTCAGAGACCGGAAACCTTACACTACATAAAGTTTCAGCAATAAGATTGGCTGAGATTGTTTATGTGAACTTTGGTGACAAAAGCATATATAACTCCTTTGACAATAAGGACACTTTCAGCATTCTGAAATACACACAGCATGCCAACAATGTGGCTTGTTCTAGGTTTCCTACAAATCTATAGACAATTCAGTGCCTAATATCAAGACTCTACTGTAAAAAGATATATCAGAAGGGGCGAGTATTTATATGTATCTGGATATACATTAGGTAGCATAAAAATGTGCCTGTAATTAATCAACAATCACTCAACAGAATCTGTATTTTTATATCCCACTTTTAAAAATTTAGAATCATTTATTACTGCTGCATTTAACATAAAACCTTTTTGTGAATGAACTTTTACTGAATATTTCTTTTATTTAAGTAGTCAATGTCTGACTTCTTAAAAACTTACCATATCAACCAGAGCGACATACATGAATAAGCCAGCAGTAAGTGCAAATATCCACATGGAAACATTTTCAGCATAATGACCAATGAAAATTCCTGTTGCCATCCCAAGATAGGCCAGCATGGCTGACAAAGCGTTGTAAAGCACAGCCTGCTTAACGGTCATGCCAGCCTTCAATAAAACAGCAAAGTCACCTTTAATAGAAAATAGGATGAAGTAAGTGCGAAGTCATTTTTAAGATACCTTCTCTGATTTAAGGAAATTCTCCAATTTTTTTTTTTAAGGCAGGCAGGGAGAAAGAAAGAAATACCCAGCGTTAGAGCAGTGTTAATCACTAGAAATCATCCTAACAGTTCTATAAACTAAAAAAATCTTTTACCAAAGTTTTCTTGAGGCTTGCACTTTTGTCAGTGAATAAATACCATGAGTCTACTGACCATTGTGCTTTTAATAAATACCATGAATCTACTGACTATTGTTCTTTTGCTCTGCTTCAGGGAGCTTAGAACTGGCAACAAAGGGGGAGGAGAGGGTGGAGAGTACACATGAAATCATCAGCAAAAGCTAAAAGCACAATATAATTATGAGCTAATGAGTGTAATGTTACAATTTAAAAGGCGAAAAAGAGATGGAAATAGTTCAAAGAGGCCTCATGAGGCATGACGGATCTAGAATATGGAACACAAGTGAGATATTGAGGCTTATGAGTCCAAAAGTTGAACACATGCCAAGAAACAAAACAGAAAATGTTATCAGGGGTACGTGAACGAATGTGACCACAAGAAGAAAAACTAGAACACAAACTGGGATCCAAAATAACTATGAAGGTTTCAATTACCAATGACAAAGAATATTATTTAAAATACAACTCATTAGCCAAGCATGGTGGTGCAGGCCTATACTTCTAGCAACTTGGGAGGCTGAATTAGGAGGATCACAAGTTTAAGTGCAGTCTCAGAAACTTAGATCCTGTCTCAACACAAAAAGAAACTAAAGCCCCCGACCAAATCTCATCAATTCCCTCTTTTTTCAGCTATAATAAGATGCTCTTTCCCAACTTCTCTCTGTTAATGGAAGATGATTCCTTTGTATGCTATAGTTTCATTCACAGTGTGTGTATGAAGACAGTTCACTGATGTCACCAGTACATGACATTGAAAAATATTTGGTAGAGGAAGAGGGTAACCAGGTACCTCTTTGGCATACCCACACAGGCAACTGTGTACCTGTAGGATTCAGCCTGAAAACAAACTTGGCCAAGGAAGAAAGGAAAGCTGACTGGGTTAGTAGACTTATGGGAAAGGATGGAAGTTAAGAAGAAGCCTGCTGGAAAGCTCATCAGCAAAATCCAGCAACACAAAGACATTTTACTCCTATGGCAAATACAGTTTACATGGTCCTCTTCTTACCTAACTCATGAGGCAACTCATGACAAAACACAGCAACAGAAGTACTTAAACCACTTGACAAGCCTTCAGTGAAAGCAGCACCTGTATAAAAATCAACCAGAAGAAAATTTGCCACATGGGTTTGTATGTCTTTTAATACTGGCACCTAAAGTGGGGTAAAAAAAATAAATTATATTTTGGCTGTACAACCTTCCTACCCTATTATCTTCTTAATAAGAAATCTAAGATTACATTTCAGTGGGTCTAAAATACCCAGAGGAGCACAAACAAGTATGACAGAGAAAGGAAGGTTCAACTATGTCTTAGAAAGAGAGGATCTTCTAAACCTGAGAAGTAACTGTTACTACATAAAACACTCAGTCAGGAATATAAAATAAGCTGATCTAAAAGGTTTGGAAGAAAAACGCTTGCTATCAAGGGTGTAAATGTTTCACCGACCTCACTCAGGAATTCACTATATAATTAGACTTGTTTATATTCATTCTTTCATTATCTCACAAGGAGACTCAAATTGCTACCCCCCTTAACAAAGCCAACATTTTATACAACTGATCAGTTATCAACCACGACTGTGCATTTGGACATTAGTCCTTTGTCTGCTTACATCACATGCAACAGTTTGTGGAAGGAAGCACAACAGACTCCAGAGTATCCAGAGCCCAGGTTCATCTTGGTCTGGCTATAAAACAGCTCTGTCTCCTTGGACAAGTGTCACCTATCCAGACTTCAGTGTTCTAATTTGTAATTACTTTTATGATTCCTTCTAGATTACTAACATTTATAAACATTTTATTATCTACCATTGTGGTATAACAGCTTAATACAAAAATTCTGCAGTTCTTCTTTGGATATATTGGTAACTGGACTTATCAGATACATAAAGATTCTTTTAGCATAAAAGAAAAGATTTTACCTTAATAAGCATAGATTTTATTACTTATAAAGGAACTTCAATGTATAAGGGAGAAAAAACGTCCCACATTCTCCCTACAAGTTCTAGCCTGATGTTAAGACCTTTCTAGTGAAGAACTTTTGATGGTTCCAATTTATGCAACAGGCTAGGCACAGTTTCTAGCACTTAGTTCTGGCTAATATTTATTAGGAACTTCATTGTCAAAGTAGCCAAAGAGGAGAAAATTTTTGATCATCTTGAAAACCATTAATATCCTCATCTAAACTAACCTATTTTTTTAAAAATGGCAAGATCTACTTTCTTTTTTTTAATTTTTTTCTTAGATCTTTATTTTATTTATTTATACGTGGTGCTGAGAACCGAACCCAATGTTTTACACATGCGAGGCAAGTGTGCTACCACTGAGCCACAGTCCCAGCCCAAAACTAAACTATTTTTTTGTTCAATTTGTTTAATGTAACATTTTCTGAGTCAATCAACAAGGAACAGATATATAGATGTATACCAATTGCTAGGCCATCGCTGAAGTTGTGCAGGCCATCCCCCATTATCACCATCCAAGCCAACGTGGCAATGCCAGCATCTTTCAGCTCCTCCCGAGAGTAGCGCTGACTGTGACTGTGGGGGTGATGGTTTTGGTGGTGATGGTGATGGAGAATATGATGGTAGTCATGATGATGATGAATAAGGTCATCTGACTGGCCTAGTGTATCATGGAAATGTGAATGGCATTTGTTTTTGCACCCTCTGGGTACATATTCATTGTAGACTTCCTGAGGATGAGCATGAGCTATCATGACCTCTTCTTCTTCCAAGATTGCTGGTTGCTGAGAATCAAAGTGGGAGGGCTCTTGTGAGTCTGCTCGTAAATAGCCTTCAGGTCCTAGGAATCAACACAAAGGATATTGGGACAAAGTCAGAAGACTTCATTAATGTACTTGATTACATTTCAGACATTACCACTGACAATTAAGGTCAACAAATGATCTTAAAGCATGATAACTCTCTTACACCTACTGACCTAAGCATATTGTTGATAAAAGAGATTAACAGATCTTAATGAATTTTAGAAACTGAATGATTTAACAAATTAATGTATTCAAACATTAACCTTCAACAGCTATTTCTTCATTGTCCTTTAATTTCTTCTGCCTCCCTACAGGTTAAAAGATAAATTTTTCTGATCATTTTGATCTGCAATACCACATATAAATAAAGTTAAAAAAAGATGAATTTTTCTGATTATAAAAGAATCACATGATTATTTTTGAAAAATATATTGTTAGATATTTAAAATATATTCTAGAAAATTTTTTTTAGAAAAATACTGAAAGTTGAAATAAAAAATATGCATAATCTTGTCACCTGACTTCTTTTTTAAATAATAAAATTCAAGGAAAAACAAAATAATCTGAATTATTTCACCATCACCAAGAAGCATTTATTATGTGGGCAAAGAAAAGCAAATACCAACAATAAAGTTGTTCTTTATTTATTCTAGAATCAGTTTTTCTTTATCCTATAATCAATTTTTTGGAGGGCATTTCTGACCCCTTGGTCCAATTCTTGAGTAGCTACTTCCTCCCATTATTACAAATTTCACTGAATTCCATTCAAAAATTTGAGAGAATAGCTTCAGAAAGAAGAGTGAAAGCATTTATCTTGATCTTTAGGAGAAAAAAAACCCAGCATGTTGGAAAATTTAGGGTGAACAGAAAACCTTACAGATAGGCAGTAGTAACAACAGAAGTTTTTGATCCTGTAGTCAGTCAGTATCCACTGAGCACCTATGTCATGCTGAGCATTTTGGCCCTGGGGATAGATTGAAGATAACAAAAATACCTGCCTTCAAGAAACTTAAGTATTTGTGGGGAAAGAGCCACTTAGCTAGGAAGTACTTGTACAAACAAGTAATCTGAGGCACTGGTAAGTACAAATTAGTAAAGGGTAACATGAAAGAGAGTGACTGGAAGATCTGTATTTGAGCAATGAGGAAAGCCTTTGAGGAGGAAGCATCTGAGCTTTTAAAGGATAAGAGGAATTTATATGAAAATCTGGGAGAAGGGCATTCAAGCTGAAGGAACATTGAGTGCAAGGCCCTGAGACAAACCTGTGCTCACTGTGAGAAAAAAAGGACATAAGGCTGGAGCAGAGTAAACAATGAGGGAGATGAAGGGCATGATAGGACTTCAAAGGAGTTTGATCTAAAATATGAATCTTGGGGCTGGGGTTGTGGCTCGGTGGTAGAGCGCTTGCCTAGCACGTGTGAGGCACTGGGTTTGATCCTCAGCAGCACATAAAAATAAATAAATAAATAAATAAAATAAAAGTGTTGCGTCCAACTACAACTAAAAAATAAATAAATGAAATTTAAAAAAATTAAGGTGCTATGTCCATCTACAATTTACATATATATGAATCTTAACAGTGTACAACAAAAATGCCAAACCAACAGTCATTACAGAAAAACAGTACCTTTACAGTAGAGAAAGATGGGAGACAGAACCTGAGCCAAGTGATCAAAATTAGCACCACCTATAAGTGACAGAGCTTCATATTGGGCAGCACATCATGTTACTAAAAAGGGTACAACACCCTTTGTGGAAGCGACAGAGCATCATATTGGGTGGCACATCATGTTACTACAAAGGGTACAACACCCTTTGTTGTACTTCCTACCCAAACTCATCATTTAATCATTAAAAGACATTAGACAAACTCAAAATGAGAAGCAATTAAATGGAACATTTGATTCTGAATTGTATTCTGGACCGTTTTTTTCTTTTTTTTTTTTTTTTTTGTGGGGGTGAAGAAATTAAGATAACTGGAAAAAAACAAACCAAAAAAAAAAGAACAGAACAAGTTGTATAGACTACAGAATGACACTGCACCAACAGAAATCTCCTGATCTTTTTTTAAAAAATTTTCTTTTAGTTGTAGTTGGACATGATACCTTTATTTCTTATTTATTTTTATGTGGTGCTGAGGATTGAACCCAGGGCCTCGCACATGCTAGGCGTGTGCTCTACCACTGAGCCACAACCCCAACCCAGAAATCTCCTGATTTTGATAAGTGAATTGAACTGTGGTTATAAACAAAATGTCCCTTTTCATAGGAGACATACTCCGCAATATTTAGAGGCAAAGAAGTGTCACGTCCACAACTTATTCTCAAAGTAGTTCAGGACAAAAAAATATGTGTATGTGTATATAGACAGAAACAGAGAAAATGACAAATAAATTTAATAAATAAATAGGGCTGGGGATGTAGCTCAGTGGTGGAGTGGCTGCCTAGCATGTGCTAGATTGGTCCTGGGTTCAATCCCTAGTGCAACAAACAACAAAAAACAAATATCTAATAAATAAATAAACAAGGAATCTAAAATAGAGAAGGGGATATTAGAATTCTTTCTATTATTTTCAAATTGTTTATTTTCTTTTTACTTTTTTAAAGTATATATTTTTTAGTTGTTTAATGAACCTTTATTTATATGTGGTGCTGAGAATTGAACCCAGTGTCTCACTCATGCTAGGCAAGTGCTCTACCACAGAGCCACAACCCCAGCCCTCAAATTGTTTCTGTAAGTCTGAACTGATCTCAAAATAAAAACCTGTAAGGATTGGGGATATAGCTAGGTGGTAAAGTGTGTACTTAGCATGAATGAAGCCTTGGGTTCTATCCCCAACAAACCATCTCCCCACCAAAAAAATACAGAAAAAGAAATGTAAATATACACAGAAACAACTTACTAATTGAAAAATTTTAAAAGTATGAGATACTGAAAAAAAATAATATAATCACACCTCTTTCAAATAGTCTGAGTTGCCTACAAATCCCAGTGCAACCCACTCTGCCTTGTTCCTGGCCCTCAGATTCACTCATAGGGACTTACGATCATCTGTATCTACTTTCTCCTCATTTGTGGAAAGTTGAGATTCATACTTGGACAACTGCTTCTTAATCTCCACGTCATCGTCATTTTCAGGTTTTTTTTGATTCTAAAATAGTAAGGGAAAGCAATACTTTGAAACACTTGATTTGATATAGGAAAAGACAATACAATTAACACATTTCTACCAGAATGAAAGCCATCTAAGGACAGGGCCTGTAATGATTTGCATAGTACTTACTAGTGAATCTTAGGCATGGTAGCTGTCAGAAAATTAAAGAATGCCTCAGTAATATGAGATGTAGGAAAATCACACATTAATCCTCCTGAAACTAATACTGAATGCCTCCTAGATCATCTACTCTAGCTGTGGTCTTACACAAGCAGCATATCATCCCCTGGGAACTTGTCAGAAAGGCACACTCTTAGGCCACAGCCTAGAACTGATGAGTCAGAATTTGGATTCTAATTAGATCCCCAAGTGATTCATCCCCACATTAAAACAGAAACTCTACCTTAGGTTATTAATTTAGAACCAGTTAGAGGCATATCCTTCAGGCACTAGATGATCTGCTATCCAACTAGGCATGGAAAACCCATACTTCTCAGAGTTTTCATAACTGAAAAACTATACTAAAATACTTTTCCTATCAAAACACCATTAACATGTTTTCTCTTTTTAAACAAGTCTCTGTCACAGCCTTGAAATTATCACTAGGCCTTTTTTTTAAACCACCCCAAATACTGTGTTTGAGAGATTGTCCTTGAGTCAAAGCAACATTTATATTATATAAAGGTCACACTGACAATGGTGTCTGTGTATTACCTACTTATGCAAAGATAATATTTAAAATGATGAAAATTATCATACAAATAGTGAATTTCTTATTTGTACTACCTCTGAGTATGACTTAAACAATTGCCACCCAAATTGAGGTTATACTTTAGGTCTAACAGCATGTAAGGTTTCTTTTTTTTTAAACCAACATAGACCAAACTTTATATTTATCCCTACCATAGTGCCTCAGAGAAAGTACTTAGATATTTGTGAAAATAAATGAAATCAAGATTTTTTTTTTTTTTTTTTTTTTGTGGTGCTGGGGATTGAATCCAGGGCCTTATGCATGTGACGTAAGCACAAATTCAGGATATTTGAAAAGAATTTTTTTTTTTTGTAGTTGTGGATGGATTTTTATTTATTTTTTTATGCATTGCTAAGGATCAAACCCAGTGTCTCACACATGCTAGGCACTGAGCTACAGCCCCAGACCAAATTCAGGACATTTTTTAAAGTTTGATTTAAAACTTTAAATCAAAGTTACTTTTTGATTGACAAATAGTAATTGCACATATTTATGGAGTGAATTAAGGGTATCTTAAATAATTTTTGTTGGTGCTTTATTTCTCATTGAACAATGACTTTAGAACTTAGAGCTTAATAAATTCTTTTATTCTTTAAGTATTAAGAACTTATAAATATTTCTGTGCTAAATAATGACAGCTCAACATAAAACAAGATAGTTTCTGTTGTCATGGGGCTTATTATCCATAGGGAGGGGATGTTACACAGATAATTATATAATTTTTTGCTTGCAATCTTTGTTACATTTTACAATAGAAAAACATAGGGTGTTATTAGAGGCTATCATAAAAAGACTTACATAAGTTTCAGGACAAGCTTTTGAAAAAGTATGATGATTGCACCAAGACTTAGGGATAAGGAGTTTGTCAGGGAAGGGTGGAGTAGGCAGTATTCCATGCAAGGCAAAAAATGAGGAGAGGGCTCTGAAACATCAAGGGGCCAGCATCATCCTGGAACTAAAGGTACAAGGTGGCTGGGGCCTGGTAGGCCAGAGAGAGGGTGGCTAGAGACAGGGTTGAGGCAACAAAAGTAGTTCAGACGATGCAAACCGTGTTAAAAGTGGTAGCCTGGGGCTGGGGTTGTGGCTCAGTGGTAGAGTGCTTGCTTAGAATGTGTGAGGCCCTGGGTTTGATCCTCAGCACCGCTTAAAAAAAAAAGTAAATAAAAAAATAAAGATACTAAAAAAAAAAAAAAAAAGAAAAGAAAAAGAGTGGTGGCCTTTGTCCACAAGGAAATGAGAAGTCACAGAAGGATTTTAAATAGTGGTGTATAATCTCATCATCCTTTTTTTTGGGGGGGGACGTGTGTGTGTGTACCGGGGATTGAACTCAGAGGCATTCAACCACTGAGCCACATCCCAAGCCCTATTTTGTATTTTATTTAGAGATAGGGTCTCACTGAGTTGCTTAGCACCTCGCTTTTGCTAAGGCTGGCTCTGAACGCACAATCCTCCTGTCTCAGCCTCCCAAGCCCCTGGGATTACAGGTGTGTGCCACGATGCTCAGCTCTCATCATCTTTTCATTTAAATAAATCACTGCCAGCTCTGTGAAAACTGGACTGGGAGAGGAGGAAGAGAAAATCATGTGCACAGGTTAGTTAGGAAGTAACAGCTGTCACTAAGGTTAGAGATAATCAGGCCTAGATTAGAATGACTGCAAGGAAGAAGGGGAGAAATGGAAATACCATGAACTTATTTATTTAATAAAAACTGGCTGGGTATGGGGAAGAGAGGGATGTCACAAATGATTCCCTGGTAGTAAGTAAGTTTAAAGATGAATTCTTATGAGGGTCCAACTATATAAATACATATCTAGTATGAGATAGAGATTTCAGACTGACTTAAAATTATGCAATATAGAATCTCCCAGGAGTGTAGCTTGGCTTTCTGAAGGAAAATTCCAAATAAAATGCCCTATTATGGGACTGAAGAACTCTCAATATTCACCATTTAATGAGTTTTTTTTTTTTTTGAGGGAACAAGATTGGTATTAAGTATCAATCACCAACATCTGGATGTCCTTGACCAAAAACAAACTCAACATATTCTAAACAAGGAAGAGAACATATAATGTTTGTAAGACTCCCATGGAAAGATTGTGTCTAGAAATTACACTTACTTGCTGCCTCCTAAGTGCTTATATACTAGAGATAGTAATTTTTGAAAAATATTTTTAGCTGTAGATAAGACACAATACTTTCTTTCTTTATTTTTATGTGGTTCTGAGGACCAAACCCAGTGACTCTTATGTATGAGGTAAAGGCTCTACCACTGAGCTAGAACCCCAGCTTGGAGACAGTATATATTCAAGCCAGACTGGTAAAGCAACTGAGAAAGGGGAACATGGAAGATTACTTCCTAGATTAAAAACGAATAAACTGATGGGTATGGTAGTGCATATATGTAATCCCAGTGGTTCAGGAGGCTGAGACAGGAGGATCCCAAGTTCAAGGCCAGCCTCAGCAAGTTAGCAAGGCTGTAACCAACTTGGTGAGACCCTGTCTCAAAATAAAAAACAAAAGTGCTGAGGATGTAGCTCAGTGGTAAAGTGCCCCTTGGTTAAATCCCCAGAAACAAGGTTGGGGGTGAGGGGCAGTGAGGAAGCAATTCATTTTTTTTTTAAGTTTTTTTTTTTTTAGTTGTATATTTTAGTTGGAAACAATATCTTTATTTTATTTATTTATTTTTATGCGGTGCTAAGGATCAAACCCAGGGCCTCACTCATACAGGGCAAGTGCTCTACCACCGAGCTACCACCCCAGCCCGGAAGCTATTCTTATTAGTACTTCTTCCCTCCAAATTTAAGTCTACTAAAGAGAAGGTTTAAGGCTGGGTGCAGTGGCGCACTCCTGTAATCCCAGTGGCTCAGAAGGCCAAGGCAGAAAGATTGTGATTCAAAGCCAGCCTCAGCAACTTGGTGAGGTCCTAAGAAACTTAGCAAGACCCTATCAATAAAATTTTAAAAAGGGCTGGGGATGTGGCTCAGTGGTTAAGTGTCCCTGGGTTCAATACCTGGTACAAAAAGAAAAAAAAAGTTCAAAAATTGCAATGTGAGATTTTAGTAACTGTAAAACCCATAAGGGCAAATGTTCATGGGAGGGAGGAGGCTGCTCTCCTGTTCACACATGCACTTGATTCCCACAGTGAGCTCAATGCAAGAATCAACTGTGTTAGTTTTCAAACCTCTTCATGCCAGTTAAACTTGTTACTATAATTGCACAATTTAATTACATGTTGCTCAAACTATGACATGATGTGAGAATAGCTACTTCGATGAACATGTAAGTCGAATGCACTTAAAAAACTCAGACAAGTTGCTAAAAACAAAAAAACCCAAAAAACTATTAAATCATGTAAGATAACCACTGTATAAAATATTTAAAATTTCCAAGATCTAGATTCTACATTTAGAATAGCTTTACAAGTTTGTAACCTTTTCTTCAATTTTACAGAAACTAAAATGGGAAATTATACATGAAATGTTCATGGTTATTTTAAAAAACACATATGACATATAATACAAAACTTCAACTCAAAGAAAATCCTGATCAACATCAAATGAGTGTAGATATTTTGTTAAATTAATGTGTCTGGGATGTGCACTCATCACTTTAAGAGTCCCTTCCAATAATCTTTCAACTGACTTGTCTGACCACATCAGATAGAAAGGCAGATGACCTTAGGGGACTCAAAAGGTATTTTTGCCAGAAATAAAAAAACTTAACTTGGCTTCATACTATTTCATGGTTTAATTTGCAAAGAGCAAGCCTGTGAAAGTCACATACCCTTTTAAAGAGAACAATCAGCTACTGGATAAATAACTTAAAATTAAACACAATAGTTAATCATAAACACCAGTAAGTATTTGTAACACTTCTAGTCTTGAAAATCCAGCTTGTGCCTTGTGTTTGCTAATTTATATGAATGCTTATCATTGCCTTTCTTATTTTCCCATGAATTACAAGGAACAGTAAAGATAGAAAACTCCAGGATTATCAAGATACAGAACTGGGGCTAGGGTTGTGGCTCAGCAGTAGAGTTCTTGCCTAGCACGTGTGTGGCCCTCAGCACCACATAAAAATAAAAAAATAAAGGCATTGTGTCCAACTACAACTAAAATATAAATTAAATAAAAAATACAGAACTGCTCTACAGGAATGTCCTCAGGAATAAAAAGTACCTTGAAGGTATAGAACTCCTCTTGAGCAATGATCATATACCCTTCATGAGATACTCTAACAATCTAGTTAGAGTGCTACTCTAAGTGAATGTCTGATGCAGTGAGTACTCAGTATGCATTTTCTTACCTTTTTCTTCTTATCTTTAAACTGCTTAATCAATGTAAGTACGTGTTCAACAAGAAACATGAAATACAAGCCTCCTAGAGCCGTCAGACCTTTCCATGTAGAATCAAAATAGGTACTTTCTTCTATGTTTTGAGATGACAGATGACTGAAAAGTGGACCTCTTTTCATTTCCATTGCTGGTTCTTCATGGCTATGACTATGATGGTGACTTGCATGAGACTGAAAGCAAAATGATATGTAATTTGTAAATTCATCAGTGTCATAAATGTCAGAAAAATTGGTTGGGTAGTAGGGTCAAATTTGAAATCATTTAGAATTACGCAATTAATGGGGTACTTCAGAGTTGAAGGGAGAGTAAAAATGAAATGCCCAAGTATGTTATGTATATTACGCATGCACTTAATAGAGTAGTGGATCTGTTTAGTATAAAGACAGATATAGTCCCCAGAAATCCTCATAATATAGATAGGGAGTATTCTCAATGTTTGACAAGTTGCCATAAACACAATTAACAGGGAAATGCTATATTTAATAAGACATTGTATCTACTGCTCATACTTCCAACTGAGAGGTTCATAATGGGGTCAGAATGGCCTTGTAAGAATCTAGTCTGTGTGTAGTGATGGTCCTGGCAGATATCTGAGATTCAGGTTCACAGACCCAGGAGCCAAAGCTGAGTGTAGTAATAACAAGCTATTGCTACTACGTGTGAGGGAACCCGATGTGGAGCACACTAACTGAGGCCACAGGGACACCCCATGCCAGGGCTACATCGTGTAGCATGTATTCTTGAACATCTGTCATCTGGTGGTCAGAAAGCTTGTCATAGCAAAATAGTTTTCTTTCACTATTGAATAGAATATGAGTTTTGTATGTCCTAGGAATGGAATGATTTCATTTTCCTACTTACCTGAAAAATCTCTAAGGGAAATTTAAAAAGTGAGATCCAAATATTTTTGGCCTGAAATGTATCCCAAATATTTAATGGACAAATAAACTCACTTTACCAAACTTGTTTTACTTAAGAATTCACTCATGTTATAAAGTGTGGAGTTCTAAAAATAAATAAATAAATAAATTCAACTCTGAAGAAAACCTCTAGGTTTCTTGGGAACATAAAGGTCATATATTTTATTTGTGTGGCTATTACATAAACAGATTAATTCTCATCCATCATTACAGTCTATCACAGTACTAATATCTGAGCAGAATTTTTTTTAAATTAAGTAGGTTCAAAAAATTAAGTCCATATTTAGCAGATTTCCTTATAAAGAAAAGAAAAAAGCAAGTATTAAAGTCTAGACAAAAATGTATATTTCAGGGCTGGGGATGTGGCTCAAGCGGTAGCGCGCTCGCCTGGCATGCGTGCGGCCCAGGTTCGATCCTCAGCACCACATACAAACAAAGATGTTGTGTCCACTGAAAACTAAAAAAATAAATAAATAAATATTAAAATTCTCTCTCTCTGTCTCTCTCTTTAAAAAAAAAAAATGTATATTTCAGTTACCAAATATATTTTAAAACTAAATTCTCTAAATCAAATTTCTAACATTTTATATGTAATGATACAAAGAATTCTAATATAAACTAAATATACACAAATATTTTCAATACTGAATAAAAACACATTGGTAGAACAAATTACTGTACTTACATGTGGAAGAAGGTGTAATAAAGCATCGCCACTCAAAGTCCCAACGGCCAATGCCACAAGGAAACTTAGGAGAAATTTGAAAAACACTCGATTCATGAGAGGCACCAAGATTACCCCCAGCAAAGATAGGAAACTGATGATGGAAATGGCTATAAAGCCACCAACCCAGGCTGTTGTAACAGAGCAAAAGAAAAACATAGTCAATAAACTTCTAAATGGAGACCTTTGGAGAATGACATAAAGCAACACTGAAAAACAAAAAAGTTATAAAGATACAAAAATTCAGTGCAAAAAAGACTGTAGCAATAGCACCATAACCAAAAAAACACTGACAGCTCAAAGGAACAAGCTGGCTGGTAATTAAGAACCCTCCAGGTGAGGGGAATAAGCCTAGTAGAAACGCTTCAAGTGGGGATAGAAGGAGGAAAAAAGCATTACCAAGGATGAATGCTAGCTCAAGCTTTTGGATTCCCATTATCCATAACAGCTAAGTTAAGAAGGCTGGAGTTGGGCAGACAGAGAGACGAAAACAGGGAACTCAGTGATTTCCCCAGTAAATAAGGCAATTATTTCTTGCCCATTATTGCTTTTGAACAATGTGACCCTACATTACAACATGGCTTATCTTAATTTTATTTACCAAGAACTAGGCTCCTAAGCAGAAGAGATAAACTGATTTCCCCCCTAAATAGTATATCATGATATTTAAAAAGCCCAAATTTGAGGTGATCCTGATACCTCCTCCTGTGGGATGATTTCCAACAAATCATCATCTAAGTTTTCTTTCTTTCTTTTTTTTTTTTTTAGGGGGAGATTAACATACTTGCTTTCTTCACATATAGGGCAGAGAACAACTAAAATGATACAGGTAGAAATGTGTTAAAGAATGAATAGATGCAAATATAAGAACAACATAAATGTCTCTACTGGAAATTATTTTTTACATTAAAAAAATGCAATTCTACCTATTTGTAAAGAATAGGTCTTTGGAGGGATTTCAGCTTTCTTTTCACTTGTTGTATGAATCAGACAAGATCTAGCATCAATTTGATTGATGATGGCTGGGCAGAGATAGTTGAACTCAGTGGCATTCAGTGGAATTTGGATGCCCATGCCATGAGATGTAAGCAGCTTTGAAGCATTGAAACACTGAAAGAAACAAAGCAGTGAGTCACCAAAAGATACTACCTTTACAGAATCTGAAAATTCATTCTGACAAAACATCACCTTTACCTTATTAAAGCTATTTCTTCATTTGTTTAAGTCAGTGCAAGTTAAAATCAACTTTTGTTTTCAGTACTTTGGAACTTGCCTCTAGGTGTGTGGAGATCCTGTGTCACATGGTGATATGCTACCCTCTTCTGCCTACTTGGGAGAAGCAGTTACATCACTAGTCACCTAGGGAGAAAGCCTCAAGTAGAACAAGCTTGGGGATAAATGGAGATTCACAAGCCTGTTAACTCATTGTATAAACCTATTAAGGAAATGAGCTTTAATTTCGAAATGCAGTTCATTAGAGATTGAGAAATATATTTTAGTACAAACGCTATCCTACTTGGTCCAAACAAGCCCAAGACATGTTGTTCTCCCAGCAATGACTCTACTTGCAAAAACTTAGCTCAGTTCTGTCTACATACCTGGCAAAATAATGCTCTAGAATGAGAATATTAAATTATTCAGATTATGCTTGTGGAGGGCAATGCTGGATAATAAATGAACTTGTATAGGCAAGAAGATGTTTTGAACAATTTAATTGGATGACAAGCTCAGTTTGAAGAGAAACTCCTCTGTGCCATTTAATCTCTCCACCAAAGGAGTGGGGTGAGGTGGAGGGACTCAGAACTGGCTATAGTACCTGTTTCTCATCTTTTGTAAAGACATTGCAAACTCTCATAATTCTCGGCCAATCCTACTCAAAATGAACTTCATCACCAGCATTGCTATGGCAATAGTGAAATTCTCGCAAACATGGTACAGTTATATGCTGGTTTGAATGAAGTACTTCTTTCTCTCTTTCTTTCTTTCTTTTTTGACGTCTCTCAGCCAAGGCGAATTATAAAGAGTCTGAAAATCTATTTTAGAAATATCATGTGAACTCAAAACCTTCTGATGAGATCTTTCACTTGCTCAGCCCAAGGACATTCTTGGTAACTACTTAATTTCATGCATTTCACAAATCATTGTGATTCTTCTGTCAAGGAGGCACCATAGTTTCTCTCTGATGTTCTTAAACCCCTTTCAACAACACTTTTCCCTAAAACACAGATTGTAACTTGTACTTTTTCAACCCTCCATTTTCTTCTTCTTCTTTTAAATGGTGCTAGGAACTGAACCCAGGGCCTCACACATGGTAGACACTCTTATCACTAAACCACATCCCACTCCCTGCTATTTTTCATTGATAATATTCACCTTTATAAAGAATCCACCCCAAAATATCTTTTTATAGATATCTCACTGTTTTATTTTTACTTTACATTACTTATAAACAAGACAGAATAGCAGCGACAATCAGACGAGCAGTTTTAATAATGAGTAGCATTTATCTTACCTCTTGAGTATTGTCATTTATGTTTCTGGAGTACACAAAGCCCTTTCTGGGCTCACTCACAGACTCATTGATTTTCCTACTAGCCAGCCGGCCCACCCGGGTCTTTTCTGTGATACTGGGTGGGGTGGAACTGCTTACGTCTTTGAGGAGTTTTCCAGATTTCAGAGTCTCTACTGTCTCCAAAAAGTGAGTCCCTTCAGAGACAGTGTTATACACAGTTGAGGTCACTACACTGGCACTGACGCTCTCCTTGACATTTCTTCTACCATCGGTGTGTTCTGGCCGGTGAGATCCTTTTCCCTGGCTGTTTCGAGGATCTTTACTTGAAGCATCAGAGTCATGGTCTGGGCAAAGAGCTTTCCGATTATTTTTACCGGAAGCAGCATGATTCCTGTGAGAGTGACGGTCGTGGTCAGGATGATGCTCGTGGTCATGGTGTATATGGATTCTTTTAATCTTATCTATGCCTATATTCTGAAGCAATTTTCTGAACCCTTCAACTGATAAGGAATTGTTCTCCCCATAGCGGTAGAAGAGCTGTTGCACATGATGTTGCTGTGTGGTAAATGCCAAGTCAACATTAATGCCAGATTCCCAGTTTGGATTGATTTTCTCAGTGGTCTGAGAGAAAGCAGCTGCTGATTCTAGTTCTTGAAGGAGATTTGTGACGGAAAGGGCTAAGATCAGGACCAAGATAACAGATAAATTCTTTGCCATTGCACCTTCCTAGAAAAGAGAGAAAAGAAAAACTCTCTACCTCACTCCTGTAACAATTTGAAACTTCATGCTAAAAATGAATGTACAATGTATGGCCATATAACCTTAAACATGTCTGATCTCATTTGAAAATGAATGTCTAATCATATAAAGTTTACACAGAATCATTTAATATGATTAGTGTGGTTCAAGGTACTGTGAAGATACGGAGAACTAGAGTTCTAGGGTCTCCCCTTGCATTGTTAAAACACACAAAGCAAGTGGAGAACAGCTTAGTGCTAACAGGCAACTAATTCAGACATTCCTGTAGCCACAGCCATACTGGTAACTACTTATTGTGCTGGGAACAGTAATTCAAAACAAAACCATACTTAACTAACTTCACCAACACCACCATTTCATGAAAGAATCTTTTAACACATACACAAAGTAGAATAATCATCTCAGAATTCACATTTAAGGGCTGGAGTTGTGGCTCAGTGGTAGAATGCTTGCTTAGCAAATGTGAGGCACTGAGTTAGAACCCCAATGCCACATTAAAAAAAAAAAAAACTAAACTAAATAAACAAAATGAAGTTATTAAGAAAAAAAAGAATTCACATTTAAAAATTTTCTTAAACTGATAATAGTCTCCTTATACATAAATTCATTTAAGGTCCCTTTCCCTATCCTACATCTCAAAGGTACTTAATTTTACCATTTTTTTGTGTTTTCATGATATTTTACAGCCATACTCAAATAAATGTGTACTTTAAACACACAAATGAAATCTTTCTCCCTACCACTCAACAATGAATTAGACATGTCATGTTAGTATACACAGATTACCCTGATTCTTTTAAATGACTGCATCAGAGCTCTTTAAATAAATTAAACTCCATGAAAAACTCACTATCTTATTCTTATATTGCTACAAACCAGTGAAAGTTTTATCATAAACTATTACTCATTCTCATAATAGTGTTTAGAACACAAACACTATTCCCCAAAGAGGATTTAGAATGTGAGTTGGGGCTTAAAAAGCAGAGGAAGGTATCCTCAGTTCAGGACCCAGCAAACGTTCAGGACCAATGGTAAGTGGTGGCCAAACCCATGTCCCGGTAAAAGACACAGAGAAGGAGTTTCACTAAACAAAAGCAAGGGGCAACCAGCTATTCTACTTTGGATCAACTTTCATATTCATGACCTCATCTGAAAAGCCTATGATACCAATTTTGCAAGCTGAATGAGGAAAACACAAATGAATGATGAGGCAGTACTTGTTAAACTCATGTGTTGCCCAAGTGCTGATTACCATCCTGGGAGCAGTGGTATAAGTAGGGTATGACTATACTCCTGAAGCTTCATGGGCAGAAGTTTTGAGAATTCATCTAACAGGCAAAAGAGAACTATTAAGAAATCATTCCAACAAAACAGAGAGGGGTAGAGGGAGGCAAACCAGTGAGGGGCCAGGTGAGGGGTGGGTGAGGACAAGAACAGTGGCAGCTCCAGGCAGCTTCCTGCTTTCCTTCAAGGAGAATGGGGAGGGCAGCCTCAGACCCATCTCTGATCTTCTCCTGGGCAAGTTGCTTATGTCAGAGGGAAAAAGAAAGCCAAAGGAAATGGCCTTGAAAAAAAGGGCCAGTGGTGACAACGGAAAGGGGGGCACAATGCTTTCTTTCTAAGGGCTTTTTATTTTTTAAAGAGTCAATACTTTTTTGAATATGGGACAGAGGTATGACAGAATAAAAATATACATATATATATAGAAAGGAGACAAAAAAGGAAGTCTAAGAAAAATAAAATAGTAATTTAAAGTTTTGCATACCTTGCCTATCACTCTCCCAACTCTGTCACTCCCAAATTCCTGGGAAATCTATAAATCTGAGAGTTACCATAAATTCACACACTTATGAAAATTACTGTTAAATTAGCTTGTGCAATAAACAGGTTAATCAAAGAGGGGCATTATATTTTAAGGAACCTATAATTTGGGGGCTTTCCAACCAAATTATCTGACCAGAATAACTGATCAGATAATGGAGATCGCGTCGGCCTAAGGATCCTGAAAACGACCACACCATCCTAAGCTGGTCTTGTGATCACCAGCCTGATGTCATCCCTATATACCTTCCCAAGCTCACCCCTTACCAAGTTTCCTTTAAAAGAGGAGCAGGAACCCCAAAACCGCGCCCCTCACTCTCCAAAGGGCCCGGCATTCTCCTTTGAATGTTTATCTGCTTTCTTAAACAAATTTGTGTCCCGGCTCGTGCTGAAATTCTTTTCCATCGCGAATGCCCAGGTCCCCAATTGTCCTGAGTCGAGGTTTCCCCCGCTCTCCGGGAGCTCCTCGAACGCACCTCCCGTGACAGAATGAAAAGTACAGACCATCTCCTCAGAAAGTCCTCCGCTGGACCCCGATGCCCATCTTCCCACCCAAAGCTGGGAAGACCCGCTCTCCAGGTGCTCCTGGCGGGCTCCCTCCAGCATCCTTTCTCTACAGTCCCGCTGCCTGGCCCCAGGACCCTGTCTCGGTTAATCCCCCGCCTGCAGGGCTCCCTTCCCGTCGCCTCACTCTAGAACTTGACGGACTCACCTCTCGGCGGCCTCGCCGTCCCACCGCCCGGCCCCTCGCGCCGGTTCGGTTCTACGCCGGCGGTTCGAAAGGATGGGAACCGACCCGTGCTTATCTCTCCCAGCACCTTTACAGAGCACAAAGAAGCGACAGTCTCATCGGCCCGGCGGTCCCTTGGTTCGCGGGTACCGCCGAGCAGCCACTGGGAAGCCGCGCCCCGCGCCCCTGCCTCCCCGGAGCAGGACAATCAGTAATTAACGCCGCGTGCAGCGCGAAGCCAGGGATCACCGCCTCCTGCGGCCAGTAGCACCGCGCACGCGCAGCGCGGCGCCGGAATCCGGTCTCTAAAGGCCGATCCGCTTTCCGCGTGTTCGCCAACGCCGCCGGGCTCGCAGGGGCAGAAGGGGCGGGGACGCGCGGGGTTAGAGGTGTTGGCGCGGTTCCCAGAGGACTGGGAGCAGTTGGCGGGTCCTTTTCTTGATCCCGTCTGCGTCCCAGCGCTTCTCTGAGGCCTGAGACTCGCTTGCCAGGGCTACCCGGGCCAGCCTCTTCTGCTGCAGGGAGCCGGGCCAGAAGGGACCGCCCTGGCCCAGGAGCCCCGGTGCTTCTGGAGGGTCCCGAGGCACTCGGGTCGGACTTGGCTGGTGCGCTGAGCCCAGGTCCTGGAGATAGAGTTAAAGTTCGCGGCCCCGCCGGGGTTGGGGCGTGCGCTGGAGAATCAGCCCGGCCAGACGGGGCGGGGCCTGCGGGGGCGCTGGTCGCTTTGGCCCCACCCCCGGCCGCCTCCGAAATGTGGACTGGCAGACGCCTGCACGAGAGGCGGCGCGCGAGTAGTTCCGCTCCCTGGGCGGAAGTGCGTGCCGCAGTCACGGCCGCTGACCAGCTGTCGTCATGGTGGCACCAGTGCTGGAGGCGTCTCACGTGTTTTGCTGCCCAAACCGGGTGCGGGGAGCCCTAAGCTGGAGCCCCGGGCCGGGAGGACTTCTGGCCTTCGGCACGTCCTGCTCTGTGGTTCTCTATGAGCCTCAGGTACGGAGGGTACTGGTCGCCGGATCGGCTGTGCTTCCAGTAGTGGAAGCCGAATTCTCTGTCGGGTCGGCCCGGGGTGGAGGCCTTGGCAAAGAGTCTCCTCTGGGTTTGCGGGACTCGCCGCTTTTTGCGCACTGTCCGTCTAGGGCCTTCGTGGCCCGTGCCCTGAAAGTAGCCTGTGAGCCCCGCCCTGAAGCCCTCCTTCCCAGGAACTATAGTATTGGTAAAGAATTCCTTTGGGTTTTACAAGAATTGAAATGTGGGTATGGGTTAAAGCCATCATTCCACAGATGCAATTTCAGTTCTGTATTTGCCTCACTATTGGTTACTAGACTTGCTGTATCAAATTTCACAGAAATATATGGGTATTTTAGCTACGGAAATGTATATTTTACATAATGTGCCATTTGGGGGGAAAGTCATAGGGAATGGGGATCCTCACCGCTGATTATAAGGCAGGACTTAATCCATTCCCTCAATTTAAAGTCAGTTAATTTGCGGGGAGTGGGGGAGGGGTGGGGGCTGCTTACCCTACCAAACTTTTCAAGTGAGTAGTTTTTGCATGCTACCCAGAGTTCATTGTGACCCCATTTCTTCTGGATAATTTAAGATTATACAGTGAGTGTTGCATCTGAACAGGAGCCTCATAAAAGGTGCAATGCTGAACATTAAGATGTAGTGCAGGAAATGGCTGCGTGTATATCTTACCATACTGTCACTGGAAGAGGGTCCAAGGAATTCCCTGAGAGAGGGGTATAACTTGACTCAGTACAAGTGGGGCCTGGTGGGGTAAATAACCTACTCAATGGAAAAGAATTTCAGCATAGACCAGCCAGAGACACAAATTATTTAAGCAAGAAGATGCACAATCAAGGGGGAGTGTGGGCTGTCATCTGAAGAGAGCAGGCCATCTCAAGAGAGTTTTGGGGTTCTTTAAAAATATATCTACATATATATATTTTAGTTGTAGATGGACACAATACCTATATTTAATTAATTTATTTTTATGTGATGCTGAGGATAGAACCCAGTGCTTCCTATGTGCTAGGCAAACACTATACCACTGAGCTACAACTACAGCCTTGAAAGAAAATTTGATGAGGGTTGGACTTGGGAAGGTATGTAGGGATGACATCAATCTGGTGATCACAAGAATGATTTCTGGTGGTGTGGTTGTTCTTAGGATCCTTAGGCTGATATAGTCTCCATTATCTGATCAGTTATTCTGATCAGTAGATAATGTTGGAAAGCCCTCAAGTTATAGTTTCTTAAAACATTGCATCTCTCTTTGTTTAGTCTGTTTATTGCATGGGTGAATTGACAGTGCACAAGGTAATTTTCATGAGTGAGTGAATTTATGGTTGCTCTTAAGATTTACAGTTTTCCTGGAAATTTTTCCCAGTTGGGAGAAGAACTAAGATGGAAAATGACAGACTTGGAAAAATATGTGGAACTTTGATATTTCTTTGTCCTTCCTTTTTAACTCCTTCTTAGCTATTTTATTTCTTCTAGCCTACCTCAGTACTCCTTACTAATTAGATTTAAAATTCTATTATCTTCATACCCTTTGTAGATTCAGATTTCTGGATGAAAGATTTTTTATTCACTTCTCACTATCTTGAGTTTGTCCATCTCTTAGGGTTTTTGTTTCTTTGGGAGGGTTGGGTACTGGGGATTGAACTCAGGGGCAGTAGGCCACTGATCCACATCCTGAGCCCTATTTTTGTGTTTTATTTAGAGACAGGGTCTCACTGAGTTGCTTAGTGCTTCCCTTTTGCTAAGGCTGGTTTTGAACTCAATATCCTCCTGTCTCAGTCTCCAGAGCTTCTGGGTTACAGGTGTTCACCGCAGTGCCCAGCCTCTGCCGTGCATTCTTAAGTAGCAAGAGAAAGAACATAAAGCCAATGATAAACTTTATAGTGACCATCAATCAAAGACTGACTCAGGAAGTCCATCTTCATGCAGGAGCTTAATGGATTTTTTTCCATGCATTCTGTGTTAGTCAACTTTTTGTTGCTCTGACCAAAATACCTGAAAGAAAAAAACTTAAGAGGAGAAAAGATATATTTTGGCTTATAGTCTTAGTCCGTGGTAAGCTGGCTCCATTGCTTGGGGCCTGAAGTGAGGCAGAACTGCATAGTGGAAGAGTGTGGTGGAGCAAAGGTGTTCAGCTCAAGGCAGTCAGGAAGCAGAGAGGAAGGGGATAAGGACCCTTACTGACCTATTTCTTCCAATCATGCCCCACCTGCCTATAGTTTACCTCCCAGTAATCGATTCAAATTATTAATCCATCAAATGGATTAATCCATTAATGAGATTAGAACCCTCATGATCTAAGCCCCACCTCTGGATGTTGCTGTATTGGGCACTAAGCCTTCAACACATGAATTTTTCCAAATCATATAACACCTTCCATCACATTGTTTTTTAATATACGTGCAAAATTTTGTATTTATTTACTTTTCAAATACATCAAGATGTCTGATTAGAACATCCTCCATGATAGAAACTCTCATACACACATGAAATAATGCAATAATTTTATTCCCCTGTACAAAGCACAAAATGTTTTCCACTATTATTGAAATAAACACTCTATAAAAGTGCTAATTAGCTCAATTCACTTTTTGCAAATTATCAGTTATGATAGTACACTGAATACATGCAAAAGAAAAATAAGCTGAGATATTGTACTCCTAAAATTCATGTTTTGTAACATTTGCTTTGGTTTGTGATTCAGGCTCTCAGACTTCCTTTTATTTTAAAATTTTTAAATACAT
This sequence comes from Callospermophilus lateralis, assembly GCF_048772815.1. NCBI lineage: Eukaryota > Metazoa > Chordata > Mammalia > Rodentia > Sciuridae > Callospermophilus > Callospermophilus lateralis. The sequence continues at coordinate 35,165,275 of NC_135321.1, read as the reverse complement.
TAATTAATTTTAATTAGGTATGTATGACAGCAGAATGCATTTTGATTCATTGTACACAATTGCAGCACAACTTTTCATTTCTTTGTACATGATGTAGTGTTGCAGTCGTACATGTGCCTAGGGTAATGATGTCCATCTCATTCCACCATCTTTCCTGCTCCCATACCCGCTCCTCACCCCTCCCTCCTCTTTGCCCAATCAAAGTTCCTCCATTTTTCCCAATCTCTCCTGTTTCCATCACATTTGTAAGGCTAACTTGTTGGCCATGTTAGGGGATTTTAATATATCAAAACAGAAGTATATTGAATTTAAGAAGTACTTGGTTTTATTAAGTATTTGCTGGTTGAGTGTTTCATTAAATTGGGGGTGGAGCATGTGAAATGGTTAAATAAAGTTTTGGGAATGATGCTCAAGCAGCACTTTTTTCATATTTTTTATTGATGCATTATAGTTGTATATATTGATGGGATTTATTGTTACATATTCACACACACATACAATATAACAATATAACTTGACCAGTATCACTCCCAGCATTTCCCGCTTCCTCCCTACCTCTCACCCCTTGATCCCTTTCCTCTGCAGATCTTTCTTTGATTTTTAGGAAATGCACCCCCACCTTTGATTTCCTTTTTCCTTTCTGGCTTCCACATATGAAAGAAAACATATGACCCTTAATTTTCTGAGTTTGACTTATTTCACGTAACATAATAGTCTCTAATTCCATCCATTTTCTTGAAAATGCCAGAATTTCATTTTTCTTTATGGCTGAATTAAAGCAGCATCTTTTTAAAATTAATTTTTAATTTATATATGATAGTGGAATGCATTACAATTCTTATTACACATATAGAGCACAATTTTTCATATCTGGTTGTATACAAAGTATATTCACACCAATTCATGTCTTTATACATGTGCTTTGGATAATAATGTCCATCACATCCCACCATCATTTCTAACCCCATAACCCCTTCCTTCCTGTCCCACCTCTCTGCCCTATCCAGAGTTCATCTATTTCTCCCATGTTCCTCCACCTATCCCACTATGAATCAGCCTCCTTATATTAATGAGAAAACATTCGGCATTTGGTTTTTTGGGGGTTGGCTAACTTCACTTAGCATTATCTTCTCTAACTCCATCCATTTACCTGCAAATGCCATGATTTTATTCTCTTTTATTGCTGAGTAGTATTCCATTGTGTATATATGCCACACTTTTTTTTTTTTTATCCATTCATCTATTGAAGGACATCTAGGTTGATTCCACAGTTTAGCTATTGTTAATTGTGCTGCTATAAACATTGATGTGGCTGTGTCCCTGTAGTATGCTGTTTTCAAGTCCTTTGGATATTGACTGAGGAGAGGAATAGCTGGGTCAAATGTTGATTCCATTCCCAATTTTCCAAGAAATCTCCAAACTGAAGCAGCACCTTTTTAGGGACCCTCTGGGCTAGCCTTAGGCTGGGTGGTGATTACATAGATAATGAGTAATTACTGCTTCCTTTCTTGAGGATTTTTCATTCCAGTGGGAGAGATGATAAAACACAGTAAATTGTTTCCCAACCTCAAACAACTCATGTTTATGTAGATTAGTGCACATTTCCCTCTGTGTTCCTTTTTCCCAGCCATGAGATTCTGGTTGGCATACAAACAGATAGGAAGCCTGTTCTAGATTGTTTAACCTGGAAGTCAGTGCTGTTGACAAAGGAGAAAGGTGCTATAAAGAAGAAGGCACCAAAGAATTGAAAAGAAAAGAAAAAAAGAGAGAAAAACTTAAAAAATTCAAGAAGAAGAAATAGACACCATAGTCATTTAAAATTTTCACTAGTGGGTGAAGTAAGAACACTCAAGTGTGGGACCATTTGGTAAAAGCAACAGGGTGAGGATCAGCTGGGAATCTGGCAGGAGGCCTTGCAGGGATCTGATATATAAGTTCCTTAGTAGTTGTGGCCTCATGACTTTGTGTCATTGGGGTTAAAGAACCTACTTACTACCTGGTCAACCATGGAATGGAGAGTGAGCTCTTAATTTTATACATTCATTATGAATTTCTCTGACAACAGATTCTTTTGTTAAGGAAACCCTAAAATTGGTGTAAGCATGGGAGAGATAGTCCCTGAGCCTGTGGTGCAAAAGAAAGAGATTGATTGTTTAACCTGGAAAGTCAGGACAGGTTCCCCAGAGGAGAAGGATACGGGCCCTATGGGAGGGTAAACAGAACTAGGCCAATGAAAACCTGAGAGTGTAATGAAAGCACAGGACACTGGGAATGTGGAGAGTGTTGAGAAAGGCAAGAGTGTTATGGAGTGAATGGATGACTTACCCATAAAGTTTATGAATCGCAGAAGGCAGCTCTGTTGCTGTAACTCTGATCTTTTTATTAGTATCAAAAACACTGAAATCTCATTTCTACTAATTTTTTAATTCCTCTATAGGATAATTTGCTAACTGCTGTTTTCTTCTTTAAAGAAAAGGGTGGTTGTTACCAACCTGAATGGTCACACTGCACGAGTTAATTGTGTACAATGGATTTGTAAACAGGATGGCTGTAAGTATTAATCTGATTGTTAAATCTCCGTTTAATGGTTTTCTGATGAGATATAGTTAGTCATTTTTCTTTCATTACTTCTCTTAATGTAGCATTACCTTATCTGATTAGTTCAGTTGGAAAATAGAAGAAAAATGGAATGCCCAGTGTAATATTTGACTTCTATTTTTACTTTATGGTGGTTGGAACATAGATGACACAGCACTGATTAAGATGAGGGGTAAGACACCCCCTCTTCTATTGCCTACATGTTTTTAAATTTTTTTTTTTGTAGTTGTGGATGGACAACATTCTTTTATTTGTTTGTTTTTGTGTTTTAAGGATCAAAGCCAGTGCCTCACATGCTAGGCAAGCACTCGCCACTGAGCTACAGCCCCAGCCCTGCCCATATCTTTGACTGAAAACCTGTAAGCAGGGCCTAGGCTGAGATTTTCATTCACATCTGGTCCCAAAGTACAGCTTTCCAGCAGCCATACATATATGATATTTCAATAGATTAAATACAGAAGTAATTGTGAAAATCCAGCTTCCCTCTATTAAAGTCAGACATTAAGAAATTTGTGGAAATGTAAAACATGCCTCTCTTATTATTTTCTTAAAAAACACTGGTATTTTCCAAACCCCATAAAATGTTATTTTTGTCAATACATAATGAGCTTCATTATCATTTTTAAGTAAACTATTAATCAAGTACCTTTCAAATTTCTCAGTGTTGATTTCATATGGCTCATATAATCTAAAGTCTTTTGGAATCCTCAAAAGTTCCAAGAGTGTGAAGGAGTCCTGAGACCAAAATATTTGAAAATTACCAGACTACTGTGGATTATTTTTTTTCATCCCCAAGATTCACTGGCTCCATATTCTTAGTTAACATATTGATTGTTTTTAAGTGGTACTTCCAAAATCCAGTGGAATATCTAAAAGTATCTTGAAATATATGTACTGTAATATTGTTGTAGAATCTGAATTAAGTTTATTTTTCATTCTGATCTAGGCACAAATGTAGAATTACATCTTGAATTAATGAGACTTTGCTATGATTTTGTCTATGACATTTAAAAATGTTTAATAAGCTACTTATTTCAATTGGTAAAACAGGATTGGTCATGTATCAGGTTAGTAAAAACCACTAAATAGTACAAGGAATGGCTGTTAATGCAGATGTGAAGCCATTAAAATTATATTAGTTGCAACGATCAGGCATCAAAGACTACTTCATTCTCTGTATAGGAATTTGTTATGAAATGTTAATTTGGGCTTGTGTACTTGATCTCTTTTTAAAAGTGAGGTTACATGAAATGAATTGATTGTGTATCACTATAATCTATAACTATTATGATTGATTTCCTCTAAGAACAGGGATCTGTCCCCAGATAATTCAGATATCCTTTCTAGCCACTGCATAGGGACATATAAAAATTTAATAATACTACTTCATATTTTTAAAATGTCTGATTTTATTATATTATTTTTGTGTACTTTATTATAATTATTCTCAAAGTCATGTAAATATATGGCTACATGACTTTGTGGTGCATGAAGAGATTGGAGTCCAAGATCCGAGTTGACCAGTAGCAGAGTTGGGACATGAGTTTGCGACCTCTGGAATATAAGTCTAACAGCGTTTGTTTACTTATTTATTTATTTATTAAATATTTTTTAGTTGTAGACAGACACAATATCTTTATTTTATTTACTTATTTTTATGTGGTGCTGAGGATCGAACCCAGTGTCTCACATGTGCCAGGCAAGTGCTGTACCACTGAGCCCCAGCCCCAGCCCATACTTATTTATTTTTTATAGCTGAAAAGATAATCTTTGGATTATCTCCCTGTTGCCTCCCTAAATATCTAGCACATAGGGCAGAGGAGATAAATAAATGGAAAATGTAAACTAAGCCAAAATTATGCTATTTTCTGGAACTTCTATTTTTTTTCTGTATCACCACAAAATTGTTAATGTTTAAAAGAGCTATTTTGAAATATATGTCTAATCTAAAAAGTAAGTTGGATGCTTGATAGCAGCAGCTGATTGTAAAGTCTCATAAGTTATTCCTGCCAATAGTGTTTAGTGTGGATCAAATTATGAGGAAATAATCAGACAAATCCATATTGAGGGATACTACAAAACGGTCGGTCTGCACTGTCATTGTCAGAAAAAAGAGAGGAACTGGGAGACTATTCTAGATTAAAGAAGATTATAAAAATGTTGTTATGAGATACGATCCTTAGTTAGATTCCAAATCTAAAACAAAAAGTTATGAAAAATGTTACTGGAATAATTCGGAAAATTTTAATATGGACTGTATATTGTATTGTAATATTGTGTCAATGTTAAAATTCTCGAATGTGATAATTCTATTGTGTAAATTAGGAAAATGTTCTAGTTCTTAGGAGATACATGGAAAACTCTTTGCAGTCACAGAGTTTGCAAGTTATTTTTTCCATCTTTTTTTGTTGGTGCATTATAATTGTACATAATGATGGGATTTGCTGTTACATCTGTACTTATACACAGCATAACAATATAATTTAGCCAATATCACTCCCTAGCTCCCTCCCTGCCTCCTACCCCTTGATTGCTTTCCTTTTCTGATCTCCCTTTGATTTTCATGACATCCAGCCCCACCTTTGCTTTCCTTTTTCTTCTCTAGCTTCTGCATTTGAGAGAAAATATACAACCCTTGACCTTCTGAGTTTTGACTTGTTTTGCTTAACACAGTGGTCTCTAGTTCCATCCATTTTCCTGCAAATACCATAATTTTATTTTTATTTATGGCTGAATAAAACTCCATTATGCATATATATATTTTCTTTATCCATTCATCCATTGATGGACATAGCCTGATTCTATAGTTTGGCTATTACGAATTGTCTACTATAAACATGAGTATGCATATATTGCCAGATGATGACATTGATTCTTGAGGGTAAATACCAAGAAGTGGTATAACTGGGTTATACAGTGCTACCATGAGTACGTGAGTCTAGCTTTTCGAGGAACCGCCACACTGATTTCCACAGTGGTTACACTAATTTACAGTCTTTCCAAGAGTGTAAAGGTGTTCCTTTTTCTCCACATCCTCTCCTTTATTTATTGTTATTTGTGCTCTTGATGACTGCCATTCTGACTGGTATGAGATGAAATCTCAGTGTAGTTTTAATTGCAGCTTATTTTTTAATGGTTTGAAAAAAAATATGTACAAATTTAGAAAGTATAAGACATAAGGCAAAAGTTAATCTTGATGAATCCAGATAAGAAATGTAGGAGAGTTCTTATATGTTTTCCTTTCTTCTTCTTCTTTTTTTTTTTAAATTTATTTTTATTTTTTTATTTGTTCTTTTTAGATATACATGACAATAGAGTGTATTTTGACATATTATGTGTACATGGAATATAACTTATTCTAATTTGGATCTTATGTTTTGTATAACTGAATTAAAAAAAATAACTGGGGTAATGAAGTAAATAAAAATATTTACTAAGATATGATTTTTTTTTTTTTCAGCTCCTTCTACTGAGTTAGTTTCTGGAGGATCTGACAATCAAGTGATTCACTGGGAAATAGAGAATAATCAAGTGGGTAGACAGTTATAAGGAAACATTTCTGTCTATTTGCAAACTTTCCCCCTCATTTTTCCTGTCTTTCCTTTATGAAGTTCCATCATTTTTGTTTATCTGTAATCCAGATGCTGTATTTTCTGTACTTCATAGGCCCTGTATCCCTTCCCATATTCAGCTCTGTTCCAATATTCATATGCTTGCTTTCTTTTTTTCCTCCCAATATTCATGTGCTTTCAGTCATCTCTGTGAATTCCATGTCATTTTGGAATAATTTTCAAACTGTTCTTACATGGACTGTTCTGTTTTCAGTGGTAGTAAAAATTGTTACTGTGTTAACAGGGCAGGTACTGCCACATGAGTTTAGGCCTGCATAAATCCTGAGTGATATTATCTGTACTGCATGGTATGGATGGTCCTCTACTGATGAACAATTAGATTGTTTCAATCTATTAGCAAAGATTAAAAGTGAAAAAAGTTGGTATATTAGATATCTGAACATCTACCATGCAGAAGATACAGATAAGGCAGAGTCCTCCTACTCATGAGTCATGTACATAGTTTTGAAGGCAAAATGAACTGGAATAATTACAGGTCAGGTGATTCCATGCATAGGTGTGCTAACTTGTTGCCCAACAACCATAGTGCTATGGGAGTTCAGAAAAGATTTAAGAGGTGGCCTTTGTGTTGAGTGTTAAAGTGCAATACGAGTGCCCTAGGGAAAATTAAAAGGGAAAGGATCCAGGTGGGGAAAAAAATAGCAATTTTATTACATGTATGAATCTTTTCCCCATCTCTTAAATCTCTTAGCATCCTTTGTAACTCTGAGGAACAGTTTTGGAAATGTTACTGGATAATATATTGTGGACAGTAGTTTTAGTGAAATACAATAGAAGATCATGTCAGAATTTGAATACTAGCTTTAAGTGTTTGTTCTTTATTAGTATGCATTTGGAAGTCAGCAACAATTTTTAAGCCCAGGAATATGAGTATCAAAAGAAGATTAATCTGATAACCAGAATGCCAAATTAGTATGGGAAAAAATATAAAGGGAAGGATATGGGATATATTTTTGAAGGAAAATGATTTTACTATTGACTGATTGGTTGTCAAAACAGTGTTGATCTGGGCCGGGGTTGTGGCTCAGTGGTAGAATGCTTGCCTAGCGTGTATGAGGCACTGGGTTCGTAAAAATAAATAAAATAAAAATAAATAAAATAAGGGTATTGTGTCCACCTACAACTAAAAAAAATATTTTTAAGAAAAGAGTGTTGATCTGATGGCAGGTAAATAAACAATGCAAAAAATGATGTGACTTCCTTTTAGGGCCCTGAGAGAAAGGTGTTTCTACAGAGAAAAATAGGGAAGTAGGAAGGACGATGTGGAATCAGTTGTAGACATGTTATTTGAACTGTAGGTTAGATAACCTGACTTATCCTCAAAAATAGAAGACAGATATGGAGGTAGATTTTGGAGCTACCTGAACTTGAGTGGGGGAATGTAGCAAACTTGGCTCCTGTTTAGACCAATCTTGGCAGAAGAATCCAGAAAGGGGTATTTGAGCATTTGTTTTTGACACTTTGAGGGGAGACTTGGAAGACTCTTTCCTCAGTGCTGTCCCTCTTGTCTCCTGACAATAGAGGATTTCAGGTTAAGCAGTCGTATCTGATGGTAGACAGCAGATGTAGAAAGGGGGAGAATGTGAGGCCAAACTGGAAGGAAGAGGAGAAGAAGGGGGCTGAAAGGCATAAAAGAGGGATGAAAGAATAAGGATTCAGAGGAAGGGGCCATATATTCTAACCTCCTTATGGGCTTACATGTTCTTCCCCATGTGCATTTCCTTGCACATGGGTGCTCAGTGCACTTTAACTGCTGATCAAAGGAAATCTAGAGCTGGGGATATAGCTCAGTTGGTAGAGTGCTTGCCTCACATTCACATGCACAAGGTCCTGGGTTCAATCCTCAGCACCACAAAAAAAAAAAAAAAAAAGAAGAAGAAGAAGTTTAAGTTGGTGTAATAAGAGGTTTGGGTCTTTGAACAGTAAGCATTGTTTCTTAAAAAGCTAGTGAACTTGAGATATTACTTCTGTTTTGTATGTGTGCACACGCATGCGTGTGCTTAAAATTTTCTAATGCTTGAACTATAACCCTGCTTAAATGTGTAAAATGAATATTTCATTATATTTAATTTTTTTAGGGGACAATGATATAGGCTCATGTAAATAAAATTTATAAATACAGAAAATTTTAAAGAAGGAAAAATACTATACAAAATCTGAGCATAGTTAACTTTCTGAATAACAACATTCCAGATCCTTAGTTCTCTGTGCATAATTATGCATAAAACAGATTGTACTGTGTGTGAACCATTTGGAAATTTTTTTCAAAGAAGCCATAGGTTAATGATTAAAGTTAGTGTACAGATCTTAATGCATAAGTATTAGCTACTTTGTTCAGTGGTAGATTTTTGCTTAAGTAATTGGGAAAACAACTGAGCAGACATTGAAGAAACACTTATTTCATCAGACAATTTAAAGAAAAGACCTTTCAAAGGAAGTAGTGGAATCTTACACATTTGAAAGAAACTCACAGACCTGGGCTTGGGAAGCAGCTCAGTGTTAGAGCACTGTGTAGTATGCCAAGGTTCCAGGTTCAGTCCCTAGTACTCCCAAACAAACAAACAGCAAAAAAAAAAAAAAAAAGCAGTGAAAAGGATACCAGAAGGAATGTTGCAGGGCAAGTAGATCGATTTGATGAGCAAATTCCCATTTCTGTGTTCTATTTTTCTGTTTTGCAGCCATACTTGGTATAAACATATTCACATATTATCACCAAAACATTTTAACTTCATAGTGAAAAAAAAAAAAAAACTGAAAGAAACTACTAAGATTACAGGGTTAACATAACTAAAATTTTGACAAACCGATTTGTGCCTCTTGTTATGGTCCACTTGTATAGTAATGCTGTTAGAATATATATCCTGAATCTATTCAAAATATATATTCTGAGTTTATTCATGAGGAAACATCAGATTAATCCAAAAAGAAGGACATTGCACAAAGTTGGACTATATTCTTCAAAAAATGTCAATGTCATGGACATATTTCCATGGCAGTAGGCATACATTTATCTAAATTAGTAGGCATACATTTATCTATGTTAATCTTTTTTTTTGTATACATGTAATATATGTCTACTCTAATTTATTTCATGAGTTATCTATTGATAATTTTGGGTTGCTTGTGATTTTTCACTATTATAAATAGCATGTGGTGAAGATCCTTGTTGTTCATTTGTCTTTTACTGTTACTTGCTATACTAGTACTATTCTTAGAGTCAATTCTTTAATGTGACATTGCCGAGTTAAAGGGTGTTTATTTTTGTGTGCTGTTAACATAGACTTCTTGGATGTTTTCATTCTCTTCAACTTGGAGGACCTATTTCTGCGCCATACATTAATTGGCACCTTTAATTCTATGATCCCAGCTAAATAAAGGTGAAACTGATAATTCCTTTTTTTAATCATAATTCTTTTGTCTTTCATTCTGATTCAGCTTTTAAAAAAAGTTCATCTCCAAGGCCATGAAGGACCTGTTTATGCAGTGCATGCTGTTTACCAGAAGGGGTCATCAGGTGCTGCAGTACACACACTGATAGTTTCTGCTGCTTCAGATTCCACAGTTGGACTCTGGCTTAAAAAGGGTTCAGAAGGTAGGTCTGGAGGTATTATACTCCTGATGAATGAAATAGTAATTATCAAATGAAAGAAAACTAGAGGAGCATACCTACAACTTTTGCAAACATTCAGATAACTTTAAGAATGCTACAATTGTAATCTAAATGTTTTTCTTTTAAAATCTTTTCAAAATTCCCCTACACCAAACTGACAATGTAAATTCCTTCTAAGCTTTACCACTGAGTTATATTCCAGGCCCTTTTCATCTTATTTTTTAGTTTAAGACAGGATCTTACTAAGTTACTGAGTCTGGCTTGAACCTGCAATCCTCCTACCTTGGCTTCTTGTATTGCTGGGATTACAGATGTGCGCCATCATGCCTGGCCTTCTAAGCATTTTCATGAGTCATTTTGTTCTGTGTAACCTTGTTAGAATTTAGTCATTTAATGTCACCTGGTCAAGTAAGGGCTTAAGATTGACTTCTCTCATCTCTCAGCTGATAGCCAGGTCTGTGATGGTCAGAGATGGTTGTTTATGGTATGGTGTTTTTTAAATTTTTTCTTAGTAACCTGCCTTCAGACGTTGAACTTTGGAAATGGATTTGCTCTGGCTCTCTGTTTATCCTTTTTGCCTAATACTGATGGTGAGTATCCTTGTAAGTATATAATAAAAGATCAATATATTTATATATCTCCATACGACTAGAGCCTAAAAGACATGTATCTTAATTTTATATTTGTTTGTTTTGACTTTTTTGGGGGTGTGTTTTTGGTGGTACTGGTGGTCAGACCATGGGCTTCACACATTAGGCTGCATTCTGTCACTGAGCTATACCCTCAGCCTTTTTTTTTTTTTTTTAAATATATTTTTTAGTTGTAGATGGACACAACATCTTTATTTTTATGTAGTGCTTGAACCCATTGCCTCGTGTGTGAGGCAAGTGCTCTACCACTGAGCCACAACCCCAGCCCCATACCCTCAGCCTTATATCTAAAAGTTTTCATGAAACAAATTGAGATGTGGATAAAACACTTTTGTTACAATATTCAAATGATCTAAGTTTAGAACATAAGGTTGCAGGAGGCTATTAGGAAATTTGTAGCTATTGAAAATTTAAGTAACTTAATATATACTGAAGATTGATATAGCTGCTTATGAACATGGGTGTTTTATGGTTCTAATTTGGGAAAAGTGTCTAATTCTTTAGAAGGTAAGGTCTGAGATAAGTTGAAAGTGTACAGAAGATGAACCATGTGAGCCTTTCTCTCAAGATGACAGCCTTTTCAAATCTTGCATGGTGATAGTTTGTCGAGCCCACTTAAAATCTCCAAATAGAAAAATTTTCCTTTTGCTATGCAACTCAATTGTACCTATCTTTTCATTTTCCTCCACAAAAGTGATAGCCAACGTGAGGCAGTCATTCACTTTGCCACCTCTGTTACTTGGACAGGAATGATGAAGAAAGATAGGGCCTAGAAGTGCCAGTCTTTCTTGCACTCTGCAGCAGAACTGTGATTCTATAGTTTCATGTTATGTTTCCTGTTGTGCAAGGGTTCCTTGAGAGAAGGATCTGGAAGCATCTGGTTTTTAACATAGAATTTCATTTCTCTTCATTTATTGAGGCCAAGTGACTGGAATTTTTGTTTTGTTTTAAAGTGAGATGACCTTTAAAAACACATTTGGTAGCACAGTATTTCCTTAGAAAAGAATCCAGGTTTTATCTTGCTCCTGAGTCATTAGGGCTGTCCTTAGATAGTGTGAATTTGTTTTTTATCTTATTAAAGATAGCTCATTTTAGTCACTCTTTTCAAAGCTTTTTAGCTACGCATTTAATTACTTACTACTTGATCTTTTCCTTTGTTTTAATATTGAATTCAGTCTTCAATAAAATTTGAATTTACAAACATATCTGTACATCTTTGCACTAATAGTGATGCTGTGCTCAGGGTAGCTATTTATTATTCAGTTGGACTAACAGCTTCTCATATTGGTCTTTTGGCTTAGATGGTAAAAATGTACCCTAATTTGCTCTTTTTTTTTTTTTTTTTTTTGGGTATTGGGGATTTAACCCAGGGGTGCTTTACCACTGCATCACATTCCTGCCGCTGCCCCCCCCTTTTTTTTAATACAGCCGAGAATGTAGATTTTATTTATCTATTTATTTTTGGTGTTTATGTATTTATTTAATTTTTTAAATTGATTTTATTTTTTAAATACATGACAGTGGAATGCATTATAATTCTTATTACATATATATATACCACAGTTTTTCATATCTTTGTATATACAGTATGTTCATGCCAATTCATTTCTTCATACATGTACTCTGGGGTTTTTTTTTTTGCATTACAATTCTTATTACACATATATACCACAATTTTTCATATCTCTGTTTGTATATAAAGTATGTTGACATCTAATTCATGCCTTCATACCTGTACTTTGGATAATAATGTCCACCACATTATTCCTGCCCTTTTTATTTTTTATTTTGAGAGAGTGTCTCACTAACTTGCTTAGGGCCTTGCTAAATTGCTGAGTCTGACCTGGAACTTGTGATCCTCCTGCCTCAGCCTTCTGAGCCACTGGGAATATAGGCATACACCAGCACACCTGGCTTCCTACTTGCTCTTGGGCTTCTTTTACATTGCTCCTTCTATCATAAGTAACATAGATACTAATTGTCTGAGTTTATTGTTATTATTTGTTAAGTAACCATTGACTAATATGTTTTTGAGTATCACATTTTATTCCTGGAGATATTCATTGAACATTTTCAGTTTGTTCAGTGGTGTGGGAAATGGAAGTCAGGATACTTTACATAGAATTTAGAATCCATGTAGGTGATCCTACTTGTGATGGGGTATTTACAGTCATGCCTTTTTTTTTTCTTCTAGTACCGATATTAGCATGTGGTGATGATGACTGCAAAATTCATTTATTTGTTCAACAAAATGATCAGGTAAATAATATTTATTAAGAGACGAGAATTACTGTCCACTTAGTCACATATCTTATAACGGACTACTTACAAATTATAATTCAGGAATGTTAAAATTCAAACCAAAATCGTCCAATAGGGGAATCTTTCCTTGACAATTCTTCTATTAGATAGTCTTTCTTTTTTATTTGAACATCAAGTAACTTCAGCCTTAGCCACCAGGCCGAATTGTTGGGGGAAACAGGTAATCAGGTAATTTGGTTCTGGAGAGAAGGAAGATGCCATGATAGTGCTATTTTTTTTTTTTTTTTTTTAATTTCATACCTCTAGTAAAGCCAGTGTTTATTTATCCTTCTGAGTTTTACCTAAACTTTGAGTGTCTAAACTAAGGGAAAGAAGTTCCAGGAATTAGGTTGGTTAACTCTAGGCCCAGTTTCTGTTCTGTAGGATCCAGTGTTTTTATATACTGTATCCATAGCATATCATTTTATCTTGTAAACATTTAAATCACTTGATATCTATAGATATTGTGTTATCAACTCAGAGTTGCTCAGTTAATGACTTAAGTATTACATGATGAGATTTTTTTTTTTGTTCCCAAATGAGTGCTTTATCCTGTGTGTAATCAAGTAGCATTCTTAGTAAAAGCAGTAGGACTCACTGAGATAAAATGAAGTCAATATATGTGAAAATGTTAAATTATCAAGCCCAGTGATTTTCATTATCTTACTAGTTTCAGAAAATGCTTTCTCTCAGTGGACACGAGGATTGGATAAGAGGCGTGGAGTGGGCAGCCTTCGGTCAGTATGAAATTTTGCTGATATACAGCTGACAGGAACAAGTATGTGTAACTTCCAAAAAAGCAGTCTCCTGTGTTTTAGTTTGTTTTGTTTTGTTTTGTTTTAGTTATAGTTTATTTTTTAGTTACAGGTAGATGCAATATATTTTATTTTTATGTGGTGCTAAGATTCGAACCCAGTGCCTCACACATGGTAGGCGAGCGCTCTACCTCTGAGCCACAACCCCAGTCCTCCTGTGTTTTAATTTTAAAGTTTTCTTTATGTCTTACATATTTCTCTTGTCCCAATTAGTAAAGAGGATACATATCTCTCTGTTAACTGTTAATTGGTGGTAGAAGATGAACCAGGTTGATGTTTCAAGATGATGCCAACTATATTGTCTACATGCAGGCATTCTTGAAAGTTCTTGGTAGAACCATCTATGAATAACATTTATTATTGCATCTGTGTTTGTCAGTATTTATTAAAATGAATGTAGGTCAAATGAATGAAAGGTTTTATATCTACATTTAAAAATTATACCATCCGTTTTTTTAATTAGGTAAAGATCTTTTCCTAGCAAGCTGTTCACAAGATTGCCTGATAAGAATATGGAGGCTGTATGTAAAATCGACATCTTCAGAAACTCAGGATGATAATATAAGACTGAAGGAAAATACTTTTACTGTTGAAAACGGAAGTGAGTAACTGAAAATATTTGCTGTACTTGAGTCTACTGGCTGAGTCATTTTATCTATTTCAACACACATCTATGTGAAGGTTCATTTTTTTAGAAGTGTCGGATTCCTATCTGAAACTGATATGGTTTTGGTTTTTATTCATATGTGAAATATTTTTCATATTTAAAAATTATTTTTCTTCTAAGCTATAATGTTTAATGTTTCCCAATAAATTAATTTGTAAAAGGTTTCTGAATTTGCAATTTTAGTGTAGAAAGAAATAAGGTAATAGTGTGAATTACTCATACTTTTGTTGGAGTATATTCTTTTTGCATCAAGGATTAAACCCAAGGGCATTTAACCACTGAGCCACATCCCTATTTCTTTTTATTTTTTATTTGAGACAGAGTCTCACTTGGTTGCTTTACAGCATCATTGAGGTTGCTGAGGCTGGTCTTGAACTTGTGATCCTCTTACCTCAGCTTCCCAAGCTATAGGGATTACAGGTGTGTGCCACTGCACCCAGCCTGTTGGAGTGTATTTTTAAGAGACTAGCTAAATCTCTACATTGGATTACTTTTTTTTTTTTTTATATAGCCAAGAATGTAGATTTTATTTATCTATTTATTTGGGGGGGGTTATGTATTTATTTAATTTTTTAAATTGATTTTATTTTGATTTTCTTACTGTCTAGCATTAGAATGTTACCCTTGCATGGTAGAGATACTGTTGAATTGTTGAATTTGAAAGAGATTTTTTTTTTTTACATGTGTGTCTAGATTATAAAATTAGTTCTCAGTAAGCATTGTTCACCTAGGTATACTGTTATAAAGCCTATTAGAGTTGAAATTTGGGTATAGAGTTTTGTGAGGATAACAAATAAATGATATGACCAGAATATTATGAGTAGCTATACCCAAATGTAAAATTGTTCATTAATTATTTTGTTTTAAATTATCTTAAATTATTTTGTTTTAATTAATGTTCCTTGTTTCTGCATTTATTTTATTTTTAAAAAATGGTATTTTAGGTGGTATCTTGATAAGGAGTGTGGAAACAAGGAGGCTGGCCTTTCTTTGTTTGCTTTTAAAATACATATATGTAGGGACTGGGGTTGTGGCTCAGCAGTAGTGTGCTCATCTAGCATGTCCAAGGCCCTGAGTTCGATCCTCAGCACCACATAAAAATAAATAAAATAAAGGTATTGTTCAACTACTTCTAAAAAATAAACATTTTAAAAATATATTTGTATATGTAGATATTTAAATTTATTTATTTTTTTGCTGTGCTGGGAATGGAACCCAGGTCCTTGCACATGCTAGGAAAGTGCTTTTAACATTGAGTTACACCCCTAACCCTGTTTTTTCATTTTGTTTTGTTTTGTTTTAGCAGTACTGGGTATTGAACCCAGCATACTCTATCACTGAACTACATACCCATCCCTTTTTTGAATATTTTTTATTTTGAGACAATGTGTTGCTAAGGCTGGCCTCGAACTTGCAGTCCTCCTACTTTAGCTTCCCAAGGAGCTGGGATAACAAGCATGTACTACTGTGCCCTGCTCCCAGCCCTAATTTTTAAATGGACACAAAAAAATCATAAAAATTGTGCATGTAGTGTTTCAATACACTTATAGTGTATATGTTTTTGCTTTTTAATCACTGTATAACAGCTGTTTCAAAAAGTTTTTTTTTTAGCAAAACATTCCTTAATATTTGACCAGATAGAGAAAAATTCATTTTTAAAACTTTATCTCTTATTATTTTGAAGAGTGGGTAAAGTTAATAAAATTTAGAATACTGGTTCTTTTTGTTGAATCTCATCTATTATGTTTTATTCTAATTTTTAAATATATTTGCACAACTGAATTGGTCATGCATATATTCTTTTTAGCAGATATTTGAGGGAAAAATACCTTCATTGCTTTTGTTGTAGGTAGTAAAATAACATTTGCAAATACTCTGGAGACTGTGTTGGCTGGTCATGAAAACTGGGTAAATGCGGTTCATTGGCAACCTTCATTTTACAAAGGTAAGAAGAAAAACATGCAGATCCCATTTCAGTTAACTCTTGCAGTATTTTAAGCTCGTCAGCTGAAGTGGAGGATTTTTATGAGTGTGATTAGAAATCTTAAGATATAATACATTTTCAAGTTGGTGGAGTGTAAGACTGCGTTCCTGGTGTGGTGGACACTAAATTCCATTGAAAATTGCTCTCTTAATTGGGTGAAGTATGATCTTTGTCATGATGCTGAATCTACCATACCTCCATTAACTTTATTTCTTAAAAGTTTCTACCTAGTCATTAAGAGATTTTAAGGAAAATTGCCTTTCAAGCTAATTTCACAGGAACCTTTTGCCTTGGTAATAAAGTTAATAATACTGAGATATAATACTTATGAAAAAGTAAGAACTTTTTCCCTTTTTTCTTTTGCTCATAAGTTCCATTTATGGAGTGGTAGTTTTATCATGCCCAAGCTGGTGCTGGGTATAGAGCTGAGCAAGGCCTGGCCTTGTGGTTTATCCATCCCCTTCCCCAAGATAAGAATAATGGTAATTAATGCTCAAGGAATCACCATTCAGCTCTTATTACATTATGCTATATTTCTCACTGTTTTTAAATTTTTTATTGTTCTCTCTCTTTGGGCCAACTCTGATGCATCCCATTTGGCCTTTGTTAGTGGCTTCTTTTATTGTCAGCTCATAATACCTCAATTTTTTCTAGTCTAATAAGCCCCTCTATTGTCAGTTAAAATAGGACTCTGCCAAGGGTTACTGCTTCACCTTTTCTGCACTATAGAACCAACTAGCTGTACTTTTAGGAACTCAAGCAAGGTTAATTTAAAAACAAAGTCCAGTCTTCTCTTTTATTAATAATTTGAAATTGCATTTACACTGTTAAAACAAGAGTAAGCCATTATTTTGGACTCAGCTCTTATACCAGACCACAATTGACCAGACTAAAAATCAAAGTGAGTCACACATGTTAAAGTTCCACATCACCAAGCTGCAACTAAGCTCTTTATCTTTCTTTCTAAGAGAACTCAGGATTAGAGAAATTATAGCCAAATTTTCCACAGTGAAAAACAATGTTAGATATTATACATACCAATAATTCCTGTATGTTCTTTTAAACCTCCCCTTCCATCCTTCTGTAGAGGCAACTACAGTACTGAATTTAGTGCCTATCATTCCTATGCATATGTTTATTCTTTTATTGCACATTTGTATGCCAATAAATAATATTGTTTTTATTTATAATATATCAAAACTTGATACCTATATATTTTTATTCTTTTACAAGATATGTTTTTAATTTAAAATGTTTTGGAAGTATATCCATGTTGATTCATGTGATTAGTTATTTTTTTAAATTGCACTATAATATTCCATTGCTTGAATATACCATAGCTTGTTTATCTTCTAATGGTTGGCCTTTATGCTATTTGCACATCTTTGCTATTATAAACAATGCTTCAGTGAATGTTCTTGCAGTATGCTTATTGTGTTGTTTCTGATTATCTACAAGCACAGTGCTTGTTAATCACCTTAAGGTATTAATTTTTATTCTTTAGATGGTGTTCTACAGCAGCCAGTGAGATTATTGTCTGCCTCAATGGACAAAACCATGATTCTCTGGGCTCCAGATGAAGAGTCAGGAGTTTGGTTAGAACAGGTAAAATGTGGGTACTTAAGGAACAGAAAATTGGGCTTTGTAAACTAAATATTTAAATCCTAAATCTGTATTGTTAGATATATAAATTTGCAGTTTTTGTATACATTAAATGAGTTAGAACTTGAAATCTGTAATCCGTTTCCATTGTAAAAAATGGTCCTATTATACTTGAGAATATATATACTGCAGGGAATAGTAGTTCATATTTATTAGGTAGATATAACTTGTTAATTGCTGTGCTCAATTCTATTTCCTTATTGATTTTTCTGATTTTCTGATGGAGCTATCAATTACACAGAGAGCATGTAAAAATATCTCATAATCCAATAGCGGATTTTACCTATTTCTCCTTATAGTTCTGTCAGTGAGGCAATGGTATTAGCTATATCTAAATTAGAATTGTTATATTTTCTATGTGACTTGAAACTTTAATCAGTCTTATTTACTATCTTTACTTCTAAGAAAACTTTTTAATCTTAAAAAGAAATGGGACTATTAAGTGAAAATTGTTTTCTATTATTGTGTAGGTTCGAGTAGGTGAAGTAGGTGGAAATACTCTGGGATTTTATGATTGCCAGTTCAATGAAGATGGTTCCATGATTATTGCTCATGCTTTCCACGGAGCACTGCACCTTTGGAAGCAGAATACAGTTAACCCAGTAAGAAAAGCACTTTTCAAGCAATTCTAATCACATCGAGTGAATATTCAACCTAGCTAAATAGTGTTTTACTTATAACACTGTACAGGAGCATAGGAGAGGCCTTTAAGTTGACATCACTTATTTCTGTAGACATTATACTGTATTTATAGTAGGTAAGAAACTCATGCTTTTCTAAGAAGAGTACAGCAGCATTGAAGAATTGAATGAATTCTGGGGTTGTGGCTCATTGGTAGAACATTTGCCTAGCATGTGCAAGGCCCTGTGTTCAATCCCCAGCATTGCCCCCATCAAATTTTTCTTGTTTTATAAATGAAAAATAGGGCTGCTATATATGGATACTATATAAGTATATTTTAAATTAAATAAATAAATAAGAACATTAAGCTAAATGTTACAGTGTATTCTGAATGTGTATCTAATGGTTTCTTTTATAAAGTAGAAATTCATACATTTGTATAACTTTTAGTTTGTGGACTTGAAATAGTTGTGTCACCTATGAGGTTTTGATTTCTCAGTTTATAGGGAGAATTTACTCTTTTTCTTATATTCTCCATTTGGAGTTGACCTTTAAGATTGATGAACAATTATGACACTATTAAGGTAGAAAATGTTTTTTAAGATAAATTTTATTTCCTTAACTCAGATGGTCTTTGAGGCTATCATAGAATTAAAAGCATTAGACGAGTAAGGAGAGACACAAGTCAGAAGATAGATTCTCACTGTACCTGTGTTTTACAATTTAACTCATCAAGTGTTAAGGGTGATTTGTTTTTCCAATGGGCTTCTTTTTTTTTTAAAATATTTTTTTAGGACTGGGGATGTGGCTCTAGCGGTAGCGCGTTCGCCTGGCATGCATGCGGCCTGGGTTCGATCCTCAGTACCACATACAAATAAAGATGTTGTATCTGCCGAAAACTAAAAAAATAAATATTAAAAAATTCTCTCTGTCTCTCTCTCTCTCTCTCTCTCTTTAAAAAAAATTTTTTTTTTTTAGATGTTGATGGTCCTTTGTAATGTTCATTTCTTTATATGCAATGCTGAGAATTGAGCCCAGTACCTTACACATGCTAGGCAAACACTCTACCACTAAGCCACAACCCCACTCTGGAAATGGGCTTTTTTTTTTTTTTTTTTTTTAGTATTTATTTTTCAGTATTTGGCAGACACAACATCTTTATCTGTATGTGGTGCTGAGGATCGAACCCGGGCCACATGCATGCCAGGCGAGCGCGCCACCGCTTGAGCCACATCCCCAGCCCCTGGGCTTTGTTTTTTAGAGCAGTTTCAGGTTAGTAGCAAAATTGAACAGAAAATTAAGAGTTCTCTATATCTTCACCCTAGCACAGCTTCCCCCATTACTAATACCCCAAACCAGAGTTGTACATTTGTTACAATCAAGGGTGTTTTTTTTGTTGTTGTTGTTTTAGTACTAGGGATTGAATCGAGGAGTACTCTAGTCCTGAGCTATATCCTTAGCCCTTTTTATTTTTATCTTTGGCACTGGGGATTGAACCCAGGGGTGCGGAACTACTGGGCCACATCCCCAACCCCACCCCACCGCTTTTTTAATTTTTTTTTGTTGTTGTTAATGGACCTTTATTTTTTTTTATTCATTTATTTATATGTGGTGCTGAGAATTGAAGCCAGTGCCTCACATACAAGGCACGTGCTCTACCACTGAGCCACAACCCCAGCTCCACTTTTTATTTTTTGAGACAGAATGTTGCTAGGTTGCTTAGGGCCTCACAGAATTGCTGAGACTGGCCTCAAACTTGGCAGTCCTCCTGCCATAGCCTCCTGAGTAGCTGAGATTCCAGGCATATACTTCTCTTGCTCAGGGCTTCACAAGTTGCTGTGGCGGGCCTCAAACTTGTGATCCTTTCTTAGTCCCTGGGATTACAGGCATGTGTCATCACACCCAGCTTGGTGGGTGATATTTTAAAAGCAAATAAATACTGCCCTTTACGATTGTTACTGTGGAAAACTATGCTGTTAGTCTAAAAGAGCTGTCCATTGCTCAGAATTTTTTTATTTTATTTTATTTTTTTTTAGTTGTAGATAGGCACATTGTCTTTATTTATTTTCTTATTTGTTTTTATGTAGTGCTGAGGATCGAACCCAGGGTCTCACACCTGAGAGGAAAATGCTCTACCACTGAGCTACAGCCCCAGCCCCATCACTCAGAACTTTTAAACTCACATTAGTGTTAACATTAGAACCTGATTCTATGTCATAGAAGAAATTAATATTTTTTTCTTTCACTTGTTTTATTACCAGATTACTGATTATATTAATCAGATTTGGCTTTGAATGACCTGCCAGTTATTGATACAAATTTCATTTTCCTCTAACAGAAATTTTTAACTAAACATTTTTTAGTTATAGATGGACACAATATCTTTATTTATTTATTTATTTTTATGTGGTCCTGAGGATCAAACCTAGTGCCTACACATGCTAGGCAAGTGCTCTATTACTGAGCTGCAGCACCAGCCCCTAAAAATTTTAAATTTTTATTGTACCTTATATGTAATAGTGGAGTTCATTTTAACATAATGATACATGTATGGAATATGATTTGCTCCATTTTAATCCATAGTGCTTTCTCTTTCCCTTCTTTCTTTCCCTACCACTATTCCCTTTGCATCTATTTTGGTGGTCTCTTCTATTTATTTATTATTATTTTAATTGATGCTTTATAGATATACCTACACGTGGAACTCAGTGTGGTATATTCATATTAGTGTGATTTTGTCACTTTCGTTCCACAATTCCTCATTTTTCATGTCCCTCCTCCCTCCCCTTCAGTCTCCTCCCTCGATGCCACTGATCTACCCTCTATGTAATGGGATCCCCCATATCTCCCTATACTTTGCTCTAGCTTCTACATATGAGAGAAAACATTTGACCCTTGATTTTCTGAGTCTGGCCTATTTAACTTAGCATAATGTTCTCCAGTTATGTTCATTTACCAGCAGATGCCATAATTTCATTTTTTTTTTATGACTGAGTAAAATTCCATAGTGTACACATACCACATTTCTTTTATCTATTCATTGTTGATGGGCACCTGGGCTGGTTTCATAACTTAGCTGTTGTTGAATTGTCCTGCTATAAACATTGATGTGGCTATGTCACTGTAATATGCTTTTTAAAATTTTTGTACCAGGGATTGAACCCAGGGGCAAATCACTGAGCCACATCCCCATCCTTTTTTATGTTTTATTTAAGACATACAGGGTGTTGTTGAGTTGCTTAGGGCCTCACTAAGTTGCTTAGACTGACTTTGAACTCACGATCCTCTTGCCTCAGCCTTCTGAGTCGCTGGGATCGCAGGTGTGCACTACCATGTCCTGATGTAATATGCTGGTTTTAGTTCTTTTGGGTAAATACCAAGGAGACAGGTAGCTGGGTCATATGATGGTTCTTTCCTTAGTCTCTTAGCAGTATTGAGTAATCTCCATACTGCTTTCCAAAGTGGTTATACTAATCTGCAGTCCCACCAACAAGGTATGAATTTACCTTTTCCACATCTTTGCTTACATTTTTTATTTTTTGTATTCTTGATGATTGCCATTCAATGGAATGAGGTGAAATCTTAATGTAGTTTTGATTTGCATTTCTCTGTTTGCCAGAGATGTTGAACATTTTTCATACATTTGTTGGTTGATTTGTATTTCTTATTTTGAGAAATGTTTTGTTCTTTTGCCTGTTTATTAGTTGGGTTATTTGGGTTTCTTGGTGTTTCGTTTTTGAATTCTTTATATATTCTGGATATTATTACTGTTCAAGGTTATGTTAAAAGAGACTCTGGGCCACGCATATGACATTTTCTGTATTTTCCTATTGGTATTTATTACATGTTTGTTGCTCAGTAAGTGAATCAAATAGGTTTGATTCTGTCTATTTCTGTTCTTTAAATCTATAACTCCTTTTATTTTAAATCTATAATTCCTTTTACTTTATAAAGCAAGCCACACTCAGAATCTCATTTTATATAATATTTTTTCTTTCATTGTTAAGTTTAACAAAAGCAGAGTATCTGTACATGCAGCATTGTTTTGCGTGCTTTACATTGTTCTACACATTTTGCTCATTTAATCAGTCCTTTTTTTAAAAAATTTTTTAGTTATAGGTGGGCACAATACCTTTATTTTATTTATTTATTTATTTATATTTGCCGGGGATTGAACCCAGTGCCTCACGCATGCCAGGCACGTGTTCTACCACTGAGCCATAACCCCGGCTCCTTAATCAATGCTCTTAATGTTTCTATGAGATAGCCGCCATTTTTGTAATATCTTAAGGCACAGAAAGATGAAGTCGATTCTGTTGCTAGGAGACATTCAGTGAAACATGAATGGAGGGAGATTTCCCAAGATTATTGCTTCAGAGGGTACAACACGTATTTGTATGTTTAATTAATATGGTTGATTAGAAAAGAGATGCTATTATCTTGTGGGAATTTTTTTTTTTTTTTTTTTTTTTTTTTTTTGTGCTGGGGATTGAACCCAGGGCCTTGTGCATACCAAGCAAACACTCTACCAACTGAGCTATAGCTATAGTCCCAGCCCCTGATGATATTATTTTATGATCCTGTCTTATATATTTAGCTTTTCAATTTGCTAGGGGGTTTCCATCTTTCCTGTTGCCAGACATGAATGCTTTACTTTGAGTGGTGGTGGCCTTTGATTATTTTGATATGTTTCATGAGTACTTTTATTGCAGAGAGAGTGGAGTCCAGAAATTGTCATTTCAGGACACTTTGATGGTGTCCAAGACCTAATGTGGGATCCAGAAGGAGAATTTATCATCACTGTTGGTACTGATCAGACAACTAGACTTTTTGCTCCATGGAAGAGAAAAGACCAATCACAGGTAAAATATCTTCCTACTTGACTAACCACATTAAAAAACTTCCACAAGTAAGTGAAAAATGGGACAACATTGTTAGCTATTAGAAAAGTGCAAATTAAAACCATGATGAGATATCATTATATATTCTTCAGCTGAACTAAAAAGAGTGACATTAACAGCTGCTTGTAAAAATGTAGAGTGACTATAACTTTCATACTTTGCTGATGGGAAAGCAAAATGATCCCGCCACTCTGGAAATTTGTTTGGCATATTCTTAAAAACTTAAATATTCATCTCCTTTTTGTAATTCAAACAATAATTCAAGTGTTGGTTATTAAAATGTATTTTGCTTCAATTTTACATAAAAGTTCTATGTCTTATAGGTTTAACTCATTAGGAAGCATTGTTAAATCTATAGTAAAAGATAATTTCTGAAGTCATCTGGTGTTAGATAGTAGTGGTTGAGGTTGGGGGTAGCCTTTTTGTCTTTTACTTTGGCAATTCTGGGGGATTGAATATAGGGTCTCACACATGCTAAGCAAATGCTGTACTACTGAGCTATATCCCTAGCCTGAGGGTAGCTCTTGTTCAAGAAAATTCTTCATCTTGACCATGAGTTCAAACAGTCACAGGAAAATTTTACCACTAATAAACCCTGAACTTCTATGTGTGAAAGTCAGAATTTTCACCCTTTATTTCTTTTTTAAAAAAATTTTATTTATTTTAATGTGTTATATACTACCTTCTGAGAAGTGTCTATTCAGTTCCTTTGCCCATTATTGATTGGATTATTTGTTTTTTTGGTGTTTAGCTTTTTGAGTTCTTTATATACCCTAGAGATTAGTGCTCTATCTGATGTGCAAGTGGTAAAAATTTGCTTCCATGATGTAGGCTCTCTATTCACCTCACTGATTGTTTCTTTTGCTGAGAAGCTTTTTAGTTTGAGTGCATCTCATTTATTAATTATTGATTTTAATTTTTGTGTTATAAGAGTCTTATTAAGGAAGTCGGGGCCTAATCTGACATGGTGGAGATTTGGGCCTACTTTTTCTTCTATTAGACACAAAGTTTCTGGTTTAATTCCTAGATCCTTGATCCACTTTGAGTTGAGTTTTGTGCATGTTGAGAGAGAGCGGTTTAATTTCATTTTGTTTAATGGAGTTCCAGTTTTCTTAGCACCATTTGTTAAAGAGGCTGTCTTTTCTCCAATTTATGTTTTTGGCAATTTGTCTAATATAAGATAACTGTAATTATGTGGGTTAATCTCTGTGTCCTCTATTCTATACCATTGGTCTACCAATCTATTTTGGTGCCAATATCATACTGTTTCTGTTTTTATTGTTCTGTAGTATAGTTTAAGGTCTGGGATAGTGATACCACCTGCTTCAGTCTTGTTGCTAAGGATTGCTTTAGCTATCTGGGTCTCTTTACTTTTCCAAATGAATTTCATGACTGCTTTTTCTATTTCTATGAGGAATACCATTGGGATTTTGATTGGAATTGCATTAAATCTGTATAATGCTTTTGGTAGTATGGTCATTTTGACGAATATGAATTCTGCCTATCCAAGAGCAAGGTAGATCTTTCCATCTTCTAAGGTCTTCTTTGATTTCCACCCTTTATTTCTGACAAAAATTTGTGGTACTGAATAGGAGTCAGGTCATGAGAGCTAGTAAGGTTTGCCAGTGGTCTTGCTGCCACAGTAACACGATCGATCATTTGGAGCATCATCTGTAGTCAGTTGAAAATACAAATCAAATGATTGGGAATGCTTTACTGTGGCTCTTGTTGATTTGCTACTAAGACTGCTTAGTTGTTTATTTTTGCTTGAGTCTGCCCCATGGTCATATTTCTACAGTAGTGTTAATAGTTTTACATCTGATATTTTGCTTGTTGAAAAGAATAGATTTTTGAAACATGTGGCCATTTTCATTTATTCTGTTTTAAAACCCAGGTGACTTGGCATGAAATTGCAAGGCCTCAGATACATGGATATGACCTGAAATGTTTGGCAATGATTAATCGGTTTCAGTTTGTATCTGGAGCAGATGAAAAGGTTCTTCGAGTTTTTTCTGCACCTCGGAATTTTGTGGAAAATTTTTGTGCCATTTCAGGACATTCACTGAGTCATGTGCTTTGTGATGTGAGTATTCTTCTAAAGGTTTCATTTAAACCTAGTCACTTAATTTTAAATTCTAAATATTTTTTGCTTTGGGCTGTAAATGGAGTATATAGAAAAGAAACCATATCACTTATTATTGGTCTGACATATGTTTGTGTGCACTGTGGCATATGATGGTTTAAATATTAAAACCAGAAATTTGTGTAACAAATGAGCTCAAAACCCTGTAAAGTGGCAATATGATGTTCATTTGAGACATAGATATTATGTATTATCACTGTGTTAGCTACCTATGATAAACTATACAAAATGAGAAATTATCATCTTGCTTGTAAGGTTGCAGTAAGGGAGCAGTCTAACTAACATAACATACCTGTAATTATTAGATGAGACCATTAACTGCTAAAGCTCATGGTACAAAAGTTAAGTTTCATAGAAGGAACAGGTCACTGCATTGGAGTAATGACAGCATGTTTAATGAGAATTCATTTGGGTTTTGTAAGAATAAGTTTTTGTTTTGTTCATTTACACCCCTCTTACTAAAGATTCGATCTACTTATAAAAATACATGGGTTATAAAAATCACAAAGTAATTTTGAAGGAAGGGAAATTAAGTAGGAAGATAGTTACATTACACCGAAGTGTGGATCTTACAGTCCTTTTCCTAGAATTGGGTCAAAGGGTAAGTACAGTTTTATAGGCAGAAGGAAGGAGAGAAAGAGGAGAGAGGTAGCCAGAGTTTGGGGGGTATTTGTTGGAATGAAGAGGGAAATGGAAAAGTGGGGGAAGTCAGATCAGGGAGGATTTTGGGAGGCAGGCACACTTCAGACTGTGGAGTGCCATTGGAAGCCCCTTCACAAAGAATGTGGTGAAAAAGTATTTTGGAACAAGGAGAATTTTCTGGGAGCCCAGAGATTGAAGGCACAGAAATCAGCACTGACCCAGGTAAGACTGGAGAAGAAAGTGAGAATCATTTGAAATGAAATGCCCTGGAATACTCAGTGCATTGTGCCACAGCACAATGGGATAGAAGGATAGTTAGTTTTAGGATCTCTTTAGTTTCAGCGATTGAAACAGAGTTTCATGGAATTCCATGAAAGCCTTAGTCCTAGGTATGCATTCATTTCCTAAAATACAGGAATCCCTGACAGGCATGGTGGCAGATACCTGTAATCTCAGCAGCTCAGGAGACTGAGGAAGAAGGATTGCAAGTTCAAGCCAGACTCAGCAAGTTAGCAAGGCCCTAAACAACTTGGAGAAACCCTGTCTCAAAATAAAAAAAGGGCTGAGGATGTGATTCAGTGGTTAAGCACCACCCCAGGGTTCAGTCCCAGATAACAAAATAAATAAATAAAATACAGGAATTGTGTAGATTGGAATGTCTCTTGATCTCTTTTAGGTTTTACTCTCATACTAAGTGTTGGGTAGACATATGGGAAAGCTTGTTATTGTTCTTCCCATGCTATGCTATTTCTCTTGAGTTTTGAGTTAAGCATGCAGTTTCTCGTGTTCCATGTAGTTGTTTTTGACGATGGTTTAAATTCATATCGCTCAAGTTTGTCTAGTTCCAGCTCCTGTATTAAAGTTTAAATTGTAAGAAACTCTTTAACATGGTCATGGGCCAGTTTTAATGATTAGTATATTTTTTCACATGTAAAAACTTGATTGCTTTTAAATCGTAGAATCTAGGCAGAGTATTGCCTCATCAAATGGCATTCTTATCAAGTTTTAAAGTAGTTTTCAATTTAATGTTTAATGTTTAATGAAAATACTGTGGGGCCTGGGGTTGTGGCTCAGTGTTAGAGCACTTGCCTAGCATGTGCGAGGCCCTGGGTTCGATCCTCAGCACCACATAAAAATAAATAAATAAAACAAAGGTGTTGTGTTCAACTACAACTAAAAAATAAATGTTAAAAGAAAGAAAGAAAATACCGTGACTGTCTCTTTCTAGGATTGGGTATCATCAAGGATATGCCTTTGAGGCTTTCTTTGGAGGTGGAGCTCTGGCCATCCATTTTTACCCTGTTGCATTTCTTGTCAGACCCTGAAACCCACTGAGCTGTTAGGGTTTTATGTGGAAGAGAAGAAGCTGGCTTTATGGATTGGGTTAGGGTGTGTGTTGGAGAGTTATTGCTTGAATTGCAATTCTTGATTCAGGAAGTAGAAGAGTGGGCAGGCGTTCACACTTGCTGGTCTTGAAATGATTTCTCAGCCTTATGATCATGGTATTATTGTAATGCCTAAGAAAACCAGTAGCTTTTAGTGTTTAAAACCTACATTATCCTATTTCTTATTCCAGCAAGACAGTGATCTTCCTGAAGGAGCTACTGTTCCTGCATTGGGATTATCAAATAAAGCTGTGTTCCAGGGTAAGGCTCTGGTCTCAAATTATTCAACCTCTAGTGGTACCTAAAACCTAGTTACACACTTGACTGCTGCAGCTGATTTTTTTTTTTTTTTTTTTAAATCACAGTCAACACATCTATTGAGATTCTCTCATCAGATTTTTGTGATAAGTGTATGAATGAAGACCACTGAAAATAGGAGTAGCTTTCAGTCTTTCACAGAGCACTATAGTCACAGATAGGAACATAGGAAACTTGAGAATCTGTTGTGTAGTTCAAAAAGTTCACTAGGTCAAAGAAAATGGAAGGAATCTTAATGGAATTGACTAATGCTTTCAAGAGCTTATTTGGAAAAAAACTGGAATGTATCTTTGGCTTTGGAATCACGTGGCCATAGCTTTGAAATAGAGGTGCCACTGCTTTCTTATGAGCAGCATTGTATTGAGACAGTATAAGAGATATAAAGACAGTGAGTCCATTCATGGTGCTGATGTATTTCTTTAACCTAGGAGACATGACTTCTCAGCCTTCTGATGAAGAGGAGCTGTTAACTAGCACTGGTTTTGAGTATCACCAGGTGGCCTTTCAACCCTCCCTACTTACTGGTAAGAAATGATGAGAAGATGATTTAATAGTCACTAGTACACATGTATGGTACCTGTTGCTGCTGACTTGAACAGGTGCTATAAAATTTAGTTTATTTGGTTAAAAATAGGAAAAAAAAATCATTGCAATACTACAAATTTATTGTAGAACCTCCCACTGAGGATCATCTTCTGCAGAACACTTTGTGGCCTGAAATTCAAAAACTGTAAGTTAAATTATAGTTGCCTCTCTGGTTTGATTCTGTCATAATTTGGGGATTTTTTTTCCCCCTACAGTTTGATTTTCTCCTTAACCTGCCCACATTCTCCTTCCTGCTCTACAGAACTTTCAGTAGCTCTTCAAACAAGTGAGAATCACAGCTCACATTGATATTTATGATATTTATTAGCTTTATTGGTCCTAAGTTTTAAAGTAGAGAAGCATAACATTTTTTTCCTTTTTAAGTTTTGTTATGCTAACTGGTCTTTTTTGTCCTTGATAGTTCCCCATCATAACATTTCCTCGTTTGTTTATTGTATTGTCTGAGGGCAGAAGGTGAAAACTTGTATCTTAATCTGATTATTTGAATGAGTTCTGTTACTTTAGGGAGCTGTCATTTTTCTCCAGTCTTCCTGTTTTTTTCCCAAAGTATTTACCTAGACAAAAATGTAATGTTTGTTAAAAGAAATGTGTGTTGCTTGGGAGAATGATGTTATTCTTTTAATTTTTAAAAATGTTGCAGCATGAGGTTAGGTATGTTTACTAATACAGAGGTTATTCATTTTGTCTTTAAATTTTAGATATGGACATGGTTATGAAATATTTTGTGTTGCTTGTAACAATTCAAAGACTCTGCTTGCTTCAGCTTGCAAGGTAGGAAGTTTTAATTTTGATTCGACTTGGTCACAGGTTATTTACGTCATTAGGCTTTTGCAAGTTTCGTAGAAATTTAGGCAGAACTCTACGTCAAAGGCCACTGGTGCTTGCTTTTCCTGACTCTTACTTTCTCTAATTCTCTCTCCCTTTTGTCCCTTTAAAAACTTGCAGTTACCTTTTAAATCTATTTTAGCTACACATTTTTGTTCTTTAGAGCCTACCCTTGAATAATGCAGGGACTAGGGTGCTAACTCCTGTACACAATTGAAAATCTGCATATAATTTTGTGTATGTGCAGGGGATGGGTGTTGCCAGGGATTGAACCAAGGGCCTCACGCATGCTAGGCAGGTGCTTTACTGCTGAGCTATATCCCAGCCCCATCACGTATGACTTAACTCCTTATAGTAACAAAAGGACATGGCTATGAAGTTACTAGAGTAGTATAGTTATTATGTAATAGATGTGGTATATTTTATGGTAGTAATGAATGATAAAATAATCCATTACCTACATATATTTTATGCATTTGTGGCATAACTTTTTTCTAACTTTAATTTTTCTGTTCTTTTTAGTTATACATAATAGAAGTATTTGACATATTATACACACATGGAGTATAACTTCCCATTCTTTTTCCTTTAAATTGTTGATAGACCTTTATTGTATTCATATGTGGGGCTGAGAATTGAACCCAGTGCCTCACACATGTGAGGCAGATGCTCTACCACTGAGCCACAACCCCAGCCCTAACTTCCCATTCTTGTGGTTGTACATGATGTTGTGTATTCATAAATGAACGTAGGAAAATTATGTATGATTCATTCTACTGTCTTTTTTTTGGTACCAGGGATTGAACTCGGGGCACTCAACCACTGAGCCACATCCCCAGCCGTATTTTGTATTTTATTTAGAGACAGGGTCTCACTGAGTTGCTTAGTGCTTCACCATTGCTGAGGCTGGCTTTGAACTGTTGATCCTCCTGACTCAGCTTCCCAAGCCACTGGGATTACAGGTGTGCACCACCGTGCCTGGCCTCATTCTACTGTCTTTCCCGTTCCCATTCCCTTCATTCCCCTTTGTCTAATTCATTGAACTTCTATTTCCCTGCCTTATTATGTGCTAGCATCTGAATATCAGAGAGAATATTCGGCTTTTGGTTTTTGGGTATTGGCTTATTTCACTTAGCATGGTAGTCTCCAGATCCATTCATTTTCCAACAAATGTCATAGAGTCATTTTTTATGGTTGAGTAATATTCCATTGTGCAAATATATCACATTTTCTTTATTTGTTCATCTGTTCAAGGGCACCTAGGTTGTCTCCACAGCTTAACTATTGTGAATTGAGCTGCTATCAATATTGATGTGACCATGTCACTGTAGTGTGCTGAGTTTTTTTTTTTTTAAAGAGAGGGGGGGAGAGAGAGAGAGAGAGAGAATCTTTTTTACTATTTATTTTTTAGTCTTTGGCAGACACAACATCTTTGATTGTATGTGGTGCTGAGGATCGAACCTAGGCCACACGCACGCCAGGCAAGCGCGCTACCGCTTGAGCCACATCCCCAGCCCAGTGTGCTGAGTTTTTTAAAAAATATTTTTCTAGTTGTAGATGGACACAATACTTTTATTTGTTTATTTTTTATTTTTTATGTAGTGCTGAGGATCAAACTCAGTGCCTCATACACAACAGGCAAGTGCTCAACCACTGTGCCACAACCCCAGCCCTAGTGTGCTGATTTTAAGTCTTTTGAAAACATTCCAAGTTTTTTGAGAATTTCCATACTGCTTTCCATAGTGTTTGTACCAATTTGCAGTCCCACCAGCAGTGTATGAATGTACCATTTTCCCTACATCCTTGCCAATATTTATAGTTGCTTGTATTTTTTTTTAACATTTATTTTTTAGTTCTAGTTGGACACAATACCTTTATTTTATTTATTTATTTTTATGATGTGCTGAGGATCGAACCTAGGGCCTCACACGTGCTAGGCAAATGCTCTACCGCTGAGTCACAATCTCAGTCCCATGTTACTTATATTCTTGATAATTGCCATTCTGACTGGAGTGAGATGAAATCTTAATGTAGTTTTAATTTGCATTTCTCTAACTGCTAGAGATGTTGAGCATTTTTTCATGTATTTGTTGATTGATTGTAATTCTTCTATAAAGTGTCTATTCAGTTCCTTTGCTCATTTATTGATATTTGATTTTTAAGACATGCCAAACCATTTTCCCAAGTGGTTTTACATTTTACAGTCCCATCAGCAGTATATTGGCTTTCCAGTTGTTCTTGGTACAGCCAGTCCTTTTACCTTCAACCTTTCTAGTATGTGTATAATAGTTCAGTGTGGCTGCAATTTGCATTTCTTTAATGACTGTTGATATTAATCATTTTTTCATGTGCTGATTTCCCATCCATATTATCTCCTTTGGTAAAATATCTCTTCATATTTTCTGCCTATTTCTTTGTTAGATTGTTTGTATTACTGAGTTTTAAAAGTTTTTTATATATGTTGGATATAACTATCAGATATGTACTATATTGGTAAGTTTTCCTAGTAGCTTTTCTTTTCATTTTCCTAATGGTGTCACTCAGAGAGCAGAAGAGCTTGTGTTTTCGTGAAGTCTAGTTTATCATTTTTTTCTCTATTGGGTAATCTCTGTCATGTACTGAAGAAATCTTTGCCTAACCAAGCTCATAAAGATTTTCTGTTACATTTCGTTCTCAGAACTTTATTGTTTTTAAATTTACATTTAAATCTTATGAGACATTTTAAAATAATTCTTCAATTTGGCATGGAATACAGATTAAAGTTGATTTTCTTTGCTGATATAATATCCAGTTGGTCCAGCATCATTTGCTAAGGAGACTGTCCCTTTGTCACTGTACTGCTTTTTTCCCCCGCCCATTTACATATGAGGGCCTGTTTCTAGGCTTTATTCAGTTCCATTGATCTGTGTTGTTGTGATGCCAATTCTCTCAGTGACTGTTTTTTTTTTTTTTATGTACATCTTCTAACTCTTTTTGTACTCTATTTTGGTTATTCTAGGGCCTTTACTTTCCATTTCAAAAACAGTTTGACAGTTTCTACAAAAAATGCAGGAATTTTGATGGGCATTGCATTGAATCTATTCGGAAGAATTTGGGGATAATTTTAACAATACCAAGTTATTTATTTGTTTGTTTGTTTGTTTATTTATTTATTTATAGTACTGAGGATTGGATCAGGGGTGCTTAATCATCGAGCCTCATCCCCAGTATTTTTAATTTTTTATTTTGAGACAGGGTCTTGCTAAGTTGTTTAGGGCCTTATTAAGTTTCTGAGGCTGAATTTGAACATGTGCTCCTCCTACCTTAGCCTCCTGAGCCATTGGAATTACAGGCATGCTCCACCATGCCCAGATCAATATTTAGTATTTTAACATGTGAATGAAATAAGCCTCTTGTTTATTTAGGCCTTTATATTTCTCTCACCAAGTTTCTCCTGTTTCACAATGTTAATATCTTTTTTTTTCTTAAGATTTTTTTTTAAAAAGAGAGAATGTGAGAGAGAGAGAGAGAGTATGTTTTTTATATATCTATTTATTTTTTTTAGTTTTCGGTGGGCACAACAACATCTTTGTTTGTATGTGGTGCTGAGGATCTAACCCAGGCTGCATGCATGCCAGGCGAGCGCGCTAACGCTTGAGCCACATCCCCAGCCCCACAATGTTAATATCTTGAAAGAAATATTTGTAGTTTTTAGTGTTAGGTCTTGCACATATTTTGTCAGATATATATATTTTTTAAATATTTTATATTATTACTGATAATATGTGGAAATACAGTTGCTTTTGGTATATTGAGCTTATGTCCCACAACTTTGTTGAACTCGTTTATTTATTACTATTATTTATTACTATTTCTAGTAATTTTATTTTAGATAAGGTAGGATTTTCCACATAGATGCTTATGTTGCTTATGAATGAAAAAAGTTTTATTTCTTCCTTTTCTATATCAATGTTTTAAAGTTTATAGAAACAGTGACCACAGAGATCATAATCTTGATCTCCATATCAGGAACAAAACATGTAGTCTTGGTCCATTAAAAATGATGTTTGCTGTAGCTTTTTCATGGCTTTTATCTGGTTGCAGACATTCCCTGCAGTTCTGGTTTTCTGAAAGTTTTTATTAGAAATGGATGCTAGATTTTGTCAATTTTTTCCCTTTATCTATCTCTTTTTTTGTTTATCAATTACATTGAATGATTTATAAAATGATTAAATAACTTTGTATTCCTAGAACCAAACCCCATTTCCTCTTGTTTTATCTTTTTATATGTTGTTGGATTCAATTTACCATAGTTGTTTAAAACTTTTAATAGTTCTTTTTTTTAAGCTTTTCAGTATATATTTTTAGTTGTTGATGGATCTTTATTTAATTCATTTATTATTATGCAGTGCCGAGAATCGAACCCAGTGCCTCACACATGCTAGGCAAGCACTCTACCACTGAGCCACAACCCCAGCCCAAGAACTTTTAATAGTTCTTGAGGGGTATCGCTCTGTAGTTTTTATTAATCATAATGGCCTCTTCAAGTTTTGGTCTTAGAGTAATGCTAGCCTCATGCAAGCGTCTCCTTCTCTACACTTAAATTGTTTTTGTAGAATTTCTGTTATACATTTTTTAAAAAAAAGTTTTCGTAGAATTCCCAGGTAAATCTAGCTGACTCAGGTTTTTTATGAAAAGATTTTTAACTACATGTAATTCCTTTAATAGATATAAATAAGGCTATTTAGGTTTTCCGAGTTTTTTTGAGTTCATTTTTGTAGTATATGTCTTTCAGAAAATATGTCCCTTCATCTGAGTTGTCAGATTTACTGACATGATTATTCATATTATTCCTTTATGATACATTTAATATCTGTAGTAATGTTACCTTTCTTATTTCTGCTATTGGTGATTTGTGTCTTCAAAACTCCACACACCTCCCCCCAGCTTTTTGTTGTTGTTTGTTTTGATTTTTTTAGTGTTCCTGCTGTCAGAAAAGTCTTGTTTCTCTTTTATTATTCAGTGATAATAATGGTGGGTAAAGAATTCTTGGTTTAGAGTTGTTTTTTTCTTTTCAATACAGTAAAGATGTTGCACCATTTTCTTTTGGCTTGTATTGTTTCTGATGAGAAGTCTGCTTTATTTTTTCTTTGTTTTACAATGTTTTTTTCCCCTCCAGCTGTTTTTATAGTTTAATATTTGTTGCTAGTTTTAAATAATTTTATTATTGTTGGTATAATTTTCTTCATGTGTCTTATGCTTTGGTTTTATTGAACTTAATGGATCTGAAAGTTTGTTGTTTTCATCAAATATGGGAAATTTTTAGCCCTTATCTTTTCATGTGTTTTTTTTTTTTTTGTTCTCATACTTTTGTAAACTCCAGTTATATTTGGCTGATGTAGTTGTTGCATGATTCAGTAATGCTCCTTGTTTTTCCCCCCCTCTGTGATTCATTTTCTCTCTGGGATAGTGTTCTTTGTTGCCAAATATTTATTATTTTGGAATGCTGTCATTTCCTGTATTTTGTCTAGCTTTTTATTTTTTTTCACACAAGAGTAAATCTGCACACCTGTAATCCCAGTGGCTTAGGAGGCTGAGGCAGGAAGATCATGAGTTCAAAGCCAGCCTCAGCAACTTAGTGAGGGCCTAAGCAAGTCAGTGAGAACTTGTCTCAAAATAAGATATTATACAAAAGGGCTGGGATGTGGCTCAGTGGTTAAACACCCCTGTGATCAATTTTCAGTACAAAAAAAAAGTAAATCTAGTCCCTGTTACTCTATATTCATTAGAAGTGGAAGTCTCCAAACGGTTAATTACAGAGTTAATACATATATTTATTTTTCTTGTAACAAACTAAAACATGATTACAGCATTGGTCTCTGATTATTTAACCTTTCTAATCCTAATTTCCCTCTCTTTTCCCAGAGATTAGCCTTCATTGTTAACCTGCTAGGAGTTGTTTTTTTTTTTTTTTTTCCCCACATTTAACCAAGTACATAAAATATATTCATAAAAACAGTATGTTACTTTAAAAAATGTTTTCTTTTTTGTTTATTTCTGCTTAAACAACTTCATTGTTTCATCTCTTTATAGGCAGCCAAGAAAGAACATGCAGCTATCATTCTTTGGAACACTACCTCTTGGAAGCAGGTTCAGAATTTAGTTTTCCACAGTTTGACTGTCACGCAGATGGCCTTTTCACCAAATGACAAGTTCTTATTAGCTGTTTCCAGAGATCGAACCTGGTCATTGTGGAAAAGACAGGATACAATCTCACCTGAGTTCGGTAAAACATGTTGTGATTGGGAATGTTATTAGTAAAACAATTATGTCTATTTTAACCATGGTAAGCAGCTATTGGGTTAAGACAAATAGATAACAGGGCAAAGACAGAGTCTAATGAATATGAGTTCTCAGATGATTGAGGAAGACCTGGTCTTGCATGTCATCTAAATTCTTACTTCTTTGAGACTTTGTAGTCAGATGGCAGGGTTCAGACATTGCAGTTAAAGAAACAAAATCTGTATGGAGAAAGTTAATTTTTGTAAGTGGTCATAGATTACTGCCACAAAACCAGGTAGATGACATTCTGAGCTTAGATTTTATTGAAATGAAATAATGAAGGTACTTCTAAGAAACTTGGAATTGAGTGGTTTCTGTCTTCTTTATGAACTATCTTATGAATATAATAATATTTTAAATTATGAAACTTAGAGGTACCATTATCTTTGGCCTTTTCCTGCCCTTCCCTGCCACTTCGATCATTAAGAGGGGTTTGGTAGGCATCTGTGAATTACAAGACCCGGGGCAATATCTTAACCCACCTACCCACAATTACTGTAAGATTTGCATAGATTTTTAAAAGAAAAAGAATAATAACAATAATAATAAAAAGCTTTGTGTCATTGCATCAGTGTCCTATAACTATTCCCTGTTTTCTTTGAGGGGGTTAATTTTAGAGGGTGTTTAAGGTATATTTGTATTTTTAATCGTATTATTTTCCTTGGATATATGACTTGCATACAACTTGATTTTGTGATACTTCTAGTCATGCTTATAGGATGGGTTAAAACAGCTAATTGGTACCTGACTTACCATGGTTTGATATAGGGTTTTTTGATTTTACAATGGTGCATAAATGATTTATGTGATTTTTTTACATTACGTGATTTCTACATTTGATAGAACCCATACTTTTAATTTTGAGTTTTGATCTTTTCCTGTGCTAGCCATATGGAGTGTGATGCTGGGCAGTGGCAGCAAGCTGCAGCTCCCAGATAGCTGCATGATTACAAAGATAAACAGCTCACATTCTACACTATATTGTGTTGCTAAGATATGATGTTTGGTAGGTTGGGTGTATTAAATGCATTTTCAACTCAATCTTTTCAGTTTAAGGTAGCTTCATCAGGACATAATACATTTGTAAGTTGAGAAGCATATATATTTTATTTTGTCTCACTAGTGATTTTTTTCCTCACATGCAGCATGTGTTTTTTTTAAAGTTAAAATGTTATTAATAATACACATATTAATTTGTTGTATCTTTGTAGATTATGGATTAATAGATCTACTCTCCTTCCCTCCTCCTGAGCAGTTACATGTTTTAGGTCTAGTCCATATAAGGGCTAGTTACATTAACATTTAAATGTTACATGGAAAGTGTTTTCTTTAGCTCTTCCTTTTTTAATAACATTAATCCATTTTTTTTTTTTTTTTTTTAATGCTGGGGATTCAACCCAGCCCCTTATGCATGTGAGGCAAGCACTCTACCAACTGAGCTATATCCCCAGCCAAGAACGTTAATCTTTTTTTGCAAATCTGGCTACTTGCAGAGTAAGGATGCATTGCTTCTGGCTTCTTCCATGGGCATACATTGAACTTTTAGTTATTGTTTGGAAGTTTGTTGTTAGTCACTAGAATACTAGTCAGTATAAAAGCATCTCCTGCTCGAAAAACAGCAGCATGCCACAGCCTTCTGCTGAGCTCTCAGTTGCCTGGCCTTAGTCTATTACAAAAGTGAGCATATGTAAATAGATTACTGAGTTGCATGATATATTTGGTACTTAAACATGAACTTTCTAAGAGTTTTTTTTTTTTTTTTCTTAAACAGCTTTCTGTGCTTTGTGAGTGATGGTTACATATTTTTTTTCAGACCCAATTTTCAGTCTCTTTGCCTTCACCAACAAAATCACTTCTGTGCACAGTAGAATTATTTGGTCTTGTGACTGGAGTCCTGATAGCAAGTATTTCTTCACTGGGAGTCGGGACAAAAAGGTAATTTTAAAAAAATCTAATATTCTTTGAAGTGTAAAATAACATTTTTATAAGTATGTTTGAATTTTTTAAAAAATCACATAATCTTGCCTTTCTGATACAACTTTTAAAAATCAGATTATTTTGTGTTTTTTATATACATACATGATAAAAGCTTTTTTTAAAAAAAAACTTGTTGCATTCTGTAAATACTTGCTCTGAAATATCAAAAATATGAAAAGAAGACCTTTTAGACACATGACCTTCATCAAATATCCCCAGTGGGAGAAAAATAATAAATTGAACGGATCAAGTCTAAGAAACTAGGAGCACAGGAGAGGGAAGGAGGGAACATAGGTGGAAAAAAGTTTTTTAGTTTTTCTGATTCATACTTCCATGAACTTAAACATTTTTCTATAATGAATTATTATGGTCCTTTTATTCAGTGATAAAAGAGGGGCAGAATGTGACCCAAACTTGGAAAAATAACAGAAAACAAGTAAGGTAGCTATATGTTGTTCTTTTTTTTTTTAATAATTTATTTTTTGGTTATAGGTGGACACAATGTCTTTGTTTTATTTTTATGTGTGCTGAGGATCGAAC
Source organism: Callospermophilus lateralis (assembly GCF_048772815.1). Taxonomy (NCBI): domain Eukaryota; kingdom Metazoa; phylum Chordata; class Mammalia; order Rodentia; family Sciuridae; genus Callospermophilus; species Callospermophilus lateralis. The sequence goes on along the minus strand of NC_135321.1, from coordinate 35,127,077 downwards.
CCAGTGCCTCACGCATGCTAGGCGAGCCTCTACCTCTGAGCCACAATCCCAGTCCTGCTATGTTCTTGAATGTGACCTTTACCTTTGTCCTCTGGAAAATGTCCACCTGGCCTCCATTCTTTCCTTTTTCTTTTTTACTCTTTAAATTGTCCTCTTCTTTTTCTGCACTCCTACAGACTGGAAGTGGTGAAACAGCTTAGTGCTTTCTTTCCTCTCCTGCCCTTTCCAGTCAAGACGTGAAACAAATTACTAAAGCAGAGAATTGGCATGGGCATGGTGTCACTCAGGTTAAACACTTCAGCATCAGCCTCTCAAGCATCTTTCTCCAGATCACTACTTCTGTTCACTTGCCTATTCCTCTCTTCCTTGGTGTTTATTTGCCTGTGCTATGCTGGATGCTGAGGAAGCAGGGCTGCTTCTACCCTCCACAGACACACTTAGTAGATGATCCAGCCATAGCTCTCACATGTATCAGAGCTGGAACCAACCAAGGAACATTCATTGCACCTTCTCAGAAACATACTTCTACTTTTGGTCAGAGCTTGCTGCTCAGAATCTTGCTTTGGACCTGCAATTTGCAACTATTATTCACTTCACTCACCTTTCCTTTTCTTTGTGACTGTTCATACACCCTTAGGTTTGAGCTTCCAGGGAATCCCCATTTCTTGTAAGGGGTACCATCAAGGCTAAGTCCTCCTGATCTCTGAGTTCATTCTCAGATGCAGAATGAAGAGCTAGAGACTTGATAAGTCTTCATAAATTTTGTGGTTACTTCTCGGGGAAGTGTTTATGCCCCCTCAGTAACAACATGACTGGTGGAATTTCACTGGATCAGAACTGGTTTGTGAGTATAAAGAACATAATAGACACCTCCACGATCCCTGGGCAGGACAGTCCATCTGTAGACCAATACACTTAGTTGAAGTTTCAAAGACTGGGGTCTGCTGCACTGTGTCTGTGATTTGGGAAATGCTCTGAAGTTCTGGAACATCAAGCACAAATATAAATGCTGAGTTTTTTTAAACACCAGAGGAAATGTGTTTCACTATTCATACCATCAGAATTCTAATACATTGCTAGAAGGCTTGCAAAAAGAAAGCTTTAACTAATGTGACCTATCTGTTAGGTGGTTGTCTGGGGTGAATGTGACTGTGGTGATGACTGCATTGAACACAGCATTGGCCCCTGCTCCTCTGTCCTGGACGTGGGTGGGTCTGTGACAGCTGTCAGTGTCTGCCCTGTGCTTGACTCTTCTGGAAGGTTAGTCTCTGTGGTGGAGGGGCTTGGTTTTATATTTGCTTGAAAGGGATTTTTTCAATATCATTTCAATTGTCATTTCAATTCATGGGTTCTCTTTGCTTCTGAATTGCTGTTATTTTTAAGATGCCTATGTTTCTCATAAAATTTTTAAATTGATAGAACTCAGTGATTGGTAAAATACACATTAGGACTGTGACTCTAAGGGTTTTTATTTCACTGACAACAGGACTGTAGTGCCTTTTCTGTAACAAGCATCTTCAGTAGAACATGGGTTCCTACACCCAGTTTGGAAAACACTGGCTCATGGGTTTTGCCATCTTGAAGCAGAGTTAAACCAGTGTGCTCTTTCTGTAGAGAAGGGCTCCTTGAGGACACAGTACAGCAACACATTGTATCTTGAGTGGGCACCTTTAAATAAAAAAGTCCTTTATAAGCCAGGGTCAGTTTGGGATATTGTGAAGAGCTGCTTTAGAGTGATGGTGGAGATAACAGGAATGGAATTCATGCCAAATTAATCACTGTCATCCTCCTCCCTTAACAACAGATACGTGGTTGCAGTTGGATTAGAGTGTGGAAAGATTTGCTTATACACCTGGAAAAAGACTAATCAAGTTCCAGAAATAAATGACTGGATTCGTTGTATTGAAACAAGTCAAAGGTATTGTCTCGTATTTGCTTCCATCAGGTTTAGTAGAAATTACAGAGTTTTTAGTGGCAGATTTTATGCCACATTTTCATGGAGAGGAATAAAAACCTCTATGGTGTTTACTACTGAGTGGTACCTTTACAAATTAATGTTTGTTATTATATTGGACTTTTTTTTTTTTTAAGTTTACTTGATCAGATTGCCTGTTTACATGATATTGTGCTAACAAATAGCAACCACTTGAGATGAAAGTGGATTAAAAATTTTGTTTTGTTTTGTTTTTGGTGGTGCTAGGAGTAGAATTCAGGGTTTTGCACATGCTGGGCAAGTGCTTTACTGGTAAGCTACATCCCTAGACCCCCAAATGGTTTTCATAATAATGTCTTTTAGAATTTCACTATACAGATTTTTTAGCAAAATTTGATACAAAATGTTTGTGATGTTTAGAAATATTACAGATTGTGCTTTGGTAGTCATGTCTTTATAATTGAAACTATACTGCCTATCCCATAATGGAGCAACTGCAGGTGCCCCACAAAATCCCATGACTGGCTTTCAACCACTGTAAGGGCTTCCTGAGCACAGGCCTTTACCAGCTGAGCACATGTATATAGCCACCTTCCACCTGTTTATAGCCACCTTCCCACACCCAGTCACCTAGATAGCAGAGAAAAATTTTAACTACTTTAAACCCATATTAGCCCTTAAAAATGTCTATACTTTCAATTAGTTACTGTCATTTTGTATCATATTTTGTTAGGATTCTTCAACCTTCATATATTCATACTGTCCTAAATATAATATCAAATACAACTTCAAATGACAGTATTGTGTTGAGGGTAGATGGCTTAATGGAGAGAGATTGTGAGCCTGTCTTTTACAAGATATTATATCTGGTGGAGCTTGTCTCCATATCAGCCAAGCATGTTAGTGCTCCTTCTCAATTGTATTGGTTAAAATGAGATTATGCCTTTTTTATCATATTCCCTGGGCCTTCTCTCTCATCTCTCACGCTGACGTTAGCAGTTGACACAGTTCATGCTATTGGTTTGCTCAAGAGAGAAGAAATGCAGTGAAATTTGAAATTTTGAAATTTTCTCTTTTCCTAGGCTGCCCTCCCATCCCTTTTTCTTCTTTTGCCTTGCCTGTCCACTGCCTCTGACCTGGTACCCAGACCACTTCCAGGGCCCCAGTGTGGGACACTGGCAGGAAACTCCTTAGAAAGCACAGAAAGGGGATGTGTGTAGAATTTGGGTTTTTTTTTCCCCCAAGATTTTTTTATTCATCAGTATAGTGACTTAAATTTGCAAGGTAGACTAATTCTTGACTTAATAATTGTATTATTTGGATTGATATCCCAGTTACCAAATTTCAAGTTTTTGCTGGTAATGAGATTCAAAGTAATATAAGCAACATTATCTTTTTGTTTGATACTGGGAATTGAACCCAGGGGTGTTTAACTACTGAACCACAATTATTTAAAGACATGGTCTCACTGAGTTGCTTAGAACCTTGCTAAATTGCTGGAGCTGGCTTTGAACTTGCTGCCTCAGCCTCCCAAGCCACTGGGATTATAGGCATGTGCCACCATGCCTAGCAAGCCACATTGTCTGGGTTGGTTCTCCAGACTCCTTATCTTTTATTTTAAATTATTTTTTTGTGGTGCTTAGAATTAAACACAGGGCCTTAAGCATGTTGGGCAAGTGCTGTACCACTGAGCTTCTACATCCCCAGCCTTTTATATCTTTTAAATGTGATATGTTAACATGTTAGGTTTAAAGGAAAATACCAAAAGAAAAAAGAAGAACATCATCTTATATAGCCAAATAAGTATTGTCCATCAAAATAATTCTCCTGAGAAGAAATATGTATGTTTCTTTCAGTGATGACATTGTTTTCATTCTTTTAATGAAAATGAGATGACTTTAATATTGATCAATAATAAATGAGATTCCATTGATGTTGCTGTCACTTAAAATGTTTTTGAAATTTTTATTTTGGAATTGTATTCAGAACAAGAGAATCTGTGATACAAGTAAATCAGTTATAACATTATACCTTATATATATATATATTTTTTTACTATTAAATTTTTATAACTTTATTTATTAATTTTTATGTGGTGCCAAGAATCGAACCCAGGGCCTTACACGTGCAAGGCGAGTACTCTACCGCTGAGCCATAACCCTAGCCTCTATACCTTTTATATTATTACTTATTTAAATCTTTTACTTCTTTTTTAAGCTTGCCATTCATATTTATAAAGCTTGTTATTTGTATTTAAGCCTTCCTTTTAGATTTATTTGCAAAACTCACCTCCCAGTGACTTAGCTGCTTTCAGTAATCAAATTCTTCCTCAAAGGAAGATGAGCTCTCAGTGAGTACGCAGGTCAGTCTCTATATTATGAAGCATTTCTTCTAGAAGATCTCAGAAAGCACTGAGGTACAGTGGCATTATTAGACTGACCACTTGCAGAGCTCACAGTCATTTGGTTGCCTAAGTTCTGGTGTGCTTATATGAAAAAATGTCTTTAATTACTTTGAAGTTGTACTTCATTTTTACAGCATTTGAATGTGTAATTTGTGTGCTCTTGTATTGTTTTCAATATTCACTGCCTTAAAACCTACTTAGGTTTTTCACTTTATTTCTTTTTGGTTTTAGGTTCTACTTTGTAGGTTAAATTTATCAAGGATATTTCATTTTCACAGTGATTTATTGTTAATCTATGTTTGATAACATTCTAGATCTGCCTTTTGAGGGACCCATATGGGATGGGTAGGGAGCATTAATATGATCATGACCAACTTCATGCAATTGGAGGGCATGTTGAGAACCATTTTATTATGCAGGTCATTAAATCTTTCATTGTCTTCCTTTACCCAATAATAAAAATATGAGTAAAAGTCCCTCCATTTGTCAGGGATGTCTAAAGGATAATCTAGGGGCTGGGGATGTGGCTCAAGCGGTAGCGCGCTTGCCTGGCATGCATGCGGCCCAGGTTCGATCCTCAGCACCACATACAAACAAAAATGTTGTGTCTGCCAAGAATTGAAAAATAAATATTAAAAAAATAAAAAAAGATGAACTGCTGTGTGATTTAAAAAATAATAATAAATAAAGGATAATCTAGAATATATTGCAAAGTTGAAATTTAAGAAAAAAATTATTTGTGGTAATGTTATTTGAAAGACTGACTTTAATAGTCCTTTCATGAATTTTACTAATCATTAAAACATTTGACAGAAATTCATTGTCTGTTTCTTATTCTTTTTGGTGATATCATTGGCCAGTAAGTAAGACTATGTTTTAATAATTTTAGTCTGACTGATTATTTATTTTTATGTGTTGCTGAGGATTGAACCCAGTGCCTACACTTGCTAGGCAAACACTCTGCCATTGAACTACAGCCCTGGCCCTAGTCTGACTGATTTTTAATAATTTTTATTGGAAGACTATAATCATATATAATAACGGGATTTGTTGTCACATATTTGTATGTGCACACAATATAATTTGGTCAATTTAATGTGATATGGTGGTTGAGTACTTATCTAGCATGTGCAAAGCTCTGGGTTTGATCCCCAGCACTGCAAAAAAAGAGTAAGCAGATTAAGATACTTTTTAAGTTAAAAATAAAATTGCTAAACTATTAGTGAGGGTATTTAAAAACCTGTACATTTAATTTTCAAATTTTATTTTCATTTATGTAAAATTAACATGTGGGTGAGTACCCAGTTGTTTTAGTCAGCTTTTTTGCTGCTGTGACTAAAAGAGGAAAAGTTTAAGGGCTCACAGACAGAGGTCTTAGTCCATAGAAGGCTGGCTCCATTCTTTGGGACTCCAGATGAGACAGACATCATGGTGGAAGAATCTGACAGAGGGAAACAGGTCACATGTTGATCAGGAAGCAGAGAGAGAGATAGTCTCCACTTTCCAGATAAAACATGTATACCTCAAAGCCACTCCCCCAAGTCCCACCTCCTCCATCCACAGCCTACCACTTCATTTATCACGCAGTTAATCTCTAACAGGGGATTAATTCACTGGTTGGGTTGAGATGCTTATAACCCAATCATTTCTCCTCTGAACCTTCTTGCATTGTCTCACATATGAGCTTTGGGGGGATATTTCACATTCAAACCATAGCACCAGTAAAATATTTTGTAGTCATGGCATACATTAATTTTATGATTTCTTTATCTTGGTTTTAGCCAAAGTCATACCCTTGCTATCAGAAAACTGTGCTGGAAGAATTGCAATGGAAAATCCCAGCAGAGTGAAGGAGAAGGTGCTGACTGGTTACACTTTGCGAGCTGTAGTGAAGATCACACTGTGAAGATATACAGAGTTAACAAATGTGCACTGTAATGGGCTTCATTATCACATGCTTACAATCATTGGTGTCTTAAAATGTTTATCATGTAAATAGATCACCTTTCTTTACCTTCACAATTGAATCAAGTTTCATTTTTAAGTCTGAAAACGGTCCTTATTTAGATCCTAGATCCTATGAAATGGATGAAAGTTGTACATCCCTTTCCTTATTATAGAATATGTATATTTACACATACCGAAGACCTTTATTCATACTTTCAGAGATTCTTGGATCTACTTTCCATGAGTCCCAGATTAAGAACATCTAGGGCCTGGAGTTGTGGCTCAATGGTAGTGTGCTTGCCTAGCATGTGTGAGGCACTGGGTTCAATTCTCAACACATCCAAATAAGTAAAATAAAGATCCATCAACAACTAAAAAAAAAAAATTAAAAAAAAAAAAAAAAAAGAACAACAGCTATACTTGATCACATTTGCCTGGTTTTGTGTTATTTTGGGGCCTTTTAATTTACTCCTCTGAATCTGTTTTGTGTTGCTGTAACAAAATGCCTGGTGCTGGGTACTTTAAAAGAGGCTTATTTAAATCAGAGTTCTGGGGTTCCAAGAACATGGTCCTGAGATCTGCTTGGCTCTGGTGAAAGCTTCATGGCAGATGGAATAATAATGGTCGGAGTGTATGTGGAAGAAAGAGGTCATTTGTTGAAGCAGACAGAAAGGGAGATTCAAGGAAGGTGCCAGACTTGCTTGTAACAACCCAATCTCATGAGAATACACTCCAGTGAGAATGTGCTCCTGTTAGAAAAGTATTATTCTCACTTGCCACTTGGTCCCACCTCATAAAGGTTTCAGCACCTCTCAACACCACCACCCTGGGGACCAAGCCCCCAGCACATGAACCTGTGGGGAACACATTGGAGCCATATCTAAACCATGCATCCTCTTTGGGATACATCATATTTATTACCTTCTTCAGAAGGTAGACATAGAAAATAAAAAGAGAATAAATCCAGATTTTTCAATTTTTAACATTTTTTTGTAAATAAACATACCACACCCAGTGTGCTAACTTGGACTTGACCCTTTCTACCTAGTATACACCAGTTATTCTAGGAATTTGGCAAGCAGTCATAAGTTTGAACTACAGCCAATCCTTTATTCTTTAAAGGCACGTAAGTTCTGCTTTTGTGGGTTTACTTAAAGTAGAATATTTGGACATTTAAACTTACAGATTTATGTTTTGAAAAATAGAGTTCTGAATCATCTGAACATATACAGTAGTTGAAGCCACGAAAGGGTAGAATATTTGTGCCCTGGGGAGGATGCTGAGGGAGGACAAGGGTGCCAGAAATGATCTTGGAGTGCCAGTTGAGGGTTAGAGGCAGGCCAGGTCTGTGAGATATGAGGATGGGGGCTTGAGTCTAGCCCTGTTGGAATGTAGAGTCATCAGGCAAATTCAGTATGTTGCAATAAGATAACAAATAACCCAGTCAACAAATGGGCCAAGGACCTGAACAGACACTTCTCAGAAGAGGACATATAATCAATCAATAAGTACATGAAAAAATGCTCACCATCTCTAGCAGTCACAGAAATGCAAATCAAAACCACCCTAAGATACCATCTCACTCCAGTAAGATTGGCAGCCATTATGAAGTCAAACAACAATAAGTGCTGGCGAGGATGTGGGGAAAAGGGTACACTTGTACATTGCTGGTGGGACTGCAAATTGGTGCGGCCAATATGGAAAGCAGTATGGAGATTCCTGGGAAAGCAGGGAATGGAACCACCATTTGACCCAGCTATCGCCCTCCTCGGACTATTCCCTGAGGACCTTAAAAGAGCATACTATAGGGATACTGCCACATCAATGATCATAGCAGCACAATTCACAGTAGCTAGACTGTGGAACCAACCTAGATGCCCTTCAATAGATGAATGGGTAAAAAAAATGTGGCATCTGTACACAATGGAGTATTATGCAGCACTAAAAATGACAAAATCATGGAATTTGCAGGGAAATGGATGGCATTAGAGCAGATTATGCTAAGTGAAGCTAGCCAGTCCTTAAAAAACAAATGCCAAATGTCTTCTTTGATTTAAGGAGAGTAAGAACTGAGCAGGGGGAAGAGCATGAGGAAAAGATTAACATTAATCTGAGATGAGTGGTGGGAGGGAAAGGGAGAGAGAAGGGAAATTGCATGGAAACGGAAGGAAACCCTCATCGTTATACGAAATCACATATATGAGGTTGTGAGGGGAAAGCGGGGGGGGGGGGAGAGAACTGAACAACAACAGATGAGGTAGAGAGGGAAGATGGGAGGGGAGGGGAGGGGGGGATACTAGGGGATACGAAAGGCAGCAGAATACAACAGTCACTAATATGGCATTATGTAAACATTGTGAATGCGTAACTGATGTGATTCTGCAATTCGTATTTGGGGTAAAAATGGAAGTTCATAACTCAACTTGAATCAAATGTATGAAAGATGAAAAAAAATAAAATAAAAAAAATTAAAATGCTTGGGACCAGAAAAAAAAAAAAGAAAAAAGGAAGGTGAGAATTTTGTGCCATTTTTTAATATGATATTTTGCTTTCAAAGGTGTTCAGTTGTGTTTTCTAGATGGAGATTTTTAGGCCTGTGCTATACAATATTTCTAGTTCAATAGTGAGCTACATATGTAATTTTAAACACATAGCCACATAATAAATGGAAACAGATGAAGTTCATTTTAATATTAAATTTACTGTAATACAATATATACAAAACATACTGTTGACCCTCTGTATCCATGGGTGGGTTCCACATAACATGGATTCAACCAACCACGGATTGAAAATAGTAGGAGGAAAAATTGCATCTCTTCTATGCTTGTGCAGACTTGTCTTGTAGTTATTCCTTAAAAAATAAAGTGTAACAACTATTTACATAGCATTTGCATTGTGTTAGGCATTGTAGGTAATCTTCAAGTAATTTACAGTATGCAGGAGGTTATATTCAAATATAGTACCATTGTATATAAGGGACTTTGAATTTTGGTATCTGCTGAGGTTCTGGAACCAATCCTCCACATATACTGAAGGGCAATTTTATAATCACATAAAAATTATTAATGAGCTATTTTATACTAGGGGTCTGTCTCAGTGCAAACTAGCCACATTTCAGGTGCTCCATAGCCACATGTAACTAGAGGCCATCCATTCTTGGACAATGCAGTTCTAGTCTATTTTCATCTCTACAAACTTGCCTTATACCCTCAGCTCGGAGTGTGTGTGTGTGAGAGAGAGAGAGAAAGAGAGAGACCAGAATACCCTGGCCTGCAAGATGCCATTTCTGTGCTTGTTCACTGAAGAATTTTTATCTGCATTGTCTCACAGGGCTTTGTTCTGACCTAAGTGCACACACAATTCCAGAGCAGATTCAGTGAACTAACTTAGGCTTTTAGAACATTTAACAGCCCAGAACTCAACACCTTAAGGTTACCTGAAAGTAGGCCTTGCCTTCCAGAGCCTGAGTTTCAAAGCTGACAATTTTCCAAAGTTGTACTGAAGCATCTTCCTCAGTAATCACCTATGTAATTCGGGTTAGTAAGCATTCAGAGGACTTGTTATGCACTGGGGCAGTCTGCATGATAATCCATGTGAATTCTACACACTCATGTCAATCTACTAATGACCATCTTTTGAATCATATTGCAGTAATTTATAATATCTAAAGCAAAAAAGTTTGGAAACTTCACTCTGGAGGAACTGAGGTGTATTCTAGAATCCCCAGCCTGTCCTTCCTCTTGTCTCTCTCTCCTTTCTTAGCTTAATTTACAGCATCAAATTTCAGATTAATGCCAAGCACCAGACTAAGCATTGCTGTTTTCTGACCTATGCAGCTTTCCTAGATAGAGGAGAGGTGTTTGGATTGTTTTGAGTATCTGTTTGCTCTGGACAGCCAGCAACCAAATCACTTCTCAGTAATTTCAGAGGAAAGTGGAATTGATTATTAAGTCCAAATGGAGAATGTGGGAATTGGAAAAGGAAAAGCACAGAATCATTCTCCTTTTCACGTTAGAAATTGTGGCAGCATGAGCAAATCCTGGGTTGTCTGTAATAAGACCCTATTGCTAACCTGCTCTCAGTCCCTGCTGAGCTGTATTTTAAAGGTAGAAAGGGAGAGAGCTTCGAATGAAATATTCTTGGACAGCTCTTAAGCTTGATGCATAGAGTTACCTGGCAGGCCGGTTCAAAACTGATTGCAGCCAGTCTTGGTGGTGCATGCCTGTAATCCCAGCAACTCTCAGGAGGCTGAGGCAGGAGGAGGATCACAAGTTTGAGGTCAACTTCAGCAATTTAGTGAGGCCCTAAGCAACTTAGCAAGACTCTGACTCAAAATAAAAAAAATAAAAAGGGCTAGCCATATAGCTAAGTGATAAAGCACTCCTGGGTTCAATCCTCAGTACCAAAAAGCAACAAACAAAACCAAGAAAAAGAAAAAACTGATGGCTGGGCCCCAGCCCCAGGGTTTTGCATTCACTGTCAAAGAGAGGGCTTGAAGATTTCTATTTCTCTCTAGTTGCAAGTGTCAGCAGACTGGCAACTGGAGCGTCAGGACAACACCATGATTCTCAGGCCTCAAGCCAAACCTAGTAAATATTGATCTCCAGGGGTAGTGTCCAAGAATCTTTTTCAACAGACTTTCAGGAAACTGGATACACCCAAAAGCATGAGAATCACTGTAACACAACTTGTAATCTGCTAGAACACACTACAACATCATATTTTGACCACTGCCTCTCATCACTCCTCTGGATGGGGTCACTATCCTAGAATCTTTTCTGCTTGAGGCTCTTATTATTTTGGTATATACACATAACTGTGGCCCCAGAATCTACATGGCAGCCTCAAGAACATTTGCAGGTGAGTTGGAGCAGGGTGCTATGTGCCTCTGTTGCTGGTGGTGCCCTGACTTCATGTGGTCCTTATTAGTTGCTCAGGTTTTCTGTCTTAACAGTGATGGAACACCTCAAGCTGCCAGCAAACTGAGGTGAATTTAGAGTTCTCCAGCAACAGGAGCATCCATGTACTATGTCTATGTAGAAAGGACCACATCTAAGAAGACAGGCTTTTCAGGGACAGGCTGGTTTTCTGGGAAGGGAAACTTGGTAGATGTGGGAACAGCTTCCAGGCTACTCCTGGAATTATTGAGTGAAGTATTCACATTAGTTGCAGGATTTCAACTCAACATTAAAACCAAAACAACAGAGAAGCAACTAGCAGACAAAAATGGGTTCCCTTAGGGTTAAGCTCAGTGAGGGAATCCAGGACCATGGTCAGTGGTTTCCAACAGAGGATTGCTGAAGACTCCAATCACCAGATCCTGGGTAGGCCTGGGCCAGGTGTGGGTAGGGTGACAAAACTTAATGTCTATTATGCAGCCCTTGTTAAACCAGGCTACTAAATGGTGATGGAGGTTGCCCTAACCAAAATGACATGACTAACAATGGGCCCTTTCCTCTCTTTCAGAAACATTTTCTGTAGTGAACACATGTCCTGTGTATGCCTTTGTGACCACATTTCTCATTTCTATGGCAGTTCAAAAATGCCTTTGAAAACCCAAATATTGAACTTTAGTCATTGATGTGTTTACTGAAGTGCCTACAGCAATTTTACCAAGAGATCTGCAACTTTGAAGTACGCGAAAAATAAGAATGATGGCTGGACAGAAAGAAACATGGACATTTATGCAATGAAGCAAGTACCATAAAATATTAGAGGTAGTTTTTGTACACGCATATTTGTATCAATATTATTCACAATAGCCAAGAGATGGAAGCAGTGTAAGTCTCCATCCATGGATGAATGAGTCAACAATATGTGGTATATATGTACTATGTGTCCCTCCTTTAAAAGGAGGGAAATTCTGACATGATGGATAAACCTTGAGGATGTTAAGTGAAATAAATCAGTCATGAAAGATAAATATGATTTCATTTATATATGCATCTAGGGTAATCAAATGCATAAAAATAAAGTAGAATGGTAGTAGCCAGGGGCAAGGGTGTGGCAGAGGAACCGGGGAGTTGACTGTAGTGTTTCATTTTTGCAAGATAAAAAAGTTGTAGAAGCCAGGCAGACCTGTAATCCCAGTGGCTCAGAAGGCTGAGACAGGAGGATTGTGAGTTCAAAGCCAGCTTCAGTTTAACCAACTCAGTGAGACCCTGTCTCTAAATAAAATACAAAATAGGGCTGGGGATGTGGTTCAGTGGTTGAGTGTCCCTGGGTTCAATCTCTGGTATCCCTCTCCCCCCACAAAAAAGTTACAGATATTGCACAGCAAGGAGAACATACCAAATTGCCAACTTAATGTTTAAGATGGTAAATATTATGTTTGTTTTACCACAATTTTCAAAAAAGTGATCCAAGGCACACCATTTCCCAGAATGTTAGTTGTTATGCATTTTTTAAAAGTGTCATAAAGTAAAATATATCTGGGCAACACTGGGCAAAATAAAGTGAGATATCTTGAAGCTGTGCTTTGGAGGGTCATTATACTATCCTTTAAAAATATATTTATATAATTTAAATTTGCCTACAAAACTTTTTTATTTGTTCTAATTATACATGATAGTAGCATGTATTTTAACATACATATATGGATATAACTTCTCATTCTCTGGTTGTACATCACATAGAATTACATTGGTCATATAATCATATATGCACATAGGATAATAATGTCCGATTCATTCTACTATGTTTCGTAGTCCCATTCCCCTTCCCTTCCCTTCTTTCCCTTTTTCTAATCCTATAAAACTTTTTTTAATATTTATTTTTTAGTTGCAGTTGAACACAATACCTTTATTTTATTTATTTATTTTTATGTGGTGCCAAGGATCGAACCCAGGTCCTCACATGTGCTAGGCAAGCGCTCTACCATTGAGCCACAATCTCAGCCTCCTATAAAACTTTTACTAAAGAAAGAATGAAGCCAGTTGGGGTGGTGCATGCCTGTAATCCCAGCAGCTTGGGAGGCTGAGGCAGGAGGATCATGAATTCAAAGCCAGCCTCAGCAGTTTAGTGAAGCCCTAAAAAACATTGACCCTGTCTCTTAATGAAAAGTATAAAAAAGGGCTGGGGATGTGGCTCAGTGGTTAAGCACCCCTGGGTTCAATCTCCATGACACGCCCCCCCACCAACACACACACACACACACACACACACACACACACACACAATAAAGAATGGATGAGCACATCCATAAATGAAATGCAAATGGTATTACTTGGTAACCGGTTCGCTCCCCGCTAACAAGTAGTAGAGGATCCAGTATAATATATATATGATGTGTAAACGGCACAGCAAGGACTATGAGGCTGGGGTCTGAACAGAGAATGCTGGATGGCCGTGCATGGCTGGTGGCTAGAGGAATCTGAGCCCAATGATCAAGTGGACCCAGAATTGAGGCAGAAAGAATGAAAGAGGCCGTGCTTTGTCAGAGACATTTCTCCTGGGATGGAAATGGCAGCTCAACAAAGGCTGCTCTAGTGGGGCTCTCTGCACCCTAGTGGTCACAGACAGTCCACACTGACTGCCCCAAACAGAGGACCAGAAAACTCTCTGTCCAGAGCTGCTTCCTGCTTAGCCAACTTTCTCACTCTCACCTCTGACACACCCTCCCGGTCTTTGGCTTTTGCTGACATTTCCCCCTGTCTATCAAGTTCTGCATATTCCTTAAGGCCCTCCAGATGAGAGTCGGAAAGTAATTGATGAGTCAGGTGTAAATGGGTTTGGATCCAGGTTCACACTGGCTTCACTGTGGGTAAGCTTCCCCTTCTCTTCTCTGTAAGTAAAAATACTAGTGTTTCAATCTGGCTTACATTCAATGGTGTGTGAAAGAAAATCAAAACTGTCTTTCAGTTTGTACTAGAAAATTTCTCTTTAAAATAAAGAAGTTCATTTAGGCTGACCAAGATAGGCATGGAACTTCTTAATATGATCTGGGTCTCAGGCTCATTTTATTCTGCCATCTGTGGCTTCTACCTTCCAGGATGCCAGGAGGGCTGCTTGTCCTCCTGCCATGATCTCTGCACTCCAGATAGCAGAAAGGAGGAAGACATAAGGAAAGGCCTGTCCCTAACTTTAAGGATGTCCTACACAGTTCTGCCCAGATCTCCTGTGTCAGAATTTAGTTTTGTGGCCATACATGTCTAGGGTCAAGAAAAAATGAGAAACTAAATCTGTATTGTAGATGGCCATCTGCTCAGTGAGAATTAGGATGTTTCATTCTGGGAGAAAGAGAACAAATGATAATCTCATTTCATAAAAAGTAACCACTTCATAGATTGTTTTGAGGATTAAATGACCCAATGCATAAAAATAATAAGACAACAATAATTTGCATCTGTTGTTATTATGATTAAATTAAATACAGCTCAGTTTATGCCACCTCTTTTCTTTTTTTCTTTTTTTCTTTTTTTTTTTTTTTGTTTCAAATACTTTTAGTTGTAGATGGACACAATACCTTTATTTTATTTATTTTTATGTGGTGCCGAGGGTCAAACCAGTGCCTCACTAGGCAAGCGCTCTACCACTGAGCTACAACTTCAGCCCCTAAAAGCCTTCCTTAATCTCTTTGTTTCAAGTATTCCTTCCTTTCTCTCAATTACATAGTATTTGATACAAATACATAATACTTTTGGTATCTGCCACTTTATACTATTTGTGTATATGTCTAAAGCTATTTCAATAAGATGCTTTCTGTTGTAAGAAAGTCATCTCTAATAGGCAAAAGGGATTATTGGCTCACATAACTAAAAAGAGTACAGTGATAGGACAGGTTTTAGGAATAGTTTGATCAGGTTCCTATTTCCCTTTCTTTAATTTTCTCACCTCTGCCCTTTCCAGGTCATCTTTTTCCTAAGAGTGCAGAGGAATGCAAACAGCCCCCGAGATTACATTTTTTTTTTTTTTTTTTTGCATATAACCTTTAGACATCATGTCCCTAACTTTCCTCTGACTGGACTATCCCTATACCAATGACAGTGCAAGAGAAAGCCACACATTGAGTGTCTGGGGCCTGCATGTTGGATGTAATGAAACATGAGATGACCTATCCTGGAGCTGGAGGCATAGTCTGACCACATGGCTGCTGTGTTTGGGTGGTTTTCTAAAGGAAAACCAGGGGCAATGGGTACTGGATGGGCAACCAATGCAAGCCTATTATAGAAGCCTACGGAAGTCTAAACATCGGAGCATTAGATGGTTTTCTTTTTGTCCACAGCATCTATCTAGCACAGTGTATTGTCACATCTTTGCTGAATCCACAGTAAACTTGAGTTAACTTGACCACACAGATAGCTGGGAGAGAAAGCATTTGCAAATATAAATAGAATACCTGGTATCCAATCCTTTCCTTGTCTTGGTGGCATAAAGAGGAGGCGAAGAGCAGGAGGTAGGTAAGGTATCAGCACAGAGTGGACTAAGAAGGGGCTGGCTGGGCCTGGCCATGGACCTGCTCTTGAATGAACACAGGGAGAAGCCAAGCTCCCAGGAAGATTTTCTGGGTGTTCCTGCCCTCTCGGTCGTGTGGTCTGCTAATACTGGTGGGTTTTTGTTGTTTTGAACATTTTGAGTGTAGATATAATGGAGCCTTGTTCCCAACCATGTCATGATTTCAAGCTGCCCTTTTAGCTTCTATTCACAGCAAAGGTCTCATTTTACTCCAGGGGAGGGAGCTTCCTGGGGTTTCTGGTCCCTCTTTCCACTGCTCTCAAGTTGCTTCAACCAGGGCACACTGCCAGGCTTTAGTAGAAACCTGATCCTCTGCTGTGCTAACCTTCTTATTTCCTAGCTACCTTAATATCTAGCTCTGCAGGATCTCTTCCTTAGGGAGGTGTATATTTCACTCTAACAGGAAATACTAAATTAATTTCATTATCCAAACCAAACTTGGCCTTCTTGGAAATACCCACCCCCACATCTTGACAAATTGGTAGAAGGTTTGATCCATCCTAATTGTAGCCACACTACCATCTCTGTCCTTGCTACCAACTTCCTCCAAGACTGAGAGGCAAAGGTCTTCCAGGGCTGGCTCATGAGACAACCTCTAATCCTTCTCCCAATCGGCCTCTCAGCCTCAGAGATGTCCACGGCATTCGGCTCTGGTTCTCTCCCTTGACTCAACCATCTATGGCATGAGACAGGCAACACTTAAGTGCCACTGATCCCATAGCTCCACCAGCTTTCCTGAGCTTCTGGGGTGTCTCTTCACAAGTCTTCCATATACTCCAGACACTGCATCCATCTTGAGCCCTGCACCTGAATTTCCACTTATAAGTCCTGATTCAAGTTCCAAATTATCTCCCTGTGCCTGAGCCCCATCCTCCCTGCATTCACTTGGTCTCCCCATTCCATAGCACCACATACTCCCAGCCAGTGCTACTTAGGCTTCCTTTGTTCCTGAATTCAAAACTTCTATACCACCCGGGCCTCAGATCAGCACTCACTATTCTTTACCAAGAGAAACACTCAAATCAGCACTCACTGCTCCTCACTAGGAGAAACACTCAGATCAGCACTCACTGCTCAACCTCTGACAGTCCTGTCTACAGCCTCCCTGAAATCAACCCCTCCTCAGTGCCACCAGAGATCCAGTCACTGTACTACAGTGAGACTCCCTAACATCTTCCTGTCCCTACCTGACCAAGGCCAGGTTCCTGCTCCACATTGCAATCTGACTCCACTAATTTCTCTTGCTCTCCATCCCACCCTTCATCCCCACCGAGCTCCAGAATGTCCCAGCCTCATTGAATGTCCTGCTTCTGGAATCTGCTGAGCCATTTGCTATTCTCTAGGCTCTTGCACATGGAATATTGCCTTTCCTCCCCCTGCTTCCTCCTCTGGGACCCTCTGGGAAGGTATCTCTGCATTCTCCTAGTAGGGAAACTCTCTTCCTGTGGGCCTTGGCTTTCAGCAGAGAAGTCCTCTGCTCTCAGCCTTATTGACTATTGTCTTTCCAATGTCTACCATGTTCCTTGTAGGAAGCAGCTTTCCAAGAACACCAAAGGAATGCCCCTTGCCAAAGCCTCAGGCTTCATCTTGAGGGACTGGAGCTAGAACAGTTGCAAGAAGTTACAGCTGGTTTCCCTGTCCCCAGTTTTCACAGCTTCATCTAGTCTGGCCATGGTCATTAGACAGGTCTACTTAAATCACTTCTAGGGCCACTTTTGCTCCAAAGCCTTAAAAATGAAATTCTAGCTCCTCAGCATGAGGTTTCTTCCTCTACCACCACAGAGCCTAAATCTGAGAAGCACTCATCCACATTTTGCCAAGTGAATGAATGAAAGAAATTGTGAATGAAGGTCTTATATATAGAGGACATTCTTGCAAATGGATCCTATTCATAGGGGACCCTGTAAGTAGGGTCTGTTAACCTGAAATCAAGGGCATTTGGGGAGACATCATCATGAGTCAGGGAAGGGGGCCGTGGGAGCTAGATCAGGGACAAAACCTCGTGCAATGCATAATTGAGCCCATCTCTCCTGTCTGCCCAAACGGGTAGGCAGAAAATTTTCAGGTTCTTGGTGAGAGAGGTCTCTAGGAGTGGAAAGAACTGTTTTTCTGCAGAACTGGCCTTCCGGGACCTCAGCATGAAACAGCTCAGATTCCTCTTAGACTACAGGACCGACAGTTGGACCAGTGAGGCAGGCCTGCAGCATGACTGTAGGCACAGTACCTTCACACTTCCTTACCATTCGCCTCACTTGGATTCGAAGTCCTGGTCTCCTTCCACCTGGTCTCCTGATCTCTGGGTAGCCCACCACGTACTTGGGATCGCACAAGTACCCCACACTCCCGGGGCGTACCTGGCCCACGATTCGTGCACCTGACACCTTCAGACCCTCAGCCTCACACTTCCCGCTCCCGGTTTTCCGGCCCCTCCCTGCTTGACAGACTAATGCCCCGGGACACTCTGCCGGGGCTCTCGGGTGCGGCCCGAGGGCGGAGCAGAGGAGGCGCTCC
Organism: Callospermophilus lateralis; assembly: GCF_048772815.1. Taxonomy (NCBI): domain Eukaryota; kingdom Metazoa; phylum Chordata; class Mammalia; order Rodentia; family Sciuridae; genus Callospermophilus; species Callospermophilus lateralis. Next base: position 35,108,826 of record NC_135321.1, on the reverse strand, counting down.
CGTCCGGGTCGCACCCAAGCTTCCCGGTTCCAACCGTGCGCAGCCGCAGAGAGCTTTATTAACCGGCGTGTGGACTGCGTAGTGATTTTCCTCTTCTACCCTTTGCTTAGCCACATTCTCAGAAACACGGAGCCCAAGTCCCACCGGGGAGCAACAACTGGAGAAATCCAAATCTCTTCGTAAACGCCCGCTGCGCAGAGGCCGGCTCACACTACGGTGGGTGAAGGTCCCCGGGGTCGCCGTGCGGAATACAATCACGGTTTTCAGGATGGCCAGCAGGGAAAATCCTAGGTTGCTTCGTGCACTTGCATTTCCATGACAAACAGCTAAACAAGGGTTTTGCATTCCAGGGTTCTGGGCAGCTCCGCGGGCTACACTGGAAATTCGTTCAAAGAGGCAGCAGAGCGGGCTCTCGTTCTCTCGGCTCCAGGTGTAAAAAAGGCGGACCGAAGTGAAACCCCTGAGTCAGCGCGTCCGGAGAGAGCGGGACAGTCCCTCGAGGCGCCGCCCCCGGGTCACGGACCGGCGCTGCCCCAGAGGCGCGGCCGGGGCGGAGTCACCGTGGATCGGTCTTATGTACCTCCCAGACCCTGCCGGCTTTGACAGCTTGGGCCATGGCTAGCGAAGCGACAGAACCCGGGGCCGAGCTGCTGGCTTTCACGCGGTTCCGCGACTCGAGCGCGGCGCGCCTCGCCTACGGATACGGCCCGCGCAGCCTGCTCTGCATGCGGGAGAGCGAGTTCGGCCGCCTGGCAGGTGAGGCGGGCGGGCGTGCGGGACACGCGGCTCCTGTAACCCACAGGAAAGGAGCTCCTGCTCCAAGTGGTGGCCGCGCTGTCATTCAGGGCGCGTTTTGAATTGAAAAGAGTAGGAAGGATGTGTCCACGCGTCGGTTTCATGGAAGTGGCTCCCTCGTCTATCGCTCCAGTGGGGCAGGACCAACCTTTCCCCAGATCCTTTCCACCTTTCCCCAGCCCTGGAGAACCCGGCTTAGGATTCTTCTTGCCCTCCCGTCCCCCGTATTCTAAAGGCCCAACTACACCACGGGTGTTGCAAAATGCAAGAGGTCCAGCGGCCTTGACTTCTCTGATGCATGCCCTGAGACAGGAGCGGTGCTGGGCGGCCAGCCAGTGGAGTTGGGGGAGTGGCTCTGAGGGATCGCGAGGTGGGGACCGAGAGGCTGAGGTCGTGGGGCAGGGGTCTCCCAAAGCGGCGCCCCAGACTGCGCTGGCAGGGGCCACGAGTAGCTTTTATTTCCCAAACCTCATTTTTCTCGCAGCTAGAGCAATGCCTCCCAGGTCTTCCTAGCTCTAGCTCTCTGGGGGATTAGAAGAATTAGCGAACCCTGCAATTTGAATTTTCAAGAACAGGACAAGCCAGTAAATTGGACACGAAGATCGGGATCGTGCCGTGCTTTTGTGGAACCTGCTGATTGAATTGGAAATCAAGATCGAGCTGGCGATGACTGACCCCAGCCCCACTGCTGTGGGTTCGGGACTTGCCCTTGTGCCAGGAACCTTAGGGGTGGGGAACCCTGTGCCCAAGGGTGGAAGCGGGCAGATGAAGTGGACAGGTCAGGGGCCAGGGTACTTGGTTTATTTGTCTCATCATGATAAACTGGTGACTGCTCCTGTTTGTGGCAGGATAGCAATGATTTGAGTCGTTTCCTTGTTTTCTTTTTCTTTTCTTTCTTTCTTTCTTTTTTTTTTTTTTTTTTTTTTTTGCAGTTGTAGATGGACCACATACCTTTATTTTATTTATTTTTATGTGGTGCTGAGGATTGAACCCAGCGCCTCGCACATGCAAAGAAAGTGCTCTGCCACTGAGCTACAGTCCCAGTCCTCCTTAAGTTTTATAATGATAACTTTTTCCTCCCCCTTTTGGTAGGCTTTGAGGATCCTGGCCTCCTCCTTGTGTTGTCCCCTCTATACTTAAGTAGAGAGAGTCAGGAGGGACAGGATGGTCTTTGCCAGCCTCTCAACTCCCTTCCTATTCTTCCATGTCACACGGTCACCTGCTGGACATATCCTTCCTCCCTCTTTCTCTCTCCTTTTTATTACAGAAATTTCCTACCACACAGAAATAAAGTCTTATGCTAAGAATACCCACAGGTGCAGAGGGAGCCAGGCCCTCTATTCTTTTGAAGCAAATCCCAGTCTGTGTCATTCAGTCCATAATGCTTCCAGGACTACACCTTCTTAATCTCCTAAATCTCCTCTAAACTTGGATCCCTGAATTGGCTGACTTCTCCCAACACTATCCTGAAAAGTAGAGGTATGTTCTGAGTTCCTCCTGGTTTCACTCTGATCCCTCAGAGATAACCCTCTTACCCACCCCCACCCCCAGAGACTTTTTAACATCAATTGTATTTGTGACAGTGTTGTGTGTGTCCTCTATTTACTTAGTGCAATTCCCAGTATTTCCTCTACATTTTGGTTACCTGGGAGTCTCAGAACTGTTCATTTTTTTTCCCCTTATGGAAATAAATGAACTGGAGAGAGGGTAGGAAAGATCCAAGCATCCAAACAAACCAAACTAATATAACCTTCACCTTCTCTCCTTTCCTCTCCCTCCTTGAAGGTTTTCTGTGGGTTTGAAAATTTATCTGGTTAAGTGTGGGTCTGTATAATTAAATCCTGAACCTTTACAGCTGAAACGTTTTTCCCAACTCGTTGCCTGGGAATTTCCTTGTCTTAGTGAAGGAGCATATTGAATACATAGATTTAGTTCAAGTAGTTCTTGAAGACTTAGGGAGCTGATTGATAACAACTCACTGAATGAAACAGAGAATGGCAGAGGCATGGCTTGGAATAGACCTGGAATTCTTTTTCTTGGCTATGAGTCGTTTGCCTGCTTCTAATGTCAGCTAAAACTGAGGGGTGTTTACTCTGTCCCAGGCACTGGACTGGGTGTTGTCATATATCAACTCATTTAGTCCCATCTGCAGATGTAGGAACAGGGTCCCAGAGTGGTTAGTAGTGGAGCCAAAATTTACTCCAGATTGGTTCACTTGGGTTCTGCACTGTTAACCACTCTGCTGCTCTACCTCCCCAAATCAGACCTTGGCTGATCTAACACAGTTGCTCCCCCCCACCCCAAATTAACTGTTGGACCAAAGGTCAGAGAAAGCTTTTTTAAAATGGTCCTGCAGAAGACTCTTATCAAGGGTCATGGAGCTTCACAGGAGTCACCTGGGTCTCAACTGTGTATTGGGGCTTCATGTGTGCACTGTTGGGCCTTGAAGCCTGGATGAACAAAAACATTTCTTTTAATTTTAAAGTTATGTTTCTGAAGCTTTAATAAAAGAGAACCTTATTTAAAAAATTTAGACTATGTAATACATTTTAATGGTATCAGATTCAAAAGGTGCCAAATGAAATTGAAGAGTGGCCAAAGAACCTCCCCGTCATTCTAGCTGCAGCCATTGTAACCACCCCAGAGTCAGTTGCTGTCAGTTGTGTCTTGTGTGCCTTCCTGGTGGTTGTCTATATTTGTATGTGTGTGTGCTTTAAAGAAAATGTTTCTTAAGTGAGCCATAGCATTTCTCACTACCTGCCATAGTTTGCATTTACTTGTTTATGGTAATTCTCTGCCTCTATCAGGCTAGCTTCTGTTTTGTTCATTGTTGTGTCTTCAGCTCTCATACAGTGCCTGGTACAAAGTAAGTGCTCAATAAATATTTGTTGAATGTAAAAACACTCAATAGACTAGAAATAGAAGAAAATTTAATGAACTTGATAAAGGTTATCATGAAAACCTCCACAGATAACATCATACTTAATGGAAAAAGACTGAAAGCCTTCGTCCTGAGATATGGAACAAGACAAGATGTTTGTTCTTACCACTTTTATTCAACATTGTACTAAAGGTTCTAGTTGGGGCAATTAGGCAAGAAAGTGGAATACAAGGCATCCAGATTAGAAAATAAGAAATAAAAAAATGTATCTTATTTGCTGATAACATAATCTTGGATGTAGAAAATCCTAAGGAATGTATACACCAAAGTAAGACAATTAAAAATCAAGTTCAGCAAGCTTGTAGGATACAAGATCAATGTGCAAAGATCAAGCCAATTTCTATACCCTAGCAATGGATATTATAAAAGTGAAACTAGGAAAATAATTCTTTTTTCAACAGGAATAAAACATACAGGAAAAATTATCAAAATACATAGAAGATAGGTGAGTTCCATATTACCTACCTTTAATCCCAGTGACTCAGGAGGCTAAGGCAGGAGGATTGCAAGTTAAAAGCTAGTCTCAGCAACTTGTGAGACCCTGTCTCAAAATAAAAAATAAAAAGGACTGAGGATGTAACTTAGTGGGTCAATCAATGTAACCCCGGGGTCAATCCCCAGCACCAATAAAATAAGTAAATAAATAAGTGCAAGACATACAATGAAAACTGCAAAACATCATTGAAAGAAATTAAAGACCTAAATAAATGGAAACAGAACCTGTATTTGTGGATGGAAAGACTTAATATTGTTAAGATGGCAATAATGTCTACACTGATGTACAGATTCAATTCAAATCTTATAAGAATACCAGCTTCCCTTCCCTTTGCCCCCCTGGAGCAACTTTGATAAATTTATTTAAGCATGTTTATCTAAGTACTTAAATGACAAAATAATGTTAGTGTAAGAGGGGAAAAAATATTCATGAAACAGTGTGCTTCCTATGTTTTGTCTAACATAATATGACATTCTTATGAGACACATTAATACTCTATTTTTAAAATAAAGATTTTGCCAAATTTCACAGTTAACAAGAAAAGGAGTTAATATTAAAATCCTTCCTTACCCAACACAGTATGTAGGCCAAATTTGCTCTACCTACTTCAGAATCATTCTAGCTAGCTGAGTTTTTGCAGAAATTGGTAAACAGATCGTAAGATTCATATAGAAATGGAAGGACTCAGTAGAGCCAAAACAATCTTGAAAACAAAGTTAGAAGATCCACAATTCCTGGTTTCAGAACTTACTGCAAAGTTATAGTAATCAAGATAGTGAGGTATTGGCATATGGACAGATATAGAGACCAACAAAATAGATGGCATACGGATAGACCAACAGAATAGAATAGAATTGTAGGTCTAGAGACACATGCATCTGTGGCCAGTTGGTTTTCATCAGGGATGCTCAAACTGTTTAATGGGGGAAAGAATGTGGTCTCTTCAACAAATGATGTTGGGACAACTGGATATCCACATGCCCTCTCCCTCACAGTTTATTCAAAAATTAGTTCAAAATCAATAAAGACCCAACTGTAAGAGCAAAAAGTATAAAGTTGTTAGAAGAAAGCACAAACATAGATCTTCAGGACATTGGATTAGGTAATGACTTATGACAACAAAAACTTAAGCAATAATAGCAACAAAAAGAGACAATTGGATACTAAATTTATTTATTTAAACATTTATTTTTTTAGTTGTAATTGGACACAATAGCTTTATTTTATTTATTTATTTTTGGGTGGTGCTGAGGATCGAATGTAGTGCCTCACACATGCTAGGCAAGTGCTCTACTTGTGAGCCACAACCCCAATTCCTTGGATACTAAATTGAAAAACATGTGTGTTTCAATGGATACAGAGGATACATCACTGAATGGAACAAACATATGTCCATGTAAAAATTTGTGCATTAATATACATAGGAGCATTGTTTATAATAGACAAAGTGAGGACAATCCAAATGTTCCCATGCAGATGAATGGATGAACAAAATGTGGTATATTCATACAAAGGAATAATATTTAGCCATAAAAAGAGTGAGTTCTAATACATGCCAAGATATGGATACATTTTGAAAACATAACACCAAATAAAAGAGGTCAGATACAAAAGACCTCATATTGAATGGTTCCGTTTACGTGAAATGTTCAGAATAGGCAAATCTTTGGAAACAGAAGATTAGACTAGTGACTGCCAGGATGAGGCTGGGGGGACTGGTATATGAATGATAATGGTTATGGGACTTCTTTTGGGCTGAATAAAAATGTTCTAAAATTAGTAGTGACAGTTGCATAACAGTGTTAACATACCAAAAGCCACTAATTTCACAGCTTGTGGATTATATATCAATAAAGTTGTTGTAAAATAAAAATTCACCCTACCTGACTAAAAAAAAAAAATTGCTAAGTGAACAAAGGAACAAATGGATCTATTTACTTTGTAGGCTGTGAAAACTGCATCTCAGAGTTTGTTCCATAACAGTGCTTATAATGTACTAGGGTATTCAATAATTGGGTTAGGTAATGACTTATGACAACAAAAACTTAAGCAACAATAACAACAAAAAGAGACAATTGGACACTAAATTTATTTATTAAAACATTTATTTTTTAGTTGTAGTTGGACATAATACATTTATTTGATTTACTTGTTTTTGCGAGGTGCTGAGGATCGAACGTAGTGCCTCATGTAGGGTATTCAATAATTCTTTCTTTGAAGTACATGTTGATAGATGTTTGTCCTTATTCTTTTGCTATTATAGTAAATATTGCACTGAATACCCTATATACAGTTCATTTCACAAAAGCTTGGGTCTTTATAAGATAAAATATCTAGAGGAGGAATTTCTCTGTCAAAGAGTATCTGAATTTTAAAGTGCTACTTATGCTGCCAAATGGCTTCTGAGGGAAGCTGGTAGAGAAAGAGAAATCACTGGAAAATTTGATTGCTCAAATTGTTATGTATGTGTACAAATATGGCATCATGAATCCCACTAGTGTGTATGATTATAACGCATTAATAAGAATTATAAAAAAAAGAGTTGTACCAATTTCTAGCCAGTAGGGTGCTGCCTAGCCTTTGCCCACATAGTGAGACATCCAACTTTTTGATATCTGCCAAGCTAATAGATAAACCATGGTATTTTATGTTCATTAAATTTGAACTTCTTTCTTCAGAAGAGAGACTGGAAGGTTTGTTTCTTTCTCTCAAATTCTCTGCAGTTCTCATAGCTATTCTGGGTTTGAGGGTGAACCCAGGCTCACCCATCAGGGGAGTGCACGGAACCTCCAGGACAGCGCCTGAGTCACAGCTGTATTCATCCCCAGTGTCTTTGGGCACCTCCACTCTGTGGGACACTGGTCCAGCTTCATAAGAAAGCTGGTTAGTCAGGAAGGCTCTCTGAGGGTCTTAAATGTCACTCAACATTAGAAGGGCATTTTCTGCCATTGTTCATGCCTACACTTGGATTAAGAAGCTCTTATCAAGAGGTGCAGGGACATCAGTGTCCTGGTGTTAAAACATTGACATGCATTGAAGGGGCACTGGTCAGACTCACACAAACCAGATGTAGATGACTGGAAGGTCTATGAGCAACAAACTGCAATATTTTTTTTCTTTCTTTTCAGGAACTGTCTACCTTGATCATGCAGGAGCCACCTTGTTCCCCCAGAGCCAGCTTACAAACTTCACGAATGATCTCATGAAAAATATTTATGGTAAAGAAAAACACCCCCAAATTGACTTTAGCTAATTATATATGCAGATGATTAATCTATGTTTAATAATGTTGGATTAATAGATGGAGAACATGCTGTGCACACAAAGCTGACTAAGCCCCGTATCAGATGGGAAGTCAGACAAGCACCCAGGATGATTCTGTACCAAACACATGTTTGGGATGGAAGGTTCTCGATCAGGGATAAATAGGTTACATCCAGAAGAAGGGGTCTGTGTCTGGAAGGCACAGAAGTTCAAAGGTGCTGTGTTTGGTCTTGTGAGTGACTCTACAGTGTAGAGGGTGGAACATCAGGAGGAACACACTTCATTCATTCATTCATTCCATGCTTATTAAACCACCATGGTACATGGGCTTGGTGCTATAATGGGAGAAAAATAAACACAGACCCTTTCTCCATGGAGACTATCATCTAGTCCTGGTAGACAAGACTATAATTAAGTAATCTCCAAATAAATGTAATTAACAAGTGCGTGAAGGGCTTTGAAAAGGTGGCTGGCGCCATGGGAGTCTACATCTGCTGAGAGACAGTGGGGTTAGCAGTGTGTACGCCAAGGAAAGCTTTCTTGGGAGTGGAGTGGATGCTGAAGGATGAGCTGAATTTCACTTGGACAAGAGGAGGAGAAAGTCTGCAGGTAGTGGTAACAGCAAGAACCAAGATCTGGTAGGGGATTCAGGAAGCAGCCCAGGAACACAGAGGGTAGGAGAGTGGCAGAGGTCTGTGTAGAGAGGGAGGTGAGGGCAGGGCACTGGAGATGATCTGAAGAGCTTGATGGTTCCTCTAAGAACAATGGGCAGTCACTGAGGGTATTAATCAGCATCACAACATGATCAGAAGATAGCCTTGGATGGAAAGGAAATTTGTAATACTAGCCACAGTGGCAGTTATAATATTTGTAATGATAATAGTGATCATTACACCCATCTAGGGCTCAGATATTTCTCAAATGCTTACATGTGTTAACTTCTGTTCATCCTCACAATAACTAAAGAGCTATAGGTTCTGTTATTACCCTTGATTTATCTGTGAACAGCTAGGGGCCCAGAGAGGGTAAGTAACTAACCTGAGGCTACACAAGCCAGGAAGTATTGGAGTTAAGTATTGACAGTTAATCTTTGTTGCCACTCCTAGCCCAGGCAACCCATAATCTAATACTTTTAGTATCTCTATACAGTTGTTTTGCTGGATCTTTCATGTGATCTGTGGAATCATGGTCCATGTAATCATGTAACAAGTGGGCTCTCATGTCTGGAACCTTTCACTTAGCATGCTTTTGAAGTTCATTCATGACATAGTAGTTTGTTCCTTTTTATTGCCAAAGAATTGTCCTTTGTGGGGAGGTACTGTATTTTGTCTGTTTGTTCATTAGTTAATGAACATTTATGTTATCTCCAGAATTTGGCCTTATGCCTAGAGCTGCTATGAACATCCATCACACACAAGTCTGTGTGTTAACATAAGTTTTTATTTCTTTTGGGTAGATTCCTAGGAGTGGAATTGCTGGGTCATATGGCTCTTTTATGCTTAGACCTTTAAGAAGTAGACGGTCAGGGTTTTGAAGGGACATAAAAGGAGAGATCATGGTAGTAACTGTAAGGATTTGTCTTTGTAACCTGCCAGGTAATCCTCACAGCCAGAATACCATCAGCAAGCTCACCCATGACACTGTGGAGCACGTGCGCTACAGGTGAGCAACAGGGACACCAACCTGAGTTGACCACCTTGGTGGACACACTTCCTTCCTAGCACCTGCCTTAATCCCCAAAAAGCTCTGAATGGGTTTCAGGAAGATCACACTTAGCTAAGAAGCAATGCACTCATGACAACATACTCTGGGGTCAGAGGACAGGAAAGCAAGAATGCATTAAATGTAGAATGGGGCAGACAAAACACAGGTATGTGACTTTGAGGTCACATAGCTGTTTGATGTGCCTCTGAGCATGTGTCAGAGTGCCAAGGAGTGAACCAGGTTCTGAGGTCTTGTTCTCAGAAAGAAGAAAAGCATTGCTCCATTTTTCATGTTTTATTAGGCATCTGTTTTATTCCTATGGTACCCCACCATGGGAATAGTATTTGCATATTAAACAGCTCATTGTACTAGTATTTGCATGTTAAACAGCGCATTGTACTTTTCCACATAATTGGTTTCTGGAAAATAAGTTCCAGGTGGTCCTTAAAGTTACTTGGATTGACACAATTTCTTATTATTTCAAATTTGAAACTGATACAGTTTTGCAATCAGGTTGTCAGTATTAAAAGCTATGTGAAATAAGCTGAGGACTTAAAACTTGTGACAGAACTAGGGAGGAAGTGTCAAGTAGAAGGGCTTTTCAACCAACATTTAGGTCATTGTTGATTTTTGTCATTCAGGTTGAAGATGGGATTAGAGAGGCTAGGTGACTGTGGATTTCAGCCTGATCTCTCCCATGGCTTTCTTGGCCCCCTACCCTAATTTCACAATGTGGCTAAGCCTCTCGGGATTTTTCTCTAGCTTTTCAAGTAGAGATGTCCTTTCAGCAGAAAGAAAACAGCATAGTCAGGTCTGGTGGTATGCCCCTGTAATCCTAGCAGCTCGGGAGCCTGAGGCAAGAGGATCAGGAGTTCAAAGCCAGCCTCAGCAACTTAGTGAGGCTTTGTCTCTAAATAAAACACACACACACACACACACACACAGAGGGGTGGGGAATGTGACTCAGTGGTTGAGTGCCCCTGGGTTCAATCCCCCGCTGCCAAAAAAGAAAGAAAACAACCTTCAATCATTCAGCACTGGAGCTGAGACCAAGGCTCTGCATGATGCTCTTTCTTGCAGGATCCTGGCCCACTTCCACACCACGCCAGAGGAGTACAGCGTGATCTTTACTGCTGGGAGCACAGCTGCTCTCAAACTGGTGGCCGAGGCCTTTCCATGGGTGTCTCAGAGCCCAGACAGCAGCGGAAGTCAGTTCTGTTACCTCACCGACAGTCACACCTCCGTAGTAGGAATAAGGAATGTGGTCATGGCCATGAACGCCACATCCACTGCGGTCAGTCCAGAGGATATGTGGTCAGCCAAGGAACAGGGTGCTGTGGCCTGTGAGCCAAACTGCCAGCTTCTGCATCTCTTTTGTTACCCAGCTCAGAGTAACTATTCAGGAACCAGATACCCGCTGTCCTGGATAGGAGAGGTCAAGTCTGGGCGGGTGAGCCCGGTGAGCGTGCCTGGGAAGTGGTTTGTGCTGCTGGATGCAGCCTCCTATGTGACCACCTCGCCTTTGGACCTGTCGGCTCATCAGGCCGACTTTGTCCCCATCTCCTTCTATAAGATCTTTGGATTCCCCACTGGCCTGGGTGCTCTGCTGGTCAATAATCGTGCGGCTCCTCTCCTGAGGAAGAACTACTTTGGAGGAGGGACTGCCGCTGCCTACCTTGCAGGAGAGGACTTCTACATCCCAAGGCAGTCGGTGACTGAAAGGTAACTTTCAGCCATGGGGGTGGCTGGTGGAGTCTCCAAGGCAGGTCTGGCACATGCAGCCTTGGGAGTGTTCAAGCCACGGGGTCAGGGGAGTTAGACATTGCTGGCAGGGATAGGCTGGTGGCCAGGCTCAGATCTGGGAGGCAGAGGTCACTGGAGTGTGCCACAGGCTTCATGGTGACCTCTGCCCCTGTGTGTAGGCTTCTTCATAGTACTAACCATAGTACTAACCTTTCATAGAGGTGAACAGGCCTACCGGGAAGTAAAGAGGTCATGGGCCAGATTGGGATTCCGTAGCACCCACAAAGGGTGGCAGCAAATTGCCACAATGATCTTGACAGAAAACACCCTAAGGAACAAGAGTGCACCCAGTCAACAGCAGCTTGGGTCAGATCTGGTTAACAGGAAAAATGAACTGAGCCAGGGGTCCCCAGGCCTGCACTGCAGTGGTTGGGGCCTCCGTGAGCCCCCACAAAGAGTGAGTCACCGAGAGAGTTTGAGGGCTGGCTGTCACTGACCCTCAGAGGGCAAGACCTTGCCTAGCTTTGTTGGCTTGTGCTTCTTCCTCAGGCGATAGGGCAGGAGGTATGGGTCATGGCCAGGATTCTCCCAGATGGTGAGGGCGAGGTACTGTTAGGCCAAATGTGCAAGAGGTGAAAATGTCCCCTGACCCAAGGTTCTGCTGGTCTAGCAGCAGGGGACACCATGGAGTTGGGGTAGGGAACTAATCACCCTGCTAGTTGAGGTTGCCACTAGATGCTAACTAAACCTTCTGTCTGCTGGGCATGGTGGCTCACGCCTGTAAGTCAGTGGCTTGGGAGGATGAGAAAGGAGGATCTCAAGTTGAAAGCCATCCTCAGCAACTTAGTAAGGTCCTAAGTGAGACCTTGTCTCTAAATAAAATATAAAAAAGGGCTGGGAATGTAGCTCAGTAGTTGAGCATCCCGGGTTCAGTCCCCCATACAAAACACAATAAAGACAAACAAACAAAAACCAAAATTGAGTTCTTTCCCTTGCTCCTGACTTCACTTAGTCTCTGATTAAATGAGCTTCCTCAGATAGGACTTACCTTGAGACCTGGATTAAAGTAGCCACCAGCCCTTCTGCTTATGCATCTTCATGGCACTTACCACCCCCTGCCATGTTCTGTGTGTATTTGCTGGGTTTTATTCCTTGTTTCATAGAATGTGAGGCTGGAATGGCAGGGATCTCACCTACACTGTTCACTGCTGTATCCTTAGCAGCTAGAACAGGGCCTGATACACAGTAGGAGACTATAAAGATTCAATGAAAATTCTGATGAAATTAATAATTATGAAATTCAAACATAACAAATAATTTGGTAACCAAGAAATTGTGTATATACTGTATAAATAAAAGCTTTGCAATTTTTAACCCAAACCTGTGGTTCATATGCTTTGGAACCATAGGCTCCTAAAGAATCTCTCAGCTGCTTGGCTGATCATTCTGAATTGGCATCTTGTCAGTGGTGCCCTCTTGTGGTCAGATGGCATTATTTCAAGATATTTCAAGGGCAGTATTTCAAATTCAAAGTCAAGTCCAAATTCTTCTTGGGGGCAGCAAAGCATCTTTTGTCTCCTTAGCATCTCAAGATGGTGAATATCTTTTAGGGACTTTTATCACCACTGCCAGCCTGCCCTAGGAAGTTTGAAGTATTTGGAGAAAGCTGAAGAGCCAATCAGGGCTAGCGACAGCTTGGCTCTTGGTGAGCAAAGCCCCTCTTCAGATGGGAAAAGTAGTGTCAAAGGCAAGCTATTAATAGATATCACTCTGGCTAAAGTCAAACCCTGGCTACATACCTCACAATTCACATGGAGTCTGTTGGCCACAGCTTGATCTTCTTCCCCTCACCCCATGGTTATAGGTTTGAAGATGGCACCATTTCATTCCTTGACATCATAGCAGTAAAACATGGATTTGATGCCCTGGAGCGCCTCACAGGTCAGTGGACATTTTATCTGTATGGAATTGCTTGTGGTCTTGAGGGATCCCTGGCACGGGTGTGGTTCCTGCAAAGAAGACAATATCAATGGAAGTAAGTAATACATAGTAGCTGGACATTGAATGCAGTTAAATCTGACTCTAAATATCTTCAAAGCAACTTCTGAAAGAAAGGGAATGAGAAGGGTTTTGGGGGGTTGTTTTGCTTTGCCAGCTAAAAGAACATTTTAGCAGGTGGGAGACATTTCAAATCAGAAGATTAATAGCTGCACAGAAATGGAGGTACTGTCCTCATTCTCTGAACTGGAAATGGTTATAGATCCTAAGGTTTCATTCAGCTGTTGTCGTGCTGGATCCTCTCCACAGCCTCCCCCACCCCCCAGGAGCTGATGACAAGGCTGTCTCATCCACAGAAGAGTAGAGGGTCAGAGAGGCTAAACATCTTCCCAGGCTGGGGAGCTGGGAACTGGGAGGATAGGATTTAAACGCAGGCCTTACATAACTCCAAATCCCAATCACTGTCTCTGTCAGCAGCTTTTGTACACTGTGCATCTTCTTTCCTGACAAGTACTCAGGGGTGTGGACAGGTGGGGCTGCTCCCCAGAGGCTGATACACAGACAGATGTCTTTTCCCATCTCACAGGGATGACACAAAGGTCCACGCCCTGAAGAAGCCTTATCTAGTCAGCATGGCTCACTCATGGTGCTGTGCTCCTTGAGAGGCTGAGCATCCAGAATTGGACGTACTGCCTGTACCGTCCATTCAGAGTGGGACTGTGACTTAGCAGTTAGGCAGCCCTTCCTCCCTCTGTCCTGTCACACTACTAGGACTCCAGGTCCTCAGCCTCAGCCCAACTGTGGGGCAGATGGGATTCATGGAAGGGAGGGCTGCCCTGATGGAGGTGTAAGGAGTAAGTGGGCCTCATCCAGGACCAAGGGAGGAGCTGGTAAAGACGGGCATAGAAAAACCACTTTCCAAGGAAAGGTATCAACAGGACACTGAAATCACAGGTGGCAGGGGTGCCTTTAAAGTCAAAAGTTTGATAATATCAGTCCCTAATATGGCAAACTTTGCTTTTTTATTTTCCTACTCAATTTCTTTTTCAAACAATGGTGGTGAAATATACATAAAATAAAAATTTCCATTTAGACCATTTTAAGCATGTAACTCAGCAGTTTAAAGGACCTTCACATTACTGTGCATTAATTGCCACTACCCACATCCAGAATCTTTTTACTACCCCAGACTGAAACTACCCCTGAATCAATATCTGCTCATCCCTTTCTCTTCCCAGCCCCTGGTGACCTCTGATGGCCTTTCTGTCTTACCTTGTGGATATTTTATATGAAAGGAATAACACAATATTTTTCCTTTTGTGTCTAGCTTATTCTACTTAGCATGTTTTCAAGGTCTGTTCGTGTTGAAGCATGTACTCTTCATTGCTTTGCATAATTAAAATGATTTAAACATTAGCAGGCACAAACAACAAAAAATGATATTTAAAGAAAACATACATTTTCCCAATCTGTTACCAAAGAATATAAATTATCTACATGTTGAAGTTCCATTAAGTATGCATATATATGTATACATGTGTGTATATGTACATGTACATACATATTTAAAATACATATATATTTAAATAAGAGTACAGCAGAATTCCTATGGAAAAATTCTACAGAAACAGCAATGTCAAACTAATTTTTAGTCCCAAAGACCTAAAACTTTGTTATAAAGGCAATACCCTACCATACTTACAAGTACTTAAAATTATTACAATGAGGACCAGGTTGATCAGTTGTAAGGATCTTGTTTTCTTAAAAACGAGAGGGCCTTTCACGTAGAATTCCTGACACTCGGCATTTCACCTTTGTTTTGAGGTGGCATGGAGAACATCAGGCAGCACACCTTCACGCTGGCTCAGTACACCTATACGGCCCTGTCCTCTCTCCACTACCCCAATGGAGCCCCTGTGGTGCGGATTTACAGAGACTCGGATTTCAGCAGCCCTGACGTTCAGGGTCCCGTCATCAATTTTAATGTACTGGATGACAATGGGAACGTCATTGGTTACTCCCAGGTGAGTTTTCTTTTCATCCTGCTGACCCTCTTCCAACAGAATTGCTCTTCCTGGAACTTGGGAGCCTTTCTGAGCCCTGGAATTTGCAGTCAAAGCCTCTGTGCCCTGGAAGCATGGTGACAAAATTCAGGTGCTGTTGCAAGAGCCACCTGGCTCTCATTCAGAGGCTTCTTAATGCTCACTTACACTCAGAACAAGCTTGGCTATGTATTTTTTCAGCCCTCTTTACTCAGGCATGGTTGAAAATTTCAAATTGGAAAGAGAGAGGCTGATTCTTCTGATGGCAATGGCAGGGTACAGGTGACAGCTTGGCAGCAAGGGAAGCCACCCTAAAGTAATCTAGACAGAAAAGTACTAGGGACAAAATACCCCAGCTGAGGTTATTTCATGCACAGACTGATTGGTACTCCACAATACATCAGACCCAACAGCATTTATTGGTGTGTTATTTGAAATTCAGAGTTTTTTTTTTTTAAATGAGACATAAAAAATGATTCACTTTTTTTTTTAAACTCACAGAAGCCCTTATTTCTGCCTATTTTTTGCATATGATGAGTTCAAAAGTTTGGTGAGTTGGCTAAAGATTTTCTGCATATATATATTCTGCATGTATTTTCTCATTAAAAAAAATGGAAAGTGTGCTTAGCAGGTTGGGAAGTACTTGAGTTGGGGTCCATTTGATCATACGTTTAGAAGGAGGTATTTATCTTCCCCTGAAAGCCACAATCCCTATGCACCCTTGATAAATTTCAAATATCCCAAACAAAATCCATTTCCCAGCCAACCAGTATGGTGCATGCTTGTATTCCCAGCTACACAAGAGGCTGAGGCAGGAGAATCCCTTGAGCCCAGGAGTTTGGGGTCTGCCTAGCCAACATAAGGAGGCCCTGTCTCAGAAACAAAAACATAAAAGTCTATTTCCAAAGGAACCTCTGCCCCTGCTCTTCCAAAGAGCCACAAACTTTATAAAGAACACAAAGGGAACAATTCTTCTGGGGAACGCTGCTCCCCATTGGCATTTAGAGAAGACGCTCTACAACCTCAGATGTCTCTTGAGTAAGTTGACAGTGCAAACTCCCCACTCCCATGGCCCTCAGCTCTCTAACCTGGCACAAAACCAGCCCAGCACCACTGTGAAGCATGCAATTTTAAATGCTTTGCCTGTATGTGTTGGGGTAGAATATGCATCAAGAAAATGCATATTCTTAAATATGTTATTCTAGGTAATTGGTAAAATAAATTTTACTCTTGAATCTAAAGTAAATTTGTATTTCCTGAGGGACTGAGAGAGGGCAATGGGTGACCATGAAGTGTCTCATGGCAGGTGTTGCTGGAGGAGTCACCAGACTGAGTGAGCAGTGGGGTGCTCACTCCCTGAGGTTGGGTGCAGGGCCAGTCTTTTCCTTTGAGCATCGATAGGGGAAACCAACCCGTGAACTTCACAACTGGGGTGTAGCTACCTGCGGTGGTTCAGGAAACTCCAGTTATGGTTACCCTGGGCCAAAGAAGCTTCACAGTGTGGGAATTCCACAGGGATTTTGATAGCCTTCAGAAAGATCAGATGGCATCATGGTTGGGTTTGGTTATCTCTTTTTCTGGGGCTAAGTGAAAGAATTTAACCTTCTATGTGAAGTCTTTGAGTTCTTGTTTTCAATTTCTGGATCTCCTAATTTTGTTCTCCCCACTGTTGGGGGTCCTTACTGTGTATGGTGACTAAGATCTGGGATCAGATTCTGACCACTTCTTGCTAGCTCTGTGATCTTGGGTAAATTGCCTTAAGCTTTCTAAGACTCTGAGAAACGAGGATGACAATATGCTTTGCTCATATTGTGGTTATGAGGGTGAAATGAGATGTAAGATACACATCACTTACTACAGGATCTGGGATAAAGTAAGGGCTCAGTGAATATTGAACACCAAGCCTCTTGGCTGGGATGCTTCTGTGTATTGCACTTGGGCTTATTCCCACCCCTCCCAATGCTCATCCTGCCTCTGTGCTCAGCCTCCTACACCTGGCTGGGCCTGGGTGAAATTCCCTAGGGATGAAGGCAGGAGGAGACTGACTCATAAGTGGGAAATTGGAACAGAGTGTAAGCATGGTTGCAGTAATGTCTTCCCCCCACATCCTTCTGCCAGGTGACCTTGACACTCCTTCCAGGGAAGGCTGGGGCCAATATTTCTTCCCTTGTATCTGAGCCAGTTTGTGAATCACTTGTAACTAATAGAATATGACACAGGGGACCCTGTGTGGCTTTTAAGGCTAGGTCAGAAAAGGTGATGGCATGTTTTGTTGCCTGGAACACTCAGTTATGGAGCTCTGAGTTACCATGTAAGCTGCCAACTTGTCCCCTGAGGTTGCCATGATGGAGGGAAGTAAAAAATGGAGAGGCCACATGTAGCCACGATGGTTGTCCGCCCTAAATTTTGATCCCTCCCAGCATTGTAATCAGACACCCAAATGAGTAAATAAATGGGTCTTCAGATCATGTCCAGACTTAGACTTGAGTCGTCCCAGTTAGGACTTGAGATATGGAACAGAGAGAAGCCTCCTCTGTGAGCAATCTGAATTCCTGACCCACTGTCGCTGTGAGCACAATACAGTGGTTTTGGTCTCATTCTACCAAGTTTGAGTGGCTTGTTTTACAGCAATGCTAACCAGAACAGTGAATATGGGAGAGGAGGGATGGCCACTGGGGGCTTCTACTGTCCTTTCTGATACAGCTGGTCTGGGAGAGGGGCGGGGCTTCCCTAGATGGTGTTCTGTGAATGGAGACTGGACACTGAAGAAGGAGCTGGCTGGACCCAGAAGTTCTGCCAAGTCTCACCTCACAGTGCAGAGACCTCCGGGACGTCACTAGTAGTCAAGGGTGAAGGGACAGAGTTGTTCTCCAAGGACCTTCAGGTTCAATCCAGAAAATGAGATGGCTTCCTCTCACTCTGACAGACCAGGGGAGATGGCAGAGCCAGCACGTCATGAGCTTGACAAGGGACTATGGGAGGCACGGTTGCTCAGCCAAGAGCCAGTCTGACTGTGGTGACTGGTGGTCTGCAGGGGACATTATGTTCCTTGTGGCTGCCTCTGGACACTTGGTATGTGACGTTCAAAGGCTTACCCCTGTGGGTAAGATGTCTTTGTTTCCTTGAATGTGGTTAGATGACTCTCTCCCTGAATTCAGCCTGACCTACCTGGGCTGAGGACCCACACAGGGTGCCCCAAGGGAGTGGAGTCCTTGACTCACAGCCAAAGAGTCGGCACAAACATTCCTGTGGGCTCAAGTGAATGTGAACCACCTTCCAGAGTCTTTAGAGATCAGAAGAGAGTTGGGAACTTCTGAGTTCCCAGCTCAGACTGAGCGACTATTCTGGTTGAACCCAAAGTTTGGAAACATGAAAAGAATATGGATATGACACAATGATTTCCAGATTGATTGAGAGCCGAGGTGGTGCTACTGGGGATGGCACCTTGCTGGGGCTGGCTCTGTATCAAACCCTGTGGCAGCTGATGCCAAGGAGCTGCCAGTGGCACCAAAGTGTGAACTTTGCTGGAAACATCTGGGCTCTTGGAATTTCGCCTGAATTTGATATTTTCATTTTTCTCAAGCATATTTCTGTAACTTGACTGGCTGAACCTTTATTTCCAAACATTTATCAAATCTTTGATAAACCTGTCATAGATCATGCCATTTTAGAGCAAACTTCCAGTCTCAGACCATTACTGAATCCAGGTCCAGGGGCTCATCCCACTGAAAAATCAATGTCTGAGAGAGAAGTGTTGGGGAGAAAGAAAGGTTTTATTCAGTAGCTAAAAATGGAGAAGAGGGAGTTTTACTCATAAATCAGCATCTCAGCACCAAGGGATTGGGGGTTCTGGGTATAGAATAGGAGCCATGAGGAAGAGGGAGGCTAACAGAGGGAGGAATAGTCATGTCTTTTCTGGGGAAAGGTGGAGAGCTTCCAGGAACCTGAGGGCTGCCTCTTCACTACCTTCATAGTCTGGTGTTTCAGGTCATGGAAATATGCCTTTATATGCCTTTAGCTATAAGAGGGGAGAGACCAGGCAGGTCTGGGTCAAGTTATAACCCTCTGTTGTATTTTGGGACAAGACATTTCTGAAATGTTCAACAATGTTCTATGTGCAGAGCTACATAGAATCTGACCTAAAAATGAAGGCCCTAAAGGAGACAGATACAATCTGAGGACAGAGAGTTTGGGCCTTTTTACTTCATTCCAGTCACTTCTCAGACACGTGTAGGCCCAAGTAAGAGTGAGTGTTTTCAACAAAAGTAGCCGTCAGGTCCCTGAAGGGTAATGCAGGCAACTGTTGGTCATCATAACCCACATGTCAGAGGAGGATCCACAGCAAAGCTGTGGAATCTCATAAGTATTGCCCTTGCCCAGTCATGTGACCTCAAAAATCAGTGATTTTTAAGTCAACTAGCAAAGCTAGAAGGTTTATTTAGGTTTTTCCTTAGTAACAAGATCATTGTTTTATTATTGGAAAAGGCCCTAAATGCTGACCTGAAACTCTCCCAGGCAATCAGAGTACCACTGGACATCTGTAACACCTGCAGTGTGTCATGTTTAATCCACAGGTAGACAAAATGGCCAGCCTGTACAACATCCACCTGCGAACCGGCTGCTTCTGCAACACCGGGGCCTGCCAGAGGCACCTGGGGATAAGCAATGAGAAGGTCAAGAAGCATCTTCAGGTCAGTGCCGTGGCCCAAGTGCTGTGACTCGGATCACCAAGACCACGTGGTGGGGAGGGGTCAGCTACACTTTGACTGGTCATGTGTCTGGTGGGGCTAGTCTTTGGCTTGATTTCTTGGGAGCCTAGTCTGAGGCTATACAAAGGAAAAGGAGGTGAATGAGGAGAAAATACTTCAAGATATTATCTTGATGGCAGTAGTTTCTGATTCACTTTTTACTTTGAGGGCAGAAATTTTAAAGGCAGAGAGAGCTGTTAAGGAGGCATGTGCAAGGACACACCCTTAACTAGTTCAGCGTTCCTTGGGGACAGTCCCCTAGCCTCAAATCGTGAACTCTTCCCTGGCTCTAGGGATTCTTTGTTTCTCAGAATCCCTACCTTCCCTTCTCTCCTGGGCCAAGGTTTTCCACTTCAGGGTGCAGTCTGTTTTGAACCATTTCATAAGAATAGAATCGTGTGGGTGGCAAAGAGCCCTTATTTATTTTGGAGGTTTCTAATTTTGAGTTTCTTTTGATTGCTGCTGAATTTGTTTGTACTAGATTCCAACTAAGCACAAATTGGATTTTATTTAAAAGGAGTGATAGGGGAAGAGATGGAGAGAAAGAGGGTGGGGTGGGGAGAGAGGGAGAGAGAGGCTTAGAATAAATGCAGTTCTAGATGCAACATTTGATTGTGTGGAACGGCATGGTCCCATCTCTTTGGCTGACTGGACTGGAATTAGCACTGGGGAGGTGCAGCCTTATATGCTACATTGACCAGCGACCAGTACCAGGCAGCCGGGCTTAGAGACGGACATCTTTCTGCTTCTTTCCTCCCTCCCAGAGGGGACATTCAGGTTGACTTGGGCCTACACAGTGGCTTCCAGTTGGTCATTTAGGGACAGCATCTCTGTCTCTTGTTCAGGTCAAGGGGCATCTCTCAGGGATGTAGACTTCTCTTTGGTTCTCATAGAGACTGAGGGGTTGGCTAGCAGGTATTTCTTTTGCTTCAGCCTTGGTTTTACGGGGAAGCCAACCCTCAGGGCTTGTGAAACTCTGGTCTGTTCTTTGACCTCTCTGTGGCCAGCACTGTGCCAGCTCTGTGTTCAACACTTTACATGAAATATTTCTGTTAAGCTCTTTCTTGGCCTTTGGAGATTGGTATTGGTTCACAGCTAAACAAAATGGGGTCCAGGAAGCTGGCCCCTGAGCATTCAGAGCTGAACCCTGTGTCTCATACATGTAGCGCATGTTGGTGTAGTAGGTCTGTTTTCCTGGGTTAATTTTAAAATTGACAAAATTTGTTTTACAAAACTGTTTCCAATTGATCCAGAAGGCATGAGTCCCTCTGGCTGATTTACCTCCCTTGTACTCCAGGCTGGTCATGTCTGTGGAGACGACGTCGACCTCATAGATGGGCAGCCTACAGGATCTGTGAGGGTTTCATTTGGATACATGTCTACACTTGAGGACGCCCAGGCCTTTCTCAGGTTCATCATAGCTACCCGCCTACGTTCACCAAGTGATCAGCTTCCGGCTGGTTCCAGGGAAGCTGGAGTCCCATCAGCAGAGGGCAAGGCCCAGGACATGCCGGCTGTCACAGACAGACATGTCCTGCCTCAGAATGACATCGGCACAGGCTCTGGGGTTTTCCCTGACTCTCATCCAGGTTCCAATGCTATCTGTTTGCATCCACCACAAAGTGAGGCCACCAGAAACCAGCAGCTGTCTTTGGAAAAAGCTGCAGGTGCCCTGCATGGGGACCATGGGCCACGCGTTGTCACCAACCTTTACCTCTACCCCATCAAATCCTGTGCTGCCTTTGAGGTAAGAGCTTTCACTGCAGCACAGAAACTGCTTCTCTTTGCTTCCTCTATGGGATTTTTTTTTTTTTTTTGAGAGGGATAAATTGAAGAAAAGATGTAGCAGGTGAAGAAAAGCATGCAGAAATCAAAGTACTATGTCAGAGTTGTCATATGAAACGCTGTTCTCGTTCTCTTTCTGCCTCTCTACGTACATGCTGACTTCTGAACATGATTCTGCTCATGGGGACCCTGGGATGACCCTGTTTCTGAGTGGCAAACACCTGTTAGTCATTATACCTGTCACTTTCCTTGAATGCATGTGCTAGCTCCTTGCTGAAGCACTTAACATGCTTCATTTTATTTGATCCTTAAAGCAGCCACATGAGGTGAAGGGTGACATTATTCCTATTCCATAGATGTAGTTCATGAATGGATTAAGGTTCAGCACCCTGTTCAGGTCACCTGTAAACAAATGACAGAGCAAGGATTTGAACCTGGATCTGCTAACTTTTGGGTCCACGCTCTGAGATTTGTTCTGCTCAGAGCTTTCTACAGGAAAACTGTACTAGCCTTCTGTATCTATCTATGGTTCTGCATCTGTTGATTCAGTCAACTTCAAATCAAAACAAATTATTTTAAATGCATCTGTCGTTAGCATATACAGACTTTCTTTTTCCTTGTCATCATTCCCTAAACAACACCACATAACATCTATATTGTGCTAGGTAGTATCAATAACCTGGAGTGTGAAAGTGCATGGGAGAATGTGTGCAGGTTATCTGCAAATACTCTACCACTAATCAAGGGGTTTGAGCGTCCACAGATTTTATGTCTATGTGGGGAGTCATGGAACCAATCCCCCACAGATACTGAAGGACAACATATGTTATATCTACAAACATATTGGCTGGGCCCTCTTTTCACCTGGGGGACAAGAGTCTTCCCTTGTCTGGCAACTAGCCCCGGTTTCCAAGAAGCCCTTTCTCCTGGTATAGCCAACCTGAGACTATCTTTCTATAATCTCCATGTGTGTCCCAAGTTCCAGGCAAATATTCCAGACTCCTAAGCCTCTGGGATGATAGGCTCTCTGGCTCCTCATTTGACATACCAAGGTCAGGGCTGTTTGTTGGCCTGTGTTTCAGAGTGGTCCCATAAGGGCCTGGCCTCCAGGCTGAGATCATAAACCAGCAAATTCGCTTCTTCCTGAATGAAGGCAGGTGAGGTCTCTGTGTTCCCCTTACTAATGAGGGATCTGATTTCATAGATGAGTTTTGTTCTCTAGGATAAGCAAAATGATGGCCACCAGGCAGGCATTGGTGTCCCATTTTACGGATGAGGATATGTAGACTCAGTAGAAATTTATTTTTCCATGAACCAATAGGCCTATAAGACTAGAGTTACAGAATGAGTCTTAATATCTCATTCCTCCAAAGTGACCTGACCTGGTCCTAGAATGACCATTTCTTCACCCAGTTCTCTCTGTTGGAGAATAGTATTAGACATCAAGATCTGGACAGTAGATGTAGTTTGTATTTTGAAGGGAATCTCCCTCCTTGCTGCCTCCATTTGCCTTGTCCTCTTCCTCCACTTTCTCCTCCTCCTCTCTTTCTTCCTTTGAGAATATGTGCTGAATTTGTGAAGTCCATCTGGATTTGTGCAGCCCTGGTTCAATACATTTTTGCCTTGGTCTAAAATACTCCTACCTTTTGTTTAGGTGACCAAGTGGCCTGTAGGCAATCACGGGCTGCTGTATGACCGGAGCTGGATGGTTGTCAATCACAACGGCATTTGCCTGAGTCAGAAGCAGGAGCCCCGTCTTTGCCTGATCCAGCCCTTCATCGACCTGCAGCAAAGGATCATGGTCATCAAAGCGCAAGGTCTGAAAGGGCTCATTCCCACAGGGGCGGCTTTCCTACTCGTGTGATGGGAATAGAATGGCTTTTTTTTTTCTACTTAGTTGTACATGACAGAAGAATGCATTTCAATTCATTGTACACAAATGGAGTGCAACATTTCAATTCTCTGATTGTACATAGTGCAGAGACGCACCATTTGTGCAATCATACATGTACCTAGGGTAATGATGTTCATCTCATTCCACCGTCTTTCCTACCCTCATAACACCCTCTACCCTCCTCTTTGCCCAATCCGAAGTTAGAATGGCTTTTCTTTTATTACATATTAAAATTATTCTAGACTAAGTGGAATGGTACCCTGAAAATTTTCTTTTTGTTTCGGAAAATTTCTCAGGAGAGGTGACAACCTGACCATTCATCGGTAAGTAACTAGGTATAAACTTTGAAATTATATGATGCCCTTTTTACCTATATTCTTTAAAAAAATTTTTTTTAGTTGTTGATAGACCTTTATTTTTTTTAATTAATTTATATGCAGTGCTGAGAATCAAACTCAGTGCCTCATACATGCCAGGCAAGTGGCTACCACTGAGTCACAGCCTCAGCCCTTTACCTATATTCTTAATTTCTTCTCTTGTTATAATATGTACTGTAGGAATTAACTCTTCCTTTCTTGGTGTGTGGTGCCAGGAATCCAATCCAGGGCTTTGTGTATGCTCAGCAAGTACTCTACCACTGAGCTATGCCCCCAGTCCTAATTCTTCCTTACTAATAATTTTTATTGTGAACTAACATACAGAAATGTATAGACTAGCTCTGTTCAGAACTTTCTGTGATGATGGGAATATTCACCATCTAGTCCAGTTGTAAACAACCAGTCACAGATGGCTAGTGGGACACTGGAACTGACTCTTAAAATTTATTCAATTAATTTAATTTTTTTAAAGAGAGAGAGAGAGAGAGAGAGAGAGAGAGAGAGAGAGAGAGAGAGAGAGTGTTTTAATATTTATTTTTTAGTTATCGGCGGACACAACATCTTTGTTTGTACGTGGTGCTGAGAATTGAACCCAGGCCGCACGCATGCCAGGCGAGCGCGCTACCACTTGAGCCACATCCCCAGCCCCAATTAATTTAATTTAATTAGTTAAAAGTATCTAGTGGTTACAGTGTTGGACAGCAGAAGAGAATAACACAATAGACAATTATATCATCCACTTCTAAAAAATCTTAACTCTTGGTCACATTTCCTTCAGATCCTTCTTTCCTCCTTTTTTTTTTTTTTTTAAAAATAAAGAATAATAATAATAAATATAGCAAATAAAGTTGAATTTTTTATTTGTTCTTTTTAGACATACATGACAATAGAGTGTATTTTGACATATTGTACATACATGGAGTATAGTATATCCTAATTAGGATCCCATTCTTGTGGTTGTACATGATGTGGAGTTTCACTATGTTCTATTAATACACACATATAGGAAAGTTATGTCTGATTCATTCCACTGTCTTTCCTATTCCCATCCCTTCTCTCTTCCCTTCATTCCTTTGTCTAATCCACTGAACTTCTATTCTTCCCTTCTCCTCCCCCTGTTGTGTGTTAGCATCTTCATATCAGAGAAAATATTTGACCTTTGGTTTTTGGGATTGGCTTATTTCATTTAGCATGGTAGTCTCCAGATCCATTAATTTTCCAGCAAATGTCATAAAGTCATTTTTTTATGGTTGAGTAATATTCTATTGTGTAAATATACCACATTTTCTTTATTTGTTCATCTGTTCAAGGGCACCTAGGTTGGTTCCACAGCTTAGCTATTGTGAATTGAGCTGCTATCAACATTGATGTGGCTGTGTCACCGTAGTATGTTGATTTAAGTTCTTTGGGTATAAACAGGAGTGGAATAGCTGGGTTAAATTACAAGTTTTTTTGAGGAATATTTATACTATAAAGCTGAATTATTCTATGTACCTCTCCTAGGTCTTTTTGCTCCTCCTTCCTCACCCTACCTACCATTTACAGAATATTAAAATTTCTCTCCTAACTTGTAACTGATCTTTTGTGACATCACATTTTCATATATATACATATATTTGAAATTTTATTTTATTTTTTATTTTTACATGGTGCTGAGGATCAAACCCAGTGCTTTACACATGCTAGGCAAGTGCTGTACCACTGAGCTACCACTGCAGCCCCACATTGTTATATATGTATGATTGTTTTCTTGGCTGTATGTTCTTCTGTTCCAAGTTTTTTTTTTTCCTTGAGCCAATAGGCCAATATTACTAGAGTTACAGAAGAAGTCTTGTGAGCTCATTCTTCCAAACTGGTGGACAATTCATGGCCTTCTGTTCTCCCATATATGTGTAGCCAACTCCATAATCCACATACAGAACAACTCCATCACCCCCAAAGAATTCCCTTATGCTAGTTCTCTGTAGTCTCCCCTTCCCTGCTCTTAACACCTGGCAACCAGTGATCTGCTCTCTATGGCTATAGGTTTATCTTTTTGAGAATGTTCTATCCACAGAATCATACAGTATGAGATCTTTTCAGATTCCTTCTTTAACTCAGCATGATGCCTTTGAAATCCATCCCAGTTACTCAATGTAACAGTAGTTCATTCTTCTTGATTTCAGAGTAGTATTCCAAGGCATGGAAGTAGCAGAGTGTATTTACCCATTTATTCATTGAAGAATATTTGAATTGTTTCCAGTTTTAAATAATTATTTTTATTTTTGCTTGTTCACTATTTTTGATTAGACAAATGGTATCTTATTTAAAAAGTGAGTTTCTTTTGTTCCAACCTCTGTCTCCAGTGTCTTGGGTACCTTTCCTGAGACATCTGAGTATGTATAAGCCATTATGTACAAATAGCCTCCAGCCAGGTCTGCAAACACC
This sequence comes from Callospermophilus lateralis, assembly GCF_048772815.1. Taxonomy (NCBI): domain Eukaryota; kingdom Metazoa; phylum Chordata; class Mammalia; order Rodentia; family Sciuridae; genus Callospermophilus; species Callospermophilus lateralis. The sequence continues at coordinate 35,082,612 of NC_135321.1, read as the reverse complement.
AATGGACTGACCAGCCCTGGGGGCTTGTGGTCGGACAGCAGCTTCCTGGAAACTAGGCATTGTGCCACACATAAGCCACATATTGTGTTGCCCTTGACTCTAACTGTTGGACACAGGATTATAGAAATTGGAGATGTGGTTCATTTTCCCCTCCCCTGGAGGCATTGCAGATAGCACTGTCCAGTTTTGAGCAATTATGAATAGAACCAATGTGAACATTCATGTGCAGATATTTGGGTGATAAGAAGTTTTTATTTCTCTAAAAAAATAACTAGGAGTGAATTGCTGAGTAATACAGCAAGAATATATTTATCTTGAAAAGAAACTATTTCTTAGAGTTGTACCATCTTGCATTCCCATATACATGACAGTAGAGTGTATTTTGACATATTTATACAATCATGGAGTACATTCTTATTCTAATTAGGATCCCAGTCTTATGGTGGTACATGATGTGGAGATTCACTGTGGTGCATTTATATATTTATATATATATATATATATATATATATACACACAGAAGAAAGTGAAGTCATCCACTGTCTTTCCGATTTCCTGTCCCCCTCCCTTCCCTTCATTCCCCTTTGTCTAATCTACTGAACTTTTATTTTTCCCCTACCCCTCTTGTATGTCTGCATCCACATATCAGAGAGAACATTTGACCTTTGATTTTTTTGGGATTGACTTATTTTGCTTAGCATGGTAGTCTCCAGATCCATCCGTTTTCTAGCAAATGTCATGGAGTCATTATCTTTTATGGCTGAGTGATATTCCATTGTATATATAGGGCACCTAAGTTGGTTCCATAGCTTAGCTCTTGTGAATTGAGCTGCTATCAACATTGACGTGACTGTGTCACTGTAGTATGCTGATTTTTAAGTCCTTTGTGTATATACTGAAGCATGTGATAACTGGTCAAATTGTGGTTCATTTTAATGAAAGTGTAATGATATTATTTCATGGTTTAGTTTTCATTTACTTATGTCTAATGATGTCAAGTATCTTTTGGGGTATTATTTATGCCCTTTATATCCTTTTGACCATGAATTACCTAGAAGTGTTGTTTAAGTTCTAAATGTTTAGAGATTTTTTTCTTATCTATTATTGATTTGAATTCCATTAAACTCTCCAAAAGAGAGACATACTCTATGATTTTAATTCATTAAAGTTTGCAAAGGTTTGGTTTATGATCCAGGATATCTTCTATTTCCATGAACATCTCATATTTATTGTGCTGTTATTGGGTGGAATTTTCTATAAATGTCAATTAGATCCAGCTGGTTGATGGTATTGTCCAGTGTTTCTGCATAGTTGCTGATTTTTCTGCCTATTAGCTCTATTTTATCACTGAGAGGAGTGTAATTATGGCCTTTTCTAATTTTCCTGAATATTTCTGTTAGTTTTGCTTCACTTAGTATTATGTCTTCTTGGTGGATTGTCCCTGTTTAAGTAATCTCCCTTTTTATCTATGGTAATTTCCCTTGTCCCAAACTGTGAAGTATGAAATTATTTGTCTGATATTACAAGTGACCCCAGCTGTCTCTTGATTTGTTGGCCTGGTATATTATTTTCTTTCTTTTTTTTTTAAAATATTGTTTAGTTATTGATGGACCTTTATTTTATTCATTTATTTATATGTGGTGCTGAGAATCAAACCCAGTGCCTCACACATGCTAGGCAAGTGCTCTACCTCTGAGCTACAACCCCAGCCCTGGTATATCATTTTCTATCCTTTTTTTTTTTCTAACTTTGTTGCTGTTTACTTAACATACCTTGAAATTCATCTATTTAAAGTCAGTGTTTTCTTTAGTACACTTTCAAGGCTGTATAACCTTCACCACAACTAATTTTAAAACATTTTCATCAACCCCAAGGTGAAGAAGCCTTTTATGTAGTTTCTGATTTCCTGTTTCTTCTTCTAATAATTGTGGTTTTGTTATATTCCTTTCCAATTTTTATTTCTCTCTTTTCTTACATGAGTACATTTTTCTAAGCTTTCTTTGGTAATGTTGAATGGAGCAGTCGTGGGACTGACTTGTATGGAATGTTTCCGACATTTAAAAAATAAGAATGATGTTTACTTTGTTTTAAAAGATTTATTTTTTTTCAGGTAAAGAAGTTCTTTTTGTAAAGCTTTTATCAAGATTAATTTTCCATTCTTAGGAAGATAATCTGTTGGTTATCCTATTTTTCTCCCATGATCTATTAATGAGATATTTTACATTTGTGGATTTTCTTATGCTGAGTATCCCTGATTTCCTGAGAAAGAAAAATATTACTTGGCAGTAATTTTTTTTTCTTTTCTTGCGGTACTAGGGATTGAACCCAGGGTCTTGTGCATGCTAGGCAACTTCTATACCATGAAGCTACATCCCTAGTTATTGGCAGTAATTTTTAAATACATTCCTGGGTTTCTTATTTTTGTATCTATTTTATCACTGAGAATGATATATAATGTTCTCTTATTGAACCCTTTTTGTTTAAATTCAGGTACCCAGGATGCTAACATGTTAATTATTGTTATTTTTCCAATGCATGTATGTTACACACTCTTTTATAAAGAAGAAAGTATAGCTTTCCAATCATGCTGACAAAGTTTTGTTGTTATCATTATTATTATTTTTTTTGTAATGCAGGAATACAATTGATGCTGATTCCCAGGGATTGAGAATTTTGGCACTCTATGCTGTTGTCTTTATGGAATGCAACTTCATGCCTGACTGCTTATTTCTAAAGAGTTTAATGTACCTTAGGGCTGGGGTTGTAGCTCAGTGGAAGAGCGCTTGCCTAGCATGTCATGTGTGAGGCATTGGGTACGATTCTTAGCACTGTACACAAATAAATAAAATAAAGGTCCATCAACAACTAAAAGATATTTTAAAAATACTGAAAAAACAAAGAATTTAAGGTGGCTTAGAGAATAATGATCACAGGATGTGGGGTAAAATGGAATAGAGAAATCTTTCAAAGTAATTTACAGATTATGGATGCAGTTGTCCCTACATAGAATCTTTCATGAGAAGATTGCTTAAAGCACATGCTGTTGATGGCACTTATAATGCTGAAGAAAATCTTTGTGCTATTAAAAGATTTCCAGGACACAGACCCTTTCTTGATGCAACCAAATTCCTGTGTCATTGAAATTCTGTGTATTTCAGGGCAACGGGCTTTTCTTGCATAGCTGTTCTTCGTACGTAATGATAAGTTTGTCTTCATCTTTGTTCACTAGGGATGGAACCTATAGAGGTGCCTCTTGAGGAGGACAGTGAACAGGCTCAGATTTGCCAGAGCAAGGTCTGTGCTGACAGGTGAGACTCTGAAGCAGGTAAAATCCTGGCTGTGTTGGCAGGGTGGCACAGAGGGGGACGGGGGCATTGCTCTGTGCAGCCCCTCGTTGGCCACACCCTCCATCCACTCTACTGCATGCTGCACCCTGATCACATGGGCTCCGTGGTATTCTTTTTTAAAAAATATTTATCTTTTAGGTGTAGATGGACACAACACAATGCCTTTTATTTTTATGTGGTGCTGAGGATCGAACCCGGGTCCCACCCGTGCTAGGCGAGTGCTCTATTGCTGAGCCACAATCCCAGCCCCTCCACGATGGTATTCTTCACACCTACCAATCATGCTCCTTTATCTTCTGTTTGGAATGCTCTTCCACTGCTTAGATCTCTATAGGGCTCATTCTCTCCCACCCTCAGGGCTCTGCCCCAAAGCCTCCTTCTCAGATAAACACCTGACCACCCACAGAAGTTGGCTTCACCTCTCTATTTGCTCTGCTGTATTTGTGTCCTTCTCATTTATTGTTTCCCACATATTGTGTGTGTTTATTTATTTTGAGTTTCTCCACTAGAATGCCTGTGTTCTCCCTGCAGAGCGTGGAACACTGCTGGGTGGAGGACAGGAATAGTTTGGAGGCTACTGCAACAATCCAGAGCAACCCGATGGGGAGGGAAGAAGCCTGGCTCACATTTTGCAAAGACTGGCTGGTGGGTGGAGAATAGGTAGAAGAGGGAGAGGTGTAGGCAGGAAGGCCAGCTGAGCACCTGTGCTAGCAACACAGGTAAGATGAGGGGGAGGACGAGGGTCAGAGAGAAAATCAGGTAGGCATCAGAGGTATTCTACAGACAGAAGCACCATAACCTGGACTGGCTGATGGGTTGGGTGAGAAGGATGAGGGAAAAGAGGATGTCAGGATGTCCCCAGGTTTCTAAAGTAGAGCGTTCAGGTGGTGACTCATATATATACCATATAATTGTGAAGTATTACTTAATCTGGGTTGTTGATGATAAATCATCTGCTAAAGTCTAGGAAATGTAGAGTGGGATTCAATGTGACAGCACTTCTTTTTTTATTTCTTTTCTTTAAAAAAATTTTTTTTAGTTGTAAATGGACACAGTACCTTTATTTTATTTTTACGTGATGCTGAGGATCAAATTTAGTGCCTCACACATGCTAGGCAAGCGCTCTACCACTGAGCCACACCCCCAGCCCTCTTTTTTATTTCTTGATGGTACATGTTTGTTTATAAATCTCTTTACTGACTACATCAAATGTCTGCACCCCTTGTGATCTTAATTGAAAATGTGAAATAGCTTTCCAATCTTATGGAAAACCTATGCCATCTAATACCAACCAATTCTACGCCTGCCCCCACGATAACAGCTGACTATGTAACAGTTCAGTAAATAATGAAAAGTTTTCAAATGTTAATTAGCTACTAGCTAGCACAAGGAACTTGATAGTGGGTAGGTCTAGTAGGTGTGATACTGCATGGATATCAAACCAGATTACATTTCTATCTGCACTGCTGTGAACATACACAGTCATACAAATCATGATGTAATATGTTAAATACTAAAGTTACATTCAAATAAGATCCAAGTCATTGGTGTCCCTGGTGGAGGATCCCTCTGGGACTCTGAGGGGCCACACCCCCAGGAAAGTGCTTGAGGGAGCTTGTGAGATGACTGTCAGTACAGTTGAGCATCTTAGGCCCAGTCTCCACCCTGGAGGCTGAGGAGTGGAGCAGCTCTGCCTTTTCTTCCTGGCACTTTGCACCAGCTTAACTATTTTGGCCAATGTAGACATTTATTCTAGCGCATTTTCAGTTAGGGCAATGATTTTGGGGCAAACATTTTTTTTTTTTTTTACATGTTGCTACAGCAAATCTTCTGATAGAAATCTAGTCATCTAAGAACATGCTCAGTTATTTATCAGGCTCATTCCTGATTGTACATTTCGCTTGGCTGCATTGTGAGGAATGCAGTGTTTTGGTTAATAAAGCTTTTTGGATAACTAAAGTTTAGATGTATTTACGATTGGAACATTGGTACTCAAATAAGGAACATGGACTTGGGTTTCAAAGCACAGGAGAGAGAGCAGCAAAGAGGTTTCCTGCTCTCTTGCCACCTGCTACTTCAGGATGTCTTCTCCTTAGGGGCTTATGCAATATTCTATTTTTAATTTGACTATATAAAAGTTCATCTTTTTCTTTACTTTTTTTTTTTTCTTGTCAGAGTAAACACTTACGACTGTGGAGAAAAAGTTGCAAGCTGGTTGTCAAAGTTTTTTGGCCGTCCATGTCACTTAATCAAACAAAGTTCAAGCTTCCAGCGAAATGCAAAGAAGAAACTTGGAAAAGGTATTACATTTTGGATGGATTTTTAGAGAACAGACCCTTTCCTCTGGCTTACTCTGCATGTGTCAAAATCAGCTGATGAAATGGATTTATAGGGCCACTTTCACAAATGCAGAAAGCAGGAGTGGTCCCCCCTTAGCAGAAAGCTGCTGTGGTGACCCCAGATCAGTGGAAGAGTGGATGCCATGATCCCCCAAGGAGGTCAAGGAGGGCTTAGCACCAACTTCCCCATCCCTGCTCAAGCCTTCAGCCTCCGTCCCATATGTTTAGAAGCACAATTCAGCTGTGGCTTGCTGTGTCCTCATATCAGATCTGGAAACAAAGAAAACTGGGTTTTTAGTTATGTCACCAAAGAGACATGAAACCTTGACAAATCCTAAAACCCCCTGGTGCCTCAGCTTCTGTAAATCTTAACCACTTAACTTTTAAGCATTTTGAAATTTCCCCCACTGTGAGCCATTGTTACAATGAAGTGAAACAGTACAGAAGAAAGTTCTTGAAAAGTCCACTGGTCCTTGTGGGAAGAAAAGATCCTTTTCAGGTATCACTCAAATGTCACCTTCTCAGGGAAATTTTGCAGCCTACCGCCTGCAGAATTGCAGTCTGTGCTTGAACCTCCTCAGTGGCCTTCCCTGTTAGATTTTGTAAATGGGCTTTTCTCATTTTGTTCATCCGGTGTGATTTTCACTATTCTTTGTTCTCTGTTGCATTCCTTCTCCTAGAATGCAAACTCTGTGAGAACAGGGATTGTTGTCTGTTCTCTTTGGTGCTGTATCTTGGAGCAGAACCTAGCATGTAATAGTTGCTCAGTAAGTGCCAGATGAATGAATGAATGGATCATAGTTACATTGCCAGGTGATTTAGAGATGAGCTGGCCTAATGACCAGTTCCCAGAGAGACTGGCTTGTAAATATGAACAGCATTTTGACTATTAATGATCAATTACCAGTTCTAGGGGCCTTCCTAGGTTAATCTATGAATCCTTGAAAATTTCTGATGTAGAGAGGAGTCAAAGGGTTTAATCTATTTAGACTTTTAAAAGTTTTGGAAGGAATTTGACTTGCTGTGTGATGGGGAAGGGACAATTTCATGCTCATTTCATTGATGAGATTAATTGGTAGCATTTGGATGTGGGTAAACTTCAAGGCATGATTAAAGGGGAGAAAGAAATGGGCATTTCCATGGGTAGAGAAATGCAAGTGTGGGATTTTTCAGGATTGGTACCACTTTTATAAATTATCAGGAGAATGAGCAGCAGTGAAATCTCTAAGTTCCAATCATTTAAGGCTCCTGCTGCAGAGCTGGGTTTGGCTGGGTCCTGGGAGGCTGGCTGAGAGTATTGGGCCTTGTTCCTGGTCCTGTGAGATGACTTCTTTGTAGACAGCCACACTACAACATAAAGGATGTCACGTCATGAAGGTCCACATGAAGGGCACAGGGGTGTGGGAGAATCCTCTGCACTTAAAATGAACCAGAGGGCTTCAGAGGAGTGTTGAGTTACAGTTTAACAGGAAGCAGGGGTTTTCCAGAGGTGGGAAGGTTGCTCTGGAGCAGTGGGAGCAGGTGGCTGAATTTAGGAGGGTCCAATATGGGCAGGGGAGTGCAGCAGGAGAGCTGGAGAGAAGGAATGTGGGGTCAGTGCTTTATCTTGTGGCTGTAGGACTCATTAGTGAATTTTTTAACGGGGGCATTTCATGACCCCACTTGTGTTAGAAAGATACTTCTGGCTTGGCATGGGGGCAGCATCAGCGCAGGAGACTTGGAAATCAAAGATTCAGCGGGAGTTCGGGGCCTGGGTGAGGCAAAGGTGTTGGGTTCAGACACAAGCCTGTCACCTGCACCTCAGGTCTTTAAACATTTTTGCATTGGTACATCTTAGGAGTCTTTTTAAAGCCACATTCCCCTCTTGTATATTTTTGCATCCTTTAAATTTTTAAGATATTCTAAACAGTTGAAAAGGATCTTATTTCTAACACATTATAAATATTATCATTTTAAGGTAAAAGTTGTTTGGGGCTTTTTTCAACATAACCAGTGAAATCTTAATTCTATACAATTTGAATCTCCTGAGTATTCTTTTTTATATGTCTTTTAATGAGCAGAAATTTTCTTTCTTTTTTTTTTTTTTTTTTTTGGTGGAGGGGTGGGTACCAGGGATTGAACTCAGGCGCACTCCACCACTGAGCCACATCTCCAGCCCTATTTTGTATTTTATTTAGAGACAGGGTCTCACTGAGTTGCTTAGCATCTCGCTTTTGCTGAGGCTGGCTTTGAACTTGTGATCCTCTTGCCTCAGCCTTCTAGGCTGCTGGGATTATAGGTGTGTGCCACCGCATCCGGTTCTTTTTCCTTCTTCAACTTTTATTTCCTTCTCACTTCTTCTACAGAATTTTATCTTAGTGTTTTATATTTTATGCTTGAAGTCTTTTATTGATCACCCTATCACATTTGTATAAAACTAAAATTAAATTGAAATATATTAAATTTATTTTGGAGTTTTCTGTGATCATAAAACTCTATGTGTGTTAGGAAACTATTTTTTTTTTTTTGGATTGAGTTTTTATTATAATTTAAACAGTATCCAATTGATGAAAACAATATAAGTATATTATATATTTTGAAAACCACTTATTAAACATAATAAGTAAAAACTGCTGAAAATTAATCCTTTACAGAGCCATCTGGGTTCCCAGTCACTGGTTCCCACATCTGTGAATGAGTCACTTATGGCCAGACCTGTTTATGCTCAGCATGGCTCTCTTCTGAGAAACCTCATTTCAGTAATAATGAGGGGTTGGAGGGGGCAGGAAGGAGGTTTTGGTTACCATACTGTCACTCAAACCTTTCTTCTGAACTTTGTGACTGAAGCACAGGGATCTAACATTAAAATGCCTTTAATCATCTGTCACTTGAAAACTTACTTAGGTTCTTTAGTTTTGTGTTTCAGTGAAGAATTAGAGTCCATTGGACTTACCGGGAGGGTCATTTGCCCAAACTCTGGAGACATTTTCTCAGCCCTGGCTCCAGGGTTTTGAATGGGGCTTTTGTTTGCCATTCTGGAGATTTTCAGCCCCCAGGGCCAGTGTGTCTTAGGAGACCTGTGGCCTTTCCTCTGTGAAGTGGGAGAAGGGTCTTTTGTGGAGGGGCTGGGATTGGACCTCCCTTTTCTGGCAGAGTCTTTTTTTTTTTTTTTTTTTTTTATCAGTGAGGGTGAATGGAAGTAAAGGAACTGCACATCTCATGTACTCTGGGATTCACAATCCCAGTTTGGAGATATTCACTAGGCCCTGACCCAGCCAACCCTTTATATCAACAGGTAGGGTAAAAATAGTGAGGGCGGGCCCATCAAACAAAGCTGAGTAATAGAATGCCAGCGGATTTGAGGTTTCTTTTTAATAGTTTTATTTTCCTTTCAATAATTAAAAATCTTTCATTATTTGTAAAGTCAATATCTTTTCCTTGATTAGACTCAGAAGTTCTTCCTGGGCCTGCGCCTTATGGAGTCCCCTGCTTTGTCCTGTCTCAGGGAGAGCTGCACCCACTCCACCCCTCTACCCGTCTCTCCTGCTCTAAGAATCGCCTCCAGGTCTTCATTGTTGAAATTTATTATTGTTATTTTCTCCATATTATTTTATTTATTTTTTTGTTATCAGGGATTAAGCCCAGGGGTGCTTACCCACTGAGCCATATCCCCAGCCTTTTTAATTTAAATTTTTTTTTTTTTTTTTTTATTTTGAGAGAGTCTTGCTAAGTTGCTTAGAGCCTCATTAAATTGCTGAGCTGGCATTGAACTTGGGATCCTTCTGCCTCAGCCTCCCAAACTGCTGGGAATACAGGTGTGTACCACTGCACCTGGTTCCTCCAGATTATTTTAAACTGAATATTCTAGAAATTCATTTTTCCTACTTTTTGGGAGGTCTGGCCTCATGCTTAAAACATTTTTGCTTTTGCCAGGGTGTGATTTTCTTTCCCCTTATGGAAATTGTGTCTACCTTTTGAAAATGCATGTTCATGCAAACAAGATTCATTAGCCTTCCAAGAAAGCAAGCTCTTCTTTTTCAATGCTCCATCATTTTCAGATCTGCCTCCTGGTATAGCGGCTACCCTTTCCCTGGTGAATGAGGCACAGTATCTGCTGATAAACACATCGAGTATTCTGGAACTTCAGCAGCAATTATGCACCAGGTAAGATTTCTTCCTTAGAACTAGAAAACCAGTTAGCCACCTGCCCCTGGGAGTGAGGCCCAGCTCCTACCTGCGGAGGAAGGCTCTGAGGGTCAGTGAGTTCAGACTTCATTTATATATGAGCCTGCAAGGCTCAGAGAAGTTAGCAAGCCCCATTGACCAGTTCCTATTAATCTGCCTGAGGGTTCTCTTTTCCACACTGTATTAGTCAGCTTACTGTTACTATAATAAGCACCTCAGATAAAGAGGTTTATTTTGGCTCATAGTTTTAGGCGTTCCAGTCCAGGTTTGGCCCTGTTGCTTTGGGCCTATTGTGGCACTTTATGGTCAGAGCAAAAGTGCTAACCTTAGGATGGGCCAATGAAAAAAGAGAAAGACACCAGGGTCCCACAATCCCTTTCAAAGTTCCCTCCCTGCTCTGCCAGTGACCCTTCTACTAGACATTACCTCTTAAAGTCTCTACCACGTTCCAATACTACCACAGTGGGACCAAACCTTTACCACATGGATCTTTGGGGGACACTTAAGATCCAGACTATAGTATAGCATCTTCCAATGCTCCTTCTTGACACCCTCAGGATCTTAGTGGAGAACCCTCAGCTCTCATTTCATTGCTCCATTTCTTTTTTTTTAATATATATATTTTTAGTTGTAGTTGGACACATATCTTTATTTTATTTTTTTATTTTTATGGGGTGCTAAGGATCGAACCCAGGGCCTCGAATGTGCTAGGGGAGCGCTCTACCGCTGAGCCACAATCCCAGCCCCTCATTGTTTCATTTCTTAACTTTTGTTTTAATTGAGTTGCCATCAATTTGACCCAGTTTCATTGCCCACCTCCCATTGTCTCCTATCCCCTAGGATCCCTGCCCTACTTCATGCAGGCATTTTGAGGACTGAGAAGGAGTGGCTGTAAAGCTTTTAAAATTGTAATTTCAGGGGGTTGGGGTTGTGGCTCCGTGGTAGAGCATTTGCCTAGCATGTGTGAGGCACTGGGTTCAATCCTCAGTACCACATAAAATATAACATCTACAACTCAAAAAAATATTGAAAAAAATTGTAATTTCAGGCATACTTTATTTGTCAGTTGCATCATCAGACAGGGCTAGCACCCGTGCCTACTCATTCCCACCCAGGACCCTTCTGAGGGTCCTGACAGTGTTAGGAGGTCACCTCAGGTCTAGAAAGGGTCTTGGTTGGGCCACCCCTCACTGTTCTTTAGAGGAAACTGAAATCTCAAGATAGCCAGGCTGTTAGGGAAGACCCCACTCATTTTGCCAGAGCTGTGATAGCACTCCTCATTCCTATTCCACTGGCCAGGGAGACCTGTGCACATGCCAGGAGGACTGAAGCTGGGCCTCCTGTGACCCTCATGTGTCACGTGGTCATGTGTATGCATGTGCACACTCAAAAACAACTTAATGAAAACAGCCAACAGACCCTCCAGGGTCTCTTAAAAGATAGGTTTGTAGAAATTAAATACAACAGTCCTCCTTTGCCATAGGCCAGCTTGTCCTCCTTCTGAACAGAATTGTGACAAAGTTTCAGGGTCTTGTGTGTTCGCTGAGTTTTCTTGGCCCGAGAGACCCTTCTTTACAAGCACTCCAACCAGGAGAGAGTGGGTCTGCAGTTGTGTGGGATTCTTGGTGTGCAAAAGATAGGAGGTGCATATAGACTTGCTGCAATCCTAGTTTCTACCAGGAGGAGGCGACATTTTCCAACATCTGGTTTAGAGCAATGCTGATGAATGCCGCAGGCAGTCAAAGGTGGGCCCTGACAGTGTTAAGAGGTCACCTCAGCAGTACTGAGCCCATGACTAGTACAAGGCGAAGGTTTCTGGGGCCCCTGTATGGTATTTTTCTGTGCTGAATCTGAAAATTCAGTGGACTTTCTCATGCACAGTGGCTTTCAGACTTATAACTTCCCCTTTTACAAAACACAAAGAAAGTGTGTATGTCCCAGAATGCAAATTCAGAATCAAAGGACTTTAGAACTGCAAAGTGCTAACCCTCTCATTCAGCCTAGGAAGCTGCTGTTCTCATAGGGTGTGGGAGCTGCACATGGCTTGTGGTGAATCTAGACTGATCTCTGATTTTTCACATGCCCTTCACCATCCAGAAGGAATGGGTATAACCTTGATAGCTCTTCTCCCCCAATCCTGTAGTTTTTTAGTTCTGTTTCCAGGGCAAATTCCACCATGTTTAAGGACCCTTGCCTGTGACTTAAAAAACAACCACATCAACAACAACAACAACAACAACAACAACAACAAAAAAGAAGTACACAGGGTGCAAAAACCAAAGATACAGAGCTCAATGGATTTTTACAAATGGCTGCATCCATATAATCCATGCCCAGATCAAATAGAGGACATAGCCCAGAAACTTCCCTTTGTTCCTCTTACTCAACCCCACTGAAGGTCACCTCTTTTTTAAAACTTTTTTACTTTAGATTGTTTTACCTGCTTTTAGACCTAATGTAATGGGATCATACCGAGTATGTTCTTTTGCCGGGGAAATGTTAAGACTTATTTTCAGTGCATTTCTCTGCGTGGGGGTGAGGGATGCATAGAGGTTCAGAGCACCATTTTGTGGTAATAAACAAAGATTCAAAACAAGAATGAAAAAAAAAAGCAAAGGCTGGTTAAAATTGCAGATTGGGTGAAAGTTAAGAAACTCCCTCCATGTTTCTTTATGATGTTTTAATATCCAAAAGAGTGTGTGGTCTTGGTGCTTTTGTCAATTAATCCCATTGACAGCTGTTTAAATATCTTGTCCCACTTTGTAGAATTGGTATTTTCTTAACCAGTTTATTAATTGGAACTTTGTTCATCTGATTTCCAAAGTCCTTCATCTCTTCAACTAGGTCTGCCTTTGTGGGCTGCTCCCTGGAGGTGGTATCTCCCATATCTCAAAGGGGCTGCTGATGTGTCCTTAGCACATGAGTGTCTCTTGGCCTTATTCTCTCAGGCTGGAGTAGAGTTGATAAAGTCAGGCATTGGGTGGCAGGCATGCTGAATTATTACAACAGTGCAATCATCTGCCACCCTCCCTCCACTCACCCTTTTTGGTATGTCTAAAACAGTGATGAGAATGGAAAGAATGAATTATTCCCGATGAAAGATCTCATCTCGCGTTTTCGTGCCAATATCATTACCAATGGAACAAGGGCTTTTGAAGAAGAGAAATGGGGTGAGATCTCAATTGGTCCCTTGCGCTTCCAGGTAAGTTCCAGGAAGTTCTAACATCCTTCCTCAAGGGTTGCCAATGGCGATTGACCTCAACCCCATACCTGGGTGGTGACAGGTGGAAATCCTTGTTTCTTACTCAAAGAATCTCAGCGGAAGGACCTCAGCATTTTGGGATGCCTCTTAGAATGGTCTAACCTTTACTTCTTACGAGTGTGGCAGTGGTCAGTTTCAGATAAGGAGCAGAGAATGTGCCCCACCTAGACCATCAGAGGGCTTGGTGCTGCCTCTACATCATCATCACATTTAGGCTTAAACTCTATTTTCTTGGAATGTTTGTCTGTAAGAACTCATGCTCCTGAAACTTGGGTTTTGGCCATCTGGAGCACGTGGAAGGGGACCCAGAAGCCTGGTGGTACCTCGATGACCATGTACACTCCATCTCCTCCATGTGCTCTGACTCTGTCCTCTCTCGCAGCTGGGGAGGAGATTGCATGCAGAGGGAAAGCCACTGATGCCATCTCTCCCCAGGCTCTGAGCTCCTCAAATCTTTGGGTTTCAAAAACATGAGAAAGAGAAGAAAAATCTTAAGTTAAAATCTGTACTCCACAGCCTGATAAGTCCCCATGAGATCTGACCCTACTGTCCTCTGAGCCCATCACCCCTTCTGCTCTGTGTCTCTGAAATTAAACCTCTTCCTCCATCCCCTGAACAAACCAACCCACCTGCCTCTGCACCTTGTCCTTGCTGTCCCTTCTGCCTGGCTTGTGGGTCCATGGTCCCAGGTCAGAGAGTACCTCCTTGGAAAGGATGGCCCTGATCCACACACTCTGCAGGGTCCCTGCTCATCTCATCCTTCCAGAGCACATGAAGGTGGGGACCAAGACTGTTTTGTTCCCTGCTGTACCTCTTAGGCCTAGAACGGCCCTGGCCCGATTAGCACCCAAGACGTAATCGTTGATGGAATGGACAGGAAAGATAAGAAATAACTAGGGTCAGAAGGATATCGAATCTGCAGAGAATGCGCTCTGCTCTGCAGAGGGGAAGGAAATTGTTTTAATAATGGTAGTGTATTAGCCAGTGGCATCAACTGGCTTGAATATGGCTCCCTTGCATCCAGGCTCTGCACTGAAAGGGACCATCACCTGACCATCCAGAAAAGCACTAAATGTTTAGTCTTCATTAAAGAATTTCAGATCTGGGGCAAGGGAGGGGGTAAATTACATGATATAACAAAAGGTCCCAGGGATCTCGTTTATTCACTTAACTCTCAATCTTCCTCTTGACTTGGCAGCTGTCCCTCCACCATTTATAAAGCTTTCTTTTTTCTTTCTCAGATTCTGTCCTACAGACCTGTCTCTGGCTCCGGCCCTCCTGCCGTTTCTCCTCGTCCCTCCATCCTGACCTCCTCTTCTCTTCCTTGTTTCCCTCATGGTGTCTCTGCTGTTTTAAAGATGCCTGCTCTTGAATACCCTGCCTGGCACAAAGTAGGCACTAAATATTTCTTATTGATTGGCTCTATGGAGAGAGGGAGGGAGGATGAAAGGAAGAAAAGAAAGAAGAAGAAGAAGAGAGAAAACTAAATTAGAGTGGAGCACTATCAGGAACTCACCTGGAACAGGTACCTGAGACATAAATACAAGGAAAACTCATTAGTCAAGGAACCTTTCTGAGAGGACCTCTCACCATGCTTTGTTGTCTGTAGGTCACTGTTCTGAATAAACAGCAACTAATAAGGCGAGATTTGCCTGCCCTTTGGCTCAATGATGTTACTGGTAGAAATTATTAAAATAATATTCATTCAAGTGTGCAAAGGTATATTACCAGATTACTTATTAAAGTAATATTGTGATTTTGAAAAATTTGGGAATATCCTAAGTATCCATAAGGAAGTTGGTTAAGCCAATTACGACAGATTCATAAATGGAATCATGGGCAATCATTAAATAATATAAGATATAGTTAACACTGTGTCTTTTAGAAAGTCTTTGGAAGTTTTTTGTTTGTTTATTTGTTTTAGTTTTTGATGGACATAATACCTTTATTTATTTATCTATGTGTGGTGCTGAGGATTGAACCCAGGGCCTCGCACATGCTAGGCGAGCGCTCTGCCACTGAGCCACAACCCCAGCCCATGGAAGATGTTTATTGATGATAATACTCTGTGATGAAGCAGTTGTCATGAGACTGGCACATCTCTTTTAGAAAGCAATTTTTTTTTTACCAGATATCATTAGTCATAAATAGTTTTATACCATTGACCTTATCATCTTATTTGGGGAAGCTGATCCTTAAACAAATCCCAATAAAAAAGAGAATTGTGTGGATTAAAACCTCTGCTGCAAAATTATTGAGAACAGCAAAGTATTAGAAAGTATTTATACGGCTCCAAAGGAGAAGAGCTAAGTATATCAGCCCACAGGAATGCCAGGTCATGGTGAAAATTGCAAAACCTGAGGATGAGGTGGTTCTCCCCGCCCTGGTGTGGAAGGATGTCCATCTTGCATTGTGGAATAATTGGAAAGAGACCTAAGTGGCTTCTCAGGTGTCAGGGTGTGTCCACACACTGCAGTTGTGTGGTTGTATACAGTTCTGTGCCAGGATCTTGGGTGAGCCATAGTCCCTAAACAGTGTTTGTCCCTGAGGATGGGAAGAGGAGACCCTGAGAAGTGTTTTATTTCCTTCAAGCTTTTGGATTCTTTGACTTAATTTTCAATGAGTTTATATGCACAAGTTTTAAAAATACTAATTGAGTATCAGAGAAAAGACCAAAGAGGACAACATCCTAAGGAAATTATTTTCTTTGTATCTGTACTTGAAGAGTGAAAGTTTTCCTCTTTCTGCTACCTTGAGAAACTGCTTTAAGAAGGTCTTTTGAACAAAGTGACAGGATTTGTACCCAGGATGTTGTCTATTGGGGGGTAGCTGAGGTCTAGATCTGGGGATGGTTGGCTCTACTGGGCCTTGGTGTCCCTTCCCCAGGTGCCAGGCCCAGGGAGTCTGACATTTCCTAGCTGAGGGCAGTTCTGGCTCCTGTTATATCTCAGGGATCCTCATCTATAGCAGTGATAGTTTCCACTGTTGAGCATGATCGAGTGCCAGGTGTGGGCTTGGCATCTCAGAAACAGTGTCCGGAATCTTTGTCAAAGCCAGCTAAGCTGCTGGATGTAGAGATGAGGTTTGGAGAGATGGTGGGTCTGCTGAGCACCAAGGGCAAGCCGTGGGACAGAGGTCCAGTACAATACACTTTGTTTGAGTGGCCTGGGCATCTTGACTTTGGAACCACAGAGAAGTTATTTCTCCACTAGTTTAATGCCCACTGGCCAGAATGTGATTGATAGGAACAGGCCGAGACACTTCCAGAGTAGGCAAGTGCTTCTAATTTTAGTGCCCATGATTGAGCAGAGGAGAAATGGTTATAAAAAAATCCAGTAGCTGGGCTGGGTGATGTGCTTCTGTGGTCCCAGCTACCTGGGAGGCTGAGACAGGAGGATCATTTGAACTCAGGTGTTCATGGTCCATCTGGGCAGTATAGCAAGATCCTGTCTCAAAAAAACAGAAACATAAACATAAACCCAACAAGCAGAAAATGAATACCTTTGCATCTTTTATGTGTGCAATCAAATAAATATCTCACTACAATTAAATTGTAAACTTCCTTTTTAAATATTAATATTTGTGGAGGATTTTCTTGCTATCAAAGCAGTAAAAGATCATGGCAGGCCATTGAATGTAGATGTTCTACTTCAGTATGACCTGTGTTAGGAAGTGTGGTATTATGTTTCATGTGTTTTTGTGTGATGTATGGATGTATGTACATATGTAAACACACAGATTTTAAAAAACACACTCTAAGCTGGGCGTGGTGGCACGTGCCTATAATCCCAGTGTTTTGGGAGGCTGAGACAGGAGGATTGCAAGTTCAAAGCTAGCCTCAGCAACTTAGTGAAGCTCTAAGCAAATTAATGAGACCTTGTCTTTAAATAAAATATAAAAAGGGCTGGGGATGTGGCTCAGTGGTTAAGCACCTCTGGGTTCTGGGTTCAATTTCTGGTACCAACTAACCAATGAACAAACAAACAAAAAGCAAACCAAAACCAAAACCAAAAAAAAAAAAAAAAAAAAGCCCACAAAATACTCTAATAAAAATAATAACAAATGAATAATAAATGAACAAAGTGACAGGATTTTTACCCAAGATGTTGTCTATTGAGCTGTAGCTGAGGCCTGGGCCTGGGGCTGGTGGGCTCTACTGGGACTTGGCATCCCTTCCCCAGGTGCCAGGCCCAGGGAGGCTGGCCAGGCCCAGGCTCCATCTTATTTTCCTTTACATTTCCTGTTTACTTCACTTATAAAACAAATATTTCCCCATTTTATTTTAAAAAACTTTATACATTAATTTTAATATAGGTCACATCTATGCAGCATGGTCTGCTTTACCATTCTTCTCTACTATTGCCATTTACAATATTATCAAGTTTTCCCTACTATCAATGATATAAGGATAAATCCTCGCATTTAACTCTGTGTTTGCACTTCTGGTTCCTTTCTTAGGTCAAATTCCTAGACATGAAGTTTCTGGTTGAAGAACATAAGCACATGAAGGTTTTTTCTGATGGCTTTCTCTCAGTGGCCCAATGCTTACCCTCTGGGGTCTCTCTTCTCCCAGTTTGTTTTTCTAGTTACTGAGTGCTTTCTTTCTTTCCTTCCTGATCTCCTAGACCAGGCACTCTTCTTTAAGTCCTTGCTTTTTGTATTTTTTCCTCTCCCACAGTCCTGGGATTTGGACCCAGGGCCTCCTGCATGCTAGGCAAGTGCTTTACCACTGGGCTACACCTCCCTCCCCTACACTGGTCTTTTTCTTTTCAGTGCTAAAGAAGTAGCTTTTGGGTTAACAAGCAGGCATTTGAAGGAAGTGCCACTTTGGGGCTCTGTACTTAGGCAGGAGGATTGCAAGTTCAATCTGTATGATTTCTCCTTGCAAAGTGTGATGGTCTGGTTACTTTCATGGCAACTCTGTCTTTCCCTATCTCACCTGGCAGGTTCTTGGGCCTTGTCACAGATGCCAGATGATTTGCATTGACCAGAAAACTGGGCAACGAAATCAAGACGTTTTTCAAAAACTTTCTGAGAGTCGTGAGAGAAAGGTAGGCATGACTGCAAAATATAATACCCTGTTTAAAAATCTTGGTGCATGATTGACACCAGAACTATATTTATAATAATGCCAAGTTACTTTTACCAGTGGAGAATTTGCTGCACATTCCAAGTCTTGTGTGCTGGTTTTAAGATCCTGACCTTGTCTGTGGCTCCATCTTATTTTCCTTTACATTGGTTCCTCTTTTTTTTTTTTTAAAAAAAATTATTTTACATACTTTTATGTTTGCAAATTTTGTCAAGGACATAGAGAGCATCAAAATAAATAAGGTAATTTCTTTTGTTCCAATTATTCTTTTCTTCACTGCAGTGATCTTATGGAGAGTCAAATGCGTTACTGTGAATAGAGTTATACATAGATTCATTAAAGTTTATTATATATATATATAATATATATTCCTGCCAGTTTATCTTCTTGAAGGTTAAAATGGTTAAATGTTGTTGTTACAGATTCCAGGTTATAAAAGTTGAGCTAACATGTTGATTCTTCGGAACACTTGTTTTCAGTCTCATATTTTCTTTTGGGACTCTTTCTTGGTGAAGAATTCCAGGGAGCCAAGGAAGCGGTCATGAAGCATAAAAGAATTCGAGAAAATAAATGGAAATAATGCAAACATTTAATCAATTTCTAACACTAAGGTGGTGGGGTAGTTCATCATTAAATGTTCTGTACTGTGTTCCTTCAAAAGCAGGGTTTTAGGGCTGGGGATGCAGCTTAGTGGTGGAGCACTTGCTTAGCAGATGTGAAGCCCTGGGTTCAATCTCTAATACTGGGAAGCAATAGAAATTAAAAAAGCAGGGTTATGTTCCACAGTTTTGGCCTTATAAAAGTGTCTATATAGATGTGGTCTGCAGAGGTGTTGCACTTGAGTGCTATACCAAGACATCTGCCCAGTTGATGAAGGCTACATCCACTGGGGATATAGTGCACACAGAGTGCCTACAGGTGCCTACAGAAGGGATGGGTGGGCCCAAAGTCTCTGGTATACAGGAGTACTGTTTCTCAGCATTGTTGCACAAATCTTTTATTTTTTAAATTTTAGAATACTTTAAGGTAGAAAGTTGCCAAGAGAGTACAGAGGGGATTGTGTACTCTTTACTCACATGAGCATAAGTCTTAAGGAATGAACTTGAGATTTAGTTAATTCTCAAGCCTGGCCTGAGAACAAAAGCATCCACAGAGGTTATGCAGGAACTAACAGATCTGGGGGTATATCACGTTCTCCTAAGGGTTCTTACTGGCTCACTTTCATTGATGGTGAACCTTAGGCAGATTTACATAATTTTTCATTTTGGACCTTCCATCTATATCTTGAGGGAACTCAGAGAACTTAATTTATAATTTTTCATTTTCAAGGAGAAGTGCAGAATTGGCCATTTTGATTCCCAAATGAATTTTGCATTGGGGAACAGAGGAAATCAGCCTGGCAGAGGTCAGAGGCTAAAGGAAGATAAAAGATGCTTCTGCAGGAAGCACAGAATATATGAGAAATGCAAAAAGAATCACTCAGCTAGAAAGCCATGTGGGGTGACTGTAGGTAAAGGACACGTTAGAAAGAGAATCTTTGAGGTCTGGAATTAGGATTCTCCTCATGTTCATTATATTCTATTATGTAACAGGTAGAACCTAGCAAGTAACTTGGCCCAGTGTGTTTCTAGAGATCTAATTTTATTGTAAGGATTATTATTTATAAAGTTAATTTAACCACTAAAATAACCTAGCCTTTCTTGTCTCTGTTTTGTTCACAGGTGAACTTTGGTGTATACCTGATGCATGAATCTTTGGATTTATCTTCTCCATGTTTCCTGTCTGTGGGATCTCAGGTGCTCCCTGTGTCTAAAGAGAATGTAGAACTCCACAACTTACCTGCTCTGAAGAAACACCAGGATGTTAGCTCCTAAAATTGGTGTGCATTAATTTTCTTTCTTACAACGATTTCTGCTATTCTTAAGGTTTGGTTTAGTAGAACTTGATCTTTAAATAAGGACAGTTCTTTTCTTTGGAGGTAAGCGCATGCTGTCTTCTGCTTTCTCTGACTTCTCACTCTGCACATCTGCAGAGGCTGCACCCAGAAGAGCAGTTCCGAGGCCTCAGGACTGAATACTGTGCCTATACCTGGTGAGGCTTTCATATATATTTGAAGTATGATCTGTTGTGGTCAAAGGAAAAAAATCTGTCTTAAAGGATGGGGTCTCCTTATGTTGCTCAGTTTGGCCTTGAACTCCTAGGCTCAAGCCTGCCTCCTCAGCCTCCCCAATAGCTAGAATCATAGGTGTGCACAGGCTCCAGATAAAGTTTTTATGAAGCAAACTAGGACTCTTGAACCTACTATCAGTCTTTATTTCACCATTTTCTTAGGAAGAATCTTCAGCCTCTTTCCATCTTCTCTGTGCTGATGAAGGGTGTCTATGCCCACTGATCTTGAGGGCATGAGGTGTCCCTGTCCTCCTGTGTACATGGTGGCAGTGGGCCCAGATTAATGACCACATTCCTTGAGGGGAGTTTTGACCAGAATATTTATATGATGATCCAGGGACCTCCTGTTTCTCTTACTTCCTGTCCTTGACCACCATTCTTGTCCCCTTTTTAGTTCACAAGTTTGAAGTTAATCAGATTAGTGCAGGGGCCAGACTGGATTTTGTCTTTTTTTAACGAATTCTTTCTTCTGTACAAGATAATAGGAGCTAAGTGTAACATTGAGGTAGGATAGAGTACTGGGGGAAAAAATGAGGCATTTGGGAGGGCTCTTCACATTTATGGTGTTCCTATTCCTATTTATCTCAGATAGTCTGCATAAACACTGAGAATCATGTTTTTAGCTCCATTTTCTAGAGAAGCCAAGGTTCAAAGTAATTTGCACAAATCCACCTAGTTGGTAAGAACAGAATGGTGCTCCTGACAGCCTGTGCATAAGAAGTAACAAAGCCTATGTTTAAATCTTCATTGTTGTTGTATAGAAATAGGACTTACTTTCATGGGTCATCTCATATCTTGTGACTTTCTGAAACTTGACAATTTAGTTTTTCAAAAAAGATGTCTTTTATAATTTGTTCATGAAAAATCATCTTACCTTGAATATGAATATATTATGAAAATATGAAATATAAATTTGAATATGAAAATATAAATTTTATTGCCTTTTAACTTATTGCCCCAGCTAGAATTTCCAAAAATATTGAATGAGTGTCTTAAGAGTGGATATACTGCTGGGTACAGTAGCACACACCTGTAATCCCAGTGGCTCTAGGTTGGAGGATTGTGAGTTCAAAGCCAGCCTTTGCAACTTAGAGAGGACTTAAGAAATTCAGTGAGACCCTATAAAATATAAAAAATAAAATATAAAAAAAGGGCTGGGGATGTGGTTTAGTGGCTAAGAACTTGTGTTCAATTCTCAGTACACTCCCCCATCCCCCAAAATAGTAGTTATACTTGTCTTTTCCCAATTTTGGGATAAAGTATTCAATCTTCCATTCACTGTATGATTTATCTATAGAAATCTCATAGATCAGCTCTATCATATTGAGAAGATTTCCTTTTATTCCTAGGCTGCTAGGAATGGATTTGAATTCTGTTAAAATTCAGAATGATTTAGTTGCCTTGTGATATGATCACTTGCCTTTCCTTCTGTGGGCATTATCATGGAGGGTTGCATTGATTGATTTCCAAATTTTGAAACAGCCTTGCTTTCCCAGGTAACCCTGTGGGTTTGCTTTGCTACTATTTTGTTGAGAATCTGTGTTCATGAGGGATACTAGATTGTAATTTTCTTTCCTTGTATCGTGTGTCTTGTTGCTAAAATGTCTAACTACAAAGTGGATTTGTCTCTTTCTCTTTTTTGCTCTATCCATTTTTGATTTATGTATTTTTGAAGCTACATTTTTTTTGGTGCATTCACACTTAAGCTTGCTGTTTTCTCAATGAACTGCTTCTTTTATGGACATATAAAGTCTTTTAATTAGTAACTTTCTTTGCTCAGGAGTTCAATTTATGTAATGTTGATATAGCCATTACTGAGAATTATGGGCCCCCTCTCACTAACAAACATAAGTTCTGAAATTTTTTAAAAAGGGGCAAACTTAGTCCAGAAGTCTCCAAAATGATTATACATTATGACTCTGCAGGTTTACTTCAAGTATACTATATGTTGCTTTTATTTTAGAAATTAAACAATAAGAGATTTAAAAAGCAAGTCTAATTGTCTTAATAAATAAAGAAAACAATTTTGATAAAGCATCAACATTTATAATCTAGTAATTTGTTAGTAAGTGGAAGGAATATTCTGGCAAACAACACTAAATGCTATAAAAAGTAAGTAAAAGTCCCTGTGGCTTGATGGTGGCAGTTTGGGTGGCAGTAGGCATGGTGGTGATTTGCAGTGCTGTGCCTGGCACAGTCTGCAGGAGTCTACCCTGTGCAGCCTCCATGGCTGGTTCTTAGTCTTCTGGGGGAACCTATGAGCTACACAATATCCTTTAATCCACTTGTTTTCCGCTTAATCTTGCAGGTGTTAATTTTATTGTTTCTAAGAATTATGATGGATACAGAACCTGGTATCTGATTGTACCTTACTAAAATACGCCCCCCCACCAAGCCCATTATTGGCTGAACAGAGGAGGAGGGATAGCAGATAGTAAGGTTCTAAATATTTCAATTTGGAAAGTAGATAACTTTGTTACACCATGGTAAAATATTTGATCAAACTGTTGTCTATTGTCTTCGGAGTCACTAACCTCATGCCAATAAAATGACATGTTAGAGGAAACAATAGGAAAAAAATATCAGAATATTGGGTTTCCTTTTTGCAGCTTCAGCAAAGTTCTGAAGGAGAGAGATAAACTTGGGTTAGAGAGAACCACATCAAGGCCACAGCCATCGTGCTGTTAGATAAGAACTCTGAAATAATTAAGGTAGACTGGGCTTCCAGAAAGCCTTGAATGTGTAGTACCATAAAAACCCAATATAGCCAAAGAACTCAAAGTTCTTAATTAAACATTGTCACAGGGGCTAGGATTGTGGCTCAGTGGTAGAGTACCTGCCTAGCATGTGTGAGGCACTGGATTTAATCCTCAGCACCACATAAGTAAATAAAATAAAGTTAAAAAAATTGTCACAAAACTTTCAATATATAGAGTTGACCAAAATAAGACTCCTCAATTTCTCCAAAAGCTTTGTATTAGCAAAAGTACCACCATCCTGGACTAAAAGGACTGAAACTATTGGAAATGTAGAAACAGAATTCTAGACCTCTTTCTTCCTTTGGGAAGAAAGAGGGACAACAAAGCTACTTAGTTGCAGAAATTGTGTATTCTGCAGAGCACAACCCTTTTTTAGAAGTGGCCAATGCAGGTTAGAAAGGAAAAAATCTTTCAGAGACTGGATCCAAGCTCACAGAGAACAATAAATTGATACAGAAATAATATGCCCATTGTGGGAAAAGTAGAAAATACAGCTGAGCAAAAAGAGAAATAACCTCTCAAGCTGCCACCCTGTCAGAGGAACATAAGACCCTGAATGCTTTGTGTCTAGGATTCTAGACATTTCTCTGTGCAAATACTAACTCCTGTCTTTTATTGTGTTTTTTCCTAATGCTCATTTTCCTCTGTTCTTTATTTTTGATGGTCTCTCCAGGATTCTTGCAATAAGCTCAGTTCTTGTGGACTTTCTGGGCAGCTCTTTAGGAGATAAGTGCCTGGTTTAATCATCCCTTTGAAATCTCGTCTTGCTGTTGTTCTGGGCTCCATGCATGTACCTGTCATCTCCTCCTAGTCTTCTCACTAGCTATAGTCAATGAGTACTTATTGATTGTTGTGATGATCACCATGCTTGGTGCTGGGGACAAAAAGATGCATTTGATACCTACAGCTCCTACAGGACATCTGAGGAGCTGTCAGATGACAGTTGAGCAGAAACCAATAAAATAATTAGTCATTTATTACAACATTGTTCTCATGAGGAAAACCACCTTTTCTGTGACTTGATTTGCTGTTTGGAAATTAGAGTGAAACATTTAAAACACACTGTTTAATTGTTCATTCCAAAATGTATCATATGGCACACAGTAATGGATTTGTTTTATTGTTTGTTAACACTTTTTATTTTGCAAATAAAAATTCTGTAATCAGAAAAACAACAAACAACCCCCCTGCCCCCACTGTTTGGTCCCTAATTTAAGAAAGAACATATAAACTTGTTGAAATATGGTTTCTGCTAAGAAGTCCCAACTGAATAAAAATGCTTATGTTGAATTCATAATAGTTGGACTCTTTTAACATGTTTTGCTTGTGGTTCAAATTAGCTGGTTCAAAAATAAAGTTGCTTAATGATGTGAGTCATTAATTCATTCAGCAATGTTGAATTCTGTGGAAGCTGATAGCTTCCCACTCGGTTATAAAATGTGGAAGAAAACAGATCATTTGGTGATGTGGCAGAGCAGTATGTTGGAATTTTGACTGTAGTAATTAAAATTGATACATACAAAAAAGTATACTTCTCTATATATTAAAATGTGCTTATTTCCTTAACAGAGCTTGTTAATTTCAATATTTTGTGAATGCAAACTGATAATGCCTTACAGAACTTTAATTCTTGCAACTCTATGGGATAGGTATTCAATCTTTACATTTTGTAAATGAGGAAACTGAGCCTCAGGTTAAGTAACTCACTTAAGATCAGGGAACTTGTACATAGTAGGGGTGAGATTTGGGCCCAGGTTGGTCTCTTCATTGTTGTGCTAAACTGGCTATATCTTTGTAAGTGTGGGCACTGTTCTAACGCATGCGTTAGATCACTTGATTATCTTTAACACATGTATGAGGAAGCTACTACTGCTATCAGTCATCTCATTTAGAGATGAGGAAACTGAGGCACAGAAAGGGTAAGTCACTTGTCCCTGGTTCCTGAGCTGGTAAGTGGTGAGGCTGGGATTTGAACTGGAGCCTCTAATTCAGGTGTCAATGCTCTGTTCACCTCACTCATGGAAAGTTGCTATTGTTTAATGAATGAACAAATTGCTTTCCTTTTTACATGCCTCAAAAACAAGCATCGGTAAGAGATACGATCGGGAGCTGTAAAGGCCCCTGTACCTCCCATTTTCCTGCATTGTGAGAAAAGGAAAAGCCACATTTCTTGCCTTCAGGGAGCTTAGTGGTTCATATAGGCCAGCAGAAGGCTGGACATCCAGCTTTTGCAGATGTCCAGGGGCAGGGCTTGTGTTAGTCAGGTTTTCATCTCTGTGATCAGAATACCTGACAAGAACAACACAGAGCAGGAAAAGTTTATTTCCTAGTTATAGAGGTTCAGTCCATGGTTGGCCAACACCACTGCTTGAGGCCTGAAGTGAGGCAGAACATCATGGTGGAAGGTTATGGTACAAGAAACCTGCTTAGCTTGTGGTAGCTGGGAAATGGAGGTGCAGGAGGGACTGGGGACAAGATAAATCCATCTACGATTTGCCTCAGTGGCCTACTTCTTCCAAATAGGTCCCACCTCCCCATAATCCATTCAACCAGTATTGGGTCAATTCATGGATGAAGTCAAGGCCCCTGTGATCTAATCACCCCCTAACAGCTCCACCTCTGAACCTTGGTGCATTGGGGATCATGCTTTCAACACAAGACTTTGGGGGACATTCCAAATACAAACCATAATAGTTTTGGGGGAAGGATAAGAAATTTGCACTATGATAGAGCAGTGTCATCTGTGGGGGAAGCAGGAAGCTACGTTTGAGCTTTCCTGTACACTTCCATCCATAAGTATCTGGCCTCCAGGGTCCTTGGCAGGGGAGATAAAGTGTAATTTTGGAGCATGCCCCAACTTTCTGCAGTGGTGAGGGAAGTTAGTTGCTGGAAAACTGGCTCCAGTGAGTGGCATTTGCTCTTTAGTGACCTTGCCTTGATTAAAAGAAGACTTCAGGACCAATTATGCCCCATCTTTATCAACTTTCCTTTATCTAAAACAAGGGTGGCAAGTTGCTGAGGAAGCACCAGCTACAGGATCTAGTGTGTAGAGATCCTCTGTTGGAACCAAACACTGGCTGGTACCTGAAGAGGGTCCTAATACAAAGGTCCTGCCATGCACCCTAGTAGCAGCAAAATCCTTCACTGGGCACAGGGTATTCTGAGCACCCCAGATCGCTGAGAAAGGCTAGGCCTCTTTATTCCACAGGGAAAGGTTGCAGGTGCCCTTGGAAGCAGAAGGAAAGCTAGGATGCACCTGGCAGCATCTTGCAATCTGTCCTTTTCCAATCTCTTCTTGTGCTGATGAAATTAACGTCTACATATTTCACTGTGCAGATCCCCAAATTAATATCATGGCAAATACTACCCTTTAGAAGTGAGTTACTAAGTCTCACTTGAAAAGTGAGGAAAACCACAGTACTTATCTTATAAAATTGTTTAAGAATTAAAGGAGACATTTTGTATTTAGTACAATGTCGTAGGAAGCCAGGTCTACCACCCAGTGGCAGCATTAGGTAAGTGCAGATTTTTGTGTCTTCAGGAGATTGAAAACTGGTTCAAATGGGATCGGTCAATCTGAACAGAAGACTGGCACACAGTATGGCATTTTGGACTCTGCCTGGCTTCCTGAATGGACCAGATCTGAGAAAATTTTCATTACTGAAGTTGCCATCCTTTAGTTCCTGAGTTATTTCTCAGATTACTTTTCAACGTACTTTGCATCCATCATTCTTTTGGGGTCTCCTATTTTTCCTTAGGATTTTTTTTTTTTAAATGCTACTTTTAATTGGGTATTTTGCCAGGTCTGTCTGTTTCTCTCTTGTATGTATGACTGTGCTCACACACACAGAGAATGGTTAGTATGTAACAAGCTTATATCTAGCATAATGTAAGGTAGCATAACATAAGCATATGCAACTCCTTGGCGCTCTGCACAGGAACATGAAGGCCCAGAGAGAGCTGGCCCAGCCTCTGGTTGCCAGCTATGGCCTACACTTTGCTCTTTCAATCTCTGAGCCATGAACCTCAGAAGTGTAGAAATCTGAGCCTATACACTGAAATGTCATCACTCTTCTGTAATCAGCTACCTTCTCAGGTTAGGGTGAAGTGGGGTCTACCCTTAAAAGGATGATTTGGAGAAGAGGCATATAGAAGCCTTGGACACATGTTCAGGGCCATTTGGGTAAGAAATTATTTTGTTTCAGGTGCCCAGAGAACAGTCTAGAGGGAGCAGCTTGGTTCGGATATAATATCACAGTCCTATTGACTCCTAGGCCTGTGAGAGCCAGAATGAGGCCTCTAAGGCATGGAGCCCAAGGCTGGGGCCCTTCTTGCTCTGAGCTAGAGGTAATACTAGTAAGAATTTTTCTGGATAAAGCAAACCACCCAGAGAGGGGACAAAGATACTCAAGGAGAAATCTGTTTCCACTAGGGAAACAGATTTCTCCTTGAGTATCTTTGTAGTGAAGCTAATCAGATGTAGTGAAGTCTGTAGTGAAGCTAATCAGGTGAAGCACCTCAATATACCTGAGAGCTTCTAGTCAGCTTCCAGAGTCAGAGAGTCATCCACAGAGCATAGGAGCAGTGCGGCCAAAAGACGAAAACCTGAAAGAAAATGTAATTATTGATAGCAAGACATTTTAAAAACAAAACCCAAGAAACTTTAAAAATTAAAAATGCAAATGCAATAAAATTCAGTATAAGAGAAGGAAAAAATACTTGAGAAATTCCTCCAAAAAGTAGAACAAAATAATCAAAGAGACTAGCAAGACAGAGAAGTTAGAAAAAATGAGAGAATTTGTATAGTGGTCCAACATGAAAAAAAAAAAAAAAAGAAGCAAGAAAGGAAAAAAAGAATTCTAGATAGGGCTGGGGGTATAGCTCAGTGGTAGAACACTTGCTTAGCACACGTGAGGCCTTGAGTTCAATCCCCAGTAGCGGGGAGAGGGAAACAAGCAGAGAACACTGTGGAGAGGACATTATCAAAGATATGATACAGGACATTCCAACAATGAAGGACAGAATCTCAAGATAAGGAAAAAAAATAACAATGCACTGATAATCTGGAAAAAGAGCACAGATCAGCATAGCTCATCATAAATTGTCAGTATATTGGAAATCATAAGAAGGTTCTAAAAGAAGAAAGGAGGGAGGGGAAGGAGAGGGATGATGAGGAAAGAGAGAAAGGAGAGAGAGTGATCCTCCTAATTCTGAGTGAAAATCACTTTTGGCCTAGAATCATGTATGGCATGTATTAGATTGTTAGGAAGCTGACTGCAACAGTTTCTCCTACTCAGTGACTTTCCAACAATGTGTTTTACTTTCTTACCATCGGGGGGACAATGTATCTTCTCATTCCTTTAATATCCTGGTGGCCTTGGCTTACTTCACATCCCTTTCCGTACTCCAAAGTAGAGAGGAAAAAAAAAAGACAAAGCATAAAATCTAAGCCCAGGACTCAAGAGGCCCTACAACTTTTGCTGTTGACCTCTGAGAATGGTACCCTGAAGACCACCAGTGTGCAGAGGCCAGGCCTAGCCTGCTGGATGAGAAGCCACCTGGAGACAAGATGAGCAGTCCCAACAGAAGTCTCCTAGACCAGTCAACTGACAGCCAGCATATATAACCAGACTCAGAGGGAGGCTATTTTAGTCCATCCAGCTCTAGTCAAGCTTTCAGGTGACCCCAACTGCATGAGTACCCCAAGATGTGCCCTCTCAGATTGCTGGTCCACAGAATTGAGAGCAAATAAAATGGCTACTTTAAGCTAGTACATTTTGGGGGTGGTTTGTTTTGCAACAAAGAATAAATAAAATAGAAACTGGCCTTAGCAAAAATTTGAACTGACTAACATAGATTTTAGAATCAGGCATGGGGCACAGGCTGGGAAAGTGGCCAGGAAGCTTCTGTTTGAATCTGTTCTTGAAAGTTCTTGAGAACTTGAGAACTTTCAAGAGCAACTCCTCAGATACAACTCCTTCAATCCCTAGACATTGATCTCAAAAGACAAGATACATGCCTCTCATTCACCCAATGTACAATGGTGAGACTGGGGCAGAATAACTTCAACAGGCACTCCTATTTATAAATGGAGAGATTGGGAGACACATAGCAATTGAAAACTCTGGCCAGGTACATGTTGCCAGCTCCTATTCCAGGAGAGTAGGACCCAGTTCTGCTCCCAGGGCTCTATTCTCCTGGCTCTTACACCATGCTATGATAAAAGATTCTATTTCCTAATGAAATGGCACCATGCCATTTCACCTGAATACTTCATAGCCTGCTTCTTACCTATCAAAGTTGGAGTTCCAGAGGCCTCTTTTTTCTTTCCCTTTTTCCACATTTTTTGGTTGATACATTACAGTTGTAAATATTGATGGGATTTGTTGTTACATATTCATACTTGCACACAATATAACAATATAATTTGACCAATATCACTCTCCAGCACTTCCTCTCTTCCTCTCCTCCTCTCCTCCCTCAATCCCTTTCCTCTCCCTTTGATTTTTAGGAGATCCTCCCCTACCTTTGTTTTCCTTTCTAGCTTCTGTATATGAGGAAAAAAAACATATCACCCTTAACCTTCTGAGTTTGACTTATATTGCTTAACATAATGGCATCTAATTTCATCCATTTTTCCTGAAAATGCCATAATTTTATTTTTCTTTTTAGTTGAATAAAACTTCACTATGTATATATACCACCCTGGGATATATATACATATTAATCATTCATCCATTAATGGACACCTAGGCTGGCCCCATAGTTTGGCTATTGTGAATTGTGCTGCCATAAGCATGGGTCTGCATGTATCATTGTAGTAAGATGACTTTAATTCTTCAGGGTAAATACTGAGAAGTGGGATAGCTGGGTCATACGGTGGTTCCATGCCTAGTTCTTTGAAGAGGAAAGGCTTTTTTTAAAAAATTTTGAACAACCTTTGGTTCAAGGTGGCAGTGCTTTTAGCAGTACAACTATCTTAAAAACTTTGTAGATTTTTTATGAATCATATTATGGTTTATTTCATGTGTCAAATGCTATATTCGGAATTCTTTCTTCTTTGGCCTGTCAGGTTGCTAGGGAACACAACCCTTAGGGCCTTAGAAGTCCCTTTGTCTACATAAGAGGATCAACTAGGCATTGCCTTAAATATCTCTGAGATTTTTAACAAAAAGGTTTTATACACACATTTTAAAATTGGTCTTTATCAAGGTAATTTCTTACTTTGGTAATCTTTTGCTAATCTTACTTTGGTAATCTTTTGACAGGCTGGGGCTGAGGAATTGTTTAATTTTACAAACCAAAGGAAATCTTAGGCACTTTATAATTTCTCTAAATTCTGCTTCCAGAGAGAATTTATTATAATATACAGCTAGAAGAAGGCAACAAATACTTTCAACATTTCTGCTTAGACATCTCCTTTATCAACTCTCTAAATTCATTACATTCCTTTTGTATCTTCCACATTATTGTAGGCAATTTCACTTTGCCAATTGTTCATTGTTATATAACCCAGTAACCATTTTCTCCCGAATCAGTAGCAATTTTCTTAGCACTTTTCCTAAGATAGACCTGGCATCTTGGAATGGTAGTCTTTGGACAGTATTCCAAGAGGGTGAGAGAAGATGCCATAAGGTCTCTTGAGACCTAGCTTCAGAAGCCACATAATGTCATTTGTGCCATACTGTTTTGGTCATCTCAATTAACAAAGCCAGTTGTATTAAAGGGATGAGGGAATAGGCTCTACCCTTTAATGACAGAAGTGGCAAAGTCATATTGCAAAATAGTGGGGATACAAAGGGTATGAGGACATTTTTATTGTTGTCATTTTTGCCACCCAAACTACTATACCAAGGCAAGTATGAGGACAGTGAATAAAGGTGCTCTAGGGCATGATAATTCCCAAAGACTTACCTTTCTCAGAAGGGTATATGTATACTTAAGGGGCTTCTACAAAGGAATCTGCAGCATAGGTTTGAGAGAGCCACAAAGTCCAATTTGGAACAAGAGAGTGAAAGACTTGATGAACTGTTTTCATCAGGGGAAAATATGGAATTGAGAGGTTTTGACAATATTTCCAGAGGCATTTTGTTTCCAAATCTTTATTGGTGCATTATAATTATATGTAATGTGGGATTCATTGTTATATATTTGTACACACATACCATAACAATATGATTTGGTCAAAGACAGGCATTTTCTGAGCTATTGAAAGGATATGAGAAGACTTAGTTGCTCAAGAAAAAAATAATAAAAAAAAAATTGAGCTGTGTGTGGTGATACATGTCTGAAATCCTAGTGATTTGGGAGACTGAGGCAGGAAGATTGCAAGTTTGAGGTCAGTCTGAGCAACTTAGTGAGGTCGGTCTCAAAATAAAAATAAAAAGGGCTGGGGATGATGATCAGTGGTAGAGTGCCCCTGGGTTCAATTCCAAGTTGGGGAATTGAATAAGGAGGGACCAGGGGGGTAGGAAAGATGGTGGAATTAGATGGACATCATTACCCTAAGTACATGTATGAAGACATGAATGGTGTGACTCTACTTTGTATAACCAGAGACCTGAAAAAATGTGCTCTATATGTATACTATGAATTGAAATGCATTCTGCTGTCATATAAACAAATTAGAATAAATTAAAAAATTATAGAATAAACAAATTAATTAAAAATTTTTATTTTTATAAATAATAGAATGAAGAGCCTTCTTAAAAAATAAGTTAAATATTTCATCTTAAGTGCCCATTACTGAAGTTGTAAGATTAAAAATAACACAAATTCCAATCCTGAAAATATTCTAGTTTAGCGGGGTAGGCATATGATAAGATATGGTAAACATATGTTTACAATGCAACCTGGAAAGTGCTACAGTTGAGACATAGTTAAAGTTATTTGAAACTATAGAGGAAAGGGAGAGAATCCTTGTTTCAGGTGGAGTTGGAGATAGCTCTCCAGAGTTGGTGTTAGAAATGAGTGTTGAAGGACAGATGGGTTCACCTGTTTACTAGACAGTAAGAGCATTCTAGGTACCATAAATAAGCTCAGCCTGTTTTGCAAAGGGCGATACATTCATTGTGACTTGAAGGCAGAATGTTAAGTGGAGGAAAGACCAAGAGATGAGCCTAGAGAGGTAGACAGGGGCAGGACTTAGAGGCCCTCCTGAGTCATGCCAAAGGGTTTGGAATGTAAAGACTTTAAGGTGTGGCACATCAAATGTATATCTTAGAATGATTGCTAGGTCTGGGGCAGTCAGTGGAAGACTACATGCAGGATGTAAGACTGGAAAAAGGAGACACTTTAGAAGACAGGCATAGGAAATATCCATTCATTCATCAGAAATTTATTGTGTGACTTCTCTTTGCTAGATAGAACTAAAAGTGGTATGGCCCCTGCCCAGAGTTTTCCATTTGTTGGTGGCATAGAGAGTAAATTAACAGTAACAATTACTGCAATGCCCAACACTGCAAGGGCTTGGAAGGCATTGTAATCAATGGACAAGCAGGTAAAGCAGTCTTTTACAACCTTGCAGAGGAGGTCCTAGATGGGCAGCTGGGTTGAGGTGTTGGGTTGAGTGTGTCATTTAGTGTGGTGTGATAACCAGGGTAAGATGTTGAATTGCCTCATGAAAATTGGGCCCTAGAAGTAAGATGAATGGGCTCCTTCATGAGTATAAAGTTATATGTCAGATACACACAGATTGAGGTGTATGGAAGCCAGGGAATTTCAGGAAGAATGTGAAGGGGGCCAAGAAGAGCACAGAACCAAGGACTCCAAAAGGAGCTGACAAAGAGGGAGAGTGAGAATCCAAATTGGGTAGATTACTGAGGCTGAAGGAAGTAGTTTGGGAAAGGAATGGGCCCTGGTGACATATCCTGCCAAGAAAGGCGAAGGCAGGATTGAAGTCCTGCTCCTGGATGAGGCAATTAAGCTGGCATTGGTGATCTTAGAATGGCAGAGATGTTGCCCTCTGGTGCCATTAAATTGGGCAGAAGAGGTGATGAGGATGCTGAGAGGTGAGTGAGTGTCTTTCTCTTTTGGAAGCTGGTTAGGAAGTGAGGGAGAAGAGTCAGTTTTCATAAAGATATAGCTTTTAAGATGGAGAACACTTGAGTATTTATTCTCATCAGGCCTGGCTACATACTTTGTGGGCTCCATGCACACAATGAAAATGCAGGGCCTATTGCTAAAAACATTCTTAAGAATTTCAAGACACCAATGGCAGAGCATTAAATCAGTTTGGGGGTTCTTTTGAGAGCAGGGTCCTGTGTGGCTGCATAGTTTGCACATCAGGAATCTAGTCCTGATTCTCAGGGGGAAGGAGCCCAGGGAGAAAAGGGGCTGTAACTATATCAGGGCATGATCCAAATGGGAGAGAGGGAGTCTAGAGTCTAGGTGGAGGCAGACCCTTGAGCAGAGAAAATCATCTGGTCATCTTCCGAAAGGGGCAGATGGAGAGTGGCCAGGAACGGGTACTAGAAGTTCATGTTTGCTAAGCTTCATCAGTACCCTCTGGAGAGATTGATTTCTTACTGAATAATTCATGGGTGGAGAAAAGTGGCAGAAGTTTGCAGCAGCATGAGGGGAGGGGGATGCCCACTGAGGGAATTTAGGGTGATAATGGATCACAGAGAGGCACTTGGCAGATAGGGCAGGAGTAAACTAGGGACTTAAAGGACAAGTGGGGCTGAAGGAAGGGCATGCAAGGAGACATGAAATGATGGGCTGGGATCCAAGTTAGCCCAAATTCAAGAAATAAGTGGCCCAAAGTTCTGATTTGACTTTCAGGAAGGAGGAAGGTGGATGACAAAAGTGGGACCCTGGGAAACTGGTGTTAAAGGTGTGGGGTTTATGGGTGTATTTATTCTGGCCTTGAGGAGATGGAGAGGTTGGTGTAAGGCCTGTCTAGAGGACTCAAAGAGATCAGGAGCAAAAGTACTGAGAGCCAGAAGCTCAACTGGAAGGGGCAGGAGTATCATGGGATGATGATGATTATTTTAAGACCAGGCAAAATATACATTTATGGTGGGGGGAAGGAGGCCACGCTGAGGGAAAGGTTAAAGCGTGAGGCTTTTAAGTATGAGATAAGGGTTTCGTATGGAGCTGTTTCATAGAGACGTAGGTGTTAATAGTGATTGGATGTTGAGCTAGAGCCTGGGAATGGAGAGAGCCGTTAATTCTCACTGGAAACAAAGGGGGTCGCCCGTGAGCAGCGAGGAGAGCCGAGCAAGGCAGCGCCTCCTCGCTGGAGGAGGTTTCCCTCTAAGTCCCTAGATTGCGAGGGGATCCCGGGTTCTCCGCCACTGTCCGCAATCCCGAGACCTCACCGGAAGCTCACGCCTTGCCCTGGCTCCAAAAGGCCCAGTTAAGGCTTTCAGAGACCTAACTGGGGAGGGATGCGGTGATGATGCACAGCCCAATTAGCGTACCCCGGCCAGGCCCTGCGCCGAGTCTCGCAGCCCTCCAGGCCTCTCTCCTTGTGCCCCTGGGTTTCCCCAAGGCTTGTCGTCTGAGAAGAGCTGCCTGGAGTCCCCGGCTCTACTCTCTCCTCTAGCCTTCCTTCTCCCCGAGAAAAACCTCCCGGAAGCCCACATCTGGGCTCCCGGTGCTCGGAGGCGATTCCCTCACCCCCTGGTGCTCAGCTGGGCTTTCACGAATCCGGGCGGCAAGAAGCCGGCCGCTGCCACTTTCATCTGTTAAGGGTTACCGCCCCCCCGGCCCCAGGTGGGGAAAAAGCCGGAGGGCGGCCCTGTCTCCCAAACCCTGTTCTCAGGGATCCAAGGGGCTGTAGCTGGGGCCAAAACTGGGGGGCCACGTGCAAAGCAGTCTGCCGGCTGTGCGTTCCGGCCTGCCGTTGCGGCCCGGCTTAGCGCTGGGCTGCGGATGCAGAGAGAATCCTCCTCCCTTTACTTGTCCAAGCAGTAAGGGTCGGGTGGCTCTGGGCTGTCGGGTCCCGCGCAGGGTGCAGCAGGGAACACAGGAGGGGAGGAGCCGGAGCAAGAGGGGAAAGGAGGGGGCGCGCCGGCCCCGCCCCCGCCCCGCCCCCCGCGGCCGGAGCCCGGGCTGCAGCCCGGCGCGCCGGAGCCTGCGAGCCCGCGAGCCAGCGAGCGGCGGCTGCGGCCTCCCCTACGCTGAGCGATCGGGTGTCCCGGCCCGCGGCCCCGCTGACCCCGGGGCCCGTGCCCCCCGCGGCAGGGATGCATCATGGCCACGCTGGCTTGCCGGGTGCAGTTCTTGGACGACACCGACCCTTTCAACAGTACCAACTTCCCCGAGCCCAGCCGGCCGCCGCTGTTCACGTTCCGCGAGGACCTCGCGCTCGGCACCCAGCTGGCCGGGGTCCATCGGCTGCTAAGGGCGCCACACAAGGTACGACCCGGTGGGGCAAGCCAGGTCCCCTGGACTCAGCCCCTGCCGCGGTGCGCGCGGGGGTGTGGGCGCCGCAGGCGGGCTTGACTGGGCGCGGCCCCCGGGGACAAGCGCCCTAGCGCAGATCCCTCTCCACTTTAAGCAGAGGGGCTCGGGGTACCCGCGGGCTGGAGCGAAATCCTCCTGGGCGGGCGGGAAGGACAGCCCCATGCTCTGGCTCAGAGCTGGGGGCCGGTGCGGCCGAGCAGGTGCGGTGATGGCCGGAGGCGGGATGGAGAAGGTTCCCAGTTGCGGGCCGTTAGATCGGTGGGGTGGGCAGGGTGGGGTTCGGATGCCTGTGTTTGGCCCTGGAGAAGGCGCGGAAAGAACCTAGGGGAGAGCTCTGGGCGACGCCGGAGACAAAACCTCTCTTGGGCCTCTGGGGAGCTGCGGGCGGCCTCGCGACCCTCGCGACCCTCGCGACCCTCGCGACAAAGCATGCTTCCCGGGGACACCTCCCCTTCTTTGCCTCGGGGGGGGGCAGCGGCGAGGACGCCCACCGCGCACTGCGGTAGCGTACACTGTATCCCCTTTTTCTTCTGAGAAGCAGGTGGCCTTGGAAACCTTGGAGGAGCGGTCTCTGTGGGAGGAGGGGTGGGGGTGCGGTGTGGGGGGCGGCGCGCGCACAAAGCCTTAGCCTCCGAGCCCCAAATGAGTGTCCCCTGGGAAGAATGGCTTCTCAGTCCACTCGTTAGAGAGTTTTCTTTCATTCTTCTTTTTAAAACTCTTTGAAGGAAGACAGCGTCTTGTGAAGTGATTGTTCTAAAGAGTAGGGTATTGAAAGCTAATCATTTAGTTACCCAGAGAAATCCTCCCACTTAAATAAATTTACTGCACCTTGAAGAATTACCACTTCGTTATATTTTCTGCGTAGGGTTCATGTCAAAGCTTGGAGATGATTTGTTCCTTGAAGATCAACATTGACAAATATGTGGCAAGATAACCCTTGATGCCAAGAAGAACAAAAGTGATTTTGAAAAATTCTTCATATTTTCTGTATGGTGTTCACCTGCTTTGGAAGTACAAGAGGAGGTTGTTTCTGGAAATCAATGGACTTTGACAGTGATGTTTACCCCTTCTATTAGTATACCAGTACTTCCTCTACCCCACTTAACTAGCAATCCCTTTTCAGGAATGAGAACTGGGGCAGTTCCATCTTATTCTCTTATTGGTGCAGGATGGTTATACTTATTGTACATGAAAACCTTTCTGGCCATTAAAAACACCTGGATTGGGGAGACAGAGGGACAGAATGCTGTATTATGGGTTCAGCTTATCAGAATCATTTTAGTAAATTCTTTGGTTCTTCTCAATCTGTGGATTCAGTTAAAAGTTTTCAGTTTCTTCTACATCATGATTATTCCATTCATTATGGTCTCTGATTACAGTGATCTTTTGTTGAAACCACAGAAGACTCATAATTGTGGCCTTGTGACCTTGAAGTGGTTTCCTTGGATTTCATACCCTATATACATGGGTTGACCTTTCAAGCTGCAAACTGAAGTATATTTTTATGTTTCCATGCAAGAGCCCCGGTCTTGATCCAGTGTTCCTGGCATGGTAGGAGGAAATCCTGGTGTACCCCTCCTCCCCACCCCCCACCAGAAGCCACAGGATAGCAGTTGCACTGGCTCACAGAATTTTCTAAGTTGTCCATTGTGGGACAAACAGAACCAGAAGATATCTTACAGAGACCCTTAACTCTTGTCTTGAGGGCCTGCCAGCCTCAATCTCAGAATCTTTTGAGCAAAAACTCCTGGAGCATATTCATATGATTTGTATTATTTTTCCCATTCAAGAGCAGAATTTAGGGCATTTATGTAGCTAAGTGCACATTCTTATCTTTAATTTCCAGGAAATTTATTTATTTATTTATTTATTTTTGTATTGAGGATTTAACCCAGAGGCACTTTTTAACACTGAGCTACATCTACAGCCCTTTCTATTTTATTTTTTTAAAAAATATTTATTTTTAAATTATAGGTGGACACAATAATTTTATTTTTATTTTATGTGGTGCTGAGGATCGAACCCAGTGCCTCACGCATGCCAGGTGAGCGCTCTGCCTCTGAGCCCCAGCCTCAGCCCCTCTATTTTATTTTTTATTTTTTGGTACAGGGGATTAAACTCAGAGGTGCTTAACCACTGAGCCACATCCCCAGCCCTTTTTATTTTTTACTTTGAGACTGGGTCTTACTAAGTTGCTGAGGCTGGCTTTGAATTTGCAACCCTCTTGTCTCAGCCTCCCAAGTTGCTGGGATATGGGGGTGTACCACTGTCCCTGGCTCCAGCAGAAATCTTAAAATTGAATGATCCACCTATGGTACAAAGAGCTCGTGAGTTTTAAGCACTTGTCATCCCTGCATGTGCTCCACTAGGGCTCTCAGTGCATGATCTCATTTAATACTACACAGCTCCAAACAGTAGGGACTTTTGTTTTCTCCACCTTAGAGATGAGGAAATTCACTTAAATGACCTAGTTTCTCTGCTTAGAGTAGGGAGCTAAAGAGTCTAACCAGGCAAGCCCTGGTTAGACTCTTCACTCCCAGGACTAGCTGTCTGGCCGTAGGCAGAAACTGTACCTTCTGGGTCTTCAGATCCATTACCTTGGGCTGTTCACCCAATCACCTTTGTGTGCCTGGCCTTTTGGCCTGAGGGCAGGTGAATGTTAGAAGCATGAGTAAGAGCTTGCAGAATTCCTGGTCTGGTAGAGTTCATAGTCAGAGGTGGGAACTTATATTACCAGCACTTCTGCGAATTAGCTTACCATGAGAGTGGACTAGCTGTTATTCCAGAGGCCTGCCACAAGTAAGCTCTCTGGGGCTACAGAGAACGTTTCTCCCAGATCCACCGACTTTGACCTTGGCAAGATGGGGAGTTGCTTTGGGTGGGGGGAGGGCACTCTGGGTGGTGGAAAGGGGACAGCATGAGCATGGAACGTGCAGTGTTCTCAGCTGTCCTGCATGTTTAAGTCTCTGAGGGAGTAACTTATGATTGAAGTAGATTCCCCCAATCCTCACAGAAAAGTACAGTGCATTAGTGTGTGGCTGGATGAGTTTTCACACACACTGGTAACCAACCTGGAAAAAGTCACCCCAGAGGAACTTAATTTTTAAAGCTGGTATAGGGATTCTCTTGTCCTGGGAGCCGTTGAACTGGACAACCTCTAAGACCTTTCTGGCTGAAGCTTGAGCCTGGACATCTTAACTAATGATCTATTAATGTTACTGATCTCTGCTGATTTCATTAGAAGTTATTCATTAAACAAAACTATTGTCAAATAGTTGGACAAAAACAATGTATTATACTTATTATGCTTTATCTCCTTCCTACCCCCCACCCCGGCCCCACCAGCTGACAGAGCTGGGGAAACAAACAAAATCAAACCAACCAAAGAACAAAAAACCCCTACCAGCTTTTCATAGTAGTTCCAGGCAAGATGATTAAATAAATCATTAGTTTGGTAATAAAAATGGTTAAAACAGGAGAGATGTTCATTTTGGTGGTTATGTTTTGGCTGCAGTTAGTGAAGCCTTTTGTTTTTATCTTCAAGTGATGCATAATTAGGTGTTTATTTCTGGCTTAATGATTTTAAAGAAAAGTTGTAATTATAGGACTTCTAATTTAAAAAAAAACATTGCAGCAGAATTAATAGCATAATGGGCATTTTAAAGCATAAAATGTGTTTTGGATTGTCTGATGCTAAAGGAATTTAAGGATCCAAGGATCCAAGGATTATCTTTTTTCCTCTTTGATGGAAAAAACTGGGATTGTAGAATTGTAGATTTTTTTTTTTTTTTTTTACAAAGTGATGACTATTACCATACATGTCAAAACAGTAAGTTTTAAAAATGATGTTGTAATTTAATTCAGAAAATGTTTCATTGCCTGCTGTAGGTTAGAGAGACTAGTTATAATAGCTACTGTGTCCTAGGCATTTGTCTGAGTCAGGGACTATTCTAGACATGTGTCTACTCACCAACCCCATAACCATCCCTGGGCCAGGTACTGGTGATATTGCATGTCATACCAAGAGAGACCAAGACTGGAAGGAAGCCACTTGGTCACACAGTTTGAAGTTGTAGAGTTTTTGGCTTCTGACATCAGATCTAAGCTCTTAATGACTCTACTTTTGTGTCTTAAATGTTCTCCTTTTAGGCAGCTGTCCACATTCCAGCATGCATCCTCATTGGATAAGACTTGAATGTTCCCTGATTGTTCCTTTCTCACTACCTTTGTTTTGGTGGTTGCCTTGTTGCCTCCGCTATCCCATCTGTAAACTAACCCTTGACAGTGAGGATTAGATCTTCCTGCTATATGGAGTGTGGGTTGGGCATCATCTGGGCCTTTATTAGAACTGCACACTCTCTGACCTTCCTTGACCTGCTGAATCAGAACATGCATTTTACCAAGATACTTTGGTGATACTTGTGCACGCTACAGTCTGAGCAGCACCTATTACAGGTGATGTAGCTAAGTCACTCAGTTCAGGGTTTCTCACTGTTTCTTATGTTTGCAGATAGCTTCCTTGAGGATGAAGACCCAGCTGCCCTATTCTCTATGTTGCCTCTAGAAGCTAAGTAGTGCTAAGACAGGGTGTGCACTAAGTTGATTGATTGGTGTTAGTTTTAGAACACAAATCCACTGGTATTATTGCACTAATGAATTTCCACCTTAATCCTCTTAAGGGACACATCTGTTTGCTACATTACATTAAGATTTTTAAAAGATGAGATCATTAGTAAACTTGGCAAGTGTGTCGTGTCATAGCATCTTAGGACAATGCTGTTTAAGAATGTTGTATGAATTGCTAAGAGTATCTTGGTATAAGTAGAGTCGAATTTGACTTCACTGTAATTAGCTCAGTTGGTTGGAGCCTTGCTATTGAGATCAGGATCATGGGATTGAACCCTTTATGGGTCAGTTGGCTTTGTTTCATGCATGGCCACAGATCTTGTTGGTAACCCAGCCAGACACCCAGCAGGTGCTGTCATGGCTCCTTGCAAGGATCTGGGTTGGAACCGACTGGTAGCAATCTTTGTGGGGGTCAGGAATAGCATTTAATGAGCTTGTTCTGGGGACTGTACTGTAGGCCCCCCTATGAAACTTCATGTATCCCCATAACAACTCTAGCAGGCAGACAGAAGAGAAATCCTCAGTTAACAGATGAGGAAACTGAGGAACAGCTAGGTTAAGCAGGTCTAAGGTCATATTGCTTTAAGTGAAAGAGCTGGGACTTAAGGTCAAGTCTTTTTTTTTTTTTTTTTCCTCCAAAGCCTGTAGCCAACTGTGTCCCATTATTAGAAAACCAGCAGAGCACATGCTGTCTGTGAGGGTGGGGGTGGGGTGAAGGTGGCTGCCTGTCACAGGGCTATGATTTAAATGGCTCAGCTCTGTTAAGTCCTTCCAGGGTTGACGCTCTGTGTCTGTGCCTTTTGTCTTAAGAGTCCAACCTGAGTCCCTCTGGAAAACAAGGGGACTGTCTTTGCCCTCCCCCGCCAGACTGAAATGCTAGTTCTTACTGGTGGCAGCTTTAAAACTGATTAACATGCTGAGGCCAACCCAGGAACACCCCTCCCCCACACTCCTTTCTTCTCGTGGTTTATTTCTTTCTAATGATGAAACTTCTGAACACTTGGGAACTTTTCTTTCTTAAGACAGAGGACAGCCACCGCTTCTCACAACCTCCACATCTTATCTTGAGGTCTACTCCTGTTGGCTGTGGCTGACTTGGCAAGGTCCCCTGACTGAAAACTGCCTTTCTAATCAGCATAGCTGGGTCCACCTCTGCAGGTCATTTGCAGAGACTCTGTTTGTCAGCATTTGTTCCTTTACAGAGACATTCAGACTTTTCTGGGGTTGGGAAAAGGGGGAGGTGGGGAATGTTTCTAGGGCTTTTTCTGAACTGATGAAGAAAGAAATAGGGACAATTAAGTCATAGTGAATATCAAGCCTTATCATAGGGATGTAATCAGCAAACTCTCGATTATGGGAAATAACATTTCTCCAACAAATAAATTGCAAAGAAAAAAAAAAGAGGGGCTTGGGATGTGGCTCAAGTGTTTTAGCGTGCTCGCCTGGCATGCATTAGCACTGGGTTCTATCCTCGGCACCACATAAAAATAAGATAAAGATATTGTGTCCACATAAAACTGAAAAATAAATATTAAAAAAAGTTTTAAAAAAAGAACAGAAGGAAATAGCAGATGAAAAGAGATTTGAAACTGGGCATGCATGCTTGTAGTCCCAGCTAAAGGAGAGGCTGAGGTAGGAAGATCTTGAGTTCAAGTCCAGCCTGGGCAAAAGGCCAAGACCAGGTCTAAAAAAAGAGATTTGATTTGAGACATATCAACCAATGACAATGTGTGGTTCTAATTGAATACTGATACTGATTCAAACACACACATTGAGTGTATGTGTTTAATAAATATATGAGTTGATCGGGAAACTTTGAAACAGTGATTGGCATTTTATATTAAAATTAATTTTAAAGTTGTGATAGTAGTATTGTGGTTGTGTTTAACTCAGTATGTCCCAGTATCCTATGTATAAAAACTTAAATTGATTTATTAACTAGAGTACAATGTTTGTGTAAGATTCTTGTCTTGGTAACCTTATAATATCCAGTCAAAATGCTATTTTCTGTGGTAGTTTAGGTCTATTGATTTCCCTCTACTTCCTTAAATGAGGTCAAGTAACTTGTTAAAAAATTCCCCAAAACAAAAACACAACAAAACAAAACAACACAACAAAAACCCTTAAACTGAGCAACAATTGATACTCTTACATCTTTCCCTAAGTATTCATGGAACAAGGTGGATCATGAGTTAAAGTTGTAATGTGGGTATATGGGGAGGGGTCTTATAATATTTTCTATGGTTTTGCATATGTTGAAAAACATTTTTTTTTTTTTAAATAAAAAGAGCTAAAATCTTACTTTGAATTTCAGTGTTCCCTTTGGGATCAGGGCTTTTCCATTAAGCATCACTGAGCGTTTTCTCTACAGCTGGTATGGTTAACCATCAGCGAGTTTTTTGTCCTTTCTCTATGGACATTTTTTCTTCCCACTCTGATGATCATGTTCTCCTTAGGATCTTAGAAAGACAAGTGTAGGCATCAGACTGTTTATGGTCAGATTGTCTTTCCAGGCTCAGTCATCTCCCAGGATGAAGTCAGTAACTGCCAGTTATATAAACTGTTAGGTTAGTGAAGGACATGCTAAGGTAGAACTAATACTATAACTATTAGTGTAGACATCTGCATTTTTAAAATCTCTAAATCTAGATGTGGCTAAGATACAATAAATTATACCAACCTAAAGGCATTGAGTTTCTCAGTGGCTATTAGAGCCCGTGACTTGCCTGGCATGGCCACAGCAGGATCTTTTTTTTAAAATATTTTTTTTTTTAGTTGGACATGATGCCTTTATTTCATTTATTTATTTTTTATGTGGTGCCGAGGATTGAACCCAGTGCCTCGCACATGCTAGGTGAGTGCTCTACCGCTGAGCCACAACCCCAGCCCTACCACAGCAGGCTCTTACCTCTTTCCTAGTAAGCCAGCTTCACCTTCATCTTCAGTATGCCTCTAAAGAGCATCCCAGGAGACAGTGAACAGCAGGCATGCTGTAATGTATATGAAAATATAAGGCTATATGAAAATATAGCCCTTATTATTGCAGTCAACTTTTGATTTTTTTTATGGTCAGATGAACCCATTTGTATGTTAACTATTGAGGAGGATAAAGATGGACCATTTTTGAAAGCAAAAATTTTAAATTGCTATGAATCAGTAAGAATACCTACCTAGTAGTTTTTCTATTTTTAGAGATATAGAGTAACAAATGGAATCTACATTGTATCCATTTACAACTTGGGAACATAATTTCTCCTTGCTAATTAGTTTGTAACTTAGAAGTTAAAAGTTAGATTCCAAGGAAAAATGTTTAGAACTTAATGTTGGGGGCGGGACTTAACATTTTTGAATAAGTTGAAAAGGAACAATGTTAATAATGCAATTCGATGTAGAAAACTATCCTTGGATTTGGAAAAGAGGAAGCAAATAAATTTCTTGAGCACTGTATCAAATATTTTTTAGCATTATTAGAAAATAAATGAGAAGAAAGCTTCTTTAGCATTGATAGACTAGTCTGCTTCTTCATGCCTGATTTTTATGGTAGGGAATGAAGTGCCAGAGTCTTAACCAAGATTATATGAGACAAACCCAAGATTTTTAAAAGTTCTCAGAATGGAAAATAACCAAGGCAACTTCTGACTGGTCCCTTAAATCTGAAGGGGGTTTGGACTTTATAGCAAATAAATTGATGGACAAGTGCCCTGGAGCTTGAATGACTAGAACTTACATACTTAAAGCAGGTGGGTGACTCTGAGAGGTGGGTCCTTGGAGGAGAGAATGGGGACAAGGTTCATTCCTCTGTAACAATTGTAGCCATTCACTGGCTACAATTTTGAATAAAGATGTTTATAACAGTTATATTTTATATCACTTCTGTGCCTGTTTTATCTATGATTCAAGGTCACCTTCTCCAACCTTCCCCTCATTACAATTTTAGCACAGAATCAGTGGAAACAGTCCTCATGACTAGGTGGTGATACTAGGATTGAGACTACTGGTTTAAACAATG
Organism: Callospermophilus lateralis; assembly: GCF_048772815.1. Classification (NCBI taxonomy): domain Eukaryota; kingdom Metazoa; phylum Chordata; class Mammalia; order Rodentia; family Sciuridae; genus Callospermophilus; species Callospermophilus lateralis. Next base: position 35,038,437 of record NC_135321.1, on the reverse strand, counting down.
CTCTGTCTCCTATTTCTGTAATTTCATTAAATAACAGCAAAATGCAATATCATTAAAGGTGCTATACTCCGAAAACCTGGCTTTCAACCCTTGTGAATAATTAGGAGGAGACCTCTTTTTGAGAGTCATTATTGCTATTTCTCTAGGCACACTGTGTGCAGTTGGAAGGGCTTAGGGTAGACTCCCTGAGAAGCAGTCAAGGTCAGGAGGTTGGGGGGTATCCAAGTTGAGGGGTACAGCACACTGTTCAGGGCTCTTTCTGTATCATTTACACAGACAGGGTATGTTTCTGGGCTCTCTGCTCCATTGTCTGTCTATAGTTATTGTGCTAACCCTACACTTTTTAGCAGCCATTTATGGTTAAGTCTTGATGTCTAAGGACGTGCAGGCTTCCTCTTTACCTTAACATGGGCATTAGCAGGGAAATAGGAAAAGGTTAAAGAACTAGACATGGTCCCTTCAGTGGATTTTAACATGAAGCAGCAGCTTGGCAACAGGTTTGTGTGGTTAGCTACAGAGCAAAAAGTTACTTTAAAATGAGGGTCAGATCATGTCACTCCTCTGTACCAAAACTTCTTTAGGCACCTCGTCATTCAGACCAAACTCCAAAGTCTTCTACTAGTTAGTGGCTGGTTCACTGATCTGGGAGAGCAAAAAGAATTTTTTTTTTTTTGTCTGTTTTGTTACTGGTGTAGCTCCAGATTGTAAAACAATGCCTGGCACATAGTAAATGTGCAGAAATATTTGTATGGCTTTTTTTTAAGGAGGGGGCACTGAATTATCACAATTTAGAATTGGAGGAAATAGTGGTCTCCTCATCCCAGATGTTTCCATACAGAAGTTCCTACTGTAGAGTGTCTAATGAAAGTACCTTCTATCCTGTCACTGATTGCCTCCAAGGGTAGCTCTCCCATTTCTGAGCTGCATTTATCAGATGACCATTTCTCCCTGATTTTTACTTGAAGAGGTAGACTCTCATCTCCCAACAGATGGGGACAATTAATTGGTTGGCTTTGCCTGAAAGGGTAGAAGTAGGATGGATGAGCTGGAAGAACTATGACCCCAGGGTTTGATAACATGACCTGTAGGTAGTGCCTGAACCAGGTAGCTGGAAATATTAAACATGTTATCTTTCTTTGTGATGACAGAAGTAAAAAACTTCTTTTTTCCTTGTGACAGATGACTAGTATAGGCTATTTCTAGCACTCAAGTTAATATATGTTTCTTGGCATTTGCATGCCTTACCCTACAGCATCTTCACATAGCAGTTGTGAACTGTATGTGGAATCAGGTGATGCTGTTGGCAAGAGGTTACACTGACAAAGCTAGATTCCATGGGGGAAGGACCAAGGCAAGGTTTAACCTTAAATGATAAATGACATCTGATCCCATTACCAAATGAGTGTGTGTATAAGTTTGTAGACTACAGAAAAGCACATTGAAAAAAATACAAATTCCTTTTCTCGTCACCCAAGGGAACGCCTCCTAACACTTTTGTGTCTTACCAGAATTTTAGTATCTATGAATATTAAAATATTTTATCTGAGTACTTTCCCAAGTCATTAACTGTGCATAGGGCACAACATTTTTAATGATAGCATGGTAATTGAGTCTGTGTGTGGACCACAATCCATGTGACCATTGCCCCCACATTTCATGAGGGAAAGTGCTTCGTCTCCTTTAATGTCTAATTTGTTCCATGCTTGGTATCTAATAAATATTCATTAGACGCATGCATGCATGCATAAAAGAACCATTGAATATTTAGGTAGTTGCCAAAAAACAAAGCAAAACAAAACAACAACAACAAAACCAGATAATGCTGTAATATGTATACTTGCAGAAAAAAATCTTCATGCTTGTATTTGATTATTTCCTTAAGATAAATTCCTAGATATTTAATTGCTGAGTTGAAGGGTAAAGGTTTCATCTTGGATGGGAGAAGTTTTCCCCATTTTAAGTATTGGAGTTGCTTGGAGAGCCAGTCTCTAAATCAGGGTAGCTGGTGGAGAGCTGGGTGAACCATGAAGCCCAGGGCCAGCCTGACTTTTTCCTTTGTATGTAGCTGGAGTTATTGCCAAGAATGACATAGAGATGACAGTTGAAACCCTGAATAAATTATGTGTGCATATCCCATTTCCTCTCCCTTCTTGGAAGGACACAGTCATGCTGGGCTCTCCCCCAGGCCTCCCCAGTTGTGCACTATGCTCCCCCTACCTATGTCCCCCTGGATTTTATTCTGTGGCTATATCTCCTGGACAGGTGAAAAGCTCCAGGAGCAGGAGGGTGTCTTAGTGCCTCTTTTCCTTCAGAGTTCCTAAGATAGTCCCCGATACATAAAAAATTCTAGCAAAAAAAAAAAAAAAATATATATATATATATATCAAAGAATGTTAAAAGGGAAAAGTATATATATATGATGTTTGCAATAATGGAAACATGTTTGTAGGGTGGGCCTTTAACCTTCAAGAGCTATGTCTCTCAGACCTTTGCCACATCCCTAATCTGTCCTGTGATACTTATGAATTGTAACTTCACAAATTGCAGGTGAGTCTTGGGGAGGGCGGGGAGAGTTGTAAACTGTGCTAGGTGCAAGGTTCCTGAGGCCCACGTGGCTGTGGCAGCATTAGCAGCTGTGATTAATGGATCTGGAGAGACAGGAATGGTGAATGCAGAGTCTGACTCTCCACATGCGGAACTGCTGCCTTTTGACACTCATGGAGGTGCTAGGTGGGATTTGTTTCAGGTGACAGCACTCACCTTGGAAGGATCTATTACTCCTTCCTTTCTTTTGGATAATAGCCATGGCCATATGTGCTCAGGCTGGCTTCTGATTGAAGCTTCCATAAATCACCAGGACTCAGCAGTACCTGAGTGGCTAGTGTCTGGGTGGCCAGCGTCAGGAGGTGGGTGAGGCTATCCAGTCTTCCTCCGGGTCTTCCATTCAGGCTCAAGAGCACATGTGTCTGGAAGTAGGGAGAGGAGAGCTGTGGGGCAGTCCTGTCCAGAACAATAGTCAGTGATGTGAGTGGTTTTTTGTTCCCAGAACTGGGTGCATTTTTGTGGACAGTGATTCATCACTGAATAGACCAGTATTAGAATCGTGGCATGTCTGTGCAATTTACAAGGCACTGGGATGTAGGTTAGCCTGGCTGATCCTCACACAACCCTGAAAGGGGGTGAGATGGACATCCAGGCGCCCATCTCAAAGACGAGAAAGGTGCAGTCAGGTTGGTGTGTCACTGATGCATAGTAGCAGCCTCTCACAGGGCGACAAGACTGGAACTTGGTGCACAGTTTTGGTCCTTCATGCCTGACTCTCTGATGTGGGCTCCATAGCTTGGTCTGTTGGAGATAAGTGAACAATTTTGACATCCAGTGAAGTGTGCCAAATGGAGAAAATCAGGGAAAAATCCAAACTGAGTTTGGATGGTGTTCTGCATAACCAGTCAGTGATGGTTTTTACATGGGCTGGGGGTTAGAATTGGCTCGGTGGAAAGCTTCACTTCTATTGAGACTGATGATTCCAGGAATGTGAAAATCATCCCTTTTGTTGTTAGGATTTTTTTTGGAGAAATAAGTCATAAACACAATAAAAAGCAAAGTAACAACTGAATACATCATATGACTCACGTCAACATGTGATATAGACCACCAAAGCTATAGGAATGTCAGGCTTGGGAAAATTCCTTGTGAACTGCATGGTCCTGCAGGCCTCCTGGGAAAAGGGTGTTAAATCCCACCTGAGATGAAAAAGCGGGTGGAGGGTGCTCCATGCAGGTGAGAGGCAGGCAGGTCTTGGGAGTCAGGATCAGCCTTGATAGTTCTGGGTGAATGAGGAAGACTTGCATTGAGGAAGGTGACCCTCAGCTGTGGATGCCAGGGCTGAGTGGGTTTTTGGGGCTTGACTGGTGAACTGGGCATGTCATCAGTGAGCACAAAACCATTTCAAAAGTTACTTCCACTCTCCCATCTCGTGATGGGAAAGGAAGAGAATAGATGGGAAGAAAACAATTATAAAGAACAGGTGAGGGAAAGAGGAATGGGGAAAGAATGGAGATGAACGGATAGGTAGTCACTGAAAGAGTCACCTACCAAGATATCTTGGGAAGGAGGAGAGAGGCAGTGCCTCAGAGGGTGTGCTGGCTGGGCAGAGAGGGCAGGGACTCCTGTTGTCCGTGGGTCTGGCCACTGCTAATTCCTGGTGAGCTGATTATTCTGGGTGTTAGCCAATGAGGGCTTAGGACTTGACCCTTTACTGGAGCCCTTTCTCCTTCCTCCCTTTCACAAACATCTGTAGGTGTCTGCCTGGTGTCAGACTCTTTCCTGGAAAAGTAAGTAAAAGAACCAACACCGATCATTGGCCAAGCGGCGGTGGCTCTGCCTCTGACAGGTCTGTGCCTTCCACGTTCCTTCTCCTAAAACCTTGAAGAGTAGCACCTGCCTCACGGGGCTGTTGTGGACAAAAACAAAAAAGGGCCACTTTTTTTTTTTTTTTTTTTTTTTGTATGTCACAGGGGTCTATGTGGTCTCCAGCCCCAGCTGCCTGTGGACTGCAGCTTCTTATGGACCCCAGCAGGTCCCACCTGTCCCTGGCTTCATCATTGCCTTGTCCACAGTTGTGTGCTCTCAGACCTGCTCTCCCTGCCCCACCATGGCGTCCCCATCCTTAGCTCAGGTCCCTACCTTTGACTGCAAAGATGTAGCAGCTCCTAGTGCAGCCCTGCCCTACTTGTCTGCCATTTACCTGTCCCTTTTTCTCTGCCCTTCTGGCTTAGGCCAACTCCTTTCCACTTTACCCTGGACCTTCATCGGGATTTTTCCTTTAGTATTTAGACAGCCTAAAGTCTTCTTCATCCAGAAAAGTCCTCTTCTCTGGCTTCTCTCCAGTATTCTTTCTTCCCTCCCTTCCCTCTTCTGCATTGGGACTGTCTTCCCTCCCTGACCCTTTTGTTCTCTCCAGTTCCCATCCCTACCACCACAATGAACCTCCTCTTGCTAAGGTACTTGTTTTTGAATTCAGTAGATACTTTTCTGTCTTTATCTTAACATCTTAGCAGCACTTGCCATTTCTGCTCTTTCCTTCTGAGGAATGCTTGCAGTTCTAAGTTCAGTGTTAGGATGTTCTAGCCTCTCTGTTCCTTCAGAAACCTTGTCCCAAGACCACATCTTCTCTGTACAGTCAATCTGCTTTCCTTCAAGGACTTTCTGATGACCTTATAGTTCATATCTCTGGTCCAGGTCTCTCTCTGGACCCTGAGGCCAAACATACAGCTGCCTCCTGGACAGCTCAGGATCATTTAGGAGGCTGCATCTCTCTTTATCTCTCTGTTGTCTCTCCACAATGCCTCATGGTGGCTTCTAGGTATTTGGATGTCCATAACAGCTTAGGACTCCAAAATGATAGGGACAGGCAGATGCCATCTCACCATTACTAATTAAAAGGAAATCACTATGATTGGCTCTCATTCAAAAAAATATTATTGTTTTGTAGGAGAAATGCCAAAGAATTTGTGAAATTAAAAAAATCATATACAGTAAAATAAACTTTTATTTTTGGTGTGCAGTCCTAAGAGTTGTAACATATCGTAGGTCCTTATAATTGCTACCACAAATAGGATACAGGACAATTCCCAGGTTCTCCCTCTGCAGGCAGATAGAGTTTTGCTTTTTCCAGAAAGCCACATGAACAAAATTATTTATTGTGTAATCATTTTGTTTTCTTTTTATAATGCTGGGGATCAAACTCAGGGCCTCACACATGTTAGGCCAGCACTCTGCTACTAACTACATCCTATGTTGTTTATGTTTTTATTTGGAGACAGGATCTTGCTAAGTTGCCCAGGCTGGCCTTGAACTTGTGGTTCTTTTGCTAACCCTGTTAAGTTGCTGGGATTACAGGTAGATGCTTCGGTGTCTGGCTAGTATATAATCATTTGAAACTGGTTTCTTCATGCTGCATAATACCCTTGAGATCCATCTAAGTTGTCAGGTACATCAACTGTCCATTGCTTTTTATTGCTGAGTTGTAGTTCACAGTATGGATATACCATAGTTTGTATTTCTTCATCATTGAAGGACATTTGGGTTGTTTATGATTTCTGATGATTTTTAATAAAAGTGGCTATAAACACTTGTGTGCAGATTTTGTGTGAACATAAGTTTTCCTTTTTCTATGGTGAATTCCTAGAAGTGGGATTGATTGCTTTGGGTAGAGAATTACCTGGCTCTCTCCTTAGCAGTATAGTCAGGAGGGTTTTTTTTTTTTTTTAAAATTATTATTGTAATGAGAAATACCCTTTGTCACAAGAATTTAGACTTAGAGTCTGAATACTTTTTTAAAGCACTGCCTACAGAAAGGACCGTTCATTTTGATTTTCATTTAGCTATTCACCTATTCTTTACTCCTCAACCTGCTAAGGCCCTGTTGTGGGTGGATCGAGATGTCCTTGTGTAACTTTGTCACCCTGGGCTCTGATGTCAGCCAGCACTTGCTGTGCACCTTCACTCCACTGCTTTTGCAAAGCGATGATACCTGTGGCAGGGCTTTGAGGGAGTCATTTCTCAAACCCCACAGAGCACATATGGATCACCAGAAATTCTATCAGTTGTCAAGATACAGTTGGCCCTCTGCATTTGCAGGTTTTGCCCCTGTGGAGTCAACCAGCTGCATCTGAAACTAAACAAATACTTTTATTTGTTGTCATTATTTTCTAAACAATATAGTATAATAACTTTCTATGTAACAGTTACATTGTATTTTTAGGTATTATAAGCAGTCTAGAGATGACTTAAACTCTATAGAGGATACTTAAAGTTTTTTTTTTTTTAACCTTTTGTTTTATTTATTTATTTGTACGTGGTGCTGAGGTTCGAACCCAGCACCTCACATGTGCTAGGCGAGTGCTCTACCACTCAGCCACAAACCCCAGCCCATACTTAAAGTTTATATAGAAATACTATGCCATTTTACATAAGGGAGTAGAGCATTTGCAGATTTCATTATCTGTGGGGTCTTGGAGCCAATTCCCCATAGATACCAAGGGACAACTGTGCCATCAATAAGTGAAACAGACAGCAGCACTGCAGAATATTAGAGAGTGAAAAATATACTGTGATCATCGTGCACTGAGAAGACATGAGAAGCGATGGAGCCTTGTGGCCCAGTGGATGTGGCTCTTAGCCTACTTCCTTAGCCACCTAAGACCTCAGATTCCAGATCTGCCACCTGCAACCAGTCTTTCCCCTCCCATGTGTCACCCTAAGTGTGCAGAATCCTTGACCAGGTTCCCTTACGAATGAAAAGGGGAGGCTCTTGCAGAGGGCTTCTGGGGGTTCAGGTGGAACTTGGGGGAACCTGGTGCATCCTAAGACTTTGAACTTTGCTTGTAACATTAGTTGGTGAACAGCCCTTTGGCTGAAAGCCAGCCTCAGATCAGCTGTCGGGGAGGACTTCGATGAAGTCCAGAGCTTGTATTCACAGCCTGCTCCATCAGTTCCTCTGGTAGCCTGGGGACTAGAGAAAAGTCCCCAATCTGTGATGTCCCATTGAATCCCAGCAGAGTTCAGTGCTCAGTCTGCAGGTTCCCTGTCACATCTGCCAACAGTCTGACTTTTGAAAACATGATTTGGTGTCCTGAGGGGTGGTGTCTCCCCTTGGTAACCTGCCCCAGTGCTGCGATCTGCCAGGCCCTGAGGTGACTGTTGTGTGGCTGCTGTTGCTGCTGCACCATGTGCTGCTGTGTGCTGAGACAGCCATGAGTAAGACCAGAGCTAATCCTCAGGCGAGAAGGGGGAAGGGGAAAGGAGGGGCCCTGGGCCTGAGGTTTCTTTGTGTCTCAGGGCTTTGGTATCTTTAAGCCTCTTTTCTTCCCCCACACTCTTGGAGAGCCATTGCTCTCGTTAAAAAAAAAAAAAAAAAAAGTTTCTTGGCTTGCCTGGTCTGTAAAGCAGAAAACCCTGGCCTCCTTAGATTAACGTATGCAACTCTGCAAAGTCTAAACAGTTTAAATTTCATTATTCTGAAATCTATTGTCGGGGGACTAGAGTTTGCCAAAGCAGGAGGAACCTGTGGGGGGCAAGAGAGGCTTTGCCCCTTGTACACTTGGGACTGTGTTTTGCCTCCGTCCACTTGGGCAGGTAGGGAGAAACCTGGAGCCCCTTGCCATAGCTTTCCCACCCTGTAGCTGTCCAGAAACAAAACGGAGTGTCCCCTATCTGCTTGCATGAGCCACTGGGGCTAAACATCCCTCAGATGGGAAGAGGGGTCTGCTCTTTGGCTTTATGAAGCTGTGTATATGTATTTCAAAGTGTATTTTTATCATATTGAGCAGTCATTTGTGATGGAAGGGCCTTAGGTGTCCTTAGTGTTTCAAAAGTTTCCAATCACTTTACATAAGGCTCAAAATAATCAGTGGCTGTTAAGACCAATTACACCACCTACCCAATGCCCTGTCATTCTGCAGTACTATTCCTCTTATTGTGTGTGGGGGTGTGTGTTTGGTACTCAAGTATTGAACCTAGTAACTCTACCACTGAACTACACCCCCAGCCCTTTTTAATTTTAAGACAGGGTCTCATTAAGTTGCCCAGGCTGGCCTTGAACTTGTGATCCTCCTGCCTCAGCCTCCTGAATAGCTGAGATTACAGGTGTGCACCACTGTGCCTGGCTGGGCTTCACTTTTTCAGGTTAGGGTCTTGGTTTGTACTTCTGGGATCAATAACTGGTAGTGTGTTGAGAATCAGAGTGATGTTCTCAAAGCACATTGCTCCTGAACCTAGGTAATTAGTTGTGTTATTAATTTGTATGTCCAGTCAACTCTTTCATTGAGCCCTGGCTATGTGCTAGACTCTTGTGAGCCCTGAAGAAATAGCAGCAAACAAGCAGACAGAGATCCTGACTTCTGTGGGTCTCACATCTGTGGGAGATGCAGATAAGAGGGTAAATAGAACAAATCAGCAAGTTATGCGGTATGTTGGGAGGTGACCAACCCCTCTTCCTTGGCCTTAGGTCCTTCATCTTCAGAATGAGAAAACCATTTCCTAATTTCCACTCCTCTCTGTATTTCCTTGTGAATTTTTTTTTTTTGCCACATTTCATAAGGATATCTAATATTCTTTTTCACCTGCAGATATCTTAATGAGAACACAGAAGTGTTTCCAACAGTGTGGTTCTTCAGTATTCTCTTGGTGGCAGTGTTTGTGTCTCCTCAGGTATGCAGTGGGATGTGGTATCACTTGGTGGTCTATCTAGGAAGAGGCCAGAGCTGATCCGTGCTCTGGGGGGTTTGGTTAGCCCGGCACTCCCAGAGTGGGCTGTAGGAAGGTAGTCAGGCATATCTAAAAACTGGTGCCTCCTCTCTGTGTGTGTGTCCAGGGGCTGGGAGGTCAGGAAGGATGGAGGGACCCAGTTCTTCTCAGGACATAGCTCAGCCTCCAAGGCTTCTGGATCATGGGGCTGTGGAGTGATTTTCTTACTTTCTCTCCTGGCTCAGGACTTTTAGCAATAATACGTATTGCTGTTATAGAATCAATGCAACTCTTGCTTTCCCCTTAGTTAAGATCAGACCACGTGTACCCACCAAACACTAGTCACTAGTCAAGCTTCAGGGGCTGTGGGGAGGAGGAGGTAGCAGATGCCCCTTTGGGGAGTTTGAAGTTGGCTGGGGATGCCTAGTGCCTGGGAGCAGTGATCGGGGCTGTCAGCCCTTCATGTGAGGTGCTATCTATAGTAACTGGAGAACCAAGAGGTGAGTCCATAGTGAGGGACAGCTGCCCTTTCATGGAGAAGAGGAGTTGGTTTTCTGCTATTGCCTATGCCAACTCTGCCATTTCCCCTGAGCCATAAGGTAGGGTGTGGAGCTGCAGGTGACACGCATGCTCTTGGATGCTGTGCTCTCTCTGCTGCATCCTTCAGCTGGAGTGCAAGAGGGAGTGCAAGAGAGACTGCAAAGCCTTGCAGGTAGTAAAGCCAGTGGCAGAACCTACTGCCTCAAGAACACTATCTCTGGATGGCTTCTGAGAGTGAATTTGTCAGCTTTCTGGATGTGAGTTGGTATGGTTGGTAGACAGGAACCAGTGTTAGTATGGCTCCTCCCACTTTCCTTTCTTTCAGAGGAGCTGGGTGCTAGACTATTGTGTGTTGGGGGAAGGTGGACTATCTAGAATGGTGGCAGGCATTGGATGAAGGGAAGAATGAGAACAGGTGCCAAGATCAGGTATGAGGTCAGGTGTGAGCAGGTGTCCCGAGGTTAAGTATGAGGAGGGATGGCAGAGCGTGATGCCGTGGTCCTTGAAAGCAAGAGACAGCCTGGCTAGGGTGGAGGGCAGGAGGGGAGGGAACTGCCTCAGTGGTGAGAATCATGAAGGAGGCAGTGAGGCTGGTGGAGAGGGAATGGTCCCTGTTGCTGGAATCAAGTGCTTCACTTCATTTGACCACAGGGTAACTCTGGGGGTAGGGGAGAGGTGTGTGGAAAGGGTAAGTAGGGGTGTTCTGATGCACTTGGGCCTGTGACCTTCAAACCATCATGGGCTGTGGAGTCCCACAAAGAGTGTCTGCATTGTTGAGTCCAACATGCTATTTGAGGCCTCCTCCTTCTCTGCAATCTTGCCTCACAGAACTTCCCAAGCTGGATGGGAATTTTAAGGAAGTCTTTTAAGGCAGTCTTTTAAGGAAAAGCATCTCCTTTGCCATGATGTTAAGTGGAAGAGTTCGAGGGTGTGCCCTGTTGCGTCTTCGTGTCCCGCATTTTCCTTACCATCTACTTTGCTTCTGTTAACAAATCCTTTTGCAGCCTGGGCAGATTGCACCCAGGAGAGAACTGTTGAGCTGAGTCCAAAGCAGAAATGTGGTCTGGTGAGAAGAGCTTTGCTTTCTCTGGGTCTGTTTTGTGCTGTGGTAGCAGAAGACCACAGGCTGGATAATGGATAATAAACAGAGACTTTTTGGCCCACAGTTCTGGAGGCTGGCAAGTCCAACATTGAGAGCCTTTTTCTTGTGGCACCCCGTGGTGGGAGGGCAAAAGGAGGAGAGATGGCCAAACTCATTCTTTTATAAGAAACTCACTCTCCAGTAATGCCACCGGTCCAATTCACTAGGGTAGAACCCTGTGACCTAATCACCCTTAAAGATCCCACCACCCAATACCACTAATTGGGAAAAGTTTCCAACACATGCACTTTGGGAACATATTAAAACTGGAGCACTTTGGATCATGTGGCCAAAGACCTAGGAATTTGACATTCTTTTTTTTTTCTTTTTTCTTTTTGGTACTAGGGATAAAACCCAGGGACACTTTACCACTGGGCTACATCCCTAGTTTTTTATTTTGAGACAAGGTCTTCTTGCTAAGTTGCTAAGGGCTTCACTAAGTTGCTTTGAACTTGTGATCCTCTTGCCCAAGTTTCTGGCATTATTGATGTGTTCCCCCCAACCCTGCCAGAATTTGCTAAATATTTTCAGCTCAGCTGCAGAGGTTGAAAGCGAATGTGGGAATGATGGGCATGACCAGGTCTGTCTGCTCCCTGCTCTCAAGAATAGCAACCTGCGGAACCAAAAGAATGATCTTTCATACCACAAATAAAACAAATTTGAAAAAGATTCACTTGTCCTTGAAAATCAAAGGAATAAGGAACATATGGAACATTTTGGGATGATGAAAATATTCTATACATGACGATTCACATGGGTGAATACATCTGTCAAAACTGATCAAACTCTATAATCAAAACCCATGCATTTAATTGAATGTGAAGTATACTTTCCTAAAGTTGAGGACTTTTGCTTCCTGCTAGCTTATAGTACTCCAATCCTTTCTCTGCAAACAATGATAAGAAGCTGAGTAAACTATAAATATGTGAGAAGACATGTAAGTAACCAGGATTTCTGGGGTCAAGATATTGGAAAAAAGGAAAATTAACTGAGGTGAGTCCAATATTCTCTGAGGAATTTGTTGAGTATTAAGTAGCACAGGCTGTTACAGTGACAAGATGCTTTTGTTGTTGGTGCAAGGGTAGATAAACACACACATTGGGCCAGTGTAGACTCTTTTTTTGTGTGTGGGGTACCAGGGATTGAACGCAGGGGCACTAGGCCACTGAGCCACATCTTAGCCCTATTTTGTATTTTATTCAGAGACAGGGTCTCACTAAGTTGCTTAGCGCCTCGCCATTGCTGAGGCTGGCTTTGAACTTGCGATCCTCCTGTCTCAGCCTCTGGAGCTCCTGAGATTACAGGCCTGTGCCACCATGCCTGGCTCAGTGTAGACTCTCGAAACATACCCTCAGACATATTGATGATGATGGACATAGGCAGTCAGATGATTAATTGAATTTTTTAGCAACTGATGCTAAATCAATAGATAACCACATGGAAACAAATGAATCTTGACCCTTGCACAGTATACAAACAATTCCAGATGGATCATAAATCTAAAGGTAAGGTAAAACAATAAAGATAAAAAAGGAAAATATATTCATAACTTTGGGTAGGCAAAGATTTTTAAACAGGATACAAAAGTACAAGCTGTAAAGAAATAAATGGGATAATTTGTTTTTTTCCTTTCTTCATTTGTGTATTATAATTATACACAATAATGGAATTTGTTGTTATATATTTGTACATGAACACAATATAATAATACAATTTGGTCATTTTATTCCCTAGTTCCCTTCCTAAATGGAATGATTTGGAACACATTGAAATTAAGATCCTCTCTTCATCAAAAGTTCCTAATATGAGCAAAAAGGGAAGTCGCATAATGGGAAAAGATATTTATGTGTTCTCTATCTGTGAGTATGTCATTCTTGAACAAAGAACTCATATCCAAAATATACAAGGGTTCCTACCAAATAAATAAGAAAAAGACAGACAATTCAATAGGAAAATGGCAAAAGACTTGAACAGGCACTTTATTCATATGATACACAAATAGCCAATAAACTTTATTCATTGGGAAGTACAAATTAAAATCATAGAGATACTGCTGCAACCACCAGAATGGTGACAATTTAAAAGCCTGATAAAACTAAGGGTTGGCAAAAATGTGGAACAAAGGAACATTCACACATTCACTTTTTAAAACTCTTCAACAGTTGTGCAGCTGAACCTTTATATACATACTCAGTGACCTAACAATTCCACAGTTAAATACAGACCCCAAAGACATATACAAAAGTGTTCATGGTAATGATCTGTGAGATAGCAAAAAGCTGAATGCAATATCCATCAACAATGGTAAATTACAGTATATTCACACAGTAGAATACTACACAGGACTAAAAATGAATGTACTGTTATATTCATGTAACAGCATGAATGAATGGATTTCACAGACTAGTAAAAGAAGCCAGACAGATGAATATATACTGTACATTTAAATAAAGTTCAACTAATTTATGATTCCATATAAGTTAATAGTTGTTTGTAGTGGGAAGGGGCATTAGCGACTGGGGAGAGGGGCCTCTACAGCGCTGGCAACATTGTTTTCTTTTCTGAGTGACAGTCAACACAGAAGTGTTCACTGAAAATTCATTGATGATAGTTACACTTTTCTAAATGTGCTATGCTTAATGAACTTTTCTTAAAAATATGGAGGGTGGAAGCTGTTGGCCTTCAATCTCTCAGATTTTACCTTTTTGGAATTGGAAATATGTAAAAGGGGAAGTAATGATGAAATCCAAGACTCTTTTCAGATAATCTAACTTGAAGATCATACGGATTAATCCTCCTTCCAAGGTATGCCAAGTGCCCAGTCAACAATGGTCTCTGAAGAGCCCGAGGACCAGTAAGCAGTGAGATGCCCATTTCCATGGCCCCTGCTATCCTCAGGAGACACTAGGGCTCTGTGATCTATGCTCTATCCCTAAGAGATGGTGCTGGGTGCCTGCCCCCCTCCCCATTCCCCATTTTACCCCTCCTCTTATTCTGCTGCAAAAAGTCAGAATTCTTACTAGAAAGCCCACATTTACAGTCTAAGAAGACAGAAGGACATTTATTAAAGGACAGATGTGAATAAATTAGTATTTTGTGGACTGAGATATGTGCTAAGATAGAGCGTGTAGTCAGTCAAACTTAGACCCAGTGCGCCCTGTAGAAGACTGCTTTGAATGGGCAAGAAGCTGAATGAAAAGCTGTTTCAAAAAATTGATGAATGGATAAAGAAAATGTGGTATATATACTCAGTGGAATATTACTCAGCTTTCAAGAAGTGTAAAATTATGGCATTTGCCAGTAAATGGTTGGAGTTGGAGAATATCATGCTAAGCAAAATAAGCCAATCCCACCATACCAAAGTCCCAATGTTTTCTCTAAGATGCGGATGCTAATTCACAATAGGATGGGGGGGGCACTAAGGAAGATTAATGTTACCTTAGATTAGATAGAGGGAAGTGATGGGAGGGGAGAGGGGATGTGGGGATAGGAAAGATAGTAGAATGGAACAGACATTATTACTGTGTGTATATATGTGACTACATGACCAATGTGATTCTGCAACATGCACACTCAGAAAAATGAGTCATTATATCCCATCTATGTACGATATATCAAAGTGCATAAATGCATTTTATTGTCATGTATAACTAATTAACAAATTAAATTTTTTTTAAAACTTGGAAAAATAAAACTTCATTTGGTCCAATAACACTGATTCCTGCATACCAGGGAGCAGGAGTGTCCTCTCTGAGAGGTTTATCCATGCGTGAGGTGTGGGCAGTCAAGCCATGTCCATCTTTTGTGAGCATCGTGGTCAAGTCAAAATAAGAAATGGTCTTTGCAAGTGCCAGGGTTTTCAATCTGGCTCCTTCTTGGTTAACAGGGAAACTCACAATGAGTCCAGGAAAGAAAAACAAGAAGCTTTGAACAGAAAGATTCAAATATGCCTGCCTGGGCATAATCGGGTTGACTTCAAATCAACTTTTTAAACCTGACTAGATAAGTTAGAAAAACTCATTAACTCCTTTTTTTTTTTTTTTTTTTTTTTTAAAGTGTCCATAAAAGAATCTGTTCTTGGTTCCTAATTAGTACTGCTTCTCATACCACTCAGAGATGAAAATTCTGTTCACTGATTTAATGGGCACTATGTTTAAACACTGTAACCTTTTCCCACGTCTTTAATGCTAACATAGCATTTCAAATTGTCATGCTTTTTGAGAAAATATCTGAATTATCTGGTTTGTGGAAAAGTCAAGAACATCATTGGCTCAGGAAGGAGAGACCTGAGGAGAGCTAGTGCCCTGGCCAGCTGGCCTCGGCTGCATGTGCCCTTTCTGGGCTCTGACTCTGGCATTGTTCATCCAACGATTCAAGAGTTTTGCCCTTGCAGGGACCAGCTATCTTCCAACCGGCCAAAAATAGGCATGAAATCAGTTGCTCTTAGTGGTATCGCTGCGAAGTCTGTCACGAGGTCTCTTTGAATTGGGAGATTCTCCTGCTAATTTGGGAAGCAGTTCAGGACGCTCTCCAAGGCGGCCCCCTGTTTCCCTGATTCCCCAAGAGTCAGCCCTTTCTCCACCAATGCTGACAGCACTGACTGCGTCTCCTTTATTTCTATTTTTAAAAATTGTCTTCATCTCAGGTAAAGAAAACCCACTGGAGGGCTGGCAGAGCCCTATGAGAATATTCACGGGGACTGGATACATTAGTGCCATATAGTTTCTTTTTTTGGTTTGGAAGAAAGTCATTGTCACAATAATACACAGCAAAACAAGCAGTAGGAACAGGGAGACTTCCCTTTTTCTAAAAAGTGTCACCTGTACTCCATTAATATACATTCTTTTTTCCTGCATTAAAAAAATTTTATTCTTTTTTAGTTATACTTGACAGTAGAATGTATTTTGACATATCACACGTAATGGAGTATAACTTCCCATTTTTGTGGTTGTCGATGATGTGAAGCTACACTGGTCGTGTATTCATATATAAACATAGGAAAGTTATGTTCTATTCATTCTACCGTCTCTCCTATTCCCGTTCCCCTTTCCTTCCTTTCATATCCCTTTGTCTAATCCAAAGAACTTCTATTATCCACTTCCCCTCTCCCCTTATTGTGTGTTAGCATCTACATAATAGTACATTTAACCTTTGCTTTTTGGGTATCGGCTTATTTCACTTAGCATGATAGTTTCCAGTTCCATCCGTTTACCATCAAATGCCATCATTTCATTCTTCTTTAAGGCTGAGTAACATTCCATTGTGTGTGTGTGTATATGTATATGTATCTATCTATCTATATCTATCTCTCTCTCTCTCTCTCTCTCTCTCTCTCTCTATATATATATATATATATATATATATATATATATATATACACCACATTTCATAGCAGCTTCTTGGGGGGACTTGAAATGAAGCAAATCCTCAAAAAAATATTGCAGTGTGAGGTAGCCACTGCCAGATGCTTTACCTGTAAAATCTTGCCTCCTCACAATATTTCTGTGAGGTGGTTGATAATATTGTCCCCTGGTAAGGAAGAAGTTGCAGAGAGGTTAAGTAATTTGGGTAAGGTCCCGTAGCTGGTGAATGGCAGCTCTGGGGACTGACCCAAGCCTTCCCTCTGTACCACCACCATGTTGGCTCCTGCAACTATTTTTCAACAGGTATTTGAGTCTCCTGGAAGGTCTGTGGGTCTTGGTGGAAGTGGGGGTGGTCCATGAGTTTTGCAGTTGGGAAAGTACTGTCTTCTGTCAGGGATTGACAAACGTTTTCTATAAAAGGCTGAGGCTAAGTACTTGGGGCTTGGTAGGCCATCCAGTCTCTGTTGCAGTGACTCAGTGCTGCCCTGGTAGCATGGAAGCATCACAGCCAATACTTCACTATCGTGTGTGTGTGTGTCTGTGTTCACCCAACACTTTATTTATAGAGAGAGATGATAGGTCAGATTTGGCCCATGAGCCACAGTGTGCTGACTCCTGTTCAGTTCATGCTGTCTTTGTTCTCAGGCCCCACACCCCTAGGTACTCCTACCTTTCTGTTAAAGACTTCACTCTGTAGTCTTGGAAGCTTTCCCCTTTATCCGTTCATTGTCAAAGATGCCACATGCTGAGCGCTGCGGATAAAGCAGTGGCCAGAGTGAAATTCCTGACCTCATGGAACTAGCATTCTGGTGGGAGATGGATGGGAGTATGTCAGGTGGTGAGCGGTAAGAAGAATGGGACAAAGAGGTGCTTTTCTACATGGGGTGGTGGAGGAGGAACTCTAAGGAGGGCACTGGAACAGTGTCTACAGGCAGGAGGAGAGTAAACCTCATGCCTGTCAGAGTGAAGTACATTCCTGGGAAGAGACCATATGTGCCAAGGTCCTGAGGTAGGAGTGTGCTTGGCAGGGTTGAGGATCAGGCAGGAGTCCAGAGTGACTGGAGTAAAGGGTAGAGTGGAGGGGGAGAAGCAGACTGAGAAGGGGAGGTTCATGTAGGGCCTTGTAGTCACTGCAGGGCTTTACAGTGGCAGCCACTGGAGGGGTTTTGAGTAGCGGTGTTATGATTTGGCATATAACACAGGATTCCTCTGGTTTCCAGGAATTCCTCTGGTTACCATCTACATGGGATTGCCCAGGGAGTGAGACAGGTTGGAGAAGGTTGGAGATTGCTGTCTTCTCTTGCCCCTTGGTCCTCTGCCCCTGTTGACTTCACACATTGAGGTGTTTCCCTGAAACCACTTTAGTAGCTTCATTCCTAGTCTGTTACCTATGGGGCCACCAGGGAATCCAGGGCCCAGTTCCAGCTGCGTTGCTCCCCTCTGCCGTGCCTGAACAGCCTGTAGCAGAATTTGCGGGCACCTCTGTCTCATGCATGCTGCCCTTTCTGCCCTACCAAGCGACGGCTCACTGTTCACCCTCGCTCGGCCTGTGAGCACAACAGCGGAGTGCAGTAGTTCTCATTACTTGTCCTGGGTCTTTGTGGTTCTTCCTCTTGGAATCCACTCCCTTCCCCAACATTATGTAATAATATGCAGCCACCGTGCTAAAGATTTAGAAAGATTCTAGAGTGAGGCCAATCACTGTATTGCAGACTCACCTCTTTCTATAATTTTCCCTCAAGATGATGACAAGGTATTGGAGATCTGATCTCAGCCATGCTGTGGCCCTCGGTGGTGGGTGGCTTGTGTGATGGGTGTGGGTAGTGCAGGGCATGGTGGTACTGGGGAGATGAAGAAAGAGGGAGTAGATGGGTCTTTTTACCTTTTGATGGAGGAAAATTGTATTGAAGAAAGGATGAAGCCAGCTTGCAGTGTGGTCCTGCCCAGGGGTGAGCAGCCTCCCATGCTACGTACAGATGTCTTGGAGATACCTTGCCGTCCCAACAGGAGAGGGAATTCCAGGGTACTGCTGGGCCACCACTGTCAGCCTGGGACTTAGGAAGGGTCAATAGTTTTTACTTGCATATATCAAGTCTGATCAACTGATAATACCTGCCTTCAGGTCAGGTCTCTGAAGAAAGAAAGACTTGACTGA
Source organism: Callospermophilus lateralis (assembly GCF_048772815.1). Lineage (NCBI taxonomy): Eukaryota > Metazoa > Chordata > Mammalia > Rodentia > Sciuridae > Callospermophilus > Callospermophilus lateralis. The sequence goes on along the minus strand of NC_135321.1, from coordinate 35,019,989 downwards.
ATACTCACATCTGCCAGGGAGTACATGGGGCCAAGTATTTGCAATTCTTGTCTAGGAGGGTGTTTCCAACTCAGAGAGCTGCCCCTACTGAGTTCAGAGTTCTTGGCACTCCTTATATACCCATAGGTAATTATGCTGTGTGAACCACATACCCACCAAGTTAGATCTGGCTTGAAATTTACCAACTCAACTGCAAACTAGCCAAATCTTTAAAAAATGGGGTTAGGCAAAAGCCATAGTTTATTTTTATTTTTATTTTTTGGTGTGTGTGTGTGTGAGTGTATGTGTGTGTGTGATTTTTTTTGTGTGTGCTTTTGTGCTTTCTGAACATTGTTGTTTCTGTGTTCTGCATCATGAAGTGAATTACACAGAAGCTTCTAGAGAAGTAAAAACAAAACATCTGCGAGAAAAAATATCCAAAGTAGCATGAGATTTTTTTCATCAAAAGGAAAGCGATGTTTGTGAATGTATTTTGAGCATTGTCAAGTGCTCTATAAATGTAAGGACTTATTATTGTGCTTCGCTTGAGGAAAACCAGCTTGGCCATAATGTTAACAATTACAGAACAGACTTGCCTTCTTACCGTTCCTTCCTACAATTAAGTTTCTCCTCTTGGAAAGTAAAGAGAAACACTGGGATGGGCTTTGCCTATCCTGGGTGAGTCCTGGCTGGGGAGGGCAGGCTGAAGACCTGGAAACGTGGCTTGACGGGCGGAACCACCATTGATGTGGTTGCCGGCTCCTCCAAGTAGGGATCCAGCCTCTGAAAAGTTGTCTGTTGCTTCCTGGGCTTGACATGGATGAATTGACATCTGGACACACACGTGGGGAAGCCAAACTAGTAACTGAAAATGACTTTGCCTGCTGGACCGCCTGCTGTTTATGGTCACCCTCTCCTCCTGCTGCAAGGCCTCCTATGGATACCACATCAAGGTCAGGGGTGTCTTGCTCAAGGAAGCTTCAGAGCCATATCTCTTTCCATTCCAGCCAGAGGGTGCTCAGTACCCAGCTGACAAGTACATGAGTGAATGAGAATGGAATCAGGGAGGTGGCACAGGGCATCACAGGCCAGGGACTGAGCATGCTCACTTAAAAGTGGCCACCTTTGCCCCCCCCATTTTTTTTTGAGAGGAGACGTTCCTACTGTTTCCTGACCTCTTCTTCTGACCCATAAGTTCTGATGACATCCAGATCCCACATGCTTCTGGGTACTAATCTCATTGTATGGTTTTGCTTTTTCTTATTTCATCCAAAGAGGCGTATACCCAAATATTTCCCATTTTCTTTTGCCAATAGGTGAAACATTATAAACAATAAGGTGTAATTTCCCCAGCTGGCTCATTGGAAACAGACTAGGAAATATTCATTGTTAGTAAGTGTTTAAAAAGTATTCAAAAATATTCAAGAGGGGCGCTTACATTACTGTACTTGGCTTCTCTGTCCTTAAATGACACCTCAAATTACATTAGAAGTTAGTTACTATGATTTATATGGACCCCTTGTTCTTTGGAGAACAGAGCTTGCTGGTCGGGATATTCCATAACTGCAGGGCTTCTGTGGAGTGAGAGTTGGGGCTGTTCTGCTTTAGTAATCTGGATCCCACCAGGAGAGAGAAACCATGCAGTGATTTAAACAGGGGGAGTTTAACATGAAGAATCATTAAATTATGATAAAGGAGTAATTATAGGATCAAAGAAAAATCTTTACATTTCTGCAGGGTAGGGCTGAGGGTACCTAAGGAAGGAAAGTTGGAAAAGGTTCAGGCTTGCTGGAGAAGGAACAGTGGAGCACTCTGGATGGCAGAAGAGTTTGCTGGTTTAGCCAATCTGTAGTCATGGTGCAAATAGGAAGCAACCTCCAGATTTTAGATGGGGTGGGGAGTGCAACTGGTGCTGGTGTGGTTGTTCAGGGGGGTGGGTCACTGGTGTAGGCAGAAGGTCGGGCAGGAGGCCTGGATGTACTGTGATGTCTGTGGGAAGCCAGGTGTGCATACCTTGAGGGCTGCGGGAAGGTGGTTGCTTTGCTGAGCAGGGGTGGTGAGTTTGCTGGAGATGGCATGTTCTGGACGTCCTCCCACCCTTTCCCCACCAGCTCCTCTCTCCTGAACTGTGCTCTCCAGCCAGCACTTTCTGCTGAGGCTTAACATTATGCTTATTGTGAAGGAGAAATGCCTGAATGACCTCTTTCCAGAATTACAGAGCATGTATTGAAGGGTGAATTTGGAGCTGAGAGGCAATCTGTTGCTAACTGGCATACTCGAGTTGCCCTTCCTTGCAGCATGCAGGGCCCCAGATGTCTGTGAGGAAGTAGACTGCCCCCCACAGCTTTGCCGCGGGCAGCTGGGTCAGCTAAGGACAGAGGCCTAGATGGGGGATCAGGATCCTCTTTCACAGTCTTGCCAACAGCTCAAGGAGGAAGGAACAGAGCTGGAGCAGTACAGTACTCCTGCTGGAGATGTGACTTCAGGACTTAAACTTGACCGACTGTGTTTTGGGCAGTGGAAATTCTGATGGCTCACTGAATGTGCCTCTCTCTCCCACTCTCTTCAAGTCATCTGTAGGCACAAAATGCTTGGAAGATGTGTGTCTCCACAGTCTTGGACTGCTGCTCTGTTCAGTCCAGGAGTACCTGGGAAGAATGTTTCCTTATCAGTGCACATCAGGCGAGAGAGCGGCTTCTGCACCATTGCTGTGACCTCTGTGGCCCAGGTTGGGGTGGGCTGGCATGACCATAGAGCTAAGGTGGCTGCCAGGTTTTATTTCCTTAGTATCCTTCTGCATGGGTCCCAGCCTTGGAGACTCTGACTTAATTGATCTGGAGCAGAGATCTGGCATCATTATTCTTTAATTTTTTTTGGGGGGTAGGTAGGTACCAGAGATTGAACTCAGGAACACTCAGTCACTAAGCCACATCCCCAGGCCTATTTTGTATTTTTATTTAGAGACAGGGTCTCACTGAGTTGCTTGGTACCTCACTTTTGCTGAGGCTTGGCATTGAACTAACAATCCTCCTGCCTCAGCCTCCTGAGCCACTGGGATTACTGGCACATGCCACCATGCCTGGTGTCATTACTCTTTAATAGCACTCTAGCCCCTGACATGTGGTTTTAAAGTGAAGCCAAGGTCAAGAAGCTTGGTTTGAGCCCATCTCTGTCCCTGGAGTGGGCCACTTAGTGCATTTCTCTGTTTGTTTGTATTGCTCATTGATGGTGGCTATGAACATTTTGAAAGCAGAGATTGTTTTCTTCTCACATCGGTGCCCCCCGCATCCTTGGTGAATAGCAGCTGCTCCATAACTTCCACCATTCTGATCAGGTAGGGTTTCCTGGAGCAGTGGAGGTGATTGTGCTGCCAGGTGTATCCCAGAATCAGCTCGGACTGTCATCAAACTGTCATCAAACATCCCTCTCTCTTATTTATCCAGAAAATCTGGGATGGGACTTGTCTCCACCGGGAGGTCTGACTTGCTAGACTTTATCAGGGATTCTCACTTGGCAAGGGAGGGAGTGAGAAAAATGAGTCTTGGGGAAGATGGCTCCGGGGACAAGACAACTGACCTGGCTGCCTTGGTCCTGGAATCTGGACCTGCTGACATGTAGGGTTGGTTGTCTGTCAATTCTGATTGAGGAGTTTGTTTACAAACAGAAAACATTTCTTGTAGTTCTCACTTAATTCTGTGGGAAGGATTCAGCTACGGTTGAGCCAGTCCAGAGGATGTGCAGCTCTGTCTCCTCATTTTTGCTTGGCGGGATCTAACACGAGCTATCAGGGTCACTTTCAAACGTGAATGACACAATCCATTTGTTCTCCCTGTAGTGGGATGGGGTGGAGGTGGGGGGAGTCCTCTGTCTGACCACAGTTCTCAAAGTATGGTCCCTGGACTAGCAGCTTCAGCATCACCTGGGCAAAGTGAAAAAAAAAAAAATTTTTTTTTTTTTTTTTAACACTTCTCTCTCTTATTTATCCAGAAAGTGTGGGCTGGGGCTTGGAACTGTTTTGTATGAATGTCTTCAGAAATTATCCAGGCTTAAATTTGAGAACTACTGCTCAGTCCAGTCATCAAACTGAATGGGACACAGTGCATCGCAGCCTAGTTGTACTTTCTTTTTCTTTTTCTAACCTCCTAGGCTTTTCCTTATCCTTCTTTCTTCATTTGTACTTTAAAATAATTTTTTTTAGTTATAGTTGGACATAATATCTTTATTTAATTAATTCTTATTTTTTTAATGTGGTGCTGAGGATCAAACCCAGTGCCTCAAATGTTCTAAGCAAGCACTCTACCACTGAGCCATGACCCCAGCCCATCCATGTGTACTTTAAACAAATTTTTCATTTGTTCTTTTTAGTTATATAGGTTAGTGGAGTCTATTCTGACATATTTATCCAAACATGGAGTATATCTTCTTTTTTTAAAAATATTTATTTTTTAGTTTTAGGCGGACACAATATCTTTATTTTACTTTTACGTAGTGCTGAGAATCGAACCCAGGGCCTCACACATGCTAGGTGAGTGCGCTCCACTTGAGCCACATCCCCAGCCTAGTATATCTTATTCTAATTAGGATCCCAGGATCCCAGTTCCATGTGTATTTTTTGTATGCTCCAGTGCTGGTGATCTTGCTCTATGACCTCCACCACATGTGTCCTCAAACATCAGCATCACTCAGGGCTTCTAAGAAATATGAAATCCTGATCCTGCTCCACCTGCTGAATCAGAATCTCCATTCCATTGTAGATAATTACTACAGATAACCAGGAGGCACTGGTTAAACCACTCTGATTTAAAAAAAAAAAAGTTTTAATAAAACTTATCTATCAGGGAATACAGACAAAGCCCAAGAAGCTAAGGCACTCAAGTTCAGGAGCAGTAGCTTGTGCCTTAGCCTTTCCCGGGAGCAGGCTCTCTGGTGTCACCATCGATGTACCTAGCCCACCTTTGTCCTAGTAGGAGCCATATTCAGATGACCTGCTTTTGAGACAGAAACCATGCTTCTTTCTTGCATGTGTCTTGCATACAGCAGGTATTTAATAACTGTGCAAGGATTTCAAGGATTCTGTATTATGTAAGGTTATCGTTGCCTTTCTGGAAGTTGGAGTCCCCAGTATGGAAATGAGGCAAGTCAAGGATGTTTTTGGCTGAACTTTTCATGGCCATAAATCTTAGTGCAGTTACCAGAGTGTCTCAGTCTGGAACCTCTGAGTGACAGTGAAGCTCAGGGAAAGACGATTACATGCAGCTCTCATTCATAGCCAAGATTGCTCTGTACCAGGAAACCTATTTTCTGACCTACTGCAAAATCTCTAATTAATGGATTTAGGTTTTACTAGAATGAGAATGTGAATGAGACAGGGTATGAGAGAGAAGGAATTGTCCTGGATGCCATTTTGGCTCAGAGATAAGGGACTAATTTAATTAATCCCTTGGAGTGCCCTGGCAGCTGGTGAGAGGCGTTCTGACGCATTCCAGAAGCCACCTTCAGTCCAGCACCCCTGGCTCCATGCCTGTCTTTCAGTAGGTGTGCCTGAGGCCTGTCTCCATTCTCCCTGGCCTTAGGAGCAACTGCAGATCATCAGGGCCTGGTCTGGGCTTGTGGATGCACATGGGAGTCTCCTAGAACACTTGTCACCGTGGAGTCATAAACTCAAGGTTTTAGACCTGTCCAGCATTTCTCAGCTCTGCCTCCATAATCCAGCTTTGTAAGAGAGATTTCCTAATTAATAAGGGTCAGGGTCAGCTCCTTGAGGACCCTGATATGGATGCTGCTGTCACATCCCTGTTAGATTCCACAGCAACCCGAGGCTGAAAGTTATCAAAGGTCAGATTCTCCAGACTCTTAAATAGCTGTTCCTGGACGCTAAGGGTGCAGAAACTTGGATGTTCTTGTGCTTCTGCCAGTCTCTGTTACTAGACAGCAAATGTTCTGAGCGGTAGGTACAGGGGAACTAAAGTGTGAACAGTTCTAGCCCATTTGAGCATTACCTTCACTCAGGGTGCATGAGGACATGTGGGGATGCTGGGTGCTGGTGTTATGGGGAACCTTGCGGGGAGGACAGGATTTAGGACATGTGCCCCCATCAGACATATCTGGAGCTACAGCATTAGCCAGAGCATTTCTCATTAACATCTGGGAATGATTACCCTCTGCCTAAAACCCAACCACCCAGCAGCTGTAAAAAGCTCCAAGTTTAGCTAAATGAAAGCAACGGAGGAGCAGCTGTGCTCACATGCACTCCTCCTTAGAGATGGCAGGTGCAAACTGCTTTCCAGAAACACCCCAACAAATCCCTTCACTTTGGGTGCTGAACCGGAAAGGCACCAAGTCCAGTCCTGTCACAAACATGCAGTGCCCTGTCTGTGATTGAAGCCACTTGCACAGTTTCTGGGACCTGAAGAAAATTTTGGTTTTGGCTTAAGTCAACATCGTAGCATGTGTTTTAGCTGCAAAGAGTCTCTCGATTTTAATAAGATCCTGCCTGAGAGTGGATCTGAATCTCACAGAGGATGGTTGAAAAATTCAAAATTTCACAGCAGATTCTCATTCACCAGAAAACATGCTGTGTTTAAAATGGTCATTGATTCCGAAAACTCAATCCTCAGCAATCTTAGATTGAAAGTTATTTTTTGTGTCAAAGGTCAGATTCTCCAGACTCTCAAATGAGCTAACTCAGAACATTCCTAGGGTCATGGATTGATAATTTTTACTTGGCTACAGAAGTGCATCTCATGCTCAGTGAATGTGACCTCTAAATGCTCCAGACCTGCTTATGTGTTAGCCCTGCTCACAGTGGCTTTGTAACACGGATGACCCCACAAGAGGCATTCACTTTTTCTCTCCAAATATGTCTCAGAAATGAATTAAAGATGGCAAATTTTTTAAGGGGAGTATTTATTTGAGATGTATGGCATTACAAATGGGAGTGTTTCACTTTTGCTGTCCCACAGGTGTGGCAGGGTATCAGGCATCCCACGATGGGGCTATTTGCTGTGAATTGAGACACATGGAAAGGAGGGGAGGCAGCAGATGCTGATGTAGGCATCTGGGGCTCTGAGGATCTTAAGACTGCAGGAATCTCAGCGAGCTGCTACAAGAAGAGGTGTTTTGTTGAGAGATTCCCACTGATCACCAAACCAGGGCTGTCTGGTCAGATAGTTAATGAATGACTAAGGGAATAGAGTAAAAGACACTGCTGGCTTTGAAATTATTTGGTTATTCAGAAGGTGTTAGGTAGAGTGATTCTTGTTGTGTATAGCTGAAAGTAAATGAAGAGATTGCACAATCATGCATGGTTGAAGGAAAAACAGCTTTTGAATCCCCTGAGCCAGTGTCATAGCACACGAGCCAGTGGGCAGGTGTCCAGGAGACTTGGATAGTGTGCATTCAGATGGAAGGGTGTGTGCTACTCAGCCTGGCCTCTCTGGGCCTGGAAAGGAAGGCCTAGGATTTCTGGATCTTCCCATTCTTCAAGAGAAGCTTGCAACCTGGATTTTTATGTACAGTCTCTCTAGTTTTAACTATTAACAATTAACCATACAGGCCAAACTGGGCATGGCAGGGAACTTCCCGTTTGTACCAGATGTCTGCCAGTTTCCTCCGTTTTACAGCTGGGATGAGCTGGCATGGGGTCCTGCCTCTAGCTTGGCTCTGTGGCTTGTTTTCTTTTCTTCTTCCAGGGCTGTTTTCTGGGGATGCTCTGAATGACTCGTGTTCTCAGGGTTTTCCTGGCTAGCAGGCAGCTCACCCTTTGGAATTCTTGAAAGCTTTCCCTAGAAGTCCACAGTGGCAGCCAGCTGGACTTCCTCTGAGGTGTGGCTTCTGCTCCTGGGCCCTTGGGTCATGGATGCCAGGTGGAGCTGGCATCTTGGCCTGTTTGTGTTTTATCCTAGGATCTCAGGGCATCTTTGCTGGGTTTTTCGGCTAAGACCCTGAGATGTACTTACTCAGCATGAAGAATCCCACCTGGAGAGCTGGGGACTAGGGGAAGAGGGACAAGTTCTGAAGAGATGAGGGCCCTTGAAGTTCTGCTCTTGCTTTTCTTCTTTCTCTCCCCTGAGGAAGTTGAAGTGGTATCTCTGGCCTTCTCTCTCAGAGTAAGGGCTTCAAGTTCCTGTGTCATATTACCTTGGAGTGATGAGAAGTATGTGGCATCCTGGGAGCCACCTGCATAGACCCACAGAATTGGGATATTGGGGTGTGTCCCAGGAATCTGCATTTTAAGCATACCCCTGGAGGCCACTGTGCACACAGAAGTTTGAGAACCACTGATGAGGGATGGCAGAGGTCCTGGCATCAGGGTCTTGTGATTTCAAGTCATGTTCCACAAGCCTGCCATGCAGGAATGTGAGTGGATCCCAGGAACCCACATCAACTGGTTGGCTCTGGCCCACAGCCCCAAACCCAGCAGCCAGTGTTAAGTGGTAGCCCATGACCAATGTCCTGGGTGTGTAACCAGAGCAGTTGCACAGGGCCCCACACTCAGAAGGGAACCTACACTTGGGGTTTAGTACTCTGTGGCCACAGTCTCAAAATTCCTTTTATTTTAAAATTTGTGTCTTTTAAGCCATTGAGGTTTGATGAGACAATGAAACTGTTATTGACACTTGGCACCTGTGCTCATGTGCAGCTGGGCCTGTCTCTGCTTTCTACCTCCCTGTGACACCGTCCCATGCCTTCTGCCCATGGGAGCTTGGGTGCAGGCATAGCGAAGGTTAGGGTTGGGCATGTATTCTGTGTGTTGAGTGGTGGGGTTGGGGTTGTAGGTACCGTGATTCTCTATGTACACTTACTGAGTGTCTCTGTGCCTCACAAACTGCAGTAGTAAATAGCAGATTTAAAAAAATCCAGCAGTACTGGTAGAAGGAGGGACTGCTGATGAAAGGAGAAAGGTTTTTTTTTTTTTTCTTTTTGAACACGAAATCCTACATTTTCAGTTGACATTACAAATGATGTAGCTGGTCTGAGTGATGCTGTATATAAATCCTGTTCTTGCTGGGTCTGTCTTACTGGTGGCTCACATCCATGAAATAATGTCACCCTTACTTAGGTCTTTTTCTTATTTCAGCAGGTCTTTGATCTAATGATAATATGCAAAGCGTTCCATGTGTTTTCAAGTTTCTTTATGGTATACAATTTAGTATGTTTCTTCTGATGAATGTGAATAACAGGAATTTAATAATGCCATAAAATATTAAAAGTTCCTGGTGAATTTTGTGCAAGAGTTTTAGGATTTAAAAACTGGGGGGAATCAGTGAGGGCTGTCATATTTGCATGGTTTCTCGAACCACAAAGCATTCCGTGTATAGCGCAGTCTAGCTGTGAGTGGTTCACATTGCCTCACCTTGTCAATCAAAGCAAGCAGGGTACACTGGGGACTCGGTGTGTGCTCAGTCAATGTCTGCAGAAGAGCAGGGTATGAGGATTGGAGTGTGCGTGTCTTGGCAAAGCTTTTTATTGTTTAAAGGGATAAGCAGCTGACAGCACTAGGCCTACTTATTTCCTTGTGGAAATCTCCATAGTCTGTGTCTCACTTCACCTCTCAGCAGCGTTTTCAGTTGTCCATGTTCCAGTGGAAAGACTCTCTTCCTTGGCTTGGAGGACAGGCTTCTCTTAGTTGCTCTGTGGGCCCCCCGGCTGCTGCTTTTCTTTGTCCTCATCTTTCAATGCTGGAATTTCTGGGGGCTTGCTCCTCTGCCTTTTTTTCTTCTTCATTCTGTGTTTTGTTGCCCAGTAGCTAAGAATATGGTCAAAGGAGTCTTTGTGTTTGCTACTAATTGTGATGATCTTAGGTAAGTCGTTTTGTCAAGATATAGGTTTCTGTGAGTTTATGCTCCACAGTTTTATACCAATTGAAGAGAAAAATAATCAATGGACATTCCTCATGAGCTTGTGCAACCATTCATGTTAATTTGTGTAAGTAAATAGTGTTTGTGGCTATTGCAAGGTAGATGTTTGGGCATCTGCTTCTGGCTATTGTGAACTAGCTCATGGAAGACGAATCCTCTTACCCAGGACAACAGAAAAGCTAGCTAGAGGATGAAAAAATAGGATTGAAGGCTCTGAAAGCTACCAAAACATCCAAGAATGATCAGGCCAAGATGTCAGAGAGAAAGGAGACTCAGTGAAGTCACTCTCCCTGGGTGGGACACACTCAATTCACTTTCACCTCCCATTTACCAGTTCACCAGTGACAGACGCAATCATAAAGAGGCTGAGAAGTTAAGCAATGCTAACAGCAGTTTCATAGTACTGGGGAGAAGAAAATGGAGATCAGGGTTCATTAAGGTAGAGGAATCCTAATCCTAGGCATTCAGTTGGGGCCCTGAGAAGTTACATCCAAGAAGTAAGGACTAGTGTAGTGAACAAAGACTAGGCTGTACAAAGATTGAACCCCAGTTCTAAATGAGTTCAGGTCTTGATTTGGGTTCAGATAATCTACTTCTGTGGCTTCCCAGAAGATAAGGAAAATACTCACTGGAGGAAGACTTCATCCAGTGTCTTTCAACATTTTCATAAATTACGATTAAGTTTAACAAAACTTTATCTAGTATGTCTATAAATGTGACCAAGAGAAAGAGCAAGATAGAGGAGAGATAGAGAGAGAGAGAGAGGAGAGAGAGAGAGAGAGAGAGAGAGAGAGAGAGAGAGAGAGAGGTGGTGGTGGGAGGTGCTGTATTTATACTTAAAGAAACTGTCAGACTGTCTTCCAAAGTGGCCGCATCATTTTATCATTTTATATTCCCATCAGGATGTGTGGTGGTTCCAGTTTCTCCAGAGCCTTGCCAATTCCTGTTGTTTGCCTTTTTTGTAATGTCCATCCTAATGAATGTGAAGTTGTATTTCATTGCTTGATTTGCATTTCCCTGATAGCTCTTGACTTTGAGCATATTTTTTATGCAGTTATTGGTCATGTGTTTTTTTTCCCCCTTTGGAGAAATGGCTATTCAAATCTTTGCCCAGTTTTAAATTGGGGTATTTGCCTTTTTGTTGTTCCTTTGTAAGCATTTCTTGTATATTCTAGTTTAAGTCCCTTATCAGATATGTAATTTATAGAAATCTCCTACTGAATGGGTTGTGTTTCTTTTTCTTTTTTTGATGGTACCTTTTTTGAAGCACAGAAGTTTTTAATCTCAATGAAGTAAAATTTACCTATTTTATTTTGTTGTGTACTTTTGGTGTCATATCACCTTTACTTTGAAGGACATTTTTGATGGTGGATACAGAATTAGAGATGAGCAGCTATTTTCTGGGAGTACTCTTAAACTACTATTCCACTATCTTTTAGCTAACATCATTTTAGTAGAAACATCAACTGCTAGTCTTACTATATTGCTCCTTTGAAGATAATCTATTTTTCTCTGGCTGCATTTTCTCTGTTTTCTTTATCTTTAATTTTTATTAGTTTTGCTATAATGCATACACATGTGGTTTACTGTGTAGTTGTCCTGCCTAGCACTTCTTGAACTTATTAATTGATATAATTTGTTGGCTTTAGAATATTTTGACCATTACCTTTTCAAATATTGCTTCTGTCCATTTTCTTTCTTCTCTCATTGTTGTACTTCAATTCATGTATTTTAGACCCATGGCCAATATGCTTCTTAGGCTCTCTACTACATTTCCCATTTTCTGCTCCTCATGAGTTGGTCTTATTATCATCTTCTGATCTATATTCCATATCATTAGTTCTCCCTTCACCTGTGTCTATTTTTCTGTTGAGCCATTTATTCCATTTTTAATTTTCATATTTCTCATCTCCACAATTTTTCTTGAATATTATATGTTTGTGTTTTGCTTTGTTAAATTTCCCTGTCTTGCTTTTTTTCTTGAATGCATTTTGTTAAAGTTGTTTCGTAGATTATATCCTTTAACTTTAGTATCTGAACCACCTATAGTGAATGAAATATCAGTAGTGATATAGCACTAATGAGGCTCAAAGACACAATTCTAAGTGAGAGAAGCTGGTCATGGAAGAATATACACCATATGATTCCATTTATATGAAATGTGCTAGAATAAGTGAATCTATAGACACTGAAAGTAGATTAGGATTTCCAGGGGCCATAGTGTAGTGTGTATGTGTGTGTGTGTGTGTGTGTGTGTGTGTGTGTGTGAGAGAGAGAGAGAGAGAGAGAAAGAGAGGGGGGGAGAGAAGGAGGGGGAGGAGAGGAGCAGGGATTAGGGGAAATAAATGAATGAATATGATAAAACCTGCTAATGTATATGCAGTTTCTTTTTCAGGTAGTGAAAATATTCTAAAGTTGATATGGTGACAGATGAACAACTCTCTGAATATAAGCCAGAGAATTATTATTCTAAGTAGATAAATCATGTTATGAATATTATATCTTAATAAATCTGTTACCCCCCAAATAGAGGTGAAATAAAGATGCTTTTAGAAAACAGACACTGAGAAATTTTGTTTTCAGCAGACTCTCAATAAAAAATACTGGAGAGTTCTTGAGGTGGAAGGAAATTTTTGTAGATAGAGGCACACAAGTGCAGGAAGGAATGAAATGCAATGATTAACTGTGTGGATGAATTTTAATGAATATTGGCAGCTCGAGGTATATGATTTCATGGGGTTTAAAATACATTTCTTAATATCTCAAAAAGTATCAACCATATTAAAATAGTGTAGTGCTCTTAAATTGTCTTGGTAGTCATAACACTAATTTATAATAGTTTTGCTGAGTCAGGAATGTATGCTATTATCTATAGGCTGAGTTACTAAAAGAATTAATAAAGAGAATGGGTAACTAGGAAAAAATAGAATAATATAAAGGAATCATAGAATAATAAAGAATAGTAGATTAAACCAAATGTGGCAATAAAAAGGAAACTAGAACATGCAGATCAAATGTGAAACATGTACATTTGAACCTAAACATCAGCAATAATTTATGACAAGCTTTTATTAAAAAAAAACAGATTGAGTTAAAAAAAGAAAAACTTTTATTCTACTAGCAAGAGACATCTTAAATATATGGCCAATGATGTAAGTAAAAACTAGAAGATAAAACTATGTGACACTAAACAAAAAAAAGTGGTATGGTTGTATTAGTAGCAGATAATGTAATGTAGTGGTTAAGGAGGAAATCTCATAGTGCTTAAAGAGCCAGGGCACTAGAAAATATTTCTCTGCAGTTAATAAATAGCCAAAACAAATCAAATATTGAAAGAAATAGGAGGAAAAACAGAAAAAAAACTCAGTTATAGTGGGAGATTAGTGGATCTCTTTGCATAATAAGCAGATAAACAGCAGTAAGCATAGAGAAGACTCAAGCATCCTGTTGAAGATGTATCCTTTTCATTTATTGGGACAAAAAATAAATCTCAGGAAGTTTCAAAGAATTGAAATCATATAGTCTATTTTCTGACCACAGTGACATTCAGCTAGAAACCTACAATAAAGATACTAGATATTGAAATGCCTAGATATTTGGAAATGATGCAGTATACTTCTAAATAATCCTTGGTTCAAAGAATAAGTCCCATTGGAATTTAGAAAAACATTTTGAGCAAAATAAATGAAAATATGGCATATCAGATCTTGTAGGTTGTAGCTAAAATCTATGTAGAAGAACACTGTAGGATCAAATGCACTTATAGTTTTCCCTCCATGTTTGTGGGGATTAGTTTCAGGACCCCTTCCCCAACTATACCCAAATCCATGGATACTCCAGTCCCTTATGTAATAACATGGGGTAGTCATTGCCTGTAAGCTATGAACATCCTTTTGTATACTTTAAATCTTCTCTAGATGACTTACACTATATGATACAATAGAAATACAATGTAAATAGTTGTTATACTGTATTATTTAGGTAATAAGGATAAGAAAAATGTCTGTACATGTTTCCTACCTACACAGTTTATTTTCTGAATATTTTTCATTCATGTTTGGTTGAGTCCGTGGGTGCTGAACTGGCAGATATGGAGAGCCAAATGTAATTGAAAAGAAAAACTGAAAATCTTAAGATTTTAGAGTTTAGGGAAAAAAAGATCCCACTAAGAATGTAAGAGAACATTATATGTAGAAGACTGTTTCAACAAAGAACAGAAATGAATGAGATAGAAATCAAACTTGCAATAGAGGAAAGGCAATGTCATCAAGAGTTGGTTCTTTGAAAAGATAAGCAAAATCAATAAAAAGCCTCTGTTAAGTCGTGAGAGAAAACAAACAAACACAAAACAAAACAACAAAAAAAAAAGGAATCATGAATCACCAAACTCAGGTTTGAATATGGGGAACCACTATAACCCCTCAAGACATGAGGGGCTTGTGCAGGCTCAACAATGCACTGGTGGATTCCAACTGCAACATTTTTTTTTTTTTTTGATACCCGGGATTGAACTCAGGGACACTCAACCACTGAGCCACACCCCCAGCCCTATTTTGTATTTTATTTAGAGACAGGGTCCCACTGAGTTGCTTACTGCCTCACTTTTGCTGAGGCTGGCTTTGCATTTGTGATCCTCCTGCCTCCTGCCTCCGCCTCCTGAGCTGTAGTGGTTCCAGGTGTGTGCCATTGTGCCCAGCACAGCCATCACATTTTTATTCACACTCAAACCCTGAAACAGCTCCACTTGTTTTAGATATAACATGTCAAAAACAAAACTCCCAATTTATCCTATCTCCCTGACACCAGATAGCTTTTTTAAAAAAATTTATTTATTTATTTTTATTGTACTAGTGATTGAACTCAGGGGTGCTTAACCACTGAGTCACATCTCCAGCTCTTTTAATGTTTCATTTTGAGACAGGGTCTCACTAAGTTGCTGAGGCTGTCCTTGAGCTTGTGATCCTCCTGCCTCAGCCTCCTGAGTCTCTGGGATTGTAGGCGTATGCCACTGCACCCAGCCCAAATAGCTTTTTGTTTAGTGTTTGCCATGTTGATAAATGGTACCAGCACTTATTAATTTGCTTCAGCAAGAAACTCAGTATTTTGGGTCTCTGGTGGATCCTTCCACATCCCCTCACTCCACAGGCCTCTGGTTTTTCCTTCTTCCCTCCCCTTTTACCTTCTATCCCCCTTCTCCCTTACCTTCTCTCCATTTCTAATACTTCTACTGTTTTCCAAGCCACCTTCAAATTGACTGATTCCAGCAATGGTGACTACATGTATCTCTACGTTTTCATCTGCATGCCACAGAGCTGGTCCTGCACACATCCGCTTATAGCTCTTCTCTTGAGTCAAGTCTAAGCTCAGCTGTGGCCAGGAGCCTTCTGAGAGCCCTTGGCTTGCATTCATTTGGTGCCTTGACTACTCAGACTCCTGTGGCAAGACTTTTGCATCACTGTGTTTCAGTCCCCAGGATGAAAACAAGAACCAAAGCCACAAAGGTGACTCACTCGCTGTGCTTCTTAGTTTCCTGAACTCCAACTGGCTGCTGGGTGATCCTCCTGCCCACAGTCCTGAGAGCTCCCTGAGACCTGGCCTGTCTTACTTACAGTCACAGCCTAGCACAGAACATAGGAAGGGACTATTAACCTAAATAAGTGAATAGATGAAGAATAATGGATAATAATAATCCTGAAACAGTGTTGACACTATTTTTCACTTGAATAATGTGATACAGAAAATGAGAAAAGGTACCTATAGACATAAATATGTTCTAGCTTTTTCAAATAAAAAATGTATTTTTGGTAATTTGTGTATTTGATATGAAAGCATTCAAAATAATTCAGATATTTACCTACTTACCAGGTATCACTCTAAATTTAAGCTCTTAATGAGAGACACTTGCCTTTGTGTTTCTGCAGAACTTGGCAGAAGCTCTTGCTGTTGATTGGTGAGCTAACCATGTTCAGAGTTATGGTCTGGAAACTACCTAAATCAATTTCAGGACATTGCTAGTCTTACTTAGGTTGGTGGTCACAAATAGCATAACTTATCAAAGGTTTCTGAGGAAGTAAAATCCAACCACTTTCAAAGAATATGTACTCACATTATTTAATCACCGTATGTGTTGGATAAGTATAAGTGTCCTTATAATTTGTCCTAAAACATTTTTTAAAGTCCCTGTGTGATATTTATTCTGAAGAGCCTAAATAGGTCTCTAGGATTGTAGAAGGGCAGTGGGATTGTTGAGGTTAGTTGACAGGACTTATTTTCTTCTGATACCATGTAAATCAGTCTTTTGGTCTTTTCTCTTAAGAAAACTGACCAGGAAACTTGTATTTCTAAAGTTAGTTACATCTCTGTAGGAAACTAATATTTTTAAATGATGAAATGCATCATATTGTTACCCCTTGGAATCCATGGGGGATTGGTTTCAAGACCTCTGTGGAAACCCAGATCTGTGGATGTTCAAGTTCCTTAAATAAAATGGCATAGTATTTTCATGTAACCTACACCCATCCTCCTGTATAGTTTGTTATTTCTAAGTTGCCAAATACAATGTAAATGCTGTGCAAATTCTTATACTGTATTTTTAAGGGAATAATGACAAGAAAAAAGTCCGACATGTTCAGTACAGATGTAATTTTTTCTGATTATTTTTACTTCACAATTATTTTAATTTGTGTATGTGGAACCCATGGCTATGGAGGGCCATCTGCACATACTAATGAATATATGTGAGAGGTATGCATATTCTGAAGGATATTGAAATGAATAACATGTCCTTACTGTCCATTTTAGGACAGTGTGTGAGTCTTCCAACTTGTCCCTCTGCTGTGGTTATTATAGGGAGCCATTGCCCATAAAAGCCTAAATGATCAAACATGTGTTGTGTTGGTTTTAAGAATTACAAAAGGGACATGTGATTCTGCCTGTTGGAAAGCTCTCTTTCTCAACTTCTTTTGTTTGTTGTCTAAGTCTAGTTTCTTGTCTCTCTTGTGTTTAGAAGGAACCACAAAATTTAGGAAAGCCACAAGCTTCATGGGTGCCTAGCAGCAGAAGTACCATTTGAGGGAGGAAATGGACATAGCTATTCTGCAGATGACCAACTGATACATGTTGACTGCTTTGGTGCCACTCTTCGACGGGGATGAGTTTGGGTTGGGATGCTCAGGGGGCTGACAGTAAGCTTATTTTTGGAGAGAGCCAGGGCTCACAGCAATGCTTCATTTCTGAGCCACGAGTGGGCTGATTTGTGGGAATGGGACGAGTGCAATATGAGAGGCCTAGGTTTGCAGTTGCTTGAAATTCTTAACAATTCTACTTTTCAATTTTCAGTTTGCAAGTGGAGTAAGGTGGAACATGTTCTGGGGTCTTGGAGCCTCAATTCACTTGATTTCTCTTCCTGCTGCCTCCTCATACTAGAAGGGGATCTCAGCTCACTGTTCCTTTATTTCCTATTTGGTTTTCCCCTTCTTGCTTTTACCCAGTGTCTGCTCCTATCCTCTGCCTCTAGCAGGGAATTTGGGCTTTGGGGGAGTCTGGGTTAAGTGTGTGTGCTCGTTGGCATCTCAGGGCTAGGCATGTGCTGCCCATCTCTGCCTTGAGATGGCTGTGTCATGGTGTATTCATTAGGCAACTTATGGAGGCCAGTCAGTCACCTACCACCCATCCAGACACGGAGCACTCCAAGGGTGAAAGTTGCCTTGCCCATCTGCCTTCAGCTGTAATGACAACTCACAGGAAAGAGGTGACTGACTTAAAGTAACAATCGTGAAGTGTCTTATAAGCCTATGGGTCTCTGGGGCATTTGGTTTAGGCTAGTTTGATTTCTGCTGGGCTCCCTCCTGTCTCTGTTATCAGCTGGTGGGTCCTCTGTAGGCTTGGAGATCCAGGTTGGCTTCCCTCAATTGGTAGAGTTTCAAGAGCAACCAGAGAGGGCAACCCCAGTGAGCAAGTGCCCTGCACACACCTGCTTTGTCATGTTTACTACCACTCCACTGGGCAAAGCAGGACCTAGGCCAGCCCAGACTGCAGGAGTGGAGGAAGAATCTGCCTGTCAAGTTGCAAAATCACCTGGGAAGGGTGTGGATGCAGGGATGGGGGGATGAATCAAATGACACAGGCAAGTGACGTTGATTTGTGCTTTTCTTTAGACTTAGTTTTTCTTTTTAAAATTGGCATCTATTTTTCTACTTCTGAATTACTACCAACATTACTTTAAAGGGTAACCTTCAGGGACTGGGGCTGTCGCTGAGTAGCAGAGTGCTTGCCTAGTACATATGAGGCACTCTATCCTTAGCATCACATAAAAATAAACAAAATGAAGGCGTTCTGTCCACCTACCATTACAAAAAATAAAAAATAAATAAAAAAGGGTAGCCTTCATGTTTATTTATAGAGTGGTTCTGTAAAAATCTATTTAGGGGTTACACAGAAATTTTATTGCCTAGACTAGGATTACTGTAGACCTGCTGCCAGAACCCAGATAATTATTAAACTGCCCCAGTAACACTCCACTTCACTGGCTTAAGGAAGGGAAAGAATATATAAATCGAGACGTGACATCAGCCTTGTTTTAGATGTTTGGGGTTTTTCTGGGATGGTGAGCCAGCCAGATTTTTTTGAGTGCACTCTCTTTGTAGGAACAGTCAAAAGAACCCCAGAGGGACTTTGTATAGCCTCTCTACAAGGAGCAGAGGGCTCTTTCTCTGTCTCTAGAGAATGAGGGTTCATTTATATGGTGTGTTTTGACCCTGGGGGAGTGGCACAGAATGCAGCCTATCTGGAAGGACCTTATTGTGGATCTGGGACTGACTCCCTCCCGAGCAGCCCACCCCCTGCCAGAATCCTGGCCATAGGTTGACAGCCCGCAACCTGATCTGAAGTCTCCCTGCTGCGCCACTGTCACTACCCCTAAATTCCCTAATCGCCACCCTTCTATAATAGCCCTGTAATGCTATCTTCCCACATGGCTCCCTGCTTTGTCTTATGTCCTGAAGTGCCCGACAATGTCCTGGCCACCAAACCTACAGCCAAGAAAGGAGTGCAGGGGACATGCTGCCAGGGGATCAGGGTTGACATGAAAATTGTCGGAGTCAGGAAATTCCAGGGCCCTTAAGTCATCCGGGAAGATATTTGACATGAGAGGCCAAGGGAAGGGATCAGGTTGCTCCCTGTAAGCAGGAATTGAGGTCAGGGATTGGGCTGGCAGGGAAGTGTTGGAGTCCTTCACTCTGTAGGGAAATTTGGATATTTCTGCCTAAATCTTTATAATAATGTGATTGGAATTAACCCCAGTCGCTGCCCATTGTTTTGGAAGTTTATAACATTAGCTATCACTAACAAGATTGAAGAATTTCCTTTAGGGTACTTATCAATTTGTTTATTCAAATGATAACCGAAGCTGACCCTTGTCATCTCCCAAATATCTAGGGGGTTTTACTCTTTCAGTGTGTCAGTCCATCGGAAAAACCCTTTATTCTTGCTCCTTGGCTCATGTGATGGTTTAAATATTAATCTCACATGTCTGGGTGCAAGACTAAGGCAGGGCCTGCGTTGTGGAATGGCTTGGGCAGTGTGTGCTGACTTGTTTGGCATCCTCACAGTGCACCTGTGCTGTTAGGATCCCCTTTGGGCAGTTGCGTCTCATTTCTCTAAGGGCAGCTGATGTCTGATTATTTTCCCCTTCCCCACATGTGCTTCCTGGGGAACTCAGACACACATAGTCATCTTTTCTTTTTCATTTGAGGGACTCACTAACACAAATGGGGACGGATGTGCCCACCCATTAATTATGGGATTGGGGTGGTGACTTCTGGCTCAGGAAGTAATGGTGGTTTTCCTCCTGGAAGGGGGACTTGGGCAGTTGTATGGAAGATATTTGGGTCTCTCATAATTATAGCGACAGGAATACAATTGAGGAAGAACATCCATACATTTGGACAGTTGATTTAAATGGCACTTAATTCTGTGTTTTATTTGTATGTCATACTTACTCAATGAAACCGTCTTTTTGGGGGGCTGGGATTGTAGCTCAAGGTATAGCATTTGCCTTGCATGCCTGAGGTACTTATTAATTTAATTTATTAAAATAAATTAATAAAATAAAGATATTGTGTCCATCTACAGCATATATATAATTTTTTAAGGAAAAAAAGAGAAACCGTCTTTTTGAGAGAAGGAAGTGTTTCTGTGTTCCTGGGTACCCTGCCTGTGTCTGGCACATAATTGGGTCAGAATAGGGCTGTGGTGGTGGTTGATGATGTTCGGAATGTGAGGAGAGGAATGGTGAGAATGGGCAGTTAGGCTAAGCGTGGTGTGTGTGTGGGGGTCCTGTGTCAGAAGGCTCGGGAAATTGTATGATTTCCTGTTGTGATTTGGGGACAGCCTGGAGCACATTTAGATAGATGCCTGGCAGGCCAGGAGATGTCAGGAAGATGGGATAGTCACTTTTGGTTGATGGGAGTAAAATTAGAGAGTGCAGGATGGAGACGATATGCTAAACAGCCCGCAATGCCATTAAGGACAGGACTATATCTGTGGCCATCAGTGCACCCCTGCTTATGCCCCAGCTGAGGCTATGGGTACAGGGGTTAGGTGGGAATGGAGGGGACTGAAATCCTAAGCTAAGGAACCTTAGCCCTTGTCTCCACTGAGAAACAGGGAGGGATATGAGACATATGCCCTGGCCCTGGCCTGGATAGCTTCTGAGCACTCACTGTTAAAGTCTCAGGAGTTTTATGAGTCAATTGTTAAACACAGTTATTATTAAAAAATTGAGTAACAGAAACTTATAATTGAATAAAAAGATTTAAAAATGAAGGTAGTAAGTATTCAAAACACGTCACTTTCTAATCATCTGATTGCTGATCTCTGCTCCTGAGGGAGGGTACTTCTCACATAGTTGTGGGAGAAAGACTGTATTGGTGAGTTTTTGTGTATCAGTGACCCCTGTTGGTATTTGAAACAGACTGGTGGGAGCATTTAGCCATGTCCCTGCATGCTTTCTGCTCCAGGGTAGCACTTCCTCTCGTTCTTGGTTCTCTCCCTGGGCTGAGTGTGGACCACGACTTCAGCATGACTCAGACTCTTTTGAGGAGAAGCAAAGACTCTTGATCCAAAAGCTCCTTTCTCTGGACTCAGATGTTTCCAGGGGTGGAGGCAAAAATAAATTGTTATGGCTTAAAGGGCTTTCATTATGCCATCTGCTAGGCTGCTGATTCTATGTGGGATTAAGCATAAGTAAAAATGTTGACACTGCCAACAGAACTAAGTAAGCTTTATTAGTTAATACCAGCTGTAGAAGTTAAAAGAAAGAACAAGTTTCCAATGACTACAACTATACTAATGGCTGTGTGTGTTAACAAAAGTCCAGTTCTTAATGGAATTTTCCACCTAGGGATGATAAATTCTTACTTCAGTTCACTGGTGACCCTTGGCTAAAGGGGTGTCTTCTGCGGGACACTTCCTGTTGGCTGTTGCCATAGACCAGGGAGGGCACTCTCTTCTGTCTTTTTTTTGTTGTTGCTGTTGTTGTTACTGGGGATCTAATCTATGGGCACTTTATCACCCCCAGCCCTTTTCATTTTATTTTTTTAAATTTTATTTTTGTATTTTTTGGTACTTGAGATTGAACCAGGGGCACTTAACCGCTGAACCACATCCCCAGCCCTTTTTGTATTTTATTTAGAGACAGGGTCTCACTGAGTTGCTCAGGGTAATAATAAGTTGCTGAGGCTGGCTTTGAACTCGAAATCCTCCTGCCTCAGCCTCCTGAGCTGCTGGGATGACAGGTGTGTACCACTGTGTGGGCTCCTTTTTATTTTTTATTTCAAGACAGGTCTCACTGAGTTGCTGAGGGTCTTGCTGTGTGACTGAGGCTGGCATCATACTTGTGATCCTCCTGTGTCAGCCTCCCAAATCCCTGGGATTGCAGGTGTGTGACACTGCAGCCAGTTCCCCTGTCTTTTCCCCAAACCCTGGCTACACCTCTGACACCACCATAAATGGAGTTTGCCATTTTGATTTCCGTGTTTAAATGCCTTCATAAATCAGATGGTACATTGATGAAGTGCCACTCAGGAAGGTTGAATACACCCATATGCCTTTGGTTTGTTATTAGAGAAATAAGACAAGTGAATAAAATAGGATTAACCTTCAAATGATTTAACTAGGTATTTCTCACAAATACTAAAGAACAAATTCCTTTCATTCTGTTGAGGGATGTCAGCGTTAAGGAAGTGTGGTGTCTCTAGCAAGAATTGTTACAGATGCCAGTTCTGAATAAGCTGACATTCTAGATTTAACATGTTGAGGGTGTTGAGCAAAGCTTTCCCATCATAAGAGACTAATTCCTTGTTTGAAGTCTCACTTAGAGTGGCTTAGAGGCATTTATCTAGATGTTTTAAAGCAGCCACATATTTGTCTTCCCTTTTCCTCAATCTCCTATCATTTTGGCTGAGTCTTAACTCACTAACTAGATGAATAACAACAAGCCACTCTTACAACCTAAGAAACCAAAGGTGAAGTTATATGTTTGGATTTCTTCATAATGTTAATCTCATTCTTCTTTGTTAAAATGATTTTTTTTCTATATTTTGAAGTGCAATCATTCTAAATGTAACAAAATCCCTTTTTCTAATACTTGGAATTGAACCCAGGACTGCTCTACCACTGAGATACATTCCCAGCCCTTTTAATTTTATTTGGAGACAACATCTCACCAAGTTGCCAATATTAGCCTTGAACTTGTGATCTTCCTGCCTCAGCCACTGGAGTAGATGGGATTACAGTTGTGCACCACTGCACCCAGCAACAACCTGATATTCTTAATAACTTATCACAGTAAAGGTTTATTTCTTGATCTTGTCACAACCCAGGCTGGGTCACCGGAAGCTGGGCAGCTCCTCTCTTCTATGCACTGATGCAGGAACACAAGCTCCATTCATCTGGGGCTCTTTCGTTTTCTGGGGTTTGGTGTCTTCCTCTTTTTCCTCCGTGTCTGGCTACAGGCAAGAGTAGAAAGGTGCAGGGGTGTTATGGCAAGGCTTCTTGGGGACTTTCTTCACTTTCACCCACATTCTATTGTTTGTACTTCGTCTGTGACCAGAGCTCAACTATAAGGCTTGGATATGTAGCATTTGTGCCCAAGAAGAAAAGAGAATGGGGTTGGTAAACATGTGGCCTTGCCTTGGTCACATCAGAATGCCCAATGACACAGCTGCATGTTGGAGTGTGATGAGTTTTCAAGTCCCTTGAGGGTCTTGATCCATAGAGAAGATGTAGAGTACAGTGGCTCAGTGCATGACCTTGACCAGACTGCTAGTATCTAAATCCCAGCTCTACCATTTACCAGATCGTGACCCTGGGTGAGCAACTTAATATCTCTCTAGACCCAAGTTTCCTTATCTATAAAATGGGTTTAACAATAGAACAAAGAGTTCTTGTGAGAATCAAATGATTTACTGTGCCTATGTATTCAGAAGAGTTCCTGGAAGATAATTAATGTTAGTTGGTTAAATTTTAAAAAAAGAGACTAGTGACAAAGAGACCTAATTTCCTCTTGTGTGTGTTGTACTTTGGATATGTTGCCATTTGGATGGAACTGGTCTCTTTGAGTTCAACTGCAAAAATGTTTGTTGGATAACTATTATTTGCAGTGTGCCAGGTGTGACCATAGAATCTAAATAACTAGGCCTCTCACCAAGTCAAAAGAAACAGCATGTATTCCACACCAAATCTGCCTTTTAAACTTGGTGACTCTTAATCCATGGTTACACCAGCATCATGATCTTGGTCCCCACTGAGCAAATCCACAACTTTCTTTGTACCCTCTGAATGGAGAGTGGCAGATGTCTAGTGCCCAGAGGGCTATTTCTCCTGCCCTGTCTGTCTTTTGGGCCTGTCAATGCCAGTCCTTTAACAGACGCCTTGTCTGTCCACTTGGTACCTGGTTTGCTCCTGATCTATTTGCACTAGTGTATTACCTCTTCTAGTTAGGCTGCACAGTTCATCACGATGCTTGCTTTTATTTTTTATTTTTTTCTCTTTAAATGCAATTTTAATCCTTATTTTAAGCTAAGAATAATAGTTTAATGCAATAAGCTAAATTCACACAAAACCTGTATACTCTGAGCTACAAAAGTGGGTTTTGTAGCTACCTATGGTTTTAGTCAACCACACATTTCCACAAGTACTTACAAATATGTTTAAAAAATACTCTACCCCAAATGCTTATCCTGCCATTAGCTTATTAAACATTAGTAGTCATTCCTTCTACTAAAAGTAGATGATCGGGAAAATGAGTTCTAAAACTTAAAAAGTAACCTAAGTCCCAAAAGGTTTTAAATCAAAAAAATCTTTCAACATAGAAGCATCAAAATGAAACTTTAAGTTTCTAAAAAAAAAAAAAATCACTCTTTAGAAAATATTAAAACAAATTATCATTTAAGAACACATGAACTTTTTTACAAAACTTGTAGTTTCAAATATCATCTCCTTAACAGAAAAACCAGTTCACTATCTTTAATAACATCTCAGACCACTGTTGTCTAAAAACTTCAGAATATGTAAGGCATATGTCTCAGCTGTCATAGTCAAAATGACATTTAGATTTCACCTGTTAAACAGCTATAGTATAGCTTATAATGGCACAAGTATACCTACCACATAAATACTCCTTCATCCTTTAGATAGTCAAAAGTCAGAAGGAACTGCATAATTTGTAAGGTACTTTAACTTACATGTAGTCATTAAAACTCAGTAAGTAATTCAAGTATAGTCAGGTAAAGCCAGGCAATTCAAGGCTCAAGGATCACTCTAAAATGACAATGAAAATAAGAGCTGAAACTTTGTTTTTCCATCTTTCATTTACATGTCTAGATATTACGACATTATTGTACAAAATACACAATTATTATATATGATTTCCATAGAAGATAATGAAATTTCATGAAGTACAAAAATTATCAAGATCCGTAGTTTGCTTCATCAAATGCTTTTCTAGCTCATTTCAATTCTTCATTCATGGTAAGCAAGTCTTTAGCCCTAGCAAACTTCCTTGGGTCCTTTCGAATCAAGAAGACGATATCTTCAACTTGTACTCGACCTTGTCTTCCAATTGACATTGCCTTGTGGGTCATTTCAGAGATGAACTCTATGACAAGGTCTTCAAGAATATCCACTGACTCAGTGTAAGGATTCTGGTCATCCCCAAACCCATACATCATACATCGTAATTCTTTAGAAAAAAGTCTCTTTCTTTTACCCTGTCCACCTTCTGCACCTCCTCCAATTTCTTCATTTTTCTCCTCAAAGGTTGGGTCTTCTTCCTCATCTGCCATCCCACTAGCCCACAGCGCCTCGCTGGCTAGCTGCTGGCTGGTTTTACTCACGATGCTTGCTTTTGAAGGTTAGTGTGACTTCTGCATAGGATGCCCCCACCCCAACAGCAGACCGGGCTTAACATGCTCTTTCTCTCACAGCTGGATGACTGTACGCTGCAGCTGTCCCACAATGGCACCTACCTGGATCTGGAGGCCACACTGGCAGAGCAGCGGGATGAGTTGGAAGGCTTCCAGGATGATGCTGGGTAAGAGCAACTGTTGTTCCTGTCGACTGTTCCCCACTTACCAGAATATGTGGTGCATTGGTGGCTTAAAATACTTTGGAGAAATCACAGTAACTTTGACCTCTTCAAAAGGGTCCTGCAGGTGACTCAGTGGTGACTGCAGACCCTTTTCCATTTTTAGGAGCTTTTCCTGATAAAGCGACTCAGGGATAGCCCACCCTAGGAAAATTTCTGGTATTTTAATCAAACACATGGTACTTACCTTCTAAGTTATCTTTCTATTTAAATATCACAATTAAATGAACATCTTATGCCTGTAATTCCAGTAGCTTTGGAGTCTGAGCCAGAAGGATTACAAGTTCAAAGCTAGCGTCAGCAACTTAGCTAGGCTCTAAGCAACTTAGTGAGACCCTGTCTTAAAATAAAAAATATAAAGGGCTTGGGATGTGGCTCAGTGGTTAAGTGCCCCTGGGTTTAATCCCTAGGACTAAGAAACAACAACAACAACAACAAAAACCCCATCAATATCTTTTAGATTTTAGTGGATTGACAACTGTTTTAAACATTGTTTATAATAATCTGCTGGATATTTCATTTTCTTGGCAGATGCCCTCATAGTTGGTTTTATATGCTGTCATATTTTCAACTCATTACAGTGGAGAAAATAATTATTAATTATGTTCATGAACACCAAGTTACATTTAGCCTATATCTAGATTGCTTAATATTTCTGATTATCATGAGTCAGAGTGAAACAATACTGACATAACAAACAGGTGTGTACAGAAGGTGAAATCTCTGTTAGAATGTGCACAGGGAGTCAGCCATTTGGTTGCTGAAGTCACCTCCTGATGGGGCCCCTGCCTCCCTTTCCACATCTCCATCCATCTTCAACCAAGTGTATCTCTGATTTTATCACTTTCCTTAGAGACCTTCAGAGGCTCCCTAAATAATGCTCAGGTGTCTTAATCTGGTATTCAGAGACCCCCAAAAGTCATTTGAAGCTATCTTACCCAATTTAAAAATACAGTCAGGTAACAACTGTCTGAGAGTATTGATTTTTCATAAATAAGCTCAAAGAGTGGGGAAAATAGCTCAAAGAATTGGAACCTTCTTAGTGTTAATTTCATGTAGCTCTCTGACTCAGGAGTGAGATGGTGGTCTCATGGGTTTCCCATTTTAATACTCTTCACAACTATGGTCATTCTTCTTCTAATTGTTCCTCTCTCCTACTGAAACTCCATGATGTTACAACTGTTCCATCTGAATCTCTAGCATCTAGCACTTTACAGGCATTTAGTGGATATTTGTGGTCAGGTGAATGGAACAATTTTTGAATTGATTCCTGAGTGGCATGGCCACTGAGCACCAAGGAGACTAAGAGTCTTGACAGGATCTAGCAAGGATCCTGAGAACACCCTTCATGCTCCCTGTGTGAGGGCCCTAAAAGTAGTGGATGCTGGGAACCACCACCATAGGCCCATCCGCCACACTCTGGCAACACGGGTGTCCCTTAAAGAACCTTTCTGGCCTCCCTAGTCACACCAGAGTCTACTCTCCATCATTTTAAAAATTAACATTATAGACTGATAGATGCAGGGAAATTCCATTGTGATATTTTTTTAATAAGTATCTGGCAATGACATTCATTTATGTAAGATGTCAGGGTGCAGGCTGGATGACAGTCTAATTGGATGACTTCATGGCTCATTGATCAAACAGACCCTAGGAGTGTTATGAGTAGATCATTGTCAACTTGAAAAATGTTTAAATTGGTGTTATGCTTGAAGATCTTATCCTGTTTGATTTTGTTTCTTTTTCTTACCAAAACTTGAATAATTTAGAGATGGCAGCTCAGGGGGAAAAGTGTTGATGTATCAGATGACATATAAGAATAAAGGGTGAAGAAGGAACTAACATTTATGGAGCATGCTAAAGTCACATTTATGCCAAGCACTATTCTAGGCACCTATTTACACGGTCTTTGTTTAATAGTTCATTTTCATAAGAGTCATGTAATTGTATTTGTATCTATTTTTTCCCTCTCTGACACCTGAAGGTCAGAAGTTTAATTACATGTCCAGAGTGGTAGAGCCAGGAGGTGGTGAGCCATATCTGAACACAGGTGTGCCCAATTCTCAGGTCTATAGTCCTCTGCCACCCCAGGGGCTTCTGGGCACCAGCCCTTCAGGGTCTACTCAGCATGTGCATTGCACCTTTGGTGATGGGTGTCTGGTTTACACAAGGACATCTGTTCTGATCTTCAACACTGCTTCCAGTGAGAACAACATGCAGCCATACTGCAGAGTGGCTCCCAGGAAGACACCCTTGTCACCATCATGCGTCACTGACACTGCAGCTCCAACTGGTGACACCAGCATTCAATTGTTGGGTGTTCTTCCACAGCTGCTCCCAAAGAGCCAGGGGATCCTGGGGCAAGCTCGCCAGGGATCATGGTGCCTGCTTTCTCATTTTTGTTCTCGTCTGAATCCTCACCTGGCCATGGGTCCAACAAAACAGGTAGAGTCTAGACGCCATCTTTGCACTCTAATAGTGAGAGATGCTGGGAAAATGAATTACAGCATGGGGGACTCAAGACATGGGGAATGGCAAACAGGGGAAGTTGGCCCGAGAGATGGTGGGTAGCTACATTTTGGACACATGTGTCTCAAACTCACCCCAGAGGGAGGTTTTATATCTTTGAAAAGGTCTTCATTTATAGGACCCACCCCTTGTCCTTTGGGACACACCCAAGATGATATCCCCTTATGGTCTGAAAACGTGTGAAGGAGCTACCTCTTTTGATCTCCTGGTGGGGGCCCCTGCCTGTTCCTAGTCCAGGTTGCAGAAAACCTGCTAGGTTACCTGTTATCCCCAGGCTATTTACCACCATCGAGCCCGGGAAGCACATAGCAAGTCCCTGGGCACTGGCCAGCAAGCAGTGGCAGATTGAGCCCCGCCCACATGGGTAAGCAGGGTCTTTGGGTTATTTGCTGTGTCACTTGCACTGAGGGTCCTTATTAGATCCTCTCCCAGATGTGTGGCGTGTGGCCTAATCTGTGGCTGAGAACTCATGTATCCCATCATTAGGAGTTAAAATAAAATTATTCCCTGTTTAAGATTTGGCCTTTTAAGGTATGAAAGTGGCACAGGGAGGTATTATTTTGGCCCTTAATTTCTTTGTGTAAATGATAGGAAAATCTCTGCTAATATTGTGCCCATCTGATGAATATAGATGGAAACTGTGGTATTTTTCGCATGGTGTGTTCTGAGTTGAGTTTCTTTGCTGGAGGGCTTCATTTCTTTGTTCTTGCCCACTATACTGCTCTTTTGTGCCAAGACTAAAAACTAACTTATCTGTTGTTTAGAGTTTTCACTCAGGCTATCAAAGAAGAGGAGAAAGACCTTCAAAAGTGGAAGGACAAAGCAATTATTATGAAAAAAAAAAAAAAAAAAGGGCAGCAAGGTCTGTCCATTGCTTTCCAAGGTGTGGGGGGGTGCGGATTAGCAAGGAAAACATGATGTAGTGGAAACAGAAGCTTCGAAGCCTCTAGGTTATTCCTGACCCCACTATTGTGTGACCTTGTGCAAGCCACTTTAAGCTTCTGATAGTTTACAAAATGGGGACATTTATAAAATTTATTTATGCAAAAAGGACAGTATTTCCCAACTCCATTTCCCTCTCTGTGTGAGCAGGGTCTTCTGCAGGGTCTCTGGCACCCCTGTTGGGGGTTGTACGGTGGTTAGGGACACAGGCTTTGTGTTTAGTCTCATGGCTGGGTGAGTATGGGGATACAACTGCACCTCTCTGAACCTCAGTTTCCCTATAATATTATCATGATATTGTCTCCTTAAGTTGTTTTGAAGTAAAATGTGATGGTGTACCTAAGATGTTAAGTTAGTTCCTGGCACTCAACCCACACATTCAAAAATCGTAGCCATTAGCACAAATATAGTGAAAATTTGGGAACAGATTTTACATTGAAATGGAGGTTGTGGAAGGAAGAAATGAAGAACCCCCCTTGCTTCTTCAGACAGTTAGCTTCAGCTGAGAACAGGCCTGCAGCTGAGGAACTTGTGGAATCAGTGGTGAGGGGCACGAGGGGTCTGCTGCACTCACTCCCCGTGCACAGCACAGCCCAAAGTACAGACCACCCACACCTGCCCCATTGCGCTGGGGGAGAAGCTGACCCTTCAGAGGACTGGGAACTGTTGGGGTGAGTTCAGTGCTAGAGTTAGGCCAGCTGTCCCTGAAGACTCTGGAAGAAACTGCTTAGAAATACTAGTCTCTAGTTTCTGGGCTTCAGGAGGTTTGGAAAGGGCCCTGAGAATCTTGTTTTTTAAAAAAGCTGTCCCAGGTGGTCCGACGTTTGGTCAGGACCTATAGCAGTGGTTCTCAGTCTTGGAGAATATTGCAAACAACTGAGGAGCATTAAAAACTTCACCTTCCACGTTCAGCCTCGGGCTCATAAAATTAGCACGGGGAGCGTGGGCCCAGGCCGTGGCAGTTGTAAAAGCCACCCCAGGTGAGTCCCACGTGCAGCCTCAGGTGAGACCACTATATAAGGGACTCAGCGTTCTCAAACAGGCTGCAGGACGCCAGAAGGAGTAGAGGTGCTTCTATGCTGACTGCATGATGGCCTGAGAGCGGCTGGCCGTGTCCCTTGCCATCCTAGACTGCAGGACAGGAGGAGGAAGGCAGCTGGTAAGTGTGGGGGCCTGAGCTGGGCTACAGGGTGTGGGCTGGAGTCTGCAGAAGACAATTTACCTGACTAATAGGAGCTTTCTCGAACCAGTCTGATGAGCGGGGTGGGTGGAAAGGACTTGGAGCAGGGGTTGGGCAGGTGAGGCCCACTGTAGGGACAAGAAGGGAGTGACCTAAACCTGATGGCTGAGAACTGTGAGCCTGGATGAGTCGGGGGAGGTGACGGACGCTGTGATTTAGGAGGCTTGGTACCAGCCTGTGTGAATAGGACAAATGGGCCCATGACATTATGTGGAGTGTGTGTGGAAAGGGGGAAGTGGAGCTCTCACTGGCAGTTTGGGGAGGGGGGTGTGTTTATACACTTGAGGTTGTGATAAGCCACGACTAAGTTGTGAGCTGGTCTGTGAGAGCTTGGCCTGGGACACAGGTGAGATGCATCAGGGACCAGAGAAGCTGGGAGAGAGATGCCTTGGAGGGAGGGTGCTGCACACTTCAGAAGCCTTATCCCTGGGGCACAGGCAACACAGTGAGATGAGTAGGATCTGCTGGTAGGGACCAAGGGGTTCGCTGTTACTCAAGTGGCAATATTTGGATGACCAAGTACTATATCTCAGCAAAAAGTTGAGTTTAGCTGCACATAACCAACAACCCAGACAGGGGCTCACCCTGGGTAGAGTAGGGATAGAATCTGGGGTGCCTAACCACTGAGCCACCCGTGTCCCCAGCCCTTTCTGAGATGGAGCCTTGCTGAGTTGCTTAGGGCCTCACTAAGTTGCTGAGGCTGGCCTCAAACTTGAATCCTCCCGGGATTATAGGCATGGGCCACGGGGCCTGGCTACCATTTGTATATTTTTTCCATGGGAAAAGAAAGGATATTAGTATGAAAAGATAGTCTTCAGACTGGAAGAAAGCATTCATAAAGCATTTATTAAAGGATGAAGTCTTAAAAACTCCACAACAAACCAAACCACCCAATTACAAATAAGACTTAAATAGAATAAGGCTGCACGTGGGACTCACCTGGGTGGTTTTTACAACTGCCACGGCCTGGGCCCACGATCCCTGTGCTAATTTTATGAGCCTGAGGCTGAGCGTGGAAGGCGGAGTTTTTAATGCTCCTCAGTTGTTTGCAATAGTCTCTAAGATTGAGAACCACTCATAGGTCCTGACCAAAGACCGGACCACCTGGGACAGCTTTTTTTAAAGAAACAAGATTCCTCGCCAAGGAAGACATTAGGGTGTTATATGGACAGATGCTCAATTTAATGTAGTTAAAACCAATCCCGTTACATTCATCTTAGAATGGCTGAAACCCCAAACACGCCATCAAATGCTGGTGAGCACGTGGAACAGGACATTTCCTCACTGCTGGTGCGAATGTTACTTTAACAGTCTGTTTCTTGCACTGTAGCAGTGGGTGGCCAAGCTCCCAGGTAGTTACGCAAATGAACTGAAGATTTGCATCACCACAAAAACCTGTGCATGAATGTTTATAGCCCTTTTCCTCGTAATTGCCCAAACCTGGAAGCAATCAAGATGTTATTTAGTAGGTGAGCAAACTGCAGTATATACAATGTTACTCAGTTATTTAAAAAGAGCTATCAAGATGGAAAATTCAGAGGAAAAATATTCATATTGTAAAGTCTGTGAACTCTGTACTGACTACAAACCTGGCCTTCTGTAAAAGGCAAAACTATGGCCTCAGTAAAGGGCTTCGGTAGTTGCCAGAGATGGGGATATGGGGGCTGGGTATTGGGGTGAGTAGATGGAGCATGGGGCATTGGGGTGATAGGACTATGCTGTCGTTAGTGTTGGCTACAGGACATATTTGTGAAAACCCTTAGAACTGGTCAAAACAAACAACCCTGAAGCAAACCATGGACTGAATAATAATTGGTACACCTGTCTAACACCTTGCATGGTTACATTTGTTAACAGGCAAGGTGCTGTAGGGTGTGGCCACAAGGGTATATCTGGAACACTCTATTCCCTGCAATTTTTCTATAAACATCCACTCTAAGAAAATGGTGGATAAGTAGGCTATTTCAAGGACAATGTTGATTCCATGGTGTTCCTAGAACTCCAGCTCATCTCTTTGCCATCCTATGGGTCTGGCTTTAGTCTTTCATGCTTTATCATAACTACAATATGGCTCCTCCCATTCCATTATATGAAGGCCTAATGCACCTGTGCTCCATCTACTCGCCCCAATTCCCATTATATGAAGGCCTGTATTGGCTAGGGCACAGACTTCTCAAGTCAAATCTTAAAATATGACAGCTAAAATAAATTTAGGGCTGGGGATGTAGCTTAGTGGTCAAGGGCTTGCCTTGCATGGGTAAGGCCCTAGGTTTGATCCTCAGCATCACATAAGAAATAAGATTAAATTCTTTTTTGTGTGTGTGAGAGCCCAAATCTAGTCCCTGTTCTTGGAATTGGTAAACCAGGTATGGCATCAACAAAACGAAGATCCTATTTCTGGGTTTGAGGTGGCTGCTTTAATTCTTACCATATCATCCTCATCTCGGCCCCTTGAGGGAAAAGAATAAAGGGAGTGTATCCACGTTCCTGTTGACATGACTTCTCACATGCTGTTGCCCAAACTTGAGTTCATGGTCATACCATGAGTTGTGGACTTGTGTCCAGCTAACCTTCTCCATTACTCTGGATATTGGGTGACAGTCGTCCCTGCCTCAGAGGGAAAGGGTGAAGAGATCCCTTACCTGTCCTTAAGGCTGTGTGTACCCTGCACAGATTCTTTTTCTAGAATGACTTTGAGATAACCCTCTAAACAGAGGGATAGCATCCTAGCGTCTAAATATTGGTGCTCGCTGGGTCTGCTCCCCGTTTAAAGAGCTTTCCAGAAGCTCCATCAGCAATTTCCACCAATAACTCGCTGAGAACCTTGCTGCATGGAGGATGTACATTGTCACCCCAGACAATGTTTTTAAAATACTTCTTAGTTGTCGATAGACGCACTACCTTTGTCTTACTTTTTACGTGGTGCTAAGGCTCAAACCCAGTGCCTCAATACATGCAGGCAAGTGCTTTACCACTAAGCCACAACCCCAGCCCCAAATAATGGTCTTTTTATAAGACGGGGAATATGGGTACAGGATAGGTAACCAGCAGTGCCTGCTCTGCAAGGAGAGAGGTGTTCTGAAGAGTGAGCAGTTAAGTACACGAGACCACAAGGTCGGGCTTTGAGAGGAACCAGGCATGTCAAGGAGATTTAAGATGCCCTTGGGAAGGGGGAATCCAAAGCATAGGGAGCTGAGAATGGTGGGGGATCAGTGGGATTGCCTGGAAGCTGTGGATGTGTCAAACAAGGGCTTCTCTGCTTTTGGGGGAGAGCCAGGTGTAGAAGGTAAGGAAAGAGGGTCTGGATATGGGGGGATTTAAAGCATGCACAGAAATGAACAAAATGGGTCTTAGCTCTTACATCTAAGTATCAAATTCCTAGGAAAGTCTCCATAGCCTCGGGTTAGGCTTAGACATGACACCAAGATCACAAGGGA
Organism: Callospermophilus lateralis; assembly: GCF_048772815.1. NCBI lineage: Eukaryota > Metazoa > Chordata > Mammalia > Rodentia > Sciuridae > Callospermophilus > Callospermophilus lateralis. The sequence goes on along the minus strand of NC_135321.1, from coordinate 34,986,356 downwards.
CAAAAGAAAAATGCAAATTTGACTTAATCAAAATGATTTTTTTTTACCTCAAAAGACGTCATTGATAGACATTCTGAAGCTGAAATTTTCACTTTAAGTCATATCTGATAAGGGACTTACATCTAGAATAGAATTTTTTTGCAATTTAATAATAAACCAATTAAAGCAACAAAGGATTTGAATGACTTTTCTCTAATTAAAAATACAGTGGCCAACAAGCAAAGGTGCTCAATATTGCAAATCCTTAGGAAAAGAAGGATCAAAACCACGAGATGTCACTTCATACCTGCTAGGATCAAAATGACAGTAATGTATTGATATTGGACCCTTTATGCATTACTGATGGGAAAGTCGTACAGTTGCTTTGGAAGAATCGTTCTGACAGTTTCTTAAAATGTTAAACTACATAGCCCTACAATTTTATCTCTAGACATAGGCAAATGTTTTATCTCTTTGGTCTGGGTAAAATTTGGTTTTTGGTACTAGGGAATTATACCAGTGGTATGTACTTAACCATAGAGCCACATCCTGGACCCTTTCTTTAGTTTTAGAGACGGGGCCTTGCTGAGTTGCTTAGGGCCTGCTAAACTGCTGAGGCTGACTTTGAACTTGACATCCTCTGCCTCGGGGATTGCAAGTGTGTGCCACAGTGCCTGGTTTACCTAGGTAAGAATTTGTACTATTAGTTATATTAACTCCAAAGTGGAAACAACTCGTCCCTCAACAGATTTATCAAGAACATTGTCTAGGACTGGGGATGTGGCTCAAGCGGTAGTGCGCTCGCCTGGCATGCATGCGGTCCGGATTCGATCCTAGGCACCACATACAAAGATGTTGTGTCCGCCGAAAACTAAAAAAAAAAAAAATAAATATAAAAAAAAACCCCAAACAAAATACTCCTGATAAATCCTCATCAAGGATTTGTCTCTTAACAAGAACAGTGTGTAGCACCTACCGCATTCCAGCTAGCCAAATGCCACATGCATATCCAATAGAATATTATTGGGCAATAAGAAGTGAAGTATGAATACATGTCATGGGATGGATGAGGCTTGAAAACAGACCAAGCAGAAGAAACCGGACATACAATGACGCTGTGTAATTTGTATGAAACATCCAGAAAAGGCAAGTATATAGAGACGAGGTAAACTAGTGTCGGGCTGGGTGTGGCACTAGGCAATGATGGTAGATGGGCATGAAGTTTCTCTTTTGGGAAGTGTTAAAAAAAAAAAAATTTGCTGATTACTGATACATTAATAGTTGTACAGCCATCAATTTTATGGTCCCTAATTATACCTCATTAAAGGCTACAAAGTTGTCAAGGAATGCTCATGGATGAGACTCTGGCTGAACTTGTGACAGGTTGGGCTGGGTATGGTAAGAAGTTCCAGCTTTTGTGATGAGAAATTATGGTGGAGGAGAGAACAGCAAAAAGACAGTGGAACTGGCCTCTGAGAAGGCACCCAGGAATCGGAGTTTTGGTTCCCTCTGGACACATGCAGAGGCTTCATGCTTAGGTCACAGGATGTATACTGCAGGGAACTTCCCACTGAATCCTGTGTATCTTGGGACTCTTTGCTCCTTGCAGTTAGAGCAGGTAGCTCCTTGGAGACCTGTCGCCAAACGTTACACAGAAGGGACAAGCTTCAGTAGGGTCCCTTGAAAAAGCTCATGTTAATTCCCTGGAATTTTAATTGAGCAGGAAAGAAGCAATAACAGGTCATTGCTGTGGATTCTTGAATGGGTGATTAAAAGGAGAAAAGGGAAAGATGGGAGAGGTGGAAGAAACGAGAAAAGGCAGACTGACATGAAGAAGTAGATAGCCAAACAGGACAGGAATGGAACAAGGGAGGTGAAGGTGGCTGGGAGACTGCCACCCTGTACCCTTATCAAGAACATTGTTTAGCACCTACCGCCTGCCAGGCATGTCCCTAGCACACTGCTTGCATGAGCTAATCCAGTTCTCTCACCCTGCAGAGAAACTAGGCATTATTATCCCATTTTACAGACTTGGCTTAAGTAACTTTCAAAGATAACACAGCTGGCTTGAGTCTGGTGTTTTCTTAACCCCCATGTCCCCCAGTCTAATGGGAGAGACTGGATTATTTTGGGAGGCCCGTATAATGGCAGCTGGCTCTTAGACATTGAGCTTCTAAGTAAATTAATCTCAGCATGTCCTTTTACTAAATGGTGACTGGTTGAAATCCCCCTTCATCTCTTTAGCCCCAGGCAAGAGTGTTGACTGAATCTTCCAGCTCTGGAAGCTGTTAAGAGATTTCTATTTGGGCAACTGCTGAGGGACCCTGGTCTTGCAGGATAGTTAACCATGGGATTCTAACCTTAATAGATCTATTTCTTATGAGATTGGAGGAATATTGGGGGTCATTAGTTCCACTGTTGGTTCCAAAATGATCAAGCCTTTGACTCTGCTCAATATAAACCCTTGCTCTTATCCCAAGGCCTTTGGTTTTCCTGCAAAAATGTGCCCTTGAGAGGGACAGAATGGAGACACGGGCTTCTGGAAGCCTTAAATGGTTAAATCAGACTTTTGCTCCCCCAAGGCCATAGGCATTATAAGAGAAACTCGTGTTTTCTGAGATTCCAGGAAGTGATGGGAGATTTAGTGGTAGTGCCATCGCATCCCTTGTACACAGGCCTTGACAGGCATTCTCCTTGAGTTGCACATCTGTTTTAGATAATTCCATTGTCACTGGGTTGGTGTTGGCCTTGGATGTGGCCTCAGGTTGAGGTATGGCCACTGGTTCAGAGGAGCAGCTGGCCTTGAGCTTGAGCTGTTTCCCTGCATTGGCCACGCTGATAACTGCTCTGGGAGGATTCCAGTCCCGTTACCAGAACCCTGAGCTGCCTCCAGGGTTCTGGTACTCCGTATATTCTCCCCCGCCCCCAACTGCTACTGAAGGGTGACTGGGAAGATATGGTAGTTATAAAAGGGCTCTGGCACACCCATCTCTGGGAGATAAGGGTCACTGAAGTGCTTACCCTAGTGTCCAGTGACAGCTTCTCCAATTTCATTTCTGCAACGTGGAAGCTCCAGGAAGGTGGGTACCAAAGTTTGTATTGGGGGTCCCTGGAGTAAACCATACCAATAAGCTCTCTATCCATATATCCCAAGAAACTTTAGGGAGTGGGCTTATGTAATTGTGGGGCCTGACCTGTGGGTAGGCCAGAAAGCTTGCAAATGCAGGTAAGAACTGCCGTTGCTGTCTGAACCCTCTTGGGAATCCTCCAGAACTTGGGGTATTCAGAGATGTTATCTTTGGCCAATTCATGATCTATCAAAGATCACATGATGCTTACTATTGAATTACAACTGTGATGTGGGTTACAGAAATTCCTTGGGATTGGAAGCCATCAGGGCTTTACTCCTGGCCAGGTAAGACAAACACACCTGCTGGGCCTGCCCTACCTCAGAACATCTTCTTGGCAGTCAAACAAAAGGAAGTCCAATAATTCAGTTCAAAACACCTAATGGAATTTTTTTCATAGGATAACAAGAGTTGGAAGAAAGTGTCAGAATTTTTTTCTTAGGAATAAAATTTTGCAGAAATCTGTTCATAGAAATCTCAAACTGGACTTCTATAGATGGGCCAGGTGTTGAATATCTGTAAGCTTTTAAAAACTAATGCCCGGTATGTAGGAGGTGTAAACCAGTCAAACGCAAAAATGGACAGGCTTTACCGCAACTCGAAGGCAGCTCGAGATTCTCCACCCCTTGAGCAGTTGCCGGGCTGGAGGTTAGCGTGTAGTTTCTAGGACTATAAAACTGGTTTTTCTAAAGAATCAACCTGTTATCATTATCTGATCTCCAGAGTAAAAATAACCAATGCAGTCACTACTGTGAATAATTCATAACTTATTAAGTGTGCCTTGGCGAGTTCTAGGGCCTCTTCTCTCTCAGCCACAGCACCAGGAAGTAGGAACCCATGCCCAGGCTTTCCCCGTGGGGAGAGATGAGGCTAGGACAGAATTCAGCCACTAAGTGCTGCTGACACTGTCATACTGTGGCCCTGTTTAACCTCTGCCCCTTGCCCCTGTCTCTAGGCTTGAGGTCTCTGTTCAACCCCAGATAGCAAGGACTCGGGTTCTCTTCCTTCCATATCCTACCTGCTGCTCTGTACTTAATAAGGGCAGGCACTATGGAGGGTAGGCCCTGGTAGGAGTGGAATTGGGGAGGACCCTTCTCACTGAGAACCAGAGTGAGACAAACTAGTGCGATTGGGGGTGGTGTCAGTTGGCCTAGCTGATCATGAATGGCCTGTAAGTGCTCTTCAGTGGATTCTCGTCCTGAAAGAGGACAGAAAAAAGCTGAGACAACTGAATTTATACCCGGCAGAACAGCTCTGATTGCCCTGTGATTTGTTTCCTTTTCCTGTAACTATAAAAAATATAGCTATGGGAATGATCAAACAATTGTTACATTCCAGGAATTTCACATCACAAGCCCAGATCTTAAAAAATTTTCCAGCATGGTCAAGCATGACTATGTGCAAACTCTGTGGCTAGGACTTGACAACAAAACACATGTGCCAATCTAACAAAATTGGTCTGTTTTGCTTCCTTGAAGCCCTATAATGTTGCATTATTTCAGGGTAGATTCTGGTTCAGTTTGAGACCCTGCTTATTAGAAATCTTTCAGGTGGCTGTTGATCAACAGCATTGGGTAAATTTGTTGACTCTCACACTGTTTTGTCACCTGTTTCCTTTAGGAGGGGCAAGAAGCACAGCATCATCTTGAGGACGCAGCTGTCTGTGAGGGTCCATGCCTGCATCGGTGAGTGACATCTACAGCCGGGCATGTTTGCTGTTCATACTCGGAGATCAAACATGGGCTGAGAAATATCACTGTTTCAAATTGAGTCATGTCATATGCTTAGTCCACACCTATGGTGGGCTCTTATAGTTTTAGTGGAGCATTTTGAGCAATGATTTCGAGTCCTGTTTCATCTTGGCTGCTTTTGCTCTTCAGATGTGACTGGAGCTTGAATTTCAGATTGCTAGTGAGATTCTTGCAGTGCTGGGACAGAAGAGGTTCTTCCCCGGCTCTAACCAGTGTGAGCCTCTAGTCTTTGGTGTGATCCTTCAGGTGCTTCTTGGTGGATCTGGGAAGCCCATTTGTGGGGAAGCAGATCTGATGTTCTAGGCTTGGCCAGATGATTGCAAAGGAAATCTTGGGTCAGTGAAGGCACATGTGGATATAGAGCAAAATGGTATTACTTGGATGAATATACTTGAGGTTCAGAATGGCTTGCCCGAGGTCAATTGAACACTGCAGGGACCATTCCTGTAGCCACTGGGTTTGCTGAAACCCTTGGTTTCCCCACCTGGAGACACTGATTCAATGGTGGAAAGCAGATTTCTTGGCTAAAATGGACAACCTCATGTAAATGGCCTATAACATTGTGGGCCGTTTCCTCCTGGCATTGGGTCAAGCTGCAGCAAGAACATAATCTTCTAAGAAAAGGAACTAAAATTCACTTTGTGTAGAACTTCATATCTGTAATTTTGCTTTTAATATATGCAGTGGTCTTCATTCAGGTCTCTAATTAGAAAATAATTTTTATTGAGTCCCAGTCTGCACCTGGAATGTGGCTTCATGGGTGGAGTGAAAGAAATGGTTTCTGGTGGTTTTTTTCCTTTTTGCTTTCTTGGAGAGCAGGGATGGATGGGGGGAGCTAGAGATGGAGGGGAATCTGTCATTTTACTTCACTTGCAGTGAAGTGGTGAGGTTGCAAGTAAGAATGAGGCTCTGACTCTGTAATCAAGAGTGACTATGCAGGTGACTTCAGATGGGAAGGTCAGGATGTTGGGAGGATTTAAATGTTTTGGGAAATAAGTCTTGGACCTGCATCCAACCTTGGCTGTTCTACTTTATAACTGCTGGTAGCACTGAGTGACTGTAAAACATACATGGGCTTGAATTATATCTATTCACTTGCTTTTTAATTACCTGCCCATAATTTTTCAGTTATATGTATCAATTTTCTCCCTAAAGAAAATGCTTGTAACTCATCACTTTGGATAAACCTTCCCCTCTTCAAATTCCAATCTAGGATAAAGCCAGGCACATCATATATGCTGAGCACACCTAAAGGTCAACAATTACACATAGCTGACAGCTTCTAGACACTTGGGACATGTGTATACACTGGCATTTCCTAGGGACAAGAAAACGGACTGTACGAAAAAGGGCTCAATCAAACTCTGAACAGACTCCTTCTAAAAACAAAAACTATTCTTTTGCAGTATATACTTAAATTATATCAAGTACAGGAGTTTCTCCAAACAACGTCAATGTTGTTGACTCTCTCATTAACGTCTGTTCTGAAGTCCTGTGTGATGGATGAAAAACGGCCATCCTATCCCATGGCGTGCTCAGCACAGTAGCCAGCTGAGCCAACTCTTGACTGGGACACTCCTGCCTCCCTGCTGCAGGGGCTCAACTCGTTGCTGAGAGTGTGTGCACTTAAACCTCCTTATGTCAATTGCACCCATCATTGGAATTATGTAACTTAATGATCCCTAAGTATTTTATAAATGGAAGATATGAATATACAAGTTACTGCTTTGAAAATTCACTGGATATTCTGTGGGAAATAGGTCATTACAAAAGCATTTGTCAATATAAGTGGGTTATAACAATTCTGAGAGGTGGAGAATGTGAGAAACTCTACAACTCTTTTCTGGGTGCTGGGGATTGAACTTGGGACACTCGAGCACTGAGACACATTCCCCAGCTCCGCTTCATATTTTGTTTGGAGACGGGGTCTCACTGAATTGCTTAGCACCTTTTGCTGATTCTGGCTTTGAATTCACAATCTTCCTGCCTCAGCCTCCCGAGCTGCTGGGATTTCAGGCCTGTGCCACTGTGCCTGGCTAGAAGATTCTACTGTTGACTGTCCTTGGTTCTTGCTTGAACTGGAGGGGCGGGGGCGGGGGAAACAGATGGGAAGTTGTAGACCATGTTTTTAGCATGGTTCATGAAAGAAGATCCTCATGGAAGTCCAGTGAGTAGCTTCTCAAAGAACCAGTTTGGCCTCTTCATAGGTAAATTATGGCATGTGGTCCCTGTAGGTACAAGTTCTCAGTGTATGCATTGGTTTTTAAAACATTTTCTGCTTTAATCGGCTTTTACCATTAGTTACCTCAGGCCTCAGTATGCCAGATTAAAGGGTTTGAATGTAAAATGAACACTAACTCCCAAGAAAGCAGTTTTTTTCTTTGCATTAAAACACTTATTTCATTTTCTGTTGGCAATGTCTGGATTTATTATAGCGCTAAACAATATCCTTTGGCTATGTATAGAAAATGGAATGTATGCGACATGAAGCACCTCCTCCATTGTGACATTCTCTACCTTTCCAAGGGGCAACATCAGACAGGATTTTCTTTGAGGTGTTTGGCTTCTTAATACCAATCTCCAGTTGAAAGGAAATGGCAACGGGTGGGGCGGTGGGGGAACCCATTGGCCGAGTCCACCTTTCCCCTACAGATTATATCCCTTCTTAACCCTGTGAGATGAATTACTGTAGACACTGGACATAGCAGCTGCTGCTGTTAGACTAACATCACATCCAATACCGCAAAGACCCTTCTTTTCTAGAAGGATCCAGTGTCATGATACAACTAAACCAGCCAGGGTCACTCCAAGTAAACTTGAACTAAAGACAAAATAACTTTTATTTGGGTTCAGTGACCACTCCTCGGCCACAGCTCCCACAAGGGGGCAAGGCAGGCAAGAAAGCACCCCTCAAACCCAGGTTTTATTGGTGAGAAGCCATTCAAATGCAGCAAGGGGTTAGGTTTTGGGGGGTTGAGTCTAGCTTTGTGATGTCTTGCTGTCAGCAGACTGACATGGTGGAAGATAACACCTGCTTCATGTGCTGTAACCAAAGGCAGAGCACATGAAAGGGACACATACGTGCACAGCCCTGACATGGTGGCAGCATCAGTCCAGTCAACTCTGCTGTGAGCTCAAAATGCTCATAGCTCTCACATCCCATGGCTGGCTTGCCACAACCCAGGATCAGCTTTTGTCTTATGGGTCTAAAATACTACTAAATGAATGTCTCCAGGTCCTGTCTTCCTCATCCTACCTTCTCTTCCCCTTCATTCCTGCTTTTAAGTATAGGAATGTCTAGAATCCAGGATGGTGTGTTGACAAATTGGAGGTGACATGTCTTTGGAATTCTCCATTCACTCTGGAGCCCCGTGGGATGAGAGTGGAGCTTCATGGTTAGCAACCAGCAAGCTTCACTAAAAATGAAGGCTACAGGGGTTCTGCTTTGATAGTCACAGCCAGCATCTGAGACGGGTCTCTTCCATAGTGCTGTGATTCTGATGGATTTGTCAGGAGGTTGCAATGAGATTCTGATATAGGCCTTGATCCTTCACGCTCCTCTAATTTTTCTTTGTACATTTTTTAGCATGAACACTTGATGTAACACTGCAGCAAAGAACGCATAACTTGCCTTTTATTTTTGGTGCTAGGGCCTTGTGCATGCAAGACAAGCAATCTACCAACTGAACTATATCAACTTGCCTTCTTAATACAGCTTCAGTCCCTTGTGCATGCAAGACAAGCAACCTACCAACTGAACTATATCAACTTGCCTTAATACAGCTTCAGTCCCTCTAAGAAAAGTATGGATAGCCCTATCGTGGGCATTGAACTTATGCCCAGCAGATTTTTTACTTAGATATGAGAAATCTACACTTCATGAGGTTGATAGGGATCAAAAAGTTCATTTTTCTCAGGGATCCTATTTAGATACCAGAAAACATTTTGATGGCTAGGTCTTTTCATGCAGAGAAAAGGAGCTCAAGAATTGTGGGTGAAAGAATAGAATCAAGAATATAAAACATGAAATTGTTTAGGATCTAAAATTTGTTTTCTACTGGTAGACAATTTTGCATTTCTGTTTGGCTCAAAATCTCTTGTGCTTTACTTCTCTGAAGCCTTTCTATTAAGGAAGTAAATCCTGTCAATGGATTCTGAGACCCAGAAAGCCTATGCTTATGCCTACCAAAAGAGTAAAAGGGTAGAATTGGCTGAAGATTCCAAAGTGTCACTTACGTTTGAAGCTGAAAAAGATCAGCTTGGCACGCGGTCTTCGGAGGCATTACTCCACAGCCTAGGTGACAGGTCTGCCCATGGAGATGGGGTGTGAAGAAGAAGCTGGCAAGGTGGCTGCGAAGTACCTAATCTCTGCATGAGATTAGCTTCCTTGCTCAAAGGATCAAGTTACAGGGACAAAGACGATTTTAAAGGAAGAAAATGTGAGAAGACTGCTTTGTCCATTGATGCAGTAAAGCAGTCGATTTACAGCAACGGAAACAGAGCGAACAAGGCATCGATACATAATTTGCAAAGCATTTTCTTGTAAGCCAAGTCACACAGCTGCCTATGCTCTGCATTTTAGTATGGCCACAACAAAGAGGTGAATTGCAAATAGTGGAGCACTTCTTCAAAAGCAGCCTTCTAGTGTGAATGAGGGGGTTCATTTCACATGCCAGCCAATTTGGGGAAGTGGCCGCCTGGGGCACAGTGTTAAGGATCCTGAAGCCTTAATAGGAAAGGATCCTGTGATAGCATTGGCTTGTATTGGTGAAGGTGGCCTGTGTTTGTGTGGGGTGGAGCCAGGTGAGGTACAAGTCATGTCTATCTGAACCTCCTGCAGTGACTTGAGTGTGGGGTCCTGGGCTTCTGGATTCAGTGTGGGGAGTAGAGCTGTGACCATGGCTCCCACCACCCTCCCTGCTCTGCTCTTGCATCCCTTTCTCGGGCTTGGCCTTTCTTAAACTTATAGTTCTGTGTGGTTCACCCATCCTTTGTCTTCCTGTGCTTTCTGACCAGGCTGGGTACCACTCCCCTTACCTCTGAGCATCTTTCCCTCTGCTCAGATAAGCTGTCTTCTCACAGGTGGCAAAGTCCTCCTGGCCCTCACACGGAGGCACTCTGCCAGCTTCCTTTTTTGGCACCACCCTGGAGAGGGCTTCAGGGGGTCACTGAGCCATGGAGAATTATCTAGATCTCAGTGCAGTTTTTCCTGCTTCTTGGCTAGGTGTCTGTTTGAAGTCTGTTAAAACTAGGTTTTTCTCTGGGAAACGGCAATTTACCTTTTTGGCCTTTGTGGGCCCGGCAGCACCTTTGGTGATTCTATGCTGGGTAACGAAGACGAGGTGCTACCGAGCACAGTGGCTGCCTTGGCAGCACTGTACAGTGACGTGTGATCTTGGGTGCTGTGGGCCCACGAAGGTGCTGCTGGCCCTCTGCTGTCCACCAAGAAACTCACCCTTATGTTCACTGCATGACTTAGAACTGGAGTCAAGATGACTATTCCCTGGTTGAGACCCCCTGACCCAGAGCCATTGTACCCTCTTGTCCCCACCCCCATATTAGGCTTTCTGTATATTCGGACTTTGGACGCGGACTTCTTGCTGATCCCATTCTGCTTCCCAGCTACTTCTGCTCCTCTGCCATCAATACCACTGCAACCTTAGGAGCTGCCTTCACGCCTTGTCCCTAGACTTTGTGGTGACCAGGCTCACCAGCTGTGCACATCCCTGGAGGCGTTGGGTGCAGTGGGTTACTATTTTTGCCTCCTGGGACCCATCTGTCCCGCATTCCATAAGAAGTGCTCATCCTCCTGCAGAGCCTGGTATAAATGGTCTCCCATGCAACGGGGGACTTCAGGGCCCTTTTTTTTTTTTTTTTTTTAAAATTACCTCACTTTTATACCTCAAGAAGTTTGTGACCCAGTTTTGCCTGTGATTCTCTTTTCAGTGTAAAAACGAGCTCCATGGGTTAATCAGATAAGTACCTCCCATCATCTGTTTTCTTGCTCATCTGTCACAGGTTCAGGTGGCAGACTCCCCAAACGTCCATGTTTCTAAAAGGCTCTTGAATCTGGGCTGGATGAGATTTCTTAAGTCGGCCTGTCGGCTGCTGACCACTCTAGGTGGCCACCTTCCTAAAGTGCCTTATCTGACTGTCGGATGTGCTGATCCCCATGTCCATCCCCAAACCCTAAATGGGAAAGAATATGAGCAGGATGTGAAACTTGCTACAAGGCTTGTTAACCTTTGTTGGTCTAATATTGAAATACTAGTGTCCACTTCTGCTTCACATATTTTCACAAGTGCTGTGATTTCATGATACATAAGTCAAGAATGAGCTTTTACCCCAAATGGAAAGAGCAACTAGAGAATTCTTAACATCTTTTTAGTTGTAGTTGGGCACAATACCTCAATTTTATGTGGTGCTAAGGATCAAAGCTAGGCCCTCACACGTGCTAGGCGAGCGCTCTACCACGAAGCCACAACTCCAGCCTTAGAGAACGAACTTAAAACTTGGCTCTAGTGTCTGCAGACCTGCAGGTAAACAAATGCAGGAGATGAAGACACACCTGTTGAGATAGCATGAGAACCTGCCAGATATGGCCAGAAATTCAGGTCACCTATAGGAACCAGGAGGCATCAGGAAAAGAAATATGGATGTGAACATATGAATTGAAGATCTTGCGTGGCGCTTTGTTTCATGTTTGTGCTCTACCCCTCCACCCCTGCTCTACTTAAATTACTTATTGTATCCTTAGTACTTGATCTTTCATCTCTAAGGATCTCAAGATAATGGAATTTGAGCACTGCCTTAGAACCATTATCTGTGTTCTGTTCTAGTAATCACATCCTGCTCACTTGGAGAATCATGGCATTCTGGCAAAAACTGATGGAGAATGTAGTCATATTGGTGAGCATACCTGCAGCTAGGAGATGGGAGATATGTGCTGGCAGTTAGACTGCAAAATTGCTCTAGCAAAACCCTCAGTTTTAACTCCTGGTAGGGAAGATGCTATGCTTTTGATTGACTTCTAACTGGACTGTATACACATGCTTTTCCCCCTTGCAGGTCTGGCCATTTTTATGGTACAGCACAAGCTCTACTGATGGTAGTTTGTGCCCATGACTGTCCCCGTAGAGGGACAACTTCATTTTGTCAACAGTAGGTCAATTTTGGGAAACAAAAGCTTTGTCTTGCTATCAGATTTTGACATTCAGAGATTCGAGGAGGATGGATACTCACTAACGTCTCGTTAAATGGAGTTCTCAAGATTGTGTTAAAGTACTGATCACAAACCACTGAGACCCACGGAAATAGATTCCTGGGGGATCTTGGAGCATAGTGACCATTTCTGGTCTTCTAGAAATACCTGATGGGTTTTATTTTAAAACATACATGTGTGTAAGACAGGTAAGACATACAACCAGTTCAAGATTTAAAGGGGTAAAAGGCATTGGCACACCTATTGCAAGGGCTGCCATCTCAAGTTCATGCACTGGAGTAATAGGGACGGGATGGCCAAAGGGAACTGACAAAGTTTGGATATAAACTGAGGAGTGGAATAGCTGGGTCAAATGGTGATTCCATTCCAAGTTTTCTGAGTAACCTCCCCACTGCTTTCCAGAGTGGTTGCACCAATTTGCTATCTCACCAGCAATGTACGAGTGTGCCCTTTTCCCCATATGCTTGCTGACACTATTTTTATTCTTGACAACTGCCATTCTGACAGTGGTGAGAAATCTTAGTTCTGATTTGTACTACTTCAACTACTAGGGATGTTGAAAATTTCTTATTTGTTGACTGATTATATATCTCCTGAGAATTCTGTTTAGTTCCTTACCATGCTTATTGATTGGGTTGTTTCTTTTGGTATTAATTTTGAGTTCTTCATATATCCGAGACTAATGCTCTATCTTTGCATGTGGTACAAATTTGCTTCCAATACTGTAAGCTGTCTTCACTGATCGTCTCTTTTGCTGAGCTCTTTAGTTTGAATCCATCCCATTTGTTGATTCCTGACTCTTTCTTGTGCCTTAGGGAGCTTAAGGAAGTCAGGGCCTAGTCCAACATGAAGATATGGGCCTATTTTTTTCTTCTAGGTGCAGGGTCTCAAAAAAAAAAAGTTTTTGCGCATGGTGAGAGGGGTTTAACTTCATTTTGCATATGGATTTCCAATTTTCCAACCACCATTTGACTCAGCTATCTCCTTGGTGTATACCCAAAGAACTTAAAATCGGCATACTACAATGACATTGCTACACCAATGTTTATAGCAGCTCAATTCACAATAGCTAAACTGTAGAACCAACCTTAGATGCCCATCAATAGATGAATAGACAAAGAAACTTGTATATACACAATAGAATATTATTCAGCATTAAAGTTAGAGAATAAAATTGTGGCATTTGTAGGTAAATGGTAGAGCTGGGGAATGCTAAGCAAAGTAAGCCAATTGCAAAAACAAAAACAAAAAAAACTAAAAGTCGAATGTTTCCTGAGTGGGTGGTGATCTATGATGGGGGGGGCATGGGAAGAATGCAGGAACTTTAGGCAAAAAGGAGAGGTTAGGGGTAGGAAAGTGGAATGAGATGGACATCATTACCTTAGGTACATGTATGACTTCATGAATGGTGTCACAATACCGTGTACAACCAGAGAATTGAGATGATATGCTCCACTTGTGTATGATGAATTGAAATGCATTCTGTTGTGTACAACTAAGTAGGACAAATAAAAAAGCTTCTCAATTGTTAGCATAGTTGAAAACGACAGAATGTTTTGTGGGTTTAATTGTGCCCAGAAGCAACATGCTTTATCTGTAATCTCAGCACTGCATCGTGAGCATGTGGGCTGGAATGCAAGGACTTGGAGCAAACCTTGACAAGGGATGGGGCCAGGCACACAGCTCATACCCCAGTCACTTCTTATCATTTACAATGTATTTACTTCAGATTCACTGGCCAATTTAAGAATAGTCTTAAAATTAGTGCCTGCCTACATATTTCAAAAGTAGACAAAAGCCTACAAAGATCATTAGTTTGATAGGAACTCTATCAACAAATGAGAGAAGTCCTGATGGTTTGAGTCCCTAATTACTGACTCACATTTGCAGTTTGGTTCTTTCCCACCCAGTTTCACAGCCCTCACTATGCCTCTGAGCCATAGAGGAGCTGGCAAGGTTAGCCCACAAATACTAAGTTCTCTCAAGGTTTCGGGACCGAACGAATAGGACGCAGGCTGGAGTCCCTGAGGGGTGTTGCCTGTGCTGACCTGGTGCTCTTGTGTCTAGCTCATGGAGCCCATCTCGGCCCTTCTCTAGATACGAGACTGTAGAAGCTAAGGTCCTTCCAGTCCGAGAAGCCTGAGCAGTACTGGCAGGGCTTCTAAATGTCTTCTGAAACACTTTCCGTGAAGTGTTTCAAAGACTTCAAAGGATGGGGTTCTGGCTGAGCGCCAGTGTTTGAGATTGCCTGAAGGGAAGGTAGGTCAGCTGAGAAACTGGTTTTGGCCCTTGGTGAGCTTTGTTTAGAAATCCTTCTGAGCCAAGCTGTAGATCTTACAGAGGGAGGTGGGACTTCTGGTCCCTTCTAGCTTTCCATCCCAACTGACACGCGTACGTGCCTTAGTCAGCCCTCATGTTGAGAAATGCCAGGAAACTGGCTCTTCACTGACTAGAACATCATATGGTGGTCTCTGGATTTAGGAGGTGCCCAAAAGGAACCAGGAGGAACTAGCTGGAAGCTGGGAGTCCCCTGTGCTCCTGACTTTGTGCCTCGGTTCTTGTCTGAGAAGGTCTAGGTAGCATGGATGCAGCTTGCTCCTGAGTCCTTGAAGGTAGACCATTTGGTGCCCTCTGTAGAACAGAGGAGACCCCTAATTGTTTCAGGAAAGTGGGTAACAGGGATGTAGTGAACATGAATAAATCAAATTTAATTCCTTCAGAAAGGAATTATAATACTTAGTCAGAAGAATAAGATGATAGACAGAAGGTGACCGAGTGAAAACCTGTGAAAATGAGTAGCATGTCACTTCCAGGCTGGCTCCTGGCCCTGCAGGTGGTGTGGGAACCTGGAGCAGTGCTTTCTGGTAGCCTGAATGTGTGTTGGGCAGCGTACTGTGACCACGAGTGCTGCCATGGTCACGGACGTTGGCCTGGAGCAGTGTGAGCATGAAGCTTGGGCCTGTGGTTGGAGTGCAAGTGGAGGTGGTCCGAGCTGAGGTGGGACTAGTGCTTCTGTAGCTCTCTATTCAAGGTGGCTGCTCCCCTTCTCCTGGGGAATGGGGTAGGATGCTATTGTCCTCAAATTCTTTCTTGTTAAGCCAATAAGCAGCAGGAGGACACTTCATTGAGGGTGGTCTATAGACTTTGTGTTAGTGTTCCGGGGGACTGTTACACTTCAGTGTTGGTATGGGATGACTTTGGAGAGTCTAGCCCTTCTGTAACCTTCTCTTAGGTAACAAGCCCAACTCAGGAGGAAGTTTACCAAAGAATGGAAGGAGCCATAGCTCTTAGGTATGAGAATTCTGTCTGAAAGCAATCTGAATCGTGATCTCTGTGCCATGATAGGCCTGAGGTCAGGTGACTTCTGAGTCTTGTGCTCCATCCAAGTTAGGACTAGGGCCACCATTATTGAGTACCTGCTGTGTACAAGGGGTTCAACAGGTTATCCCACACATCCTCCTGACACATTAGGGGGAGAAATTCAAAGAGGGTTGGTAGCTCACCCAGGGACACAGGCCAAACAGCTGGTATTAAAACCCACATCTAACTTATAAATAGAAAAGAATGGTCTTGTTAAAATAGGTGACTTACTTCCAAAAAATATTTCTTTTTATACAGAAATTTCCACTGAGCACTTAATGCTTATTTTCTACCAGGAACCAAGGAAAGATCTGGGTAGATGTCATCTCCCTTAATCCAGACAATAACCTCTGGATGGGAATTACTGTCTGGGACATCATAGATGAAGATTAGCTGCTTAGCTAAGAGCCCTCGGTACAGAGCTGAGATTTGGATTCTGGTCTGCTTGACTGCAGGGTGTTGTGCTCAACCTCTCTGCTATTGCTCTGTCCTTGACTGGGAACTTAATGTGGCCATCTCTTCTGGCTGAGGCCTTCACGAGTACCACTACTGACCAATGAGAGAACACAGGTTCCAGCATTAGACCCAAGAAGCTGTGACCTATCCAGTGACTCCAGTGACCAAAAGGGGGTGATGTTTCATTTCCGAACAGTCATGAGAAATAAATTCATTGGTCCTGGATCCAGTCAAGCTTACATTTTGGTGTTGACTAGTGAACCCAAGGAATGAGAAAGAGGTAAGTGTGTGCTTCAAAATCAGATAAACTAGAGTTTGAATCCGAGCCTGCCTTTATGAGCAAACTACCCCTGTAGGCTGATCTGCTTCCTCAACAGGGATGGCAAGGGGACCTCATGCCTTGACCTGATGGTGATAGAAGCCCTCAAGGAGATGTGGGCACAGGTCCATGCATAGTGCCTTACCCATGCTAATCCCTGGGCAAATGGTGGCAGATAGTATCATCCCAGAGAAATTTCCTGTCTGTTCCTGTACAGGATATGGAAGCAAAATATAAATGTGGTTATGGAGCAGTTCTCGCAGGAAGGCGTCTTTAGAGGCTCTATTCCTAGAGGCAGAACTGACTTGCATGCAATACCTGCCTTCTAATTCTCAAAGGGTCCCATCTTCCTCATTCAGGACTGGATCCCTGAATTGTATTAAATGTTAAACTTGCGCAAGAAACTTTGGATCTCTTAAATAAAAAGTTCAAGTATGGCTTAATTAGCATGTTTAAGTTTTAGCTGCTGGGTCTTTCTTGATGGGTAGACTGCTTTGAGACTGGCTTAACGTCCATTAAACTTTTCCCAAAAACTGGAGTTGGTCAACCCAAGGCCTGGGGGCTGTTCTGATCTTGGGATTCCCGAGTAGCTACTGGCACTGGGGTCAATGTTGTGGATCTCTTCAACTATTCCACTTTGGTACTTAGAGTACTCAAGTTAGGGTAAGCAGGGAAGAGTCAATGTTCCCTGGAAAAGCTCCCCTCTGCTGAAATAAGCATGTTTTATAAACGGGTAGTCTCTTCGTGTTCTTGAGTTGTAATCTCCTTAAGGATGCCAAGGAAGGACTGGAATGGAAAAGTGGGAACAGAGGATGTGTTCTTGAGCATTTGCTTAGGCATTAAACAGCTAGACGTGTGAAAAGGAATGAAAAGAACAAGTTCTAGTTATAACCTACAATTAAGTTGAAATTATCTAATCACTACCAAAATAGCACAAATAATGTAGGAGCTGACATTTACAAAACACTTGGATATGCTAGTCAAGTAGCATGTAAAACATGACCTGTTTTTCACTATTAAACACTAGTGATGACAGTTCTTTAAAATTACACATCTAATGGTAAATTTATCTGAGTATCTGGAGAGCTTTTTCTTCTGATGACTTTGGCCTGGAATTTCTAAAGCTGTCTCGGGAGTTTGTGTGGCCCTTCCTGTCTTGTCTTCCTGCATGATTTAGTGCCTCCTGGCACCCTGGGTGTGGGGTGTGGGTGCTGGGGTAAGTGTGATGCTGGTGGCTGAGAAGGAGCTGACCAGAGATTGGCTCACAGGCCCCTAGGAAGCACTAGTGTGCCACAGAGCATTCGGCACTTCATCAGAAAGCCATAAAAACAATTATCAGCCTATTGGGGACTTGGAAAAGAAGCTCCACAGATCTGTCCTGGCAAGGAATTCCCAGGCCTGTGTGAGTCACCCATGTTGCTGTGCATTTTCTTTGAAAGATGGATCTGGAGATCAAGCTAGGCATGTCGACTGAGATGCCCTCAGAATGCCTGGAGCAGCTCCTACCAGGCTTATGGAGGGCATTGCTGGCACATGTGGGCATCGGGATAGGGATCCTTCATGCAGCCTGGCCTTGGGGATGCAGGTGCAGCCCATCCTCCCTCTGGCTGTCCACCAGCCTTTGGATTTTTCTGAGGCCTGATCTTTGTCAGGACTTGCTGTATCTGATAGTGGGTATTGGGGTTCTGAGCAAAGCATGCCATTAATGGATCAGGCAAGAGATTACTGACCTGGGCCTTGTGGGAAGGAGTTCAGGCGTCACTCACAAATGAAGTTGTGCCTAGAGTCTAAATCTTTTATACATGCCAGTTTTTTTAAAAAAACAAAAAACAAAAAAAAAACCAGTCTTTGGAGTGTCTTCATTTTTGCTAATGCAAATGGTGTAGGAGCCAAAACCCCAAAGCAGCAACCAAAAACATGCCCTGGACCATGGCCTGGATTAGGTCCTGCTCAGGCCTGAGGGTCTAGACTTAGTAGAGGGTGTTGGCCCTCCCACAGGATATCCTGCTTGAGGGGAGATGGTGGTCAAGGGAGGAAGAACAGGATCTCAATTCTGGAACTAGTATTGTCTAGCAACTGAACTTGGTATGTCACTTTGATCAAAGATGGAGAAACCTCACATTTCCCTTATCAGCTTCCAAAAGTGAAGAGCCTAAAGGGTATGTTTGGTCAAGAACCTGGTCTCTAGCACCCCTGCAGGATTTTCATTAACATGAGCTTGGCTGATGTTACTGTCAAGATAGTATCTGACTGAAAATGCCATTATCGTTGAAGTTACGTGTGAAATTTCCAGACTTCCACTTGAAATCAACATTCAGTTAATGTCTAGTGGGTGCAACCACTATGTTACAAAGCATAGGCATTTAAATTAAATGAGATACAGGTGGGTATCACAGCGCTAACGTCTACATGCTTGGTGTTTGTAACACTCGGGTGAGTTCTGGATTGGTCACTGACATGACTATTGGCTACTGGATACCTGTTACTTTCTCAGATCCATCAGCTGTGCTGTCCCTTGTTGGCAGGGCTTGGGCCCACCAATCCTGTGTTCCTCCATGCTTATAGCACCATTCACCAACCACTGGCCTCTTCAGTGGTGCATTGTGATGTGTCTACCCTTGATTCCCAGTGAGTTATGGGCAGGGGTGGAGACATGTCCATCTTGGGGCACAGGTAAAGGGAGCTTGACAGAGCAAGGAGTCTGGGGTTTCTAGAAGCCAATCATGAAACTACCCTGAGTCTCAACTTCCTCCTCTGAACTTTCTCCAAAGCGTATTTAAAATTAGACTTGTGGGTTTTTTTTTTTTTTTTTTTTTTTTTTTAATTGAACCCAGCGCACTTAATGGCTAAGCTACATCCCCAGCCCTTTTATTTGGAGGCAGGGTCTCGATAAGTTCCCAAGGCAGCTTTGAATTTGTGATCCTCATCAGCCTCCTGAGCCTCTGGGATTATGGATGTGCACCACCATACCTGGCAAAACTCTTAATGGAAATCTTATCCTGCCCCTTTTCTTGATATATTCTTGGAACTGTAGCTTAGCCCCATGGGAAGGTCCTGGAAGACAGTGGGAGAAAGTTGGCCGTTCAAGTACATTCTTTTTTGCCTCATCCTGCTGGAGGTCAAATCTCAGATTCAAAAACTGAAAAATGCATTTGCCACACCTGTTCTTGCAGTGTTAATTATCTAGATTCTATCACTGGTACATCAATTCCTGGAGAATATACAGGATTCTGTGTATGGTGTTGGCTTTTTCACTGCTGTGCCTAAAAGACCTCACCAGAACAATCTTAAATGGAGGAAGTTTATTTGGGGGCTCATGGTTTCAGAGGTCTGTCCATGGACGGCTGGCCCCATTCCTCAGTGCTTGAGATGAGGCAGAACATCATGGCTGTAAAGTGGCAGAGGGAAGCGGCTCTCACGACCAGGACGCAGACACTCTAGTTGTCCGACACACAATGTGTACCCAAAGGCACAACACCATGCCCCATCTCCTTCATCCATATTCTACCCACCTTCAGTTACCACTCAGTTAACCCAGTCAGTGAGTTAATCTCCTGATGGATTAAGGCTCTCATAATCCAGTTACTTCTCCTTTAAACCTTCTTACATTGTCTCACATGAGCTTTTGGGGGACATATCACATCCAAACTGAGTGTCAGAATTTTTGGTTTTATTGGTTATAAGTAGATCTCTAGATTATTCTCTGCCCATCCACAGAGCTGTGTGTGTGGACTTTGGCCTCTAACGGTCCTATGCACTTCCACCCCTTTGCCTCTCAGTGGACTCAGAGTTACTGTCCTTTCCTGGAGCATAGTTTAAGGATGAGCGTTCTCTACCTGTAGACCCTAAGATGATGTGGCATGGATCTTCATTTTCATTTGAGGATTCATCTCTTCCTGTTGCAGAGAACAGGGAATTCTCAGCCCCTCAGGGGGACACTTGTGGCTTTCCAGCACTTTCCCTTTTTTCCTAAGGACAAAAGGTGGAAAGAAGGCAGAGCAGGTGAAGCTCAGCAGTGAGTGTTCTATTCTGAGGACCCTGAAGGACTTTGCTCAGGGAAAGGCGACAGCCTGTCTTGAAGCCCTTTGGCTGAAGAAGCTGGAAAGGCTTCATCTGCCTGCCAGTTTGCCCATGTGTGTCAGTTCAGGAGGGAAAGAGCAGTGTTACCTGTGGATCCCAGAATCCCAAAAGATTCCTGACAATATGTGCAGGAGTTGGGGACATGGTACTTCAGATCTAGCCCTGCCTCCTGCAGGTCTGAAAGTCTAGGCAGATGAGCTGTGTCCACGTGTGCAGTCATGATGGGCAGCTGTTCCTGCTTTCCTTCCCTCTGCAGTGATTCTGCACGTGTGCAGTCATGATGGGCAGCTGTTCCTGCTTTCCTTCCCTCTGCAGTGATTCTGGCTTGGAGAAGCATGGTTGTGCCAAACTGAGTGAAAACTGGAGGTACCCTGAGTTTTGTTCTTCTAAGCTCAGAGTATTTGAGGTCAAAGATAAGGAGTAAGCCTACAACTAATTGACACCATGCCGGGTGTGCAACCAGAGGCTCTCTTGGTGCTTGCTGTTCTGGTGAAAACTGCCTCTGAGTTCTGCCCTGGTACAAACCTTGGTCATTGCTGCGAGAGCATACTGTACCAGATGTGCTTTGAAGTCCGAGTGATATAGCAGAGAACCTGTGCTTACCATGTGATGGTGGTGGTTATATCTGGAGAGATGCTCTGCTCCCTATAGCACTTGGAGGGAATGTAGGGAGTTGTTATGATACTGAACACTTTAGGGCAGGGGGGAGAGCCCTCTGAGCAGAGAACAAAGGGAAGCCTGGTCCTACCCTCCCAGCTCCTAATCCTCACCTGGTCACTAGGGACACAGCAAGGCAGAGCTTGACTGGGACAAGGATGCATGTCTTGCTTGCCTTTTGTCTGGCCTTGCCTGGGTTTTGTGCTTGGGCAGCTAATTTATACCTTACCATGGAGGAGATTCTTTTTCCTTTGGCTGCTGTAATGGCAGATGGGAAGGGTGGCTTTAATGAATTACTGTTTTCTTTTGGAGATTAAGCTTTCATTATAAACATAATTGCTGACACACAGCCTTCTGGTAGTTACATATCATTTGCCAATTAGGATAATGGTCTCAAAGTCCCTTGGAAAGTGACATGGACAAAGTTAAGCCTGTAACTAAGCTTGGGGTGCTGGCAAACGAAGTGCTTTGCCAACTGGAAGCAATATGCACCAAGTCTGCCCACAATAAGCTTGTGCTAAGAGGTCTGAAAATATTCATGACCTTTGAGAAAGATTAAAATTAGTAGGCAGAAACACTGCAGCCAGCTCCAGAAGTTTGTGATGTGGTCATTCCAGAGTGTCTGCCATGCCTGCCTCATGCTTCTGGGACGACTGAAGGGCAGAATGCTGCACTGATTAATTCAGTAATGTGAAAAGTATCTAGGTTTCAAACTGGGGATGAATGTTGTGATGTTTCTACCCCTTTTAGGAGTCTGGGTCTCTTGGGTACTTCCTCCAACTTGGAAAAGTTGACATTTTGGGCCAGATGCCTCTTTGTTAGGGCTGTCCTGTGCACTGTAGGATGTTGAGTAGCATCGGTCTCTACCCACTAGATGCCAGTAACAATGCGTCAGTTGTGATGGCGAGAAATACTCCCAAACAGTTCCAGATGTCCCTTGGGAGGGGACAAAAGTGGCCCTGATTGAGAACCACTGCTCTGGAGCTGGCCCCAGGAGCTGGAGAGGGGTTTAAAAAGCTGCCAGCAATCCCCACAGTAGCCCAGTGTGTGGACAGGGTGGTGAGATGGGACGGATCTGCTCAGACAATTGACTCATTCTCCTCGGAAACCAATACTTCTGCAGTGCCAGCTGTGTGCCTGGTACTGTGTTAAGTCAGACTATCAACGTGGGAGATTATGACTCTGGCGTTCTGAGTAGCTTAAGGGAATGGTGGTTTTGACTGGTCCAACTGACCCTATTCTAGGGTTGTCATGGCCCCAAACTGGATTCTGGAGGTGTCTTACGAGGGAAGGGAGCTAAACTCTCTGGATCTACCGCCTGGTTGTAAATAAAAATGGTGTTGGTAAGAGACAAGAGAAGAGTGGTTTGAAACTGGAAGGATTTGTGGGTAACGAAGAAGGGGCTGAGGGAGTGAACAAGGTAAGAGATGCCGATGGTGTGAGCAGGAGCAGAGTGAAGAAGTTAGCAGTGGAATGAATCCAACTTTCTTTGAAAGAGATCAAGGCTGGAAATGACCTTGATGTGTGGTGGGTTGTTAAGGAGTTTTGGGCTGAATGAAGACTGGGTTTTTTTTTTTTTTTTTTGAGTCCTCTACTGGGGAGGATGTTCTCTGCCTCATGAGTTCATTGTTGGGTTCAGACAAGATACCAATTTAAACATTGGGCCAACCAGATGAAGACTACTGTTCAGGTCTCTGTGTAGACCGTCTTTATAAACAATGACATTTTTACCTTCCCAAACAGAAAGAATCGCTGATATTGGATTTTGAATATGGGGATAATGGGAGTAGAATTTAAGGGAGAATATTCTGGGATGAAATAAAAACTTGCTAAGAGGAGTGGGAGATCAGGGTGAGGGAGAAACATGTGGTCTAGCTGAGTGGTTGGAGGAAGCGGAGGTTAGCCCAATTTCATGGCTGACTGCAGTGATACTTCTTCCTCCCCCAAGTAATGTCAAGTGGAGTATGTGTAGTACTAAAAGGACACACAACCTGGACAAACATGGATTTGAGACGTTGCTAAGGGACAAAAGATACCTAGTGTCTTGGTAAGTTACTGCAGCTGGTTATTGAATGCTAGTGCTGAACTGTCTGGTAACAAGACTACTGGAACTAGAACCTAGATCCTTCTCTTAATAGGAAATCCATTTGAGATAGTATAAAGGAAGAAGCCACAGAACATGCCTTGGGCAACAGGACTCGTTTAACAAAACAAAAAACCCCACCCAAACATTGTTTAAAAATGAGCATTTCTTGGGCTGGGGTTGTGACTCAGTGGTGGAGTAGCTTTCTTTGTACATGTGAGGCACTGGGTTTGATCCTCAATACCACATGAAATAAAGGTGTATTGTGTTTATCTACAACTTAAAAGAATTAAAAAGGGCATTTCTTATGCTAACTTTTTTCTGAAAAACAAGCATATTTTAAAATCTCAGATGCCCCCCCCCCCCCCCCCCCCCCCCCCCCCCCCGGCCGCCCTCTTTCACCAAACTCTTTTCTGAAGATTTGATACCCATGGAACATGGCAGACTTGGGCCCTGGTTCCTTAGAGTCCCTAAGGGTCACAGGGCTTACAACGTCAATGTACAGGTGTTTCACTAAAGTATATGTAGGTTGAATTGGGCAGGGAAACGAGCTCATGCTTTGAAGAGATGAGTAGGGCTCAGAAGCCTAGAGGAGGAAAAACGCATTTCTTCTAGTCGGTTTGTATCTGCCATGGCCTGTGGCAAGGGACCTTGCACTAGTCGAGAAATACCAGGGAGTTTTCACTTGAGACCTCAATGACCAACTTGGAATTTTACATGAAAAGAGATTAATGTACCTAATTTACTCCAGCCAACGAAAGCTCATTCTATATCTTGTTTATAAATCGACATGCTCAAATTATTTACTGGTTCCTGTGTACAGGGTTACTCACATTCTCAAAGAAGGTTGGATTTAGCAATTAAACTAAAATTGTATGTACTTAATCAATGCAATGATTTCAAAATTGAGTTTCAAAGGACAAAGAACAGTCTCTCCAATCCCTGCCCTAGTCACCTGGTTTGTAGATATCTTTATGCGTTGGTCTGTGTGAGCAAGTGTGCACACAAACAAATGCACATGTAATGCTCCATTATCTGATAATCATTATTTCTTTAGCTGCTTTCTCTTGAGGCCACCAAGTAACTGAAGCTTCAATGCTGAATGGAGTATAAATACTCTAGAATATTTATGCTGGCACAGGAAGAAACTTGGAAAACTAAAGGCTTTCCAACCCAACATGGTAGGGGATGACTATAAATCCAAAAGGGAGGGGCTCCAGGAGGACAGCTGACTTTGGGGAAGATGGCCATGAATTCAGTTTTGGGCATGTTGAGGTTAAGATAAGGATGGCTGCCTTGTTTAGGGAGGGTGGTACTGGAGCTACATGGGAGGGGAGAGTTGGTTATTAAGCTTAGGGTTGCTGCTGATGCTGCAACAGCTGGGCACTCAAGGGGCAGGTGTTGAGATAGGACCTGCGGAGATACAGAATGAGGTGGAGCAGTGGAATATTGGAACTGGCAGGCAGGGATCAGGATGGGCAGCCAGATGCCCTTTGCAAGGGATGGCTGCAGTTTGGAATAATAGTTTAGTTAAATAAGATAAACATTACACAACCTAAATGTATAGCTTTAATGAGTTCATTACAAGCTGGATACTCCTGTAATCTTCGTCCACAGGGATATGAAATAAAGCTTTGTCTGCTACCTCAGATATACCAATTTCAGCTCCTTCTCTCCAGTAAAACTTATCTGGGCTTCAGTAATCATTTGTTTATAGTTTTAACACCTAAATATGTGTCTGTAGAACTGTTTAGTTGACCCATAGTTACTGTGTTTTTATTAAAGTCTAGGGTTCCTTCCTCTACCTTCTCAAAACGACTAAACCCCCTGCGCCTAACATCTTTTGAATTGAGTATTCTGTAGAGGGTTCGGGTGTGGGCAACAGCATCTGTCATGTTTTGTGCATATCGGCCACTGATTCTAAAGGCTTAATGTGACTCCCCCAGTCTGAGCAGACTGCAGGGGGGCAGCTGTAGCCTTTGATCTGAGGACACTCAGTATCTGGTACTGTGTTGCCTAAATAGCTCGATGCCTAGTCACTCACTAGTATATAAAACGTGATACTCTAAAACTACTGTCGGCTTTCGCTTGCTGTGGCCAAAATAGGACACAAACAACTTAAAGGAGGGAAAAGTTTATTCTGGCTCATGGATTCAGAGGTTTCCATCCATAGTTGGCCAGTTCCATTGCTCTGGGCCTGAGGTGAGAACATCATGGCTAGAAGGTTGTGGCAGGGAGAAGCTGCTCAACATGAACAGTGTGGCAGCTGAGAAGCAGAGTTGGGGAAAAGATGGGCTAGAGAAGCCCTTCCAGGGCACACCCTCAGTGACAGATTCCCTCCAATTTGGCTTCATCTCCCAGTAGTCCATCTAATGGACTAATCCACTGGTGAGGTCAGAGCCCTCATGATCCAATTACTACCCCCAACACCCAACCCCACCAACACAAGACTTTGTGGTTTGCACCTGGAATGTCCTCTATGTCATTTCCTTTAAACTGATTTGTTATACTTCTGTAGAGTCGTGTTACTAGTATCTCTTCATTGATCCCCCGGAAATACACTCCAACTGGGAAAGACGGAATAGTGCCTAGATTTTTTTTCACCTCTCATCAAGATAATGATTGATTTCATGAACACATGAACCTAAATGTATCTGGGTTTGATCAACTGCACTTACTATGTTTGAAGGTTGAATTGTTGGAATTTTGGCCACTGGAACTCGCCTTCTAGGTGGCTGCTTAATCTTCGGTGTCCTTGATAGCTTCCTCTTATGGTATAATAAGCAAGATGTTTCATTCCTCTGCACTACTTGCCCCAGGCCTGGAATTGGCCATTGCTCCAGGAAAGCCTGGATTTGTTAACAAAAAACACTCTCAAGACTACAGTACGAGTGCTTGGCTATTGGGTTGTCAGCATTTCTGAGCTGCTTCAGTGGACGAAACTGAGGTATGTTTAGGCTTATGTTCAATATGTGTATTCATTTAGGATCAGATAGCTTATGAAAGCATACTGAACACAAACTCAAATTCTATACTACAAAGTTTTCATATAAACTCTATATTGCATCGATGTCTTACTTTTTCCACCCTAAGTATTCAAGTTCTCAAGAACATAGTAGACAGAATTAGAATATCCCATATTCACTCATTCTACTTCAAACTCCACTCACGGAAGTACTGGAACAATACTATTGTCGCCAGTAATATAATAGCTGAGAACAGTGGAGATTTTCATTTATTTTTTAGTAATTTTATAACTTTTTCAGAATGCATAGCCCTTGTAAACCATGTTTTCTTCAGCTTAGCTCCTGTTTAAGTCCTGCAAGTACCTTCATGTTTAAAGTTCACCAACCCTTATGATATTACTAGTTATTTTGTATTATAAACACCTTCTCTAGATTAAGGGGTTTATTGAGGTTAAACACTTCTGATAATTTCAAGATACCATTTTTATTCCCCCCTTCATACATATGTAGTAATCTTCCAGAACCTGACTTTGAACTTACTAAACACACAGCAGATATGCAATTCTGGTTGTCAGGTATTGTAAGATAATAAATGACTTATGAAAACACAAACATTTTGGAACAGTTCTTTCCCCCCAAACGTGTTATTTGTTAGCATATACTGGGTAAGTTGCTTTAAAAAATTTTAAATGTTTCAATTTCTAGTAGGTAATTTGTCTATAGATCCACTTAAACACAACTCCTTGGAAACCTCGAGTTGAAGAATGTTAAAGTTGGCGATTAATCCTTTTTTCAAAAGGGCTGAGATTTTGTATGTTAACATTAGTATTCATATTTAGAAACTTGCTATAATATTTTCTATAAAGTGCTAATTTTGGAAAGTAATACTTATTTCTTAAATCACTTGTTTTCACTTAGATTCCCCAAAGATGATACATATATTGTAGGAAAATTTTCTTAGTTTTGTGTTCCCTTGCTTTGGGGACTCATTTGTATTGTAGACCCTCTTTGCCTATTTGCAATGAGTGACTGTCTATACATCAAAGAAATGAATATGATGCAAAAGTTTAAAGGGGGACATTTCTCTACATCTCTAAAGCATTATCTGTCATGTTTCCTTTTCCAATTTAGTCTTTTAAATTTATTCAAATTATTCGAGTTCTATCATCTCAAGTTTTCCTAATTCCAATTTGTCATTTCTCTCATTGTGAAAAAGTAGATTACAAATTTGTTTAGGTATGCCTTTTTTAACATGTTTTCATTGTCCTTGGGGATATTTAACTCCTTTCTTTATAATAGCTCTGCATGAGATTTGACCTCAATATAACTGTTGCTCATTTCTATGAAACTAGTTTTCCTGAACCTTGATAAAGAGGCTTGGTTCATAATTCTTCGAGCTTGCTTGTCTATTTATGATAGCATCCAGAAACATGACTGAATTGCTTTATTTCTGGCGTCTGTTCCTATCTCACTTCTATTTTCTCCATCTTTCCTTTATATTATCTTCCTCCATTTTGCTTCTACTTGCAGCAGTTTCTCCTAAGTCCTGGGGGCCAGATGTAAAAATACTTTTTAATTCTTTTTAGTTGCACATGATGCTAGAATGTATTGACATACATGGAGTACAACTTAACATCCTTGGTTGTACATGATATGGAGTTACACTGATCTTGTATTCATATATTGAACATAGGAAAGACAGACTGAATTAGGAAAATTATGTTTATTATGCTTATCACCCATCCCTTTCCTTCATTCTTCTTTGCCTAATCCAATGTACTTCTGTCTGGAGCCAACTTTAAGAATGCACAAGGACTAGATGGCTCTAGAGCCTTGAGCCCAAGATTTGGGCTTGTTGACTTTGCAAGTTGTTGGATTGGTCAATGTCTCAGCTTAAGCTGTTCCTAAACAGACCTGCTATTCTATCCAATGAATACTTGTCATTTTGGGTTCTCTTGTTCCCAGGTCTACTGGGTGCCTCATTGCTTCCTTTCAATTTCTATTGTACAGACAATAATACCATGCGTATCTCGTGGCTGTTGGTGGTTTGTCCTCACCAACTTAAATTTTAGTTTTGTGGGATTTGTTCTCACCCACTTGTATTTTGACATTTGTAATTTTATAAGTTTTTATAGGTCTCTGGCTGTCTGGTTACTTTTTAAAGATGCTTTCAGAAAATGATCTGTTTGTGACTCAAAGTTGTAAGGGTAGTCTAGAGATTATACCCTTCCCCCCTACTATATTTTTGAGTTTAGATTTCAGAAGGTTGTTATTGCCTCCACCTTTATTGAATTATCTCCCCATTGGTGATCTTGGATACAATTTTTATGAAATTCTTTCATAGAATCTAGTTTTTCCTCTGACCCCCTCCCCCCCAAAACTCCACAATAACAAATGGCTTCAAGAAAGAAGTTTCCTACTACAATGCGAGAAAGTCCAGGGGCTTTCTCCAGGGCTACTGTGAGTTTCAGAGGCAGCAGGGATGTGGTTACCTCTAGTGTTCTTTAGCAAGTCTCCTTACAGTGTAGAATGTTTGCTTGATCTCTGGTCACTGCTTCTGTATTCCAGGCAACAGAGCTGAGGAAGGGCTTCTTAAGACTTCCTAGGAGTTTTCTCAAAACACTTCTGCTTGCCTCTGGCCAGAATTGGCTTACAGGTAGCGTCAGTCATGGAAATGAATCCTTTTAACTGGCTGCGTATCTATCTGGAGTAATAGTGGAGCTCTTTTAATGAGGATGGTATTGGACTAGGTAAGCTGGAAAAGAATGGACTTTTCCCATATGCTTGAACAGAATTATAGAAAGTTGGTAATTATGCAGGAATTTAAAGGGTATTTTGAGTATGATTTTTTAATTGGAACACTTTTCTTATCAAACTTATGCTGTTCTGCAAATGAAAGCAATTCAGTGCTATGAAATGAACTTTTTGCACATACCTTGAGATGCTGATGGTATCAGTGTAGATTTGCAGCCTCTTGGAGGTGGCTGTGGGAAAGATGGCTATCATGGTCTTCCCAGCTGTGGTTTCTGTGATGCTGTTCTTTGAATAGTGACTCCAAGTCCTGAGGGCACTGCAGTGTGGATTGAGGGAGTTCCTTGGCTTAATCTTGTCTCTAGCATTAGGTAACCATGCACCTAGACTTTGAATATATGCCCAATGGTGAGTAGTGAGGACTGGGGCATCTTTTCTTTTGCACACTGGAGCTTCACTGATAAACTAGAATTAGAGTCTGAGTCTTAAAATGGTGTCTTGTGTAAAGTCTTAGGTAGAGAGAAGTCGCCCCTTTTTTGACATTATATATGGCAAATATTCATAATCTTTAGATCTTTAGTTTAATTTTTACTATACACGATAGTAGAATGTATCCTGATGTATAATACATAGAATATAACTTCCCATTTTTGTGATTGTAATGATATATTACTGGCTGTATGCTCGTAGATGAACATAAAAGTTAAGTATGATTCATTCTGCTCTCCCATTTAAATTTTTTAGTTGTAGTAAAAACATGCATCAAACTTACCATTTTTTACTTTTTCCACATTTTTATTGGTATGATAGTTGTACATAGTAGACTTGTTACATACTTGTATATGTACACGTTATCACAAAATAAATTGGCTGGTCTCTCCCCAGGACTTCACCCCTTCCCCTCTCTCCTACCCCTTGGTCCCTTTTCTCAACTGATATTTTACTGTTTATCAAAATTAAAGATGCTTTCAAGTAAACATGTATTAATGAGATTCAATGTAATATTTCAACAAATGCATACAGCATAGCATGCAGTAATCAAATCTAGCCTTTATTCAACCTCCCACTCCCTCCACCTCTTAAAAACCATCCTATATTCGGGTTGGCTCTCTATTTTGACCTCCATATGAGATAATATGCACTACGTGTCTTTTGTGTTTGGCTTATTTTACTTATTGTTCTGGCTCCATCCATTTTTCTGACAAGATTTCAGTAACCAGATGACCTGAGGAACTCCAAAAACTCAAGTAATCAAGTTAAAAAAACAATAGACACTTCTCAAAATGCAAAATGCAAATATGCAAAAAATATTAAAGGCTCAGTATCATCAGCCATCAGGGAAGTGCAAATCAGAAGTACACTGAAGGCTAGAGTTGTGACTCAGTGGGAGCGCTTACCTCACACATGTGAGCCCCGGGTTCTATCCTCAGTGCCACATAAAAATTGATTGTGTTCACATAACTAAAAAAAATTAAAATATTTTTAAGCAGATACACAAAGGATATTTTTTAAATGCCCTAACTTTTCTTTATTGCTAACCATTAAAAAAGAAAAAGCCTGCTGCTGATAGAGGTTGGAGTGATGGAGTTCTCTGTAAGACCCTCATACCACTGAGACTAGGGGAAAATGTCTTTTTTTTTTTTTCTTTAGGGGAAAATGACTTCAGTTGCTATAGTTGACTTTTTTCCCTTGTCATAAAATCCTATTCCCACTAAACAAACATACATCGGGAATCTTAACATGAGCAGCATGTGTGTGGTGCAATTATTCACAAGTCATTGCTTCACTTGCAGGAAAGTGGATGGAACTAGACCATTATGTTAAGTGAAATACTTCAAAGTCAGAAGGGTGAGGGTTGTAGGCTCTCATACACAAACTAGAGGAAAAAGGAAAAGGGGTGGGGGCAGGATGTCATGAAAACCAAAATGAGATCAACAGAGGAAAAGGATCAAGGATGGGAGGCAGGGAGGAGGGGCTGTTTGGGGGAGTGATATTGGCCAAATTATATTCTACTGCATGCACCTATAGATGTGTAACAAATCACATCAACATACACAACAATAATGTAATAAAAATGGGGAAAATAGTCATTGCTTCCAACTACCTTCAAATACCAACAGGTTCTTCTCTCAAGGTTCAAGGTCTTCTTTGATAGACTCAAAATATACTATAGCTAAAACTACATATTTTTATACTCGACTGATCTTTTTCTCTGTAGAAGTTCCAACCTCATCTTCCTCTAGCCTCTGCATATGAGAGCACATATGACCCTTAAGCTTCTGAGTTTACCATTTTAATTGCATAGTTTGGTAGTGTTAAGTACACCCACATTGTTGTAGAGCCAATCTTCAGAATTTTTATCTTACAAAAACCCTATTAAACAAGGCCCATTTCCCACCCCCACCTTCATTTAGATCCTGACGACCCCTAAGGCAAATAATATTCCATCATTTGTAACAATCTTTCTAGGTTCTTCTGTCACTGGAGAACCAAGTTGCTTCCACTCTCTGGTTCTTGTGGATAATACTGCTATAAACATTGATATACGAATGTCTGAGACCCTGCTTTTGAGTATTTCTGTGTATGATACACATGGAAGTGGTGGTGACAGATCATATGGTAGGTAGGGGTATGTTTAGTTTGAGGAACCAGCGCATTTCCTGCAGTGGCTGCACCATTTTACCTTCCCACTGACGACCTGTGAGTGTCGGTTTCTCCACATCCTCAACACTTACTATTTTGATACAAGTTCTAATGGGCATGAAGTGAGACAGTGGTTTGGAATAAGCTGCCATTGTGTTTTTTAAATCCTTAATTGTCTCTAAGGGAAGAAATCCTAAGGTATCCTCCCCAGAATAAATAGGTATTTGGAGTATTGCAGGTTCTCAGGTGGCCCAGGTGCAGCCACCTGGACTTAAGCTCCTTATGCACTTAGAGTGCTGTGGTTGACACTTATTGAAACTGTAACCTCACTGTAATTGTGCCTGTAGGCTGAGGAACTATATCTTCAAAGTATAGTGTAAGTACAGAAGTTAAAGCAAACTGTTTCTTTATAAAAATCTTCACAGGGGAAACTGGTTTGCTTTTTTCTTTAAACGCAAAGAATGAGTTGCTATTCCTTAAATGACTTTTTTTTTTTTTTGAAGGGTTGAAACAATGATACTTGAGATGCTAAGCTCTGAATATTGTCATTACTTCTGATTCTACGCCCCCCCCCCAATAAAACTGTCAATGTAACATCCTGCTGTAATTTTGGAAGCAGGTGTTCAGGTCCCTCAGTGGTGATGAGGTCCTGCATTTGCAGGGTAAATGGAGTTGTAGAATAATGCTAAGTGAGGTAAGCCAATCCTGAAAAACCTAAAGACTGAATGTTCTGATATGAGGATACTGACTCATAATGGCAATGAGGGAGCATGGGAGGAATGGAGGAATGTCAGGGCGAAGGAGAGAAGGGAGGGGGAAGAAAGGGGTAGGAAAAGTAGAATGAGTTAAACATTACCCTAAGTACATGTATGAAGAAATGGAGTGAAAATACTTTGTACAGTGACATGAAAAACTGCTGTAATATGAAATGAATGGCATTCTGCCATGTGTAACAAGTTAGAATAAACTTAATAAAGGAAGAAAAACAAAACCAAATAAGGTCCTTTGATCATAAACACCCGGAATCTTTGCTTTCAATTTCCCCTTGGTTTCTGCTGTTGGTCATTCTCCTTTGCTATTCTGTGTGCTCTGTGCTTGTTTCACCTTGTCATTCTGGAACACCTTTCTCAAGTCATGCTTGCTTTCCACGTTTGAGGATGTTATTGACTGACTTTAGCCATTTTAATAGAACTGAGTTGCTTGAATGATAAAATTTAAGTGCATAGTTACATAACATTAAGTACATGTTATTGTGTCCCCTCATCCATCATAATCGTCCACATCTCGTCTCGCAAAACAAACTTCATACGCATTGAACTATTGGTCTCCTCCTAGTCCCTGTTGGCCCTCATTGACTTGTCTCTACAAATATGACTATTCTAGGGATCTCCTATATGTAAGTGGAGTTATACAGTATGTCTTTTTGTGATTGGACTTTCTTTACTTGGATTAATATTCCCATGTTTTAGCATGTGTCAGAATTTCTTTTTTTTTTTAAGACTAAATAATAATCCATTGTATGTACATACCACATTGTTTAACCACTCCTGTTGATGGACATTCCATCTCTTGGTTATTGTGATTTCTGTGAACATGGGTATGTGAATGTCCAACACACTGCTCTTAATTCTTTTGGACATACACCCAGGCATGGGATTGCTGGATCCTGTGTTAATTTCATAAACACACTTTTGGGAGAAGGAAACTGTTGCCATGCCATATTGGTTTGGATTTCAGTTCATTAGATGCTGGGCGCCTGCAGGGGGTGGAGCCGGCATGTGGTCTTGCTGGCTTGTTCTGTTAGTCATGGGATGTCAAACAGCTGGCAGGTGAGGAGGATCACTGCACATAGACCCTCATGCTACCTGGGCAGAGCTTTAAGCCAGTGGCCCTGTACTTATCCACATGTGCTCTGTACTTTACAGCCTCCGCCCCAAGTTCCCGTCAAAATAGGTAAAATTCTGACCATTTCCTGCAATGAAGAAAGTTGGTAGTACTCCAACTCTCCGGCCATCTTTGCAGGGATGCTTCTGAGTGCAAGTGTGGTGATGAGGGAGGCATGGGGCAGAGATGGGGACTGAAGTGTCCAAGTGTGGCATACAAGAAGAGGTGGGTCTCTTCCCTTCGGGTCTGACTGCTGTTGGGGTGGGCTCTACACTGTCAGTGTGGGATTCCTTGATGTAATACTTTTCTACCCAAAGCTGCCTGTCTTCCGGGATTGAGTGTTAAACCTTAGGTCTGACAACAGACACCCCCAAGCTGTGGGAAAGGGACACTGATGTTTGAAAACTGGCTTAACATAGTTCTAGGCCTTGAGTCTAGACAGTGTTGGAGCACTGGAAGGTATAAGCCGTTGGCTTTCTTCCATGGCCCTGAATTTCCAGCCTCGCCCAAGTTGTGTCCTGTTGACTGAGGACAAATGTCCAGGTCAGGGGAGTCTTTCATTTTTAGTTCTGACTGTGGTCTTCTCCCACCTGCACCCTTTTGGGACTGAGTTATCTCACTCTGTCCAGGCACATGTTTGGGCACATGATTAATCCACATCTGAAAATTCGAACAGAATGTAGTGAGAATCTTCTAAAGATTTTCGAACTCCCTTAGGCTGCTGGTTTAACAATGAACCATGGGTAAAGGGTCTCAATATCCCAGAATCGAGTGTCTCCATGGTAAATGAGACCCATGTACAGCCATGGTCTGGGGTCCTGCCCAATCCCTGAGCTCTCCCTTGGCTGGCTGGTGCAGGAGGAGTGTCTAGTAAGACAGTTTACCCCAGCTGCCCATGGGGCTTGCTGCATGTCCCTTGGCTAGCCAATCTCATGCTTGGGGCCCTTCTAGCTCCTAAGCCTTTCCCCCTCAGCTTTGGCCCTGCCTGGGAAGCTCATTTGGACTCAGAACCTCTGACAGAGCTATTAGTGGGAATACAGCATTTTCTCTAACCATTGCAAGGTAGATGCTTCTGGTTCCCATTCCATCTTGAAGACCACATAAGGATGCAATTGGAGGACCCTCTTGGGTTTGGAGATGAAGTAGCTGATGGCTGACAGGCCAAGTACCTGCCTGAGGGCTCAAGCAGAATTTGACTCCAGTCCCTTAGAAAAAGGGGGAGGAGGGTGGGCAACTCCAGCCAAGTTGGTACTTCTTCCAGTCCCTCTGAGCTATAGTCCTTTCACTTATCTCAAGAAAAGTCACCCTGGGGTTGTAGTGAACCACTGGATGCTACTTTAAAGGAGCAATTTTCTGAGCATGTGGACATGTTCCCCAACATTGGGTAGGAAGGGTTGAAAGCACAAATCCCAGCAGCAGGTATCCTTCACCTCTCAGTTGGCCATGCTTCTTTCTGCAAACGTTCTCTAGCTTGGGCTGTACCCAGTAGTTTATGGATGTTAACTTCTCAAGGTTTATTTTTCTACATTTATAGAGCCATGGAAAAACTGGAAATAAAACATGCTTTTGAACAAATGATAATTATGTGCTAGACATGATCCATCTCAGATAACTAGTTCTCACTACATGGTTTTTAGATATTACAATAAACTGTTAACCTATTTGTGGGAATAAAAATTAGAACTCCTGTTCACTCCACTTCTAAATGGATGGGGACAATTTTAAGCTTGTGTGTGTGTGGGGGTGGGGGTGGGGGACAAGCAAGAATCAACACCTATTAGATCTAGTGGAGACAACTGAGGTCTCCAGACCAGGAGCGTGGAACCTCAGACCCCGCCCACAGGCTGAATCCTCCGTGATTCTGAGTGAATCGTGCGACATTCCAGTCTGAGAAGGGCTGCTCTGTTGGGTTTGAGGGAGGCCTATGGCCTCGGGAAGAGTGGGCAAGAGGGGCACTTCTTGATCAGCATGTCCGCCAGATACTGGGGCAGGGTGGCTCAGGGCAGTGATGGTGGCTGGGAAGTGGAAGTCTTGCAAACATGACAAGGAAATGGGTGCTTCCTCAGAGGTGGGATCCTCCTTTCCCCTCTGGACGGAGGAAGAGAACCCAGTCTAGAAGCAGAGTAAAGAGGTCAGAAAGAAGTGTCAGAAGGGTAAAGATACTTGTCACTGAGGGAGTTTTAAGGAGAAATGGAAGGGATGAGTTATAAGCTTTGACCTTGGTATCTTATGTTTGAAGATGGCAGGTTGGGCCCTAGGTCCAGGGGAGAGCTTGGTCTCTCTGGGGTTGTAGTGAACCACTGGATGCTACTTTAAAGGAGCAATTTCCTGAGCATGTGGATGTTATGCATGGCCTATTATGGTCTGCAATCATTGGTTCTATACATGTCAATTGGGGGGGCATAATCTCCAAAGCAGTACTAGTAAAGAGACTTGAGGGCAAAACATTGAAAAGTAGTAAGTTGCCTTTATACAGACCTTTGCCCCCTCTATAAACCCAGGACATTACAAGAGACAGATTCTTACCAGACACTGAATGAACTGCAGCTTTGACTTTTGGCATCCTTGCTTCCAGAAACGTGAGCAATAAACTTAAGTTACTCAGCCTAAGGTGTCTTGTAGCAGCTGGCATGGACTGGCATGGTAACATAGGTGAGTATTGCATTCCTTTTTATGCTTGAATAACATTCCATTCTATGGACATATCATATTTTGCTTATCCAATCCTTAGTTGATGGACATGTGGGTTGTTTCTATTGCAGAACACTATGAACACCTTCGTATGTCTGTGAACATGTCTTCAACTTGCTGCAAATGTTATAGAATTTAAAAAAAAAAACCACATTGGTTTCTTTAGGCAGGAGTATATTTTAAACATGGTGCTTTTGAATTTGGGATTGCTCCATTATAACCCTGAAGGCTGGAGAAGCCCACAGGGAGCAAGGGGTGGGGAAGGAAGAAGTACCAACTTGGCTGGAGTTGCCCACCCTCCTCCCCCTTTTTCTAAGGCAAAAAACTGTTGAAGCGTCAGGGTGACATGCCAGTCATATTCTGTTCTTGGGTTGTTCATCATGGCAGTGAAGAGGCCTTTTGAGTAGGACCTACTCACTACAAATTTAACATCTAGGACTGCAAAAACCGGAGTGCTTATCTGGATCAAGCTTCTTTTCATATGCGTAACTCTTTGGAGTATTTAACATTTAAAAAAGTAACACACAACATAATACAACTACAAAAAAGTACATATTTATACTAACATTCAAGAAAGTCATGTATTTGTATAAAATCGCCTATGCATACATACATGCATACATACATAAATATACACTTCCTCCTCAGAGGAGAGCGTTCCAAAGTCGTGAAGCTAGCAACTGGCAAAGTCAAGGCTAGAGTCCACTTCGCTATGCTGTTCGTCCAGTCCACTTTCCCTGACATCTGCTTCTTAATGTGACACTGTGTATCCTTTTGGGCTGTTCTCTTCCTTTGTCTTGTGGGAAACAAATTGGCTTTCTGCGGGGTGGAATTATGTAGCTTTCCAAATCTTAACGTTTTTCCCTGAATGCTGGAGCAGTTCTTAGTATCTGAACTAGAACCACAATGAGTTTCCATCGGCTACAGAAAGAAACCAACGTTTACACAGAGCAGCATCTTTTATTTCACATCTGCTGAGAGGCATGTCTGCAGGGCTGAAGCTGTGGTCAACAGCATTGTAAGTTAGAAACTCACGCTGGCAAAGCCAGAGGGGCACTCTCCTTGCTTAGACTCTGCTAAGCCATTCAATGAAGTGAAAAATCTTGCAGGATAGTTCTGTTGGGAAGGGTCCATGGGTGGTACAAGGCATAGGGTCTGGGCTTTCTGCGGTACTCGGAGAAAATCCTCCAACATGACAGCTGGAGCAGTCTTCACCTAGCCACAGCAACCTGGGCAAGTTGAAGGGTTCCAGGGCTGTTTCTTGACTTGCTTCCCTCCACTCTTCCACAAGGGACTGACCTGGTAGTCACCAGCACCCTTCTTTCCTCTGCACCTTTCTCCCAGCTGCTCACAGAATGTGACTGGTGGAATGGAGTAGGCATTACTTAAAGTGGGTCGACACACACTCTAGTGTAAAGTAGAACAAAGACACATAATTCAGAAATCCCATAATTCTCTTCCCATCTCTTAAAAACGTGTTCTGGTATCATCTGCAAGATGACTAGCCAGACTTGTGTTTGTACCATCTACAGTATTGCAGCATTAAAAGCCTTCCCGTGTGCCAAGACTATCTTACAAATACAAGGTGACATCTATAATCGGTCGGAAATCCTCAAATTTTAAACTTTTTGCGCTGTTGACGTGTGAGTGGAAAATGCCATGAAACCGTCCGGCGTAAAACTATGAAATACTAGATTATCTTTGGTCTAAGTGAACAGCATATGTAGAAAGCATAATGAATTTGTGCTTGGGCCCCGTCCTCAAGATATCTCACTTTGTATAAAAAATATTTCAATGTCTAAAAATCCAAGATTGCAAACACTTCTGGCCCCAACCATTTTGCGTAAGAGGCTGGCTCTCGACCTCCATATGTGCTAAATGTAGAACTGGTCATGGAGGGATCACATTACTGTCTTCAAGATATGCTCGAGTAGATTGTTAAATTTATAAGTTATGGGGTTTTTTTTTTTTTTAAAACTGACTTTGTAAATTCTAATGTTTGGCCAGCAACTATCAGTTGAAGACATCTTAAAGGTAGAAGTGGAGTAACTGACTTGGACGTGTGAGCAATTGCAAAAAATTGGTGCCTGGGCCCCTGGCTCTCTAGGCATTGGGCTGGGCCTTTGTCCTTTAAAAGCCTTTCCAGGTGACTCTCACAGGTGGCTAGGGCTGAGCGTGCTGGACTACTTACTGTATGCCCCAGTGCCTATGGTATAATTAGAGCCAGCCCTTGCTCTGTGTCCCACCTCTTCTAAGCACTTTCCTCGTTCTTGCCTCATTAGCAGGAAAGTTCTATTGTCTCTTCTACATACAGGTAGAAACTGAGCTTCCTCGGGTTAAGTAATTTGTTGTCTGTCCCCTGTCTCCCTTGAAAATTTGGGAAGGGTTAGCCTCTAGCCCAGGCCTCTGACTTCCTTCTGTGTCCCCCTCTGGACTCTCATTCAACAAGGACTTCTAGAAAGCTAGTTCTAGTCCGGTCACACGCTCAGATGGATCTGCTTAGAATGCTGGTGACAGACCTCCCAGGATGGAAACAGAAGGGTCTTGGGTCCAGTGTTGATTCACTTCCCACCTGACCTCTTGTTGATCTGTGATCTCAGGTAATGCCTCCTGGTTGCTACTTCCTCACTTGCCTCCAAATTGGGGAATGTAGAGCCCTCCTCAAATGGCTGAGTCGGGGGAGGTGTGAAACGAGATGGAGGTGTGAAGCCATGGACAGTGACCCACACACAGGAGGAATGCAGGTTGTTGCTGTTGTAACACTCTGTGCCTGACCTCATGTTAGTCCCCAGATTCCTGAAGGGCAGATGGTCAGGTGTTGCTGCTCAAGTATATCTAACCTGAGGTTGTAGACTGCATAGATCTGGGTAAGGCCTGAGCCCTTGCATTTCATGCCCCCAGTCTAGTAGCTAGCAGAATTTCCAAGGCAAAATTACATGGTGAGCTAGTCGTCTTTATAGACTAATGTGTCCCTTCCTTCCCAATCACCATGCCTACTGTTCTCATGGTGTGGCACTGTGTCTACCCTTCATCTGGAATACTCTTAAAGACCTTCTAGTTAGGAATCATGGGGTATATAAAAATTCAGCTACATATCTATACTCTGATATGAAACCAGTGAGTTGGTAAACAATACATCTATTGTCCTTCACAATATGGTTTTTGTGAAGTTACTGTTCATTTCTTTTTAGAGAATTTCTAAAAATATTTCTTAGTTTTGGCAGACACAACATCTTTGTATGTTGTGCTAAGGATTGAACCCGGGCTGCATGCATGCCAGGCAAGTGCGATACCGCTTGAAGTCACATCCCCAGCCCTATTTCTTAATAAAACATCAGATCCTATCAGACATGGATGTGGGGTTGAAAGTTCAGGGTTTGATTCCTGGTTCTACCCTAAGTACCTGTTTCCCTTGACTTCTTCATTCCTCCATTAGCGCATCTGTGAAATGGGCCTAACAGAACCTGCAGCTCTGGGTTGTTAAATGGAAATGGTAAGGTGGCTCAGATTCCACTTTTGTCCAACTGTGTTCTAAGTAAAAAGTCCTCTTAGCAAAAGATTAAAACATAAGCCTCAGAGATTTGTCTTGCTCCTTCCAGTTTCTTTGGCATCATGACAATTGACAGGAAATGCTTACAGGGTGCAATTTAAAACTTAAAGTTCTATGTATTTTCTGCCTGTTACTTGATATGTGATATATCAGTGTAGGATTTTGTGAATACATAAAACATAGGTGAAAAATCTAATAGTAAAAGAGGGAATGAAGTTAAGGACCAGAATTTATACAGCTCAAGATGAACAAAGGCTATATGGTTCATAAAATTCCCGAGAAGCCAGCTGTGAACATTTTTATGACTGAACACAACAAAATATGGAACAGATGTGCTTCTTGTTCACATGGAAGAGTTAGTCTTGACTGTGGCTGAAAGGTTCATGTATACTAAGAATTGCATAGTTTTCCTTTTTCTCCCTTTTCTTTGGTTTAAACGAGGCAAGGCTATGTTTCAGTTTGAAATGATACTTAATTTTGGCTGTGGGTTCCAGAAGCTGAATAAGCAGTTCAGTGGTGCATTAGTGCAGTGCTAAGCTCATAGTAGGTTTTTTGATAATGGCCAGTTGGCAAACTAATTCCAGGAGTGCAGACTTTGATCTGTCTTAGGGTCACAAGGTGACCTTATCTGTCCTTCTTAAAGCAAGTTGGCACCTGGAAATGCTTTTCAAGGCAGTGAAAAAGGGATGCTTATTTTCAGGGATTGCTCCCTATGCTGGTGCTGGGTCATCTGTTACACTGCATGGGATTCTTGGGCATTGCCGCTTCCAATGAATTTACTGAACTGTGGCCTGCAACAGATGTATCTGGACTACCTGAACTGGCTAGCTCACAAGCATATTAACCCTCTTGCCTTGCTTTACTAAATGTTTTTAAAATTTGTTAGTTATACTCCATGTCAGTACTTTGTACTGTCATGTGTAACTTACCATTCTTAGAGTTGTACATAATGTGGAGTTACTAGTTGTGTATTCATGTACAGACAGAAAGTAATGCCATTCATTCTACAGTAATCTTGTATATAAAAATACATGACAAATTTGCCACTTGAGCCATCTTTTAAACTTTATTCTAACTAGTTATGACAGCAGAATTCAATTCAATTCATATTATACAAATGGAGCACGATTTTTATGTCTGGTTGAACAAAGTTACACCATTCGTGTTCTCATAGCTGTACTTAGAATAATGTCTGTCTCATTCCACTGTCTCTCCTATCCCCATGACCTATCTAAGGTTCATCTATTCCTCCCATGCTCCATCCAATCCCATTATGAATCGATGTCCTTATATTGGAAGGCTTTTTTGTTTTTGGGATTAGCTTACTTCACTTAGCATGATATTCTCCAACTCCATCCACTTGCCTCCAAATGCCATGATTTTATTCTTTTAATGCCGAGTAATATTCCAACATGTGTATATACCACATTTCTTTTAGCCGTCTGTTGAAGGGCACCTAGGTTGGCTCCATAGTTGAGATATTATCAACATTGATGTGGCTGCGTCACTATGGTACGCTGATCTAGTTCTTTGGGTATATACTGAGAAATGGAATAACTGGGTCAAATGGTGGTTTCATTCCAAGTTTTCCGAGGAATCTCCATACTGCTTCACAGAGTGGTTGTACCACTTTGCAGTCCCACCAGCAATGTTTGAGTGTACCTTCCCCCCACCCCCATCCTTGCCAACAGTTACTTGTAGTATTGGTAATTCTGACTGAATTCTATTGTTTTGGAGAGCTAAGTTTTACCTTTGAGTTTTCTATTGGCATTTCTGTATCTATCTGAAAATAGTCTTGGGTATATGGATGAGGATATCACGGTTTGTATGACAACCACCTTGACTAAGAATGGGCTGATGGACAAGGAAGGATGTAAATACCTCTTACTAGTGACATGAAAAGGAAGTATATTTGGATTAGCAACCTCTTTTGAAAACCTGCCCCCCTCTGGTATACTAGTCACATTAGAATGAGTGAATTGGATCTAACTAGCTTAGATCTGGCTATATGGAATAGGTGTCCTTATTTCTGGAGTGTCATTTGGGAATTTTGGAGTTAATGATGCTGTATGCTCTGGGAAGCTCAAGAGTTAGAATAATGAAGTACTTTTATTGGCTGGTTTTGTTTTTTTAAAAAAAAAAAAAAAGGTCGTTGACAAAAGGCCAGCTACTTATGGCATGTCCCCCCTACATGGTACAATCTGACCACATGGGGGTTCTCATTTCTGGCTTGTTGTATCACCCGTCGTTATACCATCCCTTGTACCACCCCACCCACCAGAGATAACTGAGTGAACATGCTTCTATGCCTGTTATGGGATGAAGTCCTGTACAAGTTCAGAGCTCTGCAGATCATTGGTGTGCAACATCTTCTCGGTTCACTGGATCAGGGATGAGGTTCTGCCTACCATCCCCTGATTTCCCTCCCTGTCTCTGCTCACCTCTCATTTTGCTCCCCCAAGGATTGCTTGTTTCCATCCCAGTCACCAAAGTCCCAGCAGGGAGAATGGGCCAACAGCCCTTCCCATCAATAATGATGGTCACATAGTCAATGTATTGCCATATTTCCTCAATCATTTTGTGTTTTATACAGCCCAGAAATATGTCCTTTAATATCAGTCCTGAGGCCCACATCCTCCATGTAAATGCCCTACCACCTGCTCTGGGGTTGGTTCCTTGGACTCCAGATATTCTTGGTCCCCATGATGGACTCAGTCCAGCTCTGGCCAGATCCCAATGTCAATCTCTGGCTCCTTCCTACCAACTCCTTGGCTGTGCTGGTGCCCCTTGCTGGCCACGCAATGCCCAGTCCATGTAAAGCCAGCACTATGTCTTGGGTATCAGATGCAACATACTCTACAATTCCCACTTTGAAGTATACAACTCAGTGGACTTCTTGTATAGTCAAAATTGCGCAGCAATCACAACTTTAGGAAATTTCCATCATGCTCAGTAGAAAATCCATACCCACTAGCCCCAAACCACCATTAATCTGCCTTACCTATAGACTTGCATACTACAGACACTTCATTATAAAGGGAATCATGTGTGGTTTTTTGTATCTGGCTTATTTCACTTGGTGTGTTTTCAGGGCTTAGCATGCTGGAATATTTACTGGAACTTCTTGCCTTTCTGGCTAATCTGTTGTAAAGAGACACAACGTCTTGTTTATCCATTCCTCAGCTGATGAACCTGTGAATTGTTTGCACTTCTTGGACATTATGAATACTGCCGATATGAACATAAGTCTGTGGAACTGTGCTTTCATTTCTCAGGTATACACCTAGAGTGGCATTTGTAGGTCTCATAATTGCATGGTTAATACTTTAAGAAACTGCCATGCTATTTTCAAAGATGCTGTGCTATTTTTCATTCCCACCAGTATGTGAAGGCTTTTTAACTTCTCCACATTGCTTGCTGACATGTTATTGTCTTCCATTATAGCTACTTTAGTGACAATGAAATTGTATTTCCTTATAACTTTGATCTGCATTTCTCTTTTGGCTAATGTTGTCGAGCATCTTATGTGCTTATTAGGCACTTTTATCTGGGGACGTATTCTTCAAATTCTTGACCCTTCTAAAAAGACTATTTGGCTTTTTGAAAAATCTGAGTCATATATTCTGGATACAAGTCCCTTACTAGAGAGGTGACAAGCAAATACTTCTAATTCTTCAGTTGCCTGTTCACACTCCTAAAGTTCTTCTAAACTGGAAAAGTCCAACTTTCCTATTTCTTTCCTTCCTTATATTTGTGATTTTAATCACATCTAATAAACCACTGCCTAGTCTGAGGTCATGAAGGTTCACTCTTCTGTTTCTCTAGTAGTTCTACCACATTGGCTCTTAAACTTAGGTCTGATTCATTGCATATGGTGTGAGGGAGGTCCAACTTAATATTTTTCCATTTTGATATTCAGTAACTTTGGCATCTTTTGTTAAAGACTATCCCCATTTTTGTTGAATTAATACTTTAAAACTCGTGAAACTTTAGTATTTTCATAGAGTTCTTCAGGATAAACACAACTCCTCAAAAGGGTATCATTTATACTTTGATTCTGAATGAGGAATTGATGATACGTACTTGAGACTAATGATCAGAAAAGGATGTTCGA
Organism: Callospermophilus lateralis; assembly: GCF_048772815.1. Classification (NCBI taxonomy): domain Eukaryota; kingdom Metazoa; phylum Chordata; class Mammalia; order Rodentia; family Sciuridae; genus Callospermophilus; species Callospermophilus lateralis. The sequence continues at coordinate 34,942,722 of NC_135321.1, read as the reverse complement.
CTGAATTCTAGTTCTAAGACTATGGAAATCTGGTCTTGACACCTTTGGTTCCTATTTCTCAGTGGTTTCCATTTTATTGGCTGTTTCCTACACTAATTTCTCCTTTTAGCCTATTCTAATAATCTGGAGTGCCCACGTTTTAAAATACTTGAAGCACAAAATAGAGCAATAACTTTCATAAACACATCATTACCACCTGGCCTGAGTGGTCAGGAGAATGTTGCAGTTAACCTCTAAAATGTGAGAGGAACCGAGGTTCTCATTCCTCTTCCCCAGATAAGGGAACCCATATGATTTGAGGGCCATTTGGCCCTCTCCTTCCTGCCTCTGATCCTATAATGAAGCCACCGTTTGGCCATAAGGAGACTGACCTGTCTGCTGGCGCTCTCAGCGAGTCTCCCCTGCTTGAGGCAATGGCTTGGCTTCTCCTTTCTGTCCCCCACCCACAGGCTCCAAATATAGACTTTGTCCCTGTGGACCATCTGCAGGGTGACAAATGGATCACTGGAGTAGGATTTGAGCTCCTTACATAAAGTGTGCTCTGTGCTTGCCTAATTTTAACCAAGACTGTTGGTGGCCCAGCCTTACCCTGTGAAGGCAGCAAGAGGGTGTGTTTAATAGTGCTCAGAGCCACCACCTTAGCGGGTGGATGGTAGGGGAATAAAAAAGCTGCTCAGACCCAGGGCTTGCTGTAGCACTTTGAGCAAGATATGAGAAAGGGAATTTGTACAGATGCAATGCCCTTTGTGTGCTCAAAACTGCATCAGAAAAACAATTGGAGAAATGGCTACTCATTAAGAGAACTACTTGAGTTCTAGATCTTAAACTAAAACTTACAGAATTGTCTCACTAGGGGGGAGAAGTGGTGGCATCCTTCAAAATGTAGTTTAAAGTCAGGTGATTGCTAAGTGGCAAGGAGTGAAATGGGATTTGCTCTTGAACAGCTGGGGAAGCTGTACTTTGTGGAGGGATATCATGCCTGTCCTCCCTGGGAGTGTAAACTGTCAGATATCAAGCTGCCCCGATGAACTTACTCCTCCCAAATGCAGGACTTAAAAAGCAGATCCTTCTACCTTAGGAAAAGGTATTCTGATTTTTATAAAATTTCTTATCACTTTAGATTTTTTTTTTTGTGTTGATTAGAAGAAATTTGCTGTTGAATTTGAACAAGCTCTGTGACCATGGTTAGGTATAGACATCTAATACTGAAAATATCAAAAAGCTAGTATTTCTTTCTTTTAAATGATCAGTATGAGAATTTCCTCATCTTCCTGCCAGCATGCACTAGTGAGGGTTGTCCCTGCAGCTTGGTGAGGGCACTGTCACTGGGGAACCTGGTGAACCTGGTCAGGGAGTTCAGTGCAGGACAATCAGAAAACCGGGAGGCTAGTGGCAGAGGACACACCTTTCCTAGACATGGTTCCCTAGTTACCAGGTACCCTGGTTCTCGGCAATACTCACCAGAAACTGGTCAAAAAGGTAAACTGTTGGACTCGTTCTGGAAAATATAAGTAACATTGTTATGAGATGATGTTTGGGGGGTGGGAGACCCTAACTAAGATCTCTTGGTGATGGGGGATGGTGATGTCCCACCCACCAGGGGACGAAGAACCTCTTTCCTGGTGAGCAGTGCTGACCACTAACGCCACATCCAGAGTGCAAACACGGGGGACCCCTGTGAGACTGGAACCTCCTCCTAGGGGTTTCTCTAATGTTTCCCTGAGTTTAAAACAAAAAAGCAACAAACTGACATGTTGGACTTGGAGCCCAGGGACATGGCCAAGGGTTTCCGTGCAGCTGTGCAAAGGATCCTTTGCCAATCAGCTGACCTGGCATGACTGGGGCTTTCTTCGTGGATAGCAAGTTGTTTTTGGAGTTGAGATTGGCCACGCAGCACCAAGTTCTGATCATTCAGTCCAGTTATAGCCACACCCATTTGGGCACCCTTAATTTATATATCACTCATGGTCAATGTTGAGGCTCATCACTCATTCCCAGGTATCAAAATACTAACCCTTTCCTTATTTTCTAGAACTTAAAGTGTCCTACATATAACTTAAGTAACATGCATTTTTAATGTGGCAAAGTGTGTATAATATTACATTTGCCATCTTGACCACTGAGTGTACACCTCAATGGCGTTAATTACACTCAGTTCTTTGTGACCATCACCAGAAAGTACCCCTTCTTTTGCATATTCCCAAACAAACTCTGCAACTATGGAGCAAAACTTGCCCCCTCCACTTCCCCTGAGCCCTTGTAACCTCTTCTCTCTGAATTCACCTGTATAATTTTAAAGTTGCATCTTCAAAAATTTTAAGTTGGGCTTAGAGGTAGGTTTCAAAGGAGTGCTTGAGGTCTTAGTTTTTCAACAGAACCCACTTAAATCACAGGTCTGCCGTATTTTGCATACTGTACAGTTGCTAGGAGAGTCAGAAGATGGAAGCCACAGTGGCTGTTTGTGAGGATCTGTCCTGCCGTGTGCAGGAGTGGCTGGCTGCCTGGAAGTCTGATCCCAGATGTTCTGCATGGCAACCTGAGCAAATTATTCCTCTGCATGGACATGAAAGTTCCATTGCTTAACAGAGTGAAAAGCAAATCCTCCTGACCTCAAGGAGTTAATTTGTTACTTCTAGGATGCACAAAGGACACACAAGGGTGGCCCATGTACTTCAACCCATTATTTAGCAGTGATTTCCAGAGCCAAAGGTGACTGCAGTTCAAGGTGGGCTGCTGCCCAGAGTGCCAGAGAGGCCCTGCCTCCCCTGAAGCTGTTTATGCATCTAGGTCAATTCATTCCTGGATATTTCTTGGTAACTGGGGTCAGGCCTTGGGATGAACCAGTGGCCCCTGCTATCCTTGGGAATAACATAGTGACAGTAGCAGCCACCACACCTGTGTTCTGAGCACATTCTTAGAAACTCCTTTAGGCCTAATTTCTGTGGCCAGGGACTAGGGTGTTTCAGAAGCTTTAACCCTCACAGCTCACAAGAGGAATGGCAATGGGTTTAGATTGGAGAAATGTCAGCTCACAGGGGTCAGATCAGAGCTGTCGGAGCACCTGGTTGGCTGTGGCAGCATGGGGCAGAGTGCCTTTTTCAGACCTTTGATCTTGTCAAAACATGGATGCTGGAGTAGCTAAGGGACCTTGGCAGTTAAGTGGTAAGGGTCCTAAGGAGCAGGGCCTGTAGGGGAGGTGTTGGATGCCTCCATTTCTGGACCCTGTCTGTTATGATTCCTCATTTTTATTCTTGGAAGACGTGAGGCCTCATTGTGAAGGCTGAAGTGGGGCAATTGGAGAACGAAAGTGAGTTGGACAGTGTGTTCCTGCCTACAGAGGAAAGGCTTTGCCTTGCTGCCTGTTTGCTTGTATGTTGCATGCATATCAGGTTTATATCATTCCTTCACAACAAGTCAGCCAAGTTTAATTAGTGGGGAAAAGTGAGGTTCCTGAGATAAGCAGTGGGGGTGTGGGGAGGCTGTTGATGGTAAGGGGTAGTCTGCAAGGATTTGTCAACATTATTAAAAATTATGTTACATAAACAAGCCTGTCCCAGAGAACAAATGGCCCCTTTTCAGCTTTGTTTATTACCTGAATAAAAGCTTAAGTAAATACTTAACTGGCTAATGCTTTAAAGTTTACCAGACTGCAGTAAATCTATATTTAGTGTAACCCCAAGTAGTAGCATGAGCCATCTCTAGTAGGATGAAAATTATTGGCATGTTCTCTCAAATCCTAAAAGGAATGTCAAGTTCTGGACTACCTTCCCCACCCCGCCCCTGAGACATTCATGGTTCATCAAGTAATTGTTTCCAAGATGGCACATTAAGGGTAGTATTTCTCCTTTTCATGCTTCGGAATCTGACAGATGAAAATCTGGTCTCTTCCATGAAGACTCTGTATGGAAGACTGTCTTCCATACTGTTAAACTTGTGAAGCAACTAGAAAAATTTTTTCAAACACATATCTGAGTATCTCATACATGGTATTCCTTAATCATCTATGATTATAATGAACTACATAAATCGGTATGGAGGTTCCTCAAAAGACTAGTAGTGGGACCACCACATGACCTAGCTTTTTTACACACTAATATTGATCTAAAACCTCTAAAGTCGGCATATTACAAATAATGCATACGTGCATGTTCACAGCAGTGCAATTCACAGTAGCCAAGTTATGGAACCAGCCTAGGTTCCCATCAGTCTGAGTGGGTAAGAGCATGGTGTATACACAAAAGAACTATGCAGTGGTGATGAACCAAAATTTATTTTTCAGGCACTAGAGAACGTTTTAAATAAAAGGTGCCAGACAGAGAAAGTCAAATGTCATGTTTCCTCATGTAAGAAGTTAGGCGGGTGGGTGGGGTGGGTGTGAAGATATTCATGAAAATGGAAGAGACCAGTAGAGGATGAGGGTTGAGAAGGGAAAGAAGAGCTACTGAGTACGAAATTATTTGCATATATGAATATATAATAATGAATCACACTACTTTGTGTATTTATAATGCACCACTTAAAACTGTCATTAAATGTCATATTTTTTTAAAGGAAAAGATGGATTTGGGTCGAGTTGTGGCTCCAGGGTAGAGCGCTCGCCTAACACATTCGAGGCCCTGGGTTTGATCCTCAGCACCACATAAACATACAGATGTGTGTCCAACTATAACTAAAAAATATTAAAAAAAAAAAAAAAGGATTGGACATCACTTAGTGTGATGGGCAATTTGCTCACCTGGTAGCTGTGGCCTGGGCTTGAGACTCAGGTGGCTGAATGAGGCATCCACTCATTAGTACATCTTCCTACACACCTATGTGATAGCACTGGTTTTGTTGGGTCTCACTCCTAGGAATTAAGAATATAGTGTTTTAGTTTGATATTGTTTCCAAGAGCCCCTTCTCCGTGCCTGAGGCTGCCAATTTTGAGGCTCTGGGTGCTTCTGTGTTAGAGCGATCTCTCCATTCCCTCTCCTCCTGTGGGATTCTCTGCTAGCCTGTCCTCCATCCCTTTGCAGGATATTCCTAAAAGCGGCTCTAACTGGGACACTATTGCTTTAAAACCTTCCAACACCATCCCCCGACTCCCTGGCTTTCAGGCCACCTGTGTCTTCAGGATGGTGTTCTAGCACCTTCTCCTTGGTTCTGCCGCCTGTCCCTGCTCAAATATTGCTTGTCTAGCTTTCCCTTGTCTGCAAAGAAGCAGTTGAAAAGAGGTCTCTTTAGAGTTCTACTTCAATGAGAGGCATCGGGGAAAATCAGAATATAAAATACATGTGCTTTTGTTTCAAGCGATCATTAGGAATCTCTAACCACCCACTTCACATCGCTCTTCTATGTGCTTCTGAGCTACTGAAAGTTTTTATCCTGTCATCTTCCTTTCTTGACTGTAATGCCCTCTAAAGACATTGGGAGAACAAGCCACTCTGCAAACTAGCCTTAGAAATGATGTTGACATTTTTTTCTTTACCAATTTTCACTTCCTTTATGTATCTAATTCACTACTATGAACTGTCATTGGAATGTTTTTGGTTTCACAGGCTTTTTTCCTTAAATGCACTAACAAAAAGGAAACCTTAGGAATACTCAAGGTGCAATCGGGTTTTTCCCCTCTTCCACCAAGAGTGACACTTGTCAGTTTTCACCTTGGTGATGTACCATCATCCTTGCTCCTTCCCTTTGGCATATGGGAATGCTGTGGATTCAGTTTGTTTAGACCATCTCTCCTACATTCAGAGTGGTGCTGGCATCTCAGAACAGATGGGTCACTGGGTTCAAAATGTTATGTACTCTAGGAGGGAATTTCAGAGATCTGCATTTAGAGTGTTCAATTCCCAGTGAAGCCTTTTGGGGTGGAAAGTTGGAATAAAACACTTCTCATAGACTCACAAAAAGCAACACGTGCTTTCTACAAAAGTGTTTAGAAGATGTTCCACATTAGCCCCAGGGCTTCGTTGGCTATCTTAGCTTTTTCACGGTTATCACTAAAGGATCTGACCAGAACAACTGCAAGGAGGAAAAGTTGGAGGGCTTGGGGTTTCAGAGGTCTTAGTCCATACAAAACTGGCTCCATTCCTCAGGGCTTAAGGTGAGGCTGAATGTTATGGGCAGGAGAGGGTGGCAGAGGGAAGCAACTCCCATCACTGATTACAAAGCAGAAAGTCCACTCTCCAGACATACCCCAAAGCCACTTTCCAGTTCCCACCTTCTCCAGCCACACCCTACTGTCCAGTTACCATACTAACCCAATCAGTGATTTAGTCCCTTGATTGGGTTGCGATGGTCTTAATCCTATTATTTCTCCTCTGAAGTGTATCTAGTATTGTACGACATGTGGGCTTTTGGGACAACTCACATAGAAACCATAAACATTGGCCTTGGAGACTTGGATGTACCACTGAGCCAGAGCAATGGTGCATGCCTATAATTGCAGCTACTTAGGAGGCTGAGGCAGAAGGATTGAGAGTTGGAGGCCAGCTTTAGCAACTTACAGATGCCTGTCTCAAACACTGAAAGGGCTGGTGGATGTCATTCAGTGGCCAAGTGCCCTTGGTTGCAATCCCTAGTAACCCAGAAAAGAAAAAAAGGGGTGGGAGAACCCATCGAAGGCTGAGGAGCAGTACTGTAAAATTGAGGCCTTAGGGAGGTGAGGTTTATCATGCTGAAAGTGCGTGGAAGGCACGTGGCAAGGTGTATACTGTTGCTGCCTGGTTTTGGCTGTGGGACACACGTGGTTCCCTTGATCACAACCAGAATTCTATGGCCAGGGAGGAATTTCATGAACAGGAAGGACTAACTGGTCAGGGAGGAAATTCTCAGTGTTAGGAGAGAAAGGGTAGAAAAAGTATAGGGATCTAAGAATTTACTAAAACCAAGGTCTACTTGCTTTACAAGTCTGGATCTCAGGATAAATTCCTACCCAATATCAAATTTGGGGAAACTTGTTGTGAAAGACTGGATGCCATCAAAGGAATTTAAAAAAATTACAATTTGCTGAATTCCCCTTAGTCCAAGGGTGCTTAAGAGTCCGACTTCCCAGCTGTGCAGTCCAAAGGAACTAGGACTCTCCCCCTCACTACTTGGCCTTGCTGTGACTGTCCCCCTTGGGCTCAAGTAGAGGCCTCCTGGACAGCTGGTGGCCTGCACAGCTGTAGTGACCCAACTCTAGCATGCCCCCTTCCTAAGACTGGAGCTCCTAATTTAGCTGTTGGGTTTGTGCATAAAATGCCACAGCAGACATCTGAGCGCTCGCATTCTGTTTAAATAAAAGGGCAGATGCTTCACACATGTTTTCACAAATTGACACAAACCATGGAAGGAAAGAATGCTGATATTCAATAGGAACCCTGTAGCAACTTGTTACTTGTAATTTTTAGGTTTACAACAAGAGCAGATGCAGAAAGCAAACCTGCATCTGTGCTGACATGGGATTAGGCGTCACTCCTGCTCTTTCAAGTGCCCGAACAGCCGCAAGAGGGGCATCTATAAATAGTGAGTGGGGTCTGATGGACCCCAGAGGCGGGATGGTTTCTTCAGGCTAGTGTTGTCTTATGTGGCCACATGTGGCCCGGGAGGAACAAGGCCCTGGGGGAGAGAGTGGCACACTCTTATCAAGAAGAGCAGATGCTTGAGCCATGGAATGAGCCTGTTGAGGTGGAAGACCTAAAAATAGGGCTGAGAAAGGGTTTGCCTCTCTGGAAGATACTGGCCTACTTGACTTGGAGGCCGTTGGCTCTCAGTGGACTGTGTTAAGTCACACTTGCTGAGCTCTGCTCTTTCTGGGCTCCACTGTCTAATGGAGCTGAGGTTCTCTTTCCCTGCAGAGGCTGCGGGCTCTGAGAATTCCTTCCAGTTGTGGATTTATAATCTGTCCATACTTTGGCTTCTTCATGACAGTGCCAGGCATGTTCGACTATTCCATTAATTGAAATGGAGATGAACTACAGTTTGAGGATGTAGACTGTGGCTATTGGAGGCAGAGAGGTGTATTTGGACTGAGGTATATGGTCTTGGCATCACCAGCTAGTAGTGTACACTCGAGAAACAAATAATTCAGGCCAGTCTAGGACATCACTCACTGCCTGGAGAGGCCACACAGCTTCCTGCTCACACATGGTAATGGGCCAGTGCCTCTCTGTGCTGCCTCAGGAAGGCAGTGGTGTGGGACCTGATAGTGGACTGAGACCCTTCTGTTAAATAAGCTAATGAGTTTTATATGTGGATGGCTCTTGTCGGCTCAAGACAACTGTTTTTATACTCTTTAGATGATGCTAGGGTAGAAGTTTAGTGTTAAGTATTTCCCTCATATTAAAGGGTTTTGAAAAGTGGTATTTGCCTGAAATAAGAACCAGCTTATAAGAGGCAGGATCCCAGCATTTAGCTGACATTGTTTAGCTAATCTGTGATTAGCTTAGATGGCTTCATACATTCTTTATCTGTTCTAGAAACCTCAGGATCATCGGGATCTGTCCAGTGGCAATAAAGAATAAGTGGAAAGCCTTTAGAATTGGAGTAGTGTAAATTCCAAGTGGAGACACATCCTCTCCTGGTTTTTCATTTCAGCTGTTGAGTAGCACTAGATTTTTGATGGTTATCGCTGTCTTTCACCCTACTTTTTTTTAAACCCGAGAGACAAATGGTGAGGTTAAATATGGCCATGACTCAGTCAGATGTTCAGCCAAACTCTACAGTAGTAGCCAACAGGATAGACACTGTCATGTGCAGATCCAGCACCTGGGCCCAGGAACTTTTCTTAGCATTCACTAAAATGGAAACCACTCTGGTTGGCCTTACTCTGGTAATATGATAATACAATACGCCTGGGCACTTTCTAAAATCTAAAACACTTTTTAAATGAAAAATTGATCAGGTTGACTTGCTAAGTGATGTCATGAGTGAGGATACATGCACAGCTGAACTGGGTCTGACTGTTATGCCCAGGAAACAAAAAGGAAGTACTTTTGAATGTCCAAATACTGACAGTCATCAACTGAGGCAGCTGGATTAGCATCATTCAAAAGTTTATTCTCATTCCTAAAGTTAACCGATTCTGTAAACTTCAATTGATCCAAAAGTTTATGGAGTTGATACTTCAAGAATCTTAAACTTTGCAACCTAAAATCACACTGAGATGGCCTCTGATTAGTTTTTGAATTAAATTTTAGAATGAGGATTACAATAAGTGGTGACTGGCTTCATTTTTTCCTCCCCTTAGAAAGTGTTTCAGAGCCCTCAAGTTCACGCATGTTAACAACATAAATGCAGTTCTGAGCCCAGTGGGGAATGCTGGCAGATCCTTTGGAGCCAGTGGGTAAACATGGATGACTTACCACCTGGATGTCCAGCTGGGATTGCTATGAGGGTGGTGGTTTTGGGTCCCCTGCAGTTCTAGAGAGCAATATGTCCATGCTTGTTCCTGGGTGGGAGTACCTGTATAAATCTCTCTGTAATGGAGAGGGAGGTACCTGAAGAACTACAAAAAGAGGGAGCATAGTAATGGATGGGGGAAATTGTGGGCTAGAAATACAGTCCAGAAGGGAATAGCCCAGGCCTGTGGATCCCAGTATATCCCAAAGCCCTCCTCCTTAGATGGGTGTACCACAATCACTTTTGGACTGGTGCTTCAACAAGGTGAATAGTATTCTAATTTAGACAGCTTCTTAATTCTGAATTTGATTTTTTTTTTTCCCTCCCTCTTGAAAAGGTAGCAAGTCCACATAGCTCTCAAATTATAGAAAAGAGACAGTAAAATATCCCACCTCTTACACCTTCTCTAGATTTGCCCTCTACTTTGCCCAAAACTACCCAATTGACCATTACATGTAATCCTTGTTAAATACATGTTTTTTAGATGAAAAACTTACCCACCTTAAAAAAACATGCGCAGCTTTAAAAATGTTTTGTTTTTTTTTTTTTTGCTTAGTATTTCTCTGGGCTCTATCTATGTTACTAAATATCTCCTGCAGTACATAATATTTCACAATATGTACATAGCAATATTAATCTATTCCTGTTTATGGCTAATTGGTTTGTTACCTATTTTTGGCCATGGTAAAAATTGCTGCAGTAAATAACTTCGGATATGGTTTGGTCCTCCCTATCCATTGCCTCCATATCTGCAAATTGAACAAACTGGATTAAAAACACCTGAAAGAAATTGTATCTGTACTGAACACGTACAGACTTTCCCCTTGTCATTACCCTATGAAACAGTATGCTGTATTAGGTATCACAAGTAATCTGGAGATGATATAAAATATACAGGAGGAGATCTGTATAGGTTTAAATGCATCTTATGATATACCAAGGATTTGGGGATCTGTGGGGTATCCTGGAATGAGAATCCCCTGCCAATACAGAAGCAACTATATAACGTGTGTGCAAGTTTTTCTGTAGGATGAATACTAAGAGGTGGGTCACTGGGTCAAATGGTCTGTGCATTTACAATTTGGAGAGTCCTGAAATTCCTTTCCATAGGGCTGTGGCCCAGAGCACCCACCCAAGGGAGAGTGTGTAAGCCAGAGGTCTAGCTCAGCCTTCAGGTTGGTCGGGGGATTACCCTGCCTGATGTTGCAACAGCAGCTCTGGCTGAGAAAGCGTTTTGAAAAACAAATCTCAGATTAGAAATACACAAACCAGTGTCCCTAAGACTTTGAATCTAGAGAAATGCAACCTTGACTGAAACCGTCATTAGTATGTATATGGGAGAAGAGCAGACAGATCAAAATTCTTAGTGTTTTTGAATTGGAGTAGAAAAGGGTTAATATTTCTGTCGTCAAATGGAAAAAACCAAGCGAGAGGTAGGTTAGGTAATGGTCTCATCTTGTTCCTTTCCTAGGTCTCACTTCTCAATCACTGCTTGAGTCAGAGCTCAGCTTCTTGGTGTTAAACATGTGCCCCCCCTCCCCGGGCCACTTCTCTGCCTCCCGATGCTGCTTGTCCCCATCCTTATTACACTTCCAAATTTAAGGAATTTTTTTTTTTATTAGAGTTCTCAAACTTTTGTTACTCTTTAGTCTTGGATTTAAAACTGTTTACAAATTTGGAACCTTGTTGATCACATTGGGTTGGAATAAGGAATGAGTAGGTATGGAAAAGCTGGTTAGAAATGGGCTGAATTGAATTTGGGTGAAGTTCTCAGTCTGTTGAATGCTGCAATCATCTCAACACCTTCTGACCATTGGGGAAAATGTGGAAAGATCATCTAAAAGCGTTTTGCTATCGTAAGTTTGAGAATTCTTGAACAGAGAATTGAGTGTACATGGTCAAGAATATGTGCAGAGTCACTGAGCACACAGAGAGGGGCTGTGTTGGAGGAAACTGCAATGCATCCATTCGTATTGCCTTATAATGGTGCACAGTAGCAGTACCTGGAGGCCTCTTAGAAGGGAGTACATGCAATGGTCAAGGTTGGAGAAGCCATGTGACAACATTACATACCTGGGTCTGCAGAACAAGCACTAGATGTGGGAAGGGAAATGACTGCAAGTTCATAAGCAATGCGCCTTTCAAGTGCATTTATTAACAGTGGTATAGAAAGAATACAGAGGTAGAATAGCATTTTTAAAAACCGGAGAATCCCCAGTTTCTTGTTTTCGACAGCAATCGCCACCTTCTACTGTACACTCGGTTCTGTCACTTTTTTATAAAAGTGTCCTAACATGATTGACATTTTAGGGAACCATTTGAGCATAACAGATCTCATGTTTGTGGTGCAATTCTGTTTGCAGAAGCTGCGGGTGAATGAGAATACTGCACCCAGCTGAACAGAGCTATAGAGGAAAACACAAGCATTCATGCCCACACTTGAAACACCTGTCAGCTTCTGCAGTTCATTTTTCAACTATGTCCAAACACCCGTGGCATTGCAACTCTTTGCCTTATTCCCAATACTCCTACCTTCCCACAATCTCAAGTCAGGAGATCTAATGCCCACTTCCACAAGCACACTTCATACTTAAATATTTGTTTCTTAACCGTTCAGACTGTGTACAACTGTGCTATAGTTATTTCATCTCTCCCCCATATGGCTTCTGGCTTTCATGGTAAGGTTCTTACACAGCTTGGTGATGATTATTATTTTTTTAAATTCATGTGTCGTGCCCTTGCAGAACTGACTGAGCATGACTGACGGGATAGTTGTCCATAATCTTGTCCTCTGCCTGAAATGCCAGCACGTGAAGGCAGAGCTTTTGGATCATATTTGCTCCCTGTTGCATCCCCAGCACCTACGTCAGTGTCTGGTACACAGTATATGTTCAAAAAAATCTGCCAAATGAGTCATCTAACATGGTACCCAAACTTCCTAACTGTATTCCATGGTAAATTCATGTCTCTCAAAGTTAAGAGATCTAGTAGAGTTAAGATATGTCTAGCTTTTTGGAAAATAGCACTTATCAAAAGGTGGAAATGTGAAATAAGGGTCAGTGTTTTAACATTTGTTTTAACATTTCCCTCTCCTTTGCCCTATCTACAGTTCCTCCATTCCTCCCATGCTCTTCCCCGCCACCCCCATTATGGATCAGCAGCCTAAGTGGTATCTTAGACATCCCCGACACAACCATGTCTAACACAGGAAATTTGGGGAACATATTCAAACCACAGCAATATAATGTGATGTCTTATATGGCGACTCTGGAAAGCGCTCCACCAGCATCGCTTATTTTCTTCGACACTCTCCACAGTAGTCCTCTTTGCTCAAATGAGGAAGATGAGTGACAGTGATGCAGCTGGGAAGTGGAGGACCTGGCTCCAAGTGTGGAGAGCACTATGCTAGGGTAGGTTTTGATGGTACCAAGAAGGCTCACCCCACCCTAATCAGAGGAGATGCAGGTATATGTGGAAACCTACAATGAGATGGGCGCCCAGGCTAGAGGAGCATGGGGAGTTCTGGGCTGGGGAGCAGGTGTTTAACTGCTCTCTGTGGATGGCTCACCTTCTATTGACCAGAAGCATTGGTAGGTTCTCCATATTGGAAGGAGCCAAACTTGCCCAAAGAAGCAGAAAGTATAAACATATACATGAAAGACTTATTGGAGCCCTGCCTTTTTCCAAGTATTGGACTGCTTGCTTTTTGTACATTTAGACAGTGGTTTTTGGATCTAGACACTTTTGAAAGTGCATTTATTCTGTTTTGTTGGTCTTTACAATATTCCCAAGGCTGTCTTTTTTTTTCTATAAAACTCAATGTGCTCACTCAGTTAATAAGGGGCATTATTTACTCATTGCCTACCAATCAGTGAGGTAGGAATTATTTTTGGAAATAAGGAAACATAGAAGAAAATGGCAGTCATGACTGGAACTCAGGGCTGCGTTCAGCTATTCATTTATGCATTGCACATGTCACATAATGACTGAGGTCTTCCTAGAAAAAATATTGGAAGAGACTTGAGACAAATGATTAAATTCCTCTAAGTCCCCCCCACCCAAAAAAAAATTAAGAATAATGGAGCTCTTGGCTTCAGAAGAAAATTGGGAAATGGCGTAGCAATTAGTCAAAGAACATACATAGATTGTAAAAATGATAACTGAAATGCAAAAGATCACACTGGAAATGTTTTTTTAAGTTTTAAATTTTTACTGGACAGAACATATTTTGACATGTGATACAGGGAGTACAACTTCCCATTCTTGTGGTTGTACATGATGTGGAGTTACAGTGGTTGTGTGTATTCATATAAACATGGGAAGATGACTCTTTAAAACCAAGTTGATCCTAAATACTCCCACCAAAAAAAAAAAAATCTTGGCATATATGCAGAACATGAATCTTGGCATGTCCTGTGCTGTGGATAATTTTCTATCACATCCCGGAAGTGCCTCTTTGGCTCATCCTGACTTGGCTCTGTAGTTTCATGTAACGAAAGCAATTTTAACAAAGACATCCTCTTAACAAAGGCATCCTTCCCTGCAAAATCGGGTTGGTTCCATTGCCTTGGGAAAGACATCTCCAAATCCTTTAGGCAAATTTAGTTGCTATACTACATTATCCCAGATGGTTGTCACTTTTATGAATTCAGTACACTGGGTTGTAAACATAGCCTCAAATGGCTGAAGGGTTTTCCATGGGTCTAGGTTAGGTTTTACCTGTATCCATGTTCCTGTCACCTGTCCCAGAACCTTAGGTGCATTGTCAGTGTTTGTGATATGGGTAGGTAGATGGATGATTTAGATTTCATTTATTCATCACATAAGTGACACACAGTTAATATTGTTTCAAGACAATTGCAGCCACTATGACTGCATGGTTTCTATAATTGCTAATTGCATTGTTTCTCAAAAGCAATTCTTAGAAATCGGATATAAAATAAGTTTTGAACAAGATGATGTTGGAGGTGTCTTCTGGTGGATCACAATTAGGAAGTGTTAAAATTTTATGTCTGCTGTCCTCCCCCTCTAAATTGTAGGCATTCTTCTAGGCCTGAGTGAAGCACTTCTTGCTCGCCTTCTCTGTCCTTTGTTGGCTAGACGTGCCTCATCAGGAATATCTAGGGATGTTTTTGTCTTGGCAAACTGCAAAATGCCTCCTTCCTCAGCTCACTTTGCTGTGAGAAATAGTTTGCTCTTGCGTGCTTTAGTACAGGAGCTCGACTATAAGGAAATGGGTGTGTTTTTAGGGAACAGGGAAGCCAGAAGTGCAACCAGGCATTCATAGAGAACGTGGGGAGTAACGGTCCTTGGGAATTGGAAGAGGCTCTGCCTGTCTGACTTGATGGTCTCTTGTGTTCCCTAGCCTGGGGTAAGTGCCTCAGCTTTTGGTTATTTGCTAACTGGGATGTTTTGGTGGTTCTTGGAACACAGCAACATAATGACTATGCAAGAGACCATCACTGACCATACTTTCTCAGAGGCACAATCTACGACCTGGTGTTCCTCCTCACTGGGTTCAGACAGCAATGGCCAGAGAGATGGGGTCACTAGGCATTCAGTTTCAGGCAGGATTGTAAAAATGCATCTTAGCATCTATAGGCTGGCTGGGCATGTCAGATTTCTCTAGTGAAACTTAATATTGTTGACTGCTGCTGAACCACTTTAAGGGGCCACATGTCAACATTGCTTGGGATAGAGATGTATACCATACTGGTACCTTCAACTTTGGCCTGAATGGTTTCCAGGTCTAATTAGACATAGAAAGCTGTTTCTCCCGAGGTCTCTGCCACTAGGATGTCTGGCAAAAAAAGCACAGCAGAGTGGATGTCATTTCTGTGGCTTGTTGTGTTTTGAGAAGCAATGCAGTGAGGCAGAGGTTGTCATCAGGGTATGATGTACGTCTGTGGAAGGGGGACAGAGGAACACGTTGTATAATTGTAGCCACTTAAGATGAACAGACTTGGGGTGGGAGGAGGAGGTAACTAACCAAAGAAGCTAAAACTAATGAGATTCAGGGTCCCAGCAAATGGGTACAGCAATGCCCCAACTCCATAGTAGGTGCTGTGTGGTAGGGGTAGGAGGCACAAGGTTCTTTTGTCTTATAGACAACTGCGGTGCTGCAGCTGATATACTTTGAAACAACCATGTTTTGTCGGTTGCCAAAAAAACCCCCCCAAAACAAAAAACTATTCCTTTGCTGTGGAAAGAATGGTTTCTAAACATCTCCTTAGCTTGTTAGTGCAGGTAGGAATTCTTGGGATTGGAGGAAAACTCGGGGCATTGGTGGAAAGGTGAAGAGCACCTTTCAGAGGGTGAGAGGATGTGGCAGATCTGACGGTACCAAGGTACAGATGTGTGCTGGTGGAGTCATGTGGGGACAGCACGCGCTGTTGTAGGACAGGGCTCTCCTGTTCCATTGGACCATCCAGAAGATAGTATGTCAGCATTGAGGGAACTGTAAGGTAAGGAGGAGGCCTTCAGAAGCACAGATGTGCTAGCAGACCTGGGTTGTGCTCACGGGGAATAGATGCCCATTGCCTTTTGAAGGTGCTAAACCTTGGAGTTGATCTCCAGAGACCTTGAGTTCTCGGTGTGAAACTGAAATGAACATCAGAACTTGAGACTCGATCTCTTCTTGGAGCCAAAGGATCTTCATTGGACAGAACAAAATGTGGAACTTTGACAGCTCCTTAATGTTGACCCAATTTAGCCTATTTTCTTCAGCATGATCTCCATGGGAGAACAAGCCAATTTTTAAAACACCATGATTAAAAATGTTCAGTTCCTAGAAGCCTGCCAGCAATACTGCATTTTAGTCAATAGCAACTAACTTTTTTTTCTTTTTTTTTTTGGTGGACTTGGTAAAAACTGGGAGCAAACTGATAAACACATTGTCTGCAGAATCACTAGGAACCAATATGGGTGAGCTAAGAGTAGATGGTGCTTAACCAGCTTGGGATAACACTGATAGGTCTGGTTTGGGGGGATAGATTTGATAGGGACCCTTGTATTATGCTCGTTGGCTATACATTAGTGTTAGTTTGAAGGAGCCAGTTTGTTTACAAACAATCTGGTTATGTCACGAGAATGGAATGGATAGACTCAATGGATGCCAAGACTGTCAAATTATCATAAATCAGTGTCCTGTATCTGAAGAACTAAAAACAAAGTTGTCTGATAAAACAGCTGATGGGAATACCCAATGTTACATAACAAAGTGCAGACTTCAAGAGTTGAAGTTGACTGAAAGGTAAAAACATAATCGGAGTAAATGCCCTGCCTCGTAGATTAAAAATGTTCTTACAGGAGCAAGGAAAGTGTCTTGAAAAAGCCGCATTTGTATAAAAGACCTTTGTGTTCTAGTTGACCGTGTTTACAGAATAGAAAGCTTTCAGGATGGGCTGGTCTGTAAAGCTTTTAATTTTTTTAAAAGGATAAAGTGCCCACAGCTGCAGTGCTCTGCAAGCTGTATGTTAGAAAGATCCTGACTGTTGAGAGGGAATCCTGACAGAATCAAGGGCAGGAGGAGAGTCTTGGATGGCCAGAGGGCCAGGGTGAAGCTTGACCTTGAGATCCTGGCAAGGATAAGCGAAGCTCTCCCCAGCCATCAGATTTGTCCTGGGGAGGGAGTAGAGCTGTTTTGGGCATCTCCTGGGGGCAGCACTACCTCCTGGGGTGGAGGTTACTGGTGGACAGATTGGATTCAGATTTGAGCATGTTTGATGGCGGGGTTGGAGTGTGTCCTCAGTGGGTGAAGAGCTGAATTTGGCCTCTGAAGTTTCTCCCAAATCTCAAATTCTTCAGTACTAGACAGTCCACATTTCATTGCAATTTTAGAGCCACTAACACATGGTTTGGAGATGGGTTTATCATTATAATTTGGGTTATGTAATACTATAAAAGGAAGCGGTGATATGACTAGCCCTTAAGTGGGAAGGCTCAAGGAAGTTTACAGAGAAGCAAGAGAAGCCACGACTGTTTCTGCAGAGCGAGTTTTGTTGGATATAATTCTGTTGAGGAAAATGAACTGTTCCCTTGAAAAACAGTGATGGAAGAGAGCCTAAAGAGGCAGTGTGGGTGACGTGTCTGCAAAACTGCAGTTTGTACTCAATTGGTAAAGGTTGACACTGCTGGAAAGAGATGAGGATTTAAAAAAACAAAACAAAAAAATAAAACCTTTTTGATCCTTAGCATTTCAGCTTTCCAGTAATCATAGCTTGTGACCAAGCAAACCCTGCCTCTCGGGGCCCTGTGTTTTACAGAGCGGTTATTACAGCTGGCACAGCGACTAGTGACCCACTGGGGCCATGGCTGTCCTGGAGATTTTCTTCTGAAAGAGACCCTGATTGCTCTTTATTTTTGCCCATGTTTTACTCCGATCTATAATTTAAAATCCATTCTACAAAGAGTCTACAGAGTGCCAGCTGGATGCTTTGTTTCAAGGCTTCTCTTTTTTAAAATGTTAAGTAGGACTCCTGATTCTGGTGTTTTCTGTTAGAAGCTGGTTGAGATTGATCTTTTGGTTGCCTTAACTTCAGTGCATCCGTTAGCATAAATTGCCAATTGGTGATTTTTCTTTAACAGTCCTCCTTATCTCCCCCCAAGAAAAGAGGCAAGGGAGCCCTCTGCCAACTTGGCCTCCAGTGGGTTTTGGAGGGAATCTTTTTTTCCACAGCCTGGGAGACCGATTTCAGGGAGCCTGAGTCTGTGCCTGGTGCCTGCTTCTCTTGGTTACGTTAGAAGAGGAAGATGGGACCAAATCTCTGTGTATTCACTAGATCACTGTCAACCACAGAGAGCAGTTAAGTGGCACTTTCTTGCAGTTCTTGAAAAGCAGATGTTTAACTGATCTATAACAATTGCTGGCTCTTGTATTCAATGCTTTATCATGTTTGGACTTTTTTTTTTTTTTCCTAATTCTCTACCTTTTAAGGACTTCTTTGTTTTAATAGTTCTTTCACTTTCAATACTGAATCTCCTACAAAATGATTTCTACAATCTGCACCTCATCAGATACTGAGCTAGATCTTGTCATATTCCACTTCAGCTCTGGAATTTCAGTTTCTTCAGAAAATCGGATAACATACACATTGTTACTACTCTTACTAGTATTTTTCAAAAGAACTTCAAGGATCTTTTCTTAGTAATTTAGCTTCTAGGAATTGAGTGTAAATCTTACGAAATACAAAATGTAAGCGTGTTCATCTTAAAGCATTCTTTGCAGTAATGAATTCTGATAACACCATCCTGTTAAACAGTTTGTTGTCTTTCTACTTGTCTGCATATTTCAGCATCTTGATGTGTTGATTTGAATTGCTTCAGCTAGTGGGCCACAGAACTGCATCTTTTACAAATGAAGGGGGGACTAGATGGGCTCTAAATTATTTTGCATGCACAGTTGGTGTAGAAAAAACAGTCATGACTTAAAATGCCTTCTTACTTGTCTTATACCCTGGAACTTTGGTTCCAGGAACTAAGGCAAGTGGGATATCCAGAAAATCCTCCACTTAATACTGCAGGTACCAAAAGCTTCCAAATGTGATGGATGACAAAGCATGGAAACCATGTGAGGTAATGACAGAGCAGCTCCATGAATGCAGGACACCTCGAGACAGTATGCAGATAAAGTGACACCTGAGGCCCCAGGAGAATAAGGATCTCTGTTTAGGATCTGTTTAAAGTCAGGTCTCTAAGACTAAATTCTTGGTGAAAGAATGAACCTCAGAAAATGCACTCCCCAAAGCTGGGGAAATAACCAGGGATCTTGTTGGCTTGGCTAGGCATATTGGGATTTGTAACCCTCTAGGTCTGTCTTGATTTGAGTTGGGGGTTTGAAGTGACATTCTGTAAGAGTTCCCAAGCTGTTAACACACGAAGCATCCCAGGCTGGCCATGCCCACCTTCTTTTCTAAGGTTGTCTTTTTAACAGTCGGGCTGTACAAGTTTCTCACACATAAACATCCTAATGAAGATGAGCACAGACTCCCAAACTAGGCAGTCCTGCAGAACCATCCTCCATACCTGAGAATTGGCACACAAGGTCATCAATGGTGGAGTTAGAATGCTATAAAGGTAAACACGGAGAAGGTGAAATAAGTTGGAGACAAAAGGAGGAATTTAAAGGATAAAAATAAAAAGATGCTCTGAACAGTGAAAAAGATATGAAAAAAATCGACTATGAAGTAAATCTAAAAACTCGGTGGATAGGTTGGGGATCAGATGAACAAAGTAGAATTCATATTGGAAGGTACATTAGAGAAATTGACTCAAGTGGCTCAGAGCTGCATATCCTTCTAGGATATTTTCTGGGAGTTCTAGAAGAACACAGGGTCCCAAAGGATAACCTTCAAATCATGAAAGCTGATGAGTATTTTAAAGGGGCATATAACTTTAATGTGTAGTTGGATTATGGTCCCAACTCTTCCATGAGCCACTGACAATTTGACTTCTCTGCTGGCAGCTGGCCCTGTATGAAGCCTGTCTTTAGTGCTTTCCTCTCTGATGCAAGGCCCGCTGCAGTTTTCCTGTTCACTAGCCTCTACACCATCTCCTGATAGTCCCATTTCTGTGGCGGCCACCCTTACCCTGGGGCATGCGGTTGTGCTGGAGGCTTGTCCGGGAATCGCTTGCACCAGACCTTTAACAGAGGCCCATGAAAAGATCACTCGGGGTGGCCAGTACCCAGGCCCCTCTGCTTCTAGCCCTTCCAAGGCCTGGAGATGAGACTTTGCTGATCTGGAGAGCCACAGCACACTTCCAGTACAGTTCTTATGCTTAGCTTATCCTGTTACAATCTTGCTTGAACTCATACAAACTTAACCGACTTTCTACATATTTAACCTCCCTGTTTTTTTTGGAAAAAGGAAAGTAAAATGTAGGAAAAGGTTACTCCTCACAGGTCGGAGACCTGGCTGAAGTTAAAGCCAGGCCTGGGGTGTTCCAGAGACTGCTCTTGGCCACTCATTGGCATAGCGTTTCTCCAAGTGGGCCCTGCTGTCCAGACACGAGGTACTTCCAGCCTCTACCCTGCTCTCCTTGCACAATACTGTGTGCTCCAGCATCCCTGGGGATGGAGACTTGTTGAACTACGAACATATTTTTGGACTCATTGTTTAGTTTTTAATTGTTGAGTAAATGAGCGCCAAAGTACTAGCTTAATGCAACGTGCACATTTTGTTTTCCTGGTTTCCATAGGTGAGGACCCCGACACTGCTTAGCTGTGCCTGTACTGAGGGTCTGAAAGGAGTTGGCCAGGCTTTGTTCTCATCTGAGAATTGAGTTCTTCCAAACAGGCTGTTTGGTTTCTTGAGGTTGTGGGACAGAAATTCTCAGCTTTTCCAGACCACCTGTTCCATGTGGCCTTCAGGTCAACATGGTCACTACTTGTAGGTCACCAGGAGCACTCCTCTGCTGTCTTACCTTCAGGTTCTGTGGAAAGGTTCTCCTGACTAGATCAGGCCCACCCAGAATGAGCTCCCCTTTGACTGACTTGAAGCCCATTGATTTGGGGCTCTATTACATCTGCAAAATCCCTTCATCTTTGTCATAACAATCCTGGGGGCCTGTGATCACATTCACAGGTCTTAACTACATTCAAAGGGAGGGGATTATTCAGTGGGTGCAGCAGGGAAGGGAATCTTGGCTGCACTTGTATAAACATCTACTCACCTAAGCCTTAAAGAATTGCATGGGATTAGTCAGTAACAGTTTTTTCTTGTTTAAACTTTTCGCCTCAAGTTCATTCATATTTGATGATGTCACCAAACTTGCAGTATAGGAATTAGCTCTAGTACTACTCGGAGCAGAGGAGACAGGTTATCAAATTGGCTCAATTTCTAAGAATATTGGGATTGTATTGGATCAAGAATATGCTGGTCATGTCATCTTGCACAAAGCTATTCATAAGTGTGGTTGACGGATTCCTGCCAAGTTGAAATCTTGTTACCCTTTCCCAGTGAGGTAAATACAGAGAAAGCATTCACAAACACTGGTAATTGAATATTGCCACAGAATACAACAATAGTCAAATTTCTTGACCAGAATATAGGACAGGTTGGGTACTGGACTCATGTGAAGAGTTAAGTGTGACAAAAATGGAGTACCAATCACGTTTACAACTGTTACAAGGTAAAACTTTAAACTTCGAGGTATGACTTTGAAATATGCACCCTTTTTGGGTACTAGGAATTGAACTTGTGGGCACTTGACTCCTGAGTCATACCCTCAGCTCTATTTTGTATTCAGAGACAGGGTCTCGCTGATGCTTAAGGCCTTTGAACTCACGATACTCATGTCTAAGCCTCCCAAGCCACTGGAATTACAGGTATGCACCACTGTGCCCAGCTAAACATCAATCCATTGTAAGCAGTAGTTTTGAGTTTTGACAAATGTGTACACCTAGGAAAATACCACTACCAAAATCATATTATGGAATGTGCTCATGTTCCCAAAGTGTCCTTGTTCCCCGCTCTCAATCCAGGCCTTGTCCACTTTTCCTTCAGCTCCAAGCCACTGGTGATCAAGATACGCTTTTTTTGCCACTATAGATCTGTCTTTTCTGGAGTCGCAAAAAAGACCTTCCTATGCCATTATTTTTTTTTTCACCTGGCTTTTATTCATGATCTTGAGTTTCATTCATGTTACATGGTACCAATGGTTCATGACTTTTTATTGCTGATAAGCAGTCCATCATACGGCTTTACAATTTGCTTATCAATTAACATCAAATGTTGACTTGCATAAAGCTGTTATCATTTGTTCTACATTTGTCCATTTTTCTGGAGTTCATACCTAGAATTGGTGAATCTTTTGTAGGTTTCATGTTATTAAAAACTGTCAACCCCATTTCTAACAAGAATATACCATTTATACTCCTTCAGCAGTGTTTCTGTGGGCTCCACGTCCTCGCCAACCCTCACGGTTCCATTCTTACCAACTAGTCCTTCTGGTAGACCCACGATAGTATCTCATTTTGGGTTTAGTTTGTATTTTCCTGATGACCCTTGATAATCATTTCACATGCTTATTGGCCATGCAGATAATACACAGATCTTTGAACTATCTACTGTCATTGCCCATATAGGCATATTCTTACATCAAGGAGTTCTTCATGTATTCTGGTGACATGTTCTGACAAATGTATATATTAGGATATTAGGGATAAATGTACATACTAGGATATTAGGGATATTTCCTTTTTTCCTGGGGCTTTCCCCCCCAGGAATAGAAGCTTTTACTTTGTGGAGGCTCAATTTATCAGGTTTTCACCTTCGTGGTTTACACTTCTATGTCCTACCTGAGAAGTATTTTGCCTATCCCAAAGTTAGAAATATCTCCTCCCTCCTCTTTAGCAGAAGTTGTATGTTTTTTTTATTTTGATGGTGTTAATTTACATGGGTGATGTAAAGTGTGGATATTGACTTGAGTACCATTCATTGAAAATGCTGTCCTTGCCTACTGAATTATATTGGCACTTACATTAAAAATGAATTGACAATACATACATGGGTCAAAGTACGCATTCTGTACTCTGATCCATTGCCCTGTATATACTTAGTAGTCTCATACCATATTATCCTAATCACTGAATGGCTGTTTGCATCTTGATTAAATCCTCAAATTCATTGGCAAATTTGTCTCCACTATCCTACGTGCTTTGCATTTCCATATACATTTTAGAAATTGGATTACTCGAATTTTAATTGGGGTTACAGTAAATACGTAGACCAATTTGAGAAACTAACTTCTGAATATACTGAATCTTCTGATCCATTTATTGACTACATTTTTAGGAATTCAAGTTCAGTGTTGTACAGTCTCCAAGTATAGGCTTAACACACAATTTCTAATTCATTTTTGATGTTATTATGAACATGAATTTTCAACTTATTGCTCATGTATAGGAATAAAATTGGTATTTTTACATAGCTTTATAACCTGAAATATTGCTTAAATTCAGGACTTACGGTCCTTATTAATTGGAATATTATATAAAATAGTATACATCGTGATGTTTGCATATGCACATAACTTAGTAACAGAGTACCTCCCTTCTCTCCCTACAAATATCCATCTTTTACTGACCTAGTACTTTTTTAATGGGATTACCTAAGATTTTCCTACAGGCATAAGTGTTATGTGAAGTATGGTACTATCAAATATCAATTCTCAATATATAGTAATTATTTGTAACTTTATTGACGCAAAGCAAATTTTAATGGACTTTAAGAAAAGGCTCCTTTCTTAAAGGAACAGTAGCAAGTATCTAACTAAATGAAGACAATGGAAGTCATTTCAAGATAAAACATCTGTTTTACTTGGTGATATGAATCCTTTCATATTAAACTTTGTAGTTTCAGCAGTTTGATTATGACTACAATGTCCTATTTTTTGAGAATGTGTTCCTAATGAAGAGATAGATCATGAATATCTGAATGATACTGACATATAAATCAAGGAACTATATTGCCTATTCTTAGGAAACCTAAGTATTAAGCCTATGAAGTATTTGTTTCATTAAGTAGTTAAGTTGTTAAGACACTACCATAAGACTGCATGAAACATTTCTGGAAATGTTGGATAAATTGATGCAAAGAGAAGTATCTCTTTATAAGGATATAGTCAGAACTTGGTTAATGACACAGAAAACTATCTCATAGAAACAAGAGTCAAGAATTTTTTGCTACAGCTTAATGAGCAAATTTGCTATTGTGGCAATTCTACTAAATGTAATTTGGACATGATGTAGATAATGGTGGAAGTCTTTTTAGTTTTATTGCTGAAACAATTCTGAACTGAATAAAACTATGAAGAAATACATTGCCAATAAGTGTTTGGGATTAAAATTTTCTATAGGAGAGCATGTTCTGACAACACTGTTGGAACTACAGGAGAATATTCTGGGGCAAGTGCATGGAACAAAAGGTTCAATGGAATTCTCTTTTTGCTTCACTGAAAGTTATTAAAAAGTCCCCTGAAGTCAACAGCATGCTTTTGCTTAGTAATGGTGTAAGAATTGTACAACATAAAGGCAGAGCTGTCAAGGATTGTGCTTCCAATTATGTAAGAAAGCTAACCATAAAGAACTGTCATTACATGCTGATGTATGGCTAGTGGAGTATTCATTGAAAAATGTAAAATAAGCCCACTAACATCCTAAAGATGAGGAAATAAATTGTTCTCAATGTCTTCCTTTTTTTTTTTTTTGTACTGGGGATTGAACACAGGGGTGCTTAACCACCAAGCACATCTGCAGCCCCATTTTGTGTCTTAAAGACAGGGTCTGAGTTGCTTGGGTCTTGCTAACTTGCTGACGCTAGCTTTGAACTCACCATCCTCCTGAGCCACTGGGATTACAGGTGTGTACCACCATGCCTGGCTTTGCTCTCAATTCTTAAGGTATGGATTAGAAGTCAGATTGACTTATTCGTCTTCCTAGGTATTAAAACTTTGCAACAAATCATGTTTTTCTAATAGCAAGCAAGATCAAAGAGCAAAAATGAAAGGTAAGTTTGAGAATAGTTTATAGACTGACAATACTCCATGAATGAAGTATCAGTATTTGTGGAGCAGATGATCTCTGTTACATATCTAGGAAACTTTATTACCAAAAACCTTAAAATTTCAAAGTGTTTTGCCTTTAAAATTTTTCTTTTTTTAAAAAAACCTATATTATAGTACTATGGATTAGACAAAGGGGAATGAAGGGAAGTGGGGGTGACGGGAATAGAAAAGACTAGTGTGAATAACATATATATGTTCATATATAAATACACTAAATACAGGACTAGTGTAACTCCACGTGCTCAACCACGAGAATGGGATCCTAATTGGAATAAGTTACTCTATGTACATGTGAGAATTTTCTGGAAAAGGAATTAAAAATTTAAAAAGTAAATGGCCCGACAGACAACCGAAAGCCTACAAAGATAAACATCCCCCTCCCCCCCCCCCCCAAAAACACCTATGCCTAGGAAATTTATGGATCTAGTAGCTACTAGTTCAATGAAATCTACTCATAATAAATTATAACTGCACAGGATAGACTGTAGTGCTAGCAACTATGAAGGGATTAAGGATGTATGTTGAAAATACAGCCCTCACTTTTAATTTTGGATGAAAGCTAAAAACCGTTCTGAGCTTGCCAAAATTATGCTAAAACTTCTTTACTTCCTTCAGTAGACCTGTTGGTAAAACAAAACATAAAAATAATTTAAACACTAATCTTCAAAAGTAGCTTAGTTGATTTAACCTAAATAATGAGCAAAAAGGTAATTTGTTTCATTAAAACTTTGAATATGGTATATGCCACTTTTCTTCACTATATGCATATTAAGTTTCAATACAGAGACTTATTTTGTGTGGTACTGGGGATCAAATCCAGGGCTTTATACATAGTACGCACTCTAGCACTGAGCTACTCCCAAGCCAGAGAATCTATTGTACTTGTAATTCTTTGCATGGGTGACAACAGAGTAATAATGACTTTCTATATTAATTGCCTGTATGCTTGTATTATGTAATGGTTTCCTCTTACTGGAAGTTTTGTTTAATCAGATCACATCTATTAAAGAATCTTATGTATCAAGTCGAATGATGAAATGCTTGGCATATATTTATGTAGCATTTATTTCCTTTATTAGTCATTCCTTTTTATTGCATTTTTATGAAAGCACTGGCCAACGGCAGATTTGAAGTGATAAGGAAACAAATCTGTCCTTTTACCTGGATAACTTGGGAAGTGCTGTACTGAAGTTGCGGTTTCTCCTCGAGAGCGCTTAATTAGGATGCCAACCCCACGTCTTGAGGTGCTTGGAGGGTTTGCTTCTGGGTTTGTTTTGGGCAGTTTCTACAACATGACTGTTGGGAGTCTGCAGCCCTCAAGTTTGTCCACAAAGCTGACAACAGAGGGCATTATCTAGAAACATTTCTCTAAAACGTACTAAGCCGATCATGGTAGTTTTCAGAGTGACTTCCCTCCCATTTTTATTGGTGCATTATAGTTGAATATATTGATGGGATTTCTTTCGTATTCATGAATGCACACAACAGAAGAACATAACTGGGCTGATGTAATTCCCTAGCACTTCCCTCACCCCTCCCATCCCTTGGTCCCTTCTCTACTGATGTCCACTTGATTTTTAGGGAGTTCGTTCCCATTTTTCTTTCTCCTCCAGCTTCTGCATATGGGAGGAAAAGTGACTCTTACACTTCCCATGTCTGACTTATTTTGCTTAACAAGGTGGTCTCTAGTTCCACCCAATTTTCCTGCAAATGTCATAATTTCGTATTTGTTCATGGCTGAATAAAACGCCATTGTGTGTGTGTACCTCATCTTTATCCATTCATGTGTTAATGGAACCCCAGCTGGTTCCACAGTTTGGCTATTGTGAATCCCCAGTATGACTTTCACCTCCACTCTGAGGACCCACCAAGCTCCTTAATTCGAGCCTTTTCTCATTGACCCCATAACTGTCGGGTGGATTTACAGGCCACCAGCAACCTCTTCATTGTCAAATGCCAGGGACCCTTATCTTCAGTAATGTATAATAATTGTACATATTAATGGGGTATAGTGTATATTTTAACACATGTATACATTGTGCACTGGTCAGGATAACTAGCAATTCCCTCTAGTGCCATCTTTATTTGGAGACTTCCTGATCCCTCTTCTATATCCTCATAAAATATGTAATTGTAGACTTCTACTGTGCTGCAGAACACCATCATTTCATTCCTTTCAGATAACTGTTAGTGCCGGTTGTCCCACATCTTTATCCTCTTCCCCCTCCCTTTATAACTTCCAGTAATTACTATTTTTAGATTTTCTCTATTTAAGCATGAGAATATGGTATTTCTTTGTCTTTGTGATCCAGCTATCCCACTTCTGGGTATATATCCAAAACGAGAAACTGGCATACTAAATTCCTCCACATGCATGTTTACTGTAGCACTACTCACAAAAGCTCAGATGCAGAATGAATGCAGGTACACATCAATCATGGAATACTACACAGCAATGAAGAGAAGATAAATCCTGCAGAGTTTAGTAACATGGATTGAACTACAGGGAATTTGTGTGGCTATTTTTTTTCCCAGCCCTTCTTTCAAGGAAGGCTTTCACCATTAGTCATTTGAAACACCTTTCCCCACTGATGGTCCTGGAATAGGCTCCCTTTTCTTTCTGGAAGCTTCTGGAAGTCTCCTTTTCTTTCTCTCCTACCCACATTTGACCCCTTTCTCAGGTCTGACTCTCCTCTGCTCACTGTTCTAGTGTTTTCCAGCCCAGACCCTATCCACCCTCACTCCGGCCTGCACTTGTGTTAAGTCTAGCAGCCCTTCAGAGCATATCTAGTTGGCAAAAACTTGCTGGTGGTCACCCAGTCTTGAGGCTGGGCTATGTCCTCTTGCACCCATTCACTTATTATTGAAAGTTTGTTTTGGTTCTTGCTGTTGTCTGTTGTCTGAGTACCTTCCAGCCTTGCTTTCACTCTCTATCCTGTGCAGCCTCAGGCCTGCCTTCCTCAGAGCACTGAGACATGGCTCCCCATCCTGCTTGCAGCTCATTCTCCACTTTGGCGCCTGAGTGTTTACTCAAAAAATCAGATCTGATCCTGAACTGTGCTAGCCGGGTGAGACCAAGACCTTTTGCAGAGGGCATTTAGGTAGGACCAACATTATCTGGTACTTCAACAACCCCCTGAATCTCAAGGAGACTTCGCTAGAGAAGGGTTTGTACATTCTTGACCAGAGAATGCTAAATGGAAACAACTACATGGCACTTCATTTATTTGCTTTCTTAAGCTGGAAGATGCTCACCCACAGGGGTGAGGGCAGATCTGCTGACTCAACCCACTGATTCACTTCCTGCAGATACAACCAGAAATGATATTTGACCACTACCTGGTTATCCCTAAGCTCAGGCAAGTTAGCACCTGACATTCAAAACCCCAGTGACTCTTCCAGGGACATCATGTGACTGACACTTGAGTAGGTTGGGGTGGACAAAAGTTGTTTCTAGCTTGGTCCCAGGTGAGGCAGCTGGGGACCAGCAGGTCTCTGCTTTAAGTAGCTGAGAATTAAACTACTGGGAGGGCACTCGGGTTCAGCCAGTCATCACTCTGGAGACTGGTGCAGCTGTCATGGATCAATCTTTGCCACCAGGGGGAACTGACTCTTCATGACACTGGCTGTGGCTACTCATCTGGTCTCCTTGCTAGCTGTCCTCTTTGGATGAGCTCCTTCAAAGAGCCATATGTGGGCTGGAGAGGGAATGAAGCACCAGCCCACTGAGTCTGTACCCATCAGATGAAGGGGCTCCACTGTGTCTCCTCGGCCCTCCCAGAGCTCCTGTCCTGCCCCCACCTGACCCCAAGGACCACCAATGTCGCTATCCCCACTACTCTGAAGATTATCTTGAGGCAGGAGTGGCTGAGGCTGTTCGGGAATTATTAATAAACCTATGCACCTTATGGTGTATGTGGGAAAACTTCATAGTAAAGTCTATTAATATCTCCTCACTTATCAACATACTTCACATACTTGTCATTTTTAAATGGCTCAATGGTTGCATTCCCCTAGGTTGCCTTGATAGCCCGTTTATGTAGACTTTGCTCTGAGGCTGGGCACTTGGCACATCTCCAGTTGAGTTCCCCTTGAGTTTTAGATGGTGGGGCTGTGACCACCTGCTGAAATTAACTTCCACCCCTAGCTTCTCACCTGAGACTGGCCTTGAGTAAGTGCTTCAAATCAGCAAGTCTCCTTGTCCCCTAGTCTTAGCCTGTTACACTCAACAAGAAACATTTTTTTGTTTTTTTAGAATGTTTCCCCACTGTCATTACATAATCACTTGCAAGGTTCTACCTAAAATCGTTTGTCTCTGAGATCCTCATTTCCACAAGACTGGCCTGCTCCTCTCCGTCTTCATAGCATCCTCCTAGCACGCTGAACTCGGGAAAACCACCTGAATGAGCAGGTGTGACCCTATAGCAAGCACGTTGATGGTGAGGTGTCCTTGCCACAGGCTGTCAACCAGTGTAAGAATTTGCACGGGCCAGGCATTGTAGACCCTGGGAAACACAGAAGGATGGGTACGGCTCCAATCTCCAGCAGGGTGAGGGAAGGAAAAGGCCAATTATACTTCCTATGGCAGGTTCTAGGTTAGGTGGAGCATCAGGGGTCTGTGGGACAGTCTGCCTGGACACAGGCCTCAGTTGAGCCCAGAAAGGCTTCAGGACACTTCCTCTGGCTTTCTGCAGGCTGCTGGGTGGCTCCATAGCTGTTGGAGTGGGTTGAGCCCTTGCTGGCAGGCTTCTCCTCAGCCTTGTGTGTGCTGGTGGGCTTTTATTTTAAGCTTATGGTACAGATGATATATTGGGAAACCACATGTTACAGGGAAAGCATCACACAGCCCTGCCATGCAATTGCCTCTGCTGCTGAATTATAGATACCACTGACGAGCACCCTCTCTCCATCACATTGTGGAAGCGCTGCCTGCCCTGCGAGACGAAATGTACCTACTCATGGAATTGGAGGCACCAAATTCTAGTTCAGCTACAAGGGACCTTGGTCAAGTTATAGGGATGCATTGCCCAAGAACAAAATGAGAAAGGCCAAGTAAAATTATGTTAAGTTAGGAATTCTGACTTCAGTCCACGAGGGTTGAATAAACCTGCAGAGCCTAATAAATTAATAATCAGAATGTTTGCTCTGAGTCATAGTATGAGACGGTGTCACTACTTTTCACTATCTCGACAAGTCTTTGCCAGCAACAGGAGTCCTTAGGAACTTCCAGACACTGGACATGCCCTGTGTTTCTGGAATGTCCGCTCCTCCCTCCTGTTCCCCCACATCCCATGCACTTTCCCCTGCTTCATGTACTGTGTTTGCAAGGTTGATGTTTCAAATCTCTGTCGAGCATTTTTTTGAGTTGAAAATAATCTATGGAGGCCAATGGTTGACTAATGTTTCAAGATGTATTCTTGATAGTATGTATTTGTCCCACCAGAAGAAGGCCAATTCTCATATCTAGCTCTAAATGAGTGGGTTTTATTCGTCTTTGTAGACAGGAATTTTTGCTCGTAAGATATATCAGATGATCTCGTTATTTGATCTTCTTGCAATTAATATACTCCTCAGTCTATTTCCTTTTCTCAACTTATGATTACACAAGAAAAAAATGGGAAAATTCTCAACCAGAATCTGGGACAATCTTAAATTTTACATGAACTTTTTGTCTTGAGTTAACTTTGGACCCCTTAAAGTTGCAAATATAAACAGACTTTCTGTATGTCCTTCTCCGTTTTCTCAAATGTTCACATCTGAGCCACAGCGTAAGATTGAGACTAGGAAGTTAACATTGCTACAGCTCTATTAACTCTTGAATAGACTATACTTCAGACTGTAAATTGTCCCAATGCCACCTTTCTTGTCCCAGGATGCACTTCAGCTTCCAGTCCAGGATTACTTTCTATTTTAGTTTATCATGGCTCCCTTGTCTCTGACAGTTCCCCAGTCATTCTTTTGAATTCATGACCTTGATGCTTTTGAACAGTAATGACCCAATTGTATTGTAAAATATTACACAAGGTTGTTTTGTTTACTTTTGATCAAATTCAAGGTATGCAACTTCTCGATGGAAATATATCCTCCTCGGTGCAGCGAAGGTGGAGGTACCTGCTGCCCCCGTATCTCCTTCCACTTGCTGAGCACTCTGAGGAAGGTGCTGTCTGCATATTTTCTCCCCTGGAAAGTTACTGCTTTTCTCCTTATCGGTGAGCATCTTGGCAGGAGATGCTCTAAGATCATGTAACTTCTGCTTCCCATCAGGCTGCCACTTTCTCTTCAGTGATTCTTGCTCTTGACAATTGTTTACTGTGGTATTTGTCAAATGGAAA
This sequence comes from Callospermophilus lateralis, assembly GCF_048772815.1. Lineage (NCBI taxonomy): Eukaryota > Metazoa > Chordata > Mammalia > Rodentia > Sciuridae > Callospermophilus > Callospermophilus lateralis. The sequence goes on along the minus strand of NC_135321.1, from coordinate 34,911,463 downwards.
CTTTCTGTTTGCATCTGCACTGCATAATTGGAATTCCACTGTGAAGGAGACCTTCCTTTCTATGTTGACTTATCCATTTATTAATCAGTATGGACTCATGAGTACTTGTTTCATGGATTTTTGACCCATTGTGATCATTTTTCTAGCTCAGATTGTTGGATCATTGGGAGATCATTAATGTTGACATCTATCTTCTAGACATTCCCCAATTATATTCATAGACATACACATGAGGTGTATTTACATACATAAATCTTCAAATATCTTAGGTAGTTTCCTGTTTCATACCTTCCCTGCCTTATTCTGGAATTGGCCATTTCCCCAAGAATCCTGTTTCCTTTAAGTGGATAGAAAATGGTGTTTAGAAACCAACATTTTGGAGGCCAGGTATACTCGTGGAGTATCATTGGTCTTATATCTTAGAGCACAGAGCTGGGAAACACATGTAAATATAAATATCTAAAACTTTGTGTACTGATACAATATCTCCTAACCCAATTCTTCAAATCTTTTCACTTATTTGTAACTCCTCTATCCATCATTTGTTTTCAAATACACGTTTTCAGAAAACCTGTGTGTCTGTGGAGGGGGAAAAAACACTACTAACTAGAGCACAACAGTTATTGTACAACCCCCCCCTTAGCTTCCCAGTATCTAGGGAAGGTATTGTTTTATAAAGTTACCCGACCTTTTTCCCCCCCATCTTGGTAAGATTATAGTATTTGTAATACAGTTAGTGCGAAGAGTAATAAATGAATCTGTTTTGAATTCCCCTCACATCTTGGTTGGTTGATAGTTCTGTTTCCTCATGTATTCAAAAAGCTTTGACACAAAGCAGACTTGGAGGAGCTATTTCCATGCATCTCCATCACCCTATTCCCATTCCCCTTCTTTACACCTTGTTCCTTCTCAAAGATAACTGGTCTCTTTCTGGTTTATTATTGTTGCACAAATGAGCAGAGAAGATAGACAAGCATTTCTTTGTCTCTCTACCCCCTTTTGTTAAATATGAAGGGTAATACGTAGATATACACTTGCCCTTTGCTTTTTTAATATACAGAATATTCTGGAAGTCCAGAGATTGTCATTTTTTAAGTAGCTGTCTTGAACTTCACTGGCTTGCGGTGTCAGTTTATGCAACTCTTATGCATGAAAAGTTATTTAGGCTGTGGTCAGTATTTTTCAATGGCAGTTTTGCAATGCACAACCTCATGCATGGGTATTGTGTTTTCATGTTGTTGGGTAAATTATTGTCAGTGTAAATTCCTAGGAGTAAAAGACTACATACAGTCTGAATCTTGCCAAATTCCTTCCAAGAGACTGTGGTAAAGGTAGTCTGAATGAGACAACTTATCAAGTTGTGACTGCATGTGCCAAAGCTGGCCATCTGATTGGGTATTGCAGAGATTGGCACAGGTCCCTCTGTTGGAGAGGGAACTTAGCACCATGCCCTTCCCCTCATTGTCTTATATAAAGGTAACAGCCCAGTATAGGGGAAAAGCAAAGTTCCACAACTAGATCTGGGACTTAAATCATGAATTCAGCTTTCCCAACAGGGGCCTGCAATCTGCCGCTCTTAATGGTGTATGAAATGATCTCTTGGGGAAGGAGCATGAGCTGGGGTTGGGGTGTTGGTTTAAAAAACAAAAAAACCCTTGGTTTGAGGTCTGCCTTGAGTTTTGGCAGAATGACTCCTAAGCAGACGTTTTGTTTAACTTTCCTCAAAATGAGAATGATAAATAGTAAGGTATGGAAAGTACTGTCCGTGGTGTCTGGTTGGGTTGATGTGGTTGATCTGAGGAGTAAATAAACTGTACATGGAGAAGTGATTTTTTTTTTTTTTTTTTTCCCCCCTCTGTCCTCGAATGCTGTTAAATTTATTTGAAGTAAGAATGAGGGACTCTAAATCACTCCATTGACCAGGAGGCAGTATTTAAAATGCCTACACAAATAAGCTTTGCTTCCCCTCAATGTTTCACAGCCTGGCTAAGGGTGTGACTAACAGTTTGGACCTTTGCCTCCTCCCAAGTTGTCCCTTTCCAGGTGAAGATGACCCTTTAGTGTGTTCCAGAATGGCAGGCATGTCTAGGTAGTGACACGAAAGCTCTATTTAGCTGTATCAATCAGGATCGCAGCCACATTATCTTTACTGAACGTCAGATTGAAACTGAAGTTGCACTTCTAAATCAGTGAATAAAAAGTTCCTGACCTGTCCTGGGATTCCCCAGTGCCTGTGGTTCCATCCACAGCAGTAGGGTCCCCCTCTGAGCCTTCATTCTGTCCTGGCTCCTGTCCTGGGGTAGGCTCAAGGACTGGAACTTCTGACTGGGACAGCAGATGTTAAAGGGTTTAGGATTACCTGGGGAACTATGCAGTTAACCAGACGAACTGCAAACAAGGGACTGAGCCGCCTGGACCAAGCAAGATGTTGGAAAACCAGACCTCACAGCTTGTGGCAGCCACCGGAGGCCTGGCCTTGGGGATCCAGAGCATCAGAAACCTGGCCCTCCTCAGCCCCGAAGAGTCCCAGTGGTTACAAAATGTCGCATCCTTGTCAGTCTGAAATCGCCATCACAAGGAGCCAGCCATGAGTCAGGCTGGCTTTTAATAGCTCTGAATCTGCGTATTGATTTCTCCTACTCGGCAGCAGAGGTCTCTGGGGACTTTCCATTTCCAATGTGCTCTTTCTTAAGCATCCCCAGAGAGGTCGGGGATGATTCCTGATCAGCAAATGTTGCTGTCCTTCAACACGCATGTCCCAACTTGAACCCATTTTGAAGGGAAAGACTTCTAAAATCGGAGTCTGTGCAAGTACAGTCTTGAAGGAAAGCTTCCTGGTTGGCTTTGGCCAGTTCATACACCAGCCATACACCAGCTCAACTTGAGTTATTATCCACCCCCTCAAGCATCCCTCAGGCCTTAGTGGACTTCAGTACATCAAGGGTTATTGAATGTATCTATCTCTGGCCACCAGAATGAGCTATTGAAGGACAAAACTGGCTTATTTGGTCTCTGTCCATCGGCACTTCCCAACAGAAAGCTCTGTAGGGAGTATAATGGCTGACTGGGGTGGAAACGGGGAGAACAGAGCCTGCCTCTCACTTCCTCTGCTAGGGAGGTCAACAGTGGCAGAAACCCCCAGAGCTTTGTGACCTACTGTGACCATATGAAAGATATTCCTAAACACCTGTGCAGTTCCTTTTTGTATTTGGGATGAGTTTCTATGCATAGGCCATGGCATCTTTGTGGGTTAGCAATAAGGATTCAGGATACACCTGTGGCAGTATTCCTCAAAATGGGACCTCCAAGAAGAGTTTGGACAGGGCCCTAACTTCTTGCCTCTGCTGGAAGGTTGAAATCTTTTTGACTTGTGCCCTTTGCTTCATAAAGTTTATAAAGTTTCCATGACTAATACACAGGCAAGGTCTCATTGCCTACATCTTTGGGTAAAAATGATACTGTGGATGGACTACATCAACCTATGGATCAACTGTCACTTTGGGTACCCCAGGGTATGAGCATGTGTCAGAGGCCCAGGCCAGAGTATCTCTCAAGATGTGTCATCTGCATGTCTTTGTGCTTAATCTGGGGCTTGACGTATGACTGGGCTGTAGAATGTGACCAACACTGAGCATCGGCTTGACTCTACCTAATCTGTGGAGTTTTCTTATCTGAGCTGGCCTTTTCCAACAGGGTTGCAGTCTATGCAGGGGTACACTGTACTGAAGAGCTTGGGGATGGTGTGGACTGTTTGTCTTCACTGATGGGAAGTTCCAACCTCAGAAAATACTCCAAAAGTTGGTCAATGCCTGTGATGGTTATTGCAGCATTATTTAGAATACTGATCTGAAATAGGCCTTAATATGTAACTCAAAAAGGCAGAGTTCATTTGAAATATCATGCACTTGTTAACATAGTTTCAGCCTGGAATAAGGACTGTCATTAAGGTAAAAAGTGTTCATATTAGGCTAATATGCACATCAAGATGTAAATCTAAGCAAGAAACTGGTTACCTGGCTGCCACTGAGGAAGAAAATCAAGTAGCTGGAGGAACAGGAATGCATTTTTACCTGCTGGGAACTTGTGGCTCCAGTGGGAATCTGTTACTTGGGGTGTGAGTGTGTGTGTGTGTGTGTGTGTGTGTGTGTTTGTGTGTGTGTGTGTATGTGTTTTTCCCCCCTCAGTCTTTGCACTTGTATGATTCATGTTCCAGACATCTTCTTCCAACTTCATAAAAATATTGCTCTTTGTTACAATAGCTAAACAGTATTTCCAAACTGTTACACTGTTAAAGATGCCATTGGGTGTTTTTCTCTGAATCCTTAACTGTTGAGCCCTTTATGGTTTCCTTTTAAGGTGAGGGTAATGAACACTTGCTACACCTTCAAATCAACCCAGCTAGTTGGAGCAGAGCTTCCAAGGGTTTGTCTGGAGGGCTGGTAGGCTTCTCCTCATCTCCTCCCATCTTCCCACCCTGCTCTTGCAAGCAACTTGTCAGGATGTCCCAGCCCCTAAGTTTATCTTCATCTTTCATAAATGACAGAAGAATATATAGAGAATTCATGTTGGCCAGGGCAAAAACCTTTGACATGAGTTTTAAGTAAATAAGAATCTTTCAACTGCCAGGAATCCAATGACTTCCACTTCTTTGTTTCTACAGTTGGCAGGATCTGAAAAGGGCTGGTTGCACCCTATTCCTCGAAGAACTGGGAGGTAGAGGGTTGTTGGGAAATGGAGATAGTTGGTTTTCTTACCTATAAGTTGGGGATGTAGTGCTTCCTTGCGAGACTGAGGGAGAGGGTACCAATATCATCCTCCCCCACAGGAGTGCTCAGTAATGTTAGTAATTCTGCTGCCCTTGACCTGTGACTCACTGCTCTAATCTCTGCACGGATAAGATCTTGAAGGGAAAAGTGAAAACTATGAGAAGTAAATAGACAGGCTTACTTAATCAAAATCAATGCAATACTTGGTAATAGTAATGAGCATGGTTAACATTAAAAGGTTTCTAAAGTTGTAAAACAAACTTACTAAAAATATTCACAAATCACTTATGATTTTGCCCCAGAGTGTTTGTGATGACTGTTATCTTGTTTAGGTTCTTTGATTGGTCAAAACGTTACCTAAAGTCACTTAGAAACAGCAAGCATTGGCCCCTCTGTCTACAGTTTCCATTCTCTGGAGTGGCTTTCAAAGCCAATTATCATGTCTCCATAGTTCTAGGTAATTCATCATACTGTCATGTTGATGTTCAGCTTTTAGGTATCTTTTTTTTCTTTGTAAAATGAAAGATGTTTTGCTCTTTATGGCACTCCATGCCAGACAACATGTGTGGATACATGCTGATGCACAGATACATACAGGCACACGCAGGGAGATGCAGGTACCACAGAAGCCTGTACCGTTCTTCCCTGTCCCTCTTGGTGTCTTATGTTGTTAAATGGGTATCTAGTTCCCATTTTTTTATACCAGTATTGCTCACACTCGAATTAGATAGTAAACTGACTGCAGTTTTTCCTCTCTAGTAGAATGTTTTCTTGGAATAGTCTTATTTTTCTTGTGCTTACTTTTCCATGTACCTATTTGTGAACTTTGACAAAGAAAAATTACTAACTTGTTTGGATTTATCAGAAATTCTATCATCTCAAACTTTTTCTGGTAGACTTTTATTCCAGAGCCTATTCCTCCAACCTCTGTCTTCTCCTCACCTCCTCTACCCCTTTTTGGCCTTGTAGTTGAGGCTTGGTTAGTTCCTGAGTTTCTGGCATGAGAAAGGATATTCCACATCTAACTAGAAACTTACAACCTGTTCCTCTTTTCAGCTTTGCCTTTTATCAGCTTTCAGAGAAGACCCTACTTCGTATGTTCCTGAGCCCTTTGTGCATCATGGACTGACTTGCTTCTAATTGCTCCCACTGATGTTTCAGAACATGTACTTATTCAGTTCTCCTTGCTCGGCAGGCCCACCTTTATGATCACATTTTACAGAACAAAGAGTTAAACCCCCCAAGATCAACCAAAGCTGGAGAAGAAATGATAGCAGGGCAGCGTTATCAGTAACATTTCTGAACCTAGAGGACATGTATCCACTCTGCCCTGAGGTCTGTTATTTCTCATTGATTCCCCCAGTATGTGCCTTGCTGTCCCCACCCACAGCTGTCCCCTCTGCAGAACTGTAAAAGCAAGTCCACCTGCCTTTTCCCCATGGTCTGGAAGAAAAAGTTAGGATTGCTAGGGAATTATTCTAGGATGTGGTGGGAGGAATTGAAGTATTTTTCAGTGTTTCAGAGATCATTTGCTTTGTGTCTACACAATGGTACTGTGTACCCCCCAGGGGCTAAACTTTAATACAATTCTATCGAGTCAGTTTTCATTTAGATAGATGCTGGCAATATTTTGTCATCCTAAAATTGTCTAGGCATAATGGGTAAAAAAAAAAAAAAAAAAAAATGTATTTAACATGGGAAAGAGTCGAAAGAATTTTTAAAACAAGTTTAAAAAAAAACGAAAGCCATGCTATGGGCCTGCTATGCCCAGACTGAATTGGTAGTCACTGGAGCATACATGGAAGCCTTTCCCCACACACCTTTATTCCCCACACAGCTAGTATATGGGGAGAAGGTATAATCGGATTAGGCTCAGACTTTCAGGAGAGTGGCAAACTCATTCTTATCCATCTAGGGTTTGGTCCTCTGCTTCTTTGCGTCTCTTAGAGGTACCATGTCAATGTTTGGAGCCACCTACAACTTCAGTCACCTGGGCATTGTACCCCAGTGCAGAAGATCTCCATATAAATGTTGAAGGCCATGTGTATCGCACGTGTCCTGGCATTTAGATCTGGTATGCCCGAGGAGCTGTACTTTTCCAATGTTTTCCAGGCCCCCTGTGGAGTTAATGGGCTTCAGTTCCCATTGAACTCCTTTTGTCCTGAGCAGTGAACAGTGACAGGTGAGCACACCTCTGGCTCCTGGTGCAATTATAACTAACTGTGGGCCTCAAACAAATCCCTTAGCTATGCATAATTTTAGCTCTTGCATGGCCTGGGACAAATCAACTTCTGACAGTGATTGGAGAGTAGTTTTCCAACACATGCAGATTGCCCAGGCTTTATCAGTTGTATCAGCTAGAGAGCTTGCAGGCTAGACAAGTTGATGGTTTTCCTTTTGAGATAATAGAAGAAAAGGCAAAGGCCACCATCTGATGCAATGCATTAGAAGGCATTTTAAAAAGAATGGTCTTTGCTCAGGAAACAATATGGGTTTCTAACATCATGAGTAAGAATGAAAGATCGGGGCATAGATTGACCCATCTTGCTGCTTTCAAACTGCTCATCAAGGCTGTTCATGTTCTTGGAGGTTACTAGAAGGGGCAGGATATTGTTGAGGACCCTCAAGGGTGATGGTATCAGTAATGGTGCAAGAAATGCCTGCTAAACTACCTTCTCGTTTTGACTGTCAGGGCTGCATCAAGGTTTGTGAGAGCACTGCGTGTACACATCCCGCCTCTGTTGGCCCATGTGGAACAGAACCCCTGAAACTGGGATTACCATCTTGCCTCTGTCGTGGGGTCACAGTGCTACTTGGTGCTAACCAATATGAGTCAGAAGAAAAACATCAGTGTTAAGTGTTCATCTTCAAAGGAGTCCATGCTCAAATGCGAATTTGGTACCTGTACCTTTGGTTTTGTGAAATGGTGAAGAGAAGCTTTGGAAAGAGATGGGTGGATGGAACACGGCTATGGTTGAGTTCCAGTAGGTCGGGAATAATGGGAGATACGGCAGAAAGGTCTGAATGTTTTGGAAGTAAAGCTATTGTAAGGGAAGAGCTGCCAAGATGGGTGTGATTTTGGTGAGGGAAATAAAACCGAGGGTTTTTTCCTAGGTGTGGATACATTTTCAGGAGACTCCAGTATGGACTTAAAAATGACATTGAGGAATAACTTGATGTCTGGCTTGCATTTTATACAGCTGTGCAGATTACTCAGGTTGGGATCATCCTGTCATTGCTGTCATGTGATGTTCTAGTGAGGGTTGCAGCTATTAGCTTTGGTAGATTCACTGAGAAAAGCATCTTCAGATGTGGTCAGAAGCTGTGTTTACTTACTTTAAAACAAAACCAAAAAACCCTACAAGCTTCTGTAAAGAACATCTGGTTTTTGCAAGAATTTTGGCTTAAATACCAAAGGTGTTTGAATCTAGCAATAAAAAGGAGCAAATGGAAGGAGCACCTTTTGTAATTTGCTGCTCTTGGTGAAGTTGAAACTAGTTGCCAAGGGTTTGAGTCTTTCTGGAGAGGATAAAATTGAGGGGGGACCACAGGAGCAGCTGACAGGAATAGAGGTGTGTTTGTGCCTCAGGTACTGAGTTGTCCCTGCTCTTTGTTTCTCCGGGAGACCCTAGAGTTCATGAGTTAGCTGAGCTCAGGAGGTCACTGCCTGGAAGGGGTCTGGGGTAAACTTTTGTCTTTGCTTCATTCTGGGTAGTAGGCAAAGAGCTATGTAAACTGATGGTAGTCTCAAAAATCTATGTGCTGTTTAACTTTCTAATGATTCTGAACATTCAGAGGACTTAGAAAGCCTTGAACTGTAGGGATGAGGTGGGCAAGTTCTAGAGTACCCAAGAAGGAGGGGAACATCACAAAACCCATGTCAAAACCACCCAAGGTGGGGAGCAGGTAGCCCCCTCTGCCTTTTCATCCACCTGTTTCCACATACCTATGTTAGAATGCTCTGGATTAAAGCCAAAAGACTACATTGAAGCAATAGCTAGTGCAGTGTTAGTGGTCAGTTGGAATTGACTGGAAGTATTTGGAGTTTAAAGAATCTACATGCTCATAAGAAGGGCTTTGGTAAAGTGACAAAGGACGGGCATTGAGCCTATCTGGGTTATAAGACCAAGCAGTGAAAAGGGGGGTTGGTTTGGGGTCCCTCTGGTTGCTTTCTTGTGATGGCTATTTCAATCTCTTCTGATTAAAACAAGAACTGAACAGTTACTAAAACATTTTCTGATAGTGTTTGTTTCCGTCCTCTTGCTGCTGACCTTCACGAGCATGTCTGTGTACCTGTTGCTGCAGAGATCAGGAGAGGTGAGAATTGAGGCTGCAGTGTCTCCAAATTAAAATAAGTCCTCACTTCTGAGGGCCTCTTACCTGAACCTCTGCTGGCCTGTAACCCTGTCTGGCTCTGGGGACATGGAGCAGTGAGGGTGTTTCAACAAGGCATGGTCACTTGCTCTGAGTAGAAAAGCAACACATGCTCCCCATGAAAGCTCCAAGGGAGGTGCTCAGTTGAACCCCTTGGATGACTTGGCTTACCTGGGTCTCATGGAGCTCCCCTACCACCTGTATCATGTTTCCTTTCACACAGGTTTTGGAAACTAGAGAATTTCCCTGATGTTGAGTTTTCCTTGAATGCGTCGCTTTTTGCCCTGACTTGGCTTTGCCCATCAGTGTCTTTGGTAATAGTGTCTGGTTCAGCCTGGAGTTGAGTGACATTTCCTCGACTGTCTATGCTTTGTGAGAAAGTCACTCTTGAAGTTGTTGTCCTTCCTCCATTTTTTCTTCTTGCCTGTTCTTCCCAGCACTCGTCAGCAAGTCTTTATACCCCGACTGCTTTGGAGAACAGGATCTAGCCTAAGATGAGAGACATCATCAGTAATAGGAGCTGGCATTCTAGTTGGGGAGCTTAACACATCCATAGGAGAGCAAATAAGATGGAACAAGATAAAGTGGCTCACCTGTGTAGCGTGGTCACTAGAGAGTGGGAAAGCAGTATGGTCACGTGAGGCATGAGGATGTTTTGACCAACAAAGGACCATGTATGACTAGGATCCCAAAAGAGTATAATGGAGCTAAGAAGTTGATACTGCCTAGTGACACTGTCATGGCCACAATAGTATGGCACAATGCATTCGCCTATTTGTGATGGTGCTGGTGTCAACAAGCCTCATATGCTGCCCGTCATAAACATAGCATATAGTTACATAAAGTATGTAATACTAGAAAATGATCGTAAGTGACTGTTACTGGCATATTTACTTTTCATTGTTTTAGAATATACTTAAAGTTTATAGTAGGACAGTATGCTATGTTCCAGTGGCAATAGCTTCATACATCTTGTGTTCACTGCTGTTAAGGTTTGTAAACGAGTCAAGATGGCGCCTGACATTTTACCAGAGGGAGTGGTTTTGAAGTAATGCCAGTGAGCTATTAAGTGTGGAGATTCCTTATTGGTTGACTGCTGTATCTAGTTTATGTTAATTAAGATAAGCTGTGTGTAATGTATATATACCCCTCCTGTCCTACAATAAAAGACTCCCACTCCTGCTGTATCAACGTACACAAGTTGCTCGTCACCCCCCCAGTTATTTTGCCTAGCCAGCCGGGCTACGGCACACTGTATCTCTTGGTTGCATCAAAATGCCACATTGATTGACCATCTACGTTTGTCTGATGTTCACACAACACTTTTCTCAACTTTGCTCAAAACGTACCATGTCGTTGTTACGCATAACTGTAACCTGAGTTTGATATGAAAAGGTTCTGTAAAGAGTATTGTAAGAGAAACTGAATGAAATCCTGCTCAGACCCAGAGCTCGGCATTGGGTAAAGGGCTTCTGTAACTGGGCTGCCTTTGGGGATGGGCTCTCTGGGGGACTTGAATGGCAGTTGCCAATTTGTCTTCCCATGAAAGCATCATGTAGAACAGTCAGGTGTTCATAGATGGCCCTGGCCACCTGCCGAGCAGGAGAGACATCCCAGCAACTCCGCTCATCCTCAGCTTTGAAGGAGAGAGGGAGGCCATCACCAAATAGGGATACTAGATGATCATGTATACAAGAAAGATGTTTTGGTTTTATCAATCTTAAAAAGTGCACTTAATTTTAGAATAGTTTTAAATTTATAGAAAAATTGTAAAGATAGTACAGGATACACATCCACTCAATTCTGTTATTACTCTAACAGCTTACACTAAAGAACGTTTGTCACCCCTGTTACCTAAAGTTTCATACTTTATTCACTTCCCCATTGTTATGTTTTCCCTATTCCAGCATCCCATCTAGGACACACCATTTAGTGGTTACATCGCCTAAAATTCTTCTTGGCTGTGACAAATTTATTTTAATCTTGAAAACTTTGATCAGTACTGTTGAATGTTTTATAGAATGCCCCCTCAATTGCAGTTTTTCTCTTGTTCTAATTTTGAATGGGGTAACATGTTTTGGGGAGATAGGTCAGCACTTACTTTGATCAGGGGCTCTTGTTAATGTGACTTGCCACCATTGATATTGACCTTCAGCACCTGGCTGGGGGAGTGTTGGATCTATAACAGAGTTCCTCCCCCCACCCCGCTTTCCATACTGTGCTTGTAGGAAGGAAGTTACTATTTGTACCCCAGCCTCAAAGGGTAGGGAGTACTCCCCCGTGAGAAAGTTATGCTTCTGCCTGAGAATTTGTCCATTCTTCCTGTTTTTGTTCAGTCACTTATATCAGTGTGGACTTGGGGATACTTTTTATACTTTGGATTATAATTCAATGCTGCTTATGAGCACGGATTTTGTAAACCACATGTCACTACACACATGACATATAATCACAGCATTGTGTTAACCTGGAGGCCAGTTTACCTCTTTGCTATTATCTGTGGAAGCCCAACAAGCTTCATTATATACAGTGAGGGCAGTGGAATCCAGAAGCTCCTAACTTGTGTAGTGGTTTACGGGAACATGTGTTCAGAGTGCCAACTGATGGCAAGTACAAGTGTTCCACTTCTGCTGTGAGGTAACTCGGGGGAATCGGGATTCAAAACTACACCTATCACTGTGCGACTTGTATTAGTCACTAAGTCTTAGGTCAAGTCAAGACATTGACTATATCAGAGAACCTGTGGGAAATAGAGGAGCCTTTGATTCTGATGGGGGACAGATGATTATTAAATTCCCTACCTGCCTAGCAGGGAAAGTAAAGTCCTCTAGAAGTTTGAGGTGCTAGTGGTGACTCATCTGTTCTGAGCTGATAATTGTTGAGATTGGCGAATCTCGGTACATGGAGGGACCTAAGAGTGAGTGGAGAGGTTTCCTCACACAGCCAAGGATAGTTGGTTGGGAAGGGGCTTATCTGAAGTCCCCAGCCACCTCTGCTGCCATCCCATGCTCTGGAGGTACCTGCCTGCTTCCTTTTCTATTGCTATCAGCCATTGCTTCTGAGCATTGCTCCTCTTTTTCTCTTGAGACAACACCTTCTTGCCATTCCTCTCCTCACCTGCTCCTAAAGGGAGAAGGAACCACCTAGGAACATCTGCAGTCTAGGATTCCCTTCATTCCTTCCTCTTCTTCCTCCTGCTAGATTTCCGCTGAGGGAATAGTCTATTGGTATCTGCAGGGTTGGGTGAACTTGGACTGGTTTAGTCCCTGTGACTTTGCATTTACTTACTTTACCTCATTGTTGGACAGTGACTTGGCTCAGTAGTATGCTTGCCTGGCATTGAACCTCAATTAGAGGTATTTGAGGACTTAGAGTCTGCGTTCAAAGATTATCTACTTAGAGCCTCCAAATTCACTTTTGTAGGCTAGCTTGGGAACTCATCCAACATAGGAAACACTGCTTTCTTTTTCTTTTTTAAAAATATTATTAGTTCAAAACATTACAAAGCTCTTGACATATTTCATACGCTTGATTCAAGTGGATTATGAACTCCCATTTTTACCCCGTATACAAATTGCATAGTGAAACTACTTAATTTTAAGTAATTTACTAATAGGTTTTTGGAATACAGGTAGTTGGTCTTGCAGAGTTGGGGTTCTGCCTGTGTTGTATAAGATAAAGAAGGATTCCAGTGAGGAAGGGGTGATGTAGTGGAAAGAGTGTTGCACCAGGAGTTGGAAGGCCTGTGCCTGAGTCATGGATCTATTACTGTGATCCTGAGCCAGTCCCTTCTAAGCTTGAGATCTTCAATTTTTTTTTTTTGTAAAATCAAGTTGAATAAGATATGGAAGATCCTCTTAAGAATAAATAACTTATTTACAGAATAACAGATAAAAGTGAACATAGTTGATAATTTTTATTAAATTTTTTTAAAAAAATAACAATGCATTATGATTACATGTATACACAATTTTTCATTTCTGGTTGTACATAAATTATGTTGACACCAATATGTGTCTTCATTCATGTACTTCGGATGATGGATAATCTGTATACAAACCAGTGTTCATTAAAGTTTTCTAATTAAAAAAAAATATTTTTAGTTGTAGATGGATACAATACCTTTTTATTTTTGTGGTGCTGATCAAACCCAGTGCTTCACATGTGCTAGGCAAGCACTGTGCCACTGAGCTACAACCCCAGCCCCTCTAATTTATTTGCTTTATAAATAGAAAATGCTGGGCTGCCTTAGTTTTTCCTATACCTTGGACCATGTGTTCAGTTGGATTGTTTGCTGGCTGTTAGAAAAATGGAGAAACATGTCCTTGTGGCTGGTAGAGCTACTGAGGGTACAAGGAAGTGGATTTCTCTCCCACTACTTTAAGTTCTTGGATTTTTAATCTACTAGATGGTTAAGTTAATCTGTAAAATAACTTCACATTCTTAGCCTTCGGACCTTCCCAGGAGTTTCAAGACAGTATCAAACAGTAATCTGTCACCCATTGCAGCTCAGATTTAAATAAAAAAAAAAAAGTCCATACGCTTTTTTAAAGTGTGAACTTTTACTTAATAATTGAATTAAAACTGTTCAGTGAAATTCAAATTAGTCAGCTGGCTATTTTTGATTTCCATTTTTGAACACTTAAAATTGAATACTTAGCAATTTCTTTCTGATAAACTTGCAGGCTGTGATAAGCATCTAGCCCAAGTGACAATAGACTTGCGGAAAATGTAGTGCCATTTTTATCAGTGATTTTTCAACTTAAGTACTGGAAGCTAGAGAAGTTCAAATCCAATCATTTCTTGGACATGGTTCACAGATGTATAAAAGATAATAAATGCATCATTAATGTATCCATTTTTATTTGGGTTCCTGTTTACTAAAAAAATACTAAGACATGATATTCCCTTAAACAAAATACTGATAGAAATGTTGTCTCTCAATAATAGAGGAAGGAGTTTTTGCAATATTAGGAGAAAGCAACCAGCTCTGATCTTATTTGCTCAGAAGAACCTCATACTTTCAATAACTGGCATTCAACTTGGACCATATCTATGACCAGGTTGATAATTTTCTTGAAGCATGCCACCACACTTGAGTTTTCAGATGATTATGTCCATATTGACGTGTGGAAGAAATGAACTGTATGCCTCTCTGATAAGATATCTGGGAAAAGGATTAGCAAAGAACAAATCAGTTAAGCAATAAACATTCCTTTCATTAATGACATTTGAACGGTTCCTAAGGACATTTTACTCTTCAAGATGATCCAGAAGGCTGTTACTAATATTTGAGATGTGCTGTGAGGCCAACTTTTGGGTACTTAACGGAAGCTTTGTGCTGTGCTGGGTGATGCTCAGTACCCAAGGGGCTCAGGCCAGGGACGGATCAGCTCCTTCACAGTGAATTGGTCCCAGCCAGGGAAACTTGGGTCAAGAAGATAAAAATTCCATCAACTGACACTTTAGAGACATTTCATTTCTTTTCCTTTTGTCACTGCCAGTGTGATAACTTGCAGAAGTGGAAAGGATCTGTGTGCAAGTGGAGAGAAAGAAGGAGTGCCAGGGACACAGGGCCAGGAGAAGAGGGACCTGGATGGGTCCCCAGGAGGGAGGGAGAAGGAAGGGAAGGCAGTGCTTAGACTTCAGTGGAAGGAACAATGACCTGTCTTTTGGCCCTCTTAATCCCTCACTGTGTCTAGTCCGCTTTTTTTTCCATCAGTACCATAAGACCCTGAACATACTGAGGAATTTCTGTCTTCCTCTGTCCTTTTCTTCTCTGTACGCCCCTGACCCCACCCCGTAAACTACCATGGGATACTTCTTAATACTTCTATTTTGCTTTTATTTAAAGTAGTGGGATGATCTTAGGTGAAAATGTAGGGCATGGATCTCAGAACTGTAGAGGAACTCAAGCAACGATGTTTGTGGCTGCCTCTGACAGTGGGCCAGAAGTGACCCAAGGCCTGGGCTGCCCAGGGATGAGGCTGTGGCCTGGACTTGCTTCTGCAGAGCTCTAGTGTGGGAGCCAGGAGTTGGCACAGAGGGTAAAGGGCCACCTTAGTCTAATGTGGAGGATGTTCTGGTTCATTTTTCTTTCCCTGATACTAACATTCAGGAGGATGAGATGACTTGGCTGGTAACCTGATGTCTGTAGGTTCACCAGACATCCATGAGAGTATGATTGACCATCTACACACTGATATAAGTCAGATCTCAAAGTACACTTAAGGCCAATACCTACTGATTGATCCTAGGGTTCTGAAGTGCTTCGTTTAGGATGGCTTGAGGCCTCATCTGAGCTTGGTGGGCACAATTAGTATTATCTGCCATGAAGGTCAGGGGAATTTTTTTTTTCTTGTGTGAATCCTCCTAAATTTTATAACTTCTCCATACACAGGTACGTTCTGTCTTACTCAGACTGCATCTGAGATTGGATTTGACCTCAATTCTAAAGCATAAAATTAGAACAAGTTCTGGAAGTAGATAATACTTGTCAGTAGCTTGTCAACAGTCTGGCTTCCTTTTCCTCTCTCCCCTCCTCAACCCCGGTACCTGTAAATCCCATGTGATCCTGCCATTGCTGCACAAATGAACACATGCTCCCTGTTGTGCCGGGAGCTGCCCATGCCCCTGGCTGGGGTGGATTTCATTGGTCCTAGTTTTTCCAGGAGAGGAGAGGGGCGTCTCTGGCTGTCGCACAGGAACATGGTTCACTGGAAATGGGCAAATTGCCCTTAAAGTCTTACATGAACTCCTTTGAGGCTTTGGAATCTGGCCAGTTTCCTCAGACCTGGCCATTCCTGACCAGCAAGACTGTGGACCTTTAAAATAGGTGGACAAATGTGACCTTAAGAGAATAAGAGGCGGGCTTCCCTTCCTTGATTTCTGTCTTAGGAAACCAAAGCATCCACCTTTGTTTCCTTTTTTGCTTTATGAGGTTGTCTTCTAGTAGCTCTAACAAACCTAAAGCACTGAGCAGCATGATTTTGCTTTTGGAGTATTTAGAAAGTCGTGTATGGAGTACAGTCAACATTTAAAGCTAAAAATATGCTTTTCACTGGACCCTGTGTTCTGAGAACAACCTGTGCTGGTCAAAGAGCTGTGACCTGCACCTATGGTGGCCCTAACTGCTTTCCAGCTGGGGACACCTCTTCCATTCTGGGGCAGAAGCTTAAGGTTGCTGTAGGCTGACCCAGCATCACTTTCAGGGGGAGGCCATGAGGAAGTATGGAGGCTACAAGGGCAAAGGCTTTGAGCCTGTACTCGATTCCCATCTCCTTACATTGGTGTTGGCATGGAAGGTCACATGACTTCTCTGCTCAGTTGACTCAACTTATAAAACTATTCCTCCTTACTGGGCTGTCATGAGGATTAAGAGCATGTGTGCCACTTGAAAATCATGTGGTATCTGGAAGTACTCCATGCTGGCCTTCATATTTGGACATTGTCCTTCAGGACGTGCTTCGTTTACTACCCGACTCTTGGGAAAGTTGGGTGATCTCCTGCTTTGGACAGGAGAAGAATGACTCTAGGTATCCTGTAGGCTCATGTTATTGGTGACATTGTATAACTAATGCAGTCCCCATGGACATGGGGACACCCGTTAAAATAAATCCAAAGGACCCCCAACTGACTTGCCCTGTGAAGGCAGAGGGTTAGTCTGTCCCACAGAAGGACGGGTGGGTGGCCCTTGAAGCTCCAATGTAACTGCTGATTGCTATTCTCCAGTGGCATCAAGACAAGTTCTCCTCGGTGACACTTGAGGGTGTAGAAAGGGGAGCAACAGAATAAGAACCTGTAGACGCTGGACTCGCAATGCTGACTGGCAGCTGTATTTTTCCTTGTGGGACACCAGTCTGCCTAGGTCATCTCAGATGCCCCTGCCACTTTAATGACGATACACCACTGAGTTTTAGTGTGGGTACTGCTCCCCTAGTCTGGGTCATGCAACAGGGAGACCATACACAGGGAGACCCAGACAGTGAGGAGGACGGGGCCATTAAGGAAAAATGTGAGGCTAAGAATAGCCAGCTACATATGGTGATAAGGGTCCAGATGGTCAGGGACGTCAGCTGGGGACAGGGAAGGGCGGAGGTGGTAGAGAAAGAACAGGGTGATAAGATAGGACACAGGAATGTAGTTCTGGGGCTCTGGAGCCAGGTCAGGGAGCCCCCCTGGCTGTGCCCTGCAGGTGTGAGCAGATGAAAGGACCAGCTCCAACCTGGGCAAAGTGCAGCATTTGAGAGCTGGTGGGTTGTTAGTGGGGGTATCATGCATTTTTACCCCACTCCCTAGGCACTCCATAGGGATCCCACTCTGGCACTTCATAGGCACCCCACTCTGGCTCAGATGTGCAAAGGGATCTCAAGGTTGGTGGCAGAGTTTAGTCCCACCCCAGGTTTTCTGGATCTTTCTGCAGGTTTCCTCCTGCCCCTACCCCAGGCTCTGCCATGGCTGGGCTGTCCTCCGCAGGAGTGCAGGATGCTTCGACTGAGGGCTGGCAAGCATGCAGCGTGAGTAATCCACTATAAACATAGAACCCCTTCTAGGCATCGGGTCTGAGAAAAAGAACCGACTAGGCCTGTACCTTCCTGGAGCTTGGGAAGGGGAGGAGACGGGTATGAGTGTTTGTTTCAAATGGTGGCAAGAGCTAGGAAGAGTGACATGGGCTTCAGGCTTTGTATGCCTCAGGACTTTGGCATCACTGTACTTGGATCTTCTTTCTAAAACTGTAACTGCTGTGAAGATTGCCAAGACTTGGTGACATTTTCTGTTTTACATGTACCCTATATTCTTGATCCCAGCCCTCAGCTTGGCATAGAGACAGAGCTGCAGAATTGAAGATTGACCCTTTTGGGGTTGGATGGTGACTATTTGTTCCTTCTTTGTGAAACTTAATTAGGCCTCTCACCTGTGGTCAGTTTTTGTGGATTTGGATATAGATTAGGGGGCATATGCAAACTACACTTGGAGGTCCCTAGACTGAGTCTAGAGCTGCCATCTCTGCTTGATCAACAGTGTGGACAGTGGACTGATCCAGGGCTATGACAATGAGGCAGATGAGGGCTTCAGGCTTGCTCATCTCTACCCTTGATCCCATGCACTGAAGGCTGGCTGAGCTTCCCTTGAGGTATTCACCCCTTAGTCCTTTGGTACGTGAACACCAAGCTACTTCATAAACATCCAGAAAGCAAATCCTTTGTACTCGGCTAGGAGTCGACCAAGAAGCAGCTGATGCTGAGACAGAAATAACTTGGCAGACATGTTGGGCCTGATGGGGTTGCGAGGCCTCACCACCTTTGGTTGGATCTTCATGTGAAACCAGCTGGAGTTCTGACCAGGATTTCAGAGTGTTCAAGTTCTGGAGTTGAGAGCTGCAGCTTGAGCCCTGAGGAGTCATCGGAGGGTTAAGGGGGTGGTGGTGGGTCTGTGGGGAAAGCTCCAGTCTCTGTGGCTAAGCCAGAATAAGCATGATTATTTCCACAAATCAAGCCATTTTCATGCATATTTCCCCTTGTGTCCTGATCTATGTAATTATGGAATGCATATGTGTGGGAAGGAGCCTTTGGAAAACTAGTTCCTGTTCTTTGTCAAGAGGCTGGAAAGCTTAGGAAATTGGTTCATGAGATTTTGTAGTAGAGAGCTGGCAGGAGTTCCAGATAGTGGGAGAGGTTGGCTTGCCTGGGGCAGAGGTCGTACTGCTTTGTCCCCTGGAGCCTAGCAAAGGTCAGATGAAGACCTGGTGCACGAGGAGTAGATGTGTGGCAGTGGGCATACTTTTAGAAACTCTGGATGGGTTTCTCTTCTATCCCCAAACTGCACTTCCTTTTGTGGGTCATTGTCTTCCTCAATGGTACCCGCCTCATAGGCAATGCTCAGCAGTGCTGTGAATGAGCACCCCATTACCTCTCTGACCTCAGTTTCCTGAGGTGCACTGAAAAGGAAATGGATTAGCACTGAGATGGCAAAGGGTTTTATGGTTTGTCTAAGACACTTGTCTTGCAGGGACAGAGTAGCTTTATTGGGAGGTTTCTGGGACACAAATCCATAATGGAATGGGGAGGGGATAGCAGAATATATACCCAAGGATCCTCCCAGTGGGACTTTGCAAAGTCTTTATGTTCCCTCAGACCTGTAGAGTTCCGCACTCTACCTGCAGAGGGCAGAAAAGTGGAAAGTTAACCAGAGGTTGGTTCAGATTCCTCCTTTGCCCTAGAATGTGAGGCAAGGACTTAGACACTTGGATATTGATGTCCTTGATAGCAGTAAAGGATAAGAAGGCCAAGGTCATGGAGTTGGAATAACGGGTAAAGAGCCTAGCCAGGTAGGTGGTGCTGAGTGAATGGCAAGCTTCCCATGGAGGTGCCCACAGCTGACCATGGAGGTGGTGGCACCTGCTTTACCCCTCTAGAGCAGAGGCTTGAGGCTCTGTCTTGGCTCAGAATGCCTGCGGCTTATGTTATCAATGTCCCAAAGTTATCGATGTTAATGCATTTTTGTCCAAAAATAAACGGGAAGAGGGGGTGTGCTGCTTCTCAGAGGGTAGAAGCAGGAAGCTGAAGATGCTGCTCCTGGTACTCTGCCCAGCTTGCAAAGCAGAGGAACATGAGCTTTTGCCATGTGGATGCTGTCTCAAGTGTCATGAGTTCTGACGGCCATGCTCCTTCCTCCATGGTGCGCCATCTAACCCTGAGGCTGCACACACCAGCCCTTGTATCCTGCTTGGTCACATGCCCCCTGGAGGTTTCTTGTAGCTACACCTCCTCCCAAGGCTTCCCAGTTGTTATATGTGGAAACTACTCACTGTGTTTCACTTGGTCACCCTGTGTCCCCAGCAAGTGACTGGACCAACTGCCCTGCCTTTAGTGGCTCCTGATCTTCTCCTTAGCGCTTGGCTCACTTAGTCCAGAGTGCTGACTTTGCAGTTTTCTTCTTGAGGCTTGGTTGAGTAAATTGGAATCACCAGAACAAAGATGGCAAAATTTCCCCATGGGAAAATGATCCTGTTTAAAGGTGGTTGGTTTTTTTGCTACTCTCGCAAATGCTTGCTGTCTACGCACAGTATAAGTGATGTTTTCTTTGCAGCTCATGGAAAGATTATTTGCTTTAGGGACATAGCTTCCAGAGTGCAATTTCATTCCATCCCAAGGTTGTTTACATGGACAAGAGTAGAGTAACGATTTTCATAGTTCTTTGTGGGCAGTTACCAATTACCTGTGAAAGACTTGGACCTAGGTAGAGAAGCAATTGTTTCTAGTCTTTCAGTATCCAGGGTTCCTGAAAGCCAGCCAGTTCTAATTGAGGATAAAATTTTTAAACTTGGATAACAATCTTGCTGTGAGTAGGGAGTGGGGGGAAGGAAGTCTCTCAACAGAAATGGAAAGGGTGCTAATTGCAAATTCTACTTCTTGGTACTGCACATTTTGTCATAATCATAAATAGGATCTTTACCTATTTGTTAGAGATGTGACTTTTCCAGACTTTCAAGGTTGACTATCTGGAGTGTTTTTGGCTAATGCTTCAGAAGGCTGTAAGTGAGGAAGCTGAAGACTGCTGATTTTGATACCATGCCAGCTAGTCTTATGATAGTCCTACACAGGTTACTGTGACATCATCTGTCTCTTATGAATGTAGAGCTTATGCAATGTCACATGCAGTATGTGGAGCTTAGAACTTTTAAACAGCTTTATCGAGGTAAATTTATACACCACAGGATGCATCCTTTTAAAGGATACAATTCAATGGTTTCTAATATATTCACAAAATTGTGTAGCCATTGCCAGTACCTAATTACAGACTTTCCCCCTCATCCCTATGGAAAAAACCTCATTGCTATTAGCAGTCACTCCTGACTTCCCATCTGCTTCTAGTCATAGGTAACCACGCATCTACTTTGAGTTAGCTTTCTATTGTCACAGAAGAACTGGGAAAAATGAACTTCAGGGAGGAAAGGTTTACTTAGGTTCAGTTTCAGAGGTTTCAGTCCATGGTTGGTTGGCTACATTCTGGGGCCTGTGGTGAGGCAGAACATCATGGTGGGAGCTCTGGGTAGAACAAAGCTGCTCACCTCATGGTGGTCTGGAAACAGAATGAAAGGGGGTGGGGTTTACAATATCGCTTCAGAGGCACAGGCCCAATTACATAACTTCCTCCAACACAGTTCTACCTCTCAAAGGTTCCACCGCTTCCCATAAGCACCACAGGCTGGTGTTCTCGGCATATGAACTTCAGAGGGACATTTGTAGAGCCAAACCATACTCTCTTTGCACTTGCCTATTCTGGACCATTCATATAAATAGAATCATACAATACGTAGCCTTTTGTTACTGGCTTCTTTCAGTTATTACACAACTTCTGAGCTTCATCTGTGCTCTGACATAAGTGCTTCAGTTTTTCCTTTTGCTGAGTAATATTCCACTGTATACCTACCATTTAACTTATCCCTTCAGTCGGATGATTCAGTTGTTTCCAGTTTTTGGGCAATTGTGGGTGTAATACGTCTATGAACATAGGACATTGAGAGCTAGAACTTGAACCACTGTGATATCTATGTGTGATTGTCACACTTTACATCAACTCCAAACAGTCAGAATCTTACAATAGGCAGGTCACTAGAAGCGTACAAATCCAAATCTGAGCATCCTTCACTTTCAGGCAGGACATGAACTCAATGAGGTACTCCATCTTGATGTACTTTTACGTGTGGTCCTTGGACCTGCAGTGCCAGCTTTTTTCTCCTGGAGACTGTAAGAAATCCAGCCCTTCAGACCTGCCACAGACTTGCTGAATCAGACCCTACACTGTCATACAATCCTTTATCCCTGCTAAACTCATTCAAGTGTGAAATGCTACACTCGCCCAGTTAGATCTAGAGCCGATTTCTAGTTTACGGGGGAGTTTTACTCTATGTAGCCACTGGACATGTTCAGAATGCATTGTTGTACAAGATGAACTTATGTTCAACACACAAGTTATGGACCCAAAGCCTTCCCACTTGGACCCAGTGGAATCGAAGTAAAAGAAGGCTATGTTAGAATGGCATTGTTCTCCAAGTCTGTTGCTAATCCTCAGGTACTGTGTCTGGCATCCCTTAAATTTTTTCCATTCCATGGGAATGTATCAGTTTGGTAAAGGAAGCTTTATATCCCAGAAGGAAGCTTTTGAGGTGCATCCATGGTGTTTAGCAACACTTGGAACTCATTTTGGTAAACAAATCTGATCCCAATACTGCTGATCCACAATCCCACCTTTTTGTTGGATGTCAGTGCCACATGACCATATCAAAGTTCTCTAAGTATTTGGTTCTTTTACTCTTGACTTTTTTCATTTATTGACCCTGAACAGTTTTCACAATTGAAACTAGAAAAATATATCCTAATATCTAGGCATCAGAACAGTAAAAGGATTGTGGGAGGGACTCGAGAACCATCTTGCTTTTGGGGTGATCCTGTTAAACACCTGTACTCCCAAAGTTTCACCTGTTCCTTTGCTCTACTGACTGCTACATCCATAGGCACAAAGTCCTTTTGTTTGGCTTCAGGAATTCAGTCCCTATAGGAGGGAGATACTAGTGGTGATGGGAATGGAGGGAGAGACTAGGCTTTAGACACTGATGGTTGTCAATTTTGGCAGATACCCTAAAGTCAGCTTGTGTTCTGTCCTGGTGGTGTTTGGGGGTTGTTAACACTGTGATGCTGAGTTTTTAGACTAGGATGCAAATCCCAAACTGAGGGCTGAGCCCTCAGCTTCCCTGAAACTGGAGCCTTACAGCTGGATAGTCAATGGGGTCAGAGGAGGCTGACCTTGGGAAGGCCAGTGTCCAAGGAGCAGTGGATGGGAGGGTGAAGTGGAAGAGGGTAATCCCTGGACACTTCAGAAGAACCCTGGTGGCTGAGATCTGGTGTAGTTGGCTTAGTGGTCCCCCTGTTAGACTACTTGTGCCTCTACTCGGTGCCAGTCTGAGCCTCTGGGGTGGCTCCCGTGTGAACCAGGAGGCCAGATGCCCTGTGGCTTTGGACTAGATGAGCTTCCTGAGGCTTATGAGCCTTAGTCAGGGTTAGGCCCTTTGGATACTTTGGTCCATTCTCTATTAGATGAGCCCAAAGCTACCCTGGAACTCGGGCCGTTTCTGTCTAGTTTTAGGCCCAGGTCTTCTGAGGAGGTCAGTGTCCTAAGTCTCCCAGGGAGAAGGGTAAGGGTTTTATAGTACCAGAATACTGAAGGCATCAAGGTCTTCTGGACAACTCGGGTCATCTGCCTGTTGTGGAATGCTGGGGTCTTATGTGTTTAGGTCGCTGACAATGAAAATGAGGAGTGAGGGGGCTAAAGAGATCTTTGTGGAGAAAAATAATTCCTAAGAAACTAGGGTTATATAAACATTGTGTAACAACATTTCCTGGTAGTTTTAGGTACGAATATACCCAAGAGAATTAAACGTTTTCTACAAAAACTCATTCACTAACATTCACAAGCACCCAAGGGTAGAAAAACCCAAAAGTTCATCAACTGAAAGTTAACCAGTGTGATGTATACACACGGAAACATTAGTCACAAGGTTCTGATGTATGTATGGCACGTGCAACACTCATAAACCTAGTTAAACAAAAAGCCAATCCTAAAGTCCCATGTTGCACAAATCCATTTGCATAGTTACATGCATTATTTGGAACAGGCAAGTGCATAAGATAAATGACTAGGGGTTGCTAGGAGTTGGGTAAGAGACTGTAAATGGGTGTATGTTTTTATCGGGGTGATAATGTTCATAATCAGTGGTGGTTGTTGCTGAACTCTTGGCATGCACTAAAAATCACTTGTGTAGAAGGGTGTATTCTGTGGTATGTGAAATGTGTATCAATGCAAAAACAAGGTTTGTGCCTTCACTTGGAGAACACAGGATTTGGATTATTCTGTCATTGAATCTAGAAGGGGCTTTGTGGAGTGGGGTAGGAGAGTGGACCTTTCACAGCAATGTTCACCCCACTCCTCCCTGCAGTGCCTGGGTGCTCTTGTCCCTGCTCAGTGATGTGGCTGCATCTTTGTTTGATGGATCCAAGTTTCACCTGTTCTTGGAGACTTTAGGAGCTTGGTAGCATCTTGGGGGGCTGAGTGACACTTGGGAATGCTGTCTTGCAGGGCCCTGGTATCTTGACTGATTGGAATTCTTGGCCGCTTTACAGACCTTGCTGAGACCCCAGCCGTGTGTGTTGAGGACTGTCACTCCTCATTGGCTGCTATAGAGGATTTTTACATAGAAGACTAAGTAGTCTAAACTCGGGAGTGAAGACTGAAACAACTGAGAACTCTAATGAGAAAGCTCTGCCGTGGAAATAGACCAATACAGAATTTCTGAGAAACTTTCTGTAACATTATTAGGCACAGAAACTATTATTCACATTGCTTAGTTTGAATGTACATATAATTCCTCACAAGTGCAGGGAACATATAGCAATCTACAGGGGTATGATTACAGGAGATTTTACTTCACGTGTAGGTATATCATTGTTCACTACTTTTTTAGAAATAATAAGACTGCAGCTTCTCTCAGTGGTACTGTATTTTGTAATTGGAAGAAACGGCATTCTCTAGGCCATATTTTTACCTATCTGAAGTTCACATGCTTAAAGTCAGTGTACATCTCACTAGATATGTTAGGAAAAGTTGACCCAAATATTGGTCAATAGTATTTATTCTCAAAAGCATTTTGTAATTATAGTGATCTACAGTTACAAAGCATGTTCTTTCACTCACTCCACCTACGATCCCATTGCTCCTCTGTTGAGGTGCTGCTACTTGTCGGTGCTGAGCATGTCTTGAATGCTGATCATGTGCCCTTGACGCGGAATTTGCTCTCCCAAGGTGCATAGTTGGTTGACTTATACTATCTTCCTGCTGGATGCTGCTGGTGAGGAACATCTTATAGGCTTCCAGGGGGTCTGGAGAGGCATGATCCTCTCCTAGGGATGTGTGATGTCATCAGGTAGGCAGGAAGGAATCCTTATCTTTAGCCACCTACATTCCTGTTGGCCACAGGATTATGGGGTACCCTCACAAGGCCAGCTTCTCATGATCATGCAGGCCCCCACAGAGGGTGGGCAGACAGTGGTATAGAGTGAGCTGGGAGCCCAAGGCTGGCAGCTCCTATGGTAATCCGTTTCCCACATCCCTGAGACTTCTGCATGCAAGTTCTGTGTTTTTGGGCCCCTGCATCCAGGAAGGGGCTGGAGGATGTTTAAGTCTCATTATGTTTAAGTCAGCTCTTAACCAGTATGAGTCACTGAATCCTTATGATCAAAGGCAGTAATTTTGCCCCGATTAGCTGCTTCAAAGCAAGTTATGGGGAAAATTAGGAATTGTGAAGCAAATTGCTTTTCTTTGATGCATAATTCAATCTCTTGACCTTTCTTCCAAGATCTGCTATTCAGCATCAGAATTCAGGCTGGGGATAGTGAAATTCAATATGTGGGGTAGAGTTCCATTAAACCACAGGTCTCCTTGAGTACTTTCTTTACCAAGCAGTGTTCTGTCACTATCGGCATGTGAAAGAAGTGTACAGGGTTTTATCAGGAAAACAGAGTTTGGAAAGTAATACCTGCACATGGAAAAGCTGTCAGACAGTGTCAAATGGTAAATCGGCTGTGACAAGCTGAAGTGTGTTAAGGTCTCAAAGAGAGGTGAGCAGTCATGGCTGAAGTTGTCGGAGGATGGACTTCTCAGGATGGATGTTGGAGGTGGATAGATTTTGACAAGATGAGGGAACTCGGAGTGAGACTTGGGGTGGGGAAAGGGGTATTGTTAGATGTATGGAGTGTCTTCCACTGAAGGCAAGTCCCTAAAGCTGGACAGAGGCCTGTAGACTTGATGAGGCAGGAAACATTACTGATAGTGTCTAAGGAGGGTATTACCTGATGAAACAAATACTAAAGGAGATCAGATTGTATTGAATATTAACCACTTTTCAATGAATTTTAGGGCCACAGTGACCCAGGAGATCATTGAGCTCAAAGCCCTTTATTTAGAGGGGAGGAAACTGAGATCCAAGAGATCAAATGATTTCTCCTGTAACAGAAATTGGAGGTAGGGGGGAGAAGTGTACTAGCATTCTGTATACACTCAAATACCAGGAATATACTAAGCACTGGGCCAGTATGACGGGAAGCACAGAAGTTCAAGTCATAAATCTTTGGCCCTGAGATGTTCAGTCTAGTAATAAAGGTACAAATGTACAAGAAGTCAGCAGATTTCAGAGACATTGAGTTAATATGGCAGGGTATAGTTCTTGGCTCAGAAAGTTCAAAGTGAGTGGAAGAAGTGTCAGTCCTTGAACTGGGATGGTCTAGGAGGGACGCCCATGGTATGTCAACACTGGGAGGACCAACATGCTGATGCCCAACACTCACTTTGTGAGGCCTATATTTGGGAAAGATTTGACCAAAGAACAGGGCTCTATGAGGCCCCTGAGAAATCCAGTGTCTCTTCAGGAGGAAGTGGTTGTGCAGGGCTCACTTTGAGCAGAGGGCTCACGAAGGGCAGCAGTAATTGGTTTCCTGTAATGCTGATATATAAAGATGTAGTCTTTTCATGTCACCTTTTTTGGCCCTACCTGTCCCCTGTAAAGCTGGCAGTGTGTGTTAGTCCAATCATGGATATCCCATGTGTTTTGACGAATGTGGCATCTTTAATAGGTTTCCCTCCTTCCTTCAGTCCACTCGACAAATACTTGGGAACTCTTAATTCCTCCATAGGATTCCCCATGCTGAAAGTAGCCAGAGTGATCTTTCTAACGCATGTTGAACTGGGCTTCACTTTAGTTAAAACTGCTCAGTGGCTTTGTTACATGTCTCTTTACCATCCATTTATCCAGCTGAGTTACTTATGATCTCCTCCTCTAGACTCTGGATGCCCACCCCTTCAAACCACCCAGGAGACTGTCACTCTGGTCTTAGAGACTTATCACTTGAGGTCTTATTTTGTTATCTTTAAGGTTTGAAATATCAAAGATTCTAAATACAGCTTTTATTGTAAGTGAAAAGACCAAATCTGGACTTTTAAAAACTTTCAGATAGTCAAATCAAGTTCCAACAACCACACCAGATTCTTGGGCATTGTTGTCCCTTCCCTGCTCACCTTCCCGGTGACTCTCCCTGAGTGTCATCTTGGTGTTCAGGTGCTCACACCTACTATAAATATGGTGGTTAACATCTGTTTTGCAGAGATGGGAATGAGCTGTATGAATAAAATATTCAAGAAAATTGAAGTTACCCCTTAAACTTCAAAACTTAAGATGCATTTCCTCTGTCCCTTTTGTTTAAAGGACCCTAAACCAACTTGTATTTTAACCCTCTCTGTGGTTTGGGGTGAATTGCAATATAATGGGACTCTGGTCCTTTTCTTCCAGTGATCAACCTTTCAGGCTTGTTTCCTCAACGTGTGAGTGTATAACCACTTAAATTGGTGCTGTCATAAGTTCACAGCTTTTGACCATTTCTGGCATGTTTTAGTTGGCCTGGTTTTCTTAATAACAGCATTTTAAGAAATGTTGATCGGTTCATAAAAAGCCATCTTGGGAAAGCATAATTCTTTAAAGTACTTTTTTAGTTGTAGGTGGACACAATCTTTTGTGGTGCTGAGGATTGAGCCCAGGGCCTCATGCATATGAGGCAAGTACTCTACCACTGGGCCACAACCCCAGCCCATGGGAATGTATAATTCTTGAAATAAAATTGTTACGTGAATATTCTTAATCTTTTGTATTGGATGAATATTAGATACATTTATTTGGAAAAACCTTATATGTAAAGGTGATCACTTACCATTAAACATATGCACAGATGTTTGAAAGGGACTGACACCTCCATTCCTCCTTCCCCTCCAGGCTCCTGCCTAGGTTGGCAGATAATGATGATGCCCTGGCTCTGTTTCCCCTAAACCAAGGGAGGCTCTTCTGCAAACCACTCTGCCTACAGCTTTCTTCTAGCAGCAGCTGTAGGGGGGCTGGGTCAAAAACAAACCATTCCTGAAAACTGGTCATCCAGAACTGGGCAGAACAAGCTGGTAAAACCAGCACATCCAAACAAATTGCTGGAAATTTAGAAGTAGTGAAGAGAAACGAGCAAATTCTGCCAAGTGGATTTAGGCAAATGGACTCTGACAAATGGTCTGCTTCTATGCACTGGCACCTTGGAGGCCCAGGGGAAGGCGGTTGATCCTTGAGACTTGACTAGATCTGTGACGCACTGTGCAGATGCTGCCACCTCCCCAATGTTGCTTTAGGTACATTTTAACCTTCCCACCTTATGCCTTGTGCTGTGTGCTGCTTCTCAGTTGCTGAGAAACTTAATTCTGTAGGGAAAAATAAAACTGCACAACTATTGTTGAATGTCCATACATGTTTCCATAGTAGAAAACTGGAGGAAGCTGAAGTGCCCATCTAGAGGAAGAAACGATAACTCCTCTGGCCTAATGACATGCAGTGTGAAGCTTTTGCCTGTGGCTTCAAGAACGTTATTGTTATTGATACATTCTAGGTATTCAAAGATCTTTGCATCCCCAATTGTTCTGGAGGTTTGCAGTTTCTGTAAGACTGTAGAAAAACAGGTAGTATCATTTTACTTTTAAGTCTTTTGACTACGTGCAAAAAAACATATGTTCAGGCAAATGTCATCTCTCCTGAATTTATCTTTATAACCTGGTTCAGTAGAACAGACCAATGATTTTAATGAATTATGCAGTGCATTTGTGTAAGAAGACACTAGCAATTATGTGCATTAAGGTTCATCATCACCCCCAAAATTGCTTCCATTTCTTCCCTCTGCTGGAATCCCCACTTGGGGACAAAAGCAGTTTTTAGCTGCTATCTTGGGCCTTTCATTCCTTGTGGCATTAAGGAAGTATTCATATTGTCTAGAAACTCGAAACATTTCCAATCAAAATTTCCCTATGCTGGCTATGGGCCAGGCTGGGGAGTGTTTTTGCATTTGAAAAGCATCACTGTTTTTTTTTTTCTTTTTTTTTTTTTCCTTTAATGCTTTCATGGCGTCCTCAGCTTACATTGAAAAGGAGAAGCATCAGGATTGGAGGAAGAAGGGGAGTGGTGGAGAGTCATTGTTGCTTTCTGGGTTTGTTCACTGGTCTCTTTTCTCAGTAGTATGCCTCAGGAATTCCTGCAGCCAGATGTAATCAGTTCTTGAAAGACTTTTTCTTTTTCTTTTTTTTTTTTTTTTAAACCATAGCTCTTGAGTGAGCCAAACCTCTCCCTAGGACTGCAGGGTTTGGGAGAAGACAATGAAAGGAAAGGCAGTATTAATAGGTGGTCCTTCTAGTGAGATGAGATTTCCTTAAGATGTGGTAAAGGGCTGCAAAGACAGAAAACTGTGCTTTTTACCTCATTTCCCACATCCCTTCTTCATGGTCACACCCCCAAATGGGACACAACAAACCTTTTTCACATGGCTCTTAAAAAAAAAAAAAAAAAAAAAGAGAAGGGGGGAAGCATTGGGGTTCCACTGGTACCATGGACAGATACCAAGTGAACATTTTGATGTCTAGAATTTTAAAAAAGCATCTTGTCACATAGGATGTAAAGGATAAAAATTGGAGTTTCAAAATCACTTCCCAAGTCAATTAAACATGAAAATCAAGGTCAAAAATAGGATAAACAATTTTCATACAAACCACCAAAGACAAAGGTATTCTTATGGGATTGATATTTTTAGGCATTTCTTTTCCTATGAACTAAAGAAAGTCTTCACACTACCCCAACTCGGAGCTGATTCTAAACCTGTTAATCTAGGGAGAACAAATTCATGTTTCTTAATTCCAAATGATGACAGGAAGGGAGCTTGTTTCTATTTTTTTGCTAGGATATGGGTTAGTTTAAAGGAATTACTTAGGCAGAACGTGGGTGTGTCTCACACTTGATCTGTCCTGATTCTGAAAGTTATTCTCTGCTCTCAAACTATAAAAGAGGGTAGAAACTGACATCAGACCCCCTCATTCTTAGGGCGGAAGGAAGAAGACTGATTCTTAAACCTACCAAATTTGACTGCCTATTATGTGTCAGTCCCTGTTCTGGGGACATAGTCATTCATAAAGGTCCTGGGGAGAGTCATTTATAGAGCAGACAACCCCCTGCAGAGTTTTGATTTCGGTGGGGGAAGACAGTAAATAAGTAAAATATACAGTTGAAAGATGATTACTGTAAGAGAAGCAGGCAAGCGATTCCAAAAGGAAAGTGTATTTGGGTGCATGTCTATGATTTTAAATAGTGTAATTGGGGAAATACCAGGAGACTTTGCCAAGCACATAGATGTGAGGGCATGAGCTATGTAGGGACGAGGGGAGAAGAAGGATGGCCGGGGAGGTGGTCACTGCATGACCCCATGAAGGATGATGGCTTAGAACAATGGTGTTAGTAGAACAACGGTAGAAAGTTTGGGATGTGGGAGTTCTTCATGGATGGGACTGTAGGAATTGGAGAGATACTATCCCAAGTATCGGATGTAGACCCCGTGGTTACCAAAGTTACCCAAGACTTTCAGTTGATCCTGTTTCATGCATTGTGCCAGCTTGCAAACTCCAAGAGCAAGCCTATTCCTTTATCTTTTATGTCTCGGAGTCCAATAAGCGTCTGTTGGCTTCAGTGGAATTGACTCTACTCCAAGATCAGCACTTAAGACACACACAACATTGTAGAATACCCACCAGGTTTATGGTGTGTGACTCACCTCTGGTAAAAATGATAGCCAAGGGCCTAGATGGAATCTTCCTGAGCCAACCAGACCCACGCTAGTGGGTGGGCATCCCCCAGAGCCCTGCAGGAATGATGAACCATATGCCCAGGGGGCAGTGGTTCTGAGTGTCATCCTGGAAACATCCACCACCAAGGGGGCACCACCTGTGCATTTGGTAGAATCTTGGACACCACCCCAGTTCTATGGAATTCCAAACTGCATTTGGTAAGTCCCCAGAGGATTCCTGTGCACATCAAGTGAGAACTACTTAAAATGTAGCATAGAAGGCAATCTAACTATTCTTAGCAGCAAGTCCTCCTTCATGGAGGCCATCTGTGCCTCCCATCGGGTCCCTTTGAGAGGATTTCTTGAAATATTTGTCTTTCGTCCAGTTCCTTTATGTTGCAGAAATGCATAGGCTAAACTTTGTTTTAGTTATACATAACAGTAGAATGCACTGACACATCATACGTAAATGGAGAAAATTCTCTTTTCTGGTTGTACGTAATAGAGTTCTACTGGTCGTGTAGTCCTGTAGGTACATAGGATGATAGTGTCTAATTCATTCTATTATCCTTCCTCCCCCCAGACTCCCTCCCCTAATAGCCTAAACTTTTGATGACTGGTTTGGAGTGCCTGTAATGTATCCCTTCTATGTTCCTCAGTCTGTCACATGCAGACTGGGGAGGAGTTGCCCTTCAACTTTACGTCTTTCATAGACGGCAAAGGTGCTTCCCCGACTAAGGCTGATTCTGCTTTAGTATCCCCCACCCCAGTATAGGTATTAACTGGTAACAGAAGGCTAAAAGTCATCTTAGGTCTTAGAACATGAAACACGGGCAGCCTCATAATTTCCAGACGAGGAAAAACAAAACCCTGCTCCCTTGCAAAGCAAAGCATCGGTTTGGGTGCCTGGTTTTGTCCTAATGGCACCTTTATCGGCAGTGGGTGTTTGAGGGAGCCTCTAAGTGTGGTATAATGATGGGTATTCAAGTCTCTTCCTGAGGCCATGTGGAGACACAGGAAAATGCTCCAGCCCCCCGGGGGGTGTGGTGAAGGCTGGGGCCCTGCTGTCGGACCACAAAGATTACTGAGGACACTGTCCATGCCTGTGGCTCTGGCCTGTGTGGAGGAGGGGGAAACTGAAGGGAGAACACCCTGGGGGCAGCAAAGGCAGCCATTCCTGCAGCTCCCCATTTCTGGTCTATAGCTCTAGGTGACACCCTGCTTCACAGTTCGCCATCTAAACTGCCACCAAGATAAGGACTCGCAGAAGACGGGTCACTTTCTTTTCCCATTATTTGATTTCTTCTCCTGTGATCTCTCTGCCCTTGGGAGAAATGGCAGTGGCTGTTTGGGCCTTTGAATGTGGGTGGTAGACTATTGTGAACCAATGAGAACTTGATTCTTGGTAAACGTAATTTTTAAGTCCCTCTTTCCACCCGGCTTTTATCACAAACCTGTCGAAGTGGACTAACTTTCCCAGCCTGAAACGATTCAACCGGTGACCGGCTTGCCCTGTTCATGGTGATTTGGGGAATGCATTGTGATGATGGGACAGTGGTCACTTCTGCTGCTTCTGTCAGTGGTTTGTGGCCTTTACTTTCTTCTAAAGGCTCACTTGGCTCAGACTGTAGTACGAATTGATGATGAAGCCACCGGGGAAGAGTAGGAAAAAGCAAGCCTGTGAGCTCCGCAGGTAGCCAGTCATGGCCCACAGCCTGTGGGGTAATCCCCTTGCAGCTCCCAGCCCCTGTTTCCCATAATTCCTTGAAAAACCCGTGACATGACATGAATGAATAAGCAGACCCCAACGTGAAACTGGTACTGTGGGCCACAGACCCTGGAGGGGAAGGGAAATCGGACAACTGGGTTCCAGAAGTGAGCTCTGAGGAACGGTGTGGGGAGCCCTGTGGGAGTGCTTTCATCTAGTGACAAATGGCGACTGTTGGAAGACACCATCTGCATTCAGTGAACCTGAAACTTGGCATGGAGCAGGGTACATAATGGCAACATTGTGGTGATGGAATGAATATCAGAAAGTGTCACTCGACTGACCTGCCATGAGCATGATTGATAGCCACAGGCTGATTCCTGGGATGGTTAACAGAGGAAATGACAAGGTCCATCACAGGCCAGTGAAGGCTCCCCAGCAACCCCAAGCTTTCTGTCTCCTCACTGAGCACTGTCTATTTCCCCAGCCTGGAATGCTGCCCCAGCATTGATTCAACTAAGCAGCTGGCTTACTGACCCAGCTTTTTCCTGGGTCTTCTCATCAAAGTCTCTCTAAACCCCAAACTGCTTCCTCTGCTTCATCACCTTCTGCATTATATTATGCATATCTATTTGGGAGTCGATTGGCTTTGCATTGCTGTCACTAAAATACCTGACGAGGAAAACTTAGAGATGGAAAAATTCACTTTGGCCTCCAGTTTGAGGTTCAGTCCACGGATGGTCAACTCCATTGCTCTGTGCAGGACTTGGGGTGGAACCTCATGGTGAAACAGTGTGGTGGAGGAAAGCTGCTCAGTTCATGACAGCCTGAAAGCCGAATAAGCTCGAATGCAAGGAGCCATGGATCATAATCCTCAAGGGCACACTCCTAATGACTTGGTTCCTCCAGTCATGCTCTACCTGCCTATAGTTACCACCTATTGATCTATTCACCACTTATTGATCTATTCAAATTAGTAACCCATCAAATGGGTTAATCCACTGGTTCAGTTATAATTCTCAATCATTTGACCCCTGAAAATTCCTCCATTGTCTCACTGAGCTTTTGGGGAACACCCCACATCCAAACCGTAACAGTCTCCTATCAGATTCCAGTTCTTCACCAGCACCGTGTTATCATCTTTGCATTCCCAGCCCTGGTAGCACAAGTGAATTGTTTCCCCTCTTGTTCGGTGAATGTTGTCACCATTGCTTACTGGAGCCCTGGCTTCCCCTGGAGGGGAGCTATCTTTCAGGGCCTTTGCCCTGACTGGCTCCTGTCTCCCAGCCGCAGCACGTGGGGCCCAATTGCAGAGTTCAGCCTCTGGGTCACCAGTTTACCTTATCTGCACCTTCTCAGAGTGCTTTCAGAGTCGGTAGTAATTTGTGCTTTGCTTTATATCCATGGGCTGCTATATAATGATCCCTTTGTAAGTTTTCAGGGCATCTTGTGTCTGGTGCTATCTAGAAAGGAAACAGTAACTTAAGGTAAATGAGTCTCCTAAGAGTTGAAACTCCAACTGAATTATAGACTCTCCAGGATCAGCCCTCCTTTTCTGTCAATTTTATTGAAAACTGACATGCAACAAAATACATTTTAAATGCGCAGTTCTAACACTTTTGACAGCCGTATATACCATTACAAGCAGGACAAAGGAGATTTCCTTTAAAGTTCTTCCATGCATCTTTCTCATAGTCCTCCCTACCCCCAATCCAGGCCTGCACTGATCTGCCTTCTATCTCCATAGATCAGATTTGTCTTTCCTAAAGCTTCATATAAATGGAATTAGTCTTTCATTTAGTATAATGTTGGAATACATACTTGGTTTCACATGAGCTAGTAGTGTTTGTACTGTGGATTGGTGCTGTTTTGTATAAATATGTGTGGTTTGCTTGTTCAGCAATGGATACCTGGGTTGTTTCCAGGAGTGTTTTTGCCACTATTGAATCTTGATGACATATTTTTACGTAAGTTTTCACTTTCCTTGAGGAAACTCCTGGTAGTAGCATTGCTGGATCTAAGAGTAGGTGTCGATTCCTGTTGACAGGAAGATATCAAACTGCTTCCAAAGTGGTTGCACTCTTGCATCCCACCAGCAGGGGATGGGTCTTCAGCTGCTCTGAGCATTCAACAACCTGTATAATCGGTCTCTTTAGCCTTTCTGTAGAGTAATGTACCAATCCCTTCTTTGGCAGATGAAAAACATCAAGGGTCTTGCCTAAAAGCATGTAGCTAGTCAGTGCTGAGCCTCGGGTCCCTGGACTCTGGTCAGGGCAACAACAGTGACCTGGCTGATAATTTCCACATCACTTTATTAAAACAATGATATCCTTCCAGGGTGAAGCTGAAAGCCCACTGGTGCCCTTAGAATGGAAAGTAAAGGTTTTTCTCTGAAGTAACTGGCTGCACTTAGCTCAGGGTCACCAGTCCCATCTCCATATTGACCCATTATTCATTGGGTAGATGATGAGCAAATAGTCAAAGCACATAGGATGGTTGGGAATGCTAATTTCCTTGAAGCTTCCAACTGTACACTCTTTGTAGTTGGGGTCCCCCAGCAACTTGAAACTGCCTCCCCATTGTCTCCTGGTGATATTCTCAAACATACCGCATTCCCTTTGTGTTCCTTCAGGGGGGGGAAATGCTGATCCTTGCCATGCTGTATTTTCACTGCAATACTTTGCAACAGCTAAAGAGCACTCTGGGCTCAGCCCTGCATAGCATGGGACCCACAGCCTGGAAATACAGAAGTATCTGGTGATCAGGGTCAGGGGTGTGTGCAGCTTGCTCTTTTATTGACTAAACCTTTGGTTAGATGTGAATTTATTGCAGGACAAAATCGACAAAGTTTGCACTTGTAAAAATGCAATGCTATACTTCTATTTTGTGTTTTTTCTCTCCCCTCCTCCATTGTTAAGTGAATAAACCCTCCTTAGAAAAGCCATTTCTTAAAACTCGAGTCTTTGCTCTGGTCCAGTTTCATTTGCATAGGCTACTTGCCATGGATGGTATAGCTGCTTCCAACTTGAAGGATGCTTAGAGGGCACTGGCCCCATGGTGTTGGGCAGGTGGACTCCCGAGTTTTGCCTTCTCTGCTTAGTGACATGACTGATGCCAGATTGTTCCCTTTTGACCCCAGCTAATGATCCTTACCTTCTTTCCGAGGATTAGATATCTCCCTGTTTTTCTCAGTGTCTAGGGCAGGAAGGGTGAACATTTTCCCAGTCAAGAGTCAGTGACCCCAAGAAGGAAGAGGCCCTCCCTTCCAGGGAGTGATGGTGCCTTGGAGAGGCACCACCAGTGCCAGTAGGGGCTGGCTGACTCAGGTGACCCTCTCACCTCAGTTGGGAGGGCCCAGCAGGTGCTGGGAGATACCTTCCTGATCCTGGGTGCAGGGCCCAGGAAAGGCCTGATCATCCCCTAAATCTATGGCCGTAGGTAATCTTTAGAAATTCTGCTGAAGCCTTGTGGGTTGGAGGGTGAAGGAGGGTGAGCTGTTGACATATGCCAAGTTCTTACCAGCAGCGCATGATGTAGCTTCGGAAGGTTGGAATGTGTTTTGATCCTGTTTGACTCAGTTGTCTTCTCGGTAATAGGAATACCTTCTGAAATGTGAGCGTTGTTTAGGAGTCTGGGTGGTGGTAGTGTCAATGATGGCGCAGGAGGCCAGAGTGCAAACCAAGCACAGGAGCAGTCCATGGTGTGAGGATGTTACTGGCAGGGAGTGTACAGGTGGTGTGGATAGGGGCTCAGGATGCATGGCTAAGTAGGATTTGAGAGTTTATTCCCGGGGCTGGATTGTTTAGCAAAGGCTGAGATGGCTCCATCCTGACTGTAATTGGTGCCTTAATGGTGTGGAACACTTTCTCCTGTGTCTTGTCCTTGGGCTGCTGGGTCTTAATGGGTTTGGGGTCTTTGTGTTGGGGGTGGAGTTTGTTTCCCAAAATTCCTCCCCAGAGAGGGGAGCAGAGTTGGGCTTCACACTCCATTGAGAAGGATGGTCTCTTGTGGATGCTAGGGAATCTGGATCCTTCCAGAAGAGCTCAAAGAGGGCTCCTTTGGTTCAGGAAGCTTCCTTTTGTGCCCTGACAGTAGCAGTGAGAAGGGCAGAGCTACAGGGCCATGACCACTGTTGTGCTGCATGCAGCCTTCTCGGGGAAGAACCCCATACTCCAGCAAAACCGACTTGGCAGTGCATGTCCGTGGTGGTTTTCAAAGAGAACTAGAAGGAGATGTGGAATGTTTAAAGGTTCCAACTTAATTTTAAAATTAAGAGAAATAGAAAAGCTGAATAAAGTAAAGCTGAATAAAGTATTTTGAAGGTTCTGCAGGCTCCTGATGAAGGGTGAAGAAAACAAGAGAATAAAATGGAGAAAGAGAAGGCAGGCGGGCAGTTAGTGGAGCCATGTGCAGCACAGGAGGTAGATGGAAAGCAAAACCCCCATCACCTACCTTGCCCCAGGTCTCCCTGCTGCCTTCCACGTGCAGAGGATCTGATGATGGAGCAGTCTGAGGGGAAGGCTGAGAGGTGCAGCCACTTTTGGTACAGGTGCCGTGTTCTTGGATTAGGCAAGAGGTCACCTCTCTGCAGAGGGAGGAGGTAGATCTGGGTGATCTGAGGACCCTCCTCTTCCTACCATTCTCTGATCCTAGAGGCTAAAAAGGCTTTTTTGAAACAGAATTCTGTTCAAGCTGATTCAGCAGGCCTTTTTGCTTTCTGACAGGGGATGATTTCAGAAGCTCAAAGACAAGAGAACAGAAGTATGCTTTACTAGATTCCCAAAGCTAACTCACTTTCTCAAATTCAGAGGGGAAAATAGTTTCCCATGAATTCATGCAGATGGGGATATGAAGGGTTTAGCCTAGGCTGTCCTCAGTGGGGATGA
Organism: Callospermophilus lateralis; assembly: GCF_048772815.1. Taxonomy (NCBI): domain Eukaryota; kingdom Metazoa; phylum Chordata; class Mammalia; order Rodentia; family Sciuridae; genus Callospermophilus; species Callospermophilus lateralis. The sequence continues at coordinate 34,873,992 of NC_135321.1, read as the reverse complement.
GGATGGTAATAAAAGATGAGCAATCCAGTACCCCATTGCAGAATTTAGAGTCTTCTGCAGCCTCTTGGTCAACAGCTCCTTGGAAGTTGTTTGCCCCCCTATATTAAGGCGGGGGAGGGGTTTCCCCACATCTGACCTCCCTGGGGCCCTGCACTGTAATTACTGGGCTATGCTTTTGGTTGACTCACTGAGCATCCTGAAACTTGGGTTGTGCCCTGGTTGTGCCCAGGTTTTACTTACCTGTCTATCATAGCCCTTGTCCCATAGAACATGGTCAGTGAGCAAGGGAAGGAAAATGGAAGGAGTCAGAATTGCATGTTAAGGGTTACCAAAAAACATCCTGGATTCCCAGGGTCTTAAAAAATTGTGCTTTTCCCTTTGGCACTCAGAGTAGGCATAGGCATGTGAGATTCCATCCATGTGCAAGGATCCCAGGTTAATGGAAGTCTGGCCTTAGATAGACTGATCCCCCTTCATATTAGTCATATATACCAAGCACTGACCATAGGTCAGACACTGCCAGGGACTGAAGGGATACCAACATGGATTGGAGTTGGCTCTGCTGTGGGAAAGCACAGAAGGGTGCCTCGAACCATGAGGAATGATTCATGGCAGAAAATGCCATGCCCTGGCTCCAGGTCATGTGTATGCAGAAGTGTTATAAAGAGTCATACATGGGGCTTGTGATCTGACTTCCTGTGCGTTTGCTTTGGATAATTTTGGAAAAAAGAATTTTAGGGTGTGTGTGTGTGGGGGGGGATATTTTATGAAAAAAGGAAAAAAATTAGTCCATAACTACCCTTTTTATTCTCTGGCTTCCTGTTTTTGATCTTATGTGAGTGTAGTGCATTTGTTACAACTGAGTCAGTGTTCATATGTTAAGTGCATAGGTCACATTAGAGTTTATTCTGTTACATGTTAGATGGGTTCTGCAAGTGTAAATGACATGTATCTGTCATTAGAGCATCATACAAAAAAACTACTCCCAAAATCCCCAGTGCTTTACCTATTCATCCTACTTCTCCCCACAAACCTTGATCTTTTTATTCTACTTTTTCTATTTCAGAATGTCACATAAAGGGTTCCATGGACATGGTATGCAACTCCTAGAAATTGGCTTCTTTCAATTAGCAGTGCACATATTAAAGTTTCTCCATGTCCTTTTGTGGTTTGATAACTCATTTCTTTTTATCACTGAACAATAAATTCTCCCTTGTATGAGTGTACTGAAGTTTATCTACCTGTTGAGGTGTATCTTGGATGCTTTGAAGTTTTGGGGCTGTCTTGTGGGGCTAGGCCCTTTCACAAAAGGCAAGTCTCCCAAATGTTCTCAGGTTTGACTAACCTGTAAAGCTATGACCAGGCTGGATGTTAGGACTTTGGGAATTTGAATGGAGCATGATCCTCCTGTGTTCTTTCCAGCCCTTGTTGCCAACTCGGTCATTTAATTATTTATTGAAGGATTAAGTGCTGGGGACATGAAGGTAAATTATTCACAGATGGAACATCAAGGAGGTCACACTTTATTTGTGGGGGAAGACTTCAAAACAACCACTACAGATTGAGAATCTTTAAATATCATGAGAGATGAACACGGAAAGATGGCACCACCATCAACACTGATTTGAGTCCCACTAACAAGTGCTACAACAAAGGCAAATGTGAGGAATCATGAGAGGGTGGGGAGAACTTCTGCAGGAGTTGTTGACCTGGTACCCCAGGAGGAATGAGATGGAAGCAGAGAAATGCTGTTCCAGGTCAGCGTATGAAGGCTGGGGAGTGAGGCTGCTTCTGACCCTAGATTGGTGCCCAAGGAGAGTGCTCGGCTGTCTTGGGAAAGGGTCTGTTTTATGAAAGTGGCCCGTGCTCCTCCAGATTCCCATTCTAAAGGCCTCCTAACTGCTCTCCTATTCCTACCCATTCCCTGTCCAACTCATCTGCCTTGGCCTGATATGCAGGCCATGAATTTGAGAGAACCCTATTTCATCAGAGTGCTTTTGTAACTTCCCTTCAGAGCTCTCTAACTGCCTATGAGACAGTTGAAATGCCACAGCATGGCCCCATAGGTCCCTCCCTGTGCCTGCTCGCCCTTTGTCTCCCCACAGATCTGGATGACCTCACAGCTATGCACCTGCCCATATTAAAACACTGCCTAAGTGGTTGTCCTCTTGGGACACATGGCTTTGCTTTTATACCTTGTGCTTTCTGTTCCTCATGTGGCCATTTTATACAGTAGTTCTAAAGGTAGCTGATCTTGCTCAGGGTCATGTCATCTGAATCTCCATTTCTCCCTCCCACACTCACAGGTTTTGCCACTCTGGGGCCCTAAGTGTTGCTGCCACTTTCTCACATGACATTGTCCTGACACTTGTATTGTCTCCTCCACTAGGCCATAGTCTCATCTTGACTGAGACTCTATTCATGTGTATTTGTGTCCCTAATGCCTAGCATGGTATCTGCTGAGGTCATCAAAACAAAAAAAATCTTAATGACTATTACTCAAAATTATTTAAAGAATGACAGAAATCCAAGGGAATTTGGATTTAAATAAGGCTTTTAAAAATGCTTAATCTGTTCTAATTATGTGACAATAGGATGCATTTTGACACATTGTATACAAAGGGAGCATAACTTCTCATTCCACCATCCCTTCCATCTCCTCACCCTCTCCCCCACTCCCCTCTGCATAATCCAAAGTTCGTTTATCCTTCCCTACCAGCTCCCTCCCCAACCCCCATTATGGATCAGTATCCACTTACCAGAAAATATTTGGCCTTTGAATTTCGGGGTTTGGCTTATTTCGCTTAGCATGATATTCTCCAGCTCCATTCAATTAAAAAACGTTCTTAATCAGCCTTTTGTCTTATTGGGTCACGTGATCCTGCCATCACTCCTATTTAGCCTCCTCTTCATCAGGCTGCTATGCTGCCACTCAGCTAATGGGAGGATGCTGTACATTTGTCCTCTATCATTCCCAAAGGTGGGTAGGAGGAGCCAGACTTCTCAAAGGCCTTTGGTTTCGTCTGTGTTCTCTGAATTTACATGGCATCATAAGTGCTATGATTAGGATTTTAGCTGGCTTGGGTGTTTACCTTATTTTTTGATCAAACAGAATCTATGATCAATTCCATTTCTATTGGCCATCTTCAGTCTTTCCCATTTCCGTGAACCTCCAATCTCAGGTCTGGGCCCCGCAAGCAACTATGTCACCTCTTAGTTTCTTCATCTGTAAAACGGAGATGTTTGGTCAGATCAAGAATTTTTCCCTGGTAGTCCATAAAATCTTCCAAAAGTCCACTGGAAGTTTCCATGTACCTGTGCCTTCTGAAACTATTTTTTAGTGTCTGAATACATTTTTGAATACTCATTAAATCAGTGTGTTGTTCCAAGAAACGTAAAAATCACTGGAAAAAGATGACTTCCAAAGTTAGACCTAGCCATTCTAATTAAACCAGTTTTCACGATGCCTTTTTCTTTAAAATATCAGACTGTAGCTGTGCATGGTGGTGCATCCTTGCAATCTCAGCTACTTGGGAGACTGAGGCAGGAGAATTTTGTAAGTTGGAGGGTAGCCTGTTTTGAGACCCTGTCTCAAAATTGAAAAACATAATTAAAATATTACCATGTAATAATGAGGCAGCAGTTGCAGGTTGAAATGGAGAGTACTTCCTGGTGATCCATGAGTCACCTGAAATGTCTGAATTCATGAGAAGAATATCCAGAGTGGAATCCTTGACTCACTCAGTGCCAATAAGAATTTAGGCTGAGTGCTTCCTGTCTTGGAACATGACCCAACCCTGGCCACTGTTTTTCTTCAGACGGTCTTTAGTCTCATCTCATGAAGTTGATTTTTCCCATCTCTCTGCCTGGTGTCTGAAGAGTACATCACAGTTCAATTCCTGGTAGACAAGGAGGTCATTTCTTATGGCTGCTCCTGAAAAATCAACAGTTGTACACTCCATAGCTGATACAGTTTCAAATTCAGGCTCGGGCCATCTTGCCTCTGAATGTGTCTCCTTTCAGTGTGGTGGAATTTGTAGTTGCCCAAGGAAAAAGGAAAAGTCATCTTCTGCCCTGAGCAGAGGAGAGAATCCTAGGTCTTGGCCCAAGTTTTCCCTTGGAGTGCTTGGCTTGTGTGTTTGATATTTGGCTTATGTGTTTGATAGAAGAGTGTATCGTAATTATCGATTTGACAGGCCTGGTGGCTTGATATTCTAGATGCATCTTTCACTCTACCACATACCTTCTCAAAGGTGATCTTGGTTCTTAACCTCCACATTCTCTACTGATTTAAACTGGTACTAATTCCCCCCCTGGTTTTTTATCAATATTCTTCATTGTGCTCTTGGCTGAGCAGGGGTCACAGGACACCTTGGCTATGCTTTTCAGCACTGATGTTTGTGGGCCACACAGGGAGTTTCCCAATGACAAAGCAGGCATGGTCTCCATTGGCCTTCAGTTTTTTGCCCTCTACTTCTTTTTATAAACTAGCTTAGAGTATAATATACTAATTGCATCTATTAAAGGAACAGTGCTCACTTTAAAAGGCAAGAAACATGGAGAGGAAGGATGAGGGCACAGTTTCAAAGACTTCAACAAGGTTCAGACTAGAGCTCGCTACCAAACGTAGGCCACTAATTGCCCTTTACATAAAAGCTAATGTTCTGCAAATGATTGCAACCTGGGCAGGGTTAGTTTGAAAGGGGTAAAAGAATATATATTTTCCTTTCTTCACTTAGGGGCCAAGCCTGGACTGTGCTTAACCAACAACAGGGATGTAAAATTAGCTCCCTCTGGATCTCCTCGGCTGCTGGAATCCATACCTCCTCTTCCTTGGCACTCTGCAGGCTTGAGTCTCATGAGTTGCTGGCCACTCCTCCAAGCACTCTCGAAATTTCAGGAGAAAAGCCACCCTTTACACTCCAGCCCGACCCCAGCCCTGCATTTCTGCTTTGAGTTTTAATATTATACTTCCTTCACAGTGACCAGGAAGGGACCCAGCTCCATCTTGCTTGCTCGGGTACCTTTTTTCCCTTATGCTCTGACTTTGAGCTCTCCTGCCGAGTCGGTGATAGGAACCACAGCTGTCCCACATTCTCCCCTGGTGGAGGCTGCACCGGCCTTGTTGGCGTGTATTTATGGCTGAGGAGGAGAAAGGAGAACCTCTGTAGGGTCAGAGAAGCTGGAGGTGAAGCTGTATTGCGTTGCTGCTCTCTTGATGGCTTAGGATGGGCTCCAGACACGTCTTGGTCTATGGTGTGTGGTCTCTCTTGTTTTGCACTGCTTGATTTTTTTTTTTTTTTTTTTGGGGGGGGGGGGCAGTAGACACTTGGAATTCCTTCCCTTGGCACTCAGGCTGTTAGAACCATCTACAGTGAATCAGGTATAGTTTGGGGTGAGAACCTTGCAAGCTCAGCTCCACTAAGCACAGGCAGAAGCCACATATGCATATGAATCAGCACACACGGACCTACAGACATATGAGGGCACAGCCCATAGAGGATGGCACTATATTACAAAACTAGGGAGTGCCAAGGCTAGTGATCCTCCTATGTCGAGGAGGACTTACACCCCTGTAACCCAGGACTGGGACTCGTGCCTGAATCCACATAAACTGGCTGTTTCTAAAGGAGTGATTGGAGTTCAATAGGAAATAGGCCCAATAGTGATGTCCATGAGACCTTCACCCCCTAGACTTAGTTGAAGGGGAGGCCTGTACCAGCGTGGTAACCATAGAATGCCGGGGTCTTGAGTTCAATGTCACTCAGTGAAAGCTCCAGCCCATGCTTCCCATAGTGATGTCAGGCGGCAAGAAAGCCAGGACCTGAGCTATGAGAAGTGCTTCTCCTTTAGGCCTGTAGGTCTCTGAGCCACATCAAAGGGTGCTCAGCAGTCACTTGTGTGGGCAGGATGTCTGACATAGGGGAAATGCTTGCTGGATCCTCCCCTGCCAGCAGGAATTGTACCTTCTGTAAAGGACAAATTACAGGTCATTCATGAACATCCTTGGTCCGTAGTTCTTGCTAAGATTCTAGGTAAACTGGCGTCTCCTGAAATGTATGTTGAATAAGCAGAACAAGTTGGCAGCTAGGCTTTTTTTTTTGGTGCTGCTGTTTGAAAAATTGCCATCTATTTTTTTTTCTTTTTTTTAGTTAGAATTAAGCACCATGATTTCATTTCCTACCATGGTGTTGGCTCTTTGTAGAGAGGGATTGTCTTTTTTTCGAAGATCAGTGCTCTAGAGTAATACTCGTTTATGTGAATATTTGGTTATTTTTATTTCAACCATATTGAAGATGATTCCAGTATTGCTCTCATGTGATGAAGGGATAACATGCTTTTAACAAAAGCATGACATTTGTTAAAATGACTTGCATAAGAAAGTTACAGGTTTGGAGTACTTTCGCAGATGGCATCTTTGTATAAATGAAATGGCACTAGCAGGACCAAGCGTGGCTCCTGCAATGTTGAGCAGAATCCAGGCTCCCAAATGTCCTGCAGACACCAGTACTGAACTCTCCCTCCTATATATCCTTAGCACCTTGTAGTATTACCCACTGGCCACCTAGTCATTGTGGCATACTTTTCTCTCTGGGTTATACAAGTCAGCCCAAGTCTTGAGATGGGGAATTTGAAGGCCAGACTCATCCTTCTACCTTGCTGTGGGTCGGGACCATCCTTAAGCATGAGTCGGTGCCCTTGCCTGGGGAGGAGGTAAGGTTAGCTTTTAGAGGATCATTGCAAGACTATAGGGAGCGAGTTAGTCTATACAGCCATCTCCCAGCATTTGGGTCTTCCGTACTGCCTGGGGAAGTGGGGAGGGCCTCTGAGGCTTTCTAAGCATAAATGGAGGAAAGTACAGGATACAGGGACTCTAAGGCCAGGAAGGAGTGAGGTCGAAGGATGTATTGTTTTGGCTACAGAAATTTTCTGGGTGTATGTGGCCATCAAGTGGAAGTAGCTGTAAAACTGGAAAAGGGCAAAGTGTTAAATAGTGATTTAGAGAAGGAAGCTGGGGGCCAAGAGTGCAAATCTGGATGTATCTTATTACACAACTCGCCTGTCTCCTCTCTCTGCCGTTATTAACAGAGCAGAGCGTGTGAATCATTCTTTCTGGAGTGAGGGCTATATGTATATATGGAATGGATGTGTTCATTCCCTGTTCCCTTTTGAGTAGAAATTGTTAACCTTCATATCCCCTTTGTATTTATGCCATCTGTCGAGTCACATAAATTAATTTACATTCTTCTTTATTTCAGAAAAACTGTACAACTCTTCTGGACGAGATTTAAGAAGGGCCCTTTTCTCTCTGAAGCAGATATTTCAGGTAAAAAGAAAAAGGTACTTCAGGTCCTGTTTTGCTTTGCTTTGGGATTAGATCAAAGTTACTGTTCATTACCAAAAGAAAGGGCTCTCTAAATCACGCTTACTAATCAGGTCATAATAGCAGTGAAGAATATTTTATGAAATCAAACATTTCAAATATAAAAAGTAAAGATAAAAATTATTGAATCATAGTTTTGCCATATTTATTTCACCGAAAAAAAAATATATATGGATACAATTGAAAATCTGTTCCCTAATACCAGCCTCCCCCAACTCCTGCCAAGATCCCCTCTCTGTTGAATGGTATTTATCCTGCACATGTATGTTTCCTTTTTCTTGGTAAATATTCAATGTGGTAACCTTGTATTCACTTGATGTCCATGCTGTGCTGCCTGCTTCCTGCCCCAGTTTACTTATGGGTATAGGCATGATGGATGATGCAGCACTGGTCAAGTATTGCATTATATGAACAGAGCACAAGGTGGGTGGGTGGTTGATCTTTTGGCAGATAGTTAGTTTCCAGTGTTATCGTTACTACAGTGTTGTGAACATAGCCTCTTGCATGTGTGGAAGTCTGCATCTTGGGTTCCATCTTATCCCTCCCTCTCTCCCCTCTAGAGTCTGTAGTTGGGCCATACTTACTGTGTCACCATAGGACCACACACTACTCTTGACTCCATCTTTCCAGCCTGCCTCTGTCTCCATTGCTCAGCTTCAACATTTCCCCTGAGTATCGAGTTGTTGGTAGAATCACAGAAGCTAGTTACCAAAGGGATTTAAACACATAGTTTCTGTACCTTTAGTGAAGACACCCCATGTCCCATGGACTGATTATAATAATTGATGGTAATGGTGTAGGTATCGTTGTGAGGGGTGTGAAGCTTTAGAGTTCTTAAAAAAAAAAAAAAAAAAATATGATTCTTCGGTTAAAACTTTCCTGAACTGAATTGGAAGTATCAGAATGAACCCATAGTATAGATTATCTAGAAGCATCTGTTTATCTAAAAGAACTCAAAGCATAATCATAAAAAGCATTGCTAGCAATGAGATTGCAGGCTAAAACTGCAAGGAAGGAATGAGAGCTGCTTTGGAGAAGTGGCTCATTCTTGGTGTGTGTAGGAAATGTTATAAGCTTGGAACCTCTTACTGTACAGAGAGCGGAAGCTATCAGATGATACTAGGGTTATTTCTAGAGGCACTGGGAAGCAAGTTACAGGGTCTCCTGCTGACTGACTAGAGATGGGGCAATAGGCAGTGGGCCCAAACACATCAAATAGGTCTGAATTAATGAAGTTATAAGTACGCTAAAAATAACAATAAATGGTCAAAATGAGTATGCAAAAGATGTACTTACGAGAAAATGTTAATGAACTAGCTCACTATTTTGAAAATAGGTGAAGATTTAGAATCTCAATTTCATCTTTCCTTTTCATGTTGAACTTGAGCATAATCAGTAGTCAGGAGGAAGTCTCATTTGTAGCAGTATCCCAGCTACTAAGGACTATAGTACTACAGATATAATTAAGCCCCTAATGAATCAAAGGATCTATGTATCAAGCATCAGGATTGCTGTCATGATAGAAATGGGATACAAGCAGATTTTATGTACCTCCTAAGAGGAAAAAGTGCCCTGTGGTCAAGCCAAGATCCAACCCTGGATGTGATCATGCCTCTGTGTAGTAACCAACTTATAAATGATCCAGGACAGATGTATGCTAAATTTGTACCACAATGTTGTAATCAATAAAATCTAGATGGATCTCTCCAATGATTAAACTTCAAGGGGAAAAAAATAACCATGAATGTCAAAGCTGTTGCAGTTATATCAACTAATTATGTGTGGATCTTATTTGGATTCTAGGACAAACTGTCAAACAGTATTTATGAAAGAGCTGGAAATTTGGTTAATGACTGGATTAAAGTATTGTTAATGTGACTATAAAGAGTTCCTAGAGTTTGGATATACATCATTTAATCTATAGTTTTCTGATATCTGGACTTGATTTAGACTGACGGGAGAGACTGGGGGTGATGGGTGAAAGAGGGTTGGCATAAATTGATTGGCACCTACGGTTGTGTATAAGTTATTTAAAATGAAGAGTTAATAAGCCTAACCAGGTTAGTTACTACAGAGTATATGTTGCTCGAATTTTCAAAGCTGCTATTTCCACTATTAAACATATTTCTGTGCGGCCTGGTTGGCAGTGTAGATTTCAGGAAGAAGGTGTTTGTTACCAGGAGTTGGGAGTGGATTTGAAGGCCACACAGGTGTGCACAAACAGCTCTTGGCCACAAAGCAGGTCCCTGGGGATTAACTGGATTACACAGGCAGCAAGCTGTCTGGGGCTGAGATCGCCACCTTCTCTACCCTTAGGTTCATCTCCTGTTTGCTATGTGTGGAGATTCTTTTTGAAACTAGAATTTTTGAGCTTAAACAGTCACGACCATTGATCATCCGAAGTGAGTATTCCTCAAATGACCACAGGTTAATGCAGTTATAGAAAATTCTGAACTGCAGCCATTAATCACTGGTTAGTGCTAACATACATCCCATTTTAGTCTGACACCAGTGTTTAAAAAGTCATATTTATGCCTGTTTGGATATGTGTTCAAGACCTAGCACACTGCCAATTTGGAAGATTTTCTGTACATGCATTATCCATCAACTTGTCTCTCCTAAGTGCCTTATCTACATGTGTGCATACATTTTAAAGTTCTGAATTACTTCTATAAACACTGTCTCGCCTGTCCAGTGTTTTTTCCGAGAGCCTTTGCCAGTCCGGCCTCTGCTATATTACTATTAGTGATTAGCTTGAGCCGTTTCTTGAGCTTGTTCTCACTTTTTCACCGTGAAGTCATGTGTGAATCTAGTTTTAGTTAAAGTAATAAACATTTGTAACATGCTTGGAAAAAAACCTTCTGACTAGACATGAGCTCATCTAAATGTCCACTTTTCACATATGCTGGTGGAAAAGGATATGGATGGAGAGAGAATTATTTTTTATTTCCCCTCTACATATGAGTGTAAAGTAATTTTCCAAAAACTCATGACACTGTCCCATTTTCTTTCTTCCACAGCCATGATTATCTCAGTCTGAGTTAACACAGCTGTGTTTCATTATTTTCAGGGGCAAGCATTGCTCACCCACCCTCCCCCCTAGAGCCAGCTCTGACCCTAGAGTGCTGTCATGGTTCCCAGGGTCCCTTTGCTGCATCTGCCCACACTTAGCTCAAGAGCCCCCATCCATCCAATTGGAAAGAGGCATAGAAATCAAAGGAGAGGGCTAATTTCACATAGGGACAGGAGAATTACGCCAGTTCATCTAAATTATTTTTTCTGTTAGAGATAAACTGTGGTGGCTGACTATTCCTAGAACAACCGTTTCATTATTCCATTAAGTGTTCTACTCTTTACATCACTGAGGTTTCTCATTTTTGCCCTGTTAAATCAAATAATGGATGTCCCAGCCTTATCCTAGATGTATTTGAGACGAGGCACACTGTTCAACTGAGGAGCTCCCAGTTTCAATGGAGAAAGCAGTGATTGGAAAAAACTAGTCTCATAGGGTTCCACTGAACTTGGTTGGTACCAAGAATGGTCAGGGTTTGGGGGTTGGCCAAATGTGGTTAAAGGGTCTTGGTCAAGCACTTTTTGCCACTCTCAAGTCTTAAACTGTCTTACCTGTAAAGAGAATGTAGTATTAGAATAGTGATTCTCGAATGGGCGGCCCTGTAGGATTTCCCAGGCAATCTAATAGTAGAGCCTGGGTCCTACCCCGGAAATTCGGATCAAATCCATCTGCATAAGGTCTTACTTGCTAATCCCTTTAAAGTTCCCTAGATGATCCTAATGTGAAGGAGTCAGGGATGAGACCCATCAGAGCCTCCAGGTCACCCAGAGGGCTCCTTAAACACAGCAGGCTGGGTTTGGGTGGGGCCAAGACATTTGCATTTCCAACAAGTTCCTAGGTGAGTCTTGCTGCCTTCTTTGTGGGTCTGTAGGTCTGAAGAGTGTCCTTTGGGAACCACTGAATTAGGTCACCTATGTTCTTTCCATGCCATGCCTTCCACTGACCCAGACCACCCTGGCTCTTTGAGGGGTGGTGTGGCTAGTCCTGAGCTCAGCTTCCTTCCTTGGCCTGCTAGCAGCACAATGCAGAAGGCTGAAGGAATGGGTTCCCAGAGAGCATTTGCAAGTCTCATTGTAACTACTGTCCTATGCCTATGTAATAATACAGAAGTGGCTTTGAGTCCTTTACTTGATGGTCTATGCTATAATAGAATGTTTCCTATAGTAAAAATCCAGCCAACCTTCATGTGGCCAATTCCTGTGACCTGTGGGGGAGGGGGGCATAAATACTGGTAATTTTTGAAGAATGAAAAACAGTCCTACCACTATTTCGGATAGGGAAGGAATTCATTTGTTCTTATTAGATTGCCCAGAAGGCAATAACTGATCTTTGGCAAGTGACAATGTGAAGGCTGTAAAATTCCTTGGCAAGAGTTAAGATGCTTCATTTGAATAGAGCAGAACAATCCTTAGGGGTCATTCTGGCTTCAAAGGCTTGTACTTAATTTGAACAGTGCAACCTGGATGAAAGATGGGTGGGGGACTATATTTGAAGTTTAAAAAAATTTTCTTTCCTGCCAGGATGACAAGGATTTGGTGCATGAATTTGTCGTGGCTGAAGGTCTGACGTGTTTGATCAAGGTGGGAGCTGAGGCCGATCAGAACTATCAGAACTACATCCTGAGGGGTAAGTCCCCACTGCACGGGAGGCCAGGGTTCTTCCCCAGGAACTTACACTGAGAGCTTTTTAAAAGACTCGGACTCGGGAGTGTGGTGGTAAAGATTCCTTTTGGCAAAAGATGACATCTTCATAGGCTTGTAGCAGCTCCTAGTAACTAGTGATGGAGTTTATTTTGCTCATTTGCCCATGGAGCCTCCTCCAGGTTATGAATAACCTACAAATGACCTCAGTAAGTGAGCTTGGTAGAGTCTGCATTTTAGTAGAATGCCACCCAAACCAAAGAGGATGACTTTTTATTTCTTGAAGGAAAATCTTTTCTCCAACTTGAATTATTACCTGGGGCTCTTGTGAGGGCTCACATCCCTCATCACATCCTCCTGTTTCTAGCTGGAAAGGTCTGAGGTAGGCCTGGGAACTTGCATTGTTGCCGGGTTTTTCTCGCCAATAAAAGGCTCACGAGTCACTCCAGTTGAACTGGGCGAACTGGGCTGCACAAAATAACCACACAAGAGATACAAATACCCTTTTCTTTGGGGTCCCTGTGATGGCTCATCTGATCTTAAGGGTCCACAGGAAGAGAGCGAGAGCATGCGCTGACCCCTTTTATTGAGGAGAAGCCATTCAAATGAGGCAAGGGGTCAGGTGTCAGGGGGCTGAGTATCTTCATGATGTCCTCTGTCAGCAGGTTGACTGACACCTGGGTAGGCCACACCCAAGGGCACAGTAAGACAAGGGGACACACACAAGGCACTTCCATGGAAGATTCTATCCTAAACAGGGCAAGGGGTTATATTACAAAGGAATAAGTGAGCATAGATCCACCCATGGGGCTGTGGCAAGACACACCCATGCACAAGGCACCGACCCTCGAACCTAAGAAGGGTGTGGAAACTCTGCCACATTTCTGCGACTGAGCGCCTCAGCACCCAGCCAGGGAGTGTGACTCAGTCATATGTAAGGTTGGTCTCCCACACTTGTAAAGAGGGATCCATAGTGCTGCCTCCAGAATCACATGTACAAGGCAGCACCTGGGTGGCATTCAAAGCATGGATTCCTATTGTGCTAAAAGTTGATGGTCTTTTATAGGGTAGTGATTTTTTTTTTTCACCTTCATTGGACTATTGTTCGATTCTTTAAGAAAAACAAACTGGGTAGATGGGGCAGGAATGATTAAGTTGCACCCTGGGAACTTGCTGCTGTGAATAGTTTGGACCTACAGGAGGAGAAATTCCCTATAGATCAATATTATCTCCATCTGATAGTTGTGGGGGAAACACTCAAAGTAGTGGAGTATTTTGCCTAATAAAGTCACTTTCCCTGGGGTGTGCAGCCAAGCAGTGGCTGTGCCCAGGCATTGGGACACTTCAAGACTGTTGTGGGTTCTCCTCCCTGCCAGCCTGTGCCTGTGACCTCACAAACTGCATGTTTGTGTTCACGTTTAAAAAAAAAAAAAAAAAAAAAAAAAACGTTTTCCTTGGGTGAGGAGGAAAAACCATCTATCCGTGGTTGAATCGGGCAGGCAGCATGACTGTCATTTCACTATCGCGTTTCGCTCCGTTAAGATGTTTCATTTGAATAAAGGAGAACAATCCTTAGGGGTCATTCTGGCTTCAAAGGCTTGGGCTTAGTTTGAGCAGTGCAGCCTGGATGAAAGCTGGGTTCGGCCTTGCTGTCTAGTCCAGTAGTTTGTCTTCTCTCAATTCCTGGAAAATCATTGTCCTAGAAGGGAGATACCAAGGGCTTGTTTAACATGGATTTTTGAAGTTGGTGTTAATTGCTTTCCTGGGCTTGGATAAATGCTGGGTGAAGGAGAGTATATCTTCAGACACTAGTTCTGCACTCTTTGAGTTGTGTGTTCATGGCAGAGTCTGTGAGGCTGGGGACTTGGCTCCTTATGCCACCTTCTGCCTTTTCCTGAACTTACAAGTCCTTAGTTTTAAATTCTCATGGGAGGTGCCATATTGATGAGTTCTATGATCCCTATCCTTCATATAATCTAAGCACTTACATAGAAACTGTAGTGGTACAGGTAGACCAGTTAACCACAAACCGCCCTGTTGTGTTGTATCCAAAGGCAGCTGTCTTCCTGTGTGGAGTCAGGACAGGCCTGACTGTCCTGGATTCTCATTGTCTTATTTCTATGCAGGCTGGTCCAATACCTAGAAAAGGGGAAGCCATGGAAATGAGGACGACTTCCTCTAGTTGATTTTTATTGCTTGTAAGATGGACAGTCACAAATCAAGCCAGATGACAGGAAATATACCTAAAATCATCTCACTCTGAATAGTGGGTTCAAACCAACAGTATCTTTTTGTTAAAGTATGCATCATTTTAACTTTACCCCCCCCCCAAAAGTCATCCCAACAGATGCACCTCTATGGAAGTAACATGGTAACTACCCACAAGTTTCTTTGTTCCTCGGTTCCTCATCAAGAGCGTAAGTGTACCTGTCTACAAAGTGGTCGTCTGTATAAACATCTATGTCCAATTCTGGGCGAGGGACTTGGTGTTATCACTGTGGTCGATCCCTTTTATTAGAACTCTCCCCAATGTCCCATAGACTAGAAATGGATCAAATGACCACCTGGAGTTAGAAGGGAGGTGGGCAAAGAGTTTTGGCTTCTTGGACTCAACAGAAGAGGCAGAGAGAAAGGCTGCATTTGACCTATTATTGGTCTTTGCCACACAGTTGGAACCCTTCCTAGTCAGCAGCAAGAAGAGCCTCTTCACAGCTTTATAATGCTGAAAGAATGTCATGGGGAGCAGACTAAGCTCAGTAGCTGCATGAGGGAGCAGGCTAAGCTCAGTGGCTGCATGAGGTCCCAGATGTCGGAATGGGTGGACTATGATACGCAGCAACAAAAGATGGTGTTGGCACAGGGAGCTTCAGTGCAGCTGTCTACCTGAGTGCATTCTGATCCTGATGCTCACAGCAGTCTATCAACCTGCAGTTTTCTGGTGCACATAGGTGCCAAATGCAGTTTACTGAATGTTGAAGTATGAGAATGACCACTCATGACCCCATCTGATAGAGCATTTCTGGTTTCTTTATTTTTGTGCTCAGTCCTCTTCTAGCTCTTTTCTTCAAGAAAGCCCAGGAATCATTGCTTTCAGTTGAACGTGTATCCGAGAGGTAAAGATAGGTTTGAGTTATAGGGCCGCCAAGTGCTCTCCACAAATGTGAGCAGGCTGCCGGGAAGAGGCCTTAAGTGCACAACACGGAGGAATAATATTTATCTGACTTATTATTCTTGGATGGGAGTAGCTAGTGATCTAAAGTCTTTCAGGATAGTCAGTATTTAATCTAAATGTACTGTGGAATTTTGTACTGAGTAATCCTTATGTAAAGGAGGACTTAGAGTGGTATATTCGTGGGAACTTTCCGCAAACATTGCTGAGCCCCTGCTCTGGACCATGTGCCACAACAGGCCTGAAACCAAGAGCCAACTCTGCCCCGGATACTTGCCTCTTATGTTGTCACATGTCTTATGTGTATAGAAACTGCATATCCGTGGCATACTCTGGAGGAGGAAAGAGAAAGCAATAAACCCAGCTGCCCTTTCTGATTGTATCTTGGGAAAGCTGCCTCTGGGCAGTGGCACACGGAGACATTAGATAGGGTCACTTCACTCAAAGCAAAATGCCAATTAACCAGAAAATACCTCAGTCATTATCAATTATTTTTAAAGTTAGATAAGATCTTAAAACTCAACTCTACATTTTTTTCTTCTAGAAGGAAAAGTTGGATCTGTTTTTTTTTTTTTCCCCCCTTTGCTCTCGTGTATTAGTTTTAAGGGGTATTGACTTGTAAAAGCTAGGAGATATGACATCTTAAAATCCAGAGTTGCCCTTGTTTTCGTTTTGAAACTGGAGTCAAATTAACTATTCCATTGTTGGGCAAGATATTTAGAGGTTTTCCTACTAGGGCATCCTCTGACTGCAATCAGGATGCCTGGTTGGATGGTGTTTGGTATCTATATCATTAGAAGAAAAATTAGTATAAAAGCCATATGACGATATTAGAGAACAGATGGACACAGAATGATTCGGTGGTGATTAAGCCAATTTCCTCTGTCCCAGAAAAATAAGTGGAAAGTCTGTATTTGGCGTTTCAGAGTAAAGTGGGTGTTGAAACTAAAGGGTATTAGATGACCCCACAGTGAGGGAATGAGCCCAGAGTGTATGCTGCTCATTGCCTGAGCCAAGGTTAGATCCTCGGTTACTGATTTCTATCAAATGGCCCAGTCTGACTCTCCTCATTCCCCCTAAACCTGTGCCATACCCCACTCTATGGCTTGGAGGAATCCCTTCTGCCTCTTGCAGGGGCCGGGTTTCTACTCTTGGTCAGGACTTCAGGGGTTAATCACTGCTGCTGCATGCCTCAGCTGTGGTCTGGATGTCACAACTGGACAAGTCCCAGTGGCATCGCCAGCACCAGGTGGATGGAGGCCAGTGTCAAGGATGGTCCTTCCTTGCTTGATGACCCTCTCATTGCTGAGTTGGTGTGATGGTGACTAGTCTCAGCATGGGATCATGTCAGCTGCTACAGACTGGCTGCCTGTGGGGTCAAATTGGGCCTGCAGGTATTTTTTGATCTATGTAGTATGTTCAAAAAGCTCAAATTTGCCAAACATAAGTTAGACTTGACATAAAAACATGGGTTTCAAGCTTCTCTTGAACTCAAAGTCCAAGCCAACATAGTGCTCATTGTGGCATGACCACAGATAGTTGGAGTTAGAAGAGGCTGCTCTCTGTGCATGGTGCACATGGAAACAGGGTGCCACAGTCCCTACTGCTCCCTAATGTGTCATCCCTAGCATTTGCGAGGCACTGGGTTTGATTCTCAGCAGCCCATATAAATCTACATCCACAGACCTGGGCAGAGGGAAGATGTGAAGATACAGGGAAAAGACTGTCCTCTACCAGCCAGGGAGAGGAAACCAATCCTGTTCATTCTTCTGTGGTGGGTTTCCCAACGTCTAGAACTTGAGGAAATGAATTTCCGTTGCTTAAAGCCTTCCTGTTCGTGGTATTTGTTACTGCTGCCTGCGCTGACTAATCCGCCCTCTTAGCGTAACATTCTCTGGGAGTTATTCAGGCAGAAGTCCTAGGAATGGAGCTGCATATGTTTCCTAATTTAAGACTGAATAATTGCTCTTCAGACAAGCTGAGTGAAATTATCTTCCCACCAGTGCCCCTTGTTTCTGCTCATTTACCTGATGCCGGGGTGGGTATCATTCTTAGTCATCTGTGTCCTTCCTTGGTGATGACACATTTTTGTCAATGAACTTGTCATTTTTAAAAAGTAATTTTAGTTGTCATTGTGCTAAATTTGTCAATTGACATGGGGAGAATTGACATCTTTACCCAGGATCCTAAACTACTGTTTCCATGTACTTCTGATGCCTTTTTGGTACCGTCTGTTTCTTTTGGTGTAGAATTTCATGCCTCTTCTCCCTCCACGGTGATGTTCTTTCCTATTTCTCATTTTTGAATTGGGCTTGATACTTGCCACACAATGAAGCAAGAGGACTCTTTTGGGTCCTTCTCTCCTGTTTACTTGGTCTATCCACTCAGTTTGGAGTTCCCCTCCTCCAAAGCCACCTCCTTCCTTTCCTTGAGGTCATTTGCCTCAATCAGGGAGCACTGTGACTTGGGGCTGGGAGTCCTTGGTTGTAGCAACCACGCAGGAAAGACAAAGGCTCACGTGAGAAGTACTCCCTCCCAGAGCCAGTGGCATGTGCCCTGTGTTCCCAGGTTTAAAACTCCCCACTTTTCGTGATTACATTGGTAGTGTCTGGCAAAGACTTTTCTGTTGGTTCTTGCCTCACAGCTGCAGGTAGGGCCTAGGAGGATGGAGAGACCCGGCCATTCACAGCCGAAGGGTGTGGTCTCTGTGTCTTATTTACTCCTTTAGTGGAGTAGCCAGAGCCAGTTTTTGGTGTCTGCTTTTCTGTCCTGGAGTGTCTGCCCTCAATGGCCTTCAGCTAGGGATGCAGCTTCCAGGTAGAACCAGCCACATGCCAAGTTTGGTCAGGCCAGGGAAGCCGTAGCCTGCACTACATGCCTTTCTGGTGCCGCTGGAGTGGGTGCGTGGTGATAGAAATGCTTCCCCAGGGTCCTCTGAGGGTCCCATCTGGGGCCTCATTTGTGTTCCTGGTGTGCCCTGCAGCAGGCCTGCACCCTCCTGAGAAATAGACTGCCAGCACCTATTCTTGTGTCCTCTCTATTCCAACCCATCTAAGGGCCAAAACATGGACTCAAACTGGGATGGTTCACAGCTTTCCCACCCAGATCAAGGGCTACTGCTGGGCACTTGCCTGATATTGCTGCGTCACTTCCTATAGCATTGCATCCTCTGGGAAAGGTACTAGATAATATCCTCATTGTACCTTCTGGACCAGCGGCAGTCCTTGGTGCATCTGGATGGGCCAGTTTGGGTCAGTGGTGTGCAGTCATTATACCCCTAGTCTTAGGTCTCCTGAGATCTCCTCTGCACTTGTGCTTCTCTGGTCATTTGGGTCAATTTGTAGGAGGGCATTTAGAAGCCTTGTTCTCCCATTTTTTTTTTTTTTTTTTCTGGGAATGCCGAGTTGTCTGAGTTACCAGTGCTCATGGTCTACCCTAACATTCTGCCAGCCCTCGGCACTCTGTCCAGGAACGAGGTGCAGGTGGTCAGGGGAGCTTCTGCCAGAGGAAGAAGGAAAGGGCAGAGTTGGGTCCTGACCTTCAACAGGACCAGATGCCCCTCATTTCCCATTCTTGAGGCAGAAAAGGCATATAACACAAGAGGCAGGTGTCAAACGTGCCCCTAAGCTACACCACGTTTTTAACAGCAAGTGGTATTTGCTGCCAGTTTCTGACTGGAGGTAGGCACGTTTAATTAAAATGGTTTTGTGTTCCAAAGTACTCCTATAATTAGCAGACGCTCACATCTGCATAACCTGAGTTTATGCTTAGGAAGACTTTTGTTTCAAGTGTTAATTTTTTTTAAGCAGAAAGTTACTGAATATTGTTAAATGCAGCAAGCATTAAGTGGTGACAGAAATAACCCACTGAATCAGTCTTCATTAAAAAAAAAATGCACGGCTGCAGGTACCTGGAGAACCCTACCTCCAACCTGCAGCATCAATAGGCTGAATCTTATGAGCTTGCAGACCAGAGGTTTTCCTAGTTTTTACCTATAGAAATGGCAAGGTGAGATTTTAACTTGGTTGAATTTCACTGTGCATTCCAAATACAACCACATTTCTGTGGAAAGTTGGGCTAGTTTTTAAGGGCCCCACACAAATCCTTTTCACTCCTGTACAATGGGCCTCTGAGTGTTTCAGCTGAAAGAACCATTCCTGTCTATTTTGGCCAGAGATATCTCCAGAATTGGTCTCTTACAGAAATCTCCATCTTTCCTTTATCAGAGATGAGGGAGAAAGACAAGCAGAGTTATTTGGCCGTTTCTATACACAGTGTGGAATTTTCCAGGACCAGAACTCTGCTGTGTGTTCATCAAGAATTTTTCCACTTTACTCAAACCAAAGATGTCTCTGCACTGTGTCCTTTGCTTGATTAGTAGGCTTTTCCTGAGGAACTGCTGGCTAGGTGTACCTTGAAGCATAATCATTGATTCCTAGGCTGTAACTTTATCTCACATGTGGTCGTCTTTTATAGGGCTTCAACTTACAAATCCAGGCTTATGATAGAACAGAATGTCTTCAGCAAAATTGAAACTATTTTCTTGGCTAGGATTTGCTGAGAGGGGGGGGACAGTGGGTATGTTCATAGATTCCTTCATTTTGGTCTGAAGGGCTCTTGGTGGACTGGGTCAGCCTCCTGGCAGGGAAACATTCTTCCTGATCTTGTCTTCTCCTGCCACTGATGCCCCACAGCTTAGATGATACTGACTCCAGCCCTGTTGACTCATCCATGTCCTGGGTCTCTGCATCCCCAGTTCACCGTGTCCAAACCTGAAGCCATTATTGTCACACCCTAGTCAGCTCCCTGACAACTTGGTTTATCTCAAAGAGCACAGTCATCCATCACATTGAAGCCAGCCATCTGGGGGCCATCCGGACTCCTCTTTACCACTCACCTTCTGTAGTCGTAAACGACCAAATCCAGAGTTCTCTACCCTTCCTTCCCTTCTAAGTCTTTTCATCTCTTCATTCCCAGAAGGGCTTTTGAGTTTAGAACACCATTTGTTCCTTTCTAACCTTCTACCGGCCTCTGACTCATCTGTTGGCTTTCAGTCCTGTTTTACTTTGGTCCACTTTGTGTCCTTTTGGATGCATTGATCTTCTGCATTGCTGATCTGTTCTCAATAGTTTAAATCATTTGGTGGTTTTTCTCATCCTCAGGGTGAAGCCCTGGCCCTTCCGTGTGGGTAGGGCCACCTGCATCCTGACCTGGTGTCTGTGGGCCACTCTAGACCAGTCTATCGGAGCTACTGTAGACTGTACCTGCTATCCCAAGGAAGGGTTCTGTTTCCTCCTGCAGCCTGTGAGGTTCTTGAACACCCCTCTTTACCTGGTTCACATGTTGTATTTTTTTTTTTCTCGTTACCAAAATACTTAACATAACTTAAAGAAATTTTTTTTGGCTCAGTGTCTTGGAGATTTTAGAACATGGTTAGCTGGCTTCACTGCTTTGGAGCTAAGATGAGGCAGAACATCATGGCTGAAAGGTGTAGCAGAGGAAAGCTGCTCAGCTCACGGAAGCCAGGAAGCCCAGGGAAGGGGACCAAGGATGAGACAGTCCTCAAGAGCACACCCCTAGTGACCTTCTTCCTCTAACATGTCCATTCTGGGTACAGTTTCCACCACCTCCTAGTAGTCCAGACACCAAAGGGTTAACCCACTGAGGTCAGAGCCCTTATGACCTAATCACTTCTCTAAAGCCCCATTTCTGGATATTGCTGCGTTAGGGACCAAGCCTTCAACACATGAGCCTTTGGGGGGATGTTCTGGATCCAATCAGTAACACATTTTCTTTGCTATTTATCCTCTAAGGTAGGGCTCAGATGTGACACTCCCCAGGAGACCTTCCTTGACCCAGTATATTGGCCCTCTGGGCAGAGTCTGCTCTTGCCACTTACCTCACTAGTGAAATATATTTGAACATATACCAAGGGCCATGGACCCTCGGTTAATTTCTTATACCATATTTGTTGTCAGGTTTCATCTTTGCTCTATGATGTTCTTGAGGCCAGGAACATCCTAGGATGTGGTAAAAACTGGCAGAATTGGGTAATAAGTAAACAAGAGTGTCTGAGGAAGCTGCTGATCTGTATTGATAATTTGAGAGCACCAGAATGTGTTCATTTGGAGCTTTAGCATACCTGGTCTTGTTTCTAAAACTCTGTGGCAGAGTTTTTTTGTTTTGTTAGCTAAAAATGCCAAATGATTGAATTTTCTTTTTGATAACTTTTGCTAGTTTAGCAGAACCCAATGGTATATATCTTAGATTTAAAGGTCACGTATTCTGTATATAAAATACACGCACACATGGATTTTACTGTATAAACTGTTTTATATGGAGAAGCATTATTTACCTGCCTCGGAGACAGATGGAGCGGGAGTTCCTTTGTTGCAGGAACAGCGTTGTACAAACACAGCCCCAGCACCAACCTGCTCCTTAGTGCCTCATAGATATTCAACAGACAGTGGGTGAAAATGTTGAAGGAGCAGGATGGGAGTTCCTGGAGCCATGCATGAAGCTATGTCTTGGTTTTGTTCTGGAGTTCACTGAATGATTGTGGGTAAACACAAAAATTCTTCCAACAACTATGCAGGCATGCTCAGAAGACGTGTAATTGGGAGATAGGGGTTACATGAAAAATATCAACTAATATATAGGGTTTTTATTTGCTTTAGTTTTCAGTATCATTGTTATCTTGTTACCTGTGCTTTCGTTACCTACCCCCAGCTTAACACTGAAATCTCCTGAAGTCGGGGAGAGTTGACCTTGATTCACTTCTAGAGCCAGTTCACATAGGGAAGAGTCCTTCATAGCTTCCCAGCTACAGAGTAATTTATGCCACCACTGGGCCCCCTGATTATCCTGGAATTGCTCTACTCTTTTCCTTCCAAGGAACTCCATTCATGGAGCTGGGCTTAAGCCTGCAAGTGGTCAAGTGGAGGATGAGTTTAGATGCAGTTAGCTACGGAAGGAGGGATGGTTTTGGAGGAAGTGACAAAATTGTTGGTTTTCAAAGGTGGATTTGGAGCAATAAATACAAGTTATAAGAAAGTGGGTTTTGACTGAAGGCAAGCTCCAAGAACAGAGTTGGAAAATTAGTTGACCTCCCTTGCCAACATAAACTGATCAGTGGTGCCTTTCTGGAGCGGTCCGTTGAGGATTCTGAAGCCACATCCAGCATCAGCAGGAGTGAGCGCCACAGCTGATTAGTGATGTCTGTCAACAGCTCATGAGGTGGGAGAGGGGGCAGGAAGACTGAATATGGCATTTGGTTATTTTAGAGAATACAAGGCATTTTCCAAATGTTTTGAGTTGATTTCAAACAGGTGTGTGGCCACTAGTTTTTCCAATCACAGATCACACTACTTTGCATTGGATTGGAGATCCTTCAGCAGAGATTAGATGATGGGTTAGGGCTGCTGGTTTGGGGTCAGGGGCTACTGGATGACTTCTCAGATCCTTTCCATCTCTGTGATCCTGTGGTTCCAAGTAAAATATGAGAAGCAGAAGTGATGACAGCAGAGCTATTTGGCCCTCTGCCGTCCTCATACTTACTTGATGTAGGATCCCTAAACTGTTAAAGTATATGGTCCCATTGTCACTTCAAAAGTAATTGGCTTAATTTA
Source organism: Callospermophilus lateralis (assembly GCF_048772815.1). NCBI lineage: Eukaryota > Metazoa > Chordata > Mammalia > Rodentia > Sciuridae > Callospermophilus > Callospermophilus lateralis. The sequence goes on along the minus strand of NC_135321.1, from coordinate 34,851,098 downwards.
AACATAGAGCCTAGGCAGGTCACTGTTTCAAAACAAAAAACTTCCCTTGGTTCATGCTGATCTACAGGCTCTGGAAGGGGTAGTAGAGTGCAGTTTCTATGCAGGAATTTACATATGTGTAGTGAGGCCAAATACACAGCAGACAGTAGTGGGTTTGCAGCTTCAGAGCCTGAGCACTGGGATCCAAGAAGGCTTGCAGAAATATCAGGAGTTTGGACTACTTGGTCAAATCAAGTTGGACGAAAAAGCCAGTGGTACTCCTGAGTACCCCAGGTAGGGCCACCCTCACTTCCTTCCCATCTTCCTCTGTATCCACAGACCTTCCCAGTAAGGTCCATAAATTTTGTGCCCTGTGTGTATCTTATTGGTCCCACTTGTCTTCCTATATTCTTTCCCCAGTTCCTCTTTGGAAGTTTATGTAATCATCACCCTCCCCTGAATTCTAGGGTTTTTTGGGGTCAATTCCCCCCCTCCCCCCCTATGGTTGGGGCCTCAAAATTGAATTCACGTATTCGTGTTATTAGATCACTTTACGTAACTTGGTCATGTGGGGGTTCAACAAAAGAAAGCAGAGAACACAAACTAATGACCAGTCACGTGATGAAAGCCCAGCATGAGGTACTAAGGAGAGTGAGCCTAGAATATTGTAGAGAAAGGAGCTTAAATAGTGTCATTGGAATTCTAAGATGGTTCAGAATGTTCCTCAAATTGGTATACACCATGCATAATCCTCTCCCCTTGAGTGCAGGCCAGACCTGTGAGTATCATGGAATCATGATCAGTTTACATTATATAGCAAAGGTAATTTGCAGATGTGATTAAGGTTCCAAATTTTTTGAGTCATGATTATCTTGTATAGAATGGGCCTAGCAGATGGGACCTTAAAAGAAGGTCCAAGAATCAGACTGTCTTCTGCTGACCTTGAAGAAGCAAGCCACCATTAGTTGTACAGCTGCAAGGAAATAGATTCTGCCAATAACCACAAGAGCTTGGAAGAGGACCCCAAGCCTCGGAGGGGACCACAGCCCCAGCTGACACCTCGGTTGTAGCCTTGTGAGACCCTGAGCAGAATGCCTGGTTAAGCTGTGCCTGGCCTCCTGCCCCATGGAAACTGAGATGATAAATGCATGATGTTTTAAGCTAAGTTTGTGGCAATTTGTAATACAAAGTTAGAAAAACGAATATAGTTACAAAGAATCTCAATACAGCACCACTTGCTAAAATTCATACAAAATGCCTGTGCTACCTCAGAAGAGACGGAGGGCTTTGGGGGAGGGTATAGGTGAAGGTTTCATAGGACAGCAACTTTTATTTCTTCCTTGGCTTTTCGGGCAACTTGATAGCATCCATTCAAACTGAACTTCTCATTACTGTGCCTCTTCTTCCATGGTCATCTCATACCACCTGGGCAGGCCCTCATGCAAAGGAAACAGGCTCCTGTGAGTCTTGGTGGTTGCTGATGTTCATGCCCATTCAGATAAAGGATGCTGACACACAGAGATGAGCAACTAAAGGGGAAGACGATTCAGAAAATTCAAATTGACTAAACTGTCGGTGTTGAACAAGCACAGCTGCTGTGTAAATATGGGGCTATTTCAGGAAGAGAGATCTCTTGGGTGATCCCGCCTGTGAAGACACAGGACTGGGGCCCTTCTGCAGAGGTGGTCTTGCCTCGTCTTTGTTTGCATCCCCCATTCTGCATGCCCTGTGCAGAAGTCTGCAGTGGAGGCAGAGGGGCTCGGGCCAAAGTCCCTCACCACAAGCAACTTGGCGAGTGCCTTGGGACAGGAGCCATCTAGCAAGGATGGTTATACATGGAAACACTGTTAAGTTTTGGATGAGAATCCTGAAAGTAGTCCCTTTCCCCTCGTCTCAACTTTGCTTGCATCAGCAGTATATTTCCAAAGGTGGTTGATAAATCTTAAGTAGTTCAGTCCTATATCATTCCTTTCAAAGACACAGGAAACAGTTACTCAGTTATTCTTTGCTTAGTCGTTCAAGATGTTTGCTTTTCATAATTCAGCTTCTCATTTTTTTATAGTCAGCTTAAGGTATCATGTTTCATGGGAATTTTGTAACATGAAGTGTACTTGAGTCAAATGCTCATTCTTGTGTAGACAAAAGCAAAAGGTTTCTAGTAGCTATTGGGCTAGAAAATAAAGGAAATGTGGAATGTGATGGTTTTGTTTCTGAATTCTGTGTGGATTTCAAAGTGTCTACATCAGTTGAAGTCCTAATGTGGAAGATGCTTAGAACAAAAAATGGCTAAAGGTTTTGTAACTTAATTAAAATATTAGGGCTTCTTACTAGGTCTGAAAAGCTTTCTGTTACCCATCTGCTTGGGCTAGCACATTCTCTATGAAGCCTGTGTCGGGATGTTGTGGCTCCACAAACAGTGGCCAACCAACTGCTCTTTCCAGTGTCCAAGCTGTGGCTCCTCTGACCCTCTATGGAGCTGTGCCTGGAGCAGGTGTTAAATTGTAAGGTTTTTGCTGCTGTACATACTAAGCCACAGAAGAGGGACATCTCATCTGAGTCATCTGTCTAAATTGGGTTTTCTGACTTTGCACTGAGAAAGGAGTTCTCAAAGAACTGGGAGGCTTCCTTGTGCCCTCTGAGTGTCCTCCAAGCTGCCAAGTCATGAGGGACAATAGCAGGGCAACCTTCCCCTTAACCTGAGGAGCCTCTTGATGAAAGAACTGGTTCTTCTCTTCACTTTGGTCTTTGTACCAGGAAACAAAACCTGATTGCAGGACACTGCAGTGAGAGATGGTTTTGTGCTGTTGGCTTCTCATGTGGCTGACAAAGGTGGTGGGTGGAGAGGAGCTTCTCGATCCCACTGCTTGTGTCGGCTTCTGGGTATGAGATACTGAATGCAGTGGCAGCTCTTGCAAGGTACCATTTGGGAGCACCATTTGACAACAGAATGTTAGGGCAGCCATGGGGCATGCTCACTAGCTTGGCAGTGTAGTGGAAGTGAGAAGGTATCTGAACCGCTCCGTAGGACAGTCTCCACTATGGCTCTGGGTTGGGGTCTACACGAGGCCAAGCTGTGTGGGGGTGTCAGAATCTTCAGTGTGCTCCATCTCTGCTGGTGCTGACCCTTCTGCCACCTTAGCTTACTATAGGCGGTCTCTTCATCTTTTGTGGCTCCTTTTCTGGGGAGTTCTTCCAAAGAATACTCCCAGCATGTGACCTTCCTATCTCACAGTATTCGTAACTATTTGTCCCTGCTCTCCTCCCTGATGGAGTCTTCCTGGAGGACCACACCCTCTGTTGTTTGTCCTCCATTACTCAGTGACTGGTGCTTCAGTGATAGATGCTTCAGTTACGTAATCAACCAGTGATTTCCCCCCCCCCCTCACCCGCCCCAGAGGATGTCAGAGAAAACAAACCATTAGCACAAGAATAGGATAGAGAAGCCTTGGAACCAATCTAGAAGGAACTCATATGTACATGATTATAGCCAAAGTCATGTCCACATATGTACCGGCAGAGGTGTTCTTGGCTTCTCCCATTCGGGCTGCCATACTTCATGGTGGGAAACTGAAGTAGCCCATTCTTGAAATGGTTGGCTGGGAGCAAGGTCCTCTGCCTTTTTGATCACAGAACATGGTGTTTCTCAGGAATCGAATCTGCCTTGCAATTGTTCACTTCCTTTCTGCCTGTGCAAAGGGCACATTGCTGAGAAATTCAAGGGGAATTTCAGAATGTGCTTCTCCATTGCCCTCCAGGATAACAAATGCCCTAACCTGGGTGGATCTGAGCCAGTGTTTTGTGTCTGTTCCCGGCTTTCTGTTAGTCTCTAATAGCTTTGGAAGTTCATCCGTATGGCCCTCTGGGTCCTGGGTGAGCTCAGTCATGCAGGTTTTATACAAAGCCATTATCAACACTGCTAAAACGCCACCACCTTTCTTTATCAGAATTTTTAGAGTATTAAAAAGAGGACATGGAGACTGGGGCTGTAGCTCAGTGGTAGAGCACTTGCTTAGCATGAGTGAGGAACTGGATTTGATCCTTGGCACATAAAAATAAAGGCCATTCTGTCCACCTACAACTACCCCTCTCCCCCAAAATTAAAAAACAAAAGACATGCTGTAAGAATATACCTTGAAGGTTTTGAGTGCTGAAAAATTGACCTCATTGCACAGCTTCTGCCCTTTGAGAAAACTGTGCTGATGTGCATTACCTTACCCATTCCCACACCTTCTGTGACAGCTTGCTGTGCTGAATCACCGTTCATCCTGATCCTTGACATCTAAGTCCCCGATGATGGATTGGTATTATCTGGACAGAATGCCATGCATCACAGGTAGTAGCTCATGCTCTCAGGAAGGGAATCTGACCCCAGGCAAACCTCACCATCTTTTGCTGCTTAAAAAAAAAAAAAAAAAAAAAAAAAAAGGGTGTGTGTCTGGAGGGCAGATGGCAGCTTTCTCATTTGGAGTGTTATAAATAGACACAGTTGTTGGTGATACTCATGCCAGCTTTGGATGGCGCTTGTCTAGATTTAGCTAAGCAGCACAGTGTTTAACTGAAGAGTCTATTGATGGAAGCTGCTGTGGTTTTGGAAATGTGGCAGCAAAGAAAGATGGGTTTAAGTACCGATTCCTTATTGGGTTGATGGTTTGACATGTGAATTTCTCTGGTGCTCCTTGTTTAGCTGTCTAATATGACAGAGTAAGGCAATGGCCCAATTTTTCCAGCATTTTCATTATCAAGATTCATCAAGTTTCGGAAGCAGTCTACTTCAGCCACTTTATCTCTTTTGTTGAGAAATTGCATTTTGTTATCTTTTCAATGTGAAAAACGCAGGGTTTGGGGGGATTTTTTCATTTGTCTTAGAACTGTAAAAAGGACAAGGTGGCTTAAACCTTGAACAGGCCATGTGATATAGAATTCCAACATTTGGACGCCACATCTCCAAAGTTCCCCACTAGGTTCGTAGCACACTTGATGAGGGTTGGTAGGATCTAGGAGTACCACTCTTGACCTCGAGGACCTCTGCCCCTTGATGAGTCTCCCAAGGAGGGAGGTTTGGGCATGTAGAGGTGTGGAACTCATGACTTGGAATCGTAACCGTGGATGACAGTACTCTCATACGTTGATAACTTCCCTTATCGATCATGTGTATGAATTATTTTAAAACACATTAGACTTTGAAAAAGATATAATGAATCCTCATGCACTTGAAACTTAGGCCAAATCAGATTGGTCATGCTTATGTTACGCTCTCTGACAAGTAGCACCTTCTCCCCACCCTTTTCTCTGTTGCTTCATGCTCCTCGGTAGGGTTTGACAGTCTGCCTTGCTATGTATTACCTGGTGTTTTTCTCTCCACCCCCACAGGGGCAGAGGCTTCATCTGTTTTACTCCATGGAGTGTCCCCCTGCTAAGAGCAGCACCTTGATAGTGTTTTTGAGTGCTTATGGAAAGAACTAGTGGCCATAATGATACTGCTTGGCTTTTAAAAGCTCCCCAAAGGCCCGTGTTAGAGGCTTGGTCCTCAGTCCATGGCACAGGAAGTCACGTCACTAGGAGTATGCCTTGAAAGGGAAGTTCGGTACCCTAATTCTCTGTCTTTGCTTCCTAGTGGCCATGAAATGAGTAGCTTCCTACACCAGGTGCTCCCCACCATGATGTACTTCCTTGCTACAAGCCCAAAGGCAACAGGCCAATGATTTGGCCCTACAACTGTGAGCGAAGATAAGACTTTCCTCTTTTTAAGTTAGCTATCTCAGGTATTTTGTTAGTGAAGGAAAGCTGAATAACACATGTGAGATTCATGAATGCTGACAATGTGGCCTCATCTGTCCATTTTCACTACTGGATAGAACTGTTCCATGAATGTACTGCAATTGCTTATCAGTTTTCTTGGTCCCCATTTAGATTGTGTCCAGTTCTTGTGACTGCAGACAATGGCAGCATGAACATTCTTGTTGTACTTCTTTGTACATTTCTCAGTTTCTTGAGCCATACCTAAGAGTAGAATTGCTGGGTAGAGGATATATTCATATTCTTATCCTGTTATATTGTGTGTGGGTGAGCCTGAGTCAGAGCTGCTCCTTCTGAACACAGGAATCTGCATTTACGGTGGGCTGCTTCTCAGGAGTTGGGACTTTGAGTAGTTTTCTCCTTAAGGCCCTTGGGGTAAGTGACCATGTGAATGAGATCCTGGAGTCTTTGGGCTGGGAAGAGACTTTTTCTTGGCTTATTTCCACTGGTTCTCAAGGGCTTTGCCTCTGTGGCCGTGGCTAAGCTATTTCAGTGTCCAATCCAATAGCTGGCCAGATGGACAAAGGATTTTAGAGTCAGAAGGTTCATTAGGAGCCCCCTGCTTGGGCCTTCTGATTTTAAACAGGAAACTCATGTCCAAGGGCTGCAGATTTGCTCAGTCTCCCAGTGGGACATTGAGCTGTGGATGTTCCTCAGGCAAAGTGCTTTCCACCTTAACATAAAGAGGACCCAACAGAGAAATGTACAAACAGCCTCCATCTCCCCGCGAACATCCCTTGCTCTTCCTTATGTCCTTGTGGGTATTCTATACAAGCAGTGTTCCTCTTTTCTCTTTGATAACCATGGTTCTGCAGTTTTTGTCCTTTGGTTTTCAAACTGTGCTTCGTGTTCCCTGTAGTTGTGCCACCTGCCTGTCCCCCTGCTCAGCTGCCTCTGCACAGATCTCCCTATCATGTGGCTGCATGGAATCCCAAGTTTCTCCCATATCCTGAATCATTCCCCCTGAATGTTTTTTTTCTCCATAACTGTAATGTGGAACATCAGCAAGGCTCTGTAATTTCAAGTACACAGAAGTGTGCAGCATCTGTTTCAGGACGTAAACAGCTGTGATTGTCATAATTCGGTCTTTACTCTTGGTCTGCATGTTTGGGGAAACTCTAGTGCCCCCATCTGCCTTTTTCTCCAGCCACTTACTTTCAGCCCCACCCTCCCTGGAACCGTAGAAAGGAAGGGGTCCATCTGCAGTGGCTTTTCAGGGCCCCAGGAGTGGGGCGCCGCTGAGGCCTCTTCAGTGCATCACAGCCAGGGGAAGGCCTGCTGCAGTCAGTCTGTGTCCAGCCCGGCTGAGGGTGCTGCTGGCTTCCTGCTCCACTGGGGGGCTTCAGGGCTTCTGGACCTGCTCCACTTTGGGTGGGAGACCTGAAACCAAAACCTTCTCAAGAATCGTTATCTGTCACGTTCACTGTTCCACTACTGTTGTGTGGGGAGCCAGGGGGTCTGTTTTGTTCTGTAAATCTGGGGTCCCTGTGAAGTAGGAATAGCACGGTACCTCAACTGAACTTTGACTTGGGATATTTTAGGTTCACACCTAAGATTTCTCTTGAGAAAGATTCTGTTGCTAAAACCAGAAGTTTAGATGAGGTGATAGGCAGTGTGAGTCAAAGCCCCCTTAACGTGGTGCCTACCATATTGAATGGTTTCACTGACCCCAGTATGACATCCTGCTCATATGGTAGCAGCTGCCACCACTCCTGTGGGGGAAGAGCTTTATAAGGCGCCCCCCTTGAGCTATTAGTCCTCTGCAGTGCTGTGCCACCTCAGGTGACTATATGTGGGATCTGGACCCAAGCCAGTGGGCCCAGGATGGGGTTCTGGAGTAGCCACTGCTCTTGGGTCGATCTGGACTTACCTTGCCCTTTCCCAGGCAAACCTTTCGAGAGCTTGGATGTGGGCTGGAGCTTGAATGCTGTGCACCTATCCTTGTATATCTCTCCACAAACACCCCTCTCTCTGCCATGTCGCGATTGCTGTCTGAAGCTACCTAGGAACTTTGTGCTTAGATTGCATACCCACATGCTCCCAGGGCCAGAGGGATGGGGCCTTTGCAAAATGAGAAATTAAAGCAGTGACAGAAAAGTCATACTGAAGGCCAAGCACGGGGCTGAATTGTGTTATTAGTTGTAGAGAAGGAATTCAAGATACTTTCTTGTTGCCTGGTCTCCTTAATCTGTCCACTGCTGGGTCAGGAAGGCTGCATTGGCTTCAGGCAGACTTGGAACCTAAATGAAGAGCCCATTCTCTGGAACAGGAAGTGAACAAGGATTCACTTGTTGGTTGTGGAGGGGGCATACAGCTGAAAAAGTCCCTGGCCTGAAGGAATTATGTGATATGGAAATCTCTCAGCAAAGCCCTATAGGCGTGAAATTCATTTGTTCCTGAATACGTATTGAGGATTGCTAAGTGCTGGACATACAGAAAAATGAGGATGAAGCCCCCACCACACTTGCTGGCTGGGGAAGTCAGCCACCACCTCAGTTGCCATCACCATGTGGTCATGTTGTGATGAAAGAATCCCTAAAGACTTTTGTAGGTACCAAGCAGCCCAGTAATAGATGGGGAGGGGGAAGTGGGGAAAGAGGTAATAATTGAATCAAGCCTTGGGGTAGAGTAAGTTAGGGATGGAAAATAACGTGGACATGACGGGCAAGGGACACAGGGAATGCATGAAGGTGAGGGACAGTCCAAAGCCTGGTGCATCCTTCTGTTCGGGTGACAAAAGCAAGAGGTGGCTGGAGGAGGAGCAGGGCCCTGTGGTACTCATGTTGGATGTACCTCGGGAGTTTGAACTCTTACATAAAGCAGAGCCCTGAACACGCAAAGGCCCAGGTGGGAGAGTGCCACCGTCCTTCAGGTTTGGTTTGGGGAGAGACCTTGGGACTATGGAGGTGGGTGAGTGAAGGGTAGGTCCTGAGTCCAAGCAGTGGGATGAAGGAAGCAGAAGACTTAACACTCTTCTGAGCTCCTGTTCTATGTGGGAGATAGGCTGAAAAGGGGATGCATCAGGTGATGAACCCACTTTTAGCTAAGTAATAAGGTACCCTCATGTCACTAAGCTAAGCAGAGGACAGTAGAGGAAGCACTTTGAGGGGTGTGTTGTGGAGTTGGAGCTGCTCATGGGAATTTTATGTGGACCTATCAGTGGGTAGTAAGATAACTGAGTTGAAAACTCAGGTGGGAGGTTGGAACAGGTTCCTCAGGTTTGGGAAGCATCAAGGTTACCTGGAGACAAAGCAGGGCAGCTAGGCCTTGAGGGCTGCTCTGGGTCCTGCTAGCCTGGGTGCTGGGCCCTGCTAGCCTGGGTGCTGGGCTCTGGTGGGCGTTGACTTCTGTCACTAGGATTGAAGGACATCAAATATAACCATTCAAGTACTATGAAGTCACCTTGTGGCCAAGGTGGGAAGAAAACGTAACATTCTACAGTCCAAGCAGGTGTCGGGGTGCAGTCTGGTGACTCTAGGGTGGTGGGCGTGGTGCATAAGGAGAAACTAGAAGCCAGGAGGAAAGCCTGAGGTCGAGCAATCCCTGCAATCCAGGAGGCACATGCTCAGTCCCTAGGACATAGGAAACGGTCAAATACGCTCAAAGCCTTTACTCCAGCACAGAGGAGCTGGGTCTCAGGATACTTTCATCAGAAACTGAAACATTGAGGTTCCTTTGAATTTGAGTTGAAATTGAGCCATTTAGTGAAAATGTACAGCCTGGTTTTAATACAGGATCTCAAAATCCTCAAAGGCAATTTCTTCTTGTGCAAGCTGGAGATAAGATACTTGTATTTGTTGGTGTAGGATTAAATGGATGGTATACATAAATAAAAGGAACTTGAGATTGGCTCACAAAATCGGGAGGGAAGGCAGTCCCACAGTGGTTCTCTACAGACTAGAGAGGCAGAGGAATTGGTGGCTGCTCAGCCTAAGAAGCTGGAGTCTCAGAATAAGAGGAACCAGTGATACTGCCTTGGTCCAGGAGTGAAGGCCTGGAAGCTCCCTAGAGAATTGCTGGTTAGAGTCCACGTTGGATGAATGAAAGAGCTGACTGACTTGCCCCCCATGGGGCTCCTTCCTCCTTTTCCCATCTTTTGCTCTGTCTGAACCCTCCACCTATTGGATAGTGCCACCCACATTCAGATCTCCCCACTTAGTTTACAGTCCCACATGCCCCTTATTCTGGAAACATCCTTGTAGGTGTATCCCCCGTAGTCTTTTTTTTTTTTTAAATTTTTATTTTTTGTGGTGCTGGTGATTGAACCCAGGGCCTTGTGCATGTGAGGCAAGCACTCTACCAACTGAGCTATATCCCCAGCCCCCTCCCCCAAGTCTCTCAATCTTAGCCATCTCTCAAATTGACAACCAGCACAGGTGGGATTTTCAGAGTGTAGTTGAGTCCTGCACTGCCTGGACCAATTGCTTTGAGTTATCGTGGACTGGAACCTTGAAGAGATGAGAGGGGAACTGTCTGGTCTGCTGGGGTCTCCTTTCCCTGGTTTTGTAGCTACTTGCTGAACCCCGTGGTTAGACAGAAGAGGGCTTGTTTCCCTGGTGCTAATGTGCAAATGCCAGGTTTAGCTTTTACATCACTCTGCAGACTTGTTGTTTCTGAAGACCGTTCAAAACCCTCAGGCACATCTGTTAAGGTTTCCCCACCAGGGGGGCTGAGGGTGGCATGGAGATCCTACTGGGCCAGTGTGGGCCACTTTGATGTCTTTGTAATGTTTTCCTGCCTCTTGTGCTGCTTGTTTTACTGACTTGGCCCATTTGTTCTCTCCAAATCCACACGGCACCATTTCAGGAAACCCATCTTTTCAGATTAGGGGGGAAAAAAAATCTGTTACCAACAAAACAACAAAATGCAGTGCTACCAAAACTGTGCTCCAGACACACTGGGCTGTGAGCCGAACCCGGGGCCCAGTGGGTGGCCAGATGTTCAAGTGAGGTGTGAGTAGTTTTTACCCTCTGAGTGAGAGTCTTGTTCTCTGCACTGATGGCTTCATCCAGAATTGGAAGAACCAGCATGGATCTGCAGATGCACGGGGCAAATGCCCATGTGGTGTCTGAGTGGGCTGCAGAAGCCACCCTCCCCTCCCCTCCCCTCCCCTCGGTCTCATGCTTCACTCCTAACGTTCCTAGTTAGGAGTGGTTGTGTGGATCTGAGTTGTAAACAGTTTAAGGTTATCAATAGTAAACAGCAGGGCCACTGAGGATAGTTGGCTAGAATCCCTTGAATCGGGCTCAAGGTTATTTCACTTACCTGAAAACAGAACCCCCCTTGGAGGGGAGGGCTGCCCAACTGTGGAAAGTTGAACCTAGAGAACAGATGAAATAAATGTGCCCGCTATTTTGAAAGAGTTACCGTAAGATAAATCGAATGCTGCTTAATTGTGCTTTATTTAATTTTTACAAAATCAGCATGTCTTTGTTTATATGACCTGGCAATATTTAATAATATCCCAAAGGCTTTGTACTGGTTTGTTTATATTATTTATGCCACAGTTTGGCAGACCTTCCTGTAAAGGACCAGAAGATAAATATTTTAGCAAAACTGAGACTATTGAGTAGGTACCACGATAATGAGAGACTGTTCTACTGACCAAACTCAATATAATAGTAATAACTGAGTACAATGCTTTTATAACTCAGATCTAATGATATGGATGGAATTTTGAGAGAAGATAACATTTCACTTAACTGGGATTCCAAGTGTTTCTTATCGAATTGAATGCAAATGTTGATCTACAAAAACCATTCTTTGCAGCCGTGCAAAGACCAACTTTGGCTCAAACTGATTTGCCAACCCCTGATGTATACAAATGATTTGCTAGGAAAATTCTTTTGTCTTCCCCGCAGATCAAGGTACCTTCCTGTCTGGTCCTGGACAAATACTGTTTCATCTAAGTCTGTTAGTGTTAATTGAACACTGTAACACTTTGATTTTTAAACCAAGGCTTGGTATGTTTGCTTAATTATGCAAATAAGGCTTGGTAATCTCCTATTATGACAAAGTAAGTCATGCCCCATGGTGCCCGTGCAGGTGTCTTATGGTTGGCTGGGGACAGGGTCACACTGCTCTGTCCACGGTTTCTCCCTGTGTGCTGTCTCTCTCTGGGCCCTGTGTGACCCTGCACATGTGCTGTCTTCTTCCCCTGCCTCTGTCCCTGCAGCCACCTGCCAGACCAACTTCCCTGAGTACAACAACTCCCTGCTGGGGGCAGAGTGGCCAAGCAGCATTCTGGCTAGGATCAAAGAAGGGAGGACTGGGAAAGGGCCTATTCCCACACTTGTGCATTTTTACTGAGCAGAGCCTGCCCATGGGGTAGGTGATGGCTGCATCCTATGGTGCCAGTCGGGACACACATTCTGCTAGCAATCTTGGCTTCAATGCATATTCCCAAGACAAAGTCCTTTTTCCCCTTATTTCAGCTGAAATACTGTAACTTTTCAAATGGAACCTTTTCTAGAAATAACAAAATAGGAAAGGAAAACAAAAGTAGACTAAACAGAGCTGGATGAAATGTTCTAACCTGAGTCTGTGGCCATGGTCCCCTAATCACCCAGTCCTGGCCCCTTGCCCTCTTGATTTAAAGCCCTGGCTTTCCTTACTGCCTGTCTGCAGTATTCGGTGGTGCTTCAGATGTAGCTTCCAGGCTGTAGCTCCTCGTTGGGTGGTCACTTTAGGCAGGACACCCCATTATTCTCTTATTTCAGGGTGAAGGGCTCTGACCTATGTTGTCACCAGAAACTCATTCATGCTTGCTGTTAGAAGATGCCAATTTTTTCCCTGCCATTGTCAACATTCCTGCTTGTCACTCTGAGGTCAAACTATTGCTCTGGGTTTGCTATCACATCTGGCTACCCTCTAGTAGTTCTCCATACTCTTCAAGAACAACTAGTATGATCACCTCTGTCTGCAGATGAGTTCCTGGCTGGCTGGCCCAGCACCTTAGCCAGGAGTCGGTGGAGACCACGTGGTTAACCAGGACTTATACCCTCACCTGCTGGTGATGAGGGGCCCTTATTGATGCTCTTGCTGAAATGGAGTTAGAGGCGGCCAGGTGTACTATCAGGACTTTCTACTGTGCAGTTGAAATGAGGCAAAGTACCAGAGACAGAGGAGGACACTATAATGAGATGATCAGGTCATTTGGAAGCCATATCAATTCTGGGTGTGCATGCCCCAAAAAAGCTTCAAAATGTGTGAAGCAGACACTGGTAAAACTGAAGAATGGAATTGACAAATCCATAGTCAAATCTGGAGACTTCAGTATCCCACTGCTAGCAGTGGTTAGAACAAGCAGAAAAATCAAGGATATAGAAGTCACTAATACATTAACCAAGATGCAATCAATGTTTATGTAGAACACTCTACCCAACAATAGCAGAAGACACATTCTGTTCAAGGGCCCAGGGGATATATAACAAGGCCATAAAACTAAACCTTAACAAACTTTAAATAACTATATACCACACAGAGCATGTGTTTCTCCAGCCACAATGGGATCAACCTAGAAACCAAGGTAACAGGAAAATCATTAGATTTTCTGATCTAATGGAAATCAAAGAATACTCTTCAGAAAACCTGCAAGTCAAATTCTTAAGAGATTTTCATTTACTATTTTAAAAATTTAACACATCAAAGCAGTAAAAGCAGTGCTAACAGGAAAATGTTTAGAACTAAATATTTATTCATTTCTGACTACTTATTTTCTAATATAATCTGAGCTTCCCACCTTCAGAAACTTAAGAGCAAAGACCTAAAATCGGAAAAAATAAGAACAGAAATCGGTGACAAAAATGACAGTAGATAACATCTTGTTTCACTGCTTTTTATTTTAAAATATCAGTAAAAATAAGTCTGTAGCAAGAATTGCAAACAAGACAAATTACTGATGTTAGGTATGAAAAGGATGTGTCCCTACAGACATCAAATGAGTAATGAAAGAAATACTACAAATAACTTTACCCAGATAACTTTGACAATGTCAATAGAATGAACCAATTGTCCCTCAGTGGGTGAATGGTTAAACTACAGTTAATCAATACCATGAAATACTATTCAGTAATGAAAAGGAATGAACTATTGGCATATATGACCTGGATAGATTTCAAGGGCGTTAGGCTGACTTACAAAACCAACTTCCAAAGGTCACATAGTGATTCCATTTGTACAACATCCTCAAAATGATATTAATTAGATGAAATCCAAGGTTTTCCAGGCATTACCAAGTGCGGTGGTGGGGTATAGGAGAGAGGTGCCCGTGATCTAGTAGCACGAAGATCTTTGGGTGATGTGATAGTTTTTCATTTGACCTTGGTGATTGTTATGTGAATCTGCGCAGAGTTGAGATGATGTGCCTCTACCCATGCACACTGCACCAATGTGAAATTCTTGGTCTTGATGTTGTACAATAGCCATGTAAGATGTAACTCTCGGGGAAACTGGTAAAGAGTATGTGGAACCTCACTGTACTACCTTCGTGTTTTTTTGTGTATTTTATTAAAAAAAAAAAAAATCCCTAGGCCTCACCTGTTACTTGGCTACCACCAAACACTCCTGCCTCCCGTTTTCTTCTCTTCCCCTACCCCAGAACAACACACAAGTATCATGGGCTGTATTAGTAACGTTTGTTTTTGATGACAGGATGCCAGGGTCTCCCTGTTACCAACTCATTTGCGTAAATTCTGTGCTTGTGACTGCAGTCTTCGCTTTGTAGACTGAGTAGCTGGAGTCCAGGGCATGATGAAGAAACTGGGGAGACTTGTGGGGAGGGCGTGTCCTAACTTGGACTATTGACATCTTCAGGAGCATAGACAGTTACACTATGTGTAGTTCCAGAGGTCAAAACCAGATCGTGTGGCTGGAAAGGGTCCAGAGTGAGATTGGGCTGAGTGTGAGGAAGTCCTTGTTGATGTCCAGAGAAGAAGATGGGCCCTAGCTCTTCCACTGCTCAGAAGTGGGCAGCAGTTCAGTGAATATCGGTTTAGGAATCGGGGTGATTGTTATGTGGGTGGTGACTGCGGTGGCAGAAATGGGGCTCCACAGCTGCTTTCATCAGCATCCCAAGGCTGCTGGCAAATTGCCATGAGAGAAAGCCAACACCAGGTGGGTGGAATCGGGCCACAAAACTGTAAAATGGACAATTTCCCTATCGACTAGTTTTTAATAAAAGCATTGTATTTTTGACATTATGCACAGATGGAGTACAACTTCCCATTCTGTTGTACGTGCTGTGGAATTACACTGTTCACATAATCACATGTACGCATGTAGGAAAGTAATGTCTGATTAATTCTACTAACTCCCCTACTCCCAATCCCCCTCCCTTCCCTTCATTCCCCTTCATCTAATCCAAATTACTACTTTTTCCCTACCCCCTCATTGTGAGGTAGCATCTAATATCAGAACATTAAGCCTTTGCTTTTGGGGTTGGCTTATTTCACTTAGCACGGTAGTATCTACACTACTGTAAGAAAATTAAAACCAAGCAGGACTTTCTAGGGTTATTTATGAACTTGTATATACAAGTCCCTGGGTACAACTTGCAGGATTTAAGGGTGTTATGCTTATTAGTCTCCTGGAATTGAGAGAATAAAACTGTGGCTCTTGAGAAGCCTGGTTCTGATGGGGCAGTGAGGGGGACACAGCTTGGGAGGGGGGAAGTCTCTGCACTTTCCTACAAAGACTCTACAAGGAGGCCCTGCAGAATCAAGTAGGTTCCTGTTGCCTCCGGCTGCTTGTCACCTGCATTTAAATCATGAGCCCTTTCATTATGTCGCTGTAACAAATAAGCTTTCCACATACATCAAAGCAGATTGCTTAATGACATACAGAACTGGGGTGGCATTGGCATGAAGTACTGGGCAGGTTGGTAGGGCCTTTCCCACTATGGTCCTAAAACGGAGCATCAGGTCCTCGGGGGTCTCGTTAGTTTTTGGTGAGCATGCAGAGCAGCTGTGTGTAGGTTCATTCAAAGTTTCTTTTTGGAATAGCTCTCAGAATTTTAATGGCTGAAAGTATAGGTTAGTTGGTTAGTTGAAACTTAAAAGCCTCCATGAAGAGATCTCCATGTCAGGCATCCTTGTGGCTGGAAGTTGGGGTTACTGGAGATTGGAGGTTTACCTGGGGAGAAAGGTATTTTGAGTGCCAAATGCAGAGAGTTGGTGAGGGGCTTTCTGATGAAGTTGATTTGACCCTGCTGTGATCTATCTATAAGCCCCTTCCTGCCAGGTTATGTTCTGCTTGCTGAGTGGTACTGGTGCCTAGTGATAGAAGTAGGCACTGGGGGAGAGGGTGAGATGGGAGAGTGATATAAAGGGGTGCTGGACTAGATGGCACATTGCAAGGAAGGAGCTGGAAGTGCCATATTTCATCTGATGTCCCTGTTTCCAGGCCCCCTGGTAGGGCCCAGAGCACACTTAATTCATTCACACCCACATGGGCCTCTACTTCTCCTAGCTTGCTGCTTCAGCTTGGTTTGTCTCACCAACAGGAAGTACACTTGGTTCTGTTCCTGTTAAGGCAGCTTTCCAAAAGGATTAAAAGAAACTTTGCTTTTTTTTTTTTTTTCAATTTCAGCAGTCAGAACTCTGAAACGGGATATGCACGTGTGTTTACTCATTCCAAACAAAGTGGGAAATGAACCCGTGGTCAGTAAAATGTGGAATGAGCCCCAGGATATTAGGATAACAGGGAAGCTGTTACTGGGTTGGGGTTCTATGTCCAAACTCTGCTAAAACCTTTTAAAGTTCAACCTTCTTAAAATTGGCATCAAATCTAACATTCTATTCATGGGACAGCATTGGAACTGAACCTCAGAATTGAATCGAACTCAATCTCCGTATTATCCCCCTTGGGAATCTTGAGAAGTTAATGCCCTTTCTTTTAAGTACATGGAGATCTTTTGATGACAATACTCTATGCTTGTGAAGTATCCTTGGTTAATAACTAGCCTGAGGGAGAGGTAGGAGACTTGTGCCAGCATCTCAAGGCTCCCAGGAAGTGTTCACCCTTGCTGGTCCAGTCCTCACCAGCCCCACATCAAAGCTTTTTTACAAATGGGAATTTGGATCCCAGTGCGTAAGACTGGAATTAAAAGGCCAACATGCCATGTTAAGGCTATTTATAATAAAGATGGTTTTAATGGTTTTCCCCACAGCTCTCTGTAGAGTACCATCTTGTCTTTATGAAGATGGATGTCCTGTGCCAATTAGATAGATCAGAGCTAGAGCCCGAATAGGAAGTGGAACACATCTTGATGGCCATGATCAATGTGCTTTTCAACTCGAGGATTTCAGGAGATGGAGATGCTTCTATTTTTTTTTTTTTTTTTTTGACAAACTTAGGTCTAAAAATTAAAAGTAAAGATAATTTCTTTATTCCTTAAAATATTAAAAAGGGGGAAAAAAGCTGGGGTTAAAAAAAAAAAAGCTATGTGGCAACTCAGGAGGGTAGGGCAGGAGGATCACAAGTTTGAGGCCAGTCTGAGCAACTTAGGAAGGCCTTAAGCAATTTAGAAGGCCTTAAGCAATTTAGTGAGATCCTCTCTCAACACCAAAATTAAAAAGGGCTAGGGATGTAGCTCAGTGGTAAAGTTTCCTTGTACTTAATGCTTAGACTTTGCGGGGAGGGATGTTACAAATACTAACACTATTTTTTAAAGTAAGTTTTGCTAGATGTCACTTTTTCCCCCCGAATCAACTAGCCAAGAAGGAATTGTTGGAAAACACATGTTTTGCCTTATTTTTTCCTAGTTTCAAAGTTTTATTGAGGAGGCGCGAGGGGATGATATATCTGGACCATGAATTCTTGAGATTTGTGCACTTTCTTTGTACAAGCTAAGCATTTGTAAATTGTCAGAGGTGGTTCATAGTTTTTTTTTTATTAATATTTATTTTTTAGTTTTCGGTGAACATCTTTATTTTACTTCTATGTGGTGCTGAGGATCGAACCCAGGCCCGGTGCCTACAGGCCAGCGCGCTACCACTTGAGCCACATCCCCAGTCCCTGGTTCATAGTTCTTAAGTTTCAAGGAGCACTATGTAGCCAAGAGACATGCTATTAAAAAAAAAAAAAAAACCCAGAAAGCAAGGAATAGCTCTATGTAATACTTCATTTTTTTGGTCAACTTGGCAGGGCCAGTGTCTCAATTTATGTGGTTTAACATTCTGAATGGTTCTAAAGGTGTTTTTTTTGGGAGGGGGGGAGGGGGGGCATGTCATGTAAGTAGGTAGTCTTTGAGTAACCAGATTAGATGAGACCATCCACATTAGGGAAGGTAATCAGTTGGGGACCTGGATGAGCAAGAGAATGATCTATCCAGAGCAAGAGGAATTTTGCAATAAATAGCTCTCAGACCACAAGTGCAATATCGGGTCGTTTCTGGATCTTCAGCCTGAAGGTCTTTGGACTTGTCATTCATCTATTTCTTAGTTTTGAGTCACCAGTCCACCCTATAGATCTTGAACTTGACAGCCTCTGTAATTGTGCAAAACAATTCCTTAAATAAAAAAAAAATTAGATTTTTCCTTGTCCTATAAAATATTTTATACACATATACATACACTCTTGGTTACTTTTCTCAGGAAAACTGTAATATACTTCCCTTTTGGAGGGATCCATTAACACAGAAATCTGATTAAGAAAATAAATTGGCCAGCACGGTGACACATGCCTCTAATCCCAGTGGCTTGGGAGGCTGAGGCAGGAGTTTCTCGAGTTCAAAGCCAGTCTCAGCAAAAGCAAGGCACTAAGCAACTTGGTGGGACCTGTCTCTAAATAAAGTAGGGCTGGGGGTGTGGCTCAGTGGTCAAATGCACGTGAGTTCAATCCCCGGTACCTACAAAAACAAACTGCATAGTGTCTTCCTGGATAGCCTGGTGGGACCCTTTAGCTAAGAAATTCTAATCAGTTAAACCACCTAGGATGAACAAAAAACATTCTTGAAGTTTCCAGATGCTGGAAAGGTTTTGAAGCACAGCTGGCCCCAGACGTCCCCCCATCCCTGTGGTATTGTGCAGGAGGTGAACAGCAGGTCCCTGTGTTGGCTCAAACTGAGGTTGTGCTGAATGCTATGGAAAAGACACCATGTGTGACCATGTGCTGCTTCCCCCAAACTTGTTCTCTTTACTCTTTAAATTAGCATTTGGTATGACTGCCAGTGCTGAGTGTTTCAAAAAACAGTTCCATTTCTTAAAATAAAAGTGTTTATGGAAAAAGATCACGCTTCTAATCTCTTTCAGTTATTTATTTCTGTGATGGAAGCTGGGAACTGTCTGAAACCCCAGATGAATTGTCCTTGGAGTCGGGCAGGAGGGGTGATCGAATATCACTGTAGCAACTGAAGTCTTCAAACAAAACATATAAAATGGCTTTAACTCATTTATGGGCTTCTGGCACACAGTAGGTGTTCTTGAACTATGTGGTGTGAACGAGAGGTTCTTGAACTGTTCCCAGGCTAGGTGGCTGGAAATGTGCTTTTTATCTGTGGCCTCTTGCTTGAGGACTGGGGCAGGAAGGTGTTAGGCTTGGAGAATGAGCTGCTGAGCAGACTTCAGGAGGAGGATGTGGGGTGGAGAGGTTGGGTCAGAGGCCCTCCCATCCCCCAGCTGAGCTGCCCTCAGCCCACTCAGGTAGTTAATGAGGAGGTGCAGACGCTGTCTGCTCACTACTGTCAACTTTCCTTTTTACTTCTTGTTTGTTTCCTGGCTAATTGCCTCCAGTCTGTGGGTGAACGCTTTATTAGTTGGGGCCAAAGCCCAGGCATTCTCTGGCCTGATGAATCAGGTCGCGTCTCCAGGTAGCTCCTGGTGTGAGGTGCCTGACACCTGAGTCATTGGCCGTCAAGTGGCTTTGGACGCTGTCACGGCAGCCAGCTCCCCTGGTGCCCCTGAATGTGGAAAAAACTTGGTGATCTAGAAGGGTGGCCACAGCTGAGAAGAGCGAAGGAGACACAGGGTGCCAGAACAGTTGGCGTTTTTTGCAGGAGACATACAACCTAGGTGAGTACGTGGGGACAAGTCGGGGCTTGGCTGCCAAGGACCACATTCCCCTTTCTGGTGAAGCCTCTCAAGTGCCGCCACCTCCTTCCTCAACATCTTCCCCAGGTGTTCTTTTTTTTCGACTGAGCACTGGGTGCTTTTTCAGCAAGATAATACTGCCTGCAAAATCTGTTTAAAGGTTTCTAACTTTTAAAAAGTAAATGAAGAACAGCCTTGCTTTGGTAGCTGGGATTTTTTTAGATGGCAGTTCTAGAAAAATTATGTAAATATCCTGTTTTTCTCACATTTCTATAACTAGGTTAATGATGCTATCTACCTGGTGTTGGCATGAGGGGTCCGTCTGGGGTTGCTTACAGATTCTCTCCTTGTTGGATACTAGAACTTGATTAGAACTTGCAGTGTAAACTTGCTTGGGAGGATGGGTACTGTGGCTTGAATCCAGGGACACTTTATCACTGAGCCATATCCCCATCTCAGTTTTGAGATAAGATCTTGCGAAGTTGCAGTGTCTGGCCTTAAACTTGTGATCCCCCTGCCTCAGCCTCTTGGGTTCCTGGGATTACATGTGTGCAGTACCAAGGTCAGCTGTGGTGGAAATGTTCACCTGCCTCAGCACTTAGTTGACCCATGCTCACTCTGTCTCTTCCCATCTCCTCCCCTCTTTTTTTTCTTCCCTTCTCCTTCTGTTTTCTCTTTTCTGTCTCCTTTGCTTTTGATCATCAAAAATTGATACTGTGTCGGAGGAGCTGGGACCTGCATATACTCTACTGATCAAGACAGACAGTTCTGCTTCATGGAACTTTCCATTTTGGCCAAGGTGACAGACAAGGAACAGATAAAGGATATAATTAATGACAGGGAGTAGTAACTGCTGTGATGAAAACTAGGGAGTAGAGTCGAGGGCTGTGGGTATGAGGTGGGCAAACGCTGTTTTATAAGGGGTGGTCAAGGAGAGCCTCTCTGGAAGGTGACCCTTCACTAAAGAATGGAGGAAACTGGAGAGTACTCAGAACTCAAAAAAAAAAAAAAAAAAAAAAAAAAAAAACCTAGATTAGGACATTTGAAGCAATCTTCTAAATCTTGAGCAACCAACAACCTGCTGATATCATCTTAGCTCAGAGATGATCATCGTGATATATTTAAGTTTGAGAGACCACTTCTGCATCTGTGTTTTGATATTTACAGGGAAAGTGCCTTTTCCTTTACTTGGATCAATCTCTGCCTTTATGGAGGATGCTGTTCAAACTCTGATTCAGCAGAACATACCCAGGAAGGAGAGCAGCAGGGTGAACCAGTGGTTGGTTCTCATGAAGTAGTAGTGAACATTGCTGCTTTGACATGTGTACCTGAGTAAAATGGCTTACAGATGGTTTTTTCTCTTGAAAACTATGCTAATTGCTATTTTTAAAAAATAGCTATTTACAAGCCAGGCTATGTCCCTACTGCTACTGGGAAAGCAGGAAACAGGCAGCATGTAAGGAGTTACTGTGAACATTGCCCCCCAAAACCCCTTTCCTAGAGAGGACCCTCCATGTGGCGTGGAAGGCTGCATTTTGGATACAGCCAGTGTGAAATCCTTCCCGGATCTGTGGGTGTGTCAAGGTAGGGTTCTCCTGGTGGAGAAGCGAGTGTGAGCTACGTGGAAGGGGAAGCCCTTTTCCACAGGAATACGGGAATTTCTGTTGGGTCTGCCGTTCTCGGGCTGCTGCTGCTGCACTACAGCTCACCTCGAGATGCTTCTGGTCACCCTCTGACTCCAGTGTCACCACCTTAGGGATTAATTTCCTCCCTTGGAATAAATAGGCTGACTGTGAAGGTGCCCAGTGGCACTTTAGCTGTTGGGATTGTGTTCACAACAGCTCCTGACATCTTTCTTCAGACTTGGGATGTTTGATTTAAAAATTTGACCTAGGGGACCTTAAGGCAGCCTGGAACATGCTTGCGGTGATTGGCTGGTTGAAACTTTGATGCCATTCCCAGGGGATGGCCTCTCTGGAGCTTATCGGTTTTTCAGATGCTGTTCTATTATTGGGCCACAGAGGTATTAAGGAGCAGCTCTGGAAAGTAGCTGCTCTTCCATATCCAGCTCCAGGAAGGGAGAACGGCAGGCTGGAATAGCCATTAGGGCTGGTGCAAGTGCTTCTGTCACAGCACAAGGCGAGTTGATTTTTGACTTGGACTTTGGGATCTCCACTGAATTAGCCCATGGGTAGATTTGCTGGGGCACCAGTCTTCCCACTGCTTGCACATGGTGTGCTCCGGCATAGTAGTAAACGGGTGCTGTGGAGGGACCCTAGCACATGCAGCTCGAGGAGGTTAGCAGTGACACAGAACACTTGCTCCAGGCTGAGTCTCAGTGCTGGCTCCCCCAAATCTATAGCCATTCTTTTATTCCAGTTATGGGAAAATCGGTATAAGAACCTAAAGCAAGAAGTGCCTTTGAAGCCAGTGTTGCCCATGGACATGGACTGGTGGATAAAGTGTCAACTTGTCCTGAGTTGATCCTGATGAGTGTGGAATCTACTGTCACTGCCCTAAGGCATCTCCTGGGAGAGCCCTGCATCCTCCCAGGAGGGAGTTGGCTGTGCTCTCACAGGGACAGTACAGGGAGTGGCATCTTGAGGGATGGAGGGCATGGGGGTGTGTGACTGAGGAAAGCTTAAGCCCCTGGCAGCACCAGGGTTGGTCCATCAAGGTGTGATGCATTTGATGGGTGGAAAGTTTGCCCGTCCCTCCTCCTCAAGGGTCATGATTTCAAACCCCACCAATAGCCAGGACTTAAAGGAGAACTACCAGAAGTAGGAAAGGCTTTTGGTGTTCTTTTTGAGGTAGATCCATCATCAGTTGAAACGGCTCATTATAAAACCAGAGGCAAGGAGCTTAAATATTTATCTCCACAAATACAATAAGACAAAGCGGGGAAGAAGGCAGAGGAGGAAGTTCAGAAAGGAAACAATGTTGGTGGGAGTTGGTCACCCACTGAGTTTCACAGTTCTGTGTCCTTTACTCCCACAGCCAACTCGTCACCTTGTCAGGCCCAGCAGGAGCCGAGGCGAGGGTGGTGTTGGGCAGGTTCCTTTCCGAAACCTGCAGATTAGATCCAGGCCTGGGAGGACGAGGATTATGGCAGAGGAGTGAAGTTTCGATTGCTTAGTGTTTAAGAAAAAAGTTTGTTCACTCAGACATCAGCTGAAAGTTGACTCTCTGTCAGGCATTGTTGAGCTCTGGGATGTGAAGATGCCCCAGAGAGACGGCACAAAGCTCTGATGTGATGTGCTGGGGGAGAGTATTAAGTCATGGTGGCGTTAGTTTTGTAAACCATTGCCTTTTGTTAGGTAACTATTGATATTTTAAGGCATAATTTACATTATATTAAAATGTTGACACATTTTGACACGTATGTAGTGGAAAAACCATTGCCTCAACCAAGATAGTGAATGTATTCATCATCCCAGAGTTTCCTCATGCTCCCTGATAGGCCCTCTGGTCCCCAATGTCACCTATTTCTTCCCATCACCACTGATCTTCCTAACACCAAAAGTTACAGTCTGATTTGTACAATTTTATGTAAACTGAATTATATAGTGTTTATTGCTCAACTTTCAGCAGAATTTTTTTGGGAAATTCTTACTGCATGTTTTGATAGCTTTGTGGAAGATGCTAGAATTTGGATCATGAATGTCCCCAACGATCCACATGTTGAAGGCTTGCTTCCCTGGATATGGAACTATTAGGAGGTAGTGAAACCTTTAGAAGATGAGGCCTGGGGAGAGGAAGTTAGGTTATTGAGGGAATGTCTCTGAAGTGGATATTGGCATCCCAGCTTCCCCTCCCCTTCTCTTCCCTTCTGGCCATAAGGCTAAGAAGACTCATCTACCAAGTGCTCTTATTGCAATGTCCTGTGCCACCACAAGCTCAAAGCAACAGGATCAAGTGACCATGGACCAAAACTTCTGAAATCGCGAGCCAAAATGAACCTTTTCTCTTACTAAGTTGACTAGCTCCAGTGTCAGAGATGGAAAACTGACTAATAGAAGAGTAGCGTTCCATTGCATGGTTATACCACAGTTTATTCATCCATGAGCTGATGGGTATTTGGTATTTCCAGTTCTAGACTGTTCAAAATAAAGCTGTGGTGGACATTGGTGTACAAGTGTTTGTGTGGACATATGCTTTCATTTCATTGTGGTACAAACCTAAGAGGGAAGGGTTGAATCATAAAGTAGGTGTATATTTAACCTTTCAAAATACTGCCAAACATCTCCAAAGGAGCGGGGCTATTTTATATTCCCACAGTAGTGTGTGACTCCAGTTTGTTCATCACATGCTTTTTGTTATGTGCCTCACTGAGGTTTTAACCTCCATTTATCTAGTGACTGATGAATCTTTTTATGTGCTTATTCACCATCCATTCATCTTTGGGTGGAATGTTTGTTCATCTATTGTCTAGTTTTTAATTGTCCTGTTCCATATTTTTTCTTTGCTATTATTGACTTCTTACTGAGACTTCCTTAATATTCCAGGTATAAGCCTTTTAAATCTGATTTGCAAGAATTTTCCCTACCCTGTAGCACTCCACTCCATTTTCTTAAGTGTCTTTCAGAATAGTCACTTTTAGTTTTGAAGTCATCAAATTTATCAGTTGAACAATGCATTAGTGTTGTATCTGAGAAATCTTTACCTAAATTGGTCAAAAAGATTTACTGTCATTTTTCTTCTAAAATGTTTGTACTTTCAGTTTTTAAACTTTCACGTATGATCTATCTTGAATTAGTTTTTGCCTAGTCTGGATCAAAGTTATATTACTCTACCTGTGTATGAAGAACTATTCCAGTACCACTTAAGACAGTGTTTTTTTTCCCCCTCTGAATTATCTCGGCACCTTTGTTAAAAATCACTAGTCTCTATTATGGGACTCTATTCTGTTTTATTGGTCTATGTGTCTATTATTGATGCTAATGCCATATTGTTGTGATTATTGTAGTACAATAAGCCTTGAAGTTAGGAAGTTAGAAGCCTTCTAGGTTTGTTCATGTCTTTGCTTTTTCAAAAGATCTATACTTGGTCCTTTGAATTTCCTTACGAATTTTATTTTGCCTCTCAATTTCTATCGGGGGAGAAGCCTGCTGGGTTTTGACTGGGCATGTATTAAATCTATAGATCAATTTGGAGAGAACTGATATCTTCAGAATTCTTTTTTTCAATCCATGAACATGGTAGTTCTCTCCATTCACTTAGGTCATGAAATCTCCAGGAATATTTTGTAGCTTTCAGTACATAGGGACTACATACCTTTTTTTGTAATTTATCTCTAAGCATTTTATGGTTTCAGTGTATTAAATTGTCAAATTCTAATTGCTCATTGGTACCATTTAGATATGCAACTGAATTTTACATATTGATCTCGTGCCATGCAATGTTGTTGAACTTAATCATTTAACTAGTTTTCATAGGATTTTTCTGAGGTGTTCCTATCAGTAAATAATGCCAGTTTTGCATTTTTGTTCCAATCTCCATGTTTTTGAATTTCTTGTACTGACTATAACGTTAAACAATGTTGGGTAGAAGTGCTAGAGTGGAAATTCTTATCTAGCTATCTTGAGAGGAACATTCTTTTACCTTTTGATAGTGTTTCTAGAGGGTTTTTTTTTTCTTTTTTTGTTCTTTACCAACTTGAGGTTTCCATCTTTTCCTTAGAAAAGGAATACATATTAGATTTTGTCAATTTTTTTTCTTAAGCAGTATTTTATTGATATAATTTTAAATTGTTAAACAGGGACAAACTGTACTTGTCATGATGTATCTTAATGTTGCATTTGGTTTTCTAATTTTTACATAGTTGCATCTTTGTTCATGTTGCTCTTTTTTTTTTTTTTTAATTAGTTGTCAATGGGTCTTTATTTTTCTCTACTGGTACATGGTTCTGAAAATCAAACCCAGTGCTTCACACATGCTAGGCAAGCGCTGTACCACTGCGCCACAACTCCAGCCCTGTATTTTTCTTCAATGCATTTGATTTTTGTTAGCGATTCTAGTCTCATTGGGTGAACCCTTCAGTTATCTGAAAGAGTTTGTGTAGGATTGTCATCATTTCAAACTTTTTGGAATTT
Source organism: Callospermophilus lateralis (assembly GCF_048772815.1). NCBI lineage: Eukaryota > Metazoa > Chordata > Mammalia > Rodentia > Sciuridae > Callospermophilus > Callospermophilus lateralis. Next base: position 34,825,204 of record NC_135321.1, on the reverse strand, counting down.
ACCAACACATGCAGGCACCTGGGCCTGGGGAAGCCTTTCTGGGAAACACACAAGTACAAATTTTATTTCTTTAATAATTGTTGGGCCATTTCATTTATCTATGGTTCTTGATTGAGACTTTACTAGAAAGTTTCAGTCAAAGAAATTGGTCTATTTCATGTAAGTGTTTGCATATTTTGGCCTAAAGTTTTTTCTTTTCCTTTTTCCTTTTTTTTTTTTTTTTTTTTTTTAACTATGGGTTGAACTCACAGGCACTCAACCAGTGAGCCACACCCCTAGTTCTGTTTCTATTTTATTTAGAGACAGGTTCTCACTGAGTTGTTTAGTGCATCCCCATTGCTGAGACTGGTTTGAACTCGTGATCCTCTTGCCTCAGCCTCCTGAGCTGCTGGGATTACAGGCGTGTGCCTCCGAGCCTGGCTGGTATTTCTTACATTTCCATATGTGCAGTTTATAGTCCTATCAGCAAGGCAATTTGTGGTGTCTTTTCTGATTACCCTAGATAGAGCTGTATCAATTTTATTGACCTTTTCAAGGAACCAGATTGATTTTTTTCTTTGTCAAATTTCATCAATGTTGTCTTCGATATTACCTTTCCTGTTTACTGTGAGTTTAACTTGATCTTTTTCCCATTTAAGGTGGAAACTTACGTCATTGATTTAAGACCTTTATTGTTTATAATTTGGACATTTAGTGCCGTAAGTTTCCCATACTGCTCTTTACCAGTGCCTGATATATTTTGATGTGCTGTATTTTCGTTTCTGAATACTTTGTAATTTCCCTTTTGGTTTTTTGCTCAACCCTGACTTATTTAGAAGCATGTTACTTATTATAAAAATATTTGAAGATTTGGCAGAGATCTTTCTATTATTGAAGTTAATTCCATTGTTCTTGGAGAACATGCCTTGTACAACTGGAATCCTTTAAATTTATTGAGACCTTTTATGGGTCACAGTCTGGTCTGTTCATGGGTACTTGAGCAGAATGTACAATCTGTGGAATAGTCTAAATGTCAATTAGGTTAAGTTGGTGGATAGTTTTTCGAATCTACATACTGACTTTGTCTTTTATAGATTGCTGCGTGTACTGTTGAAGTTTCCAACATTAATTGTAGGGTTTTAAAAAATCTGTTCCTGCTTCAGATACGCAATTCCTCTTCATAAATTGACCTCTTTACTGTTACGAAAAGATACTTATTCATCTCTGGCAATATTTTCCGAAAATCCTTATTGGCTGAAACGAATAGTCAGTACTACTTTCTTTGAATTAGCATTAGCCTTGTGTATTTTTTCATTTGTCTACTTTAAGTTTATTTTTGCCCTTACATGAAAAGTTTGCTTTTATAGGAGTCATCTAGGGTCTCGCTTTTTTTTAATGCAATCTCACTCTAAATTGGCTTAGATTATTTAATTTAATTTGACTATGTTTAGGATTGAACTTATAATTTTGCTTATTATTTGTCTCATCTGCAACTTTATTGCTTTTACCCCTTTTGTGCTTCTAGAATTATTAAAGTTTGTATAGGTTTTTTTTTTCTTGCTATAGTTTCTTGCAATGGACACTATTGCATTAGAGATAATAGTGTATATTTTTAACTCATCAGACTTTAAGTGATATTAAACCACTGTAGACAGTATAAAAATCATTCAACACCATTGTCATACATACCCTTTACTTTTATGTGTATTGTAAATTCTATATAACATTGTTTAAGCAGTCTATTATCTTTTCAAGGAGCTTTAATAAATGTAAAATAATACCATAAAGTTACCTTTTCAATGTTCTTTATTTCTTAAAGATGGATGGTGACATTTGGCACCATTTCCATTATGCCTGAAGAACTTCTTTGTGGTGCAGTCCTGCTGTTGGTTAATTATTTCACCTTTGCATGTTTGATAAATCCTTGGTTTTTCAAGTATATTTGCATGGGGAGTAAGACCCTAGGTTGGCAGTCTGTTTTTATTATAAAATTTCAATTTTACATATGTATTTAAAAATGACTAATTCTTTCCCAATGCTCTCTAAATCTTGTCTTTGGATATCTTTCTTCAAATTTATTCTAATTGGTTTATATGACAGCAAAATGCATTTTTGGCCCATTTTACACAAATGGAGCACAACTTTTTCATTTTGCTGGTTGTACACGATGTAGAGTTGCACCACATGTGCAGTCATACATGTACGTAGGATAATGATGTTCATCTCATTCCACCATCTTTCCTTCTCCCATATTCCCCTCCCTCCCATTTTCCCAATACAACTTTGTCTTCTCCCCATGCCCCCTCTCCCCATCATGGATCAGCATCCATTTATCAGACAACAATTGGCTTTTGGGTTTTGGGGATTGGCTTACTTCATTCAGCATGATATTCGCCAACTCTATCCATTTGCCTGCAAATGCCATAATTTTATTTTTTATCAGTGCTTTCAATATGTTCTGTTCTCCTCTCATATCATTTCCACCAATAAATCTGCCATTATTTGTCGTTGTTCCCTGTACCTGTGCCTATTTTATTTCCCTTTATCAGTGGTTCCGATCAATTTGGTCTGAATTTATGTGGTTTTCTTTGTGTTTCTTGTGTTTATGGTTTGTTGAATATCTTGGATCTATTGACTTAAAATTTTCATCAAACTGAGTGAAATTCAGTCATTCCCTCAGACATTTTTGTCATCTTGTCCATCTTGTCTCCTTCAGGACTCCAATAAGAAATATGTGCCACAGCTTACCAATGCTTGGCTTACTTTTAAATGATTTCCCCCTATGTTTCATTTTGGATAATTTGCATTAAGTCTTCAATTTCATAAATCGTTACTTTCATTGTTTAATCTGCTGTTAATTCTATCCAGTGTGATTTTCATCTACGGCTTTCATTTAGAAGTTGAGTTTGGATGTTGTTAATCTTTCATATCCCTAACTTTTTGAATATATGGGATGCTATTATAAGAGGTTTCTAAGGTTCTTGACTGATAATTCTTATATCAATTTTAATAGATTAATATTTCTCTAGTCTTATTTTCCTGCTTCTTTGAATGCCTAGTTAGTTTTTCCACACATTTTAACGTGTACTGGTTGCATGCTGATGTTTTTGTACTCTTGCAAATATTTGTAAAGTTTGTTCTGGGACACAGCTACGTGGACAGTTTTGTTTTTGCATATTGCTTTTGTGTTAGATGGAACCAGAGAAGCATTTAGTCTGGGACTAATGATTTCTTGTGAATAGAACAAGATCTTTCTGAATGGTGTACCAAGTGCCCCAAGAGACTTCCTAGTCCGGCTGGTGGTAATTGTCCTGTATGCATGCTGGTAACTTTCTTCCCATTCCCTTAGGAGGTTCTTTTCCTGTCCTCAGGAACTCTGAATACTCACAGGGGACACTCAGTTGATTCCCAGGTTTCTTTATTGGGCATTTCTCTGCTATATTTCCTCTGGTGAAGTTCAGTTTGCTCCCCTAGGTCTTGTAACCTGAGGAGTCTGAGCCTTGCAGGCTTCCCCTCTGTCGTGGCATAGAATCTTCTCAAGGCAGTAAGCTGGGCCAGTTGAGGACTTAACCTCCTTTGTTTTCCAACTTTCTGAAATAGCATCTGTGTTGCTTGATGTCTAGTATCTTAAAATGAGTTGTTATATTTAGTCTAGCTTTTTGTATGTTTCAGAGAGGAGAAATTTGATCCATGTTTCTCTTGGCCAGACACACAAGTCTTGCAACCATTTGTATCTAAAATGTATTGACAATGTGTAGTGACCTACAACAAAATGATTAAACATTTTCACCTAATATTCTACCTATATTGTTAAATGTTACAAGTTTATAGAATTTCTAACATTCAGCATTAAAACACTTAATGCCAAATTTGTCAGATACATTAAAATTCACAGCATATCATAATTATAACCTCACAAAAGTATACATTCGTATGAATAAAGACTCAGAACACAGTCATCCCTCTGGATCCATAGATTATACATCCATGGATTCAACCAACTGTGCGTGGAAAGTATTAGAGGGGGGGAAAAAGCATCTGTTCTGAATATGTACAGATGTTTTTCTTGTCCTTATTTTCTGAACAACAGTATAATAACAATCTACAACATATAAAGCATTAAAAGTAATCTAGAGATTTAAGTATATGGGAGGAGGTATGTAGGTTATATGCAACTACTGTGCTTTTTTTTTTTTAAAAAAAAAAAAAAGGGACTTTGAGCCTCAGTGGATTTTGGTATCTACAGGGAGGTCCTTGAAGCAATCCCTACAGATATCAAGGGGTGACTGTACACAAATGATGCATGCTGCACTTCAGGGAAATGGAATTATTTCCTCCTCATTTAGAAAATGTATTCATTACTGTACTAGAATGTATCAACTTGGAATTAATCTGATCATCCATTTTAACTATTATAAAACATTACAAGCATACAAAGGAGAGAATAAATACATGTGGACATACCACTGACCTTAAAAAAAAAATCGGTATTAACAATGTAGAAGGACCTTAATGCAGCAATTTGCAGTTACCTTTTCCTTTCCTCTTTATTGCTATGCTGACCACTGCATATATTAATCAATCTCCAGGCCACATGTAGTACTGTTTTTCTTTTTGCAAACTATTAATAGGATTATACATTTTTCTGTGATATTGTCGTTCAGTATTCCAAAGACCTCATGATGAAGTGTTTCTGGATGTACAGAGTTTCATAATCTTCCTTTGGATGGAATTAGATCGCCTTAATGTTTTACTCTTAAAAACATGCTATATAAATTCTTGTTTCTGTATATGTGTGTATTTCTCTAGGTTAGAGTATATAGGTATGAGAAAATTTGTAGGCTTTGGGGTTGATAATTATGTTTTATGTAGACGAATTTCATAACCTCTCTGGAATTACCTGTTCTCTGAAAGTAAACTTGCTTTATATCTCCAGGTACATACTTTTTCCATATGATTCTTAAAAGCACCATAAATTCCACTGCTAATTAGACCAACTGATACTGAGAAAATCTGGAACCTTCCAGATTTATCTGTAACTGTCTTAGTTACCTAGCATTAGGAGAGTCTTGTAGAATGTCAATGTTTATTTTGGCACCTTTCATGAATGACTGCTGATGCAGAAAGTCACTGCATAATGAGGCCCTTGGAATTTGCCTGTTTGGGCCCACCTTGGGCTGAATTCCTCTTGGCTACATCATAGTCGAGCTGCAGTGCTTCCTGCCAGTGTCCATGTTCATGTTCAGATCCTGTGCTTGGCCTTCTGCCAGTTCTGCCTTCTCAGAAAGGCTGTCCTCCTGTGACTAGTATGTTCACATGATGGGAAGAATCACCTGGCTACAACCAACGGGGTCCTCTTCACCTATTGTTAAACACTGTCTTCTCTCTTCTGATCTCCTCAGACCACAGTTGATCATCACTTTCTAATATTCCTCCATGATTTCTTGGAGGAGGATTCTGCAAATATTTGTTGGTTTTCAGGACCAGGTGATTTTGGAAAGTCTATGGTTTCAAAGACCTCCAGGCTTCGGTCACCTTACTATCTACTGTAGGTCCATCTCAAACCCACTACACAATATTGTTCTTTGTTCTCTGAGGACCCCTTATTCTGCTACAGCATCATCTGGCTCAGCAAGAGGAGGAAGGAGGGTAAGAGGAGTGACAGCACATGGTGTGACATCAGTCCCTTCTCCACTGGGAAGAAAGCTGTTAAAATAGGTCCCTTGACTTTGCTCTGGCCTCCTTTCTAATAGGCTGCCATTGGCATGTGATTATTGCTTACTAATTAAATACGACTCATTTGTAGCCCCTACCCATACTTGCTCCCCAGAGTCCCTCTACTGTATTTTAGCAACTTATCTGGGTACAACATACATCTTAGTCTTTTGCTCCCTTTGTCAGGCCTGAGCTCTCCCTAAGGATGCGTGTGTTTTGGTTATCCTCATGGTTTTATTCTTACCCAAGAGGACTTGAGGTGGAGGAAAATCGGCATGGTTAGTAGATGATACTCTGAAGTGAGTGCTGTTAAAATGCCTTTCTTTTACAAACTGTAAAACAAAAAGACCATGTGAACTCATTGCTAGGGCCCCTTCCCAGACCCGGTGTGTGGGAAGGAAGGACTTGGGGGTGTAACACTGTCCCACAGTATGAATTACAGTGTATTAACCACCTAGGGGGATGCACCCTGGAGCCCTTGCCTCTTTTAATGGCATGTGCACAAGCGCGGGGGGAGAGGGACACTTTTCAAAGTATTTTGAATCTTTCTGGGCATCCTAAAATCACACTCCACAAATAGCAGACTTCTTTACCCCCTTGCTAGTCTGTTTCTTTGGATGTGGTCCATTCCACTGTGCCTTTGAGCAGCCAGAGTGAGTGTGCCCCATCTTGGCTAAATAGATTAACATAAAGGGAACACATACTGCTTAAACTCTTAAGAACCCTTTAGTTGAAGGTACTTTGGGCTGAACGAGAGCCTAGAGCTTACTTTGTAAGTCAGGGCTTGTCAGAAAGATGGTTGCAGGGCCCTGGAATAAGGGCTGTGGAGGGTGTTGGTACAGAGAATCCATGGCTGGAAACCAGGTGAGGAAAATGCCCTTAATGAAAATGTCCTTAATAACAAAATAATAGTTCACCCATGATTGCTTAAGCTTCCATGAGACTGATACATATGTATTTCTAACTCTAATTTGACTGTCATTGCAGTTCCTTGAGAAATACCTCCATGTTTGCTGGTGTATGTTTTTCCTCTGAGGAGGAATTTGAAGCCCCAGAGGTCAAACCATGTGCTCACAGTTGCTTGCTGAGTAGAGACAATGCCAGGTGGCCTCAACCCTGAGTTCCTTTGGCTTGAGAGCCCAGACTTGCAACATGTCCCTGGCCCACTTCCTGCTTCTCCCCTCAGGCCCGTCATGGAGCATGGGGTCCAGTCAGTCTTCACTCTAGACTGATGCAGTGTTCGGTACATTTGGCCAAGGTGGTTCCTGCCAAATGGGCCTAGCAGAGTGGAGTTTGGTGTGTCACAAACGCCTGGACAGTTTGCATGAGTGCATGCATATGGTGGTCTTAAAAGCTAAGCATTTGGGCCAAATGGAGGGCAATACTCTTCACAAATAGATGCATACTGTGCTGAAAAGTTTTGCTGTAGGCCTCTTCAATCTTTTCAGTTAAAAAACCCTTTTTTTCAAAGTCACTGTGTCTGCGAAACGTATGTTCTTCAGTTTAAGAAATTATGGGTCACAAGGCAGTATTTATCAACTTTCCCCCATTATCTACCTAAGGAACTTCTAATACATTTTGTTCTTAATTACCCTGTATTCTCGGCCTCCATGAAATTTGAATTCTACCTCTACACTGTATACTTATGTGCTATACTTCTGTGAAGACCATGAACCTTTATAATATTTATTCTGTTTCTGCTCTCAAGAACCAGTGTTATTTCTTGCTCCTGTAGGAAATTCGTGGTCTGCAGTATTTAGTTTCAGTAGAGGACAAGAGAAATGCTTGTATAATTTTAGAAATAAAAACAAAATACTAATCACTGACAGCCTGTAATGACTATTAGGATGGCAAAACAATTCACGTCTAATGAGCATGTAATTATAGCTGCCAGGAAATAGCTATTAAATAAATGGAATCTACTGCATTGGCCAAGGAGACGGGATGGGTGGTGGCAAGCAGCCTTGAACGCATGGTTTAATTGCCTGGGTCGGTCTGCAAGGGCTGCACAGGGCTCAGATTTATTTGCACACAAGGTGACACCCCCAGAACTATTAGTGCATACTTCCAGGTCAGAAGGCCATGCCACCTGCATCTGGAAATCTTGTCTGTCTTGCTGTTATGACTTCTGTGGTGGGCCTTACACCATTTGTTTTTAGCCAAGGAGTATTTTTTGATAAGACTTTGACTTTTTATTATTGTGGTAAAAATACATATCATTAAACCATTTCAACCATTTAAAATTGTGTAATTCAATGGTATTAGTTACCTGTGCCGCCACCACCATTGTCAAAACTTTCATCACCTCCAATTCTCTACCCATTAGCCTGATGTAGCACAGAAGAGGCTGGATGGATACCCGAGGAATTAGCAGGAAGCAGGTTTATTGGCTGTAGCCAGTTCAGAGGGGCTTTCATTTAATAAAATCTTCCTCTGAACTGGTTACAGCCAATAAACCCAACACTAGCTTCCTAAGCTAGGGACTGTGGGTTTGAGTCCCATCTGGGTCACCAAACGATGTCCTATGTCTGACAAGAAGAGGAACATAGATGTTACAAATATGGTGTGGGGGGGTCTCTTTAATAATGGTAAGGCTTTTCTGGGTGGGGGGGTCTCTGGGCTACTTCAAGGCAATCACTCCCCGGTCTCTCTCCCCCTCAACCCTTCTTCTCTCAAGTTGCCCATACTAGATATTTCACATAAGTGCCATCATTCATTCAGTATTAGCTCTTTGTGTTGGGCTTATTCCACTTGGCATAATGTGTCTTCAAAGGTCATCCATGTCGTAGCATGTATCTGATTTTTAAATGTATCCTTTAATGTATCCATACCTATTAATGTATTTGCATATGTTTCAATATTGGAAGGCAAATAATAGTGGTGTGCATAATCAACCCAGATTTTGGTCACTGTTTTCTAAAGGAGATTTCATTTTTCCATCTTTTGTGAGCATCTAAACTTCAGAGCTGACAGATAATTGAATATGGTCAAAATTAGATGTGTTCCCCCTTTTTGATTATGATGTCTCTTATGTATCTCATGACCTACAAAAATAACATTAAAATACATTAAGCGAGCTATAACACAAGGAATTTAGATTTAAATGGTAGGCAAATGACTACATTGGATCTTCATTTTTAGAAAATCTCATTGTACAGATCTACAGTGAAAGTCCTCTAAGAAACTAAAATTCTTGTAGATGTTACTGTATTATAGCATATGAGAATTGTAACATAATATTTAAGAGTTGAAATTTAAAACTGTATAAAAACGTGCAGCTGTAAGCCTTTGTGAATATATGTGGGAATCATTTCTAGCAGCTGGGAGTTTCTGAGGTGAGGGGCAGGGCAGGCTGGACTGAATGGGCACAGGGCCGCCTATAGGTCCTTATGCCCAGTTGTCTGCCTTGTTGGTGGATGTGAAAGATAGTTCTCAGGATGTAGGAAATTGGGTATTGGGGCAAGGGGTGGGGCGTGTGTTTGCTTCTGGTTTTAGGTACTCTGAGTCAGATGCTGCTGCCTGATAGGCATGGAATTTAACTTTTTCCATTTCAGTTCCCAATGCCATGTCTTTCCTTCCTTCTCCCTATTCCCCTTGGTATGTGATTTTATTTCAAATAATTCCCAAAAGCATATTTCTGATTTTTATAGGGTTTTGATTTATATAGTTGTATATTAAGGCAGATTTGTAGAGTCATCTGGGAAGCCTTGGATGGCAGGCAGAAACATCTAGTAGAAGCGCGCCCTCTAGTGCCAGTCACTTCACAGTGCATACCCACAGGGGCCTTGGAATAATGTTAGGAAACATGGAACTTGGGAGCTGGGAAGCTCTGGAGATCTTTAGGTTAAATCTCCATGATTCTCAAACGATAACTAGCATAACAGCATCAATGAGCACTGTCTGAGAGTCAGCCATGTGCTGTGATCATATGCAATTTCGCCTTACCGCAACAACATAGGATCAAGTTTGGATTTGTCTACTTCATAAATGCATAAGCTTTGGGTCCAGAGCCTGGGTATCCTGTGCTTTTCAGAAGCAGGAAATGGTGAGGGCATTTTAAGAGGCAGTATGCTCAAAGTGTCCCTGGGTTTGAGTCCTGTGAGTTCTGCTTGATGCAGAAATGAGAGGAACTGTTTGTATACTTCTCAAGTCCTGGATGGTCACCTGTCTTCTGCCAGCTAAGCGCACCCCATCCTGAAAGATACTTCTTTTATCTTCCTCTGCCTCCACAAAAATCTTAATTACTTGGACTCATAGCATCCACGGGCTTACCTAGATTTAGGTATTTATGAGCTCCTTCCCATGTGCTTGGGCTTAATTATTCTCTCTAAACCTCACATGCCTTGCGTCTGTCACCCAACAGGCAGTAATGCCATCCAGGGGTGGATGCCCTGTGTCATTCCTCCTGCATGGACCCTCCCTAGTAGGAGGAGCCATATCTCCCAGGGTCACTGGTCAAGTCATTATCTTACTCAGGATGTCATACCAGGTCTCTGTGGGAAAAGCACATGAGGGTGAGTAAAGCCACTCTGGCCACTACTGACCCTGCAGAGTCCATTTCTGGTTCATTTCATCTCTAGTTCTGACTTGCTGTGGGGAGGCTGTGAGCTTCCACTGGTATTTCATCGGATGGAAGTCCTGGGAGATCTTTATACAACAGATAATTAAAACCACTATTTTTCTTTCCATAGAGAAATTAAGAGTCTGCCACAAATTAGTAGAGGCTCAAAACCTGCTAATGTATTAAAGTTTTCTTCATTCCTTTGGTTTCTCCTTATCTAAAGAATGGGGGAGTGGTGTGGAATGAGAAAGACTAAGAGGCTGGGGCACGTTGGTCTCACCAAGGTCACCACAGCCTAGGATAATGAGGCCATTCCTGTTCTGGTGACCGGATAGCAGCGCCCTTGTTGAAACCTGGAAAGAAGGTGAATAAATAGTTTAGAATGAAATCGGTTTTCTGTATGGCATTAAATGGGAGAAGAGGCAAAGCACTTGACCGCAGACCATCCTTATGGGAAGGTTGAGAAAGATCCACGTCAGTGATGCTAATTGAGGCCCTCACACCCCTGGAGTTACTGATGAGCTTAAAAGTATTAAGTGAGAATCTTGGTCCTGAATTTAAATTTAATGTTGGATTTTTTTTTTTTTTTTTTTTTGCATTGAGATGGGCGTTTTATGGTTTTGTTTTTTTTTCTAACAATGCTTTAGGAAATTTGTGTTACAAATACTGCTTAATGTCAACAGGGAACTCAAAACTTTGACACCTTGTTGGAGCTCTTTGTGCTGATTAAATTCTTGTCTCCGGCCTAGAATTGGCAGCATATTCTCCTTAATTTTCATGCAGTCATGGGTGTTGAAAGAGTATTTCTTTGACAGTTGCCTTTGGAGAAGACTGAGCCAGCACTTGTTAGGGCAGACAATTAACAGGAAGAAAAAAATAATGTGGAGTCCAAGGTCATCATTTAGTTCCAAGAATGTCAACATTATCAATATGTTTACAGTATTTAGGGGTAGGTTGGGGGCTTTGGTGAATAATGGAAAGTAGAGATCAGCGAATCCATTTCAGTGTTATCAGACCATTAAAACTCGGTCGTCTTAGTTGAAATCCCATCTTCTAGATGAAATAACTCTTCCCAAAAAGAAAAGGTTTGAGTGGGGTGGGGGTGGGGGGTGGTTGTAGTCTTTCCTCCTCGCTGTGGAGATTTCTTTGACAACATACAGCAAGAGTTTTTAAGTCGGAGAATCCTACTCAGTTCTAACTTAAGAAAACATTGTGCCACCTTAGTGTTCAGTGTGGCCCTCCAACAGCATGACAGCATCCCTGTCTTCATTCCGAACAGGCAGGTCACTGGTCATCCCACTAAAGCGAATCCCCAGTGACCACTGATATATTTCTTGTCACAGAATATTGTCCTTGTGGTGAGGGAAATTTATTTTTTCATAGGATTTATCTATTTTTTTTTTCTTTACTTTTGTTAAATAGGAGTTACTTCCAGACACATTTTTCAAATGGTAATGTTTCAGGGGCTCTGGACCAGTCTGTCACCAAATCAGTTTTGCCCACTAGGTGGTGTGTCTCTGAAGTAATGGGTTTTGTGAAAGTGTATTTTATTTGCAAGACGGCCAAAACTCGGAGCCTCAGGTCTCAACTTCACCTTCCCAATGTTGGGATTTGGGGGCATTTGTGGAATTAAAAAAAAAAAAAAAAAAGTCTGAGGCTTAGAAAGATGATCAGATAAAAAAAAATGAAATAATCAGTAATCTGCTCATGCGTAATCGAACATACTGGTCCTTCATAAGATGGATGTTAAGGAAATGGCAGCATTGTGTGTGTAGTTTGGACCTTCTGATATCAATAGGTCACCCATTGGACACTGCACAGGCCCAAGTGAACGGTTGGTGGTTTCAAGCAGTTTGAGAGAAGAATGAACTCGAGTTCCTGAAGGAACTTTTAGATGACCTTGCCATCGTAATTCTCTACTGGAGGTGTCACTCACCTACAGCAAGGTGAACAGGAGTATACTGCTTACCCACCTGCCCACTAAGATTAGGGATAAAAGCAAGCAGCTAAAGGCAAGGGAAGCTCAAGTTTATCCAGAGTTCTCCTTGGTTTCAAGTCTTCTGTTGATACTGCTTTTGGAAAAGAGAATGAAGAGTGGGAAGACCACAGAGGCAAACCAAAACACTTGGGCTTCTCTGAGAGCAATCTTTTGTTCGTGGTAGAACTAGTCTCATAAAAGTGGATGCTTCCCTTAAAACATGAAAAGGGCTGGCTTGTAATATATATCCACAGTTATTAAAATGCTCTAATAAAATGGCATTAAAAATACGTCTATCCCCTACCTCCTTGGGAAGGTGTAGCAGCGTTTGAATCTCTGCCCATTCCCAGATCCCAGATCTGTCATAGGGTGAGAGGAAAGACGGGACAGGGGGCTGATTAAATCTAGACAACAAGGCAGCCATCTTTAATAGCTCTTTATTTAATGAACCAGATGGTTCTGCCAACAAGAGATTACCTGTCAACTCTTTCCATGGCATTTTTGGTGTCTTTGGCTGAGGAGGAGGACATGAACAAGCAAGCACACAAAGACTTTGGGATTCTATTCTTGTGCCTCCAATGTACAAGAAACTCTTCTTTAAAAAAAAAATCCATGCTAACTCTAGTTTTTAGAATGAATATATATTTTATATATGCTTGATATGAATGCAAGGAATGTGAAACTAATTGAAAATGGATAGACTTGAAATTAAAGCCCTGAGATGGCAGCAAAAGGCTTGGAGAGATGGGGGCCTTGGATGGTCTATGCAAGAAGCTGGAAGGTCTGGCAGGCTGGTAAGAGGCAGGAGGAGCCCAGGGCCCTTCCTGAGACGAGAGGAAGATGCAGCCCTGTCTAGCTGGCATGTCTAATGCTGAGGAACATTCAGTGGTAGGAACAGCTATTACAGATTGGAAAAAGGGCAGAGGCCAAAGGTTAGAGTTCTTGGGACCAGCAGTTTCCATAATCCAGGAGTGATGCTGGAAGCTAGACCTGCAGCAATCCTGGAAGAGAGCTTTCAAAAAGAAGGGAGGCAGAGATAGAGGGAGGAATCAGAGGCTTAGACTGAGACAGAACTCATGGTGGACCCCGGGCATCATGGCTGAGGTGGCTGTTCTAAAGTGAGACCAAGGAAAAGTTTTGATACTGGGTATGATGGTGTAGGCACATGTGACTGTCATTCCCACTGAATCCAGCTATAAAACGTGGAGAAAAAGGCATGGAGGGCTTGGAAGAGTCAACGGTGGTAAACAGACCTGGTGGGGGGCGGGGGAAGCAGACTAGAACTTGAAATAGCATTGAACAGATGGTGCTTTTCACATACGCATCTGGCGTTCTTGGTCTGGACTCACATTGGTCCCAAAGTGGGCATTGGTGTGGGCAGAGTTCCAGAAGCCTTCAACCTCTATTTTGAGTAGTAGACCCCAGATGGCATGTTTTTCTATTTTCTATTTCCTTGGACCCCACTCCTAAGGTGATCCCTGCTGTGGGAACAGGGAGGGCCAGTGGCTACCTAAAACTGAGTAGCAGGGTGTAAACTTGAATGGGAGGAACTATGGTCACAAGAGGCCTGAAGTGAACTCTGGTTATATATTTTTTTCTTCCTTGTTCTGCTTGGCCCCGGATGTGTATGCAGTCATAGAAAGCAAGTGGCTGAGTGCATGAAATAGTGCCCCAGCTCTCTGGCTGAAAAACTAGAAGGGAGAACCTGAGGAAATCTCTAAAACTGTCAGGAAGATAATGGAGGAGGAGGAGGAGGAGGAGGAGGAGGAGTTCAGGAACCTGACCCTGAAAGTTCTGTGGAGTCTCTGAGCTTACCACAAGCTGTCAAAGCATGAATCCGCTCCAGTCAGCACACCAAAGCCTCTGAGAACTAAACAAGGTAGACCACTGCCCGAGTCCCAGGCTGTCCCTGGTAGTCTTACAGGACTGATCCAAATGGTTCAGAAAAGGTTTTGAAAGCTGAACGGACATTGGATCCACAGACCATGAAAGGAAGGTGGGTCAGGATTGGAGGCTCAAAAGGCATCAGGTTAATTGCCTGGTTAAACAAAATTGCTAACATTTTCTGTAATATTTAAACAAAAGCCAGAGTTTCATAGTATAATCTTCAAAATATCTAGGATATAAGCCAAAATTACTTGGCGCACAATAAGCTAGGAAAATCTCAACTTGAATGGGAAAGACAGATCAACAGCCCCCAGTGCCAAGGTGATACAGGCACTGGACTTGTCAAAGTATTTAAAGCAGCTATTATAAAAGTGCTTCGGAAAGTAAGGGTGAACCTGTTGAAACAAATGGAAAATCCCAACGAAGAAATAGAAGACTCAAGAGACCTGATGAAAGTTACAAGTGAAAAACATAACTAATAAAATATAGGGAGCTCACTGGATATGCCTGGTAGCAGATTGGAAATTACAGAACTCAACTCAAACACATCAATAATTATATTAAATAAGACTGTCAAATCCAGTTATCAGAATGGATAAACGGAATAAGACCCAACTAAAATATAGCCTACGCAAACTACACCTTGAGGATAATGCTAGTTGGAAAGCAAAAGGATGTGGAAATCATGCAAACACTAAAGAAAGCTCAAGTGGCTATGCTAATGAGGAAGTACACTTAAGAGCACAAAAAAAGGAAGATAAACTAAGACATTATAATGACAAGAGGATTAGATCACCCAGAGAACTAGAGCTTTAAAATATATGAAGCAAAATGAACTAAAACAAAAAATCCTGTTAGGGTAGAGACTCGAACACTGTTTCGGTGATCGATAGAATTGATAGACTGAGAATCAGCAAAGTTTTGGAGGAGCTGAACAGCACCATTAACCAACTAGTTCTGATGTTTTTTAGACCACTCCACTCAGCCACAAAACAATACATATTGTCAAATATGCACATTCACCAAGATAGACCATATCCTGGATCATAAAACAAACCATAACAAATTTAAAAGAAGTGAAATCATATGATGTATTTTCTGACTCTAATGGAATTAAACTAAATAACAGAAGGATAACAATATGTACAAACTTAGAATTTAACACTTCAGAATAACCTGTTAAAGAGGCATTCTTAAGGGAAATATAAAATATATTTTCCATGTCTGATGGCATAACAAGGTTCAGAAGAAGGCACATCTCACAATAGTGTGAACCACCCAATCATCACGCTCATGAACCGAAGGATATTTAGTACAAAATATGAAAATTTGTGAGATGCAATGCTCATAGGATAGTTTTAGAGCATCTCATGACTATATTAGAAAACTCTAATCAATAATATAAACATCTACCTTTAAGAAACCAGAGTAAGAAAAGTGTGAATGAGGAGGAAGGAAACATAATAGAAACATAAAATTTGAAAACCAAGAAATGATAGAAATCAATGGAACAAAAAACTGCATATTTGGAAAGACAAATGATGAACAAGAATGACAAAGTGGGGGACACTCGATTCCAACACTAGAAATGAAAGGAGCCTGGTGGCACACTACTGTAATCCCAGCGGCTTGGGAGGCTGAGGCCGAGGATCTGAATTCAAAACCAGCGCTAAGCAATTCCATGCTTAATACAAAACAAGGCTGGCAATATGGCTCAATGGTTGAATTCCCCGAGTTCAATCCTCTGCCTAAGAGATACAGTCTACAAATATTAATAATAGAATAGTGTGAACAACTCTGAGCATACAAAATTAATACCTTACATAAAAAGGACACATTCCTCAAGTGGGTCAGTTCCTTATAAACCACAAATTACCAAAACTCGCCCAAGATGAAATAGATAACGTGACCCAGCCCTATTATAACTACTACTAATTATAACTGCTAAAGAAATTTGCAGTCAACCTTCCGAAAAAGTAATCTCCAGTCCCAGATGGTTTCCTGGCAAGTTCTACCAAACATTTAAAGGCAAAACTAATTTTACATAAAGTCTTCCAGAAAATAGGAAGGAAAACTTTCCAACTCATTTTATGAGGCCAGCATTACCATAATATGAAAACCAGACAAAGATGGGATACCACAGACCAATATTTGTCATGAACAAAGATGCAAGACTCTTTAACAAAAGAGTAGCAAATCAAATCCAGCAATATATAAAAAGAGCAACATGCCATGGCCAAAGTGATTCAAGGCTCCTTCAGTATTTGAAATTGAATCAGTGTAACCCACCACTTTTACGATGTGGGTTTCCTTCAGACTGTATCAGTTGATGAGTGTTGTCAAATTATTTTCCGGACTCAACAAACTCTTAGCAAACTAGAAATTGGAGGAAATTTTCTTACCTTGGTAAAAGGTAGTTTACAAGAACCTACATCGAACCTTATACTAGTGAAAGACTAAAGACTTCCCCCAATACTGGGAACAAGGCAAGCCCACCCCACTACTCCTATTCAACATTATACTCGGTCTTGACCAGTGCAGTAAGGCACAGCAGCTGGTATAAATTGGAAAGGAAGAAACGGTTCTTGTTCACAAGACAACAGTGTCTATATAGAAAATGCAGTGGAAATCACAAAAACAAATCAGTAAAACCCAAAACATCCAAGAATTAATAAAATTGCTATAGGATCTGAGGCTAACACACCAATTTTATTTCTTTATACTAATAAAAAAAAAACTGGGAATGGAAGTGTTTTTTTAAAATACCATTTACAGTAGCTCCAAAGAACATGAATTTAACAGAAAATGTGTACTAGAATTGTAGTTAAAAATTAAACTAACAAAATACAGAATCTAAATAGGCCTACTGGGTGTGTGAACTCAACATAGAGCAAGAATGTCAGTTCTCCCAAAATTTACCTACACATAGTTCCAATGTTTTCAGAAACACTTTTTGTTGCTGCTAGAACTTATGTGAAAAGGCAAAATAACAAAAGTAGGAATTTTGAAAAGCTGAGAGAAGTGGGAGGAATCACATTCCTGGTACTTCTGATAATGGGTCTTGCCTAGGGCCAAACAGACCAGTGGAACGGAAAGAGACCCAGGTACACACAGCCAAGTGATTTTTGGCAAATTTGCAAAAGCAATTAAAGAAAGGAAGTCTCTTAAACGGTGTTAGATCAGTTGGACATCCATATTTAAAAAAAAAAAAAAACTCAGTCTAAACCTCATACTTTGTACAAAAATTATCTCAAACTGTATCATGTAGTTATGCAGAAAGTAAAACTCCAAATGCCTTCAAGAACACAATTTTGTTGAGTTTGGGTTAGAAGAGTTATTGCATTGCATCTCATGGTGAACAGTTGAGTAAGGTCAGCTGTGAGGGCTGGAGGGCTCGCTCCCCAGCCTTATGCCTTAAGGAAGCCTTCAAGACATGCTTCTGTTGGTGCATGAGTGAAGTTTGATGGTAGTGAGGTAATATTTAACTTGGGGTTACCATTCACTGAGCACTTACTGTGGGTCAGGTACTGTTCTGATATTCCTACAACATAGGTACTGTAGAACTACTCATTTTTGAAATTGAGAAGTTGATGCACAGAAAAATCAATAATTATGCCAAGATTAAGTTCCGTGAGTGGCAGAAAAACTCAGATCGTTAGTTTTCATGGCTCCTATAACAGTCTGTTTTCAGGACGTCTACTTTTCCATTGTGGATTTTATTCTCAATCCACCTGCAGGTTGCTGAATCTGCTGTTGAATCCTAGCACGATATAAACCCAATTGAGTCTATTTAGTGCCATCTTGTGTCTGGAGTGGATTTTGCAGGAAGGATTGCTTCAGCATGAAGACTGGGTACCAGTGATGTAGCAGGCAAGCTTGGATTTTGCATGTCAAAATTGGATGCCAAATCAGTGTGATCAGGAACTTGAATTGGACATGAACTTTCTGGTACACACTTCTCAAGTGAGATCAGTTCGTATAGTTTTGGGGAAAATGAAGTTGGTGGTTAACTCTTCATTGGTCTTCTCCCTTCTATAGTAGTCTCCCAACTTCTAGACATTCATGCCCTAATAAACCTTGAGCAGTTAGGTGGAGACATTTATTCCTGGCTTATCTGTTTTCAGGGTTGGTCCTCTCCATAGGCTGTACTTTCCAGAAATTTGAAGAGCCCATTTATCTTCCTGTGCCATTAAGTTGATATGTATATATTAGAAAATGCTAAAATGTACTTCAAGATTGGCTTTTTCAACAGTGAAACTGAGAACTGGAAAAGGGCTGTGGGGCCAATTCCCCTCCCCTAGAGACTTGACCCTTTAATCTTGGGAGGAAAAGTGGGGAAAATGTGGGCAGGATGTGCTGAATTCTCTCGGCTCCTCCATGAAGTTGGGGCTGCATCTCTCAGAAGGAGGATGGATGGGGACGAGTCAAAGATTCTAAAAACAGCTGGGTGTGTTGGCACAAGCCTATAATCCCAGTGGCTCAGGAGGCTGAGGCATGAGGATCACGAGTTCACAGCCTCAGCAAAAGCGAGGCACTAAGCAATTCAGTGAGACCCTGTCTCTAAATAAAATACAACACAGGGCTGGAGATGTGGCTCAGTGGCCAACTGTCCTGAGTTCAATCCCTGGTATCCACTCCCTTCGCCCCTGCCAAAAAAAAAAAAAAAAACTATTTAAAAAGCATCTCGCAACCTTAATCTTATTTTTCCCCTTTTACATATTGTTTACTTTCCTATTACAGAAGTGATTTTCATACTTGAAAATAGGAAAACAGGAGTAGGAAAAAGTACATCCACAGACCATATACTCGGTCTTAATGCTTAATATTTTATGAACTTTCCTGCTAGGTACAAGGATTTGAGTGTTTCATTGAATTGATACACTTTTAAACCTGCTTTTTAACTATTAAACATTTTATCGACTGGGGCATAGCTTTGAGTTCTGGAACCTGGCTGGTCATAGTGTTTATTGATTGACTTGATTTTTTTTTTTTTTTTAAAAGCTAGTCATGTGCCAGTGACGTCACATTCCTTCACTTCTCAGTCTGTTTTTTCCCCTATCAAATAGGAGTACTAATAACCATTACGCAGATTGTTAAAATAATAACATGCCTAAAATCCCCCTCTCAAAGCTTAGTACACAACACTAAATAACTGGTAACTTAAAAAAATTATAGCACAAAATATCCTACCAGGGTTTCTACTAGTTTGCCCTAACATCAGGGATATGAAGTTACTTATTTAACCTCTGAAGTGTCATTTCTCTTAAAAATATTTTGCCAACTAAACATGCTATCTCATAATTGTCTGTTTGTGTTTTGCTATAGCAAGAGTGAATGATTTTGTGTTTAAACCAGCTTATGAAATGATTTTTGCCTTCTATTGGCATTTAGTGTTAACAGGTAATTTGAGCTATTAACACAAGAAATTAATCTTCTGTTATATTTGCTGTTATATACATAATCTGGTATTACATTTTCATATCGGACTTTATTTTCTCAGTATATTATGTCTAAGGTGAGAAATAATTGTGAACTTTTTATGAATTTTTGCCTATATTAACAAATGACAATATTATGTATTCATTTCCGACCATTCTACCTCTTATTAATGACTTATTAAATTCGTCTGAAATTCTGTAGTGTTAAATTATCATAGGCTTAAGTTATATCATTTAAAAATATTCCTGATTTTAATAAGAATAGTCAAGTGTTTTAACACTAATTACAATGATTTTATTTCCAAATGTATACTGTTGATTGTGTCAAGGTTATGTCAAAATCATCTAAAAATTTTTTGAGTTCATGTGCATAGCATTTTTCAGAATCATTGTTTGGTCATTTTCTGTATAGGATAATTTTCTAATGTCACAGAATTGTATAATTAAAATTGGTGCATATTCAGTATTCCGTCTTGCCATTTTCAGTCAACACCATTTTACATAGATTGTTTCCTACAACCTATGTGTAAACTTTCTATTGTACATAATGCATAAAAAAGATTTAAAAAGATTAAAAGAACTATCACCATATTAAGAATTATCCTTAAGTTATGGAATTATGAATTTTCATTTTATTCATCTGTATTTTTCCAAATTTCTAAAATGAGATGTCCTGCTACCAGCAAAACAAAAAAAAGTTGCCTAACAATATCAATGTTATATCAATTAAGGATGAAATATGATTGAGATCACATGACTTAAGGAAATGTACTCATGTTGGGTGTTACTCTGTTCATTATCTAGAGTCCAAATTATTTTGATGCTAATAGAGCTGAAAAAAAGGGAATTAATGTTTAAAAAGCAATATGACTTTTAATTGTGCCCTTTTTTTTTTTTTTTTTTTTTTTTTTGATACCGGGGATCGAATTTAGGGGCATTTGATCACTGAGCCACATCCCCAGCCCTATTTCCTATTTTAGAGACAGGGTCTCACTGAGTTGCTTAGCACCTCGCTAAGTTGCTGAGGCTGGCTTTGAATTTGTGATCCTCCTGCCTCAATCTCCCAAGCTACTGGGATTACAGGCATGCACCATTGTGTCCAGCTTGAATTTGCTTTTTGGAGAATGACAATATGTAAATTAAGAACTGCCGACTTGGTGGATGAGCGTGATGAAGCATGCCTGTAATCCCAGTGGCTGGAGAGGCTGAGAAGGATCAAAAGTCCAAAGTCAGTCTCAACAACCTAGTGAGGCCCTAAGCAACTTAGTGAGAACCCTGTCTGAAAGAATAAAAGAAGAGCTGAGGATGTGGCTCAGTGGTTCAATCTGGGTTCATCTCTGGGTTCAATCCCCAGTAAAAGCCCCCCCCTCCAAAGAAAAAGGAACTTGGTGTATAACAAATGACTTTCCATAACAGACATCAGAAAATCAGATCTTCAAAGGAGATTATAAATAAGTACTTAACACGGGAATTTAGTGTTTAAGGGAATAAAATTGAATTAGCTTGGGGTGGTCCTGTAGGACCTGCTGACCCACTGTGGGTCCTCTTGGCTCCAATGGGGTGGCAGAAACCATTGCATGCTATCTTTGTCCTGTCTGGGATACACAGAAATACAGGAAAGTATGCATTTATTCATTAAGGTACACATAAATGACAATCACTGGATTTGATATTTTCATGTGTCTTCCACATGTAAGAAAAATATCCTTTATTTTGATTTAGCCAATACTTTCTCTCTGAAATGAGATTTAGCTAATTTCAAAGCTCAGTACTTTTCAGATCTGGTTCCTAAGATACTGTGGACTTAAGTATGAAAATATCAATATTGTGATCATTGTTTATATAGATGTCCATAATGTCTCCTTTTTTTTTTCTATAGCTTTGGGCCAGATTATGTTGTACGTGGATGGGATGAACGGAGTAATAAATCACAATGAAACCATTCAGTGGCTGTACACTCTTGTCGGCTCAAAGGTAAGAGAAAATTACGATTGAATATTTTGTTCGGTTTGCATACCATATGCCTTTCTTTTACCTTCTCTGAGGTGGTTTGGAAAAATGAAATCCTGTCTCACTATAAGGAGGATTACTACTTTGCAGATTTAAGATACACTTGAATTGCAAACAGTTTATGAAATTTCAATTCGGCTTTATTCTTAAGCTGTAATCAAATGGGTTTGGCACCTTTAGTTTTCAATGTTACAACATAATACTATAGCTGTAGTATCTATGTACCTCCTGTATTTCATGTTCATATCTGTTAAGATACTTATGTATCTCTTCATATGTTGTGCACATGTATATGCACATCAATATGTGTACATGAAAGAATTTGAGATTGCCTCTCCCATCAATTATAAAACCAACCAACATTTATTAAAGGTGTACCAGGCACTGTGCTAGGTGTCTTACAAGCATAATCTAACTTAATCCTTGTGAAATCATTCTCAAGGAAATAATGCCCTTATTTTGTAGTTGAGGAAACAGCACTTGGTTATAGGAATCTAATCAATTTTACTTGGCATACACCTGCCCAGCTGTGGCTTTACTTGAGAGGTCCCTACACCCTGTGGAAGTGCTGCCAGGAGGCAGATCCACCTCTTCACTCAGTGTGCCTGAAGCTAGGTGAAGGTATGGCCTTGTCCCCTTTAGGTTCTGGGTGGTGGGGATGTTAATGATCTGGCTGGAAGGTGTTGGGGGGACAAGTGAAGAGTCCTGTCCTGGGCAGGTGTGTGGTGCAGCAAGGCTAGGGTAGGGGTGTGGGAGAGGAGAGAAGTTACACTGGGCAGAGGGTTGAGCAGGGAGCATCTTGGGGGCCAGGTGTGGAATTTGAACAGGTTGCAGAACAAACATAATTTTTCTGGGTCCTTGCAGGGGCTGTGGTCAGCCCAGACCCTTTCTATCCCATGTTCACTGCCCACCCTGACTTAGGCAAGACTATGGACACTAGTTGAACCACATTCTCAGGTCTTGCTCCTTATGTTGTTTGCTTCTTGGGGACTCTACTGTCCCCAGGATCACTCAGCTATGACTGATTAGTATGTGGCCAACATGGTTTTTGTCTTGGGCCATACGTTCACTTTCAGGCTTCCAGGCTCCTGGCAATGGTGCCCTCATGTGGCAGGAAAGCTTGTTCTCTGTGCATGCCTCCTGGGTCCCAGGGCCTTGATTTTTTTTTTTTTTTTTTCCCCTCCATTTTCCTTCCTCTATATTATTGGTGAGAATTTCTTTTTTCCTCTTTCACAGTAGAAAAAGCTATGGTTTCTCTCAGGAGATTGAAAATCCGCCCTCCCTTTTCTTTTTTGACTTTTTTCTATTAAAAATAGAAGTGACTCTATTTTGAAATTGATACAAGTGACCTTAGGAGGATAGTGGGATGTTGAGTTTACTGGGATGACTTAGCCAGGCGGAGGGAAGATTAGCATCCGATATCTGGTTTCAGTGTTTGTTTTCCGTGTGTCTGTTGGGAGCCCTTTCCAACCTGCATGTTCACTGGTCCCTCCCCAAAGCTCCCTGAATGGTCTTGAGGATCCTAAAAGCTAGTGAGATGGGAGGAAATTTTACAATAAAAAGGGATTTGGGGGTATATGTGACAACTAAATTAATAAATCTGTATAATTTTATTATAGCTTATCATGGCTATAATAAACTCCAAAAACCAGTCCTGGTTCTAAAAGGTCAAGAAATCTAGTATACTTATGGTAGGAAAGTGAGACTCTTATTATCCTTCCAGGAAGGAAATAGAAGGAGGGCAAGATTGGGGTGGTGGGGTGGGAACAGGGAAGAGAATCAGTCTGGGCAGAGAGAAGATAGAGGGTGCCATGATCTGAGTCTGTCCCCCAAGCCATGTGCTAGAAAGTTGATCTCAATGTACCAGTACTGGGAGGTGTAGCTTTTTGGGAGGTGTTGAGGTATCAAATCTCTACCCTCATCTTGGAAGTAGAGGGACTAGGTCCTCAACAGCTAGCACCTTGGTCTCGGATTTCCCAGCCTCCTAAACTTGTAAGAAATAAAATTCTGTTCTTGACAAACTACCTAGTTGCAGGTATTTGGTTATAGCAGCAAAAATGGAGTAAGGGAATAAAGCACAATGATGGAAAGAGAGAAGTAAGAGAAGGTGACAACGGGGAGAAAAAGGAGATGAGTAAAAAAGAACAGCGGTAATGAACACCTTTTGCCACCCAGCCTGTGGTGTTGCAACAACTGTGGGGCAATTGTTCTTTGGAATCATGTTGTAGGGAAAATAACTGAAACAATACATAGAAAAATCCTCACTGCATTTCTAAATAATATGGAGAAATCATTGGAAAGCCTCAAAAGATGAGTTTGGAGGAATCGTGCTTTCCCTGCAAGGCACACATAGTGTGTGCTTACTCTCTGGTTCCCCAGGGCTGCTTCCCCACCCAGCTGGGGAGCACTGGACCAGTAGGGACTTATGTCTCCATCTTTAATCTTTCCAAAGGCAGGTTCATAATAGTCACTGGCTCTTGACACCATGAGAACAGGAAAACAGCCGAGAGCCAGCCTGTGCCTTGGGGCTCACAGTGCTATTAGATAGAAGGACCCTGGTGACACCCGTGTCCTGCTCACTAACGGTGATGTCAGACGAAAGTCGTGCGTGATCCTGCAGGGTATGCTCAGTTCCAGGCCAGTGGCTGAAATTCAACAACAGCAGTAGCCATCAAATTTATTCTCTGGATATTTCTAATGAAATCCCCTCTTTACAAAACCAGAGCACTATCTGCAGAGACTTCTCCCCAAACCAGTATGCATAGTGAAGCATTTGAAAGCAGTAGCCGCACCAAGACCTTAGGTTTTGAGAACAAAGTCTGTCCCCTCTCTAAATGTGTAAACTGGGGTGAATCAGCTGCAAAAGATCTTCCCAGCTCAAGTTGAGTTAAATCCAGTGAAGCCTGGGTACCAGCATTTTCTTTAACAGAGTCAAATTCTCCCTCACCTGAAAGCTTTGCTTTGATGTCCTCTCTTTGCCTTAAACAGGCACAGAGTTGATAAAGTAGTGGGTTAGAAAGACCTTGTCATTGTTTTCATAATTCTTCATTTTCCTTCCATGAAAGGCAACAAGATGTGATTTTTGCAGCCTGCCAGAGGGTCATTATGCAATGCATATTTGCAGATACTTGAAACTCATAGCCAGAGAAAACGAGGCACTTGAAGCCAAATAATGACTTTTTAAAAGAAAGAAGTGTTTTCAATAGTTTGTTTTTATTTATAAGAGCCCATCTTTAAACTTGCCAGTGAGAGGTAAGAGGCAGATGCCCATCCCATGACTGGTCACAGGGTGTGGGTTTTTTCTCTTCATACATCTGGAATTCTAATTAATTGAGGTAAGATGATTCACTACGTACAGCTTGGCCTTTCCTCACCCTAACTCGGTCTCTGGCCCACTGGGGTGGCTCCAGGGGCTTCATGACTAGCAAACCCTCACCTCTTTCCCAGTTCTCAGGGGTACTCCTGATGCTGGCCTGCTCTGTATCTGATTCCTTCCCTGTGCCCCAGGTTTTAACCACACAGATCTCCAAATGTACTATGTACTGGTGTGGAGGTGGCCAGACTTCCCTCCTCCTGCTTAGTCTCTGCTACTGAACCTGAGTTGGGAGTCCTGGCCACAGTGCCTCTGTGTCTCAATGCTTGCTCCTTGGGGCTATTGCTGCAAGTTTCCTTTTGGGACAGTAGGACAAAGAAGTGACATGGCATGTAAAATGGAGGGGTAGAGGAAGGAGAGATGGGCAGACTTAGGGGCAGTGTCGTAACTGTGAGATGACGGTGCCTGGTTCAGAGCTGAGTAGGCACAGGGAATGTTGGAGATGTGGTGACAATCTTGAGGAACAGCTTACTATGACTGGGTTTCTGGATGTAGAAAAATGAGAGCAAGTCAGCTCTGGGAAGCGGGGAGATGGCACTACCCCTGACAGGAGTGTAGATGCTGAAAATTGGGATTCGTTGGCATATTTGAACGCAGTTTAGAGATGAAGGAAATACCCCTGAGGGAAGCTCAGCAGGTGCCTGGTGCTGCCTATGTTCTAGGAAATAATGGCTGATCAAGGGGAAGAGTCTGAGAGCCCTGTGGTCTACTGTCATCGGTGTGTTACTGTGAGAACCACCGGAGATGACCTCCCACATAGTGAGATTTGTAGCATGATGTAACAGAATCCTAAGTCACCTTAAACATCCTCTTGACATCATGAGTCACATTCTCGATACCACTATAGGCAGAAAAGGAGTACTGTCTCCATAGGCGAACCAGCCATTGTTGGACTCTGGAATTGGTGAAAAGTTGCCTTTTGGGGAAGTACCTTTTCTGCCATCAACCAATTAATTACCTGTGCTCTGCTTACTAAAGCAGCACACCTGGACTTCTCAGATTATCTAGCACTTGAAGGCATTTATCCTGTAGCTCTGTTCAAGCTGCATTCATGGTTTCTAAGCATGTCCCTGGGGACCTGGTTTCCAGTTTCTCATCATACTGGTGCTGAGTTTTTCTGTGCATCCAACAGAAAGACTGTAATATGCTGGCCTCTTGGGGTATGAGACATTTTTCTTACATAAATTCCACTCCTGCTTCCTTATGTGTCTCGACTGCAATCCTGGGCACTGCCTCAAGCTGAATAGGCAATCCACTAACCCTCACAGATTTTTTTCCCCCATACAACTAGGTCTGCCGGTTTTTTTCTGTTCATGTCTGTGATTGATTTATATCTAAATACCGAGCTTTGCATTTTTCCCCTCATTGATCAGACCCAGAGGTCCAGCCTCAAGTTGATGAATTTTGTTTTGTTTATCATATTAACTGTTGGTGCTAGTGTTTTATAACACAAATTTAATAAGCAAAACTTATCTGTCATAGATGGAGAAGGTGAGTGGGACAGTGATAAGGCATACATAAATTGATGCAGCCTGCATGTTGACAGAGATGGATTAGGACACTTGGGGCCATCTTTCAGTCAGTGGGGGAGATGCCCGACTCAACCATGCAGCTACCTTTCTTAATTGGGTTCAAAAGTCTTTCCTGAAATCAAGATAAGCTTCATCTGCAGTAATTGCTGGAGATGTGGGACCCAATCCCCTATTGTCTTCTGGATAGATTATCTCCCTTTTATGGATGAAGAGATAATCTATAAAATGGGAAAACTAGAGAAGAATAAAAAACAATGAATAGTGTTACCTAGCACTTGGTGTGTCCAGTATTAGTAAGAATCTCCCCCCCCCACACACACACAAATCCATTGATCTTCTAACTTAAAGATGTGTAGTTTGCCATGACCTGCTTATCTCGATACTACCGGTTCCTTTATTATGTTTTATACCAAAGATCGAACCCAAGGGTGTTTAACCATTAAACCACTTCCCTAGCACCCCACCACCACCTTTTGGGACATAGGATTTTGCTAAGTTGCTTAGGGCCTGAGTTGCTGAGGTTGGCTTTGAACTTTTGATCCTCCTGCCTCAACCTCTCTAATTCTCTGGGATTATAGGTGTGTGCGGCTAATAACTTATAATGTAACTTCCTTTTCTAACTGCTTGAGACATTCCTTTAGAATTTCTCTAGACAATTTGTTAGGTATCTTTGGGTTTAATAAGCTGTAGGATATGATTGTTTGGACTTCATCAGTTCAAACTTCTCCCTTTGGTATAGTTGTTATCTGCCTGACTTGGCTGTGCACCCACAGACCTGCACCATGAGAGACTTTCTAGGTCTCATCCCTGCTTCTGAATTCTCCAAGAGAGTCCCTGGACAGCAGCTGAGTGTTTGCCAGTTCCCTTTGCATCTTCAGTTTTTCAGGGTCTTCATACTTTCATGGTAATGCACCTTCGGTCTTTGGCAATTTGTTAACTATGAGTTTTTCTTGCTGCTTTGTATGGTGACTGTCTTCCTCCCCTCCCCTGTTTCATGGAGGCCATTGCTGGCATCCTTCCTATCTTTCCTTGCTGGAAGGAGAACTGTCCCTCCTCAGACTTCAGGCCACTTATTTTCCTACAACCCTAGCTCCATGATGATTTTTTAAAAGTTAAGATTTTAATGATTATTTGGCTTTTTCTTCTTAGTTCAAGAGTGATATACTCTTTCCAGCTTTCTAAGTAGAAGTTCAATTTTGAAAGTTGAACTGTCAATATATTTAATACTTTGAGGTATCTACTCAATAAATTCTATATGGTTCAGCCAAAGGAAGTTACTATAACATTAGTTCCTTGAATTGTCCTATTGTTGTAAATCAATCCTGGGTACTTAATTTTGTTTATTGCTTCCAAGTTACTTAAATTAATATGTATTTCATTAAGACGAATTAGGTTAACACTAATTTTTATAATGAAACTGATACTAGATGGAAAAAATTTAATTTACTAGTGTAAAGTTCTATTTTATGATTATTAGGGTATATTCTTCAGTGTAAAACTCTAGAAATACAAAAATGTCTTTAAAAAATACGCCCCCCCCCCCGAAAAAAAGTGCTACCAAATAAAGATTAACTTTTGGTATCTTTCTTCCTGGTTTTTGTTCATTGAGTTTGGCTTATACTATAAACTCTATATTATAAGCATTTCCCTGTTTTTAGGCATTAATTATTTGATAATATTCTATGTGATCTTCTGTCATGAATGTACTATATTTTTCTTGTATTAAATAATCAAATCGTTTGAATTCTATATCATATTTAAAGAGCCTTGCATCTTAGGTGATGAAAGCCTATTTTGTAAGTATAGTTTTGCATTTTTTGTCCTTTTTTTTTTTTAACTTGGGTTTTTAAACTCTGCAGGGTTTTAATGGTGCATGCTCGTGCTGTTGGTGTGAGGGCTACTATGGGTACACGTTGTCCCCTTCCCCTCTGGGGCTATTGCTTTTCTGCTGTTCCTGGTGTTCACGTGCAGAAAACTTACTCGATTTCTAAGATTCCCCCATTGGTGATCATCTCAGTAAGAGAAATAACTGGGGAAAGGAGGTTTCACAGTCCTTGTTTTTGCAAGACAGTGAAGTGAGAGGCCAGAGGTTAGTCCAGCCCTTGATGGGGCAGACCACAAAGGCACCCACTGTCTAGGGCAAGTTTCCAGTTTCTGTAGTGCACCCTGGAATGGTTGGCTTCAGGAAGTTGGTTGTAGCTCCTTCAGTCTCAAGAGGCTTCTGGATTAACCAGAACGGCATCTTAGCAAGTCACATAGATGCTGTCTCCATGGGGACAAGGAACAGCAGAAGGGATGGGACTTGGATGCTGCTTCTCATGGTATCCAGGGCCTAGCAGCTGAAGAAAGTACAAATGTGAGTTTCTAACCTGGAAGAATATTCAGAATGATGCAAAAACTCCGGAGCAGCCAGTGTGCTGTCTGAGAGGGACACTATCCTCTTCTACAAGAAGTGGGGAGCGGAGGCGCCCGTCAGGTAGACCTCTACAGTTGCCCTGCAGGCTCTGTTTTGCCTCTGCCAGAGCTGACAACCCCCTTTCCCATGGGCTTCTGCCTCTCTCCACCTGCCAGCACTTACCTGCCAGCCCTTCTCCACCCACTTCAAGGAGACTCCAGCGAGCTGGCTGCCAAACCCTTCTAACAGCACCTTCACATACCTGAGGCTAGTTGTTGTCCATTGGCATGTTTCCAGAAAGTTCTTTAATGTTGATTATTACTTGAAAAATATTTGTTATATATCCCCAAGACTTAAGTTTTGGTTAGAATCTCCATGGAATAATGGAAAGAATTAGACTGGTCTGTGATTTTTTTTTTCCCCCCCTTTGGCTTCTAGAAATTAGCTGTGTGATGTTATGTATGACCTCCTAGAAGGTGAGTTTTGCACCTAAAACTGGGAATGCTGCTAGCTGGAAAGGCATCTAACCTTGCCAGTTTTCCTCAAATACTTCAGCAAATCCTCTCAAGACATTCCTTAAGGCAGTATTTTAGTGTAGGGGTTTTGGTGTTCCTTCATTAGCTATGAAAGAGTGGGTTAATATGTTACATTTTATTAACTGTCTTCACAATTACCTTGAGTATCCTAAGGGGAAGATGGAAAAGTGACTATTTTCTGGTTGTCATTTGGACTTTTTTTTTTGAAGTGAACAAAACCACCCAGAATTTTTCCTCAATAGAAGGAAATATTAATTTGTAGCACTGTGTATTTTGTTAATTATTTTGGATAATAGATTGTATCTTACTTTCTGCAGGATTTCTTTTATACTATTTATATTAATTGGTAAGAACTCAAGGGCTTCCTAGTCTCACTTGGCAACTAGGCTCTTCACAAAGTCTGTTCCCTTTCTGCAAGTTGTCTGGAGTCAAAGCAGGTGGCCCTCAGGCTCTGAGGCCAGAGCACATGGATTTGGTACAGGCAATTGCTGTCTTAGCAGAACTGCCAACCCTGATCACAACTCTCCCTCTTGGATACTTGCAAGTCAAGGCCCAGAGTTCTATACTTAGGTAATATGTTTGGATCTAGACTTTATTTATGATAAGATGTTGCGTGCAATTTAATAGAGATTGAGAAGGGAGAGATTTGGACCAAGAGATTTCTGTTGGACTATTTGAGAGTTAATAATCATAAAGGCTTTTTTAAGGGTCTATTCCAAGCAATATGGCAATGAAATAAAAAGTTTAAGGAACTCTTAGACATATACCTTAAGTGGATAGAATTATTATTTTTTACTTTTAAGCAGTATACAACATTCTAAAATGCTGGTAAGCTTGTAAACAAAATGGCAAAGCTTTATAGTTTAAATTATCTTACCAGTTCCCAATTGTTTTAACAACCAGAATCCATTTATATAACATATATTCTGTCTTCATGGAAAATGAAACAAATAAAATCGAGCATGTTTTTCTAACCCATTTTGTAATTTAAATCCAGAGGTTTGGAAATTGTTGTTTTTTTTTTATGGTTGTTGGATTTTTAGAAGAGGAATTAGGACTTTGAAGGTTTTTTGGAAGACTTTTATTTCTACTTAATGAGCAGCATATTTGACCTGCTAAGTGCAGTTCTTGTGTTTCCCTAAGTATAATAAAACATGAGAGTTCTAGTTTGTTTTGTGAAAGTATTGAGAAATGGGCTTTTATTCCTTTCCTGTACATCTGGTTGTAACATTTTATCCAAAACCTAAGTACCCAGGTTCTGAACAGGCTGACTCCACATCCTCACTGGAGGTTAATCTAGAAAATAAAATGGCATCAACACTATCCTGCTATCCCTCCTTCTGGCCAGTGTCTCCCTGAAAAAGAGAAGACATTGTAAACCTAAAGTTATTTATGGACAATGGAGGCTCAGCTTCTGGACAAGGCTTGACCTGGCCAGTGTTGATTTCCTGGGTCAGCAGGCATCTCTGTTCCTCTGAAGGCTCATGGTCTTTGTTTTATGCTAATGAGGAACAGGGTGTGCAAAAATGATAGCTGTGACGAGGTAAAGCCCCGCTCGGTCATCCGCAACGTGTACCACATCACGAAGCAATCTGCAATGATTGATAGTGGCCATGTTCCTCTCCTCTGTACTGTACTACATAAAGGGACTGTCTGATTCCTGTTACATACTGAGATTTTAACTTCATCTCTTATAATAAAAATAACGTTTTGTTATTCTAATGGGCAAACTTCAAATGGAATACTAGCCTTCCTTAGAATGTAAATACAACTTAGGTTACAAACCTGAAGGGCAGAGTCTAGTGCCTCAGTATAATTTCTCCAGACGGAGGAAAGTGGTATTATTTGTGCAAACAGGAGCCCAGATGCCATCACACGGCTCGGCAGCTCCATGGAAGTGTGACAGCCCGCTCTGAGCCTCCCTGTTATCCATACTCCAGGAACTTCCCCCTGGGAAAACTGTTTATCCTCGGCTACCTGGCTCTGAGGGTCTGCAGTACAAATATTCTTAGTCTGTATGATGTGGTGGGTCAGGGTCCCTTTGAAGCAGCTGTGTGGTCATCTCCTTGAAGTCGATCCTGGCTTTGTTACTCCTTCACAGAACTGGCTGGGTGCTGGGCATCTGGAAGCCGCTGCTAATGCTGAAAGTGAAAGTGGAGAACTTTGGGAGGTAACTTAAATGGTGTCAGCCAGTTCACTGCCACCCAGGTCTGAGTTCCTTTCATGACGGCCTTTGCAAGCACTAGCAGAATCTCCAGAGATGGGGGAATTGGCTCCTACCTGATAAGCTAGTTTTTCTTTGGACCCATTATGCAGATTCCTTGTTGCCTATGGCCCTGTCTGTCACTGCTCAATCTTTCTGTAGCATCAGATGCTCCCTGACAATGAAGACTGGTTGTCATGGATTTCCTCTTGGGGCTGGAAGGGCAGGTGTCTGAGCATTGGATCACCATAGCAAAACCTTCCATTACACTATCAAGGGGCGCCTGGAACAGCTGAGAATCAGATTCAGATGGACAGATTCTTTATGAAACGTTTGGGATGCTGTCAGTTCCAGGCCACACAGTGATGTGCACTCTGGCATCTGTGTGGCCTCCTCCCACTCCTCCTTGGTGATACTCTTGGTGCTACTTTAGGTCTGTCAGTGCTCTCTGATTTTTCTTCCCAGCTGGTGTGGGCTGGGACTCTCAATAGCTGCTCCTATGTAAATGCATCCACAGTTGGCACAAGTGGCATCAGGGTTGGATTTTCAAGAGCTTTGGGGTGAACAGTATATGTGGACCTGGAGGAGTTGGGGTGTGGTCCCCATGGAGGCTGTTCTAAGCTTTGGAGGTTGTTGACTGCATCCCGGATACGTGAGGGCATCAAATTAAGCAATTTCTGGATGAATGAGTTTGTCATAGAATTTTTAGTTGTGCTTTGTATTATTTCCAAGGCTGTGCAGTAGTGCTAGTAAGGAATTTCTGAGGAGGAGCCCCTGAATGCTTTTTGATGATTAGTTAGGACACGCTTGCAATTCGGGCTGGGTGTTTTCACAAAATCAACGTTCTGATGCTTTCTTCTTTCTAGTTCAACTATCTGATAAATTTGCTATTAACTTACATAGTAAAACTTCCTAAAGTACATGAACATAAACTTAGACTCAATAGAAGCCAAATTCATAGAAACCTAAAATTATGAATCATAAAAGTTTAGGAACCTTTAAAAAGTAAAACTACAGTGCCAAAAGAGCTCCAAGCAGCCTTCACAGCAAAGGAGAGGATAATATGAATAGGCATGTTGAAACTGAGGGGAAAGGAAGACTTGGCTAGAAAACAGTGGTTTCTTCATTAGCCTTGGAAGGGAGAGTGGCTTGGGGATTCTGCGTGCCTGAGACCATGTAGGTCAGGGCCCCGTGACCTCAAGAACCCTTGGAAGTGAACCTTTATGAGATGGGCATGGGGGCCCCTGCTGAGACCCGCTAACAGGGTAGGTGGGGTTGGGCAGCAGCCAGGTTCTTTCCCAGGGAGGCATTGAGAAGGTTTAAACCACATAATAACAGTCTACCCACTGAGGAAGTCGCCAAGCTTGGACTTGCTAGGATTTTTATTTACATGAAGCAATTTCTTCAGCTCTAAGTGTATAAAATAGTTTATTATAGCATACCTTTCCTCTGGTACCCCCAGCCTTGTAACTGTTGAGAAAATACTCTCAAATTCACTCTATTCCAGTCGGGAAGCAGAGGAGCATTTGGGGAAGAGAGCAGAAACCCTGTAACGAGTTCAGGGTCCTCCAAGGCTGATAGTCTCCTGCGTGGGGAGGACGTTCCTGAGGATGATGCCCACGGTGCTACGTGCCCTCCGCATGATTGTGGTGGGGCCTTGGCTCACCTACAGACTCCAGAGGTGGTAGCTGGAGGCCAAGAAGACTTGGTGCACACATTATCAGGGTGTGACGGGTTGGAAGGAGGAGCCTCAGGATGTGCTGGTTTGCCCTTTACACACAGTACTGATGAGCAGCTCCTCTTGGGGCAGTGTCTCTACTGCTCCGTAGCTGTGTACTGAGGGACAGCAGGGGAGGGGCAGCAGGTGAACACATGTGTGCTGGGCAGCCCTTCCTGCTTATATCTCTGGATTCCATATGTTACATCAAAAATACTCCAAAAGTAATCATCAGTACTGAACATAAAAGACTCTTTTATGGGGGGAGGGCATTATTACTGAAATATCACAGTATAACAACCATTTGCATAGCATTTATATTGTATTAGGTGATATTAGTAATTAAGTGTGTATATAGGACATGCAAATACTGTTTTATCTAATTCCACCCATGGACTGTGGTATTCATGGGGTTTTTGAAGCCAATTCCCAGTGGATACTGAAGATGACTGCATAGCCGATTCAGGTCTTGCTAAAGGATGTAAAAAGACAGGTGTGGTTGTGAATGCCTATAATTCCAGTGACTCGGGAGGCTGAGGCAGGAGGATCACAAGTTTGAGGCCAGCATTGGGAACTTTATGGGACTCTGGGTCAAAAAACTAGGGATATGGGGATAATGACTTGTGGTTAAGTGCCTCTGGGTCCAATCCTTAGTACAAAAAAAAGTGAAAAGACTTAAAGGATGATTAATCTGTGATGTGGTATTAGCCAAGGGCTCTTCAGATGGTGTCATGGAAGCGTTTTCCATGAGGGGATTCTTTCCAGCCCTGAAGGATGAGAAAAATGCCAGGCCTGGCGGCGGGGCGGGGGGTCTAGTTCCAGGCAGAGAACAGCAAGAAGGAGCTGAGTCATGAATAAACTTAGTCTATGAAAAACACCCACCTAATTGAAGAGCCAATGGAGGTAGTAAACTGAACAGGAGTGGAGGTGATCAGAGGAGGCTGGAGACCGTACAGAGGCCAGGACCTAATGACTTGAAGAGTCACTCAAGTTGCTGGCCATGACAGGGTCTAGGGATGGTGAGCAGGAGGGTCCAGTGTTCACTCTGGCTGCAGTGTGGACGTTGGAGGCACAAGACTGGGGCTCAGATAGGAGACTAGTGACCAAGACTCAAAGGAAACTGTCACGTGCTGCTGGAAGTTGAGATAAATGGGCTCAGAGAAGTGACCTTTGGGATCGACAACATGGAGTCCACTGTGGGTCTTGAAAAGACAAAAGTGGTGGTGGTAGTCCCATGAGATAGGGTTGGAGAGTCGATGTGAAGTTAGAAAGGGCACTCGGGGGCCATAGTCACTTTTCAGGGAAGTTTTTCTATGAACAGGAGTTGAGAATCCTTAGGGCACTGGCTGGAAAGAGATGTGGGATCAAGGAAAAGGTAGTTTCTTAGGTAAGACAGCAGAAAAAAGACAAGGGGACAGAGGTGCTCATGGTTTTAGAGAAGTACCTTGGTGTAGGTGGTGATCTGTTCCCTGTGGACTTCCTGCTCCTTCCCTGCGGTTAACTGGCATCACCTTGTGTCCCTACCACTTTTTTTGAGAGAGGGAAATTTTTAATTTTTTAGTTTTTGATGGACCCAACATCTTTATTATGTGGTGCTGAGGATCGAACCCAGTGCCCTGTGCATGCCAGGTGAGCAGGCTACCACTGGAGCCACATCCCCAGCCCCCTACCACTTTGATGTGAGCAGATACCTCGGGGAGGCACTGGCTCTTCCTCTTGTGCAGAACAAATGAAGATGATGTAGCTGATTGACCACAATATGGCAATAGAGGCTCAAGGGTAAATGAGGGGTCATTGAGTGACTGACCTGTTAGTCAACTGGTGGATTCATTCAATGAGCACACATCTCCGCGTCCACTACGGGCCAAGAGCAGTTTTAGACGCTGGAGAAGCAATGTAAATAAGCCTCCTTCTTCCCTTGAAAGAATTCAGTGCTTTGGAGGTTGCAGGGTGGGCACCAAAAGGCATATGGCTTGGGCAGAGCGTACAGTTCAAGGTGGGCTTGTTTCTTACGTGTACATCTGAACCCATTTCTGGGAGGTGGGTGGTGTGTGAGCTCCCTGAGAAAGGAGGTTCTTAGAAGAAAGGTTCAAGGGAAGGGGGATTGTGGGCAAGGGGTTGCGACACCATAGGGGCAATGGGCAGGGAACAAACCTGGAAACCCCATGCCTGTCACAGCCCCAAGGCAGAAGATGCTGGAATTGGGAATCATGGCAGCTCATTTTGGGAGGTGTGGCATGCTCTCTGGGAGAGTGACCTGTGGCCTCCTGAGGGCAAATCCTACCTTGGTGAAGGAGATATCTGAAGTCTGTGTGGCCCCTCACAACTGCAGAGCGTGAGGGGCCTAAGAGCGTGGGTTCCTAGGTCCCAGGGATCCTCCTCCACCTTCTCAAAAATGGGTGATCTGGCTTAGGTTACCCAACCTGGCTGTTGTGACCCAGGTCATGTCATTTAACAGTGTTGCTGGGATCAAATGTGGTAATCAACCGAGTACACACTGTCCCATTTGCTGGAACCTGTGAGGTGTATACTGTGCAGCCAAATGTCCCACATTCAAATTCTGGTTCTATTTCCTATTAGCCCTGTGACCATAGACACGGTCCTTTGTGCCTCAGTTTCCTGGTCTGCACAATGGGGAAAATACTCATCTGTCTCCCGATGCATCCCACGAGAGACTAGTGAAGGAATCATCTGTGTAATTGCTGAGAGGAACACTGAGGCCCAGGAGGTGCTGGGTGCTGATTACGGTTAGCAGAGTGCACTCAAGTCCAAGGCCATGTGTGCACTGCCTAATGGTTTTGTTTTTTCCCTCCAGTTCCGCCTGGTGGTGAAGACAGCCCTGAAGCTGCTGCTGGTCTTTGTAGAGTACTCGGAGTCCAATGCACCTCATCTCATTCAGGCTGTCTGTGCTGTTGACACCAAAAGAGGTGAGCAGTGTGTTTGCCCCTTAGGCCAAGGCAAAAACGTCTGTGGGGAAGATTCCACGTCTCGCAGCAGAATGAAGGATTGGTGCCATTTCCTGTATGGACATCTCGCTGCAGGAAAAACTTAGGATGATCAGTACACAGAGATCGGGGCTGGAATGTGCTGGGCTGATGAAGGCCAAGTGCAAGAGCCTCCCCAGGGTGGTCAGGCCCTGCTTGCCTTTACTCTTTCCCAGCTCCCACTGAAATCCACAGAGAACCAGCATCATGGCCTCTTCCTCTCCCCGCTCCACAGCACTTTCTTGATCCTGACTCCTAGACGTTCCTCAAACCTTATGCCTCTTTTCTCAGGCCACCCAGTGTCTCTCATCACCCTGAGTGCAGTTAGAAGATCTTCTAAAACAGATCTGATCATGTTCCTCATCTAAAACCTGCCATCAGCTCCCATGCCTACTGTGTGAAGCCCCGCCCCATGATACCCTTCACCTGGCTTAATGAACCACCTGCCACTCATTTCCTGTCTGCTCTGCACCATCAATTCCCATCTTATTTGGGTGCTCTCAGGAACCTAACATGTTCATTGCTGTATTGTCACCATTGCTGGTGTGCCCTGCTCACGGGCAGGATCTGTTTCCAAGCTTGGTGTCCTAGCTCCACCCCCCACTCCCACCCCTGTCTGAGCTGGCAGGTGGCCAAGAGCAAATTCTAGATATGGGTTAGTGTGTGCCATGGTAAGGCCTCTCTAATGGCATGAAGCTGACACTAAAATGCTGGAGATTTTATTCTGTCTTCCTCCTTAATGGAACCCAATTAGGACTTTTCTCTTCATGATTATAACAGTAACATTACTGTAGAAAACTTGGGGAAAAAAAAGTGTAAAGAAGACGATCAAAAATCACCTTTGATCTCAACAAAGATGATAATGAACATGTCGATGTATTTTCTTACAGCTGTGTGAGTGAGCATATGCAGAGTTCTGTACAAATCTGCCTAGATGTGACAGTCGGGAAGAAACAAGGGGCCTAATATCGCTTTCAGTTCAATCCAGTTGTGTCTGAGTCAACATTACTCTGAGATATCCTGTAAGAAGTTGAATCCAAATGCAAAGGGAGGTAGTTTCCTAGTTACTTCGAAAGTTAGGATATAAGTTAATGCAAGCCATTCAGGATCCTAAATTGGGGCTTCACGAACACACAGGCAGACATCAGCCCCAGGCACGATGGGTCCAAGCCAGGAGACAACTCCAGGCCTCAGTGTGGGTGTGTGATGAAGAGGAAGCTTAGTGCACAGACAGGGTCTGGGAGGTGGGTCCCAGAAAGGGCAGGTTTCCCACCACCACAGCATCTTGCCACCTGGTGCCAGATAAGAGCCTTTTGGCCAAAAGCAGATCCTGTGCTAGCCAAGAGTCCTTAATTAGGATGGCTGATGGCTCAGAAACCAGGTCTGGTTTTTCCAAGCAAGAGGTGGGCGTTTGGGAAGATAGTAAGGCCGCTCCTTCCGTTTGTTCTTGGAGGAATTGTTCTCCATCCTCCGACTCTGGAGGTTACATTAGGACAATTAATGGGCTCTGTCGTCTTGTTTTAGATTTCAGGTAACATATGGGCTCTTGCCATGACAGCATGTTAGATGGGGGAGCTTTCTCATGACCTTGGGATCATTCTTTGGCTTTGCTGAGCTGGGAGCTCAGCCTCCTTCCTTGGACTTCACATTTCATAAGAGGCCTGTTGAGAGTGGGAATGATCCTGAGATTAACCCAGGACTTGGTGCCCCACATCCAAGACTCATCCACAGCCCTAGCCAGAGGCACTCTGCTGTCCTGAGTGTCTCCACCAAGCCAACATGATGGCCATCTTTTTCAGTTAGTAAAAATAGAACAGCTAACGGATTGTTTTCTCAGCTTTGTGGGGTTTTCTGCCCATAAAATGCCTTATACTTTTGCCAACTGCTATCATCTGTCTGCTACTGCACTAGCAATGAAAAAAAAAAACAAAACACTAATGGAACTCAGAAATAGCTTATCACACGTGGTTCAATAGCATGTTTCTTTATGGACATGTGTGGTCTTGGCTGTGATTTTATAATACATACATATAACATCATCCTATTTTACTGCTAGTAAAATTATTCCATAATCCTATGATGGAATTAAACATATAAATATGTCATGGTTTTCTGCAGAAAGCAACATGACTGCCAGGTGTGTTTCCACCTAGGATTTAGAGGCAGCTCTCCAGTTCTCACATGGACCAGAGAGCAGCCCCAGGTGCCAGAGGTGACCAGGGGCAAAATGAGCATGTTCCTTTGTGCACACATATACAAATAAGCCATAAATTTTACTCAAGAGTTGCTTTAGATTCCTTCCCCAGAAGGGTGAATGGCATGCTATAGACAATCCTTTAAAAAAAAAAAAAACTAGAAAAACTGTCAGATTCAAGGAATCAGCACATAAAACCAACAAAATAAACTATAGGTCCTCAAACATCATTACCACCTCAAGCAAATGCAGTTGGTCCGGAACAGAGTCCTCTGATTGCTCTACAAACATCGTGCAATCATGCATGGTTGCCTGTGGTTTAACCAGAAGGCTCATTCTACAGTGTAGCCAGTTTGCTCTGTGGCCTAGAATGGTCCACTTAAAGAACAAGGATAAAATCTGAGGTGGTCAGATTCCATATGGGTAGTAATTATTATTTATGAATGACTGAAAATTTATATTGCCTCATTTGACCCAGGCAATTGGACTTCCATTCAAGAGCTAGAGTAAAAAGGTTAATTGAAGTTAGTCCCTGGGCATGGCTTGTTAATGCACCTATTTTGCTGGGTCCCCTAGATCATCTTCTCTTTTGTTTGCATTTGCATTTTCAAGCCACTTTCCCCGTCTGGTGACAGGCCTGGCCTGGTGGGAAGAAAGGCAGCAGAGCTCCTGTAGCACTTGAGGGGGCTTCACTTTGTCACTTGTCACTTGAGGGGGCTTCACTTTGTCACTATATCAGACTCCTTTTCTTTGAGGTCTTCCCTATGGTGACTGACAGGGTGTTGGTCAAGAACTCGCTGCTCGCTGAGCAGGGGACCTCCCCTCCGTTTGCCTTTCCCACAGAGGATGGGGCAAGGAACCAGACAGGGTAACTCATTTCAAAATTTCTGTCATAAATCTCAGGTCATATTAACTTGGCTCAGCAAAGCTTTTGAAGTTCTGTTTTTCATTTGAATGTAAAGTGATGAGATATGACATAATTCTTAAACACGTGTCACACATGATTAACGGGGTTGGGAGGGTGGAGTTCGGCCATCCTTTTAGGCGATCTGTTTCTGCTTGAGAACATACTGATGGGTGAGGAATGTTCAAAGCCTGGTGGAAACTCGAGGTTTACAGAACTCCAGCTCCATCTCTGCTGTTCTTTACAGAAGTGCCTCTGGGGTGTATATCCATTATGGAGAAGGGCATGGAGCACACCAAGAGAATCTTCTGTTCAAGTGTTAGGCCAGCTTGTGTGTGAATTGTGCTGCTGTCTTACTTTAGTTTTAACAGAGGCGAGTAGGAAAGTCTTGAGCCATTTCTCTCTGTTTATTCTGGGTTAAGAGAGGCCCTGTGCTTTGGTGATACGAGAGAGCTGGCTCAGGAGTCTGTAGAAGGTCAGCCCTTGGGTAACCGTGGATGTCGCCACCAACCACTACCATCATAATTATAGCCACTGATGTTCAAGTGCCTGTTGTGTAACAGGATCCTCCATATCTTCATGTATACTCAGTTATTTGGCAAGTATCAGCCGTGCGTATGCAGACATCAAGAAATGACAGGCTTACAGAGCCTGTACTCCACCGTTTGGGGAGTAGGGGCAGGGGCGGGGGGAGAGAGATAATAACTGTTTTCCAACTATCCTGTCATTGCTAAGGAAAAGACAAAGTGCTTTTTTTTTTTTCCCCCCTCGGTGACACCTTGAAGAAATACCGCAAGGTAGATGCTTCCACATGAGTCTTCTGACTTCACCTTCATTCCACTGCTCTGGGGACCAGTTCTGTCTTACCTAAAGAGGTGGGGTTGAAGAGCTTATTTCGATTTAAAACTGCCCCCAACACACATAGTGGGGAAGATGGAGAATGAGCTTAGACTAATTGGTACTGATGGGGCAGCTCCCGAGAGTCCCAAGTGCTGGTGCTTCACACAGGTCTAGCCTATGCCCCACCAAAGTTGTTTTTGTTAAACCCAATGTTTTCTCCCCTTCGCCTTCATTCTAAATGGTACCAAACTATCAAAGGGAAGAGAGCATTCATCCCAGAGGCATGTAAATATATGCATGTTCCCAGACTTAAAATCCTTAAATGATAATAGAATCGGGAACCATAGATGAATAACACTTTTCTCAGTTAAAGTAAGCTGTGTTTGAGTGTTCTAATCATAATGGATTAGATGGTGTGCACGCACGCGGCACATAC
Organism: Callospermophilus lateralis; assembly: GCF_048772815.1. Classification (NCBI taxonomy): domain Eukaryota; kingdom Metazoa; phylum Chordata; class Mammalia; order Rodentia; family Sciuridae; genus Callospermophilus; species Callospermophilus lateralis. Next base: position 34,784,522 of record NC_135321.1, on the reverse strand, counting down.
ACATATGTGTCCGTGGGATGGGGTGGGGGGGCTGTAGTCTGGCTACTCTGGGCTGCAGGCCTCTGCTACTTGACTTTTTCTGAGCCCTGTTGCCTCTTTAGCTTCAAAGTAAGAAACCAGGAAGCAGTTCTGGGCCTGCTAGTACTACTAGAAATTCTTGCCTCCAGTGTGTTCTCCCTTATGCTATGTTCCTTTTAACCACAAGTGGGTAATACTCTGACATGTTTTATGCTGAGGTTTGGTGCTGTATGTGAATGATAAGCAAGAGCAGAGGCACTCGGCTCTTGAGCTGCACCTGGATGGTGAGACCATAGGCCTACTGACTGCATGATTGACTGTCTTGACGATTACTTTGGTAGGGTTTAAAGAACAACTACGCTGTGGTGTAGACTTAAAAGAACTTCAATATCAGCCAGGATAATTTGCCTACTAGCAAGGGAATGGAGCATGCCTTTGTGCTCAGTTTAAAAGGTCATGGAAGAGTGACTTGATAAGACTTTGTGTATCACTTGGTGGGAGAGCCAGAAGATCTCAATGTGAAGCTGAATCTGTCTCGCGTCTTTAATCCTCTTATTTCCTTACTGTGTGCATCTGCTGTCTCATTCTTTCAAAATTGCTCTAGCTTTACCCACTTCCTACAGAAATCTCTATTACTCTTCAGCATTTTATTGAACACATTATATGCCAGGTAAGAGCACAGAGATGAATAAGACAGGTATTTCTCTGACCTTGGGGAACTTGCATGTCAAGGCTGTTATCAGCTGTGAGTGACATAAACCATGCAAGGGTCAGTAGTTGGAAACTACTAAAGTTATTTCAATTTTACTTTCATCATGCAAAAATAAGCAGTGTCCCTTTGAGCTTTTATAAAGAGTTTCAGGTCCCAAACCAAGAAGCCAAGGGCAAGGCGATGCTTGCTTCACTTCAAACATTGCTCTCAGGCGTGGGAAGCCATGTCAGGAGAGTGTTTCCCCCTTTGCAATCTTGCCTTGTGGGTCCTGAATTTGATGCATTTTCTTGCCACCTCTGAGCCTGGGGAGAGCTGCTCATGGGCCTTCCCCTACAGAGGCCACTCATGAGCCACCTTTTGTCCTAAGCCCTCTGTAGCCACTCCCACTGCAAGATGCCTCCTTCACTAAGTGATGCGATTAGCTAAATGCCTGCCTCTCTTCAGCTGTTCTGTGCCCGTATTCTTATGTCTAACTGCTCCTGTAGATGGTAAACCTATTGCAGACAGCTGCCCACTAGACTTTGCAACTGGCTGCACAAAGAACTTCTGCATGCCATGGGACATTCAGAAAACACCTAGGGAGAGTTTTCCCTACCTGAGTAAAGTGTATGGCCCAAAAAGTTGCACACGAAAGGAATTTTAAAAACTGCATATTGGATATAAAGGGAAACTTTCAAGTGAGCAGATAATCATCTTGATGCTGGAGAATTTGATATTTGATTAAACAGGATGAAGCTGATGTGGTACAATGTTGCCTGCTAGGACATCTTAATTCTAAGCATGCTCAGGTCCACTCTCAGGATATTATCACACAAATTGGGCAGCTAAAAGACACTGCTGTGACAGGGGTGGGGGGGAATAGTCCTTGGATATCCTATGATGTGAACTGGATATTGTCAAATTTTGTTTCTAATGATTTTTGCTTCACTCATAGGCGTTAAGCCCTGGTCAAATATCATGGAAATCTTGGAAGAAAAAGATGGCGTTGACACGGAGCTGCTGGTTTATGCAATGACTTTGGTGAACAAGGTTGGTTGATGTGTTATGTATCAAATTGTGCCCTCAAAAGATACATTCATATCTTGACCCCTGTACCAGGTCCAATAAGTGACCTTATTTGGAATTAGGGTCTTAGCAGATGTAATCCAGTGAAGATGAGGTCATCGGGGTAGACTCTAATCTGGTGTGGTGTCTTCATGGGAGGAGGAAAGACACAGGGAAGATGATGTGGACACATGCATGCAATGAAATCAGTCATGTGAAGACCCAGAGATTAGAATGACATGGACATGAGCCCAGAAGTGCTGAGGACAGCCACCAACCATCCAGGACAAGGCAAGGAGGGAGCTTCCCGTCGAGCCTTCAGAGGGCACAATGGCACTGCCAATGCCTTAATAGCAGATTTTCAAATTCCTGCTTTAAGCCACCTAGTTCATGGCACCTTGTTTTAGTAGTCTGTATACTATTATGTAAAAACCTAGTTTTTCCTTCACAAGCCACACTGTGGAGACCCCCATCATGGCAACTGGAACCCCAGCTGCTTCACAGGAGAAAGCCTTTCAGGCTGTGCATGGTGTGTGTGGATGCCTACACGCAGATGCCTGTGCCCCTGAGGGTCTGTGGGTGTCTATATGCTTTTATGCTTTGGTCTTTCCTAGTAAAATGAGAAAGTTGACAGCAGAAATTTTGTGATTGTTATTCCTATTAAGGTAATTTTAGGGTATATCTTAAAAATATCAACAATTTTACTCTAAAGAAATAGTTCACAAAACAGGAAAAAAGTCTTTTGTTCCATGGGGAATTAAGTTTGGATTCCTTGGGCTGAGATGAGGTTTCCTGTGAATGGATCCCATCCTTCTTATATGAGAATGACTGCACCTTTGCACTCCTGTCTCCCCTTCACGTTCCTCTCTGGTCTCTGACTACTTGCAGGGCAGTAGTCATCCTTAGACCTAGAGATGCTTTGAGGCAGGGGGTCCCATAAGGACTAGATTTGGGACTGGAGCTCCTTTTTTGAATTGTTATACCCTGGACCTAAGGCATCCTGTCAATCACCCTGTGGACTTTCCTCATGTGCTCCAGCCTGTTGGGTGGGAGCCTTCCAACAGTAGTGATAATAAAGGCTTCAGAAAGATCCAGAATCCTGTCCTGGCATATAACTGGAGAGATGTTTGTCCTGATGAACCAAAGATGCATTTGTAGAGCAGTATAATTATTAGGAACCATTCTCACACTCAGTAGTAACGTGTGCCCGCTAGAAGGATGGAGGGTGTAGTCTGCTGTTTCCTTAGCAGTCTGGACTCTACATAGGAGCCTGAAACAGACCCCAGTGTTCAGAACAACTTGCCACACAGTTGGGGACAGGGTAGCTTTCTCCATGACTGGAGAGGTGTTGCTAAGTGAAAATACAATTGTTCTTTGACCAGATACCACAATAAATCCCAAAGAGACTTGAGAGTTTGATGTATCCCATTAAACTTGAGGGGGAAAAAATGTAGAAAAGGGGAGTTATATTTGATCTCTACTTGGTAAAGATGCCAACTTAAATTGAGACGGGCTGACTTTGCAAGAACAAGGAGTTTATTTGGGATAGCAAGGGATTGTAGTCTGGGATACACACACAATGGGAGGTCACAGGCACATTCTAAGAGGTTATGTTTAGAAGAACACAGAACTCCATGTAGGCTGTTCTGAAACAAAGATCATTAGTTGCAGGAGTTGGAGCGGGCTCATTGGGGGAGACAGCATTGTTAGCCAAGTATCCTTAAACAAACAGCTTATCTGGAACACTGCAGTTTTCAGGAATTCCTTGGATAGTTCATAACATGGGTATAAGTGCATGAAGGCCCATCTTTTGTGGCAGCCTGGCTCCATTCCGTTTAGGTTTGACATAATTCAATTTTGGTAGTGACAACTTTCACGAAGACTTTTTTACTAATGAAACCAATAAAAGGTTCCAATGGAAGGGACTTAAATGTCACTGAAAATTGTTAATGGTTTTGTTTGTGAAATGAAAAATCACAAACTACAGCTAAAAGGTAAAGGATAAACTATAAAATTGTTTGCCAGAAGCAAAAAAAAAAAATCTTAAGTACATTTTAGAACCTAGTAGAAAAATGAAAAATATTAAAGCAACTAAGAATAAAAAAAAATCAGTGAAACGAGACTTTTCTTCTGAAGTCACATGATAATGATTGCTTTTTAATGAAATGTCCCTTGTTGGTGAGCCCATAGGAAACTCGTATGTCCCTGATGAGAAAGGGATATTCACACAACTTTTCTGGTGCAAAGCCTTAAGAATTCTGCCACTTAGAAATCTATTTGTGTGCTAACTTCATGTGATTTGAAGCAATTTTATATATATTTTTTCCCTCAAATTAAGGTCCTCTATTTCCTGTCCTTTTTCTGTCACTGACATTGTTTTGTTGAAACACTAGAATCAGCAAAAATGGAATACTCTTGCCTGCAGTTCATCACAATCCATACCAATAAAATTGTCGTATTGGAAGAGGCCATTCCCAGTCATGTTTAGGATTGCAACAGCACTTGGGTGACATGGGAGCTCTTGTCAGCTGTTGACAAGGACACAGTGCATGGGACACAGTATGTGCCTCCTCTGCTGGATGTTGTGGCATTTAATGTTCGGGAATGCCTCCCTTGCTCCTTTTCTTGTGGCGATTCTCATTTTTTGTTCTGGCTCAGGAGAAGTCCAGAAAGGTCCTGGAGGATGTTCCTCCAAGTGGTAACCCTTTCCTTAAAAAGGTCAAGAGACTACTGCCACTCATACTGGGTTTGTTTTGTTTGTTGAATTGGAGGCCTGTTTATTGCCCCAGTGAGTAAGATGCTCTGAGATACCAAACAGAATAACAAATTGAAATGTTAAAATGGGTCTGGAAGAAAAAAAAATGCAGACTCTGAAATCTGGGAAATTATATTGCAAGTTGGGTGGTTTCTAACTCGTATTGATTTCAGCAAAATAAACGGTGGTGTAATAACGTGGAATTAAATAAAATTGACATTTTCATGGCAAAAACAAGGACAGCAAATCCTAGCCTGCCCAGGGTTCTGAGACTGAAGTGGGTCTCTTTGTTAAGAAGGGATTGTTAACCAGACTCATTATCCCCCGTCCCCCCTCCCTTGCCCTGTCCCTTGTCCTCAACCAGGGCTTCAGAAGACCAGAGGGAATGTGAGAAATTAACCCCTTCTCACCCTGATATTATGCCCTGTATTGACCCAGCTGAAATCCCCTTGATACTCCCCTATTCTAGGGGTCTCGGGTATGGATCAGTGTAAAATAAAATGAGGCCGATGCAGGGGCATGAATAATAGGAGAGGTTACTATGGGGCTGCCCTGGGGAGAGGAGCTGCTTCCAGGCCACGGGGTAATTAACCCATGTGGCGTTCATACTGAGTTTTTTGCCTGTGTTCTTACATTTTATTACTTTTTAAATAGCACACAGTAAAATGAACTTTTCCTTTTGGTCTGCAGCTCTTTGAATTTTAATGTACAGATGGGTCTCACCTTCAGAGTTAAGGGACTGATTTCATCTTCCCCCCCAGATTTTCCCCATGTTTTTTCATAGTGACTTCCTGACCCTCTTATCCGTAACTTTTGGCTATTCTCTCATCACTACAGTTTTGTCTTTCCAAGAACGTCAGATGCAGTCATATCCCTTGAGAGCCTGGCTACTGTCAGGATGATGCCAGAGATCCTTCCGTGTCCCTGCTATGCTGTTTTGGAGATATGTTGTGTGCTTATCCCTTCTCTGGAAGGGGGTTCGGTATATAAAGCTTCCCTTCCATGCACGACACTGCTGGGAATATTGGGGCATAGACTTTGCCATACTGATTTTATTCTACAAAAAGATTTGATGCAATCCATAAAAACCCAACAAGGGGGGAAATGTCCTTTAGGACATGTTTTCCTTTTAGGAGATTTCATTAAGGAATTCCTTGTCACAACCCCAAGCAAGACAAAAATCAGAAGGTGGGAGCTCCAGGTATCAGATGGCTCTTGTGGCATCTGAGGGCAAAGGTGGAAAGAAATTTGTTTCAGAGTCATCTGGCAAAACTGTCACCTTCATCAAATGAAGGCAGCCTGGCGGTGAGGGTGACAGGGTGCAACTTGGAGGAGAGGCCCAGGGACATGTGGGAGCTTGATAAATTAACTGAACTTGTTAGAGAATCAGATGAAAGTAGATAAATGCATGTTTCTGGGAAGTCTTCCCCACCCCCCATTACAGGCGGAAAAGGAAGCTGTTTGTATTTGTGGTGGAAGGACCAGCATCTCCCCTGCAGCCAGGCACGAAAGCTGGAGTCCCCAGGCTTGGCTCAGATTTTCACAGCGGAAATGACAAATGACCTTTTAATACTCTTGATTATGTGCCTATTATTGAGTGAAGGCTCCCGGAGTCTGTTTTGATCTATAGATTTAGTTGTTTAATTATTTAATAGTGATCCCCCTACCCTTCATGGTTGGACTCGCTGAGGCGATGGAGATTAGGTCTAGGATTTTAATCCCCTGGAAACTTCAGAGTGAAAGAAGGTCAGCTGACTTCAGGTCAGGAGGAAGGAGTGGAGAGGCAGAGACATCCTTCTGGCTGTGTAGAAAGTCTTAATTCTGATTCTAAATGTTGAAGTGCCTGTTTTCTCCAAGTTGTATGTTTTATAGGGTCTATAGGCAGTAGGGCATCTCTATTTGTCCCCTGATCCTGTGACTGGTATTGCCCTTCTAAGAAGTTCTAGAGTTCTTGTTGGAACCAGAGGATAAGATTATCCTGATAGGATTATTAAACTTTTTTGTAGTGGGAACTGAACTTCAGCCCTGAGCTACATCTTTTTAATTGCTTAGCCTTGCTAAGTGGCTGAGGCTGATCTTGAACTTGAGATCCTGCTACCTTTGCGTCCCGAGTCTTAGGGATTGCAGGCTGCACCACCGAGCCCAGCTGAAAATGGGATTCTTTATGATTTCTTGGTTCATGATAGACACAAGCGCTTGGATGACTCTTGCTACTGGTTATGCAGTGTTGACTGTCACATCAGTTGCCCTGGGTTCACGCTTGGCCATGCACATGTGAGAATCTGTTTACTACAGCTGATTTACAAGCTCCTCTCTCATGCCCAAACTGCACCTTTTACTGGAGTAATTCACTGCCACACAAGCATTTTTCATGAGTTCCTAATCTTTTTTTTCCCCACTGTTTTCTTTTTTTTCTTTTTCAAAAAATAAATGACAGCGGAATGCATTACCATTTTTATTACACATATAAAGCAGTTGCAATGTGTAGTATTCTCTGCACAGAATAGAGGAATAAGCCATTTTGGGGGTTATTGGTAGATTTTTCCTTCCATTGTTGACAGCCCCAAAATAGATGTCAGAATTAGGGCTGGAAATGATGCTTTAGAAGCCTTGATCTTGGGTCTTCTGAGGCAAGTTAAACCTCCTTCAGAGTCACTTTGGAAAGCATGCAGTGTTCTCAGAAATGCAAAGGGTGAAATAGGTAGGGAATGGAGACCGTATCTGAACTTTCAGCCCAGAATAACTCCTGCAGAATGCAGGTGTGTGCATGAAGTGGAGACCTAATGGCAGCTCTGAGCTGGGATTTTATCCAAGGACTTCCTCTTGCCTCAGGCAGATCCTGTCTTTCCTGGGACCTTTCTCTCCCTCCTGATAAGACTAGTGGCTTGCAGTAGTTCTCCCCAAGGCTCCCTCCCAGTTCTGAGCAGGGGCCTGGTCTGAGCCATCCTCCTCCTTTAAAGAAGGCAGAATTCAAAGAGGAGTTAGCTTTTTCTCAGGTTATGTGTTTGTCTTATGGTTGCCACTTTGAAATTTCTCATGTTTTTCTGAGTTTCACAGAGTGAGAGGAGGCCCTGCTGAATTAAAAGGGAATCACTAAACTACTATAACACCAGCTGTTGGTGTATTGATTGTAATAGGAGTAATCCCAAGGTGTATTAGTTTTCTATTGTCAACTTAGTAGCCTAGGATGGCATGCTTTTACTATCGCACAGATCCTGTGAGGCAGAAGGCCAGCATAAACCTAGCCAGGTCCCAGAGGGCTGCAATCTAGGTGTCGGCTGGGGCTGTGGTCCCCTCTGAGACTTGGTCCTCTTCCAAGTTCTTAGGGCTATTGGCAGAATTCATTTCCTCACAGCCAAAGAACCCACGGGGTCTTGCTCCTCCCTAGAGACCAGGAGGATAATCTGTTTCCGGTCTCTGAGTCAGTGAAGACCTAAGCCCTCTTTTGAAGGACTCACTGGATTATTATTCAGAACAATCTCCCCTTTGATTAACTCGGAATCGGCCGATTTGGGGAACTTAATGACACCTGCAAAATCCCTTCGCTTTGCTGCATAACATGAGCTTACAATGATGTGACATCCCACCGTATGAGTGTTGAGCCCATATTCAAGGGAAGGGAAGCAGGAATCTTGGGCTTTACCCCACCCCTCACATTAAGGAGCTTTCTCCCCCTCCTGAAATGAATGTGCCATCTGCTTGTTCTATATTGTTACAATCAAAGGCCACTGGCTAACATGTCAAATGCCTTCAGAGCCTTGTGACTGTCTCTTAAGTCGTGTCTATGTTGGGTTCTTTCTCCAGACGTTGTCAGGATTGCCAGACCAAGACTCCTTCTACGACGTGGTGGATTGTCTGGAGGAGCTGGGTATTGCTGCTGTGTCCCAGAGGCACCTGAACAAGAAGGGAACTGACCTGGACTTAGTGGAGCAATTTAACATTTACGAGGTAATAGAACATGCCATTTGTAAGTCGTTTTCAGCTTCAGGAAATGTCAACGTCACACGCACTGTGGACCAGGGGTTTTGGGTGTGGTATAAGAGCATCCACATCAATTGAGGGGAATTTGCTCAAAATGAGAGTTCTCAGGCCCCTGCAGGCCTATTAAATCAGAAGTTCTGAGGGTGGGCCCAGCGATCTGTTCTATAACAGCCTCTCCAGGAGGCCCTGATATTTAAGTCTAAGACCTTTGATGTAGGGGAAACTTGGAGCTATTTTATTTCTTAGAACACGGACCCTGTCAGCACCTTCAGTCAAGGAGTAGGGGGTTGAGGGAGTATGTGTCAAAGAGAGATCAAGCTACATAATTTGTAGGTCCCAGTGGAAATCAGGGCCATTTTGTGGGAATAAAAAGTGCTTTTAAAGATACTTGATTTTTTTTTTCCCCTCTCTGGTGTGTTTTTTTTTTTTTCTACATTGCATCACAAGGAAAAATTAAAAATTATTGGGAATGTTACTGCTCATCTTTGTATTATGCAACGTCAGTTTAAAATGCAAATATAAGGGCTTTAAACTTGTTAGCAGAATCAGCAAAATTGTCCCACTCAAATTCGTAGTCCCTGTGTAGACATATTTCATTCTTAACCACAACAGGGGAAACGCTGTATAAAACCAACTGGACTATTTTCATTTCATTTCTCTTCTCATTCTGTGCATTCTACCAATGTTCTGCCTTTAGTTCACTGATGAGTGAAGTAGGGTTGAAAGAAAAAGGATCTCTGGGTTGCTCTGTCTTGACATGTTTTCTCACTGTTTCAAGATAAGCCATTGACTTAATACGGAGCCCCTCCGGATGTTTTCTGCTTTCAGCTCCCAGAGCTGTTGGCACCCCTGCTTACTTAGCTGTGGGTCTGTCTCACTCTGACATATCTTAGGTCTCCCTGATCCTATGCTCATGAACGACAGGAATTGCAGATGTGGATATTGTACCTATCTCCTCTGCCTACAAGCATGCTCCTGGGTGCTACTGGACTCGCATCACATGGTTACAGATAAAATTTATAGGAATTTCAAGATGGAAACAAAAGCTCAATAAATCAACCACAGGTCCCTTGTGAGCGTGGGCCTTGTGTAGCTGATCCCAGCTCTGCTTTAGATTATGTAGCTTGGCTTCATGGCCTGTTGAGTTGGGGGGAAAAGATTCTAATATTCTGCCTGTGTGCATGTACCCTAATACATGTAATCAATTCTCTAGTTTTTCGCATTTCAATTATTTCTGAAGTTTCTTCAATTATAAATGTTACGACAAACTTCTTCATTCTTAATTTTTATGAATAACTAGAGTTCTAGGGGAGAGATTTCTCAGTTTAATGGTTCCATTGTGATCTTTATTAGGTGGAAATGGAGACATTGACATGTAACTCATTATTTTCTGCAAGTTAAGTGTCATCATAAGTGACTCGAGGAACAGAATTGTATTTATATACTCTGGAGAAGAAATTGAACGCCAGGTTCTTGCTTGCAGAGCTGAAAGCTCTCCACATCTGCCCATCTGGTCAGATATTTGTGCCCATGGTTTAGGCATCTTCTCCAGCTGAGCTAAGATTTCTGTTTTTCCCTACTAACCTGTAGCACTGTAAATCAGGTGGTGGAGTGGTATATTCCTATGGTTCCAAAAAGAGCAGGAAAGAATAACAAAGAATGAAAATGTAGAAGGATGGGAGTTACAGGGAACTGGTTTACATGAAAGCAGAAGACAGACTTTGGTTATCTCCTTTTCCTTGACCCTTCTCCACCCTGGTCTGAACTTCTATCTTTGAGACTCTGCTCCATCAGAGGTGCAGAAAATCCCAGCTTTGGATTCTATAGGGTGCTTATACATCTAGAAGATGGCATGATGCATGTGAAGTACCCTTAATAAACCACTGGGCAGAGTATTAGAGTAGCCTTGATACGTGCTCCAGGGCACTAGAAACTTCTTCCTGTTCAGGTGCATTTTGTTTCCTGCCTGTAGGGGTGCCTCCCCATCTCCCCCTCTCCCTCCATGCCAAAGTTTTTAAAAGTTGCTGTGTTTTTGCCAAATTTACATTTGAGCATCAAGTATTTATCACTGACAAATGTAGCATTTATAGATCATTTAAAGAAAGTAAGACAACCATCTATGCAATAGCTTCAAGAACTAGAAAATTACTGCTTGGAAGCATCCCAGATAGCCCCTTTGATGTCATCCCACTACCCCCACCTCAAAATTATCTTTTTATCATTTTACCTAAAAAGTAGCTTAATCTGTGAGCCAACACAAAGGATCAGATTAGCAAGTCAGAATTGACCAGAGATCTTGCCCACTAACTGTACTAATAATTTTAAGAATGCAGGCTATTGAGGTGCATGTGAAGCTGGGAGCAGTCTGAGACATCCCTTGTGACTCCCCAGGTCCTTTCCTCATGTATCAGAAATGTACTTTCTGACCAATAATAACAGACGAGATCTCTGAAGTTGCCGGGTCACCTCACCCAGCGAAGAACATTCAGTTACGAAATACTTTCACATCCTTTCTCAGATTCAGGGTTCATACACCCATACATTCTGGGTTTATTTATTCTTAGGAACATCTTGTTAAGGGCATTCCAGGAATAAGAACTCAAAACAAATATTTGTAGTCTTATTTTTTAGGTATTCCAGTTGTTAGCACACTTAGATTAACTGCCATCACCTGGCTGGCTCTTTCCCCAGAAGCATCTATCCTCTAAGGACTGTAAGGACCCCAGACCAGATGCTTTAGTTACCTCCTCCCAGTCTATCTCTAAAGAATATATTGCCAGTTTGCAAGCTCCTTATAAACAAAATCATATTTGGATCCTTCTACTTTGTGCCCGTTTTCTCAACATTTTTGAGACGGACACCAAAATGGGGAAACCTAGTTTATTCATTTTCGCTAATATATCACCTTTATTTATCTTGATGGATGTTGGCTATTTTACAGTTGTGCACCATGACAAACGATGCTGCTGTGAGTGCTGTACTTTCCTTGGGCTGGGTGGGTGGGTGTGGATGCATGAAGTAGATGTTTAGATATCAGTTTTATTCATAAAAATATTAAGTTTTTTCTTCACATACTGGAAAAGTTCACATGGTATTTCATTCTTTGGCCTTTGAAGGCTTGTTAGAATTCCCTTGGGAAATTATGTAGACCTGTGACAGTATGGTAGGGGAGGATAAAGAGTGGGGGAGACCTTTAGTAACTTAATGGTTTTTCTTATGGCAATTTGTTTAAACTTCCTAGCTAGGAATAGTGGTGCATACCTGTAATCTAAGCTACTCAGGAGGCCAAGGCAGGAGGATGGCAGGTTCAAGGCCAGCCCAGACAACTTAGCAAGACCCTTTCTCAAAATTTTAAAAAATGGCTGTGGATATAGCTCAGTAGAATACTCCTGGGTTCAATCCCTATTATCAGAAAAAATCTTTCCCCTAATGGGATCAATTTTCTCAATTATAATTGCCTAAGAAGTTGTATTTTTCATCTGACCTAGAAAATTGGGAAAGAGACAGTCTCTCATGAATGTTTTAAAGTTGCTCTTTCATTAGTTATTGTTCTAATTCTTTGTGACATTTCCCCTTTCTTCACCTCCAGTTTAACTAGTGGTTTACTCATTTTTTTCTCCAATAATTTTTATGCATGATTTATACTGCTATATAATTTTATACTTCTTGCTTTTGTCTTTATAATTCCCTTTCAGTTATTTTTCTAAAATTTTTTGAGTTGGATTTTTTTTTCATTTAACCATCCTTACATTCCTGTAATATAACTCACCTGGTTGTAATCTTTTTTTAAAAAAACAAAGTATTGTTGTAATTTTGTTTGCTCTTTCAGATTTTTGTATCCATATTCATAAGTAAGCTTTATTGGAGTTCCCCTCACCCTCATTCTTCCTTCTCTTTGCTTTACATCTTAATTTGAGCAGCACTGTTATACCAGTATCATAATAGACTTCCTGGATACTCTTGCACAATGCTGCTCGTGGCTGTCTGGGTATCACCAGAATGTCCCTGTTCCTCCTCAGTGTCATCCCCTGCCTCCTCCTTCCCCGTCCCCTCCATTTCATTGTTGTGTCCTATTCAGACCTCCCTGGTCAGTTTATGGCCTGCCTATGATTCACCCTGGTGCTTTCTTCCAAGGCCCACAGCTGCCTGCCTGGCTGGCTTGCTTCCTGGTATTCACCTTGAATTTCATTCATTCATTTGAGGCTTTATGTATGTCCCACACTCTGGTAGGGATGTGAATAACAGATAAAAGATCTGTCCCTGTTTCCAAAGAACCTACATTCTGTAGGCTAAAGCAGGTAGTTAGCTATTTCCCCCAGCAGCTAGATACAGTGGTGCAGAGGACCTCTGTACCTGACATGTCCCATCTGAAGCCTGCACCCTAAATGCAACCAGTCCTACATGAACCCCTTATTTTCTTCCCCCAAACAAAAATCCTTCTGTTTCTCTACCTCTACAAACAGCAACGTCTGTGAAGTTATAAATGTAGAGTTGTCCTGGACTCCCTTATCTTTCCTGGGTCCCCACATTTAGAAGTTTGATGTCTGAATAACTTTGCCCCTTTCTCTACATCATTCCCTAGCCCTGGCCCTTGTGGTTTCTTGCTGGTACTACTTATTGCAAGGTCTTCTGATTCATTTGGCCATCAATTTTTACATTCAACAAAACTTTATTAAGCACCTTAGTGCCAGACACTATCTAGGACTCGGACATAGCAGTGAACAAACAAGACCAGACCAGCACCCTAAGGGGATGTAGTAACCAAGTACACAAGTCAGAGAACCCAGGACTGCGAGCATGCTTATCCAGAGGCAGATTGAGAGCTAGGCATGGCAGCTCATGCCTGTAATCGCAGCAGCTCAGGAGCCTGAGCTGAGGCAGTAGATCTTGAGTTCAAAGCCAACCTCAGCAACTCAGCAAAACCTTTTATTAAAATAAAAACAGGACTGGGGATGTCACTGAGGGGCTTAAGCACCCCTGGGTTTAATCCCTGGTACCCGCCCCCCATAAAAGATTGCAGTAGGGGCAAGAAAGGCCCGTCTCCTGTGATGGTCCAGAGGAGGAAGAAAGCACTGGAGGAGGTCCATCTTGGCAGCGGTGGAGGTTTGGAAGACTGAAAACAATCTGCCATTTGTGTTTAGGGAGACAAGAATGAGTGACCTTTTCGTGACCAGCAGGATCAAACCTACTTGGGACAAAGCCCTACATACAGTCTGTGGCCTTCGTGCCTGTGTAACATGGTCTTCACCACTCCCAGATGTCTCTGGAGTTTCAGCCACACTCAACTTTTCATTCCTTGGGCAGGAAAAGCGGGTCTTTTGGGGAGCTTTCCTTTATCTGTTCTTTGCTCAGCCTGGGTGTTCTTCCTTTCCATTCTCCAGCGGGCTAAGTTTTCCTCATTCAGGGGTCCCCTGAGATACCATCTCCATGAAACCTTTGGCAAGTAAAAGGGACTCCTGCTGTTTGCCCACCCCACCCTATTGTTTGGATCTGATGAACATGCCCCTTGTCTCTGTGGGAACCATTGCTAACAGTCCGCAGGAAACACTCGACTGTCTGTTCCCCAAGTCACGTCTCGCACCTCTGTTTAGCCTGGGGGCACAGGAAAGGAGTCCAGTAAAAGCTGTCATTGAAGGTCTTCTTCCAGTATCCTGCATTTTATGAGACTGTTGGCCAGGTGCCCTGAAAAATACTTCAAGTTAACAGAATGCTTCAGGTCTTAGGCAGAGTCGGGGGCAACAGGGGGCGGGGTGGTGTCCACAAGAAGTAAATATAGCCCCATTGCCAGCTCCACTATGTATGTGTAGGGGCAGTAAGAAAGTTGTCATTCTCACAAGACTTTGACTATTCTCAAGGGCCTGCAGAGAATTTGGGTGGACTTGTAGCATTCTTCCTAACAGTGAAGAATGTCTGGTGGCCATATGTCCTGGACTTTCTGGGACAAGCCCAATTTCATGTAATCTAATTCCATTTCATAAAGGTGATTTGATCCATGTTTAATTAAATTCATTTGAATTTTTATAGTCTCATATGATTTTTCAAATACATAGATTGCCAGAACAAAAAAAAAATCTTGTCAGATTATGTGTGCTAACGTTCAGTTCTGAATATGTGGTCTCTGTAAGGGGAAAGGCATCTTAAAAAGACATCTTAAGGCTGAAGACTTTGAGGGTGAGAAATAGCTCTTGCTTTTAGGACTAATTCATAGATTCTATTTCTTAAGATTCTTCCATTTCGTAGGTGATAAAATATGTAACAATTATCTTTTGCTGTATAACATACACCCCAAAACTTAGGGGCCTTGAACAACAGAGATCACAATTCTATGGGTCAGGTCTGGTTCTGGTTCTGCTGGGAAGTTTTAATATGGCTATAGTTGTCTCATGGATTCACAGGGACAGAGTGGCCTCATCCACCTTCTCTGGAATTTGATGCTGGCTTTTGGCTGGGCCACCTCTTCTGGCCCACACTTCTTTGCATGATAGCATTTCAGAAAGGCAAGGCCTAACACATGAATGCTTTTTGAATTCAGAGGCCTGCATTATATTTACCAATGGCCCAGAAGCCAAAGCAAGTCTAAAGGCCAAGCCTAACTTGGAAGAAACGGCACAAGGTGAGGAAGCAGGGAGGTGGGATTTCCTGGGACCCAACATTGACAGTCACAGTGCATCACCAGCAGATCCTCAGTGAAATGTTCCTGTCACACCTATTTCACCAGAAAGCTGAATTGGATTGTATATGTGTGAATCGGAAGAAGGTATGAGATAGCAATATAGAAAAAGAGTGCCTCTGTTAGGGGGAACAGTATAAACGCCAACCGAAGGGGTTTTGATCTCCATTGGAGATGTTCAGATTGTTGGTGTAACTCAACTTTAGAGCCTGCACTTAGCATGCGCAAGGCCCCAAGTTCAGTCCCCCTGTGTGGAAGGAAGGGTAAGGAGGAGGGCAGGAAAGTTGGTTCTACTCGTTACCATATCTGATATTAAGTGGAGCCAATAGTATGAAGGTTCATTCTTTTAGAAATCCTATTTTTAGGGATATAAATGTATTTACAGATGAGACAACATGATCTTGAATTTCCTTTTTAAAAAATTGGCTAAGGGGTCGGGGAAGGAGTGGGGTGTAAATGGGATAAGATTGACCATGAGTTGGTAACTGTTGCACAATCACAGGTGATGAGCCCATCATGGTATATACTCTATATTCTGTATGTTGAGAATTTCCATGACCAAAAGTAAAAAAGACGTAGAAAACTTAAAATGGGGCTGGGAATATGGCTCAGTGGTAGAGAGCACTTGCCTAGCACATGTGAGGCTCTGGATCTAATTCCCAGTACCACACACACAAATGGATCTACACACAAATACATGAAACTACCATGTCTATGATCCAATAATCCCACTTCTGGGTTTTTATCCAAAAGTTTTAAAATCAGAACCATGGAGAGATTGGTTTCTCCTATGTTTACTGTAGCATTATTCACAGTAGCCCAAGTATGAAAACAATGTTGATGGATGGATGAATGGTTAAAGAAAATGTAGTACGGCTATGCACTGGAGTATTATTCAGCCTTTAACAAGAAGAAAATCTTTATCTGCAACATGGTTGAACCCAGAAGATACAAGTGAAATAGGCCGTTCATAGGATGACATATTGAATGATTATGAGACATAATAGCCAAACTTGGAGAAGCCAAGAGAAGAGTGGTGGTTTCCACAGGATAAGGGGAGGGAAACATGGAGCGTTGCTAATCAAATAGGAATAAAGTTTAAGTAATACAAGATGAATAAGTTCTAGAGATCTGTGCAACATTGTTAACCATATTATACACTTAGACTTTTTTCAATAAAAACACCATAAAATCTATCCTCAGATTCTTTTTAAATTAAAAAGAAGGTTCAGATCATTCAGTGGCCTCAGACTGGTTGAGGTTGTCACAGCAGTTGAGTTGCTCCTAACTACGACCTGGTTAAGTGGGGGTGTGCAAGCCATCAGTGCTGAGTTCCGGCTTTTATTTGCTCCTTGCCTGAGGCTTAAGTTTACAGTGCTTTATATTTAACTGAAAGACCTAGAAGATAATTGATGACGGGTCCAGTGAATGGGTCACTCCCATCATTTGGGAACCATTAGAGATCTTTCAGCACAGACTCACTCTCATCCTCTTCCCCTGGAAGACACTCATTGCCCTGGTAGTTGATCAGTCCTGACACTCGCCACAGATGCTGCAAAGCTTGGTTTCGAGAGTGGTTCTCTAGGTGTTTCCTAGACCTTTGTATTCTTGACTTTGAGCTGCATGGGTTCTAGCATCTGGAGGATTTGGAATGGCCCTCTATGTGCAAGTGAATTCTCTCCTCCTGACATCACTGGCACTGGTAACTCCAGAATTCTTATGAAAACCATCAGTGATACTAGGCCAAATTTTCATGGTACATTGTTCCTGGGGGCCAAGCCCAGAGCTGCCTTTGGTTCTGCTGGGATTCTGCATCTACTCGCCCCCTCCTACACTTTCCTTTTTTAAGGAAATATTTTGTCAAGGGTTGGAACGTTAGAAAGCTCCAGGTGAATTCTACTTGATGTTGCCTTGATAATTTCCCCAGATTTTTATTTTCCTTTTCAACTTTGATTGTTTTCCTCCTCTTTGACACAGGGCAGTGAAAGCAGATTTTACTCTGTGCCTCCCTGGTAGGAATTGAGTGGAATGTTATTTGATCCTCAGGTCTCTGAGGTTAGACAAGGAATTAGAAATATCTGAACTCTACTCTAAACCCTAATCTTCTCATCCCCAATGTGTGCTTAATAAGAAGCAGAATCAACATTTCAGGTCACAATAAGTTCAAATGGTCTAGAATTTTCATATGAGAAATAAAGGAAAAAATAATGCATTAGGAATGTTCAAAACTACTGCCCTTGCTAAGGTGTGTGCTGGTTCTCAAATCTTCTCCAAAGGATGTTGCTTAAATTTCTGAAATTGACAAATGTGACCAAATGCATAATTTCATTTTTAGTTACAGTAGAGAAGGAGACTCCAGAGAAAATGTCTAAAGAGATTTTTATAAAGATAGAGCATTAGGTGAACTCTTATCAAATCTTGCCTCAAACTTCTCAAAAGATTGTTAAATTGCCTTCTTACATCCAAGAGCTTATTATGAAACGCATCTGTCACGTAGATGGAAGAGTTCACCCTAAATCCCTCTTACCTGAGAGCTGGAGAAAGCAGGGAGTGGGGCAGATTGAGGAGAACACACTCCTGTTCATAGGCTGCATGACTCAGGTACTGGTGGGCTCAGGTACTGGGTCTTCACATTGTTTCCCCTTTCTCTTACATGGAAGGACTGGGTTATGAGTACTTTCAAGAGTAGAGAACTTTCATGCTTAGGGACTTAAAACCATGTGGCTCCATAGTTCCTGAAAGAATGCTGAACTTCATGGAGCCTGGCTCACCTCATTCTGTGTAATGGAGGAATTTAGGGACTTCCTGGGCCACTTCATCTAAGAATTTGTGCGGGGAAAGGGCATCCATTTCTTGGGTACTGGACAGAGGCCCATCCCTACATACTTGATGCCAGTTATCCTCATCACAAATCTGCGAGTAGTGTTCTCACTAGGTGAGCCAGAGAGGGGGCAGGGGATTTGTGATAGGCCACACCTGGTTCATTCATGGCACAACCATCATGATACAAAGGTCTAGGCAACACCAAAACTGGTGCTCTTTTATTATTAAAGCTTTATAGTTACAACTAAAACTTTTCCTTCCCATACTCCCTCCCTTCTCCCATACTCCTTCCTCTCCTAGACTTCCTGTCACTCATCTATTTATATTTGATTGGTTTTTATCTATGCATGAAAGTGGGGTTCCCTGTGGTACATTTATACATGCACATGATTTTTCTAAGAATTCATTCTGCATTGCCTCCCCTTACCCATCCCTCCACTCTGCCTCTTGACCT
The DNA here is from genome assembly GCF_048772815.1 of Callospermophilus lateralis. Lineage (NCBI taxonomy): Eukaryota > Metazoa > Chordata > Mammalia > Rodentia > Sciuridae > Callospermophilus > Callospermophilus lateralis. The sequence continues at coordinate 34,766,065 of NC_135321.1, read as the reverse complement.
ATTTCTTCTATATTACTGATCTTCCCTGAGTTAATTTCATTATTTTACTATTACAATAAACATTAAGGTGGCTGTGTCACTGTTATATTCCAATTTTAGATCTTTTGGGGGAAAATACCAATTAGTGGGATAGCTGGGTCATATAATGGTTCTATCCCTAGTTTTTAAAGGAATCTCCATGTTGCTTTCCAGAGTGGTTGTACTGGTCTGTAGTCCCACCAGCAGTGTACAAGTGTTCCTCCCCCTGCCCCACAATCTCGCTAGAATTTGTTTTCTGTTTGTATTCTCGATCATTGCTGTTCTGACTACACTAAGATAAAATCTTGGTTTGCATTTCTTATTGCTAGTGATGCTGAACCTTTTTGGTAGGCCATTTGTTTCTTTTGAGAAGTTTAGTTCCTATGCCTACTTATTGATCAGGGTATTTGTGTTCTGGATAACAATCCCTGTTACTAGGAGTAGCTGGCCAAGATTTTCTCCTTTTCTATAGATTCTCTCTTCCCATATTTGCTTCCTTTGCTGTGAAGAAGCTTTTTAGTTTGGCATCCCACTTATTGATTCTTGATTTATTTCTTGCACTTTGACAGTCTGAAGTCAGTGCCAGCACCTATATGATGGAGTGTATGCACCATGTTTTCTTCTAGCAGTTGCAAAGTTTATGGTCTAATTCCTACGTTTCTGATCCATTTTGAGCTTTGTTCCAGGTAAGAGATGGGGGTTCTAGTTTCATCTTTGTATGGCTATCCAGTTTTCCCAGCACCATTTGTTAAAAAGGCTATTTTCTCCAAAATATATTTTTGGTGCCTTTGTCAAATATGGGACAGCTATAAGTATGTGAATGTCTCTGTCTTCTATTCTGTTCTATTTTTTTTTCTATTTTTTTCTGTCTTTTTTGATGCCAATACCATGCTGTTTTTTTACTATATCTCTGGAGTATAATTTCAAATCAGGTATTGTGATGCCTCTTATATTCTTCCAAATTTAAGAATTGTTTTTCCTAACTGTGAATAATGTCTATGGGGATTGCATTGAATCAGTACATTGCTCTTGGTAGTATGGCCATTTTCACAATATTAATTCTGCCTGTCCCAGAACATGGGAGGTCTTCCCGTTTTCTAAGGTTGTCTTCAATTTCTTTCTTCAGTGTTCTACAATGTTCATTGTAGAGATCTTTTACCTCCTTTGTTAGATAAATGAAAACTTGTGCTCTTTTGATGGTCCGTTCTTAGAGTATACATATAAAAAAACTAAAGAACCAGAGATGCAGATGTGTACAGCCTGCAGCTAAGAGGAGTAGGCGAGACTAAGGAGCAGAACTGGCTGCAAGTTGGGAGAGAGTTATATAAAAGGCCAGATAGTGGGCTCTAACTGGAGTTGAATATCCCCCGAGTAAAATCCAGGACGGAGCAAGATGAACAGCTGGACAATCTGGGTTTCTGCAGGGTGCACCAATTAGAAATGAGACTAAAATATCCCTTGGAAAATGGAAAAGTATACAGTGCCAGTTGGTGCAGGTTTCCCCATTAAAGCCAAAGTAGCAAAGTATAAGTCAGTTATTCTCTGCAACTATGCATCACTATTGGGATATTTAACAACAATAACAAAAAAAACCCCAACAAAACCTTATTCTAGAGCTTGAGTCTGTTCCTGTTGTGTCTTGTGACTGCACGTGTAGGCTGTCTAGTGAAGCTACAGGTTCCACCCCCAACCCTGGGCTGCAGCTGAGGGTAGGCTGAGAGCATAGCAGCTGTCAGCCAGGACTCTGAAATCAAGCACTACACCTGCTGAACTAGGTTCCCAGAAAGACTTAGGAAGCCACGGTTCCTGCTCTGCTGGATCTCATGGCCCTCATCTCTCTTGTGCTCTTCGCAGCACCCTCTTTAGGAAAAGCAGCTCAGAAATGATCAGGATGTGGTCCCTACTGGCCTTCAGGAGGGTCTGTGACTCCTGGAGCAGAGAACTATGGGACGGGGACAGATGAAGGCCAAAGAAATGCAAATGCTCACAGCAAGGGTGAATTAGATCTCATATGATTACAAATTTTACTCAGATTTCCTTATGCTCTCAGTTGTCCTTTATGTACCTGTTGTATTGGAAGAATGCACCTTTTGTTTGCAGACACTGCTTGGCTTCTGGATGCACAGGGTTGGGAAGATCTTGCTGTGACAAGATGGAATAAACAGCCTTAAAGCCACATTAGGGCGAACCTGGCATGCTAAGTTACGGCCTAAGTCATAGGCTGTCAAATCTGACCTTGCCCTGGGTATGCTCTGCTTTTTCAGGTGGCGCTCAAGCATGAGGATGGTGAAGAGATAGCAGAGCCACCCCCCAGTGGGCTCCGGGACCGCAGGAGGGCCAGCGTGTGTTCTGGTGGCAGTGGGGGTGAGCACCAGAGCATTGACCGCAGGAGGAGCCGCAGGCACTCGGTGCAGACCCTCAAGAGTCCACTGTCGGCTCCTACCAGTCCCTGCTCCCTGTCAGCTGCTGCCTTCAAGCCGAACCAAATACGAGACCTCTGTGAAAAGTAAGTTAAACCCAGTGTTGGGGAGAGGTGAAGGGTAGCCCCCCCCCCCCAAGAGGAAAGGAGACCATGAGCCAAAGATGCCCACGGCCATTGGCTCTCCACCAGCCAGAGGAGCCCCTGGCCATCCCCCTGCCTTTTCTCTACCATGAAACCACCATCACCAGGAAACTCCCCCAGCAAGGCAGAGACTTGGTGACCTTGTCTTCAGCCACCTGTGTTTTTGTATTCTTTAATAGCTCCATATCACTCAAATCCAGTCAGAAAAGGTTTTAGAAAATGGGAAAGAATCCAAAGCACACACAACTTTTGTCTACAAATATGGTAGGCTACCGCAGTAGTATAAAATGATACTCTTGAGAAACCTGTGGTAATTCACAAAATGGGTTTTAGTTAAGTATAATAAATCCGTGTAAGTTAGAAACATGTATTTCTTTATATTTCAGTAAATGCTTTCATTTAGTTCGGTGAAACATGTTTATTGAGTGTCCACTGTGGGTCAGGACTACTCAAAGGCATGCAGATATATAACTAGAAGGGGTTATGGTCTGTGTCTTGATGAACCTCACATCTGGGCTGGGAGGGAGAACAAGAAAGATAGGAAGAAATGAAAAGATTGACAATCCTGTGAGAAATTATTTAGGTTCAAAATTTGAAGTTTGATCCAATCTGAGGAAGCCCAGAGTGATTCTGAAAACCTCCGGTGCTTCAAAAGGGATGGCCACACTCTTTGGGATCTGGGCGAGATGTGTACTCCCCAGCAGATGCTGTCCATTCACTATAAAGAAGTGCTTTGTGGACCAGTCCATAGCGCTGATTCATTCATTTCCTGCTGCTGGTGGGAGTGCTTATGTCATTTGGAGCTTTTGCCCCCATCAAGGAGACATTCCTGGGACCAGTTCAGGTCACCCAGCTACAAGATGAACAATAACTTGAAGTTGCATGAATTTTTGAAAGTCTACCATCAAGATGTGACCCCTAGTCTCTGAGGGAATACTCTACTATCTTCATCACCAAGAAGTGGCACAGGTGGCTTGGACCTCATGGAGTCATACTGGGCATGTACCAGGCTATGCCTTTGGGTACCTACCACCCAGAAAGTAGGAGGAGGGTGTATGGCCTCAGAGTGACATGCAATGTACAAGTTGTAAGTTGAAGTCATTTTTCTTGTTTGTTCTCTTTAGATACTCAAGACAGTAGAATGTATTTTGACATACTATGCCTACATGGAGTATAACCTAAGATCCAATTCTTGTGATTGTACATGATGTGGAGTTTCGCTGGTCAGGTGTTCATATATGAAGTAGGAACGTTAAGTCTGATTCACTCTACTGTCTTTCCCTATTCCCATCCCATTATTCCCCCTTTGTCTAATCCACTGAAATTCTATTCTGCCCTCCCACCCACTTTGTATGTTACCATCCACATATCGGGACATTTGGTCTTTGGTTTTTAGGGATTGATTTATTTCATTTAGCAAGATAGTCCCCATCTATTTACTGGCAAAAGTAAGTCATTCTCTTTTGTCTGAGTAATATTCCATTGTGTATATATACCACATTTTCTTTACCCATTCATCTATTGAAGGGCACCTAGGTTGGTTCCATAGCTTAGCTATTGTGAAGTGAGCTGCTTATGAACATTGATGTTACTGTGATACTGTAGCATGCTGATTTTCTTTGGATATATGCCAAGGAGTGGGATAACTAGGTCAAATGGTGTTTCCATTCCAAGTTTTCTGAGAAATCTCCATACTGCTTTCAAAGTGGTTGTACCAATTTGCAGTTCCAACAGCAATGTGTGAGTGAACCTTTTTCCCCACATCCTCAACAGTATTTATTGTTGGTTGTATTGAAGTGTCTTTCTATCTCATATCCCCAGGGACACTTCATCTATGGGTATCTGTGTTGCTGAGAGGCTCTGTACAATCAGTTCTGTTTTAGTGAGAAGACCTCAATTTTCAAGCAGGTTGACAAATGAGAACATTTACCATGAATGTTGCATTTGGTAATCTAGGATCTTGAAGAAACTTGGTCAATAATATGCAAAGAAAAGGCCCCTGAAATGCTGTCCTAGCACTGCTCCTAGTTAATGGCCCACGAAAGTTGAGGACACTGTACATGGGCATGGGGAGAAAAATCTATATTTAAAACCACCAATGAGGTTAAAGGTGGTAGTAAAGGGGGTCCCTGTTCTCTTATCTGACTTGTGTTCCTGGTCTGCTTCTTGCTGTTAGACTTCTCAGAGGTTGTTAGTTCAGGTGAGAAAGCCTTGTGATGAATTGGCAAATGGTGGCCAAGAGAACCATCCTGGGCACTGTTCATAGGCCTAAATTTCTGGGCTTGGTGAGAATGAAACAGAAGGCTAGGGACACTTCCCTGAATGCCATTTGTTTCATCCTTTTCAAATAGGATGGATTTTTTTTCATTTTACTCAAATTTTATTGCCTTAACATAAATTTAATAGTGCTTGAGAAAAATGCATTCTTCAGCTTGTAGAGATAGAAAACTTGTCTCAACACTTTTATTTATTTATTTATTGGTGGCGCTAGGTGGGGATTGAACCCAGGGCCTTGTGCATGGGAGGCAAGCACTCTATCCCCAGCCCTGAGATAGAAAACTTGTACAAATTTGTGACAAGGTGACTTCATCCATGAAGCCTGTTGAAAGGATTTTGCCTCTGGTCCCAAAATGACAGGACAGTTTGTCAAGGTGAGAGTGAGATGGAAGGGTGGCAAAAAGCAACATGGACAACAGGCCCTGCTCAGTCACCTGCTCGCCATCAGCACCTCACGATAATACCTTAGCATAAAGAAGCCCTGTGTCTCCTACAGACCTGGACATACCTGGGAGCATGCCTGACCTTAGTTGCTTTTTGTTGCCTGAGCACCCTGGTCATACTTCTCACCTGTAGCAATGTGCTTGCAGATGCTACCCATGAGGAATTTGAGGCTGGATTTATCACTCTCTGACCCCAGTGATGATCATACCTTTTTTGCAAAGGAGGTAGAAATATACATAAGGTTAAAAAGCAATTTGTGTTGTTAAAACACTTATGGAGCTCTCCACTCCAGTGGTCTTCTTATATCCTTTGAGTTTAATTCTCATGATGATCCTCACTATCATCCATATTTAACAGAGGATCACTATCATCCATATTTAACAGAGGAGACGAAAGGTGCCTTGTGTCAAATGGCAGGACAAGAGGGTGGGTTAAGCCCAAGTCTTTGGTCCTTGACTCTCATTTTTATTGAGGTAAATACCAAAATTCAAAGAGTAGGAGATAATTTCCAAGTCTCCCTCCAGATCTAAGCCAGCTAAGCTGTATGCCGTTGTTCTAATAAGGACTAATCAGCTTCCTAATTAATACTGCCTTGCTTCAGTTTCTTAAATAGTTCCTCAAGGGGCCTTTGCCAGGTAAGAGTTTCTTGGTCATCTGTCCCCTAAAAGCATCTTAATATGACTGTGTGCCATGAGTTTCAATTGTAAGCTTAAAATGTGCAGATCTAATTGGAAGAAAAATGTGGGTGCTTTTCATTTATTACCAAGAAAATTATTTTGGACATCTAATTAGCAAAAAAAGTTTAAACAATGATTATGTATAATTAATCTTAGCACTAAATTTTTTAATTCATTCATCCCAAAGCGGGAGCCAAGAAACGGGGTACACTTACAGGTTTAGTCTTACCCTTTCCTGAATAGCCCATTGTATCCATGCACATATCATCGAACATTTCTGCTTGCTGGGAAAATCTTTGACCCTCTCTCTCCAGTTGCTTCTGTGTTTATCTTGGATCTTCCTTCATCAATACAACAGGCCTCCATACAGTCTGATTGAACACTGCACAGGACTTAGTGCCTGAACTGTAAGTTTCATTCTGTTGATTTCCACAGAACATTCCAGCCTGAAGAGGTAATTTTGAGCTTCATTCAGTCACTGATGTTAGCCGTTGTGCCATCCAGCATTAAGTCATGTGTATATTTTAATAAACATGGAAGAGTGACTTGGCCAAGAGTGGATGATGACGACTGTTTGGGGAGTGGAAGGTACAGACCAGTCCCGTGTGCCCCCAAAGCAGGGGTCGGCCAGCTTTCTCTGTCTGGTGCCAGATAGTAAACACACTGAGCTTTGCAGGACGGACAGGCTCTGTTGCAACTATTCCACTGAATTGTGCCTGTGTGGCACAAGATCAGCCATCAACAACAGGTTGGTAAATGAACACGGAGGCATTCCAGTGAAATTTTATTTATAACATTGATGTTTGAATTTAACATGTCATGAAATATTAGGCTTCACCCTCCCAACCATTAAAAATGTAAAAAATCATTCTCCATGCACAGGTCATCCAAAATGGATAGTGGGCCAAATATGGCCCCAGTCCCTTAGTTTGCCAGTCCCTGTCCTAAAGGGCCAGATTTCTTGAGAGAAGCTGGAAATGGGGAAATGGCCTGGAATTGGCAAAGGGGAGTGTGTGGGGTAAGAGAAACTCATTGTGCCATGTGAGAACTGTGCTCTTAGGTTTGGGGTTACAGCAAGGAAGTTAAGGGCTCAGTAAAGAGATCAACGCTACAGGGAGTCTTGAGGGACAAAGTAGGAAATTGAGGAAGTTGGAGAAGGGCAGGAGATAAGTCAGACTGCGGAGCAAGAGGCTGGTGGTAAGTCCAGGGAAGGATGGAGAGTTGGGGAGGTTAGTGCAAGCTGATATTACCTCCGTGGTCCATTAAGGCAGTGGTTCTCAACCAGGGTGATTTTGTCATTCAGGACACCTGGACCCATATTTAGTTGTCATAAATGGAGTGTGGTGGGTAGGGGTGCTATTGGTGGGTAGAGTCCAGGAATGCAGTTTTGGTAAGAATGTCCCCTTGCCAAACAAAGAATATATCTGTTCTAAAGTGTCAAGAGTACCGAGTCAGATAATTGATTAATAGTTATACCTCCTCCTTGGGGTGATGCCCATGTAGGGAATGTCTTGGCTGTTGGAAAGGGTAGCTTTCTAGAAGCACATGGACCTCCTTTCCCCCACCCCCCAGCCCGGTGTTCCTTAAAGGTTTTTCTGCATAGATCAATCTTGACTTTTTTCAAAGAATACTGTAAATCGGTTAAAACACAAATTGACTGCAGGTATTTCAAGTTAAGCAGAATTCTTTGGTACTTGACAAATGCCGTGAAAATAGGATTTCTTAGCAAAGAGATTGAGGTTGTGTTTAACAGCTGACTGGCTACTCTGGGCTACAATGCGTAAATGGAGTCCTTTTTTTCTCCCCTCTATTTAGCATAGTTTTACCCTTCAGATTCTTGGGATATGTGAATCCTCTTAGGGAGGCAATGGTTTGACTAAATCTCAAACGTAGCCAGTTCTGATGGCTCCACATATATCACGTTACAAAATAATTGACATCATGGAATGTGACACCAGCATAATGCAAGCTGTCAGGACAGAGACCTGATTATATAACAGAGGTGTGATAGTCTACACAAGTTCCACAAACCTGTTCAGGGGAGAAAGGACATGGGCCAGTCTGATCAGAGATGTCTGTGTGGAATTGAGGAAGGGGCATCGAGGAGAGCCATGGACAGCTTTCCTCTTGGCTGCTGAGATTTGTCAAGTGGTGGTCAAGAAGTCAGAGTTCAGCATGAGAATTGCTGATTTCCCTATGTGAGTTAGACTAGGGATAAAGATAAGAAAAAGGGCCTGATATATGTGGCACAGAAATGCTCATTCTCGTATACTGCAGCATATTCAGGCCACAGACCAAGCCCTTGAGCTCCCAGTCGGGAACCCAGTAGTTTGACCTGCAGACATATCTGACCCTTGGGCAGCAAAGAGAAGATGCGGCTGGGCCTCAGCTGATCCTGGAGAAGAGAATCCAGGAGAGGCCAGGGCCAAGAGGTGTGCTGACCAGGGAACAGCTCACCACCCAAGCTGCAGGGGGAAGAGGAGGAGCTTAGCAGAGAGCTCATGTGGGGTTGCCAGCATCTCAGGCCATTCTTGGGCTCAAGAAGAGGCCATGGCTCCTAAGGAGCAGAGCAGCACTGGTCTTCATAAGTGCTCCCAGGGAAACATTTGGGATTCCTGTGGTGTTTGACAGAAGGTGGAAATGTTGAAGTAGAGAAGAGGCCAGAGCCCTGTTCCTCAGCAGCCATGTGTCAACTGACATATGGCCATTGCTTCACAGTTTGTCCCAAATAAATAGCAACTCATCAGTCATAATAGCTGCAACAACCTCCAGCCTTTATTGAGAACTGGTCAGGCATTATGCTAAGAACTTCAGGTACACTGACTCCATTTTCTCCACTAACTCATGGCCTAGGTTCTGTCATTGCCATGTGAAAGGAGGGGAAGCTGAGATGCCAGGAGTTTGAAGTAACCCCTCTGAGGTCCCAAAGCTCATGTATGGAGGAGTTGGTTTTAGAGTTGAGTGGGTCTGACTCCAAAATCCACTCCCTCAACATTCTTGATTGCCCATCTTTCTGATTCTGTAGAAATAAGACAGACTGAGGAGTTGGCAATGAGAAAATTATTAGTAAATGTACATGTCACCGTGTTTGTTGCTTCTAGAGTTTTTCATATCAATATGTGTAAAAATCATGGCTTGGTATCCTACTGCACAGATATATCATGTTGCCATAATGCATTCATTTCACTCTGGCCCGATTCCCAGTTCTTTTTTGGCACCAAACTTGCTGTAATGAACATACACATGTTTATGTATACTTATCAGCATTTTTCACCTTTTTAGAATGAATTCTTACAAGTGGAATTCTAGATCAAAGAGTATTTGTATTTTAAATATTGATATCACCATATGGTTCCTTAAAAAGGCTGCAGCAGTTTGCTATCCCACCATCAGCCAATCATTGGCCATTTTCCACACAATCACCAGCACTAGGTGTTATGAGCTTTTCAGATTCCTAAGTTAAATGTGATGACTTTTAATTTGTATTTATCACAATTAGTAAGGTTGTACATTTTTAATTGCTTCATATAAAGGAATGCTATTGACATTTCCTGTTCATCATACTACCTGTTTCCATCCTCTGCTCCTTTGCCTCCTGCAAGGCTTATCCGTTTTTAATTGCTAGACGGCTACTCTTTATTTTTCTTAAGGAAATTTACAGATACAATGTGCACTGTAAGTATTTTTTATGTTTTAAGTATTGGCTTTTGGGCAATATTATCTCCATTGCTCAAATAGCTATCAATGAAATTTATGATGTCTCAGTGTGAGTGTCCATGGTGTTAGTCTTTTCCTATGTGGCCTTGAGGTGTCAGCTTTGCTCTTGCCAGCTGTAACCTGTCTGTTGTCCTGGGGAAATGCTTTGCTGCTCTTCCTGGAGTATCTAGAGGGTGAGAAGTGGTGGCAGCCATGGGGAACCAGCCCTGATGCAGGGCTCACGTGCCGGCTGCTGTGTTAGGCCATTTTACATGTACTGTTAAGTCCATGGAGGAGGAGTTAGTGTCCTGCCTACATTACAGATGACAAAGCGGAGGCACAGAAAAATAAGGAGCTGGCTCCAGAGCATAGAGGCAGTAAGTGACACTGCTGGGTTGGGACCTATGCAGTCATGGTCCAAAGCCTGCCCTCAGAACCAAACATCCCTGGAGCCACTCTCTGGTCCTGTACAGTGTGTTCAGTGGTGATAATGTTTGGCCTGGTAATGATGAATTAGATTTGTTGAGAAAGCAACAAAATCATTCAGAGCAAATGTTTTGTTTACTTGAACTGGGAAGTCCTAATGGGCTGTATTGTTCATTGATTTTTTTTGTTGTTGTTCCTGAATTAATCATTGATTGCTTTTTTTTTTTAATGGCATGAAAGACAGTTTCTGAAGAGGTGTTCTCAAAAATGTATGTTCAGAGAAATAACTGCAGCGTTGGAGTGAGTCTTCCTTGTTAATGACAACTAACCTGCCGTTACCTGGGTAATGGAGGAAGGAAGGCAAAAAGCACAAACTCCTGGTTGAGAGGAAACTGCATCTGACTATCAGAATTACAGGAGGCTGTGGAGGAGCAGAGAACTAAGCCATCCTAGTGTTTCAGGGACTCACAGCTGATACACACCAGTTAATGGCATGGTGGGTGGTGGGATGAGAGGAGCCAAGCCCTGGAGCTGAGCCTGGGGGAGGGGGGAAATGCAGGGAGAATGTAGGGGTATAGTGTACTATGTTCCTTCAGGAGTAAGGAATAATATTGGCACCTTTCCACCAGCCAGGGGAAGCAGTGGGCAAATGAGGGAAACTAATTATGGAACCCATTGGGTGGGTGAGCTCATCTTCCTGTTTTTTTGTTTTTGTTTTTGTTTGTTTTTGTTTTTTGACAGGAAGGGACATGTGTTTAAATGACTAAGTTCTAAGGCAGCATCTTGCTGTCAGGTCTCATACTTGTCCATTGAGCTTCGTTGCCAATATTACCTGCAGAGTCTGCAGCAAGGTAGAAGAGCAGCCCTCTGTCTTTTCTGGTAGCAGTTGTCAATGAGAAATCAATGTACAAGGAAAAAACCTACATGAGACAAGTAGGTGTTATATAATGCTAACCTACCAAAAAAACAAAATCTTGGGCTGGGGATGTGGCTCAAGCGGTAGCGCGCTCGCCTGGCATGCGTGCGGCCCGGGTTCCATCCTCAGCACCACATACAAACAAAGATGTTGTGTTCGCCGAAAACTAAAAAATAAAATATATATAAAAAAAAACAAAAACAAAATCTGACTCAGGTGACCTGCTTCTTCCCAGCTCCTGGAGGTCAGTTTGACCACAGGAGCAGGTATGATGTTAGAGAAATAACTGCAGCATTGAAATGAGTCTTCCTTGTTAATGACAACTAACCTGCCGTTAGAGCCTTGACCTTCTGGCTTGACCTCTGTCTCCTCCTGTGTAAACTCAGGATGAGGATACCGCTTTAAGAGGCTGGTAGGAAGGTTAAGGCACAAGTATGCCTTTCAGTGGTGTTAGTCACTCCATGCCCTGGAGCTTTCCCGGATATTGTTCTATTAAAGAAGGTAATTGTTAAATAAATATGGACATGAACTGGAGAGAATATTTCGTGCACTGGCATAAACACGCTAGAAGATTTCATAACAACTAGATTAACAACCGCTGGTACCATGTGCAGCAAGTAGCTACTTGGAAGATTTATCTGATGGTAAATGATCTGTTATAAACGGGATTCACTGACTGGGCTGTGACCTCCTGAAATAGGTATGACTGGAACACAGCCAGTGATTCAGAGACGTCTGGATGTCTAAAGCTATTCCTGAGTATGAGTAACAAAGTGGGCTCAAGGGGACGAGGGAGAGTGAGCTCAAGAGGGGAGAGACCTCCATCAAGTAGAGACGAACATCGAGGTATGAGGAAGAAGTCACTTTGCAAAGCTCCTGATTGCTGGAGTAGGATTTCTGAGCACTTGAAAATTCATGGTGACTCGATTGTGAATTTTGTGGGGTTTGGATTTTGCAGAGTTAAAGGTGGTGATCTATGTAGAGTCTAAAGAAACTGGCAGACTTTTATGCTTAAAACTGAGCAGCTACTGGTGATTTTCAAGTGGAGAAGCAAGATGAGGGTTGTGTTCAGCAAGAGTGTGGAGCTTGAAGCATGGGGTGAGGAAAAGCAGGCCGCAAATGGGGAGACCTGGAGGGGCTGGAGCAGCATCCAGGGCAACAGAAAGCAGGGGGAGGTGATGCAGTCAGGGAACATGGTTTGTGGGAGAATGACTGGATTAGGTGAAGTCAGAGCTGACTCCCAGGCAATCCAGGGTCATGGGTTGACTTTAAGAACACTTGGGAAGCTTTGGGCAAGTTAAAATGTTTGAGGTACCTATGGGTGAGATGAGCAGGAATTCCCCCAGTCGGGTGGAAGGCACTTCTGAAATTCCAGTGCCTATAGATAATAGGTGAAGCTGAGGCCATGGCCCAGTCAAAATGCAATTGAGCAGAGGAGATGACAAATCCCTGGAAAAGGAGGTGTAGAACCACCATCTCATGACATGCCGAGATTGAAATCATCACCTGCTTTCCAAGTCAGGGAGCCCTTAGATTGGTTATCTTCCCATGTGAGTACTGCTCAAGCAGGAGTGGACACCTGTGGCACCAGGTTTCAGGAGGACTCAAACTGTTCACTTAGAGTGATGAACACATTGGGACAGAAGGTCAGGTTCATGTTCTAGGTGAATCTTTGACTTCTTTTGGTGCCATACTTGCTTGTTTCTGATCCATCCAAATCCCATATCTCCTGTAATGTGCATCCTGCCATCTCACAGTCTGCATGTTCGTGGCCTTTGTTCTAGAGCTTGATTTTCTTAGGCCGTCCATGCAGGTGTGGATGTGGCTGGTCCCATTGAGAGGACACATCTCTGAGTCCATGCACATGGCAGGATGTCTTTGAAAGTGGAACAAAGGCTTTCTGAGCAGCACTCAGTGGAGCTGATTGAATCCAGCCATGGCAAAAGGGATGAGGTTGTATGTGTTTGATAAGTCTCTGCAGGGAGCCTGGTGGTACCACCACGCTGGTGATAATTAAACAGGGAACTAAAATCCTGGCAATGGAGGTTGAAGAATCCCCATACAACAGCAAAAGAAAAGTCTTTACTGGACACAATGATGCTGGTGAATTGTTTTGCAAGGGAGCCCTTTAGGTTTTGGTAATTGAGAATTGGCCCAGTGAAAGACCTGGCTAGACTAAGGTCAAGCTTGGGTCACTCCATGTCTCATTGAACTGATGGTAATGACGGGAACGTTGTGCTCATGTTGAAAAATACTTTCTCTAAATGAAGTAATTCTCATGTTGCAGAGACTGTTCAGAATTCACATGGGCCATAATCATAGTACAGATATCTCATGATGTCCTATAACCTCCATTTCATCCATTCTCCTCCTAGTGGATGTGGGATGTTGTGAGGATGGACAGGGAAAGCATTAGAGGCAAGGGCTGGGAGCTGGTGGAGTCCCTGTGCACATGAATATGGTCAGAAGGGCTCTGGGATTCAGGAAAGACTCTGGCTTCTCCCAGTTATTGAAAAGATATTTTCTTCCAGCCACAAAGACTTTATCATAGGCAGAAAGAGCCTAGCAGATAGGAGCATGATGCTAAAGTCAGATATCCTGGTTTACTAGCTGTGTAACCCTGGGAAGACTTTTTCTTTTTTCTTTTTTGGTACCAGGATTAAACTCAGGGGTTCTTGACCACTGAGCCATACCCCCAGTCCTATTTTGTATTTGATTTAGAGATGGGACCTCACCGAGTTGCTTAGCGTCTTGCTTTTGCTGAGGCTGGCTTTGAAGTTGGGATCCTCCTGCCTCAGCCTCCCAAGCCCCTGAGATTACAGGCATGTGCCACCATGCCGGGCCTGAGAAAATTCTTAAATGATTTGTGCCTCAGCTCCTTGTATGTAAACAGTGGTAAAATGGTACCTACTATCCCAAAGTTTCCTGTAAGGACTAAAAGTGAGCCATAGAAACTGCTTTGCATGAAGGTACTTAACATGGGGTTTAGTTTGTGGAGTAAACAGGTGACTGCAGCCGTCCCAGGGAGAGCCTGTTTCCCCAGAGGTCCTTGGGGAATAGAGCCAAGCAAGGAACAGAAAACCCTGTCCCTCGGAAAGCGCCCTGAACTGAAGGCAGCCTGGGCACATTTGGGATGGGCATCTGCAGCCTGAATGCCTTCAATTGTCCTGAGGGAGTAAATATCCCAAAGAAAGGGTGACTCGGTGAGGAATCCAGAGAAGGTTGTACCACACTTCAGGAATACTTTATTACAGTATCCACATTGCCCCAGAGAAATAATTTCATTCCTGAGGGCCCCCCCCAGCTGTGTGGTTCTGGTTTCATAAACATGAGATTAAAAATTGACAAGAGACAAGGCCCCTATGAGGAAGTGGCCAGTGAGGGCTGGCTGCCTGCTGGCATTTATCTCCCAGAGGTCCTTGGACAGGACAGGATGGGTGAGGGGAAGGGGGGTTATGGTTGCCCATTGTGGCCAGGCCTTCCAAAGTGGAACAAACAATTACTGGACTTGAGAAGGTATTTTTCTACATATGTACGTATAGTAAGCTTTACAAAATTGTTTCCAAATAAGAGGGCAATAATTTGGATCACAAAAATGAGAAAAGAAAAATTAAGAAGTGCCTTGGACCTATATTTTTCTGGTTTTTTTTTTTTTTTTTTTTTAGTTTTAGGTGGACACACTATCTTCATGTGGTGCTGAGGATTGAACCCAGTGCCTTATGCGTGCTAGGCGAGTGCTCTACCACTTGAGCCACAACCCAGCCCCTACATTTATTTTTTTTTCTTTGTAGACTTGGGTCCACATCTATGATAGCTCATCTCTGTAAATAAATAAGCCATTCTCTCTAGAACAATCCAGGTTATGTTAGTTCAGAGTAGCCTTATTTTTGCAGATTTCTTTCCATTGACATTTTGAGTGTTGTTTTTTAATGACCAGATTCTGTTGAGAAGTCATTTTCACTCATTTCCTCAGTTTCTGTTTTCTTTTGCCTACCATATTCTTTGATCTGAAAATATAATGGTGAACATGATCCTTACAAAGCTCAGCTTAATAAGATAATTTGTACAAATGAATATTATAGTGAGTAATCTTGGAAGAGGGCTTTTGAAGTAAGCAAAGAGCAGTGTGCTAGAGGGTAACAAGATGTGTCAGATTTTCATAGATGTGAAAGACTCTTGAAAAGAACAACTTGGAGGAAAGATTTCTTTTGGCTCATGGTTTCAGTCCATGGTCAGCTGTCTCTGTTGCTTTGGACCTGAGGCGAGGCAGAACATCATGGAAGGAAGGGCATGGCAAAGAAATGCTGCTCAGATGAAGATGGCCAGGAAGCAGAGAGGAAAGAGAAGGTGCAAAATAGAATCCCCAAGAGCATGCCCCTAAGAACCTACTCCCTTCAAACAATTCCCATCTCCCACTTCCTCCACCCTCTCCCATAGTCCATTCAGGATTAATCCACTGATGGGGTTAGAGTCTTATGATCGATCACTTCCCCCAAAGCCCCTCTGAACACTACCACATTGGACACCAAACCTTTAACCATGAGTCTGAGGGATATTTCAAATCCACATCTAGCACAGGGATATAAGGATGGGCCCTTGAGAACTTTCTGAAGGGCACAAGTATCTGAGCAGAGATGATCATTACAACATCACTTATAGTAACAAGGAGATGAAGAACGGCTAGAAAAGTTAAATATGAAATATCCATAGGAAGGATGAATCAGATATTAGAGGAAACATAATACCAGAAATTTTTCCAAATTATTTGCTGTATAAAAGGATTGTAAAATGTTCCAGTTATTTTAAAAAAAAAAATTTAGACATTTACTCACCAACTTTATAACAATTGTTGCCTCTGGTCAGAGCATTTCGCTTTTATCAGTAATACACTTTCTTAAAAGGAGTATGAATTCCTATAACTCTTTGGAAAAGAGGGTAGTGGGATGGGACTGGTACAGGATCCTCTCCAGGCCTTAGGCTGAATTCTGGGAAGAATTGTCTAGGACGGGAATACCAGGTTCAGTGGCAAAGGGAGAGGACAGGATGGTGTACCTGGGCATCTACCAGGTGTCTGGAGAGGTAAGCTGGGGCCTGTGGAGGGGGAGGGCCTACACAAGATGTGGTCGCACAGTGAGCAGATGATTCAGGGCTTTGGAAACCCCAGCATGGAATCTGGTGATTATTTGATATGTGATGTTCTGCACGTTCGAAGAGATGCCTGTCTGCCTGATGGTTGTCAGATTGGAGGTAATGAGAGTGGAAGTGAGCACAGATGGTACCTACTGATACAAAACCCCTGGGAAATATTGGTAGCTTAGCCTAGGTCAGTGGTTCTCAATATCTGTGGAATATCTAAAATAACCCACGCTGAAACCCCATCCTAGAAGACTGGCATGCAATTTCTAAACTGACCTGAGAATTCACGTTTTTAAATTATTTGTCTCAGGGTGAGGGCAGATCACCAGGCTGAAGGTTGCTACTGGTTGTAGAGAGACATGGAGGGTTTGAGGCATATGTTAGAGAAAGTCAGTAGGTCTTACTGTTGGATATCCCGCTCCTATTCTAGGATGAGTTCAAAGCTGTATAAGGCACAGTGGGGACTATGTGAGTGTACAAGGCACCCCAAGGACAGGTGACATGTGTCTGGTTCCTTGGTGATGGTCTTCACAGATAATTTTGACTCTTTGCTGCTTTTCTTTTTTCTTCCTGTTATCTCGTTTGTATATATAGTTCATTCCTCATGGACATCTCACCAGATGAAGGTCAATGAAGGAGAAAGCTAAATGCTCCCCCTAACAAGTCAATGTGGTTACTGTTGGTAATTTAAGGTCATGAGTTAAGCGGGTAGAAAACAGAAAATGAGGTTATTGGGGAGAACCCTGGCTGAAATACAAGATTTGGGGTTTATCCATAGAGTCCTTTTATCTGTACTTGATTACCATATTAAGAATGGATTGTGGTTAGTTCAAGTCCAAAGCGTGTGAAAAGGCAATTAGAAGTTCCAGGATCAAACTGAGTCATGAATTTAAAAAGATTACCACACAGTGAAACTCTGGAACACGTTTGTCGTCTTCATGGTGGTTACATTAGATATCTGCTTAAATACAGAAATATCATGTCTCATTTATTTCTCAGAGACTTACACTCACAAATACTCTTCCCCATTGCTGAAAAGCACGGAAGGAGAAATTGTATGAGAAGTGCCATTACAGACTGTGTCTCCCTTATCCAAAATTCTTAGAAACAGAAGGGTTTGGGACTTTGAATTTTTTTTCCCCACATTTTGGAATTTACTTACAGAGATATCTTGGGGATGAGACCCAAGACTCAACAAGAAGTTCACTTATGTTATTTTGTGCGTTCCTTTCTTGCACGATCATTTTATTCAATATTTTTAGTGCACCTGTGTTTTGACTGAGACTTATTACATGAGGTTAGGTGTAGAATTTTCCACTTGGGATGTCATATGGACGCTCAAAGTTTTGGACTTTAGAGCATGTAGATTTTACATTTTTAGATAAGGGAATTTCAACTTCTATCTGCATTTTTTAAAAAGTTGATTGGAAAACACAGATCAATAACTATACAACTTCCAGAAGGAGAGGAAATCTAATGTTCCTTCACCTACAACAACCCTTCAGAACTGGAGGCTCCTGTTCTGCTGTTATACTTTATATTACAGGTAAGATACAAGAACCTCTAGGTTGACCCAGGTCTTGAGACGGATTCAAGCCAGACCTGAGGCAGGTCCTCTAGATGCTTTCTTTCCTCAGTCTCAGCCTGGAACTATACTGTGTCCCCCCTGTTTCTGATTTCACATAGATTTGCAGTCTACCTTTATCCTAGTTTCATTTCTTTCTCAGACCTCTCAGGGACATTTAAAGCAACTAATAACTGAGAACCAAGTTTTTAAAGTAGACATTTTATTAAAATCAAATTTCTGTGCAAAAGTAGGGAGAGGCCTCTTAATCTCTAGCTATCAGTGGATTAATTTGTTTTACACTCAAATCTGCCATCCCAGCTACTAATTGTGTTTTTCCTATTGATGTTTACATTCTGCAGATGTAAATTCCACTGTATTAAACTACTCGATACTTTAGCAGTAATAGCATGATGGGTCCATTCATGTTTGATTCTAAAACAAAAATGGCAAAATAAAGGCTTGTGCATTGAGGTGATAGCCAGTGGTCCAGCTTTTGGGGTATATGTCGGGATCCATGGGCTGTGCTCTATACTCCCAAACTGCATGCTACAGGGACAATAAATACCTTCCTGTCTTTGGGTTTTCACCATGGAAACATCCAGCAACAGCTGGGCTTTGTTAGATGTCTTTTAATTCACTTGGCTGCTACAAATCTTTTCAGGGATATTTTATTTAATTTGGTGGATACAAAACTATTTCTAAATGAAATTACTGCTTCAGATATTTGTCACAACTGATTATGATCACCAATTGGAAATTGTGAAACTGATCTTGGGTCCTGGGTAATCTAGAAACAGCCTTAAAGTTAACATGTGAGACACTGAGAGACTATGTGGAATCTGCAGTTTTAAGTTCGTGCAAACTGAGCCTTAGAGGCACTTTGTCACAGACTTAGCAAAATGTTTGTGAAATATTTTTTTCATCTAATTATGATATAGCTGTGTGCATTTTACAGAACTAAATGGGGTATTTGAAATATCCACTCACCTTTGGCCTCCTAAATTTGCTCTAATAGAACTGTGAATGACTTTCAGGACACTTGCATTTTCCAGGATAAATTCTTTCTGGGATAATTAGTTATGTGTGGGTCTTATGGGCCCTATAACACCAAGGGTAGGATTCTCTCTTAACCACTATACGCTAATGTTTCATATAAGGTTCAATAAAACATTTGTTGGTTAAGGGAAGGTAGAGACCCTGACTCATGGACTGCTTTGCTTTTTCAGAAATTTTACTACTTGACGTGTGTGTGTGTGTGTGTGTGTGTGTGTGTGTGTGTGTGTATACACATATATATGTGTGTTCGTATATGTGTGTGTGTGTGTATAAAATGTTTTTTTTAACTACTACTAGTAGTTGCCCTTAGCAACTCAGTGAGACCCTGTCTCTAAATTTTTTTTTAAAGGGCTGGGGATGTACCTCAGTGGTTAAGCACCCCTGGGTTCAATCATCATTTCTAGTACTGGGGTTTGAACCCAGGAATGCTTAAGCACTGAGCCACTTTCCAGACCTATTTTGTATTTTATTTAGAGACAGGATCTCACTGAGTTGCTTAGGGCCTTGTTCAGATGCTGAGGCTGGCTTTGAACTTGTGATCCTTCTTCTGCAACCTCCCAGGCTGCTGGGATTACAGGAGTACACCACCTTGCCTGGCATGACTTACTTTTTTTTTTTTTTTTTTGTACTGTCATGTGTAACTAACGACTTACTTTTAAAAACATCCTAATTATATGGATTTGGATTAATTTTATAGAATATTTATTAATATAAAGCATATCAGACTCTGACCTAATTAAAAACTACAGCATTACCCCAAACTTATTTCTGTCTGCTTACTCTCCCATCCCTAGGCCTGGTACCAACATTCCTAAATGTTTGTTGTAGACTCATGTTTTTATTTATCAGCATTATCTCACGTAGATATATGTAAATAACATACAACTCTGCATTTTTTAACTTTTAAAAAAATGTGCCTTGTGTGTTCCTTTGGCCTTGTTTTCCTCCAAATTTTTTTTGGTCATATGCATCGTCATAGGAAGCTGTCATCCATTTTTACCACCTGGAGTGGATCACATTCTTTCATTTTTTCCATTGATGGGCATTTGGGTCATTTTCAGCTTTTGACAATTCCAAGTAGCACCCCTGAGAACATTCTTAGACTCTGTATGCACTTCAGGATCCCAAGGGAAGGTTTCTCAACCTTGGCACTGTTGACATTTTGCACCCAATAATCCTCTGCTGTGGGGCTGTCCTATGCATGGTAGGGTGTTTATTAGCTTCTGCCTTGTCTTCTACCCACTAGTCAGTAGCTCCCTTCCACCCAGAGGTGACAACTAAAAACGTCCCTAGGCATTAATGAATATCCCATGGAGGAATGGGGTGGGGACAGGCAGGGGACACAGAATTGACCTGATTCAGAACTGCTACCCTTGGGTATAGCAGTGCCACTTTTAGATCATGATGTGTTTTACATCATGCTTGTGTTTTTGAAGCCTGAGACATGAAGTTAACCTGAGACCCAAATTTTAGAAAGTTAAATTAACTGTGGAAACTGCCTTTGAGTTCCCTCAAATCTTGAATTGCTTTCAATAAAAAGGATCCCAAGGGAAGGTTTCCCAGCCACTAGTCCTGGCCGGTCGCTAATGATAGTCATGTGACAAGTGTATGATGTAACCTTGCTATTTATCATAGGAGTTGAGAATATGGATCCCAAAGAGCTTATGATGTAGGTCAAGGTAGCTATATAGGAGGGTGAAGAATGGGAAAGACGGGTAACATAAGTGGAGGTCACAAAAGAAAAAGTGTTGCTGTCCATGGTGTGAAAGGCTCACAGAGGCCCTGCCTTCTGTCTTGGGGGCATGAAGCTGAGAGGTGTGTGTTGGGGAGGTTAGAGATGTCCCCAGGGCCTGAAGATGATGGAGACAAGGATGATCCTAGTTAACAGCTAAGACTAGCTGATATGCTTACTGTAAGCCAATCCTTTTGCCTGTCAGTGCAGTCCTCTCGGGAGTCCGGTCGGTACTGATCTACCCAACATGGGCACAGCTGGGAAGTGGTGGGCTGGAGAGCAAACCAAGCAACCTGGCTGAGAACTTCTCCAACCCCACCTGGGTCAGTAAATGGAATCAAGTCATTTTGGAGGGTGGGGTTCAGTGTTTTGATTTAAAGAGGAGAGGCCTATGGAGTTGGCAGGGTCAAGTGCATTCTGGGTAGACAGGAAGTAATAACATCTGTGAATGCCTGATGAAGCTAAGGGAAGGTGGCTTCAGGCTGGAGGTGGTGAGGACAGGTTGGTGCTGTGGAAATGGGTGGAGGAGACGAGGACTGTGGCTGGTAAGGGGCGGTTGTGAGGGCATGCTGAGCCATTTTTTGGAACAACAGATGAGATGTATAGTTTGGGCTCTGGTATTACAGGAGGGAGGCTGCCCTCATTGTTCAGCTGGTCTCCTTGCTTCCGATGGAGGTCCTGCCAGCCAGATTCCTGAGACATGGCCATGAGGTTTTGTCAGGGCTGCTTTCTTCCTTTCTGCTACATCTAATCGGTCACCAGGTTCAACTGAATCATCTGCTTTAATCCTGTTCCAGATCCATCCCTTCCTCTTCGTTTCCGCAGCTGGTCCCCTCACTGCCCTACCAGCCTCTGTATTGAAGCCTGTGTGACTGATTTCAAAACTTGACACATTTTAAGGAATGGGGATTACAGCTCAGAACCAACTTCACAGAGAGGATAATAGAATACAATAAAGTGGGGTTTGTCCTGGTGGACACAGGTTTGGTTTAATATATATATATATTTTTTAAATGCAGTTGTAATTTCTTACATTTCAGAAAAATGGGGGAAAGATCATATTGGTGAATACATAAAACTATCAGACAGAATACCTTTAGAAACTTGATATAAGCAAGAAAATGTCATTTTGATGTATTCATATCTGTATGTAATATGATCTGCTTCATTTTAATCTCTACTACTTCCACTTTTCCTCCCCTCCTCCCCTTCCTCTCTACTGGTCTTCCCTCCTTCCTTTATCTTGGTACTTTATAGATACACATAAAGGTAGAATTCACTGTCATATACCTAGAAAAATTTGGTCTGTTTCTTTCCTTGTTCTTCCCCTTTTCTATCCCTTCTTCCTTACCCTCGATTCCTTTCCTCTATGCTATTGTTTTCCCTTCTATTTTCAAGGGATCCTCGCCTTAAAAAAAAAAAAAAAAAAAAAAAAAATTCCTTTAACTTCTGCATACCAGAGAACATTGGACCCTTGACTTTGAGTCTTTCTGAGACTTGACTTTCTGACTTATTTCACTTAGCATAATGTTCTCCAGTTTCATCCATTTACCAGCAAATGACATAATCTCATTCTTTATGGCTGAATAGAACTCCATTGTGTACATATGCCACATTTTCTATTGATGGACACCTGGACTGGTTCCATAACTTGGCTATTATGAATTGCACTGCTATAAACATTGACATGCATGCATCACTAGAGTACGCCGATTTTTTGTGTGTATTAAAAAAAATTTAGAACACAGTGCACAAAAGCACTGTTAAATAATAGGACCTCATTAAGATTAATAACTTCTACTCTTTTAAAAGGACATCATGAAGCATACACAAAGGCATCACAGGGAAAAGATGTTTGTAACATATATAAATGCCAGAGGAGTTATATTCGAATTATGTAAAAACTTCAAGTGTAAAAGAAAAGTCAATCTGTTTTTGAAAAAACAGGCAAGATACTTCAAAAAAGGAGATATCCAAATGGATGTTAAAAGTATATATGTGCCCAAATCCATTAGTCATCTGAGAAAGCAAACTAAAACCACAACAAAACAGCACAAATCAGATGGCTAAAATAAACAATGTTAAATCTTAGTAAGGATGTGAAAAACCAGAATACTCATAGAAATGTAAATTACCCTTATCACTTAAAAAATAATAGATGAACTCAAGCATATCTTATGACCCCCAAATCCTGTCTTTGGATGTATTCGGCACAGCAATAAATTCACATTTGTTAGAAGGTATGCGTTATAATATTCATAATAGGCATTATTTAAAATAACTGAAAAGTACCCAATCCTGTAAGTATAATGTTGAACAAATGAAACTACACACAGTATGATTCCTTTTAAATAAGAAAAACAAGCAAATAACTCATGCTCTTTGATACAAGTTGGGGGAACAGAAGCAATTGGAAGGGCCTGCGAAGGGGGGGTGCTGATTAGATGAGGGAATTTTGTGAAAGCTCAGTGATTTGTGTGAATATTTTATACCTCAGTAAAAGGGGATAAAACACAGCTGAAGGAGAATGGTGCAGAGGGGTTGAACATCTTGATAAAGTGATGCCTAAAGTGAGAAGTGGGGTGTTCTTCAGACCTGAAGGCAGGAAGGTGCTGGTAGGTAAAAGACAGGTATTCTAGATAGGTGAAGGATTTGGGTGGTGGCGGCTGTGGTTGGGGAGGAGGATGGCTGAATATCCTGGTGGACTTCCCTAATGGACTAGTTCTGTATGATGAGGTCCAGAGTGTAAGGGGCTGATATGAGAAAAGGCAAAGATCCCTGTAGTTCAGGAAGGCAAGAGATTGAGAAGCCCAGCAGGGCATTTCTCAGGTATTCTCCAAGGACAGCCATGTAAGTCAGATGTTGTCTGGGCTCAGAGACTGAAGGGGGGTAATGACACAGCTATCAAAATCTTTAGTCTATACACACTTAGCTGCAAGGATAAAACCTAACTTATTTTTTTTGCTTAAGATAGTTTATCAGTGAAAGGTTAGAGCAGAGCTACATCCTCCTCTTCCCTTTTCAGTCTTGCTTTTCTTTAATGGACTTTTGTATAGGCCACCTTATCCCATCAGAAGGTTCAGGCAGCTCCAGACTCAGGGTGGTGTGAGTTATTCCTGAAAGCACCAGGAGAAACTTCACCTAATATGTGTACCCTCCCTCGAAGAGCAGGGTGAATGGGCTTCCCTGGAACCACACATTGAGAATGAGGAGAGGCCAGCCAAAGCCGTATGTCCGCCACAGGGTTAGTGCCAGATTGACCTGCTTCTGGGTGGTTTCTAACCAAGGGGGATGTGGTTAAAATGTGAGGACTCCATGGTTGCTGCAGGAACTGGTCGTCACCAAGAACTTGGTTCTGTATGAAGGGGAAACCCACATAGGAGGCTCAGAGTCCCATGGTGGGGGTAGTGGGGGTTAGGATGTTGTGCAAGGTAGTGGGATACGGCCAACTTGACCAAGAAATTTGTCCTCTTCTGGGTTATGGTGTCTCTTCCCCACATGTAACGTTCCTCATCTCAGAACTTACTCTCCTAACAGATCGAGAATGCTCCTTTTCATTTCGGCCAGCTGGACCTGCTGCTTTGTCTCATCTCTGTGTCTGTAATGCTCATCTTGTCTTTTCCGTCTTGTCTCTGTGTGCCTTTCTCTTTTCTTGGCATTGTCTCAGGGATGAGGAGGAGGAGGAGGAACAACCAGTCACGGAACCCAATTCAGAGGAGGAGAGAGAGGACGATGCCCAGTGCCAGGGCAAGGACAGGTACCAAGGGTTGAACCCTCCCAGGCTCACACTGAACACCCAAGTCTCCTCCTTAACGACAATTTGCTGCCACCCCTTTTAGTAATCTCCTCCCCTGCACTTACCCTGTGCACGGAACCACAGAATGACTAATTTTGTGGAAATAACTGAGCACATTTTCATTTGAGAACATCACTTTTTAATTCAACTCCTACCTTCCATAATTTATGGAAAAATTGTGCAATTGGTTTTCTCCTATTCTTCCCTCCCTAAGTACTTTAGTTCAACCAGATTGACAATGACTGAAAAGACCCATCTTTAAGATTTTAGGTCTGTTAGCATGTAAGATGTGTGTTCCCTTCCTCCTGCTGATTTTTCTAATACAATGTTAGATAATGTGTGTGGATGAGTACTGTATTAATGATTCACGTATGATTTTTTTATCCAACCAGACAGGAACATTTTTCACTCTGGTATTTTTTTATGCCCAGAATCACTAACATAGTTGTGCAGACTTTGGGGTGAGTTTGCTGTCCTCTGTTCACCTCAGTAAAGTGCTTTTTTTTTTTCTCCTGTCTTCAGGTATCTTGTAATGTTTTAAAAACTTGTATCCATTTTCTCAAAAAAAAAATTTTTTATTTAAAAAAGGATAATGTCATTTTCCAATATTCAAAAATTATTCTGAAATCGAATGGCTTCCTTCATTTAGTTGGTTGCCATTGCAAATTAACGTTTTTTCTTTTTTTTTTCTACAAACGAGCAAAATCAAAAGGATCTTAGATGAATTAGAGCAAAATATTTCTCTTGCCAACCTCAATGTTCATGGGGTCCCTCATCTGCTGGGCTGTCTGTGCATGTCTAAGTCTTTGTCTCTGAGTTTTCTACCATTTCCCAGCATCACTGAATCCTCTCCAAACCAAGAAACTAATGAGTGCCTCCCCTCCCCCTTTGAAAAAATCTGCAAAAAACCTAGCAGGATGTAGACAGAAGAAAGAAATGATAGAAAATTAGTCACACACATTAGAGGGGAGAAGGGTCAGCAGGAAACAGCCCATTGCCCATGCTGATGTACCAGGTTAGTTATGGGTCCTCTGGGAAGGAAGTTTGGTTGACAGTACACTTTACTTTGAAAATGAGTCACAGGAAAGTATGTAGACTCTTATAAATAGACTAGTATGACTCCAAGTGTGCTTAAGAGTGAGTGTAGTCCCATCCAAAGATCCACAGATATTCACATGGTTCAGGACCTGTAGACTGGCTAGAAGAATCTTGCTGAAACGGGCAAACTGCAAAGACATCCCTAGTGATGATGTGCTGCCTTTGCCTAGGATTGTTGTCTTCACAGGTAGATGATTATTTACCTTAGTTCTTGAAGTGATGCTGGAGGGCGTCCTTCATCAGAGACTAGTTAGACCTTTCAATTTTAGGAAATAAGAATGGGCATATTAAACATAGAGTTTAATCATGATAATGCCTACGTGTGCATTAACTTTGATCTAGATGTTGCTACTTAGTGGAAACTTAAAGTGGCAGAAGAGATTGCCACTTATGCAGGGCTGATCTCCCTCCTGCTCTGTCTTTCTGCTGGATCCTGCTTACTACATGCTCATGCCCGTGTTCCCATGGTGCTATGCACTCCATAGCATGGCAGTGTGAGCTCCTCCCATCAACCCAAGGAAAACTTCCCCTTTAGACAGGTGCATCTCTGAACTGGAGGTAGGAAAGGAAACAGTTCAGAGCTCATGGTTGGGAGTCGGGCTCTCCTGGAGAGGGCTCTGGTTTTGAAAATTGTGGACTCTAACCCCAGTTCTCAGGTGTGGTGAAGGTATATGTTAAAGTATTCAAGTTACCAAAGCCAGTCCCCAAAGATAGGAAGATTTTTTTTTTAATTGTGGATGTTTAAGGCATACCATATGATGATTTGATGTGTCTATACATTGTATATTGATTACCATAATCAAATGAACAAGCATCCACCACCACCCATAGTTACCACTTGGGTCTATGTGTGTGGGACCCGTGGTCTATAACTGTGGGCCTTTCTGGAGAAGCCCAGATGTTGAAGGCTTGGTGACAGGCACTAGAGAGTGCAGTGCACGAAATCTCTCCCCTCATCCCTGCACCACCTCCTTGGCTCTCATTCCTCACGGGCATTTCTTTTTCTCCTCTCTCCACCTGTTTCAAAACAAGGCTCTGAAAGCAGTTATAGATAGGCCTTTTGGATACTTCTAGGTTGGGCTTTTTAGCAGGAGGACAGATCCTCTATTTGACCAAGACAAGTAGATGAAGTTCAAACTGTGGGAATTCAGGTGCCAACACAAGCAGCAGGGAGTGATGCAGGAGAGCCTTCAAGATTCCCACAAATCCCTCCCAGAGCCCAGATTTGGTCTAGGAGATGCTTCCCTGCACATCTAACCCCCAGCCAACCAACTGGGCAATCCAGGGCCAAGAGTGACAGACAATCTGAAGCTTCTGGTGATGGGTGTTGATCCTGTGCTCCAGAAACACAGCTGGAACTGGAGTCAATGGCTTCCACAGAGTGGGTTTTACATATGTCTCTCTCTCTCTAACTTTGATTCTTTTTCCCCAAATTTCTTCCCTTTCCTTCCTC
Organism: Callospermophilus lateralis; assembly: GCF_048772815.1. Taxonomy (NCBI): domain Eukaryota; kingdom Metazoa; phylum Chordata; class Mammalia; order Rodentia; family Sciuridae; genus Callospermophilus; species Callospermophilus lateralis. The sequence goes on along the minus strand of NC_135321.1, from coordinate 34,739,210 downwards.
CCTCTTTCTCCCTCTCCTGCCTCCCTTTCCTTCTGGGCCAACAGAGATACCAGTCCTGCCTTAGAGCAGGGCACCACTGAGAAGGGTACTGCTCCCCAGAGTTCGGCGCTCCCAGACACCTCAAGTGACACCTTAAAGGAAAAACGGATCCCAACCAGCACAGCAGCAGGGAATCTCCTGCACAGAGCATCCTCTGGGCCTGAGGCCACCCGGCCTGCCCTCCTGCCACCCCCCAATCCTGCCTCGGCTTCTCGGCCTCCCTCCACCACACTGAAGGCGTCGCCAACTACAGACAAGCTGCCCTACGTGCCCCATAGCCCCTTCCACCTCTTCTCCTATGACTTTGAGGATTCTCCCTTAGCCACCAAGGAGAAGGAAGCAGAACCGCAGAAGGAGAACAGGTAGACTTGCCCGTGTGGGGCCCTTTTGAGGTTAACCTGGGGGAGAACACAGCACCTTAATTGCATTCTGTGACATGTCTTCTGCCCAGCTTGTGGGGTGAAGTCAGAGCAGACAGATGTAGCCTAAACTAACTCCCTGACCACTGACTAATCAATGACAAGTATTTAGATAAGAGGCAGAGGACTTGGGGGTGTAGCTCAGTGACATAGTATGTGCCTTGCATGTATCAGGAGCAAGGTTCAACTCCCTGAACCACCAAAAAATAAAATCGCTGTACATAAAATGCAGAGGAAAACTGTCATGTCTTTGAACTAAAGAGATCTTTTATTTTAATATAATTTGCAAATGATAGATTTTTAAACAGTCTGTCAGAATCTATCCATCTCCCACCCATCCATCCATCAGCATGGAGAGCTTCTGAACAGCAGCAGGCAGGGCAAGTGCTTCCCCCTCCATACAGCTTGGTGAGTGGGTTTTCCTTCCTTTAGCAGTTCCCCTGACTCTTCTTGGAACACACACACTGCTTCGGAGCCTTACAACTTCCGGTCTTTCTCTTCTAGTAGGTGGGTGTCTTACTATTTCCTCCTTTCCCTAATCTGTAGCTGTTTTCTAATACATGCATTTTTCTTCTCAAAGATTGCTAGTTGATGACACACAATTACAGTCTGAGCCACTTCATGGGGCCTTGATATAATTACACTACTTAACCATGATCACTTAAATAAGTTATATAGTAAGAAATCTTACTGGCAATAGGGATGGAGATGCGCAAGTCGAATCGCTGACGGGTAAGTTTAGCTGATGTTTGCCGTATGAATGCCCTTCATTATTGCCTGAATTAGGAGCTCTCTGCTGGGCTAGAGAACTGGGGAACAATGGGATTGTAGATTTCAAACAGTTGTCCGCAGTCGGTAGTTAATCATTCTGATTGGCCACCTCACGTTAGAAGAATAATGATTAACATTTATTATAAGCCAGGCCCTGTGTTTTCCATGAAATTAGTACTCTCAAGTACCACTTAACTCTTAAGTAGGTTCTATGATGAGCCCTTATTTGTGGAGAGGAAACTGGGGCACAGAGAGGCTGAGCAGCTTATCCCGAGTCACTCAGCTAGTGAGTGGGAGAACAGACAGCCTGTTCCACAACTGGGTCCTCACCTGAGCCTTGAATCACTGGCTGTCTCTAGCAATCTGTTGCTATCTGCTCTGGGCTTGCCATACCTCGGCCAGGGGTCTTTGGGCAGATCCTTATCAGTGAGAACTTTTGATAGAGGCCTGTGTTTGGGGGGCCCTGAGCCTGGGTGCCTGGCAAGAAGCTGTACCTCATTTTGAATGAAGCCTTATGAAACCTGAACCTGGAGGGCGGCTGTTTCACACCATGAAAATGACCAATCTCCAGGGTTATCAGACCTTCCATCTAATAAACAGAAGGAGTAATCTGTGGTCACTTGCTTACCTATAATCTAAAAGATTTTTGAATCTTGAAGTTTTAAGTAGCCCGCCTAAACCATTTTTAACCATAAGTTTCAATCATTGTAAAGGGTGTAATTTGTCTATGGGGTATGGGTTGATTTTTGTCTAAACCTTCAGATGTCACTTATTCAGTTATTAAAACATCTATGTACACCTAATTGGCAGAACCAGTCCTCCGTCAAATGATATCTAATTTCCATCAGAAGTAGCCTGGCTTCATGTTTCAATTCAAACAAGCCAGCTCATCTGTGTCCCTGGGATAGCCATCTCGCTCCAGAGGCTCAGGTATGTGGGCAGGTGGATGGAGGTCAGGCATGAAGCCTTGCTCTGAATTTGTCCTTGGATAGATAAAGCACCATCATCTCCCTCTAAGAATTCCTGTGGGACTAGTTGCTTCCCCAGGTTCCACCTCTGCTTGGCCCCCTGGAGTCTACAAGGCAGTGTCCCATTTGGCCACCACCCCCTTGAGGTTTCTTCTTTCTAAAAGTGGAAAGCAAATGTTGGGGAAGTCCTTTGGGGTGGCTCAAGCGGATCCATAGTAGGAAGAGTAGCGCTAGAGCTAGTGAATCTGTTTCCATGATGGCTTTGTATTCCTCTGGGGTTTACAGCAGAGTTTTTCTCCTGCTTCTCATAAGGTGAGTTTTTTTAAATTGCTTTTATTTTTTAATACAGGACAGCGAAATGCATCACAATTCTTATTACACATGTAGAACACAATTTTTCATCTGATTGTATATAAAGTATGTTCACACCAATCCATGTCTTCATACGTGTACTTTGGATAATAATGTCCATCACAGTCCAACATCATTGCTAAGCCCCTGCCCCCTCCCTTCTCCTCCCTTCTCCTCCCTCCCCTCCCTTCCCCTTCCTTCTCCTCCCTCCCCTCCCTTCCCCTTCCACCCCTCTGCCCTATCTAGAATTTGTCTATTCCTCCCATGCTCCCCCTCCCTACTATGAGTCAGTCACCTTATATCAGAAAACATTCGCCATTTGTTTTGGGGGGATTGTCTAACTTCACTTAACATTATCTTCTCCAACTCGATCCATTTACCTGCAAATGCCATGATTTTATTCTCTTTCATTGTTGAATAATATTTCATTGTGTATATATACCACATTTTCTAATCCATTCATCTACTGAAGGGCATCTAGGTTGGTTTCACAGTTTAGCTATTGTGAATTGTGCTGCTATAAACTTTGATGTGGCTGTGTCCCTGTAGTAAGCTGTTTTTAAGTCCTTTGGGTATAGACTGAGGAGAGGGATAGCTGGATTAAATGGTGGTTCCATTCCAAGTTTTCCAAAGCTCCATACTGCTTTGAGTTTGAAATACCTCAAAACTACTGGTTATCTATTGGTCTATTCCAAGTTCAAAATCCTAGGATTGGCCAGGTGCAGTGATGCACACCTGCAATCCCAGCAGCTTGGGAGGCTGAAGCAGGAGGATCATGAGTTCAAAGCCAGCCTCAGCAACTTAGCAAGGCACTAAGCAACTTGGCAAGATCTTGTCTCTAAATAAAATGTAAAAAGGGTTGAGGATGTAGCTCAGTGATTAAGTGCCCCTGAGTTCAATCCCTGGTACCCCCACCCCACCCTCCCCAAATCTTGGGATTGTGGTGATCATCCACAGTTTTATGGAATTAATCCAAAATGACTCCTGGTGCTCATCAGAACAGTACCTATGTGCACTTTAGGAGCTGTTCCTTTGACCAGGAAAAGATAACTTTGGCAACCTCATCTTTCCTGGCAGGGTATAAACCACGTTGGTGATCCTGGACTTTTTGGTGATGGTCTCTGTCTCTGATGGGGCTTACCCGGGCCCCAGGTCCTTTCTCCTATGGTCTCCAGTCTTTACCACTATGTACAGACATGGGGAGTGAGAGCAGTAGGGACATGAGTTACCCAGTTGAGTATGCTTGTACCCTGAAATGCAGCTCCGTCCTTGTGAATGAAGAACGATGTTGGTTTAACTGAGCAAAGTTTACAATTGATCTGATGAGAATTTCAAGACTGTATAAATATTGTGCTTATTGAATTTTCTGATGTTCACTTGCTATGCATTTCATAGGCCTGTGTGGCCACAGTTTTGACTGCTCAGTAGTTGACTGCAGTTGAATGGGTTGTGTAAGAGACCCACCCGTTAGTCATGAAAAGGAACCCTCCCGGACTTACACGTAAAAACGCTGAACAGTGGAGTTGTCTGATCCAGTTAACTTGGCTGAAATTGAGAAGCAAACTTGGGCAGACGATAATGCATTTGAATTAATTGCTTAGTCATTAGAAAAACCAAAGGAGGGAAAAACACATTTATGCTTGTTTTATTTCCATAACGTCATTGAAGCAATTTTAGCAACGCGATCCTGTTAAAACATTCTGCAGGATGAACACTTGTGGTCGGAGGGGATTGTTTCAGCTGCTGGGGAGGGACAACAAACTGAGCGTCCAGACAGCTGGCACGTGTCCAGGCTGGAGTTGGTGCACAGTGGAGGCAGCCCAGCCTCGTCCCTGGGGCCTGGGCTCCTCGTTCCCTTCCTCATGGCAGCTCTGTTCTCTGCCTTTTTCTTTTTCTTTTTTTTTTTTTTTGGCTTATGAGCTTTCCCCTTCTCTCCTTTTTATGGTCCTTTCATTGTTCTGGCTTCTCCGTGGCCTCACGAAAAATCAAATTAATGCTCACTTGGAGAAGCAGTTAATTTGCTGGACCTGTGGAATGTTGGGTTTTTAAAGAGGGGGAAAAGAAAAATGCCCAGAAACCCAGGTCCATGAAAGTGATGTGTTAACACGGTAGGACAACGGGGTGAAACTGTGTGGCGAGTCTCCACCTACCTGGCAGCGTGTCTGACACAGAGCACATGCCCAACATGTGACACCAAATAAACAAAGGGCTATAGCCAAGCTGACCCAAGTCGTCAGCACAGGATTTGAGGAATAGAAATATTCTCATTTTTATTATGATAATGTTCGTTCTTTTTGGAAACTGAAATTTCATCTCTATTCTACTTTTTAAAATAGAGGTCCTATGTTTACACTCTTTGTCAACTCACAGCTTTTTACTTTTGAGAGTATTTTTATACAGTTGTGATCAGACACTACAGTTTCATATCCTGATATTTTCATTCAGCCTATATATCAACAATTTCCACGTTATCGCGAGATAATAATTTTAATGGTTCTGTAATATTCTATCAGTAAATAATATTGGGTTTCCTTAGCCATTCCTGCATTGAACCTGATTGGTTAGTTAACCACGATCTAAACAATGTGTTCCGGTGAATAGTTTCCTGCATGTCACTTTTAGTGTATAAATAACCATGATGCCATTTCATTACATTAGGTCCCCAAAGTAGAATTATGCTCTTCAAGGATATATACACTTTGAAGTCAAATTGCTTTTTAGAAGGGTTAATACTAATTTCAGTTATCACACACCCTAACACAATACCCCTAAACATTTGAGAGTAAGGAGCTGACCTTGCCCTATGCCCAGGTAGGCTGAGAGACAAAGCTCTCAAACCTTATCATTTGTAACAAATCATGGGCGTCTGGTCCCATAAAAGGGCTCCAAATAATGATTTGTTTTCTGCTAATTCTGAGTAATGACAGCAAAATAAAAACTGCCGAAGGGCATCTGTTCTGAAGATGGCTCCAGAATTTTATAAATGCTGAAATTCCACTTGTCACAGATGACATGGAAATGATCAAAGCCCGTGTAAGCATAATGGCTATAACTTTGGTTCAGGAGGACTGTCGGATGAAAGTCTGGATGTGTTTGTAAATAGTAAGCTGGTCCAGAAGGCCTGAGCAGAGTTTCCCCTTTATCATAGGGCATGTTTTGGTGAATGAAATTGATTCAGAAGTATCTAAATCGGAATGATTAATGTTTCCTTGGCCAAGTGTATGATGTTTTCTACAGAACTTTGATAGAATTAACATTCATGCTACCATCCTGAGAGGCAAGAAATTGTGTTATGGTTCAAATGAAAATAACTTGGATTCTTAATTTATGTTAGCAATTAATTTCAATGTACATTTAAACAGACAGGAAATGTGAGGGTTTTCTTTAAACCCTTTGTCATAAATCCTGCTGCCTAATGGTTTGGGACTTTGAGAAACTTCTCTAATGAGCTATTATCAGAACAAAGCAGTTAGTAAATCCCTGTGGGCTACATAATCACTAACAGTGACAGTATTTACTGAGCTGTTTGTTTTGCAAAAATTAAGATGGTTTGCTCAAACTTGGTGATGGGTTGACTTGTTCCTGTTCCTTCAGTTTTTTCTCCCCAAGTGAAACTTCTGCACTTCTTAGATACAGCAACTTTGGTAACAGGTCTTTCTACTGCTCAAGATTCTCATCTGAACCCAGTGTGCCCCCCATACCTTTATCTCTCACCCCCATCCCCAGGAGGGCAGGTTGAAGAGGTGAGTCTATGAGGATTGCTGACAGCTCACTGTCTTCAAGTGAGGGGCAACGATCTGATGAAGCGTAGTGGAAGGGAAGGGACAGATAAAAGGCAGAGTCGGAAGTGTTTCTTGACAGAAGCAGCTCCAGAGGCAAGAAGGTTGCTCCATCTTTCACACTGCAAATATTTTGTTGGAGGCGATTTGTTGCTATTATCATATCACCCCCTCAACATGCTTCCCGGAGAAAGTATAGAAATGTCTTCTAAAATATTTGTGAATGTTTTTAACTCACCCCTTAAAAATGATTCAGAAATTATGTAAGCTCTACAATTTGTCTTAGGCACATTAGTATTTACCTTCGAATGATTAAATCTATGTAAGTCAGAAGGTAGTGGTACTGTGTAATTAATAAGAAGGTAAGGTGCTATAATTAATCCAGGACCTACCAGAAGAGAGAAAAATTATAAGGGTACATGGAAGGAATTTAACTTGGCAAGAGTATTAGACCACCAGAAATTCACTGATTATTCCTCCTAGAAGCCAGCAGTTGCACAAGGATGTGTTTACAAGGGAAAGGTAAGACCTGTAATTTTAGAACAATTAAAAGCAGTTACCCTTACATGGCAAGAGTGCTGACTGCTCAGGTTCCAACTCACTCCCTTGGAAGTCATTTAATCCTTGAGGGTAAAATACCAGTTATGCTAACCCTTACCTTAGAGGGTGATTTTGGTGAGCAAGTAAAAATGTCCACATACTGTGTGAAGTCCCCTGGGTTCAGAGGGTGACGGCACATAACTTCCAGCAGCTCCTTATTAGGAATCTAGGTATGAGTAAATCCCAAATTTAAAGTAAGCTGGACTAAATTTTACATGCAAGTCTTTTTCTGTGTATTGTCAAGTGTGTTTTGCTCAGTTCTGCTGGTGATAGGTGCTTTTGTCAGGTTGTAGAGCAGACCAGACTTCACAGTCCCAGGAAGAAGGGGTGTCCAGTGGGGTTTGCCTTGCTGCATGTCAACATTAGCCTAAAATGACATATCAGTCCTGTGGTGTCAGATTCTCAGTTGCCACAGCCCAGCATGGCCCTGGGTCTGGTGTTTTTGGGCAAAGTTGAGTCTCGGTAATAAGGAAACCAGCTGATGACACTGAAGTTACCCTTACCTGTCTGTAGCTCTGTCCTTTAGCCTAGGACACTTCCTCTTGGGATTAACCAAGGCTATCTGAAGGGATCACCTTAGAGAAGACACTTGTCATATAAGATGCAAGATTTGGGACCAAAAGAGGAAGGTTGAAGTTGGACTCGGGATACCTGATGAGTCTGTCTCGCACATCTGGGCTACCAATTCTTTTGGACTAGAACAAGGCTATGTTCACTACTGTGTCCCCTTCAGTACCTAAGGCCTGGCCATAGTAGAACTGGGGTAAGCACTGGTTGAAGATTCTAGTGAATTCACCATTCACTGGTTGGGAACAGTTTAAAAGTCCATTGTATTAAGAAGCTCTAATGACAGGAGATCTAAGTTTTCCCCAAGCTTATTAAAGGCCTGGGTTTGGGGATGTTCTTCCCAGGTAAAAGGAAGCCCAAGGCTCTACCTACTTCCCAACCCCGGGAGAGCAGGCCGGGTTTCAGCTGGCAGGTCCGGGACCAGATCCTGAAAGATTCTTATTTCCTTCCCTGCTTGGACTCCTTGCGGTGCCTTTGCTGGGGTGGTGGTGAAGTTAAACCACGAAGGGTTGGGCTGGGTCCTGGGTGCCTTGAATATACTCTGGAAGGAGGCTAGACTTTATCCTGAGATCATGGGAGCTGTTCATGTTTGGAGGTAGGAGAAGAAGACAACTCTAATTTTTTCAGCAGCAGAGACTGAGCCAGCAGGGGAAGCAGAATGAGTGAGGGTCCAGGCTTGTACAAGTGTGTGCCTGCTAGAAACGGGGAACTAAGACCTGGTGGAAGAAAAGCAAAGGGGGGATAGAAATGTTTGGCAAGGTGTGACGCCAAGGGAGATGTACTGGAGGCTCCAGTGTGGTGAGAGGTCCAGTCCTCAGCTTAAAGCAGGGATGGTGATTAAGTCCTCCAGGAGAGTGCACACCCTGAGACCAGGTCACTAGGGAACAGCAATGGCAGGAACAGCTCCTCTTCCCTTTCATGGTGCACTATTGCTACAGGAATTTGGTTTGCTTTGCCATCTACTGGCTCCTGGTCAGTTAAGTCATTTCTAAGAATTTATTACTTACTTTACAAATGCATGACCATCACTTTTGTGTATGGTCATGCAAATGTAAAGTAAGTAACAAATTCAAATGAACAAATGAGCAATAATTACACTTTTGACCATCACTGTGCGGTTGTGAAAAATCGTGCAATGAGTCATTTGAAATATCAGATGCCCAGTTTCATTAATACCAGAAAGCACCACCGCTTCTTTCTCACACCATTCTAGCCTGTACTGACTGTAAAAGTAAAGAAACGTAAGGGCTGCTCAACTCACACCATTGTCCAAGCATATTATGTCAGTTGCACTTGTGAAAACAGTTATTTTTGCAGTTTATTTTTTTTTTCATTTTGACAACTGAATTCTTTAAGTGACTATTTTTACTGAGGTGTATACTCAGTAGAACTTGTAAGATTTTTTGTTGTTGTTGTCATTGAAATGTTTTATATACACATATATTATTGAAACCCAAGGGAAAACTCTCCGGAAAGAGATTGAAATATTAGATAATAGTTGCATATTTTTGCAAAAAGAACCCACCCCCGCCATCAGCATACTCTTAACTAATGAACATAGCACCAGAATCCTGTGGAGTACTAGAACTTTATAACTCCATTGCCTTAATTTAGAAACAGGCTCAATTTTCTTAAATCCTAGGCAATCAGGCTAACTAAACAACCCCTTCAGGCCCTTGGGGCCACTTGGAAATGCAACTGGGCATCATCAGGAGCTTAGAGTTTTCCATTTATTCCAAGTGTGTTAATATGTTGGATGCTAATAAAACTTGGAATGATAAATTGACGAGAAAGAAAATGCTGAAGAAAGAAAAACAAAATTAAGGCAAGGCAGGAGTATTAAAATGAATCCATCTCTAGTCGTCCTCTTACAGCTTCATTTAAAGTGCTCTTTTAGAAACATTGTAGCATTAATTTTCACCAAACTGCCAAAACACAACAAAAATCCAGAACTACTCACACAGACCCCTGGGGATATAATATGCAACTGTTTAATGAAAGCAGACTTTACTTCAACTTTGGAATTGTACTTTTTAAGCAAAGAAGTTCTAAATATTTTCTTTTTGAAGGACAACAAAATTACTGGAATATGTGAACCATTCGTTTCAAATATTCAGATGAACAAATGAGCAATAATTACACCACAAGCGAGTTTGCCGCCTTGGGGAAGACAGACGGCTTTTCTCATCCACGCAGTGATATCTCCATCTTGTGGGCATTTTCAGAAATGGTGGCTGGAGGCTTGCTCAGTGGTGATGACATTTTAATTTTCGAGGGCCTGCAAGGGAAAGAGAATTCCAGGACCTGGGATGATGGTGCATTGAGGCAGTCTGTCCTTGTGCTGGGACTGGGGAGTCTACTAAGAATGAGGTGTGTTCTGAAGTGCTCAGTGAGAGGATGGGGGATCTGTGGGCCAGATTGCAGGGAGACTTCCCTGTGAGCATGTTAAGCTAAAACTTAAAAGATTAGAATGGACCTCAGTCGTTCATTCTGTAGTTTCCACTTAGGATATTATTGTTTACTATAAACCACCGTTACTGCCTGTTTTACAGATTAATGTCCAGACTCCTCGAGAGAGGTAGAAAATGGCCTGGCCATAGAGTTGCCACGACAGTTTTTTCCCTTCTTCCCAGATTATAAGCCCCGTAATGACATTCCTCGGGGGAGTAACAATGGATAAGAAGGGGTAAATAAAGGATGGGACGTTTTGTGCTGAGTGTATATACTGTGGTCGGAACACCTGACATGAGGTGTGCTCTACTAACAAATTTAAGTACAGTATCTTGTTAACTACAGGCACTGTGTTATGCAACAGATCACTTACTTTCTCATTGTATATAACCAACTGAATACCCACTGAACAGTGATTCCACACATCCCCCTTTTTACATCCCCTGGAAATCACCATTCTATGATCTCTGTTTTTGACATTTTAGATGCCTCCTATGAGAGGAATCATGCAGTATCTATCCTTCTGTGACTGGTTTACTACCCTTACTACAACATCCACGTATGTTATCACAAATGATAGTATTTTCTCCTTTTTAAAAGTCTGCATAATATCCTGTTGTGTCACTAGCATTTCCTTTATTCACTCATTTGTTGATGGACATTTGTACTGTGTCCATCAACAATATCGTGTCGGCCAACAACTTGGCTCTTATAAATGTTTCTTTAATGAAATATGGGAGGGTAGATAATCTCTTAATATTTTTTTTTGGTAGTACTGGGGAGTAAGCTGGGGCACTTTACCACTAAACTACCTCCCAAGACCCCTCCCCTCCCTTTTTTGAGACAGTTTTGCTAGTTGTTGAGGCTGACCTCAAACTTGTGATCCTCCTGCTTCAGGCTCTCATGTTGCTGGGATAACAGGCATGCGTCACTTCTTTTGCCCAGCTCACTTCTTTTGAATATTTATTCCCAGAAATGGGATTACTGGGTCATTTAAAAAAAGGAAACAATTTTAAATTTTATTGTTTTACGAGTTTTACATGTGTAAGAATAAAATTAGAAAGGTGTGAAGGGAAGTAAGGTGAAAGGGGAACTCCCTTTATCCTTGCAGAAGCAAGAGTTTCTAGAAACTTCTCATGTCTACTTCCAAGGTCATGTTTATATAAGCTTGTAAATGTTTAATAGTTTTACTTAAATAATCACTACGCAAACTATGCTGCATTTTTTTTTTTCATAAAAAACCTGTCTTGATTCTCCTTCCATAGCAGTACTTGTTTAATTTTAATGGCTATGGTGTGCTTCTTTACCTGCATGCTATTCTACATACCTAGACTGGGCCGTGATGCTGGGCCCCAGCCTTTTGTTGCTATGAATGATGTTGCCTTGTAATATACATACCTGTATGTCATTTTGTACAGGTGTGGTTATGGATTCCGTAAATCAAAATGATCATACATTATAATTTTTTTTTGCCAAATTGGTTTTTGCAAAGATCATACCAATTTTGATTCTCAGTCATGCATGAGAGAGCTTATTTCCTGACATCTTTGCCAAGAGGTATTAAACTTTACGTTTTTGTGTGGTAGTAATGAAAAGTTGTATGTCAGTAAAATTTTTATTTGCGTTTCTATCCTGAATGTGATTGAACATGCTTTCAGGATGCTTTTATATTTCCTACTTTGGGTTCATAGTTGTTGAGGGTTTTTTTTCCCCCCTTATTGAATTGTAGCAATTTATAAAATGGGAAAGGAGTAGCAGCCATTGGTATTTATATTTGTGGAGTTTTTAATATATAGAAAAATGTCAATTTTCCAAATCTGTTAATTTTTCCTATCTTTCGGGTTTTGTGTTCCGACTGAAGAAAGGCTTTAATCCTGTGGTTTCTTGTAGCACTTCTAGAGCTCTGCTTTTCACATCTAAATTTTTTTCTACTTGGAAATTATTTTAGCAAACCAAATTATTTTGGTGTGAGGAAGGGTCCATCTTCCATATCTTCACTCATTCTAATACCCTTTATTGAGTAGCCCACCATTTCCCTACGGATTGGTCATATACCAGCAGGAATGCGGCCTGTTTATGTGTCTGCGTGTTCCATCTGTTCCCTTAAGAACATCGTCTGTCTCTTCCATTGTGTGTCTTCCCTGATCAACCATCCTGGGCTAACAGGAACTACTACCCTTTCTCTCAGGGTTTACCATTTCCTTGGTAGTCATTGCAACATGGCTGTATCACGCTATCTTGAAACAGGCCTGTCGTCGCTCTTGTTGTCTGCTGTTTTGAAGTTTTGTACAGTGATTGGTGGTTCTGGGATAAAGAGCATATATTGAGATGCTGGGACCCAGCAGTGGGAGCCTGCTGTGCTAAGCAGTAGCACCTCCTACCAGCTCAGGCTTCCCTTTATTGGAATCTTCCTTTTGACCCGCTTGAATACCTGCCTCCACCACTTGGGTGATGATTCCCCTCTGAATGTTTCCTCCCTGCTCTTCTGGAGTTTACCTGCTGAACTTGCCTTTGATAATTGCCCCGCATGGAACTCACTGCTCCTTGTGTCTTCCTCTCCTAATGGCCACCTCCCAGTGGACCATCTGTTCTGTGTGGACCTGGATGCTGCGTCTTTCCCTTGCTGTCTGCTTTGGCTTTGCTGATTTCTGGTTCTGACCTTGCTATATCTTTATGCACCTTAATGTGGTCCTGAAAGTCTAGTTTTTGGAGTATTGTGCTCTTGGCAAATATGTGATCTGTGTGCTTTCCTGGACCCCAAATACTTGAGGGCTGCGTTTCATCACTTGATCTGTCCATTTCTTTTAAGAAATTGTTCCGATGGAGTTGAAAGTCTCACTGTCCAAAGGAGCACATTTAAAATTTTTAATTTGATCACAGTAGATTTAAAAAACTAAACATCACTGAAATTTGAAGAAATCCCCAAAATAACACATAAAATAGGATAAGAGAGGTGACCTTTCTACACCATGGCAGTTAGTGGCACCCTATCATTGTCAATAGGAAAGAAAAGGTACCAGCACAGCCCGACTCCCTGCCATTCAAACAAAGAAGCCGAGTGCGCCCTGTTCAGTGCAGCTGCAAGCTTCCCACTTGCCTGCTGCTGGCTCCTGATAGCAATCTTGTTACAAACAATAAAAGTCCCTGTAAGGCAAAATGTGGTCCTAATTAATTGATTGTGTTACATCCAAAGTGCACAAGAGGAGGAATGAAGGTCCCCCATTGTCTGAGAAAGTTTATGTAAGGTCTGGCTCCTGCAGCTTCCCCTTGCGACTCTGGGCACTGGAGGACCTGGGCTTAGGACTGCCTGCCTTAGGACTCTGGGTCCTCAACAGATGCGAGAGATTCTTTGTCCCACATCTGTTAGGGATCTGACACCTTCTCATCATTTCTACCAGCCTAGGTTTAGTTCAAGATCTATGTCATGCCTGGACTATTTGTGGTGATGCGTGTGTCAGGTCCTTACTGAACTACAGATCTGAGCCGGTGATTTTTTCCTGCATAGAAACTAATAAAGGTCATACATAGGAGTTCTTGTGTGTCCCCTGCATGCACCATTCAGCTTCACTAGTATGCCCTAACTGTATGCAAACCCCACACACATTCTCCCGTGCCATGGACATAGCAGCCTGGCCTGAGTTCTCTCCTTTATATTTGCTGTCTGTCTGGCCTCTTTCCTTTCTTCATTTGGTTCCTCTTCGTCCTCCCAAGACCCAAATAGATGACATAGGTCCTGAGTAACTCTGATTGCCCAGACAGAGTTATCGTACACTTTGATTCATACACCTCGGTTCTGGCTCAGTCCTTGGGGTCATTCTGTTTATATGCATGTTTCTAAATTGAGTCTCGCCCTTTGGCCTGTGATGGTACCTGGGTCCTACAAAGTCACTGAATGCAATGGTTTGCCTTTCTGACCTTGCCATATTAAAAGATTCAGAGAAGATATTAAGAGAAGCAGGTGTATGCCCCGGGGAATCCAGTGTTCACATGGATTTGAAAGATAGAGGTCTTTGTGTTTGCAGGGGGTATATTGTGCTGTTCTGGTATTCACAGTCTTCTGCCTTTAAGGCTTCTTCACTCTTGTACAGCACCCATTTCTGTATTTTCGTGTCTCTCCTGTTGAGGCTAGGAGACACTTTAGAAGCAACTGTGCCTTCACATTTTCAGGGTCCCTCACAGCCAGCTCCTCTGCTGCTTTGTTAAATAACAAATGCACGGGCAGTTTTTAACCTTCCTGAATTGTTTCCCGCCCCCCCACCTTTGGAAAGTGGGATTTTTTTGAATAATTTCTCTCCTCCTCTGCAGGAAGTGTGTGCATAGCAGCCTTAAGGACTGATACTGTAATTCCTTTTGCAAATGAGACTATCTTGCTCAATAGTTGCAGATCAGATGAGGTCTGTAGCAAGGAGGGTAAATATCGCACAATGAAAACCTTATAAGGTGAAGTGTCACTACCCGCTCCCCACAGATGTAGACAAAGCGAGTCAGTGCTATAAACCGAGCCCCATGTGCCACCACCACTTTCTATGACCCCTCTCAGTATGATGGGTTTCCAGCTGCCACTGGCTACAATGGTTTTGCATTGTTGTACAAAGATCACAGAGCAAAAGGGAGTGTGTGTGTGTATATTGAGATTTCCGCTGAAGAAGATGTCCTCCCAGGTCTTCGATGTTTGTTCCCTGATCCCATTTCCCCACTCCTCCTCTCAAAGCCCAGCAATGAGGATTCATTAAGCTTTACTGTTTTAATGGAAGGAGGACCATGTTTCTGGGTTGATTTTTGGAAATCTTGTACATAGGATGCATGAGACCTGTACGCTCATGAATTTCATTCAGAAAATATTTATTGCTATCCCTAGTGTCCCCTGTTCTTGGCATAGTAACCCAACACAGATTGAATCAGACCCAGTCCCTCACTGTACAGGGTTTACACATCAGTGGCAAAAACAGATGATAAGCAAGCTGTCAGCAAATGGAGTTTCCATTGTCATAAAAACTGTGAAGAAAATGAATCTTCGTAAAGAGCTAGAAAGAAAGACCAGTGGGGGCCTGACACAGGTGCTTCACTCTCGAGAGACACCCTGGCAAAGGGTCTCAGAAACTGAGTCACCATAAGATTCAATGGCGGTTTGACCTGAGCCTTACCTGTTGGGGATCAGGGAGACGGGAGGTCAAGAGGGAGACCATGAAATCCAGTGAGTCCACATCTTTCTTTAAAATGCAATCCTGAAAAACTGTGTATGAGCTGAGACTAGAGTAAGTTCAGGGGTTAGAGTTCAAACTGATGGATGTCAGTCCAGGCCAGCAAGACCTGGAAGCCACGGAGCTAGTGGCAATCGGTGCTTCTGAAAGCTGCCAAGAGAATGACTGAGTTGCATAAGCCAAGCAGGGATGGACCTGGGCCTGGAGCTGTGGGAGGAGAAAACTGGCCTCCTTGTTGCCAGAGGACTTGCTCAGTCTTGGACAGAAGGATGGAAATTAAAAGGGAATGAGGGAATGGGCAAGAACTGCCGAATGCCAAGGTCAGGGCCTACAGCAGAGGCCAGAAGACGGGCTGAAGCGTGACGACAACCGAGGCCTAGAAGACTGGCTGCGTGCTCTGCTCATGAGCCAGCACAGTAACCTGAGACCCCTTATGGGACCAACCTCCTCAGCGCACTGCGTGCACCCTGCCATTCCCTCCCACATCCAGGAAGCTCAGATCTGCACTCAGGCATGAGTGCAACCAGCTGGAGAAGAGAAAGCAAGAGCGAGACTTCAATTCACATCCCTGTCTTGGACGGTGGGCATAGTCAGGATTGTAGCACTGAAGATGGGCAGTAGTTATGTATTTCTTGGAGTTACCTCTGGGGTTCGCTCATTTCATCATTATTGTTCGGATGCAGCTCCAAAGATGTGAAAGATTCTTGTGTTTCCTTGTTTTAGGGTGCTGTAGTTGGGATGTTGAATGTTTCTCAAAGGCCCATATGTTAAAGGCTTGGTCCCCAATAACACTATTGGTGGAAACTTTACAAGGGAGGTGTAAATTGCCCTCAATGGGGATGCGAAACCCTGACACTTTCCTCTTTGCTTCCTGGCCATAAGGCAAGTGGTTTTGCTCTGCTGTGATACGCTACCTTGCCACAGACCCAAGAGCAACGGGGCAACTGTTCATGGACTGGAACTTCCCAAGACTGTAAAAAAAAAAAAAATAAACCCTTTATAAGTTAATCATATCAGGTATTTTATCATGAGGGAAGGCTGACTAACACAGGGTAGGTGAATGACTTTTAAAACTAAGCATAAGCCAGTTACCTCTTGTCCTGTAGTGTTTAGATCAAGGTGATACTTAATTTCACAGTTAGGTTGTGGAACCATCTCACTGTTCAACATAATTTCATTCCCATTTTATGATGACTTTTTGACCTTTAAGCTTTCATATTAAATTTTCTGCTTGAGATTGGTAATTTCAAATACCAGACACTTTGTGAACTTAGTTTGATGTTGATTAATATTTCACCAGACATTGTTTCTAAAATAGAAAATGTTAAAGGTTTCAACATTTGGTTCTTCTAATAGGAAGAGTTTAGGTAACTCAACAAACAATATTTTAAAACAGTTTTTGCAATAAAATTAGCATGAAAAACTATATTTAAGTTTGGGCCTGTGTCTTACCACAATCAAGGTAATGCCTATATCCATCATCCCCAAGAATTTTCTTGTGCCTCTTTGTGGTTCCTGCTATCCTTCACTATCCCTGAGCAACTGTTGATGGGTTTTCTGTCAAATTTTCATTTGTAAGTGTTTTCTATTAATGTAATGATGAACTCTTTAGGGAGTGTCGACTTAATTAGCTAAATTTTTGAGATTGATTTATTTAACTGTGTTTCAATAGTTCATCTCTTTTAGTGCTGAGTAGTAGTCATTATATGAACAAACCACAATTTCTTTGCTTACCTGTTGGTAGATACTTGGGTTGTTTCAGATTTTTTTTTTTTTTAAACTAGGAATGTTTTTAAAATAAGTTGCTCCTTAGTGTGTGTTGGGGGCGGCGGTACTGGGGATCAAACCCAGGGCCTTGTTCATGCCAGGCAGACACTCTACCACTGAGTCACATCCCCAGCCCCTAGTATGAACATCTTACATACAAAAATCTTTGTATTTTCATGTGTCTTCATTTTTCTTATATAAATGCTTAACAATGGAATGGTTGAGTCATACATGGGGTGCATGTTTAGCTTTTTAAGAAATTGCCAGACTGTCTTCCAGAGTAACACTATACCAGCCTGAACTTTCAAGAAAATTATTTAGATTAGTATTACTTGTTCCCTAAATAGTTTTTAGAATTCAACAGTTAAGCCATGTGGTACTATGGCTTTCTTAGGGGAAAATTTTAAACTATAAATTCAATTTATTAATTTAATATGGATTCTTATTAAATATCTATCTCTTCTTCAGTGAGCTTTAGTGGGTTTTTTTTTTTTTTTTTTTTTTTGGGTCCTTCAGAGAATTTTCCTATTTCCTATAAGATGTCAGACTTATTGATATACATTTGTTCAGGGTAGTCCCTTGATGTTTCAGAATTTATAGAAACTGCAGTGGTGGGTGTCATTTCTCACTCTTAATATTGGTAATAGGTGTCTTTTTTCCTGGTCATTCTGGCCAGAGGCTTATCAATTTTACTGATCCTGAAGAATCAGATTTTTAAATTTCATTTGATTCTCTATTTTCTATTTTATTGATTTATATTCTTATTTCCTTTCTTACTTTGGGTGAAACTTGTCCCATTTTTTTTCTATCTTAGGAAAGATCATTGATTTGAGGCTGTTTGTTCTGGTTTTGTTTTTTGAGGTGTTTTTTTTTTGTGTGTGTGTGTGTAGGTATTAGTATTATAAATTTTTCTGTAAGTATTGCTTAAGTTGCATCCTAATTTTTTTGTTTTATTTTCACTTTGTTCAAAAATATTTCTCAGATTTTCCTTTATTTTGTACATTATTTTGAAGTGTTTATTTGGATACCAGGGATTGAACTCGGGCATTCAAACACTGAGCCACATCCCCAGCCCTATTTTGCATTTTATTTAGAGACAGGGTCTCACTGAGTTGCTGAGAGCCTTGCTTTTGCTGAAGTTAGCTTTGAACTCGTGGTCCTCCTACCTTAGCTTATAAATACTTGTGGATTTCCAAATTATGTTACTGATTGCTAGTTTAATAAAATTGTATCAAAGAGCATACTGTACATGGCTTGAATTCTTTACATTTATTGATGTATCATGCCAGATTTATCATGGCAAATAACCTGTGTGCACTTGAAAGAACATGTACCTGATGAGGTTAGGTGGAATGTTCTGTAAATGTCAATCTGTTTGCTAATATTCTAAAGTCCTTATTGATTGTGTGTGTACACATTCTATCAATTACTGAGAAGATAGGAAGAAATATTATAATCTTGGATTTGCTTATTTCTTGCAGTTCCATTGGTTTTTCCCTCATGTATTTTGGAGTTCTTTTATTAGATGTATAAATGTTTTTCTGCAGTGACGATCTTTCAACTGGGTTCTTTTTTGTAACTTATGGTGTAACATGCTAAATCTGTAGCTGCTTGACTGGGCTATAGTTACAGTAACTGTTTTTATGTTCTATCAACCAATTCTGTTCTCTGTCATTTCTGGATTAGTTTCAAATGATTTATTTTCCCCCTCATTATGGCTTATGTAATTAAACTTCTTTGTATACATAGTCATTTCTTTATTGGATACCACATCTTAACAAATTTTACCTTGTTGGGTGCTACAAATATTCTTGAGCTTGGTTTTGATGTAATTCAGAAACAGTTTGATCCTTCTGGGTCTTCCATTCTTAGCTTTGTTAGATTGAACCAGAGCTTCATTTCGTCCAACATTTTCCTATTTCTGAAGGAAGACACTTGTTAGAACTTGAACCATTGCTCCCTAGATTACCAGGTTTTTCCCTCTGATGGGAACAGGCCTGCTCTCTGTAATCTCCAGACACTGTTTGCTCTAGTTCTTTTGAGTCATTCTTTTCTTGGCCTCAGGTAATTTATTCACACACGTGCTGATCAGTCCTCAACTGAATAGTTGATTGAAACTGCAGATGGACTGAAGTCTGTCTCTGTCACCCTTTCTGGTACATTGCCCTGCCAACTTGGCTACCTTGGCATCTCTAGACTCCAGCTGCATCTCCTCTACTCAGACTTCCTGACTTCCCTTCCTGCCACAGCCTGAAAACTTTTTCCAAGCAGTACATGAGGGCAATACCGGGAAATCGCCTCTATTGCTTCTCTTCTCTCAGTTGTCATGACTTGCACCATCTGATGTCCAGTGTCTGATGTGCCATTGTTCTGTACATTTTGTCTTGTTTTCAGTTATTTCAGGTGCAGGCAGATCTGGCTCTTGTTACTCCATGTTTCCTGAAAGTAGAAATCTCAAAGCTAGCTTTTTTTTTTTAAACCACCGAAATAGACCTCAAATTATATGTAGAAAATATATTGTGTTCCGTGTGCCAAGATTTATTTTATAGTAACTTGTATTGGTAAAGCTAATCTCTCTAAAGAGAGAGAAAAGGAAAAAGCATGGACATAATGGGGTTGCAGTCTGTACATCTATCCACTTTCTGGAATGACTGATATAATTGAATTGAATTGGTGTGTATTGACACTCAGCTTGAGATATAACGGGATAGGTGTGGGGGGGAAAGGATGAGGAGATGAGGACCATGCTATGAGTTTACAGCCTCATTAAAAATGGTGTTCATTCACCAAACAGTTAAAGAACAAGCCAATCATTTGTAATGATGTGCAACATGGATACAACTAAGGGTTCGGGGAAATAACATGTCCTCTGTGAGGCATTAAGGAAATAACATGTCCTAAGTGAGGTGTCTTGAAGAACTTGGGGAAGATAAAAGGGGAGAGTGTTTCAGGAAGCAACAGGCTGGTAAGCAAAGGAGGCTGGCCTCTTTGGGAAGCAAGGTAAATAGCTTCAGTAGCTGAGGGACAGTGAGATGAGTTTAGTTGATCGGTTAGATTGCAAGATGACTTTAATTGCACCTACATTCAGATTTTATTGAAAGTCAACAAAAATGTACCAGCTTCTTCTGACAGAGGAAAATATTCTAAAAACCCATCCTGTTTCTTACTATGTAAGAAAACACTAAAACGACAACTGTGGCTTAAAACAAGGATTCACCAAGTGATTCTGCTTATTTTCTATTTTGGCCAGGCTCACCTTGAGTGGACTCAGCTGGGTGTGTTCAGGGGTTAGTAGCCAGCTGTTGGCCTTCCTGGTTATCTGTATCTAATGATTGGCCCACTACCATTTGTGCTGACAGGGCTGCTGCAGTGGGCTTGTCATCCAGTTGCCTGGTCCCAGCTTGTTTATAGGGTGGCACTTGCTGGGCTCTCATGGGCAACATGGGAATAACCTTTGGTGGGAAAATGGTTCAAGCCTTTGCTTTTATCATATCATGTTGATTGCTGCATTGGCCAAAGCAAGTTCCACATTCAGCCCAGATTGAGGGTGGGTAGAGAGAAAAGTGCTTCCCCCCCCCTCCCATATATTTTTATATGGTGCTGAGGATCAAACCCAAAACCTCACATATGCTGAGTCATAACCCCAGCCCAAAAGACTATTTTTTTGAAAGAAGCTGCCACAATATTTTGTCAGTTTTGTACACCCATTAAATATTGTGTAATAAATGAAGAGGATCGGCCTGCTGACTGTTGAGCTTAAAGTTATCACTTTGCCAGCTAGTCTGTAAATTATTTTTTGAGCAGACTTAAAATTATATTTTGCATGGTTCTCAAGTGTTTGTTTCACTAATATATTTTCGTCTCTCCCATTTGCCTTAGCTTTATCTTTATAAAGACTTCTCATTTTTATGTTTAGTCTATTTGCAGATTATTAGGTCAACAAATGCCAACCCATCTAAAAAGAAAGACTGTTGTTGACCAAAAAAAAACCAAAAAACTCTCCCTCCACTTTTGATCAAGTTATCTCTGTGGGTTGTGTTCACACAGTTTGAGCAGTGGGTTCACTCTGTGAAGAGCCAAAAGACATTCCAAACAACTCCAGGTCCAGATCAGACTGGTTGGTTATCTTCAGTTGTTCTGGAAGGTCACTTTACCACTGGAAAGGCAGGGAAATCTTAGGAAAAGGAAAAGTTACTGTTTATATGAAATTCCCTTGTGCAATAGAACACATGTAACTTTATGAATCTAAGAAATCATTCTGCTTATCAAGTATATAATTTTTGGTTCTTCCTGACACCAGTCCTTTTGCTACTCAAGTTAGCATAAGGGAGATAATGCTGAACTTATGAAAAAAAACGATGTAAGTCTTTGGACTTTCCCCTCTTCCTTCAAAAAATGGGGGATGGTATAGGAAAGGGACTAAGCTAAGGTAAATGCTCCTAAATGCCAATTACCATGTGATAGGCTTTTTGGCAATAGTGAACACTCCCAGAAAGCACAAAAATTGAAGCAAAGTTGGAGTTCCAGAAAGCCCTGTCATGTGGTCAGGAGAACCAGAATACAAGTAACAATCACTGAGGGGAGCACCTCAGTGCTGCTGTGAGCCTTCATGTGAAGACAACCATGTCATGTAAGCATGTACCCCTGATGGTGAATTCTGGGTTAAGATATCACATGAACTCTGGTGCAGAGAGAAGGCAGCTTTGATAATACTGATTTTGGATTTGGCTCTGTCAGTACAATTTTATCTAAAAATTTAAACCTAAAATTTACTGTTATTTGCAGGGCTATTTCATGCTGGTACAATTTTTTGTATTCTCTTTCTCTTGAATTAGTAGTTAAGCTCCTTTGAGCTTGGGGGTACTCCCAGAGACGGGAAGCTAGGTAAGAACTCCCAGGACTATCGGCACCATGAGTTGTTGGACATGGTAAAGACCTCCTGTGTATCCAGGGAAGGTTGAAGGGCCAGACATACACCATCTTTCATGGCCGTCTTCTGCACCAAAGATAAGAGCCATCAGGTGTCCCTGGCAGATTTCTTAGCTTTGTGGTCTGTTGTTGTTTAACATGTCTTCGTCCCTTCCCATGTGGTTCTCTCCTGAGTCTGTCCCTTTGCTTACTGTTTCCACCACCTCTGTGTCTTACACATTCAGTGTCAATTTTTATGCTCATAAGACTTGGGTTTGTTTTCCATAGTTTGGCGTCTTATTTGGGTCTCATACTGGGCCACTGAGAGCCTCCTACCTGCAGATCTATGACTTCTGTTTCTCCCCAGCTCTCAGAGTCTGAGTGTAGAACTGTAATTAGCTCAGCCTTCTGCACTGGAAGCCTCTGGTGACACTGCACAGCCTGCCTTTGGATTGCTGCTTCAAATCGGGAACCTACTCTGCTTTCACTCAGCTGTTGCCAGGGGACAGGGCCTTGTGCAAGCAGCTCCTTCTCCATAGATAATCGTCATGTGTTTTCCTATAGAGAATGGGCTAGAGGTTGGAGGCAGCACTGAGACTGGGACCTACAAGTTGTTCTCACTTCATGCTTCTTACTCAATAGTTAATCGATTCTTTAAGCAGTATAGTTCTTCCACGTGCCAGGCCAGAGAGATGAGCCACAAAATAGGATCTGATTCCAAAACCTAAGCTGTCAATAGAAAATATAAGAACATATGGGGGGCAATGATAAAGACAAAATTTAAGGTAGTGATCATCTCTAGGGAAGAAATGAGAAAAATTATGATGATAGTGTACTGTGACAGGTGCTGTGCCCACGGTACTCTCTGTACTAGAGGTATATGAGAAGGGATGTTGGTCAATGTGGACTCTAGCCTTACAAGCCAGTTTAAAAACCCCATTTTTCTACATCCTCGATGTAACTTCTTTGTGCCTCAGTCTCCTCATTTTCTAAAGGGGACAATGAGAAAACTTGGTATAAGAGGTTGTATGGATTAAAACAGCTGCTTCTATCTGCATAAATGGGAGCTGCTACTACCAGTCATTTTCTAATGAATCAAAGGTCCTGTTCCAAACGTTCCGGTGAGGGAGGCTTTAGCTAGGTGAAGGCTGAGGGCCAATTCTGGGATTAAATATTTCAGCTTCTGTTGCTCAGAGTATATCATCCAGTCTCTTGCAAACTCTCCCCCTCTGGCCTCTTGCCACCTGCTTTCCTATGGCTTCACTTGGTCACAGCTGCCTTGGATGTAACTTCAGATGACTTCAGCTTTCCAGGTGTATTTTCTGGTGCTACACAGTCCTGACGACTGATCCAGCTGGTAGCCATGATGGGAAGGTTCATGTGGAACCCCTGCCCGCTGGCACCTCTCTGGCTGGGAACTGCCAAGGTGATTCTCCAGACATGGTTTTTTGAATTGCACTGTGCATCCCTCTCTGTCGCCACCTACAGATTTTACATTCCAACATGAAATGGTATCTTTTGAGGGCCTACCATGGCCCAGATGCTATTTGAAGGAAATTCATGCAGACATTCTCATTTAAACTATATGGTATCTCGTGAGTTGTACGTATGACTATCCCCATTTTACAAAGAAGTAAACAGTGGCTTGAAAAGGTTAAGTGACTATCCCCAATAAAATTTTCTCATTCTAAGCGCTGTGCTCATTCCTTTACACCACTTTGTCCCCAAACTAGCTAAGAAACACTGCAACAACTTCCAAACACTGTAGGTATTTCTAGAGAACTTACTATAAAAGATAAAATATAAAAGATACCATTAAAAAGCATTTACCATGCTAGCTTGAATTTGGGAGATCTTTTTGTAGTGATGATTTGGGCTATTCCCTTTGTATGCTGCAATGTGGCAGTTGTATTATACCTTGAGAAACTTCCAGAAATAGGATTTGTAGGACCAGGTTGACACTACCATGTGCTGAGCTTATCTGGGTAGCAGGAGACCTAGAGAAACTTAACTTTTGAATATTGTATTTATTGTCATTTCTAGTATGACTAAAATGGTTTATATATATCCAGGACAGACAATCTCAGAGTCCTTTAATCTTTTTATGTTATAGGGATCAGTTAGGGCACGAAGAGAATGGATCTGGAATTTTACTATTGGGTTTAGCCTGCATTTCCTTCTCCTGATTTTCTAGTGAAAATGAGCGTCATTCACATGTTTATTGGATATTTAACTTTGTTATTCAGTGAAATACCTATTATTCTCTGCCTGTTTTTTTCTACAGGGTAGTTTATCTTTTTCATAATGATTTTAGGGTATTATATTTATACAATGTATACAAATCCTTTGTGGTTTATACATGTCATAAGTAGCTGCTTCTAGGTCATTGATTTTCTTTATTATGTTGTTTTTCAATGTATACAAATTTTAAAATTTATATGTATTTATCCAGTTTCCTTTTTCATCTAAAAATTTTTTTTTCTATCCTGGGATATAAAAGTTGTAAAGATTTGCTTTTTTCACTTAAACAAGCTAGATTTTTTTGTGTTTGGGTGTGAGGCAGAGCTAGTTATCTTTTACTCTTATAGCTAACAGTAGTCCCAGCAGCATTTGTTAAATAGTCTTTTGCTTTCCTTGAAGATATGTACTGACATATCTGTCATGATTCTGTATTCCATCTATATGAAATATATACTTGTACATGTTATACGTAATTTATAATTTAATATAAAATTTTAATATGCAAATCAAAGTAAAATATACATTTTAATCTTATAATTTATATGATATATAGTGTGTATCTTGTATATCTTGAGCATCTATGTTCTGGCTCTACTCATTCCATTATTCCACATTTCAATTCATGCACTTGATCATTATGGTTATAGAATAAATTTGATATCTAGTGGGACCAATGCTGTTTTGTTCTTGTTAAAAATTGTGTTGATTATATTTGGACCTCAGCTTGTAAAGTTTCATGAAAAGTCCTTTTGGGAAGTTGAGTTAGAGGTATGCAGAAATTGTATTAATTGAGGAAAAGAAGAATTGGTATCTTGACTGTATCTTTCTATGCATAAATATGATACAATTACCATGGACTTGAGTCTTTCATACATACTAGGCAAGCACTTTACCAATGAGAAATACTCCCAGCCCATATTTGAGTTTTAAAATAATGTTTTATAAAAATCTTTTATGGTCATGAATTATGAGTCACATAATTCATAGTTAACTTATGGCTAACTTAATAAGGTGTATATGAAAATGCAGTTGATTTTTGTATATTTTGCATGTAGAGACTTACTGGACTTGTTAATTTTAATAACTTGATCTCTCTACATAGCTGATAAGTTATCTGCAAATGATGGCATTGAATTTCTTATGTTTTTTATCTATTCCTCATGTATTGGCTAAGGTCATCAGAACAATGTCAAATATGAGCAATGATAGGAGCATCTTCATATCATTTCTAACATGCAATTACTTGGTGTTTCAGCTTTAAGAATAATGCTCACCATAATTTTTAAAAATGTCTCTGCTGAACATCCATCAGATTAAGAAAGTTTTCTTCTATTTTTAAGTTTGATAAAAGTTCTTATAAAAAATAGGTGTACAATTTAAAGTTTTTGTTCTTTCTTTCCCTTTATCTTTGAATTTATTCTGTTTTCTAATTGTTGGGTTGACTACTCATTAACTTTTGCTCTTTTTTAATATAAATACTTAAGCAACAGATTTATTTCTAAATATGTTAGAAGCATCCTACAACCCTGACATACAGCTTTTTCATTATGGTACCCTTTGAGTATTTTTTAGCTTTCTATATTTTTCTTTTTTGACCTGAGTTATTTAGAAGTAAACTAAATTTTCCAATTATGTAGATTTCTTTTCAAATTTAGCTTATTTTCAACTTGATTGCATTATGGTCATGAGGGAACCAATTCTTGGCATTCATTCAAGAGCTTCATAGCACAATTGATGGTCAGTTTTTAAAAAGTCTGTGGATCTAATGTATTTTCTCAAATTTGGTGTGCTGGGTTCATGTATCAGATAAAACTTATTAACCCTGTTATGTCTTTAACAATTTCTATCGGTGTACAAGAGATAATAAACCCCTTCACTTTGACTGTGGATTACATTGGTTTCATATAGCATTTAAAAACTATAACAGTAAATCAAAGAAGACAGAGGTCAGATAGAGCAAGGTCTGAACTTATTTTATATGAAAGATAAATCTGTCTATGCCCACGTGTCCAGGGTTGATGTAGAAGCTCCACTGTGAGCCTGGAATCATAGGACTTGGTTACAGGGCCAGTGAGTTTTTTCCCTCCACTTCCCCCTCCACCCCAATTGACAGCCACAGGTGACTTACCTTT
The DNA here is from genome assembly GCF_048772815.1 of Callospermophilus lateralis. Classification (NCBI taxonomy): domain Eukaryota; kingdom Metazoa; phylum Chordata; class Mammalia; order Rodentia; family Sciuridae; genus Callospermophilus; species Callospermophilus lateralis. The sequence continues at coordinate 34,713,016 of NC_135321.1, read as the reverse complement.
TCTAGTGAGAACAGCTGTGGCACTCATGGCAGAGTATGTGACATCTTTCTCCTGCACTAGAGGCCTGGTGTTCCCCACTATGCAGGCATATTTGAATTCAAGTATTACTTTATCCCAGCTGTATCCTTCAATAAATAAATTGAAAAAAATACATTTCATAAATGTTTATATCTTGGCTTTGGAAGTTTTGTTTCATAAATGAAAGCAACAACCTTCAGAGGCACAAGACTCCCCAGATAACCCCTTTATTTGTCCATGGAGTTGCCTGATTTTTCCCTTTCCCACCCATTCTCTGCTGACATTTCTTATGATCTTTACCCCTGTGATTCCCCACCAAAGCATCTACATAGGTGACATCCCCACAATGTCATCCTCAGTGAAATAGACCAGACTGTGGTGTTACCAAGAGCCAGGGATCATTCTTTGAACATGGGAAATTCTTGATACAGGGGAAATTTACTTAATGGTATTTGCCTTTTAGACCACTGCTGTTCTCCTCATCTGTCTTCTCAACATCTTGTTTTAAGATGACACCATTGTTTTGAGGTTCCATATTTTAAAAAACTGGTATATGGTAAAATATCTTTAGTACATGAATAATAGAAAACATTTTTAGTTGGAAAGGTGATTCCAGGTTATCAAAGTCTTAACATAGATCTTAAAGATAAATATTTTTTTATTTTATGCATTTTACTGAAATACTTTCTATTTATAACAATACCTGTGATTGAGGACTACTATATGCCAAGCATGTTGCTTGGTATTTTATGTAACCACCTTTTTGTCCTAGCAGTGCTTGAAGCAGATTGCATATCACCATTGACGGACAAAATTCCTGAAATCAACCCGAGACACTCAATAGTTTTCCCCAAGCAGGGCCTAGATACTGGCAGCCCCTCAGTTCTAACCAAGCTGAGACTGATTCCTGCTTCAGTACTTTTAACAGTCCAAGCAACTAAAACATGAACTCATTGTACCTTCAGGTCATCACTGAGTGGTCTTCTCACATCATCCTTTAGGCAGCACCAAGAGTCACTGGCGGCAGAGAGAGAGAGGCGGCGACAGGAGAGAGAAGAAAGGTTGCAGAGAATAGAACGGGAAGAAAGAAACAAATTCAAGTAAGAAGGATTTTAAGATTCTTTTAACAATGGATTGCAGCTCAAACCATCTGACTTTATAGCTGTGTATCAATACAGTGCCAAAATGTACAAAATAATGTATTTGTTTTTAATTCTGTGTATATCTTTAAGGAAACGAGACTTACCTACAGTAGGCTGGAACTGGTTTGTTCTGACCTTTCTCTAACCATAGGGCAGGAAGAGCCAAATACAATTAGGGATTTGTGTGTTCCTGGGTTCTCCATTATCCAAAATGGTTCTATCCAGGCCTTCCTGAGGACACAGAGGCTAATTGCCTTAATCTGATTTGCTGTTTCTCTCTAAAGGTCGTCATGTTTTATTCATATTCTACTGGATGCCTCAAAGAAAATGTTTTTCTTACTGTAGCAATCTTTAATATTTTATGTTATTGTTACATATGTATATTATATATATACTATATATATGTATGTGTGCGTGTGTATATGTATATAGCAACAGTAATCCCACTTCATGATGGAGGGAAATTCATTCTGTTGATTACCCCCAACCCATTGCCCCTTGATTGCCTGGTCTCTGTCCAGCTTCAAGGATGTTTTCCTGGATGGTGGCCTATTGTAGATTTTATGTCTTGGGTTGTCTTCCCCCACCAAGTCCAGTGTCCCTCCGCTTCTTCCCCTGCTAGTTCACCTGTTCCCTCTCGTCTAGGACCACCTCCTTCCACCCCCTTCCACCCCCATCCCTGGTCTTCATGGAATGCAAACCACTTGCTGAATCTTTACTTAAACACATTTTCTTCCTTTCCCTATAAGCTTACCTGCTTTCCATTTCTACTTTTCCCCATTTCTCCTACTTCTGTACTCTCTCCCCTTCATCTTCCTAGACATCTCTCCTAGAACATCTACATGATCTCTTTGTTGCAACCACTCACTAACTCTGCATCCTGTTTCCTTCCTTCAGTTCCTCTGGTCATTATTTCCATTGATCATTATCATTTGAATCAATAAATGATATAAGGCATTGTCAGTGAGGATTAACAAATTGAACAACTTAGTTTTTCTCCAGAAGCCAGCAAGAGTATGTGGTAATTGTAGAAATGATAAAAATTGCTGGGTGTGGTGGTTCATACCTATAATACCAGCAGCTCTGGAGACTGAGGCAAGAGGATCACAAATTCAAAGCCAGTCTCAACAATTTAAGGAGGCCCTAAGCAACTTAGCAAGACCCTGTCTCAAAATAATATATAAAAAGGGCTGGAAATGTAATGTGGCTCAGTGTTTAGGCACTTCTGGGTTCAATCCTTGGTACCAAGAAAAAAAAAAAATGATTGTGAAGTTGTTAAGCTATAACTCACTATTTCTTGGAAACAGATACCCCAAATTTATGGGCGAAATGCTAATCCTGGCTTTTATAAGAGTGGGTGTATGAATCACGTGAAGTAAAGCATTGTTGCTTTACCATACTTAAGTGGCACACCCTGAGCTGTCATACTTCTACTGAAAGATATTGGAAACGTCATCCCTGTATTCACATTTCTCATGATGTAGTTTGAAAAACTGGTCTTTTCTGTAACAACTTATCTTTAAAACTCCTGGAACTAGTTAAATGCTTCCTAATTTATGGCTTTCTGAAAGATCTGCATACTTTGCCTCCAAATAGCAACAGGGAATTTGACTGAAAGATGTGGAAAATTCAGAGATTAGCCTACATACCCCAAATTTTTGATTGGTACCCTATCTTAAAATGCTGTCAATGTTGGGACAAATGAAATTGGCACATTGTTTCCTGTCACTCCTATCGAATCACCGAGTACACGCATAAATCATGGACAGAATCCAGAGCTGAAAGCTCTGAAAGTGCAGGTGAATCGAAGGAGGAGACGAGCATTTAAAATTCCACCAGGGAGAGTTCACTATTTTTCTCCAGTATCACACGACATGACCTCAATGGCAACCTAAAACTTAGAATTGCAAATCAATAGACCAAAAGAACTCCAAAAGAAGCCCTCTTTACCTGGACTGAGGCACAGACAAAGGAGTTCCTAAGGGTCAGAGTAGAGAAATTCTCCATTTTTACTTTTTTCTATTTCTCCTGGCCCAGCTTCCAAGCAGTGTTGTTTCAAAGGCACAGGATAGCAGTAACACCCAGGCAGGAGCCTACACTCTGAGAGGAGAGCCCATCCCCTGTCCAGCAGAGCAGTGGCCTGATGACACTAGGCAAATCATTTTCCTGTCTGGCCTTCTGCTGCTGTTTGGCTGGATAAAAGTGCAGTCGGCAAAGTATGCAACAGAGCAGGGCAACTAAAGCCACAAGCTTTGACTGAAGGACCAGCAAGGAAACCAAGGAAGCCTGAAAGTGTTAGTCACAAAGAGCAGGGAGATCAAGTGAGCACTCCTGAGCCCATCTCTGATGTGTGCAAGTGAAGGCTCTGAACGTGAACCGCATACTACAGCTTTTAAAAACTAAATGGAGGATCATCACCCAGGTGCCTGACTCGCCAATGGGTGGAGCACACAGGGCCTGATCAATATTAACTCAGTTTGCATCTACACTAAAAGTAGATGCAAACTGAGTTATTATTGGAAACAACATTAGAAGGCAGGCCAGAACTCACAGGCTGAGTCTATCCTGATTGTCTGCTAAAACAAAACAAAAATCAAGATTTTTTGGTAGAAATGCCCAGAATCTCATTATAGGATATTTAAAATTTAGAGACAACAATTCAAAATAACTTGTCCTGCAAAGAACAGGGAAAAAAACATTTTAAACAATATTTTTTATTGTAGATGGTCATAGTACATTATTTATTTTTATGTGATGATGAGGATCAAACTGAGTATCTCACTTGTGCTAGGCAACTCTCTACCACTGAGCCACAACCACAGCCCAAGGAAAATTTTAACTCGAAAAGATAACCACAAAATGAAGAAGATGTCATAATTATTACAAAAGACTTTAAAGTAGCTATGTGAATGTGCTTCAAGAAGTAAGGACAGTTGGGCTTGGTAGCAATGCCTGTAATCTCAGCAACTCAAGAAGCCGAGACAGGAGGATTGAAAGTTCAAGACCAGCTTCAGCAACTTAATAAGGCCTTAAGTAACTTGGTGAGACCTTGTCTCAAAAAATAAAATGGGCAGGGGATGTGGCTCTTTGGTAAAGCACTCCTGTGTTCAATCCACAGTACCCTCCCACAACAACAAAAAAAAAAAGGAGGAAGACAAATGTACTGGAAACAAATGAAGAGGTATCCTGCGAAGAAAAAAATACAAAAAAAGGCTGTATACATACATGTAGAACTCAAAAATGTTTTAAATCAAAATGAAAAATTATGTTAGCTGAGCAACAGAAAAGAAAGGAGTCGGTGAACCTGAAGGTGGTACAGTAGGAATTATCCAATCTGAAAATGAAACAAATTGAAAAATATGAATAGGGGCCGAGGCTGTGGCTCAGTGGTAGAGCGGCTTGCCTAGCATGCGTGAGGCACTGGGTTCAATCCTCAGCACCACATACAAATAAGTGAAATAAAGGCATTCTGTCCATCTATAACTACAAAAAAAAAAATTTAAAAGTATGAACAGTTTTTGAGACCCATGGAAAACATCAAAATGTCTAGAATTCATGTGTAGAGTCCCCGAGGTATAAAAAATAGGAAAAGAATGTGTTGTAATATATATTGAGCCCCTTATGTGTGACTCATGCACAGAGAGTTGAGGATTAGACTTGGATACCCTGCCATAGGAGTATGTCTTCCATTTGCTCTTGGTTCCAAATGATTTTCACTTCCCATTTAAGAGAGCAGAGATACCCAGCAGAATGATGTTTTTTTTTTTTCCGGAAAGGAAGCTAACATCAGGACAGAGCATAGGCAACTCAATTATAGTAACTGCAATTCCGTATTCTGAGAATGAATGAAATGAGATTTGAAAAAAGATATAGGAAGAGCTTTACATGGTGGTCTCTAGTGTTAGGCCACCTCTCACTGGTTTCATTAACTTAAATTGTTCACCTTTCTGTGATTTTTTTTTTTTGTTATTGTTGATCCTTATCAGTTGTTGTTTTTGTTGAATGTGGTTTTAAGCTTTCAAGGTTATGAGAAATTTTATTTCTTGTGTGGAAAATGATAATGTTTATAAGTGATGACCAATCTGAGTCCTAGTTGCAGCCTACCCCCAACCTACTTCAGTCTTCATGAAGTACTGTCCCTTTTAATCCAGTTAGGGACTCTATTCAGTTAGGAATAGAATACTAAACTCCATCCATGAGGGTCACTGTAGAAAACCATGTCTTGATTCTCCAGGAAAATAAACAGTCCACTGAGAGGTGACTGACCAAATAGTCTTAAACTCAGATTCGAGTTGGAACTTGATCAAGAGAAAAACATAATGTTAAAGTTGAACAAAGATGGGCATCATATGGATGCAAACGAAGAAAAAGTCAGAGCTCCTAACATTCCCAACCTAGAAACTGAGAGAGTGATGATGAGGAGAAGGAACCCTGGACTATGGAAGGAGTGTCCAAACTGCGGAGTGCAACACAAATGGCCACAACCTTTGGGCACAAATTTATTTATTTATTTATTTTATTTATTTTTTTTTGTGTGTGTGTGTGTGTATGGGGGGAGATTGAACCCAAGAGTGCTTTACCTCTGAGCTACATCCCCAACCCTTTAATATTTTTGAGAGAGGATCTCAGTTGCTGAGGCTAGCCTTGAACTTGGTGATCCTCCTGCTTCAGTCTTCCAAGGTGTTGTAATTACGTGTGGGCACCACCCTGCCTGGATGAAGTTTATTTCATGAGATAGATATGATGGAACTACTGGAGTTCAGTCAAATATTAATTACCTCCAATATCTATTGCCTACTCATCGTTACCACATTTTATAAATGTATATTTTAAAATGTCTCTTCCTCACTACTTTTTGCCCCCATAGAGTAATTAATAGTATTGCTGAGTGAATCCTATATTTTTGTGTTTTTTGATGTCTTTGTGATTTTATTGAAAACCCATTGTTTAGAACATTTAAAGTACAGCCTTTAAACTTTAAAAAAAATTCAACATGTTTTTCGTTTCTGAATAGCAGGCTTTCATGATATCTTGTTAATAACTTTGTAATTTTATAAGCATCTAATTTTATTATTATTTTCCTTCCCCATTTGTTCTGCATATTTCTATTAGCCGAGAGTATTTAGACAAAAGAGAAGAGCAAAGACAAGCAAGAGAAGGAAGGTTGGTATTTCTTCTTTCCCATCCTAACCAAATGGTATGTGACTTTGCACTGTTAACCAAGCATGCAGAGGAGACTGTGTTCATTAAAATATATTAACTTCTTCTAAGGCACCTAAAGCATTGTGTAACTGGCATTTTGTTGGGGAGGACCGGAAAGAGTGCCATAGTTGTATAAGTTTTTCCAGGTAAAGTTTTATCATTTAGTGTTATGGTGAAATGCATGTGTGCTCCTCTACAAATGAGCACATTACTATTACCTTACTGACACATGGTACATGTATTGTCACTTGTCACTTAACTGCTGGGATCTGTCCTTGAAATTACTTCTATGGGACCATTGTTGTATATATGATCCATCAATGACCAAAACACCATTGTGCAGTGTATGACTGTTTGACATGGCATGGACCACCACTGCTCAGCCCAGGTTAGATAGCTTTAGCATGTGCTTCCATGTCACTTCACTGCCATTCCTTCAACAAATATTTGAGAGCACACATAGTAAGGGGTGATAGACACACCCGAGACTCTTGTTGGTTGTACCTGATCATAGCCCCGTCTCCTGAGTTGCACCCAGCTTCTGAGTGTCAGGAATTATGCCTGGTTTACCTTGCTTCCCCCGGTGCCCACCACAGTGTGTGGCATGTAGTAGGCACTTAGGAATGTTATGTAGAATAAACAAATGAGCAAATGAACCAACAGCTTTATTTTAAGATATTCAAGCTGTAAGCTAGCTTATTAATTTCAGTGGAAGCAGGGCTTGAACCCCAATAAAAATAGTTAGCATACTCAGTGTTTGATAAATGTAGGTAAACAAAAAAAACTGGTTTTAGACAAGTTTTTACCCTCTGCACTGTACAGACTGCAGTTGTCACCTCTGCCACCAGATGGCGTTACAGCATGAAGAGATGGAAAGGCTCATTTTACACCTTTTGTACTGGAGCCAGCTGGGAACCTAACAATTTCTGGACTGTGCCAATAAGATGTGGAATCATGCTAATTTTTTAGACACCATCAGCTAAATAGATCAAGACAGTCTGAGCAGAGTGGAGACTGTCTGTGCTCAATTTAAAAATTAGGTGCTTAAGTCAGCCTCATAAATAAAACTACAGCAATGCTTTATTTTCAACATTCTATTAGATTATTGTCATCCTAACTACCAGTTGTGGCTAGTAAATTCAGAATGAAAGATGCTGGTAAGGAAATAAGAAACTTCTGTTTCTCTAACCAGTGTCTGTTTATAACATGGGGTGGGGGTGTATAAATTATACTCCCTCTTACTGAAAATATTGTTGACTTTCTGCCCAGGCTTAAGGAATTTTTTTTTTAAGTTTTTCCTCCATAGTCTATACTTTGAGCTTCCTACAACTTGACCATCAGATTATATAGGCAAAGCTTGACAGCCCCTGGGGAAATGTCAAGGTGCTTTGTGGTTCAGACTGACTTCAGAATTTTTCTGAACCATTGAAAAGCCAGGGGTGGTTATTTGCTGCCCTTTTTTCCAATAAGGGCTTATGCCTGGCAGACTTGTGTAAAGGAGGTTGTCAATCCTCTCCTCCCCTATTTTTCTCTGCCTTTGGTCCTCAACCACAAGCTGCCCATCTGCCTGGGTTGCCTTAGCAGGTGCAGGAGGAGACTCCCCATGGCCCCATGAGGGCTCCTTCCCTCAGCCCACTTTGGGGTTCCACAGAAGTTTGATAAAAAGCAGCCAATAATTTTCCTTTGGTTTGGATCAACCACTTTTTTGGGTAGTTTGTTTTTTGAATTACCTGGTGATAATAAGAGTGAGAGAGAGATACTCTAATTCCTATTTGGAAAGTTTTGAGTATTCCTGGTAATCCAGGAAATAATAAGATCTCCAAATATAATGGAATTTGGAAGTAAATGGAGCAACTAAGTGGAGATCAGAGGTAGAAAGAGGTTCAGAAATAAGAAAGGACTCCACCTATTAACTCTTCAAGATAGAGTACGGGGCGTTTCCAGGATTCAATGACTCTTAATGAAAAGACTCAGAGAATGATGGCCTGAGTCATGACCAATGGTTTTGGGGTTTGTATCTTGTTAGTTGAAGAAGATAAACATTGCTTTGCTATGTTGAGGTCCAGTGACCATCCAGTTAAATTTTATTTCATATCTTTCCATGATTTCAGACAAACTTTTATCAACAGTGATAGACCAGGAATGTTTCTATGGAGTTGCTGCTTCTAATTTTTTAAAAATAGAAAAGTTTTTATATGATATGATCCATTTAAGGGAAGTGCATGATTTTTTTGGAAAGTAGAGTGGAATATAATGAGATCTAGTCTGGGGACATGTTGGGGTGGAGGTGGGGTAGTTGGTACATCAGTTCAGCCTAGGTTTTTTTTTTAGTCTGAGGGGGGAGCTGAGTAGCAGGATCCAAAGAGGAAATGCCACCTGGTGAGAATGGCTTTCAGAAACCAAGCATAGGCAAGATTTAGGGGCTGGTTTGGGAGTTTGGAATTTATACACAGAAGTCAACAATGAAGCAGTGAGAAAGGGTTCTGAGCATTGCTTAAAAGGACTGAGAATAGAAGTTAGAGGAGCCAAGCTTGGGAGAGTTTCCAGGAGGACGGAAGCAGGAAACATTGTCGGTGACTAGATTTAGGTTAACCTCAGGTCGGGTTTCTCTAGAGTGCTGTGCAAAAAGCCTGAGCCACAGTTCCAGCCCTGCCACTAGACCCTGTGGATGCTGGGTTTATTCCAGCAGTTTATTTACCTTTCCTTTTCTTGTTTATTAATCTCTGCTACTAGAGTTCTTAGCACATGACAGGGACTCGGCCAATGTCCAGTCAATAAGTGAAAAGATGAATGAGCAAACAGGATGAGGCACAATGAGGAAAAATGGGAATGTTTAGATGAAGGCAGCAAAGGTGGAAGGTCTGTGCCGGGGGCCGTGCTCTGTAGACTGGAAGCCACACCTCCCTCCGGCTTTGCACAGGAGGTTCCGTCATGCTCTGTTCATTGCTGTTGCCTCGTGACGCAGTAGACACATGACAGCCACTGCATGGGCTGATGGGCTCCCCAGATCAAGTGTGTTTGGGCCCCTGAATGCTGGGGCTTTTAATCACTATCTAAGGGAAGGCCATGCTACAGGTCCAACTTCCGCTCCAGGGCTCCAGAGGACCTGTGGGCAGGAGGGTCGCTCAGCTGTAACTTCTCACCGCTGGCTACTGTGCCTCTTCCCATGAGTACCAGCCCACCACCCTCACCCTTGATTGCTATAGACAAACACTGCTGCTCCTCTTCCAGAAAAGTTCAGTGCTATTGTGAGCGCACAAATGACGGAGTCGGGGAGCAGATCTCAGATCAGCAAGCTTCTCTTTATTCTGCAGCGGGGTCAATCGGACAAACACCTGCTGTGGCTCGTTTTCAGGGATAAAATGGATGCTGGCCGCGAGGTTCTGGGCTTTATATACAATCTTAGCAGAGCTAGGCCCTGGGAGGAGTTAGTCACTTCTGGCAGGGCTCCTCTGGGGGTCAGGGGATCCGGCCAGGTCATGGGAGTTATGTTGACAGGATCATTTAGGGTGGGAAGACAGGTAACACTGTCCCTCCCTCTTGTCCTTCGTGACACTCTGCCCCTGCCATTTAAAAATATATATATATATATTTTAACAGATAAAGCACACAGGACACACTTGGACATTTTAACCATTTTAAGTGTATAGTTCAGGAGTTTAGTAATATCAGGTATATTCACATTGTTGGGTTACCAGTCTCCATATATCCCTTATCTTTTTAAACAGAAACTCTGTACCCATTAAACACCATACTCCACCCCAGCCACTTTTGTCTACCCCGTAAACATCCTCATTCCTTGGGATGATTCTGGTTAAACCATTGACTCTTCCCCAGGATGGCATCCGCAGACCAAGGGATGCATAGGAGTAGTCTTTGTATTTTATCTATTCTGGTTCTGGGATCAGCAGCTGGGATGAGAGTCCCCCAGAATGTAATGTGAATCCTTTGTTTGCCAGCCCATGCCTGCCAGAATGGCTGCCCACAGGGAAGGATAGGGAAGGATATGGAAATCGGGACCAAGGCTGGACCAGCTAACACGAACCCCGGAAGTGATTGTCACCCTGTTTGGAAGTCTTTTGTGGAAGGCCTCATTACCATACTTTCTGGTTTCCTGTTCTTGGATTCTGATCTTCTAGACCTCTGTGGATAGTCTTATTTGTACTTACTTCCTTGCCTGCCCCTTTCTCCTGTCCTAGGCATGGACTCTGTGAGAATGCCTGGGCTCCCTGCTCCTGGCCTGACAGCATTCATGGCCTTGAGTAAACTGTCTGAAAAGCTTCCAGGGGTCTCAACATACTGCCATGAAAATCCTTTTATTTCCCAGCCTGGCAGGGGATGGAGGTCTCCTTGCTCATCTTAACTGAGTTCAGAAACATGTTCTTTGTTACCTTTTTTACCTTTTGTATTAGTCAACAACTTAGAGGAAAGGTATATTTTTGGCTCAGTTTCAGAGGTTTCAGTTCATGATTGGTTGGCTCCATTGTTCCAGGCCTGAGGTGAGGCAGAGCATCATGATGGAGGGGTGTGTCGGAGGAAAGCTGCTCATCCCCAAGTAACCAGGAAGCAGAGAAACGGGAAGAATGGGAGGGGCTGGAGAGAAGATAAGTCCACCCAGGACACGACCCCACTAACCTCCTTCCTCCAACTAGTTCTCACCTCCTAGTAGTCCATTTCACCATCCACCGTTGAGGTCAGAGCCCTCACTTCCCAGAAGTCCCACCTCTGAACACAAGAATCTGGGGAGATTCCAGATCTAAAACATGACACCTTTTTAAGAGGTGATGTTTTTGGCAAAGAAGTCCAGAGTGTGATTCTTTCTGGGTACAGCTTCATCCCCTGTGAGGCATCTGCTCTGGCACCAAGTCTCAGATGTTTGTACGCACAACCCATCACACATCTTTTATCAGACTCGCCAGGAAAGCAGGCTCACTGCCCATGAAAACGAAATGGGGTGCCTTTGCTCCTCGGCACCCTGGGCCGCAGGTGGGCCTGTGCAGGTGGAGGCTGCTGTGCAGGTTTCTCCCTGTGCACTTTGCCTGCTCTCCATCAGCTGAAAAAATGCAAGGCACTGAGGGAGAGAACAAAGGATGATAATCTTCCTTGTTCTGAAAAATCGTATTAGCTGCTTGTTGAAAACAGACGTACACATGTGAAAAGATGACTATGCCAGGCTGTAAATGTAAAATGCCATCCGAGTTGAATGGGCTACATATCCGACATGAGTTCAGAGGCAGGACCGAGATCACTTCCAGCTGTGGTGGTCAAGGCAGGCTTCACAGAGCGGGAAGTGTGTGCAAGAATAGGTGAAGGACAGTCTGCCTTTGTGCTGGCCAGGAGAATGGGTACTGGTGACAGGGAGCCACACCCACTAAGGATGGAATGGAGAAGTGCATGCTTTCTAAATGCATCCTTCGTAAAGATTCTAAATATGTGCTTTGCCTTTCTCAGCCTGGTGAATTAGGAACATCATGTCCAATGCTTGGGTGGGTCCCTGGTGGGTTGGGAGGGGCTGAAGCAGTGCATCCGGATGGGTGTGGAGTGAGGGTCCCAAGTAAGCTATTTCACAGTTCAGCGGTAGGTAAGATCCTCAGAGACCTGCTGCAGCTGAATTCTGCACAAATAATGGTGGGTAAAATTAGCAGACATCTGGAAGAGGCACATATTTCAGAGTTATTTTGGTCTGATCTATAAAGCACACTATGAGGAATATGATTGGTAGCTGGTCTTAATAAACAGTGGGTTTTGCCTGCCTGAAATGCAAAACAGATGTATCTTTGTTCTTTTAAACTGACTTTGATGAATAAACTATATGTGACGTCAGGTCCAAGCTATTGGATGTCTGAGTCCTACTCAGAAATATTTTAGAATATAAAAAAAGTTTCCATGGTTGATGCTGAAAGAACAAAGTAAATTCCACTTGCATTGCTGTTAGCATTGAAGCAGGTTCAGGAATTCCGAGAGGCCTTCATCCAAGCAGACCCTTTTGTTATTTTGGGACCATTGTTTCTCTCTATCACACCGAGTCCAGGCGTGTCCTCCTATTTCACAGCTGCGCGCTCTGAGGGGGTTTGGTTCTCAGCTGTCACTGTTAAAGCTTCTAAATGGTCGTTATTGCTATTTTGCTTATTGGTGCAAATGGTTCCTGAAAGAGCAAAACGGAATGCTGCCGCAGTGATGCAGGATCTGGGACTCTGCGATGTGGCCACTTCCCGCAATTTGTTTGGCTATGAATGATGCAGGGTTTTTAATCATTAGCATCTTGGCTCCGCTGGGTGTTTCTGGCAGACTGACCCTCCAGTCAGCTTTGCGCTGTGCTCTGTGCACCAGGAAACCAGCTCACCCTGCAGGTGTTTCATCCATAAACAAGCATCGGCCACGGGCTCCTCTTTCTTTTTACGGAAACCCTTTGGAATTTAACTTTCAGATACAAATACTTGGAACAGTTGGCAGCTGAGGCACACGAGAAGGAGCTGAGAAGCCGGAGTGCAAGCCACGGTAGAACTGACCTCTCCTTGGACCTGACCTCACCGGCAGCCCCTGCTTTGCCTGCCCCTCTGAGCCAGAACGCTTCATCCTTAAACTCGAAAGAGGCTCTCCACGTGTTACCCTCCTCCCTAGGAGCACCTCTGCATCACCAAGGTGAGTTCAGGGAGAGTAGAGGGAAAACAGATGGGTTAACATCAGACAGGTTCTTCTGTGCAGCCTTAAGGATTCCCACACGCAAATTAATGTGAAGACAGTCGTGACGGGTAAGTTTGGAGGGCTGCAACCTGCACTGTCAGCAGACATCTTCAGAGCCACTAATAGTAGAGCAAAATCATTTCTAAAAGTGGCCATTGAAAAGGGAGAGTATCAAAAATAAGACGCACCTAATCCCAGACATCAGGGTCTTAATACTTTATAATTTGGATATATGGGTCTGCTCAATAAAGTGAGCAATTTTGAATTTTCTTAACCTGGGAGCTGTTAGGTGTAAATTAAACTGATGAATAACAAAATTAATGAAAGCAAAGAAAATGTAGACCTAATTAAGATAGAAGTTAAATACTAAAGAAAAAAGTTAAAATTACTGGCACATGCTGTGTATACCGGCTATATGCAGACTGGCAGGCTCTCATGGAGAAATTCTGTCGTCTTAGTTTTATTTGGAGAAAAGCAATAATGTTGTTCACTGCAGCCTTGAGCATCAGCTGTCTCCCAGATTGCTATGCCCTATGGGTTTGTTTTCTTTCACATTAACCTGCAGCATGGTTCTCAGGCATAGGTGCTTGCACAATGCATGCTGGTTAACACTGCCGTGAGCACTGTTTGGTCTTATTTAGTGTTATGGCTTACAGCCCGATGTAGACTTAGCCAACCAAACACAGCAGAGACACTAAAGTTTTAACTCTAGGAGGGTTGACTAAATATGGCATAAAGTTTAACTTAAGCAAGACAGTACTCCATGACCTCAGCAGAACTGGATGTAATGGAACGACATTGTCTGTCCAATTTTTTTGCTGGCTCTCGAACCTCAGAGCTCATTCTGCAGGAGCAGGCTGGCTCCACCACAGCTTTCAATCATGTCTAGTTACTCCTGGTCCTTAATCCATAGAAGATTGTCCCAGGCAGATGGGTCAGTCATGGATGAGTAATGTCAGTCTGAAAATATTGAGACTCTGAGGATCAGGAAAACAGACTGGTCCGTGACAGCCAGTGCTTTCCAAATGCTGCCTTCTATCATTGCTATGTCTACGTTGTGGTACTTCCAGAGGCAATATTAAAAAAAAAAAAAAAATCTCCCTGCAAAGTTGTAGCTCAGCACTTAACCTTGGGACTTTGCACTCAGAGTTGCACCTTCAGTCTTCTTCTGAATGATTATGTAATCCGGGAGATACGGAACAGCCCCAAGCTGAGAGGGACCTGTTGGTATCTATTCCTGGCGTTTTTCCTTAAAATTTTAAGCTTAATATTTGTGGCAGAAAATGGCTCCTCAGGTTATTTTGTTCAATCAGAGCTGAATTTGAGGCCATCCTATGTTTTAAAACAGAATACGTTAAACTTCAAGAGCAACACAGAAAATAAGTGTTTTGCACATATACATAGCATGCATTTGGGAAACACTAGTTATGTCAGTATATTTTCAGGAAGATAAATAGCAAATGTCATTTTCCTCTTCCGTGAAAGGGTATAAATGGAGAAAATGATTAAGTAAAATCACACAGCTGATACCTGTATCTGAATATGGAATTCAGGACTTGAATTCATACATAATTACAAATTAGTAAGACAGGATCATATGGTGATGTTGGTTTTTTTCCCTAGGGTAAAAAAATCTTTTAGTTTCTAGAAGAGCTATCCATCATGTTTAATAGTTCAAATCAGAACCAGCAAAGAAATCTAGCTTCCTTATCCTAATGTATAACTGATGAATAAAATTGGAAAGGATAAGTATATAAAAATTCCATAAGAGAATGATCTCAAAAAGAAGACTTGAGTCTTCCTTCTGATTTGAAGACTTTTGCCTTTAAGACAGAAATAGTGTTGGGGTGATAGAAAGCTTTTTCTCACTCTATTTTGTTATTCTTTGAAACATCCTGGTAGCATCTCATTGTTGGGCTATTTTGACTAGATCCTCTTTTTTTTTTTTTTTCCTTCCTTCCTCTCATTGGGTATTAAACCAGGGGTGCTGTACCACTGAGCTACATTCTCAACCTTTTTTAGCTTTTATTCTGAGACAGGGCCTCACTAGGTTGCTGAGGCTACCCTCAAACCTGCAATCCTCCTGTCTCATCCTCCTGAGTAACTGAGATCACAAGCATGTACCACCATATCTAGTCCAAGTCTCATTTTCAAAATTTTTAAAAGAACTTTTTGCTTATCCCTAACATTTATTACATCCCAACATCTGGAGGAAGAATAAAAAGTATAATCACACATGCAGATGTTTGTCTTGCATCAAACACCTGGCATTATGTGGTCCAGTTTTGCCAGGGATTTACTCCCTTTTTTGCTCTTGACCCTTACGGAATCATAGGATCAAAATACACTTCACATTTTTTGTAGCAATCTGTCCCTTCCTCCCAAATGCTATAATTTAATATCATGTTGTGCATTTGGATAATTAGGGAGATGTTATCCTTATTTTCCTGAGGCTCAAATGGGTTGGAAGATTTGCTTCAGATTTCCTGGCACAGTGCTGGGAAGAGAACCAAGTGTTCTGACCCCATCACAACCATTTATCATGGTTCCACAGAATTCATGGTGGTGTACAAATCTATACTGCCCCATCCTTAAGCCTACCTTCTTCCCACAAACTTCCCATTTCTTACCACAGAGAAAAATAGTTGCCCAAGATGTGCTTTCTTGCATCAATCACATCTACAGAAATTGTGGTCTATATTTCAGAATTGTATCTATAAGAAAAGGAAAAACTAATATTTATGATTGACTTACATAAACTTCCAGATGATTGTTCACTTTATGGAGTCTTTTACTACAGATCTTTACACAGATTCTGAAGAGCTTTTAAAAGCAGAAAATACAGCATTTAAAAAAAAAATTCTTCTCTAAAATCTTTTTAGAAAGAGAAGGGCTAATGGTTAAATACCAATAGCATTATGTGCCATCTAGTGAGATCTGTCAGCCAAAATTCTTCCCAGCTAAATCTTCTGTAACTCTTGTATAAATGATGCCACTAACCCCCACCATCAAGTCAAAATGTGTTTGAATTACTTTTCCATCTGGTTCTCTTGTGGCTCACAGCAGATGTGTGTCCCAACACTGCCTAGACTTAGTGTTGATGGTCTCAGTATTTTTCCTCTGTGTAAAACTACTAGGCCCAAGTGAGGAAAAGACATCTGCATGTGTTCTCATTTGTACTGTTCAGAAATTGGTGCAGACCATTATCTGAAAGTTCAGGTATAAATGGTAGGTTATCTCTTTGCATCCATTGCTGTGAAATCCTTACCTTATTTTTTACAAAGCCCTAGAGATTTGCATCAGAATATCTAATAAGTTTATGTCCTATTATTAGGAAACTCATAGATGATTCTGAAAGCAAAAAAGTCGTTGTCACTGATTAGAGAAAATACCGTGTTCCTATTGGGATAAAGTTCTTTAGTATGATTCTTTAGAAAGTTGCACTGAGGATTAAAAAATAATAATGCATGCATCCGTAAATAGCCAATATAGCCAAGTAACCTATCATCCCCATAGGTATCAGACCTAAGTAACTTCTTTCCTGGAAACTAGGTAGAGAAAAACCATTCACCTGAAAACCAGATTTTGACAGAGGTCCCTGTAGTGTGTCCTCGGACTGAATTGCCTTCCCTAGAGAGCTAGAACTATGTCTCCACCTTGCTCTGTCCCTCGCACGAGTCTCTCCTGCGGTCAGGTGGAGAAAAATGAATTTTCCCAAGCATGCATACTGGCTAGGTTATTTTTGTTGGTAGCTTGACAGCCCCATGTTGTACATAGCAAATGACACTTTGGAGATGCATCTGAAAATTTTTGCCACACTATGTTAATTTTGTGTCAGGAAATATAATATTCCACAGTCGTTTCTTTTTCTACTTATTTTTATATTAGATATTTCCACGTCTCCCTGGTATGACTCTGGGGATAAATGTCCTATCCAGTCAAGCTTCTACCAAAATTACTGACAACAGCATTCTGATATTTTTCTCTCAAGCATTTAAAGTAGAAGTAAATACGACAATTCTTCCAGTCTCCTGATCCTCAAACCTGTAAACAAAGCTTAGATGTACAATTATGAGATGTCTAAAATGGATAGTCATTTTTCAGGGAAGCAGCCATTCCTCATCCTGGCTGGGGTCATTGTTAGCATCAACTGAACATCTTTGTCACCTTCATTCTGTTTAATGTTTGACTCTTGTTCAGATGTAGGTATTCTCCTAAGTTACCCAATCTACACGGCATAAGTCATGAAACATCTGGAATCCTATTTCCACCTGGCAATGGAATATTATTAGTCATTAGCTTCATGCTTGCTGGTTCACTAGCATAAAGCTTTTGGACACCTCCAGTCTAGTGCTTCATGAACTGGCAGGAAACTTGATTCTTTGTGGGTCTGTGACTCAGGTCTGCCCTGTTTCCCCTGGACCTCACCTGCTGCTTCTTGATACCATTTGTTCAGCTAGAATCTCTCAGGAGCTGTATGCAAGGCCAAGGGTCTACCTGCTACACCTGCTGTGGGGCCTTACTAAGCGGCTTTGCCAGACATTGGATTTTTTTTTCTCTTGCTATTTCTCAGTCTCTAAAAATGTAAAAAGACAACAAATTTTCCATTTTTTTTTCCACTATGGAGATTGACAGTTTCCTGAAGTGTTTTCTTGCATGGTATTTTGACACATTACATAGTTTTTCGTATTTTTGAAGTAGACAAAGTATAAACCTTAAGACAGCACAGGATGGCATTGGAAAACTTGGTAAAGGACATTAACTGTTAAACATGGTAATTTCATAGGCATCATTGGGTGTCAAGAATTATGAACGTTCTGAGACTTAATCTACTTATAACTTACATGAAACTTATACCTACTTATAAGGTATTAAGTAGGCCTGCCACAGTCTCATGGAAAATGGCAGAAGACACAAGATACCAAGGTCATAGACAAAGGACTTGGTTACTTGTGTAACCAGTCATTTTTCCTAGCTTCATTTTCCATAGTGAAGTCCAATGATACCAGTCTATACAGTGTGAAGAACCTAAGGAGAGAGAAACTCTGATCACTTTTTTTAAGTTGTAGATGAACATAATACCTTTATTATTTTTTTAAATAAGATACTGAAGATCAAACCCAGTGTCTCACACATGCTAGGCAGGCTCTCCATCACTGAGCCACAACCCCAGCCTCAGATCATTTATAATGGGCAATAAGCATGTCTCCCCTTCATTCCTGGGTAGGCAATTATAGTGGGTAATAAAGGAAATAGTGCTTTGTTCAGGAAGGGAACAACAGTCCTCTCTTCTTGAGAAAGATATTCCAGATCAAAAAAAAAAAAGTTATTGATGCCTTTGTTTGCAAGACTACAGAAATATGGGAGATCCGTAGACAATTGTTTCCACCCCTAAATTATGATAATTTTTAAATAAAGTTTACTATTAAGTTTGTCTTAAGTCTGTTTAACATAAACAATTTTTGAACAGCAATTAACTTATTTGTCCTCATTTAACAAAAGGAGTGTCAGGGGCTGTCACCTACATCTGGAAGTGTTCACAAAGAACCTGGCTTATTGACTGGGTGAGGCATCAGTGCCTTTCAGTCAAGGTCTGAGCCTTGGGTCAGTGCTTCCAGGTACCCTCAGGAGGTACCAAATATGATGCAATGAGAATTCTTCAGTGTTTGGGACTTTGGGTTTCCAGTCAATAACTGAAACCTAAGAAGTAGCAAAGAGTAACAACTCTCAGGCTCCTTCTAGCATCCTTATCTGAGCTCAGGAACTTAATCGTTTTTAAAATATTTTTTTTGTATTTGTACACAATAACGAACCCAGGGCCTTGCACATGCGAGGCAAGTGCTCTACTGCTGAGCCATAACCCCAGCCTCACTTAATCATCATTTTGTCATCTCTGCCATTCCTCCTCTCCCTCCAGTACCCCCTTGCCCCTCCCCTATCAACCCGGTAAAGCACTTGTTCAAAATGACACAGTACCTTCAGTGTAGCCAGATAGGTGCACATTGATTTTTTTTTTTTTTCCCAGCCCCTAAAATTATGCTTTTTCAAGAAAACCCCTGGGTTCAGAGACCCTGCAGTACATTTTATCTACCTCTGAATGTGGCATGCCTTTTTAGTCTTTTGAAGATGGAATTTCTGAGAAAGCTGCCTCTGGCAGATGCTTTGGGAAGTTCCAGTAGCTTTTTGTTGACTTTTTGGATCCAATCTTTCTAGATCCTTCTGCAACCTCTAGACAATCTCCAGAATGAATGTGTTATTTGACTTTCGTATCATCTACATTTCCCGTTGCTTTCTCTTAATGTTTCCCATTGTTTTGTTGTAATCTTACTACTCCTTTTCTGCCCACCCCTGAAGTGGTTGGTCGGTTTTTCTGACTTTCTCTCTAGCTTTCTAGTTTCATCCACACCCTCTCACCACGCCCTCACTTTCCCGATTGTGATTTTTAGCTGCTTTTTAGATGCTGAAACCTGCCAATGTCTCTTTCTCGGTATTGCCCTTCTTGGGCTTAGGGGAGTGTGTTTCACCTTTTCGGATCTCTCCATCTAAAGGCCCCTCAGATACCTCAGGCTTGCCAGCTGCCAGTCTGAGGAACATTCAGATGGGTTTCCCATCTTCATGCATAAACTGCTGCCTGTTCTCAAACCAGCTTATACCTTCTAGTTCTCAACTGGAAAAGTCCATCTCTGTTGGACCAGTCATTTAAGCTGGAAGATTATAGATAATTTTTGGCCTCTCCTTCAATGCTCACCCCAGGTCGGGTCAATCACAACGTGTTCTGCTTTCTCTCAAATCGGCCCTCTTCCCTCCTTCCCATCACTGATGGACATGACCTTAACTATCACCCATATGAACCATATCAATTGCTTCTAATAGTTATCACTGCTTCCAGGTTCTTGCAGTAATCCAGACCCCCCCTCCCCCAAACCACATCTATTTTTAGATTCTAACATTCTCTGGTGGTTCTCCATAGTCTACAATGTGAGTTCATATCTTACATGGTGTTTAATTACCCTTTGGGGGTTTTTTTGTTTGTTTTTTGTCAGTCCCTACCACCTTTTATCAGTACAACAAACTACTATTAGTACCTGAAAAGAGCCATGTTCTCTTAGGTGTGCATCTGAGCAGAGTCTGCTCCCTTGGTGCCCATTAGATCCTTACTCATCTAGTTGAAGCATTTCTCTCTTCTCAAAAGCCTCCTTTGATTCCTCTTGTGTTTCCCTTTTATCTTGCACTCATTTGGGATACAGGGCTTCTCTCACTGTGTGATAAGTGGGCTCCCACTTATCTGCATGCTTTTCAGGAGAGGGCGCACACCTGCACTTATGTCTGCCACCTCCTGGGCTAGAATCAGAAGAGGCATTCAGTAAATGCGTTATGAGTTGGCGAATGAACAGGGAGAAGTAGACACTTCCATCTGCCAAGACGGTTGTGTACCTTTTACCCAGAAAGAAATTTATTACGTGGGCCATGGATAGAGGACATAGATTTGACTGTATAGTCTATATTATGAGGGCAGAATATATAATGTTGGCCTAATTGAGAGGGAACTTTCAGAAAGATCTGACATCATATACCTGGGCCATTTATATCTGAAAAAATAATATGGGAGAAAATTCTGATGATTCTTAAAATTCTGATAGTTAAATAGTTGTCTTTTAAAATGCTGTCTTATGAATATAAATCAGTATGGTCACTATGGAAATCAGTACAGAGGTTCCTTAAAGATAAAAATAGAATATGTATGACCCAGCTATACCACTCCTTGGGATTTACCCAAAAGAACTGAAGTGTTCGTATATATTAGAGATACATGCATACCCATGCTTATTGCAACAAAATTCACAATACTCAAGTCATAGAATCAGTCTAGGTGTCAACAGGTGAATGGATAAAGAAAATGTATATAGTTTTATTCAGCATAAAGAAGTATGAAACTGTCATTTGCAGGTAAATGGATGGAGCTGGACACCATAATTTTGAGTGAAATAAGTCGGACTCGGAAAAGTATTAGGTTTTCTCTCATGTGAGAACCTATGGGGGAGGGGAAAGACTATGAAATTAGAAGGAGGAAAAGAAGGCGGAAAGGCATTGGGAAGTGAAATTGTTCAAATTATGGTATTATGTATGTGCAGAAAAGCCACAATGAAACCTAGCATTCTTTATAATGAATATTAACAATAAAAATTAAAGTGTTCCCCAAATTCATTCAGCTACTATAACAAAATAGTACAAACTGTGTGACTTATAAACAGTATTTCTCAGTTCTTGAGGCTGGGAAATCCAAGACCAAGGCAATATCATTTGTAGTGCCTAATATAAGGGCCCTCTTTCTGGTCTATAAATGGTGCCTTCTCACCGTGTTCTACCATGATGGACGCTGTCTGAGGTCTCTGTCTCTTTAGTAAAGGTACTCGCCTTTTTCACATTGGCTCTGCCCCAATAACCTAAAGGCCCTGCTTTCTGATACTACTACCTTGGGAGAATATCAACAACGTAATTAAGGGGGGATGCAGGGGGACATAAGCAGCTAGTCCGTTGCTTCCCTTATTTTAAAGTGAATTTTATTTCAATTCCACATCTCCTTTTCTTTGTGAATTAAGTGCAGATACACTGGGCTGTTAAGAGGAAAGCCATATCAGTTGGTCAGGAAGGGCTTTTTTGAATGAGAATTCAGAAGTGATTTGTAGCCATGCCCCTATCTCAGGCTGGCTGTTCTGCTTGGTCATGGTCTACAGGCAGGGGCTTGGGATGTAGCTCAGTGACACAGCACTTACCTACCATGAGCAGGGCTCTGGGTTCAATTTCCAATACACACACACACACACACACACACACACACACCCCCAGCAGGAAGAGCTATTAAGCTATTAGTTTGAACCTTATAATATCTCTTCACTGTGATTTAATAGGGAAGTTTAGCTAGAAAATACTCTGGAGAAAATTTTTCTCTGAGTTTGTGATCTAGCCCCATGCCTGGCATATGATAGGTCTCAAATATTTTTTGAATTAATGAATTTTGCCTTAAATAGGTGCATCAGAGCACCTATTTAAGAGTAACCACATCCTGTTAAGCTTGAATAACTGAATTAACCAAAAAACTCAAGCTCAGGCAGGCGTGGGTAGTACACGCCTGTAATCCCAGAAGCTCGGGGGTGGAGACAGGAGGATCTTGATTTCAAAGCCAGCCTCAGCAATGGTGAGGCCCTAAGCAACTCAGACCCTGTCTCTAAATAAAATACAAAATAGGGCTGGGGATGTGGCTCAGTGGCCGAGTGTCTCTAGGTTCAATGCCTTGTACCGGCTCCCCACCCCCCAAAAAGCTCTAACCATTTATTTACAAGGCGCTTTTATTTCAGCACTGTCCATTTTAATGTTAGAGTGTCCTTTTAATGAACTGATGTTTCTGAGACTTGAGGAGAATTAGAGGGATATTGGAAAGCACTGCCAGTTTGGAATCAGTGTTTTCATTCTTGAGGACAGGCTCCTCTTTGTCCTTATGAGAAAATGGGTGTCTGGTTAACCCAGTGCTCTACCAGTCTTACTGGGCATACAAGAACAAAGGTAAGACTGGAATGGATCCTGTTTGATACATTTGAACCAAAATAAGACCCGTCAGTCTGACTTAAGAGAACTAAACAAGCTCAGAGGATGTCTTCATGACCTAGGGTTGGTATTTTGGTTTGATTGCAAGATAATGAAATATGTAGCAATAGATAATCCAATAATCCTTAAACTTCTTTTTCAGTTTCCATTCATAATGAGAAATAGAATATTCACTCTGTATATTAAGAGCATGATAATTGGACCTGGAACTGGCCGCTGCTTTTTTATTGTATATGGGAAGCTATGTTAGAATTACATCATATACATGTTTGACCAAGCGAATTCAATCAGAAACATAATCTGAGGGGCAAGAGGGGGTAATGGAATTTATAAGTTAAATAGCCCTTGTAATCCTTTCTAGTATCCAACTCAAGTCCAAGTCCCTGAGTAACATGACATGAGGGATGTAGATCCGTTTTTTTGACAGGAGCCATTCTTGATTGCCATGTGTCTCTTGCAACATAAATTATGTGCTGCATCAAATGTGATTTTACAATTTAAGTATTTGACCTTGGGGTAACATGGCCTGCGAGGGCAAACACAGATCTTCTTAGAGTTCCACTAAAGCTGAATGAAAACTTTGATTGGAGGGGGCTATGGGACCTATAAACTAATACCTTTAAAAGAAGCTTAAAAATTGGCTTACACGTGAACCTGTTGAGATAGTCTAGCTCAAAAATTTGAGAAAAAAGCTGGACTTAAGTTTTGAGAACAAATGAACCATTAAATCAGTATTTTGCAGGTGATCATAAGGTTCTTTTATAAAGTTTGAGTAGCCAATTTAGTACGCATCCTAATAAAGCTATTCCTGTGAGTAGAATTTCTCAGGATGATTTTGCTCTCCAGGACATCTTTGGTCATCATAATAGAGGGAGAGAAATAGGTGGTGGATGCTATCATTCCCGCAACAAGGAATTATTCGTCCCAAGTGCCATGGGACTGAGCCTGAGAAAGCCCACTTTATGTGAGTCTTAGTGAACATCTTAGCAAGATCTGGCCCCGTACCAAAGAAAGTCTAAAGAATTTTCAAAGTTGTGAGTTTTTTCTCTTGGGACCTTTTTCAGATTTATATGATTAAACCATGAGTTTAAAGTTGATGGTGTTAGCTATTAGCTCTGAACCGGGGAGGTCTCTGGAATCTACATAGTTTGGGCAACTATTATAGAACTGGCGGGCCCAGCCTTTGGTTTCATAAGACCTGCCAGAAAGCCAAGTCCTGGCAGAGTCATCTAGACACTACCACAGACTGAAACTGATTGAAGCCACCCAAAGATTTATTAAGTTTCGCTCTTTCAACCAGCAATTCATCTTTTCAAAGAAAAGTTGCATGACAGATTCCAAACGGATACTCTGGACTCAGCTGCTGGGGACATTGATGAGAGCAGAGTTGGAATGTTCATGCCGACTGTACTTTTTTTTTTTTTTTTTTTTAAATAGGGCTTTTCAACCTGGGTTCCAGTCCTAGGTGTGTATCATGGGCTCTGCTTGTAAGTGAGGCTCTGCTGAAAACAGATGGCATATACTCAGAGGTGGCTGAAGGCATTCTATGTAGAACTGGCGGAGGTTCTGGGAGGTCAAGGGGCTGTCAAAAGGTGGCCAGGCACCCAGAGAAAGCAGCTGGAAACATTTTCCCACCTTTAGATATGAAGGAATTTGGTGCGTGACTGGGATTTTGTAAGTCATAGCGAGGGGACAGAGACCATGGGAGGAATTAATGGTTTGAAAATCTCTGCCACACTTGTTATAACCCTGTGAAGGGACCCCGGATTTATGACTCTAGTCTCTTTGCTCCAACTTTTTTGCTGATCCTTCCCAAGGGTCACCTGTCTGAAAGTGAAAGCAGCAAAAGTAGGCAGTGTTCCCATAGAGGAGAGCTCCTAGGGCACAGAGCAGGACAGAGAGCAGTCTGGGGGAGCAATCTGAGGGTATCCAACCAGCTGTGTGGTCCTGGGCAAGTTGCTTAATCTCTCTGAATGTGCTTTTGCATTTCTCCCAAGAAGACATTAACTTTTACTTCATGGTGTGAGAGTGGGAACTGAATAGGATGATGTAGTATGGTTCCTAGCAGAGTCCCCCAGTGAAGAAGGCACTTGATATATATTAATGTTTGATGTTTCCCTCACTTAAAACCAGGGTCTGACCTGCAATGAGGTTTGGGAACTAGATGAGGAGGTAGTGTTGGGCATTTGAAGTGACCCAGAGTGATGGTAGGTAGGAACAAATGTCTGCCCCAGGAGACATCTTCAGGTCCTTCGTCACTTCTCCCCAGTTCTGTGATCGGCATGAGGGTGCACCACCCAAGTCTCCACCCTACTGGGCAGGCTTTTTTTTTATCCCCGGGAAAAACACCAAGATGCTCTGTCTTGCCCTGGCTTCTTGTGTCGGTGGAATCCCATCCTCTCCAGCCACTTTTACTCCAGTAATGTCCATTTCCTGAGATGAAGAATTCCTTGCAGTGACTGTGCTAACTCTAGGTCCTTCCCCCCCAGGAGGGTGACAGCGCAATTCTCTGTAGATCCCTTTGTGACACAGTGAACCTCTTCTTCATATTTCTTATAAATGATCCATTCCCATATTCTTTTAATTAGCTTTTTTTTTCCCCTCCTCCTCATATTCCTCTCACCCCAACCTTAAAATCTAGTTTAAAGCCCTCTGAATCAGATCAGCGCAGTTCTGGCCAAATGCATTCTTCTGCTCTTTGCTAAGTGCATTCTGGCGATGCTGAGCTCCGTCAGGCTGCTCTCAGGCTGCGGTCCAGGGAGACAGATCCCAGTTTTGGGCTCTGTGAACGTTGCCAGGCCATCCTTGCCATGTCCTCCTTTCACTTCCAAACTCTCACCCCCTGCCAGGAGAAGGGCTGCCTGGGCACCAGCCCAAGTCCTCCTTGCCGTCCTCCTTCCTGGCACAGCTCCAGAGATGCAGGCAGATCTCTGTGTCCTTCCATCTGAGGTTAGGGACCCCTGTGTGAAACCCTGGCAACTCTTTCCCTGAAGCATTTGCTTAATCACAGTCATTCCTGAGCCTGCCTCGAAGATAGTGCATGGGGTCCTTACTAAGGAGGAAGCACCCTGCCCCTTCTGTCTAGCCCCCTTGGCAAGATGCTCTGTTCTGCTTTTCAGCCTCAGTTTTCTGGGGGTCATGACAGAGCCCTCCCCCACTAGAGGGGTCACAGGGACTTTAGCAGACAGTTCAGGTGAAATGCCCTGTAGTCATTCCTCAGAGGAAACCGGCAGCCCTGGCCAGCCCACTGCTTCCCTCAAATGTGAACACAACACAGCTCCTCCCCCAGTTCATAAACCAGTGTTCCTTACCTGTGCCTGCCTTACCTGCAGTGTGCTGGGTCCTCCTTTGTTGTCTTCTCTCGAGCTGGCTTCTCACCTGGGGCTCTTCACCACAGGGTGTGCTCCCTCAACTGTTTGTGCAGCCTTGACCAGAGCTCCCCCATAGCTCATAGGAACACCTGAACTATTCCCAGTAGGAAGCATGCCCGAGACACAGGCATAGATTGGGAGGCCTCTAGACAAATGAAATGTGACCTGTCTCTACCTGAAGCAGCTGTCACTGCCCTGAGGGTAAAGTCCTAGGTTCTTTTCTCGGGCACATTTAGGCCCATTGTCCCAACCCGAATTGCTGTCTGCCTTCCCTTGCTCTCTGAGCTCCAGCCGTACAGGACATCTTTTACTTCCTCTGAATGCTGTGTGCTCCAGGGCTGCGTGTGGCTCTTCCCTCTGCCCAGAATGCTTTCCCCCTTTAACTCCCTCTCATATTTGGAGACTCTGCTTAAATGTCCTTTTGGCACAGAGATACAGCTCCCCTCCAGACCTTGCAAGAGACCCTTACCATACTTTCAGGGAGCCATGCTTTTAATCTTAGAACATATATAACATTGATAAGTGTTTTTTATTGTCTGATGGATGCTGAGAGGCTAGAATTTTCCCATGCTCATTGGAAGCAGGACATTTAGGATCTCTCTGTATGTATACATACGTACACACTAGGGATTGAACCCAGAGGTGCTTAACCACTGAGCTACATGCCTACCCCCTTTTACTTTTTCGAGATAGGGTATCACTAAGTTGCTGAGGCTGGCTTTGAACTTGAGATCCTTTTACCTCAGCCTCCCAAGCCACTGAGATTACAGGCAATGTGCCACTGTACATGGCAGGATCTTTTCTCTCTGTCCTTCTACAATCTCTGTGCTGACAGAGCTGGGTCTGTCTGGATCAATGTGTGTCTCCACAAACACCATTGCTGGGTCAGAGAAAGGCTCGCTAACTATTGGGATTAGTAGCAGTTAGGAATGTAAACCCTGTGCTTCGAAAAATCTTAGTTCCCTATAGACCACAGATTTACATAGTTCCTCCTGCTTCCTGAGGACTCTGTTCGTAGATGACAACTTTCTCTGTATCTGCCCATGGAGCAGCAGGCCTGGCTTAGGGACAGTGACTCAAAAGGAATGGTTGTACATATGTGAATGGGGGTGTTGAGGTCTTGATGAAAGAATAGGAAAGAGGAGGAAGAACATTCTGGAACTGGCATAGGGTCTTAGAGGTCATCCTGGTGCTTCCTATTGACCAGAACTGACAAGAAATTTGTGAGCCAGTACTGGTTTTGCGAACATCTGAGGACCTTCCAACATGAGAATGGCTCCTGGGGACATTTTGCCCTTGTTGTACCTGTGTGTGTTTAAAACAGCTAGGAAAGGGCTATAGCACAGAACCTGGCTGCTCCCTCCAGGCCTCCTTGTCACTGTATCTAGTACACACTGTGACCACCGCAGATAGGTTCCTGTGTCCCTAGCCACATAGTGAACTTCTTTGAAGGCAGAGGTGTGTGGGGTTGAGGACATGGGTGCCACTGTGGTGCACGGCTTGTCTGTTTGCTCTTGATTATCATCTTTTCTCTTAAATCTTTGCTTATTTTAGTTGACTTGTGTGTGATCATTTAATTTGTTCATCATCAGGACAGCCTCACATGCCACAGATTTGCAGTCAGACTTTTTGGACACAATCATGTGTTCTGGGCAAGAGGCAGCTTCAGAAATGATTAATTCCCTTGTTATTAAAAAAAAAAAAAAGTCACTTGGGTGATTGGAATCGCGGATTTGAAGGTCTGAGTCCATGCAGTTAGGCTTGGAATGAAATGGGTCTGTTTCTTCCCATGAGGGTGTGGCTTTGCCGCTGCTTGTATGTCCATTACCACACCAGTCCATTCGGCCCCTAGCCATTCAGGGGCCACATTGCTGCATAAGTCTCGTGTGTCAAGTGGAATAAGACGGTGGGTTTATGTGTGCTGAAGTCAAACAGTCATCAATCATGGATCCTCTCTACTCCTGCCCAACCTCCTGGGGATGGTGAGTAGACCTGGTTGTCCCTGCCGGTGACAGAGCCACCAAGAGGCCCCCAACCAGTGTTCCCCAGATGCTCGCCATTGAAAACTCAAATGCATGCCACATGCTAGGCTGCTGGAAGTGCATTATTGTTTTGATGTGGCTATTCTGAAGTTAAGTGTGCACAAACCCACATGCTTTCTTCTGTCAACCAAATGATGACGCTGCCGTTGCTGAAGCTCTGCCTTTGCCATGCTTGTAAAACTAATAGGGTTTTGTATCTCTTGGCTAAATACTATATTATCAAATAAAAAGAAATTACCATAAGTCTTTCCACACCAAAGGGGATTTTTCTGAAAGTCATATTCACTCTTTTCCATGCTGTCGTCCCCTTCTTGCAAAACTGTACAATGTGCCCATTCTCCAGCACACGGGCTCACGGTGTTCAGCCCTTTGGCTTCTTCCTGGTACTGCCAGCCTGGGCATTTTGTCTAGGAACTGTTCTAACACCACCTATTCCTAAAACCTTACCTCTAGGGACAGCCCCCAGGTGGCAGAGGGCCTTTGTTGCCCCCATTTCCTCCCACCAGGCTCTTAGAGGGAAGCAGATTCCTGGGCTGGGCTGGAGTCCTCAGCTGAACATGCACAAGGCATAATTAAACCCCAAACAGGCAGATGGGGAGGGCCCATTCCTCCACCCCCATATCCTACCTGAAGGGCATTGAGGAGATTCCCGTGGAGGAGGTTTGCTTCCCTGTGTTTGGAAATCACCCAGGAACACAGCAGACAACTGGCATTTCATACTGCTTCCTTCCATGCCCAACTTAGCTGCCTTGTTCTCAGAGGAAGAGGTCAGGGGTACTGTCCCAGGTAAGTCCTGGCAGAATGAGTTCTTACTGAGCAGCTGGGTGCTCCTGCCCAATAAGGTCTGGATTTTTCTTCCCCATGGTAGTGCCAGAGCCTGGCTGGCTGAAGGGCTGAGAATGCTCTGCATGCCCCATCACCAGTTGTCACTTGAGCCTGCAGAATTTCTCCATAGAGAGCTGCCTGATCTGCCTATTCCTCTGGGATCCAGGCAGATGAAGTTCTCGCTATCTGCATATCCTGCCTGGATTTCTTTATCATGTCTAGTAGTGTGTGCCTAGGACCTGAGCACTGCCCTTGGATGCGCTGCCAAGATTCCAGCAATGTGGCCTTGCCTAGTCCCAGGGTCCTATCCTCAGGAAGGACCCATCCTCCTCTGGGTTGTGCATATGGCAATTGGCTCAGAGATTTTTGTACTATCAGTCATTTTGCTGCCCATTCACAGTTCATAGCTGATGGCTTTGCTCAGCAAAAACATGCATACGCCTGACTGCCATTTCCCTGCTCCCTAGTGCACAAGCAAGAATGTAAGCATTTCATCTTGGTGTGAGCATTCAATCACCAGTCTTGATGGGTTTACAAATAGTCTTTAATGCCCATGAGTGATTCTTTTAAATGTTTTTCAAAATCGTGGACTAACTTTACATTATGAACAAAACAACATCCAAGCAATGGGTGATATGCCTCGGTGGTTTAGCCAGTGTTTCAGAAAACATCAGGATGCTGCTGCTTGTCAGATCGATTCCCTGTGGGTTTTGTCACTTTTCACCAGAAGAAGTTAAAAGAGCATGCGTTTTCTATTGCTGTGTAGCAAAATACTGTGCACACAGTGATGGAAAACGGCATTCGATTATTGTCTCCCACTGGGTCAGAAGTCCAGCTTGGCTCAACTGAATTCTTGGCCTAGCCTGTCATGAGGTGAAAATTAAGCTGGTGGCCAGCTGGGCTCTGATTAGGAAGCACTGGGAAGGGTCCACCTTCAGGCCCATTCAGGAGGTAGGCAGAACCCACCCAGGTCCTTGCACTTGTTGAACTGGGGTCCCTGTTCCTTGTTTTTATTCTCAGCTTCTAGAGGCCACCTCCATTCCTGTCACATGGCCCTCCATCTTGAAAGCCAGCAGTATGTGAAGGAAGATCCTCCTGCTTTTCACCTCTCTGGCTTTCTTTTCTGTTGCTAATTGGAAAACTCTCGATTTTAAAAGGTACACCTGATGGACTTGGGCCTAATTAATCTCCATATTTTAGTCAATCGATTTGGGACTTTTATCTCACAATCCACGATCCTTGCATGCGGTACCCTCTCACCCCTTAGTATCTGACTGGATCACCAGGGAACAGGAATCTTGGGAGCCATCTTGAGACTTGTGTTCATCACAGAGCAGCACAGAGGAATCGACCTCACATCCGTTCTCCCATCTTAGGTAACCCTCCCCTCTGCCAAGAAATCCCTGTTGTCAATGTACTCTCCACTCTTATCTTCACCAGTGAGTGCTGGGGATCCTGAGCCTGAATTGGAGGCAGAGGCAAGGCAAGTTGCCAATGAAGCCAGCCAGGACATAGCCTCTTCCCAAGGGGAAGCGGAGAGTGAAGGGGAGCGGGCCCTGGAGCAAGAGCCCGAAGAGCGAGCCTCCCTCAGTGAAAAAGAGAGGCAGAACGAGGAGGTGAACGAGAGGGACAACTGCTCCGCCTCCAGCATCTCGTCCTCCAGCAGCACCTTGGAAAGGGAAGAGAAAGAGGACAAGCTCTCCAGGGACAGGGCAACTGGTAAATGAAACCCCTTTCTGCAGGGAACCCAAGATAGAGGACCTGGTTTGCTACAGAGCCTGTCCATAGGCTGGCCTCCAAGGTGAACTGCTGGGACAGCTCACTCCCCGAGCTGTATCACCCAGCATCTGGACAGGAGGAGTACGGTCACACTAACGGCATGCTTCTCCCCAAAATCCTCTGCCCTGCTGTTGCATTTCTCACTTCCACAGGGAACAAAAAGGGTCCAGGCAATGAGTGCTTTTCCTGAAGAATGAGCCTTGGAGGAGAAACACATTTCACCATTTGCTTAGTTGTTGACAATAGTATGGGTGCCTTTTTTGGGTTCTGATTTCAGTTTAGAGACATGTCATATTGTTATCTACTCCCTTAAAAGTTTTTTAATAAGTGAAGTATGGGAAGCCTGGACTTTGAGAAGGAAATAGATTTATTAAATGAGTGTTTCTGAAACTTTGTGGTTCACAGTGTATTGAGGTCAATTTGATATGCTAAACTGGAATATACCAAATTTAGGTAGTTTTCTCCATTGTACTCAGGACTCCTGTTTTTCATAGATGAACATGCATTTCTTTATGAACTTTTAAGTATTACCCCTTTTATTAATTCAGTTCACCTGAGTATGGGGACTTTGTAGTTAAGGATCAAATGGAATGCTAGATTATAGATTTGGCCCCTAAGGACCTCACCTGAGATTAAGGAGATACCCTAGAAGGTTATAGATGTTGTTAATTTTATAGAAATTAACAAGGCATTTCAGAAGGTTATAGATGTTGTAACCATTCACGACATCTGACAGCACCAGGTTGATTTCCTGATGTGTGTGCTGTCAGGGTGTGCTGCCTTCCTCACCAACCACTCAATAGTGAAGCCTAATCTTACAGGCTTCCCTCTGTAAAGCTGCATACAAGGGATACACCCTCAGGTTCCAAAGCTGTACAGGGACTAATCAGCTACTGCTTGTACTTGTTAGTTCCCAGACTGAAAATATATTTGGCTCTGAAGCACAGAAGAATGAAAGAAAAAGGAATGAGTGAATAAAATTAGTCTTCTAAAATACCTGTCAATCAGTAGTACAGTCTAAAATAGTTCCTTTTAAAATATTTTCCAGTTAGGATGTGCCACTTGGTTTTTTTTCTAATCATGATATTATAACTAAAAACTGAGAAAATTTATTAATTTATATCCTAGAAATTGCCCTCAAAAATCTTGTGTGTTTAGTTGAAGATGTATGTGCCAAAAAGCATTACACAAATTGATATTTACTTAATTTCCTTCAAAGTCAGATTGTAGTTAGTATCACAAATTCTACTTGTACTATTGATGTTCATTGAAATTTTGATCATAGCTCATAGCACAGGGTGTATGGTGAGTCTTCTTGATCACTTTGGCCTTAAATCATATTTTATGTATTATGAGTAGCTTTAAGTATTATTCATCATATCTGGGTTTAGCATGCCCAAAAAACATCAACAAGTTGGATTAGTAAAAATAAGACGGGGAACAGGACTTTCTTGGATCAGGTTGTGCAGTATTTTTACCAAATAAGGACAACTTTCCAGAAATGGAGACTGCTACCAGTGAAGAACCATTGACTTTCTACTAGAAGTGGATGGTGTCCAAGTTGTGTAGACTCAGGAATCAGGATTTCACAGTGATTTCTCTCCAGTGCTGTGAAGAGCTTTGATCATGTTTATTTGCACTAGCTTATGGGTTTTTAAAAACTCCCACTGCTCCTAGGCACCTATAGCCACAGAGTCAGGGCAGTTCTGTCATAGTAGCTTTTGCTTTCAAAATGTTCTCAGTTAAATTATAAACTTTAGAGGTAATTGCAATTATTACCAATATCATTTCTAATCATTGTGTCTATTATTGAAAAATGAGTGGTCAGCCTGAAAGAGACTCATCTTATTCCAGTCTGGTGGTGCTATTTTTCTTTCACACGTTCTGCTGTATGGCCCAAGTATGAGAAGCTTTGGCATAGCATTCATTGCCCTTAGTTAAAAATCACTTGTGTAATTGTCTGTTGTTTACACTTAAATGTCAGCTTTGTGAGGATGAGATGTCTATCAGGTTCACTGTGAGCCCTCAAGTCCTCACTCTGTGCCTAGAGCACAATAGTCTCACAAAGTCATCAGTGGGTAAATGAATGAAGAGGCGTCTGGTCCCCTTGTTCTTGATGTCAGTGGAGCCCAGCAGAGAGCTGAGCCTTCATGCTCACCTGGCATAAACAGCGGGTAATACTGCATTTGGAGGGAGCACTAGTCTGCAGTGATCTCCCCAACCCAGAGTCAAAGAGGACTGATAGGGACCGTAGCCTCCACCTCTACCTAGAGACGATGATGCAATATAAATCAGTGGTCTGCTTTCCCTGGGAAGATGGCTCTGGGACCAAGGAGGTGGGGGGGAACTGAAATTTTGTCATACTCATCTGTGCTGAGACAGTGTGAGTCGGCACCCTTGCCAGGGTGATGACAGCATCACACGCCAGGGAGCTAAACACCTATTCCCACCAAGATCTGAATGCTATACCAGGAAAGGGTGACTGCCTGCTAAGAGAAGATTCAATAGGATGCAAATATGACACACATTTGCTAGGATATGATTGAAAAGTATTCATCCTATCAAGAACCAGAGCAAGTACAACTTGAAAAAGAGAGCCAACAGATGCCAACACAGATGAGTTTCACATTGGAATTATGTGACAAGAATGTTGAAGCAGCCATCATAATAAATCTTCAATAACTTGGGATGTACATAAAGAAAATGAAGTAGAATATGTATGAAAAAGAACCAGGGGTAAATTACAGAACTAAAAGGGTTAGTAACCAAAATAACTAAGTGGGGTGGATTTAATTAATAGATTAGAGACAACAAAGGAAATAGTCAACTCAAAAATAAGGTCAGTAGAAATCAATCTTAACAGAAGAAATAGCAAAAAATGGATAGACACTACAGTTCCTCAGAGACAAGTGGAACTAATAATAATAATAGGTCTGACATCCTTGTCACTGGAGTCTGAGAAAGAGCACAGGGCTGAAAACATGTTTGAAGAAATACTGTCCAAAAATGTCCCAAGTCTGTCAAAAGGCATAAACATCCAGGTTTATGAAGCTGAGACAACCCGAATTTGGTCCAAAGACATCCACACCAAGACAAATAATAAACTTATGAAAACTAAAGAGCCAAAACGAAGTTTTAAAGGAGGCTAGAAAGAAATATGTGACAATAGGGGAACACAGATTTCTGGGAGAGCTCATCTACACACACAGAAGCCAGTAGGAAGGGCACAGCATTTTATTAGTGCCAGAAACAACTGTCAACCGTAAGTTCTGTATCCAGCAAAAGTATACTTTAAAGAATAAAGGGAACATAAGGGTTTCTAAAATGGATACAAACTAGGAGAATCCATCACTGGCAGACTTTCCCTTCAAGAATGGTGGAAGGATGTTCTCTGAACAGAAATGAAATGATAATGGAAGGCTTGGAATTTCAGGAAGGGAAGAACAGAATGGGTGGAAATAGGGTAAAGAAATAGACTTTCTCCTCAGGTTTCTGAAATAATATTTGAAAGTTGAAGCAAAAGTTTTAATATCATTTGATAAAAATAGTATTTCTCTGTATATAGAAGAAATATTTCAGATAATTTTGAAAGCATAGATGGTAAAAGGAACTACACAGAAGTCAAGTTTTCTTCACTGCACTTAAAGTGGTTAAACTTCAACACTTGTAGATCACGGCAGGTTAGTGTGTAATAATACCCACAACAACCACTGAGAAAAATGCTTTAATGTACATAAAAACACTATAAGAATAATTTCTAAAAAATATTCAAGTAATGCACAATAGCCAAGAAAGGAGAAATTGGCGGGGGGACCAAAATGGCAGACTTAAGCCCTAACATTTCAATAGTTACTTTACATTAAAAGAGATTGACAGTGGATTTTTTAAAAAAGCTTAATTACATGCTGTCTGTATGGAACTCTTTTCAAACATGATGATCCAAAGTTTGAATGTTAAAAGTTGGGAAAAGGGATATCAAGCAAACATTGATCAAAGAAAAGTAGAAGTAATTATGTTAATATCAGATAAAGTAGACTTCAGAGCAAAGGAAATTACTAAAGACAAAAAGGGACACCATAAAATGATTAAAGTAGATAAATGATAGGATCAAAGTATGTTTTATGTGTATATGAAAATGTCATGCAGAAATCTATTTTGTATAATAATCTAATTTTTAAAAGACATAAAAGAGAAAAGGCAAGAAAACTAGCCAGGTACAAAAACTATCAAGAAATACACTTTTCCCTGTTGCCAGAAAATGAAAGGCCAACATTTCCCATCAAATGGAAAAAGAACCAGCCTGTCTGTTGAGACTAGGCCACTCACCTATTGTGGCATTGAACAGTAGGACAACTTTACAGGGACAACTTGTGCAGGCTGGGCCCAGGGTCTTGGCAGTAGAGTGTGATGAGGAAAGTGGCTGGATTCTGGCTGTAACATGAGGATTTAGTCGGCATAGGAGGCTCCTTGGTATGTAGAAGATGAAAAAATAGGAGTTGAGGGCGATCTCAGTGTCTATGGAATTGACAGCAAGGTGCATGAAGCCACCCCAGCTGAGAGAGCAAACCACTGCAGAAGGTGCTATGGTGAGGGCAGAGAACCCGGGAATGTGAAAGCTCTGAGACTAGATGAACTGATGACTATAAGAGTGGGGTAGATTAAAAGAGGAGAGCAATGGACATTTAAAGGAAAAACAAGGAGAAGTTGGGGAAGGAGCAGCGGAAAGAAGGAAAGTGAATGTTGTACCCTGGCAGGGGACAGAGAAGAAGGGGGAGATCAGCTTTGTCTAGTGAAGGTCACGGTCACTTGGAAAGGAGCAGCTTTGAAGACCATTGGGAACAAAAGCTCATTTGAGTTCTAGAGAAAAAAAAAGAAAAATTGGAGACAGTGAGCAAAACAACTCTTATACTCTTGTAAATGGTGTGACCTTAAAGGAGAAAAGTTGGGTGACTGGTGAAGACAGAAATGGGGTCAAGAAAGTCTACTTGGTTTTTTTTATGGAAGAAATTAAATTACTCAGGCTGGGGTTGTAGCTCAATGATACAGCACTTGCTTAGCATGTGTGAAGCACTGGGTTCAATTCCCAGCACCACATATAAGAGGTAAAAGCCCATAAACAACTAAGAGTTTTTAAAGAGAAATGAGTCATATTCTTCCAGTAGGAGAAGCCTGGGAGATGCAGGACAGAATCATTGGCACGGGCTCCTAATGTAACAGTTGAACCCTGCTAAAGGACAGTTTGTTTTCAGTCACAGGAGGGAGGCTTCTTCCTGGTTTTAGGTGCAGGTGGGAGGGTAGAGATGGAATGGAGGCTCTGGAAGATCTTCTGACTTCATCTGTTAAGTTGGTAAATTAGCTGAAGATGAGATGGGAAGGGAGGGAGAGGAGAGGGGTGTGGAAAGTTCTGGTGGTGGTAAGCCATCATGAACTTCAAGTGAAGCCAATGGCATGGTTTGTATGGATGCAGAGTTTGGGGAGAGACAAAGGTAACCTTACAGCCCCTCCAGTGCCTGCTCTGGGCCAGGGAACTGCTTCCTTCCCTTTTTTGTATAGTTAGAAAAGAGGCCCCTTGCCTGTGACCTGGTGGGTCCTGACCAGCTGCCACAGGAGGGCAGAGAAGGTGAGGAAAATTTCTCCCGTGAACCCAGGTGGGAGCACTATGATACATGGAAGGGGTCCTGGTCCTGGAGTAAGCCGTCAGTCTCAGCCCTTTCTGCTTTAATTGCTTTATTTCAGTGTCTCTTTCTGAAGTCACTCCATGTGTCCTGTCCCTGTGTCACCTCATTGGTTTTCTCATGGACGTAAAGCCCCCTTGCCACCTTCTCACTGTCATTTTCTTCTGTGTGCCTTCAGGTGTGTGGTCCACAGGCATTCAGGATGCAGGTGTAAATGGACAGTGTGGCGATATCCTCACCAACAAACGGTTCATGCTGGACATGCTGTATGCCCATAACAGAAAGTCCACGGATGACGAGGAGAAGGACGAGAGAGAGACCAGGAGCAAGGAGCCGGAGGCGGAGGCCGTGGCCAGCCTCGCCTCCAGGATATCCACCCTGCAGGCCAACTCTCAGGCCCAGGACGAGAGCGTCAGGAGGGTGGACGTCGAATGTTTGGACAACCGGGGAAGCGTAAAAGCATTTGCTGAGAAATTCAACAGCGGGGACCTGGGGAGAGGCCCCATCTCTGAGGATGGGTCCAATGACAAGGTCCCCGAGACGGCGCCTGCGCAGCTGAAAACAGAGTCTGATTACATCTGGGACCAGCTCATGGCCAATCCTCGGGAGCTCAAAATCCAAGACATGGATTTCACTGATCTGGGAGAGGAGGACGACATTGATGTCCTGGACGTGGACCTGGGTCACAGGGAAGCCCCAGGACCACCACCTCCACCTCCGCCCACCTTTCTGGGTCTGCCACCCCCGCCCCCACCGCCCCTGTTGGACAGCGTCCCACCCCCTCCAGTCCCTGGTAATTTATTGGCTCCTCCTCCTCCAGTGTTTAACTCTCCTCAGGGCTTAGGGTGGTCCCAGGTACCCAGGGGTCAGCCCGCATTCACGAAGAAAAAGAAGACCATCCGTCTGTTCTGGAATGAAGTCAGGCCTTTTGATTGGCCATGTAAGAACAACCGCCGCTGCAGAGAATTCCTATGGTCGAAACTGGAACCCATTAAGGTGGACACTTCCAAACTGGAGCACCTGTTTGAGTCTAAATCCAAGGAACTGTCTGTCACAAAGGTAGGTCTGGGCTCTAGCATGTTTATTGATTTGCATTGGGGTAGGGCTGAAGAAATAAAGACCCCCCCCCCCCAAAAAATGTAATTTTGGCTATTTGGTTAAAAAAAAAAAAAAACCCTGGTATATATATATATATATATATTTTTTTTAAATCTGACCTTTAGGATAGTAATCCTGTGGCACATGGTTGATGTAAGTTATGTGAGTGGAACATCAGTTCCATCATGCAAAACAGCTTTCGGAGACTCGGATAACCTTAAAAAAAAAAAAAAAAAAAAAAGCCCAAGAAGGTTAGCTACACAGAGCACAGTCCAGTAGCGGATATTAGTATTAACTAGAAGTGGCCTTGCTGATTTAGTAGACTCAGTCGATGTGTTTACCTTCAGGGATTATGGTTGATAGTAGTATCATGAACTTCAGCTGTGGCTCCTCAATGCTTTTACAAAGACAATAATTCAGTGACATTTCTTTGGATAATCCCCTAACTGATACACCATAGTACAACTATTGGATATTTCCCAGTGGCCACATATTCATCCTATAAATATTACATATGCTTCTAAATTTCATTTTTAAAAAGTATTTTTTAGTTGTTGATGGACCTTTTTTTATTTGTTTGAGGTGCTGAGAATCAAACCCAGTGCCTCACACATGCCAGGCAACCTGAGCCACAACCCCAGTCCTAAATTTCTTATTGTTTAAAATGTTTGGTAGACTGTAAACCTTCCTGCTGTGATATTATTAAGAGATGTTGGGTCCACTTTTATAGATGGGAAACACTGCCCATGAAATTATGGTTAGTGATGCAATATACCAGATCACAGAATGCGTGTCTCACCAGTTCAATGCAATAATGTCTCCTTCACACATTTTAAAGAACTAAGAAAACAACCAAAAACAACAACAACAACAAAAACCCAAAAACTTGTGACTCAGGGTATATTCCAGTTTTAAAACAGGCTTGAAACCATCTGCTCTCCTTAAGAACTTGGGGTTTGAAAAAGTACTTTTAAGTATAATGTAGAGTAAACATTGCAAGTGTTTGTTATCATGAGTCAATTAGAACTCTATATTGCTGCCCTGTTCTTGAATCATCTTTTGGGGTGAATAAAGCTGCCTGAGTCGGGCCTTCAGAACTGACTGAAGACTAATATACTATCAGCCCTCCATGTCCGTGGGAAAATATTCAAAAACTTTTGTCTGTACTGAACATGTACAGACTTTCTTGTCATTGTTTCCTGAACAATAGTTTTAACAACTATGTACATAGCATTTATGTAGTACTAGGTAACATAAGCAACCTAGAGATAAAAGTATATGGGATGATGTGCATAGGTTATATGCAGATGCTATGCTACTCTATATAGCAGACCTGAGCCTCTGAGGATTATGGTGTCCTTGAATGGTTTTGTCACCAATCTCCCATGGATACTGAGGAACAAGTATATTGAGAAATTTGCAAAATTGATTCTAGAAGTTGAAGAGTCAAGCACCAATTCTGAATCCAAACTGTGCAGGACAAGAGTACCCTACAAACAAGGTAGTGCCTGTCCTTGCTGTGCGATGCCAAAAAGCCTGTTAGGGGAGCTGTCATTGATAAATTTTCTCTTGAAACCCGTGTTGAGGCTCTTAAACTACTTGCCACTCTTTGCTGGTTGGCATTTGCCCCAGTGTCTCTTTCTGCCCAGTCTGAGTGAGGATGTGATTCTAAATTGGTTACAGTCTTAGGAATCCCCTCAAATAAAGTAAAGCTTTCTCATTTGTAAACCCAAACTGCTGAGGTCTAACATTTAAAAAAAAAATCATGTTACTCCTGCATTTCAGTTAAAAGTGGGTCTAGCTTTTGCCTTCTTAAGAAAATAACACCCAGGAAGGTAGTGCTGGACCCTTACTCTTGGTGTGCTTGTGTCCATACTGGTTCCACGTGGTGTTGAGCAACCCACATGCCCATTTCTGATTGTTACATTCAGACTGGCATTTGGGAGAACAGCTGGGGTTAAGACAGCAGTCCCTGGCTGCCAGAAGTCACCCACAACCTGCTTTTCTGGCACCACCCCAGACCCACTGATCCAGTTAGCCAGCCTCCCCCTCCCCCTCCCCTCCCTCCTCCCCCTCCCCTCCCTCCTCCCTCCCTCCTCCCTCCCCTCCCTCCTCCCTCCCCTCCCCCCCCTTGTGTGCTCTTTCAGCAGGTTGTACTCATCACCCTTGGAGTTTGCTGGCGAGAGGCTATCCCTTGACTCAGGGTTGAGAAGAATGAAAAAGAGTAATGGTTTGGCAGCATAGGCACTTCTAACTTAATTTTTTTTTACAATGGAAATACCAAGACTAATTTGCCCTGAGAAGACCCAAAATGAGTGATTCACCTGCTCCCTCCTCTGCTTGGTTCCATGTGGCTGGATTGGTTGATGATAAGATTGGGGTTTCTGTCCTCTCTGTACCTGGAGGTTTCATTTTTACCTGAACTATGTAGTTACCTCTTAAAATACTGTAATGACTAGATGATGGATAAATGTTTGCCTAGTTTTTGTCCAGTGTGGACATAAGAGGAAAGTAATATACAGTCAGCCCTCCATATCCGAGGGAAAATATTCAAAAACTTTTGTCTGTACTGAACATGTACAGACTTTCTTGTCATTGTTCTCTGAACAATAGTTTAACAACTATGTATGTACATAGCATTTATGTTGTATTAGGTAATATAAGTAACCTAGAGATAAAAGTATATGGGATGATGTGTACAGGTTATATGCAGATACTGTGCTACTTTATATAGCAGACCTGAGCCTCTGAGGATTATGGTGTCCTTGAATGGCTTTGTCACCAATCTACCATGGATACTGAGGAACAAGTATATTGAGAAGTTTACCAAATTGATTCTACAATGAGACACAGGAGCCTGTACCTTTGGGTTTTTGTTGTTGTTGTTTTTGGAATAGAAAAATGTGAGCAGGAGCTTATTTTAAAAGGTGACCAAAAAAAATTCAAATTAGGACTAAAACACATCACTTTGGAGAGGTGTATCCATTTTATGTATGGTCTCAATTCAGACATAACCAATTTTACCTCTGTTTCTAATCATTGATTTTCATAAAAAACAGCTGTAAATAGCCACTTCCGAATTCTGGCTCATGAGAAGTTTTTCATTAAACACATTGGACTGAAACAAAAATGAAATAGACTTCATAAGACAGCAGAAAACAAAGGAAATGGGTTTTAGTTTCCATTGGAAAACTAACACCAGATCCGAGTTATAGGACATGGTTGTGACCATCCAAGTCACCCCCAAACAGTCACAAGCCAGAGCCAAGGCTGGAGTGACCATTTAATGAGCATGAAAAGGGCAAAAAGATGTGCTTTCTTGTTTCCTTTCAAAATAGTTTCTGAAACGGAATCCCCTCCGCAGGAAATACATACAGCTTTGTAGTAAGATGGCTTTGGTTGTGTTTTGTGGAGAAAGGCAGAAATCTTTGCTAAACTGCACGTTGTATTTCTACTGCTGGTCTGAGATGTGGCAAATCACATAGGAGATTAAATGAACCCCTGGAAAGATGTCAGGGTGGAAAGCTCTAGGTGAAAAGCTCCTGCAAAGCTTATGGGTTTGACATGGGGAGCCCCAAGAGGTGGCCTCCCAGCTCTTGTGCCTCATCAGGGACAAGTTATCACCAGACCGAGAAACGAAAGGAATAGAACAGGAGACCAGAAAGATGAGGACTTAGTTTCCCTTTGGGGGCCTGATGGTACCTTGCTTTCTTGCGTTCACAGGTTTTCTCCCATGAAAACCTAATCAATTTGGATATTAGTTTAACTTCATTTACGCCTAAATTTCAGAATACATCAGAAACTACTAACAGTGACTTTTAAAGCAAATTTGGGAGTAGTGATTTGATTGATTGGAGGATAAGCCTGGCCTGGGCTGTTTATAAAGCACCTCAGGGACTTTTGAGTACAACCAAGGTTGTGACTTGGCTGATTTAAAGTGACAAATGAGGCACCACAAGGGCATTGCCTCCCTATCAACACCTCCCACAGTGAGGCCCTGATCCATTTTACTGAGATGAAAAACATCCCTACACTACATTCAAGGTCAGGGCATAAGGGAATATATTATTTTATTTAACATCAACCTCAGACAACCTGAATTCTACCTAGAAATTCAAGACAGGTCCTCATGTATGTCTCCTGGTTAGGGTAATAGATACATGACCACAGAATGTCTGTTTAACCACTGGCCTCTGCTACCAGAGACCCAAAGGGCAAATACTGGGCATTAATATTTTTTTCCCTTAACAGGAAGGCAAGCCTATTCTGGTGAAAATTTTATGCCCAAGTAAAGGTTTTTCAGTTTTTTTTTTTTTTTTTGAGACTATTATTCTCATTTTTCTGCCTTACCCTTTTACTGTGTATCTTACCATCTCCCTTATTGCCAGGACATCTATATTATTGCATCCTTGTAACTGCCCCTTTCTCAATGGACAGTTTGGAAAAGATCCTGTGGCATCACTCTTTGGCAGTGGTCAGGGAGCGAGGAGGAATGATTCACCATTTCTAGAGCTTTGGAGCCAGACCCAGACCTGGGGTCTCCGACAGAGATGTTGAGAAGCATGCTCAGAGCTGGGTTGCCTTTCATGGAAGCGCTCTAGGACTTTGCAGTGTTCTCCAAGACTCAGAGTTCTCTAAATAAACAGTGTCCTTAGCCTTGTTTCTATTTTCAAGCTCAGGACCTCCTGGGGTAACAAGTTCTGTGTGTTGAATGTTTACTTTTTAAATACTGTGTCTTCAAGTCCTAGTGAAATTACCAGTTAAAAATTCAAAGGGGGTGATCAGTTGTGTTGGTATTTCCAGGAACTTGAGGCTTAATGACTACTGTGTACTATTTAAATTTGCCTCTCCAGCTTTTTGAAATCTGCTTGCCTGAATCTTCATGCTTCTCTTTCCCCAAACTTGCATAACTCCTGAGGGAAAGTTGAGGTCTTTTCTTCTCCCTAGGATGCTGACCCAAATCAAGTTGTGGTCTTTCTTGTGTGGTGGTTGCCTTTCCCCCAACAACCACTGAGGATCAGGTTTGGGTCCTCATTTACAGGTTCTAGAAATATTCATTCTTGGAGGCAATAAATTGTTCTATCCAGAAACCTGACTTCCATATCTCCTTTCTGTGAGGCATTTTGTCATCCCTGTGTGTGTTAAGCCAGCCCTCTGGGTGGGCTCTTGACTCTGTGTGGCTTATTTCAGAGGAACCCCTGTAACTGGCTTACTATTCTAGCAAACATTTCTATTACCCTATGTGACTTTTGGCTTCTAGGAGAGGCTGAACTTGCAAGGTCCTGTTCTTGGGGCTGCTGGTTCTGGAGAGTGGATCTCTATACAAGTAGCTCACTGCCAGGTGAATCTAAGGCTGCAGAGATAGCCACAGGCCTTCCTTCTGTTAAGTCTTGGCATTTAGCAATTACCACTTAGGTTGGCTCCCTCCTCTGACAGAAGTCCTGTGAGTCTTTTGGCCTCAGGTGCTTCCCATCTGAAGTCTCATTCTGAAGGGACTCACCCCTGTCTTCCTGAAAACTGCACCCTGACACCCCCTATCCCCACCCACA
Organism: Callospermophilus lateralis; assembly: GCF_048772815.1. Taxonomy (NCBI): domain Eukaryota; kingdom Metazoa; phylum Chordata; class Mammalia; order Rodentia; family Sciuridae; genus Callospermophilus; species Callospermophilus lateralis. The sequence continues at coordinate 34,670,028 of NC_135321.1, read as the reverse complement.
GGCAGCTTGAGAGAAAGGAGCCAAGTTGTCTCCATAACCTCCTTCCTGTCCCTTCTAAGAGTTTTCTGCTCCTCTGGGCACAGAGGGTAATTCTCTGTCTCCCTGCCCCTTCTCCCTACAGTGTTCGTGGCCAAGTCAAAAACAAAAACAAAATCCCTACATGGCCTCCAAGCCTCAAGCATTTCTCCCAAGAATGTTCCCCTCTGGAGGAGAAGGGCTACTGGGGCGTGCCGGAGGCTCCCTGGTGGGTTCAGCTTTGTGGGAGGGGCGCTGCTCCAGGAGTTGAGCTTAACTGGGTTTTCTGGCACTAAAACAGAGCCTGACTTTTTCCCAGCATACCCCTTCCCCCCTTAAAGCAGTAAGTTCCTCTTCTCCCTTGAGTACTTCTGAACGTATTTGGGAAAGTAGCATGTTCAGAGATAGCCCCTCAGTGGTGTCCCCCACACTGCTTCCGTGGACCCTTTTGCTGATCCACCCTGGAGATAATTGTTCCTGTTTGAGCATCCAGCCGTCCCCACTAGTGCCTCCTTCCAATGTCCCTTTCTCCCTGTTCTTGGAACTTGAAGAAGGCAGCAGAGGTTTGGTGGTTGACTTTTCATGAAAGAATTGTCCAAAATGTTTTCAGGTTGCAGTTGGCAGGGATGGAGAGGTACCCCAGGCAGCAAGAGGGTGCCCTGAGGAATGTACACCCCAGCCTTTCTGGCCCTTGGCCATTCCCACTCCAGCCTGTGTTCTTGCTTTTCCCTGGCCTTTTGCTTACCTGAAGAGGAAGATGTCAGTGGGTCTACTCTGTTAGTGTTCACTCGCTATATTATTCTGTTAGATTTTTTTGGTCCCATACTAGGAATCCCCCTCATGGTAGATTCTGGGTCACTAATCTTAGTGTCTTTGTTGAGATCCCTTGGGCCATTATATAAGAGTTTTTCTACCCTGTCATTCTGTTCTGTTATTCCAGCTATTCAAGTGTCTGTGCTACACATTTTGTCAGTTTTGCAGTAAGCTTTGGTGGCAGAGTAGATATTACATGTAACTCTTCATTTTAAGAATATTTTTGACTTTTTAAAATATTAGAATTTTTCTAATTCCAAAAACAAAAATCTTCTGGAATTTGAATAGAATTATTTTAAACATATTAGATCAGAGAGACCTAATTATACTTACAAAATTGACTTTCCTGTCTAGGAACATGATGTTTCTCATTTATCCTATTCATCTTTTATTACTTTCAAGAAAATTTCATCACTTTCTTGCTGTAGACTTTGCCCTGTAATGATATTTCAAGAAGTTTGGAGTTTTGTTTCCTTGTTTGGGTCTTGTTTTGGGATGTGTATCATCTATCAAACGTAAAATGACTTTTCTGCCTAGAAATCTTGCTACTTCGTCCCAACCTGTTACGTCTTCCTCATCACATTTCACCCCCTCCTCCTAGATGCCTTCAGAGAGGGATATTTGTGTGTCCACAAGGACCACTCTGCCTTCTCTGACTCCTGCTTTATATCCCCTTTCTTTCATTGGCCAATTTTCTAATTTTCTAATTGTATGTAAACCATGGACAATCATCACTTTCTGATCAAAGAAATACAATAAGGAAAAGGGTATCTGAGAAAGACTTGGTAAATGTAGGATGGAGGGTTGGGGAGAAGAGTCTGGAAGTGGGCATGATGGACTGGTGTGAAGCTGCGTGCTGGGAGTCAGGCTCAGGTGGAGGTGGCAGGTATGGAGGAGGAGGAACGGGCATGGCAGGTTTTGTGGAAAAAGGGTGGGCAGTACTTCCACTGTTGTGGGATCATGTGGAGGATATAGTGAAGCTCATGATTGTAGATCTGGGGCTTGATCCAAAAGGACAATCAAAATGAATCAGAATTGATGAGTGATCATCCTTGGACATGGTCATGGGCTCCAAAGCTTAGAGAGCTTTGACTTGCTCTTGCAGATGTGACTCTGTTTCTTATGGGAGGGAAGGAGATGAGGAGACAGTCCCATCCGACCTGCTCCCTCATCTTGGGCTGAGTTAACCAGAAGACACACTTGGTGTTCAGCAGCACCAAGTAGAGCTTTACTTCAATTATCAAGAGTAGCATTTAAAACAACTCTTGCTAAAATACAGAAATTGAATAATTCAATTCCAGGTGTTCCTTCTTACCTTTCCTTCATGCCTGGTAGATGTGCTCTGTGGGGACAGGTCTCCCTGTTGTCTCAGCTTGTTCAGTAGTTAATAGTGGAGTGTGTGGACATGTCCATCTGTGTAAACTGAGTCCTACTGAGATTGGAACAAGGTCATGTCAGCTTCAGAGCCACTACAGAGGTTTTGTGTTTGACATAAATGGACATCAGCTACCAGGAAAGAAGCTGAAACCTGAGTGGTGGTGCTTTTCCAAACTGTTTGTGGGCAGCTGTTCATGGTGGGGCTGTGTCTCCCCAGAGGGAAGCATCCTTTCCTCATTTGTACAGAGGCTCCAGCTGGCCTAGCTGGGCTTGCACAGTCATCACTCCAGGATCCTTGAGTGACAAGGACAATATGGATGAGAGGCTGAGGACTGACAGTTCCCAGATTATCCTTGCTGCATGACCATTACTTTGTTCCTTATGCTCATAGGACGTTCTAGGGACAAAGAAGAGAAAGGATAAAGGCCTAGCTTGTTGGATCTGTCCATTTTCAATTAGAAAATCAAAAAACCAGAACTAAGTCACAGGGCCAGATTTAGGTACAAAGAGGGTTTTTTCTTTTTTTTTTTTTTAATGAACGTATTGCTAGCTAAAGAAGAAATGAGAGTCCTGGTGGTGATCAGGCAGGAGAGAACAGATGCTGAGTAAGTGATCTGCAGAGCCTGGAGAGGCAGGTACCCCAGCACCCCAGTGCTTTATCACAGGTTATAGCATCTCCTCCTCACTGCCCATATTCTGCATTTTGCAAAACCTTTCTCATTCCTTCTTAGTATTCCACATACAACATACTATTTTAAATTAGATTTCAAGACTAAATTCAGAATTTTTGGTTTATTTGGCTAAATATATAAAAGACAAAGCCTGCCTTGCAGAAGGGGAAGCATCTATGCCACATGTCTCTGGGAGCCCCTGTTCAAAGCCAGTGACCACACCCAAAGGAATTGCCCCTCCTGGCCACCAGGCCCCCAAACAGCTGGGATGTCTTCAGTTGTTTTCTTCATGAAGAAATTTGAGTTTATTCCCAAATGCATATTTAAGGATCTAAAATAGAATGTGAGCAATTAAGTTTGGAGAGCCCAGGAGAACTTTAGTGGGGCTTCAATCTGGTTCTCCTTGGTGACTTCCATGTCTAGTGTTGCCTCAGGCCAGCTTCTCCAGATGGCTCAGCTGCTCCCAGGCTACATTTTCTGCTTCAAAGGAAAGGGTGAGAGTGAGAGTGGTTAGGAAGCACCATGAGCAGCCCAGCGAGGGCTGGCTGTAGAGTGTAGTCGGAGTTCCTTGGCCAGCCCCTGAGCTCTTTAGGGATATGGCCCCATCAACCTCCAGCCTCATTCCTGGTGGGTCCCAACAACCTAGGCAAAGATACTGCCCATCTCCTTACCTTATCCTTTGGACCCAGGATAGATCCCAGGTGTTCTTTAGGGCGGAGCTCCAGTGACTCACTCCATCACCAAGTGAGTTATAGCTGCCCCACAGAGGAGCCCCCTTGCAGTGAACACATTTAGTCACTGTGCTGTGTGTCTTCCTTCAGGGGAACCTGCTTACTCATTTCCTGTTACTCTAGGCATGCATCAGAATGGTCATCCTCCCAGCTGTGTGTGCTTCAAAGGACACATGGGCAAGAGCAGATGTGTTAGGCCACGTCTCCTTCCACTTAACAACTCCCTGGTCACCTACAGTTCCTTAGAACTGAAGGGGAAAGTTTTGGGGGTGGAGGGAGTGTTGTGGTTTGTGGTCACAACTGTGAGTCATGATACATGTTGGCTCAGCACCTCGCACACCTTCGTTTGATAGGGCTACCATAATAAAATGCCACAGACTTCGGGGCTTAAACAAGTATTTATTGCCTATAGTTCTGAACACTGGCAAGTCCAAAATCAAGGTGCTGGCCAAGTTGGTTCCTGCTGAAGGTTCTCTTCCTGGCTTTCAGATGGCTACCTTCTTGCCATTTTGTATAAGGAGAGAGCTAACTGTTTTTGTTTATTTCTTATGAGGATACTAATCCTATCAGGTGGACCCCACCCTTGTGACTTCACCTAAACCTAATTACTTCCAAAAGCCCCACCTCCAAGTACCCTCACCTGGGGAGTTAGGGCTTCAAGATAAATTTTGGGTGAGGGAGCATGCAGACACTCAGTCTGTATGCTAGCCCTGGGCTGCCTACAGGGATGAGAGGGGCCTAGGGCCTGCCTCCAAGGGGGACCCAGGCCAGCAGGGACACCATGCACAGGGTTCTATGAGGATGTCAAGATACTTCTAGTTCCCTGTTCTCTTCCCCAGCCTGAGCCTGCCTGTACCTCATTCCTGTATCAGCATGTGGCTTTCCATCTCTCTCCTGTAGTGGGACCTCTTCATCCACCCAGTAGGCAGCTGCACAAATGACTAAGTATGGCAAGAAAGGCAAAGGTGACCTGATAGAAAGGACATGGGACATTTGAAATGGTCAGGCGGACCCTGAGGCAATGCAGCCAGAGATCTGGGGAGGGGGGGGTCCTGTCCTCTCAACCTGTGCATTCACTTCTCCATGCACACGCCAACCAAGACACAAGTTGACACCTTGCAGCCCACAGGAAAGGGACTCTGAAAGATTTTACTATCGTTTTCACTGCTTCTATGAAAAAAAAAAAAAACAAAAAACCCCACAGGTTATAGCTGTCTCACAGTTGAAAAAAAACACAGGTTTTTTTTTTCCTTGCAAAATATCCCATTTTTTCCCAATTGAAGGAAAATCTATTTTATTTTGTAATGTGTCTGACTCACAAAGTTCCATTGCTGACCCAAGTTTGGCGGTGTCTCGGAGCCCAATCCTTGATTTCTCTCTTCTGGACTGAGCAGTAGCCAGTCCTCGCCTGAGCTGCAATTGGGGCCATTTGTTTTCATTTCTGAGTAAGTGGTGAGTTTTCTTTTAAAAACTGAAACACAGAAAGGACCCATGGTGATGCATTAATCTTGGATTTTCCTTGTTTTATCACCAAGAAAACTGCTGCAGATGGAAAAAGGCAGGAGATCATCGTTCTAGATTCCAAGAGGAGCAATGCCATCAATATTGGTCTTACGGTCCTGCCCCCTCCAAGAACGATTAAGATAGCCATTTTGAATTTTGATGAATATGCCTTAAACAAAGAAGGAATTGAGGTAAGAGAAGCTGTCAAACATTGTTTCTGTTCTGAAATTTATCACATGCATAAAATGTACTTATTATTTCATCCAAAGTGACTTTCCTCATAGGCTGGCTTGCCATTTTTTCTGTCCTCAAGAAGATTCTGAATAATAATTTTTTTCATATTTACTCCACAGAGAGGCAAGCCTCATTTGCCTATGAAGTTCAAAGACCCTCCTTCTGCAGTTCTTATATGGACCTCCCTCTGATCACACACGCTCTGCCTATCTCAAAATGGAAATAGACTGTCAGAACCTCCTTAGGAGGCTGCTAGGTTCTTCTTTCATGTCATTTTACACCAAATATGTTTAGCAAACAATTTCAAAGATGAGGTTTTCAATATGTGATCCCATCTGTGTAAAGGACTTTCTTTCTGTCTTGGCGCTTGTTGGGATATACAGAGAGATGTCTTGTTAAATAACTGGAAGAACTAAACCAGTTGAGGCTGTAGCCCTTGTTGATCTGAATGTCAAAAATGGAGAGAGATGAGGTGACATTTCTGTGGCTGCTAGGTGGCCCACCTGCTGTGCCAGTGTTCATGTTCTTCCACCAGGCCATCATCTTCACCATGGTGCTAGTTTGTAGCAAGTGAAATCTCTTACTCTGATAATGAAAGGACAGGTGGAGCTAATGGCCAGCCCAGAGTCCCCTATAGAGGTGTTGTAGTCTTAGGAGCCACTTCACCAAAAGTGGGAGGTTCTAGGAACATTACTTTGTGACATTGAGTGACACCCAACCCATCCTCCCATTGACCAGGAGCTCTGGACTCCTTTAAAGCCTCTCCATGATTGGGTTCATTCATGCACAGTCTCATTTGAGCATGGAGGGAACCAGTGAAATCTGACCCCAAAGAGGGAGAGTCGGTCTTTGCCAAAAATGTGAGGGAGGGTTGGGCCACAGTGCCAGACTTGCCCACAGCCCTGGGTTGAGAGGCAGCGATGGGCACAACAGTCTGGACCCTGTAGGCCATGTGTGCCTTTGTGCTTTGAAAAGTAGAGGCTTTCAGAAGAAAACTTGCTAAGAGGCCTATGTGGGGTCCAGTTGTGTCCTCCAGAATTCATGCTCTCCCAGAAGAGAGCATGAATTTTGGATGACACAACTGGCCTTCCTTGGAAATGGGTCTTGGGGATATAATCAAGTTAAGGTGAGATCAGACTGAATTAGGATATGCCCTAAATCAGATGACTGGTGTCCTTATAAGAAAGGGGATGTTGTTGGGACATAGACACATAGAGAAGAATGTTATCTGAAGAGAGAATGCACATGTGATGATGGGGGTAGAAATTAGAGCAGTGTGTTCATAAGCCAAGGAATACCAAGGACTTTAGGCAAACAACAGAACTGCAAAAGAGGCCAGGAGCAGCTCTGCTTCAGAGAGAGCATAGTACTGCTTAGTCTTCGATTTTGGACGTCTAGCTTCTAGCACTGTGAGAATAAATTTAGTTGTGTCAAACCCCCTAGTTTGTGGTATACTGTTATGGAAGCCCTAGGAATGCATATGAGGCTCAAGCAGCTGGAACAAGTACAAGAGGGAAAATGCATTTCCTGGCTGGACAGGAAGCTGTGCCCTAAGTCCTGAAGTCAGGCAGAATATCCAGGTGGGCACATGGCAGAGCAGGGTAGGGGGATAAAGGAATGAGTTAGATACAGCAGGCAGAAACGGAGAAGTTCAGGCAGCAAGCAAGAAGGGTCAGGCTCAGCCTCTGTGTGAGGCATCCTCACTGGGGTCCTCCAGACTGGTAAGGAAGAAGGCTGTGGCCTACCATTCTGTGAACTTGGATGAACCAAATGTGAAGTGGTTTTCATTGAGAGAAGCAAGTTATAGGCTCTCTCAGATCGTCCTGTTTACTTTACAAGGTCCTTTAGAGCTTGCAAATGCTTCAGTTCATACATGGAGAGGTTTCACATACAGCCAGAGACAGCCCAATGAAAGGAAAAAAATGACAATTTCTCCTTTTAAAGATCCTTCCCCTCCTCATCAGGAGAACTTGAAATTCCATCAGAAGGGAGTGATTCCTTTGAGTTTTGCCTTTGTTTTTTTCCTGGAATACAGCTCTCCCTGGGCTGGGGAAGTTTCAGATAATAAATTACTCAGATTTTAGAATGAACCAATTACTCTTTTTCCCTCTCTGAGCGATTGTAAGTTGAGCACCCTTTTGATCCATAAAGGAATATAAGCGTAATAATGATGCTGATCAGAATCACTGATCTAAAGGCTATAGGAATAAACACAGCACTAGTCTGGCTTTCATGGGTTTCTTACTGTGGACTGGGCACCCTGTAGGTGTTTTACAGCACCTATAGGTACACACCGCTATACTTCACCTTAAAAATGAACCAAGTGAGTCCCAGCATCAGTCTGTGCCAAACTCACAGAAACACAGGAGATTGTGCAGAATATGAGCCCTGAAGCCTGAGTTCGGGATGCAGCCTTGGGAGCATATGGCCCAGGAGTCCCTCTCAGGCCTGGGCTATGTGACCCATAGAATGGGTGGGAATCTGAAAGTGGGTGAGAAGCACACAGGAGCCAGCCCAGAGCCCCTCACAGCACTGCCAATGGCCTTCCACCAAGAAATAGCTGGTGGGCAGATAGTTTGAAGTGAGAGAAAATACCAGTAAATCCTCACTGAGGTTTTATTGTGTCATAAGTCCTCAGTAAACTCATTGAGTCACAGTAGCACTTAGAGGAAAACTGATCAAAGTGTTGTAACTCCAAAGCAAGTTTTTGCACACTCAACACTATTGCCATTTAGAGTTGGACAGTCTTTGTTGTGGGGCGTCTTGAGCCTTGAAGGATGTTTAGCAGCATCTCTGGTCTCTACCTGCTACATTCCAGTAGCATCTGCCTACCTGAACCTTGACCCATAGCCCCAAATGACTCCAGACATTGTTTGACGTTTCCTGGGAGTAGAATCACCCAGGCTGAGAATCACTGATCTAAAGGCTTCCTGTGTGAATCCAGGGACTGTGTATATCCCTCAGCAATTCCCAGCATGGCTGGGAAGACTCCAATGGAAAAAAGTACTCTTGAAAGTGTAGACTGCAGGCACTCTGACATCATCTTCTATCTCTGGCCATTGATTTCCAGGGATCAGGAAGGCATATAAGAAAGATCTAGATCCATGTGCTGGGCAGTACCCAGAGCTGATTTAGTAGGTTTGTTGTTCAAGAATTAAATTGAAACTGAGATGGCAGCTGTGAACTTACAGATCTTTGCTAATAAGATTTCCAGCTAATGCCCAAAGAGCCTTTCGCCAAACCGTCTGCTTCTTGAACACATGTACCGTGGCCTGGCACCATGGCTTAATAGGGCCATTTGAAAGTTCTGTATACCTAAATGTAATTAGGATGTATTAAATGACATCCTGTGGCTTTGCTTAGCAACCAGTGGTATGTATCTGGGTTTATGATGCAAACCTAAGGGAGCAGTTAACTTCATTAAGGAAGTAATATTTATGAAGAATATTAAATTTGAGAAAATTATTTTAGGGCCATCTCTAAGTAACATAATGATATTTTCCAAAGTAAGATGTCATCAAATTATCACAAATGGAAGTATGAGGAGTCCTCCTTTTAATTTTTTTTCCTTTTTTAATTTTTAGAGTTGGTCTACTTAGAAGGCAGCACATTTGAATGGTTCCAAATGAAGTTTGACTTGGCTCAGTTTGGTTGTGAGGCCTGACAATATCCTGGGAACAGACATTTCCTTCAGCCATTTAGGCAAAGCTACAGCATCTCTCTAAATAGTTGGTGTTATATGAGGCCTGTCTCCAGGTGGCCAACTGGGTGATGGACATACTCAATTGAGCCTGCCCGTGGAGAGTTATTGTTGGCTTAGTGGGACCAGGGAACCAGGATGCTGTGATCATTGGACACAGCTGTGCTGTTAATTTTGCACTTCCAATCTCCATGAACTATGGAGCTGGTGCTACGAAAGGACACACAGCCCTTAGGTGGGTTTTTAGCTCTGTCTTGGTTGGTCCAACCTGGTCTCAGGCGAGTCATTTCAACTGTAAGTTTGATGAAATAATTTCTGCCCAATGTGCCTCAAAATGTAGTCACCACAAAGAATCCTGCTTCTGTATACAATTAAAATGCTAATTTAAAAAATAATAACAACAGGGAGACCAATTAGAGCAAGGAGACCTGGGGGAGGGAGGAAGAGGAGGGGAGAGAAAGGGAAGGAACTAGAGAATGAGACTGATTGAATTATATGCATGTATGAATGTGCTATAACAAATTCCACTGATATGTATGATTATAATGTATAATTTTAAAAAATGAAAGGTGATACTATCAAAATGCTTTAAGAAGGTTTTCCCACCTAAGTTGCTACATGAAAACAAGTACATGGAAAGAACATTTTCTCATGAGAATATGAAAGTTATATATAAACCAAGCTCAGCCCTAAATTTTCTGCTGTTATCACCCAAATCCTCATTGTAGATTCTTACCCAAAGTTCTAGCCAGGGTTCTGTTCACAATCACAAAGCAAAATAGTGACTCATTATGGTCTTACTCCAGGAGAATTAAATGGTCAAATCCAGTACTATGTGGGTTCATAAAAATGGATATTTTTGCACTGCTTTCTCTGAAATATGACTTTCAGATACAAAAGCAAGTATATCTCGAGAAGCATTAAAGGGACGTTGTCAGGAAGATAGCTGAAAATACTGTTATCACATTCAGGTTTTGGTTTTGTTTGATGTTTGTTTACCTGCAATACCAAATGGTAATTGTAAAATCATCAGTAAACCCATTGATGTGGTAAAGCAAGTAAAAATATTAACCTTTTCTTGTTAACCTTTGCTAATGGAAAAAGGGCCATTGGGCTCACAGGAGGTGGCTTTGACTTGCCAGTTCCACTGTCTTATGGCTACTCCTATTGTCAGTGATGTGTAACAAAATAAAGCAAAGCAAAATGACAGATGGCAACCTCATAAGTCTTCAACAGTGAACAAATGGTTTGAATTAGAGGAGTGAAAAATAAAAGTAAAAATGTTTGACTTTCTCAAAGGAACAAAGCAACCAAATTGTTGCAGGAAAAGGCCTTCTGAAGGTTATAAAAGGTGTTGGCAATTTTTTTGTTTTGGAATGCTTGTCATGCCTGAAACAATTTAAGCATTAAGGAAATTAAAATACAAACTTTAGTTTTTATTTTGAAAACTAATTTGGTTCAAATCATGGATTGAGAGGCGATATCTACTGGAATTGTTTATTTTTTAATGCCATCTGTGTGGATGGTGGGGCATGAGCCAGGCAGTGAGCGAGCAAGAAGCCCTGTAACTAAGTAGTTCTCCTGATGCTCAAATTCCACCCACATAGCCTCAGTATTTGGAGTCGTAATGAAGAGCAAGTTGGAAGGGACATATTCGAGGGCCCACCACTTGTTGCCTTCTGTAGCCTCACTGTGACTGTGGCTCAGAGTACGTCTTCGGAGTAGTTTTACATCACTAGCTTTTGATAGGGACACCCAGCCTGTTAACAGTCTCATCAAACTCAAACTGCTTCTATCGTACCCAAACTGCTTCTATTTATCTCTTACCCAGATAAATCCTGAGCACAATAATATAAATACTCATGTATTTTGGGACTGGTTCCATTTTATTTTGTTAAGTTTTTCATTTTAGAAGGCTAATATAGAATAAAATTGACCTTTTTTTTTGGATGGACAGTTCTAGGAGTTTCAAATCATGTGTAAATTCATGCAGTGACCACTGCAAGCAGGATTTAAAACAATCCCAACTCCCCATACAGCTCTTTTCTGATTGTACATTTACTCCCACCTCCAGCCCCTGGGAACAAGTGATGCAAATACATCACTGTGGTTTTGTCTTTTGGAAAAATGTCATGTAAATGGAATCATATAGTGTAGAACCTTCTGAGTTTGGCTTCTCTCACTGAGCATGATGTCTTTGAGAGTCATCCACATCATTGTATGTACGTAGCCCCTCTATCTCCAAATTGAACCCAGGGGTGCTGACCAATGAACTACATCCCCAACCCTATATATGTATATATGTATGTGTCTGTCTGTCTAGGACAAGGTCTGGCTAAGTTGCTGAGGCTGCCCTTGAACTTGTGATCCTCGTGCCTCCCCTTCCTGAGTAGTTGGGATCTTAGGAGTGTGCCGCTGTTCCTGGCTATAGTTTATTCCTTTTATGGTCCAATACCATAATTTGTTCATTCACTGAAGAATATCTAACTTGAGCCGGGTTGTGTCAGTTATGAATAAAGTTAACACAAATGTTCACATACAAGTTTTTGTGTGAACTTAAATCTTTTTTTCTAGAGCAAATACCCAGGAATATAATTGTAGGGTTATAAGGTAACCTCTGTGTTTAACTTCTTGATAAACTACAGTTTTTTTCACTCTATTAATAGTGTCTTTGACAGCAAAAAGTTTTAATTTGGATGAGTGAAGCTCAGTCCATCAGTCTGTTCATTTTTGGTATCATGTCTAAGAATTTTTTCCCTCACATGGGTCACAAATATTCTCCATTTTTCCTTTTTCTAAACGATTATGCTATAACATTTTACTTTTAGATCCCTACAATTTTCTATGTAATCAATCATGTCATCTGCAAATAGAAACGACTTTACCTTTATGACATTGTGATTATCTATGTGTGTACAATATTAAATAGTAGTGGTAAGAGTAGATGGAAATTTTTATTTTTTAAAAAAATATAATCAATATGAAATTTGAACTAAGAAGAATCATAATCATTCTCGTGTCTTTTTGCCTTCACCTTTCTCAACTGATTTTTTTTTCAGAAACAAATAAAAATAAGCAGGTACATTGTTTATTAGTAGATACGTTTATAAATACCATTTTCATTTTTCTTCAGATTTGATATTGAAGTATTATCACTTCTAAGTTTTTAAACAGTTAAAAATTTAATGTCACGTAAACCCAAAGTCAATCTGAGTTCTTTGATTCATTTTTTTTTAGTTCTTAAATTAATCCATGAAAAGTGATAGAGCATGTATTATTGACCTGTTTCGCTATATTTCCTAGGGAAGACTGAGTTGTTCTCCAATTTTCTTTTACAATTCTTTTACTTTCCATCCCCCTTTTTATTCCTAGAATGTCCTCCTTGTGCAAGATCCAGAAAATTTTGGGAAAGTTGATTGAAGTATGTTTGATTATGATAATATATCTCATATGTGGTTGAAACACATAAATCAGACTCTTTCTACTACCTGGCTGGAAAATTATAGCATGAATTTGAAAACATCAAAGGGTGTGGTAGGTTCCATTATTGAGAATATGTTCTGTCATCCCATCTTTATAGAAAATTCTAACCATGATTCCAACTGAAGAGGAGAAGCAGAAAATCCAGGAAGCTCAGCTCGCCAATCCTGAAATGCCCTTGGGCAGTGCGGAGCAGTTCCTCCTTACACTGTCCTCCATCAGTGAGCTTTCTGCTCGGCTCCACCTCTGGGCGTTCAAAATGGATTATGAAACCACAGAAAAGGTAAGCATTCCATTGAGAGAGGCAGCCAAAACCACATAGGATGGCCCGTGTTTTTTAGTCATGAATATTAAGGGAGTGAAGTCTCATTCTTGACCCAGGATTTTCAGGGGTGAGTTGATGATGACATGTTGTATTATCACTAGCTCTGATGTTACTTGTGTCCGTGCTGACGATCATGAAGGGTTATTCTAAAGTATCTGCCTGGCACCAGCCTCAGACACTTGCTTATGAGTTTGTGGTGAGTGATTAAAAAATAGTTAAAATGTTTTTTTTTTTTTTTTAGATTCTGTATCTTCATTGTAGAAAACTTAGAAAACACAGAAAAATATAGTATATTTCCCATCATCTGTCACCTGATCATTATCATCCAGACTGCCATTGACCATGACAGCAGGTCTCTGCGGGGGAGTATTCTCAGAGGAAGGTTACAGATTAAGCAGATTACAAGAAGTTGAGAAGAGACTAGAAGGAAAGGGACCTCAACGGGGGAAGCAGAGGGAGACTCCTCTTGAGTAGGGCATGGAAGGCACAGGAATCTCCCCTGGCCTATGTCAGTAGGAGTGTTTTTGCAGGCTGAATGGCAGCCAGTGGAGAGGAGAGGAGAGAGATGGATGGAAGTCTATTACAGGGGAGGTTGGTTGAGAAAAACTATCTAGAAGAGAAGGAGTCTGAAGCCCAGGTGCAGAGGCTCTGGGTCTTTCTCTTCTGGAAGAGGAGGTGGCAGAGTCTTATGCTGAGGGCCAGATGGATGGCAGTGGGTCTAGGCGACTTCAGAAGGGTGCTACAGGTTGAGCATTTCTAATCCAAAATCGTAAGCACTTTGAGTGCCAACGCAATGATGCAAATGGAAAATTCCATACCTGATCCCATGTGATGGGTTGCAGTCCAAACACAGGTGCACTAAAAATAGTCTATAAATTACCTTCAGGCTATATATGTGAGAGGTATATATGAAACATAAATGAATTTCATATATACCTCTAATATATAGCCCTAATATATATCATTGTATATATGCAGATACTCCAAAGTCCAAAAAATTATGAAATCCAATAGTGAGCAACCAAGACTAAGTATGCCTAGAGGGGAATGGAGGAGACAGGTGGTCCAGGAACAGTGGGGCCACAGTTTCTACAGTCATCTGCTTTCCAGGAGGAAAGGCAAAGAGCAGGACTATGTTATCAATGCTGGAGCCTCACAAGGAAGATTCCTTGGGAATCGGCCATGGTCAGAGCAGAGTGAGAGGATGGGATGACCTAAGGGTCCTGCTTGGGCTTAGACTTTGGGTAGACAGGGAGGACACAGCATGTGTGTCCCAGCACGAACTCCATTTGGTCTCTACTGTGGAATTGTTGGGGATTAGGTTCTCCTTGCTGCTGTTTAGCACTTTGTCATACCTAGGAGCAAATGCCCCGCAGGGGAGACCGCCCCATGGTAAAGAGAACCCTGTTTATTGTTCCTCACACCAAATGAAAAAAAAGTAGCCAAATTGTCAATCCTTTTTCATTTTCTGTTTGTATTTTTTTTTTTTTAACTGAAAGGAAGTGGCAGAACCACTTTTGGACCTGAAGGAAGGAATAGACCAGTTGGAGAACAATAAAACCTTGGGCTTTATCCTGTCTACTCTCCTCGCTATTGGGAACTTTCTAAATGGAACTAATGTAAGTTGTCCCTGTGCCTTATCCTCCTGCCTCCCTTGTCACAAAATCCCTGCCCACCATTTGTTGATGAAGGTTGTACCTCTGGTCCCATAAAGTACAGTAGAATAAACAACTTGTGTAACTTTTTTTTGAGAGAATTTTTTAATATTTATTTTTTAGTTTTTGGTGGACACAACATCTTTATTTTTTATGTGGTGCTGAGGCTCGAACCCAGCACACCGGGCATGCCAGGCGAGCACGTTACCGCTTGAGCCACATCCCCAGCCCAACTTGTATAAATTTTTGATGAACTCTAGAAGTGATTTTTGTCTTCAGAATATTAGAGACCATTTACTTGAACTTGAACCCTGCCACAAGAAAGCTTAAAAAAGTAAGCGCACTATTCCTTACAGAGTGTGGCTACTCTCAAAATTGACTTGGAAAATTTTCATGTACCCTGTTTGTTTTTTCTCTTGACCTTCTCTCTCAACTATTCTGATTTTCATGATTAACTTGTCATTTTTTATTTTTTAATTGGTGCATTATAATTACACATAATGCTGGGGAGTTATTATGCCATATTTACACATGCACATTAACATAATTTGATTAAACTCGTTTCCCAGTAACTTCTCTTTCCCTTCTCCCCTCCCCTCTCCCTTCTCCAATCCACTTGCTCTACTCAACTGATCATATGTGTAGACATCACTGTGGCATATTGGTATGTGGACATGGCATAATTTGGTAGATTGCATTTGGCTCTGGCCAGGAAGTAGGCATGCAGCTAGAGGGGAGAAAGAAGCTATACTTATGCAGGTGTCTGAGGCCGAGTCCCATAGCACCTTGATTGAGGGCTGAGTCCTGGGGACCTGTCTCTGGGCTGTGGTAGCAAAGGGTTGGAGGTCCAGGTCATTCCCGCTGTGTCTGGTCCATGTGTGATCAGCAAAAGATGGAGTGCATGGCCTGAGAAGCCTCACACAGAAACTAAATATTGGCTACCGCAGCTGTGCATTGATTCTAACCATCTGTGCTATTCTAAGAGCCTACATAAAACTTGTTTTTCTCATCTTTAATGTCACAAAACAGGCCAAAGCGTTTGAGTTAAGCTACCTCGAGAAGGTTCCAGAAGTGAAAGACACAGTGCACAAGCAGTCGCTTCTCCACCATGTGTGCACCATGGTGGTGGAAAACTTCCCAGACAGCTCCGATCTGTATTCAGAGATTGGGGCCATCACCAGGTCAGCCAAGGTACGTCAGTGAACACGGAGGAGCTGGCCTCACCTTGGCCTCCGCTTGTTGGATTCTCAAACCCTCTTCTTAGAGACACACATGCTCTAATAAATGTGACCCACAGCGCCGCCTGCATTCCCTGCTCTAGAGTCTGTGGATAGGATTCATTTCATGCCTTTTTCTAATGAACTTTTAAGATCTTTTTCCTATCTCTGGTTCTCAGATTCTTTCCTACTGAGATATGTGAGGCTAGTCTGCCATCCCAGTCCTCACTCCTTGGAAGTGTTACTCACCAGGCTGGATTCTCCAGAACATTCCAACTACACAGCCTGTTTTAGGTGGGCCAACAGGTCAAAAGAATGCCATCTGGCTCTTGAGATGTCCATACAATGTCACTGTGAGGTGTGGAGCTGCAGGGCATGCCTGGCCTGGCTCTGCTGCCCACAGATTGGCCGTCCCTACAGTCTTACAGGGAACGTTTTTATAGGGCTGTAAACAGTATATAGCATTGGCCTCTTGGCTGCAAGCTCTTAAAGTGAGTATAATCTCTTCATGAGCATATGGTTTATTAGAAACGAGACAGTCACAATATGTGGACCCCAGCTGCCTCCAGTGGAGGAGTATCACTGAGACTGAACAATGCCCAGAGGAATCTCAGACACACCAGAAATGGGAACAAGGAGAATGTGGGAGCACTCTTGAAGAGGGCACAGGAGCCAGACCCATGTGCAAAAATCTCCTGGGAACACAGCAGCTACAATTGCTGGGGGACACCAGAGCCCAGGGTAGGAAGAGGGGACAGAACAGAGGACTGAGTGGGCGAGGAACAGAGGGAGAGCTGCGACAGTCCTGTTCCAGGAGCTTGCTCACACTCTGCATTCTCCCACAGGACTGACTGGTGGGGACCTGGTGGCTGGGGGCCCTCCTTCACCTCTCAGGAGTCACAGGCGGGTAGCCACAGGTACACCAATCAGGGGCCCTTCAGCTGGCCTCATGGTGTACCTACCTTGAGGCAAAAAGAGGCATGGAGAGCTGACAGAGGGCTTCACAGAACAGAGTCCCCTATTTAACAGGCACTGTTCTGCCATCTTTGCAATTATGACCTCAATTTCCTAACTAAGGAAGAAAACCCCTCTAAGAGTCTAAGCAGAGGGTCCTCCAGTGGCTGCTCCAACACCCTGTGAGCACCTTCTCAGAAGACAGGTTTGTTAAGAATTTGAGGCAGTCTGTCTAGATCCCCTCCATCTGGGTCCCAGTTCCAGAAACACCTGAGCAAATTGTTTCCCTCTTTTCATACCCTGTGGTTTTGCCCAGGGCCTTCCCCAGCTAGAATTTACTTGGAACAAAAGTGGCCCTGGCCTAGGAGTCCCAATACTAGAACAACCCCAGTGACTGCCCTGGGCCCCTTCAGTATCAGGCCTTTCCCAGCAGCCTATTGGATGTTTAGTTGTCAGCTAACTAATAGCTGCATAACTAGCCTTAAGATTGGCCACAAAGCCAAAACTTCAAATAGCTTCTACCCACTGACTTCAACAACCACTAAATGACTCTTGATCCAGATGCTTGTGAATTGCCGTAGGAGGCCAAGAGGACCACCTCTTCTTAGACTTCATTCCCAGAGCGTTTTTGGCTATGGAGAATCAAAAAATTCAGACCAAGCAAAGTCCTGCCTGGGAGGGGGGGCGACTTCCTCCTGCTGAGACAAGATCTTCTCACAGAATCTGCCTTTGTTGTCTTTAGCCCCTCCCATGTCCTTCAGAGGGTGAGGCTTTTACTCTGAGATCACATGAGCGAGTCCCTGCTGGGCATCCTCCAGGACCTGCTTGTACAACCACTGTCACTGGTACCTGAGCAGAGGCTATTTTCTCCTTCTGGATTTTTAGACCACATTTTTCACTCACTGTTCACCTCACTCCCCTTCTTTCAACCCACCCACTTCTTTCTTTATCCTCTCCATCCCTCTGAATTACTCCCCCCCAACCTTGGGTACTCAGGGGCACTCAACCCCTGAGCCACATCCCCAGCCACACAGGCTCCCCCCCCCCTTTTTTTTTTTGAGACAGAGTCTTGCTAAGTTGCTTAGGGCCTCACTAAGTTGTTGTGACTGGCCTCAAACTTGCAATCTTCCTGTCTCAGCCTCTCCGTTGCTGGAATTACAGGCATGTCCCACCTCTCATTTTTCCATCTCACATCTCCCTCCATTAAATGTAGTCCTCAAGTGTGTTTTTTTAATATTTATTTTTTAGTTGTAATTGGACACAATACCTTAATTTTTACATGGTGCTGAGGATTGAACTCAGGATCTCGCATGCTCTAGGCGAGAGCTATACCATTGAGCTACGACTCCTTCCCCTCAAGTGTGTGTGTGTTTTTTTAATTACTAAATAACCCTCTGATTCTCATAATTTTTGCTCTAGAGATTCTGTAAGAGCATTACTTTAGAAAGTTTCATTTTGGGCCACTTTAGTCAATGCAAACTGTTGGCACTTCCCTGAGTACACAGCAGGAGCTCTGCCACATCTCTTCTTTGTGTGGGTGGTTTGCATTTGCTGTTGACATCTCTGGTGGGTGCTGTACCCTTTCAGTGCTTGGTGATCACCTGTCTATACCGTGAGGCTCCTTGAGAACAATGATTTGTTTTCATTTAGCATTTGTCTTTGTCATCTTAATGCCTGGTTAGGGGGCCACTGTGTACCTGTTGCTCCATGAATGTTGGTTGAATGTCTGAATGGTGGATGAGTAAAATAATTTGTAACACAAACTATGAAGGAGATCGTGGAAAAGAGAAGCTGGCTGCCCACGAGCTGGCCCCAGAACTGCAGAGCCATCCACATGAGACCGGGTACATTCCTCAGCCTTCAGTGAAATATCATCCCTGAAAAAACGAGTGTGCTCTGAAATTTTATGAGACATCTACTCAGTTCATCTTGTACTAGGTTCTTTGATCTCATGTTTTAACTTACAGTTCCCAAAGACACTTGTAACATTTCTTTCCAAATTAGGCAAGCAAAAGGTAACTCCTGTGTTGGGTTCATTTGGAGAACAGTTTTTATCGCTAATTTGATTTTGAGATAATGACAAATACACATGTGAATAATTTTTAGGTCATAAATATGTTTGTGTTTCAAGATGTAAATTGGGTTTTGATGTCTTGTTTCTTCCCGGAGGCACCGTTGGTCTCCTGGTTGGGGTTGGTGTCCGGTTGTTCAGCACATTTGCAGTGTTCTCGCTCTGATTTTCAGGTTGACTTTGATCAACTTCAGGATAATTTATGTCAGATGGAGAGAAGATGCAAAGCTTCATGGGATCACCTCAAGGCAATTGCAAAACATGAAATGAAACCAGTTTTAAAACAGCGAATGTCAGAGTTCCTAAAAGACTGTGCAGAGCGAATTATAATTTTAAAGATTGTCCACAGAAGGATAATTAACAGGTAAGTGTATTGAGGAACTTACAAAAAAGAAATCACTACACTACCATGTTAAAAATATTCTGCCAACCAGTATCTGAAGGTTAGACTTATAAAAATGTTATTGTACATTCTTGGTACACAGTACATCACAAAGTGTACCTATGATAAACAGCTTCGTGGATACCTAATTGTATGTCTAACAGCTTTGTGGATACCTAATTTTTCAGGCATAATAATATATTGAATGTTGAAGATGGAAGGAATGTCAGATAATCTCATCCAAAAATCCCACTTGATCAGAAATCGCTTCTATAAAATCTGTCAAATTATATGCTGCCTCTCTGCAGTTGCTGGACAGTCTCACCTCCAGGGAACCTGTTCCCTTGCATGGCAGCTCTGCTTGTTAGAAAAGTTCCTCCTTTATCTGATCTAATGTCTGCCCTCTGAGGACCTTTCAGTTGTGGATTCTCCAATGGCTGCTCCAATGTCCCAGGTGCCTGAGTGAGGGCTGGGGTCTACCACAAGTGCTCTCTGGACCAGCCTTCCTCTGAATCACTGGATCCAAGAGAACCCTGGAGACATGGCAGTGATGGGTCAGGCCTGGCTTTTACCCACAGGGAGGCTGGCTGGACATAATGTGGCTCCGTGTCTGTCCAGGCCTGTTCTTCCAGCAAGTAGCTGCCCAGGACTAGAATGCAGGTCCTCTAACTTCCCAGGCCAGGGCATTTCCTGCCGTAGGCCCCACTTGTTTCTCCTTTGCTTCATCACAGGATATGGCTGGGGGACCCTCAGCCTCCATCCTTCCTTTTTCCCTTTCTTTGCTTATTTCCTTTCAGCCCTTGTAGGACTTTGAATACCCTGAGTGTCTCATCTGCACATGAGCCTCCCCCAGCTTATGTCATTTGCTGCTTTGATAACCACACTTCCTGGGTCTTGAGGCAGATGGTTGAGAAGAGGAGTAGTTTTAAAAATGTTGGACAGGAAAGAAATTTCCCTCCAGGTTGAAAACCATCTAGTAATCGGTACTTTTGGAATTTATTTGTTCAACTATAAATTCCCTTAACTATACTTCATCTAGACCTTCCAGTTGCTCTCTGGATTGGGGGATCTTATAAAAGATTTTGTCAAATTTCTTACTAAAATTAAAATACACTATGCTTTTATCATGGTTAAAAAGGGGAGACAGGGAATGAGAGCTGGTTTGACCTTCATGCTTTGTATGTTGCAAGCATTTGCCAGCTTAAAGAAAAAAAAATGAAAATAAATTATTTCCATTTGGAATATCATGAAACTGGAACAATTTTATAAAAGTCTTATAAAGCTATTATGCCTAGTTTTATTAACCATTTTATCCCAGAGAAGCACTAATTTTAGTAACAAGTATATTCCTTATGAGATATTTGCTTTAATTGTTCCATCTAAGCTGGTCACTTGAATGGTGGTTGCTCCCGTCTGACTCAGATTCCTGTCTTCTGGCTGTCGGCCCATCCCACTGGGAGTGACCAGGATGGGCCAGAAATTCACGGACTTATGGTGGGTAGTAAAAGGAATATGGCTAAAAGGGGTACCAGGTGGTAACAAGTTCAAAACACCTAAACCACAGAACCCTGGGTTCAAATGACGGCTTCATCAGGAGCCCCTGCATATAGAACTGATGAAGGTGGGAATTTCTAGTTGGAATACAGATGGATGACTGAGAGCCCAGTTGCTTTGCTTCGCTTTCCCCCCTAGCATTCCCCAGGAGATGAAGTAGTCACCCAGCTGTGAGCGTGATTCATGTGGCTCTCTGCTCTAGACAGCAAACAGCTGGTACTAGATGGCTTGTCAGGCCTATGGGCCTCCCAGTGGAGTGGCCTTCTCATCCTTCCTGCAGACTGTTAGCTCCTCAGCTGTGTGTCCCTCCAGGTGTCCTACATGCTGTGCAGGGGCCCAAGGCCCTGGGATGAACTTGTTCAAGGAATAAGCAGGGGACCAGTGTGTGGCTGGAGTCATGAGAGACGAAGCCAGAGAAGTAAGGGGGCCAGTCAGGCAGGGCCTCGTGTGGATTTCCATTTTGTTTACTCATTCATCTGTTGATGAGCATCGCTATAGTCTTTTCCCACTTTCTAGCTATTAGGAATAGCGTTGCTATGAACATTGGCGGGGAAGGTCTTCTGTGTACACGTTTTCATTTCTTATGGGTATATGCCCAGAGGCCCTATGGTAGGTCTATGTTTACCTGAGAAATTGCTGGACTGTTTTCTATGGCAGCTCGATATTTGTATGTCCCCACCAGTACTGTAAGAGAATTCCAGTTTCTTCACTCTTCGAGTGCTGCTGCTTATCTTTTTGATTACAGCCATCTTAGGAGAGTGTGAAGTAGTACTTCCTTGTGGTTTTAATTTGCATTCCTCTATTGGTTAATAATGAACATCTTTTTATGTGCTTCTTGGCTATTTGCATTTCATTTTAGGAGAAATGTGTATTCAAATCCTTTGTTTATCTTTCTGGCATTGAGTTGTAAGCTTTATTTATTCTGCTCACAACTTCCTTTTCCCACATATGATTTGCAAATACTTGCTCATGTTCTGAAGGTTCTCCTCACTCTCAATGATAACCTTTGAAGCAAAAAAGTTTTTAACTTTGATAAGTTTCAATTTATTTCATCGTTAGTTGTTTATGCTTTTGTTATAATCTTTCTGAAAAAATTGTCTAATCCAAGGTCAAAAAGATTTATACTTTGTTATTGTTGAGTTTTATGCTAGTGTTTTTTGCTAGTGTTTTTTTTTTTTTTTTTTTTTTTTGAGTCTTCTTGATTTTAAACACAAGTTGTGTTTGTCACAGGAAAGAATAAATTAATGTCTCATTAGGGGAAAACATTTAAGGGGGGCAATTGCAGTGATCAAAAGCAAAAGTTTTGTCTACAAATAGTGATATTTATGTAATACCATTTGTTTCACATAGATTTGTTTTTATCTTTGTTCTCATTTCCTGATAACTGAAATTTTACAAATTTTAAACAAAATTAATTTTTAGTTTATAAATTAAATAGCTGAAATAAATTAACTTTGTTCTGTTTATTTGGTGTTTCCTAGCTAAATTACAGTTCTATGTAATATTGTAAGAAAATATTTCACAATATTTACTCAGAGAAAACTTTATAAACACCAATTAGAAACTATAAATTAACATGTTCATGTCTATTCCAAGTATTCATTAAAGGAATTTCTTTTTTTTCCTCCCTTTGCCTTTTTATAAAGGAATTTCTAAGCAACATTTCTTTATTCTTATCCAATTCTTGTATAATGTAGAAACTATGCACTATTTTCCTTAATACTTTATCAGTTTTCTTAGGAAGATTTACATATCCATTAGAAAATGTTGAAATTTAGATATGCAAGAAGTAATTAATTCCTTGAAATCTTACCACCTAGACATAACCTCCATGGATGAGAAAGTGAATTGAACTTGACTTTGTTTGCATTTTTACTTGAGAAGACTCTTGAAACTCAGAGCCCCAGGAGTGAAGGATGGTGGCCTCTCACTGAGAACTTGGCTCATTGGTTTCTTATGGAAAGATTTTGGATCAGTAATTTGGACTTCTTAAAACCAAAGTTGCCATTTCTGTTTTTCCTTGCCAGATTCCATTCCTTTTTGCTCTTTATGGGCCATCCACCTTACGCAATTCGGGAAGTGAACATAAACAAGTTCTGCAGGATCATT
This sequence comes from Callospermophilus lateralis, assembly GCF_048772815.1. NCBI lineage: Eukaryota > Metazoa > Chordata > Mammalia > Rodentia > Sciuridae > Callospermophilus > Callospermophilus lateralis. The sequence continues at coordinate 34,647,237 of NC_135321.1, read as the reverse complement.
AGTGAATTTGCACTAGAGTATCGAACCACCAGGGAGAGAGTTTTGCAGCAGAAACAGAAACGGGCCAACCACAGAGAGAGAAATAAGACCAGAGGGAAGATGATCACTGATGTAAGTTTCATGAACTCTTTATGTCACTTATTTTGAAAGATCAACCATCAATCCTCCCCAGAATTTGGGAGTTGTGCTTCCCCCATTGCCATTATGGGGGGGGGGGGGGATATTGCCACCTCTTAAAAATGCTCTCCAACTGCTCCTCTACCATTTCTGTGGGAATCTGCTGTGTAACAAATGAGGCCTATTAAGGTTGTGAGGCTGGAGGAGAAATGCATAACCCGTCTTTGTGTGTTGAGTGATGCTGGTGACATTTAGATGCTTGATAAAACTGGAGGAGAAAACCATCAGAGGTAATACCACTTATCTACAGGAAGACAGATGTGTTGATTTGGAATTGATTCAGGATCTTAGTCATTGTTACAATGTTATATAACCAGTTGGTTGACACCTGGACTACCCATTTGGGGCGTATGAATAGAGAAACTGATGTGGTTGCTCTAAGACATAATGTGACAGGCCCTCTTCAGTCCCTTGGGTTACAGAATATCAGGGTGAAAAGATACCAGAGGACAGTGGATCCAGCATAAGTTTCCCTATGGTGCTGTGGGGTGCCCCTGGCCACTTGTATGTCTCCCCATTCCTGAACTCTTTATCTTCACCATCTTAGCCCTGAGCCTATGCAGGCCTCGGGTACAGTGGGCATGTAGATAGGACATGCTCCATAGGCACAGGGTGGAGGGACCCACTAGCCAGAGAACAAAGATAAGCAGGTCCTTCTTTCCGATGTCTCTTCAGGAGACATGCACACCTCATCTATTATTTAGTAAGCTGTAAGTCCAGTTTCAGGGGAAAGGAAAGTTATGTGGGAATTCTTTTCCTTACCGTTCATTTTTTTCTTGGACAAATGCAGGAAGAATAAAGTCAATTTTCTTTTAATACTGACAGATCATACTTGGGACCTGTTGAAGGTGTGTTTGGATTTTTTTGGTTTGTTTTGATGTTTGGATTGGTACCCATGAACTTCTCCCACTTGTGTTTGTTTGAGCCACACAAGATCTCCAGTGATACAGGGAACGGAATGAGTACAGGAATAAGTCACAGGGATTGCCATTATCAGGAGAGGGGAGGTGGAAATCTCAGCTGAACCCAAGGTAGGCAGATTTCTTTGGGGGTGGGAAGTTCATTCAGAAGACTTCAGGGAGCTTGCCTTCTCTGCCCAGAGGCATGCTCATGTTGTAGGCAAAACAAAGGGAACATGGTTACTGCTGTCTAAGAGCCCACATTCCTGAGAGGTCTTGACTTCACATGGAAATCCAGATTCCATAACCAAGAAATTTTACTGTAGTTTTAAGACAGTTCTAAGTAGAACCATGGACTAATCAATCCCTTTAATCCCCTACCTCTCCCTAAGCTCCTTATTTCCTTGGAATTTTCTGGACCCCGAGGGAGCACCAAGCCACTTTTTTGCAGAAGGATCCCTTTTTATAGCCCCTGGCGGTTCTAAATGCCAGGACTATGAGCTCTATCATTTGTCTTTTGAAACCTGGGTTCTGCAGAATCTTTAGCCTTCTGGAGGATTCAGGAAGCAAACTGAATGCGCTTGGGAAAAATACAGCCCACATTTCATTCCTAAGTATTATTTTAAAAACTTTTAAAAAGGGATAACTTATTTTTCTGGAAATGAGACACATGAAGGGCAAAAGACACAGCCCAGCGTGCTTATAATTGTGAAAACACATCAGCATTTCTTGCCAAATTCTTGAGGCTTTTTAACAGATCCCACTAATTGTTAAAATTCTGTTCTCTGAGAATATTTGGCTTTCTCAGCTATAAACAGAGGTAATTGTTTCTAGAGTTTGGTCTAAACATATTTAAATTACCATTAAAATCTAGAGACAATCATTGTTCCCCTTTTATAGGAAACTATCATCCCCCTCTGTAGAAGAGGAAGTCGCGTTGAGAGAGGCTAAGGGGTGCACCATGAGTCCTCTGCCCTCCACCATGAAGTCCTAGGATTTACCAGCCTGGATTCTCATATTTTATTTGGGCTTTTCTTTGGATTTGGGCAGTTCTGGGGATTGGACCCAGGGCCTCACACATGCTAGGCAAGCACTATACCACTAAGCTATATCCTCGACCCTCTCACAGCTTATTTGTTTGAATTATAACAGCAGCAGGAAGGGCTTCAGTGCTCATTCCCTCCTAATCCTTGTTTTTATAGGTCAAAGTAGCATCATTCATGTGGGAAGGCTGCCATCTGCTGGAATACTGGGGTATTGTCACCAAGGCAAAACAAAATCTCTAGTTTTCCCTGTGCTTGTTAAAGAAGTGCCCAGCACTGCGGTGGGCACCAAGGAAGATGTGTGCATAATGAAAGACAAGATCACACCCAAGGACATCACAGTATTATTAGAAAATGACACACAACTGAAACCACTGAGACGGAGGCCAGGCAATGGGTTCAAAATCAGGGGCCCCCGAACATCAGAGCTAGAAGGGGTTTTAAAGAAAGTAGTTCATCACTTTTAACATAGATGCTGAATAAAAATGAGGGTGAAAATGGTTGCAGTTAAATCAAGATAAGTCTGAGGGTAAAGTCTGAAGACTGCTTTCATGGACTGGGCCCCCTGTCGGCTCTGGAGTGCTGTCCCTCCTGTGCCCTCTCTGCTCCTAGGCATGCAACAGGTCTTTTTTCAGGATCCAGAGGTCCCCCCAGGCAAGGCTCAGTGAGAAACTTACTCCTTTTCTTTCTGACCCGAGCTGGTTCTAGACTAATGGTGGCATAGGCAAGGGAAAACTAGGCAGCTATGGCCCTTTTTACTGCTGGCATAATCCAAATGAGTGGTGGAAACCCAGGCTGGGAAATCCCAGAACTCCCCTTAGCTTCTCTCAATCCCAGTTGTTTCTTGTATTGAAGTGGAGTGAGGGTTGGTGTTAGGGATTCTGTATGTGCAGCACTCTGCACATGTGCTAGTTGCTGAAAACAATGCCAGTCATCTTGGTTAAATACATCATAAGACAAAAAAAGACAGTGGAGCAGGACCATTGTCTCTTGTCATAATGCCCTTTGGTGGGACAGGGCAGGATGTGATACACTGGAAGTGTCTTTTCATCTTGACTTTCAAAAGTGCAGACAGTTCCCATGAAACTTGTGTCTGATTTGCTGGCATGGTCTGTAACCTTGGTGGAAGCTCTCAAAAATTGAAGTTGTGCTTAATTTACATCAAGAGACTTAACAGGATTTTTTACCCCCAATTTATATCTAGAAAAGTGATCCTTCCCTTGAAGTCAAGTTTATCTACTGGTAAATTAATTGAAAGTACAGGGTCTATTAAGAATAGCCACCATGAGGGACAGGTGAGGTTGTATACAGAGCTTAAACTTCATATGTCTGAGGAGAGAGTAATATGATACATTCTGCCCAGAAATTGTTCAGCTTGTCCTTTCTGACCTATGCATGGAAGAATCATTGTTCCCAGGCCCAGTGGCCTGGGCAGGAAGGTTTCTACACTTCAGATGAGAGGGAGCCAGCTGCTGATGGGCAGAGCCAGGTAAATTAAGGTCAGTCCACTTATTGACACCCTGATGACCAGCTGGTGGTGATGCCTCAGTAGAATATGACCACCAAAGCCAGGTGTGGTACATGCCTTTAATCCCAGCGACTTGGGAGGCTGAGCAGGAAGGCCAGTTCAAGGCCAGTCTGAGCAATTTAGCCAGGACCCTCTCTCAAAAATACAAAAGGATAGGGGATATATTTCTCAGTGGTAAAGCATCCCTGTGTTCAGTCCCCAGTACTGGGGGTGGGGAGAAATGTGGCCATGAAGTAAGGGGCAGGGCACAGAGCAGAAAGTAAGGTCAGGAGACTCTCTGGGAACAGCTTGTCTTTACTAAACAAGTATCCAGATGAGGACAAGGAGAGCAGGGCCTACCAGCTCCCAGTTCAAGAGGATGTACCCTGGTTATGGTGGCCAGTTTTTTGGTTTTTTTTTTTTTTTTAATGTGATGTGACTTTAAGATAATCTCATCTTGACTTCTGTGCCATCTAAGAATCCTTCTGTCTTTTCTGTCCTGTCCTGTCCTGTCGGGTAGACTGATGACGAGGATGAAGTTGAGGTATGACCATTTATAAACATGAAGAATACCACATTTGACCTTTCATGTGTGCCGTAAAGTCTAACCTAACATAATCAGCATGAGATGTCAGCACCATTTCGTGCTTTAAACCATGCATGGGCATTTTCTGGTTGGTTTTCACTTGACCACTAACCACCTGATGAATTCTTGTCATGCTGTGTACTAGGAAGTGAGGGGGTTGACTCCATCTTCCATCTGTCCCAGAGTCCAGGCTACTCAGTAGCCTTGTCACTAATGGCGGGTTCAGGGGATCTCTCCCTACTGCTAGAAAACTGAACGAAGAATTTTACCTTCAGCCACCTTTGTAAGTTTTTTGGCAACTCAACTATGAGAACCAGTCTCTAGATGACTACATAAAGAATCCTAAGAGGAAGTGAAGCAGTGGCCATGTGCCACACCAGAGCCTCTCTATCACCAGCTCTTGGGCAGCCTCTGCTGTCTGCCCATTTCCTTGACTGGCCCCTGTGGCGTTGATGTGTGTGCAGTGCTAGAAGCAGGGGCTGCTTCCCCTGAAACTGGGTTCAGCTTCAGAGACCAAACTGGGCCTCATTGACCCTGGAAAATGAGGAGGGAGCAGTGTAGATGGTACAAAGCCCCAGATGTGTCCCAGACTCCTGGCTGTGGCTGAGACACTGGATGAAAAGAAGAAGCCAGGAAACTGTGAAGCTTGTCTTTGCAGATGTTAATCTGACTTTTTGTTCTCCACCAGATGTTTGGCCTTGTATATACACAGTATTCTAGCATTGCTTCTTTAAAATATATATGACCTGCCTTTTTGTTCAAGTAAACTTAGAGGAAATCATTTTAAGTTTGAATTGCTTATTAAAATAATTAAATTCTTGCCAGGTGTGGTGGTGCATGCTTGTGATCCCAGTGACCCGGGAGGCTGAGGCAGGAGAATGGCAAGTTTGAGGCCAACCTCAGCAATGTAGCAGGGTCCTATCTCAAAAAAAGGACTGGGGATATAGCTCAGTGATAAAGCACCCCTGGGTTCAATCCCCAGTACTGATAGATAGAACTAAATGTTTTCATAATCAAAAGTAGTGAGTGTTGTCAAATTGTTTCAGCTTGAATTTACTTGTCATGTTCTCTACTATACCCTGACACTAACCCACATGGGGCCTCTGCAGGCCATGTTTTCCTGAAGGGCCTCATTTTTCTTTTCGATGAAGTGATCTAGATTCAGAAGAACCCTCCCCAACTCTTAACGTGCCATGATCGAATCCCACTTTTGCAATTCTCTCATCGTAACCAATATTTATGAAAAATTCCCCCGCATTCTAGTTTTAAAGTTTAAAAATAAAGCTAAGTACATTTGATTAAGAAGGTACGTTTCAGTTCTCACATGGAGGCCTCAGTTTGTTTTCCTTAGCTCTTCCCAGTTGCTCACTAGTGGACAACTAGTGGACAACTAGTCACTCCTAGTGGACAACTACTGGGCAGTCTGAGCCCAGAGAGAGCCACTCCAGTGGATGATGGATGGGTGGACTTCCTTCTGGGGCCGGTGGCTTTTTTTTTTTCTGATAATTCATCTTTTGTAGACAGATGTCAATTGAGGGAAAACTATGGTCCCACTTGCTGGCAGAACAGAGTTCTCAGTCTTTGTGACCACGCTCCCTCTGCTTAGTGCCACCTCTGCCCATATGGCAGGATTCCCAGGCCGGGAGTGCAGTGAGTCTACAGTATCCCTGGAGTTGAGTGGCCCAGTTGTTTTGTCATTAGTTGACACCTCAGTGACAGATGTTTTGTCATTAGTTGATAACCTCAGTGACTGCCGGAACTTATGGGTCTACAGAATGCATACAAAAACAGAAAAGATAGTTTTCCTCAATGAAACATTTTCTATGCTTGAGTTGGCTTTCAGGGGAGTCTTCCTCATGTACTAACACCCCTTTGGTTTTTGCAGACTGGCAAGCTCTCTGGCAGTTGCCCGGTACCACCCAGCCAGCCGCAGGGTCTGAGCTATGCCGAGGATGCAGCTGAACATGAGAACATGAAGGCTGTGCTGAAAACCACCTCCCCTGCCATGGAGGATGCCACCCCCGTGCTGGGCATCCGCACACGCAGCCGGGCAAGCCGAGGTAAGCCCTGGTGGGTGGGGCATGTCGTCTTGGGTTGGCCATCTTGGGGAATCAAGTCTCCACTACAGGATACAGATCACTGTGCCCAGTGTATGGCCACAAAGGGCCATCAACCTTCCTGAATTGTTAGGACCAACTTTAGCAAACACTTCCTTTACTGGTCACCTCCAATGGCTGTGTCTCAAAACCAAACAACACTCCCCAAGAGACACGTTTATGAACACAGAAGTTATTATTAATGAGTGAATCCTCATGAGCTAAAGCTGAGCTCAGCAGTCTGCATCCTGAGAGCCAAATTTGGTCTGCCTCCTATTTTTGTAAATAAAGTTTTATTGGAACACAGCCACGTTTTGTGTATGGTCTGTGGCTGCTTTGCACCATAACTGCAGAGTTAAGCCATTGTGACAGACTCTAGGCTCTACAGCCCAAAAGAGTGACGACAGAAAAAGCTTCCCAACCCCTGGTGTAAAACACTACCTTTTGTGCCTTTTTTTTACATCCTTGGTAAAACAGAGAAAACTAAAAGTTCAAGATGATAAAGACTTTGGCATTTCCAGATTTGAATTATAACTGAGATTTTTTTTTTAATTTTAAGAATTAAGGATCTGTGTACAGTGGCACTTGCCTATAATCCTGGGAGCCTGGGAAGCTGGGGCAGGACAATCACAAGCTCAAAGCCAGTTTCAGCAATGGCGAGGCACTAAGCACAACTCAGTGAGACCCTATCTCTAACTAAAATACAAAATAGGGCTGGGGATGTCACTCAGTGGTCGAGTTCCCTTGAGTTCAATCCCTGGTACCAAAAAAAAAAAAAAAAAAAAAAAAAAAGCATTCATGCTTCCCTGGATTAATCTGATACCATGTTAGCCCTCCTAAATTCCCTGCTATAGGTTAAAATCCATACCGTATACACTGACCTATGAGACCCCTGTAATCTGGGCCTATTTTCCAAATTTGGCTTTCATTCATTTCCATGTTGTTGGCTCCGCCCTTCTCTAAATACCGTACGTATCTCTGAGTGTCCCCTGTTGTTCATGCCGTTCCCTCGGCTTGGAATGCCCTTCTCTCAGGCTGCTCTCGTTTCTGTTCACCCTCAGACACTATTTGCAGGCCCTCTCCAACCCCATCTCTTCAACGCACTCCTGAGATCCCCCTGTTTAGGCTTCCTAAAGAGGATAAGCTTTAAAGAGAATTAACTGCTGGAGATGGTCTGTCTCCTCTTGGTGTTCACCTAGCACATGCTATGCACACGGCTAGAAGAAACCATAGAGTTTTGTCTGAACAGAATGCTTTGGAGTTTAAAAGAGGATGCTGATAATAATTATGCTGGTACAATAAATACAACTGAATACTTCAGGTAAGCTGGGCTGAGGGCTAGCTTATTACAGAAACTTGGTCATGCGTGCAGTGCCTATCAAACATCTTCTAAGACTCTGATAAGCCTTCAAGCCTCCAGGAGTACAGGAAGCAGCTAGAATCCAGAGGGCCATGCTCTAAGAGCCCCCATGAAGGTTCACCAGTGACTTCCAGTTGGTTTACTTACTGATCATGCTTTCTAGAGTCTTGCTGTTGTCAACTCTCTTAAAAATGTAAAAGTAATTATAGCAGCAATAACTTCAACAGGAAAGGAAAACATAAATGCTGTTGCTGGTCTTCTCAGAGAAGGTGTGTTCCCATCACATAATTCATATGGCTTTTTGAGGTTTCCTGTGAACCAGAGAGCCACAAATCCTCCAGAGAGAACCTTGAAAGATGTGCACAGGTTGTGTTCTAGAACCTTCAGAGTTTTGTGGATTTGTACTTCAGGATTTTTAACAAAGTTACTGGTTGGTTTGTTTACTTCATGTGAGTACGGTAGACTCTAATTCCCCTTTCTTCCTTCACGTGGGACTTTGGTCTTCACCCTGTAATAGGACCTTTACTTTCATGTTTAGCTAAGAATATGCTAGAAGGAAGGTAGCCTCCATCCATCTTTGCCTCAGTGTTGCACCGAGACACAGGTGACAGTAGAAAAGTCACATCTCTTACTACAACCTTGATTCCTAAGCTGTACCCTCAATATTTGCATATATATTACATCAAACAATCAAAGATTAGGGTCCTCGAAATTTGATCTGTCCAAATTCTTTGACTACTGAGTAGTTTTAAGATGTGGAATTAGGAGAAGAAAATAAATTAACGTATTTTGGCAATGAAAACGCAGACTTTAGTGACCAACTTCAGAAGGATGCAGATTAGGAGAACACAGCCTTGAGCATGACATCATAGCATTCTGATGTCTGGTTTGAGACGAGGTCTCCATTCTAAAACAGGACAGAGAGAGCACATGTAGAAAGAAAGAAGAAAAAGTAGGGCAAGTCAGAAAGTGAAGAAAATACTATCATTAAATGCTGAGCAGTAGAAACTGTCAATCTGGAAGAAGCACAAAATAAGAATAAAATAAAATAGCTTTTGCAGTGTTGTTGAGGTAAGGGGATTCACTTGTTCCCTATGGTACTCAAAGGCCTCACACATCCTGGGCGAGTCTGTGCCTGGTAGCTCTTATAGGCTCAGTGCCCTGGGCTCAGTGGGGCCAGCAGGAAGGTGCAGGAGGTCAATAGTGTAGGCACCATATGACCCCAGCCATCAGACCAGAGCCTTGAGCCCTTGTACCTTGGTGGATGCCAGAATGGTGCAATGGAGTCCATCCTGGGAGGAGGAGGAGTCAGAACATAAATAGGCTGTTGATGTCTCTTCCCAATCAGAAGAAACCAAGAGAAAAACTAGTGCCGGATTTCTTCAGCATGGGTTCATTTTCGCTGACAGATGAAAGGGCTTAGAGAGGGAGGCCGTTTAGAGGGTAGTGAATGTGAAGAGAAACTAGAGAGAGACTTCTGCTTCCAGGCAGCATGCAGTAAGGAGTGGCAAACCACCACTCCTGCTACCATGACTAGATATAAAAAAATATAACAAGTTAGAAAGCCCTCTTTTAAAAGACACTGTGGAACTATGTGAGGAAAGAAGACTTGAGAAAGCAGGAATTTGGGGCAAGCCGAGATTGCTCCTCTGGGAGCATTTGCTGAATTTGGGCACAGGCTAAGGACCAGGCTCACCATGGGTGAAATGACTTTTACAGCAAAGAGAAAACAGTAGAACTCATACTAGCCAGGTGGAGCTGGCATAGAGATTAGAATTGAGGAGCGCCAAGCACAGGGGATTTGAACTCCATAAGACGTTGGTTAAGTGTAACACTGAGGGGACAGGGAATGGGTGGGGTCCCTGGGCCAGAGAGGCTGCCAGTGACCTGCCGTTTCTAAGCACTGGGGATAACACACACGGAAGAGCAAGCACACAGCTCTTAGCGTCAAGATACCTAGAGAGAGGTGGACTAATTTCTTAGCTAAAACTGCCATTTAGCCTCAAGCTGGCTCAGGACCTTGTCACATCTATTAACAGAGGAAAAGGAGGAGACTCTGGAGAAAAGTAACACTGATCTCAATCGCTGAAACTATTAAATATCTGAAATAAGGACCTAGTGGATAGGTTCAATAGCAGTTCCCAGCAAGAAGAGAAGATTAGTGAATTCAAAGACAAGAAAATAGAAAGTGTACAAACTGAAGCATGGTAAGAAAGAAGAATAAAGTGTGAGATGTCTGGGACGCACTTAAATGATCTAATGTGTCACTGAAGTACCAGAAGGAGACAAGGGATAAGAAGAAATGTTTGATAATTGAGGGCTGGGGTTGTGGCTCAGCGGTAGAGCACTCTCCTAACATGTGCAAGGCCCTGGATTCGATCCTCAGCACCACATAAAAATAAATAATAATTTTTTAAAAAGATATTTTCTAACTACAACTAAAAAATATATATATTAAAAAATAGCTGAGAACAACTCCAATTGATGATAGGTGTTAACTCAAATATTTAAAAAACTTAGCAAGTCCAAGCAGAATAAATAGAGCCATATCATAGGCAAACTACCAAAAAACAAAGAAAGATAAAATCTTTATAACACAGGAAAGATGCATTCCCTTCCAAGGACCAAGATCAGGAAATATGGCTCACTCTTCAAAAGAAACAAAGCCAGGAAAAAAAACAAAACAAACATTTTAAACTGCCAGAAGAAAAAGCTTATAACCTAGCAGTCTATCTCCAGGGAAATTGTCTTTCAGTGATGAAGGCAAACATTTTCATATTAAAATAATACTAATATCTACTTTGATATAATTTCTTCCTTATATACTATTTAGATTTCCAAAAGGAAAAAATAAATTATAGTATTTTTCTTTCAAGCAATAATTTCCGTATCTTTAAAAATGAAGCCCAAGTGAATTGGTATTATGCTATTATAGTCTAGAATGTTCTATCCCCTCCATGACATCTCAGTATACATAAATGACTTGCCAACACTTGGACAACTGAGATGAGACACATTGGCTCCCAGGGTATGGGAAGAAGTGTGGGCAGTATTCCCCTGATGGCTACCTGTGGGTACCAAGTTTCTACCAAGAGAAAAACATCCATGGCCAGGAAGAATGAGAACAAATGGTGATCAGGCAGTGAGGACAATAACCAAGCAGAGAGGGGATAAAAAGTAGAACCGGAATGAGGTCGCAGGAGGGAATAAAGTCATCACAAAACTGAGGTTTGACAATTCTGGACCCATGGGAAGATGTTCCTTTTGATCCTCTCTGACAGTTGCATTGGAAGCAGATCCCTGGGGATGTGTAAAATGGAGATGGGAAACATTGGTAATTCTCAGAGGGAAAATTAGATGGTGCTTTCATTTCTGGCCCAGTGCTCTGAAAATGTCTTATGGGTAATGAACATAATTGATTGAGCTTTGTGTGTATTTTTGGAAGTGTAGTTTGGCATTTCAAGATAAGACTCAGAATTATAAATCAATAGGGAAAATAGGAAATTGCTAGGCAAAACAGTTGTGCTATTTGATTGCTCTACTTCAAGGAAGGCCATTGTCACAGAGGCTTTACAGTCCTGGTCTGAAAGCTGTGCCATCGTGAGTCCTGCCACCTGCAGTTACAACACTCAAACCATCCTGAGAATGTGGAAAAACTTGGCAGCAATTTCAAAAATTCACTTCTGGGAAGAGTCTGTTTTTAAAAACATTATATAATGCTGGAAAAAAAAATGGCATTCTGATAGGAGCAAATAGACCAAGTTCCCTTAGGAATGAGCAGGGAAACTAGAGTTGGCTCTGCATGTTCCAGGGCTGTGGATGCACTCCCACTAAAAAGCTAAGCAAAATAAACTTCAAGAACTTGACCAATAGTATCAAAAAAGAAGAAGAAAACCAAACTCATCATTTGAAAACATCATTGTCCTGTAGCTGCAGGGCTCACCCATGCAGGTGATGGAACACCTGGAGTTCTGGCACTGATCTTACGAAGTGTGAATTATTTACATGTTCAGTCACATGAAATTTACTGGCAGAAGTTGAGTACATTATAGATATTTCATATTTGCAGTAAAATTTCAAACACACGTGTCCATGAAAATCACAATGCACTGAACTGTGCTCCGCTGTTTTCAATTCGATCCATCAATTTCTGTTTTCTTCATTCATTCATTTCCAATCAGGTGGTTCCAAGCCCCAAAAGTTTTTAAAACATCAGTAGGGAAGACAAACTAAAGTGTTTTAAACATATGCTTATTAACATACATTAACATTAAATTTTTAAAATTTTACCATTTTAAACTTCTACCAACCCCCTCTCCTCTTCCCCCCGCCTCCTCCCCCCATTGGAAAAAGCTGACTGTTCTTTGGCTTCAGCCTGGGATTACCTGTGTTCTATAGGCAATGAGTTTGAGAACTCTAACTACAGACATTTGAAATTGTACATTGTAAATTATTTTATTACAAAATAAAGTGTAGATAGTAGAAATAAATGATTTTAAACCTGTTGTATATTTTTCCTCCTGTAGAAACATTCACCATCATAGAAGAGATTTCATAAGGAAATTATCACAAAGGCAAAGTTCTGGACATATTAAATTAGCATTGATTTCCCATTACTTGCCATTACTGGGGAACCCATGTTTAGGTGGTGCTTTTTTGCCTGCTTAGGCAGATACCTTGACACTAGACTTGGCCTGTTTGAATATATAATTACTCATAAATACATCTTTCTGGTCAAGGAGCAGGTGATTTTTTTATTCTCCAAAGGAAAAGATTAAATCACTATCTACTGATTGAAGAGGGTAATTCTATTACAATTTTGAAAAGCTAAGTAATTAAAAGGCAAACTGTGTATTACAAAATTCCTTGTTTTCTACTTAATATATGAGAAGGTAGGGTTAGTTCACATTTACTAGGTATACACAACCACTCATAGAAAGGTAACTTAGTAAATATCTTGGTGGGCCTCTCTGTACATTGCTGGATATCAATGATGTACACAGTTGGGTATAGCATGGATCATCTGCCCTTACGTGATCACAGGGCTTGGCAGGGGTAGAGATACATAACAATGAAAGACAAGAACATAGTCATTACAGGGTATGAAAAGAATATGAAATAAAAGCCCTAGCACAAGTTTGGGCAGAGCCTGGAGAGTATTAGTCACAAGTGGGTCCAGCTAAGCACCCTGAATATGTCACTCTGAGGCTCTGACTCTGGCTTTGCTGAGATCCATCGCTGATAGATGTCAGCCACTCAAAGAAGCAATGATTTGTCTTTTGTGTTTTCTTTCTCTTTGAATATATTGCACTGTGATAATTTTTCAGGATCCACTAATTCATGGGCTATGGGAACTGATGACTCGCCTACCATCACAGACGATGCTGCAGATGAGATCATGGACCGCATTGTCAAGTCGGCCACCCAAGTGCCCAGTCAGCGAGTGGTGCCACGGGAGAGAAAGCGATCTCGGGCCAACCGCAAATCTCGTGAGTGCATTTGAGGAGGGGTGAGGGTCTCAACCCTGGAAGGATCTTCCTTTATATGCTGTATAACCCTGAAGGGCAGAGATTCAGCAGCAGCTTCCATGAATCCTCAGTAGCTGTCTCAGTGCCCACCTGTAGCCCTCAACAACAACAAAAAAACCCACTGAAAGGTTTCAAGTTCACTACCAGTGTTGGTCTCTATAGAGGAGGGGGCTCTGCTGCACCTGATCAGTTTGCTTGTTGTTTGTGGCCAGGCCTCCCACAAGTCATACTTTGTCCAGGAAGGTCTGCAAGGTCTTTAAATGTCTCTCATGTGTTGGGGTGAGTGCCGCCTTTGCCAGAGGGACCCAGGACCACTTTCCTGCTGGGTTAGGAGCTTGTTCCCTCAGGGGTTTGCCACAGCCCACCTGCATGTCAAAGGTGAAAACCAGGGTAGCAAGTGATTTGATGGTCATTAGGATGCTTACAATATATAATGTTAGCCTAGGCAGGTCAGTTTTTTTCCCTTTCCCCACCAAACAGGATTTAGGACATCAAAGGAACTGATTTTCCCCTTTGGTCTGAGCCTGCTGCCTGCTCCTGGAGCTGATGGGTGAAGAGCCTCTGTTGGCTGTGGCTCTGTGCCAAGTCTCACATAGACCACTCGGTAGAGAAATGGGATCCCTGTGGGTCCTTTGATGTTTCCTTGCATTAGCTATGGCCCAGATGTTTCAGGGGAGCTCCTGGGCTTCAGCCCTTCGCTGTGTCACTCAGCCCCAGCCTCTACCACTTTGCCTCTGAGATTGAGGAATGGCAGGGAGGAAACGGAGCCTGGTTGCTCCCCTTTTCTGTACCCCAAAGTGAAAGAAACCCCAGGCAGGTGGGTAGTTCACTAAAAACTCAAACACATGGTGCACCGAGTCTGTGCCACCCATGAGATTCACACAGGAGGTGACTGGAGTGCAGGGTCATGCTTCTGCTTGACTCCTTGCCACGTTTGCTTCGAGGGTGTAAAAGATGCTAAAGCAGGTTCCTGCAGCCTGTAGGACCTTGCTCCCTTGATATAATCTGTTCAGTTTCTAATGGTCATTTTTCCTAAGAAATAAAAACAATTGGGGCTGAGGATGTGATTCTCATTCAGTAAGATGGGTGGGCCACAAGTCTGTTGCTAACAAGTTCCTAGGTGAAGTTGATGCTGCTGACCCTTGGTACTCATTTGAGTGATGAGGCTCTTGAGCTGTGATTACCAACGTTGGATGCCCCTTAGAATATTCTGCAGAGATTTTTAAATTCCAGATATTTTGGCTTACTCAGACCAACAGCTTCAGAACCTCAGGGGTAGGGGCTAAGGGTCCTGTCACTTGGGAAAGTAGGGGCATCCTCAGGTGACAAATCTTCTCCGAAGGGGCAAGGCTAATCCACTACTAGCCGAATGCTGCATACCAAATCCCAGTTGCTCCAGGCCAATGTGGAACTTCCATTTTTACCTATCAGAATAGCGTCAAATAGTATATCCTTTTGGTTTTAATTTACATTTCATGCACATGAGGAAGATTGAGCCTTTTGTAGTATATAACTTGTCTATCATATTTGTCCATTTTTCTCTTTTTAATAAAAAATATTAAGTAGCTTTTTAAATGAAGCTTTCAAAAGGCTTTTGGGGGTCATAAGTGGATTATCTACAGTAGTAGCTTTTTTTTTTTATTGCTTTCCTGTTAATTTGATAGACCGGTAACCAAATGGTAGAAGCCTTGTATCTGTTAACTCCTGGTCTTAACGGATATGAGCAATCTCAGTGCAATAATAATTGTGGTGTGTTTCTGGGAAAAGCCTGTGGGAGGTGGTCTTGGGGAGAAGAACAGAGAAAGAATACCAGGGCAGGGAATGTGTGACAGAGGTGAGCCAGGAACTGCAAATCAAACGACTAATGCATGATACATCGACTGGCCAGTCCTTGGAAGCCAAAGGATTGGGTACTTCCTATAAGTTCCATGACTGCATTGGCCTTCTCAGTGATCTAGAAAGAGTAGGATTCATAGATTTATAATATCACTGAGCACAATAACACAGTCATAAAAAATTTTCTCTTCAGTCCTGAAAGAGCCTGTTTTGTGGTTGATATAGAATAATTTCCTGTGGTATCATTTTCATTCCAGTTTTATCCCATATATTCTTTTTATTTAGCTAAACACATTTTTCCCCACGACGCAGTTACCATAACAAATACAGTACCATGTGCATGTAAATGTTTATCTGTAACGGGTTTCATATAAGCAATGGCACTGTCAACAGACGAGGAATCTAAGGCTTTGGTTTTTGTTAGAAAGAAATGGTGAGCCTCAGCTTTTCACAAGGGGTTAAAGGAGTAAGAAAAAAGCAATTTGCACAATCTATGTGAAATTTAGTGGTTTGGGCCTCACTGTGGAACAATGCTGTAGTTTGATTGTTTAATGGTGGTGCTGGGGCAAGGGAATAATGAATAACCCACATGTTTGGGCTATAACTCATTTGGCTAAAGACAATTATAGTCCACCTAGTGCACAAAATCAAACAGAACCCATCCCATAACCTGGAAATTTATGACCTGCAAGCCACTTGAGGATCCTCAGAGATAATTAAATGTCTGCTTTTGTGTGTAATGCTGGGGATGAGGCCTACACACTTCAAACAGCCAGCTAACACATGCGTGGCATGTCATCACATGAGACATGTCAAGGGCACCTTAATCAGATTATAGGTCCTCATGGCTCAGTTTGCTGCTTTTCCAGCAAGTGTCAGTCCACATCTTTATTAAGCAAAATGTTTCAAATTGCATAGATGATTTCTAACCTGTGGAATGGTCTGTCTCCTTCATCTCATATATTCTTTGATTCTAACCAAGGTTCTCCAGTTGGCTGGTGACCCTGACCCAGGGAGAAAGTTCCTAGAGCTCTTTTTTGTTTTCATATTTTGGTTTCCCTTTTCAGCATATTGGAGTATTGTTTCGTCCCAGGGCTAATTGTCCTCTTAGGCTCCCTAGATATTGGCCTTGACTAAAATATGATGTAGCTCAAGGACATTTGAGGGATTCTCCCAAGTTGGATGCTGCAGGGCAGGCTCTGATAGCTGGGGAGGAGAAGCAGCTACCCCCCCCCACCCCCATGTCACATTCATTCTCCTCTGGGTCCCATCTTAGAAGAAAGGCCTGCTCAACTAGTCACCTGCCTGTCACCTTGAGCTCAGCGCTAAGGATTAGGGACTTTTATCTTTTCCCAGCAGAGCCCAGGCAGTGTCATGGTTGAAAGGCCAGTTGCCCCTTTTCTTGCTGAATTTTCCTCCATGGGGGTTTCTGGGCACTGCTTATGATGTGACCATGGAGTTTCGGGCTCAGGGACAAATTTCTGTAAAAATGTCATCACTCTGATATGACCTACAACTAGTTGGGAACTTAAGATTGGCCATACTTAAGAGAATAGATGGCTCAGTGGGGAGATGTCAGGGTCTACTGGGAAAGGAACGGGCGCCTCTGATTGTGCACTCTGATCCCCACCCCTCACACCATGATCACCTCCCTATTGTAAATGTGTGCATCCTGTAAGCATCGACCTTCCTCTTGAAGGGTCAAATACTTCATATTCATTTGATGTGACTATAATCTTATTTCTTTTGCAGAATATGGAAGGATTTAGCATGCTATCTGATAAGTCAAGTTTCTTTGAGATAGAAAATTATTGAATCTTAAATACTATTGAGTCTATTTCAGAGAAAACAGAAGACAAGACTCACAAAACATTAGATTCAGCCCTGGACCAGATCAGTGCATAACATAATTCACTTGTCCTTATTTTTCCAAAGTGGTATTTGAAAATATCCAGGTTTTTTTTAACCCATTAATAAAAATCTCCCTGTTTTAAATAGTTCTCCCTTACTTACACTGAGCCAATTATGTTCTTTCATAGGGGAAGTTAACATGGCAATAGGCCAGAGAGTTTTTTAAATTAATGTTCTTGGAACAAAGTAAAGACGTCGGAAGAGACAACCAGGGTTTCTCAATGAGATTCTTCTCAACAATTGTGTCATTAGAATTTACTCAGCACTTCATGATATTTAGGACTCATTAAAGATGGACTGACCCCTCATGCAGCTGAGGGCACCCACCCTATGAACACAGGACAGGAGGATAAATGGAACAATTCAAGAGAAGATTTCCTTGAACCCAGGTAGGGAAGTCAGAGGGCAGCCTGGGTTCCAGCGCAGGATTGGGCCAGAGCAGGACTTCAGTATGGCAAAACATCAGGAAGACTCAAGGTGAGAGAGATGGATCTAGGGAGAGTATAGAGTGCTTCACTGCACTCAATAGGCTCTCTGGTTGTTTCATTTTGAGATAAATCATCCTCCCAAATACGGAACTGGCACACTGAGAAGAGGCGGGCCTTTCAGTCCCTACGTCTGTCCAGAAACCCATTTGGCCCAGAGCACAGGTTCAGAAGGAGGGAGGAGCAATGAAATAGGAATCTGAGAATCTGGGTCTCCTGTCTCCCAGAGCTTTTCTGAGGGTATAAGAGAGTGTTCTGGAAAATACCCTGCACCTTCCTGATGGGATGTCACAGTATTTCATTGTCTTTGGCACCAAGTTCCAGTAAAATCTATTTTTACAGAGATTAACACATGCACTCAACAGAAATGGTGACGGGATTCCCCACAGTTACTTGGCCTCACAGAGCTACAGGCTTCTTGGGTACACTGAAAGCAGTAGTGCCAGCCCCAGGGATGGTTGTTAGGCACCTGTGACAAGTTCCCACCTCCCCCTCTCCTTCCCTCCCTGCCATCTAGGTTCTTTTGTGCTTCTGTTCAAGAGACCTCATGCAGGTGGGGATCTGAAGCTGCCTGCAGGTGCCTAAGAGCTGCTATGCACACAGCCATACCTCCTCCGTGGTCACTCTGCGCTCTTACCCTGACCCCACACTGTCCACCTCACCCCAGCTGCCTCTAAGTAGACCAGACCTATGTTCCCTGCCCCCAGCATGCTGTTGTAATGGCTTTGCACCTGGGCACACACCGGCTACAGTGTTGGCACAGGTTTTGGTTAATATTGTTATGACATCCAGACAGAGAACTGATGAGCTGGACTTAATCTGGAAGGCTGTGTAAGGCAGTTTTGTCTGGCCCAGGAATTGAAAAACTGCTGAAAACCCATCCTATGGATTCCTGAGGCACCCTTCCCTCTTATGTGTAGGACTTCCCAGATTGATGTGGGTTCTCCCAGAAAACAGTTTTGAAAACTTGTTTCCTTTCTTTCCTCCCAAGCCCAGCTCTGCTGCACTCCTCAGTCTGTAACATAACTCTTGGGCAGCAGCTGGCTTTTGTGTTTTCACTGATTACCTTTTTGTTCAGTTCCTGCTTAGAATAGAAGAGATTCGTAAGTAGCATGGATGCTAATGTAACCAGTTATAGAGGAATGTGTCATTGTAGGGGCTCTGCTACACCAAGGAAACCATAGCCAGGCCGGTGACAATAGGAAGTACTTCATGCATGAGCATGAGGTGTCTCGGCATGAGTGGACATCATGTCATTAGGTGGAACAGGGAGACTGCAACCATGTCACCACAAAGCACCTTCCTGAGGGCCTTGCCCTTCCCCTTGTCTCAGTCTGAGATCAGTGATTTAAGTCAGGGTCCCCTGGGGAAGGTACAAATGCAGCACCGTGGGCTTCTCCCAGAGACCCTTGTTCACTGGTTCTGAAGTTGAGATTAAGTTGGGTAGGTCTGGGAACCTCTGCTTTGTTGTTGTTCCAGGTTGGTTTTAACTTTTTGAAAGTTTTTAGATATACAAAGAAGTCACAAAAATAGAACAGAGAATGGCCTTGCATCCTTTACCCAGCAGCCCCGAAGGTAACACCTTGCGTGGCCACAGGAGAATTTATCAAAACTAAGAAATCAACATTGGCAGGATGTCCATTCTCCCCATTTCTATTCAATATAGTTCTTGAAACTCTAGTTAGAACAATCAGGCAAGAGAAGAAAACAGGATATGAATAGGAAAATAAGAAATCATCTGTTTCTAAGTGACATGATCCTATACTTAAAAGGCCCAAAAAATTATGCTAGAAGTCTAGAGATGATAAACAAATTCAATAAAGTAGCAAGATCCAAGGTCAACATAGAAGAATCAAGAGCTTTCCTGTACTCCAGTCATGAATGTGCTGAGAAAGAAATGAGAAAAACAATTCCATTCACAAAAGCCTAACACCCACCCCGCAAATGTGGGAATAAATCTTAACCAAGGAGGTAAGAGAGATCTTCTAGAATTAAAATGATAGAGTCCTGAAGAAAGAAACTGAAGATCTTAGAAGATGTAAATACCTCACATGTTCATGGATAGGCAGAATTAAATTGTCAAAATGACCGTATTACCAAAAAAGCAAACTACATATTCAATACAATCCCTATTGAAATATTAGCGAGATGCTTTTATGGAACACAACAACAAAGTCCTAAAATTTATAAAGACCTAGATAAATAGAAGACCCAGAAGAACCAAAGCAATCCTGAGTAAGAAGGGCAATGCTGGAGGAGGCATGATACCTCATCTTAAATTATACTACGGAGCTATAGTAACAAAACAGCCTAGTAGTATAAAAACAGTACTAGTATAGAAATAGACACGAAGATCAATAAAATAGAATTAAGAAACAAATTCACATAGTCGTCTGATCCTTGACAAAGATGCCAAAAACATAACACTGGAGGAGAAAGCCTTTTTAAACAAATGGAACAAACTTGGTATCCAAGTTTTTATTCTTAAAGAATAAAACTAGGTATCTGTTACGGTTTAGATAGGAGATGTCCCCAAAAGTTCATGGGTGAGACAATGTAAGAAAGTTTAGAGGTAAAATGATTGGGTTATGAGGGCCTAACCTGATTAGTGTATTAATCTGCTGATAGGGATTAACTAACTGGGTGGTTAACTGTAGGTAGGTGGGGTATAGCTGGAGTAGTTGGATCACTGGGGGTGGGCCTTTAGGGCATATATTTTGAATGTGATGGGGGGAGTCTCTGCTTCCTGATTAACATCTCCTGAACTGCTTTCCTCTGTCACACCCTTCTGCAGTGATTTCTGCCTTCCTTCAAGCTCAGAGCAATGGAGTCGGCCAGTTGTGAACTGATACCCTGAAACCATAAGTGCCAAATAAACTTCCTCTTCTAAAATTGTTCTCGTCAGTTCTTTTGGTCACAGTAGTGAAAAAGCTGACTAAAACAATCCCCCTCTCGCCCTGCACAAAAATTAAAGTGGATCAAAGGCCTAGAAATTAGAAACATTGCAACTGTTGGAAGAAAAATAAGGATAACACCAACATACTGGTGCAGGCTCAAGAAATAAAACTGAGAAACAATGAACAGTATGCTTTAAAGCAAAAAGCTTCTGCACAGTAAAGGAAACAAGAGCATGAAAAAGCAATCTATAGGATGGAAGAAAATCTTTGCCAGTTCTTCTTCCAACATGGAATTAATATTCTGAATACAGAAAGTTTAAAATCCAAAAAATAAACACCCAGTCAACAAATGGGCAAAAGATCTAAATAGACACTTCTCAAAAGAAATGTAGATGACCAACAAATATGTGAAAAATGTTCAATATCCTTAACCAGGGAAATGCAAATCAGAACTACACTGATACTTCATCTCCAGTTAGAATGGCAATCATCAAGGATAGAAATAAGTGCTTGTAAGGATACATGGAAAGTACACTAATTCATGCCTTGTTGGTGGGGCTTCAGATTAGTACAACCACTTTGAAGAGCAATATGGAGATTACTCAAAAGATTAGAAATGGAACCACCATGTGACCCAGTTATCCTACTCATTAGTATTTACCCAAGAGATCTAGAATCAGCATGCTATAGTGACGTACTCATTACAACGTTTAAAGAAGTGCAGTTCACAATAGCCAAGTTATGGAACCACCTAGGTATCAACATAAGAATGGATAAAGAAAATGTGTGTGTATACATAATGGAATTTCACTTAGCCATAAATAAGAATGCTGTCATTTGTTGGTACGTGTATGGAACTGGAGGAGAACATGCTAAGGGAAATAAGCCAGATTCAGAAAGTCAAAGGTCAGTGTTCTCTTTTATATGGGGGCTAGAAAGAGATCCTCTTGTCTCAGCCTATCAAGTAGCTGAGATTACAGGGATGCATCACTGTGTCCAACCATTTAAGACATCTTAAACTTCTATACAGTACCTATGATCCTGGGCACACTGCTCCCAGGATAGTTAAGTATAAAATCTTTAGAATCTTAAGGGTTAAAAACTTATTTTCAAATCCTGTTCAACATCATATGCCAAAAAAAAAAAAAAAAACTGTCAGTGATTTGAAGGTGAAAGATCAGAAATAAAATTGTCATTTGGAATTAAAATGGTCAACTCCTCATCAATATGAAACATTGTCAGCATCCTGTCAGCAATCATCAGGGCACAGCTATCTCCAGTGCGGCTGTGATCTGAATGGCCAGCCTAACACCCTTCTCCACACTTACTGTGTAGGTGATCAGATCTCTCTGTAAACTCAGTAAATGACAACTGCTGTCCCCATGGCTCTCAGATTCAACTTGTTTTAACCAAGAGTTACCATTTTGTAGGATTAAAAAACTTCCTGATCTCTAAGGATGAAGGAGGAGAGAGAACTTGTTTTTCACCTAATTCCCCATAGTCCTGTGTTGCATGTTGACTGAAGAGGTACCCTGCTTCAGAACCCCTCCCCCATCACCATGGCACTGGGAGAGCTGTCACAAGTGTCTGGGGCACAGGGTTGCTGCTGGTGCCAGCCAAGAGACCCACACTGTGTGGAAGAGCCTTGAAGCAGACAAAGATAAACATCCAGTCTGCTGTTAAGCAACTTCAGGGATGGGAGCCAGTCACATGGGAGAGCATTCAATGGGATGCAGAAATAGGGAATGGAGCAAGACCCAATATGCTCACTTGACAATAACCTCTATTTGATGGAAAAATTAAGAGGTTTAGTTTGTGCAGTTCCACATGCTGCAGCCTATTTGTAAGGACCCTTGTTTTCTTATTCCCTGAGCACTGTTTTGCTTTTTGGGAAACTTTGAGAGCCAACTCCCAACCTGGACACATTCTGTTGCCCTGAGGATTTCTCCTTACCCTTCTTCCCTGTCAGAACCTGACCTGGCTCCTCCATTTGCAAGCAGTTGGCTCAGGAATATTTCCTGAATGAGGAACAGACTGACCATCATGATGGATGGATGAATGATAGACGGGCATGGCTTGAATCAGGGCAGAAAACTGATTTCAACTGATTACTTTCATTCATCTTTTCAAGTGGTGAAGTGAACTAACTTTGACTCTTTAACAAAGACGGAGGGGGGGTCAGTACTCAGGTTCTTTTATGTTACACAAAGATGGGTCAGTACTCAGGTTCTTCTATGAACTTCATTGGTATTGATGTGAAGGTACACAGAAAGTAAGATCCATTAATGGGGCATATTTTTCTATGACTACTCATTTTGGGGGGAAGTCATTTGGCAAGCAAAGGGAACTAAGCCATGCTGGCTTTCCCCCATGACAGAGGACCCTTGGATCCCGGTCAGAGGGTGAGGGCGGGGGGGAGAGGATCCCTCGTGGTCTGAAGCATCAAAACTGAGTGGGAGCCCACAAGGGCAAGCACAGCCTCTGTGCAATGAGATGGAGAGGCTGAGGCAGCACCATTTAGCTTTGATCTGTCCCTGATTCCACTACAGATAGGCCAGCCCAAGGCCCGTGTCTATTAGATTATTACATGAGCTAAAGGTGTCAAGAGTCCTTATGCAGGGTTTTATATGAACTGAACATCAGTTACAGGACTAGAGCAAATGTGTGAACAGAAGCATTTAAGAAACATTTTCAAACACCTTCCATGTATGAAATTCCTATCAGTCTGTGGGGGCCCTCTATAGTCTTTTACCCTAGAGTATGTTCCTACATACATAGAGATGGCAGTCTCCAGGCCATGTCTATGCTGCCTTCTATGGTTAATGGAATTTGAAATGCCTGCTAGTACAGCATGCACTTCCTCAGGCAGTATTTTGAATCTTGATAAAGTAGTCTTAGCTGTCTTTCCTTGTTGAGAAGGGGAGAGATTTTTATCTTCTATTAAAAATGATCTTTCTTTAACAAACACTTTGTTTAAAGCACATAGGCAGTTATTACAAACTAGTGTTTTTATTGCTGCCCCACAGAACAAATTCCATTACTCAGTTATGTGCAGTCTGTCTGCGGTCAAGGCTCTAGAGCCAAACATTTGGTCTGGTTAAGTTGGGAGTCTAAGGGGCCAGTTTGGGGAGGGTGAGATGCTGCAGATAGATAGGTCTGGGGCCCAAAGCTAGGTTTGGAAATAAGAGTAGTATGATTTGGGGGTACCCTCACCATTCTTAAGGAATCCAGATTTAATGTCTGAGGTTTCCATGAAACTTTCAATTCTTTAAATGTTGAGCATCTGATAGACTTGCTATAAATGATTTGTTGACTAATCAATGCATTAGATGCTGGCTCCTATTCAAAGACATTTATTAACAGGTGTTAGTCTCTGTTCATTCCACCATGAGCCTAGGTCTTTCAGTTCTTTTGTTGCAAACTAAATGAGCTTTTGTCCATGTGTTGATGTAGGGATTTGGGGTGTTGCCTGCATTCCCATGAGGTGAGCCCCTGGCTTCTGGAAAAGGGATGAGGGGAATTGGGTCTGGCAGGAGAAAGGGAAAGACACTAAGGGTGAGCTTGACCTTTGTACTTTGATTAAAAGCCTGTTTTCATCTCAGGGTATGGCTGACTTGGGATTTAGAATGGAAGGTAGATCTATGACACAACTCTTTTGAAAATAGAATAAATACCCTGAACTCTGTATAACCTTAAAAGAAATACAGAGTAGGCCAAATATGATTTGTAAATTAAGGGTAATGTAATTGGTTGATCTGTCAAATGAAAGAACTTATCTAGGGAGGGGCAGCTGCTTTCTCATTCACCCTGATCCAGCCTTTATTTAACCGACATCCAAACTGATCAAATAATGGGAAAAACCATATTGCCAAGATAAACACAGAAGTCTGTCAGTTAAATGTAAGCAATGATCCAATTTCCAGCTGTGAGCACGATGAAGATATGGTCACTACCTTCTTGAGCTTTGTGTTCTTTTGCAGAAAACATCCCCAAACCCATCCAGAAGTTTGGTGGTCTTGCTCCTTGGCATCCATTCCGCAAGGAATCACTGTTCACTTTAATCATTGTCCCCGAGGGTCCTTTGATAAATTGAGACTGAGACCCATAACACTCATAGAGAAACTCATCCTGTCTGCTTCCCTGGGTCTTTTAATACCTGGCTGCATGGAGCCATGAGTTCTCCATTGTGTCCCTGGCTATCCTTGCTCCTTCTGCAGACCCATAGGGTTGTTGAAGTTTGCTGATCCCCTCACTGTGCACTATTTTACTTAATTTCTGTCATTGAAGTGCCTGCATTCCCAGGCTCTGTGATTACTTTTCCAGCTCTGTTAACACTTTGTGTGCTGGGCAGAGAATGAGCTCTCCACTTGCCATGAGCACTTGTGTAGTTTGCACCCGTTTCTCAGAAACCCAGTGAAGAGAAGCCGCCTCCTTTGTCCCCTCTTTATTAGCCCCAGTCCGTGCCCCTTTCCCTTCTGGACAGTATCAGCTTCAGCTCACCTTGTTGTATCCCCAAGATCTTTTCTACCCTGGGTGCTTCAACAAGAGCAGGGTGTATTGCAGCATTCCTGGGGGTCCTTGGGGAGAGGGGAGACTGGTGTACTGACTGCTGCATGCCTCCCTCATAATACCTCCTTCTCTCCTTGTGTCTCTGGCTGTGATCACTGCAGTGCGAAGGACCCTGAAGAGTGGCCTGACTCCAGAAGAAGCCAGAGCCCTGGGCCTGGTTGGCACCTCCGAGCTGCAGCTGTGACGTTCTTGGGGCACCCTCTGAGCAGAGAGAGGACCAGCTCCTGCTGCGCAGAACCCCTCTGGTGGGGAAGCAGGGGAGACTAGGTGTCACCACTTGGCTTCAGTTGCTGTTGTGCATTGATGTGGATTTCCAGGAATCTCCTGCACGAACTTTCCTCCTCATGTCAGTCATGTTTCTCTTATTTCCTGGACACTTGGTTTATTAGTTCCAAAGCGTGACACCTTTTCTGGGCAAGCAGCAGCCCTTTTAAGGAACAAATCACTCCTGTCACAGTTGTTATGGTAATATGAGGCAATCGGATTAGATTCACAGACTGGTTCTCCACAACACCAAAATATCCAGATGTTAAACTCCAACCTTGTACACAAAAGAAAGCACAGATTGTTTACCAGTTGTGGATTTTAGATGTACTAAATGTTTATACAAATTCATAAATGTACACCATGTTTCAAATACTAAATAAATAGAGTTTAATGCCAAAATGAGAAACTTTTCTTGTCTTGGGTGTAGGACCTTATGAAGGCTTGACTCTTTTCGGTTTCATCAGGACCCTTGCTTGGAATGACCTTCAGGCCCTTTGGCTGACATTTCATTGACAGAGTGAGTAGCACCAGTGATGCGCTCTTGGACACTCCTGATTTAAGCAGGCATAGTCCTTCTTGCAGGATGTATTACCTGCTATTAACCTAATATGTACCACCTTATCTGTGAGGTTTGAGGGTTTGTTTTGATGCAAGAGCACAGTTGAGTGGCTTTTTACACATCTGAACTCTTTTGCAACTCACTTTGTTGCCTTTTTTGTGTTAAAAAAAAAAGTGCCCCAAAATTTACCTAAGTCACCACCAAAATAAAGTTTAAAGGTCTATCTATAGAGAACAGAATTTTACACTTAGAACTTGGCTTTCAAGGTTTTAAAGACCTAAGGTGTCCAGAGAGGAAGGCACTGTGAAGGGCTCTCAGCAATTACAGGACACACTTGGGACCTGGTACCCAGGAAATGATAGAGACCTCAACAGGAGCTCCTTGGCCCAGGGTCACATGGTTCCTTATGAAGAACCTCTGACTCTAAAACCAGGGAAAGGTAGGACACTGCAGTTGGTGTTTTCAGAGGTTGGAAGATTATTCCATCTTTGCTTCACCTTCAAAACATCTGTGCCTCTACATCTGGAATATGTGATTTATAGATAACATGCAATAGTATTGCCCAAGAGTCAAAATAACATATTCACACCATAGGCTCCTGTGAGTGTCACCACTGATGGAGAGACAGCTTTTTCAAGCAGAGATTAGTGAAATGATTCCTGGTGGGTGAAAGCACCCAAGGAGAGCCTGGAACTGTAAGTTAAGTTTGTAGATTATAGACCACTGAGTTTATTTAATCACCTTGTTGAAAAGGATACACGGTTGTTAATATTAATTTCCCTTAGGGTCCTAAATAATGTGTAATATTCCACACTTGATTTAGTGGTTTATGAGGGCATTTGCTTGTTACCTTGGCACTGAATACAAACGTGGAGAACTATCACAGGGGATAGTGATGTATAAACAGAAGGAAGTGCATTTTTGTCATTTTGCATTTCCTATTAGTGAACAGATACTTTGATCCTCTTTTATGGGCCCTTGTCATTCTGAGCGTTGTTGCTTTAGAAGGTCACATTCAGAAGGAATGAATCTAACATTAAGTTTAGGAATTAAAACTTCTAACAAACAATGTTAACTAATTTCTTGCTTACAGCTAGTGAAGAGGGTCTCCTTTATTGGGAATGGCATTTTGAAAACGCTGAAGAATGGAAGTAACATAGGGCAGAGGCTGCCACCCTCGTCTCCAGATTGGACTCCCCTGGGTGCACAGAGAACTTCCATTTGTGTCCCTCCACCAGAGATTGCTATATAGTTGGTTTGGAGTGTGGCCTGAATTTTGGAATGTTTAAAAAGTCTCATCTCCTCCCCCTGGGTTCTAATGTGAAGATGACTGTGGAAGCCATTGAGTCACGAGGTATTTTTTTTTTTTTTTCCCTTTTTCTTCCCTGGAGCAGGGGTCAGAGATTAAAGATGGTATTTTTGAGATCTTGGGAAAAGCAAATATTTGCCAATACAGAACTGGTTATTAATCACTGTTGTCTATCTAAAATAAACAATAGAGGACTGGATCTCCAGGACAGTTAATTCAGGAGTAGCAAGGGTACTGCAATCTAGGATATGGTGCCAAGGTGAACTATGGTGCACTACTAGGCCCATTTGAGGAAGCTGGGGCAACAGGAAGCTCTTAAAGACAGAAGGGAAAAGTACATGTACTGGTTACAGAGTCTTATCACAGGCGTTGACAGTTCATTAGTGGAGGCAGTCAGGCAGGTGTTCTTACGCTGGTTGATAGCTGTCTTTGTATGGCTATCTGTCCTTGTGTGTGTTTCATGGAGCAAAGTGTGGCTTAGAAAGAATTTCCTGTGGGTTTTTTTTTCCTTTTTTGTATAGGCATAATGTGCAAATGCCCCTCCTTCATGGCCTTTGGGCTCCATATTATTAGACATAAAGTGACTTTATTTTGATACTGGTAACTTCCTTTTTAAAATTTTTTTATTCTTTTTAGTTATACTTGACAGTAGAATGAATTTTGACATACATACATGGAGTATAACTTCCCATTTTTGTGGTTGTATATGATGTGGAGTTATACTGGCAGTGTATTCATATATGAACATAGGAAAGTTAATGTCCAATTCATTCTACTCTTTCCCAATCCCATTTCCCATCCTTCCCCCCCTACTCCCCCCTATCCAATCCAGTGAACTTCCACTCCTCCCTCCCTCTGGCTTATTGTGATTCAGCATCTACATATTAGAACATTCGGCCTTTGGTTTTGAGGGGATTGGCTTATTTCATTTGCCATGATAGTCTCAGTTCCATCCTGATATTGGTAACTTTCATATCATCAAGTTACTGATCAACTAGGACATGTTTGTTTAAAGCCTTCCTCATGCTGTTTATATAGTCAATGATGCCAATCTTTTTCATGCCTTTTGAAATCCAGAAGAAAAAAAGGAGTTCCTTACTTAACATTTTTCAAGCCCCCTAATATGGGAGGAACACAGGAGTAGTCTGAGACACCACCTCTTGCCAGCACCTCTCTTTCCTTCACCCAAGAAGTGCTACTCAGTGGCATGACAGAGATGCTACAGGAAGTGAGTTGTTGATGTCACAGGGTATTCAGAATGCACCAGGGAGAGTCCTTGTGAGCCCTGCTTGTGGGGTAGCTCTAGAACCTTCTTTTCTAGATCATTTCTCTTCCCACTGGATTGTTCAGTTCTACTGAGGGAATACAGCCACATAAATAAAAAGGTCATACATGATCCTGGATGAAAAATCAGACTGTATTTTTAAACTTGATAGTTTGGTAGTTTTTAGTGAAACTGGAGGATATTTTCTGTTGCTTATTTCCTTTCTCCTCTTGTCACTTAGTCTGGCTGCCTCTGTTGGTTTTAATCCAGGATATTAAGTTCCCTTAAAAGACCTTTGAGAGGCATCAAAGCAAATGGTACCTTACCCTTGCAAGATGCTGTTGCTAATTTTTCTGGTCATTAGTATAGATATTCTTTCACCTTGCCTCCATATGGATGCTGGTAAAATAAAATTTAAAAAAAGCAAAACAGTATTTTTGTTTTTGTTGAATACTCCTGGGATTTGATTCCTTTGGAATCTCTCTTTTGCTTTCTGTTTTAAAAATATAAGGAATTTGGAGATGGAGAGGAAGGTTCACAGGGGCTTCAAGGACTGAAGACCTACTTTTTCTTCCAAGGTCCATTAATGAATGTATGCAGAAGAGCAGGAGCCAGGAATAGAAGACTTGGTTTCCAGCCACTGTTTTTTGGTGGGCTCCATTGTCTGTAGCTCCCAAACCCACTGTTTGTGTTCACAGCCCTGAGATTGGTGTATCACCAAATGCCACTGTAGTATGCTTAACAATGGCCACCCAAAGGTCCTAATTCCTAAAGTCTGTTAAATCTTTGTAATGTTTTGAATAACCAATAAAAAAAAAAATACCTTGTAAGGGAGATGAGTTTGCAGATGTGATTCAGTTGAGGACCTTGATCTGAGATCATTGTTGATTGGGTATGCCCTAGCAATTTGTTATGACAGCCACAGGAAACTATACAACCACAGCAAATACCTATGGAGGACAATACAGGCAACTCTGTGCAGGGCTGGGGAAAAAGCTGGGAACTTACCGGGAGCCAAGTGAGGAAGTTACCAATTAAAATTTTAGTTTATCAACCATTCTGAAGCCCTTTCTGGTTTTGTTTTGATCAGAAATAATTTTATCAGAGACAAGAAAAAGAACACTGCATTGCTTAAGGCATGAAATTTCTTCACTTTGCAAAGTAAGGATATAAAAATACATCAGTTGTGTCAAAGAAGATGGTTATTTGGTAGAAAAATGAGTTGTTTGCTAGGCAATTCAGAGGGGAAAGCGAAGTTTGATTTTAAATAATTAAATATTACTGAAAGCATCTCTGAGAGTACTTGAAATATATTTATTAGAATTCATAGCCATTCTGTTTTCATTTTACATTTTACAAAAAAATTGAGCATGAGAGGTGCTGAAGACCTTTCCCTAAGGACACAAGAAGGAAATGATATATCCTGCTTGTGTCATTAGTTGCTGGTTAGTTTTTATTCTTTTAGAATCTTTAAGACAGCTGCATGTTGGATAGTCATGGTCAGCTCTGCTTCTAGGCACAAAATATGTGGCACACAGTCAATGGGTGAGATTAAACCAGCCTGACTGCTTGTATCTTTGATCACCCTTTGGCTAGTCCTCACTGCTTTCATCCCTGTTGTCTGGGAGGCTTGCTCACGACATACTTTATCCATGTGAGTTGGATATTGAAAACATCTGGGTGGATGGCCTCATTTTGCTTGCTACATCTATCAAAGGTAGGTACTAGATAGGGCCTAGGAGCTAGATGCTAGGGAGCATACAGATATATAATTAAAGATGCCATTTCCAAGACCACAAATGAAGATACACTGTATGATAAAAAAGATTTTTGAGCCACAGCTAGTGAGAATGGCAAGAAGTAGTCTACAAGATAGTATCTGGATATCAAAATATTCAGAACATTGGTAATACATTTTATTATGGCTGTTTTCTCAATTTTGCTTGGTTGTCTGTTTCTATTGTTCTTAAGTACAAGGCAGCTCTGGATTTTTTCAAAAAACATTGAATGCCTGATTCAAGTTTAATCTATTAATGGTTAATGGGACTCCATACCAAGTAGGATGGCTTTCCAGAGTAGTACAAGTCTCCATGTCAATAACCACTGGAAGAGACAGGTAAGATGACTAAAGTTCACTGAGCGGTACTGACATGAAGCACTGCATCTCAAAGAGGGCCCTTCTTGTGGGGTGGGGCTTTATAGTGCTCTGAGGTGAAGGTAGACTGGAGACCTCTGGGGACAACTATTGGTGTTTAGGCACAGGAGAACAAGGTAGTGTTTTTTTTTTTTTTTTCCCCTCAGTTTTTAAAATTGCATTGTAATTACACATAATGGTGGAATCTATTGTGGCATATTCATACATGAACACAATATAAGCTAGTGTTTTGTAAGGAAAGGGAGAGTAGAGCTGGGTAGGTCAATAGAAAGTTAAACAGAAAACAAAGTTGGGATCACATTACAAAGAACAGGGGAAAGAAAGTACTAACTTCTTTGAATTAACTAACTTTACCTGTGTACCAGCTCTTTTAATAATCACAGTTAACACTATAATGGAGGCTACATATGTTAAAGAGAGAATGCTCAGATGGAAAAACAATTTAGTCAGAGTTGGCTCAGGCCAAAAAAGAAAATTCATCACAGGATCCCAAGAAAAAAGAGCACAGCTAATGTGGAGTTTTACCTACCCAGGGTCTGATAAACTGTAAGAAAAGGACAAGAGTATAATGTACAGATAACGCTGTCAGGAAACCTGTGAGTGGCTACTGAATTGGACAGAAAAAAGAATTTATAATCCCTAGAACAACTGTTAAAATCTAAAACAAAGTAGAGATTGAAAACTGACAAATTGGAATTATTTAAAAATTATAATTGGATGAGTAAATAGGGGTGTAGATACATGGTCATGATTTCATAATTGTTGAAAAGTAGGTTTTGGATGCAGGGTTTCAATATACTATTTATCTTTGTAATAGTATAATAAAAAGTTAGGGGAAAAATACATTATGCAGAAACTTAAAAAGGATCATTGATCCCGTTTATTCCATTCTTTATATATTCCTAACTGGATTCTCCATGCAATACAAGCAAAGTTTCAGACTTAGCACTACTGAAACTAGTCCAGTTGATTAAAAATCCTGAAGCTGGGAACCTTGCCTAGCAATTTTGATTTAGTAGGTGTGGAGTAGGATCTGGGTACCTTCCTTTCTACACGACTCCAGTGACACTGATACATGTTTGGAAGTTTGGAGAGCATAGTTTTGAAGGATAGATTCTATGGGATGTCACGCACAAGCTGACCTTATTCATCTCTATACATGGCTTGGTTACCTCCCTGCAAGAGCATGACGACAGGGAACTTAATGAATAATTTTGACTACATCAATGTTTTCTGAGGCATTCTGTCATTCATTTTTATTTTGTACCTTCAGCATAGTGTCTTTTTCCTGGGCAGTTGATTTCTTAGAGTGTACATTGCCATTTTAATTGCTTTAGTTTCAAAACATAAACCTCCCGGGTATGTTTTCCCCATTTAACAAATTCAATCTCCATATTGGGTCAGCTTCACAGGCAGGTGACCTGTGTAGTTGCACAAGAACCCACACTTGGAAGGACCTCACATCTGGTTTTCTGCTCTTGCCTGACTTATCCTTGAATTTGTGTTCTGTAAATGAAGTTTGCTGCAATAATGGAACAAAAAACAAGGGATGTGTTTGTCCACTGTTCCTTAGTGCCTCATGCACAGATAGCCTTTAGAATGCTCTGAGAACACAGGATTCCTGAGGATCCATAATGTGGCAGAGCTCAGAATAAAAGCAGTGAAACTTATGTAACTGAATACAGAGTGCTGGAAGCTCCAACAAGTCATGCTTTCCATTTGAACCAGACTTGCTAAAACACAGAAAAAAGGCAATGATACGCTAAGAAACACAAATAACCAAGGAACCCCATCATATACATTCTTTCTCATGTTGTTTCCCTTTAGCTAACTACTTGTGCTGAAAAGGATAACAAAGAAGAAAAGGAAAACATAAAGCAGTCCATACTTCCTTTTTTAAGTCCTGTATTCATCAGTAAGCTAGAGGTAGAGTGTGTTAAAATATGCACATATCAAGAAGGGAAATACTGATTGAATTTTGTGTGATTTTTCTGTTCTGGTAAGATTAAAATACATATGCACATAGTGTGTATATATATATATATATATATATATACACACACACACACACACACACACACACACACACACACGTTTGGGAAAAGGAAATTGTGTAAATTTGGTGATTCTACATGGGTAAATGCTTTTATATTTGCAATTAAAATTCACAATATAAAAAAGAATGGTAAAATGCATACTAATTTAAAAATTTTAATTTTCCTTATAACAGTATTAAGGAGCAAACAGAAAACATCACCATAACAAGTTGTAGGAAACCATGGAAGAAAGGAAAAGCACATTTTAGAGCCTTTAATGGTAGTTTTTCTGGTTTTTGAACAAGAGGTTCACATCTTCATTTTGTACCGAGTCCTGCATATGATGTGTAACCAGCTCTGCTTTTTCATCACTCTTCCTTCTGAGGCAGGTCTTGAGCTTTTCTTTATCCTAACTGCCTTCCTTCTACAGTCTTTGGAAGACTCCCATTGATTGCCACTGGTTTGAAGGGCACCATTGCTCTCCTGGTTCCTCTGTTTCACTTATGGAATCTAGAACTGGACCAAAACTGAACTGGTCCTCCAGTGGGCTCCTCGGGTACTATAGGAAGGACATCTATGGCAATGAAGAATGACATGCCTTCTCATTTTCCTTCTAACCTTGTCTTGAAGAAGCAGTCAAATGCTGGACTGGTGCTGTTGGACCTCCCTTGAATTGCTGCACATTTATAAATGCTCAAAATGTAATAACCTAAACAATTAATTTAAAAGGGGTAAAACACTTAAATTAGGGAAAATTTGACATAGGCATGTACTTGTTAAAAAACAAAAACATTTGTATGTCCAGGCTGAATTATATAAATGGTTAGCTATGGAACTGCAAAGGCCAGAGGTGCTGTTATTTTAAACATTTTCCATTAGAAGTGAGCCAGAATAGCTGTCATGCTGGCATATTTAAAGCAACTGAATATGCTGTTAGTGTGTATTTTCTTTTGGGGAGGCAGTGTTGGGGATGGAGCCTAGGGCCTTGTGCATGCTGTGAAAGTGCTCTACCACTGAGCCATGTCTCTAGCTCTCCCAAAGACTTTTGAACACTAGTATTTCAAGATTTAGAACCATTACAACAGTGGTGAAGCACCCATGATCCTTGAAGGTCGACTCTTTACCTTGTTTTCCTCAGGGGCTGTGTGTAGTAGATGGAGGGCGATTGAAAGCCTCTTTTTCATATCTATCACTATAATCAGCAATCAAAACAAAAATTTAAAACTTCATAAATACTCAAAGTGGTGTCAGAGTGCAATTGTGGGGACTTCTTTAAGCTCCCTGGTGGGCCATGGAAGAGCAAAGCCCTGGACTGATTAGCAGATTGAGGTCTTCAAAGAAGAGAGTCTAGACAATCATGGAAGAGAAAGTTAGGAAACAATGAGTGAGCCAGTCAGGACTGAAGTGTACAGATGTAGAAGGTCCTGCCTCTCACTATTCAGCAACATCATTTTCCAACCTTTGGAATTTCAGGGAAAAAACTACAGCCACTCAAGGATCCTGAGGCTGGATGGGTGATAGGATTTCCCTGCTGAGAAGTAGAGTGAAGGTTTGCTTGTGCCCACTGTCAGGGCTGCAAAGTTAGAAAACATTCTTAATTGAAAGCCTGAACAACTCTGTAGAAATTCCATTAGATGTACATAGTAGGTAAATTCAGGTTTATCTTGTGTTAAATATTAGGCACATGTGGGCTGGCTAGAGGTCTAATACCCCTACGTGTCTATGGGGAAAATGATTTCTGAATTACAGGAAACTTGCAAAGGAATCTTGGAATTCCATCATATTATAAAGGCTTTCCCATCCTAAGTATGGCCAATGACAAACCAGGGTGGGACTAGACAAGTCACAGCAGGTAGAAAGCTGCTGTTAATATTAACTAGTTTCATTAAAACTCTATGAAGAGTTTTCCAACATGATGCCTGGGTGTTTTTACTTTTAAAAGGTTAGACTAAAGTACAGAAATACATCTCAAATTTTTGGCAAATGTGTAAACATCACAAAATGGAAAGCAAACTTTAAGAAACTAAAGGAAAATGAACAGAGTGAAATGTATTCATTAAGAACATACAATTGAATCTTCTAAAGTTTTTATGAAACACCGCAACCCATTAAGTTTGGGTATCATCAACAAATGAAATTAAATAATCTGAGTATGAAAATATTCTACTGCAGTGTTGTCCAAAACAACTTTCTGCAGGGCTGGAGTTGTGGCTCAGTGGTAGAGCACTTGCCTGGCATGCGTGAGGCCCTAGGTTCGATCCTCAGCACCACATATAAATAAATAAAGATCCACTGACAACATAAAAAAATTATATATAAAACAACTTTCTGCAAAAAATATGTTCCATATCTTTCTACTGTCCAATATTTAGTAGCCATGTGAATACTTGAAATGTGACTAATGCTACTGAGGATATGAATTTTTCATATAATTTTTTATGCCACATGTGACTAGTTGCTACTGATTGAACAGTGTAGTTCTAATGCTTCAAGAGTTAAAATCAGGGGTTTTTTGGAGGCCTTTTCTAGCTAAGAGATTGAGGGTTGGGTACAGATAGAAAGGAAAGCTCAATAGACCTCTCTGGTCCCTTAAAGAACTTAAATTCACAGCTTTTGGAGGCAGGAACAGGAAAAACCCACTGTGAAGAACTCTTGGGGATAAAAAGTCAGGATGCCCTTCGAACCCCTGGCTAATGTTGGAGGCAGGGGGTGGATAAAATGACTGAAATCTTGGTCATTTGGGAAGATGCCTACAGTTACATGCAAAATCTGAGGTTGGGGCCATGTGTGCATGGAAATCACTGCTGTAGGGCTGGTGGAGAGCCGATAGTGGGGGGGGTGCTCACTTCCGGACAGGGTTTCCAGGTCCAGAGGAGGGTTTAGAGGTAGTAGGACCCGAGGGCCCTTTCTGGCCACCTGCAGGCTGCACAGCTGCTTTCTTTTTTGGAATTAAGGGCTTGTTCTTGCTCTTAAACACTTTGCTAGGATCCAACTTGTTCACAAAGGAGTCGGTCTCTTCCGTGAGCAGATCTGTGTTGTAGGTGATAGGTTTATACATGCTGAACCATTGCTGGAAGGCAGAATTGGGACAGAGGGTCACAATCCAAAGGAACAATGCTATTCTTTGTGCTCTTTAGTGGGGGCATAGGGTTTGAAAGCTGAGGACACAAGAGTACAAAATCTGAAACTCGTATCAATTGGTAAAATCCATGCACAAATCTAAAACCAAAAAAAATGCCAAATTGAGCACATGTCTGGTCCCAAGCATTTCAGATAAGATATGAAAAACTGCCTTGAATAATCTATTAGATCTTTATTTATGCAAAGTGAAAACTTGGCCAGACACAATGTTGCTTTATGAGGCAACACTAATAACCTCTAAATAAATGTAGTATGAAAACTAAGACCTTGAGTATGCTGTTTTCTTCTTGATCTAGGGACCAGTGTCCTTCCACCTGCCCTTGAAGTAGCAGTCCCCACCAGCACCATTTCCCCAGGGGAAGTATGACAAGAGGCTGGTGCAGCCTTCCTAATGGAAGATGTGTTAGTGCTCTCTTCCTTACTGGCTTTCTAAGCTGCTGAGGGCAAAGGGCATTGCTGGGAGCCATTAGCCAAGTAGGTATGACAATTTCCTTGCCAGCATACCCCCATGTTGCTTAGTGGAAGGTGACCTTGCTCAAGGACCAGGGCGGATCCTGTTTAGGGTGTTCCCCATTTAGGATAATCCGAGTTTAGGGCATTGCCGATTTAGGAAGATTATTCCTGCCGGGAATAGGGCGTATCCTGCTGCCTGAGTTCCTCTTGAGTTCTTAGGGATTCAGACAGTATTTTTGGGAGACAGAAGCCCAGTGGAGGTGTGGATTTGGGCAGAGAACGTGGATTTCCCCAGAACGTGTTTGTAGATGGCCGGTGTGAGATCGGGAATAAAGAATTGCTGTTTGAATCTACAAAGCTGTGAGTGGCTCGTGATTTGTGCCCAGCCAGACTGCGGCAGGGCATCTTCATTTATTGACTTTTCTTTGATCACAACCAACTCACAATGTTTACCTGATGGAAGGTGTCAGTATGGGATATTTGAGAAAAATGAAGCTTTCTCAATAAACATAGTAATATAGTGCCAGAGATGAGTCCCTAATTTCCTGCTAATTTAGTGCTGTGAGAAACTACCATCAAGGAGCCCAGACCAGCTCATTCTAGTCAAAAGTTCTTCTTGCCACACTGGGTGTTTTCAAACCAGGGATTGTAGCAGTATTACTTGTCATCTCTATGTTTGAAATGGTGCCCAAATGTGTGGTATAAATGAGTCAATCCATTTGACGGAACACTTGATAGTCATTAGGACAAGGCAGCTCTACCTCAACTGATGATGGACTGTTTAGTGAAAAGTACAATGTGAATAGTACATTATACTTGTGATTTAGCAAAAAGGAACCAAAAATCACATGCTTGCATGTGTTATATGCAATGAGTATCTCTGGAACCTTACATAAACTGGTATCCATGGCTGCCTCTGTAGAAGTACACTGGGAGAACAGGAAAAAGAGATTTACTTTGCACTCTTCTGAGTACATATATTTGCCAATCCAAAACAATCAATTAGATGTAAGCCCCCGGTAACAATCAAAGATGGAAACATCCCAGGTAATTCTGAGGGTCAGCTATGTTGGGAGTCACTTGACTAGATCAATATTATGTGACACTGTCTACTTAACACTGTAATCAGACGCCTTGCTTTAAAAACACGTTTCCTGGGTTCTACCCCAGACCTCTTAAATGGGGAAGTTGAGAATCTGCAATATAATCATTTCCTCAGAAGTTTCTGATACACATCATACTCTGAGATGATAGGCGTTCCCCCTCCCAGTCCTTACCTTGGCCTGTGGGCTAATACCATAACTGGTGAAGGCATACTGCCACTGGGGCAGGCCCAGATGGGTGATAAGCAGGCGATAATAGGCAGTAAAGGTATCTGTGAGAAAATGCCAGTATAATGCTCTGTCCAGAAACCAGATCTCAGTGTCTTGGGCTGATGCTAAAATAGTAGACAAAGGAAGTAAGTTAACACTTATTTCCTTGTAACCATAAATTAGTCAATATATACTCACGATTTAAAAAAATTCAATAGTAAAGGATATAAAATAAGGTAAAAATTCCATTTTTTCCTTTTCCAACCTCCTAGTCACATTTTCCAGTGGCCGTTTTTACAAATTCAGCCTCTTTCTATCTGCTGAGCACACACTGTGGTCTCAACTTTCCTGATGGAGGCAAACTCTGAATGGCTCAGGCTTTTTTGGAGGTCTTTCTTGGGAGCCAGAAATGCTGTGAAAAACTAATATAATAGAATCTCTGATGTTCTGGGTGACAGAGGCATTATCATACCAGCTCCTGCCTTACACCTGTTTCTGACCTTCCAATCTTATTAGCTCACTGGTTCATCTGTTGTCTGTACAGCTATAACATCTCTCTAAGAGGCCTACATTATCTGGTCTCTTCCTTTTTCAAAACTGCTTATGGTCATAAAATATTTTCATTTGAATCTCTCCAGTCTAAGTAATCCAGAATGATAGACCACTGTCTTCCACATTATGTCTCAATTTCTTTGCTTGGCTTTCTAAGCTCTGCATGAGAGAGAACAGTTAGCCTTCAGGTTTCATCTCTATATCCCCTAGATGGTTCATGTAGAGCACTAACTTGGAATAACAATTCCATGACATGGTTTTTGCCACTCCCTGCAGTATCTAATTCCAACTATAGTTCAAGATGCAGCTCAAAATCTGTTTGCAAAGATTCTTCAAGTTGGAGATAATCTCTCCTTCTCCCAGAGGTAAATCCTGGTGTCTGTACATTCTCCCCCATCTACTGAAGATGGCTTGCCCTTGTCCAGTTCTGTAGTTTCAGTCTCAAGGTCTCAACTGCCTTTGGGTCAGAGGACGGGGTAGCAGTTATGCTCAAGGGCACAGAGCCTCACTATCCACCACTGGCCCCCCTTTCTAATGATTTCCCATCTGGAATTTTGAGGTCTAATAAATCAGGTTTTATTATTATTAACTGGCCTAGATACAGAAGTATGAAACAAAGATAATGTATTTCCTGTATGTTTACTAAATGTATGAGCTTCCAGGGATGGGTCTATAAACAGAAGGACTGTTTCTTTTAGTTTATCTCACCTATTATCTGTTGACTGTTTTGTAGTAATTCACATATGAAGATGGCTAAAGAAGACTAAAAATTAGCCTACAGGGGGTGCTAGAGAGGGCCAAAAGGGCTTTCTAAGTCTTGGCACACAGAAAATCTAGAAGCACCTCAAGAAGCCAGGGAGGTATGTGTCTTTTGTGTGATGGCTGACAAGTAGTCAGGCAAGATCACACCCAGACTAGAAGACTACAGCATCCCATTGTGATTCTTACCTGGCTTCCCACTTTTGTAAACAAGGCAAACCTTCCCATTCCCACTGCATGAATCCAGCTCAAATATCACACTGCGAGAGTCAAAGTGAGGCTTCTCTGGCTGGTCCTCACTCGCTGTAAACAAACAAACTCATCTCAAACATACTATTAAGTAGTATTTTCCAAAAAAATTCCATAAATTCCTGATCTCATTGATGGATTAGGCCTTCTGTCTGGGCTGTCCTATTACCCATAGATATTGTCAGAGAATTTGGGGGAAGGTAACAGGAGGACCTGAGTTTCTTGGGAGTGGTACCGCATAAAGTCAGAAAAAGTTGAAAGACCTGACGTTGACATTGTTTTATTCTTTTTTCAGGGATTGTTTATTATGTAAAAATAGGATATCATACACATTATCTGAATCTTGCTTTTTATACAATAATACCATATGGAAAACCCTTTAAGTAACTGATTCATTCTTTTAGTGGCTGCTTGATGGTTTGTGGGAGTCTATTTCTCCTATTGATAGGAATTCACCTTATCATCATTCTGCTATGAATTCTAAAATAATTATGACTGCACATGTTCTGGTGTTTTCCTTATGCAAAGTAGGTTTCTTGTAATAGAATGGACATTGTCAGATTGCTTTTCATAAAAGGTCCTTGCTTTTGAAAGACATTTGCAATAGGTACAGAATTCTAGTTTTAACATTTCTTTCTTCACTTGAATTATTTCTAAGTAGACATATATCCTTTGCTCCTTGTATGTAATCTGGCTTTTTCTTCTGGTTGCTTTTAAGATTTTATTTTTTATTCCTTGTTATGGTTTGGCTCTGGAATCTCCCCTAGTTCATGTTGAATGCCTGGTCCCCAATGTAGCAAGGTTCAGAAAGGCTTTTAGGAAATGACCAAATGATGACAGCTGTAACCTCATCAATTGATTAATCCATTTGATGAATTAATAATGTGAATGGACTACTGGGTGTTAATTATAGCTAGGTCACTAGGGGTGTGCCCTTGAGGACTGTATCTTGTCCCTGGCTCCTCTCTCTGCTTCCTGGCTGCCAGGAGAAGAGCCGTTTTCCTCTGCCACCATGTTACGACTTCATTTCAGGCCCAGAGCAATGGAGTAAGCCAACCATGGACCGAACCTCTGAAACCATGAGCCAAGATAAACTTTTCCTCCTCTCAGTTGTTCTCATCAAGTATTTTATTCAC
Organism: Callospermophilus lateralis; assembly: GCF_048772815.1. Taxonomy (NCBI): domain Eukaryota; kingdom Metazoa; phylum Chordata; class Mammalia; order Rodentia; family Sciuridae; genus Callospermophilus; species Callospermophilus lateralis. The sequence continues at coordinate 34,607,150 of NC_135321.1, read as the reverse complement.
AGCAACAAAAAACTAATACATCCTCATTTTGAGCAATGTAATTATAATGTTTTTTGGTATCACTTCATGTTTCTTTTTCCTGGTCTAATGAGCTCAGTGAAAATATCAGTTTATAATTCCATCAAATTAGTAAATCTTTGAGTCATTACATCTTCAAGTATTATTATTTTCTGACCCCAATCCCTTCTTTCACAGACTCTAATCACACATATACTATACCATTTGTTACTCCCCAGTGCACAGATGTTCTTTTTACTAACTTTTTTTTTCTTTCTGTTACTTTGGATAGTCCCTATTGCTGGGTTCTCCATTCTTCTGCAATCTTTTCTTTTTGCCACCGCTAATTTCGTCCAATGTATTTTTCATCTCAGACCCTAAACTCCAAAAGCTAAACTTGGAATACAGAGTTTCCAATCTGTACTTTCAAAGACATACAGAATAAAGTTATAATAACTTTTAATATCTATAATGCTAATTCTAAAATGTGTGTCAATTCAGGGTTGGTTTTGATTAACCCACTTTCCTCCTTGTTATAGTTGCATTTTTTTTTTTTTTTGCATGCCTGATCATCTTTGATTAGGAGCCCAAAAGTGTTAATTTTACATTGTGGGGTGCTAATGATTTTTATATTTCCATAAATACTCTTGAGCTTTATTCTTAGACATAGTTACTTGGAAACAGATACTTTGGGCTTTGCTCTTAGATTTGACAGGCAGGATCAATGTAGTGTTTATCTATAGCTAATTATTCCCCTTTCTAAGGCAAGCCCTTCCATGTACTTTAATGCTTTGTGAATCATGAGGCACTTCAGCTTGCTTAGTCTTCTTGGTCCTTTATGAGGACTAGACATTGTTACCTCTAGTTATCTTCAGTGGTTTTTGTCATTGGCCTTGGGCAGTTTCTTCATCACATGTGTCTATCAGTTCTTTGCTGAAGACTCAAGGGAACCCCTCATAGAATTCTGGAATTCTCTCTTTAATCGGCTCTCTGTTACTTAGTCCTATGAATTCTAGCTGCCTTAATCTATCTGGGTTCACAACTTTGTCATCTCAACTTGGGGAGAACAATGGTCCCTGCCTGGGTTCTTCTTTCTATCCTGTGGACTGGGAACTCTCAAGGAAGTAAACTTGGGAAATTATACGGCTCACCATGATTGTTTCCCATTGCTCACAGCTCACTGTTCTTTGTTGCCTAATGGCAATGTCCTAAAAACCACTTTGTATATCTTGTCTAGGCCTTCCTTTAACTGCTGTGCCAGGTGGGAAGAGAAATTTGGCCTCTGTTACTCCTGCCTGGATGAAATCAAAAGTCTAGACTGGAGATTCTGCCAAAATTTTAGCAGCCCTGCATGATGCTAAAAGTTGGGGCAGGGGGTGGGGGTGGGGTAGTCTGCCCTTAGGTGAAAAGCTGTAAAAAGAGCAAATTCCTGCAGTGAGGTTCCCTTCTGCTAAGTGTAGTTTTACACTCCAGTCTTTGCCTGATTTTGGCTATTCTCCAGACCTTTCAGGTAATTGTTTTAAATGTTCTTCTGGATTGTAGAGTATTAATTACCTTAGAGCATAAGGTCACCATTTGAATCCCCACCCTCCACCTCAAATCTCAGTACCACTGTTTCAGTTCCTCCCCTAAATTTTAGTTTGGTTTTAACTCCATGTATGCATTAGCATCTTGATGTGTGGTTTATACCTGGGAATACTGGTGGATCTCTTAATGGGACCTGTAATTTATATTGGTTCTTGTAGCAGAGTTTTGTATCTAGTTATATTTTTAGTAGAAATTATTTTTTTGAAAAGTTATTTACAAAAACAATTTGGGACCTAGAATAATGTCACTCCCTCTAGGGTGGATTTTTCCCTTTATATAAAAGGATTTTTTTGGGGCTGGGGTTATGGCTCAGTGGTAGAGTGCTCGCCTTGCATGTGTGAGGCCCTGGGTTCGCGCCTCAGCACCACATAAAAATAAATAAATAAAATAAAAGTATTGTGTCTATCTACAACTAAAAAATAAAAAAAAAATTAAGATTTTTTTTGAGATATAGTTCACCTATTTTAGCATTCACTCATTTAAATTGTACAATTCAGTGGTTTTTTAGTATATTTACAAAGTTGTGCAATCATTACCATTATTACAATTTTGGGACATTTCTCTAGAGTGAATTTTTATTTGCATCTGCCATTCTCTGAGATTAATAACCTAGGATTAACTATGTTCAGTTTGGGGATTTAATACTTTCTGGATCACATAAATAACTCACACCGAGCTTCAGTCCATGTGAGTAACAGTTACTTCTGGTTCATCCTTGCTCCTGGGGTTCAGGTTTTCACTATTCCTTTACAAAGAGCATGGTCCCATCTTTTCCAGGCCCTAGAATCCATTTTATTCCCCTTGCTCATAAATGAGTCAAATTCTCGACCTTTCAGCAGTCTTTCTTCCTCCTTTGAAGAGACAGTGTACCTTAGATAAAAGCAACTCCACAATCATCTTCCCTGGATTTCTGTCTTCTTCTGGATGTTGATCTGATACCATACCTTAGCATATTGTTAGCTCTTTGATGCTTTTAGGAAAACAATTGTTAAATTTTGTCCTGCTTTTAAGTCTTCAGCAGGAAGGCTGCTCTGAATAATCTGCCATTACCAGAAGAGGAAGTCTCTTCATCAGTTTAAGAATGTTTCTGGAAGATAATATACAGGTAAGTTTTGCTTTTGCTTTTTTTTTTTTTAATCAATTTAGTAGTCTCTATCTTTCAAAAGAGATTTAATCCCATAAAATTTATGTAATGATTGATTTATTCCTCTCATCTTTATGTTATATATCTTAATTATTAAGTCACTTCCTTTTCTTCTTTTTCTTTTTTAAATTCCTGTCATTCAACATTTCCCTTATTAGACTGGAAATTTTAGTGGGACATAGTGGCACAACTCTATAATCACATTAGGAGGATGACATGTTTGAGGCCAACATGGCCAACTTAGCAAGATCCTGTCTCAAAATACTGAGATGATGAGTTTATTCTTATCTACCCCAGACAAAATAGAGCCAGCAGGTCTTGAAAGAGTGTGGGCCTCACTCATGCTTGTGTGTAAGAAATAGAACTATACAAGGACTTCCTAAAGCCCATCAGGAATTCCTTCGCATCCTAGATGCAGCTCAAACTCATATACTTTGCTCTCTATACACTTATTTTATGTTATCAAGGTTTATTTCAAGAAATTATTCAAGACTACTGAAATTCAGATAAGACAACTGCCTAGCAATGGCTGTCTCCACCAATGGGCTAATACCAACTGCTATAATGACTGGATACCAAAGAACCTTATTTCAGGTAAACTTCTCCTTTGGGTCTTTAAAAGCCTGCCCTTACCTCAACCCCTCTGGGTGCACTTACGGCTTTCCACAGCCTCTGCATCCCACATTGGAATTTCCCATTACTCATTCCCAAATAAATGTGATTTTTCCAAGAGCCATCTGTCTGTATTTTAGGTTGAGACCTGATTAGATTACCTTTGTTTTTTGATAATTAGATCCATGACTTTCTTTATTTGAAAACAATATACCATCATTTCTCTAACCAAATGGGATATACAAAATTCTAAGATGATTCCCAAGATTACTGCCTTCTGGCATATACATCTCACATAATCCTTTCCTCTGAGGGTGGTTTAGGACCTGTGAATACGATGGGCAGTCATTCCCTGGATTGGGCTACATTAAGAAAGTTCACAGCACACTGGGAAGAAATTTTCCTGCTGGCTTAAAAGCTGCCATGATGTGGAAAGGGACATATGGCTTATATCTGAGGGCAGCCTTAACTTGCTTGGAGTGAACCCTGGCTGAAAGTCAGGATTAAAATAGGAACTTAAGTCCCACGTTGCAAGAAACTAAAAGCAGTCCACTACAGTGAGCCTGGAAGAGACCCCAGTGCCTCCAATGAAATCAGTCTCAGCCAACATTATTTCAGTCACTAGGGTTCAGCTTCAAATAGTTGCATTCTCTGCTTGGCCAGCTGTCAGCTCCTTAAGAGGACCTAGCTGACCTGCAGTTTTATTCTTGATTCATAGAAACTTCTAATAAATAAATAAAACTGATAATAAATTTGTGTAGTTTTAAGCTATTAGATTTGTAGCAATACGTTATACAGGAATAGAAAACTGGCACACCAAAGCTGTTTTCCCCAGCAAGTTGTTGTTGTACTTATTTCCTAAAGTAAAATAAGATCTTTCATTTGCTACCCCTTCCCTTTTCTCTCAGTTATCCATTATGAGGACCACTGAAACCACTGTTTTAATTTGACATTTTTTGGTACTTTGTTACAATAGCCCTAAGTGGCTTAACAGAAATTTATGGTCTGAAATCAAAGTATCCAAAGAATATTCCTCTGAGGGCTGTGGAGAAGAATCTCTTCCATACCTCTCTCCTAGCCTTTGGCTGTTTACTGGAAATTTTTGGACTTCTTGTAGAGGAATTGCCCCTACCTCTGCCATCATCTTCAAATGGCATTCATCCAATATATGCTTGTGTCCAAATTTTCTTTTTATAAAGCTCACCCTATTCCAGTAAGATCACATCTTTTAATTAAGTCTGCAATTTAGAAATAAGGTCATATTCTAAGGTACTGAGATTTAGGACTTAAATATATCCTTTTTTGGGGGTGGGGGAAGGGGGCAGAATAGGATTTAACCTAGAATACTTTAACTGTCCTCTCTCCTCACATTTGAATTAAACTGAAGTGGGATAGCACTTTTTAGAATATTCTTTGCACTATGCTCAAGAGTTCTTATGTAACACATTTTGAGCCCTTACAACTTCCTTCTTATAACCTGAGGTATATTTAGTCTGTGAACATAGGACTCTTGATTTTCACTCCTTTTTCTCTTGGTAACCTAGAAATGTTTTTTCACCATCTTCTAATTCCCACTGATATTTCCACTGATGTCTGATTACTACTCCTGTACAATTTATTCTTTTTTTATTTTTAAAAGATGAACACAATATTTTATTTATTTTTATCTGGTGCTGAGGATCAAATCCAGTGCCTCACATGTGTGAGGCAAGCTCTCTACTGCTGAGCTATAATTCCAGCCCACAATTTATTTTTTTTGACTAAAAGCTTGTCATTTTTTCCTTATCAGGATATGCTTAGATGTTTGGGGTTTTTTATTGCTCTGATTTAGGTTTAGGTTGAATTTTTCCAATTGCAGAGAAATTTTCTTTTGTTAGTATTTATTTATTGCCTTTCCATGTCTTCTTTCTTTGGCCCCTATAATTGCAATGAAAGGTGTCTGGATTTATTTTCTACTTCTCATACTCTCCTACTTTTTTTCCTTAAAATTCACTTCTCTAAAATTTACTTACCTATGTTCTATAATATTCATCGCACATGATTTTTCTGTCTAACTCAGGTGTCAATAATATTTGTATTTTCTTCATTTCATTTAGTCAATTGTTTGAGAATCTTTGTAATTTTTTTTATCTATATGATGTCTCTGTGCTGTCTTAAAAATTTCAAGTGTTCTTGTGCTTTTTGTTTAGATATTCATCTGTGTGCTCTAGCAGTTTTAGTTCTCTGGTTATATATTCTAACATTTCTTCTGATGTCTTCTGTTTGTCTGCTGAGTACCCTGAGAAAAGTCAGTATTTTTCTGTTTACATTTTAATGAGACTTAGATCTAGTTGTTAGACTATTGCAGAAAGCATGAGCCCAGCAGGTGCCAGAAGGCCAAGTGGTCTTTATACCTGTAAGTATATAGGAGCAATATGGTCCCTACCCCTGGCTCAGAACTTATCTTGAGGCCCCTCTACAGAGTACTTCTTTCCTTCCAGACTCACGGGCAGAAAAGACCTAGTCTGTGTAACTACTTCTTTGCCTTTTAGAGAAACCATATCATACACTTATTAAACCAATGTGAACTTTTCTTACTGCTGGGGATTCCATAGCTTTGAGTGACAGGCTTTTTCTTGGACTCATCACTTTCCAATTTTTGTCTCTGGACTCCTGTTGCACTGTTCTTCATTTGTTTGTCCAGTGGAGGGAGAAAGCCTTACATCAGTTCCTTCTGCCAGAGCTTAAATAAACCCCCAAGACCTAGACGCTAGCTGTCTACTCACTATCCATTCTTCTTTTCTTTCGTAAATCCCAATTCTGCTTGAGGAGGTAATACTGCACAAATAAAAATATCTCCCAAGACTTCTTCAGGTCTAGTTGTCAGACTATGGGTGGCTTTTTGACTCTGTTCTGACCAAGGGCTATTGGGAGAGACTTCTGAGAAAAACTGGTTTCCAGATAAAATGAGGAGAGATTTTGCCAAGGGCTTTTTTTTTTTTTTTGGCCATTGTTCTTTGTTTTTTTACCCTTCCTCTTCCTGTCAGAAACACAGACTTGAACTGGGAGGTAGAGCCCACAATACTCAACCATGAGGATGAAAACCATACCAAAGGCTGGTGCTGCAGGAAGTGAGAGGGAAACTTTCACATTCTCAAGCAGCAACTTCAACCTAGTTCCAAATTTCATGAGAGAAATTAACCACTATTTAGTTTAATTACTGTAACTGAGTATCTGTTATAAGCAGCTAAATATTCTGATAGAAGAAGCCCTCACTTGAGGCTTTAGCAGCTAATAATCCTATGAGCCATTTCACTTAGAAGTAAAAAAGAGCTTTAAAGGTAGGAATGGAGAGGAAAGGGGCTGTATTTAGACTGTCATATTCCCTGAACCCCCCTGATACTTAAGTACTAGGTGAAGCTTAATTTGTAACATTTATTCACTCACTCAGCATGTACTCATTAAGTGCTTACTGTGTACTTGGTACTGAACCATGAGGAAACAAAACAAAGATGCCAACCTTGATTTGCTTCATTAAAATTTCCTTTGTTGGTATAGGCTGTTGCTGCTGCTGCTGTTTTAACCTTATTCCCATGGTTCTAAGGAGCTATGAGTGGGAAGGGTTTTGGTTTAGTGAAATATAATACAGTGCCACAACCTCTTCCCATGGTCCTCAATATTATGAAAGGGAAGCAAGGAGGTTCATTTCTAACCCAAAGCAGAAGTTCCTCCAGATACCTTCGTATGTATCATCCTCCAGGTCTGCCAGAGTTGGTGCATTAGGAAGTGAATACATGGAAGACTGGTTGAGCTGAGTCAGTTTTGAGATGCTGTTAATTGTCATGCTGCCCAATGGAATGATGTGCTCTATGGAGACATTAAAAAGAATGACAAAAAGTTGACAGCCTAGTTATAATGGTCATCATAAGCCCAGCTATTGTTGGTCACATGACTGAGGCATTTGATGAAAGGTAGGAAGAAGAGGATCAGTCACCACCTGGCCCTAAGCACCGGTCTTTCATGCAAAACAAAACAAAACATGGAATCAGGGGCCACAGGCAATGAACAGTCCCTACTACATTAGGGTATGGCTACAGAAAAAGTTTAGAAAGGGATACTCAAGAAGTTAGAAAATATGAACTTAGGAACCTCATTTGAAGAGTAAATGACTTAAAAAATATTTCCACTCTCTCTTGCCCTTGTTTAACCAATATGCTGCATAAACAATTATACTTTACAAAGGAGAAACAGCTTTTGATTATATACTGGACTTTTCTCTTATTATAAACTTTCATGATGGAAAATATCTCTCATCATTTTCCCTTACTCAGTGGAGAGAACTGGCAGCCCTTCTCACTTGATTCTAGTCTTCTGTGATTAGGGTATAAATAAGGAACAGGAAGACTGCATGTTTTCCTTATCTATTGTATAGAATCCTCGACACAGGGTGGCACACAGACTTACAAATCTGACTTCTAGAAAAACTGGAATGATTGAAAGCAATAAAACAGCTGGTATAGACCATGGACTGTTTGAGGAGAAGAGACTACTAATAAAATGCTGGAAGCTGCCTCTACCGTCTTTTCTGTTAACAATGTAAGCTATTTAGTAAAGAATGGGTACAGTAATCATGATAAAAAGACCAGGACTAGGAAGATCAAGTTACAGAAAATATTGCAATATGACCAGAGACTCATTTATAAAATAATCATGTAATATCTCTTCTCTGAGGCAGGCTTGTGAGGGAACTAACCTGCCCTCATAATGTGGGCAGGGAGTGTCTGTCAGTCAATCTAGTCTCTGTCCCCTGTCTACTGCTCCAGATCCCAAAGGCCATGGCCATGGTATAAGGGAAGGTACTGGTGGTGACAGATAACTTTTAGGCCATTGAAAAAACAATTCTAAGTAAAAACTAAAGTTAAATGTTCACTAGTAAGCTATTAGAATTCTGTTTCTCTGGTCAGCTATGGGAGACAGTCATAAAGGCTTCAGGAATCACCAAAAAAAGGTAATTCAGATATGTGGGCAGGAGGTGGAGGCAGGAAAGAAAAGTCAGTTCTGTGAAGCAGAAGTCTCTCCTCCTTTGGGTCAGCAATGGGGAGGTTTAGGGTACTTCCTAAGATCTAAGCAAATATGGGGATGGGGATGTTGCTGGAGTGGGAGGCAATAAAAGCTAACAGGGATGAGGACTGGCAAGTCTGTGTCAGGAATGGGCTGGACTCCGGCAGCTAAATCAGAATTTCCTAGCTTATGAACTTCTTTAAGTCCTCACCTAAATGTGCAGTAGCTGCAAGCTCTGACCTGTACGAAGTTGAGAGTCCCTACACCCATTATGCAAATGTGTTAGTCTAGACACATTTAAAGCAAGATGACATCCTACAAACTGAGGCAGATGGTGACTGAGGCTGAGGTGGTACAGGAAGAGAAGGTAAGGTTCTGATTTGAGGGTTAGAGCACTAAAGTCTTCACAATGGTATGAATAAAGGAAGAGTCTGAAAGAGAGGGACATCTGTTCTCAGGGACCATGGGTCTTTCCTGCAAGGTTACTCTGAGAAGTCTGCTCTAAAGTGAGGCTGGCAGTTCTAGTTTTTTAATAATTAATGTTTTCTTCCACTCTATTCCAACCCTATTTATAGGAAGCCTCTAAATTAAGCTCGCAGGCCAGTACCAGCTAGACACTGGAAAAGGGTAGAAGTAGGTAAAGCACTAGATATCTGTTAGCTTTAGGAGAAAAATCACAGCTTCTGAATGTGGTACTCAAAAACCCAGAAAAACTGTGTAGATTGAAAGACTCATAAGTTGTGAGTTCCCAGAGCTGTCCCACCCAACCTCTCCACCAGGGCAATGTTCCCCAACAGCAAGGAGGATGACTTACCATCCAGTTTCACACTCCATGTCATATGGAAGCCATTGGTCATTAGGTAAAAGTTCTTCAGATCCTCAGGCATCACACAGTTATTTTTCTAGAATCACAAAGCAACCGAGCATGAGGTCGGGGCTAGGAAGGAGGGTGTAGGCCAATGACTCAAATTGCTGGGGGCATGATTCACCATATTCAGATCTCTGAAACAGAAAGACTGATAATTATCTATAAAACTATTTGACAGGTATTGGGGCCTGCAAATGGAGTTATCACCCCCTCCCCTTTGTTTTACTTCACTAGATAAAGCAGATTAGGTGTCTGCTCTGCCACAATATTCCCTAATGGCCAGCTGGAAAAGGAGCTCAAAGGGAACAAGCTGAGGAGACAGGGGAATGTGATGAGAGAGGAGGCCTTAGTAGTCTGACTACATTGGAGCAAGGCAATCATTATCAGGAATTTTAGATCCATTCTCTTATATTACCTTCTGAAATAAATTATTGGACAAATAAGAACATCTTAAAAATAAACTCCTTTTTAACTCTGTCCAAACTTTTATCTTATTGGATCCTTCTAAGTTGTGATACCATTGTGTATGTCAAGTTCACTTTAGATCATACTGTCAGTCAGTTCTAGGCATCCAATGGATGGGGAAGTATTACACAGGAGGAAAATCTGAGTTTGCTTCCTGATTTTTGTCAAGTATGTTGAGTGACCTTGAGCATGTTGTTTTAACCCTATGAATTAAGACTAAATCTACAAAACACTGGAGGTGAGGGCTTGTCAGGAAGTGGACTAAGAAATTATGATTTTAGCTATAGCATCTTCAAGAATGATAAGTGTGAGGACAGTTTTAAGCTTGCAGGTGATTTTAAGCAGTACTTTTAAAAATTATTAAATAGACAACTCATTTTAATGAATCAAGTTTTAAATTTCCTTTAAGAACTAGAATATGAACTCTGATCAGATTTTTTTTTCTCCCTCTTGTTACCACCCAACTCCCAATCTCACAGATGTCAAAGTGAAGGGATTTACAGATTCTTTAGGTTAATTTATTTCCTACTTAGTAAATTATATGGAGTTTGGGGCTTTCTCTTAGTGCCTCCTGTATGGCTACATTCTCTCTTTGCAGAGAGAAAAAACATACATACAGAATGCCTTTTTTCCACTCCCAGGATCCTTGCAAAGGAAGCCTACAGTTAATGCTATTCTGACAAGATTTGTGCTCCTATGCTCCAGAAGATCAGCATCCACTTGAAGATTTTGATCACCAGTACCATCTAGTGGTAGAGATAAGAAAATAGCTACCTATCAGTTTTTTTGTTTTTTTGGGGGGTGGTACTAGGGATTGAAACCAGGGGTATTTTAAAACTTAGCTATATCTCTAGTTCTTTTTACTTTTTATATTGAAATAGGGTCTCACTAAGTTGTCCAGGCTGAACCTCCTGCTTCCGCTTCCTGAGTCACTGGGATTATGGACCTGTATTACTACTTGTAACTACCAACCATTCTTAATGGGGCTTCCATGAGATTCCAGAAGAGAAGGACAGGTAGACTACCTGGCATTGTTCATCTTCAAGTTAGGCTGAAGAATTTCAGTAGTAGTATTTACACATTTGTTACAGCATTTCTTTCAAAATGAAATTTAGTGTTTTATACCAGAATTTTAAAAAATATTCAAAATTCATAAAATAGTAAAAAGTGAAATCAAATAATAGATTTTAAATGCTTATATAAACTTATAAATTGTCAAATGAATCAAATTCATGAAAAACATTATGTCTATACTGTCTGATATAATGGCTGGTAGGACCTGGCCCTGCTGCATATCTTTCTGTCCCATGCACCTGAGGTCCTACAGTGTTTCCGTTCTTTCCTACAGTGTTTAGCTTTTCTGAGTGGGATTTTCAGGATACTGCTGCTTTTGGTGGCTCCTATGCCCTGGCCAGCAATTCAAATTACTGCCAATAAAGCAATATGCCCACTTCGGAGAGCTTCTCTCCATACAGACTTACGATCAGCCTTCTTTTTGGAGGGATGTGGAGGATATGAAAGGGAGAAGGAAGAAAATAGGCAGAAGGTGAATGGAAGAGGGGCATCTTCAGATTGGAGGGAGAATCTGGGCTGAAAATGAAAAAGGGAGAATAACCCTGTTGACCAGAATCTAGAATGACAGCTAACTGCCACAACAGGGTACTGCTCTCTCTAGTCCAATGATGATTCTGTCACATAGCTGCTAATTTCCAACATTTTCCCCTCCTTCCAAGGAGGCTAACTGCCGCAGTCTGGCTGGGCACAAGATCACGAGCCACTCAAACAGGAACAAACTTTATTTGAAATAACCGCCAATACCACGTTCGTGCCCGGGGAGATTCCCGATCCACCCACGCGGCCTTCCGCCGGTCCCTTCCCGGAACCCCAGCGCAAGCTCCTCCCCCGGAATTCCCTCCTACTGCACTTTTCCAACCAATGGGAACTCTCCAGGAGTCCCGCAAGGTAAACAGCAGGAGTCCGGTATCCATATGAATGTAATTTTTAACATAATCATATCATCTCAATGGCTAGCTGGCATCACCTTTCAATCAAAAATGCCATGCATCATATTAATTGGCTGTGGCTCCCAGCAGCTAACTGCAATAGTTTCTTAAGTACTATAAAGAATAAACCATAAACTGTTATTACTTCATCAGTTGTGGGAGCCATCAACTAGAATCCCAGAAAACTCTGATGAAAGCTGCCTGAGCCTGAAGCAAAGTGCTGTCCATTGTCTCCTGCTTATCTTCGTTACTTCTGGACAATCTTGCACTCCACAGTTCACTCCTATTTTAGTGGCAACATCATCTGGGAAGAGAGCTGGATAACAAATGCAGAAATCAGGTCACCAAAGGGACCAGAGGATGGAAATTAGTGTTTCTGGAGGGCTTGTCCTTGCTGAGTAGTTTTCAACTACAGCCAGATGAAGGACTGCCCATGAAACCCACCAAGAAGAACAACTAAAATATTACTGGAAACATGAAGCACTGAGCATAAGTGCATCTAATGAAACTTTTCTTGGGGAGGACAGTCTACCATTTGGAAGGAAAACCTGGTCTGTAGAGGGATGACAGAATTCTCAAATATTCTCAAAGTCCCTCTTAAGGAAAGGTGGAGGGTTCACTAGAAACTATTATTTTGTTGAGTAGGATATAAGAATTTGGGACCAAACCAAACTGCTTAAGACCAAGAGGAGAGGAAGAATACTTTGCTCCAAATCCTTTCTCTACAGCAATATCAGTTTCCCTGTAAAAACACATGGTGTAGTATAGATTTTCCAGGGACACCATGACAGTCTTCAGAACAGTAATGCCTTCAGGCCTAATTAATCATCAGGCATGGAGTTTTACAAGGAGTGGAAGTTGTGGGGTTGGAGGAGAAAGCTTCCTATCTATAGCTTTCTTGCTTTAAAGCTCCTGGGTGTAGTAGTCTCAGGATTGAAATGAAGGACTGTGGAAAAGCAGCCAAGTGGCTGACTCTGACTATTGTGTTTTATCTAATTCATTCATTCATCCAATATTTATTAAGTGTCTGTTATAGAGTAAATACTGTGCTGGGCATTAGAATAAGGAAAGAAGCAATGTATAGAGGTGGCTGTACCAGACACATGGGTTGTTTATACAAATCCACCTTTTTCTTCCTTCTTGACAAAACCCTCATTTTGCTTGAGATAGCATGTGTCTTGTTAAATATTTACTTTTAAGACCTCCTCTGCAGTTAGTGCTTGACATTAAGATGTAAACACAAGTCCAAAGAGGTTTTCAAGAAAACTTTCTATCTCCTATTAAAAGGTGATGGATGTGGCTGAAGACACACCCCTCACCTCTTCTTCCTGCCTTGAGCTTGGACATGATAGGCAGGGCTCTTGGTAATCATCTGGCCACCATAAAGGAAAAGGACAAAAAAGAATTCCAGATATAATGGCTTATCACTGTTAGGGCTGATGAACCAATTCCAACTGTCTACATCAGTACTTACTATCTGCGATCTGGTAAGTGTTCTGCAGCTGTGGGGGCAGGGAACATTAAAGAAGAGAGAGGTAGGACAAAAATCAGAACAGGCAATGCTTTAGAATTCAAGGAAGAAGATTTATGGGTAATTAAGATGGCTCACTAGAGGTGCCTGGCACACTTCTCTCCATAATAAAGGAAGTATCTCAAACACTTCAGTGAAGTGCTAGAATACAGTGGGGATATGGCAAAGACCTTACAGAGCACAGTGATATACAATGGTCTTTAAGCACATGACATCTACCATTCCTTCTCTAGACCAACTCTAAATTAAGAGGGACTTAGCTTGACAGGGAAAGGGTAATAAGCAGGAGGTTATAAGCAATCTTCACTCATGCCATGGCTATCTGAGACATTGGTCTTGGAGAAGCCTGTAGCCCTCAGAGGCCCGGAGCTGAGTTTGGGAAGTTGCTAGCTTACCACACAAGTGCACTATCCTAGAGAAAAAGAGCCCAGCCCCTGACATTGTGCCCTTACCCAGCCCCTACCTAGGCTCCTGTTGCACAGCAACATTTTGAATCCTTTCTACCCAGGGTCCTGTGGAGCAGCCAGGCAGCTATCCCCAGAAACCTGGCTGACCTTGCTTTTTGAACCAGCTAAGTGCCCCACCCACTCACCCTTAGTCCCAGAAAGTAGCTGGGGAGCCCACCTTGAATGGCTCAGCCTAGAGGTCTTGGGAAGCAGACAGGTAGCTCTGCCCATCTAGAAGCTGGGGTGGGCAGGAGAAAGTCTTATCTGACTGGCTTGGCTCACTGAGGCACCCCAGGAAGCTGATGGAAAGCCCTACCCATCCTTCTGCAGCCCCAAGAAGCAGCTCAATAAACTGGTACCAGAAGCTTGGCCTGTTAAGGTACTGAGAACCAAACAAGTGACCCTGCCCATTCCCCTTGGTCCTGGGAAACAACTGGAAAGCCCTCAGAGCAGGCTGGCCTAACAAGGCCCTGCAAAGTCACCTGTGTGGCCCCTCGGATACTGACAGGTACTTGGTCTGAGCCCACTAGTATGCCCCAGTGCCTATGCAGCCCTCAGACTAGCACTCTGCCCCACTGGGCCCACTGGAGTGGCCTTGCCTCCACATGACCTGTGGAAACTGACAGGTTTCTGTACCTGCAACCAGGTGCACTGCACCCCGACGTTCCAATGAACATGTCCCACTGTAGAGAGATGCATCCTAGCTAGCAGTGCAATCCCAAATGCCTGCGGCCAAGGCCAAAGAGACACCTGTAGACACGGCTAACTTTGATTACTCCTTAAGAAGATACATGGACACAACATTAAAGCACCACCTGGAATGAAAGTCAATGTAGCATATCCAACCAACATGCTAGGATAAATCACAAAAACTGGAAAATGGAATTATATCAAACTAAAAATCTTGGGTAACAGCAAAGGAAACACAAGGGTGAAGGGACAACCTACAGAATGGAAATATTTTCAAACTCTTCATCGACAAAGAGATTAATTCCAGAATACATGTGGAACTCAACAGTAAAAACAAAACAAAAATACAACAAATGCTGGTGAGGATGCAGAGAAAGGAGAATTCTTATACACTGTTGCTGGGAATGTACATTAATATAGCCATTATGGAGACTGTAGGGGGGTTCTTCAAAAAAAACTAAAACAGAACTACCATATGATATGGCAATCCAACAATTAGGTATATATCCAAAGGAACTGCAATCAGTATGTTGAAGAGACATCGTACTTACATGTTCACTGCAGCACTATTCACAAGAATCAACTTAGTGTCTATCAACAGAGGAATGGATACAGAACATGTGGTATTTATATACAATGGAATATCATTTAGCCACAAAGAGAAATTCCATCACTGCGGCAAGGTGGACGGAAGTGGGGACATTATGTTAAGTGAATAAGTCAGGCACATAAAGACAAATAATGCATGTTCTCATTTACATGTGGAAACTAAAAAGTTGATCTCAAAAATGCAGAGAATAGAATAGTGGGTACTAGAGTCTGGAAAGGATGCGGGGGAAGGAGGAAGAGAAGATAGTTAACAGGTACAGGGATGCACTTGCACTCTGTATATATACTGTAGAAAAAGTAAGGCTGAAAAGAAAAAGGATATTCTGCCAAATCATTTGGTCTCTGTGAGCCATAGTTTTGCCATCAGTACATCGAATTTTTATCTGGGGATTGGAGAATCTAATCCATCAAGAATCATAAAACACTCAGCAACTATGCAATGTCACTGAAATGCTTAATAATAACAACAACAGGATTCTCCTGGCACCAGGATGCTGTGAGTATTAAGAGGCACATGCTTTCACTGTGCCTGACAGATGAAAAACTCAGTAAAGACATTAGGTCTTACTAAATACCAACATTTACACAAGGCAGGTAGCAGGCAAAGTGAAAGTGAATCATACATAACTGCATAAAGCCAGGCAGATGGAAACTGCTTTTCAAAGACAGAAAGTGTGAAATATATTAAAATGGGAAGAGGCTATTTACTTTTTCTTAGGATCTGCAGTAGGTATTTGGTCATTGAGGTTTTAGTTTTCAATCTTTCTTCCTGGATCTAATATTTTGTGACTTCCTATCACAAAGTCACAAAATATTAGATTATAGCTGGATGAGTCCTCCAGGAACACTGCTTTCAGACCACCTATTATACACATGATAAAGTCACCCAGAGAAGTTATAGTACTTAGTCAAGGGCCCAGAGCTGGCATTAGACTTCTACTCCAAGCTGTTCTCCTCACACCATAGTGCCTCCATAACTTTTCTGCTATGTCATATTTTCAGTTAGCTTCCAAGAGTGCTTCCAAAGGGGCAGTGGCAGGGAGCCTCTTCCTGGAGGACCTTTTCTAGCTATTTATTTAGTTGTGAACACTGAGTATACCATATGAAAGCTATTCCCTAGTTGGGGTGTCTCCAAGCATGGAGGTCTGTAGATTAGTTCACTAGAGAAGTAGATCCAGCTGTTCTCTGGCACAGGCACTTCTGGAAGCAGGCACAAGTCAAGTATGTCTATGTGGTAACATCCTATAGGACTTTTCGTTGTTTTAATCCTTTTTTGTGTGTTTTCCATTTTTTTTTTATGGTGACCAATGTTGTGTTTATCATGACATAAAAATAGCATCTTAAAACCAAGGTACACACTCCAAATTCTATCTTCTACATTTGATTGTTAACTTTCAAGCAACCCACAGGCCTTCAAAAGCCCAGACCCTCCAAGCACAAATGAAAAAAATATTTTTACATTAATGATACTAATATGGTTTGTACTTCTTAATTAGCATATTAGTACTTTTATTTTAAGTAAAGGATTCAAAGGAAAATTGTAAATAATGTATTTTATGATTCAAGGTACTTTCACAAAAATCCTCCTACTGAGTATGTCTAAGGAGAATGTGCCATTATTTATCTCAGTTACTTTAAAAATCTCTTTTTCCTTTCTGACCTGTAATGGCTATTCATCCAGCTCTGTAACTGCATTCTCTAGGTGTCATTCCAAGCTGAACAGGGAAACCCAAAATGATGCACTGTCCAGGAGGCTGACCATATTTCAATGAGATCCACTGCAGACAATAGCCCTGGGAATTAGTTATGGAAGGTATGCTCCAAATGAGTAAACGATATTATAATTGGTAAAGCCAGGACAAATGGATAGTCTTCTCCTTAAAAAGTTCTGGGGAATATATAGTACAAGAAACAAGTGGGGGAAAAAAAACCACCTTAGAAATTGCTTCATTAAGTAAGTGGAATAATATGTCATAGACTTAATGGTATTCCACTTTGTTCTCTTACCCTCCCATACAGGTCTGACAGGATCAGCTGGTTCAACATTTGCTCCAATGTCTGTTTGTATGCTAGTACCATGTTGTTTTGATTACTCTAGCTTTGTGACATATTTTGAAATCCCAGTGTGATAGCTCCAGTTTTATTCATTTTGGTCAAGATTGCTTTGGTTATCTCGGGTCTTTTGTGGTTTGATATGAGTTTTAGGATTGTTTTTTCTATTTCTGAAGAATGACATGGAAATTTTGATAGAGATTACATTAATCTGTAAATTGCTTTGGAGAGTATGAACATTTTAGTAATAAAGTGAAATAAGTCAGCTACAGAGAAACGAATACTGTATGATTTCACTTACACTAGAATCTAGAAAAGGCAAACTCTTAGAAGTAGAGTAGAATGATGGCTCCCTGAGGTTGGGGGTGTGGAAGGGGGAAAGAGGAAACATTGGTTAATGGTTAGAATGAGCAAATTCTGGTTCCACTGCACAGCACAGTGACTACAGTTAAAAATGTATATTTCAAAATATCTAAGAAAGAATTTTAAATATTCTCACCACAAATAAATGCTAAAAATATCTGAGATGAGGGAAATTCTAATTAGCCTGATTGGATCATGCTTCCATATATATACACACACACACACACACACACACACACACATATATAATGTATACATATCTATATATATACATTCCATATATGGAATGTACATATGTACATATATACACACACACATTGAAATATTTGAAATATCACATCAAACCCCATAAATACATAAAATTATTTGTCAATTAAATTTTAAAAAAAGGAGTTCAACAAATAGATACTATATGAAATTCCCTTTTTCTATTATCAGCTGTGAATTGAAATGGAGGTGGGAGCTGAGACAGCCCTGAGAAAAATTGAGGTGCTGCTGAGCTGAAGTCCTGGAGAAAAACCTCAACTACCAGTTACTGAGCTTCCAGAAAAGCTGCTGCTGGCTCAGCCTGGGAGCAGATCATGCTGGCAGGACTAAACACACAGCCAAGGGCTGCCTGGCTGCTGAGGGCAAGATACCTAGTGTTATCTTCTATTAGAGAGACAGCCATGCATAGGAGAGAGGGTATGTGTTTAGAGGAAGGCAATTCTGAGCTCGAATTCTGGCTCTATCACTTGGTAATTGTGGGACCCAGAACAATTTCTTTAACCTCTTTGAGCTTCAGTCTCTTCATCTATAAAATGAAGATACCATGACTACTTTGTGGGGTTATAAGTCATTTCATAGAGAATAACTTAGATGATATGTGTTAGCAGATACTTATTAAATCACAGGGTTATTTCTTAGCCACCAGCACCAGTCAGATCTATTTGCTACTCTACAGCTATTCAAATCTTTCCAAAGCAGAAAACTGACCTTTTAGGTTTCTTACTTTAAACATTTCATTGGCTACTCTTTGCTCTTGAGATAAAAAACAAAAATCCTAATCCATGAAGCCCTAAATATCCTGGTCCTTGTGATCTTGCTCTCCTGTGCTCCATTTTTATGTTTCATGTAATCCTTTCCATCTCAAAGCTCTGGGACATATCGAAAGCCCCTTCTTCCCAGATCCCATCTGCCTGGTTAACAACTTCTCATAGCTTCTTTGGGAAAACCTTTTTTCAATCTCCGGACAAGGTCAGGGTCTGGAAAATTCTCCCTTCATCTGTATTTCACAGTACTCAGTCTACTGTGTAATTATGCTTGTAACAATTTATACTGTGTCTTAGTAATATCAAGAGGAAGAACAATGACTTTTAAAAAAATTACCACTGAATAGCCGGGTTCAGTAGCAAGTACCACACCTGAACCATTTTGGAGCTTTAAAGTTTTATTGAATAAATGAAAGACCAGAGGAAAATTGGAAAGCACTAGCTATGGATCTGATTATTAGTTATTTAGAACACTTAACTATATTCTGGCCTAATACTTAGTAATATGTTTCTTTTCCTATCCTTGTTGGATTTTTAGTGTAGTTGTACGTAATTTCCAATATCCACTGCCTTCAAAGGTTTACCAAGGCTGTGGGGGTGGGGAGGGGGGAGACATACTTCATGTAGGGAAAATGGCCATTCCATAATGAAAGGCAACTGTGGCTGATGTAGAAATAAGTTTCCTGCCCTAATGTTTTCTTCTCAGGGGCATGTAAGTTGACTTCTCTTTGTTGAGAGATGAGGATGCCACATGACAACACTTACTTGTTCCCATGAAGAAATCATATGACGTTCAGCAGGTGCCTTTTCTAAGATGGTCACTTCTGTCACACCTGGGGAAGATTCTGGAGGAAGAAAAAGAACATCATGGTACTACAAGCCTTTAGTACCTCTGTAAAGTTGCAATTGGCCTATTCTCACATTTCTACACTATAGGTTGATTTTGATGGCTGTCCTAGAACCATCTGGTCCCTCTAATGAGCATTTATATCCCCTGTGACAAAAGTAAAGAAATGGCTGGACACTCAGTTTTGTAACCTAAGATAATGGTACAGTCTACCAGGTGGAAAGAACACCAACAGAATATACTCCACATTCAATCACTACTTATTTAACTTGTTGAAAAGAGAAAAAAGATCTTTTTCTAGTGATTTAACACCAAACTTCTCAGTGAGCTATATATATATGTGTGTGTGTGTATATATATATATATACACACACACACACACACAAACACACATACACTTATGAAATGGTGAAAAGAAATAAGGAATAGTAGTACCTCATTAACTATTTTTTAAATATTTTTTTTTTAATTGTCAATGGACCTTCATTTTTTTATTGATATGTGGTGCTGAGAATCGAACCTAGTACCTCACACGTGCTAGGCAAGCGCTCTGCCACTGAGTCACAACCCTAGTCCCTCATTAACTTTTATAAGATGCAAAACTTGCTAACTTTTCTTCTAAATAAAACTCATCCTAAACATGATATTCTACTCTATGATTTTCAGGGCTTAGAAGCTAACATTATGAGAAATGTATTTTTGTCTAGAAATATACCGGGAACAAAATAAGTCATGTCTTTCCTCAATGCTGGAAAAGATCTCCAAATAATATGGTCTGTGGAGCTGTGCTTTATTACTCTGAGATAAAAGAGAAGTCATCTGGGAATAAAACAGATTTCAATATCTCCTCCCACATTCTTCACTTGTTCTATGGTCACCCAGTCTTAAGATTTTTTTTTTTTTAAGAGAGAAAGAGAAACTTTTTTTTTTTTTTGTAGATGGACACGACACAATGTCTTTATTTTTATGTGGTGCTGAGAATTGAACCCGGGTTGCGCCCATGCTAGGCGAGCGCTCTACCGCTGAACCACAATCTTAGCCCTTAATTACTTTTTTTTAGTTGTAGTTGAACACAATACCTTTATTTTATTATTTATATATGGTGCTGAAGAACGAAGCCAGGGCCTCCCACATGCTAGGAAATCACTCTACCACTGAGCCACAACCCCACCTCCCAGTCTTAACATTTTGAAGTCCTTAGTCTAAGACATAAAAATCTGTCATAAAAGCTTTTAAGGTTTATGCTAGGCATAGTGGCGTATGCCTGTAACCCCAGTGACTTAGGAGGCTGAAGCAGGAGTATTACAAGTTCAAGGTTAGTCTCAGCAACTTAGCAAGGCCCTAAGTAACTTAGTAAGACCCTGTTTCAAAATAAAAAGAGCTGAGGATGTAGCTCAGTGATTAAATTCCTCTGTGTTTAATCCCTAGTATCCCCCCAAAAAAGAAAAAGAAAAGGTTTTATGGTTTAAATTCTCCACCAAAAAGATATGTTGAAGTCCTGACCTCAGTACCTCAGAATATGACCTTATTTGGAAATAGGCTTATTGCAGATATAATTAGTGTTGTTATGCTGGAGTAAGAAATAAAGAATAGTACCTCAGATTCCAGCTCATGATATGATGATGGAAGACTGGACTGATGTATCTATAAGACAAAAACTGCCAAACTCTCATGAAGAGATAAAGGCAGGATCCATCCCTAACAGGTCTCAAAATGAGCATGGTCCCTGCTAACACCATAATTTAGACTCTAGGCCTCCAGAACTGTGGGAGAATGACTTTGTTATTATATGCCAGTGTGATCATTTGTATAGCAGCCCTAGAAAATGATCCACTTTTTCTGTGTGATGCTGCATAGATTATTCCTACTGTCACCACTGTTTTATATCATGGTCACTGCAAGCCTTGATGAAACCATAGCCACAAAATCTCTTCCTGCTCTGTCCCAGCATATCACCAGAAAACCTTGCCCATACCTAGGCTTGTTTCCTATCCAATTTTGTTCAGTTCTTCCTCTGGTCTGGAAGATAGGGGCCTTATTACGCTTGATTTTTATCTTTCTTCCCAAGTTCAAATCCTCCGCTTGGACAGTGTCAGTTAGTTCACTCATTGCTTTTATCCCTCCAACATCTCTACAATGAAACCTGTACTCCTTTCTAAATATGCTATCCCCCTTTCCTGATGCACATACCCAAATGTGTTTGTTTCTCTCTTCATCTACCCAAATCCTACTCATATTTTAAAGCCACAGTCAAGTTCCACCTCCTCCATAAAACCATTACTACAGATTACTACAGAGTTCACAGTCATCTCTGATTTTCCTGATACTCTATTCCATCTTATGTAGGTTCAGTGCTACATGTTTGTACTTGATAATATACTATTTTTAAATGATATTGGTTGTTTACTTTGAAGCTCTAGAAATACTTTATATAAGAATTTAAAAACTGAAATTAGTTTTTAAAATTTCTAGGAATATGGCAGACTTCTAATTTAGTTTTATGTGGTTCACTGATTCTATGATTATACGCTTTCTATGCATCATAAAAGTTTCCTCCAAGGATGTGGAGGAAAAGGTATATAATGCTGGTGGGGCTGTAAAATGGTGCAACCACTCTGGAAAGCAGTATAGAGATTCCTCAAAAAACTTGGAATAGAACTACCATTTGACCCAGTTATTCCACTCTTCAGTATACACCCAAAGGTCTTAAAATCAGTATATTATAGTGATACAGCCACATCAATGTTTATAGCGACTCAAGTCAAAATAGCTAATAGAACCAACCTAGTGCCCTTCAATAGATGAACAGATCAAGAAAATGTGGTATATATACACAAAATATTACTAATCCATAAAAAGAAATGACTTTGACTTCTGATGGTAAATAGATGGATTTGGAGACTATCATGCTCAGTGAAATAAGCCAATCCCCCCCAAACCAAAGGCTGAATGTATTCTCTGATATGTGGATGCTAACACAACAAGGGAGGAGGGAGAACAGAAATTCAGTGGATTAGACAGAGGGGAATGATGGGAATAGGAAAGACAGTAGAACAAAATGGACATAACTTTCCTTGTTCCTATAGAAATACGTGACCAAGGAAACTCCATATATGTACAACCACAATAATTGGCTCCTAATTAGAATACGTTATACTTCATGAAGGTATAACATGTCAAAATACACTCTACTGTCATGTATATTGAAAAATAAATTTTATATATATAAAATGTTTTCTCCAAGTTGTCAGAAAATTATGGGATGCAGTAACAGCCCATCTAAAAATTTTGGATTCTGCCTATTCTCTAGTCTTTCTTTATTCATTTAGTAATTGTATGGCCTGAGATGAGTCCTCACTTCTCTTTGCCTTCAGTAAGATAGAATACTACTATTTCCCTTGTAGGGAAAGTAGGAGTGAGAATGCTTTAGAAAAGTAAAAAGTATCATACATATAATTAAACATTCTTTTCCTGCACCGGTTCAGTATTCTAAGACACTGGAAGCATTGTGCTATAGTGGGAAAAGATTGAGCTTCAAGCCATTAGGCATGGATGAGTCTTTGCCATGTGCCTGACTGGTGGGGATGAAAGATTCTGTGTATCCATCCCTTCAAGGGTGGTCCCACTGGGCACTGAATAATAAATGTTATTATTAACATTTTAGATAAGTATATTGAAGCTGAGAGTTTAAGCCACATAGCCAGGTCTCCCAAGTATGTCTAGTTAAGAAGAGTGCAAAAGTTTATGTGCAAAAGTTGCTGCATGTTCCTTAGCACAGCTCTATAGAAATTATCCTATACAACTTCAGAACGTAGCTTTCATCAGTCTTAGTAACCTAACACTTCATGGGCAGTAGGACAGAATATAGAACTCTTTGCCAACAACCTGGGTGTTTGCATAGTGATGACCTCTGATTAGACGCTTTCTATGCATCATAAAATCCAAGGATGTGGAGGAAAAGGTATACAATGCTGGTGGGGCTGTAAATTGGTGCAACCACTCTAGAAAGCAGTGTAGAGATTCCTCCAAATGGTTGGAATAGAACCACCATTTGACCCAGTTATTTCACTCTTCAGTATATATCCAAAGGTCTAGTGTCCAAGGATGCAAGTGGACACATAAATTTATTCACTTTTTAAACTTTGTGGTAGTTTATTCCTAGGTTGGGTGCTATCAATTCCTTCCTTCCTTTTTCCATTGTGAGGTGAAGTCTGTTTCTCCACCTCCTTAAATTTGGGGTTGACATGTAACTGCTTTGAACAATAGAATACGGCAAAGACATGCTGTGCCAACTTTGGACTTTAACTTTAAGAAGACTGGCAGTTTCCCTTTTCCTTTGAGTCCTGAGTCATCATATTCAAATTCAATCTACTCTCTGGAGAGACAGGTCATATTGAGGAACACTGAGGAGACCAGACATGTGAGTTCAAAAGCCATCAGATAATTTCAATCCCAGTTGCTATAGAACTGCAAACACTTGAGTAACCCTAAATGAAGTATCCCAGCTAAACCCAGTCAATCCAAGAACTAGGAATGTTAGTAATTTGTTTCAAGTCAATGTTTTGGGGCGGTTTGTCACCCTGTAACACTACTTCACAGTGTAACATACTTCCCAGTAGAAAACAATCCAAGTCAACAATCTCTGGAGTATTTAACAAGGACTTGTTATATCCTTAACTTGGTGAAATTACTACCAGATATTAAGAATTAAAATAGCAGACACCAACTCGAGAAACTCACTGCTAGTTAAACAAGACAAATATACAACAAAAGTGAAAACTTCAGGATTATATAATTATGAGTTAAAATAGGTGATAATGACCCTAAGGACCACAGGAGTTGAATGCAGAGGGAGGTTGATGAAGACTGAACAAGTGATAGGAAGATGTCAGAAATAATGCACAGCTTATCTGGCCCTTGAAGGATGATGTGGAAGTTACTGCAGAGTGGTTCAATGAACACCTACCTCTGCTTCCTCCTAGTGTGCACACCTGTATTTTAGAGATTGGACAGCTAAAAACTGCATTTCCCAGATTCCACTGCATTTAGGATTCCTCAGAAAAACAAAATTCCCATAAGTTTGGAAAAGGGATAAGCAGGTGATGTAGAGGGGAAATGCAGAGAGGAGACCTTCTCACAAGCATAATTTCAGAGGTATTTTGATCTCATCGGGTTGGGTATTGCAATGATGGCATCAGCAGCAACATAACTTTTTAAACACTAAGCTTCTTTATTACATTAACTGCAGGTACTTCAGGTACTTACTACTTAACACCTTTTTTTTTTTTTTTTTTGCAGTTAAGTTCTCATTGTAGAGTCTGCTTCAGGTCTCCCAATTTTTTTTAAGTTACTGCCCCTTAATGGATACCTTTCTAGACTTAACTAGCTAAAGTGCATATTGTTTCTTATTCTAGCCAGAGTGTATTCTAGGGCCTGCAATTAAGAACCTTGACAGATACAAAGAGTTTGGGTTTGTGGGCTTGGAAAAGAGACTTTCCAAGACAGGTGAATATGCACAGGTCAGAGGAAGCTGTCACTTACATGATTTAAGAATTCTGGCCACAAAGCCAGACAAAGATATGAGAGGCTTTGTGAATAGTAACCAAATTAATTTCCCAGTTCTTCCCTAGCAAGGTTCAGGTGGGGCTTTTAAACAATAATTGAATCATAAGGGCTATAATCTCATTAGTAGATTAATCCATTTGATGAATAATTTGAATGGACTACTGGGTGGTAACTGTAAGCAGGGGGTTAGGTGGGTGTCAAGGCCTGAAGATGTAGGTCACTGGGGGATGTGCCCTTGGGGATTATATTAGTCTCTGGCCCTTTCTTGCACTTCTGTTTCTTGGCTGCCATGAGCTGAGCAGCTTTGTTCTGCCACACCCTTCTGCCATGATGTTCTGCTTCACCTTAGGCCTAGAGCAATGGAGTCAGCTGACCATGAACTGAACCTCAGAAACTGAGTCCCAAATAAACTTTTCCTCTTTGTTCTTATCAGGTATTTTGGTCACAGCAGTAAAAAGCTAACACAATAGGATCCCCCCACTTTTATGAATTCCTTAGGGTTTTCTATATACAAGAGTGTATCATCTGTAAGTGGAGAAATCTTTATTTCTGATTTTATTTCATTTTTCTGCCTACTTACCCTGAATAGAATACAATGTGTACGTAAGTGGTAAGAGGAGAATTCTTGTTATTGAGAAAAGACCAAATATAATAGGCCTAAGACTGAAATTCTTTCAGTTGCCCTGGGTTGGCTAGAAAACTGAATCTGAGGAGGGTTCTCAACATTTTCTGATAAGAATGATGTGCCATATCTAAAGTATTTTTGTAAACAATATGGTTTATGCTGAATACCTATTTTTCCTTAGAGAGTCTGGAATTTTGGTGTTTGGTAGGTGAAAGGTACCTAGATGACTGATTTTCAGTAAAAGTTCTGGACTCCTAGCCTTAGGTAAACATTCCTGATATACATTTCAGATATACTATAACAACATGTTGCTGGAAAAATTAAGTACATTCAATGCGGCTTCACACCTGGTTTCCTTGACATCCCCACATTTATCTTTCTCTTTGCTGATTTTGCTTTATATCCCTCTTCTGTAATAAATCATATTCCTAAATATGACAATCTTCCCTGTCTTATAATACTCCCAGGGAACATCAAACTTGATGTGGACTTGGGGACCTCTGACTTTTTTGTTGTTGTTCTTGATCTGAAGGGGGAAAGCTGTCAGGCTTCCACCATGATGTTAGCTGTGGACTTTCTACAGATGCCCTTTATCAGCATGAGGAAGTTCTATCACTATTCCATTGTATTTTTAGTTTAAGTTTTTTTTTTTTTTTCTTTTTAAAATCAAGAAAGGATGTTGGGGGTGCTGGGGTTGTGGCTCAGCAGTAGAGTGCTCGCCTAGCACATGCAAAGCACTGGGTTTAAGCTTCAGTAACATATAAAAATAAACAAAGTTTAAAAAAAAAAGGGTGTTGGATTTTATCATGTGCTTTTTCTGCATCAATTGAGATGACTGTATTGGTTCTCTTTTATTCTATTAACAAATTATATTAATTGATTTTCATATCTTAAACTGCACATTCCTAAGATAAACCTTGGACTTCTATAAAAAGACAAATTAAAAAAAATTATTATATTCATAATTTCAATTAGTGATGTGGTGCCCATTTTTTTTTTAAAGTAAGTTAAGGAAAGAGCAGGAAGGATGGATATTGTTACAACTATATTCAGGGATGGCTTCTCTGGCATAATAATAATTTCATCAGAAATCTGAATGTTGTGAGGGAAACATTCAGAGGAAAATAATTCCAGGTGGAAGGCCAAACAAATTGCAAAGAGTTTAAAGCAGAAGCAAGGTTAGTGTGTTTAAAGTCATAGCCTTAATATGGCCACCCTGTGGCCAAAGCAGTGAAAACTAACAGATGAGAGCAGATCCTACAGGAAATTGTGGGACACAGTAGAGAAATTTCAAGTATATTACAATTGTGATGGGAAGGCACTGAGGCACGCTTTTCAGTCTGCTTAAGAGAGCCTTTCTCCTCCTTGGTAGTGTGGCTAACTCTTATTTATCAATGAAAATATAGTATCATCTCTGGGACATGTTCTTTAATTTCCCCCCAAAGCCAATCACCTCCTCTGTGCTACTTCTGAGCAGTGATAGGTTACTGACCTCGTTTCATGCTACTTGTTCAGTTTTTCATCACTAACCCCAGCATCTTACAGTAGTGGTTCCTATTGTGTGTGTGTTAGTGGTGATTGAATCCAGACTTTGCACTTACTAGGTGCTACCACCGAGCTATATCCCTAGCCCATCAGGGGTGGTTACTAAATAAACGCTGAATTAAAGAAAAACTGTAACCCATCAGCGGCACAAGCTTTGACTCCTTTCTGACCACTTTAGGTGCAGCACAAGGAGAGCTTGGCGGTTGATGCTTTCTTAGGGAGGTTGGCTGCATCATTTCCCCAGCTCACTGTGGTACCAGAGAAAGGCTAGGGTTTCAAGGATACCACCTTGGCTAAGAATGCCTCTTGGGAGACCTGGCCTCCCAAATGCCAGGTGCTTACTGTCTTCCCTTTGCACTTCTTGGCCGGTCTTTCAGACCCTGGAAGTGGGCAGGGGGGGGGGAATTTCCGGCTTCCCAGCTCTTTCTGGGAACACTCCCCGCAAACTCTTACCGGGCCAGGTCACGCACCCGGGTCTCCCCTTTTCCCTCAACCACCGATGTCAGAGCAGCGACGCCTGCTCGTACGCAGGGTTTAGCGTCGAGCCGTCCACCCCACACATCATCTCTCCATCCTCTTTTCTTCTCCAAGCCCCCTCGTCCCAGACTCGACTTCCCCTGGCTCTCGGTCCCCTCACCTAGGATGCGGGTGATGCCCAGTGTCAACTTCTCCAGGTGCGGCTTGCTGCAGCTCAGCAGCGAGGGCGACGCCTCCTCCATGGCTCGCGTCCCGGCTCCGCGCGCGGCGGAGACAGCGCCTGAGGCCGGTGAGGAAAGCGGGGCGGGCCGAAGGAGGGCCGGACCCCGCCTGGGCGCCTCGGCCATACAGTTCACGGCATGCCGGGAGCTGTAGTTCTCGGCGCCTGAGAGCGCGGCGGAGAGGAGATGGGCGGCCCGAACTGGTCGGGCCACAGTAGTTCCTCCCGGCGCTCGTTCCCGCGGCCCGGCGCTGCGCTCCACTCCGCACCACTCGGACCCCGCCTCCCTTTCGCCCTGACCCTCTTGCCCCGCCGCAGCCGGCCGCGCAAGCGGGGGCGGGCCTCTGCGCCGTGCGTCCAATGGGGACTGAGACTGGGGGCCGGGGCGTGGCGGCCTCGGCGCAACGCCCCGAGTGGCGGTTGTTTCAAGATGGCGGACGTGGCGGGCCCCTCCCGCCCGGGCGCCGCGGCGTTCTGGAGCCGCGACTGTATCCTTTTGCCCGGCTGGCAGGGGGCGCCGGCGCCCTCCCCCGGCCGAGGGGCGAGCTGTCGCGTGGGACTCTGGGTGGCCAGGGAAAGCGCGATCTAACCCGAAGGCGGAGACGCGCTGTCCGGCCTCAGTCTAGGTGCCGGGCTCCCTCTTGCTTGGGTCTTAGGTGTCATCAGACAGGAATTCAGGTGTGCGACACTGCACCGACGGTTCCCTGCCCTCCTTGGTGGTGAGCTTTGAAAGATGGCCTAGTCTTGGCCCAGCCTGGGACCGGGAGGCTCCGTCCACCGACCCTCCCTGTGTGACCCAGGCGGACAGAGTGTAGGCTTATGGTTGAGGAAGAGTGGATGTGAGCTGGACAGGGGCAGTTGCTGGCCGGGCAGGGAGCTTTTTGTCTTGATTTAGAATTGCCCCATAGTCTATGCTGTTAGGCTCAAGTCAAGACTTTGTCGGACTTTAAGGGCCTTTCAGTGATGTTACATTTTCGAATTGAGGCTTTAGGTGTAGGGCTTGGTTTCACAGAGATGTGTTCTGGTGGTGCTGATTACAAAATCAGGTGCCTAGGAAGGTGATTTACAGGTAGATCGCGGGTCACCAAGGGCAGGGCTTGAAATTGTGCGATTGTTTGGAGCCCTTCCATCACCATGGTAGTAGTCCCATTTCAATATCCGTGATGTTTGCTTGACAGGGCTATTTTCCCCTGGGTAGGGTAGACTGTTGTAACCTGAGCTTTCCTCATGGTAATTTACTTTTAGTTCCTTAGAGGCGCATTACTTGGGAGAAGAAATGCAATCAGTGTTATTGGTTACCTGCAGAGGCAAGTCTTTTTGTCTGATTTTGAGGATTGGGGTTGGAGTTGAGATATTGCTGTTACCTTTGGTGGAATCACTCTTTAGACATTCTACTTAGCTCCCAGTGAAATTTACAAAATTGTATTACCAGTTCTCCTTATTGAGTTACTAGGATTAGAGTTTCATATGAAGAGAGGACTATTTTTGCATTCTTTGCTGCTGGGTGTTTAGTATTATGCAATTACTAAACAAAATTACCACTTGTCTCTGATAGGTTGGTGAGAATCAAATGAAATTATGTACATACACTGTGGATGAAAGCGCACTAGTGCACTGTGCAAATTAAATAATTTTTCCCTTAACTGTCAGTAGGGATGAGAAGAGAATATGTGCATGGGGGACAACTGGGCTGAATTAGGAAGTCCAGAAATTGGAATGAACCTTTCCTTATGAAACACTGCCTCTGTATTGAAAGTATTTTGAGAGACAGGAGATTCTTATCTCATTATAACAATCAATGGTATTGTTCTGATATAGAATAAGTGGTTGGGGGTGGGATGACAATTGATTGCAGTGGGACTAAATTAACAAGTGTGTGGAATGACGGTATGCTCTTGGATTTAGCAGCTCTGTTCTCATTTATATAGATATCACTCTATTTCATATAGAAAAGTCACAAATACACCCTATGTCTTATACTCTCACTCTGAAATTTAATATAAAATACTCAGCTACTCAGTGATGTTGAGGAACTGAAATTGTATGGGAAAAATAGGATGACATTCTGTAGAAATTAAGATGTTGGAAAGGAATTGCAAGGTTACTAGCATCACCTGTTTCCCCAGCCTAATCCCTCTGATGACCAGTTAACATCCAGCCTCAGATATTTTCATTTCAAATCATCATGGGGCATAAAAGCAGTGCCAGATATGATTTTGTTACAGAGAATTTGCTGAGAAGCATAATGATAGATATGAATCATTTTGTTTATTCCTATGGGTTGATTTTTTATTTCTTTTCAGTTACATTGTTGATTGCCCAGACTAACCCAGAGCCTTGGTAGTAGAATTTTCAATAGAAAAGGGTCAAATAATATGCAACTATGATCTCAAATTCTTTTAATACTATTGAAGAAAAGATTTTCAATGCTCTCTAATTGTTTTGAGAAGCAATTAGAGAAATGTGACTAAGAGATTTGTCAATTCTAGAAGTTTCCATCATGAGGACAGATCATTACCACATTTTAAAACTGCTGCTGTGAATTATGCATCTCCTACACAATGTGATTCAGCAGTGGTATTTTGCACAAAGTATGTCATACAGAGGCCTCATGTGTTAGTAAGTGTAAATGATGAGTATGCCACATTGACATTTTATGAGTTAAATCTTCCAGGAAAATGTTGGATCAGTTGTAAATTGCTTTCCTCCTTTGTAATAGTTTCTGGTAATGTTAGAAGCAGTTAGTGTTTTTGCAGTATCTAAATTTGATTACTTACATGCACTTAAGTGGATTATCATTAACTATATTAATGATTTGATATTAACAAATATGAACTGCAAGGGACCTCATCAAGAACATTTCTGTAGCTATAATCTCTGCTATTGAGTTCTCAAATAAAAATAGGCAAAGACTTTATGTGAATGTAAAGATAATATACAAGCTCAGGTCTCTGTGGTCAATAATAATTACATATACTTTTTGTTGCTGGTGATTACAACTGAGAAGATTAGAGTGGGTAGCACTATAAACTTATTTCCTACACTGGATATCTAGAATAGAGATGCTTCTTCCTTTCTTTTTATATATATATATATATATATATATATTTATATTTTAGTTGTAGTTGAACACAATACCTTTATTTATTTTTACATTTATGTGGGGCTGAGGATCAAACCCAGGGCCTCACGCGTGCTAGGTGAGCTCTATACTGCTGAGCCACAACCCCAGCCCAAGATGCTTCTTTCTAACCCTTCTGCCTGTGGATTATAATTACTCTTTTAATTTTGGGCATTTAAATAAATTGGTACCAGCACTAAAAATGCTTTACAACTTGCTAATTCTTGTCACATTGAGATGTTTCTAAAGTAATCAAAGTAGAAATAAGGTGGCACAGAGAACGCAATAGCAGGTTCAATATGCATTTGGTATATATTATGCCTCTTCAACTTCTCCTTAAAGTACATACTTATTGGTAAATCCTGAATAATAAGATAATGAGATGAAGATAAGATTACATATTACTAGATAGAATAGTGTGGATGAAAGCATTTTCAAATATTTTATTTGAAAGCATTTTCAAATATTGTTGAAGTCAAATTAACTTAGAAGGTTTTTTTTGTATTTAAAAAATTTTGTATGGATATAGTTAGAAGTAATAAGTTTTGTTTACATATTTTTTTCAGTATCTTTATTTATTTTTTATGTGGTGCTGAGAATCAAACCCAGTGCCTCACATGTGAGGGTCAGGTGCTCTACCACTGAGCTAGAGCCCCAGCCCTTGTTCATATATTTTGAATGAGATAGAGGAAGAACACTGAAAGTTCTTGTGTCTTATAAAATTAAATGTCAGTTTCATTCTTTCACAGATGGCTTACTGGGACCCAGAGGCTTCTTTTATGTTTGGGAAAATCATCTCCCTCTTGTTGCTTATATTTAAGTGAGATAAGGCCATGAATAAGTAACATGTTTTATGTCTAATAATTATAGGTATTTTGGAGGCAAATAAAGCTGGAAGGAGGAGGTAGATGGGTTATAGGAAGAGTTTTGCCATTTTAAGTACCTATGTGGTTTAGGAAGTAAAAGCCTCAGTCAGAAGGTGACATATGACCAAAGTCCTAAAGACAGTAAGGTAGAAAATCATGAAAATATTGGGAAAAGACCTATCTGGATAGAAGAAATCAATGCAAAAACTCTTGAGGTGGGAACTTGCATAGCTCATTGACAAATGTAAAGAAGCCAGGAATAAATGAAGGGAAAACTGGTCCCAAATGAGGTGATAGGGTGAGAGATAAGATCTTGAGCATGGCCCTTGTAAATACTTTGATGTTTAATATGAATGATTTAAAAATGTTCTTTACCAGCACTAAGTGAAATAATGACAGTTAAGGAGTTACGCATAGAAACATGGGAAAGCAGTTAAGAAGTAATTGTAATAATCCTGGGGAGAGGAAAAGGTGGCTAGGATCAAGGTGATATTATTCGTGAGAAGTGATAGGGACTAGGAGGGGCTAGATGTAATTTGAAGCACCAACAGAATTTTCTAAATGTGAGGTATGAGAAGAATCAAGAATAACTCCTTGTTTTTGTTGGGGGCAGCTGGAAGAATGGAATTGCCTCATTGAGAAGGGAAGGCTTTGGAATAGCAACTTTTGAGATGAAGATTAGGACTTAAGTTTTAGACATTTGAATTTTAGATATCTTTTATAATCAAAAGGAACAACATCAGGTTTAGGGGGTAGGCTCCTTTTAAAAATTACTTTGGTCAAAGTCAACTTATTTATGGTATTTAAAGACCTGAGAACTGAATGAGGTTACCAAGAGAAAAAGAAGATGTAGGAAAAAACTGGGCCTTGGGTCACTCCAAACTTTATAGGTTAGGAGTCTAATAAGACGACTGAGCAGGAATTGTTAGAAAAGTAGGAGAAAAATTATGAATATGTGGTGTCTTTGAAGCTAAACAAAAAGGTATTTTAAGGAGAGTGTCTTCTATATCAAATAATATTAACAGAATCGATTAATGGATTTTGAACAATACAGAACATTGTAACTATCAAAAGTAGTTGTATTGGGTTGATGGAGTCAAAAACTGGATTGATGTAGGTTTAAGACTGGGAAGAGAGGAGTTGGAGACAGTAAATGTCTCTTGAGAAGTTTTGCTATGAAGGGGAGCAAAGTTGGTGTAGTGGTTGGAGAAGAGGGTTTTTTTTTTTCTGGAAAAAGTTTTTACATGTTTCGATGCTAATGTAGACAGTTTAATAGGAAAAATAATTGATTCAGGAGAAAGAAAGGGAGAATATCAGGAGCAATACCCTTTGGTAAAAAATTTGTATAATGGTATGTTGGTATTAGATAGGAGCAAGAACTGTTCATCTGTAGCAAAAAGAGAAAGCAGAGTCTATGGGCACAGACACAGGAAAGTAGATATGCTGATGGAAGCCTGGGGAAATTGGTTCTGTTTTGTTTTTAAGAAATAGGAGGCGAAGTTATTAGCTGACACTAAGGATGGGTAAAGTTGTCAAGTTTGAGTAGAGAAAACAAAGTAAGAAATACTTGAGTTTCCAAATCAAGTTGAAATTCAGTGGGGTCCAGGGGCTGATCTCTTCCAATTGTGAGCAGGCTCCTTCATAAGTGGTGTAGGGAAGTGTTGTACATTTTCTAAGACTGAGTTATGTTAGTCTTTCCATAGGTCATCTTTGGAGAAAACTGAAAATTCTTCATTGCTGTACCCTTCTACTTAAAAGTACAGCCATTTAGAGAGGGTCTAGCATCATTGTCATGAATCACCGCCCCCCCCCCCATCAGATCTCTCTTCTAAGTACAATTCAAATAGCAAATAAACATGGATTGAGCGCCTGCTGTGCTTACAAGGCCCTGTGCTTGTCCTAAGGAATATTAAAAATATGAATCAGTGTTTGTTATTGAGAAGCCTGTACAATTTCATTTTATAAGGTTATTTTTAGATTGGATATCAGTAAATTTAGAAATGTTCTTTCTGCTCTCACACTAGTTGCTGTCAGTTTCTTTGGAGTGGAGGTTCTAACTTTTTTGGTTTACTTGCCTTATATGTCTCCTAAAATCTAAGCTCCATCCCTGATGTTTGAGGAAATTGAAAATTTAGGGGCCCTCATTATTAGCACAAATCTGAAACCTATGATGATAGTACATGTGCTAATGCCGAGATCTGTGAGAATCCAGCTGGCAAACAGTAAACACCATCTAGCATTCCTAGTATTTTTATAGGATTCTAGGCATTTCCAGTCAGTGTTCCCTGGAAAGACTGGACTCTATTACTAGGGTTGATAAAATTGCTCACCTAAAAAATATTGACTTTTTGAATGTGTTACATCCACTCTAGCCTATTCCAGAAGCCTACAGTTAATAATTGCTTTTATCCAGAAATCTTTGAAAACATTGTACAAAAGAACAGAAAACTTTGGAATTTTCTAGATTGTTTGAAAAGAAAATTGTTTCTAGGCTTCTTTTGTGGAAGTGTAACAGAAGATTACCAAAGTGTAGACCTCGCTGGATAGGGTTCTGAATAGGACTTTGTTTCTAGAAAAAAAGCTTATGTTGGCTCTCTTTCTATAGCAACATTATGATTTTACCCTTTCTAAATTTCTTATTTTGAAATTCAAAATATTTATTTATTTACTTATCTATTGGTCTTAAATTTCTTTCAGTTTCAGTAGCAGGGCTTCATGGGACATTTCATGAATATACTGCAGAAAAATAAATGTTGCCTTTGTCTTTGCTCAATTGACTTGCCAAACAGTGTTTGTTCTTCAAAGCTAGAGTCTGTCTTGAAATTATTTATATTCTTTATTCTAAAATAACTTGTCAGTTTCTCAATAATGGGCAAACTGGAGCACAAATGGAAAGGAATCTAATAGCAGAACATATATTATAAGATATCCTATTTGGAAATAAGATTAGATATAAGTTTCATGGAATAAAGCCTTCAGAATTTGTATGAAACAATTTGTATGTGACTATATAAAGATGAATTTTTAAAGAATATTATTTTGCTACATTTAATTCAATTGCTTGGATTAAAGTAATTTAGTTTAGTTTTGTTTTTAGAAGTTAGTTGTAAATTCCCCAGTCAAAAGAGATGAAGAATTGATAACAGACATGTAGGCGCAACATTTGGATATTGATATAATCTTACTTTTTTTTATGGTGCTGGGGATTAAATCCAAGGCCTTGTGCATGCAAGGCAAGCACTCTGCCAACTGAGGTATAGCCCAGCCCCTGATATAATCTTTTATAGTATTTTCCTTTATGTCTTCCTTCATAGTTTCTGACGAAGAACAATCAGTAGTATATGTTCCAGGTATGACTTTCTATGTTCAAATTTGGGAAACCTCCTTTGCTTCTTAAGTGTTAGGAGAATATAAAACATCAAGAAATCCTTCTTGAATGCAGGACAGTCCTTCAAATTCTAAATCTAAAATTCTTACTTCACAACAAATTCAAAAATTCAAGTTATTTTTGTGTATTTGACCAGACCCTATTGAGGTTTAAAATACTGATTCATCTTGGGCAGTGGTTGGGCAAATCAACTTTTAATGAACTTGTACACTATTTCACATATTATGAAGTAAGAGATTCTTTGAAAATTTCTAAAATGAAAAATAGCCTAAATTTAATGTTTCGAAAAGTGTGGAAACTTCTTGATATAGGGATATTAAGAGACTCTCTAAAGTTTATTGGTGGCTAATAGAGAAGTAGTAAAATGGAATCATTGAAGGCATCCTAATTTGGTGAAAACTATCTTTGATTTCTCCTAAGTTATTTATAGTATGTTGTACTTTATTGGTTTTAAGGTTTACGACTGTTCATGACACCTTTCAAAAACGTTCCCAATGGCTTTTTAAAGTATTTCTCTAAAATATCAGCTTTACATGATTCATTGAATATTAAGAGAACTTTAAAAGAAGTTTATAAAGTAAGTTTTTCCCATCAGCTCCCATAAAGTAGAGGATACTAAGGGAGAGGTTTATGAAGGGAGGGTTTAAGAGAATGAGAAAATATAATTTCAAAATCTTGTTTAATGAAAATCCTTAGGAATTTCTACAGAAGGAAATACCAGATCAAGACACAAGTTGATAAGTCCAAAAGCTGATGTTAGAGGTAATAAGACTTTCAGAGTGGCTGACGCTTCAGTCTCTATGAAGTCTTTAAAAGGTGCAGGAGATTCAGTAAATGAACAGGTGAGTATCCTAATTTTTATTTTAATTTTTACTTTTTCTTATTATTCATTTTTTTAAAATAAGTGCTTGCCAATATGGGTAGAAGAGCTTTTAAAAGAACTTTAGGTGATCTGCAAACATTCTTAAAAGATACAGAAACCTCTAGGACCTTTGATAATTCATAGTCAATGAATATGAAATATCTATATAATTCAAAGGTTTGTTCCAAAATATCTAGACAAACTTTAAGGCTTAGCTAGGAAAATATAGTATCTTATGTCTCAAACAATCTACATTCTGATCTGTATGGCATTAATGAATCAGATTAACAAGATTTTTTTTTAAATTGGATATCCTTTATGAGTTTTGTTCTTGTTTATCTGTTGATGGATAAACCGTTATATAATAATGACATTTTATTAAGGAAATTTCACCTGCATTATTATCATTACATTTACTTAGAAAATAGTATCATAAAGATTCTCACTTTTCATAGCCCTGTCATCGATTTCTTCTCATCTTTGTCTTTGCATGTGCACTTACTTTTGGTGCAAGTCCTCTCTGATTTTTTCATTTTACTTTAGTTTTTGTTATATTTTCTCTCAAGCAGAGTTCAAGTCAGGCTTTGGAATCTATGTCTTTTGGACCAAATCTCCTGCTGCCTGTTTTTGTTTTTGTTTGTTTGTTTTTTAGATTACCCAGGCTTTTTCTTTTCCATATTATCTATAGTTAGACACTGCATGACAACAAGCCAAAAACATGTATTAAGAATTGTAATGCAAAAAAAAGAATAGCGTTACCTTAGATTAGTTAGAGGGAAGGGGAAGGCAGGGGATGTGGGGATAAGAAAGATAGTAGAATGAAACAGACATTATTACTTTATGTATGTATGTGACTGTATGACCAATGTGATTCTACAATATATATAATCAGAAAAATGAGAAATTATATCCCATCTATGTATGATATATCAAAGTATATAAGTGCGTTCTACTGTCATATATAACTAATTAAAACAAATAAAAAATCAAAAACAAATAAATAAATAAATAAACAAGCCAAAAACATTTATCAGACTCTTTATAGAGAAAATTTTGCAATCTTTAATTTATATTCTTAAAGACATTAAAGACATTTTTAATATCTAGTTTGTTATTGATGATTGTTTAATACTCTATAGGATTTAATTGTGATTATGATTTCAGAGTTCATCTATATTTATCACTTATCATTATTTAATTTCTTTTTATGGATGAAAACATTTTGCTTATTCATCAGTTAAGAGACTTGTGATATTTCACTTTTTGGCTGTTGTGAATAATTATGCCATGAACATTCATATACACATTTTTATGTGGAAATATGTATTCAGCTTTCTTGGGAATATAGTTAGAATTTCTTGGCCATGTGGTAATTTTATGTTTAACCTTTTGACAAAATGCCAAACTATTTTCCAAAGTGGCTACATTATTGTACAATTACTACCAGCAATGTGTGTGGCCTCCAACTCTCCACATTCTCACTGTTTATGTCCATCTTTTTGATGATAGCAACCCTACTGCTTGTGAAGTGGTAGTACGTTCTAATTTTAATTTAATTTCCCTAATGATTAATGATGGAGTATCTTTTTATGTGCTTCTTGGCCATGTGTATATCTTTTTCAGACAAATATCTTGTCAGATGTATTTAAATCAAATTGTCTTTTTATTGTTGAGTTATGAAAATTCTTTTTAGATTCCATTTCTTAGTCCCTTATTAGATACACAATTTGCTAGTATTTTCTCCCATTCTATGCAGGTTTTTTTTTTTTTTTGGTGGTTTTAATTGTGATAAAGTTCAATTTTTCTAGTGCTTTCTTTTGTTTCCCTTCTTTGGTGTCAGATCTAAGAAATTATTGTCCAATCTAAGGTCACAAGATTTAAGGTTAAATTTTCTTTTGTTTTATAGCATTAGCTCTTACTCTTATTAATCTTTGTTCCATTTGAATTAAATGTTGTGTATGGTGTGAGGTATTAACCTAGCTTAATTTTTTTGGCATGTGGACATCCAGTTGACTCAAACCATTTGTGAAAAAGATTGTCGTTTTCCTTTTAATTGTCTTGGCATCCTGTCAAAAATCTGTTGACCATAAATATAAGGGTTATTTTCTGGACTCCTTTTTTTGTTCCTTTGATTTATATTTTTTATTTATGCCAGTACTGTCTTTGTTAGTCTAGCCTTGCAGGAAGTTTTGGAATTGGGAAGTCCTCCAAATTTGTTGTTCTTGAAAGATTGTTTCAGCTATTTTGGGTCCCATGTATTTTCATAGGAATTATAGAATCGTCAAGTATTTCATACATTTTAATGCTATTGTGTGTGGAACTGTTTTCTTAATTTCTTGTTAAGTCCACTGTTAGTATATAGAAATATATACTATCTATATACTATATATTATGAATTGATCTGGTATCCTATAGCCTTGCTAACTTTTTTTTTGGTAAATTCCTTATAATTTTCTACATAAAAGATCATGCCATCTGTGAATAGAGATAGCATTACATATTACTTTTCAGTTTGGATTCCTTTTCAGATGCCTTTTAAAGAGATCTAAAAAGTCAAACCAAAGTTTTTTTTAAATCTACCCATGTTGTTATTATTTTTGGTATTTTTATCGTTTTGTATATGTCTTAAGTTTTCATTTCATATTTTCTTTCAGGATAAAGGACTTCTTTAACAGTATAATGAGAACCCACTGGAAATGAATTTTTTTCAGCTTTTGTACACCTAAAGAGTATTTTGCTTTCATTTTTGAAAGATGTTTTTTACTGATTATAGAATGTTCAGTCGACAGTTTTTTGTGTGTGTTTAAATGGGTTGTGGTTCTATTCTCGTTGTCTTGAGAATCCTGAGCCTCATTTGTAGCAGTTAGCAAATCAAGCCTTAGGCTAAATTAATGAAACATGAAGCTGATGTTTGTTGCAGAAGCATCTGGACTTTGAGAGAAATTATGGGCCAGGCCCATCTCTGCGTGCTTGCAGCCAACTGTAATGAGCCTATGTATGTCAAATTGGTGGAAGCCTTTTGTGCTGAGCACCAAATCGATGTAATTAAGGTCGATGACAACCAGAAACTAAGAGAATGGGTAGGCCTCTGTAAAATTGACTGAGAGGGCAAACCCTGTAAAGTGGTTGGTTTCAGTTGTGTTGTTGTTAAGGACTATGGCAAAGAATCTCAAGCCAAGGAAGTCATTGAGGAGTACTTCAAATGCTAGAAATGAGCAAATAAAATTTTTTTTCACGTTCCAAAAAAAAAAAAGTTGCATTGTTGCCTGTCTTGCACTGTTTTTGAGAAATCCACTGACATCCCTATTTTATTCTTCGTGTGTGTGTGTGTGTGTGTGTGTGTGTGTGTTTGTGTAAATGTGTAAATTCTGGCTGCATTGAAGATTTTCTCTGTCACTGATTTTGAACAATTTAGTTTTAGTATGCCTTGGAATAGTTTTCTAAATACCACTTTTGAATGGGTTTATAGTTTTCATCAAATCAGGAACTTTTCAGCTGTTGTTTCTTCAGATATTTTCATATCTCCTCCTTTTCTCTTTTGATGACCTCACTTAAGCTTGAATTATTTCACAACTCTGAGGTCCCTTGCTCTTTTTTCTTTTTGTTGTTTTCTATGTTAGGATGATTTGTATTCCTATTCCTGTGTCTTCAAATTCATCAACCATTTTTCTTCTGCAGTGTCTAATTAGCCACTGATTTCATTCAGTGCATTTTACATATGCAACAATTTAATTTTTATCTCTAGAAGTTCAGATTGGGTCTTTTATTTTTATTTCTAACTCTCATGTCTCTACTTAACATGTTCAGTCATTCTTCTGGCTTCTCAAACATACAGAATATTGTTAAACTAATTTTTGCCTACCAGTTTTATTACCCATGTTATTTATAGGTAGATTTTAATTGAATACTTTTTCTCTTAATTATGGCTTATATTTTCCCACCTCTTTGCCTGCCTGATTGTTTTTTTTTATTGGATGTCATTAGACAGTATAAATTTTACCTTGTTGTGTATTTTTGTATTTCTAGAAATAATCTTTAGCTTTATTTTGGAACAGTATTATTTGGAATTAATTTGATTCTTTTCAAGCTTGGTTTTAAGCTTTTAAAGGTGATCATGGGATTTTTTTTTGTTGTATGTAGTTATGTTTTATTTCTTTTCACTAATAAGGCTTATTCAGTTATTTTAACTGAGAATATTTAATGTAAAGAGTTGTTAAGTATGTGCTAGAAAACCAAAAGTCCAAAAGGGAATATTAAGGCATCATGAAAGTAATAG
This sequence comes from Callospermophilus lateralis, assembly GCF_048772815.1. Lineage (NCBI taxonomy): Eukaryota > Metazoa > Chordata > Mammalia > Rodentia > Sciuridae > Callospermophilus > Callospermophilus lateralis. Next base: position 34,566,920 of record NC_135321.1, on the reverse strand, counting down.
CTACAAGAAACAACCACCAATCTCCAAGGTTGGGTGAACAGGCAGAACAAGTTGAAATTATTAAGACTTAGAAACTTGGGAGAAGGGCCCCTTATGCTGGAACTTGGACTTTTGATGATGGAGCAGCAGGCTGACTGCTTCTGCTTTCCCTCACGAGATCTGATAAAGGCCAGTTCTGCAGGGGCCGGTAAAAATTAGAAACTAAAATCAGCTGTTCTGTGAGTAACTCTGGGCTGACACTGACAGTACTAGCAAACAAATAGGAAGGGATATGTCTTTTCTTCCTCTAACAACATCTGGTCTCCATTTAGTTGTAGCAGCAGAATTTATCAGAGAGCCAAGTGACCAAGGAGAAAAGAGGTTTCTAAAGTCCCAACTTCAGAATTTCAAAACAGAACATGGAAGTCTTTGTTTAAAGACTTTAAAGTCAGTAGCATTACAACCAGTACATATACAATTCCATTGTATAGATATGTCTTTTGTTTAAATTCCATTGTATATTGTATTATATTCCATTGTATAGATATGACTTTTGTTTAAAGTCAGTAGCATTACAACCAGTACATATACAATTCCATTGTATAGATATGTCAGTGTTTGGTTGTTCTCTAGATAGTAAGACATTTGTGTTTTCAAGTTTTTGCTGTATAACACAGTGACTAAAGTTTTCGTCTGGGTGCAGGAGTTTCTCTTGTTTGATCTTTCACTTACTGCACCACTGGTTAAATATCTTTTCATAGGTTATCAGCAATTTCTCTATTGCCAAATCCAGTGCCGCCTTTCCCCAATCTGTTTGACTTTTTCAGTTGTTAGCACTGCACGATTGATTGACCCTAGTCTTTCTCTTTCTCTCTCTCTCTCTCTCTCTCTCTCTCTCTCTCTCTCTCTCTCTCTCTCTTTTTGTGGTGCTGGGGATTGAACCCAGGGCCTTGTGCATGCAAGGCAAGCATTCTACCAACTGAGCTGTATTGAGCTATAACCCCAGCCCCTTGGCCCTATACTCTCTTCAAACTTTTTTCTCTACAGTATTATGTTTCTGATTCTTATACTTTTAAATGCCAATCTAAATTTAAATCAACTGCAAAATTTTAATAAGTCCTAGCTTGGCACTGAGGATGTAGCTCAGTGGTAAACTACTTGCCTGTCATTCGTGAGGTCTTGGGTTCAAATGCCTGCACCACACAAATAAATAAAAAGTTCTCTCCCTGACATAATGGGGAAAATGGTATTAAAAAAAATTTCTAGCTGATTTTTTTAAAAAAATTATCTTTTAAAAAATTTTTGCTATAATCTAGAGTTACTAAAGAAAAAATTTAAACACAGAAAGGTATAAAGGAAATAAAAATTTAAACATCATCCATAATACCACACATTATCTTTTAAAACCATACTGACTTGAAATTTCCACCTTTCCAATTTCCTGCTTGGACATTTCTACATGAATGTCTTGCTGGCATCTTAAATTGAACACACTCAAAAGCAAACTCATTTTATTTTCACATCCTCTTTCCTATTAGGAAATCCTTCTCCACCTTTGATTCTTACTATTTCCAGAATTAATTTTAGGGATCTTTTGGTTAGTCTTGGCTACCTGAAGTAATTGTAGTGACTTATTTAAGTAGTTGCACAAATGCCAAGAATCATTCTTTCTTTCTTTCTTTTTTTTAAAAAATGTTACCTGTGGTTCCCTGTAACTGCCTGAGTTAATAAATACCTTTAAAGATTTCTTTTAATGTTGCTAAAGGACTGCAGAGAATTTTTTTTTTGTAGCATAAAAAATAGGATAGTATAATGTTTAAGAGCACAGACTATGGAACCTATATTAGGTCCTGATTCTGCTGTTTAACTGCTGTAACCCTGTGAAGGCTATGTACCCTCAATGTAAAACAGGAATAATACCTTAACTGCATTGTTGTGAAAGTGAAATGGAATAGTAAGTACAAAGTACTTAGAATATTCTTGTCATATAGTAAACTCTATGTATACATTTAGCTGTTACAATTATTATTCTTTGATCTAATACTACTATTACAGTGGACCTTAGAGTATTTTGAATGCTTAGTAACTGATACTTCATCTGCCAATCTTAGTGTATCTTTTAAACAGCCTTGAGACTATGGTTTAACTAAAGGTTCTCAGTATCTTTTTGGGTGAGCGGGGGAGCAGAAGAGTACTGGGGGTTGAACTCAGGGGCACTTGACCACCAAGCCACATCCCAGACCTATTTTTTATTTTATTTAGAGACAGGGTCTCGCTGTGTTGCTTAGCACCTTGCTGTTGTTTAGGCTGGCTTTGAACTGGTGATCTTCCTGTTTCAGCCTCCCGAGCTGCTGGGATTACAGGTGTGCTCCACAACATATGGCCTCAGTATCTTCTATTAGGCACTTGTTCTTGTGACATTCACCAAGGGAAAGTTGTTTTCCTAATATTTTCTAGTATTTTAGTAGGAACAATTTTTTAAAGTTCTTCTTGTGTCACTTTCTGCGTAAATTCCCTGGTATTCTCTGGTTCATAATCAGTTCTTTAGTCTGTTTTGAGTTCACAGTAGATTTAAATAAAACAGTAAATGATTTCTAGTAGATAAAAGATATCTAAGAAATTTTACTTTCCATGCTTATTTTAATAGGATTTTCAAAAGATTTAAAAAATATTTTTAGAAAAAGTTAACCAGAAGATTTTGTTTTGTTTTGTTTTAGAATTTCTGCGAGCGAGGAATGAAGAGTGTATCATTGAAGGATTTATGTCTGGAAGACAAAAGACGCATTGCAAACTTAATTAAAGAATTGGCCAGGTGAGGTTGGGGGACCTTCTATGAAATGCATTATTATATGAGAGACAGCTCTTTTTGAAAACAGAAAATTGCCAGTATGTTTTGATGTCATTATGTCATTGATCTTATAGGAGCAAAGACTTTTAATAAAAAGACTGTTACCCAAAATATCACCTCCTTTCAAGGACCTACCCCCAATGACCTAACTTCCTTCCCCTAGGTCCTACCTCTTTAAGGTTCCACCATCTTCCAGTAAGTAGCATCATGAGCTGGGACCAAACCTTAACACATGAAACTTTCAAAGATGCTTAGCCAAACCAAAGCACATATTTTGGGGAAGATCCACTGGAACTATTCCAATATACTGTTTGCTCTGAAACTGATTTTCAGTAACATCTATCCATAGAACCATTGCCTGTTATAGCTATTACAGTGATCTTCTAATATTTACTCTATTTTCCATATTTGTTTCACATTAGTTGGAATTCTTATTTAAGGATAAACTACCCTTTCTTCCCTAATTATTTATTTAGCTTAGTATTTATTTCATTTTTAAATTTTTATCAATATCAGAGGCATGAATATTTATTTTATTCTTATCCAAAATTCAGAAATAAAATGAAGTAGCAACATGATACTCTTTTGTTTCACACCAAAAAAAGACTTTGTTTTGAGATCATTATAGATTTACTTGGCAGTTTTTACAAATAATACAGACAAAACACATTTCTTTACCCTGTTATCAGCAGTGATATTTTGCTTAACTATAGTACAATATCCTACAACTTTACCCATTTTTTGCCAGTGATAATATTTTTTAAAAATATTTTTTAGTTGTTGATGGACCTTTATTTTATTTATTTATACGTGGTGCTGAGAATCGAACCCAGTGCCTCACACATGCTAGGTAAGTGCTATACCACTGAGCTACAACCCCAGCCCGCCAGTGATAATATTTTGATTGACTATAGTATAGTATCAACAATTGACATTGAAAGATTTCATTAATGTTTTACATATTTCATCAATTTTAAGTACTCATTGATTATGCATTTGTTTCTATGAAACTTTATTACATGTGGGTTTTTGTGTACAATTACTATATAAAGCAGTCCTGCTACAAGGATTACTCTTGTTGTCTTTTTAACAAATACACTTATAAGGTCTTTTTAGACACTATTTTCCTTCTTAGCCCTTTACCTAATACCAAGCTACCACTAATCTTCTTTCCATCTATTCTAATTGTTACTTCAAAAAAGTTGTATAAATGGGATCATATAGTATGTAACTTTTTGAGATGAGATTTTTTTAATCATCATTCTCTTTACATCCATCCAAGTTACATTTTCTAATACTTTGTTTCTTTTTATTGCTCTATGGTATTCCATAGTGTAGAGGTAGTACAGTTTGTTTAACTATTCACTTTTTGAAGAACATTTGGGTTGTGTCTAGTTTTTGACAGGTACAAACCAAGCTGCTCTGAACATTCACGTATAGGTTTTGTGTAAACATACAATTCTTTGGGATATTGTATCCTAAGTGCATGTTTGTAAGAAACTGCTGAACTATTTTCCGCAATGATTGTACCATTTCATATTCTCAGCAATGCAAGAGAGGTCTAGGTCCTCTGAATTTGCTAACAGATTTGTTGTGGTTAATTTTTATTTTAGCAAGTCTGATAGGTGCTTATTGCTAATATCTCATCTTGATTTTAATTTGCATTTATCTAATGCCAGTGAGGTTGGACATTTTTACATACACTTATTTCCACTGTATTTTTTCAGTGAAATATCTGTTTATTCATTTTCTTGTTTCTTACTGGATGTTTGGGCTTTTTTATTGTTGGGTTTTGAGGTTCTTTATATGTTATTTATCCTTTATAGGTATGTAGTTTCCAGTTATTTTTTCCTGGTCTGTAGCTTGCCTCTTCATCCTTTCCCAGGATAAACAAAAAGTCTTATAAAAACAAAAAGTTTATAAAACAAAAGCTTTTCATCTCAACTAGATCATTCTAACATTTTTTTTTTTCTGTTTTAAGTTCATGATTCATTTTGAGTTAATTTTGCATACTGTGTGATGTCTAAGTTGAGTTTTTTGTTTTTTTCTTTTAATATTGGGGATTGAACCCAGGGCCTTGCACATGCCAGATCAACATTCTACCACTGACTGAGCACATCCCCAGTCCTGTTGAAATTTTTTGTGAATGTTTGCCAGATTTCGCATAGGTCATGTTTGTGTGGTCTCTTTCTGGGTTCCTTGGTTTGCATTGATCTAGGTGTTTATCCCTTTTCCAATGATCTAATTACCGTACAGATGCAGAATAATAAACCTTAATACTGAGTAGAATGATGCCTTCTACTTTATGATTCTCTTCCAATTTTGGCATGACTTTGTCAAACTCTTTCATAACTCTGTAATAATTTTGGCATGACTTTGTCAAACTCTTTCATAACTGTTGATTTTTTAATATATATTACATCAAGCTATTGATCAGTTTTAGGAAGAAATGAAGTCTTTCCTATCTTGAGTCTTCTAATCCGTGAATATGCTAGTCTCTAATTGAAGTTTTATATTCCTTTTAATAGATATTTGTGACTTTCAGGATATAGGTCCTATACACATTTTTTTTCACATTTACATCTAAATATTTAATTTTCTTTGGGGTAATTATAAATGGTATTATGGTTTTAATTTGGATTTTTATATATTTGTTGATAGTATATAGACATGATTGTATTATATTTTAATCTTGATTTCTGAAACCCTGCTGAATTCACATATTAATTCTAGTTTTGCTGTTATTCCTTGAGGTTCTTTTATGTCATAATTATTATTGTTATAAATTATAACATAATTATTATTTTTCATAATTATAATTAATGCAAATAGACACTTTTATTACTTTCTCTCCAAAGTATATGTCTGTAATTTCCTTTTCTTGACTTATGCTGCTGGCTAAGATTTCCAGTGCTATGTGAATAGGAATTATGAGAGAGGGCATTCTTGTAATATTTCTAAATTTAGGTGGGAATGTATTCAGTCTATCATCAAGTCTGATGTTAACTACTATAGTTTTATAATTTGATAGTATATCAGATTGAAGGAGTTCCTCATCTATTCCTAGTTTTTTGTTTTTATTTTCTTCTTTTAAGAGTTGAGTGGATCCAAGATGGCATGTTAGAGGGAGGCTGTATTCTGTGTCACTCTGTGACCTGGGATTCTAGTAGTGGGAATACTGTTTCTCTGTAAGTTATTAGAAGACCCCCCATAGCTGCTCCCGCACAGGTCTCCAGACCTCAGCGTCAGCACAGAACTCCCAGAAGCTCACCCACCGGCCACCATGCCTGAGTAGGACCACTGGCATCAACACATGCAAGGGACCCCTGGCTGCCACCTGCACAGGAATCCTGGCTGCTGCTTCCATGTGGACCCCTATCTACCAACATGGGACTCCCTTGGTAGCCTCCATCTTGGGACACTATAGCCACTATCATAGTCCCCTACACACACCTGGGGACACTGGACAGGGTCTGGAGACCACCGCCAGCCGCAACACTGCATGCCATAGAGCTGCATCTCTGAACACTCCCACGCAGCGCTACCAGCTGGCCCAACCTGACCCTACACCCCATCTGTGAAAGCACCCGCCTCCATCTTGGTATACCTTTGTCACCATCTATAGTTGGGGGCAACTCCCAGCTTCGGACACCTGCTTGGGGCCTAGAAGCAATATCAAGGTACCTATAGTCCCCAACTCCGCCCTATCCCCCGCAGCCACTAACCTGGCACAGTGCTTATGGTACACAGCCAGTCCATAGATTGCAAAGCCTGGCCCCGAACTGCCATTACTAAACAGCTCTCCCCCACAGGTGCACAGTCCTCAGAGCACAGGCCATAAGACCTTCAGAGAAAGAGGGTGGAAATACCAGCAAACAACAGACAGCCTCATCTATTGGATGAGACTTTTGAATAAATAGAAAATAATTATGAGGTATTAGTAGAAAATGATTACAAGGCTGTAGTTTTAAATGTTCTTTTAGTTTATTGTTTCAGAAAAAAAGTTAGCTATGAAGAATGACATTTCAGTTATGGTTAAAGTTCCAACCAAATGGAGAAAAGTGTCAGAAGGTTTAGAAAACTTACATATTTCTATGACAAATTCAAGTGTAGCATACTTAAAATACTGTCAGCTTGTAAGCAAATTCACTGGCATTATTTCAGGGGAGGATTACTGAGATGAATGTGCTTGACACCCCCTACATGCTATTGTCAAGTATATTTTCAAAATGATATAATATTCATTAGTTCTCAGCACAACATACAAAACAAATAGCATGTTGTTTAACTATGTAGTGGCGTGCAATATAAAGGCAAACTGCTAACTATAGCTTCTTTTTAATGGTGCCTTTAAGGTTTAAAGCATCCTAACAAGAGCAAGACCTGAATTAAAAACATAAACAAACAAACTACAGAAAAACAACCAGGGTCTTTTTAATAGTGTTAAATGGGAAAACCATCTATGTTCCCATTTCGAGTGGCTTACCTATATTGTGCCCTGTCCATGAGACCCTTTTAGTATATTTGTTGATGTTATATATGAGAATCAAAAAGATTCCTAAAAGATCTATTGATGGTTCTAAATGAAAATAAATGTGAATAAAAGATGTAAACAAAATCTAGAATTGACATAAAAGATAAGAACAGGATATTACATACCTAGTTGAGTTAAAATTCAAACCAAATGAAGGAAAAGTGTCAAAAGATTTAGAAAAGTTATATTCCTATGATATATTCAAGTATAACATATATTAAGAGTTTCAGCTCTTACGCAAATCCACTGACATTATTTCAGGGAAAATTGGAAATTTATATTAGAGAAAGACTTTCTGGTTAGACCTGATAGATTAAAAAAAAAATAAAATAAAAAGGATCCATAGTTCTCTCTCTCTCTCATTTTTTTTTTTTTTTTTTTTTGTACCAGGGATGGAACCCAGGGGTGTTTAACAACTGAGTTACATCCCCAGACCTTTTATTTTTTATTTAGAGACAGGTCTCCCTACATTTCTTAGGGCCTCACTGAGTTGCTGAGGCTGGCCTCGAACTCATGATCCTCCTACTTCAGCCTCTGGAGCTGCTGGGATTGCAGGTACCTGCCCATGGTGCCTGGCTAATCCCTGGTTCTTTTTTTTTTTTTTTTTTTTAAAAGAGTGAGAGACGGGGAGAGAGAGAGAGAGAGAGAGAGAGAGAGAATTTTAATATTTATTTTTTAGTTTTCGGAGGGCACAACATCTTTGTTTGTATGTGGTGCTGAGGATTGAACCCGGGCCGCACGCATGCCAGGCGAGCGCGCTACCTCTTGAGCCACATCCCCAGCCCCTCCCTGGTTCTTAAGTTATATCTTGTAGCTAAATTACGTGAATGTGAGCCAGCAAAAAAATTCAAGAAAACAGTTTTAAAAGTCTGATATGAGTTAATAATCTACAAATGCCTCCTTAGTAATCTCTTTATACTCAAGGAACTTTTTCATTTGGGTTAACTGTACTAATAAAAGAATAGACTACAAATGTGAATAAAAATATACAGGCTAATGAAGAATAGATACCACAAAGATAAATTAGGGGTAATGTGAATTATTTACCTTGTGGAAGAGAGTGCTAAGGGATTAGTTGATATATGGCTTTCAAGTAAATTAAGGGGTTTCCCTGAGGTGTCTAGCATTGATTTACATTTGAAGAAGGATAACTGGGATATTGATTGATCTTTCTGAGAGGTATTAGGATAGAGAGAATTCTTTTTTTTTGAAGTTGTTGAGTTAAGTGACCTCAGAAAGTCTTTTACAGTAAAATTAATGAATTGTTTGCATAGATGGGGAAAGCAATGCTTTTTATGGGCACTTGAAAAAATTAATGGCTTTGCAAAATATTGTAGTTTGTGCTGAAAGATGGTAACCATTTTCTATATATGTATTTTTTTAATAAAACTTTTTAAGGGGCTGGGGATTTGGCTCAAGCGGTAGCGCGCTCGCCTGGCATGCGTGCGGCCCGGGTTCGATCCTGAGCACTACGTACAAACAAAGAGGTTGTGTCTGCCAATAACTAAAAATTAGTATTAAAAATTCTCTCTTTCTCTCTCACTCTCTCTCTCTCAAAAAAAAAAATAATAACTTTTTAAGATGGAGAAGAGTGCCAAGCACTAATGCACAAAGTGTTGTATTTTTTAACATTTTAAACAATCTTGATCACAGTTGTAATTTTTGATGTATACAAACTACGTTTAAAGAAGCTTGAAAACAACACTCCCTCACTATTTCATGTCCTGTGCCCCAATGCCAAATAATGTATTGTTCCTCAGTAAATATTTATGCATTAACTCATCTGAGGATAGCATTCTTTTTTAGGCCCAGGTACTCTGATTTTTCCCAGAGGGTAGTTTGCTATTTCTACTTGACCTTTCTCAGAAGAAGAATAGAAACTGTAGCACCATTAGATTCCATTGTAAAATGAGTAGATCATTATTTTATATTTTTCTGTTTTTTTTTAATTTTGACTTTTGGGTTATAGTTAAATATACATTGCAGTACAATAGGAAAGTTAGACTTTAATTTTTCAGTGACTTTTTTTTGTCTTCCCATTAAAAGCCTTTATGGATTTTGGGGGACAGGAGGCTAGTATACAATAGTCTTTATGATGGATTAAATAGAAAATTTTAAGAGAAGGAATCTTTAACTTGTGTTAAGTAGAAAGGCATTCTCTGAACTTCAGTGGAGTTTAACATGTAGTTAATGTGCCAAACTTTATTTTCAGATGTTCTATTTTGAACTCTATAATTAAAAGAACATTTTTTTGAGTAACTATTATGCACTCAACAGTCTTTATCATGGTTCTGACCAGACTAAAAAGGAGTTAGTTTTTTTCTACTAATTATTTTTCCCTTTTTCATGGCATCTGGAAATGTACAGTGGCATATAAGTATATAGAATCAGATTCTTCATTTATGGCAAGAAAACCAAAGCCTTTTCATATAAGTATGGATAAGTATGGGTAATCTCTGACGCTGAAGGATCTACCCAGAATTATGCTTGGGCCATGTTTTGGTTATGGAAAGTGGAAATGTCATCACTGTAGGCATATGTATGACATATGTGCCATAGCATTTCAGTATTGTCTTAGGCATTTTTCATTGTAATGTGCTTTTAACCCTTGTGCTTGTATATGCTAATTAATTTCTTTCATAGTTCATCTTTATATGCCCATTGTAGTGAATTCAGATTTCTCAGACCTGTAATAAATAGTCAAAAGGAAGAATCATTGGGAAAAATAAGGGAAGAGGGTGAAAGACACAGGTTATCAGAAATCTTTATATGAGTACTAATTTAGGTTGCAGCCTCAAAACTGGAACTGTGAGGTGAATTATGGCATTTGAGAATTGGGTATTCTCAGGTTAGTACTTTGTTACCAAAAGTGTTTGTTCTTACCATATTAATTTTCAGGTTTTGACTGAAAAACAGTCATAGCTCACTTGCTATGTGATGATCTTTTTCAAAGCATTGTGGAAAAGATAATTTATTATGTTACACTGACGTTTTTATTCTAATGGATTTTAAAGTAATTTAATAATCCATGATATAACAAAGGTAACTGGATGTATGTCAGAGTTATTTTATGTTAACTCTTTCAGAGGCCAAATAAATGCATCCTTATTCACTTTAGTGTATTTTTCCTTCCATTTTTAATTTACTTGAAATTACATAATTATTAAAACTGTGCAATTTAAAAAATGAAACTGCAGATAAAATTAAATCCTTCATGGAAACTCCATTCCCTCACCTTCATCCTCATCCATACCCTCACTGCTTATGTTTAGGTGGGATTTCATTTTAAATTTACAGAAAAGTTACTAAGATTGAATTTCCATATATGCTTCACCCAGGTTTCAGTATTTCCCCAGAATCGTCCCCACCTCTTTTCTTCTTTAAGGGCAGGAAGGAGTAGCACAGGAGGTAATTGCTAGTAACTCCTTGGGCCGAAAAGTGCAATCTGGAGGTGTTTCTTTGATAACTAGCCTTCTTCTCAACCCCTATCATTCATTACCTACATTGACTTCCAGGTCTTTCTTGCCCCTGCCTTAGTTTGTTGAGAAATATGACATTTTCTGTCTCCTGGGCCAGGCAGCACTGTAGGTTTTTTGGCAGAGAAAGCATGTGGGTGACACCAGGGCAAAGAACAGGAAGCTGAGTATCAAAGAAAAGAAAATGAGTAAATAGCACTTCTAGTCACCTGATTGCTAATAGCCTCCTGGGAGGGGAAGGATCACATTTTCCAACACAAGCCACATAGGCAGGATGGGAGGAGGGAGCATGAGAAGAAAAGAAACCTGAAATCTACAAAAGGGACAAGATACCCCCCCTCCCTTAGGTTCAAGCTCTGGACCTCCTCCTCTCTGGAAGACTGACTGACTCTCTCTCTCTCTCTCTCTCTCTCTTCTTTCTTTCTCTCTCTCTCTTTCTTTCTCCCTCTCCCTCTCTCCTCTATTCTCTCTCATACTCTCTCTTTCTCTCTTATTTCTTAAATAAAATTTACTTTTTGCTTTTGCCTCAGCATTTCTTGGATGTTTAATCTTCAACACTGGGGGAAAGAGGACCTGATCCTGATTTTCAAGACCAGTTTCATGGGGAGTCAGTACAGTAGGCTCATTTGATAGAATTATTCTTTTAACCTCATGTTCCCGCTATCCTCATCTATGTATCCCCTTACAAAAGGAAAGCTCTGATAAGGCATTCCCCTTGGTGCAGGTCAGTTGGAGCAGAACAGCAGTTGCTATGGAAAGGACATGAAATATTTCCTGGATCTTTCTCCTCTATCTCCCTTCTGTACCAAAAAACAAAGTTCAGGAGGAGGAGCAACATATTGTCCTTAGGGCATTCATAAAAACTACCTGTGGCAGAGGTTGTTTTTTTTTTTTTTTTTTTTTGTGTGTGTGTGTGTGTGTGTGTTGGGGTGGGGGGACCAGGAGAGAGGGCAGAGTACTTAGAGTACTTATAGGTCCGAGAACTTGTAGGAAGACAGGAGCGCTTCTGAAGACTCAAGACATACAGAGACTAATTATCACAGGCATAGTGAGAAAGACAACAAAAGAAACTACCCCAACCCAGATCCCTACCACCATACTAACAAGTGTCTGGTAAGAGTAGAAACTCATTCAACAGACCCTTTTGGTGGGAAGACAAAGTTGAGGGTAGAGCTGACCTCAAAGAAGATCATCTGACCCACCTGAGGGAAAGTTATGCCTGGAGAAATTTGAGGCCTGAGGGTCATCATAGTAACTATAAACTACAAACCCACCCTATTCCTGATAGACTAACAAAATCCCTATACTGAAAATCTAAGTAAAGGAAAGTTCTGTCCCTTATTAGTAATTGGAATTATATACCTCAGTCCCTACTGTCTTACTAAAATGTACAAATATAAGTAAAATATGAAGTGAAGCAGAGGAAAAGGTAGAGGTAAAAGAAACCAGTATAGAAGAGACAGAGCAACTGAAGATGCAGTTAGATAAAGACATTGAACAGTGATGATGAATTTAAAATAACTGATTAATACTTTAAAATCTGTATTAGTAGCTAGGAAAAATGGTGTATACCTGTAATACCAGTGACTTGGGAGGCTGATGCAGGAGGATCATCACAAGTTCCAGACCAGCCCAAGCAACTTAGTGATACCCTGTCTCAAAAAAAAGAAAGAAAAAAAACCCTGTATTTTCTGTGGCTTCTCATTGTACAAACCTTAGCTTAAAACACTGTTAAGACTCTTGTTTGATTTAAAGTAATGTTTTTTTAATTTATTTTTTTTTTAAAAAAAGGGTAGCGGAATGCATTACAATTCTTATTACATGCATACGGCACAATTTTTCATATCTCTGGTTGAATATAAAGTATGTTGACACCAATTTGTGTCTTCATACATGTACTTTGGATGATGATGTCTATCACATTCCACCATCCTTGCTAGTCCCCTGCCCCCTCCTTTTCCCTCCCAACCCTCTTCCCTATCTAGAATTCATTAATTCCTCCCATGCTCCCCTTCCTTACCCTACTATGAGTCAGCCTCCATATATCAGAGAAAACATTAAAGCAATTGTGAGGCCTAACCTTAATCTCTTGAACACATCTTTTGATGTTTGTTTTGAGTTATCAACTTTAGTCTTTCTGAAGTCTTAACAAAAATTTTATCCTTGACTTTATCTCTACACCATGTTTCTTCTGGTGGTATCCTGGATTTGAAATTTGCTCATATGACATTTCTTAATTTTAGTGTTTTACTATGTAGAGAGCCTGAGAATTTCTGAAATCATAAATCCTCATTCCTTTTAGTTTAATATTTTTGTTCCTTCAGTATATCTTTCTCTTCTCCCAGTTTACTGTAAGCACTAAGAAAAAAGCAAGTAGCACCTTCAGCACTACTTGGTAACTAGCTTCCATTAGAACGAGCAAGATAGAAGAATAAGCAAGATAAAAGACACTTTTTTTGTCACCTAATATTAGATATGACATTTTATCAATTTTGAGGATCACTTGTTTCAGCCTATACTCAGTGACAAAGAGTTAAACAGGGACATGAATACCAGGAGACACAAACCACTGGGTTACTTTTTTGGTTTTCCTAAATTACCTTATATATTTTCTGTAGATTCCTGAATATTTTCATATACATAATGATGTCCACTGCATATAGTTTTTTTTCCAGTCTGTGTACATTTTCTTTTCTTGCCTTCTTGCTCTGGCCATGACCTCCAGTCAATTTCAAATAGAGATAGTGTCACCTGAGAAGAGGTGTCTCAGAAGAAGAGTCTCTGAGGAGTTTCTGGAGGGAAGGGGGAACTTGACTCAACACCATCAGGATTCTTGGCATACTTAATGGAAAAGAATTTTAGCAAGTGCCAGTCAAAGGCTTAGACAGTTTATTTAGGAAGGTAGGTATGCATTCAAGCGAGAATGTGCGTAGTCTCAAGAGAGAGGTATCTTTTGTGTTAAAGCAAGGAATATGCATTCAAGGGAGAATTTGAGCCATCTTGAAAGTGAAAGATGTGGTTTTAGGGTACCAATCTCTTCTTTTTTTTTTTTTTTTTTTTTTTTTAGTTTGCAATTGAAAGTTTTTAATTATAGCTTGGCTCATTATTGTTCTAAGACTCAGTTTGGTTTAACTTTCAGTCCTGATACAATCAAAATCAAGAATTTGGTTTCCATGTGAGTTATTTTGCTTTATTCTATTGCGTTATCATACACTGTTCTTTTAATCCTGCTAGAGGCATTTCAGGTGCCTTCTTATTTGCAAAAAATAATTGATGATTAGTGTCATTACACCCTCCTTTCTAGGAGAACATTGCAAAGCACCAAGAATGAGGACAGCATATTAGAAGATAAGCAGCCCAAAATCTAAAGTCATTCTTTTTTTTTTTTTATTGTTGGTTGTTCAAAACATTACATAGTTCTTGATATATCATATTTCACACTTTGATTCAAGTGGGTTATGAACTCCCATTTTTACCCCATATACAAATTGCAGAATCACATCATTTACACTTCCATTGATTTATATATTGCCATACTAGTGTCTGTTGTATTCTGCTGCCTTTTCTATCCTTTACTATCCCCCTCCCCTCCCCTCCCCTCCCCTCTTCTCTCTCTACCCCCTCTACTGCAGTTCATATCTCCCCCTTGTATTATTTTTCCCTTTCCCCTCGCTACCTCTTGTATGTAATTTTGTATAACCCTGAGGGTCTCCTTCCATTTCCATGCAATTTCCCTTCTCCCTCCCTTTCCCTCCCACCTCTCGTCCCTGTTTAATGTTAATCTTCTTCTCATGCTCTTCGTCCCTACTCTGTTCTTAGTTACTCTCCTTATATCAAAGAAGACATTTGGCATTTGTTTTTTAGGGATTGGCTGGCTTCACTTAGCATAATCTGCTCTAATGCCATCCATTTCCCTCCAAATTCTATGATTTTGTCATTTCTTAATGCAGAGTAATACTCCATTGTGTATAAATGCCACATTTTTTTTATCCATTTGTCTATTGAAGGGCATCTAGGTTGGTTCCACAGTCTTGCTATTGTGAATTGTGCTGCTATGAACATCGATGTAGCAGTGTCCCTGTAGCATGCTCTATTTAGGTCTTTAGGGAATAGACCGAGAAGGGGAATAGCTGGGTCAAATGGTGGTTCCATTCCCAGCTTTCCAAGAAATCTCCATACTGCTTTCCAGATTGGCTGCACCAATTTGCAGTCCCACCAACAATGAACAAGTGTACCCTTTTCCCCACATCCTCGCCAGCACTTGTTGTTGTTTGACTTCATAATGGCTGCCAATCTTACTGGAGTGAGATGGTATCTTAGGGTGGTTTTGATTTGCATTTCTCTGACTGCTAGGGATGGTGAGCATTTTTTCATGTACTTGTTGATTGATTGTATGTCCTCCTCTGAGAAGTGTCTGTTCATGTCTTTGGCCCATTTGTTGATTGGGTTATTTGTTATCTTGTTGTCTAATTTTTTGAGTTCTTTGTATACTCTGGATATTAGGGCTCTATCTGAAGTGTGAGGAGTAAAGATTTGTTCCCAGGATGTAGGCTCCCTATTTACCTCTCTTATTGTTTCTTTTGCTGAGAAAAAACTTTTTAGTTTAAGTAAGTCCCATTTGTTGATTCTAGTTATTAACTGTTGTGCTATGGGTGTCCTATTGAGGAATTTGGAGCCCGACCCCACAGTATGTAGATCGTAGCCGACTTTTTCTTCTATCAGACGCCGTGTCTCTGATTTGATATCAAGCTCCTTGATTCATTTTGAGTTAACTTTTGTGCATGGCGAGAGAAAGGGATTCAGTTTCATTTTGTTGCATATGGATTTCCAGTTTTCCCAGCACCATTTGTTGAAGATGCTATCCTTCCTCCATTGCATGCTTTTAGCCCCTTTATCAAATATAAGATAGTTGTAGTTTTGTGGATTGGTTTCTGTGTCCTCTATTCTGTACCATTGGTCCACCCGCCTGTTTTGGTACCAGTACCATGCTGTTTTTGTTACTATTGCTCTGTAGTATAGTTTGAAGTCTGGTATCGCTATACCGCCTGATTCACCCTTCCTGCTTAGCATTGTTTTTGCTATTCTGGGTCTTTTATTTTTCCATATGAATTTCATGATTGCTTTCTCTATTTCTATAAGAAATGCCATTGGGATTTTGATTGGCATTGCATTAAACCTATAGAGAACTTTTGGTAATATCTTCATTTTGATGATGTTAGTTCTGCCTATCCATGAACAGGGTATATTTTTCTATCTTCTAAGATCTTCTTCTATTTCTCTCTTTAGGGTTCTGTAGTTTTCATTGTATAAGTCTTTCACCTCTTTTGTTAGGTTGATTCCTAAGTATTTTATTTTTTGGGGGGATATTGTGAATGGAGTGGTTGTCCTCATTTCCATTTCAGAGGATTTGTCGCTGATATACAGGAATGCCTTTGATTTATACGTGTTGATTTTATATCCTGCCACTTTGCTGAATTCATTTATTAGCTCTAATAGTTTCTTTGTAGACCCTTTTGGGTCTGCTAGGTATAGAATCATGTCATCTGCAAATAGTGATAATTTAAGTTCTTCTTTTCCTATTTTTATGCCTTTAATTTCTTTCGTCTGTCTAATTGCTCTGGCCAGTGTTTCGAGAACTATGTTGAACAGAAGTGGTGAGAGAGGGCATCTCTGTCTTGTTCCAGATTTTAGAGGGAATGCCTTCAATTTTTCTCCATTCAGAATGATGCTAGCCTGAGGCTTAGCATAGATTGCCTTTACAATGTTGAGGTAAGTTCCTGTTATCCCTAATTTTTCTAGCGTTTTGAACATAAAGGGATGCTGTACTTTGTCGAATGCTATTTCTGCATCTATCGAGATGATCATATGGTTCTTATTTTTAAGTCTATTGATGTGGTGAATAACATTAATTGATTTCCGTATATTGAACCAGCCTTGCATCCCAGGGATGAATCCTACTTGATCATGGTGCACATTTTTTTTTGATATGTTTTTGAATCCGATTCGCCAGAATTTTATTGAGGATTTTTGCATCTAGGTTCATTAGAGATATTGGTCTGTAGTTTTCTTTCTTTGAAGTGTCTTTGTCTGGTTTAGGAATCAGGGTGATATTGGCCTCGTAGAATGAATTTGGAAGTTCTCCCTCTTTTTCTATTTCCTGAAATAGCTTGAAAAGTATTGGTATTAGTTCCTCTTTAAAGGTTTTGTAAAACTCTACTGTATACCCATCCGGTCCTGGGCTTTTCTTAGTTGGTAATCTTTTGATGGTTTCTTCTATTTCCTCAATTGATATTGGTCTGTTTAGGTTGTCTATATCCTCCTGCCTTAATCTGGGCAGGTCATATGACTTAAGAAATTTATCGATGCCTTCACTATCTTCTATTTTATTGGAGTATAAGGATTCAAAATAGTTTCTGATTATCTTCTGTATTTCTGAAGTGTCTGTTGTGATATTGCCTTTTTCATCCCGTATGCTAGTAATTTGATTTCTCTCTCTTCTTCTCTTCGTTAGCATGGCTAAGGGTTTGTCGATTTTATTTATTTTTTCAAAGAACCAACTTTTAGTTTGGTCAATCTTTTCAATTGTTTCTTTTGTTTCGATTTCATTAATTTCAGCTCTGATTTTAATTATTTCTTGCCTTCTACTTCTTTTGCTGTTGTTTTGCTCTTCTTTTTCTAGGATTTTGAGATGAGGTATGAGATCATTTATTTGTTGGTTTTTTCTTTTTTTAAGGAATGAACTCCAAGCAATGAATTTTCCTCTTAGAACTGCTTTCAATGTGTCCCATAGATTCCGATATGTTGTGTCTGTTCTTTCATTTATCTCTAAGAATTTTTTAATTTCCTCCTTGATGTCTTCTATAACCCATTGATCATTTAGTAACCTATTGTTCATTCTCCAAGTGATGCATGTTTTTTCCTTCCTTCTTTTATCGTTGATTTTCAGTTTCATTCCATTATGATCTGATAAGATGCATGGTATTATCTCCACTCCTTTATATTGTCTCTCCACTCCTTTATATTGTCTAAGAGTTGCCCTGTGACATAATATATGATCTATTTTTGAGAAGGATCCATGTGCTGCTGAGAAAAAAGTGTAACTGCTTGATGTTGGGTGGTATATTCTATATATATCAATTAAGTCTAGGTTATTAATTGTGTTATTGAGTTCTATAGTTTCCTTATTCAACTTTTGTTTGGAAGATCTGTCTAGTGGTGAGAGAGGTGTGTTGAAGTCTCCCATGATTATTGTATGTTGGTCTATTAGACTCTTAAACTTGAGAAGAGTTTGTTTGATGAACATAGCTGCACCATTGTTTGGGGCATATATATTTATGATAGTTATGTCTTGTTGGTGTATGGTTCCCTTGAGCAGTATGTAGTGTCCCTCTTTATCCCTTTTGATTAACTTTGGCTTGAAATCTATTTTATTTGATATGAGTATGGACACTCCTGCTTGTTTCCGAAGTCCATATGAGTGATGTGATTTTTCCCAACCTTTCACCTTCAGTTTATGTATGTCTTTTCCTATCAAATGCGTCTCCTGTAGGCAGCATATTGTTGGGTCTTGTTTTGTGATCCATTCTACTAGCCTGTGTCTCTTGATTGGTGAGTTTAAGCCATTAACATTTAGGGTTATTATTGGATATGGGTTGTTCTTCCAGCCATATTTGTTTATTTATGTTACTAAACATGGTTTGTTTTCCTTTTTGATTATTTTTCCCCCCTTTACTGTCCTACCTCCCATTGTTGGTTTTCATTGTTATTTTCCATTTCCTCTTCCTGTAATGTTTTGCCAAGGATGTTTTGAAGACATGGTTTTCTAGCTGCAAATTCTTTTAACTTTTGTTTATCGTGGAAGATTTTAATTTCATCTTCCATCCTGAAGCTTAATTTCGCTGGATACATGATTCTTGGTTGGAACCCATTTTCTTTCAGTGTTTGAAATATGTTATTCCAGGATCTTCTAGCTTTCAGAGTCTGTGTTGAAAGATCAGCTGTTATCCTGATTGGTTTACCCCTAAATGTAATCTGCTTCCTTTCTCTTGTAGCTTTTAAAATTCTCTCCTTATTCTGTATGTTGGGCATCTTCATTATAATGTGTCTAGGTGTGGATCTCTTATGATTTTGCACATTCGGCGTCCTATATGCTTCTAGGATTTGGGATTCTGTCTCATTCTTCAAGTCTGGGAAGTTTTCTCGTATTATTTCATTGAATAGGTTGCTCATTCCTTTGGTTTGGACCTCTATACCTTCCTGTATCCCAATGACTCTTAAGTTTGGTCTCTTTATATTATCCCATATTTCTTGGATGTTCTGCTCATGGTTTCTTAGCAGTTTTGCTGAGCTGTCTATGTTCTTTTCAAGTTGAAATACTTTGTCTTCATTGTCTGATCTTCTATCTTCTAAGTGTTCTACTCTGCTGGTAGTATTCTCAATTGAGTTTTTAAGTTGGTTTATTGCTTCCTGCATTTCTAGGATTTCTGTTTGTTTGTTTTTTATTACCTCTATCTCCCTGTATAGTTGATCTTTTGCTTCTTGGATTTGTTTATGTAATACATTGTCGAAGTGGTCGAAGTGATCTTTCATTGTCTGATTTTGCTGTCTAATGTCTTCCTTGAGACTCCAGATCATCTGCAGCATGTATATCCTGAATTCTTTATCTGACATTCCATCTGCTGCAGCTATTACCTCTTCTAAAGTTGAGTTGACCTGCATTGCTTGTGGTCCTTTCTTTCCTTGTCTTTTCATATTGCTTGTGTTTCTTTCTGCTTGGTGAAACTGTTGTGTTTTTGAAATTTTCCCCCTATATATTTATATTGCTCTTGTATAGTTGAAAAGTCTCCCTTGCATGGGCGGGCGGCATCTCTGCTCCTCCTCCAATTGGGGTGATCTGTCTACCACGCTGGCGGGCCGCTGGGACTGTTCTGCCGGTCGGTCACAGGTCTGCCTACCTTGGAGGCGCGGGCAGCGGCTCTGCTCTGCCCCTCCTCCAATTGGTGTCACGTGTCTACCACGTCCGCGAACCCCTGGGCCTGTTCTGCCAGTCAGTCGCGGATCTGGCTACCTTGCAGGCGCGGGCGGCGGCTCTGCTCTGCTCCTACTCCAATTGGGGTGTCATGACTACCATGCCTGCGGGTCGCTGGGCCTGTTCTGGGCGTGGGCGGCAGCTCTGCTCTACCCCTACTCCAATTGGGGTGACGTAACTACCATGCCGGCGGGCCTCTGGGCCTGTTCCAGGCGCAGGCAGCGGCTCTGCTCTGCCCCTACTTCAGTCAGGGTGACGTGTCTACCACGTCCGCGAACCCCTGGGCCTGTTCTGCCAGTCAGTCGCAGATCTGACTACTTTGCAGGCGCGGGCGGCGGCTCTGCTCTGCCCCTTCTCCAATTGGGGTGTCGTGACTACCCCGCCGGCAGGTCTCTGGGCCTGTTTTGGGCGTGGGCTGCGGCTCTGCTCTGACCCTACTCCAAATGGGATGATGTGACTGCCACGCTGGCGGGCCGCTGGGCCTGATCCAGGCTCAGGAAGCGGCTCTGCTCTGCCCCTCCCCCAGGTGGTGTGACGTGTCTATCACGCCGGCAGGCCGCTGGGTCTGTTCCGCCAGTCTGTCACAGGCCTGCCTACCTTGCGGGCGCGGGTGGAGGATCTGCTCTGCCCCTACTCCAATTGGGGTGTCGTGACTACCACACCGGCAGGTCGCTGGACCTGTTCCGGGCGCGGTGGCGGCTCTGCTCTGTCCCTGCTCCAATTGGGTTGACGTGACTACCACGGTGTCGGGCCACTGGGCCTGCTCCTACCGCGGGCGAAGGCTCTGCTCTGCCCCTACTCCAATTGGCGTGACGGGTGATGTGTCTACCACACCAGCAGGCCGCTGGGCCTGATTCGCCGGTAGGTCGCAGGTCTGCCTACCTTGCGGACTCGGGAGGTGGCTCTGCTCTGCCCCTCCTCCAATTGGTGTGACGTGTCTACCACACCAGTAGACCGCTGGGCCTGTTCCGCCTGTCGGTTGCAAGTCTGTCTACCTTGCAGGCTCGGGCGGCGGCTCTGCTCTGCCCCTACTCCAAATGGGGTGATGAGACTGCCACGCCGGCGGGCCGCTGGGCCTGATCCGGGCTCGGGGAGCGGCTCTGCTCTGCCCCTCCCCCAAGTGGTGTGACGTGTCTCTCACGCCTGCAGGCCGCTGGGCCTGTTCCGCCAGTCTGTCACAGGCCTGCCTACCTTGCGGGCGCGGGTGGAGGATCTGCTCTGCCCCTACTCCAATTGGGGTGTCTTGGCTACCACGCCGGCAGCTCGCTGGACCTGTTCCGGGCGCGGGTGGCGGCTCTGCTCTGTCCCTGCTCCAATTGGGTTGACGTGACGACCACGCTGTCGGGCCGCTGGGCCTGCTCCGACCACGAGCGAAGGCTCTGCTCTGCCCCTACTCCAATTGGGGTGACGGGTGATGTGTCTATCACACCAGCAGGCTGCTGGGCCTGATCCGCCGGTCAGTCGCAGGTCTGCCTACCTAGTGGACTCGGGAGGCAGCTCAGCTCTGCCCCTCCTCCAATTTGTGTGACGTGTCTACCACATCAGTAGACCGCTGGGCCTGTTCCGCCTGTCGGTCGCAAGTCTGTCTACCTTGCAGGCTTGGGCGGCGGCTCTGCTCTGCCCCTACTCCAAATGGGGTGATGTGACTGCCACGCTGGCGGGCCTCTGGGCCTGATCCGGGCTCGGGGAGCGGCTCTGCTCTGCCCCTCCCCCAAGTGGTGTGACGTGTCTACCACGCCGGCAGGCCGCTGGGCCTGTTCTGCCAGTCTGTCACAGGCCTACCTACCTTGCGGACGCGGGTGGAGGATCTGCTTTGCCCCTACTCCAAATGCGGTGTCTTGACTACCACACAGGTAGGTCGCTGGACCTGTTCCGGGCACGGGCGGCAGCTCTGTTTGGCCCCCGCTCTAGCCGTGGCGACGCGACACCACGCCGGCGGGTCGCTGGGCCTGTTCCGGGCTCCGGCGGCGGCTCTGCTCCGCCCCTCTGGCCTCCACAGTATTCAGCAGGACCCGGACCGAGAAACCGTTTCCGCGGGTTCTTTATCCCTGGGCCAGAGCAGTTCTGGGAGCCAGATTTCGGCCTCTCCGGACTTGGTGCATGCTCCGACAGGAGCAGGCTCCAAGAAGCAGTTTCCGCGGGTTATTTAGCACTAAGTCTGAGCAATTTGTCTGCGAGACGCAGACAATTGTCAGCCTGAAATTACCTGTTCTATAGCTGAAAGAGCTGCGATCAGTCGAAAACAAGGATGGTGACGTCAGCTCTCCAAAATGGTGGCCGCTGGCTTCCTCCGTGGTCTGACCGGTGTGGAGAACCGAACTCGACCGTTTCCTTCCCCCGTCTCCAACCCAGAATTCAGCTCCGAGCTCAGCAAATGCCTAGCTGGCAGGAGCCCGCAGAATCAGCATCGCTGTATCTCTGCGCCACCAGCCCGTCGTTTCCCAGCGCGTGCCGCAGACTCCAGCCGCGGGGCGATCTGCCGAGCAAGCAGCGTGACCCTCCGTACGGACAGATCGCTCGTGTTTGAGCCCCCGAAGCTGATCCTTGTGCAATGAAAATCCTTCCACTAGGTTTTGGAGCACCCCACTTTTGCTGGAAATTCCTAACAAGATAGCTTTTAGCCGTTCTAACTCGTCATTTTCCCTCACAGTGATGCAGTACACGGAGTTACTGCACTCCCTTCGCGGCCATCTTCCCTAACGTCCCAATCTCTTCTTTTAAAGAAAACTTGGTGTTGGGTGGGTATGGGAAAGAATGTAAGAATGTTATCAGTCTGGTAATATTTTTCTGGTGATATCTCAAGACAGTTTCTGGTCATCTGGTCAAATCTCAGGATTCTTAGTCTGATGTGGTCTTTGTTATCTGATTGACAGATAGTTCTGGAAAGTCACTTAATTTATAGAATCCTCAAGGTATAGCATCTGTCTTTGCATAATCTATTTATTGGGTGGTTAATTAATAGTGCACAAGTAGATTTATAGATTATCCAGAAATTTGGGAGTAACAGGCCTGGAAGGGAGATAGGCTTAGGGAAAGACAGGCCTGGAAAAGTATGTGGAACTTTTAAATTAAAATTCTGTTTTCTTAGCCTTACTTTTTGTCTAATCCTTATTTCTTCTACTTCAATAGTGGGTAGCTGATGTTCTTTTTAAAGGATTTTTAAGTTACATTTATTAGATAAATTGGACTATAATGTTCTCCTCCCATAATATCCTTATTAAATTTTGGTATTAAGATTATGGCAACTTCATAAAATGAATATTACCTGAACTGAAAGAGAAAGAGTAAATAGTAACTTTAATCAGTGAATTTAATTTTTGGGGGGCAATTTAAATGTGTTTAAATAATCAGATGTTTAATTGACTTTAGTTTTGTATATCATACTAGTACCTCCTATGTTTTGTTCCTTAAAATTGTGACCTATTCTCAAGATTTAAAAAACCGTATGTATCTTGCTCAGTTATATCTATATCTAATCTTTTTCTCTATATTCAAATTCATTTTGTCATTTCCAGTTTTTAATATCTTAATGTATCATATTAATTGTATAGGAAATTTATGCATTCTACTTTTTATCTTAAAATTCTTAGAGTTTTTATCCACTTATACTTAAAGGGAAACAAGAAAATCATTCCTTAGTAGGAATATTGTATGTATGTAGTTCAATGTTCAAAATGAAACCCTATGCACATTAGTGTTTTACCATACTGAGGCCCTCAAATAACTCTCAGACCACACATTGCCATTCCAATTAAGCCTTTATTGCTGGCCAGTGGCGGACACTCTACTCTTTAAAAGCAAGATGATGGTCAGATTGGTGCACCTCCTTCAGTTTGGCCTCGTATTTAAGCCAAAACACACACACACACACACACACACACACACACACACAAAGGGGACGTTAGGGGGTTTAGCCAATGCAAGTAAGCCAAGTCACAGAAGCAGGAGGTTGCAGTCAGGTGGTGGGAGGCTTAACCAATCAGAATAAGCCCAGTTACCCCAGTTACAGAAACAGAGCCCAGTTACCCCAGTTATAGAAAAAGAGCCCAGTTAGATAGTTCCATGTTCTTGAGGGTTTCCACAACAAAAGGAAAAACAACTTGCCCCCGTCATGACCTTTCTACTTGGCATGGCTGTTTCACAAATTGGAGTCACTATAGTCAAGACTTCTGTCTCATCACGTTAGCAGTGACTCCCCACTTTCTGCCAGCCTTTTACAGCTATAGGTAACTACTTTATCTGTTCTGGAAATTGCTTATAAATGGAATGAATACAATATATGGTCTTTTTAAACTAATTCAATTTTTTTTAAACATAGCATAGTTATTTCAAGGTTTATCCTTGTGATATATAGCATGTATCAGTACCTTATTTCAGTTTATTGCTAAATAATATTTCATTATATGGACAATGCTATATTTAAAAAATCTATTCATCTATAGTAGACATTTGGGTTATTTTACTTTCAGCTTATTACAGGAAATGCTGCTGTGAACATACATGTACAAGTTTTTCTGAACATAGGTATTTTCATTCCTGTAAGATGTATACCTATGAGCTGGTCATGTGATAACTTTGTTTACCTTTTTGAGCAATTGCCAGAATGTTTTCTAAAAGGGATATACCAAGTTACATTCTTAACAGCAGTGTATTAGGTTCCATATTTTCCATAGCTTCAAGTAACATTTGTTTTTGTCTTTTTTGTTTTAGCCATCCTAATAGGTATGCAGTCATATCTAATTGTGGGTTTAATTTTCATTTACCTAATGATGTTGAACATCATTTTATGTGTTTGTTTGCCATTTGGGAATCTACATTGGAGAAATATCTATCCATATTATTTTAAATTGAGTTATCTTTTAATTATTGAGTTCCTAGAGTTTTTTAAAAAATATATTCATATACAATTAGATCTCTTAATTACAAATATTTTATCTCATTTTATGCATGGTTTTTTTCCTTTTTCTTTTGATTAGCATCATTTAGAGTATAAGTTTTGATACAGTTCAATTTATCTATTTTTCTCCTGTTATTTGTGTTATTAGTGTATTTTAAGAAACCATGTCCAATCCAGGGTTTTAAAGGTTTATGCTTGTATTTTCTTCTAAGAGTTTATTATTTTAGCTCTTAATATTTTGGTTTTGATCCAATTTAGACTAAATTTTTGTATATGTCATAAAATAAATACTCACTTCATTCTTTTACATGTGGATATGAAGTTATCCCAGCACTATTTGTAGAAAAGACTGCTATTTTTTCTTTCATCCTTCCATTTTCTTGGTGCCCCAATTGAAAATCAATTTGCTATAAATGTGAAGGATTTTTTTGACTGTGCATTCTGTTCTATTGACCTATATGTCTTGTGTTCACATCAACACCTCAGTGTTTTGATTAATGTAGTTATCTAGTAAGTTCCAAAATTGGGAATTGTATGTATTCCATCTTTGTTCTGCTTGTTTTCAAGAATATTTTAGGTATTCCCTTTCATTTCTATGTAAATTTTAGGACAAACTTCTGCAGAGAAGGTCATTAAGATTGTTTCCATTAAATCTGTACATCAGTTCAGGCACTTCCATCTTAACAATTTTAAGTCATGTAACAATAAACATGGTTTTCATTAATTTAGGTCTTAATTTCTTTCAACCATGATTTGTAGTTTTCTGATATAAGTCTTGAGCTTCCATTGAATTTATCCCTTTATGTCTTACTCTTCTTGAAGTTATTTTCTTGAAGTTATTTTCTTCATTCCTTTTTGGTTCTAAGTTTTTTTTTCTATACAGAATCATATTGTGGGAAAAAGAGATGATTTTATTTCCTCCTTTAGAATCTGAGTGCCTTTCTTTTTATTTATTTCCTATTGCCTTGAGTATTATTTGATACTATGTTGAATCAAAGTGGTAAAAGCAGCCATACTTTTCTTGTTCTTGCACACAATGAGAAAACATTCAAATTTTCATTGTTAAGTATGATGTTAGGGATGGATTTTTTTAATAGATGGACTTTCTCAGGTTGAGGAAGTTTCCTTCTTTCTATTATTGAACTTTGTTTTTTTAAAAGATATTGAATTGCTATTAGATTTTTTTCAAATGTTTTTGTATATCTATTTAGATGATCATTTAAAAAATTCTGTTGATAGGTTATCTTACATTAATTAATTTTTAGATGTTGAACCAATTATGAATTCCTGGAATAAATCCCAATTGGTCATGATGTATAATCTTTAAGAGATAGTGGCTTGTAATTCTTATGACCCTTTTGAGCATGGATCACTGGATCTTTGATCTCTGAAATCGCCTGATACATTTAGGCAGTATGTTGGGAAAACATATAATGGGCAGCAGCATGGTGTCTAATGACCCTCTTTCTCCTCTTTGTTTCTTTCACTGGCGCCAATGTTCAAACCCTGTTTGTGGGAAGCCTTAGCCCCAATTAGAATTAACTTCTTGAGCTCCAGAACTGACATATGGAAGAGCTTGCCAATAAACCGGCGACCTGTTATCTACCTCAGCCCTTCGACCTCTCCTTAGACCTATATAAACACACAGCCTTTTGTAATAAAGCAGAAACCTCTTTGGTGATCTGTGTCGTGTGGTACGGCGTCTTCCAGTCTTACACAGCACACTTTAAATAACAACCAAATGTTGAAATTCATCCAGAGGGAGTTAAGATGATTGCATTGAAATATTTTTTTAATGTTTAAATGTCTTCATTTTTTCCCCCACCATGCAGTTACCCTTGCTCGGAAGGAATATGCCCCTTTCTGCTTGCTAGAAATACTTGTGACAATGAATTACAGTAGAGGGGGTAGAGAGAGAAGAGGGGAGGGGAGGGGGGGAGGGGGGATAGTAGAGGATAGGAAAGGCAGCAGAATACAACAGACACTAGTATGGCAATATGTAAATCAATGGATGTGCAACTGATGTGATTCTGCAATCTGTATACGGGGTAAAAATGGGAGTTCATATCCACTTGAACCAAAGTGTGAAATATGATATATCAAGAACTATGTAATGTTTTGAACAACCAACAATAAAAATTAATTTAAAAAAAGAAATACTTGTGAAATCTGTTTCTTCCTTCTCCAAATCTTATTACTACATTGATATTCATAATTTCCAAAATGCAACCAACATGCCCAAGTAGGAGATATTTTGGGGGAAGACACTTAATCTTGTTGATCCCTAGGTGGGCTACAGCAGCAGTTCTCTCTGGGATAGAAACTAGGTGTGTGTGTGTGTGTGTGTGTGTGGAAACTTTTTATATTAAAATAGACAAGACTGTTTCATGGAAAGACATTTAAAATGTACAGGAATTTTTAAAGTAAAATGTAGGACTTCAAAAGAAATTAAGTACTTTTGGCACAATTTTCAGATCCACTGTCTAACTGAAAGGGTATGAATTCTCTTGTTACATAAGAATAGATTTTATGGAATTCTTTGAGAAATAGTCTGAGGTATTAAATAAATGATGGTGATGGTGATTTTTGTTTTATGGATAGGTTATTGTCCTCCTTATAAATAATTGAAAAACCAACACTGTACATATCGTCCTGTTTAGAATTTTAACCTTTTTTATCCTATTAGACAAATAATTCCCTTTATTGCATTTAGATTCTCATTTTGCTAACAAACATTGCTGTATTCTTAAGTGAGGTGAGGCTAAGGTCCTTTTTATGTTACTTTATGTTCTCCAAATACTTAGATGAAAATTGTAGATCATGATACCAAATGTTTTCTGGTGTATGTACGTTATTTCAAATATTATTGAACGTAAATGAAACAAGAAGACAGATTCCAGAGCAGACAATCAAATCTTGAGTTTGCTTTACTGGCAGAATCTCTACCTTTAAAGTCTGTATTAATATACTTGCTCATATTAACTGTGCTAATGGACTGCAAAGAAGCCATGCATATCTTTAGATAGACCTAGAAAAAGTGTTACCCTTTGTTCTTAACACAGCTTGTTAATTTTATAGCCTTTCAGAGCATAATAGTTACTAAAGGATAGTCTAATCACAGCAGTGTAAAAGATTTTTTTAAAAGCCCTGTTTAATAGTATAGTAGCAAATATTTCAAACATACTTCAGAAACTAAATTTGGAAAAGAGTGATTTTATCTAAACAAAGCACTTTAAACTTTAGGAAAAGCTCATCACAAACTCTGGCATT
Organism: Callospermophilus lateralis; assembly: GCF_048772815.1. NCBI lineage: Eukaryota > Metazoa > Chordata > Mammalia > Rodentia > Sciuridae > Callospermophilus > Callospermophilus lateralis. The sequence continues at coordinate 34,538,888 of NC_135321.1, read as the reverse complement.
ATGGAATATACCAGTACAAGCATTTTTTTTTTTTTTTTTTGCCTTAGAGCATTGATCCTTAGATATTTTTATGGATCTTCTTCAGGTTCACCAATGTGAGTGAGACAATTTTGGGGTATACCTGTATATTTTGAGCTGAGAAATGCTAGAGATCTCTGCATTAGATTAATATCTTCATTTAGGTTAATGTTTAGGTAAATTTAGTAGTCTACCTTTTTTTTTATGGCCCTGTAGCATCACTTGGTGAAGAAACAAATCTGTGGGTACTCTTCATATCTATATGGCTTTTAATGAATGATATTGAAACTACTGAGAGCCCTTGTTTAGTTCCCTTTCAGATACCTTGTATTGAGTAAAGTTATTGTGATTAAATTTTCCTATAGTACATATTCAGTGAGTATTTTTAAGTAAATACAGTGAAATGTTTTCTTTTCAGTTATGTCTTCAAGATTTTACCAATCCAAGCAGAGAGAGATTTTGCCATGTATTTCCTCACCTTGACAGTATTTATTCTTTCTTTAAATAACATTTATTTCATCTTTGTTTCCTGTAGAATCCTACAGATTTATCACTTCCTTTGTTTTATATTTATCTGCATGCCAAATTTCACATCTTTATACTTTTTAATATATCTACTTCTCTTATCCTATGGAATGTAGTTTTTGCATAGATTATAGTATTATATGCCTTAACTTTGACCAAATATTTGATAACTTCTTTTTATTTATTTATTTATTTATTTATTTTTTTGGTAACTTCTTTCTTAACTGTTTTACAAATACTTTTCATATTTTTAAAGAATATATATGCAGAACAGGTTAATTTAAAATATAGTGAAGGAAATTCTAGAACTTTAGATGGAAAGGGTTTTTAGAATTGTTTAGTCTGACTTTTTTCCTTTATAAATGACAATAAAGATGTTCAGAGACGGCTGGGGATGTGGCTCAAGTGGTAGCGCGCTCGCCTGGCATGCATGCGGCCCGGGTTAGATCCTCAGTACCACATACAAACAAAGATGTTGTGTCCGCTGAAAACTAAAAAATAAATATTGAAAGTCTCTCTCTCTCTCTCTCTTTCTCTCTCTTTCTCTTTCTCTTTTTAGAAAAAAGATGTTCAGAGAGATAAGCAAACTTTGTCAAAATTGCTGTGAAAAATTTTAGAACAAGTGTACTTGAGAATAATGACAAAAAAAAGGGAAGGCGTTATGAAGAGATCTGAACAAAGAAGTCAGGATAACTTGAAAACAGAGTATAAATCCTCTCATATGTATATATTTGTTTTGTTGTCTGGATTCCTTGTAAATACATCAGTTTTAGAGATTACCCTATTAAAAAAAGGGGCCTGGGTTCCATTCATGGGCCTAGTAGTATTTAACCATAAATAACATAGCTTAGGCAAATGAATGTCATGATGAGCCAGGAGAAGTTAATCTATTTATTGAGCACTAGTGTGTGTTATGTACTTTCACACATTATTTCAAAGATAAGATACAATAAACTGTAGAACATCCAAAATTCAAATTTTCATTCATTTATCTGAATGTCTTTGTCAGAGGGCAAGTAAATAAGAAAGCCTGTTGGATTCATGTTATTCAGAAGTTGTTCTTAGAGTTGAGTCTGAAAGAATTATATTTAGTAACCAAAAGAAAATTTTTAGATTCCTCATGGATTTTACTTCCACCTCTCCCTGTGTGATCTTGTAGGATAATTGTGTTATATCCTTTTTATTGAAATAAGTACCAGTAACAGAGGAATTCAGGGTCAACATCTCTGTAGAAAGCATAGCATGAAAATCAGGATTGGTCCTTCATACACTTTGGTGAATTGTAAGTCTTATATTGGTTAGTTATTTTTTTTTTAAAGATTTTTTTTTTCCCCTCTATGGTATCTCATCAGAAGCCATCCTTTTTTGGTCTGATTAAGTTCAAATATTTTTCGAAGTTAAACATTAATGACAGATTTCTTTGATCACTTTTCTGGACTAAGAATAAGACTGTTGCAAACCTTCCCTTATGCTAATGCCATCTTTTTACTTCAGTCCAATTATTTATATGCTTACAAGGAATGCAGGGCATCAGTGCCCGGGGGGGAAAAATGATTGCTTGTATATATTTAGTAAAATATTTAAGACATATGTTTTCTATTTCATTGACAGGATTTAAATAAAAGTGTGAAAACTAAATCAAAACAAATTGGTAAAAATTTTGGCAATAAAAAAAATGAAACCTGTGTTTTAAAAATTGGAGCATTTTTCTGTCCTGGATTATAATTTAGCACTTGTGTTTTTGTAGGACTTTACATATCTAAGGCGTTTCTTATGATTAGAAACATTCTTTTTTCTATTTTTGTGCTTGAATTATTTGCGATACTAGGGATTGAAGCCTGGGACATTCTATCACTGAGCTACATTTTCATCCTTTTTTTTTTTTTTGAGATAGGATCTGACCTCGAACTTGAGATTTTTCCTGCTCAGCTTCCTGAATACCTAGGATTACAGGCGTGTGCCATGATGTCTGTCTAGAAACATTCTTGAAGTAAAAATAACAAACATATTTTGTAACAAAGGTGAAGAAGATTGCTTTATGAGAGAGTAATTTAAAAGTCAAAAACACAGAGCAACCCTGAAGAATTCAGCACACCTTTGGAAGAAATTAAGTTTTGGTAAACTGCTGCTGTAGGCACATATTTTGTATTCTGATGGGTTTTTCTTTTTTTCCTTATTTCTTTCAGAGTAAGTGAAGAAAAGGAAGTGACAGAAGAACGACTAAAAGCTGAACAAGAATCATTTGAGAAGAAGATCAGGCAGTTAGAAGAACAGAATGAACTGATCATCAAAGAAAGGGAAGATATCCTTTTTGAAAGTCCTCTTTTTTAATGTGCAGAAAGTTTGACTCTTTGATGAAGAAAATGTAAACTTGAGAGAAATAATTGCTCTAATTTATAACAGGGAATAAATCTGCATGTGCTGCCATTTTCAGGCAATCAGAACGACACTAAACAGCATGTGCTATTGCTGCCTTTGTGCTTGATAAGGCCACCCAGCTGTTCGGCTGCTGTTATTATGCTGCGAAGCACATATTTGTCAACTAAAAAAGACAATAAGAAATTTGGGCATTAAAATGTAGTGTTGGAACTTTATTAAATTCCATTCCAGTACTGTAATTGAGACTGAACCTCATTGTATTTGGAATTCTTTCTCGATAAAGCTTTGATAGTTTTAAGGAATTCTACCCTGAAATCGTTCAAAAAAAAAAAAGTCTGTTGTAATGTATAGATAATTGATAAATATTCACACTGCAGCATATAATCACCAAACAATTCTCACAGAGCAGAAAACTTTTGGATTTAGAGTTAGAGGTAGGTGTGTGTGTGTGTGTGTGTGTGTGTGTGTGTGTGTGTTTATACACATTACATTGTTTGTAAGAGAGTGAAATCATATTTTAAGTTAAAAGTTGTACTTAAAGGGATATATGAGCTAAAATAAGAATATTTCTGAAGTGTATTTTCAATGTATTGAGGCATTATGGAGGTAGAATTACTTATCTTTGGGTGTTTTATGTAGTGGCATTGATGTAGAAACGAAGTGACTGTCCCTGAAGTTAAGGTGATGGATTTGCCAGCTAAACTAGTGTGTGAATGCTTGAAAGAACCATTGTCCTCATTGACAGTATCATCATTTACTTGATTGTTAGTAATTATTTCAAAGACTCTGCAAATGTCCAAAATGGTCATATATTGACACTAAGTATGCCTTTGTGAATACCAGAGAAATGGAAGAATAAAGATAAAATAATTAGTTTGAAAACTACAAGACTGTAACCATTAAAAATGAGTTCTGACCCTCTATTTTTCAAATAGCGGGTGTGCATGTAGGAAATTCATGTAATTCAAATTCAACTTGATTTGCTGAGTAGAACATTAATAAGGCTTATTGACCCCACAATTCTAAAGGAGTAGTCTTTTAAAGGTCCTCCCCATCCCCCATATTTCTAGCATTTCAATAATTATCTAGGGCCTTGTCTTTGCTTTTCCCACTTTGATTGTATTTCCCTAGGCAACCCTCAGGCCAGACATTGTTCTTCTTCCTGCTACTTTCCTCTCCAGGTTAAAGAAATGCTGTTTAGTCAGAATTCACAGCACACATTGCCTAGCACTTTCAAGAAATAGTACGTTAAGAATGCCTTTTTTGGAATGAAATTTAATTTATATGAGGCCTGTTTTTTTTTTCTCATATAATAACAACTCTGGAGATAGAAGGCCTCTAGCATTGATTTGGCGGCTTAAAGTTTTCAGTGCTAACATCTATAATTCTAGCTTTTTCTAACACTTGCTCCAATTCTAGGAATCACATTAGCATTAAGGCAAGAAAAGAAATTAGAGGAGAGGTCCTGGCAATTGTGACTCTGCTCCTTTTTTAAAACTTATAAAAATTTAGAAAGCCTGGTCACACAGTGAGTCCTTGTTTGTTTTATAGTTAGGAAAACTCTGTTCTACTTTACTAGCTGGAAAAGTAGAATATAATTTCAGTAGACTATTATCTTTATTACTCTCTGGATCAAGATTAGTGCTTTTCAGTGCTGAGGCAGTCTAAACTCAGCATGGCTAGAAATGGTTTCTTTTGGAAAGCTAAATGTTAAGATACCTTGGGTGATCTTTCATGTTTTCCCATGATTTATCTCAGGGGTCAATACACTGCTCTTGGGGGGCCAAATCTAGTAGGGTACCAACTAAATCTGACCACACCCTTCTCTCATATATGATCTATGACTGCCTTTGTGTTCTAGTTGCAACAGATAGTTTCAATAAAGACCCTGTGACTCTCATATAGTAAAATATTTACTATATGATCCTCTACAGAAAAAGCTTGCTGACTCCTGATCTCTTGTCTAAGCTAGAAAAGGAGAGAAAAGGCACATAAATGAAAGTCAAGGAGACATTTGACATAGTTAGACCTATTTCACATATAAAAAGGGAGTTAGTTTGAGTAGTCTTTATTGGGAATGAGAACTGAAATAAATGTTAGACTGGTTTAGTTTGTGTGATTGCTCTAAGATTGATTTATATATATATATATAAACACACACATATACATATAAATATGTATGTATATATAGGGGTGTGTGTATGTGTGTGTGTGTGTGTGTGTGTGTGTGTGTGTGTGTGTGTATGTATATATATAATGATATTGGGGATTGAACCCAGGACCTTGCACATGCTAGGCAGGCAGTCTACCACTAAGCCAAATCCCCTGCCCTGCTTTAAGATATTTTTAATCATCAAAGATAGATGGTATAGAATTTTATTGTTAAAAAACAAAAGGGAGAAAGAAAGAATGATAAAAACAGTGGCATTCATGGTTTTTATTCCAAGTAGGTTGCTCAGGTACAAATCTTTTACCAGAATAAACCTGTCAAAGGTTAATATAGATGATTTTACAGTACATAAAACTCTATAAAACTTAGAAACATAAAACGAGGTTGTAATTTAAAACAATATAATTTTAACTACAGATACATTTACCTATCATACATGAATGATTCAAACTCTTTCATATACATGAAGTCAGATAATTTCAGCTCATTTTAAAGTCTATTTCAGTATGAGGAACTGTATCCATGAATTGTAATTTTTGGCATTTTAAAGATGTGTTTCACCAGATTTATGTGTTTTTTTTTAAAGTTCTTGTAACTTGATTTATTGATCAACTATCAAACATAGACCAGTCCTTGGTGACAAAAGCAAAGATGTTTTACATGTTTTCATTAGAGTCTGGCTTTTGAAGGATTTGTTCATACAGAAAATTTGGAGTTTATTAAAACATTAAAATTCTTGATAATTTTCATCTTTGAATAAAGAAACCTTATGTTTTAAGACAGAATCATATAACTGAATATGTCATTTACAAAGCCAAGCTGTTTGATGAACCAAGTAGATTTTTGCCTCACTGAATGAGTATATAAGGAGAGATAAATCTGACACTTAAAGAGAAATATGGTCAATAATGATAATTCTGAAACATGTTAGCATGTAATTGTATAAGACTTAGCTATTAGAGAAATTGATAATATTTGAACTTGTAATTCTGGAATATCTAACTCAGATCAATGGTGGTATCAAAAACTTGCACAAGGAAAGTAAAGTCTAATGTTTGATGACTTCACTATTTTTACTTGCATAGCAAGGAAAATGACAATGAAGAAAGCTCTGTGTACTTTAGAATCAAAATCCCATTTTTGCATTGACTAGCTGTCTGACCCCTTGGAAAAGTTACTGAATTTCCCTGAGTCTTTTTTTTTTTTTTTTGCTTCTAAAACACGTAGATAGCTAATCATGTCTTATTTGCAGACCTGTTGAACTTTGAAAGATTCTTTACAGTATATGTGTAAAGAATCTAGCAGTATCTTCTACTCAGTAGGTACTGAATAAAAGTAAAAATTTTAAATTTTGAGTACCGTTAATATGGATGAAGGATGAGATAACTGACCCCTCTGTTTGTCTATTTTGTGCCTTTGGACACCAGGGTTTTAATTATGTTATGCAAGCACTTGGGCTGCTTAGAGGCTTAGTAGGAAGGTGAAACTGATACTGTTCTCTGCTTTTTCTTTTAAGCTACATGGAAGGGAAAACCTCCCAGTACTACTTTCACCTGTTGGTCCTTCATTAGAAAGAAACCAAGATTTAATTTCCTCTCCCAGAAACCAGACTGATGGAGAAGTTTGTGTTTTTATTTCCCTTCTGGTTTGTTTCCATTTTCTTTCTGAAGTTTAAAGATATTTGAAGCTCTTATCTTTGGCCCCAATGCATAATCATTTTAAAAAACCTTCCTGTAGGAAGAAGGAATTTTATAGCAACTAACAATTTTTTAAGCAATGTTTTAGACTGAACCAAAAGTTTCATTATGTCTGTGGTAAAAGTAGGAAATGCACAAGAATTTCATCTAATTATATAAAAGTGATTACTGGTCCTGCAGTATTCAAAGCTTTCTATTTAACTAATCATCTCATTTCTTCTAGGAGTCAAACTGTTATGATTTGCCACCATCATGAGTAGATTTTTAACGCAGGATGGGTAGAGTGATGTAAGAGAGAAGAGAAACATAGTAGAAATTAGTTTCATAGAACCCAGGCTTCAAGAGAAAGGATAAGCCCTTTTCAGTGATTCTTACTAGGCCTCCATAAGAAAAGGCAGAACACCTTTAGTCTTTGAAATGGTTTGGGGCTAATTAAAAATCTACACTTAAAACGGAGAAGACCAGAGGTAAAAGAAAATATAGAAGAAGAAAGGGTATATTGATGTCTGACAGTGTAGTTTGCTAATATGTTATTTAGCAAAATATGTTGCCAAAAACAGTATCACCTTTGATGGATTTTGGACTTTTTGTTTTGAGTAAATGCTGTTTTTTAAAAATGTTTATATTTAAACATTGAGTGATAGAATATTTTTGTGTACTTGGATGAAGTTGTTTTGTTTTATTCTATTTAACAAGCCCTAGAATATATTATTTATTAGTCTAGTAATTGTCTTTAATGCTATAGGAGTTGTATTGCTCTATAGTGCTGTATAAATTTAGCTGGTTTTGGACCATTGTTATTTATATTGTCCTGGGATATCATTTTAACTCAGAATAACATTAAATAATTTTTTCCATTTATATTACAGGGAAATAAGCATACTTAAGGAAAGAACCGATTGTTTCTTTTGTTGTTGTCCTTACATAATTAAAAGTTATTTTTGTTCTTTTAAAAATATTTTGATATGATTGCTAACTACAGGGACTAATTGATGCCAAATGTTTATAAAAATAAAATAACAATATACTTAAATAATTATTTTTTCATACTTAATTTTATTTCAATAAGAACCTTTAGGGGTTAAGTTACTCTTTGAGAGTAAGTTATATTTACATTTTTCTGGAACTCATCCAGGAAATAAGAATATAAAGAAGTACTCTTCATTTGCTCTGGTCACCTTTGTATACACTTTCCTTACATGAGAGCTGTCATATGGTTAATAAATTCATTGTCTGGCATTTAGTTTTTGAGTCCATTGTAGCTTAGAAGCAGAAAATTAGAAGAAGGGAATGGAGCTCTAGTGAGAATATTGAAACTGACAGAAGAGTTGACAGAAAAACATAAAAACACTTAAGAACTGAAAATGTACAGAAGTCTAGAATTCTACCCACCTAAATATATCTTAGGGACTTCAGTATTACAATATAGTATGTAGTAGTCTCATTCTGGTGATTTTGAGGCATCAAGAGAACAAATTATTTTTATCCCTTGTTCCCTTTGAACTCTACTAGTACTTCTGTTAGTTAGACATCTGACATTTATAAATTGCTTTTCTGTTTACAGATCATGTTCACATATCCTTTGTTAATCTTTAATAAGCTGACTAAATTAGGTAAGGCAGATACTCTTATCCTCATTTAACAGATGAGGATACAGGTCAGGAGAGGTAGCTGAAACAGACCAATTGCTTAGCTAAGAGTGTCTCTCTTGACACCAAGTGTTCTGTTCTTTTCATCCTACTCAGTTATTTCTACACTGATGAATCATACGAATATCAATAAGCCTGCCTTTTCTCAACTGCGTTGTAGTTAAAGTACAAATTTATAAAAATTGTTAATATATTCTCTGGTGCATTTTACTCAAAATTGGTTCAAAGATATTTTTGGTACTCAAAAGATAAAGTAACTTTTGCAAGTCTTAATTTCATTGTACATAGCATGCTAATAACTATTAACCAAGCAAGATGATCAAATGAGGTAACATATGTTACATTTTTTCAAAAACACACAAGTTTTAATTGAGGTTCTACAAAGTATTCTCTTGCCTTAAAAAAAGTTTACAACATACAAAAAATATTTGAAATATCTTGCACATTTTTTTAGACAGTGTGTTCTATGTGAAGTTTTTCTTTTTACCTTTAGAGCCCTCAGATTTCTATTGCCTAAAGAGTGGCTAGCTTTCTAATTTTTGAAAAGACAGTCTAACTTCTGAGGCAAAATGTTTTTTAATAAGATAAAAAAGCATCCTTTAAATTTTTTGAAGCAGTTGTAAGGAAGTTCTTGTTAGGTTGACTAAGAATTGCTAAGGAATCTTAGCATCATATACTGCTCTGAGAGAGCATAGAGGAGAGCTCAAGGAAAAATAATGGAGAAATAAAACTGATAAAAGCTATGATTGGATTGAAAATCAACATTAGAATGTTTTATAAATCTGTCAGGATTAGGTTTCTCTGTATGTAACAAGAATGCAAAAAGTAATGGTAATCAAAACAAGATATGTGTGGGTGGTTTTTTTTTTCCATGTAAAATATATCCTCTTAGCAACTTTAGGCATGTATGGTGACTCCATAAATTTTAGAGAGCCACACTTTTTCTATCATGCTATTCTAAGCTTTAGCCACTGTGTGTACATTCTAGGCAGCAGGATCTTCTGGACGGACAGTCTGTTAATTTTGAAGAGTTTGCTCTCAATTTGTTTTTAATTTCATTTTTGTATTATTGAATTTAGAAATATAATTGATTTTTATGTATTGATTTTGTGTCTTTTGACCTTACTCAATTCTTACTTATTATTTTAGAAGTTGCTTGACAAATTCCTTAGGATTTTATGTGGAATCATGTCAATCTGCAAGTGAAAAGTTTTAGTTGTTTCTATTCTTTATTTCTTTTCTTGCCTTATTACAGTACGTTCAGTTAGGTGTTAAGTAGAAGTGATAAGAAAGAATATCCTGTCATGTTCCATATCTAAGGAGGAAATATGCATCTCATCCTAATTTGATATTAGATATGCATTTTTGGTTTGATAAAAGCCTTTCTTTAATTTTGAAGAATTTCTATCCCCGTTTTGTTGTTTGAAGAATCTCTTATTCCTAGTTTGCTAAAGGTTTTTGTTGTTGTTTTCTTTCTCCTATTTTTTAAAATCACGAGTGGACATTGATTATATGTAGCATTTGACATTTTATTATATATTTATATCTATTTCTCTCATAAGACATCATTCCTGTCTTGTGCACTATTGTATACAGAGTCTAGTACAGTATTTTGCACTCAGTCATTGAATGGATAAATTGTTAAAACAGAGTTGCTTGATCAGAGAACTTCTGACCCTTTAGAGAAAACTTACATTTTACTCCTGAAGGTGCATAATCTGGCACTGTGCTACCACCTGCTGATAGTGGATCTGAATTGCAATAAAAGTACCTTGGCAGACAAATAAAACTGCATATGATTGAATTGATGTAATAGTTATAATTTTCAAATAAATATATTCATTATATATAATAAGACTATGTCTGAGATTTCATAAATATATTTTATATTTAGGTGCTGAAGTGTTTTCTGTTTTCCTGAATCTTAGGTAAAGGATGAAGGATCAGTTAAATTTTATATATTAAAGAAAAAGAATAAATTGTAAAAGTTGACAGAAGTGGAGTGAGAGCAAAGACATTTCTTTTTTTATTTATTTTTTAAATACACGACAACAGTGGAATGCATTATAATCCTTATTATACATATACAGCACAATTTAGAGAGCAAAAACATTTCTATATTTGAATTCCTACTCTGTCATCATTTCCTTACTGTTAGGTACTAGCTAAACAGGAATTTTAAAGAAAGAAGAATTTTCTACTTCTTAATATTTTATACTAAATATTTAACATATCTTAAGAAAGTCTAACTGTGTCCAAGAATGAAATTTAAGGCTTATTTTTAAGAATCCAATCTGATAGTTACACAGAATTCACTGAGAGATAGTGTAGAACTGAGTGGGACTTAATTATTATATCAGCAGTATCTTAGAATGAAGCCATCTATCCTCTACACTGTTGTAATTACCACTATGTATTTTTGTCTCTTAGCCTTCCTTTAAAAAAATGGACCATGTGTTAAATATATGTAAGTAAAGTTTTTAAAAATGCCATTCAAATATTAAAATTTTTCTTACTGTTGTTTAAATGGTTAATCATGTTGTAAAATATTAATAATTTTCCAGAAAGGTTATTCTTTCTTCCCATCAAAATACCCTAGGGTGATAGTTTTGGGAGTACTGTTTTAGTAATAAAGATTATCATGTGGATGAGTTCCCTAGAAGGCCCCATGATGGTAATACCCCTAGATTTTGTCTTTAAAGAAAACTGCTGAGAGGCAATAATTTTTTTTGTATGTGTCCCATTTTCATTAATGCATGGTAATTGATGGAGTTGCAGTGACTTGTAGCAGTAATGAGTTCTAAACATAATAATGCACTCTTTTCTAATAAGTGAGCACTGCTGGGGTTTAAAAGCATACTAAATCAGTTGCTTTAGTATGAATTTATTAGTTTTTTTCAGCATTAGCTTTAATAGTAGTTATTTACATAAGCGTACATCCCATTAACCGCCATCAGGGCTGGAAAACATGCTGAACTGTTCATATTTTCATATAATTATTGAACATAATGGTTTCATTTGCATTTCTAAACAGTGATGTTTCTGTCAGCCTTGGAAATAGTGTCTTTACGCAGTCCCTATTTCACATCCACTTATTTGACATCGTTAAATTTTATGCTAATGTGCTTCCCTAGAATATCATCAGTAGGACAGATGCTTGTGCTTTAATATACAAATCAGGGATGCTTTTCCATCCCCCAAATGGCAAAGGAAGTTTTAAAAAAATCTGCACTTTTAGATATAGAGTCCGTCTCCATAAAAATAGGTTAATAAAATAAAACTTTCAGGGTTAAATGTTATAATCTGGTTGTCTCTTCCAAATGCTTTAATATGAAAGCTATCTACCTGACTAGGGTTAGTTTTCTTGTCTTGGATACGGAGAGAAGTCTTTGTAAAGATCCTGTTGCTTATGAATTTAGAGTTCTGATTCTCAAATGTTGATCTTGAGATGCAAGTTTTTCAGTACTTTTGAATACATCAGACCACAATGTTAGTTTTTAAAGTGGTCTCTGTATTTTTCTGAATATTTGTTTCTTTAGTCTCTTAATCTGTATTGTAAAGCCTGTGGTGTCAGCTTTTATGTTAATGCTCTTGGACATCTTAGCTTTTTGTATGCATTTAGACAATGTTCAGTGTGAAAGTATGAGTCACTTGGTGGGGCAGGCAGGGCAAGTGAAGCAGCAGAACTAATACAGAAGGACGGCTTTATGGACAAACTTCTTGCCTTTTGGATATATATGTGTACTATCAGCTTCTGTTTCTCCAACATGTGAATGCTTTTTTGAGTGCTGTCACTAAGATGCTTGGAAATTTTAAAATAAGAGCAATCAATTAAAGAATGTTTTGGGAGTTAACTCAGGTGTTTTTGGTGGTGGGTAGGTGAGCATGAAGCCAGTAGACTTTTTTTTTTTTTTTTTTTGTCTTTATGGGTCTTTTCTTTCTGGCTTAGGGCAGCATTTTACTGTTGACTGTTATGGACCTGCAGTGCTAGAGCTGACTCTGCACAGTTCAAAACGCAAGGTTGGCACTCTAGCAAGATAGAGTAAGAAACAGCTTTGAGAGGAGTTCTTGCCCCAAATTACTTGCTAAAAATATATTAGAACTGATATAGCATAAAACCGATGCAGCATAAAAGGATTATTTGGATAGAAGTATTATTTGGCTTAACAGGTCATGAGACAACTAAAATTTTTGCAAGGACTTCTGTTCTTTGGGGAATTGCCAAGAAAGAAATTTGATAAGAGTTGTGAAGAAATTACTATAGAGATGGAGTTTATAGCTATTCATTTTTACTCCAGCTTTTTCTGAGTTTTCTATATGATCTCTTAAAATTGTGTGAGGTTATTATTTCTCACAGACATGGGATCATCTGAACTAGCATGTTGAAAACTTTGGTCAAGCCCTTCTGTCTAGGGAAAATGTCTTCATTGTTTCCATATCTGTTGGCACATCAGATGTCATATATGGAAGTTAAAAAAAAAAATTCAGACTATCCAGCCTCACTTAATTGTAAGTGAGGCAATATTTTCATCTCTTTTTTTTTTTTTCTTTTTTGGAATTCAACCCAGGGCCTCACTAATGCTAAGCAAATGCTCTGCCACTAAGCTATACTCCCAGCTTCAATATTTTCAGCTCTTTATAAAGCTATTTGTGATTGCATCTTTCAGCATCAGTCAGGATTTTGTTTTGTTTTGGGTAGTGGCCATTGGCCATAAAAGGAGAAAAACATTTCCTGTCATCAAAAAATAGGAATTACCTTTTTCCTCCCTGTACACTCTTCTTTCTTTTCTGGACAAAGGTTAGCATTGACATGAAAAAATTCATCTGCTATCAGTACTTAAGTGCAATGATATTTAATCTGACAATTTGCTCCTTAACATCTCTGTTGCTATTGAATTTATTACCTTCAAGGCAGCACCAGAGGCATGTTTTTAAGGGTTTGTCACCAGATTCTAATCTCTGACTTTAGAGAATAAAAGAAATTTAAATTATGATTTAGGACAACTTTCTTTTTTTTATTGGTTGTTCAAAACATTACAAAACTCTTGACATATCATATTTCATACATTAGACTCAAGTGGGTTATGAACTCCCGTTTTTACCCCAAATACAGATTGCAGAATCACATCGGTTACACATCCACAATTTTACATAATGCGCTATTAGTAACTGTTGTATTCTGCTACCTTTCCTATGTAGGTTAAAAATTCTAGGTGGTCGTGGTGGCGCATGCCTGTAATCCCAGCGGCTAGAGAGGCTGAGGCAGGAGGATTGTGAGTTCAAAGCCAGCCTCAGCAAAATCGAGGTGCTAAGCAACTCAATGAGACCCAAGTGAAAAAATATAAAATAGGACTGGGGATATGACTCAGTGGTCGAGAGCCCCTGAGTTCAATCCCCAGTTCCTGCCCTGCCAAAAGAGAAATTCTAAAAATTCAGGTTGTCTATAAGGTAATAGCCAATAGGGAAGATTTTACATGTTCAGTTGTACTTATTTTCTTTTTCTGTGGCTTGGGGAACACAATTCTCATTTTCTTTCTCAGCACCATGAGATTCCTGTGCTCCACCTGTTCTGAAGGGCTGCAGGAACCCTTTGGCAGCATTTGTATTTCACCTTCTCAAGGAAACTTTAGTTCAGGATATTTGATTTTTTTCCCCATGCATATATTTTCTTTATTTTTTCCCTTGTTAGCCATGACAGAAATTACTCTTAGAATCTACTGTCTTCTAGAGATATTTGCAAATTTGAATCACCAAATGGATGCTAGAAGGTCTAATTTGACATCACAGTTAAAGAATTTTTCAGATCTCTCACATTTAATTTCATTTCACTTACATTTTATTTTAAAAAAAAAACTATTAAACCTCTCTTTTAAACACAATGGAAAAGTCAGCTAAATGATGTTTAATGGCATGTATTTACAGTAATTCCAGTTCAATCTTATAATCATATTTGTGCAAGTGTTTCTTCTCAGTTCTGTGGTGAAATGCTTAGGTCTTAACAGTGGGGAAGGAGAGGAAGAACTCCAAGAAAAAGAAATTTGAAATTAATGTGATTGTAGGGGAAATGTTGGAAAAGAAAATTTCATAGAGCTCATTTAGTGATCAAAACACCTGAGCTCTAAACTAAGCCAGGTAGGTAGAAAACTCTGAGATGAGCACAAATCACTGATCTTGTTGTTCTCACAAATTTGTCACTGTAGATAAGGATAGGACGTAGAGTGAGTTCTATTGCTATTAGGTAGATTATTCTTAAGATGTCACATATGTGGTTAAAAACTTCTTTATGCATATTGATTTTTAATCTACTTATTCTGTCAGTTGTGAAGAAAGGGATACTAAAATCTCCAGGTATGATTGTGGATTTATCTGTTTATCCTTGCTATTCTATCTGATTTTGCTTTACATTTTTTGAAGAGTCATTTTTAGATGTACAAAGGATGGAGATTACCTCCTTCTGATGAATTGAACCCTTTGTCATTATGAAATGACCTAATTTATCCCTGGTAATATTCTTTGTGCCGAACCTACTCTAACATGCTATAACTTGGGTGTCTGTATTTAAAGTAAATTTTTCATAGCTAGCCGCACATAGGTGGGTCTTACCTTTTGATTCAGTCTGCCTTCCATGGCTTTTAATTGAGATATTTAGAATCATTTTATATAATTTAAAATTTTTTTTTTAGTTGGAGGTGGACTCAATACCTTTATGTATGTTTGTATGTATTTATTTATTTATTTATGTGGTGCTGAGAATTGAACCCAGTGCCTCACATGTGCTAGGCCAGCACTCTACTGGTGAATCACATCCCCAGCCCCCTTTATATGATTGTTCATACAGATAGGTTTGAATTTTTCATTTTGTAATATGTCCCTTTGACCTTTGTCCCTCCTTTCCTTTTTTCTGCCCTCTTTTGGATTAACTGAATATTTAAACAGATGAATCTCCTTTTGGCTTATTAAAATTATAACTGTTTAGTTTGGTATTTATTGGTTGCTGTAAGATTGTCTACATACCTTTAATAACAGTCAATCTTCTAGTGCTGGGCTGGGGATGTGGCTCAAGCGGTAGTGCGCTCGCCTGGCATGCGTGCAGCCCGTGTTCGATCCTCAGCACCACATACAAAACAAAGATGTTGTGTTCACCAAAAACTAAAAAATAAACATTAAAAAATTTTCTCTCTCTCTCTCTCTCTCTCTCTCTCTCTCTCTCTCTTTAAAAAAAATCTTCTAGTGCTGTCTTATACTATTTTAGCATATTATGATGCTATGGCACCATTTTTTTCTTCCTAATCATTATACATTGTCAAGATACATTTCAATTTTATACCCACACCTTACATTGTTGTTGATCAATATCTTTTAAGGGAATTTTAAAAAAATTCTTTTATCTTTACTCATGGAATTGCTACTCTAGTGTTCTACATGGCTACAGTCCACATTTCTGTTCATTACTGTTCATTTACATTTCCCTAAAGATGTGATTTTTATCATGTTGTCACATGCTAATTTTCTATCTGTATATCCTTTTGGTGAGGTGTCTATTTATATATTTTGCCCATTTTTAAGTTGAATTACTGTTGAGCTTAACAAATTTTGTGTATGTTGAGGATATAAGTCCTTTACCAGATACGTGATGAGATTTTTTTTTTAAGAAAAGGATTTTTAAATTTCTTTTTTCTTTTTCTCTTTCTTTCTTTCTTTCTTTCTTTCTTTCTTTCTTTCTTTCGTTATGCATGTCAGTAGAATCTATTTTGACATAAATATAAAATCATGGAATATATCTTGTTCTTTTACAGATCCAGTTACCTCACCTTTCCCTTCTTTTTCCCCACTCCCCGTTCCTGTCCTTCTATTGATCTTTCTGCCATTTACCCATAGTTATTATTTTTCAAATTAATTTCTTGTTGATATACACAATGGTGAGATTCACCATAATATATTCATATATGTTAAGAAGTTTATGTCAGATTCATTCTACTGTCTTTCCTTTTCCTATCCCCACTCCCTTGCCTTCATTCCCCTTTCTAATCCACTGAACTTCTGTTCCCCACCCACCTACCCCCACATTGTGGGTTAGCTTGCATATATCAAAGAAAACATTTGACCTATGGTTTTGGGGGATTGACTTATTTCCCTTAGCATGATAGTCTCCAGATCCATCTATTTACTGGCGAATGTCATAAAGTCATAGTTCGTTATTGCTAATACTTTATTGTGTATGTATACCACGTATCCATTCTTCTGTTGAAGGGCACCTAGGTTGGCTCCATAGCTTAGCTATTATGAATTGTGCTGCTATAAATATTGATGTGGCTGTGTTTCTGTAGTATGCTGATTTTAAATCCTTTGGATATATACCAAGAGTGGGATAACTGAGTCAAATGGTGGTTCCATTCCTAGTTTTTTGAGGTATTTTTATACTGCTTTTCAAAGTGGTTGCACCAATTGAAGTTCCACCTATAATGTATAAGTACCCTTTTCCCCCACATCCTCACCAACATGTATTGTTGCTTCTATTCTCGATAATTGTAGTTCTGGTTGGAGTGAAATAAAATCTCAGTATAGTTTTAATTTACATTTCTCTAATTGCTAGAAATGTTGAGCATTTTTATATATTTGTTGACTGTATTTCTTCTTTTGAGGTCCCTAGACATTAGTAACTATATTTTGGTTCTGGGACTCCATCTTGACCTGAAACCAAAACTTACAAACTGCCAAGAAAAAGAAATTTAAGATGCCCTATTCCTTTAACCCCCCCACCACCACCCAAGGTTCCTGAGCACACACAAAAAACTGTTGTTACCCAGCCATCTGCACCCAAGGTCAATTCTAGCTTGCTCTTGTTCTTTATTCAAAAGATATATAAGCTTTCATTCAAGTGATACTGGCTGCTGCACCTTCCACAAGGGCAGCCTGAACAGACATTCTTGTGATAAATCTTTGCTTGAACTCAGAACTGTATCTCTCATGTATATTTGTACCAGCTACCGTAACAGTTCCTTTGCCCATTTATTGATTGGGTTATTTGTTTTTTTTTGTTTGTTTGTTTGTTTTTTTGGTGTTAAGTTTTTTGAGTTCTTTGTACATCCTGGAAATTAACGCCTATCTGAGGTGCAGGTGGCACATTTTTGTTTTCCTTTTCTGTTGGCCCTCTCTTTATGCTCTTGAGTGATGTGCAAATACTTTCTCCCAGTTGTGGCGTTCCCTTCCCTTTTCCTTTCCCTTTCCTTTCCTGTTACTGGAGATTGAATCCAGGGGTTACCAAGCTACATACCCCATCCTTTTATATTTTGTATTTTGAGCAGAGTTTCAATAGATTGTTGAGTTTCATCAGATTGAGTTGCCCAGGCTGGCCTCAAATTTGTGATCTTCTTGCCTCAGCTTCCCAAGTTGCTGTGATTACAGGCATGTGTCATTGCACCTAGCTGTCTTCATTTTCTGCTCTTTTACAGAGTGGAAGTTACATATTTTGATAAAATTTAGCTTTATTAATACTTTTCTTTCATGGTTCACGCTCTTGATATTATCTAAAAACTTGTCACCAAACATAAATTTATATGGATTTTCTCCTATGCTTTCTTTGCAAAGTATTATCACTTTGTTTTATAGTTGCATTAGTAGTCTATTTTGAGTTAATCTTTACAAGGTGTAAACTCTTTGTGTCTAGGTTCATTTTTTGGCACAAGGGCATTTACTTGTTTCAGTACTATTTGTTTAAAAATCTGATTCTTTTTACTGTCTGAGTCTAGAGAATTTTCCCCCTTTCAGATGGGAACATTTTTAAGTACAAATTCAAATTAATTGCTGTTTGGGTTATCTATTGCTTATTGAGTAAGCTTTAGTAGTTTATGTCTTTCAAGGAATTTTTCCATTTCATCATTGTTTTCAAATTCACATATATAAAGTTGAATTAACATAGGACTTTGGAGATGAACTGAATCGATTTCTTAACCTATATTAATATTTACCAACTTGTAATAAAAGCATCAAATTTCTATCTTCCTGTTTGGAATATACTTTAAAAAGGAATGTATAAAACATGGTCATTTCCTCCTTCTGTAAAAATTGATCATTTTGTCATTTCTCCATCTTTGAGCCCCACTATGTAAAACCCAGAATGATTTCTTTTTGTAGCTAAAACTGACCATATTTTTGCAAACTAACTTGGGAGCCTGTGTGTCAGGTGTGAATATATTTACATGAGATTGCAGGACAGAATTTGACAGTGTATGAATCCAGAATGTATATTAATTATTACTTGCATACAGACATAAATATTGCTAATTGTTTATAATGAAATATGCATATTGGGCTCTTTCCTTTTTTATAATATATAACATTGTGAAATGAATGAACTTCATTGATAGTTTAAGTTCACAGAAAAATCTGTATTTCCAGAGCCAAATTTGGCAGCCTTTATTATCTACCTTGGCTTACTGAATGGTGTCAGAATTGAACTAGAATTTGTGTGTGGGGTAGATTTGGTCCTAGTTCTTTATTCCCATCCTGTATATAGTTTTCCATATGACTTGGCAGATATACACATGCGAGCATGTACGTGTGTACAACATATAATCACACACCTTTCTGTTGATGTTTAGTGTCATCATGTAACTTAACTGGCCAAATGGAAGATTCCTGAAGTGATAGATAGCATGCCATTTTGAACCTGGGCTTTAAGCATGTTTTTTGTTAGTCCTCTTGCTTTTCTATCATTTTCTTGAGAAACATGCCCAAGAGAAGAATCAAATATCTTTAGAAATGATCAGCCCCTAACTTCCCAGTGGAAACATGCCATACATTATCATCAGTAACCCAAAAGCTCCTCTGTGGCTCCTTCTAATCTCTATCCCCTACTTTTTTAAGGCTGAAAATATTCCATTATAGATATATGCCACATTTTCTTCATCTATTCATTTGTCCAGACATGGGGGTTTGTTTCTTTATCTTGGCTATTGTGAATAGATTAATTTTAATAATTTGTTATCTATATTATCTAATTTCATCTGATGTTATTTTTCAAAATTTTTATAATACAAAATATTCTAAGGTAATGCCAAATATTTTAATGTTTCTCATTAGACTTTTCAAATCAATCTTATTTTGTAAACATTTTGAAGGTTTATTACTTTTGTTCTTCTTTTGTATTTTTATTATTACCACTGGTCACCATTCTAGGAAATTTGTAAATTTTTTACCTTATGATGATTGTTTGCTGACATACCACAAAACACATTTTAGTATTTAATACTTTTTCAGTATCCAATGCACTTTCAGCCTTTAATCTTATTTTGAAGTGATAAGTTATTTAGTGATAGATGCTCACTGCAATGATTTTTGTGAATTTGTCTTGACAGTTTAATGAGGATAATAAGTTTAGAGTTTGTCAATTATTTACTTTTGAGAAACATACTTAGTTCTATGAACTTAAAAAACACATTCTTAGTTTTGAGTATGCTCAGTTGGGAAAACATTTCTTTGTAATTTTTTTCATGTGTGTGTGTGTATATGTGTGTGTGTGTGCATTTGCATGTGCTGTAGATATAATCCAGGGCCTTGAGAGCATCCACCACTGAACTATATATACCTCAAACTCTGTCATTTTTGTGGTTGAAAACACTGTGTAAGTCATTTTAGTCTTTGTCCCCTAAAGCCCATAATACCTAATTTAATTATTTTGTGATATATATTTAAGAAATAAGACTAAATATAAAAGGTATTTTTCATAGCAACTTATCAAGATTGCCTGTAGTGATAAGAGTGAACTGACTAGATAAGAAAGAATAGTGGCTATTATATTCATGATTGCAGCTCAGAAAACAAGCTCACAACTTTCCCAGGATTAATTAATTAATAAATAGTATGACTAGGCTATGTTTTGTGATTTCATTGTGGACTCTAGGTATAAATTCCCCTACTTAATCTGCTTAAAATTCATTTTCCATCTTGAATCTGCAGATTTTTCATTGGTAGTGAAAATTTTTTTATTATTTCTTCATGTTTTGCTGTTGCCCTATTCATTCTTTGTCTTCTAGAATCTAGAGTAGGAATATTTTAGATCACTTTATTCTGTTTTTCATATTATTTCATTTCATATTGTCTGTTTCTCTGTGCTTCATTCTATCTCAGATCTCCTATAAATCTATTTTTCTGTTTTTTCTTTCATGAAGCATATTAAATATATTTTGTGACGCATAATTCCAAAATATGAAACCTTTGCAAGTCTGTTTATGCTGCATATTATTTTGCTTATTTTCACTTATGATGCTTCCTTTCCCTGGGTATTTACTGAATTATTGATTTAGTTGCTTATTTACTTTATAGATGTGTCTTTGTGAATTCTTTGGGTTTATGACGAAGATAAGTTTTTCCAAAGGAGGTCTGAGTGTTTTTTTAGGGTGGTGTCATATGATGATCTTGTAATCAAGAATGATCATCTTTTACATTGAGGAAGTATAAACTTTCCCTGAAAATATACAAAAGAGAGTTTCATACTTTCAAATTCTTAGAATAAATTTGTGTACCACTTCAGTTTTCTCACTTTTTTACCATAATATTTTTAAAACATAATAGAAACATAGACTGCTCAGTTATTCATAACTTTGTGTGTGTTTGTGTATGTGTGTGTGTGTGTGTGTGTGTGTGTGTGTGTGCTAAAGCATATGAACATGGATTGCATAAGGGAAGATTTTTTGATAAGACAATGGAAAACCTTAGGCATGTTGCTGGAAGAGGATCAGTTATAAGCTTTAAGCTTTGATTATTATCATAAAACTCCCAAAGAATCTTAAAACAAGTTTAAAAATCCTCCTTGAACTAAGTGAGCTTAGTAATATTACAGAATAAGAACAACATATGGAGACTTGCATTATGTATGTATGTATTTTTTTTTTTTTTTTTTTTTTTTGGTACTAGGGATTGAACCCAGGGGCATTTAACCACTGAGCCACATCCCAGCCTGTTTTTCATTTTTATTTTTATTTTTTAATTGTGACACAGGGTCTCACATTAAGTTGCTTAGGCTGGCTTTGAATTTTCAATCCTCCTGCTTCAGCCTCCTGAGTTGCTGGGATTAAGGTGTGCACCACCACGCTCAGCTAGCTGTTAAATTTGATGATGCTTATTGATGAAGCTCACTGACTTATTATAATATTACCAGTTTGCTTTTTAAAGCTCATTTTGTGGAAATTTTATTTTAAATGTATATTGAATTTTTCAATTCTAAAGTACCCATTTTATTTTATAGTTTTTCTTCTGTGCCCATTTCCTTATCTGTTCATTATGAGCTTAGTTATAATAACTTTTTAAATCCCTGTTGGATAACTCCAACAGATGTGTCATTTTAGGGTCTATCTTTGTTCATTGCCTTTATTGATCACATTTTATTTTATTTTATTTATTTTGGTACTGGAGATTGAATCTGGGGCATTCTACCACTGAGATACATTTTCGGCCCTTTTTATTTCTTATTTTGAAATGGGTTTTGCTTAATTATAGAGGCTGGCCTTGAACTTGCAATCCTCTTGCTTCAGCCTCTTGAGTAGCTGGAATTACTGGTGTGCATCATAATGCCCTGTTTAATATTTTTATCATTTTGTATTATTTCTTCCATATTGTGATTGATAGATACCCCTGGCATTCTGTTTAAATTCTTCTGAAGAGTTTTACATTTTGTTTTGTTTCACCTGAATTCAGACACCAAACTCTGTGTTTTGAAATTACACAATACCTGAAATCTATAATTAGTTAAATTAGTCCTAGCGGGGCTGCTTGAAGACTTCACTGATGCGTATATAATCTCTGTGTCAGTCAGAGATTTAGACAGTTTAAAACAGGATTTGTTTTAAACTTCCTTTCTTTCTCCTTCCTACAGTATTCCTCCTCAATGTCTGTTTGCCATTTCTATCTTTAACTCTATTCTCTGATTTAATAGGTAAGATTATTTCTGAGAATTATCTGTTTTGTTCAGCATTGGCCAGAGCCCGCACTTGGGTACAAATCTGTGAAAACAGGGAATTAACCCAATGTTTTTCCTTTCTTTTAGTTGGCAGCTCCCCTCCCAGTTTTTTTCTGCTTCGTATTCTTCTCTAGTGTCTTTAGATGGTTGTTTTCCATGACTAGAGCTTTTATGTCTAGAGCTTTAAGTTGTCTGTGGGAGGGTTGGTTCAAAACAAACTATATCACTATTACAGGAAGGTAAACTCTCCTTATTTTTCTTTTGTCACATTTATAGCAGTATCTTTTCTTTTATGCCTTATATTCCAAGAATCTTGCAGGGTTCTATCAATTTTATCTATATTTCAAAAGCCAACTTTAAAAATTTTCCTTCTTTAAAAATTTTATTCCTTGATTTCTGTTCTTAATATTTCTGTACTTCCTTCCATTTAATTTGGGCTTAATCTGCTCATCTTGTTCTAGCATCATAAGATGGAAACTGAGATTATTGCTCTTAAGAGTTCTTCATTTTTAATAAGCTTCATTTTAAAAGTATAAATATCCATCGAAACTCTGCTTGAACAGTGTCCTACAAATTGCGTAATGCTGTATTTGCAATATCTTTCATTCTGAAATATTTTTAAATGTTTTTTATTTCATTGACATATGAGTTATTGATTTCTTACTGTTATTGACTTTTAACTTAAGCGTTTTATGCTTAGAGAACATAGTCTATAATTTTGGCCTTTTGAAATTTAATGAGACTTGTACTGTAGCCCCATATATGGTGCATCTTGATGAACATTTTATGTGCATTTGAAAAGAATATATATTTTACAGTCAGTGGAATATTGTTTTCTAAGTTTGTCATTTGGATTAAGATACTGATGGTATCATTTGAAGCAATGTTACTAAGTATATATGCCTTTGCTGTTATGATGTACAATGGTATATGTACTCTTTTATTATTGTGAAATTTTTCCCTATATCTGGTAAAACTTCCTGAAGTCTGTTTTGTTTAATAATAAACTCTCTTATGCTTACTATTTGTATGATATATTTTGTTTTGTCCTTTATACTTATACTCATCACTTTTATTTCTCTTATAGATAGGTCATGCTTTTTTCAGCTTGACAATCTCTTAATCATGAGTTCTTACTCTATTACATTTATTTAATTATTGCCATGGTCTTTTGTTGTGCTATTAGTTTGCTATTCTGTTCATTTATGTGTGCTTCCAAGACTCCTTTCCTGCCATATTTTGTATTGATTGAATATTTGGTATACTATTCTGATACGTCTATTGGAATTTTAGCTGTACTACTTTACATTATTTTGTTCAGTGG
Organism: Callospermophilus lateralis; assembly: GCF_048772815.1. NCBI lineage: Eukaryota > Metazoa > Chordata > Mammalia > Rodentia > Sciuridae > Callospermophilus > Callospermophilus lateralis. The sequence goes on along the minus strand of NC_135321.1, from coordinate 34,515,169 downwards.
TTGCTCAAGGGATTATAATACACTATCAAAATTTGCTTTGAGTTGATATTGTACTATTTTTTTTTGTTAAAGGAATCTTTCAAAAGTCAAATAAAATTTACCCTATAGCCTGTGAACCCTAATTGGATTTACTTTATGTAAATGCCCTGTGTATTAACTAATTCCCTACTCTGGCTAGTGGGAGTACTACTTATTTTTCACCCTGTGTAAACTCTGGCATTATTCAGCCTTCTGCACTCCAGTGGTTCTTTCATTGGCTACAGGTATTTTACTCCACTGAATTTTCAGAGTAGTACTCAGCCAGAGTCAGCACATCCCTCTAGAGATCTCCAAAGCGCTCTCTATGCAGCTGTCTTTTCTCTGATATTCTGCCTTGTAAAATTTAGCATCTCTGCATACTTCAGCCAGAGTACCAGGGTCTATTTGGTGTGGCTTGGCAATTGCCTTTAGAGAGTAGGCAGGACTCATCTCATCTTTTTGTTTTTGTTTTTTTTTACCTTTTCTTTAGCAGTATTATCCTCCACTCTCTCTTCTCCAGCATTTTAAAACAGTTATTTAATATATTTTGCTCATTTTTGTAGTTATTTATGATGGGAAGTCTATTCTTTTCCTAATTCATCTTTCCTGGGTACAAGTAGAAGCTCCTAAAAAGGTAGTGTTAATAATCATGATTACAAGAGGGTTTTTTTGTTTGTTTGTTTTGGGTTTTTTTTTGTTTGTTTGTTTGTTTGTTTTTTTTTGGTTCTCTTTAGTTTTAGTAGGATTCTAGATATACTTTGACTTTAGGACATTTCTGATCTTCAATTTCATAAATTAAAAAAATCATATTAGGAGTTATATTTTCACTAAATGTTTAGCAGTTATTCAGCTTATAAGTTTACTATGACTTATTTGGTCCAAATTGTTAGAATCTTCCAAGACTCATATGAATGACTGAATTTTGGCAAACTTCCTATGATTGTATTGTATTTTAAAGACCTACTGCTAGAACTTACTTTTTCTTATTCACATATTTTTAATAAAATTACTTAGCTTATTTCAGAAGTGCTGTAGAAACTTTTGAAAAAATATATATTTTTATTCTTTTTAGTTATACATGACAGTAGAGTATAAATTTTGACATATTTATGCAAACATGGAATACATCTTATCCTAATTATGATCCCAGTCTTGTGGTTGTACATGGTATGGAGATTCACTGTGGTGTCGTCTTATATGTACATAGGAGATGTATGTAAGATTCCCCTCTTCCTTCCCTTCATTTCCCTTTGGAAAATTTATATGTATATTAAAAAAAAATACCGAGACAAACTGTCTGTAGTTAGTTTAATTATAGTACTTCCCTTTTATTTTTTTTAAGCCTACATACAATACAAACTAATTTATCAATAGCTTATGGGACAAGATTTAACACTACTCTGGTGCTTTTCCAAATATTAATGCCATTTTCTTTATTTGTGGTGTCTAGAATGGGATGGGACAAGATTTAACACTACTCTGGTGCTTTTCCAAATATTAATGCCATTTTCTTTATTTGTGGTGTCTAGAATGTATCTCCTCATCATACAGTTCTTAAAGAGAAGGGTCTGCCTTCTCTTCCTTTCATTTTCTGTATGATGCCATACTTTACTTTGATTCAAACTTGAATACCCACCTCCCCCAGTCCCATTTCTCAACTGGTGACTTGGTTGGTCTCTTTAAGTGAAGCATGGAGTTGATACATCTATTTTCATTAGTAACAGAAGATGTTATATTTGAGATCAGAATCATCATGAAAAATCATTCATGCAGAATCCATCATATTATAGATTCCTCTTGATTAAGCTATTGATAAATTAGTTTGTATTTGGCCACAGAGATTTATGTTTAGTTCCATGTTTAAGACTTAGGTGCTTTTTTTAAAAAAAAAAAAAAAAAAAAGCAACTGATTCAGATTTACTAGATTTGCCTGTGGATGCTGATCTGAATTGATTACTTCTAAAAATGTTTACATTTGGACTTGTAGAGGTAATTGTTCTTTCCTTTGGTGAGAACGTTTTGGTTTTTTTTTGTGTTTTTTTTTTAAAGAGATTTTAACTCAGCAGTTATGTAAAGCAGGTTGACTATTCATATTTAATGGAGAACACAAGTATTGAGTTTATGAACACATGAACAAACTCAGGTTTCACCTTTCAAGTTATGTAGGTTGCATAGTTTTCTCATAATGGAAATTATTTGGGAGGCACTTAACATATTGCCCTAAGAGGAATCTTGTTGTATGTGGGTTATTATAACAATGTTTAATGTTTGCAGAGTGTTACAATATATTGGTATATCTTAACATGTACATATTGCTACATGTACAGAAGTATTGAAGATATTTATAATCTTTTTTTTTAATTTGTTCTAATTATTTATACATGTCAGTAGAATGCATTTTGACAAATTGTACACAAATGGAGCACAACTTCTCATTCATCTGGCTGTACATAATGCACAGTCATACCAGCTGTGTAATCATACATGTATATAGGGTAATAATATCTGTCTCTTCTACCATTCTTTCCATCCCCACATCCCCATCCCTCTTTTCATTCCCCTCTGCACAATCCAAAGTTCCTTCATTTTTCCCTTACCCCACCCCACTATGGATCAGCATCTGCTTATCAGAGAAAACATTCAGCCTTTGGTTCTTTGGAATTGGCTTATTTCACTTAGCATGACATTCTCTAATTCCATCCATTTATCTGCAAATGCCATAATTTCATTCTTCTTTAAGGCTCAATAATATTCTATTGTGTATACACATTTTCTGTATCCATTCATCTGTTGAAGGGCATTTAGGTTGGTTCCATAGTTTAGCTACTGAGTTGAGCTGCTGTCAACATTGATGTGGCTGTGTCACTGTAGTATGCCGATTTCAAGTCCTTTGGGTACAAACTGAAGAGTGGGTACAAACTGAAGAGTGGGATAGCTGGGTCAAATGGTGGTTTCATTTCAGGTTTTCTGAGGAATTTCTATAGGGATTGAACCAATTTTCAGTCCCACCAGCAATGTAGGAGTGTATCTTTTCCCCTACACCCTCACCAACACTTATTGTTGCTTGTATTCTTGATAATTCTGACTGGAGTGAGATAATTGGTCTGAAATTTTCTCTCCTTGATGTGTCTCTACCTGGTTTTGCCAGGTATGTGTGTGTATATATATATATATATATATATATATATATATATATATATATATATATATATACATACTTTCTATATATATAAATAATAAAAATATAATATAAAATAATATAAATAAGGGCTGGGGATGTGGCTCAAGTGGTAGCGCGCCCGCCTAGCATGCGTGCGGCCCGGGTTCGATCCTCAGCACCACATACAAACAAAGATGTTATGTCCGCTGAAAACTAAGAAATAAATATTAAAAATTCTCTCTCTCTCTCTTTAAAAAAAATAATATAAATAAAAATATAATATATATATTTGATGGAATATATATTTGATGGAATATATATTTATATATATATATATATATATATATATATATATATATATATATATATAAAAATATATAAATCTGTTAAGTCCAAATTATTGATTGTATTATTGAGTTCTATAATTTCTTTGTTCAGTTTTTGTTTGGAAGATCTATCCAGTGGTGAGAGAGGTGTATTAAAGTCACCCAGTATTATTGTGTTGTGGTCTTTTTGGTTCTTGTGTTTGAGAAGAGTTTGGTTGACATACACAGATGCTCCATTGTGTGGGGCATAGATATTTGTGATTTTTATGCCTTGTTGATATATGAATCTCTTAAGCAGTATGAAATGTCCTTTCTTTTCACTAGCTTTGGTTTGAAGTTCACTTTATCTGATATGAGGATGGAAACCCCTGCTTGTTTACATGGTCTGTGTGAGTGGTATGTTTTTTCCTACCCTTTCACCTTCAGTCTGTGGATGTCTTTTCCTGTGAGATTAGTCTATTGAAGGCAACATATTGTTGGGTCTTTTTTTTTTTTTTTTTTCAATCTGTCAGTCTATGTCTCTTAATATATGAGTTTAGGCCATTCACATTCAGGGTTATTATTGAAATATGATTTGTTTTCATGGACATTTTGGGTTATTTTTGGTTTTTAACTTAACTTGGTTTCTCCTTTGATTGGTCTTTTCTTTGGTGTAGTTCCTCCCTTTGCTGATTTTCATTCTTGTTTTTCATTTCCTCCTCCTGGAATATTTTTCTGAGGATGCTCTATAGTGCAGGCTTTCTCATTGTAATTTCTTTTAACTTTTGTTTATCATGAAAGGTTTTCATTTTGTCATCAAATCTGAAGCTTAATTTTGCTGGATATAAGATTCTTTGTTGGCATCCATTTTCTTTCAAAGGTTGGTATATGTTGTTCCAGGATCTCCTGGCTTTGAAGATCTGGGTTTGAAAAATTGCTGAGATATGAATTGGTCTCTCCCTATATGTAATCTGATTCCTCTCTCTTGCAGTCTTTAAGATTCTATCCTTATTCTGTATGCTAGGCATTTTCATTATAATGTGCCTTGGTGTAGATCTGTTGTAATTTTGTATATTTGGTATCCTGTAAGCCTCTTATATTTGATTTTCCAATTCATTCTTCATGTTTGGGAAATTTTCTGATATTATTTCATTGAAGAGATTGTGCATTCCTTTGGTTTGAATCTCTGTGCCTTCTTCTATCCCAGTAATTCTTATATTTGGTCTTTTGATGCTGTCCCATAATTCTTGGATATTCTATTCATGGTTTTCTAATAATCTTCACTGTGTGGTCAACTTTATTAAAGATTATATACTTTATCTTCATTATTTGACATTTTGTCTTCCAAGTGATCTAGTCTTTTGGTGATGCTTTCTATTGAGATTTTTATTTGGTTTATTGTTTCCTTCATTTCTAGGATTTCTGGGGTTTTTTTCAGAATCTTCCTTTTTTTTCTTGCAGTAATCTTTTGCTACCTGTATTTTCTCCCTTATCTCTTTGTTGGTGTGATCAATGATTGCCTGTATTTTCTCTCTTATCTCTTCATTGGAGTGATCACATTTTACATATTTGCTCATTTAAGTCTTTCTTTAATTCACAGATCATTTTAATTATGTATATTCTGAACTCCTTCTCTGACATTTGATCAACTGTGTCATCCATGGATTCTATTATTGTAGTATCCTGGTTTATTTGGGGCACTTTCTCCCCTTGTTTTTTCTTGTTGTCTTAGTGTCTTCCTTTCTTGCAGTGCTGGATCTGAGGTATTATAGTTTCTACCCTATACTCTTATACTGTCCATGCAGATTATCTGTATACCTCACCTTGGTGTTTGACTTCCAGACTCTGCTGGTGTCTCATGGTGGATGCTACTACAACTAAAAGTGGTGGCAGCAATAGTGGAGGCAACTTAAGATCACAGTGGAGGTGTCCCAAGATAGATGCAACCATTTTTGGAGTTGGGGCTGAAAGGGTGGGCCTTACAATCGCTTTGGGATGCCTGTTCCGAGATGCAATGGCTTCTAGGCCCTGTCTGTTATCACAAGGTAGAGGCTACTGCTTGGGAAGGCTATGGCCATGGCTGCCATAGTGTCCAAGATGGAGGTGGGCTAGGCTTGGGCTCCCAGGTAGACCCAGAGATTGGTGCTGGGCCTGACCTGGGCTGCAGCTGCAGCATGGATGGCATGGGTCTCTGCTGGTAGATGGGGCAGACCTGGGCCTAACTTGGGTCTGGCCTCCCACATAGGGCAGTGGGGACAGTTGGGCTAGGGCCTAAATCCAGTGTAGGTCAGTAGATCAGCGGGAGTGGTCCTGGGCTGGGCCCTGGGCTCCAGTGGCATGGATTTTCTGGTCGACCGGGCTACAGCTCATTTTAGAATAACTTATTCAAGTTATCTATTATCTCTATTAGAAAAATTGAATTTGTAATTAAAAATAAGCAATTGAGAGGTTAATAAATCCTTCAGGACAGAAGGACATATCCCAAGATGTAGAGTCACAGGTGACTGAGACTGTATATAACATATAGAATATTTATATCATCACAGAAAGTTCTATTGAACAGAGCTGTCACAATGTGTTAAAGAACTTTTAGAAGCTTGATTTGATTAGAGTGTAACCAACAGTGATGGAAACACAGAGGCAGGTTCAAAGGCAATAATATTGGAAGAGTAAGACAAAATCCAAGTCCAGTGGCAAAGGTATTTGAACTGAGCCTATGAAATACCAGCTGGGATGGTGGGAGGATATATAGTTTTGATTATTTAAGGTTGGGGCTGGTGAGTTGATCTGATTTGTCTTAAAAGAATCTTTCTGTCATAAAGATAAAAGGGTAAAATTAGTGTTCAAGAACTCACTGTCTAGCAGATCAGTAGTCCACATGAGAGAGAGGCTAAGGACTAACCTAAATCAGAAACAATGAAGATGCAAAGGAACGGACAGATTAGACTGCCATTTAGAGGTAGAATATGAAGGAGGATTTGTTGTGGGAGCTAACAGAGTCCAAATGACTGATTTCTGGATCAGGCATATAGAGATGGGATAGTACAAATATGGGGAAACAAATTTCAAAACCAGAATAAGAATATAATTTAATTTTGGCCATATTAATTTTGAGGATAGGCTCAAATTAATTAAGATTTAGTCACCAGATTAGTTGGCTTTTGAAACTTTTGAGTTTAGATGAGATTTCCCAGAGAGGACATAAACAGATACATACCAAGGACAGACTGCAACATATTTTAGGTGTAAAATGATTGGTCTTTATAATAAAAATGAAATGCAGTAACTAGAGAAAAAGGAAGCGGATTAATAAAGAATGGTGCCAAAAAAGAGACCAAGGAAAGTAACATTTCTAGGAGGGTTACTGGACTAGAGGACCCATATAAGAGAACTCTGAGCCTATGTTAGATTGGAAATGTTTAGGAACTGAATTTGTTCAGTCACCAACTGAATTCAGACTTTTGGAGTGGCTAGTTTTGCAGGTAATATTCATTTCATCTAGTTTTCTCCTTGCATCATTTTTTCATCCCTTCAATTTCTTCTAGAAGATCTTGCAGCTTTTTTTTGTATTGTTTTTGATGATGTTGATGTTCTCTTGATACTTTCAGCTTTTGTAGCTTCTAAGTCAGGCTTCAGAATGTGAGATTTCTTAGGCATTCTTAATGTTCATTCTACAGTGAGGTAAGCTCCTGGGACAGATTATCTGGAAAATATATATGTTGATCCAAGAGTAATTTGTAATTCTTATTTCAACTTACCTGGCTATCCTGCCTTGACCTCCATAAATATTTGTTATTAGGAGGAAAGATTAACAACAATTTCACTCATTTTCTTTCTTTTCCTGCTTTTATCCTAGCCACCCTTAACCCCAGAGGGAGAGTATGTGGCTGTAGTTGCACATAATATGAAGACCAAGACCTGTTCCATAATCCTCCATTCATAGTAACCTTGAATCTTCCTTCTTTCCTAAGGTTAATTTTATTCAGATCTCCTTATTAAATTTGTTTCTTGCAGTAAATTTGGGCTAACAAATAACATAACAAAGTAAAAGTTTCCAGCTGGGATTTCATCCTCTTAAACAAAACCAAAATGTTTGGTTTTGTTTAAGAGCATGAAATCCCAGCTGGAAACATTTACTTTATCTGACCATTTTATACCCATCCTGTATTAAAGAGTAACAAAAAAATTAATTAGTAAAATGGGAGAGAGGGCTGGGGATATGGCTCAAATAGTAGTGCGCTCTCCTGGCATGTGTGAGGCACTGGGTTTGATCCTCAGCACCACATAAAAATAAAATAAAGAGATTGTGTCCACCTAAAGCTAAAATATAAATATTTAAAAAATAATTAAAAAATGAAGGAGAGAAGAGACAATTCTTTTTTTTAATGGAAAAATTTCAAGTAGTTTATGTATATTCTTCCCTTTTAGGAGATAGAATTTACTCTTCCCATCCTGTATTCCTGAGATGAGGCTAGACTGAATTATTTCATCCAAAGACTAGCACATGAAAAGGGAAAATGATAACTTTACAGTGAAGAAGCTTGGTAAAAACTTTTTAAACCAAATTAATATCACCATTGTCTTTTGGATATCTTATACCCCCAATAAGATGGGTTAAGAATGTCCCTTTACCTCTATTTCTTTCCAAAAATCTATAACCCTGTTTTAACCATGAAAAAAAAAAACAACAAGAAGCTCAAATTAAGAGACATTTTACAAAAATACCTGGCCAGTACTCCTAAAAACTCTTAAAGGCATGAGAAGCAAGAAAACTGGAAAACTATCACAGACCAGAGAATGAGAAGACATGCTAACTACAACCAGATGCAATATGCTATCCTGCATTAGCTTTTAGTACAGAAAAAGAACATTAGTGGAGGAGGTAGTGAAATCAATTATTTTATAAAATAAAGAGTGGTGTTTAGTTAGTAGTAATGTAATAATGTTGGTTTCTTGGTATGACAGATATACCATGATAATGTAAAATGATAATGACAGGGAAATCTGAATAAAAGAATTATGCAAATTATTTGTAGTATCTTTGCAAATTTTCTGTAGACCTAAATTTTTTTCTAAAATAAAAAGCTTATTAAAAATAAATTTATTGATCATAGCACTGTGACAGAACTGTTACCTGAAGAATGTGCCTTCTGTGGGCAGAGACAATTGGTATTGGTAATAATTTTTTCCTTGATGTGATTATTTTCACTGTGCTTCAAGGGAGGGAAAAGAGAAAAATGATTCTGAACAGGAGTGCTCTTGTAAGAACAAGTGGGTGCAGTTCTATTCAAAAGTAATGAACATAGTATAGTTAAAGGCCAGGTATTTTGTTGCCTAGAAGTGTTCATCTGTTTTAGAAGGGATTCTGTAAACCATGCCAACTCTAGTATTGAAATAGGAAGTTTTTAATCTCTGTTGTTGTCAATATGTTGATATCAATATGGCTTTCTATTTTAGGAGCACAGAGCAGGATGAGTATGTTGTGTGGTAGTAGTAGTGGTAGTTGTTATTGTTGGTGTGCTAATTATTACTGTTTATGATACTGTTAAGGGAAGGAGATACAAGTCTTAACCTGTTAGGAGAAAAAAAACAACAGAATGGTATTGTGATTAAGAGTATGGATTTTGGTGTCACACCTGGCTCCAAAGCCTCAAGCTGTGATACTGAGCAGTTTACTCAACTTCATTTATCTGTTTTTTCATCTTCATCTGTAAAATGAGATATTAATTTACCTCTTGGAGTTTTTGTTACACATCGAACAGTATCTGATTTGGAATATGTGATCAGTAAGTGTAATACCTATTGTTTTTTTGCTGCATGTAATTATCAATAGTCTCACAGGACTAGGGATGTAGCTCAGTGATAGAGTGCTTGCCTACCGTGTGTAAGACACTGCATGTATCCACACTGACAAAAAAAGAGAGGAGGGTGACTCACAAATGTGGAATATTGTTGCCGTTGTGATATGCATGTGTTTAAATAATTTAAAAATCTTTTTTTTAATGTGTTGAAGCTTTTCTCCTTTTGACTTTGTTTTTCAGCAATTTGTGTGTGTGTGTGTGTGTGTATGTGTGTGTGTGTATTCATCTTAGAGTTCTTTGGACTATTATTTGTTCTGTTTTATTAGTTAATTTTGCAAAGTTCTTGACCATTATCTCTTCATATATTCTTTCTACCCCTTTCTCTCTGGTTTCCTTCTGAAATTCAAATTATACATTTGATGTGGTCCCACAAATATGGAATGCTCTATTCTTTTTATTTATGTTTCATTTTGAATAATTCCTGTTGCCTTGTTTTGATTTCTTTGATTCTTTTCTGTACTCAAAAGTCATCAAAGGAATTATTTCTTATATTGTATTTTTTATTTCAGGCATTTCCATTTGATTGTTCTTAATACAGTGCTGAAATTCCCCATCTGTTCAGGCATATGCCCATTTTTTTCACAAAATTTTTTAAAAAATTATTTTAAAGTTTCTGTTTAATTCCAATATCTCAGTCATCTCTGAATCTGGTTTTGTTTGTTTATTATTTTATCTCTCCGATATTGGTGGGATTTTGCCCCACACATAGTAGCTTTTTTTCCCTCTTCCCCTCTTCTCCCTACTGTGTGTGAGAAAAGTCTGTGGAGGGGTTGGAGTTATGTACAGATGTGCCACTGAGGAGGACTCTCTCAGGTCTGTTGCTCTACCCCCATTGTTTCTTAGAAGCTTCTCGAAAGGAACTATGGAAAAGACCTAGTCAGTGAACACATACTTCTGTTGTGTCTGGTGCTCCCAGGAATAGCTAAACTTCACACTGGCTCCCACTCAGCCTTTAAGAATTGTTAAAAATTGCAGCTTGTTTTGTTTTGTTTCTTACCTCCCCTTTATGGCCACCTTTTTCCTTAGTTCTGTGCCTTGTTTCTCCTTAGAGTGTCTTATCCCCCTGTGGAATTTAGTTCACTTAGTTGCCTTGCTATTTCAAATTTCTGTTGAGTCCCAAAAGTTATAATTTATAGTTTACCTGGCTCTTTCGTGTTTTGAATGTGAAAGCAACATTCTCTTGAGACTTTCTGTATTCTAAACAGGGTGGCCCTCTCTTCTAATCATGATGTGTTTTTTTTGTAGATGAGTCAGATTGTTCTAAGAAGAAATACTTCACATTTACAGAAGTGCCTTTTCTAATTTTGAATCTTATAATAGTAGCTTTTAAGATAATTTAAAAAAATAATAGTAGCAAAGCATGAATGGATAGGAGCATATTCTTTTTTTAGATATTTATTTTGTCTTAATTTTTTTAGTTGTAGATGGACACAATATATTTATTTTTATGTGGCGCCAGGGATTGAACCCAGTGCCTCACACAAGTGAGGCAGGTGCTCTACCACTGAGCTACTGACCCCAAACCAGGAGTATATTCTTTAATAGGCATTTTGGAATACTGCAAGATGTTGTAAGTTGTTGGAGTGACTCTAGTTGTGCATCATAATGTTTTGATTCTGTGATGTTTAGAAGAATGGCCTCCTACCATACTTTGCATCTAGTTACAGGATCCACTTTATAATTATTGTTCTACCCTGTGATTAAATCAGATACAAGCAATGACCACTTATTTTTGTCTTAATTACTCTTCTGTTTAAGATGAAAAGAGTACAACATTCAAAATGAATCTGAATACTATGGTATAGTATAAATGCTATGATAATTCCACAGGAATTGACAATAATCATTAAGGGCTTGGATTATAGCTCAGTGATAAAGCACTTGCCTGGGCTCCATCCTTACCACCACCACACACACAGAAAAAAAAAAAAGTCAAAAGTTTTCTTTAAGCTTAAGGACCTCTACACTTTGCCTTAGTTACCAGCATTTGCTATCTACTTTCTTTGTGTTTTTGTCATTCAGTATATACCTCTGTTGGTTATGCGTGTTCTAAAGTTATGTCACTAGAACTGTCAGCATAGATGTTTCTTGCTTATACCTGATATCAATCCATGAAAAGCAAATAAAGAGGCAAAGCCCTGAAACAATCAAGAAGTGTTTTGATGAGGATTTAAATTTATTGTATTTTATTTATCTAGATTTGTATTTTTTGTGGAATTGAGGATTGAATTCAGGGTCTTAAACATTCTAGGCAAGTGCTACTACTGTAGTGACCTTTTTCTTTGTAAGAAGTGAGAGGACTTCTGGTTCTCATTGGCCTCTCTTATAGTAACTTAGCACCAGCACATATTTGAAGACTTTTTCCTCTGACTTTTAGAAATGTGAAATATTAATTTACTCTGTAACTGCAGTTTTAAATCAGAGATAAAGTGGTCAGTAATGTAGCATTTTCCAAGGTTTTTGTTGTTTTTCACACTAGGAAATATATGTTATGATGTAGATTTTTAAAAATTACCAATCTTACCTATTTTATGTTTTAAAATTTTAGTTTTATTTGTTTTAACATTTAACATTTAATAGTTTACTTATGCTCTTTATATTCTTTATAAGAATGTTTTTATCCATAGAATTCTACCTTTTGTATTTTATCTCACAGAAAGTGTGATGTATAATTTAATAAAATCAGTTATGAAAGACTTAAGCCATATGCACTTAAATGTAATGGTCTTTTTTCTACTTTCTGTTGGTTTATTTTACATCTTCAAGGGAGCACAGAGGAAAAAAATGAACAAAGAACTGAGTTTTTATTGAAAGTAAGCTTATGATGCTCTTATTGTTTTTATGATACAGACTATACTAGATACCTCAATGACCATAAACATTTCCAATAATCAGTCCTTCAGTTTGCATTAGGAAAAAGTTTGAGATCTTATTTAAGTATTTCCATAACTGACATTTGTTATAATTACCCTGAATGAAAAATGAAATTCAGCAGTAAATATGGGAAACTGGCTCCATAGTATATTCTGAAGCATTTGCTCTGAGGTAAAAAGCAACAAAACTAAGGCTTCTTTTTAAATTGTGAACTGTTCTTTTGCTAACAGAATTATTAGAGCAGGAAAAATTAAATATTGGAACTAGTTTCAAATACCAGTTTTTAATCAGTGTAGAAAAAAAAATGAAAATTTAATCATCTTGGATTTTTTCAGTGCTTTACTGTAGATATTTTATGTCTGCACCAGTATCTTTCATGATGTCTTTATAGGTCTTTTTACCTTCAGAAGGACAGACTTCTACTTCAGTAATGGAGTAGCAGGAAGATAGTCACAAATTGGGATACAAGAAAAATAAGCATGTTTCTTTAGTTTGGCCAGTTTTGTTTATTTTCTAGAGTGGGGATGAAGGAAAGGATGAATTGGATCTCTTACTTATTTTTTAGCCTTTGCATGATTTTTCTAATATATTTGTTTTAATCATTTGGGTTTGATGTAGCTTACACCATGATTCTTCTCTGTCACTGATCATATTTTTGCCTATAAATAAGGGATCATTCTTCCTATCAGAGAGAAACGTACTAATAAATCCAAAAGTCCCTACTGTTTGTTTACACGGGAGGTCTCCAAAGCTCTCAAATATTTAAGATCTATTTCCCTGTACATTGTTTATTAATTTCTAGAGTAGATTCCTCACTGCTTTGTTTAAATCTGAGTTAAATGATTCCAAACAATGGGTTTTCTACCAATTTCTCTTCATTCCCTAATCTATCCAGCTGTTTACATATTAGGAAACAGTGTTGTCTTCCTGGGTAGTTGGTAAAAATAATCATTAATATACAGACTACAAGATAGTTTTCAGTCAGGGCACACAATCACAAAGGTTAGCAAGAACTAGTAAAGAAGATACTTAAGGCAAGGTTTTAAAATGGTTTTTGAAAGTTGTTAGATTAATTCATGATTCATTTCATAGCCTTCATCCTTCCTTTTTTTTCTTTTACTGTATCTTCTGTTTGAGTGTTCTAATTATAAATTTTCTTAAACTCTGTGTTTTTAGGTTACCATCTTTTTGAGAATAATTTTTGCCTTGGTTATACCTGTCTAGATTACCTGTGAGAATGATTTTTGCTTTTTGAAGGATAATGATTTCTTAAATTGAATAAATTCATAAAAGTCTAAAGATAATAATGATGAAACTTGGGGAAAGGAAAGGCATATGTTGTAACAATATGATAAAATAGGTCTATAATAAATGTGTGCTTTTGTTTAAATATTTGACCAAATTATCAAATGGCTTATTTATCACTCTTAAAACCTTGTCACAATGATCTCAGAGACCATTTTCTTTCGGAGACCAAGTAATTCCCACTCATCATTTCTGAGTCCCTTGGAAACTATGGGAAAGTTACAGCCATATTCTTTTCAGTTCTCAGACCTTGAGCAGGGTTTTGAAAAATTACCACTCACAGACTAACTCCAGTCTACTTTCTGTTTTTGTAAATTAATTTTTATTAGAACACAGCCACACTTGTTATGTATTAACCGTGGCTACTTTTATGCTACAGTGACAGAATAGAGTAGATACAGGAAAAACTAAATTTAAAATACTTATTATTTGATTTTTAACAGAAGTTTACCAAAGTTTTAATGAGTTAGAAGTCATCCATCCAAAATGAGATTACTTAGATTCTCTTTTTTTCGTTTTCCTCTTACCCATACCTAAAGTCACATAATAAAAGAATTAAATTTAGAACTCTTTTGGCATAAACATGTCAGGTTTTATTTTAAATAACAAGGGCATTTTTCCTTGTTCTTGTTAGACGCAACCCAAATTACTTATCTTTCCTTTCACATAGCAGTGGCCATTAATACCCTGTGCTATCTGGAAACCATGTAGTTGTTTAGTGGGGATTTGATTTTTGTTTGATTTGGTTTGATCTTTGTTTTCTTGCATTTGTATTATATATGTTTATGGGGATTCTTCTCCATGCACACATAGCAGATGGGTAAAGAACAGATCAGGAAGGAGAGAAGGAAGGGTAAATCTCTCAGCGCTTTGGAGCTTCTTAATGAAGCAGTCAGGTTAGTCTGTGTCAAATATATACTATGTGTCTAATAGGAGGTTTAGGAGAGAGCTTTAGAAAAGAGGGATCGTTTTATCAAAGAATTTCTGGGTTCTTGGCATTTTAAATTATGTAGAAGTGTATGTATTAATGAGCGTTATAATGGTTTCCAGCAAAACTGATAAATATTTCTATCATAATGAGTCTTATAAAGATGCCATTTTCTTCTGTGCCTTTCAGTTCATTATAACCAGGACACTCAGTTTGGTGCATTTATGTATAATTGGGGAAGAAAATGTTAACTCTAGTTTTTAAAATGTTTTATATAATCAATGAAATATGTCCCAGGCTTGAAACTAAAATGTGAGTTGCTGGGTTTTTTTTGTTTTGCTTTAAATTTTAATTGACAAATAATAGTTGTATAATTATATATTTGAAGGTACAGTGTGATGTTTTGATATGTTTACATTGTGGAATGATTAAATCAAACTAATGAATCTATTATCTCAGATGCTTAACTTTTCTGTGGTGAAAACATTTGAAATCTACTCTCAAATTTTTTGAAACAAACAATGCATTGTTATTTATTATAGTCATCATTCTGTGCAATCGATCCTTAAAGGTTATTCTTCCTGAGTAAATAAATTTCTCCATTCATTCCCCAAACCCTCTGGTAACCACCAGTTTGCTCTCTGCATCTATGAGTTTTGCTTTTTTAGAATCCAAATATAAGTGAGACCATGCAGATTGTCTTTCAGTATCTGGTTTATTTCATGTAATATAATATTTTGTAGGCCTATCTGTGTTGTCTCAGATGAAGGAATTTTTTTATTTTTAAAGCTAAGCAGGTGAAGAAAATGTGGCATATATACACAAATACTGTTGATACTGATGATGGACATTCAGGTTGCTTCTATTACTTAACTATTGTGCAATGGAGCTGCAGTGAACAGGAGAGTGTAGATGTCTATTTTTTTTTAATTTTTTTTTTAAAGAGAGAGTGAGAGGGGGAGAGAGAGAGAGAGAATTTTCATATTTATTTTTCAGTTATCGGCGGACACAACATCTTTGTTTGTATGTGGTGCTGAGGATCGAACCCGGGCCGCACGCATGCCAGGCGAGCGCGCTGCCGCTTGAGCCACATCTCCAGCCCGTAGATGTCTCTTTAGCATACTGATTTTAGTTTCTTTAGTTTTATATCCAGAAATGGGGATGCTGGATCATATGGCAGTTCTACTTTTAGTTTGGTTTTAATTGTATTAATAATTTACATTCCCATCAGCAGTACACAAAGGTTCCCTTTTCTCCACATCCTCATCAGTATTTATTTTTCATAGCTGCCATTTTAATAGATGTGAGGCGATGTCTCATTGTGGTTTTAATTGGATTTTTCTGATAATTAGTGATGGTGAGCATTTTTTTTTAATATCTGTTGGCCATTTGTGTCTTCTTTTTTAGGGGGGGGGCAGTGTTGGGGATTGAACCCAGGGCTTTATGTGTGTGAGGCAAGCACTCTATCAACTGAGCTATATCCCCAGCCCCTGTGTCTTCTTTTGAGAAATTCTTATTTAGGTCCTTTGCCACATTTTTACAATTAGGCGCTCTTTTTTTTTTTTTCATTTTGAGTTTAGTTTCGTATGTATTTTGTCTATTAGCTCTTTATCAGATATATGGTTTGTAAATATTTTTTCCCAATTTGTTGTCTCTTTATTGTTTACTGTTCAGTAGGCTTTTAGTTTGATATAATTTCACTTATATATTTTTGCTTTTGCTTCCTGTTTTGAAATAATGTCTAAGAAATCTTTGCTCAGATTGGGGGATAGTAGGACATTTCTCCAATGTTTTCTTCTAGTAGTTTTATAGTTTCAGGTCTTACCTTTGTCTTTTAATCACTTTTGAGTTGATTTTCTATATGTGAGAATTAAGGGTTTAATTTCATTCTTATGCATGTTAATATCCAGTTTTCTCAATACCATTTATTGAAGAGACTATCCATTGTGTTCTTGGTAGATTGCGTTGGATAGTATGGACATTTTGACAATATTAATTCTTTCCATTTAGTTGTGTTGTGAACTATTTCTTTCATCAATGTTTTATTTTCATCTCTGGTTAAATTTTCTTCTAAGTATTTTATTTTTTGATGCTATTGTAAATGGGATTGATTTCTTAATTTCTTTTTCAGATAGTTCATAGTTAATGTAAAGAAGTGCTACTCATTTGTATATATTGATTTTGTATCCTACAACCTTACTGAATTTTTTTTTCAGTTCTGACAGTTTTCCAGTGACATCTTTCGAAGTTTCTAAATATAATTCTATCAGCAGAGACATTGTCACTTCCTCCTTCCCTGTTTGTATGTCTTTTATTCCTTGTCAAATTGATCTGGCTAGAATGTTCAGTACTATATTGAATAGAAGTGGTTAGAGTGAGCATCATTGTCTTGTTCCTCATCCTAGGGGAAAAGCTTTCAATTTTTCACTGTTGAGTTTTGTTACTGTTTGGATCTTAAACATCAACCAAAAGCAATGTGTTGAAGTTTTGGTTCCCCAGTGCAACGGTATTTATAGGTGGGCCCTTTGGATCATCAGGGCACAGACTGCATGAATAGATTCATTTATGGATTTATAGTTCAGTGGTTCTGAGGGAAGGGCTTTATTATAAAAGCATGCTCTGGGCTTCCTGGCTACTGTGAGCTGAGCAGCTTTCCTCTACCACGTGATTCTGCCATGATGTATTGCCTCACCACAGGCTTAAAAGCAACTGGGCAAATCAACTATGGCTTTGAAACTGTGAGCCAAAAGAAATATTTTTTCCATTAAGTTGATTTTTTTCTCAGGTATTTTGTCATAGTGACACAAAGCTGACTAATACAGGTACAATGTTAGCCATGGGCTTTTCACACATGTCCTCTATTGTGTAGAGGTATATATTTCTTATATGCCTAATTTGTTGAGAGTTTGTAAGGATGTTGAATTTTGTTAAATGCCTTTTGCATTTATTGGGGTGATTAATAGAGGTTTTTTTGAACAAATGTTTACTGTTTTGCATGTGTATATGAAAAAATATCAATTTTATATGTACTGAAATAAGAAACTTCTGTTTTAGGAATTAATACTTAGACATTTTACTAATTTTATTTCAATTATCTTTTGACATAAATATTTTGAGTATTTGTAATTTATGATGATCCATATAGCTTGTGTTTCAATAAGATTAGACCAACAAAATAACACAAATTTTTAAAAATAAGCTTTCCAGTTAATTCCCTATAAAAAATATGACTTTGACAAAACAAAAACTGCTTTTTTTAATGCTACAGAAATGAAAGATGGGCAGAAATTGAACCTGGAACTTCTATTATAGTAGATTAGTCTAAGGCTTCTCACCAATCCTCCTGAGGCCCAAATATTTTCTTCAGTCACCTATCAAGGCTTGTTAAGTGCAAACTGTGACCTCCATGGAGCAAGGCCAAGAATTTGACATTTCTTAGGAGCTCCATGGTGATACCTATGCTAATGTTCATTGACCACACTTTTAGACTTTCCACAGGACAGTAAGTTTTTTTTGTTTTTTTTTTTTAATGGCCTGATGACAATGTGGAAAGGTTAAATCCAGTATAGACAAACTTCTTATGTTGAAATTGATAAGAAAGATATGCAGTTGAGAAAGATGGACATAATTAGGAAGCATTAGGTATAAGAAAGAGTATTAACTAAGTGAGGGACTATGGATTCTTAAAGGTTTTATCTTGCCTTCCCTTTTGTCTGAATGAAATGCTGGTATTTTTCAGAAAATGAAAGCCTATGAGAAACTTCTTTATTTGCAAAAATAGCTTTTGTGGACTGTTTGTATTTTTTATCCATTCTTACTTCCTAATGGAGAGATTGTTTTTCTTAAGCAACTTTTGGCTTAAGTTTTTGAATGACGTATGAACACAAAGAATCTTCCTGTTTTTTGTCAGTTGATCCTTTATTCACCTCAGACTTTTGGAAAGATCTTGGTTCTCAAAGGAGGGACACAAACTATATGGTATGATTAACAGCTTGGATGGGAAAAATGAAAGTTTTAAAATTTATGTATTTTAATATACATTAAATATATTTTACATACACAGATTCACATAAATTAATATTTTCTCCTGAATACTTCTAGAGGTCTAACTGAGAAGATAGCCTTTCTAAAGTGAGATAGGAAAGGTCAGTAATACTCTTATAGAAATGGACATATAAAACACATTTTTAAAATCACAAAATTTGGGTATTATTCATAATTACTTTGATCTTATACACCAATGTACTAGAGACACTTTAATAAATAGACATATATATTCCTAAAAAATCGCCATACTCTGCAAAATCATGCCAAAAATGGGTCTAGCGTTCAAAACTTTCTCAGTTAGACTTTTTTTAAAAAAGAAAAAAACCTAATTAAAATGATAGCCTGATTTTATACATATTAAATGAAAAATAAATATGGTACTTGTAAAAGTGAACATTGGAAAGTGAATATTTAACTCAGCTAAAGTTATTGTGAAATGGTAGTGGAAAGATTATTGAAATTGGATGAAAAGTTGTAATATCAGATGTCAGTGGGTATGGCTCGTTGCATGACGTGAACCAAGGTAGCTGGCAGACATTTGAGGTATGAGTCCTGTGGGTACATATTTTGTATATTCCTACTGGACTTGGGTCAGCTGGGTGTAGTTTTCCACCTGCATCTGGTATATCTCATAGTGATACATTGGGCTCAAATTGTTTTCAAATAAGTACAAGGCACTGAAACAAATTTAAATTTTCATAACAAGCGTTATAACAGAATTGACTATATATGAAATTTCACACTTTACTCGAGAAATGGGACTTTTAATTTTATTGCAATTCAGTTCCACGAGCACCAGGGGGGGTAGTAGGTTCACATTTTGCAGTAGCACTGACCAGTGCTTTTCTTAGTTTTGCAGCTGCACATATGGTAAATTATTATCATTTTATAGTTACAGTTATAAGCAATTTGGTAGAAAACTACAGCTAAATTATGCAGTGTTACTTTTATTTGTTTTAATTTTGCAATCTAAATATATTTTTAAATGAGAAAACAAAACCCAGAACAATTTTTAGTAGGAGGAATAATCCTTCCTGTCACTTAGTATTGGGCTACCCAATAGATCTTGCATTTCACTTTTAATTGATCTCTTATGAATTTGAAAATTGGAGCACATAGCTATGAGGACATTATATGTATTCTGGGGAATGAGTGTTTTTTAGCTACATTATCTTGACTCCTTAATAAAAAGGACACATAACAGGCAATTAAAATGACAAAGGCATACATTTTTAAATTCTCTACAAATTCCTAGAGATAAACCATTCCCAAATTTTACTCACTGAAGAAGCCCTACAAATGATGCTAAAGCAAATTAACTTCCTTGAACCCTATCAGGATTTGTTGCAGTGCTACATAAACTGCTCCCTGGGTCCAGGTATCAGGGCCCATCAACATCTTTACATAAACTCTTGGTCAAAATTGAAGGAGCTAACAATATTAACCAAGATGCACAAAGCACCTGCTTTGTTTTGGACTTGTATATTCAGATTGAGTGGCAGATAATTAGTACAAGCTCTTATAATGAAGTCATTGTAAACTAACTTATGATTTGCCTTGTGTCAAAGAACTAAAATTTTGCTTGTGGTTTTCACTTAAGTGTACAACTGATTTCATTATCAAGGAATAAGCTGCTTGATCATGAAAAACATTGCCAATAAAGTAATGTAGTGTTTATATTCTTTATTCTATTAGTAAGTAGGTCATATCAGTGATTTTGATCAATGTGGTGAATTATTTAACATATTTTTTGTTGGTCTTTAATCATTTAAAAACAATTATTGTGTGAATAATATAGATAGCACTTGAAAACAAGTCATTTGGGTTTTTAGAAAGCCAAATATTACTAAAGTCTTATTGATGTCAGAGAAAAAGAAGAAATTTTATTTTGATGGATAACATAGTCCTTAATTTTATTTGGTGTGAGTTCTTCTTTATTGTCTATAGGTTATCCTAAATTAATTGATTTGTATTATACCAGATGCCATTTTTGGATTCACTTCAAAGGATAATCAAGTCAGGAACTAATCATGAGATATTATTCTCTAATAAAGTAAATTTCATCTTTTCTTTTTTTTTTTTAGAGAGAGAGAGAGAATTTTCCAACATTTATTTTTTAGTTTTCGGCGGACACAACATCTTTGTTTGTATGTGTGCTGAGGATCGAACCCGGGCTGCACGCATGCCAGACGAGCACGCTCCCACCTGAGCCACATCCCCAGCCCCAAATTTCATCTTTTCTTCAAATGAAATGAGCATGAATTAGCATTTTCTTTATAAAAAGTGACATCATTCAACAATATTATGATGATGCTCTGAAAGTAAGATGTTAAAACTTTTTTGAGCATTAATTTTTGTTATTTAAATGTAAAAATCCAACATTTTGATTTGAAAATATTGAAAATGATTAGAGGAATTAAAGGTTTATCAATTTTCTTACCTCCATTATACAAACTCACTGTTGCCAAATATGTGTACATACTATATTAGATAATAATCTTGTTTTCAACATGGGACTACTAGAGAATCTTATGTCACACTGCTTTTCTTGTATACCTAAGAAATAGAAATTTGGGGATCACCAGCATATATATTGAATTTTAAGCTCTGGTAGAATATAAGGTTATGGAGGAGGTAATAAAAGTCAAATGGGTTCTAAGACATTATAAGAAGGAATGTATACATTTCCTGGGAAGGAAATTAAAGGAAGTCAGTGATGTTTTAAAAGGAACATTCAGTAAGGAAGAAGCAGAATGGACCTATAACTTTGGAACCAGGGGAAGACATCCTTTGAAGGAGAACGAAGTCGAGGAGGATAAAACCTGAAATCAGATTGGTACATTTAAAATTATGTTAGAGAATACTTGTCAGGAATACAATGTAAATGGAATGAGGGATAGAAAAACAAATTGTATTGAACCAAAAGTAAATTGGAAATGAGAAAATAGAGACCATGAGTATGTATTAATCTTTTCAGAGTTTTTATATTAATGTGTGGAGAAAGAAATGTTGTTAACTTGAGAAGAAAGCTCCAAAAGAGACTTTTCTTTGGATATGCTTAGTTGAAGGTGATAGGCAGTAGCCAAAAATTAGTGAAATCATATCAAAGAGTAATATATGGGACAGTGTCCTGAATATAGATATAGAAGATGAGAAAATCAAGAACACAAGTGGAGAAGTTTGTCTTAGAAAACAACTATTCATTTACTCATTCCTTCAACATTTATTGAGGGCCAAGACCTGAAGTAACAATGTATTGAGATGGTAATTGTGAGAGTTGAGGATATTTTAAACTATCATTGTGGCAATATACCTTTTCAGGGAAGTAAGATATACCTAAATATGAGTAAAGTTTTTGTTTCTAGATGCAGTTGCTTTCTAACTCTGTAGTTATAAGTTTTTTTCCTTACCTACATTAGATAGTAGGAAATATAATTTCATTTATTTCACCTGTCAAACATAATTTAGGAAATTCAAGAGAAGAAGGAAAATATCTATTCATATTTGTGCTCTTTCTATTCTTTCTTCCTTCCTAATGTTCCAAAATACCTTTCTTCTTCAGTTCCTTTCTATTTAGGGAGTTAGCCATTCTTTTTTTTTTTTTTTTTTTTTAAGAGAGAGAGAGAGAGGAGAGGGAGAGAGAGAGAGAGAGAGAGAGAGAGAGAGAGAGAGAGAGAAAATTTTTAATATTTATTTTTTAGTTATTGGCAGATACAACATCTTTGTTTGTATGTGGTGCTGAGGATCGAACCCGGGCCGCACGCATGCCAGGCGAGTGCGCTACCGCTTGAGCCACATCCCCAGCCCCCAGCCATTCTTTTAACTCCATATAGTGGCAATAAATTCATTGTTGTCATTCACCAGATAATTTCTTAATTTCGCTGTTTCAGAAGGATATTTTTGCTGGGTATAAAATTCTGCGTTGACAGTTCTTTTCACACTTGAAATAATGTTTTACTGCTTACTTCTGACCTTCTTATTTTGTGATGAGAAATTCATGTTGTTTTACATTTTTCCCTTTAAATAGTGCTGCTTCTCTTGCTGTTACTTTTTTTTTTTTTGTATTTAGTTTTCAGAAGTTTGATTATGATGTTTCTTGACATGAATTTCAATGGAATAATCCTTTGGGGGATTTGTTCAGCTTTTCTTGCCAAATTTTTGGTGAAATTTTTAGCTGTTAGTTTTTTCAAATACTTTTCCAGTTCTACTTCTTTTTGCTTTTCCCCTAATATTCCAATGACATAGACATTAAAACTTTAGTTATAGTCTGAGTGGTCCCTTAGGCTCTACTTTTGTTGTTGTTTTGTTTCTTTTTTAGTCTACTTTGTTTTTTGTTCATACTGGGTAATGTTTTATCATTGTATTTTTAACTTCATTGTTTCCCATGTTCTCCCCATTCTGTTGTTGAGCCCACCAATAACCTTTTTAATTTGGTTATTGTAATTTTCAGTTCTAAAGTTTCCATTTGTTCTTTATATCTCCTTTTTCTTTGCTGAGACATTCTAGTTTTTCATTTGTTTCAAGCGTACATAATTACTCATTGAAATATATTGTGATGACTGCTTTAAAATCTTTTTAGATAATTCCAACATCTGTGTCATTTCAGTATTGGCTTCTGTTGATTATCTTTTCTCATTCAAATTGATACTATCTTGGTTCTTGGTATAGCATATGGCTTTTAATTGTGCTCTGGACACTTGGAGTACTATGTTATAGTCTCATTTACATCATCTCTTTTAGCAGATACACCAGTCTAGCAATACACCAATCAATGAAGAAAAGGCTCTGCTTTATTGCTTCCAGATTTTGGGGTAAAAATTCAGGGTACCTATTTGTTCTTCTTTGACACTTGTGATTGGGCATCTTGTAGCTATTGGGGGCAGGGAGTGGGAGGAGTGGTAGTTCAGCTATCTACTAGGTCTTTGCAGATACTACTCTGGCTGAAAAGGGCAGGTGCTTCCCAGATGGCTTTCACTGTTTGCTGCTTATTAGCAATGAAAGTCTTGTCTTCCCATTTAGCTTCCTCCCATCCTATCCTTGCAAAGAGGGACATTCGTTAAAGCCATATTAGATGGGAATAGAACCCCAGGTTCCCCAGGAAGCCTCCACTGACAATCATGAGGGTAAAGGCAAAAGTCAGGATTAAAGTTCTTTGCTCCAATTCAGTCTTTTTTGATATCACTCTCGAGAGAGAGAGAGAAAAAAAAAATGGGCACAGTGAAGGGATTCCTAAAAGTCTAGGGGTAGGGGTTGCTGTTTTTTCTGTGGTGTACTTCTTTTATTTATTTGTTTTCCCTGTCTTTACATTTCTGGGTTGTTGACTGACTTCTTCTCCAACTCCCACTACAGGAATGAAGCAAAAATAAACAAACAAAAAACAAGCTACTTACTGCTGTCTTGTCCCTGCACAAGTTTAATCTAATGCCCCTGGGCAGTTTGCCTTCTTCTTTCTGTTTTTCAGAGTCATGTTTGTTTTGTATGTGATATCCATGAGTTTTAGCTGTACTTAATAAGAGGAATAGGGAGCACTATATTACTCCATCTTGTCTAGAATCAAAAATCCACTACATTTATTTTATTTTTAATTTACATTTTCTTTTCTGTCTGCTAACATGAACTCCACTTTCTGAATACATCCTGTTGTATTTACATGCCTTGCCTTAGTCCAAAAGAAAAATGTTTTTCCATGTTACTGTAAAAATGGGTGAGCTGATTTAACTCAGACTTACTTTTTAAGAAAAATCACCACTAGACAGAGACTAAATGTGCAAATGTTCTGCCTCCTAGCAGGTTTGCTTAAGCAGTCACACACCCACATATTTAAAAACTGGAATAGAAATCATTGACTTTAACTATTCTGTTCACTACTTTGAATTTTTTAGTAGGTCTAAATCTCTGTTGTTGATCTAATATAATAAAATCCAAGGCCTTGAGGCTTGTTCTTTTAAATGTTGCTTCTTGGATTAATTTAGTTTGTAGTCAATAGTGGTAAAACAGTAAATCAAAAACTTAAGTTCTTGATCTTAGTAATACTGGAAAACTTTTCTCCTTGAGTATTTTTGGATCTTTATAACATTTCCTGAATGCAGGGTCAGGCAAATAATCTGGTGTTTTATCAATTTTTTTAATATCATTCAATTTTTTTAATATTATAGTCCATATAAGCTCAATTATATTAGGAACCAGTGAAATGAAGTTGTTCATAAAATGCTTTATTACCTTCAGCCTTTGTAGCATTTGCTGAGTTTAGATAATAAACTTCCACACTGAAGTTACTTAATTTTTCTTTGAGCAGTAATTTATATTTGTGTTCAGTAGTCTCAGTCATTTTCAAAGAGGAAAATAATGAGATATTCTTACTACTTTTTCCAATTTGACCTTAATATGTTAAATATGATTCCATTGTATAAGTATTCTTTTCCCTTTCACTCTAGTATTGATACTATTTTAAGGAATTTGATTTTTTTTACTTAGAGTTATTAATATTAGGTGATATTTTCAATGCCGCATTAAAAAATTTATGCAATTCTGGTGTGAGAATGTTGTTCCCAAAGGCCATAGCTAATGGTCTGGCAGCATTGGGCTGAATTCATGAATCATGCTGTAAACTTAGACTTAAAGTATGCCCAGGAAAGTTAAAAGGTAGATATCTACTTGAAAGTAAGAGACGAAAAATGTGATTGTTTATTTTTTCCCATGGACTCTTTCCCCAGTATAAATTATTAAGCCCTATTAGTGATATTTATTAATTATTATTATTTCTGTAGTCAACCTCAGTAGAAATATTATACCACTTTGAAAGTTCAAAATATAGTCTCCTTTTAAGGAAGAAAATGGGTTATTTTGCATCTCATCTTTTGTTTTCTACGTGCTTTCTTCTCAAACAAAAACAGTTGACCAAAACAGATAAAACAAACCCACAAGCATCTAAGGATGGATTAAAAGGAAGAAGCAAAGGAATCTGATAAAGCATGGTACTTCAACATGAAGGAATGGGGGGGCCTCCTCCCACTGATATGGAATAGAATTCTCAGAGATGATCTGTACACTCAATGTGTGCTGCCTAGACCAGTAACATCAGCATCACTTAGTAGCTTGGTAGAAATATAGTTTTGGGCCCACCTGAGATCTACTAGATCAAAATCCGCTAAGAAAATCCACAGGTGATTCCTCTGTGTATTACATTTTAAGAAACACTGGTGTCCTCCACATCCCAACTCATTGGCAAAATATCCTTGCATCAGTTGTTAACTATTCTGTGTTGTAGATTTATTTGTAAAATGAGACTAATAACAGTACCTCATGAGGGTTTTTTTTTATGAGAATTAAAACCAATATCTTTAAAGTGCTTAGAGGCACCATACACACAGATAGTTTATAATACTGAGTCATCTATAGATATTCTAGCACCTGTTCCTGGTGATAATCATTTAATTGTGAGATAGAGGATGGTAGTACCATCTGTCTCTTAGAAGAGAAGGCTAATAAGGAATCTGAAGAAGAGGGAGATGACAAACACAAAAATGATGTAGCTGGAAGATGTAATATTTGAGGAACACAAAATGCCACTTGGTTACTTAGTTTGGACCTTTTAAATTCAGTTTACATTTCTGCTCAGAAATGAATGATTCCACACAGCAGCATAAATAGTTAAAATAGACAAATATAGGCTATGAAGAGAGAACAGGTATCACATGCATTAAAATTGAAAGCTCTTGAAGAGTTTTAATTTAATGCAAGAACAAATCTCTTCTTGAAGATGGGGAACAAAATGAGATGATGCCTCTCCAAGGAGCTCTATTCCTCAGGGCCAGGGCTTGTAAAACTCACAAAGCATTATTCACACAACCTCACTGAGCACCTTTCAGGGTGAGAGAGCTTAGCATATAGACAGATTTTATTGGTCTGCACTATCAGGAATTCCTTTTTGAAATTGGAAATTTTAAAGTGTTGATCATTGTTTACGAAGTTTACCTTACAAAGAAACTTCACAGGCAAAGCGTTATGATAGCTTTTTCTTCCATGATTCTAGGCTAGTTCCTACAGCTCATAAATGGCTGATTTGATTTAAAGTAGCCTTTCCAAATGGGGAAATAGTTCTACTTTGGTTCTTGTTGAAATATGGTAATTTAAAATAAAAGAGAAATGTTTAAGCAGGCTAGAAGCAAGGAAAAATGCATGGCTTTCAGTAGAAATGCTTTTGCAACCTTTTCTTTAATGTTTACAGTGAATACTTGAGAACTTGTATTCTTTTATAGTATTATGTTACAAGAAAACTATTTTTAAAAGAAATCAAAGGACTGATCAATCTGACACTTTGATAGCCTGCTTTTTAGGATATCTGCATATAAACTTTCAAATATATGTTCTATTGGGTTTCCATTGTGTAGATGGTTCCCTGAAGACTCACAGTCCCTAAACACCTAGAGCAAAACAGAATTAAATACCTTCACATCTCAGTTCCAAGTCAGTTTTTGCCCCATCTGGCTTTGCAACTCTATAAGAAACAAGGTAAAGACTTAACTCAAAAGGAGCTGGTTAAATATTCTAATTTGACATTGGACTTTTATCAATGGGCTGTACTTCTGCACAGATCACAGTTTAAGAAATTCTTGTCCAACTCTGCTAACCACATCATCTTGGAACCAGGTTTGACTTTATCAAGAACTCATTTTCTGTTGTATAAGTTACTTGCCCAAAGTTAAAGTGTTACCAAGTACCAGAATTAATGTTTGAATCAGGACACTTCAGTCTGTCCTTTTCTTCAGCTATATTAGTGCCTTGTACTACTTAGGCCTGTTACACAGTATTCAGAAAGCATTTGTTAAATGACTAGGAGAAAACTTGATAAGCCCTTTTTTGCATGACCTTTTTATTGTTGCCTTGCATGTGCTTCTTTCTGGCTCAAAGGACAGGTTCTATTGAATATATCTTCAGATCATGTGATGAGCAGACAGTAACAGGTTGTCACCTGACTTAAGGGCCAAGAAGGAAAGAGTTGGAGAGAGTTCTTAGGAGTTAACCTGATGCTTACATTTCCACTTCTCACATATTAATTTATGGTAGAAGTTGGAAGAACAAGAGAGATTGAGTAATAGTAGGAAAACAAAAACACAACAACAACAAGAGCTTTTTTGCGACCTTTTATTACAGTAATTTTTAAATATGTAGAAAAATTGACGAATATTGCAATGAGTTACCATATACCTAGATTCCACAATTATTGATATTTAACTATATACTTTGTTTCCTTTCACATATACATTTATATTTGTTTATAAATAATTTATATAAACATAATTGTAATATATAAGTTTATATATGAATATATTTTACTTATAAATTTACACATAAAATTTTATTTGCTTTCTTTTTTTCAGAACCACTTGAAAATAACAGGTGTCATGTTAACCCTAAATACTTTAGACTTGTAACCTAAAGTAAAAACATTTCACTTTATACACTAAATGATGATACTTAAGAAATCTAGCAGTAATTTCATAGTATCAACTGTTCCTGAGTCCATATTCCAGTTTTCCTAATTGGCCCAAGAATCTTTTATAGCTTTTTTCTCATGAACCAGGATTCAGTCATGATTCATGGGTTGCATTTGGTTGTATCTTTGGTCTTTTCATCAAGAATGGACCTCTCATCACAAACCTTTTCCCATGTGACATTGACTTGTTGAGGAATTCAGGCCAATCGCTTTGGAAATTTTACCACATTCTGGATTTTTTTGTGTGTATGTGTGTATATGTGTGTGTATGTGTGACAGAGAGACAAAGAGAGAGAGAATTTAACTTGTTCTTTTATTCTTATTTTGGTGAAGTAGGGTTTAGGTTTACAGATTTCATTAGATTCCAATTAAACATATTTATTGATTATTTCTTAGTTGAAAGCTTACTTCGTACATTAGAAGATATATGATTTCCATTTTTCCACTGTTAGTGATTCTAAATTGATATTTGTTTAGGCATAACCACCAGATTTTACCATTTTTAAAGGTATATTTTCTTCCTTGCTGTAAGTAAATAATATTGATACCATTTGAATATCTTATTTATTAACCTTTCATCTAATGCTTTGGTGTCCATTGATGATCCTTGCCTGAATTCATTATTATATTGGGATAATTTTTTAAAATTCATTTTAAGTAAATATCTAGTATTCTTCTGTACAGATTTTTGCTTTTTTTTCAGACTAAATATTTGTAAAATTTCCCATATTCTGGATTTATCTGTTGCTTTCATTTAAAATATTAATAATTCTTCTGTAAAGAGGACTTGCATTTTTTTTTGTTTCCATTCTTCTCCCCTTTTGAAGTATTTCTATGAGCTGGTGTGTTATTTATTCAATTTGGTATTAATTAGCAGATTATTATTTCAGTGTATAAGTTGTCTCAAATTTGGCTAATGAGAATCTCCTTTAGGCTAGCACCTATTCCTTTAATGAGCCCCCATCTATTTGTCTTTGGACATTTTCTTGCATTAGCATCATAAGATATTTGAAACTCATTTTGTACTTTCCCTGTCTCATAATAGGATTCAGCTATTTTATAAGTAATCTTGGTTGCAAATAAAGGAGATTTTTTTTATGTTTTACTTTTCTCCTCTCACAAATGCCTGTCTTTTCTTGGTTCTGTATTAAGTCAGCATTACTAAGTTCCAAACCCAAGTATCCCAAGCATTGGAGACAAGGGTAAAGTGGCGCAGCACATGGGGGTGGAGTCTGCTGGGCCAGAGGAATTCTTCCAGTTTAGGACAATTTTCTTCTTCCATGACAGCTGACTGGTAGTATACCCTGGCTCTGGTCCTTCCTTTTCCCTCTACCTCTGATTTTTCTTTTACACAGTTTTTATTATTTCTCTCATCTCCCCATTCATTCTGTGCCAACATTGTTTTATTTTTCTATGTAATATATTTTAGAGTTAAACCTTTAAACTTTACAAAATGATCATTTTCTATAGCCATTTCAGTTAATTAATTGGATGTTTAGGTCTTCATGTGATGTTAACATTAAGTTTTATTTATTTATTTTATGCTATGAAGCCTTTATTCAAAGAGATTGTGATGACTACTTATCACAAATGGTGATTTTTAAATGGTGCTTAGACAGATTCCAGTTTTAATTTTAGTGTACACCTTTTGTTAGGTTTGATCTTCCCTATCTGTTACATAATCTTTCCTGTCATTTGGCCAGGATTGAGTCAAATATGTCTTCTTTTCATTAACAACCCTTCTCCTCCCCAAATCAGTAAAGAGAGCATTTTACCCACATTTTCCTAGCATTTATTATTCTCTCTCCACATGGAGAACTGCAGTCCCATTGTGTTAAGGAGGAAGGAAAAGCAGGTCATTTTGAAATCTGGTAAAATCAGGAAAGACACAAAAAACTGATGAGGATAAGACTACTTGTTTTTATATTCTGCCACATGGCATGTATTTAAATGAATTTGCCTATAATTTGTCTGAAACGCTGACATTTAACTCCTAGGCTGTATAATTGTGCTTGATTTTTCCAGAGTAAAATTCATATTCTGTGACCAGGCTAATATGTTCACCTACTATAAACATTACTGCCTATGTAACAGCTAGAATAAAAAATTCTTTTTATATACATAATGGCTGGTAGAGACTCCTGGGATCACCACAAATCATTCCTTTTTTAAAAAAGCTTGCTGACAAAAATCGTGGAAATGTAAAGCCAGCCTGTCTAACATAGATTAACTTTGAAAACCTATTAGATTATTTAGACCACCATTCACACTATTGTTGTTACTGTTGTTAAGATACCAGGTATTCAACAGGCTCTTCTAATTAATGTATTCTCTAAGCATAGTAACCTATCCTTTCACTGTGAATCAGTTCCTCTTTTATAAGCCATCTTTGGCTCCTTTTCTGTTAAAGGTTAATAATGAGAATAATGAAGCAATTGGTTATTTTTATGCAGTTATGATTGGGAAAAGTTATTAGAATAGGAATCTGCCCAGAAGCAATGAATAGGTTATGAAAATGTTAAGGAATACTGAAAGCAGTCACCATTTTTGACATTTAAGAAATATTACTTCCACCCTTAATCATGATGACCCGTTGTAAAATTATTTATATAGAATAATCCCACTGAACAGTAATTCCTACACCAACAGCATACATAAGTAAGTGTTAAGAGGGAGACTCAAAAATGATCTGAAGAAAAAAGGAGCCTGGGGAGAAAATTACCAGAATGAGATGTGTCTTGGCTAGAAACATGTCTCTCAGACATTGGTCATGAAGTTAGGTGACTTTTTGATTATTTTCATGTTCAGCATTTTTCAAGTTTTAGGAACTGTGAGAGAGGATACCCCAAGGTAGATTTCCATGTTCTTTATACCACACTATAAAGAAAATTCCCAGGTGATGCTTTGATTAATGACACATTGACTTATCTGATGTTAAACAAAATAAATCACAAAAATCAAATTTTAAATAAAAAATTATAATCCCTTTATGTTTAATATGTTAGGAACTTTCTGTGTAAATTAAGCAATAATTATTTTTACCAATGTCATCATTTCTACTTTGCTCTTTATAACAACTTGATTGAGATATCATTTACAGAAAATAAATTCACCCTTTCAAGTGTACAACTAAAAGTTTTTGAATATATTCTCAAAGATGTGCAAACATGACTATAGTTTCATTCTAGAACATATTTATTATCTTTTCCTCCAACCCCATATCTTGCAGTTATTCCCCATTTCATCTCTCCCAAGCCCTTGCAACCTCAGTCTACTTTCTATTTGTATGGACTTGCCTATTCTGGATATTTCACATATGTGAAATCATATTAAATGCACCTTTTTATTGTGTACCCCATTCATTGAACACGGTGTTTTCAAGATTTTCAGCAAATAGCAGTATTTCAAGTCTTTTTATGGCCAAATAATATTCCATTATATATCTAGTTCACACCTTGTTTATTCACTTATTAGTTGGCAAACATCAAGGTTGCTTTTGTTTTTCATTGTTACCAATAAAGCTGCTCTGAATATGCATGTATAAGATTTTTTGTGGACATGTATTTTCATTCTCTTGGGTATATTTTTGAGAGTATACAGAAGCTCAGTGTGTAATTTTTTGAAACACTACCAAATTGTCTTCCAAAATGGCAACACAATTTTATATTCCCATTAGCTATGTTGAATGGTTTCACTTTTTCTACATCCTTGTTAGCCACTCGATTAACCATTCCCTTTTGTTAGTCTTTTTGATTGTGGCTATCTTAGTGCATGTAATTTTGCTTTTGATTCTTATTTTCTTAATGGATAATTATGTTTAGCATTTTTTTCTGTGCTTTTTGACCATTTATATATTCTTTTGGAAATCTGTGCAGATCCTTTGCCCATTTTTTAATTGGGTTAATAATTTATTGTTGAGTCGTAAGAGGTCTCCAATGAGGTCTTTATATATTCTGGATACCAGTCTTTTATCATATATGATTTCCAACTATTTTCTCTCATCATGAGGATTATATTTTCCATGTTTTTACACTTTGAAGCACAAGGTTTTTAATATTGAAGTGCAGTTTTAATCTTTTTTCGGGGGGGGCAGTGCTCATGATTTGAAGTGATCATCACCTAATCTAACATCAAAAGTTGTACTTTTGTGTTTTTCTGAGAGTTTTATAGTTTTAACTCTTGCATTTAGATCAGTGATATATTTTCATTTTATTTTGTACATGGCATAAGGTAGGAGTTTATTTTGCATGTATCTGCATTTGTTTTTATCTATTCAAATCTAAAGACATGAGAAATAATTTTCTCTTTCATGGGATGACCATTGCTACCCTCTTTGTGAATTGTTGTTTTATGATTAGGGGGGAAATATGTGTATTGTTTCCATCTGTTGACTATATATTTACCTTTTTTGTTACTAAATATTGTTACATTTCTACCTGTGTTTATTGAAAACTGAAAAGTAGCACTGATTATGCAGTTAGGATCCATTTTTTAAATGTTTTTCCCTTAATTTGAAATCTTACCTCTTCAGCTACAGTACAGAGAATGCCAAGAACTTCTAAGTCTCTATCAGAAATACCTATCAGAACAGCAGGAGAAGCTCACCATGTCTCTTTCAGAACTTAATGCTGCTAAAACGCAGGAACAACAGGTAAGCATCTGTATTTTTACCCTTTTTTGTTTTGTTTTGTTTTAATGGACTAACAAGATGTCAAAAGAGTCATTTGCTTTTTTTACACAGTATGTAATATTGTTTTAAAATAAATTTGCAGATACTGCATGTGATTGTGTTGTTGTCTTTTGCCTTCCTTTCTTTTTTTCCTGGGTCTCAAAAGCCGGGAATAATTACCTTAAATAGGTCAGTGGGAAATCTCTTGGTTATATGAAAAAGCATAAGAGGAATGGTAAAGAAAATGCACTGCTCTGTTACTCAATGAAAATCAAATGGGATGTGTGTTACTCATTTCTTTTGAAAAGCACTTAATAAGCCTTTACTAAATCATTTATAATTCTTACAATAAAAGTGACTTGATGACCCATAAAAACTTTAAATTGATAAAATGTAAAATATTTTGCACATTTGCATATATGTATTAATCACACAAATATGTATTTATTCATACATATATCACTTAGTAGTATTATATGATTAAATGAATATTCAGAGTCTTACCAGTTTTGATGTAAAACAAGCTCTAAAGACACATTCCTTGCCTTCTGGCAACTGGTATTTTTTATATCTGTATGGGCTTCAATATTTAGGTGAATGCAAAATAAACTTTGTGTTAAGACATTGTAGAAGTGATCAATGTATTCGCATTAAGTATCAAAATATAGATAATGTATTAGAGCATTATCTTTCCTCTTGAACAGTAGAAATCCTAAAAATCCTAAAGATTTTTGCAAACATTCTAAAAAACATCATTACTGTTCAACCTAGAAACAGTTGTTTCAGATGAGTTAAGAGTTCTGACTGAGGTAACTTCAGTTTTGAGCTTAAAGTTTGCACATGAGGAAAAGTCAAAATAGATAAATGATAATAATAATAATAATAATTCTGTTGGAATGTGGTATTGCTAATGAGACTTTTTGTTTAATTATAAAGTTAAATAGTCATGTAGTGATAAAGCACCTTGGCATCTTAATTCTAATTTTATTTTATGCATTTTAATGTGTATGTAATATGTAACATATATCTTAATTCCAACTATTTTAATACCGAACTACCTTTGAGTCATAGTACCACTTTCAGCAAGCCCAGATTGTACTGTCAGTTCAAGAAGCTACACCATACTTCTAAAAACCAAAAATGTAAGATGATGTCATGCTCTTTATACTATTAAGCTCCTCACAGCAAGAGAGTTCTGTAGATAAAAAGAATAAGATTAACAGCTGACTTTTCATCAGAAACCATGGAGAATACAACAGTGGGACGCCATATTCAAAGAACTGAAAAAAAAAAGTTTCTTGGCAATGCAGCAAAGCTATTATTAAAAAGTGAACATGACATACATTCCCAAATAAATAAAGATTGAGAGAATTGCTAGTGTGCCTGCTTTACATTACATATCAATAGAAGTCTGTTCAAATTAAAGGAAATAACATAAAGCAATAACTTAAATCTATGCAATGAAATAAAGAGTACCAATAAAGGCAATTATGTATTTCCTCTTTTCTTAAATTATTTTAAAGATACTTGAATAGAATAATAATTATAAAAGTATATTAGTAAATTTATAAGACAGATGCTGTGTGTGTGTGTGTGTGCACGCACACACACATTTGCACAAAGGAAAGGGAGGGAGAGAAAACTGTATTAGAACAAATTTTCTATAAATTCCTGGAATTAAGTTAGTGGAAAGGAATTCAAACTGTGGTTGTTCTCAAATAATGAGATCCTTACATGTGAAAATCCTAAGGAATTTACAAAAAAAAAACTGATAGAACTAACAAATTCACAAGGTTGCAAGATACAAGATCTAAATGTCAAAATCGATTTTAGTTTTGTTCATTTTTAATTAAAATTAAAAGTGAATATATTTAGTAAAAGAAGTGCAAGATTTGTACAGTGAGCACTACAAAACATTGCTA
The DNA here is from genome assembly GCF_048772815.1 of Callospermophilus lateralis. NCBI lineage: Eukaryota > Metazoa > Chordata > Mammalia > Rodentia > Sciuridae > Callospermophilus > Callospermophilus lateralis. The sequence goes on along the minus strand of NC_135321.1, from coordinate 34,480,584 downwards.
AGAAAAATCTAAGAAAATCTAAATTAATGAAAACAGGTTCCACATTCATGAACTACTCAAATGCTCTTAAAATGGTCTTTCTTCCCAAATTGATCTGTAGATTGTTGTGATTCCTATCAGAATTCTAACAGATTTTGATAACTTTTTGATGGAAACTGATAAAAGAATCCTAAAATTTATATGGAAGTGCAAAGAAATGAGAGAAACCACAACAATTTTGAGAAGCATGAGTGAAGTGGAGGATTGTCTTTTACAATTTCAAAATTTATTTTAAAACTATAGTACAGTAAGAAGCATTTTAAGATGGCCAACACAACCTCTGTCCTCTTCTACCTTTGCTCTCATGATTGTGTTATGATATATAATCAATCAAAAGATTATCTGGATAGGCTCAGTCTAAGGACATGAGATAAATAGAATTTTTTTCTGGCTGGGAACAAAAGGCGAAGTTAAGAGACATTTGAAGCATGGGAACAATTTAACACACCATTTGTGACTTTGAAGATGGAGGGAACTTGAAGCTAAAAATAAACTGTGGCCAACAGTATAAAAATTAAGATTTAAGTCCTACATCACAAGGAACTCTGTTCTGTCAAGGGTCTGCATGAGCATGGATCAGATTCTTTCTTAGAAATTTTAAATTAGAGCCCAGCTGAATGTAGTCTTGTAAGAAACCAAACAGAGAACCTGGCAAGACGTGCTTATACTCCTGACCTATGACACTGTGTACTACTGAATTTATAATATTTTAAGGTTCTGCATTTGTGGGAACTTGTTATACAGAAATAGGCAACAAATGTACACAGTATTCAAGACAGTACAGTACCACCTTAATGGTAGACATATACCAGAGGAACAAAATTGAGTTCAGAAACAAACCTTAACAAATATGGTTAATTGACTCTGTAGATCCTAATTTAATTAAATGGGGACAATCTTTTCAACAAATGATGATAGAATAAATAGACACTTAAAAACAAGATTAAGACCCTTATATATTTAGAACCTTACTTTGCACCATGAACAAAAATTAACTTCAACATTATTCTGATATTCAGGACACCTGCTTTGAAATTTATGGGAAATTTTTTTTTATCACATCACTTTTCACTAGCTTATTAAATGTTTTCCTTGTTGGTATGTTTTGCCATTATTATACCATTATTATAGGCCAGTTGGTACCAATATGAGAGAAGGGATCAGACTATATACACTTTTTTAACAGTCATGCATTCTTAATTATTCCAGATTTTCAAATCAGGCTTAATTAAATAGTAATAAGTACTTGTGAAATTCTTCTGATTTTTATTGGCATATTTGATAACTAAAATTCTATAGCTGTATAGTTGCAGTTTTGTACTCTGTCACTTAACATATTTTGGTATTTTCTACTTTGGAACTTAACTGTTGGCTACAGTAGTGCTCTGTTAGATAAATATATTTTAATCATTTCAATATAGCTGGTAGTGAAGATTTAAACTCTGGCTTTTATCACTTGAATCTTGGAAATTGTTCTTTCTTGGAAATTGTAATTCTTCTTTGTGCCAAAAAACTTCTAATACATATCATGAAATCTAGTTAACTAACCACAAATGCCTGGTAGGCACATGCTCTTTAAAAAAAAAAAAAACTTAAAGACTAAGTTCAGTGGATTTTTACCCCCTCAGGATATTTGGCAGTTTTTCTCACCTTTGAGTTTTTGGAAGATGAAAACATAAAGTAACTGACTTATATTTTCAGTTATCTACTGCTATTTAACAAACTATATACTCCACAACGAGGTTGTGAATGGCATTGAGAAAAGCTGAGTGGCTTTTCTACTGACCTTGCCTGCAGTCATTCATGTAGCTGCATGGAACTGGCATTACAGCTATGACCCTGGCATGACTGGGCCTTTCTCAGTCTTTTCATGCTTACTCATGGCCTCTGGCTCCATGTAGCCCTTGAACTTCTTACCGAAAGGCTCAGGGCTCTCAGAGCACAAAAATGGAAGCTATCAAGTCTCTTTACAGATGAGACTCAGAACTTGCCACGTGTTAAAGTGAACAGATTAGATTTAAGGTGAAGAGACTAGTGGGAGGTGTAGCTATTTGGAGGCCACCAGTGTAACAGACTATTACAAAATGCTGTCTTACAGTCATTTTAATTTTCATTTCTCAGATTACTACATCTTTTCATATTATGTATCTTCTCAAATTCTTTGCCAGGTTTTGTCCACTTTTCTTTTAGTAGTTGATCTTTTCATATTGATTTATAGACATTCTTTTTATAATCTGGATGTTAAACATTTATTGGTTGTATGTATTACAAACATCTTTGACCAATTTATGGATGATTCACTGTCTTTATGGTGTTTTTGATGAATGGACGTTCCTAATTTAATGGTAGTTTAATTTATCAATCTTTTATAGTTTGGGCTTTTTGAGTCCTTCCCTTTTCCAAGGGATTGTCTTCTAAATGTTTTATAGCTCTGTCTTTTATATGCAGGTTTCTAATGTACTTAGAATTGATTTTGGGGATTAGTGTGAGGCAAAGTGCTCTCTCTCTCTCTCTTTCTCTCTCTCTCTCTCTTTCTCTCTCTCTCTCTCTCTCTCTCTCTCTCTCACATGTGTGTGTGTGTGTGTGTGTGTGTGTGTGTGTATTTGGCCATATGTGGCTCTTCTTTACACCATTTTTCTTATTGTTGTTTAATTCCAACTTTATATGTCCCTCTTTCCTGGATCTGTTTTACTTTGTTGAAGTAGCATACAGCAGTTCTGAGGGGGAAAGCTCCTAACAGGAGACTAATATGTAATTGAGCATTTCTATAAATAATGTGATTGAATAATTGTAGTTCTTCTGTGAGGGGATAACACTTGAGTTGTGACCTTGGATATTAGAATTCAACCATGTAAGGAGCCAGGGAAAGAATGTTCCTGGCAGCGGCAATAAGAAATATCCCATCAACTGGGAGAAAGAGGCACTTAGAAATGTTAAAATGAGACGCTGAATAAAAAAGTCGTTATTCAGAATGAAGTGAACTATAAAAACAAGGTGTGTTTCTGAGAGGATGAATATTAGAAAGGAGATTCCTTTGGCCTCTACATTTAGAACACTTTATTTCAAGTATTTGGTTTTGTGACCATAGACTGGCATCTTTCCTTGTATGAAACTAGTCGCACATCCTGTGTCTTCAGTGACAAGTATTTACATATTTTATGTTTGTAGACTTGCAATTTTTAGCATATATCTGTAAACAAAACTTGAATGATCCAATCTCTGCAAAGAATACAAATGCTAAAACCTTGATGATATGAAAGAAATTGTACCACTGTTAACATTTGAATAGTGAAAAGGAGGAGAGGAGGTGAAAAGAGGTGTCTGATAGTGATTTTCTCATTTTATGGAATGGAGGTTCAAGAAACACTGTCTGAAATGATACATTAACTAGATATTATAATTATTCAGACTTTTTTGGGGGGTACCAGGGATTGAACTCAGGGGCACTCGACCACTGAGCCACACCCCCCGCCACTTTGTATTTTATTTAGAGACAGGGTCTCACTGAGTTGCTTAGTGCCTTGCTTTTGCTGAGGCTGGCTTTAAAAGGTTTTATATACATCAGTATTTTTTAATATTTATTTTTTAGTTGTAGTTGGACACAATACCTTTGTTTGTTTGTATGTGGTGCTGAGGATCAAACCCAGGGCCTCACGCTTGCTTGGCAAGCGCGCTACCACTGAGCCAAAATGCCAGCCCCATCAGTATTTTTTTTTAATTAATTTTTTTATTTATATATGACAGTGGAATGCATTACAATTTTTACTACACATATAGAGCACAATTTTTCATATTTATGGTTGTATACATAGTATACTCACACCAATTCGTGTCTTCATACATGTACTTTGGATAATAATGTCCAACACATTCCACCATCATTTCTAACCCCATACCCCCTCCCTTCCCTTCCCACCCCTCTGACCTATCTAGAGTTTGTCTATTCCTCCCATGCTCCCCTTCCCTACCCCACTATGAATCAGCCTCCTTATATTAGAGAAAACATTTGGTATTTTGGGACTGGCTAACTTCACTTAGCATTATCTTTTCTAACTCCATCCATTTATGTGCAAATGCCATGATTTTATTCTCTTTTATTGCTGAGTAATATTCCATTATATATATATGCCACATATTTTTTATCCATTCATCTATTGAAGGGCATCTAAGTTGGTTCCACAGTTTAGCTATTGTGAATTGTGCTGCTATAAACATTGATGTGGCTGTGTCCCTGTAGAGTGGTGTTTTTAAGTCCTTTGGGTATACACCTAGGAGAGGGATAGCTGGGTCAAATGGTGGTCCCATTCCCACTTTTCCAAGCAGTCTTTATACTGCTTTCCATATTAGTTGCACCAATTTGCAGTCCCACCAGCAGTGTATAATGTACCTTTTCCCACACATCCTCACTAATATACTTATTGTTTGTTTTCATAATAGCTGCCTTTCTGACTGGAGTGAGATGATATCTTAGAGTAGTTTTTATTTGCATTTCTCTAATTGCTAGAGATGATGAACATTTTTTTCATGTATTTGGTAATTGATTGTATATTCTCTTCTGAGAAGTGTCTGTTCATGTCCTTGGCCCATTTATTGATTGGGTTATTTTATTTTATAATATTTGGTGATTAGCTTTTTCAGTTCTTTATATACCCTAGAGATTAGTGTTCTATCTGATGTATGAGGGGTAAAGATTTCCTCCCAAGATGTAGATTTCTCTATTCACCTCACAGATTGTTTCTTTTGCTGAGAAAAAAAACTTTAGTTTGAGTCCATCCCATTTGTTGATTCTTGGTTTTAATTCTTGCACTATAGGAGTCTTATTAAGGAAGTTGGGGTCTAATCCCACATGATGTAGATTAGGGCCTACTTTTTCTGTAATTAGATGTAGGGTCTCTGATTTTATTCTTAGGTCCTTGATACATTTTGAGTTAAGTTTTGTGCATGGTGAGAGATAGGGGATTAATTTCATTTTGTTGCATATGGATTTCCAGTTTTCCCAGCACCATTTGTTCTCCTTTTTTGGAGAAAAGATAGCCTTTGTCTAATGTAAGATAATTGTAGTTTTGTGGGTTAGTCTCTGTGTCCTCTATTCTGTACCATTGGTCTACCAGTCTGTTTTTGTGCCAATACCATGCTGTTTTTGCTATTATTGCTCTGTAGTATAGTTTAAGGTCTGGTATAGTGATTCCACCTGCTTCACTCTTTTGACTAAGGATTGCTTTAGCTATTCTAGACCTCTTATTTTTCCAGATGAATTTCGTGACTGCTTTTTTCTATTTCTATGAGGAATGTCATTGGGATTTTGATCAGAATTACATTAAATCTGTGTAATGTTTTTGGAAGTATGGTCATTTTGATAATATTAATTCTGCCTATACAAGTATTAAAGACCTAACAAAGAACAACTTTAAAAAAGTTAGTAAAGGTGAGGTAGATTCTGTCAGAGTGAGGAAAACCCTGGGTCTTTCCTAAAAAAATATGTAGCTGTAATTGAAGAAGAAATGTCAAAATACTAGAATTGTGCCAGTTACACTAAAAGTCAGAACTGGAGAAGAGGGTGTAATTACCTCTGGGTAGTGAAGGTAGGAGTAAGGGAACACAGACTTTTTATTTTCCTTTTTATTTCTTTCTGTCACTGTATCTGTAGTTTGTGTTCATATTACTTGGCAAATTATGCAAACAGACTAAAAATAAGCTAAAGCTTTGGCTCTGTGGTAGAAGAACTAAAATGATTATGGAACACTGAGGAATATCAAAGTTATCTAGACATACAAATACTATATAGACTTACAAATACTATATAGTTTATTAAACCAATTATGAACTTTTTATATCAAGAAAAATTTACCCTATCCTAGTATAATGGGAGCAAACCTGTTTAATTTGAGTTATAAATTAAAATTATAACAATACTGTGTATACATTGGTTCATTTGACAAACATCAATTAGTGGGGTCAGTCTCAGATTGTTAATTCTTTTTATTCCTGTCCCTCGTGTGCTTCAGGTAGTCTAAAGGAAACCTCATGGTAAGTTTGCTGAATAAACTTAGTTATATTTATTTGTACTTTGAAGTACAAAGTTTTGAATTAGGAATAATTTTTGAGATCATTCTTTTCAGTGATGAGAACCTTTTCTATAACACACATAACCAGCAGTCTTTACCTTGGTGGATGGGTCACCACGTGGTTTTTAAAAGGTTATCCTGATGCGCATCTTCTATGAGAACTACTCATCTCATCCAGCCTCTTCATTGGCAGAAGTAGAAACTTAGGCCCTGGGATTTACTTGATTTGATTAGTGATAGAGTATAGTTTGACTCCTAGCATCACACATTTCTTAATGTTCTAGTTTTGAAAACCTGATCTCTTTACTTCTGCTGTTATATGTGATTTCCATTTAATGTAGAGTTCTTTCTTGTCTTTTTCTGCTTATTTTAGTTTATATATCTTCTTCTTGTTGTTCTTTTTTAAAAAGCCTTTAAAAGTCCTCTCTTTCCAGGACAGACTTCTTCTAAAAGAGGCCTTCCATCCACAGCCCCTGTTTCAGCCTCATTTTTAGTAATATCCTTTGTTTTCAGTTCTGAGCTAATACTTTATTGCCCTCCTTCTAAATTAGGATTTTGCTTTGTTCTATAAAAATCAGTTACCAGTTATTCACCTACTTCCCAAAGCTTTTCTTTTCCTTGTGAATGTATTGTACAAACACACACACACACACACACACACACACACACACCCCTACACCCCTACTGTATACTCATGCACACACATACCTATGTCTCACTACCTTTTTATATTCCTTTTCTGTTACTCCTTTTCTGCAATCCTCCACCCCCAGAACTAGGGACTGAAACCAGAGGGGCTCTCTCACTGAGCTATATCCCCAGCCTACATCCAAGCTTTTTTTTTTTCTTTCTTTCTTTCTTTTTTTTTTTTTTTTTACATTTAGAAATAGGATTTTGCTAAGTTGCCCAGATTAGACTCCAACTTAAGAACTTCCTGCCTCAGCCTCCTGAGTAGCTGGGATTATAGGTGGGCACCACTGTATCCACCCCCGCCACTCCTGTACTTATAAAATTTTTATAAGTTTCACAAAAAACAATTTTAATAGCAAAGAATTGCTGTTATTTTAGTAAAGCAATCAAATGAGGTGATTACTCTTAAAATTGTGTACATGATTAAACTTTTTTTTTGTATTCTTACTCATTCTTAACTATGCCTTGTGATTTGTCAGAGGATTGAGTTAGGAAAAACTTGAGATAAAAGTGAGGTAAATTCTGTCCCATCTCTCCTTTCCTTTGGGGTATAGGAATGTTCTCCTTTTGCTGATGGTTTTCAGTGAAATTAAATTAGTATTTTTCTGGTTTTCTTTTGAAACTTAACTGTGCATCAGTTACTGGAGCAGAAGAACTTATTGTTTAGGGACAAGTTGATTATAATGATAAATAATAACGACTGTTGTTTATTGATCATTTTCCTGTGCCATTTGATTTACAAACATTTTCATTTATTCTTAATATACCATAAATGATGAAATGGCTATTACAAAGTTCAGTAACTTGCCCAATATTATAGTTGTTGTTTGGCACACTATTCAAAACTTTGTCTACTCTAAAATCCGCTTTTTACCTTATTAGGCTTATACTCATTTTAATAGCAACAGCAATAAAAATGATAGCCTGCACTTACATAGCATTTACTCTGTACTAGATACTATATTACACTCTGTGTGTATGTTGACATATTTCTTACCTTGACTTTATGAGTTAGGCACCATTATTATCCTCTGTTATGGAGGTCAGAAAGATTAAATAAATCTCTCAAAATCAATCACTAAAGTTATAATGTGTGGAACCAGGATTCTAACATAGTTTTTCAGTTGTTATTGGAGTGGATGAGAATTTTATATTTGTTTTAACTGTTTACTGAGTCTGTTAAAAGGACTCTAAACTTTAAAAATAGTAAATAAATAGTTATTTTTCCTTCCAAGCTCTGAGAAGGTAATGTGAAAAATAAACATCTTATTACAGCTTAAGACTTCTGGTTAGTCTACTAGCCCTTGCCAAGAAAAAGTGAATAAATGCTGGTGGAGGAAGAAGGAGGAAGGGAGAATACTCTGTATTTCTACATTAGAGTTCTGGAATTAACACCTGCAGATTGAGAAAGAGCTAAAGAATTTTCTTTGAAGTACTCTCTTTATTTTGCTGTACACTTTAAAATTGTTTCTAATTCCAAGATAGAATAATGTGTATTTCATGCAGTCTTAACTATATCAGGAGGCAAGGCCATAGCTGAGCTGAAAGGTGGAAGGAGCTCTGAAGTTCCTAATAACATTGTAAAGGTGCCAAAAGAGCCCCAGATTGTGGACTTCCAGATACCTCATTATGATAAAAAGGAAACATAAGCTATTTAAGCCAATGGGTTTCTCTTTCTTTACGTTGTTTCTAATTATCTAAAAGGATTCATTTAGAAAATGGTAGTCATAAAGATTAAAATAGCTAAAATGAAAATTGTCAAAAAGCCGTAGGCCCTAAAGAGAATAAGGAAAAACTTACCATAATATATTTGGACCAACAGAAATTTGTGAAATGTCTACCTGGTGAAGTGGAAGAATATAAAGTCTGACAAAATACCAAAATTGCTGACAACAGACATAAATTTTCCTATTATTGAGAAATTAAAGCTGTCTTAAAAGAAGTTCGTACCATTTTGTGAATCTCATTTTGTTGAGGCACTTTTCTCTCAGTGTTATACTATATATATTATATATATATATATATATATATATATATATATATATATATATATATATATTCTCTCAGTGTTATACTATATATATTATATATATATTCTCTCAGTGTTATACTATATATATATATATATATATATATATATATATATATATATATATATATATATATATCTGGTGCCAGAATTTGTTCACTTAAACATCACTAGATCTGTGGTTATCTTAGATCTTGACTTAACAAACTGCTTTTACCTCCATTGCTTGTGGTTGCAGATCTACTAACAGGAAGGTGATTGAGGTAAGCTACAGATACACGTGGAAGAGTACCAGGTAATGTTGATTTGGCCCTTTGAAATCCTTTTCTGATCATGGGGGTAATATCAAAGCTAAAATATATGTCTAGCCTTGGAATCTGATTAATAATACTGTCATTTGAGATTATACCACACTGAGATTTAAGGGAATAGAGTATGGCAATAACTGACAGAAACAAAAAGTGAAAAAATTCAACATAATATGAAATTGCCTCATGCCCTCAAGAAAGTGGAATTTATTATGTTCATGCTAGTTTCAGTTGTCACAGAGCAATGGCATATTCAACTAAATTATAGGTAATCAATAAGTAGCCATTTGTGGAATATGGGAAATTTAGTGTACTTGTAAATTTGCACCTGTGATAAACTGGTTCTCACTCAGAATTTAAGAGGTGAAAAACACCCCAAATATTCTAACCTATGTCTTTTAATCCATTCCATTGCAATGTAAGGAATTATATATTAGTAAAATATATGGACTCTACCTGAAAGGACTTTGGTCTAAAAAAGGAAACAGTAAATACATACCTGATCTATCCACTAATACTTAACATAACCAAAATAGAACTCTTGATTTCCTTACCAAACCTACAACTTTCTCATCTACCCAGCTCAGTAATTGGTACTCCCATTCTTCCTGTTGCTCATAAGTGATTCTTTTTTCTCTTATCTCAGATCCAGTTCATCAACAAATCTACTCCATTCTTTCTTCTAAATATATGCCAATTTCTACTAATATCACCATATCATTCTCACTCTAATCCAGGTGCATTTTTCACCTGGAATAATCTGAGTGAAATAAAAGTCTATATTCCTATAAAAAACTGTGTTTATAGTAGTTATATTAATAATCACTAAAAAATTCCAGATGGGCTTTCTCGGCAAAAATAAATAAATAAAAAGAAACAAACTTTGATATACAACTACATTCATGAATCTCAAATGCATTCTGCTAAGTGAAAGAAGCCATACTCAAAAGGTTATATGCTATGTAAGTCCATTTATATGACATCCCAGAAAAAGAAAATGCAGAATCAGAAATAAGTCAGAGGCTGAGGTTTCAGTAGAGGTCAATTCCAAAGGAACATAAGGTATTTTTTAGTAGGATGGAATTATTTTTTTGTGTGTGCGGGTATTGCTTGAGACTGATCCCAAGGTCTCACACATACTAAACATTCACTCTTCCTTTAAGCTATATCCCCAACCAATTACCTTAATTTTCAATTTTTCAAAACTTGCAAAACTATATCCTAAGAAGGATGAATTTTACATGTAAATTGTACGTTAGTTTGGAAAATAATGAATGAGTTGTTAGTGATAGCAAAAGATTGTGTCAGGTTGCATGTGAGAAACCATTTTAGGTATTTTGATCAGGAAACAATTTAATTTTATAAAACAAGTTTATATAAAAGCTTTGATACTATGGCTCTGTAATATAGCTTAAGGTGTGGTATTGTGATGCCTTCTGCTTCACTCTTCCTGCTAAGGATTCCTTTGGCTATTCTGGGTCTCATTTTTCTAAATGAATTTCATGATTGCTTTTTCTAGTTTTATGAAGAATGTTATTGGGATTTTAATAGGAATTGCATTAAGTCTATATAATGCTTTTGGTAGTATGGCCATTTTGACAATATTAATTCTGCCTCTCCAGGAGTATGGGAGGTCTTTCCATCTTCTAAGGACTTCTTCAATTTCTTTTTTCAGTGTTTTGTAATTTTCATTGTATAGCTCTTTCACCTCTTTTGTTAGGTTGATTCCGAAGTATTTTATTTTATTTTTTGAGGTTATTATGAATGGGGTAATTCTCCTAACTTCTCTTTCTACTGAACATCATTGACATATAGGAATGTAATTAATTTATGTGGGTGGATTATATGGAATTTTTGTGGATCTTCTAAATATATAATTATGTCATCAGCAAATAGTGATAGTTCAAGTTCTTCTTTTCCTATTCATATCCCTTTAATTTCTTTCTTCTATCTAATTGCTCTGGCAAGAGTTTCAAGGACATTGTTGAAAAGAAGTTGTGAAAAAGAGGGCATCCTTGTTTTGTTCTAATTTTTATAGGGAATATTTTCTATTTTTCTCCATTTAGAATGATGTTGGTCTTGGGTTTAGCATAGACAGACATTAAACGGTACTAAAGAGCCATAGTAATAAAAAAGTTGTAATATTGGCACCAAACAGACACATAGACCAATGGTACAGAATAGAAGACACAGAGACAAACCCATATAAATGCAGTTATCTCATAATACACAAAGGCACCAAAAACATTCACTGGAGAAAAGGTAGTCCATTCAACAAATGGTGCTGGGAAAATTGGAAATCCATATGTAATAAAATAAAATTAAGCCACTATCTCTCACCATGCATGAAACTCAATTCAAAGTAGATCAAAGACTTAGGCAATAGAACACAGAACCTGCACCTAATAGAAGAAAAAGTAGGCCCAAATCTTCATCATGTCGGCTTAGGATCTGACTCCCTTAAACAAGACTCCTAAAACACAAGTCAAAAATTAATAAATAGAACAGTGTCAAACTAAAAAGCTGCTTCTCACCAAAGGAAACAATAACATGAACAGACCCTACAGAATGGAAGATAAACTTTACCACCTCCACCTCAGATAGAGCATTAATTTCTAGAATAGAAAAGAACTCAAAAAACTTTATAAGAAATCCAGTCCATAAATGGTCTAAGGAACTAAATAGACATTTCACAGAAGAAGAAATACAGTCGATCAACAAATATATGAAAAAATAAGTTCAACATCTCTAGTAATTAGATAAATGCAAATAAAAGATTTCATCTCATTCCGGTCAGATGGCAATTATCAAGAATACAGACAACAATAAATGTTAGTGAGGATGTGGGGGAAAAGGTACACTCATAAATTGCTGGTGAGACTGCAACCACTATAGAAAGCAATATAGAGATTCCTCAGAAAACTTGGAACGGAACCATCTTTTGACCCGCTATCCCACTCCTCAGTATATACCCAAAGGACTTAAAAATCAGCATACTATAGTGATGCACCAACATCAATGTTGATAACACAATAGCTAAACTATGGAACCAATCTAGGTGCCCTTCAACAGATGAATAGATAAAGAATGTGGTATATATACAATGGAATATTACTCAGCCTTAAAGAAGAATGAAATGATGGCATTTGCTGGTAAATGGATGGAGCTGAAGAATATCATGCTAAGTGAAATAAATCAATTCCAAAACACCAAAGGCTGATTGTTTCTTCTGATATGTGGATGCTGATTCACAATAAAGGTGGGGGCAGGGTAGGGAAGAATAGAGTTACTTTGGATTAGGCAGGAGAGAGTGAAGGGAGGAGTGGGAAGTATGTGGGTAAGAAACATAGTAAAATGAATTTGACATTATTACCCTATGTGCATTTATCACTACATGACCCATGTGATTCTACATCATGTACAACCAGAAGAATGAGAACTTATACTCCATTTATGTAAGATGTATCAAAGTATATTCTACTATCATGTATAGCTAATTAGAATAAATTAAAAATTGAAAATATAAAAGCTTTGGAAGGGCTGAAGAAGCAGGTTCTAAGTTAGACATCCAGTAATTACCTCAGAACAACAGAACTAATACACTGAGATAACACTGGAGCTCTGCTAAAATTAGGAGCAATCCATTTGCTGCCACCATAACTTTCTGAAAACTCAGGGAACTAATAATAGACTCCCATCTATGAGATTTGGGGTTAGGAAGCCAGATCTTCAAATCCTTGGTGATCTGCTACAACTGCTGCTACTTACCCAGAAAATTGAGAGGTGTTCCCTGGGATGTCACAGCAGGAGAAAATTCTCATATTTTCACCTTTGCCTTGCCAGAAGAAACAGAAAAAAGGAGACCTCCAGAATTATGTGAAATAGGCAAAAGCCAGTGGCCATGGCTGCAAAGAAGTCTGCAGTATGTGATTTGTAGCGTTTCAAATTTTACAATTAAATGGAGGGTGAGATGAGGTGGTATGAGCCAAGCCTCAATAGTCAGCATGGAAGCTAAATTTCCATTAATAAGAGACTGTTTAAATAAATCATGGTGTGTTATACAGTAGATGAAGGATTTACCTAGGTGGTGGGTGTTCCATAAGCCAAAATGTAATTGCAGTCTTGCATGTAGGTTAATAAATGCAAGTTATTTAAATGTTGAACTCTTAAATCTGTCCTACCATAGCCAATGTCTATATTGCAGTTTTGGTAATACTGCTTTTAAATTTGTGTTACAAACATTGCTATTTTTTGAAAATAGTTAAATAGCTTCTTTTTGCAAAATTAATTTGAAATATCACAGAACAAGTTATAGTTACTAATATTCAAAAACTGTACATAAATTTAGAAAACCAAGAATTTTTCAAAATGATAAATAATATAAAAAACCTCTAAGAGTTTCTAATGGGCATAAAATCAGCTATACAGATAAATGGTCAAGTTTATATGAAATCAGTGGCAAATATGTAGTAGAACACATCTTATTACTTGACTGTGAATTACAAAAATTGCCTTCCAAATGGTGTATGGACCACCTTCCATAAAGGAATGGCCTGATGGCATCCTTTTGGTTTCACCTACTAGAAGTAGTTTGCATGTTTATGGTCTGTGTTTTTGTGTGTACCTACATATACAGGAATTGGTTCTGATAGACTCATTGGAAATTAAAGCGCCAGAGAAAAAGTATTTTCGTCTATGAACAAAAGTAATTTTTTTTTTCCAGTGCTGGGATCTAACCCAGAGCTTTGTACATGCTAAGCAAGAACTCTACCACTGAGCTATATATTAACCCATGTGTCTTGTGTTCTGTACTCTCTCACCCTCACAAAATAAAGTTCAACTCACACGTATTTTTAAATAAAAAATAAGCAATTTTACTTTTTAAGTATGTAAGCAATGAGGTTAGAGTGAATTGCTTCAGAAGCTAAATGACCAGACTTCTCCTAACAGATTTTAATTATTTTTATAGTTTTTCTCCAATTAAGACTCAAAATAGCCATTTAAAGTAAACTAGAGCAGCTTTTTCATCTTCATTGCAAACTTCAGACCCTAAACAAAGCATGAAGCTGGGCAGTGCATTGTTTAATTTTCAAATTGGATTTTTCATTATGTTTTATGATAACTTTTTATTTGTATCAAGTTGCATCTCAACCTTCTGTTTAGACTCAAAAAGATTTATGGCAAATGATCTGGGTGCTTATTTGGACAAACAAATGCAATAAATCAGCTTACTCTTTCAATAAAATGTTATTAATAGAACACATTATTCTGTTCAATATTATGTTATCTTTAAAATTAAGCAGAACATTAGTGGCGATGAAACTAGTTTCAATCAATACACTCCTGTAATGAAACCTATTGTATGAGAAACTTTTCTTTTTAAGAAGGAAAAATGCCTTTAGCACAACTACCAAATTCTCTAGAGATGCCTTTCATAGCTTCTTAAAAAAAAAAAAAACTGGTAGGATTTCTTTGCATTTGTTTTGATGTTAAGAATGTAGTTTCTTGAAAGCTTAAGCAGATAGAGCATGAGTGTTCCTTACAGGCTTTTTGTTTAATTGAGGAATTTAGTTGGCACTTGACCTGGCAGGAACCCAAGTATATGCCTCATTGAAATTGTCACAGAGGATTATAAGAAAGGCAGAAACTCTGGAAAGACTCAGAAATATAAATGCCAATTTCTCTTCTGATCTGATAGAATTCCTGGTTAATTTAAAGAATGAAAATGAGTAATTTCAGATACAGAAAATAGATTTCAATGTTTCAAAACTTATATACCATGAAAATTTACTGAGATAAGAGTCCTGGTTTAGATTTTCAATGACCCTCTATTTTCCCAGTTGAAATTTCAGAATTATGGCTTTAAAATGAAAGATGATTGAAGTATCAGGATAGTATTGCATCCTCTATGACCTATATGATCACTTTGGAAAACTGAACCTTGGCAGGTGCTTCTGTTGCCCTTAAGATAACAAAGTATTTTTGAAGAAGGCTGCTATTTAATAATACAACCTAAAAATTAAAGACCCTTGGATGTTAGTTTGCATATATCTTCCAGGAAAAAACTCTAAAAAAAAGTTTATCAGAGATAATTTTGCTTGACACATTGTGTTGTCACATGGAAGTTTAAAGAATCTGGAAACTTGTCAAAGTTCCAAATTTACTCCCTTACCTTCTGCTATTTTCTATTTTTAATCTGAATGTAAGAAATAGAGATGTTATCTTACTGTGGTTTTGTTCTAGTTGAGTTATGAAGAAATTGTTGTTTGGGGAGATGAGGGTTATGTTAAGGTGAAAAATATTTATGAAAATACAAGCCATAATTGCACATTCTCTTGGCTTAAGATAGAGTTTCCATAGCCCATCAGGCTAATAATTTGAGCATATTGCTGTACAACTCTAATAGCAAACAAATGAGCTCTATACTCACTGAATACTACTACTGATGTTTTATACACATCACACTTACTTCTTTCTGTACTTTAAATGCAAATGATTGTCATTTTTTTTCATACCAGAGGGATACTGCTTTATAATCTGCATTGGAATTTTGTTCTTACTTTACTACACCAGAAATCAGTAAACTTTATTCTAGCTTTATCTTTCTTAGTTCCTCTTCAAAGCTTTTAAATGTTACGTTTCTGAAGGAAAGTTCATTTTTGTGTTATTCATATGTATGAACCTGTGAACCATTTTGTTTGTTTTCTGTATAGCTAACCATGATTATATGTGGACACTTTGGCAGAGAGGGACAAGGAGCAACTAATTGGTTATCTCTGCTAAATCTTTATTTCCCCACTTTTTCCAACATTTTAACATCATCTATGTTTATAAGGGATATTGATCTGTAGTTTTCTTGGGATGGTTTTTGTCTGGTTTTGATATTAAAGTGACTTGCTTCACTCAATGAATTTGAAATCATTTTCTCATTTTATTTTTGTCTTCCAAGTCAATTTCCTTTCTTCTTCCTCCTTCTCCTCCTCCTTTTCTTCTTCTTCATCATCATCACCATCATCATCATCATCACTGAAGCTATCAGGAATGGAGTTTTTGCGTGAGAACATTTTTAATTACTCCTTCACTTTTTAAAATTTACATCAGAGTATTTAGATTTTCTGTTTTGTCTTCATTCAATTTGATATACCCCTCATAAGTTTGTCTATTTCATTTAAGATGTTACATATAATAGTGTTAAACATTTGTAATATTCCTTTATTATCTTAATGTCTATGGCCTCTGTGTCTGTGGCATATTTTCATTTTTGATTTTGATCATTTATATCATTTTTCTTGACTAAATTTAATTGATTTTTTAACAAAGCAACTTGTATCATTTTTTTGTTGTTGTTTTCTGTTTATTTCTGCCCAGGTTTATTTTTTCTTCCTTCATCCTATTTTATTTAACTTGTATTTCTTTTTCTAACTTGCTAAAATGGACATTTAGATAATTACTTTGCAACTTATTTTCTAATAAGTCACATGCCAAATTATGATATTACAAAATGACAGGTCACATATACAACAACACTAGTCACATAAGATTATATCACCTAGGTGTGTCATGGCCAACTTAGTGTGAGTACATTCTGGTGTTCACACAAGGAAATTGCCTAGCAATGCATTCTGTCATTAAGCAATGGATGACTACTAGCATTTAAACCTACAGCTTTCTCTTTGAGGATTCTTTAGCTGCATCCCACATATTTTGCTGTGTTTTTTTTTTGAGGGGGGCGGAGGGAGGTTATTTCAAAATATCCATTAGTTTAATATAATTCATTATTAGTTCCATTAGTTCATTATTTAGTTTCTGAACAGTTTATAATCATTTATGAGATTCTTACTTATGAGATCTTTGCAGGTTTCTCAGATGAAATTGTCATTTATTTTTAAGTTAATTCCAAGTTCTTGAAAATATACTTCCAAGTTCTTGAAATTATTAATAGACCTTTTTTAGACCCAATAGTATGGTTATCTTGATAACTATTTTATCTGCATGTAAAAATAATTTGTAATTGCTGGACATAATGTTCTGTCTCTCTTCATATATATGAATATTTGTATTATTTATAAGTTTATATATGAATATTTATGTATATTTGTATGTGATATGAATTATACGTAAATATCTACCAAATATGTGTATATGTAATATATATTACATGTAACATTACATGTAATAAAATATAATTTATCTACATATACTTATATTCATACATTTATATATTCAGATATTATAACAATATATTGCATATAATATGTTGCATGTAATATACAGATATATGTAATGTATTTTATATTTAATATTATATATTATACTAATATATTACATGTAATGTATTACATGTAAATATATGTAAATACTCATATACATATATTATTTTCTAGGTGCTGTCATATTTTGTTCTGCTTTTTCCGTCAGTAAATAAAAGAGAACTTAAATTATTCAACTATGATTATGGAGTTATTTTTTCTTTTATTTCTGTCCATCTTTTCACCACCCATTTTGAGTTTCTATTGTTAAATGCATTTACACTTAGGATTGTTAGGACTTTTGTTGTATTAATTTTTATCATATTTAAACATTGCCTCTTTATTTCTTATATTATTGTTTCTTCAGAAGTATACCTTATTTGACATGAATATGGCACTCCAGCTTTCTTATCATTAGTATTTGCAAAATATTTTATCCTACTATTGCCCCATCATTTCTTTATAAAGGGTTTACATAGTACATAATCAGGTTTTAGTTTATAATCCAGTGACACAATATACCATCTTATAATTTATTTTCTAGCTTTCACTCATTTTTTTCATTAGGTCTTCCCACTTTCCTTTCACTTACAGTTTTAGTGTTCAATAACTAAAGATTGTTATCTTTGTTTTATTTTAGGTAGTTTCTCTAAGGTATGTAACATGCACTTTTTAAAAAATATGTATTTTTTAGTTATAGGTGGAACAATATCTTTATTTTATTTTATGTGCTGTTGAGGATCGAACCCAGTGCCTTATGCATACTCAGTGAGCACTCTACCACTGAACCACAACCCCAGCCCACAATATGCACTTTTAAAAGTTTATTTTAAAATAACATTTTGTCACAATCTTAGTGTACAATGTATAATTCTATAACAGAATATTTTCCTTCCCCATCCACTCTTTCTATTAGTGTCAAATATTTACTTCTACATATTATGAACTCCTCAGTTTCTCATTATTATTTATTTTTCATTTCTAGTAATCCATATTCATTTTTGGATCCATTTTTCATTTGTTATTATTTATTTATTTTAATGAGGTATATATGACAGCAGAATGCCTTTTGATTCATTGTACACAGTTGAAGCACAACTTTTCATTTCTCTGGTTGTAGCATCATACCATATATACGGTCATAGATGTACCTAGGGTAATGATGTTCATCTCAATTGATTTCATCTCACGCCAGTCAGAATGACAATTATCAAGAATACAGACAACAGTAAATGTTGGCAAGGATGTGAGGGGAAAGGCACACTCATTCATTTCTTGTGGGACTGCAAGTTGGTGCAATCACTCTGGAAAGCAATATGGAGATTCCTCAAAAACTTTGTAATGGAGCCACCATTTGACCCATCTATCTCACTCCTTGATCTATATCCAAAGAAATTAAAATCAGCATACTATAGTAACACAGCCACATCAATGTTTATAGCAGCTCAATTCACAATAGCTAAACTGGAAGCAACCTATATGCCTTTCAATAGATAAATGGATAAACTGTGGTGTATATACACAACAGAATGCATTAAAAAGAATAAAATTGTGGCATTTGCATGTAAATGGATGGAATGGAGAATATCATGCTAAGCGATGTAAGCCAATCCCAAAAAACCAAAGGAAGAATGTTCTGTCTGGATAAGTGGATGCTGATCCATAATGGGGGGGAGGGGGTGGGATAGGGTCCAGGAAAGATGGTGGAATGAGATGGACATCATTACCCTAGGTACATGTTTGTGTTTACTTTTAAAATTGTTTTTAGTTGTAGATGGACACAATACCTTTATTTTATTTATTTTTATGTGATGTGGAGGATTGAACCCAATGCCTTACATGTGCCAGGCAAGAGCTCTACTACTAAGCCACAACCCAGCCCCTATTTTATTTTTATTTATATATGAAGATATTTGTTTATGGTCACACAGATCTTCTGGCAATACATTCATTTTTTTTCTTTTATATATATATATATATATATATATATGTATATATATATATATATATATAACAGTGGAATGCATTACAATTCTTATTACATATGTGGAGCTCAACTTTTCATATCTCTCATACATAGTATACTCACACCAATTTGTGTCTTCATATACTTTGGATAATAATGATCATCACATTCAACCATCATTAATTACCCCATGCCCCCTCCCTTACCCTCCCACCCCTCTGCCCTATCTAGAGTTCCTCTATTCCTCCCATGCTCCCTATCCCACTATGAATCAGCCTCTTTATATCAAAGAAAACATTTGACATTTGGTTTTTTGGGATTGGCTAACTTCACTTAGCATTATCTTCTCTAACTCCATCTATTTACATGCAAATGCCATGATTTTATTCTCTTTTATTCCTGAGTAATATTCCATTGTGTATACATGCCACATTTTTTTTTTTACCATTCATCTATTGAAGGGCATCTAGGTTGGCCAGAGGGTTTAGCTATTGTGAATTATGCTGCTATAAACATTGATGTGGCTGTGTCCCTGTAGTATGCTGTTTTTAAGTCCTTTGGGTATAGACCTAGGAGAGGGATAGCTAGGTCAAATGGTGGTTGCATTCCCAATTTTCCAAGAAATCTCAATACTGCTTTCCATATTGGCTGCAACAATTTGCAGCCCCACCAGCAGTGTATGAGTGTACCTTTTTCCCCACATCCTTGCCAACATATATTGTTGTTGTATGCATAATAGCTGCCATTCTGACTGGAGTGAGATGAAATCTTAGAGTGGTTTTGATTTGCATTTCTCCAATGGCTAGTGATGATGAACATTTTTTTCTTTTTTTTTATTGGTTGTTCAAAACATTACAAAGCTCATGACATATCATCTTCCATACATTTGATTCAAGTGGGTTATGAACTCCCATTTTTTACCCCAAATACAAGTTGCAGAATCACATCGGTTACACATCCACATTTTTACATAATACCATATTAATGACTGTTGTATTCTGCTACCTTTCCTATCCCCTACTTTCACCCCTCCCCTTCCCTCTCATCTTCCCTCTCTACCCCATCTGCTGTTGTTTAATTCTCTCCCTTGTTTTTTTTCCCCTTTCCCCTCACAAACTCTTATATGTAATTTTGTGTAACAATGAGGGTCTCCTTCCATTTCCATACAGTTTCCCTTCTCTCTCCCTCTCTCCCACCCCACTCGTCTCTGTTTAATGTTAATCTTTTCCTCATGCTCTTCTTCCCTGTTCTGATCTTAGTTGCTCTCTTTATATCAAAGAAGATATTTGGCATTTGTTTTTTAAGGATTGGCTAGCTTCACTTAGCATTATCTGCTCTAATGCCATCCATTTCCCTGCAAAATCCATGATTTTGTCGTTTTTTAGTGCTGCGTAATACTCCATTGTGTATAGATGCCACAGTTTTTTAATCCATTCATCTATTGAAGGGCATTTGGTTGATTCCAAAGTCTAGCTATTGTGAATTGTGCTGCTATGATCATTGATGTGGCAGTATCCCTATAGTATGCTCTTTTAAGGTCCTCAGGGAATAGACCGAGAAGGGCGATAGCTGGGTCAAATGGTGGTTCCATTCCCAGCATTCATAGGAATCGCCATACTGCTTTCCATATTGGCCGCACCAATTTGCAGTCCCACCAGCAATGTACAAGTGTACCCTTTTCCCCACATCCTCGCCAGCACTTATTGTTACTTGACTTCCTAATGGCTGCCAATCTTACTGGAGTGAGATGGTATCTTACGGTGGTTTTGATTTGCATTTCTCTGACTGCTAGAGATGGTGAGCATTTTTTCATATACTTATTGATTGATTGTATGTCCTCCTCTGAGAAGTGTCTGTTCAAGTCCTTGACCCATTTGTTGATAGGGTTGTTTGTTATGTTATTGTTTAATTTTTTGAGTTCTTTGTATATTCTGGGTATTAGGGCTCTATCTGAAGTGTGAGGAGTAAAAATTTGTTCCCAGGATGTAGGCTCCCTATTTACCTCTCTTATTGTTTCTCTTGCTGAGAAAAAACTTTTTAGTTTAAGTAATCCCATTTGTTTATTCTTGTATTTAACTCTTGTGCTATGGGCGTCCTATTAAGGAATTTGGAGCCCGACCCCACAATATGTAGATCGGAGCCAACTTTTTCTTTTATCAGGTGCAGAGTCTCTGATTTGATATCTAGCTCCTTGATCCATTTTGAATTAACTTTTGTGCATGGCGAGAGAAAGGGGTTCAGCTTCATTTTGTTGCATATGGATTTCTAGTTTTCCCAGCACCATTTGTTGAAGATGCTATCCTTTCTCCATTGCATGTTTTTAGCACCTTTATCAAATATAAGAAAGTTGTAATTTTGAGGATTGGTCTCTGTGTCCTCTATTCTGTACCATTGGTCCACCTGCCTGTTTTGGTACCAGTACCATGCTGTTTTTGTTACTATTGCTCTGTAATATAGTTTGAAATCTGGTATCACTATACCTTCAGATTCACACTTCCTGCTTAGAATTGCTTTTGCTATTCTGGGTTTTTTGTTTTTCCATATGAATTTCATGATAGCTTTATCTATTTCTAAAAGAAATGCCGTTGGGATTTTGATTGGCATTGCGTTGAACCTGTAGAGAACTTTGGGTAATATTGCCATTTTGATGATGTTAGTTCTGCCTATCCATGAACAGGGTACATTTTTCCATCTTCTAAGATCTTCTTCTGTCTCTCTCCTTAGGGTTCTGTAGTTTTCATTGTATAACTCTTTCACCTCTTTTGTTAGGTTGATTCCCAAGTATTTTATTTTTTTTGAGGATATTGTGAATGGGGTGGTTTTCCTCATTTCCATTTCAGAAGTTTTGTTGCTGATATACAGAAATGCCTTTGATTTATGCGTGTTGATTTTACATCCTGCCACTTTGCTGAATTCATTTATTAGTTCTAGTAGTTTCTTTGTAGACCCTTTTGGGTCTTCTAGGTATAGGGATCATATCATCCGCAAATAGTGATATTTTAAGTTCTTCTTTTCCTATTTTTATGCCTTTAATTTCTTTTGTCTGTCTAATTGCTCTGGCTAGTATTTCAAGGACTAAATTAAATAGAAGTGGTGAGAGAGGGCATCCCTGTCTTGTTCCAGATTTTAGCGGGAATGCCTTCAGTTTTTCTCCATTTAGAATGATGCTAGCCTGAGGCTTAGCAGATATAGCTTTTACAATGTTGTGGTAAGTTCCTGTTATCCCCAGTTTTTCTAGTGTTTTGAACATAAAAGGATGCTTTACTTTGTCGAATGCTTTTTCTGCATCTATCGAGACGATCATATGATTCTTATCTTTAAGTCTATTGATGTGGTGAATAATATTTATTGATTTCCATATATTGAACCAACCTTGCATCCCAGGGATGAATCCTACTTGATCATGGTGCACAATTGTTTTGATATGCTTTTGTATTCGATTCGCCAGGATTTTATTGAGGATTTTTGCATCTATGTTCATTAGAGATATTAGTCTGTAGTTTTCTTTCTTTGAAGTGTCTTTGTCTGGTTTTGGGATCAGGGTGTGTTTGTGGATTGATTGTACATCATCTTCTGAGGTGTCTCTACAAATCTTTGGCCCATTTATTGATTGGGTTATTTGATTTTTTTGGTGTCTAGCTTTTTTGAGTTTTTTATATACCCTAGTGATTAGTGCTCTATCTGATATGTAAGGGATAAAGATTTGCTCATAAGATAAATTCTCAATAAAATTATGGCAAATCATATACAAAAATATATCAAAATTATCGTGCACCACAATCAAGTAGATTTCATCCCAGGGATTCAAGGTTGGTTCAACATATGAAAATCAATAAATATAATTCATCACATCAATAGACTCAAAGATGAGAATCATATGATCATCTCAATAGATGCAGAAAAATCATTTGACAAAATGCAGCACCCCTTCAAATTCAAAACACTAGAAAAACTAGGGATAAAGGAACATATTTCAACATCATAAAGGCTATCTACGCTAAGCCCCAAGCCAACATCATTCTAAATGGAGAAAAACTGAAGGCATTCCCTCTAAAAACTGGAAGAAGACAGGGATTCCCTCTTTCACAACTTCTATTTAACATAGTTCTTGAAACACTGGCCAGAGCAATTAGATGAAAGAAAGGGATACATATAGGAAAAGAAGACCTCAAATTGGCACTATATATGATTCTATACTTGGAAGACCCTAAAAGTTCCACCAGAAAACTTCTAAACTAGTAAATGAATTCCGCAAAGTAGCAGGATATAAAATCAACACCAATATATCAAAGGCATTTCTGTATATATCAATGAAAAATCCTCAGAAGGGAAATGAGGAAAACTACTCCATTCTCAATAGCTTCAAAAAAAAAAAAAAGAAACTTGTGAATTGACTTAACGAAAGAGATGAAAGATCTATATAGTGAAAATTACAGAGCCCTAAAGAAAGAAATCAAAGACCTTAGGAGATGGAAAGATCTACCTTGCTCTTGGATAGGCAGAATATTATCAAAATGACCAAACTACTAAAAGCACTATACAGATTTAATGCAATTTGGATCAAAATTCCGATGACATTCCTCATAGAAAAAGCAAATTCAATTATTCTCAGCAAATTTTAATTATTTTTGATTTTCTGAAAATGTTTATTTCACTCTTTTTCTTTCTTTCTTTCTTTTTTTTTTTTTTTTTTTTTTCAGTACTGAGTATTGAACCTAGGGCCTCATGCATGGTAGACAAGTGCTCTACCACAGAACTATGTTGCCAGCCCCTTACTTTTAATTTTTATAGGAAGTTTTGCTAGTTATACAGTTCTGGTTTATCATGTGCTTTTTCCCTTCCTTCACCATCTGTTTTTAAAATAATTTAATTTAATTTGTTTATTTTTATGTGGTTCTGAGGATCAAATCCAGTGCTTTACACGTATCAGGCAAGCTTTCTACCACTAAGCTACAACTCCAACCTCTTTACTATTTTTTAAATATTGTATTATTTCTTCTTTTTTTCTTAATTTTTAAAATGAGATTCTGCTCCCATTTAATTTTTTGTTCCTCTGTAGGTATTGTCTTTCTTAATCTGCTCTGAAGATCTTTCAGTAACTACTTCTGAGCAGCGTGACCATGATGTCCATTGGTGGTATTCTCTTTGTAGTTTTTCTGCTTGGGTTTCACTGAACTTCTTGGGTTTATGCCTTCATAGTTCTTTTGTTCCACAATGTTAATTAAATGTTCTACTCCCTAGTTCATCTGAACATTTTGACATTTCTATTATTCTCGTTCGGAGGTACTCAAACTTTACTGTTCTCCTTTAGCTTTTATTTCCAGACCAAATGTATTTATGACAAGAATATACCATTAGGGTGCAGGAGGTTATTGACCCATTAGTAACTAGGTTTCATTTATCATCCTTTAATCATATTAGTAGATCTTCACAAAGTACTGTATCATAAAGTTGACCCAGGAGAAATACCTTTCCTTGGGTTGACTCAAGGTTATTTTTATTAGGGGTTAAACTAATTCTTATAAGGAAATGCTAATGAAGATACAAGATCTGCCCAGAATAACTGAACCTAGAATCAAAATCATGAACTTTGGTTCCCAGCCCCAAAGCCAAGACTTCAGGAAATATATCTGTCTCTATGGTTCTTATTTAAATATTTACTTCACTTTTATTACTTTGGCCCCTCAAATAAGTACTCCTTATAAGTTTCCTATTATATAACAATTTGAGATTTCTTTAATTATAATCTTACAATAAACCTGACAAACATATCTTTTCTTTCCTTAAATTTTCATATTTTTTTGTCCAATGAGATGATGACTCTTTTTTTTCCATTATACCTAACTTTTTTGTTTTCCTAAGAATACTAAATTTATATTGTAAAATCTAACCATTGCATTTAAAAGATAGTTGCAGTGAGAAATTACATTTTGGAATATCAGGGAACATGCTTATTCACCAATTTTCACAGCTAGATAATTGGACAAAATATTGACAATTGGTTTCCAACATTGGACAACAGGCAATCAAGTCTATGATCCTTGGAAGAAGGCAAACAAATACAAGGGCTCTGATTTCTATAGAGAGAAATTCTAGCAGAACATGAGTCTCACTAAGTTATATAGAGACTAGAGTTCAGGAAGGTTGAAGTGGCCAGAAGTTGTAGGATAGAGTCCCAGAGAAGAAGCTCTGTAGAAAAAACAATTGGTTAATCTGCACAGAGGACTGTTATGATCCTTTGTGTAGAAAATCCAAAGGACTACAAATAGCATAGTCATAACTTTAGCAAGATCACAGGATACAAAGTGTAGTACTCTTTTTGTTGCTGTTCTTTTTAGATACACATGACAGTAAAGTGTCTTCAGACATATTATAAATACATGGAATATAACTTCCCATTCTTGTGGTTGTACATGATATGGAGTTACACTGGTCATTTATTCATATATGAACATAGGAAAGTTATGTCCAATTCATTTTACTCTTTCCTATTTCCATCCCTGTTCCCTTCATTCATTCCCTTTTGTCTAATCCAGTGAACTTTTATTTTTCCCTCCCTCCACCTTACTGTGTGTTAGCATCCACATATCAGAGACAACATTTGGCCTTTGGTTATTTGGGATTGGTTTATTTCACTTCACATTATAGCTCTAGTTCTGTCTATTTACTGGCAAATGCCATAATTTCGTTCTTCTTTATGGCTGAATAATATTCAATTATGTATATATATGCCTCATTTTCTTTATTCATTCATCAGTTAAAGGGCACTTAGGTTGGTTCCATAGCTCAGCTATATTGTGAGTTGAGCTGCTATAAACATTGATGTGACTGCGTCACTATAGTGAGCTGATTTTAAGTCCTTTGGGTGTATACTTAGGAGTGGGATAACTAGGTCAAATGGTGGTTCCATTCCAAGTTTTCTGAGGAATCTCTGTACTGATTTCCATAGAGGCTGCACCAGTTTGCAGTCCAACCAGCAATGTATAAGTGTACCTCGCCCCCCATCATCACCAATATTTATTGTTGCTTGTATTCTTGACAGTTGCAATTCTGACTAGAGTCAGATGAAATCTCAATGTAGTTTTAATTTGCATTTCTCTAATTACTAGAGATGTTGAACATTTGTATAAGATTCTTAGAAGTACTCTTAAGATGAATGTTGTGGCACATGCCTGTAATCCCAGCAACTTGGGAGGCTGAGGGAGGATGAGCACAAGTTTGAGGCCAGCCTCAGCAATTTAGTGAAGCCCTGAACAACTTAGCAAGATCCTGTCTCAAAAGAAAGTATAAAAAAGGGCTGAGAGCCAGGTGTAGTAGCACACACCCCTAATCCTTCTGCCTCAGGAGGCTGAGGCAGAAGGATCACAAGTTCAAAGCCAGCCTCAGCAACTTAGTGAGGCCCCAATCAACTCAACAAGACACTGTCTCTAAATAAAATATAAAAAAAGGGTTAGGGATGTGGTTCAGTGATTAAGCACCTTTGAGTTCAGTCCCCAGTAAAATAATAATAATAATAATAATGGATATAAAATGTGAAAAAAGGAGGAACAGAAAAGTCATAAAAAGAACTTCAAATATGAGCTGGGGTTGTGGCTCAGTGGTAGAGTGCTTGCCTAGCATGCATGAGGCACTGGGTTCAATCCTTAGCACCACATAAAAATAAAATAAAGATCTTGTGTCCACCTAAAACTAAAAAATAATTATTATTTTTTAAAAAGAACTCCAAATATGTCTTCTTTCCTTAGTTATATATAATCCACCAAGACAAGACTTTTAATGAAAAAGTAATTTACATAGGAAGATATTTAATGGGACAGAATTAGTTCTAGTATTCACAAAAAAAAGGACGAATGATTGATGTTTAGGAGGTCAGAGGTGGGAAAGAAATTGTGTGCACCCCATTGTATGAAGTGAGGAAACAAAAACATCCTAATTGATACTTCCCAGAATCAGAATTGATTTGTGATGTCTGAAGACGTTTACTAATATGTGGTTCTCAATATTATGGTTCCCAGAAGCATGAACATTACCTGGGCAGCTTTTTAAAAATGCAGATTGTCAAGTCCCACCCCATACTTACTGAAATAGAAACTCTGGAGTTGGGACCCAGATATCTTTGCTTTAGCAAGTTCACTACTTGAATTTCATGAAAGCTAACATTTAAGAACTTCTGTGCCAATGCAATGGAAATGTCATCTATTAAATTGCTTGTGAGTCCTTTCACATGCAGAGACTTATGAATGTTTCCCAAAATTATCTCCTTGGTACAGACAGAACTATTTTCTATCAGAAGATAATCAATGTACTTAATCACAAAATGATGGAAAACAAGAAGAATCTCTAAGATAGAAAATAAGCAAAAATTACCTTCAGGTCTTCAAGTCTCTCCCTCTTTCCTGTTTTTATCCATTCTTATATGTTGTATTTTTTTCTGTGATTGATATGTGTTGTTAAGGGGATTTAAACTAATTTTGGTTTAGAGTGAGATAATGGAATATGCTGTTTTCTGTACAAATTAGTCCTTTAAGCTTAAAAAGGTTTTCAAAAAAATCAGTTTGAAATGTATGAAAACGATGCATTTTATTTCAGTGTAGCTTTTCCTGGTTTAAGTTGCTGCTTTTTTTCCCCCTTAATCCTTATGTTTTCTTTCCTCTGCTTCTCTGTTTTTCTCTACTACCATTTCTCCATGCCATCTCAGCTTTCTTACTATATTTCCCTCAAAGCCTGCCTTCATAGAAGAAAAATTTTGTTTACAGTCAGATTTGTGTTTAAAAATATTAGGAAGGCCTTATCTTAATGGGAGCTTCTTGTTTTCCCAATAATGACAAGAAAAAAAAAGTTACCCCATTATGTAAACATTTGATTATCAGTGGGCATGGTTGCTACTGCCTAGCACTTTTGCTCAGAAAGCTGCACTGTAAAAAGAAACACAGCTGGTCTGGGTGGTTTCTGGAGAGCATTGACAGATAGCACATTTGTGACATCCAAGTTTAAAATACTACTAGAGAAAAAGCATATTCTTCTACCCTTATCTCTGTAAGAGAAAGGTTTCATTGAAGTAATAAAAGTAGGCTGACTACAGTAGATGATTAGGACTTAGCTAATAAGTCTGATAGACCCTGGGTATCTGTCCCTATTGAAGTTGTGTCAGTCTCCGGAGGTGAGATTGATTGGTGGAAACCCTTTACGTACAACTCATTAGGACAGATGGTCTGTGTTGAACAGATGATGACATTTTGGCATGTACAGATATTCCATGCAATTTGAGTTGATTAGTTCTTATTGACACATGGAGAAACATGAATAATGTTGCCAATATGCCTTGTCCGTACTCACAGCCAACTGCTCTTTTTATTTAAAATCATTGCCTGGACTGCCTTCCTAGTTTAAATGTCCAAGTTTGCTCTCTCTTTTCATATGAAAAGTGCCCTAAGAGTCCAGGTTTATGTTGTTGTTCACACATACATGTGCACATACACACATCCTTGCAAAGATGTTTTAGGATACGCACACACTCCTGCAGTAATTGTTTCAGTACAGTGCTCTATCACCAGGGTTTCTACCTTTTTCAGTTTGCATTTAGTCTAGATTAAGGAACTAATTTATAATTTGTGCTCTTTAAGCTATTGCAAATAATACAACAGCTTAAATAATCACCCCAATAATGACCTCAGCCAAAATGTATCCAATTTATATGTCACAATGACCTCAGTCCCTAAAAATATATATATATATATATATATTATAAATATTCTTGCAATAACTTTTCATCTGAATTTTCATCATCACTCACTCTTAGCTGTAAAGAAAACAACAGCTGGCCCACTATTTAAAGTGCTTGAATTTTCTATTGTCCTTACAGTTAACTTCTTTCCAACCTGTTTTCTACAAACTATATTGTTCACTATTTACATATAGCCAAGAGCATATAAGGCTTTGTGTAATAAATCTCTCCCAGAATCAAATGACTTTTCAACTAACAGACTCTAAAGGCCCATCTGAAATGAAATAAAATTGAAGTATGGCTCTTCCACATTAATGACACAGGTTACCTATCATAACAGATGAGATCTTGCAAAGATGGCAGAAATCCTAAGGCAAGTAGCAGATGATGTAAGGTTTTATTAGGCTCTGTCGTTCACTTCACTCTCAGTTAAATAGCCCTGTTTTTATTACCTTTATGCCACTTACCAGTGACCTCCTAATTTTGTTGTTCATGTCTTTACACTAGAATGTTTCATTAGAGCAGGTGCTTTGCATTCACTGATGGTTCCACATTACTCAGAATGGTATTTTTATGTGGATTTATGCAGTCAATAAATACTAATAAGTAAATGAGTGAAAGTTGTCTTTTTAAACAGATTTATTTTAAAATGTGCCCATTTTACGTACGTAATTCAGTGGTTTTGGTAAATTTATAGTGTTGTATAACCATCACCACAATCCAGTTTGTGGTGATGGTTATACTTTGATCACCCAGAAGGATTTTTCATGCCCATTTGCAATCATCCTACTTCTACCATTAGGCCCAGGCAACCACTAATGTGCTTTCTATATCTATGAATTTACTTTTTCTGGGTGTTTCATATCAATGGAGTAATATCATGGGTAACCACATGCATTTGTTTGGTTTCTGTCACCATCATCATTTTTAGGTTTATTCTCATCATAGCATTTATCAGTGGTCTGTGCCTTTTTTTTTCTTTTTTTGTAAATGGTGTTCAATTTTTTAGGTAGTCTCACATTTTTTTGTCCATTCACCAGTTAATAGATAATTGTGTTTTTTCCATTCTTTTAACTACTATGAGTAATGATGCATGGCCATTTGCAAATTTTGTTTGTAGACATGTTTTCATTTCTCTTGCACAGAGAGCTAGAAGCAAAGTATATAGAAATACAATTGTTAGTACATAGACATACAGTTGATGTTTATATATTTATATTGTATCCTGGTACCAATGTCATATGTATTTCTATCATTGAGTGAAACATAATTGTTTTAGTCAACTTTTTCACTACTGTGACTAAAAGATATGACAAGAGCAATTAGAAAAGGAAAAGTTTATTTGGGGCTCATACTTTTAGAGATTTCAAACCATGGGCAGCCAGCTCCATTCCTCAGGTCTTGAGGTGTGATTAAACGTCATGGTGGAAGAGTATAATGGAGGGAGGTGGCTCAAGACATCACACCAGGAAGTAGAAAGACTCCACTCACCAGATACAAAATATATACCTTAAAGGCATGCCCCAAATAACCTATCTCCTCCTGTCATACCCTACCTGCCTTCAGTTACCAGTTAATCATTATCAGGGAATTAATTCACTGATTGGGTTAAGGCTGTCATAACCAATCATTTCACCTCTAAGCTTTCTTGCATTGTCTCACACATGAGGTTTTGGAGGATACCACATATCTAAACCATAACAGTCATTATGTGGCATATGTCTGTATATGGGTATGTTTGGTGTCCCACAGGTCTCTGAGACTCCTAATTTTTCATCACTTTTTTCCTGCCCTTTATGTTGCAAACTAATATGTATTGCTCTTTTTAAAATTATTGTTATTAACTGATTCTGACTCCTGCTATTTCACATCTGCTGTTAAAACCATCTACTGATTTTTTCATTTCATTTATTGTACTTTTCAACTCCACTGTTTCCATGTACTTTTTGGTTTTTTGATCTTGTCTCATTATTGAGATTCTCTATTTGTTTTCATTGCCATTAGCATACTTTCCTTTAATTATTAAATGTGTCAGGTGCTCTTTTGTTGTTAGGTCTTTCAACACATTTATAGTAACTGCTTTGAAGTCTTTGTAAATCTAATATTTGAACACCCCCCACACATTTAGTTTGCAATTTTTTTTCTTAATATGGATCTCTCTTTTCTATTTTTATAGTTCTTGTAATTTTCTATTGAAAACTGGACATTTCATTTAATATATTGTAGCAACTCAGACTTCCAATCCCTTCTTTTGAAAGTTGTTGACACTGCCTTTTTGTTTGTTTGATGACTTGCTTGAATTCATTCTGCAGGGTTTATCTCCCCTACAGTCTGTCCATTGATATCTCAGCATTTTTTTAAAGCTCAGCTTCATAGAGGACAACCCAGAATATTGTAGTTTAACTAGCAAAAAGCCAGTTATTTACCAAAGGGTATGCTCATACACTGGCTTCCATCCTGTGCCAATGACTATGAGCTGGGGAATGGCTTTTCTTTCTACCGTGCCTTCTCATATCTGCATGGTAAGATATTAAATTCAATATGTAGATAGTTAAGGACCCTCTCTAGTCTCTATTGAATGTGCTCCCAAACTTGAGCATGGATATTTCTTTCTGGACCATTGGGTATATAAGGAGCTTATCAGAACTCCCAGTTAACTATCTCCTTTCCCAATATCCCTGTTAAATTTCTGATTGTCAGTCAGTTCTGCTGTAAGGTAACATGTTTCTAAAGGTAACCATGCTGTGCAAAATCACACAGTAAAGCCTTATGGCTTATGGGAAAGGTACATATTTTGAAGCATCTCAGATGCCAACATCAAGGACAATAATATTGATATAAATATCATAAATCATGGACTAACACTTCAAGTATTTTACTTTCTAACTTTATTTAAAGCTCCATTTAACATTCTTTTTTTTTTTTTTTTTTTTGAGGACTAAGTAGGAGGAGTTCCTAGATATATTGTTAAGAGTATCCCTTTTTACCTTTAAAATGTATAGCAATAGACCCTGGGATTACAGAGAATGTAGATACTGTTTCAAGTACGCTGTTGATGTTATTCATTATCTCTATTCCTTTACTGGAACTTGGAGGTGGTAAGGAAATGGGCAAGTAGAAGTAATACATTCAGTTCTATAAACTGGCGTGTATTTCTCAATATAAACATACTACGCAAAATGACACAATAAAAAATGGCTTGTGAAGAAAATGGATTAGGGGCACAACATTTAAAAACTTAAAAGCCTCACTTTAAATAATAATAATAATAAGGATCTGGGTTGGGGTTGGGGTTCAATAGCAGAGCACTTGCCTAGCATCTGTGAGGCACTGGGTTTAATCCTCAGTACCACATTAAAAAATAATAATAATAAAGGTATTGTGTCCACCTATAACTAAAAATATTTTTTAAAATGAGGATCTAGTAAAAATAAAAGGAAAGTTTCACGCATGTTAAATGTTAAAAATACGTGTGTAGACATATAATAAATTTGGCAGCTTCCCTTGAAATAGACCTGAGGTTGGTTTGTTGAAATAGATGCTGTAAGAGTTGCAGTACTCACCGTGAAGTGGTAAAAGCAGGGTTATCAGAAACAAGAAGAAAAGTTGTAATAGCAGCTGTAGAATGTTAGCACTCTGAAGTAGGAGTTGGCACTAAAATTCTAAGTAATATTTTGGCCTTAAATTCTGAAGCATATTTTTCTGGATTTGGGATATAGGTCTTTTGAGGTTTGCCGTTTTAATATCTACCTGTTTTCTCAAAACTGAAAATTTAATTCAACGTGTAGCCTTCTCCAATTGACTGCTAGAAATTGTTTTGCAACTTTATATCTATACTCTTAGCTTTGCTAGGCAGTTGAAGTGCTATTTTTGAAACCACTAACCCAACAATTACTAGCATGAAAAAGAGCCACTTTTACATGTGGTGGTGATTTACATTTAAGATCTTTGTAAATGGAGCCCTTCCTCTTTATGAAATCAATTATTTTGCTCTTTGGTCTTCATTCCAAAGGCTCACCACTCTCCATTTCTTTTATTTCCTTAGGACTTGTTCTTATTGACTTCATAGTCCTTGAAATTATATCAGCCAGAGGCTTTATGGGTTTGTGAGTTTTTTTGTTCTTCACAGAGTTGTCTCTTATAGTCCTCA
Source organism: Callospermophilus lateralis (assembly GCF_048772815.1). Lineage (NCBI taxonomy): Eukaryota > Metazoa > Chordata > Mammalia > Rodentia > Sciuridae > Callospermophilus > Callospermophilus lateralis. Next base: position 34,447,364 of record NC_135321.1, on the reverse strand, counting down.
ATGGGGGTTCATTTGTGCTTGTTGCTCACCCTTCTTCTCAATGCTTGAAGCTTCTCTTTTACACTTACTACTTGGTGTTTTGTAACCAAGATGTTCAGAAATTTGGGGGATATTGATTGACTTCCCTTATATTGAAAAGTTCACAAATGGGAAAGAATAGCAAAGCACAAAGCTTAACTAAGTATAAGCTTAAGTATAACTGAGATGATTGGTAGTTTCAGTTTTATGCATTTTGTAAATGCCTACATGGTTCCATTTTCAGTGTTCACCTAGTGTTTTCCACAAAAAGAATTGTGCATAAGCAGACATGAAATTTTATGTTCAAAATTTTCCCTTATATATAAATCACTTTGGAACAAATCCACTTTTTCAGAACAATGTTACACAAAACTGACTGGATTCTGGATGATTTAGGTCAGTTCTTCTTAAACTAAACTGTGTGTGACGAAGAACCAGGCTTGAAATATTTTGTTTTTAACCTCCATGGACTAATAAAATTTGTGTAAAATTTCTTACAAATGAACTACTAGAAAAATGAAATAAATGACATATTTTTATTAATAGTTTTAACAATCATAAGTTTTATTTCATTAAACAAACTGAACAAATGCAACAGGACTAAAGGAATTATAAAACCTTGAATTGAAAACACACACACACACACATATATATATATGTGTATATATATATATATATATATATATATATATATATACACACACACACACACACACACACATACATATATATGTGTATATGTATGTGTATATATATATATATATATATATACACACACACACACACACACACACACAGTTGATTAACTTAACATGGAGAATGACTTACTCATCACTTTTTATTTGCAATTTTAAGAAAATGTATGTGTAAAGTCACAATTGTCCCATAACAAATGCCTTTACACACTTTGAATGAGCACCATATATATTAATTGCACTATATGTCAATATTTAGAGTTTTCAATATGATAAACAAGCTTGTTCCTAGATTGGTAGTCTATGCAGTGGGGTGATCATAATGATAGAATATTTTTTGTTTTATTAATACTTATGTTAGATAAAACTCACAATGATATATTTCTAGGAATGAAAGAAGAAATTTTAAAGAAATTTCAATAGGCTCAGAATATTCACTCATAGCTTTTAACTTTTGTTCAAAGTGAAGGAAGTTCTGGTGTCTTCAAAATTTGTCTCCACTCAATATAACCTTAACATTATAGTAAAAGTTGTTGGTATCTGTTGTTGACTAATGTATTACCAAAGATAAATAAAATAATCTCAAAATTTTATTCATTTACCTTTGTGAAATTCACTTTACTTTTTTTTTACCAGATTTCCAAACATGCTATTTAATTTATTAATTTTTTAATAATAATACTTTGTAAATGAAGGAACCAGTGTGTTTGTTTATATTCTGATGTATGTGGTAAAATGTTTCCTATTGCTTCTGTGCTGTCAGAACACACAAAACCTCCAGACAATATTTATGCACAGTATAAGCTAACACAGTTTTATACATGTTCTGGACTCCTTAGAGTTCACTATACATAATGATTTTCATAATCCATATTCTTCTCCTTATATTTTCCACTTTGTCTGAAATGTTCTATTCTATACACACTTATACATTCCTTTAACATTAATCAACTCCAGTCTTTTTTCCAAAATGTAGTTTAAATGTCAACTGTCTTACAAAAACCTTCCCCTCTTTTTCTTCAACTGAAGACTAATTTCCCTACTACTGCTCTTTGCATATAACACTCTTGATAAACTTTATCTCATAAAACATTTTCCCTCCTTAGCCAAAATTTCAGGGTCTTGAAGGTTGGGGCTCTGTTTTATCAAGCCTTATATTCCTGATACCTAGCATACTATACCTGGCAGATACTTCCAGATTTCAGTCCTGTCTGCCCATCTCAATGTGTAAGATTTTATAGAAAGTGAGGATAAGAATTCTGAAAGTGTTTATCCATAATATTGTTTATAAAAATAATTCCTGTATGTTGTTAGACAAATGTGCAATATTTGGCTTTTGGCTATAGGACTTTTGTTCTTTCCTCTGTATCTCTCATTTAATTATTGTAAAAATCATTCCCACCAAAATGTCCACATTATAACTCCCACATTTAGTACTGGAGTAGCACCCAAAGCATGGAACAGAAGGGAAATATTTGAGTTTTTAAAAAATAGTTACAGGACAATATTTGTTTGTTATTATCTTTTTATACTTCGTATGACACCATTAATTGAAAAAGGTTTTGGGGGGGAAATGCAGTTAACTTTTAAAGCCCTGCTTGTTCCAAAGTTTCATGAATCTTTCTTTGAACATAATATTGTATGTCTCAAGATGTACCCTCCTTGTTTATGATACAAGAGACACCTGTATTTTTTTAAAGAGAGAGAGAATTTTTTAATATTTATTATTTAGTTTTAGGTGGACACAACATCTTTATTTTATTTTTATGTGGTGCTGAGGATCGAGCCCAGCACCCCACGCATGCCAGGCAAGCGCGCTACCACTTGAGCCACATCCCCAGCCCCTGATTGTTTTTTGACACAACTCAAAAGTAGAAATACTAGGAAGTTGCCTTTTGTTCAGGTCTTATATCTTACAACCTGTTAATTATCCTAACTTTTGTTCAATTTAGCACACATTTTATAGTCTTTAAATGCACTTCTGGTTTTAAACACTTGAAGGAATATTTTAGAAAATAAGTCTGTGCTTAACTTGAAACTCTTATCCCCAAAACCCTTGATTTACTATTTCACAGATTTAAACTAAATAGGTTCTAGATTCCTTTTTTTTTTAAATTTCCTCTGAGCAGTGTAGACATAGTTGGGATTTTTATTATTATGCTTATAGAACTTTTTATTCAATTTTAAATACTCTTAAGAAAATGTACAGGGTAAATGACTCCTGGAGTACATTAAATTTTAAGATAAGTTAACCATCAAGCCCTTTAGGGTACAAGCTGGGCCATTTAGCTCCTGTTGCTTCTTCATCCTGCATAATAGTTCTTCAAAAAAATATTCATTAATTTAAGTGTCTTATTTGTAAAGGAAGGTATCATTGAAATAGGAGATTAAAAAGAAAATTGTCCCAGTCTTCAGGTTCCGTATAACATATTGGAAAGGAACCAAACTCTATGAAAAAATATAAATAAATAAATTTAAAATAAAAACTAGTATTTATTGAGTGTGTATTGTGTCTTGTTGAGGAGGTAGCAGTAAACAGCTTACATGGTGTCTTCTCTCAAAGAGTTCACAGTTTCCATTTAGAGAAAAGTCTATAAATACTTAAACATCACAAAGAAACTTAGAGATGTGAAAACAGCTATCATTTAACTACAGTGGAGCAGAATGAAATAAGTTCAACAGTAAAGAATGAATAAAGTGCTCTTGGGGTATCTAAGAAGGCATAAATAATTTGAGCTGAGAGAATAGGAAAACCACAAAGAAGGAAGTGGTGCCAATACAATTTTGAAGAATAGAAAAAGGAGTCAGGGCATTTGAACAGTAGGCAATTAAGTTACTGAATTTTTTATTGAATTCCAAGTTAAATATCTTGGGTTTTTTTTAACAATAAATTAAACCAGCTAATAAACAATGGCCTAATTTTTAAAGAATCAAGATTCAATACTGTATAACTAAATTCTAAAACAATTGAGTCTCTCAGAAAGGGCTGGTCCTGTAAAGACCTCTGTGGTTTCACAGATGCTTCTCACTAGGTCTCTTCTAGCTACTTCTACAGAGGAAAAATGAGTATGAAGCTTCAGAAAGATTCTGGTCTTTAATAACAGAACAGTGATTCACTTTGAGAAATCTAATTAATAAATAGCAATCTGGTTTTTCATTCCTCTTGTTTGGTTATACTTCTTGATATTTCTTAAGTACTGCTTTTCTGGGAGAGTTTCTTTTCACTATCTTTTCTTAGAAATACAGTGCAAATACTTTTCCCTCTCAGCCAGTAGCATAAATGCAGTGTGAACGCTGAGCTTCATTTCAGGGACAGTTGGTCACACTCACAGTATTAACTTTATATTCGCTAGAAAATTTCTGAAGAATTTTGTGTTAAAACTTTCCTTCTTTTGATACAAACACATCTTGTTTGCTCCTTCTTAAAAATAAGACTGCATTGAAACATCTGTCTACATACAATTCTTGTTTCCATTCTAGAGACTGATTGTTATTGGAGGGACACGAGAGAAGTCATTGAACAACCACGGGAGTGCCCTTTGTGAGCTCAAGGATACAATCCATGAACACCAAGAGGATGATGGCAAAAGAAAATTGATTGATGTATGACCTCCTATGGATTATTGTCTAGTACTGCATTTTTAACTGAAATAAGTACCAGTTGGCTTTATCCTTGAAATATGTTTTGTTTTCATTTTGTATCTCTGAAGGTTGTTCTCACCACTTCTACTAGGGTGTTACTTTGTCTTTCATTTATCTGATTTTCTATAAAAAATTATTTTACCATTTTATGACTTCATTAAATAATTAAAACTAGCTTTATGCTTCTGTTTCTTCACGTAGATTTAGAAAACTATGTTTAAACCTACTTTTTTGGGTGATTACAATCATATGTGAATGCATTTTGAGTCAGTAACATGGCTGTGGTGAATGGTTGTCCCGTTTTAATCCATTCAAAATATTTAGTATCATCACCACAACTATGCATTTGCCTTATTCGTTCTTCAGTTGTGTGTATCAAATCTAGGAGCCAAACATAAGTCAAGGTAATGATTTAAATTCTTTAGTTTATGAGTCATAAGACAGTAACAGTTAAATCTGGAATTTTCTAGAGGAAATAGAACCAAAGAACATTCAGTAATTTTGTTATAGGTCAGTCAGTTGATAGTATTTACTGAATGGTATGATTTCTCAGCCAGTCCTTTTTAATGTCTCTCATTTCCTTGGAGTATAACAACCTAATCCCTGTTTTTTAAGCTCTTAAAAATAGCATAAACCATAGAAATCATCAAACCCAACTCCTTCTTTACAAATGACTAAACTGCTTAAGAGAAGTAAAATAACTTGCCTAAAATAACAACTTTTAAGTAACGGTTATAGAATTCCAATCACAGTCTTATGACCTCAAACTGGATTGTACTGTCAATTATTCCATGCTATCTATTCATTTGTATAGCAACTCAACAAATTCCAAGTTTGGGTAAATGTAGTAATGATTTAGAGTCTGGTAGTTACTGAGTTACTGTTTAAAAAAATGTTGACAATCCTATGGTGTGTATATCCTAGGACTTAGTATGGCATTTGGTACTTGTTGCTAGTGTTCTGTCATTTGTGTGTTATCTTGTGCCTTCTGTGTGCCTATATTCTTTTAAATCTCATAAGTATTGACTTTAATGTCTTTTAGATTCAATATTCGTAAGTTGTGCCACAGTCCCTATGGGAACTAGAATAAGTTATTAGAGCTTTGCAAATGTGTTCAACTGCTGCATTCTGTTATTTTCTCTTCCACTGATGGCCTACTGCTTTAGCTGTTGCACTGTAGAAGAGCTTAAACCTCTAGGGCCCATTAGATTTAACTTGTTTACTGCATTGATATCTATATGTTAAATGACAAGAGAGTTCAGGTTATTGAATAATTTAAAATTCAGCTCTAATTGGTGTCATATGACCTGGAAAAGGCCATGGATGACGCCAGGAGCATGCTGTGAATTTCTTATAAATAATTCATAAATGAGATGTTTCATTTGCCTGGATGTCTTACTAAATGCAAGAGTTTATAAGTTATAACTGATGATATAACACCTGTAAGTATTTAGTTCATAATGCTGGAAGGTAATCTACCTTGATGATCTTCTAGCAAAATCTGCCAGGAAAGGAGAGTTAATTGCACTAGGGAGAATGAACATTTATTTGGGACAAGATTTTGGCAAACCACACAGTGCAGCTGTTGCATTACGTATTTTCTGTCAGTTTGACAACTGGTCTATGTATACCCAATGTTAAAAATGCAGCATGTCATTCTGTCCCTTAATCCACATTAACTCCACATTCTCTGGGAAATATAGTGACTTCCTCCACACACAGTAGTTTGGGTTTAGAAGTATTTATTTAGTTCTTTGAACTGCTGAATTTCCAATAAAATAAAGAGAGGAAATTTTTAAAGTTACAAAAATTTTATAAGGCTGTCAGTGGGAAAACAAAAATCATTAATAGGGTACCTTCCAGAATAGGAAAATGATTATTTACCATCAAAAGAAATGAATACCAATAAGACCCATTGATACTATTGACTATTGTACAGCAACTCATGAATGCATTGGAAGTAATAATTTCCTAAGAAATCCAAAATTAATAACAGCCTGTTGCAAAAAAATATTGCTACATTTTAGTTTACTTTCTTATGGATCTAAAGCAGAGAGATTGGCCAGTCCTATAAAGGTGGTTTATAGAAGCTTACAAAACATCACTACTTGCTGATGGTGTTTCACAAAGTAACACTGCATTTATTGCTTGTTTGCATGTGAGAACATGGGAAAATGCTGGATTACCCTAAGAATAGTAGGTAATTTTTTATGTGTTCATGTATGTGCTTACACATATGTGTGTATTTATATATGCATATATATGATCATATTACACATGATTATATTATAGGCAATATATATAATGCATCATAGCATCTTAAGATTTCAGAAAATCCTCCAGCTGAAATTTATTAATATTTAGTATTATAAAATACTTCATGTGTCTAAGCCAAGTCCCAACACCTGTTTTTTTTTTTTCTTTTCTTTTTTGGTACTGGGGATTAAACCCAGCAATGCATAACCGCTGACCCACATCCCCAGCCTTTTTTAATATTTTATTTAGAGATAGGGCCTCACTGAGTTGCTTAGGGCCTCACTAAGTTGCTGAGGCTGTCTTTGAACACATGGATCCTCCTGCCTCCTCAGCCTCCTGAGCCACTGGGATTATAGCACTGCTCCTCACACTTGTTCTTTTCTCAGTGGGGTTTTTCCATCTAGTCATTAGTCTGTGCTACCCAAGTTAAAAGATTATTCTCCAATTCTGACATAAGTTAAAAAATGCCTGCATTTTCTTTTGTGACATGTCATAGAATGCAATGACCAAGATTTCAAGACAAATCCAAACATGCTACTGCTGTAAATGCAGTTATTTTATCTATAGTGATTCCAACTGTTTTATCTGTTGGGATCTATAAATCATCTTTTGGCCTAAACTTTTTTTTAATTGTAGTTTTTCTATCTTTATGTGTTTCTTTGCATGCTTTTCTGCTAAATATCATTCTCATTTTTGATTAAGCACCCAATTCAGCATATATTCATTACAGAGAAAACCTGTAAATGATATGTATGTCAAGTCATACTGCTTAGTTTTCTTATTGGATTTTGAGTGTATCTTAGCGTATACAAATATGTAATTGGGAGAACATTCAATGTAGTTGTCAAGTTCAGTTGACAACAGCTGGCCAAATCTAGCCCACTGTATGTGTTTTTACAACTCATGAGCTTTACATTAGGATGTAGGAAGAGAGAATAATGTTTCATAGAATGGGAAAATCACATGAAACTTAAATTTCATTGTTCATAAATAAGGTTTTACTAGAATACATCTAGATACATTCATTCATGTATTATCTTGTACTTTTGCATCATAAAAGCAGAGCCAGGTAGTAGTGACAAGGACTGTATGTATGGCCTGCAAGGCTTAAAATATGTACTGTTTGTCCCTTTCTCAAAAAAGTTTTCTGGCTTCTGTTGTATAGTCTTAAAAAAAAAAAAAAAAAAAAAAACAAAACAGCTACATACAGCAGCATAGATTAATTTAACAAATATAATGTTGGGTTAAAGATGCCACACACAAAAGAATATATATCATGTGGTTTCGTTTATACTTAAAAAATAAACAGATAAAACTGAACTCTGGTGTGGATATCTAATCAGAGAAGAATTGAAGCAAAGAAATTAATCAGGTAAAACTTAGTATACTCATTCCCTTTGGCAGGAGGGATAGAACAGCCATGAAAGGTCTCCCTGCAACAGTGTTTAAGTTCTTGGATAATGGTTATGTGGGCATCATTTTGTGATCATTAACTGAAGGAGACATTAAAGAAGTGGTTTTTTTTTTTTTTTTTTTTTTTTTTTTTTTAAGTGATAACATGGAGTAATGGAAGAGAGCAGGATTTGTAGTGAGACATTACCTTCCAGAATCACTGGTCTGATAAACATCCTGCACAACAAATAGAAATTAACCCCTCAAGTGATAAAAATTTCTCCAGAGCTATCTCACAGAACCAGAACTGAAATAATGATCAGCCAGAACATAGTTTGACCAAAATTGTTTAATTATGCAGACCTCTCACCCTTGCCCCAATTTTTCCTCCATTTAAGCCTAAAAATCCTGCTGAAATGTTGGATCTCATTTTCCCTTCCCATTGTGGCCATGTTGGTGAAGGTTTTCTTTCCTGCATTTCACTGAAAACTTTTCTGTTTAGTTTTTTGGAGCAAATGGGTAGGTAGACCTGGTTTTTTGGAACTGCTAGAGTTAGAATTCTGGTAACAACAGAAGCAATTCAAAAATTATGCTGAATTGAAGAAACCATGTATTAAAAAGTGTGTATTATTTGGAAATTGTGCCTCAATTTTTAAAAATTCATGTATGATTTTCTAAATTAGAAATTTGCTATCTAAGTTAATATTATGTATCTGGGGTTGTAGAGGTGGGGTTGTGGATCAGTGGTAGAGTACTTGCCTAGCACAGTGAGGCACAGGATTCGATCCTCAGCACTGCATAAAGATAAGTAAATAAAGATATTGTGTCCATCTGCAACTAAAAAATATTTTTATTCTTAAAATTATGTATCTAAATGTTTCATATTAAATCTCTGTGCTAGAAGAAGCAGTTTAGGACTTTTCATTAGTTTAAGTCTTAATTAAGAAAAATTGTATTTGTAAATATCCCAAAGTAGTCATGGATCAGTTCTAGAAAAAAAACCCGAACCTGGCTCATTCAAGCCTGTTGTTACTCTCATGTGTCCCAGAGGCAATGTCTATCTTCAACTCCACTAATAAGATAGCTTAATTTATTAAATTTAGACTCTAGCAGAGACTTTTTTAATGTCTTTTCTCTTTCTCCTGCTAATTAACTAATTCAGGCTAGTCATGGATTCTAAATTTTCTTCAGTTACTGTGAACCATAACCCAATTTGAATTTTTTCCTAAGTTTATATAAACAGCCATGCTTACTGAGCATGTACTATATACAAGCCCCAATACTGTGTATATAGAGATATAAATCTAGCTCCTGCCTTCAAAAGTTATTGAGACAGAGAAGTAAATGACTCTGAAACATACTAAAGCTTAAGAATCATTTACCCTCAGGCTGAGTTTTGCTCTCCCTGATAGAACAAGCTTAAGGCTAAAATATAGGAAAAGCTTACTCTCTTGACCTGTCAGCAGTAATTTGCAACTGCATCTTTTCTGTCCTACTATATCCTGTTGAACAGCTTAATTGAGAAATCACTTATGTTTGTAATTGAAATTAACTATGGTTTATATTTAAATAACGGTTTTTGTTTAGAATTATATATTGTTGAAAGTGGTTGGTTTTATCTGTGTTTCGTAAAGGTATTTATAAAAACTCATCACATTTCTAGCAGTAACATCCTATTCAGTATAAGGCAAAATGTTTTACATCAAATCCCATTCTGTATAATGGCCAATCAAAGGGTATTTAAGGTGGCTGAATGGATTTCTTGGCTCAGTATTCAAAAGTAAACATTTTTAGACATTAAACTTAATGCTTTTCCCTTTTCTCAAAGTTGAGTTTATGTAACCTTCATTATTTGCAACTCTTAAAATCATCAAAGTTCTTTCTTAAGCAGCATGTAGCAACACTATATTATTTTCATCCTTATATGGATTTTCTGATATGTAGAAGGTTGGTTGAAAACCGATATAGTTTTCTGGCACATATCTGCTTAGCTATAAGAATGCTATCATTTAATTTTTAAAAAAATTATTTTTTGAGTTATAGATGGACACAATACCTTTATTTTTTTTATGTGGTGCTGAGAATTGCCTCGAACATGAGAGGCAAGCACTCTTCCGCTGAGCCACAACCCCAGCCCCAAGAAATACTATCATTTAGTTTTTAAGAAGATAAAACAAGAGATTTGTTTACATGAACATGTATCATTGATTTTTGAAAGACCAAAAGAAAAGAAATAACTTATTTTATCATGCTTTTATTTGACAAGAGACATTGTTTTTCTTTTTTAGGTAACCAATAGGAAAAGTACTCCCCGGTCTTCATCTGTAGAACTGGATGGTTCCTACTTGAGTGTTGCCAAACCACAAACTTGCAGTCAAACCAAGCGAAGGCCGAAGTCTGCAAACCAAGACTCAGCTTCAGAATCTCATATGGAATATAGGAACAATTCTTTGAAACCAGTAACCTTTTATCATCCCAAAGAGAATCCAGACAGGGTGTCATCAGAGACCAGAATATGTAACTATGAATCTCCGGGGAGAAAACCAGTGGATACAGCACCATCAGAGAAACCTCCACCAGAAGAACTGAAGATGAAGGAATGTCTACATATTAAGCCTACTTCGTCTAGTCAGTGTTGTGGTCACAGATCTTCTGAAAATGAAGATCATGTGCATGAGAGCCATCCTACAAGCATAGTGTCTCAATGTTCCAAGACAGATCCAGAATCATGCAGTTATTGTGGGATTTCTTGGGGATCTCTCATGCATGGTGGAGGGGCTCTGCAACCCAGTGAAACTGATGTCAAAAAGCAACTCTCAGAAGATAGAAGGAAACAACTGATGCTTCAGAAAATGGAGCTGGAAATTGAAAAGGAGCGTCTTCAGCATCTGCTGGCTCAGCAAGAGACAAAACTTCTCCTAAAACAGCAGCAGCTTCACCAGTCTCGACTAGATTACAATTGGTGAGTCCTGCCTATTCTTTTTAACAATGTCTATAGTTTGGAAAACACATATAAAGTAGTTGGTATATTACTTCAGCAGATGTGTAGGAACAGAAATTCTTCCAGCTCTTGGCTTGGTCAAAATGAATCATGACTATGCCTACAAAGTAAATTCCTGTCTTCTGTGAAAGACAAGAACTTTGTCTTCTAAAATTTTAGATTAGAAGAACTACCTCCGAGCAGTCCAGTGTAACTTGGTGGATTTCAAAGATAATATTTTTAAATGATACTACCATTGTACAGAATTGATGTCAACTCTTAGGTATTAAGTAAAAACTTGAAATTTCAGGTATGGAATCAGATTGTGAAGAAGTTTTATTAGCTGTCATCATTGCATATTTATGTCTATCTGCCATTATATAAATATATGTAACAAATGATAGGAACCTTCTAAGTTTAACCCTTTCTGGTCATGAAGAAAAACCTGTTTAATAACTGATTCTTATAAACCTATTCACATTTAAACTGTTATTTTAACAGTTCTTTCGTAAAAACAGTGTCAAAGCTAAATTGCTATTCTAATACTATATAGTGGTCAAAATAGTTTCATAGCAGAATCATAAAATTTGCTTAATTTATTCAAGAAAAATAGTAACAAATCATACAATTTTATTTAAAACAATAGAATATAGTATTCATACTTTTTAAAAGTAAAAAATTGCAAGTTTTCATAGGGAAGTGCTTTTTTGTCTCTGCCATTTCCTTCTTGGTCAAATTGCCCATTTCCCCTTGTACACATTCTTACTAGATACATGCATCACAGACACAGTGACAGTGTTATTTTCTGTTACTTCTTAGGGTTGATTTTCTTTCACTTACAGATTATGCCTAATATTTGTAAAATTTTAATTGCTTTGAGAATCCTGGTATTTTTCCTCTTAATGTAATACCTACTTTTCTGGGACATACACGTTATCCTCCTCTTTCTTTTTCCCCTTTATTGAAGAGACCTGGAAGCTTTCAAAGTAAATGAAAATGAAGGCTTTTACAGGATTGTCACCAAAGACTGCAGTTGCTTCATTTTTATGATCCCAATCCCTAATCCTCCCCTTAGTGTAGGCTATCCTGGGAACTTAATTTAAGAAGCATTCATTGAATGTCTGGAATATGTGAAGTATTGTTGTAGATGCTAGGATAAGAAATGATTCAAGTTTGGTCTTTATTTTGAAGAAAGTACAGTCTAGCAGGGAAAAATGAATAATATTAGAATAGGCATCCTTTTCATTTGTGTAGCATTGTATATTCAGATAATACTGGATAATGATAATATAGTCTATATTGTTCTGTACTATCCTAGCTTATATAAGAGATCTAGGAAGCACAGCTTTTAAGCAAGTTTTATATATGTATAAATTGTAAAATGTATACATATTCATATATATATTTTTAAACTTTATTTCATAGTAAGTATTGAGTCACAGGAAGTTGCAAAAAACAGCACAGAAAATTCCCATGGATCTTTCACCCAGATTTCCCCATTGGCTATGTCTAGCATAAGTATAATACAATATTAAAACTGCTAAATTAACATCGATACAATGCATGTTTGTATTTTTATATATGCCATTTTACCACATGTGTAGATATGTAAAGCCATCACTACAATTAAAGAGCAGACATATTTTGTCACCATGAAGATGGCCTTTCCTACTACTCACCATTTGTATTTCTTCTTCTGAGAAATTTCTGTACAGTTCCTTTATTCATTTATTGATTGAGTTATTTGTGTTTTTATTTTTGTTTTTATGGTTTTTTTAGTTCTTTATATTTCATAGAAATTAACACTGTATTTGAGGTGCAGGTGACAAAGATTTTCTCTCATTCTGTAGGCTCTCTTTTCACGTTCTTGATTGTTTTCTTTGCTGTGAAAAAACCATGTTAGTTTGATGCCACGCCATTTATTAATTATTAATTTTACTTCTTGTGCTTCAAGAGTCTTATTGAAGAAGTCAGTTTCTGAGCCAAAATGTTGGAGTATCAGACCTACATTTTCTTCTAGGGTTTCTGGTCTAAATTTCTAGGTCTTTGATCTAGTTTTAGTTTTGTACAGGGTGAGATTCAGAGGTTCAATTTCATTTCTATTATATATGGATTTCCAGTTTTCCCAGTACTGTTTGGTGAATAGCCTATCTTTTCTCCAATGTATATTTATGATGCCTTTGTCTAATATAAGATAATTGTATTTATGTGGGTATGTCTCTGAGTCTTCTATTCTGTTCCATTGGTCTTCAATTCTATTTTTGTGCCAATACTTTTTTGTTAGTACAGCTCTGTAGTATAATTTAAAGTCTGGTATTATATTATGGTGTCTCCTACTTTTTTTTTTTTCTTGCTGAGGATTGCTTTGGCTATTCTGAGCTTTATCCAGATGAATTTTATGGTTGCATTTTCTACCTTTATGAAGAACATCATTGGAATTTTGGTGGGAATTGCATTATATCTGTATAGCATTTTTGGTAACATGGCCATTTAACAAAATTAATTCTACCTACCCAAGAACACTGGAGATCTTTTAATTTTCTAAGGTCTTTTTCAATTTCTTTCTTTAGAGTTCTGTAGTTTTCATTGTTAGGGTCCTTCACTTTTTTTGTTAGATTGATTCCCAAGTATATTATTTTCTTTTAGGCTATTGTGAATGAGATGGTTTTGCTGATTTTTTTTTCAGCTGCTTTGTCATTGGATTATAGGAACACAGATGATTTCTGGGTGTTAATTTTGTGTCCTGCTACCTTTCTGAATTTTTGAGTTCTAGAAGTTTTCTGGTGGAGTTTTTTTTTTGAGTTTTCTAAATATAGAAACATGTCACAGGCAAACAGAGATAGTTTGATCTCTTCTTTTCCTATACCTTTAATTTTTTTCTTTTGTCTAATTGCTCTGGCTACAGTTTCCAGGATATCCCTGTCTTTGTTTCTATTTTTAAAGAAAATGCTTCTAGTTTTTCTCCATTTAGAATGATGTTGGCCTTGGGTATGTTTAGTTATGTTCCTACTCTCCCTAGTTTTTTTAGTGTTTTGAATATAAATAGGTGCTATATTTTGTCAATTGCTTTTTCTACATATATTGAGATAATAATGTGATTATTTTCTTTAAGTCTGTGTATGTGATGAATTACATTTATTGATTTTTCATATGTTGAATCAAACTTGGATTCTTGGGTTGAAACCACCTTGATCATGGTGCATTATCTTTTTAATGTGTTTTTGTATGTAATTTTCCCATATTTTATTCAGAATTTTTACATCTGTGTTCATTAAGGACATTGTTCTGAAGTTTTGTTTCCTTGATGTCTATGTCTGATTTTGTTATCAGGGTGATACTAGCTTCATAGAATGTGTTTGGAAGACTTCCCTTCTTTTTTGTTTTTTGGAGTAATTTGAAGAGGATTGGTATTCTTCTTTAAAGGTTTGGTAGAACTCTAATGAGAATCCTTCTGGTCCTGGGCTTGTCTTCTTTGGTAGGCTTTTGATAATTGCTTCAATTTCCTTTCTTAAAAATTAGTCTGTTTAAATTTTCTATATCCTCTTGGTTCAATTTGAGTAGGTCATATGTCTTTAGGAATTTGTCCATGACTTCAAGATTTTCTACCTTAATGGAGTATAAATTTTCAAAATAATTTCTTGCTGTCCTCTGTATTTCAGTATGTCTATGGTGATATTTCCTTTTTTCATCACAGATTTTAGCAATTTAAGTTTTTTCTCTTTTGATTAGCTTGGCTAAGGGTTTACCAGTTTTGATAATTCTTTCAAAGAACCAACTTTTTCTTTCATTGATTTTTTTGAATTTTTTAATCTCAATTTCATTGAAGCTTTGATTTTAATTATTTTCTGTCTTATTGATTTTGGTGTTGGTTTGTTGTTACTTTTCTAAGGCCTTGAGATATAATGATAGATTATTTACCTGCTATCTTTTTATTCTTTTAATGTATGAGCTCAATGATATGAACTTTCCTCTTAGAATTGCCTTCATAGTGTCCCAGAGATTTTGATATATTATATCTATGTTCTCATTTGCTCCTTTTTTTTAAATTTCACCCCTGATTTCATCTGCTATTCATTCATCATTCAATAGTGGATTCTATGTTATAGTTAATTTCATTCCATTATGGTCTGATAGACTGTACGGTATTATCTCTGTTTTTTTGTATTTGCAAATAGTTGCTTGTGGCCTAAGATATGGTCTATTTTAGAAAATATTCCATGTGCTGCTGAGAAAAATGAGTATTTAGTCATTGATGGATGAAATACTCTATATATGTCTGTTAAGTTTAAATTATTAATTGTATATTTTAGTTCTGTAGCTTCTTTATTAACTTTTTTTGTGTGTATGTGGTGCTGGGGTTTGAACCCAGGGTCTTGTGCAAGTGAAGCAAGTACTCTGCCAACTGAGCTATTTCCCCAGCCCTTTATTAAGTTTTTGTTTGGGAGATCTAGCTAGTTTATGTGAGGCATGTTAAAGTCACCCAGTATTATTGTGTTATGGTCTATTTGATTCTTGATATGGAGAAGGGTTTGTTTGAAATACGGAGATGCTCCATTGTTTGGGGTATAAGTATTTACAAAATTGTTATTTTCTGTTGTTGTGTGATTCACTTAAGCACTATGAAATGACCTTCTTTGTCTCTTCTGATTAACTTTGGCTTGAAGTCAACTTTATCTTATGTGGGAATAGATACTTCCGCTTATTTACAAGATCCATCTCAATGATATGTTTTTCCCATTGTGTCCTAATTCTTTTCAGAGATTTTTCTGGGTGTTTTGTTTTGTGTTGTTTCAAGAGTGTTCAGAAGTGTTTTTTTGAAACATTCCTATTATGTATGTTTTAATATTAGATAATTCCAACATTTGTATCATCTTGGTGCTGGCTTCTGATGATAGTTTTTTCTTACACAGTAAGATTTTCTTCATATGCTGAGTGATTTTCAATTGCTTTTGGAATGAGATATTCTGAGTTTTACTCAGATATTCCATTTTAGCAGGAAGATCTCTGACACTACTATAGCAGAAGGGTTGGATGCCTTGTTAGAGCTAGTGGAAAATGGGAAAATAGCCTCTCACTTGTCCTTTGTTTGGAATAAGGGAAGTGAGGCTACAGTTTTTCCCATGATTTTTGGGCTGGAGTAGGGTACTTAGTGTTTTGAAGTTTTTTTTGCCTTGTAGGACTACCTCTTTCTTGATTCTCTGATAAGAGAGGGCAGGCTTCTGGTGCCTCCCCTCCTGCTCTCTCTTTTCCTCCAGGCCTTTGGAGTTCTCTGGTGAGAGAGGGCAAGCTTTTTCTCTCTCTTCTTCTTCTTTGGAGTTTCTGCGTTGTCAACTTTTCTAATATCCAAGGTGTATGAGGCAAAAAGAAAGCCCTAGAAACTCATATTGTTCCTCTAGATCTGGTCTACTTTTTCTGCTTACCTTTTAAAGTCTTATTACAAGATCCATCTCAATGATATGTTTTTCCCATTGTGTCCTATTTCTTTTCAGAGATTTTTATTTCAATATGACGTCTAGGTGTTTTAGTTTCAGGTGTAGGGAGAAGTATATTTACTTCTGTTCCAGACCTGGAATTCCCTAGAGATTTTAGTGAATAAGACAGCTGTAAATGTGTAAACATTCAGTGCATTCAATGGGTCAAATGATTTCTAATTTTCTTCCAATTTCATTCATCCAGTAACTCATAGGACTCAGATTTCATCAACTATATTTCATTTTCTATTCAAAAATGAGCAAAGTGAGCAAAATACTTTGCAAAGTAAAATTATCAGGAAGGTCTACAATATAAGTCTCCTAATAAGAGGAGAATGCCTATTTTCTGTCATTAGCCTTGAAATTTGTTACTTTTTTAAAAACTCTTAAAATTTATACTTATCTGAAAAACAACTCAACTGAGCTCGTTCAAGTTCCTTCTTGGGTTCAGATCTCTTTATGCTAATATCCTTTTAATTTGTTTGTGTCTTATGTTCTGCCGAGTTCCCCTCCTTGAAATGGCTGTTATTTGACTTTAGTGCATTATCCTGGATAGATTGAAATTACCTTTGGAAGGCATTATTTACTTTCAAGCTTTAGGAAACCCCTGGGTATTCCTTTGGGACATTTTCAGTCTTCTTGGGAAGTTCTTGTGATCCTAAATATTTATAAACCATCAGACGGTGTCCATTTGTAATACTGGCCGTCCATAGAATTGGTCAGCCTAGTTTCTGGGGCCTTAGACATCTTTTAAAGAGTTTTTGTGACTCTTTGCAAGTCTTGGCCATCATAGTTCTGCCATTTCATTTGTCCTTTAAAGCTCTAGTCATAAAACAAAATTCCCTCCATCAAGAAATGAGTGAGATGCCCAGATAAGCCAAAACTCAGAGCATTTTTAATTCCATGGCTTTCATCTCTCATTCCTTTGCTTAACTTTTGCCCTGAAAGTAAGCTGGTCTTCTGTTGTGAACTGGTACAGTGCAGAACTAGGAGCCTAAATTTATCCATTTAACTAATCAGTATCACAATTCATATTTCTAGGCTGAGAGTTGCCCTACTCTCTGGCCTACTTTTTAGATTTACATAATTTTATCACTCACGATTTATCTGATATTCAACTTTCTGCACATTAGTATCCTATACCAAGAATATCTATCTCAAACGAATCCTCCTAAGACATTGCCTTTATGGTACCACTTCTGGATTTTAAAAACCCATAAGAATTTCCTACTGGATTATAATATCTATTCAAACTTGTGTGCAAAACTTTTTATAATCTGTAATCACCTCTCTCCCCATTTGCCCCACTTGTCCTGAGATATAATTTTCACCAAAGGTAAGTTTTATCTCCTTGAACTGTTCCCAACATACTATTTATATTTCTTCCTCAAACCATACCTTTTCTTCTGATTTAAATATACTTTGCTCTTTTACATTTATCTACTCCTTATCTATTCATTACAGCACAGTTAAAACCCCTCTACTTAAAATTTTTAGGTCTAGTTTCTTTCTTACCTAAGTTATTGCACATATATAAAATGGACCCATTATTGTTTGATGTGAAATGTAGTTCTATAATTCATTTTAATTCCCCTTCTTTAAGCAAACATTTACTAATCCCCCTATTCAATACAAAACTATATGAGAGGAGTATCAAATCAGCAACCCTGGTCTTGACTCTCAGTATACATAAAATAATCCTACTTTCTAATTTATACATAATTTGAAATTTTATATATTAAAAAACCTCACTTTAATAAAATTACTAAAGTAATACTTGCCATGCACAAGCATTGTTTATGGTGCTCACAATGCTCAGGAATAATATTGGGAAACAATCTATAATTACTGTCAAGTAAGTAGTATAGAATTCAGAATTTGGGGATGAACCTGTCATATTGGAATAACACTTAAGCATGTTATTAATATTTACTTAAACTCTACTTAACAATTCATTCTGCTATCTTGATATTACACAATGGTCAATAAGAGCTTTCAAAATCTTTATGAGCCCTTTCTAGACTGATCTGAGAGGATTTATCCAGAATAGTGTTTATCACATGCCAAGAACCACCTTAAATCCTTTTTGGAGCAAAGTAGTCAATGTATTATGAATAAAAATTAAGGCTAATTATAGATATTTAGTCCAACACTGCAGTGCACATTTATAATCTCAGGTTCTCAGGAGGCTGAGGCAGAAAGACCACAAGTTCAAGGCCAGCCAAGGCAACTTAGCAGTACCCTGTTTTAAAAAAAAGAGCTGGGGATGTAGCTCAGTGGTAGAGTACTTGCCTATGTTGTGTGGGCTCAATCCCCAATATCACAAAAAAATTAATAATTATCATTGTTTCCTACTCTTATAATATTCTTGAGTATATGTACTTTATACCTAATTATGATTTAAAAATATGCCTTTACCATTTAAAATGTGTTACCTTAGATGAGTTATGTGTCTGTGCCTTGCTTTAGCAATCTGTAAATATAGAGTAATAAATAACTACTTCATAGTATATTCGTAAGGATCAGCGCAACAGTATATGGAAAGTGCATTCCTTCAATGGTGTCTTATATCTTCAACATCATAATTTCTACCACTGCTGCCAACACTGCTCTGACTGCTTCTATTGCTATTATTTTTTCACTCTGTTCTCATAATTGCCTGATTTTTAAAATTTTAAATTTGCATTTGACCTATCTACGTCTGTGTCACTACCAAATATTAGTCTCAGTTGTCCCAAATAAACAATAAGTTCCTGAGGGTGATTAATCTTTATAATCTCTTTGTTTATTTTTATGTATAGATAGCTACAATTATAAGAATTATAAGAAAATGATGATACCATATGAATGGTGTTTTTACCTCTTCATGGTGTGTGATTTTATAGTTAAAGAATATACTTATACAAAGAACCAGAAAACATTTCTACAAAACAGAGAATGGGTAGTGTCACATATTTGGTATTAGTAATTGACATCACTTTTGTGCTGATTTCAACAGCTTTGCCTTCTCAGAACATGTGAGTATGGGATTTTGGTGTCTTCTAATTCTTATTTGTCTGTGGCCCAGAGAAACTATTTAGTCAGTGAGCTGTAGATCCAGCTCTTTGACATGTGACTGTTAGAAGTGGGCACCTCCCACATAATATTGGACATAATTAATGGTACTTAAGTTACTAGAATTCCTGTTTAGACTTTAGTGACCAAAATACACTAAGCAATAAATAGAGTGAGTCTTTAAATTTCTAGAGAATAGATTCAAAGTACTCCAAAAGCATCTATAATTTTGACTTTTTAAATTATATCATAAACAATTCTCTTATAAATAAAGAGAACAAAATCAATTTGTGCTTATTTATGTATGTATGTTTAGTAATTATCCATTTGTTTGTTAGTGGTGTGGGGGAATTGATCCCAGGGCCTTGCACATGCTGTGAACCTGCTGCAGCTATACATCCAGTCTACCCATTTATTTTTGACAAAGGTTTAATTTGAAAATGATTGCTGGGAAGCTGCGGATCTAGTTGGAAGAGCGTAGTTTTCCAGGGATTATCAGTTAGCCTCTCCGGCTCCTCAGGATTAGAAATTCTCTTAATTTATTTTTACAGGTTAAGAACTCAAGCTGTATTTAAGTCTACAAAACTGGTTCCTGACAAAGAATTTACTAAACCCCAAGAGCCCAATCTGGATATGAATGGGAGTGATCCTGGACCAAGGTAAAAAGAGCTGGGTGAAGGCAAGAATACTAAGGACTTAGATATTTAGAATATGTTTGGCATCAAATTGTAGCTTAATATTCATTTTTATTATTTTTGACCAAATTAATAATTGACATAAAATTTTTTGAAAAATGTGAAGAAAATAAAAATTCACTCATTATCTTTGAGCCCTTTCTCCTATTTTTCTTTATATTATTTATATTCCATATTAAGTAATAGGGACTATGCTTATATAGATTTTTGTTTACTTTTTCATACATTTTTTATCTCATTAAATATTTTGTGAAAATATATTCATTCATAGCCGGGTGTGGTGGCACACGCCTATAATCCCAGCAGCGTAGGAGGCTGAGGCAAGAGGATCATGAGTTCAAAGCCAGCCTCAGCAGGCCAGAGAGTAGGGCAACTCTCAGCCTAAGCAACTCAGTAAGACCCTGTCTCTAAATTTTAAAAAAAAAGTCTCTCTATTTTTTTTTCATTCATTCATTCAACAAATATTTAACATGTGGCAATTATGCCCCAATTAGCCTGATATTCCATAATATAGAATTTTGCTATTATAAATAATTTCTTAAAGAATATTTCTCTTGAGTTTTTTTTACTTTATTTCTTCCTATTTCTGTGGCATAGACATCTATAAGTGCAATTAATAACTAAAACATATATGAAAATATGTAAGATTGTAGATTCATATTGCCCAATTGTTTTCTATAAAAGTTAATTCCATTTATGCCCTCAAGGAAATGTTTAAGAATTCTCACTTTATGAAATTTTAGGTATTTGAGGCCATTGTTTTTTTTTTCTCTCTATTCTCTTTCTTCTCTCCTTTTAGTATTCCAACTATTGTATATAGTAAACCTGTAGATATTATTTCATAGGTGCCTGATAACTGCTAATTTTTAAAAATCTTTGTTTTTGTTCTTCATATTGAATAATTACTATCAACTTATCCTCAAGTTTTATCTGTTACTTTCAATCTGTTGTTAAACCCTAAGGGTTTTTTTTTTTTTTTAAGTTTTTGTCGTGTATTTCACTTCTGAAATTTTCATTTGGATTTTTGTTATGATTTTATTTCTCTGATGAGATTTTCTAATTTATTCATCACAAGCATATTTTTTCTTATTTTCTTGAGTATGGTTATAATTCCTTTCAAGTGCTTGTCTGCTACTTTTAACACTTGAGTCATCTTGGGGTTTATGTTGTCTTCCCTGAGTATTAATCATGTTTTCCTGGTTTTTTATATGTCTAGTAATTTTAAATTTCTTATGGTCATTGTGAATTGCTCTGAAATTTAGTTATATTCCTCTGAACAGTGTTGACTTCTTTGTGATAACAGGCAGTTAACTTGCTTGGACTCAAACTCCAAACCACAGAGGCCAGCCTGGAGGGTAGGTCCATTGGACTGGGCTGGGCTGAATCCTGGGACCATGGGAGCTGTCTGCAAGAGGCAAGCCTGGAGACTACAGCTGCTGGGACCAGTCTAGAGGCTGGATCCACAGATTAGCCTGTTGACTTGGGCTGCAGGGGCTGGCCAGGTGGTCCGGCAGGCCTAAAACCTGAAGCCATTTGGTCTAGCATAGTGCTAGCTGTGTGAGCCTGAGTCTGTAGAGGCTGACTTGGTACTGGGGCAGCCCCTAAATCAGAGCTAGAAGGGAACAGCCTGGCACTGGGACTCACCCAGAGCCTGGGGCCTTTGAAGTGAGCTAGTGGTGAAGTGGGCCTAGGGAAGAAATTCAAATTTGCCAAGCAGGCCTGGAGTCTGAGACAGAAAGATCCTACCTGGTGCCAAGCAGGGCCTTGCTGCCTGGTGTCTGGGGCCATGTGCATCTATCTGCCTAACACTGGTTTTACAGATGCAGACTTGGTTTGGAGATCTGGAACAAAGTCTGATGCTCACTTCTCTTTTCTTCTTCCTTATGGAAGGTCTCTTCTCACTGTACTGCCTGGAGTTAGGGGAGGACTGATAGCAGTAGTATAAAACTGTCCTTCCTGCCCTCTTCAATACATCTTGCTTCTGTGGAATAAATGGATGCTATACTCTCTCACCTGCTTTTCTTAGCTCTTGCGAAGATTTCATGTTGGAGAGTTGTTCACATTGATTTTTTTAAAATTTTTTTTGCAGTTGTAGATGGACAGAATGCCCCTATTTTATGCGTTCATTTTTATGTGGTGCTGAGGATCGAAGCCAGTGCCTTGCGCATACTAGGCAAGCAGTCTGCGCACTGAACTACAGCTCCAGCCCGTTTACATTGATTATTTTCAGTGAGAAGCAAGCACTTGGAAGTTCTATTTTGGCATGTTGCTGATATCCTCCTTCAACAAACAGTTTTAACTATTTTAGATGTTACCTATTTTTTTTTACTTCAAACTTATAGAATCATGAAGCATTGACATTTTGCTGTGGAAGATGATTTAGCCCTCACCAATAACCATTTAATGTCTCCTTTTCTTCCTTTTTTCTTTCTTCCCTCTGGGACATCTCTCCCTGTGTTTTTCTGTCTCTACTTTCTCCCACTCCCCCTCTCTTTAATAACACATCCAAACACACTATTTCCTTCCATCTGTCCTCTCAATATGTCTATATCAAAATAGTTTTAAGACTGTAAATGCGGTATGCATAGCTAAACCTTGTACTTTATAATTACTAAATTTAATTTCTATACAATAAATTATTTTCTCTGGAGTTTAAAAATGTCTATTTAGCACAGAAAAACAAATATTGCATGATCTCATTTACTTGTGAACTTTAAAGAAATCAAATTCAGCCGGCTTGGTGGCACATGCCTGTAATTCAGCTCTAGAAGCTGAAGCAAGAAGATTACAAGTTCAAAGCCAACCTCAGCAACTTAGTGAGGTCCTAAGCAACTTAGTGAGATCCTGTCTCAAAATAAAAAATTTAAAAAGGGATGGGGATGTGGCTTAATGGTTAAGCACCCCTGGGATCAACTTCTGGTACCAAAAAATAGTCAAATTCAAAGAAGCAAAAAGTAGAGTGGTGATTGCCAAAAGGGCCAGGAGGGTTGGGGGAATGGAAAGATATTGGTCAGAGTACCAAGTTTCATTTAGCCAGGATGAATAAGTTCTGGAGGTCTATACAGCATGATGATTATAGCGAACAATGTATTGTGCTTTTGAAAATTGGTGAGAGTAGATCTTAAGTATTCTTACCTAAAATGAGTATATGAGATGATGGATACATTAAATAGCTTGATTTAATAAGTTCACAATGTATACATATATCAAAACATTGTATTGTATATCATGAACATATATAATGTCAATTTTTTAAATTTTTAATACAATAAAAATGTCCCATTTAATTTTCTATGAATTCATTCATTACTCATTCACTCAAATATTTATAGAGTATCCACCATGTTTTAGACTTGGAGAAAAAAGCAGTGTATAAACAGACAAAAATTCCTGGCCTTTTAAAACAGACATTCTCATATCTACTCATTCTCACCAAGAAAATATAAATTTCTTAATATATTCAGTCACATCAATTATTCTATCATATCTCTTCATTTCTTTCATATGTTGCTTCCCCCCTCCTTTCATCATTTTTTTTTAAAGATATCCTTCCTTAAGCCAAATAAGACAAACTCAGGAAGTCAAGGGAAGTATGTTTTTTTCTCATATGTGGAAGCTAGTTAGTAAAAAAAAAAAAGTGGGGCAGATCTCATGATAATAGAAGGGAGATTTGTAGAATGGGGAGGGGGGTTGTATGAGGTACTAAGAACCAAATTGTATTTTATTATATTATATGCATGAATAGATGTATAACAATGAATTTCACTATTATGTATAATTATAATGCACTAATAAAAAATAGACTTGGTTATTTTCTAGGCTTGCTGTCTAGTGATGTCATTCTGATATTTCCTTATTCATCATCCTGGACATTTTCTTTACTTTTCTGTATTATACATTATATTTTCTTTTTTCTAGATTACATATTATCCTCTTTTTTGTTAATACTCCTTCATCTTACTGAAACATATCCTTTAATACCTTACTGAAAAGGAGTACAGAAGCAATAATTTTTTGAGATGTCATATCTCTAAAAAATATCTTAAGGCTTTCTTCATGTTTAATTTATAGTTTAACTCTTTATAGAATTCTGAGTTGGTAATTATTTTTCCTCAGAATGGATTAACGGTTGTCTTTCATTATCTTCTAGTTTCTAGTGTTGCCATTAAAATTTTAATTTTTAATCTCTGTGTGTGTATTTGTGTATATAAGACCTATGCTCTGTGAAAACTATTTGTATCTGAATTCCTTTAAAAAGAATGCTGGCTGGGACTGTAGCTCAGTGGTAAAGTGCTTGCCTCGAATATGTGAAACACTGGGTTCCATCCGCAGCACCACATAAAAATAAATAAAGGTACTGTATGTTCATCTACAACTAAATAAATATTTTTTAAAAATGAATGCTGCTGTGCATTAAAATTGGGCCTTTTTCATTCAGTATACTGCACAATCAGTGGACTCTTTCAATGAAGAAACTTCCTTCAGTTTAGGGAAATTTTCTTTGTCACTCTCTCCAACCTCACTTTTTATAATGCTTCCTCCCAGAACTCCTCACATTCAGATGTTGAATCTCTCAGAATCATTTCATTTTCTTATTTTTCTCTCCTTTCATATTTGTCTTTTTTCCTAGTTCCTAAGATTTCCTGAACTTTATCTTTCAGTGCTTCTATTGAATTTTATTACTGCTTTAATGATTAACTTCCAAGGACAACTTACTCTATGAATGTTCCATTCTTGTTTTGTATGTATGTTTTGTATATATGATATTTTGTCTTACCTTAGAGGATATTTATAATAATTTTTGAAGTTTCTTTTGTTTTTAGAGCATTCTTTCTGTTTTCACCAAATTCAATTTTCTTTTTCCCACAAATGTTTGATAATTCATTTATATTTATGAGCAAAACAGTAAAAGGCTATTGAAAGCTCTGAGTATATATAAGCAGGCTTTCTCAACTAATGGACTTCATTGTGATCAGGTAGAAACCTGGCGACCCCTTACCCCTTGCCCTTAGGTCCCTTCTTTTGGGTGGGCAGTTCTCCTATCAGTAAATTTTATGCCTGGGTTGGAAGAAGAAATAAGAGCATTATATAAATTTGGCTTCCTTTCTAGTCATATTTTCATTGCTGAAAATACCTGAGAAAATTACACTTAAAAGGAGGAAAGGTTTATTTTAAGAAGCAGAGAGGAGAGGGGAGGGGAGGGGGGGGATTGAGGTCTCAACATTCCCTCCAAGTGCATACCCCCAGTGACCTAACTTCCTTCCACTAGGCCCCACAGCATAAAGGTTCTACTACCTCCCCAGGAGCATCCAGGTTGGCAATCAAGCCTTTAGTATATGGGCCTTTGGGGGGCATTTAATATTCAAACCACAGTAGCTACCAATGAGGGGAGCCCAGTGGAAGAAGAAAAAGACCCATCCCTTATTATTACATAGGCTTTCACCTAGTCCCCTTTTTAACTATATTTAATTTATGCCCATAACTCTATTTTTCACCTTTTCCTGGAGGTAAACCTTCAGTCTTTACCACCAGATGGGGACAGATAAGGAGGGCATCTTGGCTTTTTACATCTGTGACAGATTTTTCATCCAGCTGTGCTTTCACTTCCTCCTATTAGACCTAACCTTCATTGGCCTTCATTCAGGTTATCTGTTCCTACACCACAACTAGCAGATACTTCTGTTTTAATATTTCTAGTTGGCTAATTGCTTTCCAGGCTTCTGAAATTTTGTGCAGCCACATAGATTTTTTGTTGTTTCTATTCTTTTACTGTTATTTTTAAGCAGTGTCAGAAGGGAACAGAGGTAAATTGGCTAGCCAATGGTGATTTGAAAAATTAAATAACATTTGGCAATTTTATAAGTGGAAAGATAGAATTCTGTTGTCATTTTCAGTTTCCCAGTATTCGATTAGGATGAAAACTTTTCTGTCTTTTTTTAACCCTTTCTGCTACTGCTTTGTAGAATTTTCATTTCCTGGCTATGTCCACAGTTTTTATGTAAGGGTATTACATTTCTGTAGTTGAAATGTCAAAACTTTTTGTTGAATTGTTTTTAATTTAAAATATTTACTTATTAGTGCTATTCATGTTTATATCTTTACTTATTTCCTTTCTTATTTGCCTACCATATTAAAAAAATTGCTGATAAGCCAAAAAAAAGAAAATATATTTATAATATTATCTAGAATTATCTTAGTATATAACTTCTAGGTCTTCCTTATGTATAAGTATGTGTTGTGTGTTTAAATTATAATGCATCTTAAAATATTAAATATTAATACTAATTAATATTAATAATATTCAATATTTAATATTAATATTAAAACCCAACCTTCGACTGGGTTTGTGGCTCAGTGGTAGAGCACTCGCCTAGCACGGAGCATTATATAAATTTGTGTGAGGCCCTGGGTTCAATCCTCAGAACCAAATAAATAAATAAATAAATAGAATAAATGTATTAAGTCCAACTACAACTAAAAAATAAATATTAAAAAAATATTTTACCTAAACTGTAAAATTTAAAAATAAACATTTATCATATAAAAAGTAAAACATTCAAAGGCATATCAAGAAAATATCATTCATCTTTCATCCCATCTTCCATTCCCTATGCTGACTGTCTTGGTTAAATTAGTATTAGATCTCTTATGTGTATCCTTCTAAACCTTTCTGTATGTGCACAAATACAGACATCTGTGTACACTGGACATCAGACAACACATCATATTTTTTCTTTGAATGCTACTTGATGATTATTATCAGATCCTTAGATATAGAACTTTAGTAAGCAGAATAATTGTCCCTCAAAGATGTCCATGCTCTAATCTCTGGAATTCTTGAATATGTCACCTTATATAGCAAAGTAACTTTATTTCTTTATTTTTAAATTTTATTTATTTATTATTTTGGCATGAGGGATTAAACCCAGGGGCACTTAACCACTGAGGGATGTACCCAGCCCTTTTTATCTTTTTGAAATAGTCTCACTAAGTTGCTTAGGGCCTCACTGTGTTACTGAGGCTGACTTTGAACTTGAGATATTTCTGCCTTAACCTCCTGAGCCACTGGGATTACAGGCATGTGCCACTGTGCCTAGCAGCAAATAGACTTTAAAGGCAGATGTGATAGAAGGGGATGGACCTTGATATGGAGACATAGTCCTTGATTCTCTGAGTGGGCCCAATCTAATCATACAAGTGCTTAAAAATAGGGAAACTTATAGCCAGCACCAAAAGAGGAAAAGAAAAAAAAAAAAAGTGGAGACACTTCCCCTGCTGGGTCAGAGACATGGGAGGGGAGGAAGAGAAATTAGAAGCATGAAAGTGACCTAGTTGGCTGTTGCTGCCATTTGAAGATGGAGGAATGAGGTCACAGGCCAAGGAATGAAAGTAGAAGCAGCCACCTGCAGGGGATCTCCAACTGCAAGGAACTGAAATCTGCTAATAACCCAAATGAGCAAGTAAAGAATTTGTCTTCTATGGCTCCAGAAAGGAACATGGCCCTTCCAACACCTGAATGTTAGCCCAGTCCTTTCAGTGAGACCTCTGTCAGACTTACAAAACTGTGGAATAATACATTCATGTTGCTTAAGCCAATCAAGTTGAGGTAATTTGTTGTAGCAGCTATAGAAAACTAATAGAAATGCTAATTCATTATTTATTATAAATGCATGACAGTTCATTGTTTACATATGCACCATAACTTTTCCTGCCATGTTTTGTATTGCAGAACATTTAAGTTCTTTAATACTATGCACAATATTATAAAAGTACGATTGTAATACATTCTTATGTTCTGGTACTTTTGTTTCTTTTTTAGGAGAAATTCTCAAGGATAATATTGCTAGGTCAGAGGTTATTTTTACAAAGGCTATTTTGATATAATATATAATTATAAATTATAATAGACCATGTTAATTTTCTTTTCCAAAAGATTGTTGCAATTCATACTCCCATTTGCCATTTATAAAAGTTTTCATTACTTATAGTCAGATAGGGATGGTGAATGCTTTGGAAATTTATGCTCTAATTGAAGGATTGAACATGCTTGAAGGTTTCCAGGCATCTGGCATGCATACTCTAAATTTTAAAAAGTATACACTGCTTCAAAAATATATTTTTAATATGCCTCTGATATACTTGTAGACCTTTCAAAATGTTATTTGCATTTTAAGAATTTGAAGAAACTCTTGCAACTTCTTCTAATGTCTGGCAGTCATTGGAAAGCCAAGAATTCTCTGTCTCATAAATTATTTAATGTGAGATTAAAAGAGATAAAGACAATAAATTCGGCATTTTCTTGATTCAGTTGATTAAGGCAATGATGTTGTCTCCACGTACTCCAGGAAAAGGTCGGGGAGAGGTCAGGGAAGAATACTGTACCGCCTCCAGCAGCCTTCATAGAATATTCAAGCTAGAATGCCTGCTGATTGTAGAACATATAATCAAGAATTGTTATGAGAATGACCTTCTGTCTACCTTGCAAGCTCTTTGACTTTAATAGAACTCCCTAGATAAAATTTAATTTTAAACTAGATTTTATTTATTTGTAAATTTAAATTATGCTAGTATTAAAAATACTCTGTATGTTTAAAATATTAAACTTACTCAAGTGAAGCATTAAGAATTTGGAACTAAAATAAATGAGATAATGAGAAAGTGAAAAACATATTTTTTTATAATTAACAGCTCATTTTGAGTTAATTATATACAATTACCAAAATCTAATTGCAATTTATTTTCTATTATCTGTTGGAAGAATCACAGGCAAGGGAGCTTACATCGCTGCCTTCCTGCATAAATGCTATAGCATGAAAATAAATAATGTGTGAGGACTTAATGACAAATAAGAGCAAATAGTAGGGCACAGCTGAGCCAAACCATTGGAAGGTAATTATCGAGTGAAAGATGGTAATGACTTACAAACTCACAACAACTCTGACTGTTTATAGGTCCTTTGGTTTGTTTTTAGTGAGTTTGTTTGATGTTTGTTTATTGACTATGCAAAGATGACCCTCATGAATTAACAGTTTTGTAATTCTGCATACTCCTAAAAAATCAGACCATTTTTGTACTTTCATGTAATAGTCAGCAAGTCAAAAGAAAATCTTATTAAACCTCTACTAATTTAAATAAGTAAACCTTGCTAAGTTCTTCCCAAGAGATAAGGAAGCCATTAGTTTTAAGTACTCTAGTTGTAGAATTAGGCAAATATACCAATATCTATTATTTATTCAGAATGTAAGGGCTAGGAAAGAAATAGAAAGAAAAGATTTCTATAAGAGTTACTTAATAAGATAACTCAGAGAAGACAAGATAGAATTTTGATAGGCCGGAATAAGAACCTAACCTTCTTATCTGAAACACACAAATTAGAGGTAGGTGTGTGGGTGTGTGTGTGTGGGTGTGGGTGTGGGTGTGGGTGTGTCTTCAATGGAAAGAGAGGGAAAGAGTCTGAGTAGGGAAAATGAAACCAAAGATTACATTAGTAAATTAGGTTGATTGTGAAAGGGTTTAAATATCAGGCCTCAAGTTTAGATTTTAGTGATGAGAAAAAAAAAAGAATTAGGGAAAAAGCTGATTTCATGATAAAGATGATTAATTTGATTTTGAAGACCATTGGAATAAGGGTCAAATGCCAAGTTTTACTCTTTTCAGTAGTTATACATCTTTAAAGATAGTGCTATGTGCTTCAATCTCCTTGCCTGTAAATGCAAGTTAAACTGGATTTTTACTGAGTTTCTTCCATTTCTAACAGTTTGTGATTATTGAATGGGTAGAAGCTAAGTAGAAATTTGGGTCTAAATCACCTGAGAGAAATTAAAATTTGAGATTTAGATTTGAAAGTCATATGCATCGGGGTTGTACCTGTGAGAATAGATGTTAATTTCTGAGAAAAATTTACAGAAAAAAATGTAAAAAGAACCTTATGAAATGGCTGCATGTGAGACTCTGAAAGAGTAAATAGAGTGACAGTATGAAAAAGTTTACAAAGAAAGAGGCTGTCGAAGTGTTTTGTTGTTTTCATATACCTTTTGGCCATTTGTAAGTCTTCTTTTGAGGTATGTCTGTTTAGATCTATTACAAATTTTTATTTATTTATTTGCAGTTGAGTTTTTAAAGTTTCTTATATATTCTGGACTCCTTGTCATATGTGTAGTTTGTAGATATTTTCTCCACTTTCTGTGTTGTCTCTTCACTCTAATCAGTGTTCCTTTTTCTGGGCAGAAGCTTTTTTAGTTTGATGTAATCCCATTTGTCTATTTTTGGTTTGATTGCCTATGCTTTTTGAGTCTTATCTAAAGTACCTTGCCCTTTACAATATCCTAAAATGTTGTCTTCTAATAGTTTCTTTGTTTCAGGTCTTATATTTACAAGTCTTTAATTCATTTTGAGTTGGGATTCTTTTTGTTTTCTTTCTGTCTTTTTTTTTTTTTTTTTGTATATTGTATTTGGGATTGTTCCCAGGGTGCATAACAACTGAGCAACACCCCCAGTTCCTTATTTATTTTTATTTTATTGAGGCAGGATAAAGTTAAGTTGCTTGGAGTCTTGCTAAGTTGCTGAGACTGGCCCCAAACTTAAAATCTTCCTACATCAGACTCCCAAGTTGCTGGGATTATAAGGATGTGCCACCATGCCTGGCTTTGAGTTGATTTTTGTAATTGGTAAGAGGTAGGGGTCTCATTTCATTTTTCTCTATAACGATACCCAATTTTAGTAGCACCATTTATTCAAAAGACTATGATTTCTCCAATATGTGTTCTTAGCATCTTTGTTAAAAATCAGTTGACTTTGCCCATGACATGATTCTATAAAAATTCCCAAAAAACTCCTCCAAAAAGTTTCTTGAACTCATAAATGAATTCAATAAAGTAGCACAATATAAAATTAACACACATAAATCAATTGTGTTCCTATACACCAATGACAAATAAGCTGAAAGAGAAAACAACTATTTCATTCACAATAACTTCAAAAAAATTAAAATAAAATACTTGGGAATCCATGTAACAAAAGAGGTAAAGGACTTCTACAATGAAAACTACAGAACTCTAAAGAAAGAAGTTGAAGAAGACCTTAGAAAATGGAAAGACCTCCCATGTTCTGAGACAGGCAGAATTAATATTGTCAAAATGGCCATACCAAAGGCACTATACAGATATAACACAATTCACATAAAAATTCCAATGATGTTCTTCATAGAAATAGAAAAGGCAGTCGTGAAATTCATTTGGAAAAATAAGAGATCCAGAATAGCCAAAGGTGAGGAGCAAGAAAAGGGAAGCAGGGGGCATCACAAATTGTACTACAGAGCTGTACTAACAAAAAAAGGCATAGTAATGGCACAAAAATAGAACTGAAGACCAATGGAACAGAATAGAAGACACAGAGACATACACACATAAATACAGTTATCTCATACTAGATAAAGGCACCATAAACATACATTGGAGAAAAGATAGACTGTTCACCAAATGGTGCTGGGAAAACTGGAAAACCATACATAGCAGAATGAAATTGAATCCCTGTATCTCACCCTGCACAAAACTCAAAGTGGATCAAGGACCTTAGAGACCCTGCACATGCTAGAATAAAAAGTAGGCCCAACTCTCCATCATATCAGCTTAGAAACAGACTTCCTAAATAAAGACTCCTAAAGCACAAGAAGCAAAATCAAGAATCAATAAATGGGATGGCATTAAACTAAATAGCTTCTTCACAGCAAGGGAAACAAACAAGAACATTAAGAGAGAGCCTACAGAAAGGAAGAAAATCTTTACCACCTGCACCTCAGATAGAGCATTAATCTCTAGAATTTACAAGAACTGAAAAAAATTAACACTAAAAAAAACAAATAACCCATCCAATAAATGGGGCAAAGGAACTGAATAGGCACTTCATGGAAGAAGAAATACAAATGGTCAAAAAATATATGAAAAAAATGTTCAACATCTCTAGCAATTAGAGAAATGCAAATTAAAACTACACTGACATTTCATCTTACTCCAGTCAGAATGGCAATTATCGAGAATACAAATAACAATAAATGTTAGCAAGGATATGGGAGAAAAAGTTTACTCATACATTGCTGGTAGGACTGCAAATTGGTGCAACAACTCTAAAAAGAAGTTTGGAGATTCTTCAGAAAACTTGAAATGGGACCACCATTTGACCCAGTTATCCCACTACTCGTATATACCCACAGGACTTAAAATCAGCATACTACCGTGACACAGCCACATCAATGTTTATAGTAGCTCAATTCACAATAGCCAACCTATGGAACCAACCTAGGTGCCCTTCAACAGATGAAGGAATAAAGAAATTGTAGTATATACACAATGGAATATTACTTAGCTATAAAGAATAATGAAATTATGGCATTTGCCAGTAAATGGATGGAACTGGAGTATATCATGCTAAGTGAAATAAGTCA
Source organism: Callospermophilus lateralis (assembly GCF_048772815.1). Taxonomy (NCBI): domain Eukaryota; kingdom Metazoa; phylum Chordata; class Mammalia; order Rodentia; family Sciuridae; genus Callospermophilus; species Callospermophilus lateralis. The sequence continues at coordinate 34,414,722 of NC_135321.1, read as the reverse complement.
TCCCCAACAAACCAAAGGTTGAATATTCTCTCTGATATGTGGATGCTAACCCATAGCAAGGGAGAGTGTGGAGGAAAAGTATAGAAGTTCATTGGACTAGACAAAGGGGAATGAAGGGAAGGGCTGGAGATGGGAACAGGAAATATAGTAGAATGAATCAGACATAACCTTCCTATGTTCATATATGAATACAACAACAGTATAACTCCACATCATGTTCAGCCCCAAGAATGGGATCATAATTGTCATGGGTTTTACCTTGTGTATGTATATGTCAAAATATACCCTACTGTCATGTAAATCTAAAAACAACAAATTTAAAAAATCAGTTAACTGATTTTTATGGGGTATATCTGGGCACTCAATTCTTTTCTATTGGTCTGTGTGTCTGTTTTTATGCATGAGTATATTGAATTCATATGTGAAATACAGATAAGTTGACTCACAGAAGTTGAGAGTAGAATGATGTCATCAGATGCTGGGGAGAGTGTGTTTAGGATTTTCCTATTGTATCTCAAATTCTTTTGAGTTGTAATGTAAAAAGCTGTTTCTTTTTCAGTACTTTTGTCAAGGCCGCATTTCAGTTTTAAATTCTTTATTCTGTGTTTATCCACTCCTAAGTAATACACACACACACACACACACACACACACACACACACAGAAAGACTTATGTGAATGTTTATATAGCATTATGTGTAAATAATATCCAGCTAAAAGGTAGAAACACCCCAATTTATATTTATAAATAATATCCAGCTAAAATGTGGAAACACCCCAGTATCCAATAATGGATGAACAAATAAAATCATATATCCATATAATGGAATATTTAGCAATAAAATAAACACTGTGTGCTACAACATGGATGAATCTTGAAAACATGGTAATTCTGATTTGCATTTATATAAATTGTCCAAAAAATATATAGATATTTTATTTCAACTCCCTTAGAATTGGGAGTTGAAATGGAGAGTAAAATACATGTGGGAATGAGGTTTCTTCTAGGAATATAAAAAATAATACAAAATTAGATTATGGTGATGTTTGTACAATGCACCTTACTAATGATCACTTTATCTGGGTGAATTTTATGATATATAAATTATGTCTCACTAAAACTTAAAATTTGTTCTATTTATACTATTGTTCCAAATTCAAAATAAATATTACTAAAAATGAACAAACAAAAATGGTACAAAGCTTTGCTGGCTTTCATACTGCATCAGCTTTCCCCCTTTTTTCTCAGGATTGCCCTACCCGCTGCCTTCTTACAATATTTGGGAATGGCTTTTTTTAAACTGAATTTTCCAACACGTCTGGTTACACCCCTTTCTGAATCCATAACAGGTAACAATGTTAAAACAAGTAGGAGCAAGTACTGTTCAAATCCTATTTGTGAGACCTATATCTTGGTGCATAAAATTGTTATGTAACCAACAACATAAGATAAATTGATGATAAATATACAATTTATTAAACCAACTTTTGCACTTCTCATTGTAAGTAGTAAGGAAGATGGTCTTCACATTACCACTCTGATTCCTTCCATGCCTCAGGCTGGCTTTGAATAGCCTTCAGGAGCAAAAGTTTATTCTTATACTCCATTCCAGGGCCCCTCACTTCTTGACCTTATCACAAACACTGGCTTTAAAAGCATACCCAACAAACAGAAATGTAGGCTACTTAGGGCTCCACCAAGCTGTTACCTATACATAATTTGTGAATTTGCAAATTGATGGCACTTAAACGGGCAAGGAAAACCTACTGCCCTCTCATATTTGGCACAGCATATCTTAGAATTTACTTCTTCAAGTATATTTCCACATATTCTTGGATCTAGATAATTTTAATCAGTTTGCCAACAGTGCATTATTAACAAAATATTTTCTAAAATAATGATTCATAGATTTTTTTCAGAATGTTAGATTATCTTACTACATAGGCTTTTCCCAAGGTTCAATTCATAGGTGTATGGGAATAGCATGTAAAGAGAATCATCAATAGAAATGAGAGATATTTTCTGAAAAACATTGTTAGTAGCACTGGTTAAATACAAGGAGCTAGATAATAAATTGTGTAAATATTTACAATTTATCTGATGCCCACAAATAGATGGAAATAGTGGTGGTTCTCAGGCTGTACTCTAACCTACTTACACAAATCTTTTTGAAAGTAGTTTTTCTTCCTAGCCAATAATATTAGTGTGATTGGGGAATTGAAAGTTTCATTGCCACTTGAGTTTGCTTGCTTTGATAACTTCATCCCCAGATTTATTTGGAATAAGAACAGTTTGATTTCCTTTTAGACAATAACTGCCTGTTCTACTCCAATCTGAAACTTTACAGGTTCTTGTTACAATATGGAGCAGAGTGAACATTATTTCGTAGGAGCTTTAGAAGAACAGTAGACTTGAAGAGGTCAGCTGTGTAAAAATAATCACTTATATCTTAGCGCTCTTTTTTCAGGTCCCAATAAGTGGAGATTAGTCTGAAGCCTGCAATTGTTGGTAAAATCCAAAGGACTATTTCTGCATATTATTATCTAGTCATAAAATATGTTCCAGATGAACATTTTTTTCTGTAAAATAAGGAATCTGTATACATATTATGTTTTGTTTATACAACTGACATATTTGCCCGTTACTTATTCTGCAGTAAGATGAGGGAGTGAGGACTGAGGCAAAAATGGAATGAAGCCTGAAGCATTGGCACCTAAGACTAGGTATTAAACTCAGGGGCACTTTACTACTTACCTACATCTGCATTTCTTTTTATTTTTATTTTGAGTTAGGATCTCCCTAAGTTACCCAGCCTGGCCTCAGACTTTCAGTCCTCCTGCTTCAGCCTCCCAAATTGCTGGGATTACAGGCATGTAAGACACGTGCCAATAAATGAGTAGAGGAAATGAGGCCAAGAATAATGATTATTAAGTCAGTTTATTCTTGTTTTCAGAAGTCTTAAGAGTTCAGTCTGAAGGGATATAAACTTTTTAGAGGTCAGAAAATATTTTATTTTGGTTACTACTATCTTCAATTTGCTTTTCTCATTGCTTGGAAATAGTTAAAATTTTCATTTTGGGATTCTGTACAACTGAAAACAGAATAAACATACAAGCACAAAACAATAAGCAAGTACATTATTTTATTTGTGCAAGTATTAGTATGTAGGAACTTTCTGGATCTAGATTCCATCATATGGATACAGATTCACAGTTTTGAAGGCTAGAAGTCCTAGATCAAAGTGCCAACTTGATTGGGTTCCTGTTAGGGCTCCCTTTCTGGCTTTGAAGATGTCTACCTTTTTGCTGTGTCCTTTCAGTAGGAAAAAAGAGAGAGTTGCATGCATAGGAGAGATAACAAGAGCAATCTCTGGTGAGAACAAGAGCACTCGCTGGTGTCTGTTTCTGGAAGGCACTAATTCCATCACAACCTCCAGCCCCGGGAGCTCATCTAAACAAAATGGCCTTCCAAGGGCCCTTTTTTCAAATACCATCATATTAAGGATTAGGGCTCAACATATGAATTGAAAGGGGGCACAATTCAGTCCATATTGTATGTGTATAAAATAATGTTGGCTATGTACAAAAATATATGTGGGTTAGTATGAGAACAGTAATGTCATTGGGGTTTTGTTGTTATTATTGTTTCTTTGTTTATTCTTTTCCTTGTAAATGATGCAAAGTTACATTAGCTGAGATGGAATTAGGAAAACAGCACTTTGACCTTATAACAACAAAAATGAGTAATTATTTCTGATTCCTTGTGATTTGGTAAAGAGATAATTTAGTCTTTGATGCTTTCTCAGTAAAGGAAAGTGTAGAAAAGCCAGATGGTAAAGGAATAGTTTTACTCAAGAAAGAAAAGTTCTGGTAGTTCATTCAGAGAGCAAGCCCCAGAGCCTCAAGGAGACTGGAAAGGCTCCTGTTCTGCCTGAGAATGACATTCTTGAGGAACTTTACTGTGATGAACTACAGAGGTTGCACTCTGTGTGTCTGAATCATATAACTGCTTTATGTGTAAGCAGTTGTCTTTGAGGGAAAATGGGGGGAAAAAAGGATGCCTATTTAAGTGTCACCTTATCAAAAAGTTTGGAGAGTTTCTAGAAAGAGTGAAGAAACTTAATATAAAAGGAAACTGTATAAGACTCTGAGCGAGTGTGTAGATTTTAGAAATTTCTAGCTCTCAGGTAGGAAAAAGCACTGTCCAGAAAGTGACAAGTGGAAAAGATGACAGCTTAAAGAGAAGAGAAGCAAGCTCTGTTCTATCATGCTAATACTAAAGAGATTGTGCTTTTTAAAGGATCGTGATGACCAAAATAAAAGCCAAAAGTGCAAAGATGAATTTTGAAGCTTTAGAGTTTAAAGGGTCTTTAGAGGTATAGTCCAGCCCTGTCATTTTATCATTGTATAAACTAAATAAAGAGTTTTAAAATAGGAGGAATAGAAAAGGATAAACTATTATAAATATCCAACTATATGAAATAAACAAAAACAGTAAAACTTTTTTTTAAAGTTTTAGTAAAACTGAGGCAATCTAACATCTTCTTTAAGAAGAGAGTTCATCAGGTTAGTAATTATTTTAAATATCCATTTGGAGGTGACCCTGTGTAGAGCTGCCATAATTCATTAAAAAAAAGGGTACCATCATGGTAGGGCCTCTGTTTATATAAAATATTGTTAAGAATCTGTTGAGATTTTTTAAAATCTAATTATTCATATAAGTATCAAGATAATAACCGTCGGTCACAAACATAGATTTATAATGTAGAATAATGTACTGAGACACTAGAAAAATGGTTCTTAGCTCTAGGTAGATGACTTTAAGAAGAACACCAAGAACTGGCTGTCCTACTTGAGAGACAGTTCTTGGTGTTTAAAGTGAACACAGAGGAGCTAATGGAATAAAACTACAACCTTTTTGCTTAGTATAATAGACGGGATGTAACAAACTAGAAGAAAATGTCCTGTTTGACATGAGAAATATCTGGGAATTGTGTTTGATCGAAATATGAACAGACTTACATGTTCAGCTTATCAAACTTAAAATGAAACACTTTTACTGGACTAAGTTTCTTGAAGGAAAATGGGCCTTACATTTGTTACTTTGATGAATCAGTGAATGTAAGATGTTTCCAGAGAGAAACAGAGAGAGAGAGAGAGAGAGAGAGAGAGAGAGAGAGAGAGAGAGAGAGTGTGTGTCTTGTGTAAAACATATGATTGGCCATTGAAACTAAGGAACTTTGAATCATGTCCAAAAGAGATTATTGCTGAAGGGTGAAACTGAAGCCTCTGGCCAAATCCAGTCAACAGATACAGCATTAAAATTTTTTTTAAATTTAAATGATATAATATGCAGCTAAAAAAGAACCCCAAATAAAAGCAATATTTTTAGAATAGGCAGAGGAGGAGGAGTCTGCTATAGAGACTGAGACAAACAGTGAAAGAAACTAGAAAACCAAGAGAAAATGATGTCATAAAAGTCAAGAGGGAAAAATTATTTTAGGAAAGGAATGATATCATCGTATCACATGAAAGAACAAATGTGATAAGGATGAAAATGTGCCTGTTGGACTTAGTAACAGATAGTAGCAGTGGAAGATGAGAGATTTGGAATTGAATGGAAAGTGAAGAAATTGTAGTGATAAAAGGGCCTAGCCAGAAGAGAAGAGGCCAAGAGCAGTAGCTGCATGCAGATGTGGAGTCCAAGGAGTCTTTTGTTAAACCAAAAGCAAATTCAAAAATATTTAAATGTACATGATAAAGAGGCAATAGAAGTGAAGAGTTTGAAAATACAGGAGAAGGTCTATCAATGAAATGAGATCCCAGCAATATAAGAACTGCTAGAGTCTGTATCACAGGTGGCAGAACTATCTTTAATCATGAGAAGGAAGACTTTGCCCGGTGTAACAGGGAGGACTGTGGAAAGAACAAGTATTTTTTTTAATTTGTTCTAATTAGTTATATATGACAGTAGAATGTACTTTGACACATCATACAAAAATGAAATATAACTTCTCATTCTTCTGGTTGTATGTGATGTAGAATTACAGGTTGTGAATAGTCATATATGCACATAGGGTAATAATGTCTGATTCATTCTACTATCCTTTCTATCCCCATAACCCCTCCCCTCCATTTATTTCCCTCTGCCTAATCCAAAGTAACTCTATTCTTAAGTCTGTAGATTTGTTAGCATGAGGTAGAAGGTGTTCCCATGTGATGGTCTCAATTTTCCCTGCAAATCAGAAGGTGAGATGGTGTGCTTGAGTATGTAGGTATGTCAAGGAAGGTAGAGGACTAATGAGGGTGAGATCAAAGGTCTAAAGAGTGGAGAAGACTTGAAGTAATTTCTGTGAAAGCATGAGAAGAAAAGGAGAGAAAGATGACCGGGAAAATATATAAAACATCTCATGGCATTTCAAGTCCAGCTGATTTTAGGAATGGTGAATTTGTACAGCCTTTTTATGAAGCTGATCTGCTAGAGCATTGAAGTAGTAGTATGTATTGGGAAATACACACAATTATGAATTCCATTATCTTGGGAATGTATCATTACAATACAATACAATACAATGATTTAATAGCTCTGGGTTGAAACCAGGGATCAAACCTCGACTGCACCTATTACTAGTTGTATGAACTTGGGCAAATTATTTAACCTTGCTAACTCTTAGTTTACCCAGCCTCTCCAAAGAAACTTTATAGAATGGTTGTAAGCCTTAAGAGAGAGAACTGTCTCACTTGTTTTACTGAAAAACATTTGAGTAAAATCAGAGAGAGAAACTGGATGTTTTATTCTATGCTTCAGAATTCTTGATTGGATGTTTTCAGAACTTTATATCATAAAAGTAGATGAAGGTCACCAGTAGAGTTATCATTTTCTGCCCAGCTCTGGCAGATGAAAAACTGGTCATAATTAGATGTGTAGCCAAAACTTAAAGAAGGCAGAGAAGAGAGAAGCAGAATTTCCTGGTCTGAGACTCAAAAGTAGAAGAGTAAAGAGAGCTGGGAAGCTATCAAAAATATAATTCTAACCCTGAAAAAATAAACTTATTGAGGGATTAAGAGAAAATTCTTTCGATCATAGCTACAAAACAGGAAGATATAACCAAGGGTAGGTATAAGAGGATTTCATAAAGCAGTAAGAAGTCTATCAAATTGACTGTATCCCACAGTAAGTTTAGGGTTTTAAAATATGCCATGGATGACAAAAATAGATAATTTGATTTGTCTAAAGGATTAAGAACAAACCAAGAATAAGCTTTTTGTTTAGGACCTGTGATATGTAAACTTGTCAAAGAGAATGAAATGCTTATCAATTTGTGTTTTTTTTTCTTCTGGTAATTGGAATTGAACCTAGGGGTGCTTTACCACTGAGCTACATCCCTAGTCCTTTTTATTTTTTATTTTGAAACAGGGTCTCACTAAGTTGCTGAAACTGGCTTTGAACTTGTTATCTTCCTGTTCAAAACTCCTAAGTTGCAGGGATTACAAGCATGTGCCACCTGCCCAGCTCAATTCATATTTTTCCCCCAAGGTAAATGATCTTTGGAGAAGGATAAGTGTAACCATCATTGGTACGAGAAAACTAAATTAAAAAATAGATGAGTTTATTTAAAATTCAATTCTTCCTGCTTAGTTTACATATATCTTAGAATAGTAAAAGTATTTATGGATAAGGTTGCCCAGCCTATATTGGTAACCTTGAGAATTTATGGAAAACTGTGGAAGTGCCAGTAAAAGGGGCAGGGGGATTGAGAGAGAGAGGCAGAGAGAAGAGAGAGAAAGAGATTCTGTTTATTATATACCAATGAACTAGATGTTAATTCTGGACATGATTCTTACTTATAAAATAATTTCTGATCTAAGAATGCATACTAAACACACAGTTACCACTTTTCCTCTAAAATACCACTATGTTGACCAAAAAAAAAAAAGATATTAGGAAAATCCAAACTTGAACATTTTTTCTCAACCATTTCAAAGAAATTTGTATGTAGTTGCTCAAGCCAAAAACTATATTAAATTACCTTAACTTATTTCTCTTCTTCCTTCTCCTTTCTTATCTAGTTCATTAGTAAGTTATTTCCAATAGTAAATAAATTTATGTAATAATAAAATGTCAAACAATATTTATTTCAAAACCAATCTATAGACAAATGCAGAAAATAATTCTGGTTGCATAGGAGAGAGTAAACATGGTGAATACCATTAACATGCAGTCGAGAGGCGGAGGCTACCAAGAGAGGTAGGAAGAAGTACAGAGGCTCTAACTGCTTCCTCCTACCTACTTCAGAAGTAAGAAATTGTTTCTAAAGTTGGTGAAACATGAAACAGAAGGGTGAATATATTATTCAAGGATATCCAAATAACTAATAGACTTTCAGTGATCTAATTAGTAAAACAAGATAGGAGGAGAGGAAGGAGAAGTCTGAGCTAAAACTTTTCCTATACAAAAATGGAAAGACTCTAAAACTAATTAAGAAATTGAGGTTTTGGGCTGGGTATGTGGCTCAAGTGGTAGCGCCCTCACCTGGCATGCGCGGGGCGCTGGGTTCAATCCTCAGCACCACATAAAAATAAAATAAAGATGTTGTGTCCACCGAAAACTAAAAAATAATTATTAAAAAATTCTCTCTCTCTCTCAAAAAAAAAAAAGAAAGAAATTGAGGTTTATATGTAATATATAGCTTTTTGATTTATATGTAATACATGACATAACCCTCAGAAGAACTCAAAACAGAAATAAATGGGAATAAAAAGTACAGGGCAGGAAAGTTTTAATTTCCATTAACATCATGTTGTTTTATTAAAAATTTTAATTCCTTCCATATGCTACTTATTTTAAAAATGATTTGCCACCAAGATTATTAGCCTAATCTCAGTTCATTTTTACAAGGTTCCTGGACATGGAAGATCAGAGTAATATGTTAGAAAATATATTGATTTCATAAAGGCATTTGAACAAGAGCTTTTATAACCACTTATGGGCAAAACAAAACAAAAAAAGGACTTAGATGTAACTGATATTCAGTAAGCATTTCACTATCATGTTATTGTCAGTATTTTTAGCCAATAGTTTTTTCATATCTTTTGAGCCACTGGTGGGCTAGGGATATTACTCAGTGGTACAGAGTTTGCCTAGCATGCATGAGGCCCTGGACTCAATCCCCAGCACCACAAAAATAAAATCAAGCCTCTTTTAGGCCATTGGTGATTCAAAGTAGAATCAAAATTGCTCTTGCTCCTGTAATCCCAGCAGCTTGGAAGGCTGAGGCAGGAAGATTGCAGGTTCAAGAGCAGCCTCAGCAATTTAGTGAGGCCCTAGCAACTTAGACACTGTCTCAAAAAAATTAAAAAAAGGGCTGGGGGCCTAACTCTGGCTCAGTGGTTAAGCACTCCTGGGTTCAATCCCCAGTACCCATTCAAAAAGAAATGCCTTTGCTCCTAGAGCACGCATGTGCCAATGATGGTTATGTGAAGTCAGCATTATGAACCCTAGATTATTATCTTTTGATTCTGTGTTTCCAATGCTTTTGAGCAATGCAAGACTAGTTTGCATCTCTAAATGAATGAACTAGTAGACATAATATGTTTGTCACAGTTTATTTTTCATGGCTCAGTGGTTATTATATAGTCATATTTAACAACCTCCTGCTCCAGTTCCTTACTTTTCTTCAATAAGCAATCCAGTGTCACATCTAAAAGTAAGGGAGTTTTCTTGTTTGTGGGTGGTTGTTTTGTTTATTTTTTCTTTTTTTTATGAATCACACTTGCTGCACAGGCACAGAAACATTTTTGCAAAAGAGCACAACTCTCTATTGAGACCAGTTTCAATTTGCAGAATTTTAAAATGATGGTTCATTTGGTGACTGTATAGAAGCTAGTAGCAACAAACATTCTATGAAAAAGACATATAAAGGACTATCTTTTTGCAAATTATATATAACTACTAGCATTAAGGTAGCATAATTGATTTCCTTTAAACTGGTCACCCTAGGGTAATTAAAGACTTTCATTTTATCCTTATTCATACTCTGGAGCTTTCTTCCTATTGGAAGGTTCTAGGTCAATTGAGTGCCAGGGAGTGCCCCATAAAAATGATAAGAAATTCACAATTTTAAAGCTCAAAGCTAGCTTGTCCAATTTATGGTCCTTTTAAGTGTTTTCTTTGGATCCCTTTAAAATGCTCATTTTAAAGTGCCTATCAGCATTGCTGCTTAGAGGTCCCATAGGAATCTCAAATGCTAGGCTATTTTTTCCCTTCCAGTTTTCTGTTATATTCTCATTTACCTTCAGTAGATGATGATTCCATGAATAGGACTCACTAGCAAAAAAATTCAAAATGAAAAATTCAAAATAGCTATTCATTTACACAAAAGTGCCTGCAATCAACAACTGAGCCAGTTGTGAGGCCCCCATGATAGGGAATGGTGTATGTGTACTTATGGTCATCTTGGCCATATGAAAATCATAAAAGGTTCTGTGGCATGCGTTTTTTAGGTTTCTTATAAAAGTTTAATTGATTATAAATGTCACTTCACCAGCTTGCTTGTAATAATAATAGTCCTGGGAGAGATTTTTTACTGTGTTTGATGCAAGGAGACAGTGAAGCCTCTTGACATCTTAGTAGCTGTTTTATTCAGTAGTCAGACCCCCAAACACTTGATTCTGTAGAGACAGAATGGTCTTCAATAGAATGGCCTTACTTTTGTGATACATCTTGAATAGGTGAGTTTAACATGAAACTCTTGCTCGTTTAACAGAGAATATATATTCCTTGAATGTAACTCCGTAGCCTGATTTAGGAGTTTGGGGGGTTTTGTTTGTTTGTTTTTGATATAGGGTCTTGTTATGTTGCCCAGGCTGGTTTGCTCCAGGACTCAAGTGATCCTCCTGCCTCAGCCTCCCTTGGGTGGTATTTTAAAACTTTGTCACAAAAATTTTGTTGAGAATGCAGGAATAGGGCTTATTTTAAACATGTTGTTATCAGTGCATAACATCTGGAAGGCTTCCTACTTTACCCTCTGACTAAAATTTTGAGGTTTCCTTTAATTCATAGCAACTTTATTTGCAATAGCCAAACCCTGAAATCCACACAGATGTCCTCCAGTGGATAAAGGAACCATGGTAGATATCTACAAAGAATGCTACACAGCAATACAAAGGAAGGAACTATTGATACTATTAAATGAATTTCAGAGGCTTTGTGCTAAGAGAAATAACCAAGTTTCAAAATCTTGCATCCTGTTTGATTCCATTTATATGGCATTTTTTAAAAGACAAAACTGTGATGGCCGAAAACATAGTGATTGTAGGTGCTGGGGATGGTGCAGTGGAGTCTTTTACGGTGATGTTTCTACTTTGTGTTTAAGTGATATCTTAAAAGAATCAATGTGTTAAATTCATAAAACTTTATACCCTAAAAAAGTCAATTTACTATGTATGTATTTTAAAAATTATAAATGTTGGCATGAAAAATTTTTCCTGCCTTTGATCTCTGGAGTCTTCCACATTGATGCCACATTCAGTTTTTCAAAGGACATATTGATAAGTATTTCAATGGGCTCATCATTCATCATGCTGTGTAGAGTAGCAGTACTTATGCATTCTATTCTTAGGACCTCTTTATACTCTTAAATAATATTGAGGACCCCAAAGGGCTTTTATGTAGACTGTTATCTATTTAATGTAATATTTATTAATATTTACCAGAAGAGAAATTTTTTAAAAATTAAATATTCATTCAAATGTAATAATAAACACACTAGATGTTAGCATAAATAATTTATTTTTGTGGAAACAATATTTTCCAAACAAATTCCTTTATATTTTTTGCAAATCTTCTCTTTAATATCTCCCTTAATAGACAACATCTTATATCTGCTTCTACTTTCATACTATTGTGATATCACATATCATAGACCCCAGGAGAATTTCACTGTCCACTCATGAGAGGATGAAAGTGAAGAAGACAAATAACACCATAGTATTATATAAAATATATTTTATATCCTTTTACCATACTTTAGAACCACTCACTGCTTTCTAGATAGCAGAAACATTGCATGGTCCTCATTTACATCTTCAGTAACACTCTGGTTATGTGTTGATTCACCATTGGGCCAGGTTTTCTTAGAGAAATTCCACACATAGCCTTAACTGACCTCCATGAAGTTTTTGACATTTTCTTTTAATTTCTGATAATAATTTTAGTTATTATGTAATTGTTTAATTATAATATAATTAATGTTGTAATGTTTAATTGTTATGTAATTATTTATTTTAACTGTTATGTAAGTATAGCTATACAGTAAAACTAGCAATTGTACAATTAACAATTATCAGTCAAACATATATGGTTAGTAACAGTACTAACTTTTCTCAAAAAGTATGTTTATTAAACATCATTTTTGAAGTAGCCTGTGATTCTAAATACAAATACAAATTTATTTTGATTATCTACTGAGACTATTTTCTATGCACAACTTAAAAAGAAAAAAAATATACTTTTTTTCAATAAATGTTTAGCTATCTGGTATTATAGATTGAATTAGCCCTCATTCCAAAATTTTATATTATGTTCATGGTTTGTTAGATTTTTGGGGGTAGTGTAAACATATCCTCATAGTGTCTCTCTCATCTTATGCCAGATATTTGAGGCTTCATAAATGCCTGCTTTGACAAAATTGAAATATGGATTATAAACCTAAGAGTGACTAAAAATGGTTCATGAAACAGGAAGGGATGACAACTGACTCTGAGTTCTGTTATCCTGATCCCACAAATGCTTTGTGGATTGTAATTGTTTCCTCGGCAGATATATGTTGAGGAAACATACTTGTGTGCCTCCTCATGGAAGGCTTTGCTAGTGACTCAGAGTAGAGTAGGTCATGGTTTCCACCCTTAGGAAATGAGTTGCATAGCAGACAATCTTTTGTACTTTTGTTTGTACCTATCTTTCTTAGTTTGTATTGAAACTGACATTTTCATCTTTCCATCCAGTAACTTAATACTTTTCAGAGTTAAAAAGTACTTAGTTTACATTTAAATATGCATTCCTTGACTTAAAGAGCTATTTTGCTTATTGAAGATCAAGCGAAATTCTGAAATGCATTTCCGGAATTAAAACAACAGAAATTAGCTGCTTAGTGATCACTACAGCAGTGTGTTTTATTTAGCACAGATTCATTGTCAGTCTCTCTCCCTTTCTCAGTTGCTGCTACTTCAGTTCAGAATTAAAATATTTTAACTCATTTATGAAATTCCAGCTACATTCCCTTTAATGAGGAGCAAATTAAAATCTAAAGACACCAAGTATGAAGTAAGTGTACCTTCACTAAAAATGAGATTTAATTTATTTTTTTTAAATATTTGTTTATTTTTAGTTTTCGGCAGACACAACATCTTTGTTTGTATGTGGTGCTGAGGATCAAACCCGGGCCACATGCATGCCAGGCGAGCGTGCTACCGCTTGAGCCACATCCCCAGCCCAAGATTTAATTTAATTATATGATGAGGGTCATATCTCTGTATGAAGTGTGCTGGCCTGTCTCTTGAGTGCTCATTTTAAATGCCTATCAGCATTGCAGCTTAGAGGTCCCATAGAGATCTCAAATCCAAAAGTCTCTGCATCAGTGCCTCATTCATATTCCTTCCTGTTTTCCCAGCGCACTCACTGCATCAGTGCCTCCTCCATCTTCAGGCTCCGTTCCACTCTCATCCTTCTCCTCTGCCTACAAACATCTTCAAAGATCTTTCTTAAAATAATTTTTTAAAAATCATTTTGCCTTGCATTTGACCTATTATACCATCTTTCTTTTCTTTGGTCCAAACTTCTTAAGAGCATAAATCTAATTTTCTGCTTCTACTTTCTCACTTTTAATTTATTCTTAGTTTGCTCTGTCACTTAACCGAAACAAGGCTCCCCATGGTCAGTGTTTGCCTCCTAATTTTTAAATAATTTACTGCTTTTCAGTCCTCATGTTACTTGACTTCTCAATAGTAAGTGACGCAGCTCACCTTTCTAGAATCTCTTACAGTGTCTTCTTGACACTGGTCTTTGTTTCTTGGCTTATCTCTCAGTTGGAGATTATTTCCCTGTTGACTTTTGCTTCCTTTGTCTCTTACTTCTTTTTCCTCCTCTCAGTAGACCTTTTTCTCTATAGGTAATTAACTCATTCCCAACTTCAGGCCATATTTCTATGCCAATAACCCTAAAATATTTATCTCAGTTCTCAATTTTTTTCTTTCTCGGTTCAAATCTATCCTTATAACTTCATGATAATATTATCTAGCCCAAATGACTTATTGAACCCTCAAATTAAGTATCTCCAGTTCATGTCGGGCGTGGTGGCACACTCCTGTAATCCCAGCAGCCCAGGAGGCTGAGGTAGAAGGATCGCTAGTTCAAAACCAGCCTCAGCAATGATGAGGTGCTAAGCAACTCAGTGAGACCCTGTCTCTAAATAAAATACAAAATAGGGCTAGGGATGTGGCTCAGGGTTGAGTACCCCTGAGTTCAATCCCTGGTACCCCCACCTCAAAAAAAAGTATCTCTGGTTCTGATCCAGTTATCTCTGCCTCCCCCTTAAAAATGACCTACTCTTTCTCTGTAATTCTCAGCAATTATAGCATCCATCTGTTCAGTCAGTCTGTAATAATTTGTTGAATACCTACTATAAGCTAGATATTACTCTAAACCTTATAAATGCCATCTCATTTAATAGCAATAATATAAATAACAATAATAGGAGATAATAATGGAAGCCAACTTTTAGGTAGTGTGTATGTGCTGGGAACTCTTCTTTGCATATTACATGTTAATTCATTTAATCTTTACAATAAACCCTATGAATTAAATACTGTTATTAACCTGGTTTTATAGATGAGGAAGTAAGAGCCAGAGAAGTTGGTGGATTAAGAAATCACATGTATCTGAACATATTAATAGCAATAGAGTATCCAGTTCTGACACAAAAGCTAATATTCTCAACCACTCGGCTGCCCTAACTGTCCCTCTGGGTTAGACTTCTCTTTCCTACACCAGACACATCTAAGTTTCTACCTCTAAAGTCACTATTGTGGACCAAAGAACATTATTCTACCCAGCGTATCCAAGGGATTTAGCATAAATTCTTCAGTAAGAAAACTACATATTTTGAAACCAAGTATCAAGTTCAGTGCCTTTTACATAATAAATAGTAGTAAATTATCATTCCTTTTAACTTACTTTTCATTACTACAATGTCATCATCATTCCCCTTCCACCCTTCCTCTAAGCTTCCTGCTTGTGCTGCCTGTTTTCTATAGCATTTTGTATACACTGCCTTCATAACACCTGCTACATTATGTATTAATTTTTAGCCACCTATTTCTTCTTATTTACCTACAACTATTCAAAGGTAGTTATTTATTTCTTTGTATACTTTCATGCCTGAATACAGAACCAACATATAATATAGTAGGCTCTCAGAAAATATGTATTGGATACATATGGAAATTAAATTTTTATTGATGATTCTGGAGTAGGAAGACAAAGATATGATAGTATATTAGAGTATTTCATTTTTGAGATTTTATTCTTTAAACTCTTTGGTCTTAAAATATTTTGTCCATTTACAGGACCAACTCTGAGGGAATGAAGATTTAGTTGGGACATTTAGGACGGTTATTTTTAAGATGAGTTCTAAGTGGTCTTGTTATGTGACATCTGGCTTCATATCCGTTGGTTGCCAAGGATACATGGAAATGGTAACTAGAAACTGGTACAACACAAAAAAAAAACTTGAATTCTTTCTTTCATAGGTGGAATTGAAATGCTTGCTTATGGTTATCATTGAAAACTCCCTCTGCTATTTGAGTAACTTAGCATATTAGAGGATCCATAATATTCCATTTATAGACCAAACAGACCACTTTTGCTAGGTTGACTTATTGAGATGAACAGCTAACACAAGTTAAATCCCATCATCACATCCCTACATTAATTTTAACATAAATTTAGTTGGTGTTAAATGGACATTTGTTTTTATTGTCTCAAAGATTGGACTTTTCCTCCAGTAAAGCCGTATAATGTATCTATATGGTATTCTAACTTGAGCAGTACATAAAGATTAGTAAATAAGGCCCCATTAAAAATATTTAAAATGTAA
Organism: Callospermophilus lateralis; assembly: GCF_048772815.1. Classification (NCBI taxonomy): domain Eukaryota; kingdom Metazoa; phylum Chordata; class Mammalia; order Rodentia; family Sciuridae; genus Callospermophilus; species Callospermophilus lateralis. Next base: position 34,398,569 of record NC_135321.1, on the reverse strand, counting down.
GTAACATGAGTCCCTGTAGCATTTCTAATGTCCATTAATGCTTATTCTGAGGATCAGAGCTCATTTTACTGAGCCATTTAGTCAAACCGTGTGATTATTTAGAAAGTTAATTCATGCATACTAAAATCTAGCTTAAGTAATGCAGAGGGTAGGAGGTAAAACTCTATGGAGACGATAGTCCTTTTTGTTATTTAATGATCAGCCATAATTAACTTGCAAATTTGAAATAATTAGAACAAATTAAAGGTATTTAACTTTGCCTCCCTAAAGAAAAATTCAAATTGCACCAAATGCAGCTTTAAATTATTCAAGTCTCAGAGGTCTAGGCTAGATTTTTTTTTTAATGCCTTTTCTATGATGAGAATACCAATCTGCTTTTTGTCAGAAGGCATCCTATCAAGTAATTGTTCTTTGTGTTAATAAATGACAGCTATTCTTCTTTGTAAAAGTATTTCAGTCTCCCAAGACTACATCAGCATTTCCGTGGCATTTTAATTCAATAAAACAAAAGGTTAATGTTTTTCTGCTTTTTAAAGAATGCAAATACAAGTGGTTTTCGATTGGTCCTGAATGACATTTAAATTTTGCCATTCAAGCTCAGACTATCGCGATATAAGTATAAGATTTGGGCAAATCAGGAAAAAAGTTCAAGATGCTTTGGATTATTACAATTTCATTGAATTTAAGGAACTGAAGATGTTTTTCTTTCCCCACCCCAAATCAGGACTACTCAAAGTTTCCTATTTAGTTAGTATTTTATAATATTAAAATATGGAGGTATAATTCAGCAAAATCTTAGTAATTTAAGGATGATTTATATGGCTTAACAGTTGAACATACTATGGCTTTAATCCCTCTGCTATCTTGACTTTGATCATTTTGCTATCACTTTTAATATATCCAACAGATACTAAGTAATACTAATAGAAAGATATTCCTAATAATTCCGTATGTGTCAGTGAATGAACATATTGAGCCATAACTCCCCAGTGCATTTTGCACACATTTTATCTGGGCAATGTGAAATGATAAGAAACACTATTCATTTATCAACTAGATGTTATGGCACATGGTATAAACGTATGTATTCAGCACATGTTTCTTCAGTCAAGAATCTGATTCTATGTAGTTGGGTAAATAACTTTATGTAATGATTAATTTCGAGATATATCAGTATGTTTAAAAGTCTGTTAGTTAAATTTTTCACCTTTTTCTTCTAATTTTTTATCAACTTTGTTGAAAATAATTTATGCTCAATAAAATGCACATACAAAGTTTGATGTCATAAAGAACAAATGTAACACTACAACTAATCCCTAATTAACATTGAAAGTATTCATCACCTAGAAAGTACTTTGTACTGTGTTTTAGTAAGTTCTCCCACAAGTCCCTGGCTCAGTCAACCAACAATCTGATTTCTATCACTTCAAATCATTTTGCATGTCCTAAATCCTCAAATAAGTTGAAAGGAAAGTGAGGAACAGGGAGACAGGCAAGTAAGAACTGAAAGACCAGGCAAAGATACACAGGAAAGTTTATTTGTCAGAGCTGACAAATAAAGGCACATCTCTCCCTAGACAGAGAGAGACAATATAGGCTTGAGTTTCAGAGACTTTTATCTGGCAGGCTCAGGGATTAGAGCCGGAAGGGTCCTAATGAGGTGGTGAAAGGTTGGGTTGATTTGAGGGAGTATGGTGAGCCTTTCTCAGAAATGCCTTTGGGCGAGAAAGCAAAACTTTTTCTTTAGATACTGGCTGTTACATAGGTGGCCATCCAGATGCTAAGCAAGGACATAAATGAATGCATACATTACGAATGTGTCTGGCATCTTTGATTCACCATGATGTTTTGGAGATATATCCATATTGCATGTTTCAGTAGAGCATTGCTTTTTTTCCCCATAATAGTAATTCATTGGAAAAGTATACCACAACTTGTTTATCAGTTAATTTGGACTCTTTCTAGATTGGAGGAAGGGAAGGGAGCTGCTGTAAACATTTTTAATTAAGTCTTTAGTAGACATGTTTGAGTTTTTTTCTCTTAAGCAAATATCTAGGGGTAGAATCACACTTAACATGTTATAATTTTCTTTTTAACCATATATAAAATAGTCAAACTGTTTTCCAAAACTATATGGGTGCTTCTTGACTTACAATGGGTTGCATCCCAATAAGCCCTTCATAAATTGGTGAGCAAAAATGTATTTAATACACCTGCACTATTAAATATTGTCACTTAGCAACATAACACATTGTAGAAAATCAATTATTTTCTTAGTGACCATATGACTGGGAGTTCTTGTAGGAATATTGTACCCCACATATGGCTAACCTGAGAAAAATCAAAATTATAAATTTAAAGTAGGTTTCTACTGAATACGTATTGCTTTCACACCATTGTAAAGGTGAAAAATCATTATAATGGAATGATCTGTTTAACAGTTCCACCAGTAAAGGATCAGAGTTCTGGTTATTCCACATCATTGCCAAGGCTTGGTATTATCACTTTCATTTTAACCATTTAGTGGATGTGTTTTAGTCCGTTTTTTCATCACTATGACAAAAATTCCTGACATGAACAGTATGCAAGTGGAAGAATTTATATGGGGTTTCAGAAGTCTCAGTTCATAGACAGCATACTCCATAACTCTGGGCCCAAGATAAGGCAGAACATCGTGGCACAAGAGCATGACAGAAAAAAGCATTTCAGGACATAGCAACAGGAAGGAGAGAGAGAGAGAGAGAGAGAGCGAGCGAGCGAGAGCGCGAGCGAGCGCTCTCTCTGCTCACCAGGTACAAAATATAAACCCCCAAAGGCATGTACCCAGTGACCTACTCCCCCCCGCCAATTACCTATCTCCCCCCCAATTACCATCCAACTAATCCATATCTGTGGATTAATGCACTGATTTGATTAAGGCGCTCATAACCTAATCATTTCATCTCTCAACTTTCTTCCATTGTCTCACACATGAGCTTCTAGGGGACATCTCATAACTAAACCATAACCATGTGGAATGTCTTCTTACCGTGGGTTTAATATATAGTTCTCTAATAACTAACAATGGTGAACTTTTTTTTTAAGTTGTAGATGAACACAACACCTTTATTTCTTTTTTACTTCTTTATTTTTAAATTTAGTTTAATTAGGTATATATGACAGAAAATACATTTTGATTCATTGTAATGATTGTAGCACAACTTTTCATTTCTTTGGCTATACACCATATAGCATCACACCATATGTGTAGTCATACACGTACCTAGGATAATGATGCCTATCTCATTCCACCATCTTTCCTGCCCCCATGTACCCTCTTATTTATTTTTTTATGTGGTGCTGAGGTTTGAACCCAGTGCCTCACATGTGCATGTTAGGCAAATATTCTACCACTGAGCTACAACTCCAGCCCTGGTGAGCATCTTTTAATTTATGAGTCATTAATACATCATCTTTTGCAAAATATCTGTTTGAATCTTCTAACCACTTTTAATTGGGTAAACCATTTTTAATTAGGTAAATAATCCAATTATTGAAGGTAGACTGCTTTATGCATTTTGAATATAAAATATTTAACAGATACATATGCTATGAAACATTTTCTCCCAGTATAAGCCCTTAATGGTATTTTCAAAGAGCTGAAGTTTTTAATATTAATGAAATTAGGAAGATATTCTTCTGTGTTTTCCTATAGGTTTTGTATAGTTTTACCTTTGGCATTTAAGTCTGTTATCCATTTTTAATACATTTTTGCATGATATAAAGCTCAAGAATCATTCTTTTTCCATATATATACATATATATATCATTATTTCAAAATCATGTATTGAAAATTTTTTTTTCTCATTGAGTTGTCTGATGCATTTTCAAGAGTCCATTGAATATGCATACATACATATATTTCCACAAAGACAGATGCATGGATTTCTGTTCCATGGATCTATAGGTCCATGCTATGTCAATACCACACAGTACAGATTACTTCAGTAAATCTTGAAACCAGGTAGAATAAGTCCAATCTTGTTTTTCTCATTAAAAATTCTTTTGGCTATTCTAGGTTCTTTACATTTTAGATTCAGTTTATCATCTTCTAATAAGGAAATTATGATATAATTAATTTGGTGAGAATTGAGATTCTAAAAATATGGACTTTTCTGTTTTTGCAGGGGGTGAGTACCAAGGATTGAACTCAGGGGAACTTGACCACTGAGCCACATCCCTAGACAGGGTCTCACTAGGTTGCTTAGTGCCTCACTTTTGCTGAGTCTGGCTTTAAACTTGCTATCCACCTATCTCAGTCTCCCAAGCCTCTGTGCCACCATGCCCAGCTGTACTTTTCTAATACATGAAAATGGTGTATCTTTATATTTATTTAGATTTTGTAAAATTAACTCAGTAATGTCATGTAGCTTTTAGTATAACTGTCTTGCACATTTTAATTTAATGGTAGTATATTGTCAAAGTTAAGTACCTACTTGTGTACTACAATTTGCTAAATGTATGTTTTCTACCAATTTTGGATTGTTTTTTTCCTGTTTTGTAGATTTCTTAAGATATTCAAGTTCACAATCAAACTGAATAATAACAACTTCACTTATATCCTTCAAGCTTTATGACTATCATACCTTTTCATGCCTTATTTTATTACCTAGGACTTCAGTACAATATAGAATAAAAATGGTTAAAGAAAACATCTTAATTTGGTCATAAATTTTAAGGAAAAGTCATTTAATAATTTACCAAAGTATGTTGAATATAGGTTTTTGGTAGGTACCCTTTATTAGTCTCTTTTTTCATTGCTATAACAAAATACTTGAGATTGGCTGATTTTATAAAGAAAAGAGGTTAATTTATTTTTAAAAAGTTCTATAGTTGTAGATGGACAGTATGCCTTTATTTGTTTAGTTTTTTAATGTGGTACTAAGGATAGAACCCAGTGCCTCACACATGCTAGGCAAGTGCTGTACCACTGAGATACAGCCCCAGCCCAGAAAAGATGTTAATTTAGTCCACAGTTTTGGAAGATGAAAGCCCAAATAGCATAGTGCTGGCTCTGGCAAAGGCCCCATAGCACAAAGGAGTACGTGTAGAAGGAGGAAGGAATCATTGCAAAACAGGATGCCAAAGAGGCTAAGATCCTATAATCCTTTCTAAGGGCACTCTTCAGATTCATAAGAGGGCTTCCCACTGATCTCTCCTTTTTTTTTAATTGATTTTATTTTTTGAATACATGACAGTGGAGAATGCATTACAATTCTTATTATACATATAGAGCACAATTTTTCATATCTCTGTTTGTATATAAAGTATATTCACACCAATTCATGTCTTCATACATCTATTTTGGATAATAATGTCCATCACATTCCAGCATCATTTCTAACCTCCTGTTTCCTCTCTTCCCCTCCCACTTCTCTGCCCTATCTAGAATTCCTCTATTTCTCCCATGTTCCTGCTCTCTACCCCACTATGAGTCACCTTATATCAGAGAAAACATTTGGCATTTGTTTTTTGGGGATTGGCTAACTTCACTTAGCATTATTCTCCAATGCCATCTATTTACCTGCAAAAGCCATGATTTTATTCTCTTTTATTGCTGAATAAAATTCCATTGTGTATATATGTCACATTTTTTAATCCATTCATCTACTGAAGGGCATCTAGGTTAGTTCCACAGTTTAACTATTGTGAATTGTGCTGCTATAAACATTATGTGGCTGTGTCCCTGTAATATGCTGTTTTTAAGTCCTTTGGGTATAGACCTAGGAGAGGGATAACTAGGTCAAATGGTGGTTCCATTCTCAGTTTTTCAAGGACTGTCTATACTGCTTTCCACATTGGCTGCACCAGTTGCAGTCCCACTAGCAATGTATGAGTGTACCTTTTTGTTCCCCACATCCTCACCAACACTTATTGTTGTTTGTCTTCATAATAACTGTCATTCTGACTAGAGTAAGATGATATCTTAGAATGGTTTTGATTTGCATTTCTCTAATTGCTAGAGATGGTGAACATTTTTTAGCACCTTTGTCTAATAAAAGATAATTGTAATTTTGTAGATTAGTCTCTGTGTCCTATACTCTGTACCATTGGTCTTCTAGTCTGTTTTGGTGCCAATACCATGCTGTTTTTGTTACTGTTGCTCTGTAGTATAATTTAATGTCTGGTATAGTGATGACACCTGCTTCATTCTTCCTGCTAAGGATTGCTTTAGCTATTCTGGGTCTCTTGTTTTTCCAGATGAATTTCATAACTGCTTTTTCTGTTTCTATGAGGAATGCCATTGGGATTTTGATAGGAATTGTATTAAATCTGTATAGTGCTTTTGGTAGTATGATCATTTTGATAATATTAATTCTGCCTATCCAAGAGCAAGGTAGATCTTTCCATCTTCTAAGGTCTTCTTCAATTTCTTTCTTTAGGGTTCAGTAGTTTTCACTGTATAGATCTTTCACCTCTTTCGTTAAGTTGATTCCCAAGTATTATTATTATTTTTTTTTTTTTTAGGCAGGAATGGGATAGTTTTCCTCATTTTGCTTCCTGAGGATTTGTCACTGATATACAGAAGTGCCTTGATTTATGGGTGTTGATTTTATATCCTGCTACTTTTCTGGGATTCATTTACTACTACTAGAAGTTTTCTGGTGGAGTTTTAGGGTCTTCTAGATATAGATTCATATCATCAGCAAATAGTGCTAATTTAAGTTCTTCTTTTCCTATATGTATACCTTTAAATTCTTTCATCTGTCTAATTTCTCTGGCCAGTGTTTTAAGAAGTATGTTAAATAAAAGTGGTTAAAGAGGGCTTCCTGTCTTGTTCCAGTTTTTAGAGGTAATGCCTTCAATATTTCTCCATTTAAAATGATGTTGGCCTGGGGCTTAGTGTAGATAGCCTTTACTATGTTGAGATATATTCCTGTTATCCCTAGTTTTTCTAGTGTTTTGAACTTGAAGGGGTGCTGCATTTTGTCAAATGCTCTTTCTGCATTTATTGAGATGATCATATGGTTCTTATTTTTGAGTCTATTGATGTGATGAATTACATTTATTGATTTCCGTATGTTGAACCAACCTTGCATTCCTGGGATGAATTCCACTTGATCATGGTACATGATCTTTTTGATATGTTTTTATATTTGATTTGCCAGAATTTATTGAGAATTTTTGTATCTGTGTTCATTAAAGATATTGGTCTAAAGTTTTCTTTCATTGATATGTCTTTGCCTGGTTTTGGAATCAGGGTGATATTGGCCCCATAGAATGAGTTTGGAAGTGCTGCCGATTTCTCTATTTCCTGAAATAAATTGAAAAGTATTGGTATTAGTTCTTCTTTAAAGGTATTGTAGAACTCTGCTGTGTATCCATCCAGTCCTGGGCTTTTCTTGGTTGGTAGGCTTCTGAAAATGTCTTCTAATTCATCACTTGATATTGGTCTGTTTAAATTGTGTATATCTTCCTGATTCAGTCTGGGCAAATCGTATGACCTAAGAAATTTGTTGATGCCTTAATATCTTCTATTTTATTGGAGTATACTGCTTTGTGATGTTCTTATAATAACTTAATCAGATTTTCTATCATATGACACCATAAAATTTGATGAGAAGTCTTTCCTATTTCTGAAAGAATTTGTGGAAAATTGTAATTTTTTTTTCTTATTTGGGGGCCTTTTTCTTTGTGGGAATATTTTTTAATTTGAATTTAATTTCTCTGTAGATAAAAGATTCATCATATTTTCTGTTTCTTCCTTAGACAGTTTTGACAAGTTGCATTTTTAAGAAATATGTGCATTTTGTCCTGCTTTCTCTATCAACTGTTAACAAAAGACTGTTAAACTCTCCATTTATTATATTAATTTTTATACATTTTTCTTTAGTCTTATCAGTTTGTGCTACATATATTGTGAAGCTCTGTTTTAGATGCATTTATGATTTTTATGTCTATCTGATAATTTATCTCATCATGATGAAATATTTCTCTTTATCCCTGGTAATAGTCTTTTTATAAATGTAAATTTATTTGATAGTATATAGCCAGGACAGTCTTTCACATGAATTGTTTACATGGCATATTTCTTTCCATCTTTTATGTCAACCTGTTTATTATTTTTTTTAAATATGACTATGTGAGCAGTATATGTTTGGATTCTTTTCTCTAGTCTAACAATCTAAATTTAACCTAACTGTTAATACTGTTAGATTTAGATATAGTATTTTGCTTTTTGATCACCCTTCATATTAATATACTTTTTTCTTTTTCTTGTTTGGTTTGCCATTTCTCTTTTTCTGTTTCTTTTTGAAAGGGAAAGGGAGGATAATATTTTTCTCAATTTTCTATTATATTTAATTAGGTATTAAATAAGTTATGTTAGCTTTTTCACTGCTGTGACCAAAAGACCTTACAACAATTTTAGAGGAGGAAAAGTTTTATGAGGGGCTCAAGTTTATTTCAGAGGTTTCAGTTCATAGATGGCTAACTCAGTTGCTTTGGACCTGAGATAAGGCAGAAATCATGATGGATCTTTAGCATATCATTAAAATAGTAAAATCATGATGGAAACATGTGGAAGAGAAAGCAGCACAAGACATGGAACCAGGAAGCAGAGAGAGAGAGACTTCCTCTTTCACCAGAGTCAAAATATACCCCAAAGACACACCACCAACCACCCAACGTAGCCACACCCTACCTGTTTACAGTTACCACCCAGTTAATCCCTATCAGGGGATTAATGAACTGATTAGATTAAGGCTCTCATAATTCATTCATTTTACCTCTAAACTTTCTTGTCTTGTCTCACACATGAGCTTTTGGGAAACACCACATATCTAGACCATAAAGAATTTTCTATTACAATCTATTAGCTCTTTAACTATACCTCTTTGCATTTTTTAAATAATTTCTGTGGAGATTACAAAATGCTTCCCTAACTCTAAAGTCCATATCAAAGTAATATGATATGGACTGTGCCATTTTATGCAGAATACAAGATCTTTTCTATAAGTATGTTTACCTTCCTAGTCTTTGTGATATTATTGTCATATGTATCTTATCATAACTCAGTATATTATAAACCCCACAACACAATATTATCATTTTTGCTTTAAACACTCATATAATTTTTAAAGAAATTAAAATAAGACTAAAAAGACACAGTCTTTTATGTTTATCCACACATGTACTATTTCTGATGCTCTTCATTGCTCTCAATATAGATCCAGATTTCCATCTGGTGTCATTTTCCTTCCACTTGAAAAACATCCTGTTGTTTCTTGTAGCACAGGTGTGCTGACAACAAATCTTTCCTGTTTTTATCTGAAAATATTATTTCTCCTTCCTTTTGGGGGGACATCTTCATAATATGTAGAATTCTGAGATGACAAGTTAGTTTGTTTCCTTCCAGCATTCTAAAGATACTACACTGTCTTCTGATGTTAACTGTTCTTCCTGTTATCATTCTTCTGTATAATTAAAACTTTTCTCTTCTTTCCAGTATTCTTTTATCTTGTTTTAGATCATTTGATTGTTAGATCAGTGTTTTTCATCAAAATTGGAAACTATTCTGCATTACTAATTAGATACATTTTTTTCTTACCCATTTCTCAGTTTCTTCTCTTTAAATAAGTTATGCATGCTTGTTAGACACTTTAACATTGTCTCTAAGATCCCTGAGATTTTGCCAATTTTTCTTCAGTTTTTTTCCTATATGTGTTTAAATTAGATAATTTCTATTGTCTCTATCATAAAATTCATTGACCATTTCCATATTCCAATTTTTATATCACTCACCATAATGTTCAGATCTTGAATTAATTTCCATCTGGTTCAAATTAGAGTTTTAACATCTCTGCTGAAACTACCTGTATGTTCATTAAGAGCATGTTTTCTTTTATGTCCATGAATGTATGGGACTTGACTTACGATGGGATTACATCTTGTTAAACCCATTATAAATAAAAAATACCTTAAGTCAAAAATACATTTAATATACCTAACCTACCAAACATTATAACTTAGCTTCGCTTACCTTCAATATGTTCCGAACACTTACATTAGCCTATAATTGAGTAAAATCTAACACCAAGTCAGTTTTATAAATGTGTTGAATATTTCATATAATTTATTGAATACTGTACCTAAAGCAAGAAACAGATTAAATTGTATGTGTATGGTTTCACACCATTGAAAAGTTGAAAATAGAATTATCATAAATTAGGAAATATCTTTATTAAAAAAAGCTAATTTTTAAAATATTTTTTAATTTTTTAATTTTTTTAGTTGTAGATGGACAAATACCTTTATTTTGTTTATTTATTTTTATGTGGTGCTGAGGATCAAACCCAGTGCCTCACAAGTGCAAGGCAAGTGCTCTACCGCTGAGCCATAACCCCAGCCCTATAATAGCTAATTTAAATAAAGTCCTTATATCTAAATTCATAGCTGGGCCATCTTTTGGTTAATTTTAATTGACTAATTATATTCCTTGACTGTAGGTCACATTATCTTTGTTTTCATGTTTGGTAATTTGTTTTGTATGCTGGATTTTATGGATGATAGTTTGGAGATATAAATTTTATATGATTTTCTGTGTTACAGAGCAAGGGCTTGCCATAAAGCCACAGTGGCCACAAGGGTCCTTAGTTAACATTTCTTGTGATTACACCAGAAAGATTTCAGTTAGACCATACATAGTAACAGGCATGAGTTTATTCAAAGAGATAAGACAATGGAAAAGTTGACAATCCTAAGGAAGAAATGGAGAAAGTGGGTTCTTTCAGAGAGGAGAAGGACAGTGTGCCCCTCTCCTGTCCTCCACGTTTTTTTTGTTGTTGTTGTTTTTGTTGTTGTTGTTGTTGTTGTTGTTGTTTTTGGGGGGAGGTCCCTGGGAAGTATTCAGGGAGTCTTACTCAGGTCCAATCTTGACTTTTGATGAACAGCAGGATTGCATCAGACTTCCAAGGCCCCACTGCATATGGTCTTGCCCAATGCAGAGGGAGGGGGGAGGGGGGATTTTACTATTTTAATGATATGTTAAAGATCCAAGACAACTCTGGGTCACTTTGACCTGTGCTTGCCAGTTCTAATTGGAACTTGTTTTTACAAATTTTATGGTTGGGGGCTTTACTTTTAATTATCCTGTCTCCCTAAGTTCTGTAATCTGATCTGTGTAAAGGTCATAAAATTATGACCCCCTTCAGGGTAACTTCTGTTGTTCTTACTGGAAAGGGAGCCTTGTGACCTAAACTTCTCCCGCTGACAACAGGTTGTTTCCTGAGAAATATAGTATATCCTATTGACTTAAGTCAGTCAGGGATGCCTATAAATTTCTTTTTAAAAGAAAACATGTGGGAGTCAGCATGGTAGGTCCAGTTTATAGAATTATCTCCTTAATGTCATGTTCCCACTGTTCCTATCTTTCTGTCACCTACCAGTGAGACAATGGGCAGGAAAGTTACATTCCAGATGTGATCTTCATCATCTAGGGCATGAGGACAGGTATCTCCTTTTTATTTTTTTTCCCCTCTCTCTAGAACGTGGTATCAGACTTGACCTTCTGGGGCTAGTTCCTATAATCCTTCAAACATATTACTTTTCTGCATGTTAAACCTCACAACAATTTACATTTTGTTGTTGTTGTTGTTGTTAATTGATGCACAAGAATAAAAACATAAGGAGAGGTGCTATATGGTCTGATGCTATGTGAAGATCACTGGTTTTCTGGGTTCTGTAAATCTGGAGAAAGATGATTTAATAGTTAACATCTTACTCCAGTGTGGCTTTTCTTTAGAATTACAATGCTAGGTAATGGGATGGAAGCAAAAGTAACTGTTAGGGTGTTGTCACTGTAATAGAACCTCCCCATAAGTAAAACCACGGACCCATGGAAGCTTTGCTTAAGAATCCTACTTAACATTCAAAGAAGAAATAATGACACAAGCTCACTCAAAGACTGGAGCAGGATTTATCAACCTTGGTACTCTTGACTTTTGATCAGATAATCCTTTGTTGGTGGTGGAGAAGAGGGCTGTCCTGTACATTGTAGCATGTTTAGCAGAATCCTTGGCCTCTATTCATTAGATACCAGTAGCAACCTCAATTATGACCAAAGCCTCTCCAGAAATTGCCAAATTCCCTCTGTGTGGCAAAATTCTGTTCTACAGGATTTGAGAACCACTTGAACTGGAGGAAGAAGAAACTTTGCTACTCTAGAAGAATACATTGAAGAGTTTAGGCTAACTAGTTTCAGGCATGTAAAGTTATAGAATCAATACAGGATTGATACTTATATTAACATAGATGAATAGATAAATGAAAAAGAGTCCAGAAACAGACACCCACACTCATATGCTCAGCTGTTTTTTGGTTGTTTTTGATGCCAAGCAATTCAGAAGAAAACCTTTTAAACAAATAATACTGGGTATAAATGAAAGTGGTAGAGCTTGATTCCTACCTCATATTATAGCCAAAAATTAATTTGATCTTGGAAGTGTTAGGACTTGAGCAGTGGTAGGAGGGCATCTGCAGAATAGAGCAACTTAGCATAAAATATCAGAGCATTTGTAGGATGGAGGGGGCTTTCCTCCTTGGGGCTATACTGGTGTTAGATGTTGGCATATAAGTGGAATGAGGAGGAGTGGAATGTGGAGGTTGGCCCTGCATGAGGTCCTATTACTGAGAGGTGTAAGGAGGGCTTTCTCACACAAGGTTAGACTAATCCAGGATGGGTGAGGGTAGTTTTGTAGGGTAAGAATAATTTTTTTCTTCAAGTGCCATAAGTTCATAGTTGAAACTGGCCATTATAACAAACAGACTGACAAGAGAAAAACAAACATATATAAATATTTGGCATGCATATTTCATATATGCAAAGGATACACCCTGAGAATCAGTTGTTCTAAGGGGTGGTTTAAAATTCAAAAATCAGTAATTAGAGAAATGATAAGACAAAGGAAAAGGACTTTCAGTCTCTTAAGGTCCACAAATTGGCAGAAGGTAAATAAAGATTAGTCATTAAAGCTTGTTAATATAGATTGCTGGTGTGTCATCTTTAAGTGATAATGGCTAAAGCTGTCTTTGGTGGTCAATCTTTATCCTCCTTTGGGTAGAGAAGTGGGGTATCATTTGTCTTTATCAATCTAAGGCCTGTTTTAGGTAAATGGAGGCCAGAGAGCTTTTCTGTATTTTTTTTTTCTTTTAATTGTCCTGAGCTCAATAATCCTTCATATTTGGTGTGACATTTTTATACAGAGGTGCATTGAACCTTCTGACAGTCCTCTCAGTTCTTATTCTTGACTAGAGATTACCTCTTTTCTAGGCAGTTTAAGCATCTTATTACTTAGACTTACTTTTTGAGTAGCTGCCTCTATGTGTCTCTCAGTCTTCTTTTTCTTAACTTTAATTTTCACATTGTTACAGGCATGAGGAAGACAAATCGAAATGTCATGAGTCTGTGGTGAACTTCAATTAGAAGGAACAGGCTAGTGGAATAGCGAGGGCTAACACATCAGAATATTCCTAAAATTTTTATTCCTAAAAAATAAAATGTTGTAAGAAGAAATATTGGGAACACAGTTTATTAATGAGAGAAAAAAAAAACCTGATGTTATGTGAAGATCACTGGTTTTCTGGGTTCTGTAAATCTGGAGAAAGAGTGCATGTGTTATGTTTACTAAAATACCTTTTACTCTATATATTCAATTTGTTAACTTTATGATGAAATTATGGAAGTGTTATGGTGCTGGGGCCTTCTGAGAAACTGAAGCAATGCAAAGATCCCCCTACAACTCCCAATTCTTGTGACCAAGTCAGAAAGATTTCAGACAGAGTAACAGGAATGAGTTTATTGAACGAATAGCAAAAGGGAAAGGGGGCCCTCTCAAAGGAAAAAAATGGGTCCTCTCAAGAAAGGAGAGGGACAATGTGCTTGTCCTGTACTACAGTTTTACTGGGGGTCCCAGAGACATTTCCAGAGAGTCCCCCCAGGTCCACCTCTTGACTTTTGACTGACAGCAGGCTGACATAAGACTTTCATATCCCCACTATTATGGCAACTGTAGGTCACCTGGGCCCATACTGACCTGTTCTAATTGGATTCTCAACCAAACATTCTTATAGATTTTATGATTAGGAGGAACTATCCTTATCTCCCAGAGTTTCAAGATCTAATCACAAAAATCTCCTGAGTTTCTCCCATGGACACTGTCTTGGGGCCTGCATTTCTCCTGCAGTTAACAGATAGTTTGCTGAGGAATGTAGAATATCCTATCCACAGAGGCCAGTCAGGGCTGCAAGTAAATTGCTTCTTGGAAAAAAAAAAAAAAAAGCATGTGGGGGTCAGCACAGTGGGCCCATTTTATAGAATTATTCTTTTAACCTTGTGTTCCCACCATTCTCATCTATCTAATCCCTAACAGAAGGATAGACCCAGGTGCTCTGCGAGCACTATTGCACTACTCCTTACATACCCTCGGTCCATAACATATTTTAGTACTTAGGAAACATTTTAGATACACAAGTCTTGTTTTACCATACCTTTTATCCTATAAATATTCCAGTTCTTAGTCATACTCTTTTTTTTCTAACTTATTTATTTATTTATTTTTATTTCTTACATACATGACAATAGTGGAATGCATTACAATCATAATTATCCATTCATAGCACAATTTTTGTGACTATATATATAAAGTATGTTCACGCCAAATTATGCCATTATTCATGAGCTCTTATTTTTTTTTTCATTACAAGTCTTAATCATATTCTTTATTAGCAGCTTCATGGGTCTGAGTCTCATTTCTCCAACTCTATATGTAAACATTTTGAGGATAAAGACCATTTCTCTCTAAAATTATTATGGCAGGGCACAAAATAGACCTTTAGGAAATTATTCAAATTAAAGGTCAATAAAAATAATAAGAAAAAGCAAATTCTTACTTCCATGAATTGCATTTCGACTCATGCTGGATTTGAATATCCTTGTGTGATCTGTATCCCCTTCTGTGCTCTCTACAGTTCATTCATGTTTGCTCTTTCAGTTTGTTAAAGTCAAAATGTGATGGATGGCTACCTGGAACCTCATTGTCCTTTAAAAAGTACCACCATTCCCCAAGCAGTGGAGAGAATAGGAGGGAGAAGAAGACAGTTGGGTTTCAGTCGCATGTAGAAGATGATGCCGAGTGGACAAGTCCAAAAAAAGATACATGTAGACCCCAAAGAGGTAAGTTTACATCTGTAGTAGCAAAATGAGAAGCTGCTGGGGCAGGGTGGTTGCTGGTGGCTGCTAACCAGTGAACACCAAATGATTTCCTAAAACGCTGAGGAAGAGTTAATGTTACAAACTGACATGAGCCTATGGGCCATAGTGGTACAGCTACTAGATTAGTGAACTTCTATCTGTATTTCTCTTAAAATACTTGTATGAGAAACACTGTCTAGTTTCTCATACTTTCAGTTTGTAAGCATAAACTGTAAGAATTAAGCATCAAGTATGATCATAAAAATGATGTTTAAAGTTAGTAAAGAGCACAAATTGTACACAAATCTTTCCTGTCATAGAAAACCCTAACAACAGTTAGTCTTCAGTTTTCTGGAAACAAAGAAGGTAGGGAAGTCATCAGCAGCTCCACTTTGTGGCTAAAACATAACTTCACAGTCTAAATTCAGATATTGCCTAGCAGTCTTTCAAATGCTAGTAATGCTTCCTATTTTATATGTGGTAGATTTTCTTGTTGTCGTTGTTGTTTTGTTTGTTTTTGGTTTGGGGGTTTTGGTACTGACGATTAAACCCGGGGCACTTTTACCACAGAGCTACATCTCCAGTTCTTTTGATTTTTTATCTTGAGACAAGGTCTCACTAAGTTGCTTCAAGCCTCCCTGAGGCTGGCCTCCCAACTTGTGATCCTCCTGCCTCAGCCTCCCAAGTTGCTGGGAGTACAGACATGCACTACCACATGCTTTATGTGTAGATTTTGAAAACAAATCAGTTATAAATAAATGTGAAATGTTAAGTGAAGGGAATTTAATTGTGTTTCCCAGTTTTTCCTAGAGTAGCTCTTGGCTTAATCTATCCTGACAGCCTTAAAGGAAAAACTTAGAAAGTGAATGAACTTCACTGTACAGAAAAGATGTACAAGAAACAAAGGGCCAAGTGGTCTCCAAACCCCTTTCTGGTCACACCTTTTTAATACATCTCTTTTTCTGCTCAAAACTGCTAACCCTGATTTCCTTCTTTTTTTTTTTTTTTAATTAATTTTTATTGTAGGTTTTTTTTTTTTAATTAATTTTTATTGTAGGTTGTTGATTTCCTTCTTATATACTCCCTTTTTTCACCAGGTAACACTTTTCTACCTCTAGGGTTGAGCAGTCAGTTTTTCATAATGTCTCTAGCCACTCTCATATTTATTTATTTGAGAATCACCGTGCTTCCTGAGAGGACCTTGCATGTGTACCTCTCCCTACCTTTTCTCACCTGCTGCCTGCTTTGTCAAATTTTGTTTGTTTTTTTAACTATGATTAACCTACAGATTGTTTAATCCCCTCCCAGGTAATTGACAGATACTAATTAATCTAAACTTCAAAAGGAAAACTATCCACCATTTGAAAAAAAAAAAAAAGTACATTTTCTTTGACATAAAGCAAATGCTCTGCAAGACTTCCATTTCTTTTGAAAAATGCAGAAGCTTCTTTTTAGACTTTGCTACCAAAACTGAGCAGACTTACTACACGAGATAGAATCTTCTTTACTTTCTCTTGCATTAGTCTTTCAGAGATGGAAAACTCTTACTTCAGCTTTCTCTATTTTTAGCCATTGCACTTTGGTCAGGGGAGAACTAGTCAGAATTGGTCTGGTGGTTACACCAGGAGGCTTAACATAGTCTTCTGTTAACTTGTCAACAAATTCATGTTGTGTGTCAGCACTAAAATAAAATGGCAAAATGAGAAAAATATAGTGTAATATCAAAGGGACAAATAACTTGTGTTATTGGTTAAGACCACAGCAACATTAGAAAGCAGCAATTGAAAAGGCACTTTGAGAAAGGTATCATCAGGCCGGCCCTTGTGTGGTGGAGGTTAATCTGTCCTGGGTCCAGCTACAGAAGATGGAAGCCTGGAAAGGGCTTGTGTCCAAAAAAAATCAATTTCTAATTTGAAACAAAATCATTTTTGACTAACAGAAGTTCAGAACCCATTACTTTTTGCTGTATAGTCTGCTGACATTTCAGCACTTTCTGTTGTGTACAATGAATCCTAATAGTCATTTTATAATGTTGCTATACCAATCAATTTAACAAAGAGAAAGCTGTTACAATTCTGCAAAGTTTTCAGGAACAGTTTTCACTCATTCACTCACAGTTTTATTTTTTCCATAGGTTTGTATTTTTTTCTTTTCTTTCTTTTTTTTTTTTTTTTGATGGAAGGGAAGTTGTAGTATGGCAGTGGGAAAAAAATACATAGAAAACTTCTTCATCTTTTGAAAAGACTTCTTATTTTAAAGTATTCACAGAAACTATTAACTGTTTTATAGTCATGCAAAAGACTGTCATATATTTTTCCATCCTTAATTAGCGAAAGTATGATTTTGTAAAAGTATGATTTAATTAAAGGAGCTAACACTGACCCCTTGAGCTATTCTGCCCATTGCAGAGCAGGTATATGCAGAGGATGGTAAGGGCAAAGTTATTGTGTTGGCATTTACTGTGGCACCCAACCAAATGGGAAGCACAACTTTCCAAGGAGTATTACAGCGGGTTTGGATGCCTTGTTTATCATAAGGCCAGTGACCTAGCACTAATTGCCTAAGTTACACTGCTTGGTTGGGCACCTCCTTAATTGCTTTCCCCTCTTTATTGTATCTGAATTTTTTAATATACAGTTCTTCTGTTTGATATCCTTTGTTTCTTTTGTTATTGCCCTTTCATCACTAAATACAGCATAGGACATTTACTGCAGGACCATTAATCTTTATTACCAGTCTCTTACTCCTTTACCTCTCCAGTCCTCCTCACCCTCCTGCCAACTTTATATGCAAAACACATACGAGAAACTAGACTCTTGAAACAACCTTGTGACACAAAAATATGTAAAGTATTATTAGAATTACACTGAAAATATAAACTTTTTCATTTGTCAATACTTGGAATGTTCTTGGCACTGCCCTTTGCTGTAAAGCTTCGCCAAGAGCCCCCTTGTACATTTAGAGCCATCCTTCTGTTTGCTTTTCTTTCATGGATCTCTAAAGTCCCCTAAAACTTTAAGAGAAACTGATCCTAGAGTAATTTGGATTTAGCTGCTGGTATTGACTATGGCCTTCATTTTGTCTTTGGGGTTTTTTAAGTTATATAATCTTATATAGTACTGTCACTGGTTAAGGTCCACTGTGTGGCTCCAAAACACATTTTTATTTTTACTGGAAGAGTATTATTGTAGACTTGACCAAAATGAGGACTATTCTCAGAATCTGTTAGTGGTTCTTCTAAATGAGCTTGTGCTTGTGAGTGCTTTTCATGGCCCATGGTGGATTTATACAGGTGACTTAATAAAAGAAATAAGAAAGTTGGGGTATCCAAAGCACAGAAACTATGTCCATCTTGCCTGTAAGAAGCATTCATTTATATTTCCTTTTTTATTGCCACCATTGTTTTTATTATATATTTAATCATAAGAAAAAGTACCAAAAGATAATACTTTTGTTTCCCAGAGGAATGAGATAAAAGATATGCTAAATATTGATGCCTTTATCAGCAGCACACAGAAGACAGGTATGCTTGAAGGCTATGAATAAACCCAGACGTGTAGAATACATTATCCTGCTCAGTTCACTGAAAAAAAAAGAATTTCAAATGTAACAGGCTATCTTTAAGAGTTGAAGTTGCTATACTGAAGTTAATTGTCACTTAAACCAGAGCATCTATATTTCTCATCCTCTACAATGGAAAGAATATCTGAAAATACTATATAACTTACCTACATGTTATATATGTTTTATATCTTCTCTCACTAGAAAATAAACCCCATATATTTACTATTGTTTCCCCCCATCGCCTAGAACATTGCTTCACACATGGTAGGTGCTCATTATATATTTGTTGAATGAATTAACATAACATTACATATATTGATTTTTCTTTCTATGCCCTTGTTCCATTTTCCCCAAATAAGGACCTAATCAGTTAGACCTTTTGACCTCAGTGCCTGCAGTGATTTAGTGATTGAAGCAAAATATATGCTTATCCCTTCAAAGTCCTTATGGTGATTGATTGCTAATGTCAAAAAAAAAAAAAAGCAGTAGAGTGGAATCTTAAGGACAGCACTGCCTTAGGAGTCAAGAAAACTGTGGGGATTTTTTTTCCCATTTCCTTTTACTCTAATTTAGGCTTAATTTATGTACAATAAAGTTGCACAGGCCTTAGATGTGCAATCTGATAAATCTGGCAATTGTTTACAATCATGTAACCAACAATTTAAATGTAGTGCTCTTCCATTATCACTTAAAGTTCTCTCATGCTCCTTACTGGTTAATGTGTCCCCTGCCCCATGCCTCTCTCCTTGGTTACAGACAGCTGTCATTTTACTGTGACCTCACATGGCCTTTTCTTCATGTATATGTTCCTGATATTTCTCCCTCTTCCTGTAAGGACACCAGTTCACCAGTCATGCTTGGTTAGGGCCCACCCATAAGACTTCATTTATCTAATTACCTCTTTGAAGTCCCTACATACAAATATAACCATATTCTAAGGAGGACTGGATGTTAGGACTTAACATGAACTGGTGTCAGGAGAAGGCAGGATCATAATTCAGTTCAAAACAACTATTTTTTTTCCAATATTTATGCCTTTTATTTTTCTTTCTCATCTAATTAGATTGCCTGGGGTTTCATTACAATGTAGAGTAAAATGGTAAAAGTAGACTTCTGTGCCTTGCTCTTGATCTCATAGGGAGGGCAATCTTTCACCAGTTAAGTATGGTTTTTGCTATAGGTTGTTCATAAATGCCTTTTATCAGGTTGAGAAAGTTCCCTCCTGGTTTGCTGAATCTGTCATAAATGGGTGTTGAACTTCATCAAATCTGTATGTGTGTGTGTGTGTGTAGCGCGCGTTACTGGAGATAATCTTTTTTTCATTGTTTCCTTTTCCTAATTTAATGATTACACTGACTGGAAGCCACTGAGCTGCTGGGGTGTAATGTCTTTTTTTTTTTTCTTTTTTTGTAATGACCTTGTCAATGTTTTCCTATCAGAGTTATGCTAGTGTCAGAAATGAGTCAAGAGCACGCCAGTAAAAATAGTGGAGTTGTAACTCCAGTTGCTCAGTCCTCCCCAGAAACAATGAAGAACTTGCCAGAATCTCTGAGAATCAGTTCATCAGAAGATAGTAAAACTTTTATAGAAACCAAACACATGTTAAACCAGGAGAAAGGCCACTGAAAGATGATAGTAGAACTTTGTGGGGTTTTAACTTAGCTTTGCCCTGGCCTCTGCCCCAGTATGGCAGCAATCTTGAAGATGGTGGCCCAAGGTCCAGGTGAGAGTACGTAGTCTCAGAGTAAGCAGAGCTAACCCTGTTCTCAAGGAATAGGGGTCTGTTTTGACTACTTGTGGATTGCCCACAGGGCTGCTTTTGTTTTACCTAACTCAGCACTTTCTCAGGATAGAGAAGCATCTACCTGTAGAATATTCTTTGTATAAAGACACGAATGGTGTGACTATAGTTTGTTTACAATCAAAGATATGAAAAGTTGTGTTCTATATGTGTAATGTGAATTATAATGCATTCTGCTGTCACATGTAAAAATTAGAATAAAAAATAAGTTAATTAATTTAAAAAAAAAAAAGCCAGATGAGCACACTGCTGTCACCTGGAGTAATATAACAATATTGAGGCAAACAGGAAATGCACCAAAACGCCAAAAGCTAGATAGCTTCAATGAAATACACAACATACCCAAACTGACTCCACAGTAAATATAAAATCTGAATAGGCCTATAACAATAGAGAAGAATTAATCAGTAATCAAAAACCCTTCAACAAAAGATAAGCCCAGGACCAGATAGATTCACTAGTGATTCTGTAAAAAAGAATTAACACAAAATTTTCCCAGACTCTTGCATAAAACAGAAGAAAGAATAAATCTTAATTTATTTAAGAGGCACTGATACCAAGGCCAAGCAAATATTCAGCAAGGTAACTATAGACCAGTATCACTTATAAATATGGGTGAAAATATCCTCAAGAAAATAGAAGCAAGCTTAATGCAGCATCGAGTTAAAAGGATTATGCATCATGACCACGAGAGATTTAGCTAAAGAATTCAAAGGTGGTTCAACATTCAAAAGCAGTGTAATTGATTACTGGAGAAAAGGGAAAACCACACAATCACCTCAATTGACGTAGAAAAAGCATTTAACAAAATATAACATTCTTTCGTGGAAAAAAAATGATGAGTAAAGCAAGAATAGTAGAGACTTTCCTCAACATTACAAGGAGCCTATATATAAAACCTATAGCTAGATCATACTCAATTGTGAAAGACTGAAATTTCCCCCCTAAGTTTAGGAATAGGACAAGTGTTCTCACTTTTGCCTCTTCTCTTCAACATGTACTGGAAATTCTAGAAAGCAACAGACAAGAAAAAGAAATAAAACACATCCAAACCGGAAAGAAAGAAGTTAAACTTAGTAGATCACATGCTTATATGTAATAATATAGAAAATCCTAGCAAATGCACAAAAAAACTGTGAGCACTAATAAATGAATTCATCAAGTTTTCTGGATAGAATTCAACATACATACACACACAAACACAACAAAAAAACATTGTATTTCCATATATTAATAACAAACAATCTGAAAATAAACTGAAGGAAACAATTCTTTTTATAATAGCATCAAAACAGTAAAATATCTAGGAAATAAATTTAAGCAAGGATGCAAGATTCACACACTGAAAAGTACAGACATTGCTGAAAGAAATTAAAGACCTAATTAAAAGGAAAGAAATTCTGTATTCTTGAATTTGAAGGCTCCCTGTTGTTAAGATGGCAATACTCCACAAAGCAACCTACAGATTCAATTCCTATCAAAACACTAGCAATATTTTTTGTAGAAAAGGGAAACCTGATCCTATAATCCATACAAAACTGCAAGGGTCTCTGAATAACCACACAATCTTGAAAGAGAAAGTTACAGGACTCACACTTTCTGACTTCAAAACTTATTATAAAGCTACTAACATCAAAATAATGTGGTATTAGCATAAAGAGAGATTTATAAATCAATAGAATAGAATTGGGCAGAAATACCAGCAATGGCTGGCTGCTATTCAGTGTATAAATTCATATAACTCATTTGGAAAACAAATTTGGCACTGCTTATTAAAGATAAAGAATAAATATCTTACATCCAGTAATTTTATTCCCAGGTTTTTATAATAGAATCTTATACACAAAATAATTTGCTTACAGATATATTCATAGCAGCTATATTCACTTAGGGCAATCTAAGCTATGGTAACAAGTGGACAAAAAAATAAGTTCTTAAAGAACAAAAATTGCCTTCTCTTCTAACAGTTCCAGCTTGGGGGCAGACTGATAGCACCTCAAAGAATGATGGCTCAGCCACTTCTGGTGCCTTCCAAGATCACCTTGGGCATTGCTGTAACACAGGGGTTAGCCAACTAGACCATGAGCCAAATCTGGCCTGCTAACTATTGTTGTAAAGTTTTATTAGAACACAGCTGTGCCCATTTGTTTATGTATTGTCTGTAGCTGCTTTTGTGCTACAATAGCAGAGTTCAATAGTTGTGACAATGGCCATATGGCCTACAAATTCTAATGTATTTACTATCTGACCCTTTATGGGGAAAATATTTGTTGACCCTGCTATATAGTAGATGAGCAAGGAAGGAGAACAGTATGAAAGTGTACACATGGAAGGTTTTTATAGGACAGCCCCAAAGTGGCACATATAACATCCACTGGTTTTCTACCTGACCACACACAATGACAAAGAGGACTGGGAAATATAATCTAGCTGTGTACCCAGGATGAAGGAAAAAGTGCATATTTGTGGATAACTGGTAGCTTCTGTCACAGCAACATTCTTCATAATAGTCACAAACCAGAATTACTTAAAACATCCATCAATAGCAGCATAGATGTTTAAAAAGTCAGTAGTACATACAATGGAGTAGTATATAGCAAAGAAAACAAGCTCCAGCTACATAAACCATCAACATAGATAAACATTTCAGACAATATTAAGCAAAAGAACTCTCAAAATAATGTTTAAAATATTCCTGTTTTTATAAAGTCCAACAGTAGCAAAACTAATCCATGGTTTTTGCCAAATCAATAGTGTTAAAACTATAAAAGGATAAATGGGAATAATTATGAGAACAGTGGCTGACTCCTAGAGACAAGAGGAGGTGTTCCTGATCTGGGGAGGGTTTATTCTGGCATTTTCTTTATAATTTATGCTTTAAACTAAACTGAATATGTAATGTGGCTTAGCTGTTTTTAGGATGCAGAATAAAACAAAGAAACCAGAAACAAGAGATTTCTAATCATTGAGCCTCAAAAAAAAAAAAATTTGTCTTATCATGTGATGTTGACTGATGGAGGAGCAAACAGACTCAGCTACATAAAAATAGGACATGAGCCATTGTGTCCAAGTGCATCTGTGTATGCAAAAAAAATTGTGCATATTTATTTATATGAATACTAATGTAGTCTCATGTATTTGTTATATATGTATTTATACATGATTTGATTAGCCTAATGGATAATATTTTTCCAGTACTTTTGTTTTTAAAAAGTTTATATTGTCCTTGTATGTATGCACATGTGTGAAAATATAGTTCCATGAATATGCACACTATGTAATTTGTGATATACTTATTAAAAAATAGAGCTTAGAAATTTAAGAATAAAAAATAGTTACACTTGACCTATAACTAACAGTAAACATCCTCAACCTTTTGGAAGTTCCATATGCTTTCAGAATTTGATGAAAGCTATGTTCCCTTTCCACAGAAAAAAATGAATGAACACATATATACAGATTGGTGTACTTATAGTTACGAGGTATTCACACATTCCTGAAATATATCCATATATTGTAAAAGTCCCTAGCCTCTCATTCAGATTTTCTTCTTAGATTGTCCCCATCAAATGTCAATTGTCTCAACCAATTTTTGAAATATCAATGAAATATCAGAACAGAAGAAGGTAAGACTAATGTTCACATCTTCTGTGGTAGTGACTGGAAGATATTTAGATTCTATCACTAACAGACATTTCTTCTTTCCTCTTACCACAAATTCTTCAGTTGTTTTCACTATTATTTGTCTTAATTTCTCCTGTATCACCCAGGATTCTGCCCAGATGGTGGGAGTCGTGAACTTCTTTATCTGCCTCGTACTGTCTGTTGTACTCTATTCTAAAATCTTCTGCAAGACTATTCTATCCAGAGACCAGTTTGGATGTTTTTCTTGTTGTTACTATTTTGTTTTATTTTTGAGGCCATCTAATCTAATAGTTAGAAATCTGAGATAGAGAACCAAACACACCTGATTGCATTTAAAATTCAGCTTTATCTTTACTAGCTGTGTGTGTTGGACATGCTGTTTGACCTTTGCAGTTTCTATTTTCTTGTCTGTAAGGTGAGGACAATAATATAAAGACTGTTACAAGGATTAATGATAATACATTTAAAATCATTAGCAAGATATAAGGACATAGTGATGTTTAATAAATACTTCCTGAATTAATTAAATATTTAGCTTTGAGGTTTTTAATTTATTACTTTTGCTAATATAAGTCTCTCTGCTTCAAATTCCATGCTCCTTATTCCTTCCCATTAAGATTCTACCTTCTGCATCAAAACTTCCCTAATCCTATAGATTTGATCTCTTCCACTTCTTAATTCCTGAAACTTTTCATATAATTTTTTTAGCAGCATAGTGTAATGGTGAGAACTCTCCAACCAGATTGCCTGGTTATGGATTCCAACTCCATCACTTAATAGCTTTGTGACCTTGGGCAAGTCACGTAAATCCTCTTTTATTTTTCCTTTTCTGTAAGTTTGATATGAAAATATTATAATATATAAAATAGCAGAATTCTTATGCAGATGCAAATGATTTATAGAAAATATAAAACTATAGAGAGAGCTGGAGGAGGTAAGAACAGACCCAGGCAGAGACTAAGTATCGACAGCAAATGGGTATATGGAGCTTTTTTGAAGGAGAAAAATATTCCAAAACTACTGAAAAATTAAGTAAGTATCTTGAAAAGAAATTTTTAAAACTGACTTATGGCTCTGCTTTTACAGATATATAAATTTACTACTATTTATCAAACTATTCAATTAAAATTGGTAAATTTTATGGTATTCAAATTATACCCCAATGAATCTGTTGAAAAGATGGATGGACAGACTGATGGATGGATGGATGGAAGGGGGGAGAGAGAGAGAGAGAGAGAGAGAGAGAGAGAGAGAGAGAGAGAAAGAGAATAGTATATGTCTGGCTCATTCTCCACGCACTCTGTTTTAGCTATTCTTATTACCCTATACTACCTTAGGTTATCTATGTTTGTCTCATTTCCTTAGTCTCACACCTTCTTTCCCCTCCACATAAACAAAGCCTGAGCTTAATCCTGGCACTGGTCCTTGCCTATCATAGGTACTCAGTAGATATTTACTGACTGAATGCACTCTTTGAACTAGTGTACATTATGTCTAATATGAATAGGTGCTGGATTAGGTGAAGGATCCTGAGGTTTGTGTATGCAGAGAGGACTGAATTATACATTTAGACAGATGGTCTTTTACATCCCCATAATAGAGAATATTTGGTTGTAAGTATATGACTTTTGAATACCAAGGATAATAATCATCATTTTAATGATAATCTCTACTAATGTAAGACTCTGGCCTGCTCCAGGCCTGATTTTCTCTGGTCACACCTAAACTATTGCCTTTCTTATAGTTAGTATACTCTGCTTTTGGCATTTAAGGTCTTGAATTCCCAACACTCCCAAACCATCTTCGTTACTCACTCTTTCCTCAAAGAATGAGGGGATCTTCCCAAATAACTTATTTGTTTTAAATTTGTTCTTTTACATGACAGTAGAGCACATTTTAGCATACAGAGAGTATAACTATTTCTAATTAGAATTCTCTTCTGGTGGTTGTACATGATGTGGAGTTTTCCTGATCATGTATTCATACATAAGGATAGGAAAATTATTTCAAATTAACTCTACTGTCCTTTCTATTCCCCTCCCCCCCCGCCTTCCCTTCATTC
The DNA here is from genome assembly GCF_048772815.1 of Callospermophilus lateralis. Taxonomy (NCBI): domain Eukaryota; kingdom Metazoa; phylum Chordata; class Mammalia; order Rodentia; family Sciuridae; genus Callospermophilus; species Callospermophilus lateralis. The sequence continues at coordinate 34,372,268 of NC_135321.1, read as the reverse complement.
CTCTTTGTCTAATCCAATGAACTTCTGTTTTTCACTTCCCTACCTTCCCTTATTGTGGTTTAACATCCGCATATCAGAGAGAATATTCAGCTTTTGGATTTTGGGAACTGACTTATTTTACTTAGCATGATATTCTCCAGTTCTATCCAAATAACTTCTTAATGCATTCTGGGAAAGTTTCCCAGGAACCAGAAGAAAATTGTGAATGGGATTCTTGTAGTCTTCCAAGATAAAGACAGAGATACTTTGTGTTGTTTGGAAAATAATAAATAGAAAATAAAATAAAAACAAAAAAATCTTTCAGTTAATATCATCTTTTCATTTAGCACTCCAAAAGAGAAAAGTAATTATCAACTGAACATTATTTGTTAGAAAGAAACAGGAACCAAATCAGCCATTATTTTGGGAAGGTAAACTGTTGCTTAGGAATCTGCCTGAGGCCCAGAGTGAATAGTTAATTGAGCATCTCTTTTAATTAGAACATGTTGTAGCCCAATTTGGAGTTCTTTAAAAAGACTTCCAAGATTTATGTTTACCTTGAAAGCTTCTGAAGAGGATTATTATAAGTTGGAGCGTTAGAAGGTACAGAGTATTGGAATCTTCTGTTCTGGCAAAGAGAAGAAAGATTCTTTCTTATGATAGTCAAAGAGCACAATATAAAAACAACCTACCTTCTTGGACATTTTCACAGTAAACCCAAATCTGTAGGAATATGATAGGCAATCACGTGTAATAACAAAACCTCTAGTTAATCTATTATTACAGAAGTTGTATAGTTTTTAAAAATGCATCAGTTAAAAAATGTGGAAAGAATAACAAGCAAAAAATGGCATTGTGGATCTATGATGTTTACAAAAACAAAATAACTTGAGGTTTTTTTATCTGCATTGTTCCATTTTGGGGATTAGGGGGATATCCTGGTCTTTGAAGCTTGGAAATATTTATAATATCCAATCTATTACTCAGAATGGACTTCTTTTCATTTCTTTTTATTGAATGTTCAATTATTTCATTTTTTTGTTCATACAGGGACAATTATAGGAATTAGAAAAGACGCTTCCACATCTCCTATACAAACAGGAAGCCAAAAGGAGCTTGTAGCCACAGTCCCATCATCATACCAACACAACGCCTCCCGGTAAGCTTCAGGGATTCTTTGACTTAGCATTCTCCATATGAGAGCATCTTCTTAGATTTTTTTTTTTAATAGTGATTGGAAAAATCTTGACAGTTCTTAGTGGCTTATTCAATAGAGAAATCCTTATGTTAAAGAATATGGAATTGGCCATGTTAAGCCACATGGAATTCTTTTCTCTGTACATGCACTTTCTTAATTAATCATGGCAATTAGCAAGAATTTTTAAAGATACCCAAATTAATCCTATCCTTCATCAGAAAATCTGCTTAGCAGTAGATCCTTTCCAGTTCATCATGGGATAGTTATACATTGGAACTATAACTAACTGAATTAATTTTGAAAATTATAGTGGCTTTTGTATTAATTAAAAGTATATCATTGTTACTTGTACTATTAGGAGGGTTATCATTTGATCAGCCATTTTTAGGGTCAGGGAAAGAAATACATTATTTTAAATTTATCATATCTAATAATCCAACTCCCATTTACATTGAAAGCTCACTATATAAACATCAGTACCAGAAGGATTTGGCTTATGTTTCCTTGGGGATCTGATTGGTTTTGAGTTCTTATGTTCTTAACATTTTATTAGATGAATATTAAATTTAAGACTTAATTTGTAGTTAATTCACAGTCCATTGGAATTTCAAAGTAAAAATGCTTAAATTATTGGTCTCAAGGCCAATGATTTCAAAAGGGTACTGTAAAATTTATTATTTTGGTTTTTGGTTATTTCTGAAGGGAGAGAAGCATTAACTCTTTCTCTAGAGGGTTGTGTTCCAGACACATTCAGTGGAAATACTATTCCACAAAAGCCAAATCTAGGTATCCTTAAAAACAAAATGGTCCATATTTTTGTGCCTTTAATTCTGGGGCCAGAAGAGTAAGCATCATAAAGAAATTTTGAGAAATGACTCTAACACACAGGATAATTATAATAGTTGCTATTTTAACTATGTGCCCAGCACTTTGCCAAGACCCTTAATGTATTATCTAATTGAATCTTCACAATATCCTGAGATGGTACTATTATCATCCCCATTTTAAAAATTAGAAAACTGAGAAAAAGAGAGATTGAGTGACTTGTCTAAGTTTACATATCCAATAAAAGAACATGCAGAGCCAGCATTTCAGACTCCAGATTCGTAATCTTAAATATTTTTGTGACAGCTGGCAATGACAATTTCCCATTGTGGTGGCCACCCACAAAGACCCACAAGGAGTTGTGATTCTGGAATGTTGTTGGGACTCCCTGTTTGGACCACTTAACACTGTGCTTGGAAGCTTGTGCTCGAAGAGTTTCCATCTTGCTCTACTTTTGAGGGGGTCTTTTGGAAGATTTAGAATTAAAGAGGGGTGATGATCTACATTTTGAGTCTCAGTTTTACTACTGTTAGAGATTAAAATGAGATTTTTAACATCATTTTAATATATTTTTGGTGATTGCATTTCAGTTTAAAGAGAAGCATGAAAAGGAGGAATAAAATGTTTCACCGTAAGGGTTTTATAAAACATCCTCAGCACATGTTTTCTGAATGGACCATATTAACTTTATAGAGTTTTACAAACCAGGTTAAAATTGCTGTGAAGACTCACATTTATAGACTTTTAAAAAATGATTATTTATCTCTTAGTCCTTAATGCTACAGATCAGCTAAATATAGATTCTCAGAAGCTGTATAAATAATGAGCATTTAGTTAAATAAAACAATGTGTAGCACACCAAATTTTATCCTTAGACATGCACAATGGCATATTATAGGTCTATTATACAAAGTGCAGAGTTGAAAAAAAGATTCAATAGTATGAAAATCAGTTACCAGGAAGGCCCAGTGGGTGCTTTGCAGACTTCAGAATCAGGAGTATTTGAATCATTCTTATTGCAAAGTGTACAAAAGGCCTTTTTTTATAGACTACTTTTCAGTTACATGCAAACGTTTAATGCAAGAGTAATGCCTGTGATTCTTCCTCCTAACAAACCTTTGAAGGAACTGAGGAGACCCTGAGGAAAAGCCTTCCATCCACCCTAAAATTCCAAGAATGTTTAAGATTTGCACAAGAGGATGCGGTAGTTCAGATGCTGGTGAGAAATAGGTTTTCCTTTGTTCTCTGAAAACACCTGGAAGTGTCCATTATCGTTCCTTGTACAGCTGAAAAAAACAGGCATGGCAGAGTCATCTTTCTCATTCATAGTGTAGGCTGTTAATTGTTCTCTCTGCTGGCTGTCAATATAATGTGAAATTTTCATTCCCCATTCAAGATGGAAAAAGTTGTGGCTGAAAATGTTAACATTTGCATTTTTATTTGTTGATTTATTTAAAGGACAGCCTCTCCTACAGCAATCCATCACTTGGTGACACCCCAAATATGAATAATGTATTGTAGACTTGTGGTTACAATGTGTAATAAGTGCTAGAGACAGTAAAGGAATGTTAACTATGTTGCAAATGTAATATTTATCGACTCATAAAGTTTATTGCTTTCGAGGTTCAATAATACTGACCATAGGACATTAATATCACTTATCCTGATTTTAGCTGGGCACCTTTGTATGTAGAAATATTCATCTATCTCATGCTAACAAAATAAATATGTAATTTACAGCACAAGCAAAGAGGGCATTACAGTCTTCATGCTAAGAGCTGCAATGTTTCTTTCTCTTCGTTTCACATCCAGCTTCAAGCACTAACTGCATACTCCTGAACTGACAAGGATAGTAAGGACCATGGTCATCTTGGCACAAGAGGGTGGTGGGACTGAATTAAACGGTGCCATTCACTTCTGCTTGATTAGGCAACACCACATAGATCACTCTACCTAGAGAGAGGATGGGAAGGGCTTTTCTTCCTGTCATTTCAAATACCTGGTGGGTAGGTGAGCCTCAGCTCTGAAAGAAAATTGAATGAATATATACATTTGCTGCCATGAGGCTAAGTCAGAGTTTACCAGTTCTACTGGTGAAATCAATTCCAATGTGAAATTAGACCTGAGCAGGTTACCATTAGCTTCTCAAATTAATGTGTTATGAGCACAGATGTTACTGATAATTAACCCTTTTGTGCCTTCCAGGATTAGGTATGTCCATTGCTAACAATCAAGAATAAAGGAAATATCTAACACCCAAAGCAAAAGAAGTCGTGTTAATTAGCAACCATCAACTGTAATTGTCATCCCCATTAAGATGCAGAGTTATGTATTTCTTTGATATAAATAACCTTTCTAATTGTACTTGATGTATGCCAATTTAATCAAAAAGTATACTTGCAACAAGCAGATCTTTGCATTAATGTAGTTTGGATCTTTTATGTCTTTTATTTCAAATTGGACTGGGAAATAAGTTTTATTACAGCTGTATATTATTTTTCTGCTGGTTTCTTTCTCTATTCATGTATGTAGATCTGATACACATTATATTAAAATGTAGGTAGTATCTTCTGGGAGTCACTTTTTAAAATACTGATCAAGTTTCTAGTCTTATGACAACATAATAACCCAAACTGATAAGCAGAAGCAAACACCAGGCCTGTGGTAGCAGTATTAAATTCTCAGTCTCTGAACCAGAAGGTGACTAAGGTCTCTTCTCTCTGCTCTTCCATGATTTCAAAAGGGTTACAGCTGGTACTCTTGCAATCCCTTTTTCTGTAAGATGTGAAGGAAGAAAGGCAAATCTCTCCAAATCATGCCCAACTAGTGAATTCTTGAAACTGAAAATGAATTTAGCCTATTTCTTTCTTTTTGTAAAGAAGTTATTTATTTATTTTTTAGTTGTAGATGGACACAATACCTTTATTTTATTGATTTATTTTTTATGTGGTGCTGAGGATCAAACATGCTAGGCAAACGCTCTACCACTGAGCTACAGCTGCAACCCCATGAATTTAGCCTATTTCTAGGAATTACACTTCGCCTTTTTAAAAAAAAAAAAATTTAAAGAAAGATTAGGGGTTTTCTCTTTTTTTTAACACAACACAGAAGTATCAACAGTTGTCTTTCGTTTGGTTTTTTTTTTTTTTTTTTTTTTGAGTTATTGACAGGAGAGCATTTGGTAAAGCCTGTTTTTTCTTGAGGGGTTTAGAAAATATTTGAATATATACTTTAGAAGACTTGATAGCTTATTTGGAGGCTTTAAAAATAGTTTAACTTGTTCTTTTTTAAAGATCTTGATCCTTTGTTGTCAAACCATATGCTTAATGTATTTTGAAAATTTTGCTGTAAGGTTGCACATTATTAAGTCTAATGGCCTGTGTGTAACCATGCTTACAGGCAACTGTGTACATGCTGCCTCATGCTGGCTTATGAGATCCTCATGCTCCACTGAGGCTAACATCCAAGCACCAGGCCCAAAAACCTGGTGCCGTACTCGCCCAAGCCTAGGCTGGAAGAATTCTTCTCTGTCTCGAAAACAGTCATTACTTATTTTTACCTTAAGTAACTTGACTTGAAAATCCATTTGCTTCCACCACCAGTTATGATAGCACAGCCTTCAAAATACTAAAACAACATGTGATATTTGGATTCTTGGCTGTGATATGAAGAAAAACATTTCTGCATGTTATTCTTTGTACTTTCTGGATGATACTCCAAGGTGAAAAACCATGAGCAGTTCAGGCACCATTTAGTTTCCCATATCACATGGCCAGTGACCATTCAGATTGAAGAGAAAGGAAAATCATATAAATATGCTCTTCTTGATTATAAGAGTAATATTATTTATCTCAGCAACAAAATTCTGGATTGGAAGCTGCCATAAGATTCAAACCTACACAAGTGACATATTTTTATTATAATAATAAAATACTTATAAAATAATATAAATTATAAAATAGAATAGAAATATAATAGCCAAAATTATAATTACTATTCACAGTTCTTAGCATAGTACTTCAGATTTTAAAAATGCTTTTATCATACAGTATTTCATTTAATTTGTACCAAAACCCCGTGTGGTAAGTAGTATCCCATTTAACAGAGAGAATGAGAACTGAGAGAGAATGAGCAATTGGCAAAGGTCATTATAAAGGAGCAGAAAAGACTTGAAAATGGCTGCTTCTTTCTTTATTTTTTATTTTATTTATTTATTTGTGTATGTGTGTGTGTGAGAGAGAGAGATATTGGATATTGAACTCAAGGGCACTCTTATCACTGAGCTACACCCCCAGTCCTTTTTTATTTTTGTTTTGAGACAGGGTCTCACTATGTTGTTGAGGCTTGTCTTGAATTTGCCATCTTCCTGCCTCAGCATCCCATTTCTGGGATTATAGTTTTGCACCACCACACCTAGCAAAACTAGTTTTATAATCCCAAATTTCAGTATTTTTTCATTTTCTATTCTTCCTAAAACTGAGATTTGGTTCTGTAGTAGGAACACTAAAATAATCAAATTCTGGTAGGGTATGAATCACACAAACTTGCTTTAAGCAGTGGAATTTGTTTCTGTAACTGCATAGGAAGAAACTATAGGCAAGTGAAGCTTCTGTGGATCATTTATAAACAACAGCCCAATTGCAACATTTTCTTGCATTTGTGCCTAGTATCTCAAAACCTTTTTTAAAGTCAAAGTCAAACTTTCTTTTTACCTCTAATGTACACAAATGGTGTCACGTGCTCAAGCAGATTCTCTCACATGCCTAGCAGAGGAAATAATCATGTGTTATTCTTTGAGTGGCAGAGAGGAATAAGCAAAATTAAAACCCCAAACCTCTGCAGGGGTTTGTGGTAAGTTTGAATAACAGACCCCACTCCTCTGTTTAGTTAAAGCATGTGAATGATGACTACTTCTGATGATACTCAGCTGTTACTCACTGAATGGATACTGTATGCCAAGTATTGTGTTGGGCATGTGGAGATATATTTATTTATGTGTTCATACAAATTAAATATTATTTAAAGATTTTACAGGGCTGGAGTTGTGGCTCAGCAGTAGAATGCTTGCCTAGCACATGTGCAAGGCGCTAGGTTCGATCCTCAGCACCACATAAAAATAAATAAATAAAGGTATTGTGTCTGACTACAACTAAAAAAATATTTTAAAAAGATTTTACAATGACTATTAAAAATTATTTTCAAAATATTAGATAGAATTTCTTCTCAAACTTTTCAAAATGAATTTCCTAAAATGTGCACTACCAGGTCCTAAAACTATCATTATAGCTTTTTCTGCCTTACATACTATACACAAAGTAGCATTAACTATAACTTTTCCATTTTTAGTATATTGTAAATAATAAAATAATACAAGACCTAATGACATTATGTTCATAAATTGATGACAATGAAAAGAACTAATGTATAAACTTCAGAAAAGAAGGTGTTAAATATGTAAAAGAAAATACAGTTATAAATAAATCTGTCTTCCATGTTTAACCAGAAGGGTGAAAAGCCCAGCTATTTAGAAAAATTTTCATTTAGTAAAGCTGATAGCTTGGAATTCCTTGACAGCAACTCCATTACCACCAAGAATAGTTGATTGCATGAAAATTCTCATGTTTGATGAAAAGATATTGCTTTTAGTTAAGACATGATGTGCTAATACTGTAATTCTCACTCTTAAAACCCCATTAATATAATCATCTATACTTCTTGAACACCCTTGCTTTATAGAATTAGGAAGTAGAAACAAATAGGCTAAGTAGCAATAATAAAGATGTAATATAATTCCAAGAAATGAATTCAGCTTGAGGAATCCTATCAAGACATTCTTCTCATAGGTAGTCACTTACATAGAATTCTAAACCTTAGCTTCAGGAAATCTTTCCACAGGCCTAAGTGCCTGGTGAGATTTTCATAAGGAGCTATTTTATTCTTCATGCTTTTTCTATATTTTACAAATATTTCACAACAATGATATATTGCTAACAGAATTTTTTTAAAAACAATATTTTAAGTTAAAACAAAGGGAACATATTTGTAGTGCTTTTTCAAATTTTGAAAAAAAAATTCAAAATTTTAATATTTGTTCCTAGTAGTTGCAACCCCCCCCCCTTTTTTAAATCTCTTTTATAGTTGTATTTGGACAGCATGCCTTTATTTAATTTTTTTTAATGTGCTGAGGATCAAACCCAGTGCCTCACACATGCTAGGCAAGTGCTCTGCCACTGAGCTACAGTCCCAGCACAATAGTGCGTTTCTTTGTCAGCTCAGCAAAGATGAGGATTATGGTTCCTTGGTGTGTCTACTTAACTCTGAAAACTCTTTGATTAGTGACACCTGTTCAGTATTGCTAGTCCCTCCTATCATTTCACAGTTTTTAGCCTCATGAAATGCTATTTTAGAGTTGTTCATTTGCTCCAAGGTCATAAAATCCCCTTAACTTCATGAAGATTTTGGTGGGTACTTCTTACTATTCTTACTTGAATACTTTTTATAAAGATTATTTTATATGTTACCTAATGTAATCATCACAATCATGAAAACATAAAGCTCTAAGAGGCAATTATAGAACAATTAAGAGTCCAGGTATAATAATTATAACACCTAGGTTAATAGGCCTGGATTTAAATGTTAGCTATGTGATTTGAGCAAATCTTTTATTTAATCTATAAAACGGGAATAATAACATTTTCCTCATAGGCATATCATAAGGATTAACCAAGATAGTGAATGTAAAATACTCAGCACTATCCTAGTATTTCACTAAGTGCCTCTTACCAATATCACACAAGCAATAAAAAACAATTTGGGACTTGCTCTTGTGATTCTAGGTTCAAACCTAATAAAAGTTTAGGCATCTGGTTAGGTTCAGTCCTGAGGTGGAAAACTGGTTTGATTTTTGTATTTATATTTGTATTACAAATATGCCTGTGACTGTATCATGCTAAGCCCAATCCCTTATGTGCAAAGGTTTTAACTTGGTTAACCATACTGGGCATTTCAACATTAGCTTGCTTTGTAGGAAACAAAGTCTTGTCTAGACACCTAGAATAGTGCTTCTGAATGATACTGACCTCTCAACAAATGACTTGAGTAGCAGATTCTCTGCAAAGATATGGTTTAGAAGCAGTCATAAATGATCCTGCATTCAAGGGATTTTCTTCATGCAATTCACTAAATTTTTCCAGGGTCTTAAGATGACCCCTTCATTTGTTTTTCTTCTAAATAGGGAAGGAGGGTGGGGGAGTAAAATCCTTGGCTAGATGATAGCTAAGATTTAATGTTATATTCCTAGGACATGTGTTTCTGAGTTCACTTAAGACCTTCCTAAAGTTATTAATAATGGATTTTGTCCTCAATATTAGCCCTTTATAAAGATTCTGAAAGGGTTTAATTGCCTTCAAGTGGTAGTTATAAAACCTGTTTGCACACTGAGATTCCATAGGAATTCTTGTAAAAAATACCTATTTGTAGGCCTCACCCTAGATTAATTGAATCAGGATTGCTAGGAATGGTCAGCAGTGATGTGCATTTTTAAAAAAACTTTTTAGAGTTTTAGATAGACAACTTATTTATTTTTATGTGGTTCTGAGAATTCAACCCAATGCCTCACACATGCTAGGCAAGTGCTCTGCCGCTGAACTACAACCCCAGCCCAGTGATATGCATTTTTGATTTTCAAAATTGACTGTGATACACTTGGTCTTAAGACATATTTGGAAGTCCCTACTTCAAAGTTGCACATCTTCTCACTGCCTAATCCCAGCATATCAACATTCTACCTTTCTTCTTTCTGCCCCATCCCTAATCCCAGGCCTATTCCTCCGCATTAGCATTTTTTTTAAGCTATTGTCATCCTCTCTCTAAGGATTTATCAGGATACATTAATAAGCCTATAGTGAAAAAAACATGAAAAAGCCCTTGAAGAATCCCACCTATTAATCTAAATTATTGAAATTAGAGATAAATAACCAAGGCTAATTTTTTTTAATCACAATTTTCTATGGAAAGTTTATGTGGAAGTTGGCTGAGTAGAGGTACTCTGTGCATGACTCAGCAAAGAAGAATCAGGGCAACAAAGAAAAAACTGTATTTTCAAAAGAATGAGACAGGAAGAATTCTGGAATTAGCAAATTGATGGGAATCCTAAACAGCATGAAGAGTTGGAAAGGCAACCTAGAAAAGAGACAGAGCAATTCACAATTTCAACACCAGCTCGCCAGTGGTGCTCCTTGCAAAAGTAAGCAAGAAAGTGCCAACAACCTCAGTCATACCAGCAGACCAACAGACCTAAATGCAGAATTTCACAGGGCTTAGAAACTTTAAATCCAGTTCAGGGAAATGGCTGGTCTAAAAGTGACTCCTCTGTTTCAATGAATTTACTCACTTTGGACCTCCCCCAAATACCCAAAACTCAGACCATTGTTAACAGCCATTGCTAGACACCATCTTGGCCTAGGTGCTGGCAGTCAAACCCTGTGCCCTGACAGAATTCATACCTCACTTAGCAGAAAACACCACCCTCATTATCCTGAAGCTTCAAGAACAGTGGCTGCCACAGCCACAAGCCTGAATACCACCATGTTTGTCCCATGGAAGTTAGGAAAGATCTTCTTCCCACCCCAAAAGTTTGGGACTGTAGCCACTGCTACAGAGTCCTGGCTTCAACCATTCCTGTGTATCAGGAGCTTTGGATCCTGACTTATCCCTGCAACTCCAGGAAAGCAGCTGCCAGTGGCTCCATCCTGTTCTAGCACCTACACTTGACTGGAAGGACCTATAAAAGTTCTTCCCAACTCATGACCTTGAGATTACAGATTCTGGTGCAAAATGCCTCAACATTGTTCAGCTTGTCCCTGGAGACCAGGGGATGGGCCCATGTGTGTTCTTTAGCTCTAGGATTGTAACTACCAACACTGCAAGCCTCGTCCCCACTAGAGCTTTTTCAGTATGACCAAGGGCTTATTTCCACCCATGCCCTATAAAACCAGGGCCACAGATACCAAAGCTACAAATCCCAACAGTACCTGTATTCAACCTGCAGGATCCTTTGGAGTTCTCCCCTATGCTCTACATTTCAAGGGGCATAGATACTAGCATCACAAGCCCAAATGTTACCTCCACATGCCCCATATGACCTAGGGAAACATCTTCATAGCCCACAGACTTCAGAGCATAGCTACTGGTGACAAAAAGATCGTATACCATATCAGGTGGAATTCTTTCTGAGAATAAAAGCATGGTTCGACATATACAAATCAATAAATCTAGTATCGACAGAATGAAGGGCAAAAACCATATGATCACTCAATAAATGCAGCAAAAGCGTTTGATAAGATTCAGCATCCCAGGCTTGGGAGATAGCTCAGTTGGTAGAGTGCTTGCCTTGCATGCACAAGGCCCTGGGTTCAATCCCCAGCACCACACATACACACAAAAAAAGATTCAGCATCCCTTTATGATAAAAATGCTTAACAAATTAGTTGTAGATATAACATACCTTAAAATACTGAAGTCTATATGAAATCAACCCATATCCAGTATCATGCTGAATAGGTGAAAGCTGAAATTCTTTCCTCTAAGATCAGTAATAATACAAGGATGTCCTTTTACCATTCTAATTTAATATAGTACTGAAAGTCTTAGCAGGAGCAATTAGGAAAGAGAAAGAAAGGAGACATCTGAATTGTGAAGAAATAAGTTAAATTATCCCTGTTTGCAAATGCATAATTCTATACATAGAAAAAACTAAATACTCCATCAAAAAATTATTAGCACTTATAAGTGAATTCAGTAATATTGCAGGATACAAAGTCAAGGTTAAAAAAAAAGAACATCATTTATATACCATATGCCAATAATGAACTTATTGAAAAAAAGAGAAGACAACAATCCTATTCACAAGAGCCACAAAAAAAAAAAATCAAATATTTAGGAATAAACTTTACCACGGAAGTAAAACATCACTACAATGAAACATATAAAAAACTGATGAAATTATAGAGGAACCAAGAAATGAAGAGATATCATGATTCAAAAGAATCAATATTAAAATGATCATGCTACAAAAAGTGACCTACAGATTCAATACATTTTCCATCGAAATACCCAAAATTTTCTTCACAGAAATCAAAACAATCCTGAAATTCATATGGAACAGCAGAAGACCCAGAGTAACCAACGTGATCCTGAGGGGAAAAAATAAAACTAAAGTGTAGGAAGCATCACAATATCTGATTTCAAAACATGTCACAAAGCTATTGTAACTAAAAGTGTGGTACTGGCACAGAAGCAAACATAAAGACCAATGAAACAGAACAGATAATCCCCAAAATTAATCCACATTCATGGATCAGCTGACTGATTTTTAACAAAGGTGCCAAGAATATACAGTGAAAAAAGGACAGTCTCTTCAGTAAAAAGTGCTGGCAAAAAATGGATATGCATATGCAAAAGAATGGAATTAGATCCCTTTCTCTCGTCACACATAATCAATTTAAAAAAGATCAAATATCTAGAGGTTAAACCTGAAACTATGAAATTACTGCCAGAAAACCTAGGGGAAATGCTTCTGTACATTGGATTAGGTAATGATTTTCAAAATAGAACCCCAAGGGTACAAGCAACACCAGTAAAAATAGACATATGAGATTAAATCAAACTAAGAATCTTATGCACAGCAAAGGATCAAATCAACAGAATGACGATACAACCTATAGAATGGGAGAAAATATTTTCAAACTAATCATCTGACTGGGGATTGATATCCAGAATATAAAATGAACTCAAAAGGTTGAAAAATCCAATTTAAAAAAATGGACTAAAGAACTAAACAAAAGAAGACATCTCAGATGGTTGACATTTCAAATGGTGGACATCTCAAACTGAAGAAATATCTCCAAAGAAGACAAGTACATGTAAAAATGCCCAATTTCATGAATCATCAGGGAAATGTAAATCTCAATCCAGTTAGAATGGCTATCATAAAAAAGACAAAAAAAATAGCATACTGAAAAGGATGTAAAGAAAAGAGAACTTTATATACCTTTGGTGGGAATGTAAATTAGCATAGCCATTATGAAAAAGTAAAAATAGAATTACCATATGATGCAGCAATTCCATTACTTGGTATATATCCAAAAGAAATGAAATCATTACATCCAAAAAATACTTTCACTTCCATGTTTATTGCAGCACTCTTCATAAAATATGGAATCAGCCCAAATGCCTTTCAGTGGATGAATGGATAAAGCAAATGTATGTATGGAACACTATTCAGCCATAAAAAAAGAATGAAATCCCATTATTTTCAGCAATGTGAATGGAACTGGAGTTCATTGTGTTAAATGAAATGAGCCATACCCATAAAGACAAATACCACATGTTTTCACTCATTCGTGGAAACTAATAAGTTTAGTCTTATAGAAGAACAGAAAGAATATCGGTCACAAGATACTAGAAGGAGCAGGAGAAAAAGGGAATGGAAAGAAGTTCAATAAGGATCACCAAAACAGAATGCAGGAATTACTTTCAGTTCTTCATTAGCCCAATAGGGTAACTAGTGGTTAAAACAATCTATGAAATATTTCAAAATGACTAAAAAAGATTATGGAATTTCCAACACATAAAAATGACTAATGATTAAAGAGATGGAAATGCTGTTTTGATTATTGTACATTGTATACATGTATTGAATTACCATAGAAATGTAGGAATATTATGTTTTAGTTTTTTAGAAAGACTTATGTGAACTCATCATCTATAAGAAAACTCTCACCAAGCAACAAGAGAAAGACTCATAAGGAAATCATCCCTTATGTTTTCTACCTTTCTTTCTCTTCTCTGCTTTATCTTTCCTAAAAGAAATTTGTCACCTTCTAATATATTATTAGTGTGTTGTATTTATTATCTGTCTCTCCCCGTCTCCTGCCTCACATAGAATATAAACTTTATGAGACCAAGAATTTTTTTTTTGTCAAATCAATTGTTATATCTCCATGCTAACACCAAGTCTGATGTTCAATAAATATTTGTTGGATGGATGAATGAATGATCACAAATTAAATGTTTTCCTTTTAAATTACCAGTTCTTATAGGCAAGTATTTCCCTTTATGTCTTCCCCAGGTCTATAAAACATATAGTTTCTACCAGTTTTCTTTACTTCCTGAACTTCCTTAACATTTTTATCTAGCAAAAGGTTTTCCCATCTTGTAACTATTGGAAAACATTTTGCTTTCAGGGGATTTCCAGACAGCATGACAGCAGATTGTCAATTGTGAGCAGTGTCAACATGGTTTCTGCACTGGGATTTGATTGCTTAGACAGTGTCAGTATCACTGAGGATATCAGATATGCTTTGCTTAGCCATTCTATTATCTTTTGTCATAGAGCTTCTAAACCTCTGCTTTGGCCAGCAGCTTGTTTACTGCTTTGGTTTTCTCATTAATCCTCCAATGTAGACAAGCATGGCTTAGAGAAAAGGGTGTTAGAATTAAAGTCCAAAGATGTGGATTCATCTATTCATCTACCACATACTAACAGCACAACCTTGAAAAAGTACCTTGACTGCATTGAACCTAAGTTTTCTAGGCTTCTATTTGTCTCCTGATTTCAAAATTTCTCTCCTGATTTCAGACAAACTTGAACACTAGGAAGGAAAACAATGAAGAAATAAATTTTTCAAAAAATAATGACATAGTTGATTTCATAATAATATGATTTAAAATTCTTATCAGAAATGTTTGGGTTTATGCTGGTCAATAGTTTAAAATGGTAAGTCTATAAGCAAACTTAGCACCATGTCATTTATAGTATGGCACAGAGTAGTTTCAGGGAAAGTACTGGCCTTCCCAGGTGATAAGGGACCCTTTTGGGTTTATGAACATGTATTTACTGAAGGTTTACTTTTAAAATTTTGTAATGAAATCCTACCTAGAAAACATAAGATCTTATTAGAAGAAGGACTCCAAGAGAAAGACATAGGAACGAAAAATAATATCTTGAAGTCTAAATTGATAGTCATCAGTCACATTAAATAAAGGTGATCACATACAATGGCACATGTATAACTAGGGGTTCTTCATCCATGGGATTAACCAGCTTTGGATCAAAATCATGAGGAAAATAAATTTGGGTCTGTACTGAACATGCACACACTTTTTCTCTTGTCATTTCACTAAACAGTACAGTAAAAAAAAAAACTATAACATTTACATTGTATTAGGTGTTATAAGTAATCTGGATAAGACTTAAAATATATGGGAGGATATACTAAAATTATGTGAAAATACAATACCGTTTTACATATGGGACTTGTACCTCAATGGATTTTGGTAACTAACAAGTGACAAAGAACCAATCTCCCACAGATAATTAGGGACAACTGTGTTAGTTAGTCTGCATGCTTGCCGTCCAGAAAGAATGATCAGAATTGTGTGTAATAGTATCAAGAATGCCATTTAGCAAATCAAAAACTATATCAGCAAAGATATTTCTAATTGGAAAAGTAGAATAATGTGGATAATAGTGATTGGTTAATGTGTATTCAGGTCAACTGAACATTTTTTTATACAATGCATTTAAGTGTATATACCATTTTTTAAAAATTTAACATTTTTTTATATTAATGAGTTAAGCCATTTTTTGTTTAGCTTATTTTTATTTCTTGTGGATAAATTCATTTTAACATTTTGTGTTATCTATAAGTTTTTATGAACTTAAAAATAAAAAAGATACATATGAAAGTTCTTCATATACAGTTAAGTGAAATGAATTAATATTGTTATTTTCATTACCCTTAAGTCTTCCAAATCTATCTCCTCACCAAAATGTCTTCACTGTGTATTTTTAGGGAATATGAATGTACTTCTCCATGTATAAATCTTAATACTGGCTGAGCATCCTCAATCCAGAAATCTGAAATAGAAAATGCTCTGAAATCTGAAACTTTTTGAGTACTAACATGACACTCAAAAAAAAAAAAAAAAAAAAAGGTTAAGATGTTTGTATTGTAGTGTCAGGAAGTTCTAAGGTAACATCTATCCAAATATTCCAAAATTCAAAAACTCCAAAATCTGAAACACTCCTGGTTTCATGCATTTTAGAAAAGGGATACTCAATCTGTTATTATCCATGAAAGAAAGTTTGTGTGTTAGTCTTGAAGCTCAAGGGCAGTTGTCCATTGCATTGATTGCCTGCTTACGTAATAAGGCTTTCTTTGATTTGTTTTTATTGTTGTAGTGGGTATGTACTGAAGTGTGAGAAGTTTGAGTATTATCAAGATTGAAAGCTCACAATCATTTTGCTTGGCCCCCACCCCTAATGAAACAGTCAACTAGCATAAGCCTCTTGACAGGCAAGGGAAGAAAGATTACTGTTCTTTATGAGAGTCTAATTTTCCCTTTGGGAGAGTCAGGAAATTCTGAGATGGGTTGGCATTGGTATTAGCATAGGGACCTTGCTTCAAGTTCTTGTACCACATGAGCTACTTGAAAGCTACATCCACATTCAGGACAAGGCATGGTAGCACATGCCTAAAATCTCAGTGGCAGGAGATAGAGGATTACAAGTTCAAGGCCAACCTCAGCAACTTAACAAGATCCTGTCTCAAAAATTTAAAGGGCTGAGGACATAGCTCAGTAGTAAAGCACTCCTGGGTTCAATCACCAGTACCATAAGAGAAGGAAGAGAAGATCACAGCCAGCAGTTTTACTGAGGAAGAAAGTCTTATGTGCAATACCAGCACAGAACGGTAGAAAGCAACAGCCTACATATAGAATCACATGTCTTACGTGAGCCATATATAATAAAGAAGATAAAAGTCTTGGCTTATCTATCTTTTTAGATATTGTACATTCAATAAATAAAAGGATGCTAGGAAAGGGATTTTGTTCTTTCTGGAGCTCTGAGCAACCCTGTCTGCTGAGGCACTTTAAGAGCCAAGATGGAAGACAAGTCCATGCTGAGGAAAGGAGCGTTCAGCTTATTCCTTCTTGGAAACTGTCTTTTTCCTACACCCTGGAAGAATTCTGCCCTATAGAAGTCACCATAGTCGTGTGGTTGGCACTTGTTCTAACCTGATGAAGTCTGGAAGTGTTTACCTTGGGATACATGCCATACTGGCTGTAGAATGGACTATTTACCACAAATGGCATTTGAGGCAGGTTTTCATTTGGTTATTTTTTTAGTGATCTCCATTAATGAAGTACTACCATCATCCTACCATGGGTAGAGGAAATGATATGCCAGCTATGCCAAGGGAATCTTCAGTCAGTGTCCCTTCATTCCATTGAGCCTGTGTCTACTATCCTCACAGTCTCAGCTCATGACTAAGAGTACACTGCTCCTAAAATAAAACTTCTCTAATGACCAATTGACAAACCTCATGGTAAACTCCTGGCTTCTGTGCTTTGGAAGGAAATGGACTGGGAGTAGAAGAACTAGATTCTGGTAAAAGCTGAGGTGATGCTTCTCCCCAGGAGTGGATCATAACTGTAACCCACTAACATGGAAATGAAAAAGCTAATTATAATTGTGGCAGAACCAAGACTGGCAATGGCACTGAAACCACTGGGAACCATGACCCCCTGTGTGGATTTGGGAAGATTGGGCGTCACTGGCATTGCAGTGATGTTTGTGTACGATCCACCCTCAGCCAGATCCATAGTTCTCTTTGTTCTTGGTCTGGTGCTGCTAAGACTACACAGCCTTTCTAGGACTTTCCCCTTCAGTTTTATGCTTTACCACAGCTGACCTCAATTCTTTCATCTTCTCCCTTTGGGTATAAATATTTTTTGAACAGTAAAATGTTTCTACTAATGTACAAACTATAGGTCACTTTTACTCAAACCGGATTTCATGGCAGGATTTTAACACCGTATCATTACTTCAGTGGTATCTTTTATATCAATGAGAACATTTTAATTTCATGCCCTGTAGATTTGACAGTCTTTTGTACACTTTCTGCTCCTGTGGTTGCATAAAGGGTAAATCTCTGTATCACCCTCATTTTAGATTGAAAGAAAGCATAGTTGATCCATTTGAAATGTCCAAATAAAAATCTGCAGGCAGAAAGTCATTAACAAGAAAATTTTAAAAAGAATTATTTCTGCTAATACGTTTTTCCATATGGGTGAATAGGGTCCCATGGCTCAAAAAAAGGAAAACATCTCTCTGCTAATGTTCATTACTGATAGTGTTTCATTAGCACAAATTATCATTGATTTCTTGGTTGAAATACAAGGTATCCTCAAGTATTTGTGTATAAAAACCCATCAGAGGGAGCAAGACCTTCAACTAGCCAGTTCTGGTTAAAAAAAAAAAAAGAAAAGAAAAAAATTCTCCTTCACATAACTATTTAGAAAAGAAAAGGAAACACAACAGAGAGAGCTGATAGTATAAGGAAAGTCTGGAATTGGTTAATAGCAAACATGATGGAAACAAATTAGACTTTATTATTTAAGTTGGATATTTGATTATAATTTATTTTAATCAAATAATTTATTTTTTAAAAAATGAAATAAAAAGCCTTGTTACAGAAGTTTTTTATATCAGAGGCTTAAGACTAAAGATACCACAAAATTATAACAATATTATAAAGTATTTAACATTAACTTCTAAAAATACATTTATGTAGCCTTTACAAAAATTATGAAGTACTCTGTAGCCTATAATTAACTATTGCAAATTCACTTTCTTGCTACCATCATCAACCCATAGTCCCAAAGTCAGATTTAAATCGATAGATAATAATTAGGTATGACATTGGCAACCAGTATTTACCTCTTCACAATACCAACCATAATCCTTTTTAGAGGACGGTGATAAGTGTTAGGGAGGATTCATTCAAACATGAAACCTATGAGTTTTTAGAGAAACTACTAACTAATTGGCAGCAACCACTTAAGCACTTATGTTTATCTGGAACAATTGCAGTGATCCTATAGAATTTTTTCAGTAGCATTTAAATTATAATGAGTATATTTTCTTCCAGTCCTTGTTCTCTTTCACTATTATGCACTTCTGTCTTTAGATAAAGAGAGTGTGTGTGTGTGTGTGTGTGTGTGTGCGTGCGCGCGCGCGCATGCTCATACACATGCTGAGAATTGAACCTAAGGCCTCAAATATGCTAAGCATGTACTCTACCACTGAGCTGCACCCCCAAACCTACATGAAGTTTTTCTAAATTGTGAAATATCTCTGGAAGCTAAAAAAATAAAAGTTTCTTTTTGGTGTTTGCCATTCCATGAATAAATAAGAAAGAAGCAGGAGGTAATTAGGTATATTTAATAAAATTACCTAGATTGGCTTTTCAGCAAGTTTGATTATTGATATAATAATGTGTCACAACCTGCATGACTGTTAATTCAGAAACGGTGAGAGGTGATGAAGGATTAAGAAAAGACAAATATACAGAGAGAGTAAAAGATGGGGCCAGGTGAGTACTGTCTTCTGATGAAGGAACAGTGACCCAGAGCTGGCTTCACACATTTATTATATAGGTTTTGTCATCAAAATGTTATTTGTGAGAAAGTTTCTGGAAAGCAGGCAAGCTTGAAGGTCACAGCACAGGAGACATTATGGTTATCTTGCTCTGTTCAGAATCTTCTACCCCTAGGAGTCAGTATCTGTGATTCAAGGTTAAAACTGAAATCTTTGGATGTTTCCCCAGAGAGACCAAGGGCCGATGTCACTACCATAACACTAGGATTGTTAACCCTGTACTTTTGCACAGGAAAATGTTAACCCTATGCTTTCATATAGTGGAATCCCAGCACAAGTGCACCACAACCACAGGGTAATTAGACACCTTGATTCACATCACTGCTCCCCACAATAATTTACATGTTTCTCTCACACCACACCTTAGGAATGCTAGAGTGTTTTAGTGTTTCCAATTGGGCAATACAGAAATTTAATATGAAGTACAAACACTGCTATAAAATTGTGGTAAGTTGTAAAAATGTTTCTACCTTTATTTGCGAGATGAGAATAAAGTATGTATTAAACTTAATTCAAAAAATTAGGGACTGATGTTGTAGCTCAGTGGTAGATTGCTTGCTTAGCATGGGTTTAATTCTCAGCATCACATATAAATACATAAAATAAAGTTCCATCAACAATATATATATATTTGTATATAATGTTAGAATAAAACTTCTTTAAGGAGGAAAAATGATTACATGGAATCTTCATGGTTACAAGTAACACAAAAGATATTTCCTGGAGGATGTTACTAAAGATTGCTAGTTGCCATACCACTTTTTCAGTTTCCAGAAGCAGAGATATCTTTGGAAAATGCTATTTCTTCACCCGTGTAAGCATTGACTTTTGTTTTGGTGCATAATCATGCTAATTCTTTTTTTTTTTTTTTAATTAGAGCATTATAGTCATACAACTGGTTTGGTTCATTTTGACAAAAAATACATGCTTGGAATTTGATTTACTCAATTTTAGGCTTTGGTGTCCCCCACTTTCCTTCCCTCTACTGATCTTTCTTTCTCTCATTTTATTTATTTTTGATTGGTGCTTTATACATATACTTAGAGGTAGAATTCATTCTGGTATATTTATATATGCTCATAGCATGATTTTAAATTCATTCCACATTTCCTTCCCTTTCCCATCCTTCCTCCTGCCTTCTCAATTTCCTTCTTCTACTCCACTGGTCTTCTGTATGTCTTTATGATATCCAGTCTCCGCACTTTTCTGCTTTAATTTGCTCTAGCTTCCACATATGAGGGAAAGTATTTGACCCTTGATTTTCTGAGTCTGGCTTATTTCACTTAGCATGATATTCTCTGTTTCCATCCATTTACCAGCAAATGCCATAATTTCATTCTTCCTTATGACTGAGTAAAACTCCATTGTGTATGTATACCACATTTTCTTAATCCATTCATCTGTTGATGGGCACTAGGGCTAGTTCCATAATTTGGCTATTGTGAATGGTGCTGTTTGCATTGACATTTGAACTAAAAAAGAATGTTATTCTCTTGCTCTGAGCCTCTCTTGAGACACCAAAATAATGTTGGATTTCACTTGAACATAGCCCACTTATTCATTCTTTTTCCTCTTTATTTCCATTTATCATTTATTTTGACCCAAATCCAGGGTCAGTTTCAATTATTATGCTGGTCCAGTGTCAGCTAAAATGAACCAGGAGACCCTGGTCTCCCCATCGATCTCCATTGGATTCAGTCTCTCTTATTTACATCTCTTGTATTTCAATAACAAATTCATTGGGCTTTTCCTTGCCATTCAGTTTTCTAAATTCTTCCAAACTGGAAGTGGATTTTTCTAGGGGATTGTTTATGTACTGCCAGAGCACTGGGAGATGACTCAATTAGCCCTCCAGTCTTGGTAATACTCCTTTAAAACTGTTTCTTTCCCCATCAACATCTACTTCATCCTTCCCTTGTTTTTGTATTTATTTGGCTACACTTGTTTTTCCTTTATTGACTCCCTTTCCTTATATTCCTCCCTCTCTATTGAATGGTCCTAATTTTCGTAGCCTCAGTAAGCTTATTAAAGTAAGCAAATCAGATCTGGTTTCCTGCACTGTTCTTTTGTTGTTGTTGTTTGTTTGTTTTTTACCTTTATATGTGTATGTTTAAATACTTCATTACATTCATTACATTGTCATTACTATGCATTCACTGAAATACTATAGTTCATAAAGTAACAAGAAAGTATTACTTTACCATCTTCTTTTAGGTAGGCCTATACTAGTTCTTATTCTCTCCCAGTAACAAAGAATAACATTAAGCACACTCTAATCATATCTGTTAAGGTGGCCTTATCAGAAGTGTATTTGTTGGGAGAGCCAACCAGCATGGCTTGCACTCCTAGCCTATCAGCACTTCACCTGTATCCCCTTCTTTGTAACCCAAGAGCAGAGGGGTGTAATACACTGTTAAATTGGAAGAATCTCAGGTCTCTTCCACAGAGCTCCTATTTCAGCTCAGCTTATCATCAATTCTAATCTTCCAGCTTTAACTGTGGCGCTGAAAACAAGAAGAATACCTTACCCCCAGCCCAATCTGCCCCCACTAAAATATCCCAGAATACCTGATTTTACTTATAACTCACTCTGTGACACACACAAAGAGAAATTGTGTGAGGGAGGGGGTCTTGTCTGCTAGGTTGCTCCCCCAAATAGGTTCATACAAAGATTACAAAACCTATCTATCTATATTACCTTTTTCTTTGAAAAGTATAAATAGTCACAAATGAACACTACCATTTGGTTTTATAATTTTACATTTAAGACAGGACAAATTATGTTATAGAATTTATTTTCAATAATATGTAGCATCAAACATAATAAATGCATATCCATATGTGCACTGAACTTTCTAAAGTGCACATTAGTAAGCAGGAAAACCTTCCATCACTTTGGCCTGGTAGAATTTACAAGGCAAGCACTTCCTCCTCTTAGTTTTGGCTTCTCGTTGTTCTCTAGCATCAGCTTACTGCTTTTCCTTCTGGATCCAGCAGGTAACATTCCTTGGCTATAGTCTGCCTAACAGTGCTTGTCTCTCAAGACAGTAAAAGTTAAAATATATCAATTTCACTTGTCATTCTGCTTTCCGGTCATATTAAATTAGGCTTTAATTCATGGTTAGTAGGAAGTTATAATTCTATAGAAAAGAGAACATTTTTTTTATTAAATGGCAATTATTTAACATCATAATTTCACAAAATGATTGAGATGCTAGAAAATAACATATCTTAAGTTTTCTCGTACTTGAAAGTATAGCATGGGAAGCAGAGGTGGTGGTGTTTTGTTTTGTTTTAATCTGTGTGTAGCTCCTACTGTAATAACAGGAAGAAAAAAATTTAATTCAGTTTTTTGTAGTTGCACAAGGTATAATATTTGCTCAAATTTGCTTTCAATTTCAAAATCTCTGAGATCAAGTACTTTGTTTTCATAGTGATAGTCTTACCAAAACTCCTAATGAACAACAAAAAACAAAAGTAGGCATCTTATGAACCATGACTGGTAGGAATTGTTGAAGAAAATAGGGTAACTTTCAGGAGGTTCTTTCTGTGAAGACAACTCAGGACTATTAGCCAAAAGAGAAAATTATACAGGGCTACATTTCCTCATCCAGAACCCTTGGATATATTTTGAATTTCATTTTGTATTTATTTTATTTTTTTGAATTTCACTTTTTAAATAAAAAAAATATCATGGTGCATATGACACATGTGAATCTGCAAAATGTATAATTATTCACATTAAATGGAATAAACTAAGTATATAAGCTCTAGGTTACACAGATTACAGAAGGAACCCATTAAAGTATTTTATACCCAGTAGCATTAAATATTAACTTGTCAGAGACATAAAAACAAACCGTTTTTATAATTATAGTCTTAATATGAACAAATCCATAAGGATATTCAGTGAAAAATAAGACTTCTTCTCACATTAATCTTCCAGCCAACTGTGCCCACCTTGGATTTAAGTACAGTTACTTCTGTGTCCTTTCAGGAATAATTATGCATATATGATTTAGGCTGTATATATGAATGCATGTATTATAGAACTGTTTGATGATAGGAACAGTCTTAATGCAGTAAACCAGTCCACTAGTGAACAGACATTTAGACTTCTTCCACGGTTTTGTGATTACAAAAAATGCTGGGATGAATATTCTTATATGTGTATTATTTATATATGTGAAAAGATAACTGTAGGATAAATTCCAAGAAATGGAATTATGAGTCACAGATAAGTTCATTTTAAATGCTCACAGATATTGCCAAATTATGTCAGTAGAGGTGTATAACTTATTTCCCACGTGCAATATTGGAAAGTACCTGTTTTATTCCTCTTTCAAAAATATAACCCAAAATTCAGTACTTTTCCAGTCTGACCTATAAGAATGGTGTCTTGTAGTTACAATTAACATTTCTCTTATTATAAATAATATTTCTAAAAAATAATTGTTTTTGCTTTTGTCCATTTTTCCACTAAGTTGTTAAGATTTTTTTCTTTTTGACTTACAGGTGCTCTTTTCCTATGAAGAATAGCCCTTTTTGTAGTATGTCATGCATGTTTTTGCCAGCTTATTTTTTATCACTGAACTTAAGTTGTATGTCTTTTTTTCCCATGCAGAAGGTTCTCCCATACAAATGATTTTTCTGGTCCTTTGCCTATCACATATGAATCTCTGAACCCTATAGAATTCAGTATCTCAGAAAGGAAGAGAAACTAGATCTTTATGAACCTTAGCTGAGAATTCCTGAACCCATTAATGTGTCTTGCCATTTTATTTCTTCTCACTAAAGCAAGTCATATTGACATATCTTACATCAATATAATAGAAAAGAAGTTCAAGAGTGGCATACTTAAAAGGAAATGTTTTCAAGCAGGTTGCCCTTAAATCAACGCTAATGACCAAATACTGTTTTTTTTCTCATAAGATAACTATAACAGGAATATAATATTAGATAGATTAAGATAGTAGAAGCTATGGGGAACTCTTAAAATTAGGGCAGTGGCATATCTATAAAATAGAACACTCTGCCCCAGTTTAGAAAAATTATGTAGATCTATATTCACTGTTGTGGAATGATCCCCCAAACATGCTGATAAGTGCAAAGGCAGATCACAAATCCATACATAAGCATGGCCCAATTTAAGTTTGTAAATGCCTATTTGTCCATGTCTGTGCACTTGAATATGCACATGTATGCATGTAATTATACTAAAAAAGATTTGGAAGCATATATACTTAACTTAACCAGTGATTTAGGGGAAGCTGCATAGGGTTGGCATTTGGATGGGAAAATGGTGTGTTAAAGGGACTTTCTTTCTTATTTAATTTTGTGTATGTGAATTTTATAATGTAAGCACATTTTCATATTTGAACAATTAAAAGGATTTTTTTAAGAAAATAACTGGAATAGTATAGTTTCATTCACTATTTATTGAGTCCCTGAACTTAAGGATATAATGGTAAGCCAAATAAATGTGATTCTTATCCTCAGATAGTTTCTAGTTTAATAAGGGAGACAGAGTAAATAAATAAACTATAAAATTAAATAATGATAAATTAGTGATAACTGTTATGAAGAAAAATACAAGAGTATTATGAGAAAAAATAACTGGAGAAATCTAATTTTAGATAGTTGAGGTTAAGGAAGGCTTTTCTGAAGAAGTGATATTTCAATTGATTTCTGGTAGGATGAGCAGTAGTCTTCCAAAAGAAGAATTAGATGGTTGGCATTCAAGTTTTCTTTTTCTTTTTTTTTTTTTTTGTGTGTATGTGTGTGTGTGTGTTTGCAGGGGATCTAACCTATGGCTTTAAACATGCTAAGCAAGCACTCTGACACTGAGTTTTTTGTTTTGTTTTGCTTTTCTCCCCACTACTCGGCCACTGAGCCACATCCCCAGTCTTTTTTATTTTTTATTTTGACCCAGGTTCTTCAGAGAAACAGAACTAGTAGGAGAAATTTATCTTTAAGGAATTGGCTCATGCAATTTGTGGGGTCGAGAAAGCCTGAAATCCACAGGGCAGGCTAGCAGGCTGGAAACTCTGGTGGGGAGGCAGGGTTCCTTCTCCTTTAAAACTTCAATCTTGTTAAGGAAGTCAGGACCTAATACAACATGATGAAGATTTGGGCCTACTTTTTTTCTATTAGGTATAGGGACTCTGGTCTAATTCCTAGGTCCTTCATCCACTTTGAGTTGAGTTTTGCACAAGGTGAGAGAATAGTGGTTTAATTTCAATTCACTGCATATGGATTTCCGTTTTTCCCAGCACCATTTGTGAATAGGCTATCATCTTACTAATGTATATTTTCAACACCTTTGTCAAATTAGGTCCTGACTTCCTTAACAAGACTCCTAAAGGGCAAGAAATAAAATCAAGAAATTAATAAATGGGTGGATACAAACTAAAAAGCTTCTTCTCAGCAAAGGAAACAATAATGTGAAGAGAGAGCCCACAGAGTGGGAGAACATCTTTACTACACACACATCAGATAGAGCACTAATTTCCAGGATATATAAAGAACTCGAAAACTCAACACCAAAAGAATAAATAATCCAGTCAATAAATGGGCTAAGGAAATGAACAGACACTTCACAGAAGATATAGAATCGATCAACAAATATATGGAAAAAATGTTCAACTTCACTAGTATTTAGAGAAACGCAAATCAAAACTACTCTAAGATTCCATCTCACTCCAGTCAGAATGGCAATTATCAAGAATACAAGCAACAATAAGTGCTGGTGAGGATGTGGAGGGAAAAGTACACTCATACATTGCTGGTGGGATTGCAAATTGGTGCAACCACTCTGGAAAGCAGTATGGAGATTCCTTTAAAAAATTGGAATGGAACCATCATTTGACCCAGCTATCCTACTCCTTGGTTTTTTATCTCTTATTTTGACACAGGTTCTTCAGAGAAACAGAACTAATAGGAGAGATTTCTCTTTAATAATACCCAGAGATACAAACCAAGGTAAAATCAGCAGACTACTGTGACACAGCTGCATCAGTGTTGACAGCAGCTCAATTCACAAACTATGGAACCAACCTACATGCTCTTCAACAGAGGAATGGATAAAGAAACTGTGGCACACATGAAATATTATTCAGCTTTAAAAGAGAATAAAATTATGGCATTTCCAGGTAAATGGATGGAATTGGAGAATATCATACTAAGCAAAATAAACCATTCCCAAAAAACCAAAGGCCAAATGTTCTCCCTGATAAGTGGATGCTGATCCATAATGGAGTGGGAGAGATGGGAAGAATGGAGGAAATTTGTTTGGGCAAAGGAGAGGGAGGTGAGGGAACATGGGTGTAGGAAAGATGGTGGAATGAGATGGATATCATTACCCTAGGTACATGTATGACTGCACATATGGTGCAGCTCTACATTGTAGTCTACATTGTATACTACCAGAGCTATGAAAAGCTATGCTCCATTTGTGTACAATGAACCAAAATGCATTCTGCTGTCTGTAACTAATTAAAACAATTAAAGAAAACTTCAATCTTAACTCTTAAGACCTTGACTAATTGGATTAGACCCATCTACATTATGAAGGATAATCTGCTTTGCTTAAAGTGAATTGATTATAACCACATCTTTAAAATACTGTCACAGCAACATCTAGACTAGGGTTGTTTGACCAAACAACTGGGCATCATATCCACCCAGCTGACACATAAAATTAGCCACCACACTACCCTTGTTAACTGAATGTCTCTGAAGGGGATTGACAAGATCCATTTTGTATTTGTTAAAGTTCACTCTGGCTACTATGTGGAGGGGAACAGGAGTAAAATTTAAAAACTCTTGAGTCTATTGTGGTAGAATAGATAAGAGAAGGTAGTGACTGGAACTCAAGGGTTGAAATGGGATACAAACAATCAATACTATAAATGTTTTTAGGATGTAGAACCAACTAGACCTTACAGGAAAGAGGGCATTACTGAGGGGAGGTATCAAAGATGACTCTTAGGATTTTGGCTTCAGTAGTAGAGTGGATGAAAGATATTTTTTTTGTTTTGTTTTTGTTTTTAATGGGAAAAAAATAGAAGAAGAAGAAAATATAGCTATGAGAAAAGAGGTAAGTGTGGGGAAAGGTAAAGACTTAGACTTAAGAAAAGTTATTTTGAGATGCTTTGAAATACCCAAGTGGAGAAATCGAGTAAGTGATTAGATTTCAAAGCTTGGGCTGAAGATAGAAATTTGAGAACTGGCACAGAGATGCTATGTAATACTGAGATCTCAAAGAGAAAAGACCTCTGAGCTAAGTACACAGGAATGCCAGTATATTTAAGTTAGACAGAAGAACAGCAAGCAAAAGCAGTATGGTTGAGGGATGGCCCAAAACAAGAAGAAATGGAGGAGGTTGTAATGTCACGGAAACCAAGAGCAGAGAGACAAGTGTTTCCAGGAAGTAGACAGGGTCGCTTCTATAGAATATGTGTGAGAGGTCAAAACAATTCAACTGTCCATTGGGTTTACCCCAAAGAGGTTATTTTGTGACTCTTAAGAACAGGTTCAGGAAAACGATCCAGAGAAAACCAGATTCAAGCAGTTACAGACTGAATAAGGGGTGAAAAACAGATATAATGCAGGCTACTGCTTTAGAAAGCTTGCTATAAAGAGAGACAAGTTAGAGTGGTAGCTAATGGGTGCTGTGTTTTAAAAGATTTCTTTTTAATTTGTACTCTCAAAGTTTTCAAACACATGCAAAAAGTGGAGAGAATTTAATGGATCTATAGGTTTTGCAGAGTTTCAAAAGTCTTTCGTTCTGCCATTCTTAGACTCTTCCCCCAAACTTTTTTCTTTGATGAATATTTTAAATCAAATTCCAGATATCATACAATTTTCCCCAAAAATACTTCAGTATGTATTTCTAACAAGATTTTTTTAAATTTATAACTATAATACCATTATTCCAACAAAGTAAAATTCCTTAATATTAACTACGTATTTATCTTCTCAGTTTTCCTTGTTTCAAAAGTATATATTTGCCATTGCTATTGTTTGCATCACTATGTACTTATTGCATTTGTTTGATAGATCAAAAAAATTACTTTAATCTATTACCACTTTTTCTTCCTTTTTAATGTCATTTATTTGTTGAAATAACTAATCATTTGTCATAGAATTTCTGGTTCTTGTCTGGTTGTATCCTTGAGATGTCATTTAATCTATTCCTCTGTACTTTGAATTTCATGTAAATTGGCAATTAGAGCTAGTGATTTGATTAGGTTAAAGTTTAATTGTTCTAAGGCAAGAATCCTTCATAGGTGATGCTGTGTACTTTCTGTGGTAACATATCAGGAAGAAGATAATTATTAGTTGTCCTACATTTAGTAGTTTTAAGATAAATCAGTGGACTCAGATGATGTCATCCTGATCCATCTATTATAAAGGTCCCCATCAACCTTTCTCTTAATGGTTTTGGCAGCCATAGATGATTGTTGACTCGATCAGGGGTTGCAGAATGATGATTTTTTTTCTATTGTTGTTCTCCCTGAATTCATTAGCTGTAATTTCTTTCTAAGGAAGACCTTTAAGGACAGATATTTTTAAATACTAAAAGACACTAAAGCATGTTTGAGCGCTGATTCAGTTAAGAGAGAAAATGTGAATTTGAAGAGGGGATGATCGAATGATGAAGATTCCCCAAGAAGATGTAAGGGGATAAGACTCAGAAGATAGGTAAAGGTCAGCTTTTGATAGGAAATTGTCCAATAATAGAGGGGAAGAAAGAAGTTAGGTATAGATGCATTGAAATGGTAGATTTGGTGGTAAGAAGAATACTGTAATTCCCTGTAGTTGATACTTTTTCACTGAAATATGTAATACAGGGCTGGGATTGTGGCTCAGTGGTAGAGCGATTGCCTAGCATGGGCAGGACCACATAAAAATAAAGGTATTATGTTGTGTCAATTTACACCTAAAAAATAAATATTAAAAAAATATTAAAATTTAAAGAAAAAGAAATATGTGATACAGATATAGCAAAAAGTGGGGAAATTAGAGATTATAAGTTTTAATTCTACCTTTATATTGAATGAAAACATTTTTTAAAAATATGAAAATTCCTGTAATCCCAGTGTCTTTGTTGTCACCTCCAAAACTAAAATGATATTTTCACATAAATCTCATCTTCCAAAGGAATTCCTAAAAGCTGTCTAATCTGTTTAGGGAAGGAAATAAGAAGAATTTTTTCAGCTTGGTCTTTCTATCCATGTTTTCTCTATCCCTTTCTGGGATCTAACCTTGATTCCTAAAACTAAGTATTGTCTTCCCTCTTTGGTATGTTGGGTGACATGCCCTTTTTACTCTTCTTACCTTTGATGTTCACATCTGTTATGGGGATCTCTTTTAAGCAGTCAGCTTGGTTTAATATATGTGCTTATTTATCTAACAACTAAAGATGATATAGGATTACTGGCATTTCAGATCTGGCTAATGTATATTATACAACTGATGCATCTGTTATCTTTCTTGTTAGTTAATACGTGACATTGATTTGGATTGCATTCACACACATTTTTTAAAACTTAATTATTTGCATCTGAAATCTTTTTCATTTCATAAATGCCTTACTTGTCTTTTTTCTCCCTGAGTACCTAGAACTGTGGATTGTCATTACCTTTGTAGCCTGTATCTTTCTTCCTATATATTAATTTGGGTATTCTGGGAAATGTGTTAGGTTCTGGCACCACCAGAATGCAAATCCTAAATCTGTTTCCACAAGTTTCCCTAACCTTTAAGCAAAACAATTAACATTTCCCCGCAGGTTAAATTTCTTATTGGCAAAACTTGAATGCCATAAGAAAGCAAGATACAGTCACAAAGCATGATCTTTTTTGTATGAAATGTTTTTATTAGGGCATTTTGGTTATACATAACAGTGGGGTTCATTTTTATATAATCATACATGCATGGGATGTATGATTCAATTTCAGTACCTTATACTTCCTCATTCCCTCCCCCATTTTCCTTCCTCTACTGATCTTCTAATTTTTTAAATTGGTGCTTTAGATATACATAAAGGTGAAATTCACTGCATATGTATATAGCCTAATTTGGTCAATTTCATTCTGCAGTTCCTCCCTTTTCTGTATTCCTCTACTCCTCCTGATTGTTTTCCCTCCTCTCTCCTCTATTCCTCTACTCCCCTGATCTCCCTTCTATTTGCAAGAGATTACCCCCTTTCGTTCCTTCTTTTGTTCTAGTTTCTAAATGTGAGAGAAAACAATTGGCCCTTAACTTTCTGGGTCTGGCTTATTTCACTTAGCATGATGTTCTCCAGTTCTGTTATGGTTTGGATGTGAAGTATCTCCCAAAAGCTCCTATGTAAGACAGTGCAGGAGGGTTTAAAGGTGAACTAATTGGTTATGAGAGCCTTAACCTAATCATTTCATTAATCCACTGATAGGGATTAACTGGGTGGTGACTGTAGGCAGGTAAGGTGTGACTGGATGAAGTGGGTCGTTGGGGGCATGCCTTTGGGTTTCTCTCTCTCTACTTCGTGGTGTGATATTCCCAGCTGCTTTCCTCTGCCATACATTTCCACCCTGATGTCCTGCCTCACCTCAGGTCCCAAGGAATGGAGCCAGCCATCTGTGGACTAAGACCTCTAAAACCTTGAGCCTCCAAATTAACTTGTTCTTGTCAGGTCTTTAGGTCACAGCAGCAAAAAAAAAAAAAAAAATCTCTAAAACAAGTTCCATTCATTTACCAGCAAATGCTATAATTTACATTCTTACTTATGGCCAAGTAAAACTCCGCTGTATACACATACCACATTTTCTATATCCATTCATCTGTTGTTGATGGGCACCTGGTCTGATTCTATAACTTGACAATTATGGATTGCTCTGCAGTAAACAATTGGTGTTTCACTATAGTATGCTGATTTTAATTCTTTTAGATAAATATTAAGGAGTGAAATAGCTGGATCATATGGTGGTTCTATTCCTGATATTTTGAGGAAATCTTCATACTGCTTCCCAAAGTAGTTGTACTAATTTGAAGTCCCACCAACGATGTTTGAATTTATCATTGTCAATACTTATCATTTGTATTCTTGATGATTGCCATTCCTTACTAGAGTGAAATAAAAGGTTAGTCAATATAGTTTTTGATTTACATTTTCCTGATTTCTAGGTATGTTGAACATTTTTTGATATATTTGTTGGCCATTTGTGTTTCTTCTTTTGAGAAATGTCTGTTTAGTTCTTTTGTCCATTTACCAATTGCATTATTTGTTTTTCAGTTCTTTTTCTAATATTCTGGATATTAATCCCTTGTCAGAGGAATAGCTGGCAAAGATTTTCTACCATTATGTAGACTGTTTTTTAAGCTCTTGTTTTCTTTGCTGTACAGAAACTTTGTAATATGATGTCATCCTACTTATTGATTCTTGGTTTTATTTCTTGAACTTTAGGAAGTTGGTGCTAGAGTGTTGTGCCAGTGTATTCTTCTAGCAGTTGCAAAGTTTCTGGTCTAATTTCAAGGTTTTTGATCCACTTGGAGTTGACTTTTCTATAGGGTGAAAAAAAAGGACCTTGTTTCATTCTTCTACATAGGGATGTTCAGTTATCCTAGCACCATTTGCTAAAAAGGCTAGCTTTTCTCCAACATGTTTTTGGCATTTTTCTTAAGTATCAGGAAAGCATGTTCTTAAAGCATGTTTTTGAAATTCAAATTAAGATCTTTATCAGAGTACTTCCTCTTTCAAAGAAAATGAAATAACAGGGATCGTATTTATCCTCCCACCATTTGAAATGACTAAAAACAAAATATATGAAACTGTTTTCGCACATTGTACATTAAATGCACATGTCAGTTATCCCTGAAAGAGGAGAAACAAATGAAATTAGCAATACATTGATACTCTTGGACAGCAACTCAGGAACCTCTGTGGAGCCAAAGCAGTTCATTGACTTAAGGAGACAGAGTTGGAAGTCTGAAGAGGCCAAAACCACTGGTGTTTGCAAGACAGAGTACTAAATAGGAGAGAACTACAAAAGAGAGTACTCTTGATAGCTGTACATAAAGTTGTTCAAAAAGCTAAAATTGGGAGGAGCATAGATAGTCAATTTAAAACAAGAAAAATTATTCAAGGTGTTTCTCCTTCAGTCTTGATGGGTTGAGCACTGTTAGAGATTCAGTTCAGTGATACTGAGTCAGTAACAAGTCAGTGACCATGACTGGAGATTTCTCCTCTAGGAATAGTTTTATGTGGAACAACTACGGGCAAGAATATTTTCAAAGAAGTTGACAGAACACTAATTCAGTACAACTTGAAGTGGAATCTGCTGAAATGAATTATAATTGGTGACAGAAAAATTATGGATACAAAAGAAAAAGGTTTAGACAGATTTACAAAGCTTGTGAAAATGTAAGGGATTTAAAGTTTATGGTTATTCATTATGTTATTCATCCGCTTCTTTGAGGAAAAACATTTTAATTTAGATTTGTTATTGAATCAGTAGTGTCAATAGTGAAATTTTATTTGTTTTCATGGAATTAACCACCCTTGAATTTTTGTGAGAAATAAAGGATAAATGTCATGATTTGTGACAGTCACAAGTGACATAGCAGTGATAAAGTTCTTTTGTGATTTTTTTAAGTTCAGAATTAAGAATGAAATTTTTCTGAGAAAAAAAAAAAGTTTCTTACAACTTGAAAATAAGCTTTTGCTTTAGACTTTAGTGCTTCTTAATGAATTCAACCTAAAATTGCAAGGCACATCGGTGCTTATGTATAAACTTATACTGTGATAGTCATTTTCAATGACAGCTAACCTTACCTGAATCACAGGCAGTTTCATACTGTTTTATGTTCTTCTGTTATCAGAAGTTTAAACAAGAAGTGAGACCCCTATTCTCCACAAACTGGCAGCAGATATATTTTCTGAGCTCAAACTACAGATTTGGGGCCTGAATATAAGGACAAAGGAAATTTCTCTATTGCAAATTCTATTTCACTGTGCAATTAAAACTTCTACCTAACCATCAATTGAAAGTGATTAATTTGCCATGTAATGACAAACTAAAAGGAACATCAGCAGAGAAATCCAGTATAATTCTACAAATGTTCACCTAAAATCTTATACTTATGGACTAATAATTATATTTGACATGAGCTATCTGTATGAAAAGACATTTTTCATAGATAAAATATATGAACTTCATATTATAGCTCAGCATTAACAGGTGAACATTTTCAATTTGGATGGAAGTGATCATTAATTTTGAACCCCAGATAAGAGAAATGTTCTGCTCACTCCCCCCACAAATTTCCACTTTTCTCAGACCTAAAATTTTAAACTATGTATTTGATTATTATTCTTTAACATTTTGTCAACAAAAATGTTTTTTGTTGACATTTTTGTTGACAAAACATTATGAAATATATTCTTTCCTTTATTAATTAAGCATATCTTTGTTGGGGCTGTATCTCAGTGACAAAGCTCTTGCCTAGTGCATATGTGAAGCACTGTGTTCGATCCTTAGCACCACATAAAAATAAAGGCTATCATCTACAACTACAAAAAAAATTTTTAATTATATCCTCTCATGAATTTGCCTCTTGTCCAGCAAAGCCTAAAATATGTACTACTTGGTCTTTTATTATTTTTTTTTAATTCTGGTTCCCATTCTTAATTCTCACAGATTTTAAGAACTAAGATATAGAATTTATCACTACCTAGGGCCTATACTGTCTACTGGGTGAGACACATACAGGACTGATCCAAATAGCCTGAAAGTGCTTTTAAAATTTAACTGTTGGGATAACAGTGCCTCAAAGAAGACAGGTTGAAATTTGTCAATTCTGGTTGAACACAACAAAATCAACATTCTTCTTAGAATTTAAATAAAATCCAGAGTCTCATAGAATGACATTAAAAATGTCCAGGATACAGTCCAGAGTTACTCAGCATATGTAGAATATTGAACATCTCAACTTACAAGGAAAAAGATAATCAATGAATGCCAAACCAAAGAATTCAGTAATACTGAAATTATCAGACAACTTTAAAGCAACTTGTAACTATGCTTCATGAAGTAAGGGCAAACATTCTTTAGATTGTATCAAAAGATATAAAGTTTTAGCATAGTAATAGAAGATACAAAGAAGAATCAAATGCTTATTTTAAAACCAAAAACATAAAATAACTGAAATAAAAATTTACCGAATGGGCTCAATAGCAAAATAAGAATGACAGAGAAAAAAGTCAGTGAATATGTAGGTAAATCAATAGAGACTATCCACTCTGAACAACACAAAGGAAAATTAGAAAAAAAAAAAGAAAAAAGAAACAAAGCCCCATGGACCTGTGAAAGAATATCAGAAAGAGAAGAAGGAGTATGAAGTAGGGGGAAAAAAGCACTAGAAGAAAATTTCTCACATCTGGTGAAAGAAGATTTAAGAAGCTCAGCAAGTTCAAACAAGATTAACTCAAAGAAATCCACTCCAAACATCATAATTAAATGTCTGAAAATTAGAAAGTAGAAAAATACTAGAAGTTGCCAGAGAAAATTGACAGCACATAGAAGAACAATGATTTGAATGACTATGTGTTTCTCATCAGAAACCTGGGGAATAGAATGATGTACAATAGTTTTTTAAAGAGTTGAAAGAACTATCAAGCTAGTGAAAATATCTTTAGGAATAAAGGTGAATTAATTACATTCTCAGATGAAAAAAAAAACACTAAGAGAATCAATCATCCAGCAGACTTGCTGTAAAGAAATACTGAACTGTCCCTGTTCACAGATGAAATGATTGTCTATTTAGAAAGCCCATGGATTCTACACAAGCCTCTTAAAACTAAGCAAGTGTAGAAGGGTTGCGGGATAAAAGGCCAGTGTACAAAATGTGATCATGTTCGAAACAGTCCACCTATAGGTAGTTTCATTCATAATAGCAATGAAAAGATTTAGAAAATTCCTAATAATAAGCCCAAAGGAAATTTCTAGAACCTCACTGAAAATGTATTTCCTAGATAAAATTATTAAAATGACACATATTTATTTCTTCTCTTTTTTGAGATAACAACAACAAAATGAGAATAAAATAAGTTCTTTTTTTTTAATTGTTTTTATTTTTTTCATCTTTCATACATTTGATTCAAGTGAGTTATGCTTTTCCATTTTTACCCCAAATACAAATTGCAGAATCACATCAGTTACACATTCACAATGTTTACATAATGCCATATTAGTGACTGTTGTATTCTGCTGTCTTTCCTATCCCCTACTATCCCCCCTCCTCTCCCCTCCCATCTTCCCTCTCTACCTCATCTGTTGTTGTTCCATTCTCTCCCGCCCCCCCCCTTTCCCCTCACAACCTCATATATGTGATTTCGTATAATGATGTGGGTTTCCTTCCGTTTCCATGCAATTTTCCTTCTCTCTCCCTTTCCCCTCCCATCACTCGTCTCAGTTTAATGTTAATCCTTTCCTCATGCTCTTTCCCCCTGTTCAGTTCTTAGTTGCTCTCCTTAAATCAAAGAAGACATTTGGCATTTGTTTTTTAAGGATTGGCTAGCTTCACTTAGCATAATCTGCTCTAATGCCATCCATTTCCCTGCAAATTCCATGATTTTGTCATTTTTTAGTGCTGCATAATACTCCATTGTGTATACATGCCACATTTTTTTTATCCATTCATCTGTTGAAGGGCATCTAGGTTGGTTCCACAGTCTAGCTATTGTGAATTGTGCTGCTATGATCATTGATGTGGCAGTATCCCTATAGTATGCTCTTTTAAGGTCCTCAGGGAATAGCCCGAGGAGGGCGATAGCTGGGTCAAATGGTGGTTCCATTCCCAGCTTTCCCAGGAATCTCCATACTGCTTTCCATACTGGCCGCACCAATTTGCAGTCCCACCAGCAATGTACAAGTGTACCCTTTTCCCCACATCCTCACCAGCACTTATTGTTGTTTGACTTCCTAATGGCTGCCAGTCTTACTGGAGTGAGATGGTATCTTAGGGTGGTTTTGATTTGCATTTCTCTGGCTGCTAGAGATGGTGTAAAATAAGTTCTTGAGTAGCTAATCAAAACTAAAATATTCCTAAGAAGTACAGATGGATTAAGTTCTTTTAAAAAAAATTGTAGATGGACAGCATTTATTTTTGTATGTGTTACCAAGGATTGAACCCAGTGCCCCACTCATGCTAGGCAAGTGTTTTGCCACTGAGCCACAGCCCCAGCCCTGGATTAAGTTCTTCACTGTAAAAGGAGAAAAGCATGAGTACTGAAAGACTTGCAAATTTGATAGCGTTGAAATAGTGTCTCTTTGATGGCCTCTACTTTCCCTGAAGTGCGAAGCAAGACCATCTGTTTAGGATAAATAGTGAAAAGTGGAAATAAAGAATTTAAAAAAATGTTTAACACTCAAAGTTAGTATATGGAGTACATTTTGAGCATTGACTGAAGGAATAAGAGATATGCTTTATTACGTTTCAAAAGACTTTTGAGTTTAATTAAGTACTCTTTAATAGGGAATTGGTTAAAAAGACTAAAGTGTATCCAGAAGATGAAATAATCTGAAATCATTAAAAATAATGTAAAATATTGCTATGGAAAAATAGTCCCAACATATTAAGTGGAAAAGCAATTTATAGAAATTGTATAGGAGAAGAAATTATGGGTGAAAAATACTTTTCATAATGTTAGAAATACATTATGAATTTCTCAAAGACTATTTGTCCAAAGATTTTAAAAGTTGCCTAGGGAAGAAAATATTAAAACTTAAACCATGAGACTGCTCATTTTTTCAACAAATATGTAACACCTGCCTTGCATCAGATATCTTTACTTCTCACTAGAGATAGCAGCAATAAACAAAATAATTACCCTACCCTTATGAAGCCCACTATACTAGTAAGGGAGATAGATAATTAATATTAAATAAATATTTATATAAAGATATATGTGCATAACATTCTAAATAATACTGAGTGATATAAAGAAAGTAAAATACCATAAATCAGTAACGTGACTATCAAATGATAGTTATTTTGGATAAAGTGACTAATGAAGGCCTTCTTTGAGAAGGTGACATTTAAATAAAAACATTAATGGACAGACAGAATAATCACAATTTAAAAGACCTGCCTAAGCAGAAGGTACAGCACAAGCCAAGGCTCAGAGGGCAATAGCAGGTTTTTAATCTGAGTAAGTAGATTGATGGAGACTAGAATTTGCAGAAAAAAAAAATAAGAGTTCTGTTTTGGGTAGCTTGAAATGTCTATTATATATCTAAGTAGAGATATGAGTAGTGGTTGAGTATGAGTCTAGAACTCAGGGGCAAGGTTGATGTTATGCCTAAACGTTTGGAAGTTATTGACCTATAGATGATAATAAAGGCCACAAGAGTAGACAGGATCACTAAGATATGTGAGCTAAGAATTGAGTCCCGGGACATTCCATCAATTAAAAGGCAAGAGAAGAGGAAGGTGTTGGTGATCTAGAATAGCAGTCAGAGAAGGTCTACTAAAATCACAAAAGATCAAAAAAGGAGTGGGAGGGGGAACTCTGGAATCATGGTTAGCTTCCCATGGAGTACAGCCTATGGAATAGACCATGAAATCAGTTACTTATGTCCAGGCTATTCTTGTACATCATCTCAGACTAGCCCTTTCTTAAATTGGAAGCATGAAGCCAAGTCAAATCAGCAAAGGTTACTACATCTTAGGTTTTATCACATATATCTTTCTAGCTCAGAGGAGAATAGAATTAATGTCACCACAGCCTGGTCAGAATAGGACTGGTAAAGGAGATGAGATAAACCTTCCGCTTATCACTGTTCACAATAAAGCTGTGTTGAAGTCAGCCTCTGTGCCCAGGAAACTCACAAGGCTGGCTCTGTGAGGAACAGAGGCAACATAGTTAATGCTTATGGCTAAAATAGGCCAGGTGTTTCAAAGAGTGCTATTTTATAGATCTGAATAAGTGATATATCCCTTTAAATTATTCAAACATCAAACATTTTCAGCATGGTAAGACCAAACTGATCAACATTATAGCTGCCTATCACATATCACCTCAATAAACTAAAGCACACTGCTCACAGAACATAATCTGATAAAGACACTGTTCTTTTCTGATGTTTATTGCAAAATTCCATAGAAATTCATTTTCATTTTCCTTTATGTCATATGTAATTCTTGTGTTAAATTGGGTGATTTTCAAACTCTTCTTTTTAAAATAAGGTTTGTTGTTTTTTAATCTTCCAAATTATTTGGTCTCTTCTGATAGTAAAAGTATGGTCAATACACTTAATAAATGAAATAAACTAAAGGTAGAACCGAAATCTAAGCCCTGCCTACCACAGACTTTCTGATTCTTCTCCCACAGTGTAATCCATGGTTAAATGTTGCTTCTAGAGAAATGGAATTTTTATGGTAACTGCAGGACCATACAGATAAGCATTTGTACTTTAGATGAATTTTGCAGGAAATATAGCCTGATTACAACTAATTGTACTATTTTAACTAAAATATAGTTGGACACAAACATTTTCTTCTTTTACTTTGGTTATATTTTTTATTTATCATGGTGAAAAGATTGCAGACACACTAGTCTGAGAAGTTAAGAGGTCTTGTCCTAAAAACCCCTTGGCTCTATCAATGACTTGCCCCGTGACTCCATTTCATGTCTACCTCTCTGGACCTTAGTTTTCTCATCTGTAAAATAAGAAAATTATTACAAATTATGTGGAAGACCCATTTCTCATGGGGTAGGCATTGCTAGTGTTTGCCAATACCCATTTCCCTTCCCCTTTTGGTAGAGACATGACTGGTTCTGACCAATCAGATATGACAGTAAGCATTATATCAATTCCAAGTGATGGAAAACCTACATATAATTCCTCAGTCTCTCTGCCCTGCCAAGACGGTAGAGAAGCCCGTATGTTCCAGGGGATAGATCCACTGTCTGCCTGGACTTTTTTTGCAATAAGTTGTATCATTACTGTTATTGTGATTACTTTTCCCATTCCATAGTCTGTCCTCATAAGTTAGAAAGGAATGTTAGGGGTCAGCAGAAGAGCTTACAAGGCAGCAGGGATCTTGTTTTTGAAGTCCTTCTGGTGTTTTCCATCCCTGAAGTTCCCCCAAGGAAGCCTCTTGCACATGATATGACCTGTGTAAGATGGGCTTGCCCTAGACAGCCCACGTCTCCTGGGCTTCTTATATTCTAATGTTCTAATACTCTGATCCTTTGCTGACTGAGTTGTGTGTCTTACAGGTATGAGACATCTCTGTTGGATTTGGTTCAATCTCTGAGTCCAAATTCTGCTCTCAAACCTCAGCCCCACACCTCCAAAGAACCTGTGGCCTGGAATCGCAGTGCTTTTCGACTCAGTTCTCAAAAGTCAACCTGGAAGAAGATGGGGGCACGCAGGACCCCTGAAGACCTGGAAGAGAATCAAATTCTGGAAGATATATTTTTCATTTGACTTAAAAGCACATGCTACAAAATTTGTGGGTTTCTTCACCTACCAATCTAGGATGTTAAATTATTTCATTGCAAAGTGTTGTATCTCTCCTTTTACAGGAAGCTGTCTCACTGGCATCTTGTTATATATTGAATATAGAAATCTTTCTAACAACCCACAATGTTTTGGATCAGACCAATCAGTAGAAACACACTAAAGGGAGGTAGGCCAGGGGATGGTATCTTTTCTAAGCCAAACAGAGATTAAAAATGTAGGGTACTTTCTACATGAGAGACACCATTGCATAGCCAGCATCATTTCAAGAGTATTCCCTCCTCAAGCTTCTGCTAGAAAAGTTGATTCTCTTTTGTACATGAGTAAAATCTTTCCACTCTAAGGTCCCTCAAATATAAAAGCAGCCCTTTGTAACAAGCAATTTCAGAAAGATTTTTTTTTACCTTCTTCATCCTTTTCTCTCACCACCACCTCTATCTAAATATGGTCATTGAATTCTGAAGTTGGACCTGGTACCCCTACCATCACAAGTAACACTGGGGACCAAGTGTCAGTCAGTCTTCTTAGTGGGCTAGAACTTGTATTAAGCCACCCAGCCAATCCTTGGAAACAAGAAGCATTAAATCATATATTTACCTGGGGAAATCAAGTGGACAGACAAGTCTGAAACACTTTTCCTACTAATGTTCAGGTACCCCTTCAGTTTCTCAGGATGAATATAAGCAAGTTCTAGGAATTTCCTGTTTGACCTAAGTGTGAAGTTTGTTCATCCATTACTTGTGCTCTTGTGAACTTGCCATGGTTATATCTGAGGAAGATGGCACTAAAGGGAGAATGGCATCCAGCTGCTACAGGCTGATTAGCTTCCTCTGGCCCTCTCTTGCCCTCCAAGAAGATGAAAGGCCCCCGGTTGGACCAGGCCCTGCATGTGCTCAGTCTACGAAATCCATGCCGAGCAGCCTCCTTGTCTAATTATAGCTACTCCCTTGAAAAGTTGAAAATCATTGCAGATTCCAATTTCCTTTTAAAGTTCACCCCTATAAAAGTAACCAAATCAGTCTTGTCCCATTTCAAAAAGCCTTTGGAATACTGAGCTTTCTTTGGTGTGACAGAAATGGGTAGATGACAAACTGAGAAGCCCTCAGACATTTTCTCAAAGTTAAGTTTCCAGAACTATCATTTCCCTGCCCCATGTGTCAAGACCAGCTCAAGTGTACCTTTTTCCATTAGATCAGCCTAAATACAGTCACCTGTTTTGGACCCTGGTGTCCTCACTATTCTCTGCAGTGAGAGAATTCAGAGGATCAAGGAAAGAATTATTATTTCTGTAAGAGGCTTGCTTACCTTTAGAAGAATCATAAATACAAAAGGCTTTTTTGGGTCACATGCCAGTGAATGGAGTTTAATTGCTTTTTAACCTCCCCTAA
Organism: Callospermophilus lateralis; assembly: GCF_048772815.1. Classification (NCBI taxonomy): domain Eukaryota; kingdom Metazoa; phylum Chordata; class Mammalia; order Rodentia; family Sciuridae; genus Callospermophilus; species Callospermophilus lateralis. The sequence continues at coordinate 34,330,865 of NC_135321.1, read as the reverse complement.
ATGGGAAACTTGAAGAGAAAAAGATGGATTTTCAGCAGAGCATCAATCAAGACAGTTGTCTTATGCCAAGTCCCCCACCAGTTGCTTTTCTATCCTGTAGATGTTTTATTGGTGTTGGTGTAAGGATTATAGGATGTGGATTTGTATAGAATCTAATATCTCCATGATTAATTCATAATATATGTTAACATTTTAATCTGATTTAAATCTATTTTGAAGTATATATGCAGAAACTTGACGCTTATCTAATTGCAGACTATCCTACTGAGAGAGGATCTAGAACAACAGAACCTTCCCTCCTCCAGTTTGTCTCCCAATAGTGGCTGGTTGGATATTGCTTTCCCAGCCTCTCACTGTTTCCCCGAAGCAAGACTGGATATTTATTGAGGGTGCTACATGTAGTGCTTCCACATTGTCCACCCCAGTACCCACCACCCCATGAGAGAAAAACCAATCAGTGTCTGTAAAATGGAAAAGGACAGAGAATGTCCATTAAAACTCCCTAAGGCCCAAAGTGCTTGAGTTAGAAGGTCAAAGTTAATCAAGGAAAAGGTTTTGCTGATGTCAGCCTTCCAGGAGGCACATTTGTGTTGATCCAAACCCAATCCCCACAGTGGAACTTATTCAGAGCACCCCGAATGTCATGAGGAGAGAGGAACCCTCTCCCCGTGTGGAGCTATTCTTTTTATTTGGCTCTCTGCTTCTAGCACCAAGTTCATCCTGGAGATTTGCTGGCCAGAGACTGTGGGAAGGAGGGGAGCCCTAAGGGAGCAGAGCTGGGTGCAGTCTGCTAAGGAAGGTAGGGGCTTTGTCAGACTCCTCTCAGCTCACACTTTATCCTCAACTCAGTGTGTGTTATTTTAATGTGGGCAAATGTTTATAAATATATGGAATTATAAGCTAATAAATTATCTCTGTGGCTGTTTTCCCCATGTGGTTTTAATACTCAATTATCTCCTTCAACATCCCTCATCAGATCAGTGGTCTATAGCTTGAAAGCAAAATCTGAGCCCCAGGTTAACAAAATATTTTCCTCAGTACTTGTTAAAGCAACAGGAGCTTGTGGTCAAGCAGAAGAAAGGAAATTGTATGCCATGTCATCACATTGACACCAAGCCTCCTATGGGTTCCATGGCTGCTGGATTCAATCTATACACATCTTCAAGTTTCTTTTATGTGCCTATACCCATAGCTTCTCAGCAAGGAAGAATGTCACAGCACTTAGAGACAGGAGACATAGTTCTTCCTAAGTTAGCTTTATATGCTGGAAGAATGGGTGTGAGGGTTTGTGTGCTCGGAATGCTTGGTTCTGAGTTCAGACTCATGGATGCAGCTGGACAGCCAAAGACCCTGTCGTGCCTCCATCCCTCAGAAGCAGAGGTGGGAAGAGCAGAATCATCTCTGAAGCTGAAAATGAAATAAATGAAGTTTTCCCCTATTCTCATAAGGTTACCCTTGAGTCTAGTGACAAAACTGGAATGAGTGATCTTAATGCTCAGGTGAATGACTTGGCAGCCAGAGGACCAACTTCATAGATGAAAGACCAGTTACATGCTTTCGTGGAGTTGCTGTTCAAGCAACAGTTCCTCAGCCCCTAGGGTTCCATTGCTCCATTTGGAAGTGCAACCTTTTAACCTCTCAGGCTTCACCTTGTAACTCTTTTTCTTTCCCTGTCACCTTCACTACACACATAGACATACGCAGAAGTGGTAGCACCTTGCCTTAATCCATTTGTGCCGAAGCTGGGAAGTCTAGGATCAAGACACTGAGCAGTTCCCTTGTCTGGTGAAATTGCACCCTGAAGAAGGGCAGAAGGCTGTGTCTTCTGAAGAAAGGGGAATGGAGGGGATGGAGAAACTCAAAAGTCTACAGGGTTTCTCTTTGGGATAATGAAAATTGTCCTTACCTTGTGATGACGGTGGCATAACTTAATGCTCTAAAGATGGCTAAAGTATATATTTTAAATCAGTATATGTATAAAATGTATTATGTCTAATAAAACCAAAAGAAGAAAAGGAGGGAAGAAGAAGGGGAAAAATAAAAAAAACTATTCATGGCCTTGATGGCTGGCTGGCTAGGAGTGCTGGAAAGTCAGGGGTAAAATCAAGTTGGGCAGGCCAGTAAGGTTGTCTCTGGTTGGCATGCCTGTTTGAAGAGCAAGATAGTGATGCCACATGAAGACTATTTTTTGAGGACCTTAATCCCACTGAGGATTGCCTAAATGACCTCTCTACGCCTCCACCTCTCAATGCCATCACTTTAGCAACTCCTGAACTTTGGAGAAGATACAAACTAGGTAGAAAATGCTGCTAGCCTTTTCTGCCTGTCTCCACCATCAATCTATCACATTCTAGTCACAGAATTCTATGGCTGGATTGGACCTTAGAGCCCATGTAATCCATTACTTCCATTTTACAGATGAAGATAGTTCAGAAAAAAATTTGTCTGAGGTGCCACATCCTATCAGTGTCAGGTCTGGCTGCCAGGTTGATGTCCTCACTGCAGCACGTCACCTACCTGATCTGGTATTCCAAGATGAGCATTTTCAGTGCATTTCACTACCATCTCTCAGGAGGGAGCCCTCAAAGACCACTTGAGCCATGGTAACATATTCGTTCCTCAGGAGATCTGAAGGTTGGTGATCCTCAAGGATTATATGCCTCTGCCTGTACCTTCTTTCTGTCTTCAGAAGTGAAGGACATGGGAAGTCTATCTAAAGTATATTCCCAGGGAAAAGAGATACATCTCCAGATGTGATTGTCTTCTCTAAACAATGAGGCTGTTATAGTCCTAGTGAAGACCTCTTCTGAAAAAAACTAAGACCAAAATGAGGTGAGGCCCCCCCTTGGGTGGAGGAAATGGTAGCTATTTTTGTAGAAGTAAACCAGTAGGTGGGTACTTGAGTCCAGTAGGAACAATCACTAGCATATATTGCCAGTGTGGCAACCAGCCACACTCTGTGACCTTCCAGATCTCAAGGCTGGTCCTCAGGTCCTCATCAGTGCTGTGGTCAGCTAAATGCCCCTCCCACTGGGCTCAGCATCGTGTTAGATGCTGTTGACCCCTCTGGGGAAGTGGCTAACTGTATGAGCAATGAAACCAAGTGGTACAAATCTCACTAGCACTAATTATTAACTGAACGATCTTAGGCAAAATAGTCACCACATTGAATGTAAGTTTCTACATCTGAAAAATGGGAATGATGGTGCATACTTCTCACAGTTTGGCTGAGGCAAAACACCAAACTCTCCAAGCCATGTCCTTATCTATGACAAAGGGATAATGCCACCCAGGGTTGCTAGGTGAATTAAATGAAATAAAGTGTCTACAGACTTTACCTCACACTTGGTAGGCACTCATAGATAAAATACAATGAGATAATGTTATGGGAAGGGCCTACAAATGCTGGATAGAAGACAAAGCTTCAAACTTGGGAATTTTTTTAATTGGTGTTCTTAGTTATACATGACAGTAGAATCCATTTTGATAAAATTATACAAGCGTAGGATATATCTTATTAAGACTCCATTAAAATTTTAATAACAATAAAATAAGAGCCATCAGTGAATTTTCCAGTGGCTGGCAGCAGGCTATAAGTACTGTGGTTTCAGGATAGCAGATTCTGGGCTACATTTACTTAAGTTTTATGGCAGAGGAAAAGAAGAAAGAGGGGTTTGACATAGACTTGGAAAGAGTGTCTCTAAAACAGAGTGGAAGGTGACTTTATGGGAAAGTGCAGAAGTTGAGTACTCATTGGCAGACAAGATGGATTTGAACAAATGGTGAAGAGGTCATGGCTAACAGGTGAGATGAGATACTAGTAGAGAAGGTATGGAAATAAGCTGAGAGGTTGAGCCCAAATTGTGCAGAATGCTAAGTATCAGGCAGTGAAGTATTTTATCCTTCAAGCAATGAAAAGCCATAAAAGATTTTGACATGTCCAAATAGAAAGTCAATTAAAGGTCAGCTAGGGCTAAGGGAATGGAGGGTTTGGAGGGGATGGAGAAACCCTAAAGTCTACAGGGTTTCTCTTTGGGATGATGAAAATTGTCCTAATCTTGTGCTGATGGTGGCATAATTTAATGCTCTAAAGATGGCTAAGGTATATATTTTATATCAGTATATTATATAAAATACATTATGTCTCATAAAACCAAAAGAAATAAAGGAGGGAAGAAGAAGGGGAAAAATGAAAACACTATTCATGGCCTTGATGGCTGACTGGCTAGGAGTACTGGAAAGTCAGGGGTAAAATCAAGTTGGGCAGGCCAGAGAGGTTGTCTCTGGTTGGCATGCCTGTACACGCAACATACATGAATCTGCTTAATAAGAACTGGCACATAAACCTATATGTGCACTCTGATAATTTATTTCCCAACATGGGATGCATGTAAGTGTGAAGAAAGGAGCTCCTAGGATGTGTAAAAACTGGGAACTACTGTTAAAGAACAAAGAGAAAAGGCATGGACAGGAAGAATTTGTGGTGAGGGAAAAATTTTGTGGGGTGGTGACTAAGAATGATAGAATTATCCAGAACAAGATCAAAAGCCTAGACCCCACATGAGGAAGGCAGGAATACAAACATCAAGCATGTGGCATGGAAGCCAGCAGGTATCAGGAAGAAAACAGCTCTTACCATGTACCATAGTCCTGTGTGCCACCTCCCTCAATCCTTATGAGATGGGCCTCTTTTCATAGATTTTTAAAATTATTTAAATATATGGGTTTTTCTTGTAAGCCTTCTCAAACCCTTCATTGACTACACACCTAATACATAAAGGTGATTTATTTTACACCCAATAATAAAAATGAGGCTTAGCAAGATTTGCCAAGTTTGTCAGCTATTAAGAAGTAAAATTCAAACTCATAAATTGGTAGGATCATTATTCCCTTCTTCCCCTGTCTTCCCTATTTCCAGACAATCTCTAAAAGCATCAAGACACATTCTATTTTGTGTCTTTTTTCTTTTTTTTACTGTAGTACCAGGGATTGAACCTAAGGGCACTCTAGCAATGAGCTACAATCCTCAGTCATTTTATTTTTTCTTTTGAGATGGTCACAGTAATTTACTGAGGCTGGCCTTGAATTTGCTATCTTTCTGCCTCAGCCTTCTGAGTCTGAGATTATAGGCAAGCACCATGGACCTAGCTCATTTTCTATTTTTCAAACCTACCCACTTCTCTGTGTCACTGCTAACATTTCTCTTGTATATCATTAGTCTTTCTTTCCAAAGGACCTGGATTCATCCTAGAGCATGTGATCATCTCTGCTTTACTCTTATTTTTTTAATATTTATTTTTTAGTTGTGAGTGGATACAATACCTTTATTTTATTTTTATGTGATGCTGAGGATCAAACCCAGTGCCTCACGCGTGCTAGGTGAGCACTCTACCTCTGAGCCCCAACCCCAGCCCCAGCCCCTTACTCTTATTTTTAAAATAAGTGGAGATCATAACTTACTTATTCAGGGCTATTGTGAAGGGTAAGTAAACTAGTGTATGGAGAGTGCTCAGTGCAGAATATAAAAAGCTCTCAATGAAGGCACCTATTCCAGTTTTATTCTCCAAGAAGCTACCAGGGTCATCATATCATGTCATACCCCAGAAGAACGTGTATTTCCTTTTGCCTTTGAGATTCTGGCCTTGTGAGCATAGTCCTCAGGACTCTTCATGACTTGATAACTGCAGTCTTCAGACCTCCAGCCCCTTCTTTTCCCACATTCTTTCTCTGCAGAGTGTGCTCCAGCCACCCTGAACTTCCATCGCAAGTTCCTAAAAGCACGGTTCTTCAACTGACCTCCTTATGAGCATCCTAAGCCTTTATCACAGCATTTATTGTGCTAGAATTTACTGATGTGACTCCTCTTTGGATTGAAAGCCTCAAGATGGCCAGAATGTGATATAAGTCTTATTCATCAATAATTCCTCAGAACTCAGCATTATTCCTGGCACCTTGTAAGCCCTTAATCATTCTTTTTCAGATAGGTAGATAGGTGGGTGCGTGGGAAGGGATAAATGAAATGTCTATGGCTTCCAAATACAGTGCTTTTTGTACCACCCCAGACTGCTCACAGCTCTCAACAGAGAAGTTAATGAGGGCCATACTGAGACGCAACTGGGGAAAGAAGGGGCTTGGGGACACCTCTTTTGCTCCCTCCACAGTGACTTATATTTTCTCTTTCAAATTTAAGATTTGGAACTTCCCTGCATAAAATACCAAAGGACTTCCCAGTGCTCACAGAGCACAGAGCATATCCCTTAGAGAAATTCTTGGGACTCTCGGGCTGTCTCTCCTTTGTCATCTCCCTCCGTCTCTACTCCCTCTGCTCCTCACTTCCATAGGCTGACCACCCTGCAAAGACATCCTGCTATTTCCTGCCTGTGTGATTTTTCCAGGTACCTCTCTCCAGGGTGAATTTTTTCAGACTTCATTGTCACTATCTGCATGATGTTTTTCTAGCCTCTCAAGCTTTGTATACTCCTGGGTCCAATAATACCACGTAGGGCCTTGTAAGGCCTACTTCACTTGGTGCCATATTGTTTTGTGCATGGTTTGTTTTTCCTACTAGAATGCTAAGTGTCCAAACCAACATAGAATCTCCTTGGAGAACCCAGCCTCACCACTTGTGAGCTGTGGAAATTTAGGCAAAGTTACTTAAACCTTCTGAACCTCAGATATAATAATTTATAAAATCACTTGTAAAAGTAAAGGTGATAATTCTACCTTATGGATTTAGTGCCTGGACTGCTGCTAGCCCTAGGAACTAGACCAGAAAAAAATCAGAATGATGCTGTCAAAGTGCCCATGAAAGTGGGGCTGCCAGGGTGTCCAGGAAAGTCAGAGGGGCTGCTTGGAACACAGAGAAACCAGAAGGCCCAGGAGCAAGAAGCAGTGTTAGTGTGTGGGAGAAAATAGAAGAAGCTAAAGACCTGTCCCCGTGTGAAAGGCAGACAGGGCATCAGAACTGTCCTCTTCCTCCCCTGAATCCCCAGCTAGACAGCCTTGGCTGACACCTCTGTGGCACCATCACACAGCCACGGCCTGACCTCTGCGAGGGTGCCCTGTTGCCCTTCCCCTGTTAGGAAACTGTGGTTGCCCCTCCTTGATTCTTTCAGGTGCCACCCCACCTTGCCCTTCTCCCACTATCCTCCATCCACTTTTAAATCCCCTCAGTCCAGTGCTGAGATGCGGGAGCCAGAGGAAGGAAAGATGGACCGTCTTGCTGCTGCCAAGTAAGATGGGATGAACTTTAGAGCGCGTTTTCCATGTTCTCCTCCCCGCTGCAAGTGATTTAAACTTGTTGGATTTATATAACATTGGGAAATAGTAAACTGTGTAAATTTGCTATGTTTTCCGAGGACAGTTATTTATGGAGGGGCATTTTTAACTCAAGTACTAGAGTGTTAAATCATTATAATAAATTCATGCTATTCAGACTTTCTTACATTGTAATAAATTTTTTTCTAAGCATGAATGAGGAGATCCATGATTCCTCTAATATACCATTATGTATTTCTTCTCAAAATGACACAGCTTACTACATCAAGTTGGAGGATAATAGAAGGAGATTTACTGTGTTGGAGGGAAAAGTTGAGCAGTGCTGAGAGTGAGAAGGTTCTTAGGAGTCACGGTGTCAAGCAGAACTCCTACCTCTTTGTGGGCTTGTGCTCCAGATGGGAGGAGAAGCCATGCCAGGGGCACACCTGGCTGGCATAGCAGCCCCTCAGCCTCCCACCCATGCTTTGAGCAGATAAATGGAGCCAGAGACCTCAGTGGTCTTCTGTCACAACCTATCAAGAGTCAGGTGTCAAAGTAGGGCTCTGGTAGTAAAAAAAAAAACTGTCTCTCCATGATGACAAATCTGTGCCTAAAGCATCAGTCTGGGTGAAGTTCTGTCTTCATAGAGTTCTCCCACCTCCCTCACTGCTCACCTGGGAACTGACATGGACCATAAGATTCAGAGTTTTCATCAAATTCTCAAGGGATCTTTGATCCAAAAAATTCAGAAATCACTGGGCTTGAGTGAGCACCGAAGAATTTTCTCACTATCTACAATGTGTTTGGTCAAGTGCAATGACACAGGTTCCTAACTTCCAGCAACATATGTTACAGCAAGGCAGAAAGTCAAGTTGAACTGCAATTAGAATTTCCTGGAATAAATACAATGAGAAATCCAAACAGCAACCCCTTCCCATGCAGAGGAGCAGTAGTTTAAAGGCATAGAGACAAGGACCCTCAAGGTGAGTGAGCTCATGAACAGCCTTGAAAGATAATTTTGATATTTAAACCTTGAAGAGCAGTGGGTTCCAGTGGGAAGAAACCTGCATAGAATGCATAGCTTCCTTGGTTCAGGTCCTTGCTCTGCCAGTATAACTGTGTGTCACTGTCCAGTTCCCTTCACCAGTCCAAACTATCTATCTGCAATCACTATCTGCACAATGTTGATAGCATGCATAATCCACCTGTCTTTGCCCTGTCTGGCTCACAGTCTATATGGTGGTCAGATGAAAGATGTCCATGTACCTTCTGGGTAGACAGCTGCACAGGGCATTATACACTTGCTGTGCTCTCATGGTGTATCTGAAGGCTGGCAAGGGGCAGCAAGCCCTTTTGAAGCATGGAGAAAGCAGGAGATCCCATGACAGCCAAGAAGAACTGGGCCTACCCACTCCCAACCATTGCTGCTTCCCTGCTGACTGCCACCACCTTAGGCAGTCCACACTGCCACATCCCAATTTCAGAGTGCCATCTACCTCTGTTTCTCCCACCAGATGTAACTTCATTGTCCCATGCAAGGTCTTGGCTTCTGGAGACCTCTGTGATTCTCTAGACCCCAGCAGGAACAACCAAGAGCTGGGACCTCTGAGCTGTGGCCTACATGGTCTTCTTCCTTAATTGGGGTGCCTATGGGTAGCTCGCCACACTTCTTTCTTCCCTCTGTACCCCAGACTCCACTCCCCACCTTCACATCTGTGCCTTCTCTCTTCTGAACAGAATTACTGATGAAATAGTTTTCTTTGGCTCCTGGGAGAGAGGGATGAGATGGACATTGCCATCTCTTTCTGAGCCAGGGCTAGTTAGTGTTTCCTGAATGAGTTGGTCACAGGAAAAAAAAAACAAACAGTATCCTCCAGGATACTGTCCAGGACATAAGCACCTTATGTCTGAGTTTGGGGTTTCACTTTTTGGGTCACTCAGCATGTGACCTGGAGGTTATCCCTAAAATTCTTGGTCCAATTGACTGCTAGCTGTCACCAGGCTGTCCCAGCTAATGTTCAGAGAAAAAACTGTACAAAGAATTCCTGCAGCTTGCACCCATGTGCCCTGAAGTGAATATTTTAATTCATTTGCTCTGTCATTCACTGTTTCTGACACAAAGACCCATACAATTACTTTTTTTTCCTCAAAATATTTGAAATTAATTGCAGGCCTAAGCTTCTCTTTCAGCATGTATTTCCCGAAAATAAAGATAGGCTTTACATAACCACAGTACAATGATCAAAATCAGGAAGTTAATACTAATATAGCACCATTAGCTAATCTAACCTATTGATCTTATTTACATTTTGTCAAAGATTGTACTAATTAATATCCCTGACAAACAACAAAACAACAAAAAAATTCTAGCCAAGAATCCAGTCCAGGATCACAAGTTGCAGTTGGTTGTCATTTTTCTTTAGATGAATACAAGTCATTTATTTTATAGTCTGTTACCCAGTTTGGGTTTGCCTGATTTTTCCTAATGATTAGATTCAGGTTATGCATTTGCAATAAGTGGTGCAGCGTCCTCAGTGCATCAGAACAAGGATCCTTGGTAGCTTTGTTAGATTCTTAGTGATAATTTTGATCACCTGGTTAGGGTGGTGGTGGTCAGGTTTCTCCACTAAAATAACTAACTTTCCCTTGGTCTCTTGTAACTATCTTGTGAGAGATACGTGAAAAACTATGTAGATGCTGCTTCTCACCTGCCTTTACCCATCCATTGATGACTGGGCACATTTCATTTAAATCCTTAGTCTTCTCCTGGCCCCTCCCTATTCTCTTCCACTAGCCTAGCACTAGGAGGGGGGCTGGAAAGGAGACAATTTACTTTCACTTTGTGTCTCCAGGGCCTTCAGCTGAGACTGGAGCTACAAATTCTGAACAACATAGAACAGCATGTGAGCCAGGGCCATTAAAAGGAGCTCCACTTTGGGAACAACAGGAGGACAGAAGATAGATGCTCAGTTTGAGGTAGAGTCCTCTGAAGTAGATGGACCTTGGACTCTGGCTTAAGAATTTGAATGGTCAGCAATCTGGAGTAGCATAAGGATCTGTGCCCATAAGCCAACTCTCAAGGGCCCAATAGGCCCTGCCTCCAATGTCCATCTTCCCAGGAGCTCCCGGAATAGCAGAAGACCAGAACCACCCAGGTTTCTTTTGATCCCTAATCTGAATTGGGGCAAAGTGGAACAGAAGGGCCTTGCCAAGGATATGCCAGGCATGGTTACTTCAGAAGGGGCTCACGGACAGCATCCCCCCAACCTCAGTTCTTCTCATGCAGTCAGTTAACATCATCAAGCAGCTATTCTGTGCCAGGCACTAACATTAATGCTCAAGCAGTTCTTGATTGATTCAAAGGATGGATGCCTTGAGCCCAGAGTGCTAAGGTCACAAGTTTCTCCACTAAGATCACAACACACAGGGCAAGGCAGCAAGTGTCTTCTACCCAGAATCAAGAGCAGAATAAAATGGTGGGTGAAGCACTGTGCTTAGTCCTCTCATTCAGAGTGAGTCTAATCTGAAGGGTAAGGCTGTGAGCACCCACCTGGTATGTCTCCTCCTCTGCCCTCTCTCTTCATTGCTCCCTCCCAGCTCTTGGCAGAGAACTCCAGGTGCACTGGAGTTGGGCCAAGTCTTTGAGAATCAAGACAGCTTCTCACTCTGTCCTGCACTTAGGCTGTGTACTTTTATTCGGGGCTTGAAAATGCAACCAGGCTTTTGAGACACAAGTCATACATGGACCCACAATAGGGAGCCTCTTACACAGTAATATGGTGACTCTCAACTCAAGATCTGCCATCAGGAGGACCTGGGCTCAACTCCCAGCTCTGCTCTTCACCATGGGATCTCTGCACTCCATTTCAGTTCATCTACACCAAGGGGCCAGGGCTGTCAGGAAGAAAACTGGGATGGTTGGTGACGATTGATCCGTTAGTGGACTGGTTTTAAACAAGCCCTGTACTTTCCCACAGCAAAATCCCTTCCCAGCTATGACATCCTGCATTTCTACAGACAGTCTGGAGTCCTTTGTTCCTCCACATGCTCCACCCTCAAGTCTACTTACCACCTACCTGTTCACCCTCCAACACTGGCCCAGGTGTCTCGTCCTCCCCATTTGTTTACCCTCCTCTGGGCTGCCCGGGCTCCTGCACATTCTACTATTCTATTCTGTGATGAATTGTCTTTTGTCAGGAATCTCATATGGGGCAATGGGTACAGCTGATTTTTTTTTTTCTGACTCCATTACTTTCTTGCAGTGTGATTTAGGGCAAGTTACCTACCTTGTCCAACCTGATTTTTCATCAGTAAAAGGAAGTTGATGGCAGAACCTTGTGGAATTACTTTCAGTATTAGAGATGACACCATAACATACCTTTTACTGTGCCCAAAAGGTGGCTTCTTGTGCGCTGTCTTCATCTCTTCTTCTCTAATCCTTAGTACAGTGCTGATATTTGGGTACATACACCATAAATATTGGTTGAGCAAGTTAGGGAACAAATAAACTCTCCCATCCCAAGGCAATTTTCATTTTAAAATGAAAATAAAAGAAAACCTAATGATGGGATCCAAGGTCCTGAGCAGGATTAGAGTACAGGGAGGAGTTGGGCAGGTATATTGTGTCTGCCCAGTGGCCCTCATGTCTGTTATATGGGCTGCCAGGAGCCCACATCTTGCTTGTCCAGAGTGAAAATGACTCACAGTGGCCTTGCTTATGAAGCCCCTCTCTGGTCTCCAAGAAGAAAGCAGAGAATTGAAGGGAGACCAGAATGGCAGCTCTGGTCTCCTGATTTCCTGCCACCCTGATGACCATGGCCCCCAGAGTTTGGCCCCAGGAAGAGGGAAGGCTGAGAGGTGATGGCAAAGGTGAGTCACTTTGGAGACTCTGAAGACAAGAGGCATATTCACATCTCAATCAGAGATGGTTAACATGACCTTTTTATCCTAAGTGATGGAGTCTGCATTGATTTTAATAATTTGCTCAGGCTTTTCTCCATATTTCAATGTCCTGGGAAATAAAGCTGTCATAGCCCAAAAAGCTTTCAGATTTCAGGTAGCTGAGAAAATGTTAGGAAATATTACATTTATTTCAATTTAATTTCCTCTCCTTGTTAATAAGAAAAACTAATTAGGTATTTAGGATTTTTTTCTCATCCTAAACAAACACTGTCCCATTTCTCCCTACCACTAGCAGGTGCAACCAGAGAGGAGAAACTGTGCACCTACTAACAACATGTCTAGTAACTTGTGGCTCAGATAATCAGAGAGAGAAGGGAAGAAGCAGGTTGGCACCCCAGGCAACACAATGCTGCCATTTCTTAAGAGAAAAATGGGGAATGTTAAGGGAAAAAAGTAGAAGAAGGGAGGTGGGAGACATGAAATAAGAGTTGGAGGGGTGCAATTGTGACAGCATGTATAACCAAGGGGGAAGTTGCAGTCCCAGGGAAACAGGAGGTAGAGACCAGCAGCACAGTTACATAGACAGAACTGGGTTTCAAATCTGGGCAATCTCATCAAGGGATCTAACCTCACTAAGCCACCATTTTCTCAGGGATTATGACACCTACATCATAGACTTACTGTGAGAATTATATGAGATTCTAATTAGTGGCTATTTTAATATTTATTTTTTAGTTTTAGTTGGACACAACATCTTTATTTTATTTTTATGTGGTGCTGAGGATCGAACCCAGTGTCTCATACATGCTAGACAAGCACTCCACCACTGAGCCACAACCCAGCCCTAATTAGTGACTCTTAACACTGTCTAGCTCAGTGAAAACACCAGTAAACAGCTATGTCCATGCCTCAGAGTGGAGCCACAATGGTGTGACAGAGAGCCCCCAATCCTCTCTGTCAGGGGTCCCCACATAATTGCTGCCTAGTTCTACATCTTCACACTTTCATGAGGATGGAACTGAATTCCTGCCACCAACACACCCCACATCCCTACATTTAAAGACCATGGTAAACAAGAAAAACTGGGAATGTTGGTTGCCTCTAGGGACAGGAATGGGTGACTAGATTCAGGCATGGGAATACTTCATTGTATCATTTTTCTTACTTTTTGAATATGCGAATACATTGCCTATTCAAAAAGTTGGGTAAAAATGTTAAGTGCAAGGACCAAATTAGTAGGAAGCCTGAGGCCATGTGAATCAGAAGGAAGAGGCTACAGACAGCAGCAGCCACAGCAGCATTGGGAATGCACTTGGGAAAAAGAAAGGGCAAAGAGGGCAGACGTGGCAAGGGATCATCAGTTAATTGGGGTCTGTGGAAAAGAGCAGGGAGATTCAGAGGCATGTGTACCTCAACATGACAGGAATCCTCCAGGAGTGGCATGGGATGACTGGACGTCACAGAAAAATGAGCTAAGTGTCCTGCTCAAGTTCAAGCTGCTTCAGTTACGCTGGGCATTGTCATTGGAGTATAGGAGAAGAGGAGAAGCTCACAGCCTGAACCATCCATTTTGAGTACCTGTGCTATAAAAAGAAATTCGCAGAGTCCTTGGGGGAGGAATGGAGCTGTTTGTGGCTGTATCTCGTTTACTTCTCAGCAATTTGGGGATGGTATTATCCCTTTTTAGAGATAAGGGAACTGAGTTTCAGAGAAGTTAAACAACTTGTCCAAAATGATGCAGAAAGTATTGGAAAAAACTAGGGTTTGAGTCCTGGTCTGGAGTCTAAGCCCATGCTTTTTTAGTCTGAGACACTAGCCTCTCCACAGCCTCTACTAATCTGGGCACCTCTTCGAAGGTAGAAGCAGCGGTGCAGAGGTTCAGAGTTCCCTGAAGAGGTGAACAGTTAGGCTGGCAGGAGGAAGAAGCTGGGGTGATAAGGAGGGGCCTGGGAGCTGGTTTTGGCTCTAGCACTAGGCTGGTCTCAAGGCAGCCAAAGTATTGAGGACCTGAGACTGGAGTAATGGGGGGACACATAACCAAAAGGAGCAGCAGCCACAGCAGCATTGGGAATGCACTTGGGGAAAAGAAAGGGCAAAGAGGGCAGATGTGGCATGAGATCATTAGCTAACTGGGGTCCATGGAAAAGAGCAGGGAGATTCAGAGGCATGTGTACCTCAACATGACAGGACGGCTTAGGGAATCAAGCAAGGTCAGTAGAGGGAGAGATTGCCAAGTTAAAGCAAGGAGCTTATACGTGTATACTCTCATGGGGAGGGAGGTGTTGATTACACACTTATTCCAAATGTAACATTAGTACCACTAAAAAGTCATCTTTGGAACATGCCTTAAGTCATCTATAATTTGTCCACACAGGCAGAAAATCCACATTGATTCAGATGTGACTGTGGGAAGTTTATTAAAGGTGGTTCATCAATAGCAGCTAATAATTTTTGTTGGAGAATGGACTCTATTTTGGAAAATAGCCAACTCTGATGCTGTTGTCCCTGAGCTCACTGTCCACATGTCCCTTCATCCACCCTACCAGATAGACAGGATGGGTTCAGCCTAATGTAATTTAAACATGGTCCCTGAAGTCCTTGTGCCCTGAAAAGCTGCAGATTTGCCCATACTGGTAACAGCAGCTCTGGAAGATAGAGGCTGGGCAATGTGGGCCAATGGGGAGGCAGTGACATGTACATGTCCCATGCTATTTGGTGTGTGTATGAGGGGCAGGATCCTGCACAGAGTCAGATCTGTCTTCCCTCCCCTAGGCATCCAAAGGGGATTTCAGCCATTAAATGAAATAATTCAACAAACATATTCAAGTGAACATCAAAAAGAGAAGGGAGAGGAGAAGGGAGAGAAGAAAATAGTGAGGGAGAAGTTATGACACAAGTGATAGAGGCAAGCACTACAAGTACTTTGGAAGTGCTACTGGGGTAGGTTCAGTCACCCTGAGTCACCAGGAGGCATACCTAACCTAGGAAAAGACTGTAGAGAGGCCGCATTGGCTAGACGCCCCCTAACCATTAGATCTCAATACAAGATCACTGAAGGCTAACTGAGGCACCTACCAATGAAACAATTAGTATCTGGCGTATGCATCAAACTGATTCATGAACTGATGTGTGCTAAAGTTAAGGGGCGGGCATATGGGGGTTCATTATGCTGGTATCTTTACTTTGGATTATTATGCTTGAAATAACAAATTTGTAATTATAAGTAAAAGGTCTCTTACAAATGGGAGCGCTATGAAGGAGCCACATGCCCAGGTAGGATACTAGCAGAGGAACGTAAACCCAAGAACAAGCAGGAATCCATGAGAATTTGCCTTGGGTTTTCTTGTCACTGCAAGCCAGGAGCTCCTAACCTGGGAATGATGAAGGAGCAACCAGGATCCCTACTTCCTGAATTGTTGCCAATTGACCAGAGAGTTTTCATGGAATCGGTGACACCCCACAACCCCCTGCCCTGACCCCTGCCCCAGAAGTTAATAGATTGCATTCTCTTAATTTGTTGAGAATTGTTGAAGTTGTCACCCTCTGGCAGATTCAGTGACATTCAATGATAAATATCCAATAGAAACCATGGTTTTGGATAGGTTGAGGCTCAAAACATATAGATATCCCCTGCCCCTCGCTCCCCAGAGAATTCCTTAAGAAACACCTTTCTGTTCCTTGCTAGTGTGACAGCCAGTCTGACATCCAGCCCCTGGCAGCCAGTTCTTCCAAGAAGTCCAGCTTCCCAGAAAGGGCAGAACAGGCTGACTGACCCCTGGACTCACAGCCTGGTGGGCAGAGAAGGGGGATCAATTTGGGGGGTAGTGCTTCTGTCTTGAAACCATCTCTACATAGAAGTCAAGGATTTGGCTGAAACATGAAGGTCTCTTCTCTACAGGCTGATCCTCACAAGTTAGAAACATGGACCTGGTCCTCTGGCACTGGGAAGAGAGATGGGAGGCAGGGAAGGAACATACGGTCCAGGTATTGTTCTGCAGGTGGGGCTCTGAGTCTGCCCACCCCCCACCCCCAGTTCAGAGAAGTGAGATGAGGAAGCCTGAATCCATGCTGCACTCTCCAAGGAGGAGGGCCTAGACAAACACCCTGGTCTCCCAGGGCTGTCTTCCCTCCCCTAGGCATCCAAAGCCACACAGCACCTTGCCCCTCATCCTGGAAAGTGGTGGAAACCCTTGGAAGGGATCTTCCCATCCATCCCTCTACCAGCTTGCAAGGCAGAAGGGATGGGGGGTGCCGGGAACAAGGAGAGAAACAATGAAAAAGGTCTGTCCCAAGAATGGCTCTGCTGAAGGCATGTGGCTGGTGTGCCTCTGTCCAGGCTCTCCTCAGGAGACCTGCCCCTCCTCTTCACCAAGCTCTGTTTCATGTCCTTCTTCCTTTAAAAACACTATTTTCCCCACCCCTGGGTGTTCTGGGTTTAAATATCTCCATGTCTAAGTGTGGGATAGGTAGCACTCCAGGAAGCTCCCCAGGGCAGAGCCCCAACCTCTCCTTCTACAACCCCCTCCCCAGGATGCTGACCCTGTGGGCATCATGCAGAATCTGGGCTTTTCTCCATCCACACACAGGTTCCATGCAGTGGAAGGTGCAGGACCAAAGGCCAAAGGCTCAGTGGCATTTTTGGGGTTGCACCCTCACCCTCCTTTTATCATTGTCCCTTCTTCCCTCTACCTTCTCTCCCAAGGTGTCACACCACCTTGCCACCACCCCTCACACTCCCCCCCCCCAAAAAAAAAAAAAAACTTGTTCTACTGTTAGGTCAGGTGGCCTTGCTTTGCTCCTATCAGCGAATGTTATATTTGGGCACTGTAGTCATCTATGCCCACAGACCCCAAAGAATGGGTTTGCACCCATCACCTTCTAGAAGGAGCCCCAAGATGCTGAAGCTCACAACCAGGACCTGTGTGGCACACAGATTTCAGGAACAGAAAGTTATTTCCAGTGGGCGAGTCTGGGGACTGGGAGGCACAGCTGGCCAGAATCAGAGAGGCACAGAAAAATGATAAAAGAGTCTTTTTTTTTTTTTTTTAAACTGTGCTTTATTTAGGGCTAAGCTGGAGAAAGCGTCATCCAATAGTTACAGAAGGTTACAAGGAGTTTTAGGGAGTTGAGTGTGAAAAGAGCAGTTGTACCGAACTGCAGCTGTTTTGTTTGTTTTGTTTTGTTTTGTTTTTTACAACATCTGGACATCCTAAAAGGAGGAGTCAAGAGAAAGAAAAAGAAAATTAAAAACATGAAGGAAAAAAAACAAATAAAATAGAAAGGAAAGGAAAGACAGGAGGCCTGACAGGAACCAGAAATTTGTTCTTCTAAAGGAAAAAAAAAAAAAAAAGTGATAGGTCCCAGAGCCTCCCTGGTCTCCGGATGAACTGGCCATCAGTAAGGAATTATGGAGGCAGAATGCCAACGCAAGTCTTCCCAAAGGTGCAAATAAATTATAATAAATATGATATACTTTAAAATATATGTGTTCTTAAATAATTCAGTGTATTTTCTGATTCTGAGTTTTTAAGCAATGTCTTTAACTGCTCTAAAGTCATTTACCAAAGATAAATATCGTGCTTTCATTAAATAGTTTTCCTTGTTTTTTCTCTATCATTACAATTAAAAGTCCTACAAAATATGCAAATTTATTTACAGAAAAACAGAGCCGGCATCATTTAAACATCCCTGTTTTTCAAAATTCCTTGTAAACAGTTTCAGAAATTCTTCAAAGATTGTTTATTTTTCTCTCTCTTTTTTAAGGTTTTTGTGTGTGTGTGTGTTGCCTAGTTGTTTTAAGATGAAAGTTCCCAGTTCTCCCTTGCCCGGAAAGTCTCTGGATCAAGCAGGGAAGGCGAGTGAAGCGGGAGGTGTCCAGGGCTTGCGAAGAGCGAGCGCGCAGCTCCCGGAGCGAAGCGAGAGGCGCGGGCGGCGACGGCGGCGGCAGCGGCGGGCGAGGAGCCCTTCCCGGCTGGGTGCACGGCCTCCACCGCGACGGGCGGCCGGGAGCCCGCAGGTCTGGGAGAGTCCGGCCTGGCCCTCGGGGACAACGAAGTCCGACAGCACTCGCGGGGAGAAGGGATTGATGCTCAGTCTAAACTCTACAAAAAGTACAGTCCTACAACATCTGGGATTTTAGCAGTAACGCTAACTTCTATAGTTTTTTTTTTCCTTTTTTGTTTTTTTTTTTTATTTTTTGCTTTCCTCTAATTTTTTTCTTCTATTATATAGGTATTTTAAACTTTTCCTTTTTAAAATTCTGTACAACTATTATGATTTTTAAGAGGGGGAAGAGTTAGAAGCATTTACAGACTTTTCACAACAATTACCTTGTCTTGGAAGATCCTTTGTTCCCCTCCTTGTTTCCTCACACTTCACAGGTTAATGAGTTTTCATACTTTTGTTGCTTTCCCCAAATATCCACCAATCTGTGCATCTTAACAGCTCCATCCAGACATATAATACAGAAAACCATAGGAAAGTTTCATAGACTTCAATGAGGGTAATCAAAGCGCCTCTCAAAGTATCAAAGAACTATTATCTTGCTGTTTTAAAAGCATTGAAGCATTATTTTTTTTCATTTTTTGTATTTTTTTTTTTTTTTTTAATTTTTTATTACGTTTTTCATAGAATCGCTCTAAGCTGTTTCAAGAACAGCCAGGAGGCAGGAAGGAGGTAGTCCTCCATTCCTCCTCTATTTGACATAGAGCTACACATCTGCAATAAAAAGTTTGGTCCTTTGGTCCCTAAATAGCTAAAGGAATGACAGATAGAGATGCTCAGTGGCGGCCTCCCAGCCGCCCCCTGGGGACCAGGCCCCCACCGCCACACGCTTGCCCCCGCCTGCCTCAGGCGCCCATGGGCTGGAAAAGCCCCAGGATCGGTAAGCAGCAGCGTCTTCTCCCAGTGCCCAGCCCTTCAGCCTCCCCGTCTGGTCTCATGTTATTTTGTTTTAAAGTTGCCTTTTTTTTTTTTTTAATGTGTATATGTTTTTCCTCATTTTTCTTCATTGTCGTCTTCTTTATGTCATGTATATTTTTCCCCCAAACATGTTCCCTCTGAACTCCATAGACGTTATACTTTCCTTGAAGAAATGTTACAGTCTCAGAGTGTCTGGAGTCTTCAGCTTGATTGATATTGGCTGATATGTCAAAGATGTCATCCAACAGTTCTCATTTATAAATAGAGAGAGAGAGAGGTTTGTTTTTTAATGTAGCCCGTTCAGCATCCTGCCCTAAAATGAAGAAAATCGGGGCTGATTAAGCCATGAGGGAAAACACAAAATGCATCCAAACACCAATAGGAACCTGCCTTGGGGTAGGATGGGAACTCTGGGGGATGGCAGGAGGGAAGGAAGAGAGACCAGTATGAGAATTAGTCATGATCATGATACAGTCAAAAGAAATTTGCTCTTCTATTCAGAGTAAGAAACCACTTGGAGGTCTAGTGGCGATGGTTGTAGCTAAGGTTTAGATGTGGGGAGAGAGTTCTTGATTTGGGTTCCTTTAGAGTTCTGGATTGAGGGATGGCTATATCTAAGGGAAGAATTTGGGACAGTGGGATGTGAATTCATAATTAAACTTGTCCCTGAGGGATCCCAGATACAATATGTATACAGAAGCCTAGCAAACCAGGAAGCAAGAATTGAACAACCTAGCCAACTCCTCCCCAGCTTAAGGAAAAGAAGGAAGACAGAGCCAAGACTCGAATTTTGTAAAATCCTTGCCCAGTTTCCAGCCAACCACTTCTTTCCCCAGATCAGTAACTATTTGCGAGGCTGCGTGTATATATATATGTATATCTGGATATATGTGTAGAATATATTCACCTGCACATATGTGGACATACATGGATATGTGTGTATGTATATGCACATATACACACATACATAATACTTTTCTCATACATGCCAGGGAATTTAGAGGAAATTCAGAACTTCCAGGGAATGGATGGGAGAACCTAAAAAAAGGTCAGAACAGATTTAATTATAAAACTTAAGTAAATTAACTCAGACAGTTCTTGATTTTGTTTCAAATGGTGGCTTTTTGGTGTTTTGCTTTTAAGAAAAAAAAAATCATGATCTGACTAGAATCAGAAGGCAAATGCTTATCGTTGTGAATTAACAAATGAGACTCATCTCCATTCTAGCAAGCAGCTTCCACTTATACATGGGGGTGACTGGTTACATCAAGAAAGTTAGAACTGCAAAGCCCCCAGTCCAGGGGACAACGTCATGCGTATATCAATCCATGCTGGCAGGTTTTTCACACTGTTGATTCAACAAACAGCAAACCGTACACAGCAGTCTAAACAATTACAACACCAAATAAAATAATAATAAAATTAAAAAACACTTGTCAAGGACCCTTTTTCAGTTGTAAACAAAAAGGTGCATTTTGCTTTTGTCAGTACTGTTTCTTCCAAACCAACCAAAAAAGCCCTCCCAAGCCCCCAGTCCCCCATTCCCCTCCCCACATTGAATTTAGCAGGAGTAGCTATAATACAAACCTTATAATTGTTACTGGGCTCTCTCTCAGAGGCCTCTGGCTTTGTACTCTAGTTTTTTTTTTTTTTTTTTTTGGTTTAGAATTTTTTTTAAATCATTTTGTTATTATAGATATTAGATATTTTGGTTTGGGTTTTGGTTTTTCCTTTTGAGGTGAGATTTAAAATAGCCTAACTGGAAAAAGACCAGACCTAGGAAAGTGTCAATTGAAAAAGGCCCCCAAATTTCTAGAAAAAAATAAAATCACAATATTTTCAAGTGCAAGTAAATCAACCACGCATAGATATTTTTAAGATGTTTTCCTTATTTTTAAGAAAAAAAATAATGGTTTGCATAGTTAAATGATCCCATGTTTGATAATTCAGGAATTCATCTTTATTTTTACTAAATTTTTTTCTTTAGTTTTTTTTTCTCTATGTGACATCTAGAGAAGCATAAAAAAACGCTGAACAAGAAAAACCAAACAACAGAAAGTAAAACCACTGCAAGCACCAAGAACGAAACGAAAATGAGCACAGCAAAAAAGATCGTGGCAGCACAAAAGTCAAGAAAATGCACGTGTGATCATGACTGGCCAATCATCCACGGATACGACATCCAAGAAAAACGCTCCAATCACAGCACCTCCACGAAACTTGACGGCAATTGTCATGCAACCGATTCTTAGCCTTGTTACATGACGCCATCATGTCACACTGTGAACTTTGAGTTGATTTGAACTTACGGATGGGGGACTTTTCTCCACTCTCATGTGATTACGTGAACTTTATTCCTAGCTCAGCGCGAGACTGTGGTGGATTTGACTGGCCCTGGTTGGGTTGTTGGAATTTGATTGAATGACAAAAGAAGAAAAGATTTTTATATATATATATATATTTATATATGTAGAGAGAGAGAGAAAGAGAGAGAGAGAGAGGACAGGAGAGTGTGGGCAGGGAGGGAAGAGGAGGGGAAGGTGGGGTGGGGTCGGGAGTGTAGGGGGTAGGGATAGTTGGGTTGAGGGTGAAGAAGGGAAAGGAAGAAGTTAAAACAAAATCAAAAGGAAAATATTTAAACAGCACCAGACCACAGCATCAATCTAAAAGCTCTGATGGGAGAACAGCAGTCAAATCATAAGGGAACTGAAAAGAACTCAAAGGATGGAGGAGCCCGCAGACGGACGACATGGGCACAGCAACGCACACACACATACACGCACACGGCTGTTTATGCAGACACATGATACACTGTGAACAGCAGCAGAACCTCACACAGGGCCACTAAGGGCATCCATCATGCGTTGGGAAAAGGAAGAGGCACAGGCAGTTTGGCAAGAGGGCCAGGAAAAAATAAAACAGCCCCTCAAACCACCGTGGCCAGCAAGCAGATCTCAGGGAGCAAGCTCTCTGCTTTTAACACCCTTGATTTTTCTCCCCCAGATGCTGAGCTCTCCTTGGCTCCCTGGCTTTCTGTGGCTCCAGCCTGAGGATCAGCAGTGGGAGCCAGTGGGGTTGACCCTGATTGGCAGGGATGGTTAAGGCAAGTGCCACAGGAGACATTTGGCCACCATAGAATGGTTTACCATACTACGAGCGGCAGCTCAGCCCTCCAGCCTGTGGATCCCACCTTGGCCCCCACCCTAGGAAAGGGGTCTCTGGCGGCATGAGCACGCACAAGGGAGTTTTGATACCCTCCCCTCCACTTTGATAACACCTTTCTTCCTCAGAACCTTTGGAAAATGACAATACTTCATTCTGAGATTTCCTAAATTACACGTATGTTCTTGGAATTCTATCAACAGGCCTAGGGGGGCCCTACAATTTCATTTCATGGTTATCTCATACCCTTTGATTTGTTCCCAAGGTGGCTTAACTGAGGCTACTTCAGGGCGTGTGAAGCCCTTCAAAGGTTCTGTAGCTCTGCCCATAAAAGGGTCACAAAGGAGGCTTCAGGTACACCACAGAGTGGCACACCAGAGAGGGTGGCACAGTGACCCTGCATCTCCAGCCCTTGCTGCTCTCACTTTGGCTCTGCTGAGCCCCATCCACCCTACTCCTCTTCCCCTTTCCAGCCCACCCCCTCTTTCTAGCTGGCCAGGTCTGACCATTTTCTCTCCTGATGGAGCCCTAATGGTTGAGAAATGAGATCCTCTCTCTATCAGACAAATCAGGTTACTCAGCTTTGAGTTGCCATCTTCCTCATTCACCATCTCATGATCCTTTGCCCCCACCCTAGGATTTGGGGTCCCCAATTCCAACCTCATGGTTACTCATGAGCTTGTTCCTCATCCTGTGCTCTTCTATGCACTCAGGCCTGTGCCAAAGCCTACGTGCCTTGAATTTATTACCAGGGTTTCCAATCTACCAGGCCTCTCCATGCAGCAGACTTCCACTTTCAGTTTTTTGTTTCATTAGGGTGAGTGGGAAGGGACCCCTGGGATCTGACAATGTCATAATAGATAAGCTGTGCAGTAGCTGATCAGTGACTCTACTTTGAGTCACTGCCTCCAGCTCAGCCATCACAGAAGCACTCCCCAATCTCCCTCCCTCCATAGACCCCCTGTTCTGTCTGCTCACCCAAGCTGAGCTCTATCCTTCCAATATCAGATCTCCCTCACCCAGATAAAGGCCTATCACATGCCCACCAAGTCCTGAAATGTCCCTCTCCTCTGCACCTCCAACCCCTCCCAAAAGCTCTTAGATCCACCCAGTATGTTGGCAGGTTCCTTTGGTATGAGAAAAGAGGCCTAAGGAACTTAGAAATGTATTGCCATCAGGTGTTAGCTCTGGCAACTGCACCTAAGGGACACCCTGAGGACTCTCCTCCTTGCCCTCCACACCAGTCCTGGGTACCTCACAAGCATTCACGCCTTCCCTGTGCTTGTTCCTTTTCCCTCCCCCAGTTGCCTCTCAGTGCCAGGCACCATGCTGAGCACTGGAACTGAAGTCTCAAAACCCAGTGTAGGGAACTCTCTTGAACACATCCTCATCTCTCACATACACTCAGTGCAGCATTCAGCCCCCAGGAGCCTCCCCAGCATATGCACAGCTGGCTACCTGCTTCCTCTGCCTGTAGGGGCAACCATTCCCAGCCACTCTCTGGGGTATCCTATAGAACACAGCCCTGAAGGTGGCAGCGGGATCACTGACCAGCATGGGGAAGCTTAGATCAGGTCTAGGAAGTTCCAACTCATTGATCTGGCTGAGGAAATGATGGCCTGGCCCAACCAATTCAGATGTCAGGTCTTAAAACATCTGGGTTCTAGCCAAAGAGGGCCTAGGCCCAAAGCTACAGCTTTGCAATGCACAGGTCAGAGAGGGGCACCTGCACCTGCAAAGCTCACTCCAGATACTGTGCAAAAGCACACTTGCACTCAAAGCCCAGGGCCTGGGAGACAGGACTCCCATGGAGTCAGACACACAGCTTGATGCCTTTTCCAACCCACAAAACCTCAGGACGAGGATTCTGAGAACCGTCCTGCTATTAAGCCTCAGTATGTACTAGCTAACCTGGTGGCAGGAAGGGATTCAGGGGACAGTCTTTGAGCTGGGCAGAGCCTTGGTGGGAGTGTTCTGACTGTTGGCTGTGAACCTGTCACATTGACATTATTGTTTACTCTTCCTGCCTTAGTTTCCTAGTAAGATTTCCAGAGGAACTCCCATCTTAACACAAGACAATGCTTCAGCCCCTACAACCTGATATCAACTGCAGCTGAAGTGATCTGCCAAAATGCAAGTTCTTCTACCAGAACTCTCCAGTGCCTCCTCCCATCTCAGAAGAGATCAAAGTTCAAATAATGGCGTGCAGGCCTCAAGTGGACATTCTTTCTTAACCCACGTCTCTCTTGCCATTTTCTTGGCCCAATCTCCTAAATTCCCTCTGCCTACCTTGGCCCCCTGCTGCTCCTCGGCCACACTGCCCCTAACCTCACCTTGGGACTTACATACTGGCTGTGTTCTCAGAAAGAGGATGTCTGCACACAAAGGCTGCATCTTTGCTCTAATGTCACCCTTGCAATGAGGCTGGCCCTGGGCACCTTGACCACATGATTTAACTTTAGTCAATAATTCTGACATGCTACATAATCTATTGTCAGTCCCCTCCTTCTCAGTCTCGGTCACCACTGCTACCCTAACAGTTTCTAAAGTACCATACTGCTGAATAGATGGGGAACAGGGTGTGGGAAGCATCCTGAGTCAGTAGAACTCAAAGGTGACCTCCATTTCTGGTCTGTGAGGACTGCAGTAGCAAACAGCACTAAGGGAACTGGCTGAGGTTGACTTTTGATGGCCTAGAACATCTCCCCATATGCCCTTCTCAGGAAGGCTCTGAGAAGGAACATTTGGCCTGAAAAACAGTTGGCTGACTGCTCTCAGCTGCTAAGCAGGCCCCAGCCTGAGCAGATGAGGTGACAACTCATGACCCAAGTAACAGGGTAAGGGACCTCAGTGCTGTGCTGTCAATCCTCCCCAGCTTTTGATCCATTCTGTTTTGTTTCCTGGTAAAGTTCCCTTTGAAAAATCCTGCCCCCTCTGTCCTGACTGAGCTACAGGCAGCTGGAGAGATGAGGGGGTCAAAGGACTAAAGGCTGCAGGCCCTTCCCAGAACTGGGGAGAGGAGAGCCAGGAAGTCTGGGAGAAGGCCTCAACCTGTGGCTATAGCTCTGTGTTTGCCATCTGCCCACCCCAGGGTCTGTGGCAAGAAGAACTCCCAGTGTAGGCCTTGTATACCTTCTCAGATGACTCCCTCACTCCTGCTCCTCTTGGCCCCACAACAGGGGACGACCTTGCCCATTTCTGCCAGGATGACCATAGCTCTGCTCCTGTCCTGTGGACACTAGGCAAGGAGCAGGTTGAGCCAGGCGCATCGGGTCCAAGGCACAAATGAGGGTCAGGCCCACAAAGGCCCAAGAAGATGGCGGGTCCGTCTGATGCCCCCTTCCCAGACCTCCCGTTCCCACACCCCGGTAGCCCCCGGTTACCTGTGCGAGTCCTGGTCTCCCCCGGGGGACGCTCCCGCCGGCGCTCAGTATGGGCGATTGGCGTCTTTGGGCCGCTTCAGCTGCACCTTGAGCCTCTTCATGCCGATCTGGAAGCCGTTCATGGCCTGAATGGCGGTCTGCGCGCTGGCCGGGTTGTCGAAGCTCACGAAGCCTGGCGAGACACGAGGGACGAGGGCCTGGGTTTCCACGGGGCCGCCGGGGGCCGCTCCCGGCGGGGAGGGGCGGGGGGAAGAAGGCCGGGCAGGGGCGGGGCCGGGCAGGGGCGGGGCGGGGCTCAAGGCTCCACCCCGGGGCCCCGAGGCTCCTCCCCTGGGCCCGCCCCGGCCCAGCCTCAAACCCAGCGGGGCCAAGTGCCCGCGCCCCGCGCCCCCCTCCGCCCGCGTGCGAGGGCCCCTCCCGGGATGGACGTTCCAGAGCCCCCGGCTTCGCCGATCTGCGCGGCCCAGCTGGCGCGCCACACCTCGGCTTTGGGCGGCGCCACTCTTGGGGCGCCCGCTCTCCCACAGGGGCGCCCGCGGCCTAGCGGGGCTCAAGAGGCGCCCGCCCCCCACCCCGGCCGGCCCCGCCACCTCGGCCCTCTCCTTCGGTAAGAGAGGGCGGACACACCTGCGGGTGGAGGAGTTTATTGGACACTGTCCTCCCTGACAGGAGGGGGCCTGGCAGCGGGAGGGCACGGGGTGCCGGCCTGGGGAGAGAGAGGAGTGCGAGGGGGCGGGAGGGGAGGCACCTCGGAGAAAGCTTCTCCGCCGCCTTTGCCGGCCGCCCCCCGCGCGAGTGCGGCCCAGCGGTGGGCCGAGGGCCGGAGGCTAGGTCCTCACAGCTCCTCGGTCCCCACTCCCGGCCATGCCCCTGCCCGAGGCTGCTTGGCCGGGCCGACTTGCATTAACCAGACGACTTGCTTTAACCCACCACCTGGCCCCCAGGGGCTGTCAGCAGCCCCATCCACCTGTGTAAAATTCCAAGCCCTGGGAGCAGGTGCTCTTTCCCTGACCAAGCATGCGCCAACTGATATGTACCCCACAACCCCTCATGAGAACTCCAACCACCATAATAGTAGACATTAACATGATTACTAAAACAGTATGAGTAAAAGTTAGAGACTACTTTGTATGGGGACTACAATCTCATTCCAGAGTTCCCAGACACATCAGGTTCTGCTGGCTCACAGTCCTAAACAAGCAGTTCCCAGACTGGAATGGGTGGTGTTCCAAAGTGAGTTCAAAAGTCACTTTCAGGAACTTAGAATGTATCTCCTCATGCAGACAAGACTTCCCATCAACATTTCCCAAACTCCCAAACTGAGCCTTGAGAAAGGGCTCCTGTGACCAGTAGGTTTATAGCCAGGACCCTCCCGGCCAGTTCAAGGAATAATAAATAAAAACATCCCCTCTCACTCCAAGTTCTCCAGTAAATAAATCTCTATAGCTTCGTTTCATCTAGTATTTCCTTAAATTCATTCCACTTCAGATGACTTTCTCCTGTAAAATGGACTTAGATCCTGCAAAATGTGAAATCCAGCTTGGTGAGATACACAGGCTATAGGATGTGCCTCAGTTGGGGTGCTTGTCCCACAAATGGCCGTTAGATAGGTAAGAGACAGATGCACCACTAGACTATGTGAAACAGAAGCTATCTTCTTAGTTAATTGTGGCACTGTAGGTGTGCTTGCACCTTTACTCCAAGAAAGTGACTCCCTCCTCACTCTTCCCACATGGTAGCTCTTTTTCCCTTTTTACCCCAACCCCAGACATCGCCTCCATCTGTCTCTTTTCTTTCTCTCCTCTCCTTCCTTTGATCAATTTGTCATTCAGCCACATACCATCAAAGGTGGGGGAAGAAGGTGTGTGTGCATGTATGTCTCACTTGTACATGTGTGGACACATGAGTGCACACATGTGAATGCTGCCATAACTGGTGAGAGCTAGGAAAAGCACAGCAACACCAACATCCATACAAATCTATATACTAAAGCAAATAGAAAAAATTGAGGATTATCCACAATTGCCAATGAACTTCTACTTCCTGACATCCTTTCCCCCACTCCTCTCATCCCCTCTAGGCCCATCCCTTGATGACTATAGTCAGGTGCCTAGCAGACCAGAGCAATATTTGGGTTTATACTGCTCTCCTCCTGACTAAGGAGGATGGTTACAACTAAAACTTCTGTCCCTGCTAAGACAAAGTGGCCTGACTGTGGGTGACATCCTCTATCCCTTACTCCTCTGCTTACACACCACTGGCACCAGCTCTACCTTGACATCTGGAGTTCGTGGATCTTTTTGAGGTAAAGAAATGAGCAAAGCAGAGAGAATGGAGAAAGATAAAAGGGAATGAAGAGGCTGTCTGTGGTGAGGTGTAAAAGAAGAGCTAGCCACCAGGTGGGAAGGTTCTGGAGGAAGGAAGAAACCTAGCTTCCTGAAGAGTTTAGAGGTATCTGGACACATTGGGAAGGATTCTGGGTTGAAGGGAATGTTTCTCCCTCACCTAGTTTTGTTAACTGGCCAGTGATCAGGGTAGGGAGCATCCACCCACAGACTGGAGACCCCTGTGGACAGAGCTCAGCACACTCTCCATTCACAGCACAGCCTCCTTTCCCCTAGAGTCCCCTGCCCCATTCCCACTTCCCAGACACTGTGGAAAGCCTCACAAGTAGGACATCCTCCTAGCATCCCCCAGCCCTCCTTCCAACATAGGGACCATTTGTGCAGCACATATCTTCATGAAGGCCTCGGGAAT
This sequence comes from Callospermophilus lateralis, assembly GCF_048772815.1. Lineage (NCBI taxonomy): Eukaryota > Metazoa > Chordata > Mammalia > Rodentia > Sciuridae > Callospermophilus > Callospermophilus lateralis. The sequence goes on along the minus strand of NC_135321.1, from coordinate 34,302,483 downwards.
GTTCTGCTTATAAATTCATTCTGATGCTTATCCAGAGTACAACCTTCAAGTTCATTTCAACACAGGACCACATTTGTGGCAAAAATGGCAGAAGAAAAGGGATGGTGGTATTTCTGAAGGGTCTGCTCTGGCCAAGCCTCTACTGTAGACCATTTCATGGAACTTTCTCAGCATCCCTTAGGGTGACTGCAAACATCCCCATTTCACAAATGAGGATCCCATGGTTCAGAGTGTTTGGTGACTTGCCCATGAGGGAGCACTGGAGTGAGAGTCACACAGCCTGGGTCTGTGGGAGAGTGGCAGAAGGCTATGCTGTCACTGCCACTGCTAGAGTGAGTTGGAGAACTCAAGTGACTAAAGGAGGAACAGTTGGCTGGGCCAGTGTGGTGGGAACCTGTCCTTTCTCAAGGCCAGAAGACATTTAGTATGAGAGTTTGAGAAGAAAAGAAAAAGACAATAGAAGTATACAGAGGATGATTTCTATGAAAAGCAGAAACAAGTCCTGGTCCTGGATATCTTAAGTGAGCTAGTGGCCTTAGTGGGTACTGCTTGGGGCAGATTCTGAGGAACTGCTTTTGAAAACCCAGGCTATGCCACAGGAACAGTGCAGATATGCCCAGATGTGACAGGAGAATAAGCCTGGATGAACTTAGTGATTCCCAGGCTCCTGGCTGTTTTGTTCTCATTTACATAATGTTTGGATCCTATTTTGAAAGCAAATATAACTGATTTGCACTTGGTAGTTTTTACATATACCACTATATTCATAAGGAGAAATATCCCAGACAACCGAATGGTACACCCTGTCTTTCTTTAGCTTTTCATGCCCCAAAAGAAATGAGCTACTGGGGCAACTCTGTGCCATCAAAGGACCACAGGTTTTCTGAGGCATCTGCCAGAGAGGAGAGGACAGTGGTACAAGATTTTGGGAAATATGCCCTGAATTCTCAAGTCCTTCCTGGTTCAGGAAAGCCAGTCTCCAGGCTTCCAGATGTTTTTCCACTGTGTATCTCTCCCCTCCACTACCCCCAAGCTGTGACCAGGGTTCCCTAGCCAATACAGGCTCCCACTCTCCTCACAGCTCCAGAATCTGGGGCGTCTATCAGGAAATTCTGGTAGACTCAGCTATGGTCCCATATATGGCTTCCTGGGGACTATACTACTTAGTCCTCAAGGGCTCATGAATGGATCTGGCCCTGAAAAGATGGGCTGATCAAAGTAAAAGAGGAGGAGGGAGAAGGACCAAAGAGGGGCAGAGGGGAGAGGTGTGGGGAAGAGGGGGAATTCCATGAGGAGGTCTGGAATTTCCTGGTTAGGGTTGTCAGCTTTACCAGATAAAAACAGGATGCCCAGCTGAATGTGGATTTCAGACCAGTGATGAATATTTTTTTAGTGTTATCCTCAATATTACATAGGACCTATCACATGCAATATTTAGGACATACACTAAAAAAGTATTGTCTATGTGAAATTCAGATTTAACAGGGTGTCCTGCATTTTATCTGTCAGACTCCTGGATCCTTCTAGATCTTACCTCTCCCATCTAAAACCCTGCCACCAAGTGAGTTTCCTGAAAGCTGTAGTTCCATTCTCACACCATCTCCCATGACCTACCACACCAATTAAAGCCTCCTCATCAGAATGGCCAGAGACCTCCCCAGCATAAATTCTCCCTTGCTGATTTCCCAGAAGCCTCCTGCACCTCTTCCCTGCCATTTACCCCTTTCCTCCCAACCCCACGTCTCTGCCAAGTCTCTCCTTCTGCCTTCCTGGTCATTTCCTTGTGTGGTGCCTCGCAGAGCTCACTGCAGCTGAGTGGCTGTGATTTCCATCTGGGCTCAGAGCTTAGGCTTCTTGGGGAAGTGACCAGTCTCCTCCTGGCTCCTCAACAGTTCTCAGCTCTGTTGGCTTTGGGTGGGGTGGGGGATTCACGGCATGGCAGGTGGGGAGCAAGGAACAGGTAGACAGAGAGGGGGCGGCAGGACAGACAGGCAGAGAGAGCAGATAAGGGGCAGGCAAGGTAGGGCCTCACAGGGCTTTGACTCCAGGGGTCAGGATGGCCACTCAGACCATGAGAGGAGGGGCCACTGGGAGAATGGATGTCCTGGGCTCTGCTCACTGCCTCTCCCAGCCCTTCCCAAAGTGGCCCCTCCTGTTCTCAGGGGATGGCCTTGGGCCTTTTGGCTGGAAGAGGAAATCCATTTCTTGGGCTGGGATGTGGGAGGTGGGAGCCAGGTAGAGGTGGGTAGGAAAGCCGAGAAGCAGAAAGAACAGGGGAAGACAGAAAAGGGCTGAGAAATGGAGGCTGGATCCAGGAGCACCTGGGGGCGATGCGAAGGAGCAGGTGAGGAGCAGTTGGACACCTGTAATTGGTGCGAGCAGCCCTGTCCTAGTGAAGCTAATTGGTTTGTTATCTTTACCCACCAAAGCATTTACTTTGGTTAGTCGCCCGATCCACAAACACTTTCGAGGAGATGACATTACCGAAAGGGAGGAACATCTGCATCAGCTCAGCGTCCCCAAACTCCTGGGGCAGATGGTAGATGAACAGGTTACAGCCCTCGGGCCCTGCGGTGAGGGGAGGGGGTGGGCGGGGAGGAGGGATGGCAGGGTGGGGGAAGAGAGAGACAGAGGAGAGGTGAGCGAGTTAGGCAGCGCAGCGGGGAGAGGTGGGGCAAGGTTAGGAGGGGGGGTTTCATTCAAGATCCAATGGGTCCCCAAAGAATGGGGTTGCTGAGCCCCAAGTCTGAGCTCTGGTCTCCACTCTGTCCTTGGGCAAGTCTCTGAACCTCTCTGTGCCTCAGTCGACTTTTCTGCAAAATGGATCAGTAACATGGGCCTGGCATCTCTGGGGCTGGGGTGGGTGGAGTCGATGAGAGAATGGGATGAACATGCCAAAGCTTGGTCAGCTGTGGAGAGAGAGGGGCAGGGAGGTTTGGGGGCTCCCTCCTGCTCAGCCCCTGCTCTGGGGAGAGTGAAAGGAATGGCCTGGGCAGCGACATCCTGTGCTGGAGACACTTTATCTTCACAGGCCTAGCACAGACTGGCCTGGAGTGCCCATGGGTGGTGGCCTGGGTTCAGTCACCTCCCTGACCTGCAGCCACTCCTTCCCATCTGGCCATGGAGGCACAATTGCACTATGCCACACATCACACTGTCTCCTAGTCTTGAAGGCAAAAAGTCAGATTTCCCCTGCTTCTTCTAGAAGGTAACACAGGAAAAACTGCCACAATTAGCCAGGACACCCTTGAGCCTCATTCCATGAAACTTTCTTCATCTCCTCACAACAGTAACAGTCCTGCCAACTTGTGCAGCATGAACATGTGCCAGGCTGTTCTAAGCACTTTCTATGTATGTTAATTCACTTCATCCTTAGAGCAACCTTGTAACTTAACTACAATGTCATCACCACTTCACACATGAGGACACTGAGGCCCAGAGAGGTTAAGTCACCTGCCAAAGGACAAACAGCTAGTGAGCGAAATGGGGGCCAGAATATGAACCTAGGCCGTGGCCTCCACAATGTGTATTCTTCTCTCTCTACTAGTCATAAAATCTTAACTCCCCAGATGCCCTGAACACTTGGAGGTCTTTGGATTCATGAAATTTCCAGATAGTTAAAGATTTCTTTTTGAATAGTCAAAATGCTTGATTTTAACTCTCAGAAATAGAAATCTTTTCAAGATGCATGGTCTGTTTCCTGCCATCTTAAATACCATGTGTCACATAGCATTTAACCCTTTGAAGTGACTTGTGATCATTGCAGTGATGATGATTTCCACCTCTGGCTGGTGGAAAGGAGACAGCTACACTGAGAGCTGTGTAAGAACTGGGGTTCTGATCCGAGCCTGGTGGAAACCTAAGCATGAGCTTAAAAGTGAGGGCTGTAAGGCACCAGTTTTTGTGGCCAGAACCAACTGTCCTGGTTCTCTGGGACCAGCGAGGCTGCCAGATAATCCAATTTGGGGGCAAAGAGTTCACCCTGGATTCTCTCTCTTCCTTCTTTCCCTCCTATCCCCTCCTACTCCCCTCCTTCCTCCTCAATCTACCTCCACCCCCTGGAGGCCCACAGGCTATAGAGAAGACTGCCCTGCCCATTGAAGCCACCCAGCTGAGCCTCTGACTTCTTTGGTCCCTGGTCCCCACATTCTACCCACCCACCCACTCAGGCACTCTGCCAGAGAACGGCGCATTCAGAACCAGGCGCAGATGTGTTCCCTTGTCTCCGAGCTCTGCTGGCCCTCCTGTCCCTGTCCCCTCTCTGTTCCCCTCCCATCATGCTGTGTTCTCACTGGTGCATGCCATGTGAATGTACCTCTAGATGGTGCCCAGGTAGATGGATGCTCCTTTGGGGCAGAAACCATTCTTGAGGTTCTAACACCTCTTCCAGCACCCATGCCTTCTTTTCCCAAGAGTACCTCTGGCCTCTCCCTTTGGGTGCCCCCTGAGTCCATCCCCCAAGCTCTAAGGGTTGGGGCTCTTTCTGGGAAGTTTTTTCTCTTACCAGGCGGGTCACTCCCTAGAGGTGGGGGCATGTGCCTTCTCCTGTCCTCCTGTTCATGTGCCCACTGTCCTCCCTTCCTATTCCCATTCTCACTCTTCTGGGCTTCCCTGATGGCTCCACCCCATGCTGACACACTCCTCAGACTCAGAGCCCTTGCTCCAACTCTAAGTTCTACAAGCTGTTTCATGAGGAGTTTACTTCTCTTCTTCTTAAAGAGACAAGGAGCTCTCAGAGTCAGGGTCACAGGCTCAGTCAGTCCCATCTGCATGGTATATAGCTGAGTACCCAGGGATGGCCTTCTAGGTCCAGCCTGGGTAGGATGACAGACAGCAGCTTCAGTGCCCCCAGAAGTGAAACTACACCCCCTTAAGTCCTTCTGCTTTTTCATTAAGATTAGAGAGTATCTATATGGCAGGACTAGCAGGACCTTAAAGATAATCTGGCCCAACCCAAAGAAATGGTGAAATGGCACTTCAGAGACAAAAAGCGACTACTACTAACTACCCTGCAACTCCTGGCAGAACTGCACCTGCAGCCACCACTGAGGGTAGCCTTGTTCGGTCTGTGGAGCAGGTGGCCTTCGGAGATTCAGGCAACTGTAGGAGGGTCCTCCCCAACAACCAGTATATTCTGATATTCAGAGGTGTTCCACAGGGAATGGTGGCCATGATATAAGAGGACAACCATTGGTGAAGCAGGAGGAATATGCCTTCTTTCTTGTTCAGGCTTCATACAACACCGTGGGATCCGGTTTTGGTCAGACTGCAGCCCACCTTTCTGCCTAACTCCTGGCCCCAGGCTCACCTCATGCTTGGCAGCATCCTTTGCTCCTGCTGACCCCTGCCTGGAATACCTGCCTCCCTACCTCTCTGTGCTGAAGACCTTTCCCTCCCTCCAGCCTTCCCCAGAAACCCACACCCAGTGTCACCTTTCACCTATGCATAAGTGAGGCTCTGTTGGTATCTGGGTTTATGTCCTACCCCACCCCAGCCCCACTCTCCTGGGGTAGCTTGGCCTGTGCACCATGACCAGGGAGAAAGGGGTACAGCAATGAGAGGGGCTGAAGTGAGGAGCAGCCCATAGGGCCTGGTCTAGGGAGCAGGGAGCATGTGTGTCTGAAGCTGCTCAGAGATGGAGAGGTATGAATTCAAAGGCAGATGCAGAGGGGTAGGTGGGGAGAAGGGCAGGATGTGAATGTGGGACCGAGTTAAAAGCCAGCAGTAGAATCTTCATGTGTGTTGGATGAGGGTTGTACTGACCTGAAGTTCTGCGCACACACACATGTGTGTAAAACAGGATTCAAAGATTTATGAGCCCACAGGCTAGAGTGACACCGGGAGCTGCCTACAGCCAGAAGCCAGCATGATGACAAAAGTGTCAGGGTCTGTGGACATACTTTTCTGCTCTAGGCCTGGGTCAGCCCCTGTGGCTCTGCCCTGCTTGGTGAAGGCACAGGGGATGGCAGAGGCAAAGCAGAGCCAGGGCCATCGCAAGAAGGCAAGGCTGATGGACCATTCCTACCCCACTTCACTGAAGGGGGCTCCAGGTATCACTTAGCTGCACCAGGGCATGACAACTGAGTCTGTACCTCTGGGTGACTATAGCTCAGCTCTCCTAGGACAGAGAGGTCTAATGATACAGATCTCAGGAGCTGTCAGCCTGTGAGCTGGGATGGCACTCCTCTTGTACAGTTTTCAGGCAAGGAGGGGTGACAACTTGGTATAGGAAGGGCTATGTGCAGATAATTGCTGCATGAAGTTTAGAGGGCAGATCTGAGCAAGTTTGACTTTCACACCCCTCTAAGAAATGGTCCTTACTGTCTTCATTTCTGATGAAGATGCTAAGGGTATAAGAAGGTTTGTCTGAGGTCATATGAGGCAGAGCTGGGAATCAGAGGTTTTGCTTCAAAGCCCAGGCTCTTAATTGTTCAAGCTCTAGGGCCTTCAAGTGGCCAGTCTAGCCAAAGGAATTTGGACCAGCAGATGCCCCAGATCTTTCTGAGTAAGCTCTATCCCATGGCTCCAAGGCAGTTTGCTGTAGGGGCTATGAGGTGGGCAGTGGGAAATACTGCCATGTGGGCTGCTGGGACAAACTCAGTGGCCTTGCTGCCAAGTGAAGTTCCCATGGGGGGAGAGAAGATAGGACCTTATTAGTGTTCCTACACCTCAAGTTCAGCTATCTGTGTGCAGGCCCCCAAGGAAGGGCTTATTAACTTAGTCTCCTATCTTTCTGCTTACAGGGATCACTAGGCACTGGGATGGGAACACACTGAGTGTCGTCATTCAGTCCCTGCCACCCAAGCCAGTGGACCTTACCTGCTTTGCAGTGTTTGCATCAGGGTCTCTAGGTGTGGCTTTCAAGAACCCCCTTCCTTACTAGGCCTGAGTAAGGCCTATTACCTCATCCTGCTTCATCCTGCCTATTAAGTCCTACCTGGGAGCCACACCTTCCACTCCTGTCACCCAGGGCACAAGGTCTCCTTTCCAGGATGAACAAGAATGTGAAACCCCCAGACATGAGCAAGCACTTTCCTGTCCTTTCTGCTGGCCAAATCCTGCTTACCAGGGAAGGGGATTCTTGGACTCCACTTCCTACAGAGCATCACTTTCCTCCTTTTCCTGACCACCTTGATTCTTTCTCAACACCCAGAGCTCTCAGGGTTGGTGTTGCCAAAGCTGCCACACAGTCTCAGCTCCTAGCTATGCTGTCAGTTCCCTGGGAACACAGCAGTGGGACCTCAGATGAAGACCCCAAGGACAGGCCCCTATGTCCTCAGTAAAGCTGGGTGCTTCCTGGGGCAGGGGCCAGGCTGCCACTGAAAAATACAGAGGCTAGGTTGTTCAGGGCTTGCTAGGGAAGGAGCAACCATTCTCAGGATTTTTTTTTTCTTTAAAAAACCAAGATATCAGTGTGTGAGTTGTGTCATCCCAGTGGCAAGTGATAGAGGGGAGTGGGAAAGGTGTCGCGTGCATGACCCACCAGCCCTTGGTGCATTCTGTCCAGTCTCCTATGCTGGGCCCGACCGCCACTCTGGTTTGCAGAGCTGACCACAAGACGTGCGCCTCCATGCCCAGATAGGAGAGTGCCACATCCCATAACCCTGCTGCCTTCCCTCACCCACCTCCTCGCACACACAGACCAGATTGCCTTTCCAACCAAGGCCATGGCCAGAGGCCCAGGTGAGACCAGAGGTATAGGTGAACAGTCTCTTTGGGAAGAGGGGCAGGAGGGGATGAGACTCACCTTCTCTCTGTTGCTGGGGAATCATTGGCGGTGGCTGAGGAAAAGCCTGGCTTATCTGACCATAGGCAGCAGGGTAGGCGGCTGCTGGAGGGCCAAAGAGAAGAGGCGAGAGACGACAACAGGAAGCAAAGAGACAGGGTGAGAGGTGGGAAAGAGAGAGATTTCAGTGTCAGGCAGTAAAGGCCAACTGGCCAGCTGGTATGTGTTAGCTCAGTTGCTTCAGAGGAAGCAGCCTTCAGTCTTTGGTACCAGCAAAGAAGCACAGGATGAGGACTGGAGAAGTGTGTGCATATGCGGGGGTGGGGTGCACTTGGGGGGTCAGGCAAGTCTAATCTGCAATAGTGGATAGCCATAGCTGATCTGCCTTCACTCCCTCTCAGAGGGCACTTGTGTGGGAGGTGGGGAGCTGCCAGATGTGTGGACCTGGCCTCTAGGGAACCTGCCAGAGGTAGGCCCCAGGGGCAAAAGGGCTGAGGTGGACAAGCCTGTTGTGTTCTATATTCAGTTCAGAAAAAGCAGAGGTAGGACAGAAAAGTCCAACATACCCCTCTGCCTGGCCTGGTTCCCTCAGGGGCAAGGTCTGTCATAGGAGCTGGGGAGGGCTCCAGGACCAGTGAGAGAGCTTTCTTTGGTCTCTAGAGGAGGAAGACCAGCTTTCCTTCAGTTCTCATCTCATCAGGAAGCCCACTCACCCTCAGGGGAGACAGCACTGGCTCTCCAAAGCCAGCAATGAGGTAACCTGACCAGGTCGGACAACAGGGCACAGGTTGGGTGGGGATGAATGGTTGGCTGGGGATGAATGGTTGGCTGACAGCTTGATTTGTCTCATTGGCCTCAGGCCATCTGCTGGCCTCAGGCTGTCTCTTCTCACCAAACACACACTATCTCAGGCTCCATTTTCTCCCAGCAAACTGACTTACTTGCCTGGCTGGTGGAAGCTGCTTCCTTTCCAGAGTCCCTCCTTCTTTCCAACCCAGGCATCTCTGCTTCCTGAGCCAGTGATTGTGAACTATGCTAGGCAGCACCCCAAGTCTGGCCTGGCCCCCAGTGCTGCTGTGCAGCTTGGTGCTCCTGGGCAAAGGTGAGGCCAGAAGCCCAGGGGAGCAATCTCTTTGAGGAGAGGGGTTCGGAGGGGCTCTGCAGTACCCTGGCAGTACCACAGGGAAGAGAAATTGGGCCTCAAAGACAAGTAACTAAATTCATCTCATCTGGGGTTCTGCACAACCACCATTACCAGTCCACCCTGCCATGCCAGGAAAACTGCACCGAATGCTAGGAGACCTTTGAGAGGGAGTCAGCCCAGATAGGGTGGGGGTGTGGAGCCAGTATAGCCCTCCCTCCTTCCCCTGAGGACCCTGCCACCCACTCTCCCCATCCCCATGCAGGGCCCAGGTCTGGGGTGGGAAGAGGCATTGGTGCCACAGGCGTGGAAGGATGAATGCAGCCAGGAAAAGAGCCGAGGGGACGCGTGGATACTAACGACCTGCATACTGCTGCACTCCCGCGTAGGCCTGCTGCAGGGGGTCCGCGGCGGTGGGGCTCTGTGCTGCTGGGGAGTCAACGGGCAGAAGTCAGTGGTACGCACCCAAACTGGCCCCTGCCCCCACCATTCTGGAGACAACATAATAGTCGCATTGTCCCTTCTAGTCACTACATGCTTACTAGGGCAGTGTCTGGGACAGGGGCCCTGAGTGCTGGGCCCTGTTGGAGGTCTCCCTTCCAAGCCCAGGGCTCCTACTACATTGCCCTCCATAGTTGGGGGAGGCATGTTACAGCTGGATTGGGTGTGGCTGAGATAGGGGCTCATGCAGAGGAATATGAGGATTGGGGAAGAGAGGCCAGAGGAGGGCTTGATCACCAGGGTCTTAGTAGGGAAACACATGAGCTCCCACCAGGGCTGTAGAGCTGTAGGGCTGGAAGCTGTCAGAAGGGGTTCATCCTCACTGATCCTCAGCAGAAGCCAGGGGCAGTAAATGAAGAAAAGCCTGGTAGATGTCATCTGGGTGAAAGAAAGGCCACTGGGGGGCCTCACCCTGCCACTCTGTCCTCCTGGACCACCCACTCCAACTCAGAGGGATTCCTCCCTCATTCTTTTTTTTTTTTTTTAATGTAGTTTATTACATATGCCTCATATATTTTTATGTTTACAAATTGCATTGAGTTGCATGAAAATTCCTCTCAGCTTCACTAACCTTGAGACAGGCTTTTTCCTGACTATAGCACCCAAACCTGTTTTCTCATACCATTCTCTTTAGAAAACATTCATTTTTAATTTACATTTCCCATTATTTTTATAATATTTATTTTTTAGTTGTAGTTGGACACAATAACTTTATTTTATTTATTTATTTTTATTTGATTCTGAGGACCGAACCCAGGGCCTCACAAGGGCTAGGCCAGTGCTCTACTGCTGAGCCACAACCCCAGCACCCCCCTCCCTCATTCTTAAGGAATTTTCACTATGCATGGAGATCTTCTACTCCTGGTCTTGCTGGAGACTCTTGCAGCAGGGACTGGCCACACAGGTTGAGTTCTGCTCTATGGGCTGGGAGTAGGGTGCTGCCCACAGACACCAAAGAGCTAGAAGACCAAAGACCTTCCCTTATCTTCTGCCCTGTAACTCTGGTACCCTTGAACTGAAACTTTGGCAATTCATTCAGAGAAGCTTGAATAGGGAAAGGCTTGGTTCATCTTGTGGCCTTTGCTTTCTCTTGAGGAACTGTGGGCAAAAGCGTGAAGCATGCATCAGCGGTGGACACAACCCTTAGTGACCAAGGTCGGTGATGACTGACATGGGACTGGGATGGCCTTGGAGGCCCAGAAAGGTAGATAGGACAGATGCTCACTCACATGGAAGACCCAGCCCCAGTATGTCTGGGCAAACGGGGTAACACAGGATGGCAGGAAGAGAACCACCAGGGCACATCTGCCTGTCAACTCTGGCCAGCCAAGCTAACTGGCTATGTCAGGTTTTGAGGCCTGTAGAATGGACAGAATTCCCAACTCTCCTTTTGAGCTCTTTTCCTGAAATTTTCAGTTAATCACTATTAGGAAATAGCATCTAGACCTCAGGGGAGCCCAGGCTGAGGCAGAGGCCCCTAGAGTCAGTTGGATGACAGGCTTAATACCCGCTAGGAGTAGCAGAGGAGCTGGCCCATTGGGGCTCTAATCAATACTGAAGAACAAAAGAAGGGCTATGATACAGGCTTTTTCCTGACTGTGGCTATCCCAGTCTGAAACCCTGTTCCTATATTTCCTCCATGGAGGAGACTGAAGCAAGAGCCCCCAGCTGCAATATGCATGGCAGAGTGATCTCCTCCTGCCTCCTGCTCCCTCTACCTGTCTCCTCTGCCAGAATCTGAGCTCTCTGGAGGGACAGCCACATCTTGCTTGTCCTCTTGGTCTTCCCAGCTTCTCACCCATGCAGCAGCTTGATGCAGATTAGAAAGGCTACCCCTACATCAGGGCACATAGTTTGGTGCCCTTGTGCAAAATATAACCAGCACAACTTCATGGCAGCCCCTGTCAGAGTGCCAGAAACACAGTGAGTGCCCAGAAAATAGAACTACTGGAGAAAAAACAGTTTTTTATGTTTGTGAGAGCCACCCTTTCATTAAAGGCCACACTGTGTGTTTCCAACAACCTCTCCATGAAAAAGAGGGAAGGATAGAGAAACTACCTGGGGCTAGGAAGCGAAGAAAACATTCATGAAACCCTTTTCTACTTCTCTGCCTAATGACCTCATTAGTAACTGCCAAAGAGTGAACATTTTGAAGGATCTCGTTCATTACAGTGGCTCCAAACTCCGCATTTAAAGATGGTAAATTAATTTTTTAATGTACTACTTTTCTCCTTTCCTTCCTTCCATCCCTCCTCTTGCTCTGGCAGGGAATTGTTTATGGGAGGTGCCAGATTGTTACAAATGGGGGAAAGAAACATTTCCAAGTTCCATGAGGGAAATGGCTCACAGATGCTGGTGGGGGTGGGGAAGGAAATGGCTGCCCTGAATCCAGAAATCCAGATGGGCTTGGAGGGAAGGAGGAATGGAGAGTCCAGATGTACTGAGGGTGGCATCTCCCAGCCCATGAGCATGATATTAGTGGAGTCACTTCCACCTCCAGCTTGCCAAGTCCCTCTTTGCCTCCCCTATCAGCCTGAGCCTTCATCTTCAAACACCACTCCAATACTCTGGGCCCTGCCACATCACTTTCTAGATCCCTCTGGCCATTTTTCTGAGGAATTGGAGGTGCCTGTACAACAAGCTCTGGAATGGGGTTAAGGACAACTCCAAGTTCAGAGACACAAAATTCTCCTCCTCTATGTCCCTACAGCACAGTGGCTTTGCACTCTGCTGCTGGTGGAACTTTTATACACTATAGATGTTTGAGCCACACTTCAGACAGTGAAATCAAAACCTCTGAGCTTCTGTAATTCTATCAAATCCTTAGATTCTGATGGGCACCCAGACTGGGGAACGAGACCCAGTGGCAGGAGGGGGCTGCCTGGTAGGGGCAGGGATGGTGAGACTGAACTCCTCAGTCCTATTAGGTCAACCTCCTCACCATCTCTGCCCCTACTAGGCAGGTCCCCTCCTGCCTCTGGGTCTCCAGGAAAGGCCCCACCAGAGTGTGCGCCTTGATCATCCTCATCTTTCCAATGCCTGCCCACCTGTTAAAGTTGCCCTGAGCCTCCTCTTTAAGGAGGCCCCTGGGGCTTCTTCAGCTATAGGAGTCTCCCATCATTTGAGACCTTCAGTGTTTTCAACCTGAGAATATTCACTCTTGATTCAACTTCTTTCTGCCTTACAGTCTCTTGGTTCTGTAGATGGATTTTATGTTCTCACCTGGACTTCAACCTCCAAGGGGATAGACCATGTCTTGTCCTCCCCCGGGGCCTTCCTTTCACTCAGCACAGACCAGACACTTGCTAATATGCATTTGCACTCTGAAACTTCTCCCTCTGCCCTCTAGAAAAAGGGGACAGCAGTCTTCATATCTTATTACATTGTCCTCTGCTGGACTGAGCTCAGGGCTCAGCTTTCCCACACTGATTTTAGTCCACCCTCCAGACAAAAGAGGGAAGCTGCTCTAGGTCAACTGCACACTCTCACTGTGTGACAAGTGCTGAGTTTGAAAGGAGTAAAAGTAATCAGGAACAGGCCTTCAGGATTTTCTTGTGTGCCACACTCTGAATTGCAGGTTTGAGAACTGTCCAAAGTTCTAAGTCGCTGTCTGAGATGCTGCCCTGAGTTTTTTGTGCGTCAAGAGCCCCGACTGACTGGTGGGTACTAGTTAGTATGTATGCCAACCAGTATTTCTCCATTTCCTTCCCCAATGAGTCTTTTCCTACTAAACGTTAAATCTGATTATTCTTTTAGCTTCTATTCCCTTAATTGTTTTAGCGCAAATTCACATTCTATTAATTTGCAGTTACTCTTGGCCTGGCTATACAATTGTATCCAGTGTCTTTTCTTCCCTAAGGGAGTCACTGGAATGGGACTGTCGTGATCAGACAGACACATCCCCAAGGGTGGGATTTTAGTCTCTTCTCTCCAACTGCACATTTTCAGAAGCAGGGTAGGAAGCTGGATCTCCTTGATCACATTTTGGGATCTACCAAGGAATGGACAGAGATCAGGAGCCACATGCTCCTAGTTGTAACAGCAAGGACAGAATGGTGAGTATGCTTCCTGAGGAAGGGAGACTGCCGGAAGTGCTCACCTGGGTAGGGGTGGATGCCATTGGCAAACACAGCTTCCGCGGCAGGTTGCCCGTTGGCCTGTGGGGGGAGGCCGGTGAAACCATTCACCCCAATGGGGGACGGGATGCTAGGCACGGCTGGTGCAGTGATGCCCGGAGGGGTGCTGCCACCTGGTTCCAGGGATGCAAAGGGGTTGGGAAAGAAGGGAGGCAAACAGAACAAAGGTGAGGAAGGCCAACCCATGGAGCCCCACCTTGTTGGCTCCCAGGGCATGAGGATAGACTTGGACCTCTTACACCAGCTCAGTCTTAACTGTGAACCATGCCTTGGCTTATCTTTCTGCATGAAATGACTTCACACATCCCAATTTTATCCACCCTTCAACAAAGAGTTCAAGTCCCATCTACCCAATAGATGGGTAGGCTTCTCTTACCACACAGGCTATTCTCATTGCCCTTGACTTTAATCATACTTGTTCATCCTTCATTCTTTTTCAGAGGCTTTTGCTAACTCTAGCTAAGTCAGGATTGGCTGGTTCTTGTTTGTCCCGTGAGGGGTTGATCTGTCTCCCCAAGAAGTTTTGCTGCTTAGATGAAGGTATTAATTCTGGTTCCTTACATTGAGGGAAAGAGTTCACTGCAGAGTCCAGCCTCAGCCCTATCTCCTACAGAGTAGACACAAATGTTCCTACAGTTGAAGCAACTGTGGTGGTCACGGTGAGGAGAAGAAAGTCAGGATCAGATAGCAATACCAAGTGTCCTCTCTATTCCAGATGGAACCCAAGATATGAATGCTATAGTGATTGCACTGAGGCCCCTGAAGTTGGAAAGATCCTCTTCATGTAAAATCAGGGTTTCCCTTGGATGAGGACATGAGGATGGCCCACTGCCTAAATTCATGAGTGTCCCTGAGGTTGGGGACCAAAGCTAAGGGGGCAGTGTTCAAGTTGAGCCCAGAGACAGCACAGTCTTTCCTTGTTTTCAGCTGAGAAAGGAACAGTTCCCAGATGTCAGATCAGTACTATTATCTGAACATAGAGAGTCAGCTCGTAAATGAGAGCTTGTGGTGTTGGGCTAGTTATTGGACTAGACTAGGGCTTCTCAACTTTAACACTACAGTCATTTGGCCTGGAATTTCCTTATTGTGGGAGAGTTGAGCTGTGCATTGTAGGATGTGTAGCAATATCTCCAGCCTCTACCTGACAGATTATGGTAGCATTCCCCTCTCTTAGCTGTGACAAACAAAAATGTCTCTGGATAGTGCCAAGATGTCCTGGGGGTTGGGGCAAAACTGGACTGTTGAGAATCGCTGAACTGGACAATAGCCAAGTGCCAATCAAAAACATGCTTTGTGAGTTGGGTTTTTTCCAACCCCCATCATCCTTTGATAAAGGTTCTCTCTTGCTGGTTATGCAGTTGTTTTGGAAAAGACCAGTATCTCTAGGTTGGCTTAAAGTAAAATGTAAAAGGGCTCTTCCTATGCCTGGGCTAGGGGCACAGAACAGGCAGGGCTCTTCTCCTTCAGACCTTGAAGGGCATATCAATTTCTGTGCAGATATTGATTGTTAGTAGAGGTCAAGATTAATTCATTCCTAACAATTCACGAATAAACAAGATCAGAGATATTCTCACCCTGAAATTCCTACCTTGGACTTCATGGACCCATATCCCATCTTCCCTTGCATCCTCACTGATCAGAATATTGTTGAGACAAAGTGCCAGGCAACAAGGCCAGCTTGGGCCTAGGCAGCATGTGCTCTTGCCCCAGGATGATTCACTAGTAGCTGAAATTAGGCCCTAGCCTAGACCCAGGTGCTTTTTCATTGGGCCAGGTCCTGTGTCGATACCTGTGTGCTCACCTGAGGTTGGGGTCATAGGTGCGGCCGCCAGGCCATTCATGTTGAGGGCCGCCATCTGCTGCATCTGGGCGGCAGCGAAGGCAGCCATGGGGTTCAGGTAGCCACCCTGTGCGACTGATGCCATGAGAGCCGCTTGCTGCTGCATCAGCTGGGGCAGAGGGAGTGGAAAAAATATCACATGCTTCCAGAGGGGTATCCCTCCCCACCAGGGGGGCTCAGCTCCTGTGGACCAACTTCCCAGGCCCTGAGCCCCAGGGAGCTGAGACATCTCCTGGTCACCACATTCAGGAAGCCCTAATGCCTCCCCCATTCCTGCCCTAGTCCTCATTGGCTACTACTGGGGAGATGACTTCGTGGGAGATGACTGCATTCAAAAGTAATAGTAAGGTCTTTGAGATTCTGAAGTTGTTGTAGAGGGTAAGGGAAGGGGACTGGCTTCATGGGTAAAGCCTCTCATTTGTGAGTATGTGACATCCAAAGTGCCAGAGAGTTGGATAAGCCTCTGTAGAGTTAATGGCATAGATTTCTGCCCCAAATGGTCTTAACTCAGAGTCTGTTGGGCAGAAGATACAGGAGAATCATGAATAGACCCCAGATACCCTCAATGTTGTCAAAAGGTGAGTGGGGAGCAGGAGAGGCTGTTGGAAGTGGCCACAGCTGGACACTCCTGAGGAAATGAGGTGGGCTGGTATGTTTAGAACCAGAACACTAGCTGACTTCGGTGCCATTGTGTGGGGACTGTGGTTACAAGTCTGGAGGCAGCTGGGGAGATTCTGTCAGAGAAGGCTCTACTGTGGAAGAAAGAAGTTGGTGGGCCAGAGGCCTGGGAGAAGGGGGGCCTGAGGTGTCACAGGGGAAGTACAGGTGTCACTTCACAGGACCCTTGCCGGGAATGACCAGAGACTGATAATATCCTTCCATGCATGGGGGCAGGTCAGGGATGAGGAACAAACACTGGCATCTTCCCTCCTCCCCATCAGTGCCTCCTAGGATTCTGCACTGCTTTGGCTAAGTGGGAGGGGCACTTGGGGTATTCCATCTTGCTGCCAAGCGGAAAGCCTTCTCTCTAGCTCCTCTCTTAAACACAAAGACAACAACCCACCTCTTCCTGGCAACCACCCACAACTGGACCAGCCTTCTCTTAATCCCTTGTGAGGTTATCCTTCCTGGGTTTATGCCTGGCTCCACTCACTCCCCAGGGCAGAGTAACATTTTTGGTTATGTGTCCCTCCTCTCTGGAGCTCTGGGAGGGAGCTCCAGAACCTTTGCCCATCTGTGCCCCCACTTACTGCCTGAGCGTAGGCGCCGTAGGCCCCGAAGGGGATGGCCATGGGGTTGAACATGCCCATCTGGCCAGCCATCTGCTGCATCCGCCGCATCGTGCGCTCCTTGTCAGTGTCTGCGAACTTGACCACCAGACTGGACGAGGCTCCCTGCAGCCAGGGTGGAATGTGAGACCCACCAGCCCCAGCGCTGGTCCCCAGCTGTCAGCACCCCTGGCCTGGGCCTCCTGCTTTCTCTGTCATGGGCTTTAACCGGGTGGGGGCATCAGCATGGTGCCCAGGAGTATAGGTCTCAGCTGTCAACCCGACAGTGGCATTTTCTATCTGGGTCACCACAGGGCTATTCCTTAACACATCTCTGGGCCTCAGTGTCCTTGTCTGAGAAACAGTGTAAGGGAAATGCTCTCCTGTCTCAAATGGAGACTATGAGCACTGGCCCTCTGGCGGGGTCCTGCAGGGTGGATGTCTAGGTTACCAGCTGGCTCAGCCCCCGCCCCAAGGGCCACACTCACTGGCATGGTCTGGCTGCCATGCAGAGCGTTGATGGCGGCTTGTGCCTCGGCGTGGGAGGAGTACTTCACAAAGGCGCACCCTGCGGGGACAGAAGAGAAGTTGAGCCCAGCCAAGGGCCAAGGAGAACTGGAACCCTGAGGCAAGAGAGAGGGCCAAACCTGGATGAAAGCAGAATGAGGTAGGGGGAGAGAGAGAGAGACCAAGAGAAGAGCACACAGAACAGAAAGAAGGGCCCAAAGGCTTGAAAGCACCCCAAACCGTGCTCGAGTCTTGCAAGCCTCGCTCCCAGACTCCCTCCCCACGTGGCTGCACGCCCCGCCCACGCACCCTTGCTGTTGCCGTCTGGCCCGCGCAGGATAGTGCATTCCTCTATGTTCCCGAAGGCCTCGAAAAGGCGGCGTACGTCGTCCTCTGACTGCTGCTTATTGAGCATGCCCACGAAGAGTTTTCTATCTTCTAGAACAAAATTAGGAGATGCTTACCGGGGCCGGGTGGCACAGAACGGTCCCGGGGGTGGGAGGGAGGAGGGCACAGCGGGAGGTGGAGGACAAGGGGCAGGGGAGGGAGGATTGCGGGAAAGGAGCCTGGGGGTTCATAGCCGGAAAGGGGGAGAGAGCAGGGAGAGAACCCCCCATAGCTAGAGCGGGTTGCGGGAGTGAGGAGTTGAGCAGCCAGAGTGAAGCAGTAGAGGAGCAGGATGGGACAGTAGGGCGTAGTGAGGGGAGCAGGAGAGGAAGGAGGGAGCTGGGTGGCAGCAACTCGGCCTCCTCCTGCCTAGAAGGCAGGCTGCACACTTGAGGAGCAAAGCCCCTGGTCTGGCCCTTGCCTAGGGCAGAAGGGTAGTCTGGGTTGCCTGTTCCTTTCCCGCCCTCCTTTTAACACACATTGTCTTCCCCAGGTGCCAGAATTATTTACAGTGGCCTCTTTGCTCATGCTGTTCCCTCTGCCTGGCGAGCAGTCTTCATAAGGCTGTATTCTTCTCTTCTAGGTCTCAGTTTAAAATATAGCCTCCTCACCATGCCCCTCGTGCCTCCTCTCTCTTATTCTCAGTCCCCCATCCCTATGGCCAGAATTTTAAAAGAAAAATTATCTACTGCTTTGCCTGTGTAGTTGAAATTTGTGGGGCCCTGCCTGCCCCATCCCAGGTATGCTCCAGAGGGAAGAAGATTCAGCCTCTCTGCTGCGGCAGAAGAGGCGCTCAGTACCATCAAGAAACAGAATGGATGAAGCATGCCCTATGCCATTCCTAGGTGTGCACCTCCTTTCTGTCTCCCTTGCTTTTACCTCCATCTTGATGTCCAGTGCTTGGTCTGGACCTTCCTAAATGTTCATCCTGTAAAATTCAGCCTGGGGCACTTCCCAGGAGCCTGTTTCTGTAGGTGCTTCAGCAGCACCCATGCTGTGATAAGTGTCAATTTGTTTGTGGACCCCAGTCAGTTATGTGCTCAAGGTGATGGGGAATCCCACTGGGCTGCATGGATCTGCAGCAGCTTGTAAATGAATGCAAAAGGATTCCTGCACCCAATACATCCTTTGTTCTTTCCACCCACTCTTCTTAGGACTGTTGTAACAAAAGAAGAGTGGCAGAAGTGGTGCCCCTGACTTGTAACTTCCTAGACTATGTTATAAAAGGGAGCAGCTCTTGGCTGGCTCTCTCTTTGGGGGATATTTGCTCTGTGAAGACCAACCACCATGATGTGAAGCCCTCTAGTGAGCCCAAACGGACTCCACTGATACACCCAGTGCACCCAGCTGAAGGTCAATGTCAGCCACCAGACCTGTGAGTGAGTCCTTAGATAATTCCAGCTCCTGACCTGTGAGTCTTCCACCTGAGACTCAAACATTCTGGAGTAGACGCAAGACTTCTGAGCCCTGTGAATTCCTGACCCTCAGAATCTATGACCATAATAAACAGTTGGTTTACACCGCCATAGTGACTGGAACGAGGTCCCCATGGTGGCAGCTCTCAGCAGGCACTCACTTGATGTTTGTGGCCTGGTAAATGATTGACACAGCGAAAGCTGCAGAAATGCCGACCCCCAAACTGCAAATAGTAATGTGTTTGTGATTTACTCTGAACACAAGGGCACTCAGACTCTGATGTCCCTCTGTTCTCAAGGTGGTTGATTTGTGTCCCCCCATCTCCCTCCAGAGAGTCCTCACTGCCCAGAGAGTTCAGATAGAACTAAGGGACTGTTCCCTGGTCTAGAGCAAAGCCAAGCAAGCAACCCCAGGTCCTCTGCAGAGAGCTCTTACCCTGTGGGTACCCCTTAGCCCAGATACACTGGCACTGACGATGTTCTCAATGATGAGGTGGTGCTGGATCCCTGTTCCTTCCTTAACCTGCAGGACCCATTGGCAGTTTCTGTTACCAGCTCTGGGACTGGGAACAACATCAGCCTGGCCCTTCACATAGTTGGGCTGAGGCAGAAGTTCTGGTGCCAGAACCCAGCCCTACACTTGCCTCAGCCTGGGCTGCTCTATCTGACTCTGGGTCATGGCAGGACTTTGGGGCATAGTCTACCTCATCTCCCAGCTCTTCAACTCCAAACCAAGGGGAAAAAACGGAGAGAGTGAATGGGAGGAAGTGAAGAGGAATAGAGAGAGATGAAATTAGGAGTGGAGAGGGAAAGCTGAGATGGCAGGAGACAGAGGAAAAGGAATTTGAAACAAAAAGCAAGGAGAAGAGAGGTGGGCAGAAAGAAGAGAAAGAAACAGAGAACAAGGTGGAGCCCTGAGGTTAGACTCCGGGCAGCACACAGCAGTAGCAATGTTTCACTTGAAGTGAAAGGGGAGCTTTTCCTCTTGTAGAGCAATTGAAACTTCTCTGAGGCAAAGCCCAGTCTCCTCCTTCCCCCAGCCCTTGGCTCCCATTAAGTGGAATTTCCAGAGAAACTTTGAAGTGAAACCCCGCCCCTTGCTAATCCCTGGCCCTCCAGTTTAGAAATTCCACTTCCTCTATTGGAAAGAAAAAGGAAGGAAAGAGAAGCACCTCCTCCCCCAGCCTGATTTAAATGCTGGGACACAGCTCCTTGCCTTCCCTCTCCTGACGTCTGAATGTATTCCTTTATTATCATTATGACAGCTTTCTGATTGCATTAAAATTCATCCACACGTGTCTTCTATCCAGCCTCTTTCCTTTTGCCAGTGTTTTTTTTTTTTTTTTTTTTTTTTTGCTAATTTCTCTTCCCCTCCCCTGAAGTCCTTTGCCTGCACATTTCTTCATTTCACGCCTGTGTCCCTCTGGAGACCTTTCTAAACGTGTAGGAGGCCAGGCTTCCCCTCTCCTGCCCATCCCAATTTCCTCAGGGAAAGTGCAGCTAGTCTGCCTTTCTGAAGGGTTGCAAGAAGACCCTTCAGACCCACTTCTTCCAGGTATTCTTGAATTAACCCCACCTCACTCAAATGTTTGTTTTAGGATCCTTGAATGTGATGAGTTTGTATTCTGTTTCTAGTTGGGTTTTTGTTACTGTGGTCCTAAGGCTTGTCTTTGGCTGGAAGGATTCTGAGTTCTCAGCAGAACTCCTTCTGGGCAGGCTCACAGGTTCACACCCGACTATGTAACTAATTGCTCCTTGCCTCAGTTTTCTAGATCTGTGAAATGGGGACAAATATATTCTCCTCACATAGCTAGGATTCTGGGAGATGCTGCAGGGGTAATGACCTGGAAAGCAGTAATAGTGGGGACTAGTTGGTTTTCTCTAGATAGGAGAAAAAGGAAATGGAATACTGTGCCCCCTTGGTTTTCCCTGCCCTATTTTGCCAGGAAGACCACCCCTGCTGTGAGTAGACAGGTCCTCCTCTGCAGAGAGGATCCGCACTTAGGGTAGAGAGGGCACTTGAGATAATAGGATGGACCAGACTTGGGCTGTGGGTGACCACTGAAGAGAGATTATCACCCTGTAATCTACTCTCCCTGCCCACCTTCTTTCTGGTTCCTTAGGCAATGTCCCAAGCTCTGTTAGATGACAAGTGGTACCATTTAGCTGGTGTCTTGGATCTGATACCAACTTAGCAAGAGTCTCAGAGACTGCCTGAGCTTCCTGATGAGTGCCCACCTTCCTCCAATGTGGACACAGATCCTAACTCCCAATGTAGGCTGAGCAGACCCTGGCCACACCCAGCTCTCTAAGCTGGGGACCTTGGGTGATGGGGAGGCTCTGGTGGGCTCCCTGGGTTCCCTAAGTCACTGTCTCCCATGATCAGGGTTTAAGGGGGCTGCTGCTCCTCTGAAAAGTTATTCAGGTAGACGTTGCTGGAACTGGCCAAGGGAGATATGGTGAAGGAAGTCCTCAAAGCCATTGTGCAGGTGGGCTGAAGATGCCCCTGACTGAGAGATCACTGAGACCCCTGGGAGTTCCAGGATATGGTGAGCGATCAGAGGCCAGCATTGGGAGTCTGTCATCCTCCACTCAACACAGGCCAGCTCAGGTCAGGACACCATGTTGTGCCACCTTCCAACTCCCAGGGCCAAGGCCAGTACCCAGCACAGACAAACATTGATTGTCAGGCTGCACAAGACATGCCAGAGGCCTGGAGGAAGTGCAGACATCTCTGTACCTCCCTCCCTGGGGTCTTTATATGGACTCCTCCTGGGCATGGGGTAGAGCAAAGGGAGCATGTTCCTGTAGTCATTCAGCAACTGCCTGACAAACACTGTCTCTGTACCAGAAGTTTCTCTAAGCACTGCTTCTATATCATTGAATAAAAGGTGGAGATAGAGATACTGGAGCTGACATCCAGGTGGGGAGCCAGTACCTCCATAATCAATAGGTCCCCTAACAAGACAACGGCTAGCTGGGATGCCACATTGCAGCCCCCAGAACCAGTGTGCCTATCTAAGGAGGAATGAGGCCACAAAGTGACAGAGCTGGCAGAACCCTGGATAACACCAAGGTCCTGTGCTTTTCTGGAGAGGCAGCACCTGGGTTCCCAGGAGTGCCCTCAGCTGAACCTCAATCAATCCCAGCCTCTTGGTGTTCAGTGGCATGGCCCTTGCTGCTGAATCCTGCTCTTTTAAAATGGAGTACCTATGTCTGCAGGTATGTGGGAGCACCTGGGACTCTGGGGACAGGGAGTGTGGTTCCCAATAAGGACTGGAAAACAGAAAATGGGAGCCAGTCCCAACCCTGCCTGCACCCAGGGGGAGGGCAGCTGGGCTCTGTGCCCCATATCCTACCTCTACATAGTGGATAAAAGTATCAGATGGTGGTCTTTCCAGGAGAGGCTGGGCCAGAGCACCT
Organism: Callospermophilus lateralis; assembly: GCF_048772815.1. Classification (NCBI taxonomy): domain Eukaryota; kingdom Metazoa; phylum Chordata; class Mammalia; order Rodentia; family Sciuridae; genus Callospermophilus; species Callospermophilus lateralis. The sequence continues at coordinate 34,280,139 of NC_135321.1, read as the reverse complement.
AACATTCACTGGATTTCTCCTCTGGCCACTCCTTCAGCAAATATTTATCGAGTACGTACTCTGTGCCTGGGAATTGACTGAACAGAGGACCTGAGATAAGTCTTGAGGGCCCTTCTGGATTTTCTCTTTAAATCGGTTGGGAGATTATGCATGGTTCTGAGATTCCTGGAGAATCTAAAGTCTTTAGACCATGGGTCCTAGAGTCTCTGCCATAGCTCCAGGTAAGAGAGAACAGACAGGCCTGGCGTCTGTCTTAAACCCAGTAGTGCAGGCTGGGCTGCAGAGGCTGGTTGGGTAAGGGGAATGTGGCCATATCCTGAAGGGTCCCAGGAGGAGGTCATGTGCATAGGGCAGATGCCAGGGCTTCCGGTGCACAGCAGAATTTGAGCCAAGGCTGGGAGGCGAGGGACCTTTGGCTGCCCTTCTCAACTGCTTCCAACCAGTTCCTTCCTATGGCAAGACTTACAACTCAAACCCCCGGGAAGTTTGAGTGCTGTTCCAACAGCCTCCTTCCTGCTGTCCTTCCCACCAACATAAACATCTTCCATTTCTCTGGCCTCAGAATGTTTTTCATTCTTCCAGAACTCCAGTCTAAACCTAAGCTTTGGTTTCCTGACCTATAAAGTGCACTGGGTAACACCTCTTGGGAAGCCATAGGCACATATGAAGACCCCGGTGGAGTCTGATTGCCAGAATCTCTGTCTCCACTAGGGAGACAAGACTCTTGCGCTCCTTCATCTAGGGGTGTCAGGATAGAATAGGGGACTCAGGCAGGAAGGATTTGCATTTTTAAAGGAGAGTTCAAAAAACAGAGAAGCATGATGTGTCTGTGGTGGAACCTCAGGATTAGAACAGGCCCCACAGGGAGATATTTCAGGGCTCTATGTTAGCCAGTTCCCCCCACCATACACATACACCCCAGAAGTGTGGGGAGCATGCTGCTGGCCCTGCAGGGTGAGTGGCCTCTGAGCAGGGAGGAGGTGGGTGACAGCAGTACCATTCTACTTGCCAAATGCCAGCATCCTTGCGCTAATGCTCAAATTCCGGTTTAATTTTCAAAATTTGATTCGCTCATTACCATCGGCACTAAACAATATTTCCTGCTTAAGGATAGACGGCTGCTGGGGCACTGTGGACGAGTGTTCAGATGGTTAATGCCTTTTATTACTGCAATAGACTTCTACTATCCTCTTTCCTCCAGCTGCTGAGGCAGGGTTTGTGGGGAGGGAACTGAGCTGTGGAGAACCCTGGGGCCAGGGGCCAGCATGGGAATAAATGGCTTTGAGGTCTGCACATGGTGGGTGGACAGAGGGGTGGCTGGGAGATGTGGAGACTCAAAGGCAACATCTTAAGAGTGGGAGGAAACTGTCAGACACTCATGATGACAGAGCTGGAGGCTTTTGTCCTTTCCTGTAGACTTCAGTCCTGAGGGTAATCAGGACCAGCAAGAGCCCAGACTCAAGTACCCCACAGAATGGCCCCTCAGCTGCTGGGCAAAGCCTGAAACCCTGGACCATCCCATGCAGGGTCCTCAGGGGTCTCTTAGACTGCTTGTTTCCCATGGGGTCTTCCCTGACTCAAGGTGTATCCTAGGTCTCAGGCTCATTTGCTTGGTGCCTAAGGGCCCAGAGGCATGGGTCTAGGGGTTGAAGGGTACAATCCTTTTCTCTCACTTCACCTGTGGGTCAGGGGGTTCTTCCCTAGGAGGGGGCTGGGAAAGGATATGAGGCTGTCTGTCAAATCCTAGTTCTACCATGTTTTTGTTGTGCAAACATAAGACAAGGTATATACATTTCCTGGGCAGAGCCACATGAGAAATAAATAAGATACACGAGGCTTTTAGCACAGTGCCTGGCACAGCACGTGCTCAATAAATGCAACTATTATGACTGTTACAACCATTGTAACTGGGCTGGTAAGACAGCAATACCCCTCCCCCTAGAGGTGTAGAGAGGACACTTGGGGACACTGAACTGAACAAAGTCATGCCAGGACAGGTCAGCTTAAGAAACCAGGCTTTCCTTTCCACCACCCTGACCATCGATCAGGTGGTGTTTTGGAGACCACTGAGATAGTCCTTGGCCTACCTGGATTGAGCCAAAACAAGCAACACATTCCCGAGAGCTACACTTCAGCATTCCTATGAGCCATTTCTATGAATTCTCCCAGTCCAGATCAGCAAGCACCTATGGCTCTGAACAGAAAATAGAAATCAAGCTGATTCATCCAAATCTACATACATCTGTGCAATTTTTAAGGTTGCCTGACTACCCTTTCCCAAATCCCGAGGCTTCCTTGGCCTTCTCCTTGCCAGCCCTGGTAGAGTCACCTCACAGCCTTTGACCTGTGATCTAATCAAGAAGATGATGCCAGGGTTGAAGGTCTGCACCACCTTCTTCAGAGCCTGAGAACCCAACAGTTGCCTACTGTCAGATTCGTAAAATCAGTTTCCTGAGTCGCTGACCACACCAGGATGATGCGCTCAGGTTTTAGATCCCTCTGCAGCCATGCAACCAGGATGACTGCCCTCCCTGAGAACCAGCCCCTTCACCTGGAATATGGGGTCACAGGTCAGGCCTCAGGGGAGCTCTCAGCATGAAGTAGACCAGTTGAGAGGACAACCCCATGCCCTCCCTCCTCCCCCACCACACTGTGCCAGAGCCAAGCCAGCAATGCAGCTGGGCTGGGAGCTGCCTCCTGAGGATGAAAGCCTTCCTGCCTGGGAAGAGGCTGAAGGAGACATCAAACCAGATCAAAGGCTGCTGGGATGGGACGGAGGAGGGGGCCGCAATGGAATGCAAATGAAGACCCTCACCCGGCTCCAACCCCCCCAGGGCCGAGGCAGTGCCAGGCCTTGATCTGCTCCATTCCCTCTGGGACTGGGCTGTTTGATGTCAGGGGTGGGAGGAAGCAGGAGCTGGAAAATAGCAGCCAGTCCTCCCTCCCTTGCATTCCTTTAGCTAACTCTGCCTTCTAAATACTTCAAGATTAGCATCCCACCAAGGCTAGGACTCAGAGGGTGGATGGGTAGGGTGTCCGTGGCCTACTCTCATGTCCATCCCTGATTGTCCAGAGATCCCAGTTAGCCTTACAATCCCTCCTCCATCTTGCCCATCTCTCTGCCCAGAGTCTGGTGTCTTAAAGTTCCCTGGATGCCCAAGAAGTAATTCTCTTTCCTTTGGAGTCCGCAGGCCTTCCCACCCTCTGATCTGGGGGCTGAGAGCGGCCTCTCTTTTTCTAACCTGCTTGTACAATCACCCCTACCTGCAGTTTCCCCGCTCCAGTTCCAAATGCCCCTCCGTGGGCCCTGCTCAGGGCAGAGGTATGGCTCCTGTAAAGAGGGCTTGCAAGGGTAGCTCTGTGCCCTCTGGGGGCTTACAGAACGTTTGTGGAGACATAACTAGAACCTGATATCTATTGCCACCCTCTGGGAGGGGACTCCAATGGTCTCTTTGGGCCTGAGAGATGATTCCTTGGCATTTGGGTCCTGAGTTGGGCAGGAGCTGAGCCCTGGGGGCTCTGGAGACCATACCCACCCCCTCACTGCCTCTTTCAGGCCCTTGCCCCTCCACCTGTGAGTCTGCATCAGGCCTTCCAGCGGGAGCCCGACACTGTGGAGGTTCTATGTAGAAGTCACCTTTTGCTGGGGCGCTGGTGCGCAGCCGTCTCTCCAGGTAACTGATTATACATTTGATCTGCTACATTATCCTTACCAGGCACACGGCACACGACAGACGGCCTGGAGCTCTGTGGGGACTTCTCAGCAGCAGAACCCTGTTGTCTAATGGGGTTTCCGCTGGCGTCTGGTACACTCACGGCATTTCACCCATCACAGGATAATTTATAGCATAATGGGGCCTTTTTTTCCTTTATATCATGCAGGAGCATAAATTATGGCCAGTTTGTCCTCGGCTCTCAAGGAGACAGACAAAGGAGGGTTTCATCCCAGCTAGGGAAGGGGGTTGCTGCAGGGGCTAGGTAGGGCCAGGTGGTCCACGGGGGAGGAAGAGATAGGAGGAGAGACCAAGGGCTACTGTCAAAAGCATCTCACTGACAGGCAAAATATCAATTCCGAGTGGCCACAGTGCTGGGGAAGAAATAGAAGACCCCCTTGGAGCTGTTTGTCTCTATTAACTGTGGAGCAGGGGATATCGAGCTGAATGGGGCAGCTGCTCAGTCTCAAAGTCACAGGACGGTTGTTGATGCCTACTGGTGACCCTCCATGCCTGACCACAGGCTGATGCTCCTGTGAGCTGTGGTCCAATTTCCCAGAGCTGCCCTGAGAGGGTGGGTACTCATGGGCTCCCTTGAGTTTCCTGTCACCACTAGAGACAAAACACAAACTACCTGCCCCTCTGACCCACTGCCCATTTCTAATATTGAGGGTGGTGCCTTGTTTCCTGTGGATGATGGAGGAGCTAACGGCCTGCTGCTCAGCTTCCTGAGGAGACACGACACCTCAGAATGTAAGGTACTTTTCTAACACAGGAGTCCCACAGATCAAGAGACTGGCCTAAAGGCCACAGCTCCCATCCCCTCTCTACCCCTGGTCCTTTGTGCCAAGGACCTCTGGGAATCCTGAGTAGATGTGGGATCTTCAGAGTCTGCTTGGCCTTGCCTCCTCCATCATGATCCGGTGTGAAGAGATGCTTCCTGAACACCCTGGCAGAAGCCCCAGTGGCCTATGCAAGACCCAGGACACAGCCCTGAAGAAGGCCATCTTAGGTGCCTCCCTGGATCTGCTCAGAGCCCAAGGCCTGCTCCTCTTTCTCAGGGCAACCCTTTGGAGATTAGCACCAGCTGTCTTGGATCTTGTAAGATGGTGGATATCAGTCCCAGATGTGTTGAAGGCCACCTGGAGGATTTTGAAAATATAGATGTCCAGGGCTGACCCCTGAGATCTGGATTTGATTGATTGGTGTAGAGTTCAGGCATCAGTATTTTTGTTTTTGGATTTTGAAAGCCATTCAGGTGATACCAACATGTAGCCAGGGCTGTGAAGGATTGCAATGGGTCTTTTCCAAGCTGTCCCCTCTTGTTGTTCACCATGTCTCTGGGCCTCCCCCTGCCTGCAGGAGTGCATTCCTCCAGGCTGCAGGATTCTGGGCCTTGTTTGTGCTGCGAGTGATGGAAGCACTCACCTTCTATTCCTTAGTGCCTGATCCTGGGCATCCCTCCTGTCACTCACAGGACTCATCCTGAAAGAATGCTCTGATTTGGGGAGGTGGCATGAGGGGGAGTTCTCTAGGTCAACAACCTTTAGACATGGTTTTGCAAGTCCCCTCCTCTTCCTCTTCTTTTCTTTCTTATGCCCCTTCCCACTTCCTCCATCAGCCAGCCCTGCTCTGAGAGGAAAGACTTGGACTCTCTTTAATCAGTCCTCTGGTTTTCTTCCTCTCTCACTTTGACCCAGTCACCTCAACCCTCCTGGAGGGAGGTCACTGCCACACACCCCATGGAAACTGGAGGCCCATGCTTAAGTACACACGGTGTTAACTCCTAACTGATAATGGACTCCTGATAGACACAGAGATGGATGGATGGTAGACATGATTAATAAGGGCTAGATATCCAGATTAAATGTTAGATGATAGATAGATACACAGATGAGAGAAAAATGATTGCAGAAAGCAGATAGATTTATGATGGATGGCACATAAATGGCGACAGGTAAATGTGAATGGATGGATGGCTAAGATGTTTCTAAGGACTTCAGATAATGGGGTCTAAATGCAAATGGTCAGAATATTAGATGTGGGGGCACCCACACCTGTTTGGGTACTGACTCTAAAAGAAAGAAACCCTCCTCAGCTCCAGACGTATCATTCTCTTTCAACTTCAGGCCCTGAAACTCCACATTTTCCAATGGGTTTGTGGTTATATGGATTGCATTCAGGTTGGTATGTTCTGACATATGAAGATTCTCTTGGTTTCTCTGAGTCTACAGGCAGGCCACGCCCAACCCCTAAGCCCCCACTGTACTTGATGAGGACCTCTCTTCCTGTGGGGAGGGATGGATCCAGTATAGGTGCTTGCTCTTCAAAGGCAAAAGAAATGGCTTCCAGCCCCACAGAGAGGGTTGACTTTTGGAGTTTGGCAGACATGATAGATGGCAGGTGTCAGCCCCTATGATGTGCACAGAGATTCTTTCAGCCATTGGTACTTTAAGCCAAGACCATGCCTTCATGTCAGGTGGACAGGATAGCAAATTCTTCCTGAGCACTCACTACAGACCAAGCAACATTCAGAGCACTTACATTTTATGAGGTAGTTACCCCTATTTTACAAATGAGGAAACTGAGGCATGAGAAATTTGACAACTTGTTGGAGGTCCCACAGTTGAAAAACAGCAAAGCCAGGATTCGAACCCATGTGGTCTAGCTCCTGAGCTCTCTTCTACCATGCAGAAGGTAGTCCCTTGCTCTGCTCACCAGGCCAGATGGCCATGAAGCTGCCATGAGCTCAGGGACACATGGCTCTGGAGACTGCATGACTTGCATTATGTGTAATGACTAGTGAGATTGAGTGGGGAGTGTCAGCTTCCTCAAAGGAACAAAGTATTTTGAAGGGTGGCAGCATGTTAACTGTTGGTGTGTGGCTAGCATTGTTAACAACAGAGGAACCTGCTGTTGTCATTAAACGGGGGTTTCCTGAGGCCTTCTGGTTGGCAATATTTGGTTACAGAGTGAAAGAAAGGGGGTCTTTCGTGTTTTAGACACCTGATTTGGGCTGCCCTGGATCCTTCCAGTTATTCACTAATCAGTCATGCTGTCAGTCAACAAACTGCATTAGGTACTTTGTTAGGACAAATCAGAAGTAGACTGACCTTTGGGTAAAAGTGCTTCCAAATTAGGGTCTGAATGACCCAGCTGTGGGAGGTCGGGGCCTGATGCAGATAATGGGGTAAGAAAGGATGGGGATAATACATCATGGCACATGAAGGGTTTGCTGGGATGGAGCATCATCCTGGCTGAGGCCATGGGCCCTGAGGACAGGCCACCTTGCCTCCCATCTCTGGGGAGAGGTAAGGAGAAGGAAGGGAACCTGGTGGTAGGAGAAAATGCAAAAATCTTTACTCAGCTCAAGGGCCTGTTTACAAGGAGCGGAAGAATCGGGTTTTGAAAAGCAAGACACAACCCTACCACTGAAAGGTCTCAAGGGAGGTGACTTTGAGTGACAAACACTGTGGAGGCCACTATGCATGAAGCAGGTGCCCTGGGAGTGAAGGAAGTGGGTGAGGATTCTGGCTTACTGTCTGGTACCCCCAGTCCACCCTCCCACTCTGCTGCAGCCACATCTGAGAAACTTGTGGTTACCTCCGGGGAATGTCCTGACAGTCAGCTCTGAGCCAGCTGGGCATTTCCACACATTCCACTCACTTCTCACTACCTGCGACAGGATCACATCCCCATTTGACAGATCAGTTAACAGAGGCTCAGTAAAGACTGAAGCCCACACTCACTGGCAGTGAGTAGTGTGGGTGGAGTTGGAGCCTGGCCTCTCTAACAGCTGCATCAGGCCTTCTCTGTCCTGGGCAATAAAGTAAAACATAAGCCTGGAATTCCATTTTGGGGGTTCCACACCTTTGGATTCAGCACTGCCCTCTCCAGGGATGCCTTTGAAATGTGGTGGGTCTTGTCACCTCAACATGACAGATTTTACCAGAAAATGTCTTTTATGATCAAAAGGACTAGCTAAGCTTTCAGGCCTGTAGTGTCTGCATGGAAAAGGAGAAGGGGAGGAGGCATTCTGAAAGGAAAGGGCTGGGATCAGGGTCAAGGGAGGCCAGGGTGGGAAGGAGGAGCCTGGTGACTGGGAGAAGGACTTTGTGGGGAGGCCAAAGAGCAGTCAGGCCGGGCTGGAGCGGAGGGCCTGCAATAATAACAGGATGCATGGTGGGGTGGGAGTGCATGGATAGTAGGCGAGGAGCTCCCAACTGCAGCAGGGGCTTAGGGTGAGAAAGAGGGGGTTGAAAAGGCTGATGGAGGAAGAACTGGAGGAGGAGAAGAAGGGACAACAATGGCTCTCAGTCTGGGTCGGCCCTTTATGCTCAGAGCAAGTGCCCCTGCCTGTTCCCACCCTCCTCTCCACCCATGGCACAACAGCTAGACCACTCATAACAGTAGTACCATGCTTGAGATCTCAGGCACCTCAAATTTGTCTGCCTACTGCATCAGAAATGGCTTTTTTATAGGTATGTGTGACTATTTTTTAAATGCACATAGATGCTGTTGTGATCGAAAAAATACAAATCCATTTGAAAGCACTGCCCAATTCAAGGTAACTTTTCGTCATTTTGCATTCTCTCAAACAATGGATACTCAGAGTATAACATCTGTCAAGGGGGGTGCTGATACATTTTTGATGTTAAAAATGGCTCCTTAACCTTGAGAAGCCTGGGAATGCTGATCCGAGGAGGGCAGAGGGAGCTCTGGGGAGGAGGAGCAAGTGCTGCAGCATAGTGAATCCCAGGCTGGTCCCAGCTCACCTACAAGAGCCCAGCAGGACAGTGCAGGGCAGGGACCACCCCAGATACGCAGGAAGTAAAGTGTCCTCTAGCCCTGGGCTCCAGAAACTGAGATCTGGGTCCAGTTCCTGCCCTACTCTGAGCCTGAATCAAGCTCATCCTTCTGTGTGGCCAAAATGATAATAACCAGGAGAGCAAGAGTGACTGTGTCCCAAAACAGTTTCCCGTTAACACTCATGAGTCAGCATCTCCTCTGATGTGGGGGTGGGAGCTTTGTGTCTTTCCACTACTGGGCCTGGCTCTGTGCCTGCCTCATAGAGCAAGCTCCTCAAGCGCTATTTGAATGAAGAATGACAGTAACGCATGGACGAATGTGCAGTGTAGTCTGAGCAAGCTCCAGGTTGGGAAAGGAGCCAGGACTCATACTCGCAGTGCTCTGCACCCCATGCCCTGGTGTGATCAAGGTGCATCTCCAGCAAAAGCAAAATGGGAAACTGCCTTGGAGGTAGGGGCTAGAGGCTTGGATTTGGTTTCTCAATGGTTGTGACCAGTTTTGGGATTGGTAAAAGGAACTCAAACTGGTCTCACGGCCTACCTTGGTTGAAAAATGGGGAGTCTGCTGCCATGGGCTGGCCTTATGACGTGGCTGATAAGGCCATGGGTATTGAGTGTCCCTTTGACTTGGTGGCTGCTTATAGGGTGATTAACTCTACTTAAAGGCTCCTCTGTTCTACCACATTGGGGATATCTTTCTAGTTGCTAGGGTCTACAGGTGATCACTAGTACATCTGATTCTGGCCAACTCTACTCAGACACCACCCACAATCAGATCCAGTGCTCTTTCTAGCCTTTGTAAAACTGACCAGTCCCTGTCCCATCACAGCAAGGTCTTATGCTTCCTGCAGCAGCCTGAATGTTGTGTGCCCTTCTAAAATTCATACATTGAAGTCTGAACGCCCAAGGTGATGGTATTAGGGACCTTTGGCTTTAGGTTATGGCATAGCCCATGTGAATGGGATTAGTGACCTTATAAAAGAGGCCTGAAGGAGCTTATTTTTGTCCTGTTTACATTAAGTGAGGTTATCAGACACCTTGATCTTGGGCTTCCTAGCCTTCAGAATTATGAGAGATAAATTTCTATTGTTTATAAACTGCTCAGTATCTGGTACTTTTGTTACAGCTGCTAGAACAGATTAAGGCACTCATTGAACATGGTGTCAATTCCATGATAGATACCAGGTCAATGAGTATTTCTTTCCAGATCAGGTACATCTAAAGGAGGCCCTCCAAAGCCTTAATTCAATAAGATGGAGGTTTATGGTGACATATCCATCCCTCTCATGGGAGAAAGATGTAAGAGAGTTGGAGCAAAGGGACCTTCTTGAGAGCCTCAAAACCAAAATAAGGTGCCCACTCATTCTGCCTCTAGCCAGACTGAATGGACAGGGCTTCCCAATAGAATGTCCTCCTGTCTGGCTTTCCTCCCTTCCTCCAGAAGTGACCTGTGAAGGCCAAGTACTTAGCACATTCCCTGGAATGAAGGAAAGTTGCTGAGGTTATTAGTGGTGCCTAATGATATTTGCATAGATTAAGAGACTTTAATGCAATCACGAATGCCACAATCCCAAGAAAATAATGAAGAAATCCATTACAAAGTCATAAAGTAACTAAGTCAATATAGTAATAACTTGATCCTGCTTAGGAATAATTGCATTTCCTGCTGCAAGGCGATTTTACAATGTGCACCATTTTCTGGACACTTTTATAAATTTCACCTTTGTTTGAGATAATTAATTAACAAAATAAAAAAATGCTGCTGGTATTTTATATAGTAAATTAGTCATTAGTCTAAACTGGCAGGCTGTAATAAAACTTATTAAGATGGATGTGCTGGGATTTCTAACTTCTTTTTAAGTGGCCTGTAACCTTCTCACTGGCAAAGCTCGGGGGCTGCCTGGTGGCAGCGGCTCAGGTGAAGTCAGCACCAACAAGACCCCACGAAATGTGGTTGGGGTGAGGAACGGGGTAGAAACACAGTCACAGGTTTGCTGGGCTCATGGAAACCCCTGGGGGACTTATACCTGCTGCCCCAGGTTCCTTCAGTCACTGTGTTAGTTTTGTAGTGCTGCTTTAACAAACTACCACAACTGAGTGGCTTAAAGCAACAGAAATCTGTTCTTTCATGGTTCCAGAGGCTGGAGGACAGAAATCAAGGTGTCAGCAGGGCTGAGTTTTCTCTGAGACTCTAGGGGAGGATCTTTGCCTGCTTCTTCCTCCCCTCCGGTGTTTGCCAGAAATTCTTGGCTTTCTTTATTGTGTAACTATATCATGCCAATCTCTGCTTCCATTATCACATAGTGCTCTCCCTGTATGTTCTGTGTTTGTGTCCAAATTTTCTCCTTTTCTAAGAACACCAATCACATAAATTTAGGGCCTATCATAATCCTGTATGACCTCATCTTAATTTGATTTCAACTGCCAAGACCCTGTTTTAAAATAAGCTCACTTTCACAGGTTGTGAGTAGACATGAATTTGGGGGACACTGTTCAACCCAGCATAGGCACTAAGGGTTACATGAACTTTGCCCTTATTCCCCCAAGAAGAAAGGAATAGACTCAGTGACACTGAGGTACTAATGACCACCAGACAGGCTGCAGGCAGGGGCTGGCTATTGAAAACACTTGGTTTCCCAAGAAGTTATTTAACAGGCTACAGGGGACCTGTGGACCTGTGCAATGGTCAGCACCACTTCATATCTCTGGGCATTACTCCTGGAGAAAGAGTTCATAGCTTCCATCAGATTTTCAAAGGAGCCTGGGACCCCAAAGTGTGCCTGTCTGATTATCACATGAAACATGTGGCAGTCAGAGAGAAGGGAGGGAAGTTTCCAGAAAACTTTTGATACCCTCCATCCCAACCAGGTTGGGGGTCAGGTTATGGGGTGCTAGAAGGGAAGCTATTGAATCTGTCTTCTGCTGTGCAGGGAGGGATGGGACAGGACAGGAACTCCCGTGCTTTTACAACTGGAATGACAATTTCACTGGGGAGATGTCTTTGGATTTTGAATCTATTATCCAGCACCTCATCCCACAGACCAGCTGTGGGTCCTCAGCATTTTTGATCAGCTTCTGTACTCCCCCATTCCGTGAAGTCCTTGATAATAATGCAAAAAGGAGGGTGACAACGACAAAGGCCATGGCCATAGATGTCACCAAGGACCTCCCTCTCTGCCCACCCAGCCCTAAGTTACCTGGGTAACTTTGCGATGCACCCTCACTAAGTGATAGTGTCAGGTGAGACACTGCTCCTCTGTCTATACATGGGGCAATCCTTATCAAAACAGATCCCCAGTTCTCTTGCTTCAGCTTACTCTGAGTAGAACCTGGTAGCTCCTAAGCTACCATCATGTCTCCCGAAGTTCTCTCAAGCCACCAATTTGAAAAATTTGTTCCAGAACTTTGTCGAAGGTTGTATTCCGTATTTTGTTGTTGTTGTTGTTGTTTGTTTGTTTCAACGCAGCCTCTTCACCTTTTAAAACTTAGAACTTTGTCCCTTTCTGGGCTCCAGAGAGTCTCCAAGATGACCCCCAGCACTCTGATTTGTGCTCAGAGTTTGCTCTGGCCTGGAGAGACAAGCTCATTTACCAGGCTCAATCTGATCTCCTTGCCTTCTTCGGATGCTTTCTTTTTTGTAATGTTTACCTACATTTCTCATCCTGAAGACCATTTCTCTTTGCTGGTGAGGATTGAAGAAATACATAAGTCAAACTCCTCTGATTTTGCCTAGATGTAGTTTAGAGTTTGCTTCCCCAGAAGATATAATTGGTGGGAAGACCCCAACACACATCCCAGGGGTACCGCCTCTGTCCTGTGGGTGTCCATTTTTTGAGCCAAGGCAGTGAAGAACAGCCCTCCCTCTTCCCTTGGGGCTCTGATGTAAAGCAGGGAGGGAGCATTTCTTTAAGTTGTGACTCACCTTCCTCTAGGAGGGGATATTCTGAAAGCCCCTGGTGTTTGGGGTCTCTCCTGGATGCTGCCTCAGCCCATCCCAGATCCCTGCTTTAGGGGCACTGGTCTCGGGGAGGGGGCTCTGTCTATTTTGGAATTCCTGCACTGAGCCAGTCATCAGAGATGACACTATTGTTATGTGAAGGAAACTGAGACCTATAAGAAGCTCACCCAAGGTTGCAGTTAGTGGCACTGGAATGTGATCCAACTCATATCCCCATTGGAAATCTAGGGTGGGCCAGAGGAGTCCTACAGAAGTGGGACACCCAATTGTCACCCTTTGCCCAGGGTTATTTCCTACTAGCATTGGACAGTGAGAGAGGAATTCAGGCTTGAGGTGTGGCATGTGTCCTAATTCATCACTAAACAAGCTTTGCAGCTTGTGTCACTTTCCTGGGTCTTTAACTTCTTTTGTGTGTACAAGCCTATGAGATTGCTGTATCCAGCTCACTTGGGGAGGGATCCCTGCAGGGAGCCACTGAAGCCCTTGGCATGCACAGGCACACTACTCCTGGTCCCCTCACTCCCTGCCACTCCCGCTATCTCCTTCCTTTCTCCCTGTCCCCTGCAACAGCCCTCATGCCAGCCTTTTGGCACACTTATGGGCACACCTGCCTCTTGGTTTTGCCATTCAGCTATCTTTTTTGTTTTAAATGAGCCAAGTGACCATAACATTGATTGCCCAAACTGGGATCTTGTTAGTTTGAAGGGAAACAGTATTAATAGTTCAGGACAATGGATGATTGCAGACCTGCTGTGGCATATTGGGACTTTCAGGCATTCTTCTTTCGTACTGTCAGCCTCCCGTTGCTGGTGGTGGTCCGCCTCCATCTTGAAAGCCTAATGGCTTCCTGCTGCTCCTCCATCAGCCCATACTGATGATCCACCCATGAGACAGCATCATCCTGTCTCTTCCTGTTTCCTAATGGAGGCTGCCAGACTGTCCAGGTGGGCAAGGTAAGTGTTCTGGGGGTGGTTAAGTCAGCAGTACCCAAGGAGCAGAATGTCTCCTTTAGCCTTTTCCCACCCACAGGGACCTGGTCTGGGCCAGGTGAGGAACACATCAGACTAAGAACAGAATCTCTAGATGGCTCACCTATAACTACAAAAGAAGATATGATAGCAAGGAGGATCCGAGGGGAACGGGGGAGGAAAAGGCCAGGCAGCCATGTGGGGCTGGGAGGCTGGTAGAGAGACAGCTGAAAGGGGTGAGATAAGAACAGGGTTTCTTCCTTCTCTGTCCTGCTCTTCTGCCCATCATGGCCACACAGAACATTATTTGCAAGGTATAGCACTTGGCTGGGACTGGGAGGCCCCTACATACTAGCTGCCAAGGGTTTTGAGTCCCACCATTAGTGTGGATAACCATTGCTTTCTTCAGAACTCCCTTTTAAAATGCAAAATCACTTTATTCCAACATCGATCTCTAACCTTTCCACCTGCACTCCTCTAACAGAGAAGTTCCCCTCCCTGCAGCTGCCTCGAGCACCCCACAAGGGTAAGGGACCATTTTTCCTTGGCGGGAGAGTCTTCTTAGGCAGTTGACTCCTACTTCTGTCTGGGATATGCCATACTTCTAAAGCCTATTTTTTAAAGATAAAATTTGTAAACAGTGAAATATGCGAAATTGTACATGTGTAATTTAAAAAGCTTTGAAAATGTGGGTACACCCTCTCCTGCTCCATGAAGACAGAGAGCAGAAAGTTCTCCCTAGAAAGTTCCCTGGACACTGTCTCTGCACTTGTCCACCAGTGTTTCATATTGCTGATATTGAAACTTTGTTAGTTATATATCTGTTTGGCCTGGCGTCCTTCACTCAGCGTGACATCTGTGAGATTCCTCCATGTTTCTCGGGTCATCCAAGGGACCAGAAGCCAGGCTAGGTGAGCAGCAGCCTGTTTTGACTAGGTATTGAGTGGAGCCTGCTGGGTGTTTTGGAGCCAGGAGTCCCTTTGGTCAGAGGTACTGCCACTGATGGCTTTACTGTTAACTGTCCCCTCTTGTGGCCTGTGCTGGGCCTCACTCCACAAATAGGCTGAGGGTTAGCAGTGTCAACTAGAGTTGAGGTGGGAGACCTGAGAGGCTGGGATCTAAATCAGGGTGGCTATAGCTGAACCCTGGGGTCTAGGAGCATCTGGAGAGTTGGAAAAACTGTCCAAGGATCTGTAAATGCTTCCTCCTCCAGGGAGAAGGAGTGTGGCTTTTCTTCCCGTGCCAGGATCATGCCGTTATCTGTGTCCATCCCTTCTGCATCACTGCAGTGACCTTCCGTCCCCTATTTCTACCTGACCCACTACATGCTGTCTCCACACAGCTGCCAGAGCTAGACAGAGCATGCTGCTACTCTGCTCAAGCCCCCTGTTGGCCTCTTGCTTCACTCTGAATAAGATGGAGTCTTTAAAATGGTCTACAAAATTATACAGGATCTGCCCCACCCCCTGTGTATATTCCTGCTGTTCTACCATAAGCTGAGCCTCTTCCTGACCTTGAACACTGACTGACAAGCTGTCATCATCTCTTCCCATTGAGTTCCTTGCACACAGCCTGCCCATTTCCCTAACTCATATGTCCCAGGAGGGCAGGGGTCACTCTGCTCTTTGCAAAGGGCCTGACAGACAGCTGTGCTCCCTAACCTTTTTGGAACACTTGAACGGATGGATGCAAACCCATTCTTGGTTTCCCAAAGGGGTCTGTGACCCAGAAAGGTTAAGAACCTCAAAGCAGGACCAGAGCAGACAGGCCAGTGTCTAGCCAGGACAGAGGGCTCTGTGAGGAGCTCTCTCCCAAGCCTCCTGCCATTACCATGGGAGAGGTAGGACTGGCTAGGTGCCCTGGGCAAAGAAGCTGTGGGAGATCTGAGCACAACAGATGAGAGGAGGGGGCCTGAATCACAAGCTGGTCCAGGTGCTCCTAAAGGCAAAACAGATGGATCTCTCAAACTCACTTGTTGCAAAGATTTTCTTGATTTCTATGTTATTTTACTGTGTCCATGCCTTAGAAGTGAGGGGTGATAAATGGAGTGGCCAGAGGCCCAGTCACTGGATCCTGGGATTCACTAGCAGAGAACTGTAACCCTGCCCTCCTGGAAGGAGGGTATGAAGAAGGGGAAGGACTCCAAGGCTGAGAAACCTGGGCTGCAATGAACGGGGGCACCAGTGGATTGGGCTGTCTCCCACGGTGCCAGCCAGCACCCTGCCTCACTCCTCCCTGTATGTCACTTAATGTTTGCAGTTAAGTATTTACAGATATGTTCCCATGGCAACGGAGGCCTCAAAGTTACTTCCACAATTCTGTTTTCTCAAATGTGTTTCTCTGCTTGATTGCACAGAATTTTCTGGAAGCTGGCCAGGATGAGTGAGTCACATTCCCAGCCCTGTGATCCAATGCCTCCTCCCGCTTCTCTACTCCCTTTGGAGTCCAGTGGGCTGACGCATGCTCTCCTGCAGCCTGTACTCCTCAGACCCAGAGCTTGGAGCTTGGAGCCCATAACCCTTCACCACCTGGATCTTCTGCTTACTGTAAGCTCCCTCATCACTAGGAAGTTTCCCAGCTTCTCAGGCCCACAAAGCACACCTGAGCTTGGAGCTCCCTGATGCTTTTGAGGTTCCTTGAAGGTGGGACCTTCCCTTCACCTCTGACCCTGGTATATGTAACCCCTGTTGTTATAGATGTTGCTGATGGCATCCCATCGGATTATGTGCCTCAGAACTGCCCAGATGGATCCCTATCCTGTGCATTCAGCCATTAATTTTCTGAGCCCCTGCTCTGAGCCAGCCACTGTACAAGGTGACAAATTACAGAGGGAAACAAAGAAAATCCCCACGTGCATGGATTTCATCTTTAAATTGGGAGAGGGGAACGATGATTAGCAAAGATCAGGATAGAGATATGTGCCATGGACAAAATAAAAACAAGGTGGCAGATGGAACCCCTAGCTGGAGCTGCATGAAATTGGAAGTCAGAACACGCCTTAGTGAGAGGGACATAGGAACTGAGACATGGTGAATGGAAGTGGCATCTGGGGGAGAGAAGGCTGGCAGAGGGAATAGATAGTGCAAGGGTGGGACAAGGGAACAGCCACAAGATCAGGGGGCAGGAACAAGTGCTCAAGGGCTTACTGAGGCAGCAAGACTGAGGTAAGACCCTGGACTTCCCTCTCAGTGGGAATGATCAAAGATTGTGATGGGACCACTGTGTGCATGTAGAGTGGCGGGAAGGCACAGGTGGAGGAAGGCAGTCATCCCAGAGGCAGAGGAGGCTCAGAGAAGGTGAGGAATTGAGGAGAGGGGCAGATGATCAAGGCTATGGGAAGTGAGGACTCCAGTATCACCTTCTGTGATTTCAGTGAGTCCCATTGCCTCAGTTAGAGGGAAGGGCCACTGCAGGTATCTCCCACCATCCCTGATAGCCACACATGCTCTTACTCCTGACTGATCCTTGTCTTTATCCTTTACCAGATTCAACATTACAAGAAGGGAGAGACGTGTGTGTGCGTGAGCATGGCTCCCTGTGGGGACCCAGTGCCCACTGCAGCATTCTCTGGCAAAACCACTGCCTCCCTCAGTCCCAGATTTAGAGCCTCCACCCCTGCAGGAAAGCTCCTGGGTGAAGGATGCTCCTGGAGGTGACTGTCCAGGGGCTGCCTTGTGCAGGGTAGGGTATCGGCCCAGGTGGCTTCTCCCGCTCATCTCCACCTTGTGGTGGGGGCTCTCCTTTCCCATGCTGCCTCCTCTCCCTATTCCTTAAGCCCTGGGAGTCACCATCTGGGAGGTGGTTGAAGCCTCAGCTTTGTTGGCCCCTGCTAGGAGTGAGAGGTACTGGCTTTGCTAATGACTCCTTGAGTGGCAGTATCACCATTATAAGTGATTTAAGTCAACAACATTTAATTGATGTTATAAACACAATATTTATGATACAGTTCGGGAAACGATGTGTTCTCTTATTCCTATATATCATGAAACACGCAGGGCTCTCTTCAGACATCTACCTTCTCCCTTCTTCCTTCTCTGTTGTTCTAGTCACCTCAGTCAAGTCCTCCTGCCTGCTCCAGGCCTGGGCAGGCAGAGGGGAGGTGGGCAATCTGAAAACTCAGGTGATCCAAAGAGCTGGACAGAGCTTGCATTATTTTGGTTTGGAATGTGTTTTGACTTTCACAGAGTGAACAAGTTGGACACATGTGGGAATTGGGGACATTTAGGGAAAGTTCCAAGAATACACTGAAAGAACTGTCTGAGGTCCACTGACCACCCCTCCCTAGTAGGGATGGATGGAGTTTAGGGGCTAATGATCCTACCTACCACTACATCACCTCCTTCTTCTCTCCTCTCCTGTGGCTCATATTGGCCTCATCCCAGTAGAAGGAGAAAATAGAGATCCTGTTGCTGCCAGCATGACTTGAGCCCCCTGAAGTACCTACTTTAAGGGGCCAGGAGGCCTCAACCTGTTTCTGTCCCCTTATCTCTAACAGGCACTGCCTCAATTATCCCTCATATAACCCACTAGTGACAAGTCCCTGGAAGCCCCCTTCTGAGGAGGGCACCTGCTGCACAAGGAGAAGCCTGGCATGAAAAGCCCTAGGAAGGAGGGGACAAACCAGAGACCACATCTGAAGATGCAGGAGTGACAACCAGTAGGTAGGTAGCAGGTTTCCTGAGGTGGAAAAGGAGTGGGGGTGGGGCATGGATTAGTGAGGATAGCAGCTTGGGGATGCTTCCAGGAGAGAGGCAGAGCAGTTTCCTATGGAATATGAGGATAGAGAATGTGGCCCTGAAGCATTGTGGATATCTGCAAGTCACACCCTCCTCCAAGACCAGCTGGTGTGAGCCACCAGGAGGGCAGGGGTCGGGGCACCTGCAGCTATTGTACCTGACCTCCTCTACCAGCTGTGCTCCTGGTCTGCTATCCATCAGAATGGGCAGAAGTGGCAAGGAACACAAGCTGTCTGAGGGACCAGGTGCCCCAGGCAGGCCAGGGAAAAGATGGAGGTGAGGGAGTAGGGAGTAGAGGGGGCCCCAGTTTGCAGCAATGGGGAAGGGGGTTCTGCAGGTTGCTAAGCAAGTGGCAAACTGAATGCTGCATGAAGAAGAGAAAATGAGAAAGCAAAACTGGAGGAGGATGGGAAGGAACTACCCCAAGCTCTATTGTTTGCAGCCCTTCCTTTGGTGGTGTTTCCAAAGAACAAGTTCAGGCTGCAGGCTGGGGACAGAGGCATAAGTGGGTGGAGCTGTGGGCAGAGCCTATTGCCTCTAGAGACTCAGGCCCCTAACATTAAGGCTGTGAGTAAGGGGGGGCTGTGTTCCCTCCTCTGGCCCTCCAAGGCCCCCTGCGAAGCTTCCTCTGCAATGGGGAGAAATTAACATTTGAAATCCAAGCCAAGGGCTCCTTCCTTCACTCCCCACTCCTCACTTCCCCAAAAAGGAAAACAGTCGTTGAAATTGAAAAATGGTGCTCAGTGAAGGGTTTAAAGACATTTTGAATTTAAAACATATTTTAAAGGTCATTTTCAGCAGTAATTATGTTATAATGGTGGGGCTCTTAGCAAAAGACAGAGTCCTGCAGTAACATTAGAGCAAATGGGAAGCAGCCAGAGTCTGAGTTTCCTGCAGCCCTTGGGTGGGTAAGGGTGGAGTGGGGAGGAAAGGGGGCACAGCACATCCTTCCAGAGCCAGTGAATGACTCACCTGTGGGTCCCCAGGAGCAGGGAGCTGCACGGTTAAATTTGGCTCTGGCTTGGAAGTGTCCTACAAGTAGTCCTCTCTGGGGCTTGCCACATCTGGGCTCTTGGGACTCAACAGAACCCTCTGGGAAACAGAATCTGCAAGTTTAGCCTCCTGTCTGAGGGGACATACTAGCCCCCATGCCATGCCCTTTCCTTCTGTTTCCAGACACAGTCACTCTATGGCGTTCCAGGAAGCAGGCTCCCCAATCTGGGGCCATTTCCAGTGGGGTGCCAGTCACCTGCCAGCAAGGAGCTTGCAAGGAGCTTGTGTCCTATCTCTGTGCTTCCTGCTGGGTGATTGTGGATTACATTTTTGGAACCAGTTGAGGACATGAAGCCACTGGCTACTTATTTGAAGGCAACCTTTTCTATTCTATATCCCCAACTAACCCACCCCTACCCCACACCTTGGCCTACTTCCTCCCTCTCTGAGAGTATATCCATCTTTGCCCAAGGCCAGACCCTCACAAACACTGCACACAGACTTGTTGAAGATGCCACACTGAAAACACGTGTGAGCACCTACTGTTAGTTAGAGATTCTAGAAGGGATGACTAAGGGTTAGGGGCTGGTCAGGCCCCAGAGCAGTCCATGAGAAGGCAGACGGATGAAAACGCTGGGCAGAGGGCAGTGGGGAAGAGATGAAGCTGCCACTGTAGGAAGAGCCCAAAGGGCTATTGTAGGTGTTGGCCACTGTAATCTGGGAGGGCTTCCTGCAGAAGGGGCCAGGAGCACTGGTGGGCCTGAAGACAAACCAACAAAAGGATGAAGAACCCCAGGGGCAGCTCGGGCCTCAAGCTGTGGCGCTGCCAGACCAACTGGGAAGAGGCAACCCTTTCTCCTGCTCCTACCAGGTCCGCAGAGGGCTGGCTGTACAGTGAGAAGTGCAAAACCAAAGGGCCTGGGGACTGTGCCCTCTATGCACCGCCCCACCCTCAGCCACGCGGTCCTGGTGGGCTTCTTTAGGGGGAGGGGCACTCAACTTGGCGTCCCCCACCTGTCTCTGTGAAGGTGACAGTTGGGCGGTGTAGTGGGGGAGCATGGTGTGGTGGAAGGGAGGACTGGGGCGCAGTTGGGGGCCGGGAGTGGGCGACAGAGCGCTGGGGAGGGGCGATGGGAGGGGTGTGTGTGTGGCTGGGACCCAGCCCTGGAGGCGGCCGCGGGGTGCAAGGGGCAGGGGGAGGCGAAGGGGCGAAATATAAAAATATCCGGGAGAGGCTCAGCGGCGGGCTACAGTGTTATTAAACTAAAGCATCTTATAAAACTCGAGCCATTAATAACAGGCTGCTGCCACGTCGGGGTAATTTATTCAAATTGCGGGTCCGGGATGGAGGAGCAGATGTTTCAGAGCTGCTGGTGTCACTGAATGAGTTCCAGGGGAGGAGGCGCAGGCAGTGTTCTGGTGGGGGCCCAGCCCCACCCCCTCACACCTTCCGGAATGTCTCGGCATTCCACCAGGAGAGGAGACTCCACCCTAGGCTGCTGGAGGGAGGAGAGGTCTGGCAGGCCCTGCTAATTTAGTTTAACAACTGCCAGGGTAGAAAGCTAGGGCTAAGGACAGGACGCAGGTCCCATGTGAAGAATCTTTCTGCTCCCCTCCTGGCCTTCTTGCAGGTCCAGGCCAGGTCACGGCCTATTCCTACCATTTGAAATGCAATCTCCTACACAGTGCCATTCATGCTTTTCCAGACCCCCAGTGGGGAGGTGTTGGGAGCCAGGTAGCCTGGGAATCAGAGGCCTATCTTCTTCCTAGCTGCTCCATCCACTAGCTGATGACCCAGCACATGAACACTTGAGCCTCATTTGCTTCGTGTATACAATGAATGGAGCAACAATACCTAAGTCATGGAGTTGGGGGAAAGAAACACAGACACATAGGAAGGTCCTGGCCCCTGGGGTGGGGTGGAGGGCTGTGAAAGTCAGCTCGTTTCCTGTTAGCACCTGGTGACACTTATTATGGTCTACTCAGTGGATGGATTGTCTTTTCTTCTGGTTGTTTCATTGATTTTATCCAAGTCCCCAGCGAGACTGTGAACTCTCCATAGCCAAAAGTCTCCTTGACATATGTCTCTGTAAGGGTATGGAGTGCCAGAAATGGACCCTCACTCGGTGCTTCCAGAACAGTGAGTGTATTGGGGCTGGATGGATAGTGGCCCGTGGCTTTCTGCCCTAACGGGGAAGAGGCACCAAAGCTCACAGAGGTCTGCCCTTGGATTCAGCTGGGTCCCTTAGGCCTTGGTTAATCCTGAGTTCTGTTGGGGGATTGGGGCCTTAGGCTTAGGGTCTGATTCCAGACCTTAAAAAAGGGAAAGAGTCAGTCAGCCCCTGGGTACCTGCCAAGACCTGGAGGAAAGTAACTGTAGATGAAAGCTCTTTCTGGCAAGGCAAATATCACTCTGTGGCGCCATCCCTAATTCATTCTTCCCCTTGGAGTATCTAATGCTGGCAGAGGTGGGGTGGGGGGAATTGCTCTGCTGGAGTCTTCATTCCTATGAATCTGAATCTCTTTCGGCTGGATGTGTGACTTCATGGTGATTGTGTCAAACCGTACTTTCTTAACCCTTCCTCCCATGAGGGCATTCAATCCAGAGGGGCCCAACCAATTCTTAGCCTCCACTCCCAACTACAATGAAGAGAAAGTTTTCTCCTCCTATCTCTGTTTTGCAGACTAGGATGACTACTTACTGAGTGGGTTTGAAGCAGGGTCCAGTCTAATTAAGGGGTCCCATCCTTATGTTTAGGCCCATGCCCACAGGTGACAAGAGACCTTCAGTAGACCCTGATAGCGTGCCATGGTGAGTGACAGGTCAATAAAAAGAAATGTCCCAGTTGGAGGCAGATTCACCTCTTCCCATGGATCCAGCCTTGATGGTGTCATCATACGTGAGGAGAGATAAAGGAGGCCCTACAGTCCCCCAACATAGCCCTGATCTCAAATGACACCAATGTTCTGGTGGAGATAGATGGCTCAAGCCAAGTACACTCTTGATGGGATAGCACCAGTGACTCTGTTAGAGGTGGGGGCCCAGGGAAAGGGCAGAGGGTCTCCTTTGCCACTTCTCTGGCCTGACACCCTGGACCTGGAGACTGATAAGGAAACTGGTTTTCAGGAGCCTGGAGTGAGATTGAGATGGACCCCAAGACCTCCCTGGGGAGCGGTTGGGGAGGCAGGAAAGTGTGATGGCTGTCCTCTGAAGTGCCTCCTGTCTGCCTGGCTGGGAGGGTCAGTGGCAGCTGCTTACCCTGTGGCTCTGCTCCTGGCAAATTGGACCTGCTCACAGCTCAAGGTTCATTTCCAATGAAGGAGAAAGTGCAGCCCCACACTCACAGGGCAATCAGCACACTCCGTGATGAATGGAGCCCGTGTCACTCAGCGAAAATGAATATTTCTTTGCGATAATGGCCAGATGGTAGCAACTCTCCGATCCAAATTAAAACATGCATGATAAATGCCAGGAAAACAGAGGAAGACAAAACCCCAACCTGGAGTGAATTCTCTCTATAAATCTTCCCCCCGCGGCCCCCTCCCCCCCACCACAGCGGCCCTGCTAATAGCCATTAAATTATTAAGATGTGCTGCAAGGAGAATGCCAATGTCAGTGGCACCGGCCCCACTGCCCACCCCCACCCCTGCCTGAGGGGCTTGGGGGTGGGGAGAAGAAAACGAGGGCTGCTTCTAGACAGGAAGACAGCCTGCAGGGTGGAGCAGGTTCCTGTTAAAAGACACAGGTGGGAGACTGGCGTCAAGCACGGCCTGGTGTCCAGTGGGCCTCTGGGGATGACAGACACGCCTGCCCTCAAGAAGGACACAGTCTTCACAGATGAGAAACTAACATCCATGCTTGACTTTACGGTGCACACAGAGAGCAGGAAAGAAGCTCTGAGCTGGGAAGCCAGTAGGGAAGAGCTAAGCAGACAGTCTAACTGGCTGGACTGACCAGGGTTTAGATGATGAGTGCAGCCAGGCAGCTGGGGAGGGTCAGAGAGGACTGTCTGAGGGGAGTATGGGCCTGGTGTTCTGAAGGCAGCAGGTATTAGGCAGGGCAGGAGTGGCTTTGAGGTCTGTATTTCATGGTGACAGAGGGCTCTTGAACCTATGGCTTAATTCGCATGCCCTCTGCTTACCCCCTTGTGGCGGAGGTGCCTACTCCTTGCCTCATGGTGGAGGTCTTTCTTTGGAACCCTAACACCCTGTCCAGGGCCTGCATCTACACAGGTCTTCTAGTTCCCACTCCCAAAGGGCATGGGTGAGGAGTGGGAGTTGTCCATCCTGCAGGTGGTGGTCCAGCCTCATCCTCTGTGGACCTGGTGGTCAGCACAGATGCTGGGGAGAGAGCCCAGCCCAGCCCAGTCTTGTGGGGAGCCAGCAAGGCATGGAGGCCTCCCCAGGACTGAAGCTTGAAAACCGATTACTGGCTGTGTGGTCTTGGGGAAGTCACCCTTCTCTGTCAGCTGTTGTTTCCGCTCTCCATAAGTGGGGTGATGTCTAGCCACTTGTGCAGGGTCACTGCAAGGCTCAAGGCACACTGACAGGAAGCTCTGCATGACTGAATGACAGGACTGAGGACTATTTGTCTCTAATTATCTACTTCCAGAGCTCTGGAAGTACTCACTGGTCCTCTGTACTCCATCTGCCCTGGTCAGGCTGGAGCAGGAGCAGGTCCAACAGGGACTGTCTGATCTGGAGGAAGCACATGGAGCACGAATAGAGAAACAAGACCCTAAGATGGGCCTGGATGCTTGGGCCAAAGGACCAGGAGAGACAGGATCCCCAGACTCAGACTGCATGCGTGTGAGCATAGTTGTGCATGCCCTGGAATGCAGGAGCCATCAGACCACAGTGCACCAAATATGGGTCTTCCTGTTCCAGAAAGTGGACTCGTCTCTCCAGAGAAGCCAATTATTTTTAAAGATTATTTATTTTTTAGTTATAGGTGGACACAATGTCTTTATTTTACTTTATGTGGTGCTGAGGATCGAAATCAGTGCCTCACACATGCTAGGCAAGCACTCTACCTCTGAGCCACAACCCCAGCCCAGCCAAGCCAATTCTTTTGTGATAATATTTAAGAATGTCAGATGCCATGTGTTTGTCTTGCTTCTCTCTATTTTCACGACTTTGTCCATGATACTGAATCTAAACGCTTCCTATCATCCCCATTATCACCACCTCCAGGAAGGCACAAAGCTTCCTTGTCCTTTGCCATTCTGGAAATTCATGTGATCAATTCATCTCCAACCCTGGGCATATACTTCCTATTAGCACTTGGTTCATCTGACCTTGTCAGACTCCCCACCCTACCACCTCCCCTCTTCTCCCATGAACTAGACTCTAAAAATAAAATGATAACTGAGCTGGGAAGCCACTGGAGAAGAGCTAAGAAGACAGTCTAACTGGCTGGACTGACCAGGGTTTGGATGATGAAGTGCCATTAGGTGCCATCAGGGGAGATGCCACCGTTCTCAGACTGTTCTACCTATGGTGGCTCAGGGAAGAGATGACATCGCTTTGCAATAGGAGGATGCAGCTCTCAGGGTTGGGCAGCCTGACAAGGAATTGGAATCAAGGAACCTGGCTCTGAAGCCCAGCCCTGTGCCTGTCCACCTCCCTACTCTGGCTCTCCACCATGTAGCTGAGAATTCCCCAGACTCCTGTTTCTAAAGCATCACTTCTACCATGTCACTTGCTTGCCCAAAGGCCTCAGATGGCCTCCCCTGCATAAATACCTCCATGTAAAATAGCTTCTGGGACTCAGGGTTCTCATTTGTCTTTTCTCATAGTAGATCCCCTTTCTGGCTATGGAGGTGCCCTGCACCTGCCCTGGCTCAGATCATTTTCCTAGCCTGGAAGCTTTACTCTTGGAGAGCATCCTTTGAGGGCAGGCAGGTGTTGCTTCCTCTCAACTTTGGTACTCACTGTCTCTTCCCATTCTCCCCTCTCCATGCCCTTGTCACGCCCATGCTGTTATCAGGCTGTACTCCGTAGGGTGTGCCAGGACATTGGACACATGACACCCATGCTAGGGTTCACTCAATATAGCACTGAGGACAGCTTGGCCCAGAAAGTTGTCACTGTGAACTTTCTCATCTAACCCATCTTTCAAGAAGTGGGATCACCCTCCTCCTTGCTGACACAGTGCTGGGGACGGGACGCCATAGGATTGGTGATGGGCTGGGATACCAGAGGGGGCCTAGTTCTCTTTCTCTGTCATTCCTATTCCTGGGCACACAGGCAGGAGGCAGCTTTTAAATATCATCCAGAAGGCCATTTGCTATGATTAATATCCCATTTCCCCTGAAACAGTCCTTTGCTAAATTAGCCAGGGCCAGAGGGAATTTGTGGAGGAGCTGCGAGTCTCAACTCAACTTTCCCAATGCATTAAAAAAACTTCAGCAACAAAATGCAGATCAATCAACACCCCCTCCCCCAGCTGAAAACCCAAAGTCCATTTAAATTCAGCAGGTTTGCAGTTAATTATATTTTCACACCTATGGCGGGAATTACAGATGTATTTATAATGTGTTGTCTGCCCCTCTGGAGCCTTCTGGGCCCTCCCTAGGGACCCTTCCCTACCAGCCACTTCCCTCCCCAGACACAAAGACCTAGCTTCACGCAGCTGCTATCTGGGTCCAGTTGTGTAAACTGCAGAGGGCTTCCTGGATTTTTAAAAAACTATTTTAAAAAGGGATTGGATAAATAAGCCAAAGATTCCTTTAAGTTTTTAGTTAAAAAGAACAGAAATTATTGAGAACAAAACCCCAGGGCAGGGGGATGCTATCCCAGGATGTAGAGAACGATGGGAATACTTAAAAAATGGGAGGAATGGTTGTCAGATATATGATAGAACTTCCTGACCCTCAGGGAAGCCTTGCCCTGGGTGGTCAACCTGGACCGATCATTAGGTGCTAATCTGCAGCCCTTCCAAATCTCTTAGACCCGGCTGGGCCCACAGTGGCTTCTTTCCCAGGCTGCTCCCAGCGTACCCCAGACTGTCTATGCTGTGCTGTCTTAAGCTTCACCTGAACTTCTCAAGCTGAATACTATAATGTCTTTCCTTAAATATCAGTCCAAAATAAATCTAGAAATTAAGTATGCAAATAATCTGCTGGGACATGTTTCAAGGAACCGTGGGGCTCGTTCATGACCTATTATACAACTTGAGAAATCTCAGGAGGGACAGGATAGGAGAGGCAGAGAAAACAGGAGTTCTAATTCCTGGAAAAGAAGACTGAGAAAGACTGTGGTGGCTTTGCTACGTGATAAAAAACGTGAGGGGCTGGGTGAGAGGCAAACTCATGGGTGGGGTTAGGGTGGTTCCCAGGTTCCTGTTTGGGTCAGTAGAACCATTAGATCTCTCCAGCCAAGGTCCCCCTGGTTTGCCATGGTGCCTTCTCACCCAAGGTCCCAGAGCAAAGACACAGCCCTGGAGAAGGAGGGTGTTGCCGTCTCAGGTGCTGAGAACAGGGTCTGGTGGGGAAATGAAGAAATCCATTCCCTAAGGTTTCGGTCCCTTCTTCTTCAGTGGCCTCTTTGGGACCTCGGTCACCTTCTCATCCCTCTGGGCTGAGCTGGGTCCGCTCTGCTCTGCTCACCCTGATCTTCCTAGCAGGAGGATGTGCTAGAACAGGATAGGGCCCTTTTTCCTTACTGACTCAGGAGAATTTCAGATTAGTCTTCACCTGGCCTTCTGCTTTCCAAAGCTCTGACGCCCCTCCTGCATGGCCTGAGGGCTTCCTCGGCAGAACCCTTGAGGGGTTTCAGCTCCCCCAGGAGCTCCTGTCTAGACAGTCATTCATTGCCTCCCTAGATTGGAAAATAGACACTTTTGTATATTGCGTTTTCATAAAACGGGACCAGCCTACACGTCCATTTCATCTGAACGTTTGCTAAATTGCCTTTCCAGTGTACAGAATTGAACAGCCAAGAGAGTCTGGAAGTGAGAAATGCAGCATTGGGAGGTCAACAATTGCAGCCATGGGTTTCCCAGGCCATGTCCCCGGGCCAGAACCATGCAGGAGCATGCAGCTGCCCCACCTGGGCCCAATGCCCCTCAGCTGGTCCTCAACAGCCCCTCAGAGCCCGCATGGACAGCACGTGGTTTGTCTGTTTAGAAATAAAATAATGCTCGGAGGAGAGATGAGGAACTTAATAGGATTTAAAAAGCCACAGGACCCGATGGGGCTACAGATGGTGGAGGGGCTGGGAGGAGGGAGTCGGCCTGGGTTTATGGTGGGGAACGTGGCCTCTGGGAGGGCCTGGGAGCAGCATCACATGCATTGTGTCCAACCTCATTAGCCGGCCCAGCGGGACTCTGCCACCACACCAGTGCTATGCAGTGAGGGGAAGGACACCCTGAAGATGCCGTTAAATGTACCAGGGGCAGCAAAAGGCCGAGAGACCGTGGCTAAATGACTTGGTCAGCACCTGCCTCGGGGCTGCAAGTGGAAATGGAGTAAATCATGGCTGTTGCATCTGCCCTAACCCTCTGATGCCTTCCTTGCCCTGCTCAGGTCCCACCAGAGACAAGTTAAGAGACAGTTACACAGAAATCAGAGGGAGAGACAGGCACAGAAAATATGCCAACTCTAGAAATGGAGGCCCACTGAGCAAATGGAAACTTCAATGGGATAGTTTAGCTCCAGGCAACTCTGCAGGACTTGGGGAGGGTGGGTGGGGCATAAAGAAGTTTCTTCACCTTCTAGAAGCTTCCCTGGGGTGTCTGCCTATAGTAGTTTACTACAAATACCTCTAGGAGCTCCCTTCATGGCTGGTCCCTCTCCAGTCTACCCCCAGTCCTGTAGTCAGTGGGGGAAAATAGGGTCTCATTATGGCAGGCACAGCCCCTTCCTGCATTCACCTGACCTCCACCCCTGGTTTATGGGGCCTCCTCCAGATTCTCAGCCTCCCTTCCCTGAACCTGGCAAAGGCCTCCCCAGAACAGTCCCCACTGACCAGGGAGGAACTTGGGAGCTCCTTAGCAGCTTGTCCTTCCTTCTAACTTGGGCCTTACCTGCCACAGTCAAAGGTCTGTGTGAGCTGGTGACTGCTTTTAGCACTGTGTCTAAGCAATTGTGCCTGATTCTGCCACAGAGACGGCGAGCTGTATGTATTGTGCATGTGAGGGTTCCCATTCCCAGACCTGGGGGTGGGGATGGCACACCCTGGAAGGCTGCATTCCCCTCAGGGAGGCTCCCTAATGCATCAAACCTGGATGTTTGAAGCCAGTGACCTACCAAAAGTTGGTCTGGTTACTCTGAGACCCTGCTGGGCTCAGCCTCCACTTTGCCTCTCATGTGGTAGACCTAGCCTCACAATGGAGAAGAAGAACTAGCTCCTGCCAGGACAGTGGCCTGCCAGCCTCAGGCCCTGCACTCACAGACCTCTTGCCCATATTCTACCCATGCCCATTCCCAGACGCCCTGTTCTCATGCATGTGGGCTGATGTGACTTCTAGAAGAATGAGAATGGGCAGAGAAGCCCATTGATGGGCTGCAGCCTCCTGTGTGGTGAGGCAGAGGAAGCTTCCTCCTGACCTGGCCAGGGCCCCAACATGTTTCCTGAGCAGAAAATGCTGCTTACCGGCATCAAGTGCTACCAGAGGGAGCTGGGTGGAGGTCACAGGGGCATATGCATCCTATATCAAGTCTCTGGGACACTGTGTGGTTTGAAAGGAAAGTTCCCAGAACTGGGGTGAGGACAGGACTCACCACTGAGCAGGGCTGGGGCCCACTTCCTGTGGGGTCATGTCCTTTCTTGCCCCTGCATTCTCCTCCCCCAACCCATTTTCTTCAGGTCTCTCTCTCTCTTCCTTCTGCTTCGCCCCCTCATCTCTCTACTGCTCTCACTTCTCTTCTCTCCTCCTTCCCATTTCCCCTCACATCCTCCTTTCTGATCCCACTCTCCCTGCCACAGTCCTTCCACATCCTTCTTTCCCCTGTTTCTTTAATCTGTTTTAAGTTTTCCTCCCTACTCCCCTCCCAAGAAGTATTTAATGGATATTAAATTATTTTAAACCAACTTTCTTTAAAAAAAAAATAGCTTGGTGATAATGCTGACTCAGGACCATCTCACTGTTTAATATTGAATATGCAATTAATAGATAGATGTTTAGGTTTGGCTCTCTTTCTCCCCTTTCTACCGCAGGAAGAATAAAAGAGCTGATTAATCTGGCTTGGGGCAAGCGTCAGTGGCAGGAGATATATGGGAGAAAGGAGATGAGGTTAGCAACTCCGAGTCAGAGAGCGATTGCCTCCCAGGCAAGTGAGGGACGACAGGGCTAGAGGTAGCGCTCAGCTGGGCTGCTGGGCAGAGGGCATTGCCCACCCCCTTCAGCTGCAGACTGGGTGGGGCCTTGTTCATGCCATTCTTTGTTCTCTTCCAGGTGTGGAATCTCCCCTCCTTCAAGACCAGAATTGACCCTCTTCAAATGTCACTTCCTCCAACGCTTCTAGCTGTCCCTTCCCCGGGGCACCCATCTAGGACTACTGTGCAAGCTACCTGTGTACTCTTGAGATTTCCCTCTGATGCTGCAACCTGGTCCAGCTACCTGAACAGGGTGCTGCAGGTGAGTCCCTGCATGCCTAGGTGACCAGGGACCCTGGCTCTGCTGTGCCTGCCTACTGGAGATGGTTTCCAGGAGAGACCCCTTGCTCTGCCATTAGCCTCATGAGTCCGAGGTAAGGAAGAGTGAGGATGTACTCTTGTTACCCAGGGAAAGAACAGAAGCAGGCATCCTATGCCAGGCGGGCTTTGCTCACTCAGGCCCCTCACACTTGAGCCATCTTTACCCCTCAACTAAGTGGACCTGGATTATCAGCATCCTCGAGACAGGAAGGACTCAGTGGGCCTGGGGTGGTGTGTCTGTATCTTGGGGCATGACTCCTTCAAGCAGCACAAAGATGCCAGCCAAGCCCTGGTGTGTGAACTCCAGGCCCAGGTGAGCGGGGGACCTCAGCCACAGAGGCCTTGTGCCTAGTTGAACATCCTGAGCTGGAGGGGATGAGGGAGTGTTCTGGGAGGGGCAAGCAGGCCACCTGTGATCAGTCACATTACAATCCCCTCCAGCACAATTAACTCTCCAAATTTGTAAATAGCTTTAGCTCATTTCATCTTTTGCCCTTAATTTAACCCTGGTAAATCTTTGTAGTGGCGAAGGGTGAGAGAGAGAGAAATTCCTTAGTACCCTGCTGAGCTAAGGAGCAGAAAGACTCAAAGAGTAGAAGGTTCTAGGCCTGGGGAGGGTGGTGAACATGGACACTTGGGTGACAGCCTAGGGTGGTAGGGGCTTGCAGAAGAAGCCCTCCTGGCCAAGAGGCAGCAGATGGTTGTGACTGATTTCCTTGTCCTATTACCTGGGCCCTCATGCTGGACCCACTAGGCCTGCTGGGGGAAGAGTAGGCTAGGAGACCTTGGGGTGGGGGCCTGTATCCAATGTCACTTTTTCAGGGTACATTTCTCTGAGTGTGATGGAGTGTTCTGGATTTCTAGACCCTTTCTAGGCAGTTCCTATTCTGTGGGAGTTTCCTCTGAGGTAGAAGGGTGGTCAAGGCCTCTCCCATTGCGGCAAAAGGCTGGAGGAGATGGTTCCTCCTTCTCTGTCCTGGTCCTTCCCTGTGTGTAGGGCTTTTGTGTGTGCTTGGGGTGGATCTTCTCACCAGAGGCCAGGAGGGAGCGCCCCCTGGGGGGGGGGGTTATGGACTGGTCCGGGACTGAGTTTCCTGCTCAGGGAAGGGACTGAGAGCACAATTTGGGGCTGAGGCTGGGCAGGACCCAGTAGGCCTGAGGCCCGGTAAGAGGTGGCAAGGGGCTGGCAGTCAGCAGGAGCATCAGGAAGAATTAAACCCGCCTCCTCCAGGAGGCAAGGCAGGAAGGGCAGACCTAGCAGGGGTCTGCAAATGGTTTCCTCCATTTGGGCTGGTAGGTCTCTTTCTCTTTATCGGGGGAGGTGAGACAGGCTCTGCACCATGGGGCAGTTTGTTGCAGGAGGAGCCAGTACTTGGGTGGTAGAGGCTTGACATTTGGTGATGGAGGTCTTCTTTAAAACTGTAGTGTGTTTGGACCCTATGGGGTGTGATGGTGGTGCTAGGGACAGTTCTGTGCCCAGAGTGGACCCAGGTTGCTCCTGGAACTGAGGCGAAGGTGAGTAGTGCAGCCATAAAGGCACTGTGACTCTAGAGAGGCTATCCCCTGGAGACAGAGTTGCCTCTGGCTGGCCAGGGCTTCAGGGAGACAGTTCCTTACACCTGGGCTCTGCAGTGTGGCTTGGCTACCTCATGCCAGGCTCTGGCAGGCTCTGCATTCTGGGGCAAGCATTTATGGGTGAGACCATGTACTTCTCTGTCCACTGCTTATATCAACCTCTCTGATTTTTAGTCCCATGTCAGCCTTGTTGTCCACCCGCCCACACCATAGCTATACCCCCTCCAGCCTGCATACTCTTGGATACAGCTATATCCACTGCCTACCTCCTGGTCAGGCATCTATTGGAAAAGTCAACAGGGCTTTTCTTGACATCATGGAAGTGGACACGCCCTTTGGGGTGTCCAGGAGCAGGCGGAAAAATGCCTAAGACAAGTGACTTGTTTTCTTAGAGGCACAGACCAACAGCCAGCTGAATCCAGTCTCCCCTTCCCCCACTACCTATCCATATCAGTCACCCCAAACTCCAAAGCCCTGTCCCCATCCCCAACCATGAGGTCCCCAGAGGGACAGGAGGAGGCAGCAAGGAGTCGCTGCACCCGGACAAGAGGGAAGGGAAGGGGGGAAGTGAGGGGCAGAGACAAGTGGGCCCTCACGTGAAGGGGGCTGGCGCAGGCAGCTACTACCTCCTCGGCTCTCGCTGTCCGCGGGCTTCACCTGGATTGGCCGGTTCATCTGCAATAGAACACAGGGACAATGTTAGAGTGGGCCTGGGGAGGAGGGGACAGCACCCCACACTCACAGGTACATGGATGCAAGTGCATAGACCACACCCACCCATACTCTGACCACACCCTGAGGCTAACAGGCTCAGCCTCCCAAAGCTCCACCCATCTCCCTTCACAGCACAGTTCCCGTGGGCACCTTATTTCAGGGGGTTTCTCTGGATTGGAGAACCTTTGGGGGCTCCTCCTCCACTTTGAGCAGATCTTGTTAGCCAGATACAGAATCTGAGGTGGACGGAATGCCTGCCCCATCTCCTACACCCACGAGGCTCTCATGTACCCAAAGCTCATCTGTGACCCAGCCCTGAGTCACTGAAGACAGCAGGTTTTGCTGAATCAAGCTGGTCGGTCTCTGGTTGCAGACAGAGCCCCTGCTTAGGCCAGGGCATGGCATTGAGCTTCACTTCACCCTGGAAGATTTGACCTATGGGACAGGAGTGACTGAGGCAGAGTTCAGGGTTAGGGCTCCTGATTACAGCCAGGGTAATCCCCTCAAGGTATGTGTGGAGTGGGCACGGTCACTTGTCTCTGGTGCTGTCGAGGTGCCAGCAGGACACTAGGGAACAGACTGACTCCCTAGGCTAGCTGGCTGCCGGCCTCTTGCCTGGATCCGTGTCAATGCCCCATTTGGGCCACTAGGGGTCTCTGAACTCCAAGCATCCTGGCTCTGCAGCCCATCTTCAGCCCTTGCCTGTTGTACCGGGGTGAGTTTGCCAGCCCTGCGTTCTCATCGTATTTCAGACAATAAAAATAATAGAAATCATGCCAGAGCATGTATTTTATGTCTTTGCCAGTGTTTCTGCCTGTCATGTCCCTCCAGATCTCTTATTGCATTTGCATTTCTTGCACCTTCTCAGACCTTTAGAGGCAGACAGGGGAGCAGGGCACCCCCATTTTAGAGATGGAGAAGCCAAGGCAGAAAGAAGGGCATGTGCTTCTCCACGCCGCCTGTGGCAGGAGGAGGCTGGGAACCAGGCCTGCCAAGGCTGTTTCTGTGCTTCCTAATGCACCTTTAGACTGGGCTGCCAATTCCCCTCCGGAACAGAAGTCGGGCCAGCCAGTCACAAGCTGCCGCCTGCCTTCCCGTCTAGGATTCAAAGTGAGTTTTGGCTGTGTCGAGACAACGGTGGTGGCGGGGGCCAGGGAGTGAGGATGCCTGTGACTCAGCAAGGTGAAGCCGAGGCCAGGGGAAGGGCAGAGCCATGGCAAGGAAGGACAGAAGCAGGAGGCAGGACGCAGAACAGACAGGGAAGGGGCACAGGGGGGCCAGTTCACTGAGAGGGGCTAGGCTGTCATTATCTGCCACCAGGTCCCCACTTGGCATTCCTGATGGAGTTGAGGAAAGAAAGATGCATTGTATATAAGCTCTGGCAGCAGAGGAAATTGTCATGTTAAAGCAAACCCCACTCCCTGGGAAGAAAGAGGGACATGAAGATGTTTCTGGTTTCCTCTAAACCATCTCCTTTCTAGGTCTTGAGGTGTCTGGCTAGAGAGAGGGGCTCCAGGGGGCAGCCAGGTCACTTTTGGTTTGCTTTTTGGAATGCAGCATCCCATCCTTTTCTAGATTCATCCTTTCTTCCAGGGATCTCCCTTCCTCCTCATCTTCCCCTAAGCCTCCTCTACTCCAGGAGGGTCCCACAGTCTGGCCTGGATGTCGGGACACTGTTTGGGTCATCATATTCTCCTGCACATAATTCTACAGACTTCTTGCTTACGTAAGTTTACAGTTCTCTGAGGAAGGCATTATTATCTCCATCTTGCCAATGAGGAGACCTAACTGGGATTCAGCCAGGAGGGGCAGGTGCAGTGCTAACGATGTCATGTGATTGGCTGTCCTGTATTTTCCATCAGTGACCCCAGCTGCTCTGGAGGAGGGGCCCAAGGAGGAGGTCAGCAGGGAAAATATCCATGTGGAAAGGACAGTTTGGTGCCAGGTTCTCTCTCTCTCTCTCTCTCTCTCTCTCTCTCTCTCTGCAGTACTGAGGATCAAACCCAGGGCCCTGCACATGCTAGAAAAGCACTTCACCACTGAACTACATCCCAGCCCTAGGGATGGGATGTAGTTCTTTGTGCCACTGAACTTAATACAAACTCTTCAACCTGATATCTGGTCCTCTTGTACCACACCTCCCTCTACCTCCACCTCTTTTTCTCCAAGTCCATTCTCTGGGTCTGCAAATTTTCCCTGCCCCTGAGCTTCCTCCTCCTCCTGACAGCCTATTCATTCTTCAGGGCTAGTCTGTAGGGTTCCTGTTGTGGACTGAATCATCTCTCTCCAGAATCACATGGTAAAGCTATAACCCCCGATGTGACTATATTTGGAAATAGAACTTTTTAGGAAGTAACTAAGGATAAATGGCATTATAAGGGTGGAGCCCTAATCCGACATGACTGGTGTCCTTATGAGAAAAAGAAGAGACGTCAGGGGCACACGCACACAGGAAAGGCCATGTGAGAACACAGCCAGAAGGGGATCCCCTTCAAGCCAGGAAGAAATCCCTCACCGGAAACCAACCTTGCCCAAACTTTGATCTCATAGTTCCAGCCTCCAGCATGGAGAAATACATCTTGGTTATTGAGCTACCCAGTCATCTTGCTATGGCAGCCCCAGCAGGAGACTAAATCCCCTAGTCTGAAAGCCTGGAGAGTCCCCAAGGGGGAAAGGATACTACAGGAAATCCCGCCCTCTTTTCCATATAGTAGGCACACCCAAGGCTGGGGATTGACCTTCATGAGGTGAGGGATTCAGGCTTGCTTTTGAGGAATAAAGTGTGTGGAGCTGAGAAAGGGAATGAGGCTGTGCAGGAGGCTTCATTATGGGGCGGAGTGTGCTTAGAAGATCCCTCATCCTTAGGGGCGACGTAGGGAAGAAGGCTGGGCTGCGGGGAGGAGACGCCTTCCCTGTTTCTGGGTTCCACACCAGTCTTCTCTGGGTGGGCCTGAGAGCAGTTGGGGTGAGTCCTGTTTCTGGGCAGAGGCTTGGGTAGAGCTATTTCTAACACGATTGGTCCCCATTTTCCATGGTAAATTTAATGAGGGAATGAAGGTTCCATGTTCATGGAACCCGGGTGCTTGTGATTCCCAGACCCATGCTCCTGTCTTAGGCTTGCCAGATGCCCTTTGGGAACTCTCCTGTCACCTCTGGAAAGCATGCCAGAGCTGGGCTCGCCCCCTCACACACAGGTCCCTCGGCTTCTTTCCAGGCTCCCTTTGGGCTTTCAAACAGGGGGCATCTGGGGTCTTTTTCAGCCTCCAACATGCCCTCAGTCCTGGGCTGGGCACCCACAGGTATTCCAAGCAGATCAGTGGAGCAGAACTGATTTGGTTTTCATGGTGCTGGGCCTCCTGGGGAGATTTTTCATGTCTCACTCTGAGCTCAGGGTTGTCAGTGTCCAGATAGCCTTTGCAGGGCTTGTCAGAGAGGTGCTGGGCTAGATGGTGAGAAAAAATATAATCCTGTGCTTTTTCCACTCTCAGCAGAAATGACTTGTTAGACTGGGGTGGGAGGGTTTCTCAGTTATACAGGAGGCTTGGGCTTGAAGGGGACCTCTTTCCCTTGCTCCTGACCTTGCCCTGGTCCAGCCTGGCCAAGCCCTAACTCTGCTTTGGGGAGGGAAGTGTGGATGAATCGAACTAGCCTGGGGACAAGAGGCTAGGTGAGGCCTCAGAAATGGGACGAGAGAACAAAACAGAGCATTGGCCAAGGAGGGAGAGAGGCCAGGAGGATGCCCAAGAGGCAGAGGGAAAATGAAGGGCCTGAGGAGTATTGAAGAGTGAGGGAAGGGCCAGAATGACCATCTCCTTACCCTGCTCTTGTAACTTTGCTTCTCAGGCCCTGGCCCTGGCCTCCAGACTCCTTTGGTGCCTGTCTTCCCCTGTCTCACATTCCTGTCCAGCCATTCCTTCCTGCAGTGCAGTGTGCCCCTAAGAGGACTCTGGGCCTGTGCTGGCAGGAGCCTGGTCAGGTACAGGGGCTTCTTACTGACTCTCTTTCTGAGATGTCATCAGCATTCCCACAGAGGCCCTGTGGCCTTCAGGTGTCCAAGAGGAGTTTTGCCCAGCTCGGGCCACCTTCCCTGAGTCAGAAACAGCCCCCTGACACCTCCTTGGAGGATCCTGGGGCCTGTCCCCTGGGATCACCACTAGCTGTGTTTCCCTTTCAGCCACACCCCCTCCCCCAGGAGGAGCAAGAGGTCCTGGCCATGAGGGGCCACCTCTGCTTCCTGCTGTAGGAGAGGGTGCACAGGCAGGTGGCTCCTTCCCCAGCCCTTTCCACTGGGATTGTGGCACCCTTCCCCCTCTCAGGCCCTCTGCCACTTTTTGCATCAACACATATCCATGCATTAAACAAGACATTCCATTAATTTCTTCATCATCATAACTTAAGCTGGGACATACCCTTTAAATATTCATTCAGCTATGAAAACTGGGCATTAAAATTTTAATAATGTCAAGCTCATTTGAACCAGGCTCCTTGGGGACGATTACGATACAATTAGAATAAATACGATGATTGAGCTGGTCGAAAGGCTTCACCTGTCCGGTCATGGCTGCCTGTGTAAGGAGAGGCCTGTGCTGGTGGAAAGACAGACTGACAGACAGGCCAGCTTCTTTCCTGACTCCTTCTCCCCTTCCTCCACCTCCCTCCTTGCCTCCTCTCTGTGCTCTCTGATGGGAACTAGACTTCACCTCTTCCTATAAGGTCCCTCTCCATGTCTGCTCCCCATGGGTCTCTGCAGGTCTCTGTCTCCTGGTCCCTGAGAACCAGGGTGCTGCCCCTCATCCCCCTCTGGGAAGATGGCTTTGATGAACAGTGCAACTTCCAGTTACTTTTTTCCTGGTCCTCCTGGTAAAACCTGGATTCTGCTCACTGGGCTTGTGTGAGTCATTTTCCTGCATATACTTGCATTCCCTTACTTTAAAAAGAGCTTCCAGAAGCTGGAATGAGCACCCCACCAGAGCAGAGCCAGTCTGGAGAGGGGTACCCCAGTGGTTCTCGAGTGCCCCACTGTGCTCTGCCACCAAAGAAAGGGATAGCACCTTTCTGTTGCAACCTTCTTCTGAGGCCTGGGTGGAGATTTGGGACTGAGCCTCTCTCCCTCCCTCACTTCCTGAATTCTGAGCTGGAGAAGGCCCCAGGGCATCCACTCCTGTACTCACCCTGCTTCCCTCTCCCTTGGGACAGCCCTCACTGCCCACAGGATACAGGATCCTTCCTAGGAGCTCAACCCTCCAGACCCAACCTCACAACTGAGCCTCCCTGCAGCATGAGTGCATGTACATGTAACCACACACGGAGGCCTGATTAGTGCGGTGTGACATCAGACATTCTAAAAGAATTCCCTTTGGCTGAGGGGAATTAAGATCAAAAGAGATGGTGGAGGAAATACTCTAGGGCAGTTCCCACTGCAGAGCAGACTCTCAATAGGATCAGCCTCCTGGGTTCCCCAATCTGTGGCAGAAATGCCTCAGGAAGTGGACCAGCAGAGCTAGGGAGGCCGGGATAGATGAGATGGCAGCTGAGGTTATTGTGGTGGCTCGGAGGGATGACCAGAGTACTCTCTGGTCAGCTGCTAAGCCCCTGGGTATAATTCCATAGTGTGCAAAGCTTAAAGCAGAGATTTCTGCTTTCTGTCTCCTTTTGGGATGTGTGAATACCTAGTGATACTTGCTCTGGGTTCAACAGAAGGGCCCACATCTTCCCCTGAGCCATGAAATCCGGAGACCTGGATTCTCATCTTGCCCGGGCTGTAGCCTTCATTGCAAGCTTAGCTTGGTCCTCTCAGGAGGGGCAGCTCTGCCCGCTCACTCGTGGATATGTGGATCTGGATCCTGCTCCTCACTCACCTCTGTTGTTTTGGGCATTTCCAGTTCTTATTCTCCCTGAGGACTCAGGCTTTTTGCCCTCTACCCACGTCCCCAGAACACATGAGAACCATGGAAACTAGGAAACAGCAGACAGGACATGTTGGAGCTCACTAGAGTGTCTGTGTCCTGACTCAAGCAGCATCACTATTCTGGCAAGAGAGATATAATTGGTAAGGTCCCTTATTCCAAGAGCAAGAAAATAGTGTCATTAAAATTACTGAAATATAATGCTCTTCCTTTCTTCTATGGTCTCTCTATTAGTCTTTTTTTTTTTAATTTGTTGTTTAATGTTGTTTTTTAAAACATTCTTTTAATTGTAGATGGACATAATATCTTTATTTTATTTATTTTTATATGGTGCTAAGGATCAAATCCAGTGCCTCACATATGTGAGGTAAGCGCTCAATCACTGAGCTACAAGCTACAACTCCAGCCCCTTAATGTTGTTTTAAGTAAAGAAAAATATAAATTATAAGTTATTAGTATGTATTTTACCATTCCTCTTTATTTTATGCAATGCCAGTTATTAAATGCCAATCCCAGAGCATGTACCTCCTATGCAGAATCACTGAAATTATACAAGTTGTATTTTGTGGTTGGCATCTAGAGGATGCCTTGAGTTGGTCCAAAGAGACAAACACAAGGCAGACTCAGGAAGGTTGAAAGAAAGGGTCTCCAGGCAAGGACAGGTCCCAAGAGATGTCTTCCTTAGGCATTGGGACTCTCATAGGCCCCTAGAGCCCCATCTGCAACCTAGGGACAGCTTGGGCCCAAGGACTGCCATGGGAGGTAGTGGGCCCTGGGAAGTCGAGGAAGACATCACCCCTTCCTATCAGCCCCTTGCCTTAAGCCAGAGTGGACAGACAATTCTTAATGGTACTATAAACTGCACCAGGGACAGGACAGGTATCTGGGTGGCAGGCATGGCCTGCTGTTACCTGATCCCAGTTGGCTGACCAGACATGCCACTGCTCTACAGCTAGGTCTACCGTTGGGTGACTGTGCCAGACCCTGACACCTCTACCCTGTGCCCAGGGCACTATTTGTTGGCACAGACAATACCACGATTGCAGGAGAGGCCCAGGAATAGGGGATTGACAGGTGGAAGGGGATAAATCTTGCATTAGCAAAAACTCCAAGCCCCTGTCCCATACTCCTCCAACCTGAAACTTCACTTACAAAATACAAGTTCAAAGATAAAATTTTAAGAATTTTAAGATGGTGATGACCAAGCAATAAAACCCCAAGTATGGGACCTTTCTGAGTGTGGGATTACTTAAAGATGTGCCTTTCAAAGATGAACGTGGGTGATTTTGAAAGGATCAGTTGAGAATTTTCAGCCATTGGCATCAAAGCCTGGCGATGTGGACACAACCCTGCCACTGTGGACAGAGAAGTGAACTCACAAATGTGCTCTGAGGGAACCCAGTGGGTGGTGTTCCAGATCATCCATCAGAACTTTGCCTGCATGGCACTTAAAAAATTACAACTGACAAATTAACTGATGACAAAATTATTTGTTTAAAGCCCCAGGAGAGCAGGGTCTGCTTCATGTGATCCTTGGATTCCCTGAGCTGCGCTTAGTAGGCTCTCAGCATGCTGTCGGAAAGAATGAGCCCCTGCCTGAGGGCTGTCTGTGTCCCCTAGCGAGCCAGGACCACGAGGGAATGGCAGAAGCGGTGCACATTATTTGCAGCTTGTTGTAAATATATTAGTGCTTTAATTACCTCCTTAATAAATCGCATATGTTTCTCTCCATAGAGAGGGGCTAGAGACTCAAGGAATCCTGTTGTTCTCGTAAAGTTCTGCCTCATAGACTCCCCCAGAGGTTATTGCAGAGTGGCACCTGGATGGTTCCCCTGCAAAGTCCAGACACTGAGGCCCACCTTACCAGGCCAGTTGGCAACAGCCCTCTTAGGATGCAAGAGGGCAGTCCCCCAAGGCAGTTGGAGCAGCTGCTCTGGTCCCCTTGCTGCTGGCCACCTCCTAGCCTCCCGCAAGTCTCTTTCCCCTCTTAGCCTTGCAATCTAAATTAGGTGTCCTTGCAAGCACCCCAATCTTTCCTTCATTGCCTTGTTGCAGTTTATGAACCACTGCAGTCCCAGATCCGTGGGTTTATTTGTTTAATGTCTGTCTCCACTCTGTGAGGGAAGGCCAGTGCCTCTTTTGTCCCTGATGTACACACAGAAGTCACCTAGCATTGGCACCTGGCACACAATGAGTGTTGAAGAAATACTGACCAATGCACAATCAAATCCTCCACCGGGCCCCACCACTATCCTTGTTTCCGCCTCCCTCTGCTGCGCCGTTGTGGCAGGAGTGCCCAAAGGCCAGAAGCAGGTCACCAGCCGGACAGTCTTATTTCCAGCCCAAAGGGAAAGGCTCTTAATCCTCCCTCCTCCAGCAAAGTGGTGTTGTTGTACCTTCGGATTAGGAAGGGTTTATTGAAGCGGCGATCATCGTTTAGAGAGACAGCCAGTGAGCACGGACCAGACAGAAGAACGGGGGTTATTGTTAAAATATGCAAATCCAGAGCCCATTGAAATGCAAACCCTCCAGATAAGATTTTTTTAATAAATCTGGCTTCTGCTCCCACTCCCAGCTTTGAGGAGGCCATCTGATGCTTGTCGGGTCAGGACACATCCAGCATGTAGGCCCTGTCTGCTCTTCACCCCTCTCCT
This sequence comes from Callospermophilus lateralis, assembly GCF_048772815.1. Taxonomy (NCBI): domain Eukaryota; kingdom Metazoa; phylum Chordata; class Mammalia; order Rodentia; family Sciuridae; genus Callospermophilus; species Callospermophilus lateralis. The sequence goes on along the minus strand of NC_135321.1, from coordinate 34,239,473 downwards.
CATTTGAGCTGTCCAGGGTGGGGCTGGTTGGTCATCCAAGACCTCCAGTCCATCCCTTGGGCAAAGCATGTGAGGTGGCCTCTGGGTCATACCCAGAGATGTCTCACCGCCTTTCCATGCTGGCTGCAAGGCCCCTGACTCCCACTCTTTATCCCTCATCTCCTTTCATATTTGCCTGTAGAGTGAGGGCCAAGGCTTCACTTCCTCTAGTTAGCTTTTTGTGATCAGGTCCACCCAATTACACTTGCCACTTCTTGAGTCATTGCCTCTGGACTCACTTTGGTCTGCTGCTGTCAAAAGTGGCTCTCAAGAGGATGAGGGAAGACCACCGTGAGGCAGCACAGTCTCCTCACTGTGTCAATAACATGGCTGTGGTCTAGCCCAGGGGTGGGTGTGCTGGCTTTGGGGCAGGACATGAGAAGTCAGGCCTGTGGTCACCTGGACAGGGCACAGGTGAACTATGGCAGGTGAGGTTATGAAGTCCTTCCCACACTCCAGATTAGCAATGACCACATGACAGGGCTTATGTCTGTCAGTCCTTCCTAAAACCTAAACTCGTGGGATCAGTGGGATATGGATGGAGAAGGGTACCCAGGGATAGGAATAACAGGAATAACCTAGAGGTGGAAGTTGAGGGAAGTTGCCCCAGGATGTGTAAACATTCGGGTGGAGGCCGAGGTGACCTGGTGTGGTAGTGCAGGGCCTGGGTTCCGCAGTGGGCAGCGCAGCCCCTGTTAATTTGAGGCAGGGACAATGTTCTACCACATTTAGAAAGAGGGAGGAGGCACTTGCAGGTGGAGCCAGGTCAAGGGGGACTGAGAAATGCCAGGCAAATTCTAGACCAAGAATGACAGTGATGTTTGGTACCTGGTGCAAGGTACCCCACCTGTGGGAAGACAAGTCCGTGGCCTGTGCAAAGAGGTTCTGCATAAATTGACTAAATATTCCCCAGTTTGACTTTTATTCTCGATTCCAAAGTGACTCATCTGCCCAACCCGAGCCTGGCCAAGAAATGTGGGGTGGGATGCAGCGTCCTCAGTCCAGGCAGCCCCCTCTGCAGCACACACATCCTTATTGGTCCCAGCCCCCACCAACAGGCCCAGGCAGTTGCTATGCAACAGGCTGCCCTGCTCAGCAACATCTAGGGGGCTGCAGCGGGCAGCCCTAGGGAGCCTATTTGTGGGCGGCCCAAGCTGCCCACGCTCCTTCCTTCTGTTCTCCTTCCTCTCTCTCCTCCTTCTCCAAGCCTCCCCCTCTCCTTGCTCTCGGAAACCTATGTTTACAGATTGCTTTCTCCTCACCCAAAGGGCTCACGTGAAGAGGGTGCCCCTTGGACTGGTCACAGGTTCCCTGAGAGTTCCAGTCCCAAGCCCACTGCTGCCAGAGAGAGGGACTGCCAGCTAGCTCTCAGTGTCCCTTGCCCTTTCCTTCCCTGCTGCAGTGGCAGGTATCTTTGTGGGTCAATGCTTCTCGGAGCCATGGCAGGTAAGGTGGAAGGTCACACACAGTGAGACACGGCCAAAAGAGACCTGATGGATCTGCACCCCGATGCAGCTGGGCTTACGTGCCCCTGTTTCCCAGTCAGGGCTCCGAGGCCCACATGGCCAATGGCAGCGGCTCTGTCTCTAAGTCCGTGTCCATCTTACCTCTCCCACCAACACACCAGGGCTGGGCTGGTGAGGGTGGGAGTATCCTTGTGGTCTTAATTAAGACCTGCTGCCGTGGAAACCAGCTAATTAGCCTGCACTGCTGGGCTGGGTCACTAACCCTCTTCAGGGTTGGGGTCTGTGATATTTGAAAAAGCAGCAGCAGATAGATGATTCTGGGTGAAACAAGGCCTGATTTAGTTGGGGGAGAGTGGGGAGTGGGGCAGTTCCTTAGCCCCTTACAGGCATGCCCTCCTGGGGCTGGGGGATTAAATGGGATAATTCAGGGAAAGCTCTTAGAGCTCAGGGAGTGACAGCTATTCTCTCCCTCCTCCCGTACCTTCTGCTCTCCCTGTCTCTTTCCCCTCTTCCTGCTTCTCCCCTTCCTCTCTCTTAGTATTTCTATTATATTGGAAGGAATGCTCAGAATCTGGGATCTGATTCTTTTTCCTTTCCATTCTTGAATCCCCTGGCTGTCTTAGATTCCACTGAAGGAAAAATACTGGACAGCCTCTGGGGACAAGCTGAGATTGGAGTGGGGAGACCAGGAGTGACTGAGAGGCAGGACTCACTCTGACACAGGGACTTTTGCCCCCATCGTCCTGCCAGCTCCCCCTGCTCTGTCCTCTCCACCTGATCCACCAGCACTGCATCCCGCTGTTCTGATGGGCCCGAATTCGTGTCTTCACCCATCCACCTACCTAGTGCTTGTGGAGGGTCTCTGCATGCCAGGCCTGTTGCATGATATCCCTCCAACCCAGGAGTTCTACCTTGTCTCCAGAAGATCCTTGGCCAGGTCTGTCCTTCCCAGACCCAGCAGTGCCCTGTGCATTCCCTGAATGCCCAACTGCATGGCCCTGCACTGTTAGGGACCAGCTACCCACTCACCTAAAAGTCCCTTCCTCATTCTGACCTAGGCTCTTTGATATTTGCTCACACCCCTATAGTGGTGGGGGTTGGTCTCCCTGCTACGTGTGTGTCCTGGATCCCATATGGCCAGCTCTGGTGATTAGGAAGGAGGTGTTGCCAGCCAGGGACCACCTCCTTCTCTATTCATCTCAGCTGCCCTGCACCAGAGCCCCATAGGACAAGTTGAACCCATCTTCCAGAGGCCATCCACAGTTTCCCAGTGGCTCTGCAGGCCCAAGATAGTGTGTGTTCGTCTACACCTGCTCACAGGCCTCCCTTAGTGAGTATATTCCTGGGTCCCACATCCCCAGCAAGGCTGTTCCTGAGGCTGCATACCCTGCTGCCAGACTGAGCCCTCTCCACAGCCAGGAATGGGGTCCTGAGCTCCCTGCTCCCAACCCAGACCCTCCTCCCTCACATGGCTCCTGGCCCTCTTCTGAGGCTGGGAGAGAGAGTCCCCAGGCATGTTAAAAGAAAAAACAAAGCCCACACCAAGTAAATGACAAATCTAGAGGAAATTGCTCTTAATCCCCACGCCACAGCCTGATGATGCCGGCCAAGCGCGAGCCTGAGTCATTCTAGAAATGGCACCGACATTTGCTTTTTGGAATTTGTTTTGTCTCTGGGCTTTAGATTTAATCATTCTCTCTCTCTCTCTCTCTCTCTCTCTCTCTCTCTCTCTCTCTTTCTCTTTCTCTCTCCTCCCCCTCCCTCCCTCTGCTCCCTTGCTCTCCTTTTTCTAATATGAGCCTGCACCACCAGCCCGTCCAAGTCTGTTTTCCTGGCATTAATTAACACAGCTCTCCAGCCTGCAACAGGCTAAATGATGAATCAGGTTAAATTCCAGACAACAGCCGCACACCGCCATCAATTAGCCATCTCCGGGGCAGCTTCATTAATAAGCATCGATCACAGCCCTCCTCCTGGAACATGCCAGGGTCTCCAGGTCACGGGCACTGCCTGTGAGTGTGTCAGGCATAGATGCAAGTGTGAGCTCATGTGCCTGAGGAGTGTGTGGTAAGGGGTCTATGGGTGAGGGCGTGTGCAAGCATGTGGGTGGGTGAGTGGGTGACTATGGGGGTGTTGGATGTGTGAGTGGGTGTGTCTGTGTGTGTGAGAGCAGTATGCATGGGTGCAGTGTGTGGCTAGGTGGGGGGTGTCTTGCACATATGTATAGCATGGATGTGCATGTTGGATGCATGGGTTGGGGGTGTGCATTCAGGTGCAGGCTGCTGGTACCCTCTCCTTGTCTCCACTGTGTCCTCTTCCAGTTCTTTTCCAAATTCCCTCTTCTCCCCTGTTCTGCCTCTGGCCAGATGCACTCAGGTCCTCCTGGTACCCTGAACACACGGATTTTGGCAGGTACCACTGGCCCCTTGCCATGTTCCCTTCCTCTCCCGCCTCAAAGATTCCACCCAACTCACACTCTTGTAGAGATAATTGCAAAATCCCACGGCCTTCCCTGCCCTCTCTCCCTGGTGTATTCACAGTGCCTCTTGGTCATTCTCCCTCGAATGACCTCCAGCCCAAAGTCTCTCCTGTGCCCCTGTGGTTCCCTGACTGTAGGGCCTTCCCAGGGGCCCAACTCACACTCTCCAATATCTCCTGCTTTTGGTGGGCTGGAACCAGCCCTCTTCCAGGAATTGCTGCTCTCTGCCTGGATTGTCCCAGATCCTGCTCTGTCCTACATGTTTGCAGGATGCTTCTGAACCTTGAGCAGCCCTGAGGCCTCAGCGACTCTCCCTGCCTACAGGATCAGACCCTTCTCCTGGGTTGGTGGCCACCCACTCCCTGGCTGTACTCACTGTCTGTCCCCTCTGCCCCTTGAGTCCTTGTTGGGGAAGGGCTTCCTCACCACATGGCAGATGCCTGCATCTCCCTCTTTCCTTCCCTTTATCACGTGGCTCCTAGCACTGCCTTCCCTCAATACGCACTGGTCTTGGGCCTGTAGCCACCAGCACCCCAGTGGGAATTGTGCATTTCCAAAAGGCAGCATCAGTGGGGGCAGTTGGGCACCCTCAGACTTGCAAGTGGGACAGTGCATCCCCAGATCCCTCGGGCCTATGCACATGTTCACGCAAGTGGGAACGGATGTGGCCTCCCTAGGCGGCCACTAGCAGATCATCTCCTTAAAGGTTAATTAGGAACCTGAAGCTGGACGGCATTGCACGGCGGTGACGGTGGATGCGGCGTCTCTCCAGGCCATTAAACACTAATTAGGTTTGGAAAGTCTATTGAGCTCCTGAGGTCTCGTCAAGGCAGGTGCTGGCCCTGGGGTGCCCTTTGAAATGCCAGCGCAATCACCCCAACCCCCAGCCAAGGCACTGGGTGGCCCTGTGACCCCAGGCTTTGGGCCGCCTCTTGCTTCATTTCTCTCCATCTTATTGTCTCTGCTGTGCCCTGGCTGTGCCCGTCCCTCCAGTGTCTGCTTGCTGCTCTTGGCACTTTGCCCTCAGGCTGGTGGTCTGTCTGTGTTCCGCCCCATGCTTCTTCTTGCTATGGCCTGTCCTGCTCTGGTGCACATGACCTCAGTCTGTGTCCTCAGTGGCTCAGAGGTGCTATTGAAAGTGCCCACTGAGACCCCAGGAGAAGGGTCTCAGTGCATTGGCCTTGGGGCCTGGGGGTTGGGACAGGAGGCTGAGAGTAGATGCAGAGCTGGCCTGAGCCTGTGTGGCTTCAACCAAGGAAGGGAGAAGAGAATGTGCTGGAGAGACTAGAAGACCCCGGCTCCACATTCTGAGCTCACACTCTCTCCTTGGACTTCCTCCATCTTCAGCCCAGCCAAAGGACCCACCCTGAGATGTCTGCCCTGAAGGTTCCCTGGGTAGAGCTCTGCCTCCCTGTCAGCTGTCAGCCTCTATTTCCTCTCCTGCCAGGCCTCTGTTTCCCAGAGCCTCATTTCAAAGGCTGCCACTGAATTTAGCAAGTGCCATCAGGAGGTAGCCACTCCCAAGGACATTCGTTCATCCAGCTGTCCACTGGATTGAACCCCAAAGTCTTTTGTTCTAAAAGTCTTTGGAGCCTTCCTGGGGACCCTTACAAGTGGCTTCTCAGTTTCTGGGCTCCCCCATTGCACAGGTGGGCAGTGTCCTCAGCTGGAGGACATCTTCAGAAATCACCTCTCCATCACTCACTCTCCCTTGATTCTAGCATGAATGACTTGTCACAGAGTGGAAGGGTCTGCCAATCAGTGACGGAGCAAGTTGATGTCCAAATATACCAGGGAGGAAGACCCCAGGGTCTCCCATGCCATAATGCAGGGTACTGAATTCTTGGCTTAGTTCTAAAAAAGCTGTGAAACAGAAATAATTTTAGTTCCAGTACTCTTCATGATGCCTGGCTGTGCTCTACTCTGACTTGCCCTATGTTAGCCACACACATTATCTGAAAAACCACCCCTGGTCACCATTGCTATTGTCACCACCTATCATCACCATTACCATTGTTGCTTCCATCACTACCATCACTATCACCACTACCACTGTCACCATGAACACCATCACTGTCACCACCAACACAGTTTATAACCTGCAAGAGATATGGCTTAACTCAAAGGGGTATCACTATTGTCAGAATTGTGGATGCTGGTGTGGGTAGGGGGACTGATCTGGGTAGGGTGGAGCCTTCCTGGGGCCCCTTACACCTGTGGCATGGCAGCCACCTACGAACTTTGTGTTAGGCTGGACCCCAGGCCACGTGATATGGTAGGAACAGTATGACTAGTTTGGCCATGACTAGTTTTGACCTTAACTTAGTCACCAAGACTCTCTGTGTTTCATATAGGATAGGTATTAAATATCATCTGTGCATGGAATACTGCATACGTGGCATATGTTAAGTGTACCTGAGTGGCAGGCCACTCCCCTCTTGCTAGGCTTGTGAGTGGCAGACCGCTCACCCAGTAGGCACAGCCCTGGGTGTAGGACTACGTGTTGCAGTCACAGCGCTTGCTCCTCAGCCGCTCCACGGCCCGCTCCTCGATTGGTTGCTCAAGGACAGTTGGCAAAGAATTGTATTGTTGGCTGCCTATAATCTGCTTAGCAACTGCCCCAATATATATACATGGAACTACGCAATAAAATTAGACCTGCTTTCACCTTGGTCTCCGGAGGTCTTGAATTGTGACTCCACAGCCACACTCTCCTCTGTCCTGTTCCATGGACCTACTCGCTGAGGAGAGCACACCCACGCAATCATCTGAGTTCAAAGGGTAGTTTTGAGAGTCCAAGCCGCATGGACCAAGACACCAATGCAAAGCCCAAGCCCGGCTCCATATTTGCCTTCCTCTTTGGACAGTGGCTGCACCTCACTGCCCCTGAAAAAGGTTGGAAATGTCCATCATTTGGAACCTTCCATTACCCTAGTCCCAGTCCCTAGGGTCCCCAACCTCCTGTGACAGGCAAGGCTGAATTGGGCCTGTGTGGGCCACAGGAGGCACAGCCCAATTTTATAAGCACAAAGTATTATGATTGCATTGATTTCCATCATAAATCACATTTCCTATCTCCTGCCTCTCTCTCCCGCGCCCCAAGTTAAGCCTTGGTATTTTCTTTAGCTGCTGCCACTGCTGAGCCTGGAGATGATATTAGGATAATGATGATAAATTTTACCCTGATGCCAAGCCTCTCTCTGGTGGGGAGGGGGAGTGTTTGTCCCCCAAACGGATCTTTTGGCTGGGAAGTGAGAACTTCCTGGGGAACAGAAGGAGGGAGAGTGCTCACCTGAGCTCGGTTTGCGGATGCACATGCAGAGAAACAAGAGCGTGTTTGTGTGAGCACTCATGTGTGCCCGTGCCTGTTGTTGTGTGTGTGAAAAGGCCTGGACCAACTTCTTTCTAGGACATCTTGTGTGTGGACATGGGGTCATGGCCTTGCCAGAGGGAGCAGGGGCAAGGGCAAGGGGTCAAGGGAACAAGGGCAAGGGCAAGGGTAACTGTCCAAAGCCCCAGGATTGCCAGTGACTTGGTATCTGTGAGTCCCCCATCTCCCCATACAGTGCCTCCCGCATGCTGTCATGTGCTAACCTGTTTAGCCCTGCTTTGTCAGGCCCTTTCCTGCTCAAGAACCTTCAATGACTCCCTTTCATGAAGTTGAGATGGGGTCTCTCCATCTTCCTGACTCCCACCGTGATGCCCAGGCTACTGTTGCATGCTGGGTGTTGGCACGGTTTCCCTACAAACCCCAGTCTCACGAATTCGTCCTAAAGTGCAGTCAACACCAAACCTGGGCACCCATCCTGACCTCAGAAACACATCTGCAGGAGGCTGGAGCCAGTTTATGGTGCTCTGAGCTCTTGGCTTGCACCTTTGCCAGCTGGGCTGGGTTCTTTGCCCACTGAGCTGGAGTGTCTCAAGTTGGTGACAAAGACATCAGGGTCCCAGGTACAGAATTATAGTGACTCTCACAGGGATCTGGGCTGGGACCTTGGAGCCTGGAGAGCTCACAGGTTCTCTGAATTGAGGGCCAGCCTTAGGGAAGAGAGAGTGCTCAGTGGGGACATGGTCTTGTGGCTGACTCTTTATTCATTTACTAACTCATTCATTCATTCATTTATCCTCTTAACAAGTATTCCTGTGCCGAGTCTCCCAGCACCCAGGCCTGAGGGCAGCCCCTGTGGCCAGTGCCTTGTCTGCTTCTGTTCCAGGCTCTGCAGTGGCAGCAGATGGATGGAGACCTTTGGGGTCTCCTGGATTTTTTTTTCAGACAGCCAAACTAAACAAATCTTATTGTTGCTCAGGATATTCATGCTGAAGGGGAGGATAGTGACTGTGAGTCACAGACTCAGAGAAGACGAAAGAGTTCTATTTCCATGACTTATAAGACACTGGCAAAACCCTAACAGTACCCTCCAGGGCTCCCACAGCCTCTGCTTGAATGCCTCCAGTGCTGGGAAGCTCACTGCCCCCGCGAGTCTCTATTAGAAATGCTTCTACTAATACTAAGCTAAAGTCGGAGCCAATGGGAAATGTCCAACTTCTCTTCTTCAGGACAACAGGTGGCAGGCAAAAACTCCATCATTGAGACCTTCTCAGGGGCTTCACAGGGCACATAGAAGGGAAGCTAAGCTTTGGCAGGGGTTTGGCTGTAACCTGCAGGCGACAGATCCGTCCGGGTTTGGATCACTAGAGTCTGTGGATGTGCCTGGGTGTGTTCTGGAAGGGTTGACAGGGGAGCAGGCTGGGTTCTGATCTGGGAAATTAGTAGCCATCCTGTAGCATGCTCACACAGAAGTATGGCCATTTGGACAGAGTCTGTTCTTTTTAAAGGAGGTCCTTGGAAGCCTCCTTACATGAGGAGGGTTGAGGAGAGGGAGTCACTCTCTGAGCAGGGTTGGGGCATTGCACTGTCTCCAAAGGGCTGGTAGGTGGAAAGTGGGAGGTGTCGGGGTTTTGCACCTGGCTCCGTGGGACAGGACTTGGCAATGTCTTGTAAGTAAGTAGACTCATTCAAGGCTCTGACAGGCCACCTTGAAGCTTGGAGAGTGTCCTCTGTCCTGTGGCCAGGCTCCATCCAGCAGAGCCTGCAGCCTGCCTTCTGGCATGTTCTAGAGGGGATGCCGTGTGGTGTGAAGTTGGGACCAAGGATCACTTAGGTTCTTTCTAACTCTGTGATTGCATGGTGATAAAAAATAGTGCCCCTAGGAGCAGAGAAAGTGGAGGTCTTGGTTGCTACCCTGCCCCTTCCTGGCTGTGCCTCCTTAAACTGGTTATTTGACTCTGCTGAGCCTCAGCTCCTTTATATATGAAAAAGGAAACTATAAATCCTACAACTAATGGTTACTGAGAGTACTAAATGAGATATTCACATAAAGCTGCTTATAGCAGGCATTTATCTCTCTAAGGCTCTCTGATGCCACTGGGCTTGAGATTCAATTCCTCCAGGAAGTCTGCCATGATTAATCAATCTGTGTCTCTGCTAGGACTTGCACATCCTCCTTGTTTGTGATCTATACATAAATGGGTGTCTGAAGGCTTCATTGTCTGTGGGACTCAGCATGGTGTGGTGTGCTTGTGTTTAAGTCCCAGTTTCCTCTCAGAAGGAAGAAAGAGATGGGGCTCACTCAGCTGAGCAGGAGTAGAGCATCACACTATCTCCAAGGTGTTGGAAAGCGGAAGGTTGAAGGCAGAGAAAGTTCATCCTAGGTACCACCCCCAGCCCCTTTCCTCCTCCAGGATACCTCTATCTGGCCTGAGCCATCCCTAGCAATTTTGTTCTGGGAGAGCTATAGCCATTTTGCCTCCATATAAGAATTTAGATTGAAGAAAAATAACACTAGTTCACCCACAAGTGCGAACACAAACACACACACACACACACACACACACACACACACACACACAGTAGCCTCTCCACCTCCTCTGGAGGTTTCCTGCTCCCTGCGAGCAGTCCTGAGGGTGAAAGATAGTAAGCAACCTTCTCTGAGCAGAATCAGCCTGGAGAACCCCCAGGTCAGAAAACCTGAGAGCATGGGGTCAGAGCGAGTGATCCATGTTGTGTTTTCTATTGTTGCAGGCCTAGTGGGGAAGAGTCCCTGGCTCACAGGGCAGGGCAGCTCTCTGGGAGACAGGGATAACAGGAGTGGGAAGTGGGCATCTGCCCTGCCACAGTCTCTGCAACTGCACCCACCCCAGACTGGAGTTAGGGTTTCAGTTCTGCTCAGGAAGCACAGGCCAAAGTCCAGGCAGAGCCGGGGGTCCAGTTGTCCTGAGGAAGAAAAGTTGGGCCTTTCCTATTGGTTCAGACTCTAGCTTGGTATCAGTGGAAGTGCTTCTAATAGAGTCCAGCCAGAGTGGTTGCAGACCTGGGATCCCTGCAACCAGTCCTAGTATGTGACCTTGAACCTCAGAGCCTTCTTCTGGGAAATAATGGAGGGTGGTGAAAATAATAACTAATGTTGAGCTAATGTATACCAGGATGTGTAGGGAACCACATGGGACAAAACCAAAAACGTGAGAATGTTGAATTTACCAGTTCTAGGAGTGCAAGGAAGCCCGTGGGTTCTGACATGGGAGAGCACACTATGTGAGTAGCTCCAGCATGTCGTCCCTGGTGGTCTCCATGGATGTGGTGTCACTGGGAGGATGCACACGGGTGGGGATTGCCTGATGAACACCCCAGTTCTTACACTGAAGAGGAGGACCTGAAACATGGGCACATTTCCACATGGGAGCCTGAAACCAGGTGTACATTGTGACCTCAGGAGGAAATAGACCCAGGCTGAAAATAGGCCCGTCGATAGGGATATGCAGAAGATGCTGGCTGTGGTTACACTCATGCTATACTAAAAACAGTGTTTTTAATCCTTGTGTCCTACATTTTCATTTGGTGAGAAGGAGAAAAAAAGTGTGAATGGGTAAGACTGAATCTGTGTCCATGTGTACCTGCTGGAGGGCAGTTCTGTTGTGAGGCCCTTTGTGTGGGCCCTTATGTCATGGCTGGGTATTGATGTGTGTGTGTGTGTGTGTGTGTGTGTGTAGATGGGGAGCAATAGGGAGGATGATGCCACTTCTGTGCCAAGAAGGCACCAAGAAACTGAAAAACATAGGGAGCGCAGTATTCCATATAACCACCAGGTGGCGCCCAGGTGCAGTCTAAGGGCTGGTAACCGTTCGTTGGCTGGGCTGGGCTGGGCTTTGTTTCACCTCCCCAGCCTTCCCGTGGCTGGGTGTGGGAGCTAGTGTATGTCATCTGCAGAAAAGGAACTACCTGACTGAAGGCTGGGCACCAGTGCGTATACTTGAGGTGACCAGTCTGTGCCTGTTGCCTTCTCCTTGCGGTGACCACCTGGTTGCCTGGATGCTGCTCAGGCTCCATGCCCTGTAAAATCCAGTTCTCCAGGACACCAGTGTGGGTGAGATGGAACTCATCCTGCCCCTCCACTTCCAAACCTCCACCTTTCACTTCTGCCAGTCTGCCTGCCCACCTCTGCTCCTCCTCACCCAGCTCACTTCCTTCTTGATGCCCACGCTTCCCCTGGCCCAGAGTGATCTCTTTTTGAACAAATTCTGACCCATTCTTCAGAGACTTCTATCAAAGAGCCTCCCGATCCAGGAAGCCCACTGGATCTCCCAGGATCAATCCTTGTCCCCCATTTTTTTCCTTCTCTGACCACCTCTTCCCTGGACTGTTGAATCCACACTCCAGCAACCGTCTGCTCAGTTGATTCATTCATGAGTCTTCCTGGAGAGTTTGAGTCCTGCCGGGCAGGATGGAGCCTGGCACAGGACTGGGTACCCAGAGTAAGTGCCAGGTAAAAGCCTGGCCATTGAAGAGCACATTTCCAACTTGTCTGCCCTTCAGGGTCCCAGGGGGCCAGTGCCAGAGGACAAGTGACTTCCTGAAGAATCAGTAAGCTACGGCAGAGCACTGGGATGCTGTGGGGCAGAGGAAAGGAACCAGGGAGAAAGAGGCAATGCAGAGCACAGTGGCTCCCTAGGGCTATTTTTAAGACCCACCTGCTTTTTGAGGCAGGTATAGAAAGGTGGCACTATACCTTGGATATAGCAGGAGGAACTTCAGGTAGACTCTGGAAGAACTGGTTCTCGCTAATGCCAGGAAAGGTTCCAGTGTGAGCCATGAAAGCTTGTTCTCTTAGAGTTAAAAGGAGCCACCAACACTGTGCACACGTGCACAGCTTTCTGCACTCTTCATTGTACCTTGCTATCTGTGGACTAACCCTACCTTACACATTGGCAAAGGGCTTTCAGAGGCACGCAGATGTTTGTGAACCTGAGGACAGGCTGTCACCATGCCTGTTTGACAGATGAGGGAAACGTGGTTCCAGAGGCAGGGAATGCGCCCCTGTGGCAGTCCTGCTAGTAGCCTTCAGGATTTGTTCCCCTAGGAATGTATGCAGAAACCTTCACCATTTTTTGGAGACTCTCTGTAGGGGGTGTGCCCTCCCCGACCCCATTGGAGCCCTAGCCCCAAATTCTACTCTAACTGCTGGAACCTTCTTCCTGCCTTTAAAAAACAAAGTTAATAAGTTATTTATCTTTTTTTTAACTTGAGTGTGTGTGTTTGTGTGTTTGTGTGTGTGTGTGTGTGTGTGTGTGTGTGTGTGTGGTGTGCTGGGGCCTCACACATACCAGGCATATACTCTATACCAAGTCACGTCTCCAGCCCTCCCCCCCCACCCCATCCTATTGTTCAGAGCTTACACAAACCAGTTTGCAGGCTGTAGGAGGATTGGGGAGGGTAGAACTGTAGAGAGTGGAGTTTGATTAACGCACCCCTAGGCTAAGCCAGGTGTCTTCCTCTTGGCAGGGGCAGCCCCACCACCTCCTCATTCACCAAATGCAAACTGCAAAACAGCAAGGTTGCCTCTGTCTTGACTTAATTGTTCTACAGAGGACCCTAAATGGGAGAGAGCTGAGAAAATAGAATGGAGGCGTAAGAGTGAGATGAAGTGGAGTGGGGACAGGATGGGACAGGGACAGAATGAGAGGGCAGGCAAGGCAGAGAGGCCAGGGAGCCCTAGAGCAGAACAAAGGGAGGAACCAGAAGCATTTGGAGGGCAAGACAAGGCAGCCTGAAGTCCACCAGGCTGCAGCTCACCTCTGCGTGGAAGGGGCGGGCAGTGAGGTTCCTTGGGGAGGAGCCACACAGCCTGGAAGAGCCCCGTGCAGCAACCAGATGGCAGTCAATGACCATTATTAAGACTTAGGATTGGGTGGGGCAGGCTTTATTGCCCTATGAGCTCTGGTCTGGGGAATCCAGGGGGGGCTCCCTTGGGAGTGGCTGAAACCAGGAAGAAACTGCAGGGTGGGACTCCTGCAAGCAAGACCCAGACAGGTGTCCTGCCGCTCCCAGCTGCAGAGAGAATTGAAACAGGTCCTAGGAAAGATGGGGACTCCTGAGATGCAAATGCAGGCACCCCCACCCCCCTTGAGGCTGAGGTCTCTAGCCGCCCAGCCTGTTCTCCACCCTCCAGGCTCACTGCCTCTGCTGGGACTTGCGCATCTCTTGGTGGCCCATCCACTTGTTTGCAGCACAGAGGTGGCTGAAGGGGGCTCTGCCACTCCCAGTGTGCACCTGGCCCAGGACGCCCCTGGAGTTCTGTCCCAGTTCTTAGAATGGCAGCTGGGTAGGTTACACATGTTTAATTACTAGTAATTAAAAACCGAATTGCTCCAAATGGCTCCTTTCTAGGGAGAGCCATGCTGTGCCTGTCCCCCTGGTCTGCCATGAATGCCACCTCTGGGGCATGGAACAGCGGCCATCCCACAGTCCTAGGGTGGTAGGGATGAAGGGTTCCTCTCCACTCAGGAACTGTGCCTGCCCCACCACCTCCAATCCGCCACCCCTGCAGCCACTGTCACAGCATTAGAGCATCACCCGTGGAAGGAGGCTCAAGTCCCCTTCTCCAGGTCCCCCTGGGAGGTGATATACTCAGAACAAGGTAGGCCAGAGGGGGGAATCCAGGGAAAACAGGGCTCTAGACCCCTAGAGAAGAAGCAAGGAATGAACCTAAAGTAGGACATAGCTATGACGGACTTGCCAACTTCATAGCTGGCGCTCTGGAATTAACTTGTTTTCGTCATCAAATGACTGAGGTTTAGTGCGTACCTATTATGTACCAGGTCTCAATGACCCTTTCCTGATGGACCATCCAATCCAGGCAGGAGGCAACCATGTGTATGCTAACAAACGCTGTATGAATCATGACCAATTCAGGAGGGCTGCCGGATGGACAGTTGGAAACAGCATCTCTGAGGACAGATGAGGACAGGGAGCTGGTGGCGGGTAGTTTTGGACAATGCGAGATGCTAGTGTGAAGGTTGGGAGGGGGAGCGGACAGAGCCTGGCAGGGGTGAGGAAGCTGGGGCAGCTGTGGGGACAGAAGTGGCCACTGCTACTGCCCGGCTAGGGAAATCCGAGTTCCCACAGCACTGTTGAAGGAGAGGGTCCCTCACCTGAGCCATGGAGAACAGAGTGACGGAGATGGGGTAGATAGGACGCTCGTGCTAAGGCTGTGAAGGCCACTAGGGGTGGGTTTGAGATAACTCCCAGCCCCCCATCTCCCATGTGGAGATGGAGGCTCCAGGAACTGCTCATGGCAGGTGAGGGAGGGTCCCAGGCTTATAAAGGTGAAGTCAGAGGACGCAGTGCTGACCCCCGTGAGACTTCAGGGGGTACTGGGGGCGGGGCGTGTGGAGTCTAGGGTAACATTGCTGGGAAGATGAGTAGGAGCCCAGAGCATGAGGGAGAGCATCAGACTCCAGGATCTCCCTGTCACCCTCCTCCCTGGCCAGGTGGGTTTGTGACAGTGGTCACACAGGAGAGATTTATCTGTGGCCCTCATCTGGAAGATGCTGCTGTGCTCATCAATCAGGGGAAACGCTAGGCCAATTATTCACTGATTAATAAGGAGGTCGCCAACCATCCCTCGCCCCTGTGCTGGACTCTCCCAGTGTCTGCTTCTACCCTGGAAAGGGTCCCAGAAAGGACCCTGCCTCTTGGCCCCTGAGGCCCCTTGCTTGGCCCTCACCTGCATATGGTCTGCAGGCAGCCTGCACACCCTCGGCCTGCCCCATCTTTTGCTTCCCTCCCTCCTGAGCACCAATCTGAGGGGAGTCCAGCCAGCCCTGCACCTGCCCGGGGCACCCTGGCAGGAGGAACCCAGAGCTGCTGAGGACTGGGTGCATCTGCACATGTGTGCCCGAGCTGCAACTGGTGGGAAGCCCAGTGGAGGGAGGGGAAAGGCAGGAAGCAGGAAGCGGATAACTACTGTGGCCTGGCCTTCAGGGACAGGGGTCAGCTGGATGTTCTTGGACTAAGGCTCAATTAGAGATGAGCCCCCTCCCCCCCCACACCAGGTTCCCTTTGTTCTTTAAGCTGATTTCAAAATGTTCCTGGCTGTGAAGGAGCCAATGAGATGGCACAGCCCCGATCCTTCAGAGAGACTGAGAGGGCATGGGTGGGTGGGCCTAGCAGCCGAGGTCAGCCTGGCTGTTCCTCCCCAGGTTTGGTCTCCAGGGCTCCTGCCTGTGTCCTGGATGCTATCTCCCTGTGCCTGCTTCTTCCCTTTCTCTTCTCTCTTGCTCCCCTTTCTCTCTCCTTCTCTAAACAGTCTTTTGGAAGGAGCCCAGAAATCAGCTACATTTGACCCCTTTAAGGCTCAGATTGCTTATCTGCTAAGTGGGCACAGCACCTTTCACCCACGCAGCGAAGCTCAAGAGATACAGACCCCATGCCAGCCTCCCGAACACCATCCTGGGCCCTCACTCCCAGATCACCTGGCGTCTTTGATTCTTTCTTTCCTTATCCCTTATCCCTGCCGCAGAGCCATGCCCATGCTGGGTCCCGTCCTGCCCACGTGACTGCACAAGCTCCAAACCACTTGCTCTGCAATCCCCCTTTTCCATCTTCCTGGATTTGCAGCTCAAGGGATAGGATTAGAGTCTTCAAAAGTCTTCTTGGCAAAATTCCTTCCTTCTGATCTTGGTCTTTGTGGGGTCTTTCAGCCTACGAAACCATCAAGGTTCAATCTGGTGGCTCCCCCTCCTCATTTCTTTCCCAGCCTTCTTTTCCTTTGGGAGGCAGAGCCTCCCCTCTGCCTCTGAAGGTCAGGAGAGCAGTCAGTGAGGGCTACCCTGGGAGAGCTCAGAGAGACACTGTCCCAAAGGCAAGTGGGAACCGGGAGGGGACCCTCCTGCACATGGCCTGGGGTCTGCGAGAGGCTGCCAGCTGATGGAAATGGCCCCTGACAGCACCTGCCTTGCTGACCAATGCCTCTCTCCCCAGGTGGAACCCGCCAGGCAGGAATGAAGTGGGAAGTGTGACCAAGAGACGTGAAAAGAGCCCTGGGAGAAGACCACCGTGCCACTGCCAGGTCACCAGAAGCAGAAAATGCTGGCACAATGTAACTCATACTTCATGAAAACAAAGTCAGAAATCTCTGAGATGAGGGGGCACTTTCTGTATTGCTCCCAGTTTCCTGAAGTAGGTTCTGTCCTCTGAACCTGAACCTGAATCAAGCATAGAGGGCCTCCTCTGGGGCAACTGTATGGGATCAGAAAGAAGTGGTTGGAGGTGGTTGGAGAAACCTGAGTTTCCTCATCTACTTCAGACGGCCTGAGGGGCCCATCATGGCTGGGTCCTTGGCGGGTTTATGGAGGAATGGAGGAAATGAGAGGATAATTTGAGATGACCAAAAGGTGGGTTTAAAGTAAAGCAGGAGGGATTGCAGTTGGTCTAAGGAAGAACTTTTTTGTTGTTTTAATTTGGAAGGCAATGGAAAGATGTACTCATTACTCCACAAGTGCTAACTGAGTGTGAATGATGGACCAACCACTGTGCTAAACACGCATCTGGCACAAGACACAGGGCCCAACTATAAACCAATAATGCAGGCAGGTGAACTGAGACTCAGGCAGCTGTTCGGGCCAGACCCATGAGAAGCACAAAGCAGTGAGTGACTTAGGACTTTCTTTGGGGCTCCTGGTGTAGTTGATTCCTGAAGGCTGCCTGGAGCACAGGCTGAGAGGGGCTTTGGGCAGTGGGACAGCTGGTGCAGAGGCTCAGAGGCAGAGAACCCTGTGGAGAGAAGAGTGGAGGCTTGAGGTGCTGCACAGAGGGAGGGGTGCTGGAAAGTCTCAGGGACAAGAGACAGAGCAGGAGAAGCAAGCAGGGATCAGGCCGCGGTGGCTGGTTGTGAAGCCTAGGGATGGCTCTTTAGTGCGGTCACTGATACATATGTGACATTACCACATCACTGGATTTGCTCTTTGGAGGACAACTCTGGCAGCCTCCACAAGGAGAGGGAGTGGCCACAGAGATCCTGAAGTCAGGACAGGACAGTGGAATTTAGGAGAGGGACATGGGACAGAACTAGGAGATTTAGTGCCCCGTTAGGCAGATGAGGGACCCTTCACATTGATGGACAGGCATTCAAAGGGGACAGAAACCTTGTCCCCACCCTGACAAATGCACAACACTGAGAACAGACAGCCTGCAGCCACACAGCTCATGAGGCAAAGACCAAGACGATCCACACAAATATGGCTGGACTATTCTTGGGAACTCTCTCCCAGGAAGAGAAAGAGGCAAAGATTTTGTTCAGGAACTTTTTGAAACCCATGTTTCAAAACAATCAACTGCTCAAGCTCCCTTTCTCAGGACAACAGGTCACTCATCTGGGTACACCTGCCGGACTGTGAGGTTGTCTACTACCTTCAGCTGCTCAAATTCCCCTTCCTGCTGTGCCCACCTGTCCTAAACCATCATGTCATAAACCCTGTTCAATCCCAATCAGGATCCAGCTTCCATCAACCTTAGAGACACCTCCCCTTAGACACATCTCCCAACCTTAGAGACACCTCCCCTTTTGAGACTTCATGAAGACCACCAAGGTGGTGCACTCCTACTAAGGCAGACAATGAACTTGACTGCTTGATCAAGCCGAAATCAGTCTTTTAAGGATTCCTTTATCTCTCAGAGTCTAGAAGCCTTCAGATATCTGATCCTGGGACTGTAGGTTTCTCTTACACACAGCCCTAGGTTTCTGGGATTCCTAGTGCCAAGTTTCATGAAGCCCTGAGGGTCACCAAGGGGAAGGGGCACAATTTAGGACCCCATAGCAGTAGCAACAGTAGGTCAAGATCTGACCTGGCCCCATCTTTGATCTCTGGGGAGCCCCCACCCAGAAATCCTCTCCCTTCATCTTCAAGGTGACCCAAGTCTCCCTGTCGGTCACACTCTTACCCACTACCCCCCTTCTTCTTTCTGGGTTTTATTTTTGGCCAGGTAATTAGCATAGCTCTTCTCATTAATATTATATTTAAAAAAGAAAAGGTGCTGGTGGGGGAGAGGGGGCTGGGAGGGAGGGGCTTGCACATGCCAGTAATTGTCTTGACAGCCGGAGATCCTGGTGCAATGACAGTCTACTTTAAGTGGCCCAATTAGCATAAGAAACGGCTCACCAAAAGTTCTGAAGGCATCGTGTTGATTAATGCAATTTATCTTGCAAACCAGCAGCAGACAGCTGAATCGCTGCTAATGATTATTATATACATTTATACACATTATGTACATGCGGCCTCCTCTCCAAGAAAGGATGCCTCTCCCCTCTCCTCTTGCCTGTGCCCTCAGGCCCACTGGCCCAAAATATCCTGGGAGGACTCCAGCAGCCCTGAGCCTCCAGCTCAGGTTTCTAATTGGTTACATGTGTCCTCAGTTCCAATTTCCTGGTTGCCCACTGTGGGTTGTCTTTGATATGAGGGGCTGGTTTTACCCTGATATTGAGCCAGCATCTATCTAGAAGCAAAGCTTTCAAAAACAATTTCCACTTCTCAGGGGAAGCAGCTCTGGACAACCACTGGAGTGGCCAGCAGAGGAAGTTCAGATGGCAAAGACTGGATCTGCAAGGAAATTCTACAGGCTCAGTACACAGCTTGGTTTGCAGAGGCCTGTGCAGTGCGGGGCTGGCGGCCGCCTCCTGGTTGTTCTGGAAGCCGTGAACTGTTACCCTGGGTGCTGCAAAAGCAGGAGCCTAGCCTATGGCTTTGTAAGTATCTCTCCTGGTCAAGGCCAGGATGAGGACCCTAAAGCAAGCCACCAAGCAAGGTGACCATGAAGGATGCCACTTCACCTCATGATGTCCCAAGAGTTTACACACACCTTCCTATCCATTCTCAGGGTCACCTCCACCCCATTCTGCAGAAAAGAAGTGTGCTGGTCAGGAGCTCAGGCAGCCGGACCCAGAGCCAGTGCTGCCTTAATCCACACCTCAGGAGCCAAGCACAAGTCAGAGTCCAGAAGTTGGCATCAGAGGCTGGAAGAGCAGGGCACTGACAGATCAAGAAACTGCCTCTTGAGGTGGGTCGGGAGGCTCAGGTAGGAAAGGCTCCAGGGAGGAGGCACCTGGGAATCCCAGAAAACACAGGGCCAAGACACAGGAGTGGGACTGGGCAGAAGGATGCCTGGCCATTGCCCTGGTGTGGAATGAGGCCTAACCATCTGAGAACCCAGCCATTGTCGCAGAGACTGGGGTGACAAGAAGGAATAAGGTAGGATCTTTTTGAGGGGTTAAGGGATGAGGGGTGAGCTTGATTGACATAAGACTTCACAGAGTAAAACTCTGGAGTGAAGCCAGATTGAGCAATCCCTGGGGATGGGAGTGGAGGGATTTGGGTGGCCCCTGAAGGATTGAGGTAACTGGATGGTGTAAGGAGGAGTGTGGAGGGTGGGGGAGGGGGGATGCAGGGTGTGGAGCTGGCAGGGCCAGTTGGGGCTTGGGGGCAGCTGACAGTTAAGGCGCAGGAGGGACTGGGAGCCATCCAAGGGGACACGAAGTGCGATGGCTGTGGTGCTGTTGCCAGCGTTAAGGACTTCCAGAGCAGGGAGAAGGTGGACAGATGAGGAGGAGGAGATGAAGAGTTTGCTTTTGACTGCTCGGACTTCAGGTAGAAATGTCATGTGGCCCAGTGGGGTGGTAGGGACTGGCTCTTAGTAGGGGGGTCAGAGACACAGGTGAGAGTTTGTAGTTTTTTCCCTCAGGCTAAGATGCGAGGGGAGGAGCTGACCCCTGATGAGCACTGCTACGTTCTAGGCAGTGTGCCAGGAGGCGATTTCCCCTTCCCAACAGCTGTGCCAGGAAGTACTATTATCCCCATCTCACAGAAGGACGAACAGTCCTGGTGAATGACGTACCAAGGTCACAGAGAGTGACAGAGAGCTTAGCCTTGCCTGAAGCTGCCTGACCTCCATGCTTGCCCTGGAGACTGAGGCACTAAGAATGAAGTACACACACAGCAGATCATGGGTCCTGCTGGGGGTGCAGAGGGCCTGGGCACACACCCTGACCAGGGCGCCTGGGAGAACAGAAAGACACCTGTGGGTATGCGGTTAGGATGGTTCTCCTGTGGGCCCATGCTCAGCTCCATATGGATTAAACTGGAAAACATTTTGTTCCCTTTGGGTAGGGAACACATATTCTCTCAGCAAACCCCTGTGCATTTAGGGCCAGGGTCTAAATTAGAGACCCTCAATAGAGACCTTCAGGGACAGGATGGTCCCATTCTGGCTCCTGCTCCCTTGATTTCTCACCCTGAGGCCCTGTGAGGTTCACTGCAGAGGCCCAGGACAGGGACCAGGAGGGAAACAGCCCCATGGGCCTCCCACCAGACCTTCTGCCCAGCCTCCCATCCCCAGGGTCCCTGGTGAAGGTCTGTGAAGCTGTTAAGTGCCTGCCCTGTGGCTCAGAGCATTTTGGTCATTCTGGTTTCGGTAGGAAGCAGGAAAATAGCATTCAGGCCCCAATGAGGCCTCAACCTGTGGAGACATATGTTCTGATAAGGAGGAAGCCTTTGTTTCTCTACAAGGTTCTTTGGGGTTAAAAGTGTGTCACATGTGTGCTCCTGTATTTGTGTGTGCATGTGTGTATTGCATATAGATGTGTGTACACGTGTACGCAAATGTGTATTTGCACTCCTGTACCTGGGTGTGTGTGTGTGTGCATGTACATGCATGGAAATTTTTTTGTTGTTATCAGGGATTGAACTCAGGGCACTCGACCACTGAGCCATATTCCCAGCCCCCGCTTTTTGTATTTTATTTAAATACTGGATCTCACTCAGTTACTTAGCACCTCGCCATTGCTGAGGCTGGCTTCGAATTCATGATCCTCCTGCCTCAGCCTCCTGAGCCCCTGGGATTACAGGCATGCACCACTGCGCCCATCTTGCGTGGAAATTTTTTGTGTCTAAGCAGGATGGGATTTGAATATAATTGGGAAATAGTGTGTGTGCTTGGGGTATAAGGTGTGTGTGTACAAGAGTGAACAGTTGTATCTGTGAGTGTGTATCTCGCATAGGTGTCTACAGGTCTGGGAGTACACACAGGTGAATGTGCTTAGGAAGATGAATTGTGTCCAGGAGTGCATCCTGTGCTTTTGAGGGTGTACTGGTGTGTATGTTTGTGTGCTATAACATGATCAGCTACAAACCTCGAACTGAAAACACAGGCCTGAAAGGACAGCGTGCCAAGAGCAGAGTGGGTGGCATCAGTCCAGGCAGGTTCCCTGGTGGAGGTGGTTTCTGAGCCCCATATGTCCCTTCTCCTCCCCCAGATAGGACCAAAGGGAGCCCTAAGCTGACCTCTGGACTCTGGCTAACACAGTCCCCCGTAGCTACCCCAGCCAGCACTGAGCAGAGCAGCCTAGGAAGCCCTTGCTATGATAGGCAATGGGAGCTTGCCAGAGTGCTCGGGGTGGGGCCTCAATGCCTCCAGGCCTCATTTCTGAGCCTGGGCGGCACCCTCTGTCTTCCCAGCCACAGGCACCTAGCCCTGCCCAGTGCTTGGCTCCTAGGGTGTCTCTGGATAATGTTCTCTGAGTGGGCCGAGACCTCTTGTGTTCTAGTTCAGGCGGCAGCCTCATGGCCAAGGACAAACCCCCATCTTCTCTTTCTATCAAGAATCACTGACCAATAGGGCCTTCAAAACTACTCCGTCCCATTTTTGCTTTTTAATAGGAAAATATAGTGTGGCACTCATCTACTTTAAAAATGAAAAACAGAGAACATAAAACTTGATTTAATAAAGACACAAAATAATAAAATATTCTGTTCTGTGTTGTGGTAATAAAAGGGAGTGTGACAGAAGGATCCGGGGGTAGCAGAGAGAGATGGGATGGGGAGGCATCGAGCAGTGGTGGGGACAGAAAGGAGGACGAGGAAGGAGGTATCCTGCAGGACAGAGGTGCAGAAGGAGAAGAAGGGGGGTGGAGACACAGCCTGGACCCCAAGACACACAGTGGGCCCCAGAGAATTAAGGAAGCAGCGTAGCGGGGTGCCCACCATGGGCAGTGGTGGGCCAGTTACATTACAGTGTCCTTACCACGTCCTCTCAATATTCCTGAAAGGTATTACAGGAAACACCTGGGGCAGTGAGCTTCAGTAACTTGCCTGAGTCCCCAGCCAAGCCATGTTCTGACCTTGATTTCTCTGATGCAGATGCAGGTCTTTCCATCATGGCCCAGGTTTATGCCAGGAAATGGACATCTTGCTCAGGCTCAGGCATCCAAGCCCCTGACTTTCCTCTGCACCCCCACAGCCTCTGTCTGAGCTCCCTGAGGCCACCAGGACACCCTCCCAAAGCCTGCCTGCCCTACCTTCCCTAACCCACCTAGGAACTCCACCACGGGCCACTACTGCTCCTGCAGGACTCCAGATCCCCAGCCCGCCCCCCCCACTCACCCTTCCACCTGCCTCCATTGCACATTATCCCTCTGTGCGTATCTGGGATCTGATGGACTTTTTAACCTGAAATGACATGAGGACCATAAAGGTTTATGCAAGAGCTGGTGGGAGACTTAGAAGAGAATCTGGAGTGTGAGCAGTGGATACCAGAGAAGCTGAGGTCTGAGCTCGGAGTCCACAGGCCCATGAAGTTACAGGAGAGAGAACAGCGAGGGCAGAGGTAGGGAAGTTGGGGCTGTGTGCAGTGTGGGAGCAGAAGGATGGGGAGGGCAGAGGGCTAGGGTGAGGCTGAGAGGGAGGCAGGACCCCCCAAAGCTATCCTATCTTGCATTCTCCTAAGTGAGCCCAGGTGCGCTTGACACCTGGCTGGAAATCTTCACTGAATGTGGGCACGGGGCATAATGCAGGTGTGCGCACGAAGACACATGACTGAACGCCCTCCCTCAAATTCCAGCTGATGTTGACTCGGTTACTTTGGGACCCCAGGCTTCTGGAGGGCGTGTGGTGTGCCTGCCTTGTTCCCTGTGGCCTGACTCAAAGCAGAGTGCAGTAAAATCCTGTCCAGCAAATGAAAGGATGATAACTCTTGAGGAACAAGCAAAAGGCAGATCAGGACTGGCAACCTGAAGCCAGGCCCCCGTAGAGGACTCAGGTATGCCTGGGAAGGACTGATCAGTGGCTATCTTTGGGCATGACCTGAGCAGCTGAGGATCATCTGAACCTCAGTGAAGCCATTCCTTTTGGTTTATCTGTTCCACTTGCTCAGCTCTGCCTGCCCAATGCCTTTTCTTGATTTCTGGCCACCACCACCATGGAACCTCAGGTGAGTCCAGTGAAAAGACTCCAGGTAAGCACCATTTCATCACTGCTGGCCCAGGGACCTCACTCAACATTGGCACCCAGCCTGCCAAGCCCCACCTGCAGCCAAGTCCTCCGCAGAGCCCTTCACATGGAGAAGCAGTGGGGTCTCAGGTTAATAAGAGACCCCAGCAGGCTGTATTACTAACATCATCCTTGTGATGAAGACAGATGAGGAAACTGAGGCCCAGTCATGCAAAGTCACTTGCCCAAAGATGCTCAGCTGGGCAGCTTGGAGCCCATTTGGAGGCAGGCGGTCCTGCCCCAGAACCAGGCTCCTAATGGCCCCAGTGTCCTCTCTGGGGAGGGATGGCTTCCCTGCTGGCTTGATATTGGTATTCTGGACAGGCATCTGCAGATCTATGATGCTGGAGCTCAGAATATGATACCCAAACCATGGCGCTCCAGCACGTTGAGTACTTTGAACTGAAGGACATTGGAAGGGCTCAGAAGCAAGTCACTCTGGCCTTCTCCTGTCCTCCTGTCTATCTTCTTCTCATCCAAAATGAGTCATAGAAACCAGAATTCCTCTTCCTCAAGGTGGGTTATAGACACCAGAACCCCTTTCCCCCAAAGCCAGCCATAAAACCTAGAGGGACATTCTCTTCTCCCTTGAAGACCCTCATTCCAGAGGTTTCCTGCCCCATTTCGGGGCAGGGGTGGAGGAGGTGAGACAGGCAAAGGACAGGTAGCTGATTATCAAAGAAAAGAAAATGGGTAGATAGCCCTTCCCTGTCAATGGGTTGCTAACACCCTCTGGCGAAGCGGGAAAATCTGCACTTTTCAACACATGCAATCACCTCCCGGATGACTCTCTTCTTCTTTTGGTCACCAAGGCATGAGAAGAAAGGAAACCTAAAATCTGTGGAGGGGCAAGACACCCCCACTCCCTCGGGGGCACCAGCTCTGGACCCCTTCCTTTCCAGAGGAAATAAAATCTGCTTTTTTCTCTTGTCTCAGCATTTCTCCGGAGTTTAATCTTCAACACCAGGAGAACAAGGAGCCCAACCTGATTTTCAAGACAAGTATCTGAGGGCTGCGCACAGAGAGACCAAGAAAAATCTCAACCGATGGCTTTGCGGGGCCTCCCCTCAGTCCATTTCCATTAATCAGACCTTTTTGTCCGATCACATTGCTACACGGCTGTCCATTCTTCATGGAACGTACAAAAGTAGTTCTCCACGCCTCTGTGTCCTCATTTCTGGAGGCTCTCAAGTCACAGGGAACTTGGGTTAAATACATTGGCTGTGTTTTTCTCTTGTTAACCTGCCTTTTGTTATCGGTTACCCCAATGAGGAGTGAGGAAAGGTAGTGGGTGGGTGAGTTTAGGGGTCCACAGGGGGAGCTACCAGGTCTGGAATTGAATGGCAACTCCAATATTGTGAAAAATTACCTGGGCTTGCTCAGTCTCCCTGGGATCATGTTATCCATGTTGTCACTGTCCCTGTGTTGCTGTGAGGATCAGTGAGGGTACACGTTCTGTACTAGGGCCTAGCACAGCCATGACCCATAGTCATGGGTAACTCTAATTAGTTACTCTAGTTAGTATGAGCAGCCTTCCCCTACAGGGCCCCCAGCAATGTTGAACACACAAGAAGCCTTGAAAAATTGTGCTTGGGAAGGCAGCTTGTCTAGGAAAGCCAGCTGTCCTTTGTACAGCTACCTTAGCATTGCCACAGGGATGCTAATCTTTGGAAGTGTTGCAATTCCTGCCCTGGATTCCTGCCCCGGCTCAGCAAACTTCTCCTTCCAAAGGGCAGAGTTGAGCCAAGAACTAACCTGGGATATTGAGGGTTAAAGGATGTTCCAGAATTAAAATTTCTAGATGGGTTTCTAGTTGGGGCTGTGGCTCCCCCAGGTGCTCTGCCACCCCCCTCCTCCCCTGCATCCATTCACCCTCCTGGTTCTGCTCCTCCCAGAAAGCTGGGGAGGAGCTTGGCCAGCCGACGGGACAGGCAAATGTGGGTAAATGCTGCAGCCTCGCTATTAGTGAAGTTATTTAGACTTCTGTGTTAATGACTTCCGAGGGAGGACAACACTCCTGGATATGCAAATCAAGCCAAGGCTGTTAACAAAATTAGCCTGCTTAGCTTAAGACCGCTCCCCTACTTGGCTTGGGGAGGGACCTGGGCCCCACCTAAGTGCAGTGGGGGGCAGGGGGCGGAAGTACCCTGTAGTTCTTCTCAGCTCCCTGTTCTATTCTGGCCCTTTTTTTTCTTCCTAAGGGGTCACTGCCGCTCATCAAGGAAACTTTAAGTGGCTTTTAAAGCCTTTGCTCACATCTCAAGGAAAGACTCCCCTCAGAGATGCCCAGCCAGGGGAGCAACCTGGCCCATTAGAGCAGCTGTGCAGCAGTGCCTGCTGGGAAGGGCAGGGATTCCTTCCCAGCTCCTGGAGGAAGCCTGGAGGGAGAGTGGGAGGGGGCAACAGAGAGCTTCAGAGGGTGCCTTGGGGCTCTGAGTCCAGGTCAGGCCAAGAGGCTGCAAAAGCAGGAAATGACAGAGTCAGAGGTACCCAGAGGGCTACTGTTCCTCAATCCTGATGAAGCCACCAATGGCTCGGGGCAGAGCTGGACAGAAGGCCCACGAGGAGGGACAGAGGCCTGGCCACACCCCAGACTTGTCATGGCCCAGACCCACAGGGGCTAGAAGGGATCTACCATTGGCATCAGATACGCAGGCCTCCCGGGCCAGATGCCAATCCAGCTCCAGCTCCAGCTCCTAGGTTTGTTTGCTCCAGCTCAGTTCCTCCTCCACCTCACACCAAATGGCATTTAAATGTTAATCAAGTCAGGGCTGCAGACAACCCCTCCCCAGCAGCAGCGAAGGTCAAGGCCAAGCCTGAGAAGCAGCCCCCATCTCATCTGGGATTGGAGATTCTGCAGGTCCTGTGTGCATAGGACCCAGGGCCAGCCCATGGGCCGCAGGGCTCCTAGGAAAGATCATGGCCCGAGGATGGGGCTGGGGTCAGGGAGTGCAATGGACACCCTTCAGCTAGGGCACAGGGAGGGCCATGGTAACCATAGCCCAGGGAGCAAACTGATCCTGTGCTTTTCAGCGGGTCAGAAGAGGCCCGGGTCAGAAGAGGCCCCTGGGCTCCTGATCTCCTTGCCTGCCCCTCTGAGCACTCTGACCCCTGTGTGTCCTGTGCCTCCCACAGTCTTTTCCCTCATCTCTTGCCCACCATCTGCTCATCTCCTGTGTATTCCCTCTGGATTTGCCTCCGGGGTCCTTCCTCTTCCTGCCAAATGTTGTTTCACATTTGCACACTTTGTAGGTGTCTTGGGACAGTTTGGACAGCTTTCCTGTCTATACCATAGAACTGGTATTCATTTACTCAAGTGTCTCTCAGGAGAGGTTAGGAGTCCAGCACACAGTAGGCTCTCTCTGGGTTCTTCTGGTTTCTATCTTGGTTTTCTCCTCCAATTCTTTCTGAAGCTCTTAATTTCTTTCCTTCTTAGGCATTCCCCTGCGCACGGTGGAATTCACTGCGGAAGCTGCCTACAGGGGTGGGGGTGGGAACAGGAGCTCAGAGGCTCACCCTGCACTTTGGGGCCTTCACTAAGGGTTCTCAGTGGTGTGGGGAGGAGCTGGGTGAGCTTAGGTGGTGCTGAGTATGCTTTTGTGCCTTGAAAAACCCATTAGTAGCTTCCTGACCAAAAAAAGAAGAAAGAAAGAAAAGAAACTTCTCACACAGGCATTATTTTCATGTACAGAAATTTATCACGTACCAGGTTAAGAACAAGAAATAGGAAGGAGGGAACACTTCCCGGGTATCCAAAATCAACATAATGAAAATAAGTACAGACATTTTTCACATGACACATCTTTGCAGGTCTTCTCTGAGAACCTGGTAACTCTTACTTTAGGCAGAATTCTAACAGGATTGAAAATTTGGGCTTCTAGCAAGAGTTTGCAGTTAGGATACTGTAAGGGAGGCAGGTGGCAGATGTCACTAGAGAGTTACACTAATAGAAGCAGAAGCCATCAGGCTGCCTCCTGATAGGAAGGATAATGGGAGGGACAGTAAGACTTTGGAATTTAAAAAGGTGTGGGTTATCAGAGACCTGTGTTATCTTTGGAGATTCAGATAAATTATGTACTCCAGCTTCTTCCTAACCAAGCAGCAGAGGCTGGACCTGGGAGTTCTCCCAGCCCCCCCCCCCCAACAGTGCACCAGCAGGCTCCTTGCCATTGTGTGCCCTCCTCTGTTCTGCTTCCAGCCCCTGCCTCATGCTTAGGACCCCACCACTCTCTGGCCTTTTCTGCTCTGCCCAGAGTGTCCACTTGTGTGTAGTGGCATGGACTGCTGGTTGGGGACCATATGTCTCCAGAGACACCTTCCTTCTGAAACCCAGGGTCTCTGGGAGAAGACTGAACACGGGATCAGGGAGTAGCCTCTTGGCTGGGAACAAGTTTCTTTGCTCCTATGAAATTCTCATCCTTGGATTCTTTCACAGAGGAAAGTTTTTAGGGACTTCTCATGAGCTTCAGGCACCCGGTCATTAGGAGCACCTGCCCCATTCCTAGCCAGCCTCCCTCTCTTCCTGTGTTCTTGTCATCCTTCTTTGACCCTTCCCTACAGCCATAGTCTCCACAAACATGTTGTTCTTGGTTTTTACTCTGTTTGCCAACCTGGGGTCCTGTCCCTGGGGCAGGAGAAATGGCAAGTCCTCTCAGTTCTCCTTAGCCACCTGGGAACTGGCCCATCTGTGTCCTGGGCTCCAGGACAAAACCCGGAATGCCAGATACTCAAGCTACAGCTGGGGAAGAGAATAAGGAACCCAAGAATCCGAAGTAAGTAATTAGAGGGTCCAGCACTGGGACTCCAGGCTTGGCCCATGGGCATGGATCAGGTGAGAGTGGATCGAGTGGCAATGACTGTGGCACTGAGGAGAGTCAGACACCAAGTGCTGGAGGAGACAAGAGGAGGGAGGTTGGTGGGAACCCTCCGCAGTTAGATGCTAACTCTCCCAGGGTGGTAGGAATCTTGCTGGGTCTGTGAGGAGGAGGGTTTGGGGAGATGGAGATGATGAGCAGGTTTGCTGGGAGAACAACTTATGAAAGGTGGTGACAGCAGAGAATGATCTTACTCAAGTAAGAGGTAGGGGCTGGGGATGTGGCTCAAGCGGTAGCGCGCTCGCCTGGCATGCGTGCGGCCCGGGTTCGATCCTCAGCACCACATACAAACAAAGATGTTGTGTCTGCCGATAACTAAAAAATAAATATTATTAAAAAAAGAAAAAGAGGTAGGTGCTGGCAAAAGGGACCTTTGGGGATGGGAGAAGAGTGAGGGTGGACTAGGAAAGCCCTTGAAGGCTCATCACTGAGGCAAGAAGCAGCTACAGGTTCTTGAGCAGGTGTGTAGCCTTAGGAAGGAGCGTGGGTCTCAAACACCCCCATGCTGGGAAATGGAGAGTGGGTTGAGTTCTTCCTGACGTCCCTTAGTAACCCTTCAGGTGAGGGGCCAAGGGCTGGGGAGAGGTATGGATGAGGCAAAGAAGAAAGAATATTCACTCCCTGGTCCCTGAAGGTGGATGGGGCAAATTTAAAACTAAGTCAATAGCTGAACACTGGATCAACTTTTGAAAATGATACTTCACATGGATAATCATAAAATTCCACCTCTAGGCCCAGATAATCAATTGGGTAACCAGGAGCAAAGGACCCCGATTGACAGCGATTTGAGTGGACACAATCTGGGAGTTTCAGAAGAATTTAGAGGGTAAAGTTTTACCATAGCATCAGGAAGAACTTTTGCTGGGCACAGTGGCACACACCCGTCATCCCAATGACTCAGGAGGCTAAAGCAGGAGGATCATAAGTTTGAGACCAGTCTCAGCAACTTAGTGAGACCCTGTCTCAAAATAAAAAAAAAAAAAAAAATGAAAAGGGGCTGGGGATGTAGCCCAGTGATTAAGTGCCCCTGGGTTTAACCCCTTGTATCAAAAAAAAAAAAAAAAAAAAAGAAAGAAAAGAAAAGAAAAGAAAGAAAGAAAGAAAAGAAAAGAAAAATAAGAAAGAAAGAAATCTCTAACCTTATATACAGGTAACTATGGAACAGAACATCTCCCCTCCCCCCCACCCGCCTGCCCCAACTTACTTGCTGTGTATACGTGTTGTTGGAATTTGAACTTGGGACTTTGTACATGCTAGGCAAGTACTCTGCCCCTGAGCTACATCCCCAGCCTGGGACAGAACTTCTTGAAGAGGCCATGAGCTCCTTTCACTGGGATGCTCACATAGGAGAGGTCTTGATGAGGCACTCTTTCTCCTCGTGTTCTTGTGACCCATGTAGACCATACTGAGGAGCATCTTGAGGTACATAGTGGGGTCTGGCTTGGGCTGGAAAAGCCACAGGGTAGACCCACAAGTCTGCTTCTAGTACAAAGCAGGCACTAGACCAGGTCTTCATCATCATCACAGTTATTCGTAACATCCATGACTGTGCCCAAGTCACATCTGGATGCTAGCTCTGTTTTATGCCAGGTCCTCTGCTACTTCCACCTGCTGGCTGAAAACCTCACACAAGACTTACAGGATAGATCCCTCTCCTGTTTTAGCTTTCAAAAAACGGAGACTGAGAGGTGGGTGGGTCATGGGGCCAGTAGAGGGGCAGGGCCTGACCTGGACCCTGTTTTCTCCCACACTCCTGTTTGGGACCCTTGCCTGGTCCTTTCCTGGCTCAGTGGGACCTAAGGCTCAGTTCTTATGAAGATGCAGCCGGCAGATGACAGGAGTGGGGGCACCCATCCCTATGGAACTCCTGATCTCCATTAGGAATGAAGGAAGGAAGGATCAAGTAGAGAGGCATCATTATCCTTGGAGGGACAAGGAGACTGGCTTGGAGGCAGTGAACAGCACCCTTGGGGTCACAGAGCTTCTGGGTTTAAATTTCAGATCTGCCCAGTTCTGTTCTTCCCATTACACTCTGAACTTCCTTGCTGGGCAAATCTATCTCATCTGTACCTTGCTCCCACATCCCACCCTCCTCTCTTCTCTGTGCCCCCACACATCTCCCTGTGCCCCATGGATCTCAGTGGTCTCTTCCTGTCTTTTCATCTAAGAGGTGCTTACTAAGTTCTGCAGGATCCAGGGGTGGGGAGCAGGGATCCTGGCCTCTCAGAAGCCTCCACCTAGCTTTAGAAGCAGATCTAAGAGAGGAAACCTGGGAGGCTGCCGGCCTGGCCCCCTCCCAGGAAGGGACAAGGGACAATCTTGTGTGTGTGTGTGGGGGGGGGGCGGAGTTTGTAGCAGGAGGAGGGAGATGAGGCTCAGGTGGTGGTGGGGCTTCCTGGAGGAGATGTGAGCAAGAGATGGAGGGGGGCACAGGTAAACAGGAAGGAGCAGCATGAGTTGAACGGTGGGTGGGAATGGAATGGTGGGGGAGAAGAGCCGGCATGCGACACACATAGGGAAGGATGGAGATGGACCTAGGAAGAGAAGGGACAGGTCCTGTGACTCCTAATTCTCCCAGCCTTGGGGCTGCATGTGTTCCATACAAGGGTGGGGGAAGTGGGGAGGGAGGGAAGGGATGTCTCCTTGTCCTGCATGAGACTTAGGACAAAAGGGACAAGGGAGCCGCAGATGGCTTTCATAGGAGCTCTGGTGTTGGGACTTAGCAGGAGCAAGATACAGGGCTGTTTCCATCTTTCCTGCTCTAGAAACATGGAAGTAGGGGAAGGAAAAAATGTAAATCAAATCAGGGAGACTGTTTTTTTTTTTTTTTTCCTTAAGAGAAAGAAAGAGAACGAGAGCACAAGTGACATTTGGAGCCATAATACCTTAAAGTCAATATCATTACCTCTGATATTTACTGTCAGCTCGTGGCGCCGGAGAAGTGGGAAAGTTCATCCATCTCTCCTTACGCCAGCCGACTACGTTGCCAAGAGCAGCCTCCTCCCCACCCCCTTTGTGCAACTCCAGTTAATTGTTTGGCTGTGTTAACGCCCCACACCCCGCCAGTCTTCCACCCAGGACCAGGGGAGGGTGGGCTTGGTGCCCAGGCAGGGCTTTGGGGTGGCAGCCAGCCCTGGTGTCACAGAGTCAAGTTCCTGTCATAGCCAGAACTCAGCCTGCGGGTCATTTGGGTCTCAGTGACTCCATCTGTAACCTGGGTATGATGAGACTCTCATCTCTGTCCCAGGACATAGGCACCCATTTATTTGCTCATCATCTTTCAGTTGAGAACTCATCCTTCCCTCCCCTCCAACCCAGCTCTATGAATTTTGGGTTCCCTCCTGTATCCTCTGATCCCACCTCCCTCTTCAGCCTTAGCCTCCGCTGTTCCCTGCCAACTCCCTTGTTCTTGACCAGAGAGCCCAGGTGCTGTTCTTCCCCACGCCCTCCAACTTGTGTTTGCAGAATCTTTCCTCCAGCCTTTGCTGCCTGCTGGGCCCCTGGCCTTCATCATCCCTGCAATGGTGAGACAGCATGCAGCAGGGCCTGCTGGCTCCCCTGGGAGGGCCGAGGAGGGCACTGTCTCTCCCCCCTTGGCTCCTAGCTGGCCCCCTCTCCCACTCCCATCCCATCCTGGCTGCCACAGTCTCTGACCATCCCTGTGCCCAGGGGCCTGGTTTGATTTCAGATCCAATTTTCTGCTATAAACTTCCTCCTTCTGTTTTGGCACCTCGCCTCCATCACTCTCAGCCAGCAAAGTCATTTTTCCAGCCTGACCCCAGGGTTTGGGGCCACATTGGCATGGAGGGAGCAGGCAACTGTGGTACTGCCCCCATATACCAGGTGTGGGAGCCTTGCCTGTTTGGTCTACGTCCTGGTGGAGCAGTCACGTGCACACACAGATGAGCTGCCCAGGTACACCTGTGTGCTCTGGGCCTTATGGCTGTGCAGGTGGGCATGCACCATCTGTGTGCGAACAGGAGTGTGTGCCTGTGAGGACCTGGGAGAACACCTGGGCATCCCTGTTGACGTGGGCGTGTGTGTTCCTGGTGCACATAAGCCTGCACACGTCAGCCCCTGGGCCCTGCAAACCTCAGGGGCATCTGCCTTAGAGGATGAGTGTTTGCTTGGGCAGCTCTGGAAGGGATTTCAGAAGAGGGAGGGGAGGAAGAGGTAGGCTGGGGTGATTGGCATAACCTTAGGAAGAGGCAAACATCCACGCCCTAGTGGCCCCAACTGTTCCCCTTTTCCTTGTATGCAGTCCCAACATGTGACAGGTGATGTAGAACTTCCTCTGTCAGAACACTGCAGTGTTTGGGGGCAGTAGCAGGCAGGGCTCTGTCTCGGGCTCTGGAAGGACCCACACCTCTCCCACCCAATTGCCTAAAGCCCTTTCTGACCCCAGAAGCCTCCTTGTCCCCCACTCACTGTAGCTTCAGTGTTTTCTAGAGCATTGGCTCTCTGGTCCTTCTGGGAAATCTATGAGTGGCTCTGGGGACAGAGTGTCAACCTGTGCTCAGATGGGAGAGGAATGTAAGAATGGTCCCCTTCCTAGGAATGTGAGTGTGTTTTCCTAAGCCTTCAGCAGCAGCCTGCTGCTCTCTCTCCTTGCCATACTCAAGGGCCAGATATAGTTGAAGGAATTTACAGTTCCTTAAACACTCTGGAATTGCCCCTACCTTTCTGTTGTCACCACCACTGCCCAAGTTCTGCTCCTTATTGCCCCACACCTATATCTTGTGCCACCACTCAACTGCTCAAAGACATGCTATGGCTCCCCAGTTTAAAAGGACGACCTTTGAATCCTCAGCCAGGCATTCATAGTCCTCTGTGGTTTGGTCCAAGTGACTTCGAGAATCACTGCTTCCTCTAATCCCATGCACACCTTCTTGTCCTCATTTCTGAGGCCCCAGTCACCCCAGCAGGTTTGAAGAGATGCTGCCCAGGGAAGGACCAGTGTCCCCTATGAGACCCCTGCCTATGTCCTCCTTGCCTTGGGGTACTTGAAAAACAGGAAGCCTCAGCTCTCTTCTTTACTGCCATTGAGCTGAAATTGCAAAGCCTGACTTGCCTCAGCCGAGGGTTCCTTTACAACAGAAGGCACCTGTTTCTGAAACCATAGTGACAGGGACAGAGAAAGCCAGGAAGCAAGAGAGACCTAGACCCCAACCCCCAAGGCCTATAAGCTAATGCCCCACAGGAGCTTCCAGCTCCTAATCTAATAGGGCCTATCACAGAAAGCATCTCTGGGCCTGGTGCCTTTTACCCCTCCTTCTGTGGGTCTAGCCACTACCTTCCTGAGCCTGAGGAGAAGCAGGTGACCCTGCCTCTCTGCTTGGTAGGGCCATCTTTCCCAGATTATATTACTAATGGATTATCCTGCTGCTCAGAAATGGGGTCAGGGCTCCAAATTCCCACCAGCCCTATGCACCTTGGTCTTGGATACTATTGGAATCATTCCAGTTAGAAGGTGTATGTCAGGGTGAGGCGGTCCTTGTATTTCTCCACATCTGGTAGGATCACTGAACCCAGATGCATTCATTTGCAGGGGCACTTTGAGGCCATTCAGCATCTCCGCATCCTGACCCTAATCCCCATTAGATGACTCCTGCTTTGAAGT
Organism: Callospermophilus lateralis; assembly: GCF_048772815.1. Lineage (NCBI taxonomy): Eukaryota > Metazoa > Chordata > Mammalia > Rodentia > Sciuridae > Callospermophilus > Callospermophilus lateralis. The sequence continues at coordinate 34,205,345 of NC_135321.1, read as the reverse complement.
GCCAAGTTCATCTACCTGAACTAACAAACCCACTAAAGTGGTCATGTACCCCTTGAACAGCAAAGAAAGTTACCATACTTTTGTTTACCCCAAAACTGACTTTTTGGTAGTGTTCATAAATGTCCCTGATGCCACCCTTTGGAGCCATAGGAATCAAACCTTTTCCTTGGAACCATCCTTGAATGACCAGTTTCCAAGTTGGATCACCTCAGCTTAGCAGTGTTGGTCCCTTAAGCCCGGTGTCATGTGTCCTTACTATCATAAGAAGTTTCCTCTGAACTAAGTTTTGTGTGGTCTTTACCTAGTGTCTCAGAGGTGCCCAGAACTGGTTGGAATACCACCAAGCAGATTGGGACCAACACCCCTTCCTTCCAGACATCACACTTATCTTAAAACAGTCTAAGGAGCAATTAGGTTCCAGGGCAGCCAAACAATGTGGGAGGTTCCTAGTGAGCTGTCAGCAGCAGCACGGACCCTTGGTGATATCAGCTGCTTTTCAGCCATGCTTTCTCCTGTTCATGCATCTGCACTCAGACTCTCAGCCCCAAGTAAAGTCCCAACGATTCTCCCTATTGAACATCATCTTGTTGGATTCTGTCCATCACTTCCATCTCTCAGCTTTAAATCATCTGAAAATGTGGTCATTCTGACCGACTTATCTTTAGCCGAGTCATTGATAACAACGTGGATTACAGTAGACTAAAGACAGAGGCTGCTTCTTGATTCTGGAGACATCTCCCTGGGTTAATGCTGTCTAATTGCTACTACACCCTGGGAACAGGTCTTCAACCAATTACTGTCCAATCTGATTCTGCTGTTCCATACCATTCTTTCTTAGTTATCCATAAGATAACTATGTAAACTTGCCAAGGATCTCAGAACTCAAATTGACTGTCTGTGAAGGGATCCAGCCACTGGCCAGTCTTCTGGGGGAGGATCTGGTAGATGCCAAGGGCTGAGCACTCACACACTCTATTCTAGAGTCTTTCAGAGGGATGACATGTACTGACTTGTCTGTTTCTTGGGAAGACACCTCTCTCTGGTGGAAATCAGATTTACATTTGCCTCTCTGGGGGCCTCACCAAACGATTCCCATTTGCCAGAATTCCTCAAAAGTCATTAACCAAGAATTTGGCCAATAACCATCTACCGATCATGCTAGCAATGGGTAATAAAGTTTATATTGAAACTTTTAGTATAAAGCTAAAAGCTTCAGGGGGCAAGCCCTCCAGCAGTTGTCTTGCCTCTGAGGATGTGCGGGAAACCTTGGGGTTGGGGGGTGAGCTCTTTGTGACTATCTTGTCCAGCACGTGCCTCCTTCAGTACTGTGGCCACACCTGTCCTGGTAGAAAGAGCCTTCCTTTCCACAGAGGCCTGGACAGAAAAGATCCAGGTGTCTCCAAACCTGCTTATAGACAAGCTCCCTGTGCAACAGAATCCTAGTGTGGGTTTTCTTGGCTCATGGTTTGGTGGAGAGGAAGGGAGAGAAGAAGCCCAGTCTTGCTACTGGGAGCTGAGCTCTTGGAAGTTGGGTAGGGGCAGCCACACCTGTGAGCATGACCAAAGAACTAGCCCAGGATGGGTTAAAAACAGAGTCAGAGAGGGTTGGGGCAGTACCCAGGCCCTGTGATGGCCACAAGATAAGCCTGATTTGGGGTCCAGAAGAGGTTACGTGACCATCACGTAGAGATGCAGTTGATTCAGAAGTTCCTAAGCATATCTTTCTCTATGTGTGTGTCTTCAATGTGCAGTTGGAGCTTGGTACAGACAGTAACAGACAATAGAGCCTTAGAAAAAGGAGCACCTTCTCTGTGGCAGGACCCTGGTTAAGTGTGTTGGGAGACCTGTTGAGGGCTGGGGTAGGAGATGTGATCCGGGACAAGCGAGAGTCATAATTACCAGGCGAGGGTTTCAGCTGAGAGGTCTTGAGTCAACCCTCATTGTACAGGTGGGAGGCTAAGGCAGCTCAGAGACACTGTGGTCAAAGTGGACCCCACTCAGTGAGTGGTGACAGAGTCACAAGTCCTTCCCTGCTTCTCTCCCTGCCTTTTGCACCCTAAAGTATGAGACAGGAGGAGACTGGCCCCTTCTCTTTGCTGGATGATGGGGGCTCTGGTGGCCTGTCAGCAGCAGTCAGCAAGTTGCTCCTGAGGGAGGGCTTTTTCTATACCCACCTATGCCCTGAGACTCACCCTTAGAGGCTTCAGATATGGAGGGGATGACTGGGCTCTTGTACGCCCTGACTACCCTGACCACAGACAGCAGTATCCCAGACCCTGCCTGTCCCCAAACACTGAAGTGTAGAAAAAATAAACCCACATGAGACAGTCTCCTGCTCCTCATGAGTCTTGGGACAAAGAACGTGAGAACAGTCCAGGTGCTGAGTAGCATTACCCAGGATCAGCAGGTGCACCTACTCACTTCATCCTCACCGCAACCCTGCGAGAACCCACATTTTATAGATGAGGAAACTGAAGCACAAGAGTCAGCAGTGTGCCCAGGGCCACCCAGCTCCAGAGCCAACACTTCCCTGAAATAGACATTCAGACTGAGAAGAAGTGAAACAACATAAAAGAGGAGAGGGGGAGGCTGTCCAGGGAGGGCATGGAGCCGGCCAGTGCAGGACATGGAGTGACCCATGCCTATGTGCTCTGGCCAGGGCCAGGAGAAGCCCAGGTGTGTGTGTGGGGGGTAGGGGCAACTCTCATCACCATAGCTGAGGGTAAGCTACCCACTGTCTCCCAGATGCCAATGATCTGTAGCTGCCTGCTTAACAGCTGACTTAACTGAATAATAATAATATTGGGAAGTGATGAACCACCAAACCTCAGCTCCAAAGGGGGGTGTGGGAGGTTAGCGGTGGGCTGGGAGTATGGATTTTACTCAAGTCCATAGCAATTCACAGGCTAGAAAGAGGTCTGTTCCCAGCTTGGAGCTGTCCATCTCACCAGGCCAAACTCACCAAGCCACACTTGGGGGAGAAGTTCCCACCTCATACCCCCAATCCTGCCCTTAAAACCTCAACAAGGTGAGTTTTCAAAGGCAGGTGGTCAGACTGGGAGGTCTCAGTCTGGGGTCTGTGTGGCCCTTCTCCAGTGCTAGAGCAGCTTATTGTCCTGGCGCAGCTGTGGCTCTTTGGCTCATCCCGTGACCCCCAACTCCTACCCTCTGGGCCTTGTTCCTTCTCCTTAAGGAGATATTCCTCTCAGCTCCACCTTCTCAGGCAACTGTGGGGCTCACTGCCTGTCCTGAGAGCAGGTAAGGTCTGTGTAAGGTCAATGTCATGCCTGTGCTCCTGGCCTGGCTCTGAGTGCATTCAGGGCATAGCACTTACCAAGTGCTTCATCAATCCCAGGAAGATTGTCTGAATCAGCCTTGATGGAAAAGTCTCAGGAGAGTCATAGTGTCCTTCTTGCCCAATTTCCTTGGTGACCCCCCGCCCCCCGAGAGGAAGGCACAGGGTGGAGAAGTGTTGTTCTTATTCAGTGCTGAGTTCAAATCTGCCCTCTGCCTCTTACCAGTTCCCAGCTGAGGGTTGGTGGCCCTGGCGAGCGGCGGCCCCTCCTTCATGCACAGAGGAGGCAGCGAGCTGTCAGGTGGTTGTGAGATGCCACATGGAATTGTGTTGTGGTGTTCAGGGCCACTGATGGGACAGGGCGCTCCTGCAGTTAAAGGATAGTGTGCATGTGGGTCTGTTTTGGTTGGTGTGAGTGGTGTGTCTGTGGTGTGGGGGCCTCTCTAGCCTTGGACTTGTGTCTTCAGGTTGAGCATGTTGGAGGTGACCATCACTCATCTTTGGCTGCAGCTCGCCTGTGCCAGGGGCGCTGTGTGCTGGGTGGAGTGAGACAAGAGAGTCTGTGTGTGTGTGTGTGTGTGTGTGTGCATGTGTGTGTGTGTGTGTGTGTGTATACTCACACGTCCTCCAAAACCTCCTTGCTGCAGAATATAAATATTTATACAGATACCTGCCATAAATCTCCCCCCTTGGCAAACAAATGAATTGCAAGGTAACTTTGGGGGTTTTAGGAAAGTGATGGGTTTGAAGAGCTCCAAAGGAAACAAGCATCCACGGGATGAAGCAGGCAGGACAGTTCTCAGGGTCCAGGACAGGTGCTAGCAGCTGGGTCACTTCCAGCCTTCAGGGCTGGTCCCATCAGTGAGGGGAGGGACATACCTAGTAGAGACCTTCACAGACTGAACTCTGGTGGCAGAACAGGATGAGTGCATGAATTATCCACCAGAGCTGGCATCTGCTGACCACTGACCCTTACAAACAGCTGGACCCCTGTGGTTTATTTAACCCTCTACACCCCCATGACCTGGAGAACTTATTTCCATTTTGCAGATAGGGAAACTTGAGGCACAGAGAGGTAAGTGGCTTCCTTGAAGTGGTAAAGCTAGGACGTAAACCTGAGTCTTTGTGAGGTTAGAGCCCTGGCCCCTACCAGGAAACCATGCTGCACCCACTCAGCTCTTGGGGGATAGAGGGCCAAGCATGTGGGATGCAGCTGAGGCCACTGTGAAGCTTCCATACTCTTTTTACTCACCCCCAAACATCTGTCTCTGATGATTCTCTCTCTGTGCTCCCAGGTCCCAGACTTGGGCCTAAGGGAAGCATGCCTACTCCGGCCCCTCCCCATGTGCCGGAGGAGACCTCTTTAATTGGGTCCACAAGAACTTTATTACTGGGTAGCTAGTTCCTTTGCTTTTCCTGTAACAAATTATCCTAACGATGTGACCCGGGACCAGATGTTAATTGCAATGGAAAGTAATCAATTTCCTTTACTGAGCACAGACTTGTGGGCAGGTTCGTCAGGAGCAGAGACAGGCTTTTTAATGAGGAGGGCACCTGAAGCATCCGTCCCAGGCTGCTTCCACCTCTTCCTCTGCACCACCCCTCAGCCCTTCCCTCTAGGGACGATGCCCCTTCTAATCCTTTACCAATTGACTTCTACTTCTGCAGGCCATTTCCCTCTCAGGGTCCCATACCAGCTCCTATGCCTCCCCAACCCCCATGGAATCAAGATCAAGCTCAGCCTCCTCCTTCCTGACCCTTGCGGCCACTATAATCTGCCCAAACCCTGTTCTGGCCTGATTATTCTTCTCTCCCTAGCTGGGATGCCTTTGCAGCCCAACCTGGCCACTGTGTTGTCCCTGCAAACAATACCTCCATTCCCACCCCTTGCTTTCTCCTTCAACTCAGGCACTCCCTAGGTCTATGCCCCACTTCCCCCATTTTTTTCCCATGGCTCAGTGTTTCTCTGGCCTTCAAGACTTCCTACTCACAGTGTTGGGGACTGGAGAATCCGGGGAAGGCTGTGAAGACACTTTGCTGTGTTGTTGACCCCCTCTACTTCTGTTCTGCAATGATGCATGGTCCCCAGGAGCCTGGGGCTCTGGGTGGAGAACCAGGGTCTGGCCTCACCTGGGTTGCAAGCCCTGGGGTCTCTGCACAGCATTTACAGGGCCTGCTGACTCATTCGCAGTGTGTAGGGGAGGGCAGCTCCATTTTGCTTTGGCTGAGCAAGAGTGGGGGTCCAGTTTATGCTGGAGATCAGTCATGCTGGTGGACATATCCTGGTGTGGGTTCTGTTATAGAATCAATTTGAAAGAATTGCAGAGGCTCAATTTGAAAGAAGAGCAGAGTCCCTCCCTAACTCTTGGATGCACTTGGTGGCTTTTAATACTGAGTATTTACCTTCAGGTGGGTGCACATCAAGAAGTATCCTGGGGAGAGAGGGAAAGGGGAGGTGGTAGGAGGAGAGAGGAAGGTAAGAAAAGCCAGGAAGAGCTCAGAAAGGAGCTGGGTCCGGGGGTGGGGCTGGGAGGAGCAGGGCACAGGACCTGTGTGCTGGCCGCTGCCTGGCTTCTGGTCCCCTGGGTTGAGCAAGGACAGTCCCCCAGCTTCTCTAAAGCTGTGCACCCCAGCTTAAGGCCCTGTGCCTACACAGCACAAAGGCACCTCAGTGAGCTCCAGCTCAGGCTGCACTTCAGAACCATCTGGGGAGTTAAGAAAAAGAAAAAAGAAACAGCCCCCACTCCTGACTAATTCAACCAAAATTTGCACGTGGGACCGACCGTGGCATGGGAATTGTTTTTAAGCTCCTCGGGTGATTTTAAAGCTCGGGCGATGGATGCTGAATGGGGTTGGGCGGGTGCCAGCTGAGGGCTGCTTCTGAAGGCATCAGAAAGGAGAGGGAGGTACAGCACTGCACGGAGGAAAGAGCCACAAGAGAAGCAGGGAAAATAGAACGAATGTGCGCAAATCCGGCTTAGGACCTGATTCTTAGGGCTGCACTTTGAGAGGAAGGTGTGTTCCTGAAGAAGTGCTGGCACTCTGCCTCTGGGGGCCGGGTTAGAGGCCAGAGCCCCTTCCAGCGTCTGAACTGGCTGATTCCTCTTGGATGGGAACTCAGAACTGAGGGCACAGATGGGACTGGACTCATTCAGCCTGGGTGGGGCTGGCAGCTGTATGGTGGGGGCGGTTCAGAGTCTAGGAAGAGCAGAGACAGGCAGTGTGCACAGGAGGGGAGGGGCAAGGGGTGACTGCAGAGCCACAGACCGAAAAGGGGAGAAGGGGGAGGAATCCTAGGGCAGTGGAAAGCAGAGGCGCTGAGAGAAGGGAACAGGACCCTTCTCATGCACCTCCAAATCTGGACCAGCTGGACTTTAGGAGCCTCCTGCAGGGTAGAAGGTAGCTACAGCTTGTTCCCTTCTACAAACTAGAGGTCAGCTCCATTCACCCGAGCTCTTCTCACATGGGTGAGTCTCTTCCAGAGGCTAGTGGAGAAGAATGACCCCTCCCCTCCCTGGCCACCCCCTGCTTGTTGCTAGGGCCGCAGGAAGTGGGTGGGAATGGACCCCTGATTTTGCAGGGCTGACACCTGGACAGGAGGAGCAGGGAGGAGGCAGTCACTGAGAGGGCTGCAGGGGTGGCCAAGGACAAATTCCCCCGACTTTACAATTTCCCTGTGAGTCTACAATTCTATTAAATAGGATAATGGATTTTAAAATGCCCCGAAAAGCAGAGAGCGCTGTAAGATGGGCGGCATTATTGTTATTAACAACCGCATTCTTCTAGAGCTTAGAGAGGAAATAAATCAGACGATGCTCACAACAAGCACGTCCCTTGGAAGCATTGTTGCTGTGGAGTAAACACAGATAGATTATAACCCCCAGATTACAGGAAAATGGCACTTGGGGTGAGTGTGCTTTTACATTTTAGGATTTTATGGAAGCCCATAAATGTTGGGAAAGGAGGCCTAAGAGGAGCACCTGATGTCAACCATGGCTGAGTCACACAGGCAGGGGAACAGCAGCTGTGGGGTGTGCTGCCCCCCAAAGTGGGCATAGGGACAGCATGGAAGGGACCAGAAACGCAGCCAACACCTGCAGTTCCAGCATCAATGCACCTTTGCACTCTGTGAGGTTGACAGGTTCCCTCCTCCCCACAGAGGGGAGTAGTAGGAGAGAGACAGACAGACCAGCCCCACCCTTACTAACCTGCTCCCTCTTCCCCGTTCTGCAGGGTCTTCTTGCCTTGGGGTTCAATCTGCCATCTCCTCCACTTGCTTGGTATCACCTGGGGTCCTGTGTTCCTTTGTCCCATCCTGGCTGAGACTTGCTGCTCTGTAGGTTTGAGCTAGATGTCTGCCCTGGAGGGAGAGGGCCTTGTCCAGCTGGTCACCTCTGTCTGCCCAGGACCTGATCTAGAGCAGGCACCTGATGGGCACTCTGTAACTGTGAGCTGAATGGAAGACTGGATGAAAGGATGGATGGATGGGCGCAGCCTCCCTGGGGCAGGGGCTGTCTTTGCCCTGTGTTCCCCTCTGGCCCTGCAGTGGCATTCTATGACCACTTCCCATCCCTAGCCAGTGACCGGTGCTACTGAGGAAGTGTATGGAGGCCGAGGTGGGTCTGCACCCTAGAAGGGACTGCCAGTCTTATTCTTTTCTCTCTTACCTCATTAAGCTTAGCTTCCAATTACGTGTTAACGATGCTGGCTGCCTTTCGAAGGCTGGAGTTTACTGCAGTGTCTTTAAATTTAATCATGTCCATAATGGCCAGCTCTGGCATCACAAATAAAAGGCCATGAGGGGGAAAAATTATATATTTTATATATATATATTTCTTTGCTCTTGAATGAACTAGCAAGATCTGGAGTCCCACTAAAACCAGAAAAGTCCTTCAATGTCTCCTCACCTGAGAGAACTTCTAAGAAATTCTAAGAACTGTCCTCCCTAACCTCAAACTGGGCTTTCTCTTCTTCTCCACTCACAAATGCACTGAGGGATGAAGAATGGACTCAAAGAAGAACTTTCTGCAGGTGCTAGGGCATGAGCAGAGCTGGAAAGGGTTCTTCTGAGACAGTGGCTGAATGTCTTGAGAGATCTGTGACTGGCTCCTGGCTGTCCTCTCACCTCCCTTGTCATGAGCACAGCACATGGATTGGAGAGAGGCAGAAGGTGGAGTAACTTCCGGCTCTCGGGGAGCCTCTGTGAGGAAGACCAAGTTGCTGTCCTGCGCTGGGGCCCTGCACCCCCTGGGACTCACCCTCAAAGCATTGTTGCTTTAGGGAACTGTGGTTTCAAGGCCAGGCCTCGTGCCCATATTTTCCACTGAGTCATGGCCAAAATTTCAGATGCCCTTCATCTGGTCTCCTCCCCTCCTGCCCAGCCCTGTATTTGGGTAGAGCCCAAAGGTGAGTTACTGAGGACAAGCTGAGAACCACTGTGATTTTGGAGATGCAGAAAGAGGCTCCCTTGTCCTTCGCTCCTCTTGGGCCAGATGTCTTCCCTCCCACGTCTGCCAAACACCACACTGCTAACTTCCCACTTTGTCTGCTGCTGTCCCTTTGGGGAAACTTCTGTCTTCCCAAAGCCCATGCAGTGCTGAGACTTTCTCTCCCAGGCCTTGGGCTAAAGGTTTGTGTGCAAGCTCTCGTTCCCCATTACCAGGGAGCCCATCCCCACAATGTCCTTGCCCAATTCCACATGCATGTCCTCCTCTGTATCCTGGCCTCTACTACTCCTGCCACTCCTTTACAAATTATCCACCCATCATCCTTCCATCCTCCCTCTATCCATCCATTCACCCCTCCATCCACCACCTATTATCCATCCACCATCCATCCACCTGTTCAGCCATCCATCTTTCCATCCATTCATCCATCCGTCCATCCATCCATTCATCAACAACCAGTATTGAGGGCCTACTTGATGCTAGGCCCTCTGCTAGTGCTGGAATAAGTTCTGTTCCTAGCCTCCTGGGAGCCACGTTACAGCAAAGAATGTAGAGAATCTATTAGCAGTTATGTCACAAGATGGGGACAGGCTTCCCGGAGGAGGTATTCTTTCAGGTGAGTTCTATAGGACAACCGGATGAGGCCCACACCCTCCATATGGCTTGGCTCAGGGCTTCTAGCTCTGGGTTCAGATCACCTGGAATGCTAAGGCTATGTCACACCACATGGAAACTCTGGAGGGCCTGTGGGCTGCCTTAGGTGGGAGTCTTGCAGGTGCCCTGGGGTAGGACTGAATACCCTACCATACAAGAATTACTCTGGAACAAGAAGTTGAGGAGGGCCTCACCTTGTATTGAAATGGGTCTCTGATGGCATGGTGGTGGCATCTATGCCTCCTCATCTCTGCCCAATGCCCAGAACAGGACTTGGATGCTGAAGGTTTTGGCTAAGCTGACAGATGTCTTGTGACTGATTTGCTGATGGGGGAGATACTCACGGACCCCCTGCTGCCATCTGGATTAAGGCTCAGATTCCTATTGGCCCCTAGCATCCCTTCTTCCTTGGCTTGCTTTCTGTATCCCCAGAGAATTCACAGCAGACCCACTCTTGTCCTGTGCTCAGCCTGCTTGCTCTTCGTCATGGGCAGACTGACCCATGATGGGTCACTGATGGGCCCAGTGAGGGTGAAGAGGATGGGGAGTGGCAACCCAGGGGAATCTCCAGGGCTCCATGCCTGGGAGAAGGAGCCTCCAACCTACAGCTCACTCTTCACACTGTATCTTTTGACCCTTCAATCAACCTGGTAAGAAAGTTAAAGCAAAAAGAAAAGCACCAAATATTAACAAGTCTAGAGCTCTCATGTACAACATTATGGTTAATAATAGCGTATTGTATGCAGGTGTTTTTGCTAAATGAGTAGATTATAACAGCTCTTGCCGCTGGGGAAAAAGGGTAACCATGTGAGAGCATGGATATATTCATTTGTTCAAATATAGTAACCATTTTACTATATATGTTTCTTATGACATCATGTTTTATACTTTAAATATACACTACATCATTTATTTTTGAAATGGTACAGAGGGGTTGGGAGTGTGGCTCAGGGGTAGAGCATATGGTTAGCATGCATGAGGAACTGGGCCCAATCCCTAGCACCAGAAAAAAAAAAGTATAGTAATGTATGTTCATTTAAGTAAATAAACAAAAATTTTAGATTTTAACAAAAAGTCAGCAAATATTTATTTAGAACTCTTGTGCTGGCCCTGATTGTTCTAAGTGCTGGGCATCTATTAACAAAGGTCATTTTCATAGAGATGAGATGGGGGACCTTCTGCCTCCTATTTTGTAGATGGGAAAGTTGAGGCACAGGAAATCAGAAGCTTGTCCAGGCCTCTTTTTTTTCTGAGCTGGTATCAGCAGTCAGGCCCACCTGGCTGTTCCCTCTCTCCAGCCATTCCCTGGCTCTGCTTCTCTTGGCAGGAGCCCTTTGTAGGAACTGGGACATGCAGACCCAGGGAGGTTCAGACTTGCTGTGTCCCTGGCTCCACAGCTGGTCCATCACCAAATCAGCCTCCATCTCATGCTCAGCAACCACAGACTTGGGGCTCCTGCTCCTACACCTTGTACCTTAGATGTGCCAGGAGAAGGCAGCACAGACTGGCCAACAGTTTCCAGAGGTTCTGTTTGTCCCTTCCAAGTGGTCAAAGCTGGGTGAATTCACACATGTGCACATGCACAGGCTCATGCAGGAGGAATGCCTTTTCCATCTATAATGGAACTAGCGAGCAAGCTCCCTCTCTCCACAACACAACCGAACATAGAAGCAGGAAGTAGGTCATAAAGGCCCCTAAGGCTTATTAATCCCTTCATTGATTCAACAAATGTAAAATGTTTACGGTCCATGTATTAAAACTCTTGTGTACTTTGCTCATAGAAAACCCACTCTAGGGCTATTAACTGCTGGTTTACCAGCAGTGCTGGCATCCCACTCCCCTCTGTAGAAAGGTGAGCGCCATGATCCCGGGCCAGATGGAGCATGGTGCACACCCACTCCTGGGTGACCTGGCGAAGTTTAGCTATTCCACTTTCCATCTTCAGAGCTGACTGGCCACTGATTTAATCAGAAGGGCCCAGAGGCACTGAGAGAGGTCAAGGCCTGGCAGGCAAGTTGAGCAACTGTTATTGGGGAAAGCAAGAAGCTTAAGAAGACAGCTGGAGAAAATGGCCCTTCCTTTCCTGGGTTTTCTTGACAGCATCTCCCTGTATGAGGACAAATGGGGGTTGGGGACACTGGTTTTCTTATTAAGAACCCAGAGCACTCAGTGCTTTTTGGAAAGATGTTCCCTCCTAAATGTTAAAATGAAAGTTTAAAAGTTTTGATGCTTGAAGAAGGCAACTCTCAGCCAGCTGAAAACGCCATCACACATAATACTTAGTTTCCAGATGGTTCATGTTTAATACAGGAGTCTGTAATATACAGCTCCGGGACTTTTCCTCCCATGCCAAATGCCATGTGGCATCCACAAGCCACTCCTTGTTTTGCAAAGCACATTCATATCTGTTCTCTTGTTTGCTTCCCATGATAGTCCTGAGAAGCAGGGAGTTAGGTGTTAGCCCTAATTTACAGAAGAGGAAATAGAGGCCCAAAGTTTTGCAATGCTTGTACAAGTTATGGCCGAGACCCATGACAGGATCAGGCCTCCTGACATCTATCTTGTCAGGGCACTTGCAATTTCTTGAGCCCTCTCTTTGCTAGCTAGAAAGGTGACAGACCCTCAGGAACATGGACAAGCATGAATTCTTTTTAAACCTACTATTTCTTCCTGTTCATGGAATTCAGCTGCTCCTCAGCCTCCCTCCAGACACACTCTGCTCTTCTGGGCATGATGCTGAGCTTGTTCTGCCTACTCTGAAGCTAACTGTGAGATTAGGCAGAGATGCTCAATCCTGGGCTGGGGGGCTGGGGGTAGCGGGTTGGGAGAGAGGAGAGATTGATGGGAGAAAGTGTTCAGGTTGGCTGGTGGGAGGGGGACAAGTTTGGCTTCCCCAGTCTTGTTAGCTGGCTTATAGGGGTGGGGGAGGGGACACTCTCTGTCCTTCCTGAGCTGCTAAATGCTGTCACAAAAACATTTATTAATATGCAAATTCTAAGTGGCAATCTGGACCCAGTCGGGTTGTGCTAATTTGCACATTAATATCTGTCTTCAGGCTGGCCTCAGCTCTGGAGAGGGAGGTGGTAAGGCTGGGAATAGGGACTATGGAGGGAAGATGCAGGTGGGGCAGAGTGGGGAGGGGTACCATGTCAAGCGGGGCAGGGATCCAAGCCAGCCTACAGTGGAGGAACTGGGAGGCACCTAGCTCAGCAGGTTTGGTCTGTGGTAAGACAGGCCCCAGTGCGGGCCTATGGCTCCCACTGGTATCTGGAGGGCCCCTAGGCCATATTGGGATTCTTATAAGAAAGGAATGCTGTAGAAGACTGAGCCCACAGAGGATGGTGGTGCCAGGAAGCAGAGAAAACAAAGGTGCAAGGAGAAATAAATGAGGAATGTCATGGTCACTTTGGCTGGACACAGTGGTCGCTTGCATTCCACTCATAGTAATGGGTACCTTTTGGGCTGAGGAACACCTCCCAATTTACTCAGTCCTTCTTGGATAAGGGCCTGTCCTCCACACAGCCTACCCAGAGAGGTGACCTCTCTTTGTCCCAAAGCCAGTAGCCCTCCTCCATGGGTTCACTCACCCCCATTAAACTCACTAATGGGTACCAAGCCATGCATCTCAGAGTTGTGAGGTCAATCTCCATTCTAAAACTTCTCTCCCTTGGTTCATGTACTTAAAATTTTTGATTGTGTGTCTTTTTTTTTTTTTTTTAAGTTAAGAAAACATGATCACCTCCAGGGAGTTTTGCAGAGGTAGTAGCAGCAACAACAGGGACATCAGGAGAATTGGGGCTAGTGTTGTAATTTAGTGGTGGAGTATGTGGTTAGCATGTACAAGGACCTGGGTTTGATCCTTAACATCAAATTAAAAAAGAGAAATGGAGAGAGAGAAGGACAACTGCTATATTCAATAGCTTTCCCCAACTTATCTTGTCCACACCTCCCTGTTAACCTGTTAATTAACTATTAAGTAGTTAGTCAGGCCCCTTTCTCCCTTCCAACTCCTCCCAACCTCCTGCTCATCGGGTGACATTCTAATTTCATGCCTTCTTCAAACATCACACTGTTCATGAAGCCTTCCCTGACATCCAGTTCAGAGTGTTTTTCTATGACATTGTGCCACACACCTACAATTTTGTTTCTCTAATTGTTTCATGTGTGAATCTTGTTTTCCCTACAGTACCTGGCAGGGACCAGACCCGTGGTCTGTTTTCAAAATACTTATTCAATTTTCCAAATATTTTCATTACTTGACATATCCCACCTTTTAAAAGCCTATGAAGTCAGCAGCCCGTGATTTCTAGACATTACACTCATAGAGTTCAAATGTAACGTTATTACTACTTCAAAAGTTTAGATTCAGGGATTCCTTCAATCAAACTAAACTAAACTTGCAATTCTAAATGTGGCCACTAGGTGGTGATATGTGCCTTGGCCTAAGGCTCCACTATGGGTGTATTACATACACCTTTAGATGTATTAGCTATACTTTTACTGTAGATGTATTATCCCCAGACTATGAATTAATTTTTATCTTTATCCTATATTTTCTATTTTAATTTACTTGCTATTAGGTTCAAGCACATTCCCCCGACCCCTTTGGGCCCTTGCAAAGAGCATTTGCTCTGATGGGACCTACAGATATATATACAAAGAAAATGGCGATATCATGTGATGCTTATTGAATTCAAATGTTGTGGAAGCTAAGTAAAAAAATAATTAACTCAAAGAAGGGGAAGCCTTCAAAGAAGGGGTGATATCGGAATGAAGTAAATAGAAGGAAAAAAGAGTTTGTTGAAAGTGTGCAGGAAGAGAGGGACCTTCAGCAGGCTGAGAAAGAAAGACAAAATGTGCAAAAAGACAGAAGTGGTGACAAGGGAGGGATAAGAGGCCATATGGCGGAGGGGAGAGTTCCTGAAAGAAGAGCAAGTCTGGGGGCTGTTTGGTAGCACCCAGGCCAGCACCTGATGGACCTCCAACTCCTAGCCCTCACTTGCAGAGGAGAGGCTGAGAGGTGGTACCTAGGAAAAAGACACTTCACGTTTAGAGAGGCTGTTCTGAGGCAGAGCAGGCGAAGACAGCATTGGCTTTGGTGGGGGACCCTGAGCTGGGGCCCTGCAGGTCAAACTGGAGGCAGGCTTGAGGAGGCAGGATCCCAGAGTCAGAGGAGAGACAGTGAGGTGGCATGGGGCGCTGATGACGCTGAGCTGTCCTGATTTGGAGACAGTGTTGATGATGACACCATTAACGAAGAGAGGGAACACATGCTTCCCCACTAATTATCCTTAGAAAAAGTCAAAATAGAACTTTTGATTGAATTAAATTAACTTGAACATGGCATCATTAAAGAAGAAATTGGAAAGTCTGACAAAACAAGCCCATAAAGAAAAAAACAAAAAAAAACACCTAGGTACAATTCAGTCCCATTCTCAATAATCTTTAACTGTTATGGTCCTAAATAGTTTCTCTTTTCCTAAATAGTTTCCCCTCTAGGGTTTCAAAGAAAAAGCCCTTGACTACACGCTCACCTCTTCACTTTGTTCTCACACCGCAGGGTGTGTACAGAGTGGGGTTCTGTGAATTCTCTTCGTATTAAAAAGCTTTTATTACCTTCTATAGGATAAGTTTGTACTCTCAGTGACCTGAAGAAGATACCACCAACAGAAAAAAAAAATCGTAGACTGTGCCTCGCATCTGATCCTGACTTTCTCAGCTCTCAGTTGGAAAGAGCGCATTAGGAAGGGTGTGTTCCCAGGTCTGAGCCTGCTGCATGGGGCTCTCCAGCCTGGCTCGTCCCAGTTGGGGATGTATGTGTATTATTTTGATCCTTGTCCGAGGTGTAGATAGCAGCCGAAGGAGGGAAATGAGCCCGCCATCGTCTCGTTCCTTGTGCTGGGCATTACTTGGCTTCTAAGGCTTCTCACAGAAACCTGGGCTGCCCCTCCTTCCCTGCATCCAACTACCTTCCATTTGCTAGTAGTTAGGGACATCCTAGAGGGTGAGTCTGGGCCAACTGAGACTCACAGTGAGGCTACACCCAGGCCTCTGGGCCAGGCCTTGCTGCCCTCACCTCAAGGTGGCAGGGGGCCCTCAGATCCTCCCCCTGGGCCCTGGCTGGCCCTGCATGGGTGGTCTGGGTGCCTGAAACCACAGCCAGCCAACTGCGAACACTGTGAACTCCAGGAGACTAGACTGGGCCTTCATTTAATGAGTGATCAAATGTCAACTTCAGCACATTTGTGAGACTTGATCCTGAGGGTGACAAAGATAGGGTAGGGATACTCTCCAGTTTCCCCAGACAGGTCACGGCTGACCTCTAACCTCCAACTACCACTGGACTCTCCTTCCTTTTATTTCTTCTCCCCTTTCTTGTCTCCTTCCCCCCTCCCCGCTCCTCTTCCTTGTCCTTTCCATCCCCCCTTCTCCTCTGTATTCTTGTTCCTCTTTCCTCCTCCCCACTAGTCCCTTCCCTCCATTCCTCTTAGCACCAGCAGTGGCCTGGCCTGGACTCAACCCAGCACCGTTCCCTCTCCTACTTTCCTGATGCATGAGGCCCCTCTCCATTACTAATGAAGTCAAGACAGCAAGGAAACCCTTTTAGGTCTATTGCTGTAATTCATTAGCATAATGGGTCACATGATGAACAGTTATCTCAATAAGTGCCAGTGGGGGGAGACGCAGTGGGTTCCCTCATACAGGAGTGGGGGGCCTTCCCAGAGCCTCCACAGAACACACCTGGGGTGCCTCCGTAGCACAGCCTTCCTACCCTCTGCCTCATCACCCCCTTTGTCTAATGGTCCCTGCCCCACCCTCTGCTTCTGTTTGGAGCATTTGTTACCTGAAGGCACTCTCCTGTCCAGGAGACCTTCCCTACCACTCTGGAGTGTGACTTTGGTCCATTCCATCAGCGGGTCAGTCACCAGGTACTTCCTGGGTGCTCCTGTGACCCAGGCATTGTGGCTTCCTTCTGATAGGCATCCTGAGGATGAGCTGAAGCTCCCAGAGGCTCCCAGCCAGCACGTCCAGAACAGGCTAGGAGATGCTGGCGAGGAGGACTCCCCCTGTGCCAGCAGAGCAGGGCAGGAGTTCCTGATGGTCAGTTTTAAGTGAGAAGAGAGATCAACAAAACTGAGAGAGGAGGACACACTTGAAATATCAAGTTGGTGCCCGATGAAGCTTTGACACCATTTGGCTTAGATATGACAAAATAGAAAAGTGGGTGTGGCACAGAGGGACCTTCAAATTGTCAATACCAGCATCTCTGTCAAGCAGCCCAGGCTGCTCTAGGCCTCCCCAGATTTGGTTGGAACCCATATCCAAGGGGCGGCCAGTCTAGCCAGGGAGCACTGCAGAACACCAGAATATAGGGCTCCTAAAATTTATGGCTAGACTTTTATGACAATGGAAATATTTTTTTAATTGAGGCTTGCACCACCATTACACTGCTAATTTAATTATTCCCTATATTCCATCCATCACCATCTGATCCTCAGGAAGCAAATAGCTTGTGTTCTTGACAAGAAAGTGCCAAATTGATTAAAAGTGTGTGTGAGAGGGGGTTGGGCTGTGACTCCCACCCGCAGCTGGACCTCAAGTGTGCCCAGGGGAGGTGGGAAGCAAGGGAACGCAGAACTCACCCCCATGCACTCACCAGAGTGTCACCTTGCCCCCTGCTCTGCCCTACAGCCACAGAGTCACAATGCCATGCTGTGTACAGCAGGTGTGCACGTGTGCATACACACACCCGAGGCCAGACACATTCATAGGGGTGGACTCCATGACACCAGTATGATGCTCCCCCTTTCCACACACCCCTCATCTGTCACACCTGGCCAGGCTTAGCGAATTCACCCTGCTCACAGACACACAGGCACAGAGCCACAGCTGGCAACCTCACACCAAGAGGCTGTCAGGAGACTGCCCAGGCCTTACACTTGCTCATGCACCATGGATCCTTCAGACATGGGCCCAGGGAGCATGTTGAGACCCAGAATCCCTTCTGTGTAGGAATCAAGGCCTTAGCCTGCCCTGTCCACCCAGGAGGAAGGACACAGTAGCATTCTGTCAGCCAGTCATAATGGGATTGTCCCTTTGTGTCCCTGCTGATCCGAACTTAGGTCCTTACTTTCTCCATGCAAGTAGGTGGCATATGTTGGCCAAGTGCTGCTTGGGAGTGCCTAGCGTTAGTGTATGGAGGTGCCCACATGAGGTGCCTATGTGTCAGCTTTTCCACCTCATTCTTCCTCTTTTTCATTCCACCACATCCCTGATAGCTCCTAGAGCCTCAGGGAATGAGAAGACTGGCAACCTAGGTCTCCCAGATTCTTGGGAGGTGGAAACCCTGCCCCTTGGGCCATCTCTTGGCCATACCCAGTCTGGGTTGAATCTCCTAGAGGTTTCAGGCATGCAGATCTTCTCTCCCTAGTTACGGGGCACGTGGGGGGCTGGCTAAGGCGAGTAGGAGAACTAGGAGAATGTGCGTTGTATGCTGGGGTGGAGGATAAAAATGAGCAGGCTCCAGCAGGGGGCAGAGGGTACAGCAATTTGGGATTTAGTAAATACAGAATGAATGAATAAGTGAATGCGGGAGAAAAGAGTTAGAACAAGCGGCAGGAGAGGGAGGGAGCTGGCCTCCAGAGTGAGGGCTGGTGGGGGTGCCACTAGCCAGGGCAATGCTGCCATTAGTCATTGTGAAAGCTCCAGGTGCCCGGTGAAGGCCGGAGCGATCCCTGACCCAGCCTGATCAATCCTAATGGAATGGAGCAGAGGGATGGCTGCCACAGGGAGAGGCCCACCCGTCCTCCCTGATGTCCTTGTAACTTCATCAGCTGTTACAATAGCCTGAGTGCAGAAGACTGCCTACCTCAGTCATGTCTGGGATGCTCTGGCTGACTTTGGGTGCCAACAGAGAGGGCACAAAGTGAGGAGAGGACAGGGAGCAGGCCACCTGGGGAGGGGGCCCTAAATCATAACCTGGAGGTGGCGACTGAGCATGAGCAGCAGCAAAAGGCCCCTACGCTTGAATCCATATTTGTTTCTTGAGAGGGTCGGGGGACCTTGAACCTTTCCTTAACCATCTAAGACACATAGATGCATCTTCAGGCAATTCTGTTCCTCTTCAAGGATCTGTACTCATGCCCATGCCTACAGGAATTCTCCCTGGCTTCGTTCCACAAAGCAGCCTTTTTACTCCAAGGTCTTATAGCAGCAGTGGCCTGTGTTGTGGGCTCTGATAATGCTTGACAAGATCCCACGTGCTAGAACAGTTTTTGTGTTCCAGTGGTCCTGTCTTCTAGGCTGGGCCCTTGGCCCTCCTCCCCCATGTCTTTGCTGTGAGCTGTTTATCTGTCTTGTCTCTCTGCACCCCCCATACACCATGACCTCCCTTACTTGTCTCAATGCCCTGAGTCTAAGTGCAATAAGCAGAGCACAGTCAATGCTCAATACATGTGCTCCTCCTCAGCAGGATTCTATGATGATGATTCAGCTTCTCATGCCCATATCTGTGCCTCACTGTGATGACGGAAGTGGGAGAAAAAAAGGCTCCCCCAGACAAACTGGATCTAGGGAAGCCCTCTGAGCTGGTTACCTGAGGCCAGCAGCCCCTCCAGCACTATGCCAGCCCCTGACCCATGTTGTCGCTCAGCCAGGTGCCAGGATACCCACACAACAGTGCCACCCACAGCCATCCCTTCTCCAGCTTCCACTGCTGAATTTATACTTGGCTCCCTGTTTTGCATAAGATAAGAGAAACCCTTGAAAATATTGTTGAGCCATTCATATTTGTGTGCACAGCCTGTGAAAGATGATGTCGAGAGCTGGCTTTCACTCCGGGCAAGTCATGGCAAATCTGAACCCAGAGCAGAGAGGAAGGAGGAAGGAGGAAGGAGCACCCACCACACAGTCAGTCAGCCTTTCCTAAAATGACAGGCTGTTCCCTGCACTTCAGAAATCTCTGTGGCTTGGGCAAAGGGAAGGATGTTACCCAGTGTGGGATGGCAGCACTCCCTAGGGGGCCATTTAATTCTCAGTCCCCCAAATCCTGACTTGAATGCTTAAAAACGCATTGGATAATTCATAGTGTACAGGCCAATTGTGTTTGTTGCAGTGATGTGTGTGCACACGCGTGCGCGCGCGCGCGCACACACACACACACACACACACACACTGCATTGTCTGCAACCTGAGAGAGTGAGGTCTATTTTCGTACATCTGAGAAAGTTTTTCTGAAGAAGGTAAACCTTGAGAAAGGGGAGGGGAGAGCCAGCTTGTTGTATTTCCAAGCACATTTCAGGGGTCCTGCAGATTCCATGTGGAAGTCACCTCAGAAGAATCTTTCCTGGCACCTCATCTCAAAAGCCTCCTTCTTCTCTATCTGGTTGCTTGCTTCATCCTCCTTCAAGGCACTTACTGCACTTGACCTTGATAACATTTGCTTATTTGTGGATTATTCCCACCCACCATGTTTCTTCACAAGAACAGATATTTTGTCTGTCCTCTGTGGTTCCCCTGTGCTAACATGGTCCTGGCACCAAGCAGCCACTCAGGCACTGTGCTTTCAACAAACACCTGGCCTGGGAGGACAGGGCAGGGCTTGGGAATGTGGTTCTGTTTTTCTCCAGAAAACCCTGCAGTCTTCCTACCTCCTGATGAAAGGCTGCTGGGACATGCTCGAAGTCCCTCAGAACCATGCAAATATGAGACTGGGTAAAGGTTTCACAGAGGGGACAGTCTTTGCTTTCTAGGGATGATTAGGTTTTGCCAAGAATTCACTAAAATTACCTTTGGAGAGTGAGCTGTGTTCCTGCCTTTCACAAAATGGCACAAAACGACCAGTTAGGAATCGTCTTTCATCATTAGAGGGATCATACAGGGATGTGGGGAGGAGATGGCTCTGATCTCCAGGAATCAGCTCTCTGGATTCTACAGCCCAGGTCAGTGTGGGCGAGGCCACTGGGCGGGGGTGCCCAGAGTCCTGAGGGGAACACGTTACCCATGAAGGGGAACTTCTGCCAGTAGCCCGAGGCCCTACACCAGCTACGGGGTGACAACAGAACGGGGTGGTGGTGGGGTGTGTGTGGTGTAAGCCTGCCCACCCATCCATCCACCAGACCCCTGCCCCAACCACCACACCCTGTGAAGGTGCAGTGGGGGTGGCGCACTGGAAAGCCACAAACGCTAAAACCAAATGGAATTAAATAAGAGATATTCCTTTGTGTGTTTTCTTCTTTTTTAAAAAAAAGCAACACCAACGACTGCAGCTACAAAGGCCAAGGGGGAAAAAAAAAGGTAAAAACACCCCACCTCCTCGCAGCCGAGCTGAGCGCCAGCGGCCGGCTCTGGGATTTGCATGACAAAAGCACTCGACAAACAACAACAAATTGCCAGCTTGTCGGGGGCCGCAGGGCGCGCGCGACAACTGGCGCGTTCCTCCGGGCGGCGCTCGGCTCCCGGCCCGCGGGAGGGGCCAGCGGCAGATGCTCGGGGACCGCCCGGCGGGGGCGGGGGGGCGGGGCCGGCTTCCATAGCAACCGAGCCGCGACCGCTGCTGGAGCAAAGGCTCCGCTACCGCCGCCACCAGCTCGGGTCAGCGCGAGGGGCCTGGCGGAGAGCAGAGAAGGCAGAGGGATGCGGGCGGGGCGCGGAATTGTGTCCCCCGGCCGCTAGACCTGGCCAGCGTCCTCGGGCACACGACCCGACACTCTGGGCTTCCCTGGGCTCGGGTCCCACCAGGTGGGCAGCCGGGTGCCCTCCGGGCCGCCGAGTCCAGGCGGGGCTGGGAGCAGAGAGCGCTGGATCCCTCCCTGCGGCAGTGCGGCGGCTACCCCCACGTGAGGCCCGGGCAGATGGCTGGCCAGAGCTAAATTGATTCATAATGATTTGTGTCTCTCCCCTGCCCGGCAACGGGTAACTTTTCATTAGAGACACAGATGTCTTAATAACGCGATGCCAGGCCCTCCCATGGCAGCCCCAGCATCCCCTCCACTGCACTGCAGACAGATGTGAAGGGGGCAAAGCGGTGAGGGGCTGAAAGGCTGCCACGCCCAGCAGGGTTTCCATCTCCAGGCCCCAAATATCTGCTGTCAGCTTTGCCCAGGCTTTGCCAGCTGCCGCCACCTCCCAAGCTCAGAGTGGCTTTCCAGCACTGTTCCCTCTCTGGCAGGGCTAAGTAGTGGCCCTCACTTCAGCAGCTCTGAGGCTATGCCCTTGACTTCCCCTAGCCTCCAATTCTCTCCCCCAGAGCCAGTCTGCAGACCCAAGTTCACCTGCCCATTGCCTGTCCTCATCGTGGACAATGGCCACATGGCCTCGGGGGCCTCACATGGCTATTGAGTTTCCATATCTTCTGTGAGCCTGGGCCACTATTTCTTGGTTTAAACATGTCCTGGCTGCACCGCTTTCCCGTGGACAGTCCACTGAGGCAGAGGATCAGTTCCTCCTGCAGTCCTGTTGGCACCTCACTTAAGGCACTTAGAACCCTTGGTCCTGGGTAGAGTTGTTTTTTGAGTGCTTCTCCCACCACTCCTCCCTGGGCACCGTCAGAGTGTGAGCACTACCTGTATCCCCTCCACTCCCTCCAGATTCCTACAGGCTGTGGGGTCTGCCCTGCACCCTTCTAATTGCGCCCACACTTTATGTGTGGCAGGTGTTCATTGGAGAGGTGTGGACAATGAGTGACAGTGTCCTGGTGTCCTCCATTAGTTGTCTGTCATTTTTAGATTAGTAGCTCTTTCTCTGGGCTCCTCTTGTAAAACACAAAGCCCCCTGAGGGTTTGGGTCAGTGAGGGGTCCTTATCTCACAGTGTGAATCTGTCACCTGGTGGTTTCCTGCCTGGGGCGAGGGAGGCAACTGGACTAGTAGGGGTGCTAAAGGCCAATTCAGCTGATCTCTTGATTGACTGGGGCCAGACCTCCTCACCAGGGTGTGAGGACTCCAAATCGCACACAACAGGGCCAAACCCAGTCCTGATGCCCACAGCAGCACAGGAGAAAGGAGGCTTGCATGGCTCATTCTGCCTTTGAAACTCTCCAGGGTTCATGGTGTCAAATGGAAATCACCCAGCCTGGGGTCCAAGGCCCTCCTGGCCCCCTCCAGTCAGTCTTACCCATCTAACTCCACTTGCTCCAACCACATCCTGCTCTCCTGTTGACCTGTTCCCTTCATGGACACCAGCAATTTTGTCTTGCATTTCCTGGGAGTCTTTGTTCTTCCTAAGTCCACCTTTGGATACCTCTCCCTGTTCTAGTCTGTCTAGGTAAATCCATCTCATGGCCTTATCCTGCCTTGTCTGTGTGGGTGAGTTCTTTTTCTCCAATCACAAGTGCAAGATGATAGTGCCTCCAATTTCTTACGTTGACCCAGCAGAGATACATTTGGATGGCCTTGTGGGATGTGAAGTTGGAAGTTCCTCTGCTTCCCTCTTTCAGCTCCCTACAACAGCTGAAACCACCTCAACACCTGGCCTCAGATTCCTTTGCAGCCCCAAGGGGGCAACCTGCCAGCCCAAGTCAGTACAGCATGTGCCACAAGGCTGTAAGAATGTGTTGTTTGAGAATGGAAGATCCAAATTCTTGTCCTAGCTCTGCTGCCCTTTCTCCATCTGTAAATTTTTGGCTATTTGGAACATGCTTCAAGATGGTGGCTGTCAATAGGCTTTGGAAAGAATTAAAAACAGGCAAACAAACAACTAAAAGAGCAGGGTGCATCATGGGTAAAAGCTGGTGGAGTGAATGTAGCTGCCCTCCCTTGCCAGTGCCCTTTGTAATAGAGAGCATGGAGGAGGCGGGTGACTGGACAGAACTAAGGTCACTGAGTCAGTAGTTGGGGTCAGTCTGGGATGAGGGATTTGGGTTCCCCCCCCCATTCCTGTGGGGTCTTGCTAACAGCATCGCCAAATCACCAAATGTGTTCCTCGCAGACAGCTTCCTAAAGGAAGCCAAGAACCCATCTACTCCACCTCTGGAGCGTGGCGCAGGCAAACGTGCCCTGCTCATGTCTTTTGTTTTTCTTAATTAAAGTAGCAAGAGCCAGGATTCCGTCTCTGAAGGTGCAGCCTCGAGTCTGGATGTCTTCATTCTGGCTGTGCCATTGGTGTGCCTGCCTGTGTTGCAGCTGACACATGGCCTCGGGGGCCTCACAGGGAGGTGAGTGTGGGAGCCCTGATGGATTGCAGCTCAGTCCTCCTGTCTTCCCACTGCCCCATCACCCCCAGCTTCCCACAAACCTCACCCCTTCCAGACCTCACAAGGCCTGACATCCACTTCTCTGCGGACACAGAGCAGCTGTTCTGTGCTCCTTGCTTGGCTCTGCTTGTGACTCGCTGAACTCCCTGCAGGGCTACACACCCAGGCCCTCACCTCTCCATTTAAAGAGCCCAGGTGCACTCCTGCCCAGAGAGCTTGGAGACTGCTCATTGGTACAGGAAGATTTGCAGGGCCCTGTATATTTAGTTCCTAGTGCTGGGCTGGTCAGCACGGTGGAGCCTGCTGGAGTGTCTACTGTAAACTGCAGCTGGCAAGGGCAGGACCATCTAGGTAAGCCTCAGATTGCCAGGGATCTCTAGGGTTTGATTTTCTTACCTGCAGATTGAAGGGATTGACTGGGATCTGCAAACTGTGAACTGGAAGTCCTGGGGTGGTGAGAGGCTGGGCAGGCTGGGCTTTAAGCCCCTCTAGGTACTTTCTCTACAGCTACACAAACAGGCAGCCCCAAATCAGGCCAAGGGTAGGCCAATGATCTATGACTGTCTCCTGATTTATGGTATACTCGTTGCTAATATTGACTGCAAAAGGATCCTGTGAGTCAGGGTCATTGGCTTTGGCATTTTTTTTTTTTTTTTTTTTTTGATCATAGAAGCCCAGCTTTAGCTGGGGTAGAGCTGAGTCAAGGCTTGAACCCTGGTCTGTCTCAGAGCCCCACTCCTGCCAGGAATCCTGGGTTGAGACCTCTGGAGGCCCTTTGGATGTACTTTGTCCTGTTGTTTCAAGCAGGGGCTCCTTGCTCTCTTCTGCTGATCATGCTTTCTCCTCCCTCCTGGCCCACCTGCCCAGCCTGGGCCGGGCTGGCAACAGCACAGCAGCAGCAGTGGCAGCAGCGGCTGTAAAGGGGCCCTGGGCCCATCTAGAGTGTGAAGGGCAGGTGCTTCAGGGAGGACAGGTGTGCAGGGTAAGGGATGGAGCTGCTAGACCCATGGCTGGGAAGAGGGACCCAGGAGGGCTTTTATAGCCTGTGAGGTCTGTCTCTCCTTCCCTTCTAATAACAGTCCAGGCCAAATCACTTCCTCCTCTAAAGTTCTGAGTTTAGAGGTCAGAAGCAAGAGGGGGCTGGAAATGTGGGCAAAAGAAAGCCAGAATGACAGTAAAGATCCTGTCCTGGGACAATGACCTGATGCCTCATGAAGGAGGAGGTGTTCTATTTCAGACAATGACCTTTGGAGAGAAGTCACCCTGTATGGCCTGTGGCACATGCTCTTTTGTGGCCTGGCCCTGGAATGCAGGGAGCCTGAGTAAGAACCAAGCTCCAGGCTAGTGGAGGAAGCCTCCTGCTGTGGTTCAGGAGTGAGGATCTCACTTCCCAAGAGGGTTTCTGCTGGGGCACCAGGCCATGCTAACTCTCCATGTCACCCTCCTCCCAGACCCTCTGGGCTCTCCACGAGGAGACCCACAAGGGAGAAGGCCCCGAACATGCACTAGCCACTAACTTGTATGGAGTTTCTGGCCTCTGTCCACTAGGTGTGGGGACTCACTAGAACGGGGGAGCTTGGCAGGTGGGGCATTATGCTTGCTGTCATAGAGAACCCACCATGAGCCCAGTCACTTTGGAACAAGTTCCTTCTGCTAAGGCATGCTCTTCAGTTGTAAAACGGGGTGGCCACAGCCTTCAGGTGGCAGAGAGGATTTACAGAGATCTGAGTGTACGTTTTATTTCAAACTGCCCATCCTGCACTACTTTGTCATGGTTATTATATTTCCACCTATAGGTAAAGACCTGCCCACTTCTTCCCTCTCTGGGAACCCCCTTTCTTATCCACATTTCCAGGGCATCTATTACATCAGGAATCGTCCTGGAGGGTACCTTTCCCAAGCTTCAAAACTCACAGGAGATGTTCACAGTTGTTTTTCATTCAGGAATACTTGAACACCAGCATGATACCAGGTATT
Organism: Callospermophilus lateralis; assembly: GCF_048772815.1. Taxonomy (NCBI): domain Eukaryota; kingdom Metazoa; phylum Chordata; class Mammalia; order Rodentia; family Sciuridae; genus Callospermophilus; species Callospermophilus lateralis. The sequence continues at coordinate 34,179,782 of NC_135321.1, read as the reverse complement.
CTATGGGGGCTTTTACTAACAGGCTGGACAACAGTTGGTCTAGAAGACCCCCCAAACAGAAGCACAAAACATCTAAGACAGATCCACCAGTCATTGGCCACTAACTCAGAGCTGGTTTGCAACAGTGCTGCATGCAGTCCTGCTCAGGACCTGGAAGCCGGACAAGGGTTCGTTCCTCCAGAGGGGAGAACCAAGGTCTTGACTCAAAAAGACACTTTCCCACACAATTGGCAACATGCTCTTGGGCAAATCAACTCAGCTCTTATGGCTTAACTGTCCCCAAGCACATCCTCTTCCAGCTATGCCCTGGCTCAGATGTTCCCTGATGCTCTGGCTCTCCCCCATGCGAATGACTGTCACTGATGTAGGCCATCTGGGAGAGGAGATACCAGGGGGAAAGCAAACTGGTGAGATGTTTTATGAGTTAGCTGGGTTAGCTCTGGACACCCAAATTACTCAAACAGTTTCCCAGGTGTTGCTGTGATGGAATTTTGTAGATGCAATTAACACCTGCAATCCACATCTATAATTAGTTGACTATAGGTAAAGGAGATCATATTTAATTATGTGGGTGGGCCTTAACCAATCAGATGAAAGGTCTTAAAAACCAAGATTTCCTTGAAAAAGAAGAAATTCTGCCTCTAGACTACAGCATCAACTTGGGCCTGAGAATGTGTCTTGTTGATCTACCCTACAGATTCTGGACAGGCTGGTTACCCACAATCATGTGAACTGATTCCTTGAAATCTATTAACTGTCTGTCTACCCATCTATCTACTGTCTATCAATCTAAATATTTCTTCTCTGAGAATCCTGACTGATACACCTGGGCTCCGGTACATTTCTAAATAAATGTATTTGTAGCCTTCATGTTTTTTCCAGGAAATGCGACTGGTTGGTCTGCTGATTTCTGTTAAGTGGAGAAGAATCACTTGCAGTTAGGTGTGTTCCTGGGTCTCCAAACCATTGACCGAAACCCTAGAAACACAGCCTTTTCTTCAATCAAGTGACTGCCCAGTCCCAGTTTTCCAAATCAGGTGTCATGTTCTCAACCCACCATGTCTGCTGGATTCATAAAGACAATCTGGATTCCAGGATCTCAGGCCTGGATTGGGTGAGCTTCACTGGAATCTATATTTTTTTGAAAAACTAGACCGGTGTCTACTTTACTGTTCTGAGCAGATGATGTTCTTTGTTTATGAGAGAAATTAGGCCAAATCCAACTTTTCCACAGATGGAGAAGCCTGAATTATTTATCAGAGGCTCATGAATTTGGTTCTGGCAAATGGCAGGGCTGAGGGTGGCTGATTTGTGTTCCACTGTTGGAACAGCTTGATCCCAGCAGGTCCTGGGCTGTTCTGACACAGGGTTGGGTCTGGCAGGGGCCCCAAGGGCTGGCTCTGGATACAGGGTAGATGGGGGACCCTTCCTTGGCTGCTTCTGCTGGGCTCCACTGGTTCCCGGAGTGCTGTGCAGCCAGGCCTTGGCCAGGGCCGTAACTGGCCGGTGGCACACCTGGGCTTTACTGAGCTCCTGCTGGAGCCCTCGGTGACTGCAGTGGGAGAAGGGAAGTGCGATGGGGAGGGCAGTGTTCATCAAACTTCCCTCCCCCACTAGACAGTCCTTTCTTTTCTAATGGAACCACAAGGCCAGTTGGTGAAAATTTGGGGTGGTTGGCTGAGACTGGCATCTCAGCAAATGCCTACCATGTAAAGGCCTATTTTCTAGGCTTCTGATGAGCACAGCATCATCATGGAAGAAAGAGTGAGCTCTGCTCTTATTGGGGAAGGTCTCAGGAAAGTGCCTTTCACAGTGTGATCTGATGGTTGTTTGTACTTATTTATTTATTTTTGTGGTGCTGGGGATTGAACCCAGGGCCTTGTGCATGTGAGGCAAGCACTCTACCAACTGAGCTATATCCCCAGCCCCTAATACTAACTTTTACAGATTGAGCAGGGGTTAAGGGTTGTCCATGCATTAGCTCATTTGGTTTTCAGAATAGCCCTATAAAAGTGCTATGGACAATGCCACCAAGGGACAGGAGCATTCAGGAGCTTGTCCAAGATTTCCTAGCCAGGAACCACAGACCTCAGCTCAGACAGCGCCCCTCCCCTGATAGGATGCGGATGCACAAGTTCCCAGGCATCTGCAATGGGCCAGAAAGCCTTCTGCCTTTGAGATGCTTTTATTTGAATGGAGAGAAAGAAAAGAAAGCAATCTGATGTCCTTTCTACCCAATCACACACAGACCCAGGCTCTTACCTTCTGGGAGCTACAGGGTTTTACTCAACCCAAAAGGATCTGGGGACATTGCGTGTTAAGTCCTTAGTTGCCTTGATCTGGGGCATGGAGAGATCTTTAAGGAAGTCTGGGCTGGATTCTAGGACTTTCTGCCTGTTGGGTATATCCTTCTCTGGCCACACAGTCTTCTGTCTCCTTGGGGCTGCTGGCCTGAAAATCTAGTTCCAAATATGCCAGCAGTTTGCTGGTGGCCTGGAACAAATTTGTGTATTTCTCTGGGTCTCAAGCTCTCCTGCTGGATGCCCAGGCATATGCACTTCTTGTCTGGGTTTCTTTCTGTTTTTTTTTTTTTTTTTTTTCTGGGGCCACCTGGAGGGGACCTGCCCCTTCTGGTGTTGAAGCTGTATAACAAATGATCATGTGGGAATGAGCCAGGAGGCTGCTGAGGTGAGTCTTTAAGTGTTTGGTTTGAACCATTTTAATTTGCATTCAAGTTTAATTACCATCCATCTCTAAGGTTGCCCACATGGGAGAAGAGGCATTTGGGTCCCAAAGATTCTTGCTCCTGCTTCTAAATGCTCCTTCTACTGTATATGCCTAGAATGTACGCCAGCTCCCCACCTCCATGGGCTCATTTCCTTCCAGGGTTTCAGATTACAGCCCCCCCCCCACCCCAACAGCTGCCCCTTCTCTAACCCCTTCCATCTGAATTCCACAGGACTGCACCCTCCTCTCCTCTGTTCTCCTTCCTAATCCTTCCATCTCAGAGGAGGCAGATGGGGAGTGGGTGTGGGGGACAGTTGGGGTAGAAGCTTTTTTGTCATTCCTAATTTAGGCAAAGAGCCAGGGTCTGGATGTGGAAGAGAGACAATAAATAAAAGTTCAAGCCAAAGGAAACTTCTAAAATTCAAGATGTTTTTCCTGCCTCCTGATCAGAACTCCCTGTTCACCCCCACTCTTGGCTTATATTGCCTTTAGGACTGGCCAGAGCTTCTCCACCTCTTCTGGACAGCCCTGTACTCTCCCACCACCCACCAAGTTCAGGGTCTCTTTTAGGCCCAGCTCAGCTTGCCTGGCTTCCAGGCTCCTTCCCGCTGCACCTATCCCAGACCTTCTGGGTGCGGGGCCTGGTCCCAGAGCAGGTGCCTCTCAGGTCTGGGTGGGACATATTTTCCCTCTTGGGGCAGGCTGGCCAGCTCCAGGGAGGAGGGCTGGAGGAGTGAGGGATACTGAGGAGGGGAGGGAACAGGGTAAAGATGGTATGGCAGAGGCAGCCAGAGGGAGGGGAGAGAGGCAGGGAGAGGAGGCGGGGAGAGGCCAGGAAAAAAGAAAAAGAGGGGAGGGGAAGCAGAGGAGCCGCAGCAGCACTTATTGGACTAAATACAGTCCCGGGACAGCAAATAATTGGGGCCTGAGTCAGCAAGTTTCACCCATAATTTCTTAAGCATCTGTCAGGGCACTGCCTCCCCGCCCCCTGCTGCCAGAGGAGCAGCCGCTTCAAAAGGAACCAGAGCGAAAGCCTCATTTAGCAAATGAGGGGAATGTTTAAAAATAACGCCAGGAGTCGCCCTCCGTGAAGGCGAGGCCACCCCCTCTCCGGCTGCTCTGCACACCCCTCCCCCAGTTCAGCAAGGCCCATAGGAAGGACTGGGGGCCCGTGGCTGGCGGGGAAGGACGGGGTAGCAGTGTTTGCGAGTGATAAGGGAGAGAGGAGCTTTGATCAGGTGTGTGACAGTGGCAGAGGCCTGGATCACCTGCCCCTGACTGGGTGTGCAGGCCTCCAAATTGTGGGGTCAGGGCTGGGGCTTGTGACCAGGTGTGACAGTGCAGGGGTGTATTCTGTTTTGTGAGCCCTGGCCAGAGGTGTGACTGATACATGTCAGTGTTTCCATAAACACACGTGAAACGATGCGTGATGGGTCATGTGTGTGAAGCACACAGACACTGAGGCAGAGATAGAGGCACAGAGACCTACCGGTCCAGGGTGCATTTAAGAAATAAGTGTTTGGGGCTGGGGATGTGGCTCAAGCGGTAGCACGCTTGCCTGGCATGCGCGCTGCGCTGGGTTCGATCCTCAGCATCACATACAAATAAAGATGCTGCGTCTGCGGAAAACTAAACAATAAATATTAAAAAATTCTCTCTCTCTGTTTGGGCCTGGTGCGGTGGCTCACACCTGTAATCCCAGTGGCTCTGGAGGCTGAGGCAGGAGGATCACCAATTCAAAGCCAGCCTCAGCAAAAGAGAGGCACAAAGCAATGTACTGAGACCCTGTGCCTCTAAATAAAATACAAAATAGGACTGGGGATGTGGCTCAGTGGTCGAGTGCCCCTGAGTTCAATGAAGAAAACAAGTGTTTGGCTGCACAGATGCTCCCAGTCCAGCCCCAGTTCCATTTCCTATGTGTTGAGGCCCATTTGTGCACCTTGACTCCAGGTGCCAGCAGTTGGCCCTGCCCCTTGCCGTGAGGACATCTGTTCGGGGCGGAGGGGGGCGGGCAGAGTCCTTACCAGGCAGTGGGGTAGTTGAAAGCCAATCTCTTCCACCTGGAATCTTTGACTTTTATTCATGGATCCCCACCCAGGGCCTGGCCAGGCCTTCATAAGACTTCCCACTCCTCATTTTGGTCACTCCCATGACAGCCCCATCAGCAGGTGCTCTCAACTATTTCACAGATAAGACAACCACAGCTTGGAGAGGTCCCAATCCATAGGCATGTGCATACCACACAAACCTACCCAGGTCCAGCCTGGCCCAGTAGGTAGTCCAAGGGGAAGCATAGAGTCTCAGTCATGTAGTGGAAGCCTCCTCTCCTCTCCAGATAACACCCCATAAAAAAGGAGGCACCCCACCCCTACCCGCCCTGGTTTCCGATTCCTGTGGCTGCTTTGAGCAGGGCACCTCTGGAGTTTTTTTTTTTTTTTTTTTTTTTGAGATTATTAACTTGCTGACAAAGAGATGAAATGAGGCCTGGGGAGGGGAGATGGGGAAGGAAACTTGGAAAGCCCTGCCTGATGGGGCATGTGCACACCTGGGCATCCAGAACGCTTTTAAACCCACAGGATCTCTCACACCTGGGCTGTGCCAATGCCTAGACATGGCCTCGTCCTCTCCCCCTGTGCACTCTGGTTCTGGGTGAGTCAGCCTACAGAGGACACAGGTGGGTCTCCAGAGGGTCTGGAGAGTTAGGATGGAGGCCATATACTTCATGGTCAGAGCCAGGGAGGAGGTGTGGCTCTCTTAGTGCCACCAAGCACCTGGAAAGCCCCTGCACTTCTGGTACCTTCCTTGTCGTCACCACAGGCGGACTTACCACCTTGTGCCTTGGCTTTTGGGCTCCAGCACTGCCCACACCTTGCTCCATGCTTCTTCCTGCCCTGGCATTGTCACTCATCCTGCTGAGTCCTCCAGACTGCCTTTGCCATTTGTCCCACAGAACAGAGCCTATTGGTAAGGCTTCTCCTGGTGCCGGCCTCCCAGCCCTGGCCAGTTTAGACCTCAGCACCCCACTGACTCTGCCCGTCCTGGGTCAGGCCCGACTTCTTTCTCTGAGCCCCCTCAGAGAAAGCTGGTTTCTGCCCTTACCTTTCCTGTGAATGGGGCTGTGCTTTGGGACTCAGGAGACAGAGAAGGCCCTGAGAACTACAGGTGTGTATTCTTGCTGCAGAGGCCTTTCTCTGTTCCAAAATGGAGGGGAGCCTTCTCCTGTATAACCACCATTTGCATCATTTATAAACAAGGCAGAGAGACTAACTGGGGGATGGGGTTCCTAAGCTCACATCTGTTAAGAGCCGGTGGCTGTGTCCTTTTCTCTAATAGGCAGCAGGAGTCTCTTCTGTACCTGTTGAAGGAAGAGGGCTGTGGCTGGGAAGGAAGTTGGAGAGAGAGTCTGGAAAACACTAGGGGTCCACACATCAGTTCCACCACTTTAGGCCAGGCATGCAGGTGGTCTGGGGCTGGACTGGCCCCCTACCGCAGTGATTGGAAAAATCCATCAGGCACCTAACATATATTTTAAAATAACACACGTGTGTAACACCCCACGCACCCATTTCTGCATCTCAGATCTGATTATCCGCAGCTCGTGCTTTCTCTCTTTTTTAATAAAAAATCGCTATAAATCTTTTTGTCACAGAAGATATAAGACATGGGTTTGCTGTAGAGACTGTCTGACTGAATTGTTTTGTAAGCTGCTTGGTGGCGTGCTCTGATTTCTTTCTTTCTTTTTTTTTTAACTTCCTTACAGCTCAAACTGAATTACAAAGATGAGGAGTGAAGGAAATCTGTCCCTTGTTGTCATGAAAAGAAGGAAGGAAGTGAATAGGTTTAATCATGTGGATCTTGTCTACACCCCAGGATCCCTGCACATGCCTTCACCATATCCTAGTTCAGGTTTGGCAGGTGGGACCATGGGGAAGAAGGGGAGATGCCCCAGGGAAAGCCCACAGGATACTCACTGGATACATACCTCCCATTGGAGAGACTCCTTTGCCTCTCACATATGTCCCTATTGCTGTGGTTGACATCATGCACTGTGGGCCTGTAGGGAATGGGCTCCTGGGATCTGGGTGGTGGGGCCACCAAGGTTCTGTATGATAAGTAATCCACAGACAACTCTGAAGGTGTTCATTTGCTGGGAAATGTCTCAACATACCTGTCCTATTAGTCACTAAGACCATGAAGTATGTTGAAAGAAGAATATACCATCCATTGTGGGGCAGGGTCAAAGAAGAGGAAAACCTGCTCGTGTTGCACATGGAATTGGCCCTTGCCAGTCTGGTATTCAGCAAGTGCTCAGCAAGTGGACCTCAGGGAATGCAGGCTAGGTAAGGAAGGTGGAAAGGCTTTGGAGGAAAGGCAGAAAGAAGTATTATGGGGGATGGGAAGGTGGGGGAATGGGTGCACCTGAGAGTCAAGATGGACATAGCTGGGGGTGGTGGAGGAGATTAGTGTGAAAGAAACGAAAGCTACAGCAAGCAGGGATGTGTGTATCAGCATCCATGCAGAGGTGGAATGGCAGACCTCATTTTGATAGACCTCAGGGTCTGGAGAGTTAGGATGGAGGCCATATACTTTATGGTCAAAGCCAGGGAGGAGGTATGCCTATCAAAGCCAGGAGGAGGCATGGTTTAGTGAAAGAATAACACATATCATAGGGTCCAGTAGATCTGCTGTTTGCTATTTGTTGGGCCTGGACTGGTTTTCTACACCTTTGTGTCTCAATTTCCTTAAATGCAAGACTGAGGGATGAGGATACTATCTTCAGAGCTGCTATGGGGATTAAAGGCACAACAGGTATACAGAAAGGTGGGGACATGGGGAACTCTCCAAAGATCACTCCAGGGGAAGGGCTACTGGGTGTTTTCTCTAGTTCTTAACAGGCCCCTTTTAGAGCAAGGCAGATCTTGCCGGCGCAGCGTAAGTGAACAAGACACAGAGCCTAGCTGGTTATTCCTCGGTCTCACCACCTCGTGGGCTGCTGCCAGAGGAGGCACATTTTATCTGTGTTTAATAAAGTCCAGTAGTGCAGCAGCTTATGAATCACAGTGTAACATATGAGAATGGATACTAGATAAATATATATATAATGAGCATGTGTGTGTGTGTGTGTGTGTGTGTGTGTGTGGTGTGTAAAAAATGCATGCACACATTTATTGGGATTTTCAGGTCCACTGCTGTTATTAATCTGGTTCAAAGCCTGCAGCCTGGTTTAATCTATGAAGTGAAATAGCAAATCTTGATCCGTCCTTCCCTGCTTCTGCTCCCTGCTCTCCAGGACAACACCACACACATGCCATATTAGATTCCATTTTGGTCCTGTTCTGATAAGCAGGAGATTAAATAATGAATGAGATTCCCATTAGCTCAATTTTTTGGGGGCATATTTCAGGCAACCTTTTCCCTTTTTAATCAAATCTGCTCTGTACCGCAGAATATTTTTACATTGATTTGAAAGTAAAGGATTTTTTAAAGGCCCGGTTAGGCTGGCATCCCTGCATATACTAAAAATGGGCCTGCAGAGCATCAGTGAGGTGAAATGGCTGGGGATGTAGCTAGAGGGCAGAAAGTGGAATTTGAATAAGATACCCATTTCTGGAACATTAGCCCCGCCTACCTCCCCTCTTCCCACTGCCCTCCTCTCTCCCATCCCTGGTCTGCTGCTCTTGGACCAGTGGACTCAGCGACTGTGACTATTATCTGAAAGCAGGACTGTTTATGGAAACTATTTCCAATGCATGATGAGTGTGTGCAAAGTGTCAGCCTTTAGACTCCGAGCCACATCTTTCAAAGAACTGTACTGGGGCCAAGTGCCCAACTTTCCAGGCACCCAAGAATCTCACTTCTCAACATTCCTCTCACACTGCTGCTTCTCAGTCACTCTGACCAAACACACGTTTTTCATGAAAAAGTCAAGAAAGCTTTTTGGGGAATGGGGTGGGGACGGTGTGAGGGAAGGAAGCATGGAGATTTCATACAGGCTTGGCAGACCCAAAGGCCTCCCCACACTCTCTTTATGGTTCTTCCCACTTCCTAGATGTGGAGGCAGTTTTCCCACCCCAGGTTTCAGGAGCCTTTCCACTCAGCTCTTCTCAAAATTTCCATGGCTACCCTTTGTTGAGTCCCAGCTGTGCACCAGGCTCTGTGTTAGGGTGTGGCACTAACCCTCCTCTGGATGCTGCCAGCATGCGTCAGTCATCCTTATTCCCATGGAAGAACTGAAGAGGCTGAGGCTGGCCACCCCTAAGTCATTGTCCATGGCCACAGCTTGTAAGTGGAGAGGCTGGACTCGGGTCCCAGCCACGCTCTGTGGGCACCCCCACCCCCAGCCTCTCTTGCTGACCATATCCCATATCTAGCCCCCCCCCCACCCCCCCGTGCAAGGTCCTCACTGGGTCCTGCTCTGTGGCACGTATGTGGCTCTTTGTCTCCTCTCCCCTGTACCCACTCCAGTAGTAGTCACATTCTAGTCCTGCAAGGCCCCGCCTCTAGACTGCAGGCAGGAGAGGCCTGTCTTAATCTCTGTGGGATCCCCTGCACCCAGGATCAGGCACTAAGGGCTCAGTGACTATGAGTGAAGGCAAGGGGGCTGGGGCGGAGACCCAGCCTGCCCACTCTCCTCAGATGTCCAAAGGGCGGTCATGCGGAAGAAACCCGAGCCTGACCTACATAACTCCTGTGCTGGGAAATGTGGTTCTCCCCAGCGATTTGATTTCCCACATGAATAAACACTTCCCATGGCTCTCAGAGAGGACTGGACTAAAATCCAGAGTGGGGTTGCTTCTTCTTGCCCGCTACTCTCTTGAGAACTGGGAGCTGGGGTGCAGGCACTGGGGAAGGGCCCCTTCCTGGAGGGAAGCACTGATTTCCATTTAAGGGCCATGTTAGAATTGGGAGGAACTCTGAGGGCACCTCAGTTCTCCCCGGGGGGATGCCTGGTGGAGGCACAGGAGCTGCCACATTGCGGAACACTCCTTGTGACAGGGAAGCTCTTCAAGCCCTTCACACTGAGATGAAACCTGCTTCTTATCCCTCTCATACCTGGCCCTCTCTAGGAGACCCTGGAGAGAGGGCCAGGCAGACTGAGCGCAGACTCTGCTGGGGTGCTTCTGAAAGCCTGGAGTTGGGGGTCACATCGGGGAAAGGCCAGGTGGGCAAGTTGGGGAGGCCCAGAGCACATGGGTGAATGGGTCAATGGAGGCTGGGCAGCGCCGCCCTTCAGGTCTCCCTGTTCCCACCCTGGGGCAGTTTGAGGAGGAGGGAGTGGGTAGTTGGTGGGGGTAATGGGGTGAGGTGATGGACAGAGAACAGAAAGAGCAGGAACCTGAGGTGTCTACCTGGAACCTTCTGCAGGAATTACAGACCCATTTCATGCTCTATCCTGCCCATCTGGGTTCCCTCTGGGCACCGCAGACAGAATTGGCTTTACAAAGTGACCCCTCACATGCAGTGCCACGGGGCCATGCACGCCCACTGGGCCCAGCCTGAAAGCCATTCTGTCTCTAAGATTTTGGTTGGTTGTTAACACTGAGGTGAGAAAGGCCAGCAAGAATGATTAAGGCAGAGGCGGCCCCAGGCCATTTTCAGATGTTGACTGGACAGCCTGGTTGTCCCTCCCCATTCAGATGTGAGTGGGGTCCCCAGGAGAGAGTGACACATAAAGGACAGAAACAGGAGATGATGAGAGAATCTAGCGTAGACCCCCACCCTCCCACCACCCCACCTCCCTGGCAGCCCAGGCTTACACAATTCCTGGCTCGAGTTCCAGCTCCAATTAATCTACTCTCTCCCCTGTCTCCTTCCTTCTCCTGCTCCTGAAGACAAGGAAAGGAGAGTGTGCCCTTTTGGCTGATGCCTCTGCTGAATTATTTGAGAGGCGAGACTTTAAATGGATGTTTAAAGGGCCAGAGGCACAGGCCTCTGTTCCCGGGCCCATGAAGGTTTGGGCTGCAGGCAGGTGGGCAGCCCCTGCCCTCTGTCCCAACCCATGCCTGTGCTGCCAGGACCTCAGGCTGGCAAACTGGATGATGAGGACTGACATCACACCTCGGTGCTCCTGGATACGTGTGGGCATCCCTGCAAACTCTGTGCCAGCTTGTCTCCATGCGTATGCACGCGCGCAGATGTACAGTCATGCCCACGTGCTCTGGTGGGAACTGTCTCTGCACAAAGGCTGTGTACAATTTTGGCATGCATATACTTGCTGGGGGAGACAGATATGGTGTGGGCAGGCTCCGTGTGTACCCAGCGGTTGCACTGTGCACATGCATAGACAGGCATGGTTGAGTGAGTGAGGCATGCACACCCTCTTCAGGTGCAGATATTAGAGGAGCATGTAAGCCACCAAGGTGGGCACAGCCTGTGGAATCCTCAGCTGGGGGTCTAAGTGGAGTCTAGTCTCGTGTCCTGATGGGGAGCTGGAAGGTCCTGCTGAGCTGTAAGAGAACTGCTCCTTCTTCCTGGAGTTTTGCTTCCATGAGGTTCAGAGAAGGAAGAGGGGCTGCTTCCCAGAGATAGAGACCGAGTGGCTCAATTGTTATCGAAAGAAACTTGAAGATTTGTTTTGAATTCAGAAATCTAGAAGTGAGGGAAAGACTATCTATCTCGTGTGTGTGTGTGTGTGTGTGTGTGTGTGTGTGTATGCACTTTTGAACGCACTGGTGAGAGCTTGTGAGTTTGACAGAGTCTGATACCATATTAGCGAGTGGCTTTTGGTCTTGGGTGCATCTCTGCGTGTGTGCCCACACATGGGTGTGCATGAGTGTCTGCATGGCATGAGGGACAATGGAAGACCAGCTTTGAGCAAACCATCTACAGGAGACGAGGCTATGGGGCCACTTGTCCATGATGGGCATTGCTGTTCCTTCTTTCTCCCCCTAACCCTTCTGGTGAGTGAAGAACTTTAGGAATTGATCGGCATCCAGGACATGTAAGATGCTTAAAATCCTACAGAGCCCACCAAGTCTAGTCCAATCAGAGGACTCAAAGAATAGGCAACACCATGGCCAAAGAAACATGGTTTGGCCAACTGGGACAGAACTCAAAGAATACGCAACAACACAAAGAACTGCCCCTAGGGATCTGAGATGAGCAGTAGCCCAGAGCTTATTGAGGGGAGGCAGCCCTTGCGCTCACCTCGGCCAGTCCCACCAAGACCTAGTTCAAGGTGGTGACTCTGCCTTCCTTCTAGCCAGGAGCCCTGACCAAGGCTTCCTCTCTTAGCCCCTATTTCTGCTGTCTGGCATTCCTCCTTGTCCACTTCCTGGCCACCGAGCAGCCCTTTCTTACTATGTATTAGTCTTTCATTTACTCACTCACCACTCACTCACTTCCAAGCTACTGATGCACCACTCACACTGCTGCCAGCCAGGCGCCGGGGGTGAGGAAGGCTATAAGGGCACCACAAAACCTCTGGGTCTGCCTTCTGGATTCCAACCCACTCCCACTCAGATTCGCCACATGTTCCTTGGGCATCCACGAGGTTAGACATTGAGAATCCCCTGCTGGACAAAACAGATACTATGCTTTCTGCTACAGAACTTAGAGCCCAGGCGGGGGAGATTGTTTATGGCATGGTTATAAACCAGAGCCTGTGCCACTGTCTGAGGATACAGAGGGGCCCCCAGCTGGAATTCACAAAGACCATATCTTATTTCAGTGGAAACTTTCAGCAGGGACAGCATTTTCTTCTTGCCATCACCCCCACAGTCCTTAATCCATGTCTGGGGTTTCAGAGGATATAGATGGGTGTAGGGATGGGTGGATGGATGGATGGATGGATGGGTGGATGTCGCTTCTGCTGTTACACTCTGTTCTTTTATCTCAGGAAACATGGTTTGGCCAACTGGGAAGAACTCAGTGCTGAGTGGTGGTAGTGACCCTCACTGCCTGTCCGTGGCTCACACCAGGCTGTGGGGGCTGGGCAAAGGGGCTCTGCTCCCCACCCAGGCTGTGCACACACATTATTGGCTCGCTCTTCAATCATGCCTTTTCCAGCTAGCTGCTCCTGTCACAGCACATCTTGTTAGCCCTGGAGGCTCAATGAAATGGAAATTCATGTTTAAATTTAAAAACAACATATTGACCCTGGGAGCCAGCGATGTCTACATTTTTAATAACTTACTCAGAGTGAAGGCTTGGATGAGCACGTGTGTTTCTTCATGATTGTGCCTGCATGTGTTCATGTGCGTGTAGACATGCGTGTTTTACAGGGTGCATTTCTGCATTTATGTGGGTGTCTGTGGGTGTGTTCACCTACGTCAGGAGCATCTGTGGATGTATGGGGAGGGGGCAGCGTCAGCATTTGCTTGGAGCTCTGTGGTTGAGGCTGTATGAGGTTATTTGTGGGCTGCCTGGGAAAGGTTCGATTTGATTTGGATGTGTCTGCATGGAGATACTGAAGACATGTGGACACAACAGGGGAAATAAGACAATTCCTGTTCCCACTCCTTCATGGCCCTCCCCTCCTGTGACATGAGCTCTGGTTTGGGACCCTGATCCATATGACTCCATGGATCATCATGGGGAAACATCCCAGTTCATTGAAGCCACCTGGGTCCTCAGAGAGCACTTCACCCCCTCTTAGCCCTTGGCAGAACCAGTATCAACCCCTATGGACTGTGCTTTCTTCCAGGTTTCACAGCCTTCCAGAGCCCAGTCCTCCTCTCTCAGTCCCCTCACCCTCCTTATGTGTGGCGCCCCCTGGTGTGCAGGAAGAACAAAGTCTGGACATCTAGAGACCCTGGATCCGGTCCTGCCTCGAACCAGCTATATGGTTGAGCTGTACCCAGGTCTCATTCATAAGGCGAGGGGCCACACTGAGGCCTTCAGAAGGCCCATCTTAAGGCCCCACATCTTTCAGCCATGATATCATGATCTCTACTCCCCTGTTGGAGAGTCTTATCACCGTCCTCCAGTCCCAAGCACACTCAGTGCCAAGTCATCGACACTTCTTCTGTTTTGCAACTTGATACAGCAAAGATAAACACCAAAGTATGGAGAAGATTCAGAAAAAAATTATGAATTGTCTGAAGACAGGATGATTACAGTTTTAAATTTCCTCTTCTGCCACCAACCCATTCATTCACCTAGTCATCTAGTCATCCACTCACCTACCCATCCATCCACCAAAAAATTCATCCTACAAATATTTCTTTCCTTCTTACTGTATTCAAATATGTAGAAGACAGCTTCTATTTTTTTTTTTTGTGTGTGTGTGTGTTACTAGGCATTGAACCCAAGACCTCACCCATGCTGAGCTGCATCACCAGTCCTCTTTTTAATTTATTTTTGCGACTGGGTCTCCCTACATTGCAGAGGCTGGCCTTGAACTTGGGATCCTCCTGCCCTAGGATCCCGAGTAGCTGAGATGACAGGTGTCATCTGGCACACCCGGCAGCTTCCTTCCATTCTTGAAATGCCTAGACCCTCCTAGGGAAGACCTTATGTCAGGAAGAGCAGTGTAAGAGAGGTCCAGAGAGAAGAGAGAGCGCACTCACAGGCGGGATCAGGAACCAAGTCATGAGTTAGGAGGCGGCTGACCGAGCCCAGTGAGGAGAGGGGTCAGAAGGAGAAAGAATTAGACAAGGATGGTGAGGGGACAAGGCAGGGGCTTCCCAGGAGAGGGCACTTGGGAGGCATGTTTAGAGAAAGGAACCGGCTTGACTGAAATCCCATGAATGCATAGGGGATGGCGGTGAAGAAAACCCAGCTTTTTAGCGTCCACGCATTTCCCTTCCAGTCACCTTGTAATTCTCTCATTACCCCTAGGAGATAACTAGGAAGGCACTCTCACCTCTCTTTTATAAATGGAAACTGTCCAGAATGGTTGAGCACACAGACCAAAGTCACACAGCAAGTTTGTGGCAAAGTAGTATCCATGGGTCAAATGCCTGGACTCCTTGACCTGGGGATTTCTTTCCAACGATGAGATAGAGAGTTCCTCTAGAAAGTTTTGGGGAAATCCTGTTTTTTAAACTTCATGAGAAAAAGGGAAAGGGTCTTGAAGCACTTTGTTTCTATTACCTATTGAAATTTGACATAATGCTTCGGCAGTTCCCCCTTAATATCCTGCTGTATATGGAGCCTGACGATTTCCACCATCGAATGTGACAGGCTGGGAAGATTAAAAAGAGAAGCTAAACTAGCAGCAGTTGGAGATGAGGAAAAGTAGCACATTTATGAATAATTTCAGCCGAATCCTCACAACACGACACTCCCTGGACAGAACACATTCATTATCTTATTCACCACGACTACTGCAATATTAGTGATTTGTTACCGAATCAATTATTAATTCATACAGGAGAATGAGGCTGTGTCACTTAACTCTTCTCTGAACGTTGGGCCCAGGGTGGGGCAGGGAAGGGGGAGCTGACAGATTTAACCTTCATCTGCTTGTTTGGTCACTTCCAGAATGTGTGAGGACAGCCCTAGGGTAAGAGATTGGGTTGGGGATGTGTCTCATACCCCCAAGAGCCCTGCAAATGCTATATACCAGAGCAATGCAGAGCCCAGCAGTCTGTTGGGGCCATCTGAGGCCCGCCCATCCATCCATCCATCCATCCATCCATCCATCCATCCATCCATCCATCCATCTCATCCATCTCATCCATCTATCTGTCCATCTGTTTTATTGCCTGCCACTCAACGTATCTGACTCAGTTAAGTTTCTCTTGCCTGTAGCCCTCCCTTCTCCTACAACCCCTACAGATCCTTCCCCCGTCAAAGCCAGCTCCAGTGTTTCACCTCCAGGAGCCACCCCCTGCCCCTGCTTCTCTAGCCCTCTGGCCCACACCCTGGAATTCCACAACCTTTAGTAAAACTATACACAGTTTCCATGTGAGTATCTTATCTTTTTAGCCCAAGATGCCCCAGAAAATTTTGGTACTTTCTTCACACCACCTGGTCTGCTCTTTACAAAGGGAGAATCCAGAGCCCTGCCCCAAGCATCCTCAATCAGAACCCTGGGGCTGGGGTCTTGAAATCATCCTTTTACAAAAGGATTCAGTGAATCCTTGGGCACCCTGCTTAGCCAGCCTGGCCGGCCCTTCTGTCTTCTCATGCATCATACTCAGATCTAGGCCTTTAGGAAGTTGGGGGGTATGGAATTTGGAACTCTGGTTTGTCCAGGGCCTGCTAATGGGCTCGGGCCTCCTCCTCCCTCCTCACTTTGGCAGCTCTGTACTGAGGATGCAGGAATGCAGCTCTGCAAGCAGGTAGGCTCAGAGCAAGGCAGGTGGAAATGCTAGGGGTGGCAGCATCTCCCTGTGGAACAGAGAGGGGAGGAGGAAGGGAGGAAGGGAAAGGAGATGGGGGAGGGAAAGAAAGAGAAGGAGAATGGGAGAGAGAGTAGGGAGATAGAAATTGAAAGAAAAATACTGCAGAAGCAGGAAAGGAAAGAAGGAAGAGAGGGAGGGAGGAAAAAAGGGAACAAAAAGCAGGGGAAAAAAATAAAGGAAGCAGCTGGTTGGGAGCCGGGTCTGGGACAACCATGTCCATCCACCACAGGGCTGACCAGCAAGGTGTGGGGAGGGCAGGCCGGTTGCTACCAGGACCACACCTACCTACAGCCACACCTCCCCTCCAGCTGCCAGAGCCCTGGATTCCCTGTTCTCCCCTTCCTGCCTGCCTATTTCTTTGGCTTGACCTGTGGGCAAGTCTTCTTCAGGTTTGGAGTCTCTCCCCACATCTTCCCAGCATCTGCCCAGCCAAATACAGCAAGCCCAGAGAAATGCCTTGTTGGCCAAGTGGCACCAGGACTATCTTCGGCAGCCTATAGGAGTCCTGCAGTGATCCAGAGGGGTGCTTCTAGCAGCACCTGGCTAGTAGGCTTCCAAATGCCACCTTCACTGGGACCACAGAGCCAAGTGTGATCCTAACCAGGGACACCCTCCTAACTCTCCTAACACCACCCAGATGTCCTGAAGCTGCTATGGACCCTCTGGGAATCTCTGTCTCCCTGCAATGCCAGTAAAAGCCATGACCCACAGAGGGGTACGGTATGAAGCGCCACCTGCTCATAATGAGTCATGTGGTTGATAGCTTATGGATCTGAAGGATGTCTGGGGGCCAACTGAGCCTCAAGTTCCTGAACCCCTATTCTTTTTTTTTTATTTTATTTTAGGACCCAGGGCCACTTAACCACTGGGGCTCTCAATTCAAAGGTTAACATTTGCCCACTTCCTCAGTGTGCCTGCTGTCCTGGAAATGTCACTTACTCAGGGCATCACTGAAATTTTGCCTCTCTTTTGTGGTAAAAGTGGTCTGATCAAATACCCCAACTGTGTCCCTTCCCCACCAAGCTTGAAACCCATGTGGTTGAGAAGCAGTGCAGTCCTAGTACTGAGCTCTGCTGGCAGTAATTACTGCTGGATAAATAAACCAGAGGGGGAACGTTGTCGAAAAATCTAATTATTATGCAGCCCAGAGTTTTCAACCTTGGTCAAGTACGGGCAGGTCTGCTCTACACACGGTCATAAAGCAGCAGAATTCAGCATGTCCTTGTCACTCGCTCTTGGTGCTTGCCTCCCCAGTGGCCCGGATCTCTCCTACTCAGGACGACCCTGCCCCCTCTGAACCTCTTCCCACTGTACTTTTAAGGTCTTGCCTGACTTAGGCTCTGTCAGTAGCCTCCCCCCACCTCAATTTTGCGAATTCATAGTATTTTCAAAGTGAAAGGGACTTTGTAGATCTTAGACCACAATGCTGGAAAAAACAGTAAAGGAGGATCTAGAAGATGTGGGTTCTGGCTCTTGTTCCTTCCACTGTGTGATCCTGGTCAACTTACTTGGCCTCTCTTACATCTTCCTCATTTCCAAAATAACACACCCTGCCTATCTCATAGAATTGCTGAGAATAATAATTTAAAAAATATAGATCTTTAAAGCACTGCTTGAACAGGGAGAAGATTGTTGATTTTTTTTTTTTTTTAAGAAGAAACTAATGCCCCAAGAAATTCAGGAACTGGCCAGAGGCCCACAGCTTCTCAAATAATGGCGGGGTAGGGTGTGGGGCGGTTTGAGCCCATGCATTCCTGGAGCACCAGGCTTTCTGAGCCAAGATTAGGTGCACCGACAATTCCTTCTAGAATACTCAGATGACACTTCATGCTGCCCTTGTGTCAGCATAGGGCTGGTGTACATGGTAGCTGTACTTTGTGGGGACAAAAGGGAGGGACTGCTGGCTTCCTTTGACATGGCTGATGCTCCAGGGCCCAGCAGTGAGCTCATAAGGTGTAGGGCTCTGCCTCCCTCAAGAGTGGGCTGATGCCCTATTGGTTTTTATTTCCTCAGTGCCTAGAGCAGAGTCTAGCACCCAGGAGGGGCTCAATTAATGCTGTGGGATGTAGAAGCCAACTAATAAACAATATTGGTTTTATTTTTCTGTGTTTGATTACATGGGTTGATAAGTGAATCGTATTTTTAAATGATAAAACTATATTTTTAAAAAAATGGTTCCAGACCTATCTTTGTGCTTACAACTTGAGAGAGATGGACTGGGCAGGGGGTTTAGTCCTTCTCAGAGAGTGTTTAAATCAGGAAAGAGGCAGGGGAAATAGGACCAGACCTGAGTCCTGTGACCCCAGAAAGACTCCACAGCTAGCACCTTTTTCAGAATGCTGGGAGTTGGAATGCGGCCAAGGTTGAGAAAGGACCCACGGTGTTCCTGAAGATGGCTGGAGCCCCCGAGCCCACTCTTCCCGAGGGAAGGAGTCAGGGAGTCCTTACTGGTGAGACCAGTGTGCTACCTCCAGGGGTGGTCAGGGTGGAGAGTGAAAGGGGGGCAGGCCTGGTGTGCTTGTGGTCTGTCACGCTGCTCAGGGGGCAGTAGGAGGGCTGGGTGAAGACCACAGAACCTCGGGAACACCCTCTGGTGCGCAAAGAACCTCCCCAGTGGAAAGTGGGCTCCACTCCACACTTGGAGGGTTGCTGCAGAACTTTCTTAAGAGCCAAGAGGGGGTAGTCCTGCCTGGGTTCAGGAACCATCTGCTCCTCCTCCTGAGCCTGTCATCAGCTGGGCTACCTCAAAGTGGGTACCCTGGTGGGGAACCAAGCCCTGTGGTGGTACAGGGTTGGTGGGCGGGTCGTCATCCTCTGCGAAGGACTCACAAAATGGCCACTCCTGGGTTCTGGCAGCTGCATCCAGTCGTCATGTGAACCATCTGCTCTCCTATCCAGCAACACATTGAGCCATAAGCCTTTGACACCCTGCTGGGAGGCTTAGGGGTGGGGAGGGTGGACCAAAGCCATCCAAGCCCCGCCCTATCCAGAACGTGGCTTGTCAGACCTCAGGATAGAAGGAGCTGCAGGGCTTACTCAGGTCCAAGGCTAGAGAACAGGCAGTCACACTGAAGCAGAGTGGCCCCACGGTTAGGGTGCAGACCCTGCAGCCAGACCCCTGGGAGTGCACACCCCAGCCTCAGCCCTTACTCTCCAAGTTTCTCAGAGCAGCTTCTTCAGTCTGGAGGCTCAGTTTCCTTATCTGGTAAAAGGGATGCCAGCTCTCACCTCACGGGAGTGAATGAAATAGTGAACGCAGCGTGAGAGAAAGGCTGTGAACGGGATCCTCAGGAAAGGCTTTGTGTAGGAGGTGGGACTTGAACTGGGTGGTGAGAAGACGGACGCGCATGGCACTGTGTGAGCAAAAGTGTGGGGGTGGGACCGTGCTGGGAACACTTGGGGAAGGGGTGGGGGCACCATGTGTCAGCTCCTGGCTGTTAGAATGCTCTGTCCGGAAGGCCATGGTAGGGAGGGGATGCAAGTGTCCACAGGACAGCCCAGACTCTAGTGGAGAGCTAGGGACAAGTGCTTGTTCCCTGAATGTGGGGGCTGGGCCTGGCTAATGGCATGATGGCTTCATGAATCCCAGGAGGAGAAACTTCTGAGCATAAGCCTCAGACCAGGCACGCCTACCCGACTAGGGAGAATGCCCCTCTAGGGCCTCCCTCCTGGAGGATCAGACTCCCCACTCCCTAGGAGCCTGCCTTCTGGTCAACCTGGGAGCCTCCAGGGAACAAACGATCTTGTC
Organism: Callospermophilus lateralis; assembly: GCF_048772815.1. Taxonomy (NCBI): domain Eukaryota; kingdom Metazoa; phylum Chordata; class Mammalia; order Rodentia; family Sciuridae; genus Callospermophilus; species Callospermophilus lateralis. The sequence goes on along the minus strand of NC_135321.1, from coordinate 34,160,015 downwards.
TTTCCCCAATAAGAGCTGATGCTATATCTCCCTGTTCTGCTTCAACTCAAGTAAACCTGCACTTGACCTGAGATATTCAAGTCTCCTTAGCCAAGGTTCTTCCCTTCCCTTCCCTTCTCTCTCTTTCCCTTTCCTAGACACGTGACTTGGGTGTCAGATCTGCTGGATCTCGGGACCTGATCCTTCCACCTCCCTCCCAGCTCCCTCTGGGCACAGTCCCACCTACCTTCTGCCAAAAATCTCAGAGCTCACTGCTCAGGGAGTCTGGGGAGGGATTACCCTGCATCCCCAGTTGGCAGAGGTGGAAACTCAGGCTCGGAGGTGTTGAATGTGAAGCGTGTTACAGTCGGGGTTGTAACTGGAACTTGGGTCTCCCGGCTCCAAGACCAAAGCTTTCCCTGCTCAGTTGCCTTCTCTCCCTTCCTGTGTACTCGCTGGCTGGGCTGTTGGGGCCTGGGGGGGCTCTTCAGCCTTCTTAAAGGCAGGATGGCCTCATTGCCACCACCTCGGGCCCCATAAAGTTTTCTTCTTTCCTTATGTCAGATTACATGTATCTCAGCCTGCGAAGGGGGAGGCACTTGGAGTCCAACCCCCAGCCTCCTGCTCTGATTTACGGCCACCCCTGCTCTCGATTGTGTCATATGTGAGTCATGTCTCCCAGGCAGACGGTGACCTGCAGCCTGCTGCCGTGGCTGCATGCCCATGTTTTTTGGAGTCCCTACGGCCTATGCACACGGAAGGACTCAATGGAGCCACCAAATAATAAATGGATAAAATGGATAGGAGACTTGAGCGTAAGAGAGACTGAGCCCAATTTTTGCTCTCAGGAGAGAATGGACTGGAACAGACGGAGTGTCCAGCAGCCTCAGGACAGTCACGTGCAACCTGTGAAGTGCGAGTCGTGAAACATCTGACAGGAACTCAAGCCTTCCGCAGCCGCGGATTAGCATGGCCTGATTCTCTTCTGGGAAGGCAATCCTCACACCTCCCTCTGGTCACCCACGCAGTGGCTTTTTAGAAAGCTGCAGAATGTGAGCAAACAGAGAAAAGATATTCCTGGAGCCTTGTTCTTAAGAAGTCTCCCTTTCAAAAACCAGCCCTTTGCATCTAACTGAAATCCCTTGTGCTGTAAGACATGCTGCTCAGATGCCACGAGGTGGGCAACAAACTTTGATCCCTGTTAGACAAGAGAGGAAACTGAGTCTAGGGATAGGCAATTCCCCCAAGATCATGGTCAGGGTCAGGGCCTGAGCAGGACAAACTCCAGGCCCCTTGCTGTACTTCTAGCCTCCCCTCTTCCATCCGACAGTGGAACCGGGCAAGGAGGGCAGCCTGCCTTGTCACTGGGATGGCCAGCCAGTGGCCAAGCCTGTGCTCAGTTGAGCAAAATGGTTGCCCAACCCTGCTAGTCCAGGGTGCTGGTCAGTGAAACAAACAAGACATTTATCCACGATGGAAGAGGAGGCTTCCCAGTAGGCTCCAAATTCCCCTTTGACCCCATGTTCTTTGTAGCTTTGACTCCAAACCCCTGCCCTTGCTTATTAATGCAGCACTGGGGAGACACAACAGCCCTGCAGGTGTCAGAAACAAGTGGGGAGCCGGGAGAGGAGGAGGGAGCCGCTGTACCTGAAGAAGAACTCGAGTGAGTGAATGTGTGTGCTATGCGTGTGGGAGTGAGTGTGTAAAAGATCAGGCAAGCGTGTGTCTGCACCTGCATGTGCTGCACATGAGTGACAGCGAAGGAGCCTTGGGTCTCAGGGATGCTGCCTCTGTCCACTTGCCCTGGGCACATTCACAGCACAGGGAAGCCATGTGTTCTGCCAAAGAAACAGACTGGAGACCACCCACTCCCTGATTTTCTCAGTGGCAAAGGCTCCAGAGTCACCCCTTTCCTTATTTCCCGGGTAGAAATGGCCCTACAGTGCTCTGGCTGCCAATTTCTGCCTTGGGCATTGCCTGCCCCCCAACCTCTGTTCTCTTTTGAGGACCAGCACAGTGCCTGCCCCTCCACCTCATTTCCAAAGCCACTGTCACTGCAGCTGGATTGAGCTGGGCAGGGGATGAGGCCATCAGTGCTCCCTAATAACTTCAGTTAGAAAGGACCCTGCTCCACCTGCCATGGGTTGGTTCATCAAGGAACCACCTGGATGCCATGCTAAGTTTCAAGGAGGTGGGCTGGGGACAAAGGATGTCACTCGGGGTATATTTCACCACAGAATGTTATGGTGGGCTCTGAGTGTGCTGCCTGGAAGAGGTGGGCAGGAAACTTACAATGGAACTCAGAGACTTTGTTGGCAGAAGGGGGAGCCTAAGTCTATCACCTTGAATTTCTCCCTGACAGAGAGCTTTGGTCACTCTCTATTTCCCCAGGCACACTGTGTGTTCTCCTCCCCAAGCCCCAGGAAAAAACCTGGCAAGTATGAGAAACCCAGATAGTGGGGGTGCCAAAGTCCTGGCACAGACTTTATATAGACCTGGATCTATATAACATTTGGTGGTGGCATATACCCTGAGTGACAAGATCTAAGACCAAATGCCAATGTGGATATAGGTGGGCAGAGCAAAGGGGAAGCTACCATCATGGAGGCTTTTGGGGAGGAGGGTGGTCTAGAGGGGATGGAGAGAGAGTGGTTTGCCTTGGAGGAAGGGGTGTTAAGAGTCTCAGGTTGTCAAGTACTGGGATTATCAGTTGACCCAGGGAGCGGAAGGAGAGAGCTAGCTCTGTTCTTCCACCCAGTCGCCTTACAGACCCTGTGTAGTCTACTGGAGGACCTGGGCCTGGCTCCAGACTCAGGCACCTCTTGCCACAGGTACTTGGAACATCCACCAGCAGCTGTGCTACAGCCGGGGTGAAGGCTTCCCCCTTGCTTTGTAGCAATGCCCAGGGCCACCCTGGGAGTCATTTTCTCCTGAGACTGTGGATAAGGGGACCTGAGGCAGAAGGACTACAATTGCCCTTCTCAGCAGGGTCCTGGCTAGCTGGACCAGCCTTAGATCCAGGATAGCTTGGCTGTGTCCCTCCCCACCCTTTCTCCTGCTTCCTGCCCTTTTTCTGGCTAGAAGAGGCCCAAAATCCCTACCTACTCCCGAAGTCCAGGGAGGTAGGATTATGGGTGTTCCGGATCCTGCTATGCTCTTGCTGCCACATTGCTGTCCTTTGCTCTGCTCTTTCAGGTCCTAGCCATCCTCACCTCTGTCACCCCCCAGGACTGTTCTCTCACCCCATCTCAGTGCTCCTGACACTCCTTGTCTCTCAAAGCCTCTGCCCCTCTCTGGGCATTTGGCCACATCCTAGCTTGCCATGGGACCCAATTTGTTATGTGTGAATGTGTGACTCCTGGAGGACTCTGGGACACTGGAGAACAGATATGACTTATTCCAACTCTCTGGGTTTCCTGTCCTGCCAAACACAGGGCTGGGGAACCTGAAGATGCTTAGCCATGATGGATCATCTGAAATAATGCCACCTGCCCCATTTGGCATGCTGACGACAGGCTCGCAAGCCTGCAGGTTAAACTGAGGATGCTGTGTGCATGTCCTTTAACATCACTGCTCAGGAACAACAAGGACGAGGCCCTTCCAGCATTCTCACCTAGAACAGTGGGCTAGGTCTGGGAGCCAGTCCCAGTGAGAATGACTCAGGGGTCTCTGAGAAACACTTCTGCAAGAAGCCCTCCTGTCTCCCAGATTGCAACCAACTGTGGGTGTGTGAATACATCCTAGATGGGAATAACGAGAGCTGGAAACTCATAATCAAATGATTTCTTACAATAAATAAATAAATATAAGGAGGAAGAGAAAAAGACAATGCATCATCTTTTCACTGAGTTGCTCTAATCATCTGTTTAATGACAGAGAGAAGCCTTGGGAGAGTCAAGAGATAAGCCGGACGACCAGGAGCCTGCTCCCCACACAGGCCTGACTTACCTGCCTCTGCAAAAGTTAAACCTGCTTGGCAAATGGCCGGGGCCACTGTCCTCATCATCTTGGAGGCACTGTAGAAAGTAACCATGTGACTGCCAGGAAGGGGACTTTGGGGCCCCTGTTGTTCTCTGCTAGATGTGGGAGGCATGGCTTTCATTCCCTAGAGAGGACACCATGAAGGCAGGACAGGCTCCTCTGCCATGTCTACAGTGAACAGTGGCTGGGGGACGGTGAAGGCAGTGGCCACCATATGGCCCTGCCACAGCCTTGCCCTGTTCTCAAATCTGGCTATGCGCCTGTCCCCTCTAGAGAGAGGATGGGTTTCTCAGTTCCTATCAGGACCTGCCTGTAAGCTCAGGTCCTGGCTGTGAGCAGAGGGAGACACCTCTATTTCCTGGATTTGACTCTGTGATTTTTCTAAGAGAGCCTTGATTCCTGCTGTCACATGGCAGCCCAGACTGTCATTGTCAATGTCCGCAGAAGTGGGCAGTGGACATAGAACGGCGCAGGGGGCTGAGGATCAGGAGGCCGGTCCTCTGTCTGCCATGCCTATTCTAGGTTGACTGAGGCTCCTGTGACAGAGCCTTACAAAAGGGCCATACTGGGCCTTACTGATGATCACACAGGGGCTGAGCTGACGGGCAGCCACGGAGGAAGCCACAAAGCCAGTGATAAACCTGCAGAGAATCAAGTGGGACTATGGCCTTTCCTGGGTCGCGTGGGCAAGGGCAGTGTGGGACATTTCCACAGCACCAGCATCCTCTCTGTATCTGGGGAGGGGGCTGGGGGGTGTATGTGCAGGGCAGGGGGCGGGGCAACCTGCCCAGGGGGGCCCTGTTTCCTTAAAAGTCTCATTAGAACACATGGAAAACAATTTGCCAGGCCGTGTTGCGTCGCTGCTGCCGTGTGCGGTTTGCTGCACATTAAATTCATTATTTTAACAGGTCAATGCCTCTGACAGATATTCATTTGTGGGAGATGAGCACGGCTGCTTCTTTAATCCCTGTGGATTACTCGGCTCTCCCGAAAAGCGATACCAGTGACTCGCAGAGACTTTAATCCCAATCACTCCAGACTGTTTACAAGGAGTGAAAAAAAAAAGGCGCTGAGTGCCAGGAAGGGGCCATGTGGTCCTCCTAGCCCCGCCAACCCAAGGGACTGTGCCCATGCAGCTGCTCTGTGGGGCAGAGGCTCAGTGTCGCCGGTGCTTGGCAGAGACAGGACACAGCGAACAAGTTGGGCATCTCTGGGTGAAGTTCACAGTCCCAGAAGCTTAGCAGTCTGGCAGGGGCCTGGGGATTGGTGGGGAGGTCCTTTCTCAGGTGGGGCCCCCTCCCTTAGCTGAAGCTGGTCTCCCCTCTGCCAATTCACAGCAGTCCAACAGGATCACAGGACTGGGTGGAGGTACAGGGGTCCTTGGGTGCCAATCTGGACACATTTTTGTTCTTTAAAGATCTTAATGGCCCATGCAGACAACAGCACAGAGGCCTGTATTTGTGGGCCGCAGGGGACCCCATCCTGATGGGCTTCCACAGCTCCCACCCAGCTCTTCCCAGGGATGCTTGGGAGATTTGCTTCAGCCCCTTTCTGGATCTGCTGATGTCCCCAGCTGGGTCCCTCTGGGAAATTGTGGAGGGAAGCCAACCTGAGCTGGAGCTTTGTGGCCTCTGGGGACCTTTTCAGTCCCAATTTGTCCCTCTCTGCAGCCTCTCCTCTGATCCTGACCTCATCTTATTCTGTCTGTGGCTATTTCCCCACCCCATCATTGGGCCTGCAAGGACCTCCCTCCCTTCTCAAGGTCCTGAGCCACTAGGGTAGCTGCCACCCATGGGATCCTCCTCAGCCTTGGACATCTCCTCTCAGAGTCACTGCTTCCTGCACTTGAGGGAGAGCAAGGAGAAGTCGACCTGAAGGAGCCCAGTCCTGCAGAGTTCTCAGCAGTGAGGCTGATGTGATGTCAATTTCATACTTTGCTTTGCTTTCCTCCTAGTCCCCCAGCATATGCACAACCAGACCCTAGACGGTCTGATTTGTTGGAGAAAGTGTCTAGAGTGTATATGTGTGTGTGTGTGTGAGTGTGTGTGTGTGTGTGTGTGTGTGTCCATGTGCAGACACATGTTTGTGTGCCTCTGTCCTATGTGCAGCATTACCTACCTGATAGTATATCTGTCCATGTTCTGGGGGCAGTGGCTACCTGTCCAGTGAATGAGTAATTAATTGGTGGGTGATAAAGCAATTAGCCCTAGAGCTTTCGAAAATAATGAATGAGGGTCCTGTAGATGTCAATATTTGAAAATACTAATTTAAGGCCTATTAGCTGAAACAAATTTTAATTAAACAGGGAATAATCAGGGTGATGAGAAGAAAATAAAAGATTTGGCCAGCGACTAAGTCCTTAGGAATGCACGGAGAGGGGAAGGACAGAGCCTCTTGGATCCGGAGTTTGAACCTGGTCAGTGGTCATTTGGGCCATGAGCCAAAGTGGGACAGAGTATGGGTGAAGAAGGCAAAGTCACATTCCTGTCTGAGTCTCAGTCCCTCCTCTGTAAAATGAGAGGGCAGGCCTCCAGGGATGCTCTTAAGTGGATTTCCTCTGCCTACTGTAAGGAAGGAGATGCTGAGCAGAGGGGTTTCCTCTGTAAGCATATCCTTGGGGGCATGGCCACGTTTCCCAAGTGTCACACATTCAGAGCAGCTTTTCCATCTCCAGGACAGTTGTGGGACTCATAAACCTCTGTAAGGACTCATCATTTCCATTTTCCCAGTCAGGATCATCTAGTTTCCCCACTTTTCAGTTATGTAGGTCCCAATTTTAAGTCTGCACTCAAAGGAAGGTCTACTGTCAGTAGAATTTTGTGGGTCAGAGGTTCTGAAGGTGATGCCTCAAGCAGGTTCTGCCTGTGCTCTGGGCAGCAGCAGCATCGTGGGGGCAGTGGGCCCGATGCCTCCCACCAAGCTCAGAACCCTGGGGCTCCAGGATAGCTGGGGCCACACCTTGCTATTTTCTGCCTCCTTTCAACAACATTCTAATGCCCAGAAGGGACACAGTGAGTATTTGCTGAACTCGAGGGAACCTGCTGAGGTTAGGGACAGTGTCTTGTTCACCTGGATCCCCAGGACCTGGAGTAAATGTGTTCTTGAGGAGATATGGGTGCTGGGGGATCTCTCATTGCCATCATAGTGCAAGCCGCTCCCCCTTGTAAGGAATGTTGTACCACATGGTCGTCGCTTCTTTTACAACTGGGGCTGGGCTGTCACTAGCGACTTGGGTATGTTCCTCTGGGGGCTTGCTCTGTCCTTCCATCAGACACCTACATTTCCTGACAATATGCTTTCTCACCCTTCCCACTCCCCGTCTCCAACACACCTTCTCCTCTAATGTGAACCCCTCCCTCCATGGGTTTGGCCACACAGAGGGAAGCTGGAGGGCTGAGAGAACCCATGTGTATATGAGTGTGTGTATGTGCCTCTGTGTACATTTGTGCCTGTCTTTGTGTGTGCCAGTGTGCCTGTGGGTGTATATACGTCTTTTGTTTGCACGTGCATGTCTGTGAGGTTGTATGCATGTCTACGAGAGTGTACACATGTCTATGTGGTCTGTATTTTTGCACTTTTGCATGTGTCTGTATGCATTTTGTGTGTGTATGTGTGTACTTGTTGTGTGCGTGTGCTGAGGGCCTGGATTTTCCAGGGGACACTGCGTATGATGCAGGGTCTGCTCTCCTCCGAGGGTCTCAGCTTTAGCAGATAGAGGTAAGAACTACAGTCATGACACTGCCTCCTTATTTCGTTATTTAATTATAATTTACCTCATTCCAAAAATGATTTCAGATGGAGATCTTAGGGACCCTGGGGCTTGCCTTTGGCCATGGGCAGGGACTCTCCTCTGAGGCTTACCTTGGGAACCCATCACACTCTCATTTTTTATCTATGGACTGACTTCTACTGAGGACCCCACATTTGGGCTCCTCCCTCCCTGACTCTTGACTCAGGCTCCACATGCAGTTCTTGCCTCCCTTAACCTTCTAGAATTCTTGTCAAGCCCCTCTCTGTTCCCTGACTCTGAAACTCCAGGTACAAGCTGGTTGGTTCCTCACCCTGATCATGCTCCCTTTCTCAGGTCCCGCCTTCTCTGATCTCTCTCCTCAGGATCAGGGTGGATCTCATTGCCCATTCCTCTCCTGCCTTCCCCTCAGGAGATGGAATTTGGCTGAGTACCCTGCCCTCAGCCACAGGCCTCAGCTTGAGCTGGCCCCTGCTTACTCCCTAGCCCGCACCTTTGCAGCTGAGCAGGGACTGGGGACCCCATCCACTCAGTGGACGCTGGTAGAATTGGAAGTTGCCTAATAACCTGGGGCCCCCTGGAAACTTTTCATCTCAATGTGTATACTGATTAAACAGCAACAAAAATAAATTATGTATACACAGGGCTGTAAAAGCACCCAGAGACCTAGTCTTGGGGTCTGTGCCTCATATAAATGCAAATACTGTAATAGCATTGCAGTGGGTCCCTGCCCCCACTCCCCACACACCTTGGGGCAGGGGAGGTTGGAGCCAGCAAAGATGGTGTAGCAGGGCAAGTTCCAGCCTGCTGGGCCTTCAGACAAAACCTGAAGCCACACACAAGCAGCCTCTCAAAAACTGACCCAGATAGCCAGGGTCTGGGGCCAGTTTGCAGACAAAAGGCTGCAGAAGTAGTCAGCGCAAGGAGCTTCAGCCAGCAGGCGGGAAGGAGTACTGAGCAGGGGGTCAGGGGCCTGGTGCCCTGTCTCACAGCACCTTCTGGCCTCTCATTCTGGTATATAAGGGGGTGGCCTGTCGGGCCCCTTCTGGTTACCACCTCCCAGTACATGTCCCTCCAGGGCGCCCTGCCCCAAGGGAGGTGTCTGCCGCTTCTCCTCACCCCACGGGGATCTTGGCACTCCCATTAGCAGCTCTCACTTGGACTGAAGGTGGGGCCAGAGCTTTTTATAGCTGCAGGTGTCTCTGGGTGAGGCGTCTCCTGCCCTCTCTGTTGCCAGTTGCTCCTCCCTCAACACTGGCTCTAGAGAGCTTCCCTAAGCTTGGGGCTGGAGGCCATGCTGCTGAGTCTGTCGTGGTCCTGGGTCACTGCTTTATTAGTCACTTGCACACCATCTAGTTCACTCCCTGGCGTACAGTAGGTGCCCAATTAAAATGGTTGATTAGGGATAGGGGGTGTAGCTCAGTGGTAGCCCTAGTATGTGCAAGGCCCGGGGTTAGATTCCCAGCACTGTGAAAAACAATAGAACTGACAGGAGCAAACACACACACACACACACACACACACACACACACACACACAAAAGGTTGACTGATGGGTAAAAGTCATTATGCTAATTTCCTGTACTTCTTTTCCTGGTGGACTTATCGACTCCTTATTTTTGTGGTCTCTTCTATGAGGCAGTTCCTTTCTCTCTTTTAAATTAGGTGAAACCTCAGTAAACTACAGTCACCAGAATAAGACTAAATTGGTAAATTTTCCCGGCAATTGAGCACAGCATTTTATACTTTTCAAAGTGCCATCTTATTAAACCTCTCACCTCATCCTCCTAAGACATCTGCAACAATGTTGGGCAGGCACCATCATGCCCAGTCTACAGATGAAGAAACCAAGGTCCCAGGAGGCAGCTAGTCCATGCCCACATAATTAGGCCTCCTGAGTCCTAGGCCTTGGTTGTGTGTGAAAACTGTAAAAGCATGAAATAGGCCTCTCACCTTGAACATTTAATTTTCCACTGATTGCAAGGAATTAGGGGCATGAAGGATGCCTATCTACTGTCATCTCTGGATCTGGGCCAGAGGCTTTAGTCCTGGGTCTCATCTAGTGCTCTCTTTGGGTTCATTTGTATTGGGTCCCCAATCTCCTGGTCAAACACAGTGGCTGAGAAGTAGCCAGCACTGAAGTCCTTCACCCTGAAGGTGGACTCTACCTGCTCATCTCAGATGGGATGCTGTTGTGAGGGTCACCTGACAATGTAGGGGCACAGGTTCTAGATCCTGCCCTGTGTCGTCTCCATTTGAGGAATCCCACCCATCCCACCAGCACATCCTGTCTGGGCCCAGAGCAGGGAGTTGGAAGTGGGGTGGGAAAGGGAACAATTGTTCTTCTTCTGACTTATTTGAAAAAAAAAAATTAAAGAAATAACTGAACAACAAATAAGAGAAACCACAGAAGGCTATACCATCTTTCAGCTTTATAAACAACACATAAAGAGCAGGGAAGGCCACCTCGGGTAGCTGCAGGGGGCCTGAAAAGAGTTATAAGATGCAAAGCAAGCATATTTAAAATGCAAAATATCAGATGAATGCAACATAGTCTCACTCACTTGGCTTGGCAAAAATGTTCCTACCAAGATCTTCAACATGTATCCATCTTGTATCTAGAACCAGAGGTGCCACTTACTGTTTCAGGGTCTGTGGCATTCTTAAAGGGAGGGACTTAGATGTCTCCTAGATGCCCTTCTGAGGAGGCTGTGTTCTGCAGAATCACCACGGAGGGAATGGCTCTGCTTCCCTGAGACACCATAGGTGTCTCACGCTCGTTGTTTTATACCCTCCTCAATATGCTCCTCTTGTAGGAAGCCTTCTCTCAGCATCTCCCTACCAGAAAATTTATACTCTTTTGATTTGCTCCTGGTGAGAGGACAGCCTGTCAGTACTGCCAAGTTTCTTTCTTATGGTCATTTCCTGTCCCAGTCTGAAGTATGCACAATGCAGGAATCCTACTGCCAAGCATATTTCCAACATGGTACAAACCCAGTGAAGGCACTTAATGAACTAGGTGAGCTACCTGTTGGAGGTGTGGGGTGATGGACAATGTATTGGGTTGTTCATTGAGTGGACGCTGAGTGAGCTGACACCCCTATGCTTCTCTATGACCATAAAGCAGCAATTAATGTCTTCTCTTCTGTGGGGTCCATCATTCTGCTAAGGGACATTTTTCTGACTCCAACTAGAGACCAAGTGCTGCTTGAGGACAGGGGTCACATCTTCTAATGTCCAGCACAGAATACACAATAGGCCAATAATGATTGCTATTACCATAAAGAATAATCTTTGTTTGGACATTTGTTTTTTGGAAATTATCTCAAGTTGTCACATCATGGTCATGGCTACTTTTGTCTTGGAGCATCTTGTGAGCACCAGCCAATAGCAGAATGGGAACTCCAAGGTGGCAGGTGTGTGCAAACAAAGATGGGTGACCATTTGTGAGATGCAGGGAGATGATTCCTAAAGCCCGTATGGGGATGGGCCATATGATGTCTTAGTTTCATCCTCTGTAAGGTTTTATAATTCTGTAGCTTGAGAAGGAAAGAAGAGGTAGAGGAACAGACTGGGGGACGATGTCCAGAGCCCTGGAAGACGGCTTGTATGTGGAAACTAGTCTTTGAGATTGCTAGCTCCTCAGGACTTGCAATCCCTGCAAGAGGCAGAGTTTGGAAGCTTTAAAATAGAGACCTTAGCTGGGAGTTTACGACAGTGAGGTGTGTCCAGGTACCAAAGGTAAGAACAAGGAGAGCAAGGCTTCATCGAGCTTATTGTTTTCTGGGGGAGAAGGGAAGCTGCACATAAACTCTGAAACATAAACCATAAAAAGTAAATTAATAATGCAAGAGTTAACTAATAGTTCAGAGTAAAAAGAGAAGCGACGTTTCAAGGCCATACACGATTAGCTGCCCAATGAGGAGTACAGACAACAAGGCCTTGGGTTACTCTGAGGAGGAGGAACCCGCTTCAGGCTGCAGGGCTCATGGAAAGCCCCAGAGGCTGGTTTCTGGCATTTTCAGTCTATTAACTGCAGTTGTGACCACTGGGACTTGACTGCAGGGTCCATCCGACAGAACCCACTAAGCATCCAGAAACCCAGAGTTAATTCTGCCACTGCTAGGGGTGGGTGCTGTTTCCAAACACCTTCCCGGAGGGCCCTCTGTGCTTCTGACTCCAAGGACAGAAGCTGACAAAAAGGGGCTCTTGCATGGTTCTCCCTGCCCTCCCCTCCCCTGGGGGCGAGGACGGGTGCCCTTTGACAACAGCAAGGTGTGGCGGGGAAACAGAATTCTCTTCTCCCTGTGGGTTGAATGAGCAGCGGAACTCAGCCAGGATATTTTGGATGACTTGGGAAACTGTCCCTGTAAGTGGTGGCCTCACAGAAGGTGGTCTGCTGATGCCAGGAGACCACAGCTATATTCCATGAACACCTATGGCCTCCACTGCAGGGACCAGAAGATGCTGCCTCTCACCAGTTCCCCAAGTGGCTTCAATGCTTGGTTTGGGGTGCAGCCCTAAGTGACCCTAAAGCACCAACCTATCTAGGTTTTTTCCTAGTGAAGCCCTGAGAAGGGAAAATGGGCACTTCTATCCCTGTGGTGGCGGTAACTTAAGGTCCTTTGGCCATGCCCTTCACAACCCTGAGCCACAGGAGGCAGCCCTGCAGAGGATGGCCTGGGGTGGCCCCCCTTGTTCTCTCCCAGCCTCAGTGTGGACTTCCCTGGGCTCCCTCTGAGGCTGGGGGAGGTGCTGCCCTCTCAACAGCCCAGTCTTGGGATCCAGCACCCTGGCTTGATTGAACAAGGCCCCTTTTTAGAGGCAGTGGAATTTCCCACCTGAACTTTTTCTCCAAGAGAAAAACATAAGCACCCAGAGGCCCAGGGGTTGTGCCTCCCATGGAGGCCCAGAGCTTGTCTGGCTGACGGGTGACCAGCCTATAGCCCCATCCCTATCCTGACTGGTATGTGTGTGTTGTGTGTGTTGTGTGTGTTTGTGTGCCTATGTGTGGTGTGCTGGGGGGTGCTTCTGGCTTAGTGTGTGTGTGTGTGTGTGTGTGTGTGTGTGTATGAGTGTGTGCACCATGCCACTGTCCTGCTGTCTATGGCTCTAGTGGGTCTGGGAGGAGGTGGTCCTTTCCGATCTCCACCCCCTCTCTTCTGATTTTCTTTTCCCTGGCTGCCAAGTTTCTCCCTCTTGCTTAGAAAGGTCTCTGATCCCCAGTTTCTTTACAGAGCTGACAAAGACAACTGATGGGTTGAATTTAACAAATGACCAAGTTGTCAGCTCAGCATCCCCGGCAACACCCACTTTCCTGGGTTTTCTGTGATGATTCATCCCTCAGGTGCCTGCCCCACCTCATCACATCCCAGCACAGCAGGCCTGGCAGAGGCTCCCAGCAGAGGCTGCATCCTGCCAGTTCAGCCTATGTAGACACCTGAGGCTTGCCCACCCTAGAGGGGCAGAGACAGAGGAACCCCTTCCTTCAGGCAGAGCCCCACTCATTCCAAACCCAGACTGAACCTTGAAGGGGGGAGGAGGAAAACCAGTGGAGAGGAGGAAAAGGGGTGCTCCCAACTGGCTGCAGGCCCCGCCTCTCTGCTCACCTCCCTCTGGAGATGAGCAGAGGCTCATTCTCTGGGGTGGGTGGGGCACATGGGAGCAGTGAGAGTGACTTCACATCTTTGTTGCTGTAGCTGCTGGGCTGAAAATAGTCCTCTCTCTGGCAGGCTGGCTCAGGGTGTGAAAAGCTCTGCTCCCAGGGAGCGGCAGGAACCAGGCAGGAGAAAAAAAAATTAACCACGGGCCTGGCACTGGATGGCTTAACTGAAGAACACCAGTGTCAAATCTCCAGTGCTGCTTGCCACTAAGTTCCTTTAAGACGGTCACCAGGGACCTGCATGAGCAAGTCACAGAGCCCTCCACGTCTCCAGCATTCAGACCCCCATCTGCGCTGCCACTGACGAGCTGTTCCCATTCTCTGATGGCTGCCTGCTCAGCTCTCTGTTAAAAGCTCCATACCTGGTAGCATGTAATCCTCCAGGGACCCTGGACACAGCTGGAATCACCCATGTTTTACAGAGGTGGAAACTAAGGCTCAGATTAGCCAGTGAGGCCGCCAACCGTCAAACAGCTAGGGAGGCGCACTAGTGGGGTCAGGTGTGGGCTGTCTGCCCTCAAACGGACCTTCCATTTGCTTGGTGGGGACCCAGAGCCCCCACACTTCCCCAGCAAACAGTTCAGATATAAAGGTGCTCCAGTTTCTCACTCCTCCCCCACCCTCAGGGCTGCTGCCTGCTCTTGGGCTCAGGAGGACAGGCCATGTGAGGCACTGTGTTCCTGGCACTTCATGAAGGGATGGTCAAAAAGGAAGGCACCCAGCCAGAGAGGTGGCTCATGTGTAATAACAGCAACTCGGGAGGCTGAGGCAGGAAGATGGCAAGTTTGAGGCCAGCCTCGGCAACTTAGTGAGACCCTGTCTCAAAATAAAAAAATAGAAAGGATTGGGGATGTAGCTCAGTGGTAAAGTGCCCCTGGGTTCAATCCCCAGCGATCAAAAGCAAAAAAGAAAAGAAAAAAAAGGTGGAGGGGGGAGAGGGAGGAGGTGGCTTCCTCTTCTGCTGAAGTCTCTGGGGCTAGAGGGCAGAGGGGCCACTTCCCCACCTCTACCCAGGGGCCTGGCCACTTAGCTCCTGCATAAGTGTGCTCATGCGGGTAACTGCCTATTCCCAGCACGATCCCAGCCTTCATTTCCACCCTAAGGTACACCAGATAATTAAGTCTCTCTCAAACCTCCTCAGTATAATGCAGATTAATTTATTATTTAAATCTGAATAGAATATTAGCTCATTGTCTTAATAGTTCTGATAAATGCTGGGGGGTGGGGCAGGCACATGATGGAAATCCTCTCACTTTCCCCCTCTCTAGACAGAATGGAAAGACTCTATCCACAGGCCTGGGAGGTCTGGTCAGCAGCTGGCAGGGTGGAAATAGGCACTGGGGGGCCAGGGACTCTCACTCCAGGCCCCAAGGAGGTGCACAGAAAGCTACAAGCATGCACTTCCCAATTACGCTTTCAGTGAAGGCCCCACCCCTTGCCCCACCTTCTGCCCAAGAAAGAAAGAAAGAAGAAGGCAAAGAAAGCAGGAAGCAGAAGCAAATTCCCAACTAAAGACTGCTGGGTGACCCGTCTGCCTTGCATGCTAGGTGACCAGTGACGGACGGGGCTGGGCAAGAGCAATGGTGCCCAGCTTCTGATTGTTCGGGATGGAGTGATCCGGGAGCTGGGAAGGCTTTTAGCATCTCAGTCTGCACTTTTCAGAAATGGTTCTGGGAATAAGATCTTCACCCAATATCTAGAGAATACTTTTGGTGGTGTTAGTTGTTGGGGAAGATCCATTGAAACCAGGGTTGCAAATTGTCTGGGCTTTTTCTACACTCAGTTTCCCCATCCCCATACACCTGGCCCTTAGCACCAAGGTAAGGCTACTTCTGTCTGTGATACAGCATTCAGGCAGGCTGGAGGGCTTGCTCTTGTTGCCTGTTTCCCTGCAAAGTTGTCCTCTCAGCCTCCTGATCTCCACAGCCAGTGACCGAGACAATGGGAACGTTACTATTAGCTAGAAAACAGTCCTAGTGTAGGAAGTGAATTGTGGACCTCCAATGAAGCACTTCTACCCTGGACTGCATATTTGCATCCCCCCAAATTCACATGTTGAAGCTCCAACCCCAATGTGATGGCATTTGGAAGAAGCCTTTGGGAGATAATTAGGAGTCAATGAGCTCATGAAGGTGGGGCCCCCATGATGGGATTAGTGCCCTTTTAAAAAGGAAGAGATAAGAGCTTGCTCTCTCCCCACTATGTGAGAATACAGCAAGGAAGTAGCTATCTATAGGCCAGGAAATAAGCCCTCACTAGACAGAATCTGCCAGCACCTTGATCTTGAACTTTCAGCCTCAGAACTGTGAAAAGTAAATTTCTGTTCCTGAAGCCACCCAGTCTATGGAATATTGCTATGGCAACCCCAGCTAAGATAACCATGCTTTACAGACGTGAAGACAGACACCTGGGAGGTCAAGTGATTGATTCTGGGTGCAGTGTGGGCTGGGTGACTGACATGGACTGAGTGCTCCTGGTGGGGGTGCTTAGCAGGAAAGGGTGAAGGTAGAGAGGAAACTGTGCCTAGGGCATGCACAGGGCAGAAGGCATCTTCCCATAGATATAGTAGACACATTGCAAGTAGCTGCCCTGACAGATGAGGAAACTGAGGCTCCTGGTGATGAGGGGCTGGCACCCTATTTCCCAATGCCATGCACTCAACCTTGTTCAAAGCTCCCCTGGCTGCATTGTAACTTGGGAACAGTTGGTTCAGGGTCATGTTTACCCTGGTGCCTCCCAGGTTGGGAGTTGAACAGGAGCCGTTGGCACAGAAGGTGCTGAATCCAGCCAGGAAAAATATATGGGACACATCGTGTGGCTGTGGTTTCTTCACACCATCCAGTCATACAGCTGGCAATTAATTTCCCCTATAAATGAAACACCTTTCATATCACTTTATCTGGAGAGCTTGAATTGACAGCAGCGGGTGTAATTTATACATACTTTTTACCCATCTGTTAGCATTCAGGCTTCAGGCTGCTTGCTTTTTTTTTTTTTTCTTCAATTCTCTCCCCAAATTGAAAGGATTAGGTTAGGATTAGGTGAGTGTTTTAACCAGATATTCAGAAAGATGGATGGCAGTGTTTCCAGACGGCTAATGCCCGTGGGAGGCCCTCACACAATGGTGGCCAGGTGGGGCTCAGTGATCTGGGAAATTGCCTCCACCTGAGAGCCCAGCAGCTCCCGCAGCCCGGATGCTAGAGCTACAGAGGGCCTCCATGACTCCCTAGGCCCACCTGTTCATTTTACAGATGAGGAAACTGAGGCTTGGAGAAGCAAAGGGCATGGTGAAAGGCTGCACACCTGGCCAGAGGTAGAGCAGAGCTGGGCCCCAGGTCTGGCTGCAGTGAGTACTGGAGTGAAGGTAGCTCCCTTTTACCTTGAGAGGGGCAGAGGGGATGCTGATGGGACATGGAAGTGCTGGCTGTTTGGGGGATAGCATCTCCTGCTCTGTGGTATCTAGAGAAATTGGGTTCCATAAATGGAAAGCAGGATCACATGATGGCAATTTTGGGAGACCTTGTTTTGACTGTGTGCAGGCATGTGTGTGTGTATATATGTGGTCTGGTGGTAATAACTGGGAGACTGCGAGGGCTGTGCCATCACCTCTGGACATCCATAACCTTTTTATCAGCATCCAGTTGACATTGGTTTTTTTTTTTTTTTTTTTGGCATGGTGTGCTATTTTCTCTGAAGGAGTCTTGTCTTTATGACCATTCTAAGGGCCTTGGGGACCAGGGCCCTACTGGACTCCTGGGGGAATCTCCATATCTGCCCATCTACTCTAGGAAGTCTCTCTTCCATGAACTTTCCTATTCTCCAAATCCCTGGTGCTCCCCAGGTTGAACAGTGCACATCATCTCTGGCCCACACTGAAGGAAGGGCATATGTCTGTTTTTTCATGTCTAGAGAAGTCCTCAGGGTCCCTGAACCTCAAGCCAATAGTGGCAAATTCATTCATAGGTTCATTCAGACACCATGCACAGACTGCCTAATGAGTACACACCCCGGGCTCTCAGGATATAGAGATGACATTGCAGGGTCCTGCCCTCAGAAATTGTATATAGACCTCTGACTCTGCCACTCCTTGCTGTGGCCACCATCTCCTTCATCACTTCCTTCTTGCCTAGGTTCAACACTGGAGCCATTAGCAGTGCGATTCTGTCTAGTTAGAACCAGTAAAACAGTTTTGTATTAATGCAGGGACCTGGGGAGATTTGGCCATTAAATGTTACATCAGACCCAAGGTGTCCTGTACACGCTCCCGGTGGAGTTTTCCAGGCAGCCTTGGCTGGGGGGCCCTGGTGAGGGAGAACGTGCCGGAACTAACAACCAGGTGGGGAGGAGGGGATGCTGGGCTATGCTTTCCCCCTGGAGCTCTGAGGACATCCTAGAGAACTCAGGAGGAAGGGCAGGCTTGTCCTTGCCTCCCGTTCAGCCCACCAGGCCTTGCTGACCATGGCTGGGTGCCCAGTTTGTCCTGGGCCCTGCAGGGCAGCATTCATTCTCACCTTGCTGTCCCAGGGCAGCCCTGATTTCACTTCTCCTACTGTCTGAGGAGCATTTCCTCCTTGTCAGACCAGATGTCCTTAGTTTTAGCTCCAAAAATACCATCACAGAATAATGGGAGGCACAGAGGAAAAGCTGTTTCCCCTTCCACGGAGGAGGTGAGACCCGCAGGGAATAATTAGTGAATGTCACTGGCTCAATCTAAAATACAACTAACTGCATCCTACGGGCTGGCGATTACTGGGATGAGTGGCTGGAGGGGAGACATGGAATATTAGCTGAAGTCATCTCGTCTTTCTGTCAACTTAAGTAACTACCCACCCACCTAAGTACATGATCACCTACTGGCTCACCAAACTACTCACCTGCCTGACTAACCATTTACCTGCTTATCTTCCAGGGACCTCAGACAAACCCTGCAGACTCTCTGGGCCTTGGTTCCCAGTTGCACATGGAGATAAGAATTCTCCCCCGTCTCCTGAACTTGTTCAAAGGATCGGATGAGCTTGAGGATGATTCGTAAGGAATACAAATCCTAGATAGTGGTGTCTTGTATTCCTGACAACGTTACTACCACCACGCCCGGATCTGCAGCTGCTGAGTTCTAGCCTATCCTTTCCTGAGGTTATTTTCAGACTCTCTTCCCCTTGGACCAGTGACTCTGCACATCCACCAAAGGAAGGAAGGCTTGGGATTTGGTTGTTGTCGTTGGGGTTTGATTGGGATTTGCTTTTACAGATCTCCTCCCAGCAGCTGAGGAGGGTGGGGCAGATCCTGGAAGAAGCTGCATCTAGCTAGCCCCCTCCTGGTTTTCCTGATATCGGGGAGCCGGCTCCTCCCAGCCTCCCAGAACTCAGCACTGAGGAAAAACAAACAAACCAGGGGAGGAGGGCTGGGGAATAGGCCTGTGGGGGCTGCTGGTGCATTAATGGCCGGGCTGGTTGCAAGGGAGACCGCAGACAGATGCCGGATGTGTCTGTGTTTTTCAATGTTAAGGTCTCAGAACCAGAAAGAACAAACTGGGAGCTTCAAAATTAGGAGGCTAATTGTTTGGATGGGAAGAGATTATTTACAGTAATGGGGCAATTAAGAAGGAGGGAATAGAAGTCAGGGTGGTTTGGCTGGGGAAGCTAGTCCAGGCCCCATAGGGATGATGTGGCAGCCAGGGGCCATTATTCTGAACCTGGGCATCTCACAAGGTCACTTTTTTTTTTTTTTTTTTTCTGGGGAAGGTGCATATGAAAGAGCAGGTGACATTTCTTCACTCAAGGTTTCTGGAGTGGCATCCAGATTGGTTCCCAGCCCACTGCTAGACTTGCAGCCCTAGAAGTGGGCTGTCTGGAAGGCCCTGTTCAGCCCCCTCCCTCAGGAGCCACTCTTATGACTGGCAGAAACTCACACCCATCGCTCCCTCTGCTGAACCCCTCTGGATCTCCACGTCTGAACTGCAAAGACCCCGACTCACTGTGTCGCCCTCCATCTGGAGCTTCTCCTTAGGCTCCCCACTGGTGACTGGCACAGGGTTGGACATGCTGCTGGGCCCGGCCAGACTTGTGAACAGAGAATGAATTACACAGGGGTTTCAGGAGAGAGCACAGAGGGAAGATAGGATAAAAATCAGCTGCAGCCCCTCAGCGGAAGGAACAAATAAAAAAATGACTAACATGGCCTCTGTGGGGACCCCTGCCTCGGTCTGCATTCATCTGTCTGCTGGCTGGATCTTGCCATAAAGAAATAAAGATGGAAGTTGAGAATGTACATTCAGCATGCACTGAGCTCTTAGATCTCAGATTGATTCTGTCTAGTCATTTGAGAATACTTAAAAACTGTAGATCTTAGAAAAGTAAAATCTGCCCTTTGAAGCAGAAAATGGTCCATTTGCAAATTAATGGCTGGGTGGGCCAAGAGACCCTCTAGGAAGGGAGAAGGGATAGCTGGTATCAATACCCTTGGAAGGGAGGGAGGGTGGTGCTGGGTGATTGTCATCAGAATGTCTGCTACTGCTCAAAGGGGCCAGGAGCACAACATGGTGTGGAAAGCTGCTTTCAGTTGACAGGGGCGTTTCCAAATAGGAGGAAAGAGAGCTCGCTGTATCTCTCCTCTGGACATTTGTTTAGAACGTGCCTGAGCCACCAGCAGCACACACTGTGGTAGAACTGCAAAGCATCCCAACCATCTGCTTGGGAAGCATCAAGGCACCTTAGAATGGATGAATTCTAAGCCCAAGCCCAGTCATCTCTCTCACACCCACTTATCTTTTAAGGTCACTCTCTTTTGGGGAAGGGGCAGATGAAACAGAGTTCATCTACTCACCCAAGGTTTCATAAGGGGCAACCAGATCACCTCCTACCTACCACTAGGCGTGGGGCCCTAGAAGTCTGTTGGACCACTGGTGTAGGCAGGGCAGGGCTGCATAATGTCTCCCCTGTCTTCTTTCTTCCCCCGCCCCCCCCCCCCACAGTGCCAACTAGTAAACACCTAGCCCCTGGGTCAGTTTGCAAC
Organism: Callospermophilus lateralis; assembly: GCF_048772815.1. Lineage (NCBI taxonomy): Eukaryota > Metazoa > Chordata > Mammalia > Rodentia > Sciuridae > Callospermophilus > Callospermophilus lateralis. The sequence goes on along the minus strand of NC_135321.1, from coordinate 34,139,635 downwards.
TAGTTCTCCTCATCCCTTTCTTCCCACTCCCCTCTGCTCTTAGCTCCCTACCTCATCCTCCGGCCTTGGCTAACTTCTGCTTTTGTGGCTAAACATGAAGAGCTACACTTCTGTTGCAGTATGTAGTTCCCATCTTCCCAAACAAGAGCTCCAGTGGCACCTGCTTCTTCTTTGCTTCTCAGTGGCAGGGTGACACCCATGCTGCAGTGTGGCTTGCTGGAGGAGCCATGGGGTGGGGGAAGTTCCCAGTGGATTAGGCCTAGATTGCAGGGCCTCCCAGGGGCAAAGCCCAATCTGTCTCTGCCTCTTGTCTCCCAGATTTCTTTCTTCTACTTCCTTTGCTTGTGAGAGTGGAGGAAGAAAAGACCTGAACCATTATTCTGCTTATTTAAAAGTAAAGGCAAAAGGTGGGCTCTGGGTAGCCAAAGAGACAAGGGAGGGTGTCCCAATTCCACCCCCAGCTCTGCCCCACCCCATGCCAATTCCAGCACATTCTCTCTGCACAGAGGCTCTGAGCTGGCAGGAAAGGGACTCCTGTCACCTTCTGTAAAATTTGAGGAAGCACCCTAAATTGTGTGCCTGTGCCAAACTATGTCATCCAAGAGGGTGCAGCTGTAATGTCTCAAAGTAGGAATGTGACATCACTAGTGTGAGTGGTGGTGAGGCTTGAGCACTAGTTCCTGAAGGGCTGGAGAGTGGCTGAAAGGTTCTGTCCCCAGAGGCCTTCAGGAAAAAGGTCCAGGCTCCCCTGCCCATGAGGGGCAGGCCCCAACTCCTTAGTTCCTGCTCCCTCACCCTGTGTCATGGGGTGTCACCAGCATGGAGTCTTGACTCTCTTACTTTGCTCACAAATTCAATTCCTTTTGGACTCCAAAAATTCATCTAACCACCATTCACCAAATATTTACTACCTACAACAAGAAAGTGAAAATCCAACAAATATTCAATGTGCATATTTTAGTGTCAAGCCCTAAAATAGATGCTAAAAATATAGAGGATACTGAATATAGACCCAACAATATACACTTGTGTGTATCCACGAGCTTTTCCATTCTCTAGAATTTCTGGTCCTAAATCTTGGCATTGCCACTTATTGGCTGTGAGCCCTCAGCACCAGTTATGAGAAGCAAAGTGCTTCTCATTACCTTGACGGTGTCATCTGTAAATGGGTTACTGTGCCAATTAAATGAATCAATATATATAAAATGCAAGATCAGATTTATATGTGATTTTTCAAGTTCTTTCTTTCTTTTTATTTTATTTTTTTTTTTGGTACTGGGGATTGAACCTAAGGTTGCTTAGCCACTGAGTCACATCTCCAGCCCTTTTATGTGAGACGGTGAGGCAGGCACACAGAGACAGGTCTTGCCAAATTGCTTAGGGCCTGGCTAAATTGCTGAGGCTGGCTTTGAACTCTCAATCCTCCTGCCTCAGCCTTCCAAACTGCTGGGATTACAGGTGTGCACCACCACCCCCTGCTCAAGTTTCTACTGTGTGTGGAGGCCTGGGTGAGGTGCCGGGCCCATCCCCTTATCCCCAGGATGTTCAGTTGCACACCTCTATAGATCCCCAGGCAGGCCCTGTCTGGACCACAGCTTGGGGACAATAGTCCAGGGCAGGTCTGGGGATACTGCGGATAGTCTGTCAGGAGCTATGTGGGAGGCTTTTATAGACTCCCCTAGAGAGGCAACTGAGGGAAGAGGCAGAGGGCATCATCTGTGAGTCCTTTAGGTGTGCTGGACTCCATTTATGGTGAGGTCACTTATGAATATTAAATTCTTCGCTCCAGGCACCAAAGATTCCCACTGCCTTGCTCTACCCAAAAGCCAAGGTTACAGGCATAATAAACAAAGCTGCCCTTCTCCAGGAGAAACTCTCTCTCTCTCTCTCTCTCTCTCTCTCTCTCTCTGTCACACACACACACACACACACACACACACACACACACACACACCACACACCTGTCCAGTATCAGAGGAGGAAGGAGATGGAGGACGTGAAGTTCAGGGTGGTCTGACAGCAGCAGTCCTGCTGGCCCCTTCTTGCACTGTCTGTGGCCACACAGGGTCAGGAGAGGGCCCTCCTGATGAAATATTCCCTTTTCCCTCCCTTTTTCCTTCCTTGAGTAAGGTTCTGACACTAGGTGTGTGCTGTGCTCCCTGGGAAATGAAGGCAGTTTCCAGGAGAGGGTGCTGTTGGAGCATCCAGAGTGTGTGTCATGGGCTCCTGGGTTTGGGCCCGTGGTGGGGTGCAGCCTGCTGGGCTTCAGGGACTGGCAGAGGCCTGTGCTGGTTGGGAGGCAGAGGGGCAGTGTGATTGTAACTTTGGTGCCCTTGTTAAAAATGCAGTAAGCCTGGAGGGCCCTCCAGTGCAGGCTGACCTAGGAGGCCTGATGCCTAAGACAGGCTGGGAAAGGCCCGGCTGAGAGAGAATAAGGTGTCTTTTCCTCCCTGTTGCTCCCACTGAGACAGAGGCCTGGAGGAGCCAGGAGCCCCGAGGGGCCCGTCTGACTGTGGAGCTGGGCATCCTGTCCCGTGAGCACGATAGAGACAGAAAGGGCTTGTTTGCTCCATTCTCCCTCAGGGGAACAGAAATGGAGCCGGAAGGTTTATCAGTGTTTGGGAAGGCTGAGTCTCACAGGGGACTTTGGGGCCTTCTGTAAAGGGGACTGGGACCTGGAAGTCACAGTGCTGGCATCCAAATATGTGTATAACTCAGGGTTGTCACCTCTCGGGGCAGTGCTGCTGCCAGACAGCCCAGGGCTGAGTTACAAGGACAGACTGATTAAGATGATTAAGCAAAGGAGAGAGTCGGGAGGGAGGGCGGGCGGGAGACGGTGAGGCAGGCACACAGACAATGCCTCCTGCCAGGGTGACAGACGCAGGGAGACAGAGGCAGAGGGACCAGGAGGGGGACAGGCACATCGACCAGAACTCGGAGAGGAGGCAAGTCTTTCCAAGAGAGAAAAGGGAGGGCGGAGTCGGATTCATTTTGGGTTTCCCACAGAGCTTCCCTGGAGAAGCTGAAAGAGGAGAAAAGGGCCCAGAGGAAGCAGCAAGGGACCGGTGGTGGAGGGATGCCGGTTCCCTGCAGGTCTCTTGGTCCTTCTATCACCAGGCCACCCTCAGCCTCCTCCTCCTCCTCCTCATTATTCTCCACCCTTTGAGTGTCTGTTATAGGCAGGCACCACATGGACGCGCAGCTTTCATCCTCAGAGCACAGAAAGGGAAAGGGAGGCTGGGAGCTGCACGAACCACGGTAGTGACTCTAGTGACTCGTGACTCTGTCAGCACCATCCTCCCCTTGCTAGCTGTTGCTGCTCCAGAGAAACTTCCACACATAGAGGTTTGCTGCAGCAGGAGAAGGCCAATGGGGTGTTGGGGGGTGGAAAGGCTCTGTCTAAGTGGGCTGGGAGGGTGTGTGTGTGTGTGTGTGTGTGTGTGTGTGTGTGTGTGTGTTTTGCAGGGGGTGCTTGGAACTGTGCAAATACTGCAGCTGTGCCTCACTTTTGACCCTCACTGTTCACATTCAAGAACTGAATGATGCATCTGGAGAGCAAAGGACCTTGTATCGCAGGACAGGGGTTTCCAGGCAAGTGAGCAGGTCCGTGGCCAGGCAGCTCCTACTCAGCCCTCTTCTGCACAGCTCCATCCTTCCAGGGTGCCCACCTGGGGGTGCTTGCTCCTCTGGGAGACACAGACAAGGAGTTGGAACTGAGAACACAGAACCTCTTGTTGCTCCCGCAGCTAGGTCCCATGCGTGAGGGAGCGGAAGAAAGGCTGGGGCTGCTGACTCCACAGGTGCATGTCAGAGTCCTTGCTCTGCTGCCGAGAAGCTACATTCCCTTGGCCAGCCCTGCTGACCTCTTTGTGACAGCTTCACCACCTGTGAAGTGGTCCCAGGCTTCAGGGTGTGTGGTTCCATGACAATCCATGTATGGCACGCAGCACAGCTGCTGGCGCACAGCAAGCACTACATACTAGTTATTAGGTCTTTAATCATCCAGATGGTCACTAGTTCCTTTTCGCCCTACCTCTCCCTGCTCCTTAGCCCCTTCCCCTCTCCCCACAATAAGCCTGCCTAAGGTCCACTAGGTGTCAGCCCTCCCCGGGTGGCCAAGTGGCAGCAAAGCACTACGGGGCATTTCCCATGTGCAAAACCCCATGGTCGGCATGATACATGGCTGACTTTCTTTTTCCCTGAAGGAGCTCCCACCAGGAAGGAGAGCCATGGCTGGTGCACACACACTGGCCCACTCACCAATAAAAATCACCCGGCACGGGGCTGGGGTTGGAGCTCAGTGGCAGAGTGCTTGCCTAGCAAGTGTGAGGCAATGGGTTCGATCCTCAGCACCACATATAAATAAACAAATAAAATAAAAGTACTCTGTAGATCAATGACCCCCAAAAACAAAAAATCACCTGGCAACATGCGGTCAGTTGCAGAAGTAAGGAAATATAGGACAATCCTGCCATAGTGTTAGAGGTGGAGTGAAAAAAGAATCCAGTCTCATAAAAGGCAGGGTTCTGTTATTGTGAGGCTGATGAAGTGGCAGGGGGACCTGCCTTTGCGGCCAGTCCAGGGGCTCTGGTGCTCAGGAGCCACTCACCAGACCCACAGAATCTGCACTCACAAGACCCCGAGTACATCTTGGAGAGGTTCGCCCTGATGATCAGCCTCCCGCTCCCATGCCAGCTTATGAAGGGGCCGGTGTGCATTATCGATTGTATCCCGTCCACAGCTACACACATTGCACAGAGAGGGAAAATGACTTGCCCATGTGCCCCAGCACTGGTCATCAGAACTCCAGGCCTCTAGTGTACACGATTCTTTTCAGGCTCAAACCCCTGCCCAGGCCTTTCCCTCCAGCAGTGGGACTGGGGACACTGGTTGCTTCCTGCCCTGTTCAGGCTCACTGCCCAGTAACCTAGGGGCTCTGGAGCTGCCCTGGCTGTCAGAAGGCTCAATGTCCCCTTCACAGCTCAGCTATGCATTCCCACAACCCTGGGGGAGGTCACCATCTGCACCTTCTGCCACTCTGGGGTGTGACCTTCGATGCTGATCTGTACCTGGCCTGCTGTTCAGGCTCGGGCCACTGCTCAGGAGTTTTTAATGAGACAGTCTTTTTGTGAAATGCACATTCACTCTCAGCCCCTCTTCCCACCACTGTCCATTCTTGCTACACCTGCTGACTGAGACCCAGTGGCCTAGGCGTGGTCCATACTGGTGGTACATGCCCCTTGTCTCTGGGCACAGGCATCTCTGCTTTTTCTCGGCTGCTGTCTGGGGACTCTGGGGGCCTGCCTGACCTCCATTCTGCTGACAGAAACAACTCTCTCCTAGAGTCACACTGGTGTAACCTTAGGATGTGGTGGCTTTCAGTGGCTCCTATATCCAAATCACCGGGCACCACAAGGCAGTCGAATGACTAATCCTGCAGAACCACACGTGGTTAGTACAGGTAGCTTTCGGATTCATCGGCTTCCACCTTGAAGCCGAGCAAGTGAGTCTCCTCTGTCACCAGAGGCCTTGAGGTTCATGGGCCATGACTGAAGACTGAAGGGTGGGTAGGAGGTCGCAGGACTGTTTACTCGATCTTTCTGAGCTGGGGTCCTGGCAGAGGCCAGAGTAAGTCCCTGCTTGCCTGCCAGTCACCAGTCCTCTGGGGCCTGGCTCCAGCCCAACTCCTCTCAGAGGCTTCCACGACAGCTGCCCCTTCCAATGGCTGAGCCCCCTGCTGGGTCACCCCGCCTCCCATGGTACAGCCCTGTGTGGCCACCTCCCAACTGTGCCCGCAGTGCCCTTGGCAGGGGGCTGTCCCGCTGCGAGGCATTTGTTACCTGGCTGGGGACAGGGAGTGGCAGCCCTCTGCACCCTTCCTCTCCTGCCCAAGTGCTAGGCTCCAACAGGGCTCCAGCATCTGGGAGGCTGGCGGGAACTGCCACAAGCTGCCCTGACCGCCTTCAAGGGCACTGCCAGGAATAGATGCGGCCACCCCGCTGCCTGTGCAGGTCTGGCAGCCTGAGTGCCCTGTTTCCAGGCTCTGTGAGCTTCCCAAGGAGTGCTCAGCCCGCTCCCTGGTTCCTTAGGGATGAAAACTCAGATGGGCCCTGGGATCTGGTTTTTCAGGAGGTATCAAGTCACATTCCTGTGACATGGCCCCACAGATGCTACCCTGCCCACCCTCTTGGGCCAGCGAACTACGGACACTGTTTAGTCACCCAGTGGCAGAGCCAGCTGACCGCATGAGGCCTGCACAGTGGAGACCTCCCACGCCCGCAATTGGGTCTGTTTAAACAGGAAGCCCTGAGTGAGAGCTGGACCTTCTTGCTTTGGGGTCAAGAAGCCATGCCAGGGAGAAGAGATGTCCTGCCCAGTCACAGCTAGCCAGGAATGGAGTCAGAGCACCAGCCCGCAGTTCCTTGCTCCTGCTCAGTAGAGCACTGGAAAGAGATGGCTTCCAGGGTACAAGTCAGGGAGGGCTGCAGGGAGGAGGTGGCATTGGAATCATTCATTGGAGCAGGTGAAACTTAGGTCTTGTGAAAAGAGGGGACATTGTCCCAAGGCCAGGGGATGCAGAGGTTGCCTTTGAGTGAGTGAGTGGAAAGATGTCAGCACAATAGCAGAACCAGAGGACAGGGAAGGGGGAGGGTGGGCTGTTACAGTGGTGCCCAGGGAAAGGGACATGAAGGCCCTGGAGCTCAGTCCCCACTCTGCCGTGAGGCTGGGTACGCAACTCCAGGCAGGTGGGGGAAATTCTGCCACCCATTCACTCAGTCTTACAGGGTTCAGTAAGGAGTCCCATGCCACTATGTGAAGGTCCTCTTCCAGGGTCTAAGGATACGGCCGCAAAGAAAATCCCTGTCCTCATGGAGCATACAATCTAGTGAGGGTTGTGGGGAGGACCAACAACCAATCGATATGCATATCAGGTGTAAGTGGTTGGAAAGAGTGAAGCAGAGCGAGGGGAGAGATGCTGGCTCTAGGGCCTGGGAAAGCTATTAGAATAGCTGGGGAAGGACTCTCTGATAAAAGAAAGAAGCTGGAAGGAAATGAGCAATCAGAAGAACTTTACAGGCAGAGGTAAGAGAAAGTGCAAAGGCCCTGAGTCAGTAGAGACTGAGTGGAGGGGTGTACAAAGACCGTCTGCGACCTGCAGAGTGAAGTGAACCACACTACCTTCCATTCTACCTGGTTTCACTGCTGTGACTTTGGGGGCAGGGTAAGTGGGCTTCCTTCCCTTAGCCAGGCTGGACAGCTCCCTGCCTCTGCTAAAATGTCATACAACAGGGGGATTTGTTGCCCAGGCAGGAGTGGGGGATGGATGAGGCTTGGATTTGCAACCTCAGGGTGTGTCTCTAGTTCAAGGAGGGTGGGGGTTTGGGGTGTGCAGCTAGGGGAGGAGGAAAGCCACAGAGTCTGGAGGCGGTTTGTGTGTGGATGTGTGAGTGCGAGGATGAGTGTGTATTGGCAGGAAGGAGGAGGTAAGGCCCCTGTTACAGCTGGAAAAAATCCATGCACGGGAAGGGGAGAGGGCTGGAGAGGTTCAGGCCACGTGTCTTGAGTTTGTTCTTTTTCTCTCTTTGTGCTCGTATCTGTCTGGGAATGTCTCTCTGTGGATTCTTCCCTAGGCCCAGGTTTCTGTCTCTGCAGCCTCCCTCTCTCCTCCCCCTCCTGCCTCTCAGCACAGGAAGGGGCCTGGGAAGGACTGCCGACTCCCTGCCTCGCCTCCCCACCCCCTTCCCTCCCCAGGTTTTTTCTCCCAGCTCCTTATTCAAGGCAGATAAAGTGCACACAGCTGCTCCCAGCTGAAACGGGGCCTTAATTGCACCCCCGTTGCCATGGCGATCCCTGATGATCTCCGTGGCTGGAATGTTGCCCTCCCAATCTCCCCTGCTGGGGCCTCCAGGCAGCACAGCCTCGCTGGCCTGGGAGCTGACCCCATGGGCACCCGCTGCATCTTACCAACCCTGATCCACGAGGGCTCCCCAGGTGCCTTCTCCTCCTGACCGGCATGCCCATCGCTGGCCTGCAGGGCCTCCTTCACACAGTCACTCCTTGGGACTTTCCTGGGTCCAGTATTGTACAGACTCCTAGCAAGGGACAAGGCATTCCCCTGTCCCAGCCCTGGACCAGGTTTTGGGGAGGGGAAGGAGGGTATGGGGGTCAGAGAGCTGTGCTCTGTTCCCATCCCCTCACCTGTGGCTCTGCCACAGTCACATCCACCCCACGGGTGTGAGGATGAGACACTGGCCATAGGAGACTTTTGTCCACAGGGAGCAGCCCACGGTTGCAGTTTTTCTCTGAAGAAGCACCAGGCATGGAAGTGGGTGGGCCTTAGTAGAGAGAATGCTCCAGAGAATGCCAGGGTTCTTGCAAAGCGGCATGAAGGGTCAAGTGGTCCCCGCTTCATTGCAGAAAACATGGAAAGGACAAGTGACAGCCACTGGGCATCCTGGGAGGAAGGGGACTCTGAGGAAATATCCCACTGGGGATGAAAATACCTTCTGGTGCCTGGAGGACCCAGGGAGGCCCAACATGGTCCAGGAATTTCAGCCAGATAGGGGAGGCTGAGTGTGGTGCAGGCTGTGTGTGCGTCTCTGTAGGTGCATGTGTGTCTCTTTGTTCATGTTTGCAGAGAGCACACATGAATGTATGTATGTGACTGGGCACATTTGCATTTCTGCATGTGTGTGTGTGTGTGTATGGTGTGTGCCTGGGAGTCTTTGTGTGCATGTGTATATGTAGCATGTATAATGCAGAATACATGCTACACATACACATGCACAACAAGACTCATAGGTATGTGCACACACACGGTACCTATGTGCAGTCACACGTTTTATGTCTGTTGTGTGTCTATGTCTGTGTGCATGTGGTCTGGCCCACATCTCTGCTTTACACTTCCACCCACAGGACCCTCACTGGGCCTGCTGGAGTGTGTTTACAGCTCAGTGGTTCCTGACAGGGGTCTCGGGGAGGGCAGCTGTACTTAGCACCCAGTCAGCGTACCCTGAGGAGCCATCAGACATGAAGTGGGATAGCTCAGAGCAGCCCAAGAAGCCCTGCTGCAGGTTCTGTCCCTCATGTCATCCTCTGGGCGGCCCAACTCCAAGTCCTCCGTGCGTGGGGCCTGGGATAGAGTGGGCTTCTTATATCCTGAATTGGTTGGGCCCTCAAAGGCCCTTTCCCTACGAAGCAAACCCAGGGATGAGCTGGGGTGGGACCCCCAAAACTTGCTTCCTGTCTTCCTTGCCTGGTGCCTGGGTGTGCTCTGCCTGCCCCTGTGGGCCCTTCTCTGAGCTGCCATATGCTGCCTGCCTACTGGAGGCAGGGACTATGGGTTGGCGGCCAAGATCTCCAGATGAAGCAGCTCCTGCTCTGGGGCAGCGATGGTAGCAGTTGAACCCATACCACCTCGAGTCACGCCTGGTGATATAATAATAGTAATAACAGCAGCAGGAGTAATGACAGCCACTGCTTATTAAGAGACCAGCGTGTGCCAGGTGCTGTGGGCAGAACTCTAACACACCATGCCATCGTTCTTTCACAGCCCGCGAGACCACGACTGTCATCTCCACACAGATGGCCGGCGCCTGCCCAACCCCTACTGCTCAGCTCTTGGCGACCACACTCTGGGACCCTGAGGGTGATCCAGAGGCCCATGTCTGTCTGCCTCGGCCCTGTGGAGCAGTTTCCCTTCTCCTGAGCTGTTGGACTCAGCACCTCCTGCCCAGGGAGGGCCCTGGGTCTGAGGGGCGGCACGTCGCCTCCTCGGCTATGTTGGAAGCAGAGCAGCTGTTTCTGGGAGGGAATCTGCAGTGTATATTGGTGGTGTCCCAGGGTGGAAGCTCCTACCCCACTGTGGACACCCAGTCTGCTGGACATTGCCCAGTGAGTCATCCTCTCTCCCGCAGACCTCATGGAAGGCTTTCTATAGTATTTGCTTATTTTCTCAATAGGCTTCTTATCCTGACTTCCCCATTTTCTCAACCTCAAAATGGTTCCAGGATTCAGCGTCTTTGCCTCTGCAAAACATGAGACCCCAACATAGACTTGAGTCTGGTCCTTATCACCCCTACCCGTTTGGGTTTGGGTTGGAAGGGACACCTCTAACCCAGTGCCCCTCCAACCCCTCTCCAGCATCCTGAACACAATTTGCTACCTGGCCTTTGCCCCTGCTCTTTCCTCCCCTACGAACTCTCTCTTTCCTTCTCTCTGCCTGTAGAAATAATATTGTTTTATGGTCCAATGTATTTGCCATTCCCCCTGAAAAGTCCCTCCCTGGCTCACAATGGCACTGTCCTGTTTTTATAGAACCGACTGCACAGAACTTGAACTCTGGTCATTGCCTGATGGACGGGTGATCCTGCACAGCAGTTCCAGGAACACAGGCTGTGTATCTAGAGCTTTCCCGACCTTCAGCTCAATGCTGATTCTCATGAACATTTCTGAAGCATCCCAGGTCAAACCTCAGGACTCAGTTCCTGCAACTCCCAAGGAGGGGATTTCTGGTTGGAGATAGCATTCTTCTCAGGTTCACTGATTCTCTTTAACACTTAGCACCAAAAGCTACTCTATTCATTAACTTTTCCAGGAGCTTAGTCTCATTTAATTACCATTGCCAAATGAAATACAAATATTGCATGGGACATCTTAATACTAAAAACAATCATCATTTATCTGAAAATCAAATTTGGTTGTATATCCTATATTTTTATTTTCTAGGTCTAGCAACTCTACAGGTAATATTACTGAAGAAGAATTTTTCTTCTGTCCTATTTGCTTCTTCCATCCCTTCTGGAATTATCTAGGATTTGACATTGTTATCACAGGGCTAGTTATGAATCCCTTATAGGGATTCTACCCCATCTATTCTGCTAATAATAGAGAACTAAAGCAGCTTATTTTCCCAGAAGAAAGCATAACTCCCTTTCAGGGGCTGGTTGCCTCCCCTTTACTCCTTCCACTCCATCTGATCTAACCCAGGTTGTCACTCAGGCTGCCCTTGGGCCTTGCCTGGACTGGGTTGGGTTGTCCTTGACGGGCAGCTCTCCAATGAGCCAGCGTGGCCCCCTCTCACCTTCTCCTGCCAGGCATTCCTTTCCATGCATCTGTCTTTCCAACCCCAGACCCTGCCTCCAGACAAAACCATCACATTTGGAAAGGGGAAACTGCAATTCAGCAAAAAATAACTGGAAACTCCTTTGCAAAGATTTGTCTCCTGGGACACAGAAAAGCAAAGCACATTCCCTTGCATTTCAACAAGTGGGATGTAGCTCCTCATTGCCCTGAAAGGTCCTGGGAGGTACCAGAGGACGCATTGCTACTTTGAACATCTCCCAGGTTCCATGCCAGGTGGCAGATGGGATCTGTTCTATGGTGAAGACCCAGGAGCTCGGTGAAGTTCACTCCATTGAAGTGATTCGAGTCATACAGCCAGGCTTCTCCAGAGACCCATCTTGGCTGGATGAGCATCTGCCACTCTGCTAAGTTCTGCCCTGACTCTGTAGCACCTACCTTAGAAAAGTTAACCCCATGCATAGTGTCCCTTGGTCTTATTCTCTGACCTTATTGCTGTCAGCTCCTCGGAGGCAGGAATGGGCCCTCATCTTCCCATATTTACCCACAGCTTTGTTCAGACCTCAGCAATAAGTAAGGCATTCGGCAACAACGCATTGATATAAGTGATGGCTAGATCGTGGACATCCATCAATATGGAAAGGTCTGTCAAGCATCAGGAAAAAGAAATAGAGTAGGCCTGCGAAAGATACTTTACTCTCAGCATCATGCTTTGTTTAATTAACTATCTCCATTGGGGGCTGTTAACACGCTAAAAGATATTTTTTAAAATCACATGATTAACCTTGGGAATTAACAAGTCTACAAAACACATTGTTTCCACTTTACCAGGCTCAGGAATGTGCTTCTGGATGTGCTAAGGCCTCCAACAAGGATAGTGACCAATAGTCAACTAACAGCCCCTTCCTTGATGTGCCCAGTGATTGCACTTCCAGGACACAGGCCCCATCTCTGAAGTCGACTCCAGTATGGCCACCATCCTGTTCCAGTCCCCTGATGACAGCATTCTCTCACAGAGCTGCCCAGCGTTTGCATTCCTAAGTGGCACTTTGGAGGAAAAAAATCCACATTCATATATATTCTTCTCCTTCTCCACTCAACATCTCTGGGCTTTTGAATATGAGAGCCTTTTATTTCCTTAAAACAGCAGCTGCTTTCATTTAGTTTTATGGATTTAACACGTTGAGAGGTGGGAGGAGGGGATGGGAGGTGGGGAATTTCTCAGGTCTACCTGCTCACACCTTCCTAAGGATGAACTATGCCTGGTATGGAGCATTCTGTATCTGGGCAAAAATAAATTCTTCCTTCCTTTGTCTTAGGCTTAGGACTGAATTTGCTCAGAGCGTGTTTGTGAGATTTCCCATTTTTTGAATTTTTCTGTTTCTGCTCACTTCCTCCTCAGTTTCCACAGGCATCCATCCACTTGACCTGCATTTTCAGAAATGAAAAGCTCTCAGCCCTTTGGGAAAACACATCTGAGAGCAGAGGGGAGGCAGCCCCAACGCCAGCACTGGGGGTGGGGGCAGGAAGGAATGTGCTTGGGCTCCCCAAAGCCTGAAGCTCCTCCATATCTAGGCCCACAGTTGAGGGACCAGGGCTGACTGGTCTGAGCCCAGAGCTCTGCCCCCATCCATCTGAGCATCCAGGGAATGGCAGTGGTGGGTAGATGCCAGTTTCCTGCAATAGGAGTAGATTCCTGGGTTGCAGGTGTTGCTGGGTCACCATGGTGTTTCTGTCTCAGAGAACAACTGGTCATTAAAACCCAGAGCTGGGACAGGCTGAAGTTAGGAGCCCAGAAGCCATGCTACTCCCTCAGTACTCTGCACAGAGGCCCCTTATACCACTGAGTGTCAGAGCGTTCTCGTCCTACATTCTATGGTCCTCTTCATTTGGGGAAACTGCCTGGGCTTGTTCTTCTCCTTCACTCTGTGTCACCAGCACTATCAAAGAATAAATGAGTTGTCATTGTTGGTCTGGACCCCCTGGCTTCTGCTCTTTTCTGGAGCTATCTGGAGACCTGCTTCTATACTTCCTCTTTGGCTGCCCAGATGCCCCTGACCTCTCTCCTGTGGAGTTGTGCTTTGCATCTCTGACAGCGCATGGCCCCTAAGGAAACCTTGAAGGAATCAGGGCTACCCCAGCTCCATGTTGAAAATGATTCCCTTATCCACTGGGCCACATCTTGGCGAAAGGGCTTCTGCTCCCATCTTCTGACTGGGTTCTTCTGGGTGGAGGCAGGGTGGGTCTTCTTAATCCTCATTAACAGCAGGGGAAGCTGAGGCCTGAGTAATCAGGTGACAGGTAGTCATGCAGAGCAGAGCCAGGACTGTGCTCTCCGGTGGACACTCACCCTGGGATTGTCCCTGATGACTCATATACCATTGTCTGTGCTGCCAGTCTAGCTACCATCTTCTTCAGGCAGGGGGCATGGCCTGAGACCATACCTCAGAGAATTCCTCCATCCCCAAGTCTGCAGGTTTGGGGATCCAGGCTTCCACACATTCGTCTGTTTCTTTTCTCATATTTGGAATTTGACCATAATTCCATCCTCACAGACTGCAGTGTAAGTCTGGTCCACAGCACTCTCCCCCAGACCTTCTCCGCTGGCCCTCTGTAAGCATCCCTTCTGGATGGTGTCTCTCCTAAGGGAGCTTCTAAAACCTGACCCCATCCCAAAGGTGAAGTATGAGAGGGAGGGAGCTGGATGCTTGCAGAAGCTGTATCGTCTCAGAGTCTTGGATTCTTCTTTTGAGGTGAGGAGCTTCATGTGGCCTTTGTCATCTCCAGAGCCTACTGAGTGCTGCCTCCAGCAGATAGCCCATGGTGGTCCCTTGCTGTATCCTGGGCCACTTGGAATGTACCAGGTCTCCCTTCTCCTCTGAGTGCTTTCCTGGAGATACACCATCTCCTTCTGAAAGCCCTCTTTGGACACTCTCTGGGACCCTCACGCACAGGGCTGAAAATCTCTGTGGGGCTCTGGGGTTATGTGGAGCTTGGAGTGGAGAGTAGGGAAGGGTCCTCCTATTAACTCCTTCCCAGGGAACCGCTGAAAAAATCCAAGGAGTTAATGGGAGCCATACAAAGCTTTTGATTTGCTTCAGAGATCAAAGGTCAGCCTGAGTAACTCATTAATTAACTGAGCAAGGCTTCCTGCTATTGACAAGGTCTGGGAGCTGGGCCTGGGAGCAGACCTCACATCCTGCAGCAGAAGACCAGCCCCCCTCCCCTCACTTTCTCCTGCTAGGCGCAGAGGCCCCACTCCATCCTCTGATCCCAACTTTCCCAGGAGGCTATGACCTGGCAGGATTGTGAACCATGACCCCTCTGCTTTGAAGCCCGATCCACAAGTTGTCTTCTTGTCTCCCACCGCTGCCCACTCCTCCTCCAGCCCTCACTGGCGTATGATCTGATGCTACAAGGATTCAGGCGTAATCTGGCTCCCACACACCTTCAAATGCTGCTCTTCGATGTCTGTCACCAGGGAGAGGATATGATGAGCTGATTCACACCGAGGTGTCAGGCAGAGGGTGTGGGGAGAGTGGGCGGTGGGTGATGATTTCATTTTCATGAGGGTCACACTTGAATTCCAACCGTGTAATTTCTGATGGTGGGACGAGGCACCAAAGAAAGGCTAGACTGCAGGATATTTTTGGCAAGGAGTCCTCCCAGTGACCGCTGGGGTCATGGAGCAGAGTGGCTGCGTTCCGTGCGGTTGGGTAGGCTGCCCCATTAGGGACCAATGGCTTTCCTGAAGCAGGTTTCTGAGCATCATCTTTGGACACTTCCACACCCATGGCTGGCACTATCTCTGAGTGTGTTCTAAGCACACACACAGGAACTCCCACCACTGGGAAGTCTTCTTTGACCTAACCAGGATGTACCATTAGTGGAGACTTCCCCATGAAGGAGGCAGACCATCTCATTCAAAAATTGCTGAAGGGAAGCACCTTATTATCACCGAAAAGCCTACGTGGAAGGAATGCTGCATGATCAATCATTCCATCTCTTGGTGTAGACAGGAGTTTTTTTCTGTCTGCTGGTTTTTGGGGACCAAGACACAGAAGACTTTGTTACTGTCTCTGTGATTATGGGCAGAGCTCATCCCTACTGGCTGACATTTGTAGAGACTATTGCTGTTTGCATAGCCAGCTGTTTCTTGAAGGACTTGTCCATGATTTTAGAAGCTGTACTGTTTGTAGAGTGGGTTGTTCACAGAACCAGGCTTCCCATGCAGAGCTCATCACTA
This sequence comes from Callospermophilus lateralis, assembly GCF_048772815.1. Lineage (NCBI taxonomy): Eukaryota > Metazoa > Chordata > Mammalia > Rodentia > Sciuridae > Callospermophilus > Callospermophilus lateralis. The sequence goes on along the minus strand of NC_135321.1, from coordinate 34,124,307 downwards.
TCTGCAAAGTTTGCCACCACTTGGAAAGTTTCTTGGGGTTTGCAGAGCCATTGCTTACAAAGCTCATTAAAGTTTGCAGAACCCATCGCAGCAGCTCGTGGAGCCTGTTGTTTGCTGTGTCACTTTGCTTGCACAGTTAGTTCTTCACTGGTTTTAGAACCAGTTACTGTTTGTAGAATCCATTGTCTTTTGCAGATGCTGGCTTTGTAGGCTGAGCTCATCAGTATCCACAAAGCTTGTTGCTATCTGCAGAGCTTGGATGGCTCTGCTTGCGGAGAACCTTCATTTCTTGCCCAGCTCCTCCTGGTTGTAGCCCATGCTGCTATTCACCAGTCTGACATTGCTTGCAAGGTCTATCACTGATGATGGAGCCCTGGGACACTTTCTGATTCTACTTCCTTTGCCTGTACTTTTTGCCTTATGATGAATTTTCAAGGGCGTGTGACCATACCATCGGGGTTTGAAGTGTTTTCTTGTACACAGGTTTTGGATTTTCTCCAAGGTGGCTGCTGAGTTCAGAATCCATATCTTTCTTTCTGGTCCTAGTGGTTCCTCACGATGTCCGATCCATATTTAGACTCAGTTTCTTCTCTAAAGCCAAGATGCTCTGAGTTTTCTTCCTCCCTGTCAGTTACCTAGATTCATTTCACTTTTGTCCATACGATGCTATGTCCTTCTGTCCACCTGCTCTCCTCAGCATGGAGACCTAGTGTTTCCACATTCACAGTCACCTATAGAGTTCATGGACATGGTGTCTTGGCAGTGGGAGGATGAGGACAGGACAGGAGTGTGTGTTTGATGTGGGCTCTACTTTGTGACTTGGGCTGTGTGAACTTGATCTCAGAACTCAGGAGTTCATATGGCTATCTTCGGCTGCTTTGCCTATTGGCCTTTGCCTTGGGTGGGCTGTGCTCAGCCCCATGAGAAGGTGGTGGGGGTCTTGGCATTTGTGCAAGGCAGTTCTTGGCCATAGCTGGTACACTTTAATCAATCCTGCTCACGTTTGGACACATTCAGTCCCTCATCCCACATCAACTTGGGAACACTTGCTGCGCTGAGTGTTATTTTGTAGAGACACAATCTTCTAAATAAATGTCTCTAAAAGACAGGGTTGGAATGAAATGGTTTGTGGTTTGTCATATTGAAAAGACTTCATAAAACTACAAGGAAGATGGGCTAGCAATTTCCATGTAGTTCTTATAAAAACCTAATAGTTCATATTCAGAATGGTCCAGTAGTATTGGCTCTGAGGAACGGAGTAGAAGGGATATTAACCTGATGTTATGGTGCTTTTTTCTGGAACTTTCCTAAGCATCACCACTGCCTAGGAATTGCCATGTTTGGACATGAACAGGTCCATGTAGGGATCTTAACTCATAAGGTTTCTCCTTTCAGGAAGTCTGATAGGAAAATTCAAGCCAGGAGATGGTCTCTTACTTTGTACCAGGAGTTCATTGGGGTCACATTTAAAATGGAACATGCTTCTTTCTGTAGCCCAGCTAGGAAATCAGCTCCTATGCTGAGTGAGGGACCCTAATTGCTCTTATTTCTTCCTCAGGACACCCCCGGAGATCTCAGCTAAGGACCCTGTCTGGGCCAGCTTCCAATAGCGAGGAGTCCGGATAAGTCCAGCTTTCTCTGCCTTGGCATGACTGGAGGCTCAGTTTATGGAACAAGTCCACAGAGTGAGCTGGAAGCAAATTCTTTCCCTTTCTAAAAACCCATTTTTCAGTCCTTTGTTCTCAGAAGAAATTGGAGCTCGAGATAAGTCTCCTTGTTGGCTTTGTCCACAGGGCCTGAGGCGAGAACTGCTGCTCAGGAGATAATTCAGAGTGCTAATGGCATACAGATGCATGCTAATTCATGTGCACACACACAAATTAGGCTGCAATTATCACAGGAACTATTTGCTAATGCTGGTTACCATTTGAACCATTACTCAGCATTGGTTACCACAGCCGGCTGGTCAATACGGCTCAGCATGAGGCCTGCCTCTCAGCCAGCGTTGGAAACTAACAGAAACTTGCATCAACATCAAGGAATAGCAAGTAACAGCCTTGGGTTGATTCAAAGTGGGAAGTGGGTCTCCCAAGGTTTGCAGTGGGAATGGAACAAGTCTGCAGGAAAATGACACTTGGATCCCATGGGGCGGGGCAGGGTGGGATGGAGAGGAAAAGCCAGCAACAAATGCCATATAATATGACACATTCTGTGTGTGGAAGACCCAGATTGTAATACATGCACTGTGTTCCTTCCATTCAACCAGTCTTCCCTAGAGCTGGGGGCTCAGGCTGAGAAAAGTGGCTCATAGGAGGAGACCCGGTGTACAGAAGCAACTAGTTACCAATAGATATGGCGGCTGGTCCTAGAGAAGTTTACCCAGCTTCCCTGCAGGAGGTGGGGCTTTGAGTCTTGCTGTCATGGACTTTAGTGCAGGTGAGCAAAAGGCCAGCATCACAGCCAGAACTGCCCACAAGCACTGCGGTTGTGCAAGAGAGTGGTCAGTGCCACCAAGTCATACCAGTAGCTTCTGCTCGCTGAGTGGCTGCCATTGCCTACACCTCTGACAGCCTTGCAAAGGAGGGGACCATCATGTACTTCTGCAAATAAGAAGATGGAGGCCAGCATGGGTAAGATATTAGCTCCAAGGCCCCAGGGTTGGTCTGCAATTAGAATGTGGTATGTCTGACTGTCTGTTGGTGAGGACACTCCGAAGGACAGGCATGACTGGGGGTTATCAAGAGGGGTGGTCATAATGGTACTTCTAACAGCACTGAATTCATCCCACCTGTGAGGAAGTGTGCCCAAGAGACAGTGAGTAATGGATGCTTGGTCCTCAGCAAATGGGAAGGGAGCCGAGAGGATGACGAGCTCTTCTCTTACCACAAGCACTGTTGGTTGCCTGGAGCACCTCCAAGAAGCCAGCAGAGATAGGAGGATAATCTAAGGGGACCTACTGTATCCATTTGGCTGTCTCTGTCCCAGAAAGACGTCTCCATCAGTGTCTAGAGGCCTCAGTCAAGAAAAAGGAGAAAAGAGTTTGCTGATTCCTGGGCCCCAGTGAGCAGTTCAGTGGCCCCCAGAGAGCAGTCTGTCCAGCTTCCCTTCAAGCAACACACTGGGGTTCCCACTGCTGGCTCTGGGTGCTCTCCTCTCCCCAACCACACCTCTGTTCCCCTGGAGGACTTCCCGTCTGGCTGGCCTACAGGTATCACCCAGCTCCTCTGCTAATCCCCCTCCTGTGGGTATGCCAGAGATCTCTGAGTGGTCAGCTAGGCAGGCTCCTGGACACTAGAGACTGGAGTCAGCAGTGAGCCTGACCTCATCTATTAGCCAATGCTGCAGTTGGCACTGATGTCCACTCTTCTACATTGCAGAGGACCTGGGCCCCCTGTATTTCCTGATGGAGGTGTGCAGGGAGGTGATTTTCAGGCCCCTTAAGGGGAAGAAAGGGGGCACCGTGCAGGATAGATAGATCCTATTTAACTTATCTCCTACAGCGCGAGGTTCACAATGAATAAGACCCAGTTGAAATGTCCTAGTTTTCTGCTGAGTGCAAAGTGGAGCCCAGCCTGTGCCCAGGGGAACACAGGAGGAGAGGACCAAGTCCTTGTCCTCAGGGAGCTCTTTGCAAGAGACACAGGAATCCATAAACATCCCTAGAGAACTTTCTCCTTAGACAGGGTCCACATGAGACTTGGTGGTTCTGACAGGACCAGCAGTGTAGCTTGCAAGTGTGAATTGAAAATATGGAGCCTCTAGTTAAAAAATGATTAAGAATTTTAAGATGGTGATGGCTGAGGAGTGTTAATCCAAGTGTGATGTCTTCTGAGTGTGAGAACTTTGTGGGAGTAAGCAGGTCACATGCCCATAAGGCTGGCCCTGGCTAGCGGTCAGGGAAGGCAGAGCCCGAGTGTGGCTGGGCCCTCGTGTGGTGGACCATGTCAGATAACTCACAAAGAAATTTTTAAGCCTGTTATTTTCATGGGGCCTTTGCAAAACCCCATGAATTTGGAAAAAAAAATATTCTTTCCATTTTTCAGAAGAGGATCCTGAGACCTGGGGAAATTAAGCTGTCTTTCTAAGGTCACAAAAGGAGTCACAAATGGAAATGGCAAAAAAAACCAATCTTCAAACTTGGGAGAAAGGATCCTTCCTGCCTGCCGTGTTCCTTCTTTGGACCCAGAACTCCAGCCCTCCAAGCTCCACATCACCACAATCAGTGTGGTCCAGAGATCTTCCCTTGGAGACATTGCAAGGAACTCTTGCATTCCCAGTGTCCCTCCCCAGCCCCATCCTGCCCTGTAGAAGTCCCAGCTTCTGTCCTGCAATGCCCACACCCACTGAGTGCTCCTGCCAACCTGGTACTTTTTTTACCTTTGAGGGCAGTTTTCCAACCTGCCCCCTCCCAACCAACCGAGTGTGACATTTTACTGTCAGATTCCTACCTCCCAGCAGGGTGATCCAGGGCCGCTAATGAGGCCTCCTCTGAATTATGGTAATGGAGTCCTCCTGTCCCCTCCCCCCACCACGGAGCCAGTGCATCACACGGGTCACCCCCAGACCTCCAACCCCCTCCTTCTGACCCCGAACTCGGGTAACCCTCCCTGACAGGCCCCCAGCCTCGTGGCATATTTACAGAAATGCCACTCAGCAGAACGACCCAAATCAAATGAACGTTAACAGGAAAGCTGCTAGCTTCCAAATTAGCGGTGCATAATTAGTTTCATGCATAAACCTCTGGAAAGCACAGGGCGAAGGCTGGTGAGAGAGACAATTAGTTTTTTGTGAGGATGAAGAGGAAGAGCAGAAAAGGAGTGGGAGAAGGTGGAAAGGAGCCCCGGCCGGGTGAGGCGCAGATGGCATTTGCATAGAGCGAAACTCCTCACGCTGCTCTCCGTGATGGGACCTCTCAGTGACTACAAATCCTCCAGCTTGAGCCCTTGCAGCTCCCTTCCAAGCCCAGCCCACTCCTCCCCATTCCCACTGTGTGGCTGCAGGAAACTCAGGCAAACCTTTCCAGGCCTTAGGCTGGGTCTATATAGAGGGGAACAGACCACTCTTGGGCCCTCAGGGAGATACCTGAGCTTTGTCCTGGTCTGTTCTATGACTCAGGATTCTGCCTGGGTGCTCTGCTCTGTCTGGCTCACTGTTTTGGGAATGGAGGTGTGTTTTGCAGACAGGCTGGTTGAAAATCACAGCCCTTAAGAGTTTCAGAGATCCTGGCTCTCTGTGGGTCATAGAACAGCCCTGCCACAGGAAGTACCTGGCCAATAAGGAGCCCCCTTTGCTGCTTGCCCTGTGGGTGAACATGTGGCTGGGACTAGCATGTCATCTCCAGACTTTGAAACTCAATGCACAACCCTCACCCCACCAAGGACCCTGCACAGGAAGACAGCAGGAAAAACCCTGACTGCTCTCAGATAAGGTCCTGGGATGATACCCTCCTCATGTGCATTCCTAGTGGGTGATGGACAGGTCTGCCAGGGCTCTCCCTGGGCCCTCGCATGTCCTTCAGGAGACCACCATCTCCTTTCACTGAGCTCCTTTCACTGCTTCTGGGCAGGTCTCTCCACCTCCACAGGCCTCACCTAATTTCCTCACCTCTCAACTGGAGATAACAACACCTGCCCTCCCTTCCTCAGCTTTGGGGAGATCAGTGACATCAGAAAGTGAAAGGTTTTCTATGGAGGCAGCAGGTGTTCTGACAGAGGCCCATGGAAGGAGGCTAAGGCTTACTGTGGGGGCAGAGCCCAGCCTCCAGTTTGGGATGGCTGGTGTTTCCCAGGGCAGGGTTCTGCTTGTCTCCAGGCCTGGCCCTGGGAGATGCCATGGTCTGCCCGGAGACAGCTCTCTACATGGAGGCGTGCAGTCTTCGTTGCTTATTGCATATTATTTATTTAATCTTAATTTATAATTGCTTGATTGCCAGAAGATCTTATTGCCATGGGGACAGAAATGTGCTGGCCAGTCCTCAGTAAAGAATGATTTTCCTGCCATAAATAAACAGAATAGCCAATCAACTACCCATCAAACTGCCTGGCCCTGGCACAAACAGAACAGCACTAATGAGACACAACACACATTAGCATAATGCTCTACCAAGGGAAGCATGCTGGCCTCTGAGAGCGCCTGGACCACGGTGGCCGACGGCTCTTTATGTGGGCACTCAGGGAGGGCTTTCTGCGAACCCCTCAGTGGCAACTGGGCACCCCCAAGGAGCTGAGGCTTGTCTCATTGGGGTCACTGCTGCTGAGGCACTTTGCTTCACCACAGAGGGTTTGGCTGTGGACCTCACGGTGCTCGTGATGCCGGACTGGGTCTGTGGGTATCATCAGGGGACTCTTGTGTTGGTTCAGGGAAATAGAATTCACCAAAGGAAACAGAGTGAATGTGTGTGAGGGCACTGAGCAGAGAAGGTGGTTCGTGCAGCAAGTGCCCCAGAAGTTGGTGAGTGCGGGGTGGGCAGGAAAGGCTGTGTGAAGGAGCAAGACGTGTGCTCCCACCAGCAGCTTAGAGGCAAGGGACCAAGGGGAGGGAAAGGGGAAATACTGGGGAATGATACTGAACAAATGATATTGTTTCATTGTGTGCATGTATGAATATGTAACCATGAATCCCACTGCTATGTATAATTATAATGTACCAATAAAAATATGGGGGAAGAAAAAAGTCGTGCACTTCTCCTTTCATGACAAGCAAGAACTGGCATCGAGGGCCTGTTCAGATGAGAGCCACAGCATGGGCACAGGCAGGGAGGGAAGGAGAGCACTATGTGCTGGCAACAGAGAGATGGCAGTCCCTGGTACTGGGGTTAGGGAGCTGAGATTTGTTTACTAGCACCAGGGAGTCACGGAGAGTTCTGAGCTCTGGAAATATCAACCTATCAGAGTTGAAGGCCACTATGGACCAAGGTTAAGCATGTTCCTTCCCCTGCTCATCTCTGTCATCCCCCTTCCCAGGCTGGTTGTGACTAGGCTCCAAGTGAGGACATATAACTCATGTGAGCTCTTTCTGCCTGCTGTTTGTTATGGTCAACTGCTTAAAGCCAAGCCCAAGACAGTGGCCCACCACCGGAGAGCTGAGCTCCCCAAAGATGAGATGGATGTCTGCAGGCCACATGGCTGAGATGCTCTAAGGAAGTAGAAGAGAAGAAGGAATAAACACCCATGACATTCATAAGGGTTTGGGAGAAGTGAGGGGCTGAAGCCAGGAGTCTCCAGATGGTGTTTAGTGAAATGACAGTTTGATGCTTAAGAGGAAAAATGAAAGCATGGTGTGCTGGGAGCTCCTATCTTATGGGATGGGGGTGGGGAGGTGTGGGCACAGGGAGCCTGGTGTAAGGCCTGCACTGTTCCAGGTTCCAGCAGAGAGGGCACACTCTCCCCAGTGTGTCTGCGGAGGGCTTCACAAAACGAATCTAGTCCCAAAGGTTCAGGTTCTCACCTACAAATTCCAATGGTCACAGCTACTGAGGACTCAACAGTCCAGTCTGTGCTAAGACTGGGTGCACTGGGGCGAGCAAGACTCAGCGCCTCCTCTTAAAGTGCACACTCAGTGCAAGAGACAGGCAGAGAAGTCACGTTCAACTCTGGCAAACCTTGGTATACTTAGGACACTCTGGGAACACAGCCGGGTGCATCTTCTCCAGGCTTCTCCAGAGAGGAGGAGGGGACTCTGAGCTGAGTTTAGAATGCTGACCAAGGCCTGGCCTGGCAAAAGAAGCTTGGGCTCTAGGAGAATGGTGGACAAGAAAACTGACGGGGAGATACGCCTGAGTCGGAGCCCTAGGCACATTAGTGGGGGGCATCAGAGTGCGTGCCATCCTAGATCTTGGTGCCATCAGGAAGTAGTCAAGAGAAGCTGGGCTAATGATCACAGAAGGGATGAATGAAGGCCTGATGTAAGACTTGGATGTCACCTATGGCTGGTGAAGAATCAGAGAAGAGTGTTCAGCCAGAGAAAGGGGGCAGAGACTCGCATCTGATCCCACTTCCTTTCCCACATACAGTGTTCTCAGCAGACATTAGAAATCTGCTCTGGAGAATATCTTCTCCCTGACTTATCTCTATAGTGCCTGAAATCCTAGATCAGAATGTCCTCTTTGGGGGGTAAATTGAACAGTCCCAGCATCCATTCTTGATACTGCAGGCTCTCTTTGCTCTCTGATCTGGGGCTTATAGGGCTGGGATGCCTGAGAGCAAGGGTCCCACAATGTGGGAGGCCATTTCTGTGGTGCAGAGAATGCAGAGGAACTTGGCTCTGATCACCCTGGGCATGGTCTGGGGCACCTCCACCAGACAGAACTTCGGGAAGAGCTATACGAAGGGCAACAGCTTTGTCTGTGAGCACTGGAGAGCCATGTGCTTGAGATTAGCTGTCTGGCAGAGTTGAAGGCCACTGTGGACCAGATTGGAGACTGCAGAGGCTGTGTCAGTGGTGCCACTGGGTAGCAGACGAGGGAGGGGTGTGGGGAGACAAAGGGGAGAGTGGGGAAGGAGAGTCAAGGAGGAGCTCCAGGCTTTGGAATCCGTTCTGTTTCCATTTCCCCCCAAGTCACACAGCTGCCAGGGTTCAGACAGACGCTGTGATTAGCATTTTAATGCATTTCAGAGGACCTTGTCCAAACTGCTCTGGAAATCAGAAATCAAAGAGTTTATCTCCAGCCGTCCCTACAGAGCCACATTCAATTCCAAAGGAGCCTAGGGAAGGGAGTGCATGTGCACAGGTGTGTTTGTGTGCCCACATGTGGGTGTGGTTAGGACATCTGCGTGTTTATACATGCACATGCATCAAGGTATGTACACATATATGCCATGCACCCTGGTGTGTGTGTGTGTGTGTGTGTGTGTGCGCTTGCATGTGTGTTTGAATGACAAGTGTGTGCACATGGAGCAAGCTGTATCTGTGAGTGCACGTGTACACTCTGCATGTGTGTGCCTGCTCTACTTTGTGCCTTTGCACGTGCAATTTCATCCAGGATCACTCACATGGAAGAGGAGAGCTCTATGCTGGTTGAAAACAGGTCAGCACTGAGTGACTCGGGCTGTCAGGGCCTCTGGGCCTCAGGTAATGGGAAGTGCATTTCAAATGCCGCTTCGGCTGCTTGGTCTGATCACGCTTCAAACAATACAGCCTAACGGATGGCATTTCTGAAGGCACACTTCCACTACGGCCTGTCCTCACAAGCTTCACTAGAGCCCCAGGTGGGAGGTGGGCAGCTGTTAATGAGTCAGGGAAGGGGGTGCAGTTGGGAAGCCAGGAGCTCTCCTGACACCTGTGTGTGATGGGTGCACCCAGGTTCCCTCTCACTACCTCTCAAGGTTCTCCTCCTGCCACTCTGATCGGGCCACATGTCATATCTGCCAAGCCTGTCCCCCTTCAAGCCACTCATCTAGCTTGAGATGGAAGGGTTACTTCTCCTGCCCTTCTCATATTTCAGCTCCAAACACAGGTACCAGGGACTGTTTTTCCAGCCCAATCACAATGAGACCCATCACCTTCCTACCTTAGAGGGAAGTTAACAAACTTTACAAGTGGGGGTCAGCTTTTAGGGAGCTATGCAACTCCTCTGACTCCTTTGGGGGTTTAGAGTCAACTAAAACTCCAGATCTTTAACCCCCGCCAGGCCAGCTCAGCCCTATGGCATTACAGCAGGGACATCTGTATGTCTTCTCATGGGGGCCCCCAAAGGTGGCTCTTTGCTCAACCTGCACAGCACAGGCAGAGGAGTTGGGGGATGCATTCCCCGGGGTGGGGGCCCAGGAAGCAGCAGACAGTTCCTTGTGAACTTGTTTAATGTAAATACATCCTCTATTTATCTTTGGCTGTTAATAAATTCATGCATTATTAGAAAATCCCTCATACCAGCAGACCCGCTGTGTTAGATCAGCTCGTTTTAAGAGATTTCCTGTTGGCAGGATTCAAAGCCCACACCTGCAGCCAGCCCAGGCACAAGGATTTAACTAAACGCCGCAGATAATTAGATCAGTTAACCTCGCAAATTAAAACAAGCACATCGCATTAGCTGAGTTTATCCTAAAAGAAAATATTAAGTTCCCCCCAATAAATCGTTTAATAAGACTACAGGAAGATGTCATATCCAGTCTTCCCCAAACCTGGGGGTAGGAGGAGGGAGGGCTCAAACAGTGGCTGGCTAGTAGGTTTCCCTCCATTGAATGATTGCTGGGGATGAATGGGGTTCTTGCTGGGTGACCTAATGGGAGTAGGAAGTTCCAAGGAACAGGGTGCAGGCTGAAGCACATGACCAACAGCAAAGCTCCACCGGCCTGACAGTATCAAGGGGTCTCAGTGGGATCTATCCCACCCTGCCATCTCACAATGCAGGGCAGCCCCTTATGTTGGAGAAAGGGGGCTCACATCCACAGGGAAGACTTTCTGGAGCGGTTGTGACTACCTATGACTTTGCTACTGAAAGTTTCTTGCATCTGTTAAATGCTGAATTCTTAAAGAATTAATTGAAGTCTGTTTAGTTCAAGCCCATTAAGTCAAAGAAGAGGGTAATTTTTTGGGGAAGGGTACTGGGGATTGAACCCAGGGGCACATGCCCAGCCCTATTTTGAACTTTATTTAGAGACAGGGTCTCATTGAGTTGCTTAGTGCCTCGCCATTGCTGAAGGTAGCTTTGAACTTGCCATCCTCCTGTCTCAGCCACCTGAGCTGCTGGGATTACAGATGTGCACCACTGTGCCTGGCTTTGGTAATTTGTTCTTTAGGAAAAATTGGTCTTTGCTTAAAACCAAGGTGCAAAAACTAACCCGAGTGTAGACACAACTACTATCTGCAGGAGTATGTTGTCTAAAAGAAGAGTGCTTGCAAGTGGCTTACTAGTACTCAGTGTCACACCGTCACTGTGCTAATTACACATGCTTTGTATCTGTTCATTAAAGCAGGCGAAGCAGGACATTAACTTGAAAACAGTGTTGGATTGTCTACTCCAAAGTAATAAAACTGCACGGAGCACACCCCTTAATATGGATGCTAATGGAAATGGGTGTCCTCCCAAGCACTTCTGAATTACGGCAGGTTCCTCAATTTGTCAATCATGGAGGTGCTTGGAGATAAAGGCCACGAGGCAAAAGAGCGGGACCCAAAGGTGGCACCTCAGCAGAGCTGTGTTCAATTGTCTCTGGACTGTCACAGGGATGTACAAAATGTGGTGGGGAGGGTGAGGGAGGGTGGTGGGTAATGAGAAGGCCCCTTTGCAGTCTACTTTTTTTTGAGGTGCCCTGGCTCTCAGGAGGGAAATAGTGGCAGAGAGGAGTTCTCCTTATGGATCAAGCTCTTTTGGCCAAAAAGGAGTAATTGGTATTTTCTCTTTGTGACCCTGTGTAGGTGTGGGGGGTGGGGCGGGAAGTGAGCCTCTGTGTTGTTTTGCATTTACCATAAATCTGAATGTCCAAGAAACTCTGATGTGCAGTAATGAGGTGGCTTAGGAACCTCTCCAGCACCGTGTGGCTTCCTCTGCTCCCTGTGTCCTGCCCTGAATAAAGACTTTCTTCGCTGGGTAGGAAAAGCCCTCCAAGTAATCAGGGGGATGCCAAGTTCCCTCATCAGCTTCAGGGACATAGAAAAAGTCCAATTTCTCCTCAATCCTCTGCCAGCAGGACTTGCCCAGGACCCCAGGGGGCACCTCTACCAGGTACACTTGCAACTTTCCGTGTCTGCCCGCTGAGGCTGCTCTTGGCGCCCAGCTCCTCATTGGTCTGCTCAGGCCTCGCCCTCCACACGTGCTGTATGCTACGGTCAGGCAGTCACTCTCCTATTCAGGAAGTGACCAAATTCCTCAGTGGAACATTTCATGCCCTCCTCAAATGGGCCCCAACCCACCCACGACTCATGACCCCCAATCCCTGTCCTGGTGAACCCCAGCCAGTGCTGCGTCCTCCCCACACCCTCTCCTCCCTCTTCCTTTTCTTTGCTCATCTGCCACCTCCTTGGCACGCAGCCTCAGTTCCTCTCATCCACCACACCCTGCCTATCCCTGGGGGCACTGCCCCAATGCCCGGCACAATGTGGCTCATGGAGGGCATTCATAAATAGCCGCCACCTTGCAGCGCTCCCGAGCTGCGTGAGCTCCAGATTCCAGCCCAGAGTCTCAATAGGCTGTCCTCTAATTGTTTGGCATGTACACCTTTTCTCCTCTTCAGGAGGGAAGCCCAAGGGGCTTCCTCCTGCCAAGCAGCACCTAGTGCAGGGCCATGCTCCTGGTGGGTGCTCAGGAAACACCGAATTGAATTAAAAACCTTCTCTCAGGCTCTGAGCAGTTACAGCTGTCGGATGCCAGCTGTCAGGGCGGCTGGGAGAGGCTGAATGCATATTCATTTCAGAGCCTCTGTCTCCCTGCCTTGAAGGGTCCCTGGACCGCTTTTTTTCTTTTTCAAAAAAACATGGGGATCTGGGATGTGAGCTCATTCTTGCTCTCACTGGCTAGGGTTTTCAAGCTTTGGGGCTCCCTCATGCAGCTTCCAGGGGTGCTACCCTTTTATGGGGGTGAGAGATGGTGAGTGAAGAGCACAGAGGGAGAACGTAGGTCCCCTGTGAGGCTCGTGCAAACCATTAGAATAGACATAACTAACAGCTTTCCTTGGGGCCCATCTTTAAACAGCTGGGCTTGGCAGGGATGGGTCCCAGGGTCGACGGATGCTCCTGTCTCCTATAACTGGCTCCCATTCAGTGGCTGGCCAGCCCTGTGCGCGGTTATGCAGCTGGGAAGTGAGGTCAGCTGTCCTCCAGACCTAGGAAGTCAGGGGGCAGGGATGGGCCAGAAAGGGACAGGTGGGGAGACAGATTCAAAGCAGCAATGGTGGCAGCAGTAGAGAGACCGATACTGTGTTTCCTACATGCAAGCAGGGTGCCCAGGGCTTTGCGGACGTCACTGTGTGGGATCCATAAGCGACCCCTGTGTGAAAGCACCACTGAAATCCCAGGGCCGAGAAAAGGATACTGAGGCACAAAGAAATGAAATGACCATCCCAAGGTCACACAGCAAGGAGTGGCAGAGCTGGGATTGGAAGCAGATTGACCAAATCAAGGCCTGAGCCCTCCCAGCAGCATGGACGCGGTTTTGACCTGAGGGTCCTTAGTGTTCCCTGAGAAGGAAGATAGTGGAAAGGGTGGAGGGGTCATCATGCCTCTGGGAAGGAGGCCAGGGAATGTGGGACCCCTGGCTTTGACTGGGGCTGAGAAGTGAGGCCAGCACAGAGGGAGCTTTTATGATAGAAAAGCAAAGCAAACTTGGGTGAAATAATGGGACCTTGGCTTATTTCCCAGGACTGGTCCCGTATGATAATTGCTGGCATTGCTCTACCTGCACAGGTGACTGGGACTGTGCTTCAGCACACCTGTGACCAAAAGCTTGCTGCATCCTGGGACAGCACATGCCCCTTGAGGGTGGGGACAGTTGAGCATGAGCAGGCCTTCTTCATGGTGCAGAAAATGGTCAGAGGAAGGGCCTCAGGGTCTGAGGGCAACACAGGACAGCCCATGACTCTCTGCTCTTCCACCCCAGCTCCCAGGCCATTTGCGTGAAGCTCACCAGGAGAGTTGAGGCTGCTGTTCTCAGGCAGGGCTGGCACAGGTGTGCTGTGTGCCTCACTCCACATCCCTTACCACAGCCCAGAAGAGGCTGTGTCCATTTCCAAAATAGAAGGTTGTCACCACTTCCTGGCCCTGGAAGCAGGATGACCCACATTTGGAGAGTGTGTGCCCACCAGCACAACCATCAGCCCAAAGGGTGGGAATGATGAGGTGCCTGGGGAATGCCTGTAATGTGGGGACAGTGTCTGTTGGCTTGTTGGCCTTTGATATCTAAGCCACATGCAGAGGTGCAGAAGAACTCAGTTCAAGAAAGATAGAGATAGGCCTGGAGTGGCAGTGCACGACTGTAAACTGGGGAGGCCGAGGCAGGAGGATGGCAAGTTTGATGTTAGCCTCAAAAATTTTATGGGATACTGTCTCAAAATAAAAACTAAAAAGGGCTGGTAGAGTGTCCCTGAGTTCAATATCTGGTACTGCAAAAAAAGATATAGATGGCACAAATATGGTGCCTAAGGAGCTGATGTGCTATTCCTTCCCTATCACGAGATCCATGGAATTAGAAACCATGTCAGTGGTTGGGATACGCATGCTGAGCGAGCAGTGCTATGTGGGAGAGGCACCTCTGGAACGCATCTGAGACTATTCTCTCCAGCCTCAGGCTTCTCCCACAAGCCTTGACAGTAGTCTGAGTGCAGGTGCACTTGTCCTGGGTATGGGTGGGGCTGCTGTTCCGCCTAGCCTAGCTTGCTCTAGTGTACCCTTGACTGTCTCTATCAGGCTGGAGACAGAGTCTACAGTTTATTACCTGTGGTACCCACCTCCTCTTCTCTTTTACCAACAGAAGCACAGTTTTGTTCACAGGAGGTATGTGCCTAGTCTTAGGGAATACATTCCCTTTTCCAGTCTATCTTATGGCTAGGATGGCCCTGTGACATACTTCTGGCCAACGAGACATACATAGATGTCTACTGGGGAGGGCATCTCTGGGAAATAGTTCTTGATAAAAGGGACAGAGGTTAGCTGGACCTACCCTGCTTGACTGGAGTTGTGATACATGAGGCTAGAGAAACCACTTTCTAACCATGAGGGAAAGACTCTGACCCTGACATTATTATGCAGCTGAACCAACACCAGACCCTAGATGCCATGATGTGCAAAGAAAACCAAGCTCCATTTGTTGATGCTCCTGCAGCCAAATGTATTTTTGTTGTTGCTGTTGGGGCGGGTACTGGGGATTGATCTCAGGGGCACTCGACCACTGAGCCTCATCCCCAGCCTTATTTTGTATTTTATTTAGTGACAGGGTCTCACTGAGTTGCTTAGTGCCTTGCTTTTTGCTGAGGCTGGCTTTGAACTCACCATCCTCCCACCTCAGCCTCCCAAGCCACTGGCATTACAGGCATGCACCACTGTACTCCGGCTGCCAAAAGTATTTTTAACCAATAGGGTAGTCACTGAACTGAAGTTCAGAGAGGGTAACACAGGACAGCCCCATGCCTTCCCAAGGTCTTCCCAAGACACACAGTCGGTAAGGCTTCAGGTAGAGCTGTGGCTGAAATTGGTTCAATTGCAACAATACTTCTGCAATCCAAGGACAGGTCAGGAGTGTGGACACGTGTGGAGTCATTACCCGGCATGATAACACTGTTCTTACTTACCCTTCTGCAGCTGTGGCTTCCTAGGTTCTTCTCTAGGGTGGTGGAAGGAGAGTGGGCTCTGCAGTCAGACTCTCCTGGGCTTCATGGCCTTGCATAAGCCCCTATGCTTCAGCTACCTCTTCTGTACAACAGCACAGATAATGCTTAGCTGAGAGTACCCGTATGACAGTGTATTAAGTGAGATAATATTTGTGCAGTGTCTGGCTCTTGGTGAATGGCAACTGTCAATGGTTAGAGAGGCAGAATTCTTTTATCTATCCTCCCATTTGGGGAGAATGGTGCTAGATTTGATCACCAGCAGAGGCAGGCAGTGTCTTGCCCATGACCTCTCTTGCCCTCCCCACCTCAGTGACAGTGGCCTGACTTCCATCTACCAGTACTCACACTTCTGGCTCCAGGACTTTCTATGAACGTGGAGCTAATTTTGCCCACCCATGAGGCAAGCCAGAGGAGCTGGGGAGTTAATGATCCGTGGGTACATGCTCAGCCAAAGCCTGGTGGGAATCGGTGTATCAATACCCCAGCTCTCTGGACCCTGAGTGGCATGACCTGGGGAGTGTGCCTGACACTGGTTCTGGAGTCCCCAATGGGGTTAAGCTCCTCTCATAGTAGAAGCTGCTGTGCCTGATAACATGCCCTTTATTGATTTCTTCTCCTCCCTGTCTCACTTCTCACTACTGACTGTGTTTCCTGGGGTCACTGCCCAAAGTCCATTTGGGCAAACACCGCTTGCATTCAAATGCTTGCCTGGAGTCAGCTTCTGGGGCACTCCAACTAAGGCAACATCCTCTAGTGCCTAAAGTTAGGCTGGTGGATGCTAGATCCCCTAGCAATCTTGTTCAGGTGCAGGGGGTACAGTCTGGGTGATGTGACTCAGACCGTCTGAAGTGGCTCCCAAGACTCTGCATTTTGAACAGGGTCCTGAGGAAGCGCATGCACCGGCCGGCCCAAGGTCCACACTTTGGCCAGGGTGCACTTGTCAAGGCTGAGATGAGAGGGAGAAGGGTGCGACAGAGGATAGACTGGGAGAGCTTTGCAGAGGAAGGCAGGAGCAAAGGCTGGGTCCTAAAGCCCTGGGGAGATTCTGGTGGGTGGGCAGGAGGAGGCAGAGCTGTTCCTGGGAGAAGGGAAGCTGGGGACTTTCTGGACAGAAGCCACACCTATTGTGTGAAGGATTTGGGGGATGATTGACCTGATGGGAGTTGACTGGCACATACAGACTGTAAGGGGCTGGAGGTTCTGAAGCACAGTGGTGTAAGAGAGGTGTCCTTGTTCTCCAAGCACTCTCCTGGTTTTCATCCCTGAGTCCAGAAGAAACATTCAGGTTTTCCTGGCTCCCCAAGGTCTTCTTCCTCTTACAATCTACTTTAATTTAAATTTTGACTGTCCCTCAAAGGACCATGCGCTAAAGACTTGGTCTTCAATGTGGCTCCATGGAGAGGTGGTGGAGCTTTAGGAGATGGGCTTATGGGAGGATTTCAGGTCATTAGAGGCATGCCCTTAACTGGATTGTGAATCCCTTCTTCTATTTATTTTTGCTCCCTGGCTTATGATGTAAGCGGTTTTGCCCTGCCTGACATGATGTGCTGGTTTCACTACAGGCCCCAAAACAGTGGGGCCAATTGTTCACATGCTGGAACCTCTAAAACTATGAGCTAAAAAAAAAAACAAAAAACCTTTTCTCTTTATAAGTTAATTATCTTAGGAATTTTATTATAGTGATGGAAAACTGACAAACACACTATGTTTCCAACTCTTTGTCCCTCACACACACAGCAGAATTCTATCCTCCCTTCTGGTCATTACAATTCACAAGCATCTCCTGTCTCTGAATTGCAATGGGGCATATAGTCCAAGATGCATATTTGAGCATTGTTGGGGACACTGTTCTGTGCACTATAGGCAATTTAGCGGCATCTGAGGCATTTTACATTTTCATTATTATCTAAGTATTTTGTATATGAATTAACAGTCACAGGCTTTTATTGTGGTGAAGAACCATGGAGGTCACTCACATCATTGTTTTGTTATTAAAAATCACACTTGGCTTGTTTATAGCAATCCATATAGCATATGATTTCCACTAGAAAATGAGAAAGCTCACACAAAGTCATCCAGCAGGTTGGTGCCCTCTGTGCAGTTGGCCAGTGTTTGAAGGGTCAGATGGAGAGCTGAGTATTGCTTTGCTTCTTCTGTGCTGTGCTGGGCACAGAGCTGGGTAAGAGGAACACCTTCAACACATCTGCCTTGTGCCCATTCAGCTGCCAGGAGAGGAAGCTACCTTTATGGTGCCCCCTCGTGGTCATATGAAGACATACCGTAAGTGCCTTGGATGGCCACATGCACTTGAGGCACAATAAACTTGGGGCACCCTAGAGAGACCTCATCCTTTTGAACTCTGGGACTTTTCTCTTTACAACAACTCTTTTCATAAGAAATTGAAGAATAAAGAACAATACTGTCTTTTGCCATCATCACCCAGGGTTCCTCATCTTTGATGATAAATGACAGCCCACAGTTCCAGAACCCCACTGGTCAACAACACAGACATCTGGCCCTGTGCCGGCCCACGCACATGCTCTCTAGAAGAAACCCCGTCAATTCTAAAACACATCAGTCTGGGAGCCGCAACTCACACAGACATTCTGTTAGCCTTGCTTTCTTGCAAAAGGTCAAGAAGTCCTTTAATAGCCTCACAGAGACTCATGCGGGCATGGCCTTCACTGTAACCTCAGGCTCTCTCTCCTGGGGATGCACACCTTCCATGCATGCCCACACTCACACCTGCGCCAGCTGCAGCTACCCAGGCCAAAGCACCTCCACCCGGAATTCCTTCACACATTCATGACCACTAAGTGAGGTCTTCTTCTCTCTTCAAATGTACCTCCCAGTAGGTGTGCGAAACTGGAAATTCTCCAGGGATGCCTGGAGGTGATCTGGATGGAGAAGGAACTGAGAGAATGAGACCTGCTGGGATGCCCCTGGGAGGTGCTAAGGGCAGTGATGTCACTCAGCAGAGAGAAGGCTGCCTGACACCTGTCCACCCATCTTGCTCTGAACAGTTCCAGTTCTCAGCACAGGAACAGGTGAAGCATTGGGGTCTGAGACTCAAAGCAAAATCCATAGTTAACAGAGCAGCTTGGGGGAGCACAGGGTGGTTCAGGATGCTCCTGGGGACTGGAAAGCTCCCTAGGGAGCAGAGTTCATCCAAAAGAAGTGACTTTGGACAAGAACAGCATGGTTCTGGAGGATTGTGGCCAGGAGAAGGTCTGCACTGGCTGAAGAATTTTCAGGTGGGCGCTTTATCTCACAAGGATCACCTTGGCCATCCTATGTGGAATGCATCAGCTGGGTGGCTGGGCAGCCCCAGGGCACCCTGCTTTGTCTCATCAGAATCCTAGGCACTTCCCATCAAGGTTTTTCTGTCATGAGTTAGCGTCACACTTGCCTCCCCAACCCGATGACAAGCTCCTTCCTCAACTGGCTGTGTCTTATTCATCTATGTTCCATGCCTGACACTCTGCCTTGTAAACGGCAGGTTACTGCACATGGTGCTGGGCTGATTCCCGTGGTGACTGGGACCCAACCACGCAGGGGCCAGCACTGCACCAAGAGGTGAGATGCCTGTCTGGTGTCCCTAGGAAGAGACCTGTGCAGAGGGCAGGGGTGGGCTTGACGCCAGAAGTCTGGCCCCGGCCCTGAGGCAGGCAATGTGGCTGGCATGCCTTAGGGAGGGACACATTTGACCCTCTTTATTACACTTGTCACCAATGGCGTCAGGCAGTGGAGAGCAGGAGACACAATCAGGCTCATTCTCCCACTGTCCCCTCATCTCCCTGTCTTCTGAAGTAATGTGAGTGATGCCAATTCTATTATTCTTAGTAATATAAAGTATGTCAAAGCTAGACGGACTCCAGGGGGAATCGGGCCCACTGCCTCCTTCCTAGCCCAGAGGGTGGCTTCAGGGAGAGTCTGAGCTGAGCGGAGCCAGGTGGGGCCACAGGGCCTGCTCTGGCAGTCCGGACTCTCACACCCAGCCAGGCTGGGTCCACTAGCTTGGGTGCTGTCTGGCTGTTTCTTTCTTTTATGTACCTGACTGTGGACACTGGGGTTCTCCGATTCTTTCGGATAATTATGTTAGGGAGCCTTGCTGAGTATAGGCCATGGCCAGGCCTGGGCTGTGTTGTGAGGATCACAGAGAAGACGGGTCCCTACAGGAGTCAAGAGTCACTCATTTGACCACTGAAGCCACCTCCCCAGACAGTGTGGACAAGGCCAAGAAGAAGAAAGTCGTTAGGGACCGTGTGGGCCAAGCCCCAGGGGAGGAGGAAGACTTCAAAATGTCTCTGGGGGAGGGGAGCAAAGTGGAAATAGCGGGTCCTGGGGCTAGGGTGGCCGGCCCGTGTGGAGAAGGAAAGGCAAGATCTGTGGGTGCCACAGCTACAGCCCCTCTGCCCAGCTGGCCCTGCCTCTGGATCTAAAACCCCTTGGCCCTCCCTCCAGGACCCCTGGTGCTCCCTTCTGGATAATGGCCCAGGCCTGTGTCATTTGGTGGAGAGCTGCTGGACTGGGAAGCCTGGGCAGGTCACAACCTGGCAGACCTGTGGAGACCAGGGCTCTTCCAAAGGGGGAGGGGCTGGGGCATCCCCCACGTGGCATCGGAGGAAGCAAATATTCTGGTCCCAGTTCTGTCATGAACAAATGCCCAACTCATGTCACTCAGATCACAGATTCCAGTGAGTCAGAGGAGAGAAGCGAGCTGGGGTTGGTGCTGAAGCTGGTGGCCCTTGGGCCAATCTGCCCTGCAGATGGAGATAGGATGGTGTGAGTGGCAGCCAGAAATGAGCCTTCTTGCTTGGAAGTGGCTTTGCCCTCTGCTGCTGCTCTCTACTACTCTTAACTCCCTCTGCACCCAAACCATCTGAATGTGTGGCCACACCTCCTACCCCCCATGCTCTAGGGACCCTTGTGCTTGCCCCCCAAATGAATGAGAACTAGTGAGGAATAGGGAACGTTCTGTTCTGGGGCCTCCCCTCCTGCCTTCTACCCCATTCTTGGCCTGAATACAGGGTTCGATACCTTAACACTATTGATGGTTGGGGTCAGATCATTGTTGGGGACGATGTTCTGTGCACCATAGGCAATTTAGCAGCATCCCTGGCCTGTCCTCACTAGGTACCAGTAGCATTTCCAGACAATATCAAATGTCCTCGAGGGTATAAATATCCCCTCCCCTACAGGAACAGGTGGATATTTCTTTTTTAGGGAATATGGGAAAGAAGAACTGTATGTCACTTATTTTCTCAAGAGAGAATGAAAAAAAGCCTGAGACCAGGTGGGAGTCACAAAGAAAGGGCTGGTGGGACACCTCTCTCCCACCCATGATTCAAAATGCCCTGGAAGAACTTTTTTTTCTCCTATCATGGAAGAGTCAGTTCTCAGTGTTATGGGTTGAATAACACTGAATTCTCAGCTTTATGGGTTTGTCCCCTGCAAAAAGATGTTGAAGTCCTAACCTCTAGTACTTGTGAATGAGACCTTATAGAAATAGGGTCTTTGCAAATGATCGAGTTAAGATGGAGTCATTAGAGTGGGCTCTAATCCAATAGGATTGGTGTCTTTAGAGAAGAAAAGTTTGGAACCAGGAATAGACAATGCACACAGGGAAGATAACATGAGGAAACAGAGAAAAGACCATTTATAACCAGCGAATGTCCAAGGCTCCCAGAAGCCAGGAGAGGGGCATGGAACAGATTCTTTCTCACAACCTTCAGAAAAAAAAACCAGACTTGCTGACATCTTGATTTGGGATTCTGAACTCCCAGAACTGTGAGACAATAAATTTCAGCCACCTAGTTGGTGGTACTTTGTTGCAACACTCCCATAACTAATACTTGGCAAGGATAGCAGGACTGGGCAACCGGGGGGGACTATGTGGAGCTAGCTGTGACCCCATGATCTCAAGCAGAAACACAGAGGGAGGCGGGAACTGGGAGACTCCATGCAGATGCTGACAAGACCCAGTCTCACTGTACAGAGACAAACCCAACAGGACAGACAAGTGGAAATACATCACATTTCTAAAATGAAACGCTTTGATTGAGCCAATCACTAGAAGTTGTAAAACTACCCCGAAGAATTAACAGCCTCCGTACATGCTAACTACATCCATCATAAATTCGTCTTTAGTTTCTGTTATCATATCACTGTCTCTGGGGACCCCTGTCTTGTCATCATTTGCCCTTTATAATTTATTCATCTTGTTCTTGCCTGCATGCTTTCTACTTATCATTCATCTTTACAGTTGTACATAAAATTAGATGGATCCTTCAATGGCAGGGCTGTCAGGGAAGGAGATGGGCCTTGTCAGGGAAGCCCTGAAGGCTAGGAAAGGTCCCACTAGAGTACCCTATGGGTGTCAAGGTAAAGGAGGGGTGAGCAAGAGAGAGGGGGAAGGAGGAGGAGGGGAGGAGATAGGAGAGACAGTGAGAAGGAGGAAAGGGGGAGTGGAAAGATTCAAAACAAGAGAGAAAATGAGGGAGAGGAAAATGTCCATAAGAGAGAGGAGAAGAAGAAATAGGTAGAAAAGGAAGAAAGAGGAAAAAGAGAAAGAGAAAGAGGAGAAAACGAGATTAAGGCAAAGGAAAGTGAGAAGAAAGGAGAATGATAGAAGAGACACCCTGAGACGGGGGCGGGGGGGGGGGGCAGGTGCTAGGAATTCAATTGAGCTTTCTTTTTTTTTCTTTTTAATTTTGAATTTTAACATCTTTCCTGATAAACTCAAAGAAGCGTGCACTTAATTTCCATGGAAATGACCCATCTTGAGTTGTGGTGACCTGAGTCAGTCGGGAATCCTCATGGCAGGGACACTGCAAGTCTGCTGGGCTGATCTGAGGGGTGAGTGTGGGAGGCAGCGGGGAGGACGGGGAGGACGGTGTTGGTTTGCTTTGTATTCTAGGGTTGCTAGAGTGAGGACACGAAAGCCAATCTTTAACTAGTGAATTGGAACTTTAATGTTTACCAAGCAGATACAGCTCCCCTCCCCAGCCAGCCCCGCCTCTCACCATTTCCAGGCCTCCTGCTAACTGGACCCAGCTCTCCCCTTGCCAGCCCTGGTGCAGAGACCTTTCTGCTGCCAAAGGAGTAAAGTGTTGCCACTACTTGTCATATCTTCTGGTTTTCTCTAGTCAGAGCCTCCCCCCCCCACCCCAGGCCCTGTATTCCCAACTTTGGAAACAGGTGGGCTTTTCCTGGAAGACAATTCCCCGATAAGTCCCAAAAGCTAGAGGAGCTGAACTAAGCATCAGGGCTGTATTTTTAAGGAGAACAGTTCTTCCACAAGGTCTCCTGTGCACACTGGGCCCCAGGTAGCTCTCAGAGCAAGCAGGCTTTTGCTGCCCAGCACATCTCTGGCTCAGGTAGGCAGGCCAGTGCAGGGCTCCTTACCTGAGCGCATGCCCATCCCTGAGCGGTTTCTCAGGTCTCTCATCTGACATACTCGTTTTACTCGCAGCTTTCTATTCCCACCTGCCCCTGTCCTGAGGGAAAACTCAGCAATTCCTGTACTCTGTAGTCACCTCAGTCCCTGCTAAACTCCTCAGATGACTAGTGATGCTAACTGAGCTGGGTATCCTGGGTGATGCTAGCAGACCAGTGCTATTTATCAATTGAACAAGCCTTGGGCAAACCTCGGACTCCTCATTTGTTGGGAAGACTCATATCTTCCTCAAAGGTGATTGAGAAGATAAAATGTGGCAATGGAGGTAACGTGCTTGGCTTCATACCAGTCACATAATAAGTGCTGAACAGTATTAATTGTGATCATTGAGCAATTGTCCACATTACCTACTTTTAAACACCCGCTACCTTATATGGTTAGTTATATTTGTGTGTGGCTTCTGTCCCGACTTGATGATGGGTGGTAAATGCAAGAGGGAAGGGGGGTATGCTTTGATCTCTGTTTCCTATGGGCCACAGCACAATGCCTGATATACAACTCAGCAAAGACTTGCTGATGAACTTAGCTCCACAATTGTTCCATGTTGACCCTACCCCTTCAGTAGTGGTACAGTCATTGAAAACAGAAGGGAATGTGTTACAGGGGGCCAGACGACTAGGAGACCAGGAGATATTGAAAGTGTGTATGGGGGTGGGGTTAGAAAAAGTGAAATCCACCTGCCTAGATTATGGCAGAAGGCCATGCCCAAAAGGATCTTAATGAAGCTTCACGCTTTAGTAATCTCATCCTACTAAAATCAAGCAAAACTAAAAATTAATAATCCATTTGTGACACTGGTCCAGGATGACTCCATCAGCCATTGAAACAGCTTTGATTAGGCTGAGTCCCAAGGAAACTGACCTCAGATTTATAAGAACAGCCACTGTGGTCTTGCTCCTGAGCTTCCACAATCCCATGAGAAATGAATGTCAGTGCCCCTCTTTAGTCCCCAGATGACGGCCCATGTTAGGGGCACCTTCAGGTCTCTGTCCATTGCTTCACAGTTGTTGTTGGTAGTGGTGGTGTGTGTACTTTTGTGCATGACAACAATGAGATTCTTTTTCTTGCTGGAAACAGGACTCTAGCTCCATAACTTGCTGGGAAACAGAAAATACTACCTGTACTATCTTTCCCTGCTCTTTTTCTCTTCTGTGAGAAAGTAGAGGGCTGATTTTAATGGATTGATTTTAATGGATTTTGAAGTCTGGAAAAGTGCCTGAGTTGCTGAGCTTACCAGTTTTCCACGTTCTTTTTTCAATTTCATTCTCCTTAGTCAGATGTGGAGTGTGCCCACTAGGGCACCTAGTGTGGTCACCCCAGACAAGAAGAGGTCTTCCTCTTTCCCCTCAACCAAATAGGCAGCCCTGGGCACAGCCTCAGTAAGCAGGAACAGGCATTATTCGGTTGGGCAGTAACATTTGGCTTGGTTCTATCTCTGCATTTGCTAGTGCTACACTTTCTCTGATCTCCAAGGAGAGAACCAACTAACAATAATAATGCCAGTTGCATTTTCTGGAATCAAAATGACTCCACTTTAAAGCATAATTTTACTTCTACATTTTTTTTCCATTTGTCGGCATGTGAGTTTTCGAGGGGACAATGTGCCCTCAGAACTTGGAGCTGCAATTCTATCTTTTCTCCCTGTACCTCCCCTCCATCCCCCCGCTGGCTGGTGCCTGCCCTGAGAATTGTGTGATGAGGCTTTTGAGGCTGTGAGTCTCCCCGAGAAGCCTTTGAAGAAAGGACGGTGTTCCAGGCAGCGGGTGGGGACTCTAGGTTATGTTTCAGCCCTGCCATCAGCTTCTATCTCCACCCCTCCCCTTTCCCAACATACATTCATATTTCTTTTTGCCTTTCCTCTCAAACTTGCCCAACTTGTCTTTGTGATTTCAGAAAAAATGCCACTGGATCTCCCAGTATGAAGGATTAGCACAGATTATGGGGAACAGTGTTAATTATTGGTGGAAGGGGGGCTGGCGCGTCACTCCAATGTGCTCCTGATTTCCCCTGGGCCTTTCTGCCTAGTAATAAGCCTTCTTTAATCTGGCAGGCCCCTTGGTGAAATCAGCACCACGGACAGTGATATTGATTGCTTCTGAGAAACCATCACAGCTGCTCAACCAAATTACCTTTGATATGTGACCTTTAATGTAATTACTGCAACATCAAAGTATTTCTATAAATTATTAAAGAACTAATACACTCCATCATTTAGCTATTCTATTATATGTAAAATAAACAACCACAAGTTAATGTTAGATCCTGAACAATCCACACTCCGGGCTGAAATTCTACCAGTTCCTGGCTTCTCCCCTTTCAAAATCCTAAACCTCCCCCTCCCACCTTCTCTCTTTCTGTTTCCTCATCTGATTCCAGCTTTCAGCGGTCATGGAACTCCCCAGCAGTCTCCCTCAAGCTGATGAAGGGCCTCCTATAACAATATGGTATTTTCTATTCCATTTGGGTGGCTCTAAAATATCTATCACAATCTCCCCCAAACAAAGTACCATAAACACTTTATTAATCAGCACAAACCTTTCTCAGAAGCCTTTGATTATCTTACAATATGGCTTTATGCTTCGCACATAACGTGGGGCGATGTGGAGCATATTTCTGCCATCTTACAGAGGGCACCCAGAAAGTAATTACTATAATATATGTGCATGTAGCCGCGCCACTAAAAAACCAACTGGGAATGGCCACCCTGCCAGAGCTGGGCTCCACACAAAATCTGTGCGGCACTCCATTTCCATACATTTGCATCCGCGGGTATGTTATTAAGATGACTCAGCCCCGTGCTTTGCAATCACAAATACCAAAATACAATACAAAGGCTGTCTTAATGGAAGGAAGGGACCATGTAATTCAGCACTCCCCACCCTGAAAGGGTAAAGAAAGATCTTGGATGCAAAGGAAGGCTGTCTCCGCCCCGGGTTGCATTTTCTCTCGGTCTACCTGGTTAACCTTTCCCGCTGTGGGGCAGAAATGGAAACGTGTGTTTACATACGGGTTGCTTGGTAAGAATGTAAACATGCATGTGTGAGCATGGCGGTGCATACACAGAGAACACACGTGCTTCCCTGCGGCGTCCATTGTATAAGCCTAAACATCGTGTATTTATAAATTCTTTAAATTATGCCCACAAACACACATCTTTCCATTTATCTTTAGATACTCAGCAGCCGTATATCTCCCCCCTCCCCATCTCTCGGAGCCCACAGGAGAGACCGCGCAGACCCTTGACCCGAGGAACACTTCTTATTTTATGGTGATGAACTAGCCTCGATAATAGCCATGGCTGATATCACACCCAGTTAGGGGGGCCATAAATAATTCTCCTCTCCCCCGCACAGAAGCTATAAACCAGGGCTGAGGCGCGACAGTTTATCAAAGACGAGGGCTGGCTCCTTAAATAAACCGCGGTGATCTCACTCGCGGCGGCGCCGAGCTTTGGCCAGGAGGCGCCCCCTCCCATCGCGGCCCCCACCCCTGGATCAGCGGTGGCGGAGGACGCGCTCGGCCTGCAGGGTCGCGCCTCGGCCCCACCGGCCCGGTGGAGGCGGCTCGGGACTCCGGGGTCCGGGACGCGGACTCCCGCGTCCCCCGCCACCCGCGCGGGCAGCGGGTGCCAAGGCCATTGCCAAACGCACCCCCCTCCCAGTTTCCGTCGGGCCGGGAGAATCCAGAACCCCGGCGGCCGCGCGAGTCCGAGCTGGGTGTCCACACGCCCTCGCACCCTCCCCGCGGCGCGGCGCGCGACTTCCCGGGAGCAGCCAGGCGGCGGGCTCTGGGGCCCGCGGTCTCCCTGCCCGCCGCGTCGCAGCCCGGCCTCCCGAAGTCGCCCCCTGTCGGCGCGTGTTGTCGCTCGCGCCGCGGCGGGCGCCACTTACCCCGGGCAGAGTCTTCTGCTCGTGCAGCGCGCTCTGGGCCTTCAGCGCTGACTCACGCTCGCAGTAGGTGAGGAAAGCGCAGCCTGGGGAGGGAAGCAAGCGCCGAGAAGGGTCAGTGGGGCGCCCCCGGCCCGCCGACGCGCCCCGCCGCCCGCCCCCAGTCTCCCGCCTCTCCCCGCTCCAGGTCGCTGTCCCCACCTCTTTCTCCCCCGTGTGCACCCTCTTCGGAGCTTCCCTGCCTCTCCGTGTGCCCGTCTGTCTGCCTCTTGTTCCTCCCGTTGCTTTTCTATTTTGTTCCCGCCGCGGAGTCTCCCCTCACCACACCCCCTCTCCCCCACGGGTCTCTCTTGGTCCCTGTGCCTCAGGCGTCTCTGCCCTCTCCCTGCTCGGTTCTGGGCGCTCTTTCTGTTTCAGCTCCAGCCCCTACCTCCCTAAAGGGACAGCTTTCACCCCCTGCTCCTCTAGCCACACTTGACCATAGATTCTTGCTCTGGCCCCTCAGGAGTGCAGGTGACTGCTCTGTCAGAGATGATGAGGGACTCTCCAGGCCTTCCAAATAAAGGCCCCCTCTGTAAGGAAGACCCTGGGCCAGGCTGTGCTAATAAAAAGAGTGGGGCTGCCATGAATATCCTGTGTCACTTGCCCCAATTCCTGCGGTCACATTGTAGTGAGGGTCTTCACATCCATCCCGGACAGAGGGCCTCTTTGAGACCCAGTCCACTGGGTCACAGTGTTTGCCTCTAATTTCCTGGTGACCCTGGTGCTCTGCCTCGTGTGCTCACTCTGGCCTCAGTCTCCCCATCTGTGGACTGAGACTGTTGAGATGACTACCTCCAAAGTCCAGACTGGTTTTCCCATTAAGTGACTCTAACAATGCCACCCCATTTCTCCTTACCAGGGAATCTGGATGGGACAGTGCAATCTGCTAACTCTAGGGGTGATGTTTTAAAGCTGGCCCTTCAGGCACCATGACAAGGCAAAGAGAATGTTTGTGATGCCACAGTCCTTCTGGGAGTTTCCTTCTGGGTCCCCTCCAGTGCCAGGGAAGTTGTGGCTGGGTGTGACTTGAGAGGCCTGCAAGGCTGGAAGTCATGGTGAAGATGGAAAAGCCCACTCTGGTTCAAACAGGCTTGAGTCCTCTGGGAATCAGTCATTTCAGACTTTGCAGAGCCACACTTACCCCCAGAGAAGGGGGCTAAGTACAAGATGGCCACCCCACCTTGTTCCATCTCTTATTGTCTTTCCTAGCCTCCCTGCCTCCCATTCCTGAGCTCAAAGTCTGCTCAGTCTGTATGTCTTCTCTTCCCAATTTTCCTTTTCCCAACCTGTCTGGTCAAGTTCTGCCTACTCCAGGCAGCCCTCCTTGACTGCTGTAGTCCATTTGCAAGCAGCCTCCTTTTCTGACTGCCCACACTCAGCCATTTGGTTCTTCTCATGGCCATTTATTTCCTGAGTGTCCTCTCTGTGCCAGGCTCTGTGCCAGGCCCAGTGGCGCAGGTTCTTCTCTCCTGAGGCCTGCAGGCTGGTGGTGGCAGTCTGGTGCCTACACAAGTCCTGGTCACTGGGCTTGCTCTGGCCTCTTGGTGCCAGACTCCCAGTATCCTCTGCAGCACCTGACTCATCCACCATCCGACTGGCTCCCAACAGATCTCTCTTCTTCCTTTTCAGATGTAGAAATTGGTCCTGCCTCCCTTCCCCTCCTACCTTCAGAAGGGGCAGGAAGGGAATATGTGTGAAAGGGATATAGTGATGGAAGAAGGAGAGAAGGAGAGAAGCCGGAGAGATAGATTCAGTTCCTAGTGCCTGCTGTCCCTCCTGCCCTGGCTGGGAGGAAAGAGCCAAGGAGCCTGTCTCCCAGTCCACCCCTCCCCTCGTCCAGCCTCCTCCTCACCCCCTCCCTCCTCCCCCCTGGTCACTGGCAGACGGTTATTGATGGAGACGCGGGGACTGAAATGAATAGCGGTCAGAGGCCCCCGTGACGTAGTCCCTCGTGCTGCTGCCTGCCTCTCCCGGGGGCGTCTTTTCTCCCGTCCCCTCGTCCCCTTGTTGGCCTTGTCTCCTGCCTGCAACTGAGAGGCAGCCACTGCTTCAGCTGCACACAGGCAAGCCAGCTTGGGACAAGGTCAGGGGCAGGTTTGCAGAGGGAAGAGGGAGGAGGAGGAGGAGGAGGAGGAGGAGGAGGAGGAGGAGGAGGAGGAAGAGGGGAGGGAGGAGGAGAAGGAAGAAAGAACCATATTGTTTCTGTGGTTCAGGATAGCAAGCAAAGGATTCCAGAGAAAAAAGAATCTGTTGCTTTTGTCTAGCTTCCAGGAATTTCTGCCATAGTTTTTGAGAGAGCTCACAACTCCATTGTGTACTAGGATTTTTCAGGGAACCCCAAACCCTGTGTGACCCCCTCCTGTCAGCTCCACCCCTGAATTTATGTCTTCCAGATCTTCCTTCCTTTTTTTCAGCCCTGCCAGGCACACTTTACTTTAGGCTGTTTTTCCAGAATGACCCTCCATCCCGTCCCTGCTACCTGCATACTTTTGCGCTTTAATTTCCCTCAGGTGACAACTTGAAGTCACCTCTCTTGACCTCATCATTTAACACAACCCCCACACCCAGTACACACACACCCTATGACCCCTTGCCCTGTTTCCTTTTTTACTGGGCATCCACCACTCCCTGACATGTTAATATATATTTGCTCACTGATTGGCAGTCTCCTCATGCGTGGAGGAGGTGAGGAACTGGATCCCGTTCTGTTCCTGCTTGGTTCTCAGTGCTCAGAAGAGCAGCAGTGCTCCACACATATTGGATGAGAGCATTGAATGCCTGAAGACCTCAGCTGATTGGACAAAGGGCAATAGGTGGGTTGGGGGATGCAGATGGTACCCAGGGGCTACTGAGAACAGACCAGGTTCTGTGGACACTGAGGCCTGCTGGAATTCCTTAGTGTCAGCAGGGCCTGAGGGGTCCTGAGAGGTTGTTAGGGAGGTTGCTGCAGTGGTTCTTGTCCCGTGGACTTCCTCAGGCACCTGCAGTTCAGAGTGCGTTCTTACTCTGTCTCCCTGAATCCTCAGTTGCCCATGAATAGGCTGATGCATGACCCTGTCCAGGGGAGCCCTATACAGCCATGTGCCATTTGCTGATTTCTCTCTCTGAACCCCAGGTTCTTCATCTATAAAATGGAGGTAGCAATTCATGGGGAGACCTACTAGCCAGTGAGTATTAACCACCTCTGCAGAACATGCTGTAAATCCCAGTTCCTCTTTGTGAAGCAGACTGAAGGGTGCCAAGCTCCTTCCTTTATCCCTTCTGTCCCTCTGTGAGGGACTGGGTCTAGTCTTACCGAGAGGCAGATTGGGTAAACCCCAAAACCCAGGTCTTTCTCCAGCCCTCTCTTCGGCAGTAAGATGTGCGTCTGACATTCCACCAGGAGAGATCAGTTGTCTCACTTAAGGCTCTTTTAGAAAGACAAATACGGATAAGCAGTTATTAATGCCGACTCCAGTGTGTGAAGGAAGAGGCCAGTCTGCTCCCTGGTTGAGAGCAGAGCTCTGGGGGAGTGGCCGCGTTGGTGGGGAGGGGGCTGTATGAGGGGAGCATGACATCACAGAGTGCCCTAGATGATGGTGAGCCTGGGGCGGAGACTGAGGTGGGTACCCAGGCCTCAACCACTGGACATCCCTGGCCTCTCAGGCATAGAGGTAATGGGGGCCGAGGCCCCCAGAGCAACTAGATTTGGTCTCCTGTGACTCTCTATTCTTCCTTAGGGTTGAGGAGGGGTCTCTGAGTTGTGAGGCTGGTGCAGCTAGAAGGTGTGAAGATGGGAAGAAGGTTCAGTCCGTCTCAGCCTGGAAGCCCTGGAATTCACCAAAGTCACTGTCCTAGGATGCACTGGGGTGTCCCCAGAGATAGCCTTGTTGCGGCCCTTTTGGACCTCATAGTGGAGGTGAGAGACATTATAAAATGCTCTCAGGGAGTTTCTGGGTGGTGGCAAAGGATAGTGTGAGAGGGGTTTCCACAGGTCTTAAACTTGGAGGCTGTAGAAGGGAGTATCCTTCCTTAGAAGGGGCTTATGGCACAGAAGCATGTCCCAATCTTACAGCCCTGTCAGTCCCTCCCCAGCTTGATCCTAAAGTATACAGTCCCTGTCCTCACAGAGGAGAGAAAAAGGGTCCACTATGGCTGTTTGGAATGGCAGAAAATTGAAAACCACCTAAAGTCCCTCAGGGAAGGAATGTTTTATTTTAAAACCATGAATACTCTACAGCAGTTAAAAAGATGAAACGATCCTGAATATACGAACATGGAAAGCTACATCATCAGATGGGAAAAACGAGCTGCAAAATACTCCATGCCACATGCACCCAGAGGCCTGCTGTGCTCCTTCCATATGTACTTGCGTCTGTATTTACACGCAACGGATAAAGTGTGGAAGTCGCCCAGAGTTGAAAGCAGGGAGCATGGGGTGGGGAAAGGGGACGTCTTCCCTGACTTTCACTTTTCTTATTTGGTTTGACACATTTAGACCCAGAATGTATTCATATATCACTTGCATAATTAACTTTGAAGAAAAAGAGAACTGTGCTAAAAGAAGAGAATGGATTAAAAAGAAGGTGGTATAAGTGGGTGAACCTGACAGAATGTGGGACCCGCAGCTGGTTTTGAGGAGACAGACACAGACTGGGCATTGGGTGCCTGGAAAATACTTCCTGAGGGGAATGGAACTGTCCTTGGTGGGTCTGCTGGGCTCTGCCCCCAAACGTCCTCTGAGCTGAACTGGGTGAGGATCTCTGGGGTTCGATGCAGATTCTTTCCACCCAACAAGCTATAAATGTAAGTTGTTTCAGGCCATGGCCGTGAGTTCCAGGAGTTGCTGTTTGGGGATGGAATCCATGATGGGAGGGACACCCTTCCCAACACCATCCCCAAACTTGGGGGAGTTCCTGCTTCTCTGTGCCAGTATCTCCAATGGTTCTTCCCAGCACCACCTCATCACCTGGGTGTCCCACCCCTCACGAGTCAGCACGCTCTATCTCAGCCTCTTCTATATCATGGGATAGAGCAGAATAGAACTGCAGCCTGTCTGAGCAGAAGTGGACTTTGGCAATTACTTGGGGTCGGGGTGGGGGCAGAGAGATGACAAAATTAGAGAAGTCACATTATAGGGCTGCCACCATCATTGATTGTCTGGGCTCCTCCTCCTCCCTGTACACTAGGTGGACCCCCAGGCTCCCCCAACTCCCCATGGACCTGCCTCTCCCCTGACACAATTCTACTGTGTGTGCAGAACACAGGCCTGCACTCACATTTCCTTATATAGCCACTTAACCTTTTCCTGCTTCCCATTCTTATTTACTTGTCCCTTCTGTTTGCCAGTTGCATTGCTTGTGTCTCTGAATAGACTGTCAACTCTGTGAGGGTGGATTTAGCATGTTCCATCTCTCTAGGGCCAAGTGGAGGGCTAAGCTCCCTGCTCAGGCATCAGTGGCCTGGGAGACCAAGAGGACCCATGAGGGAGGGGAAGGAGACCCATAATTGGGGCACTGAGGGGAGATTGAGAACCATGGGACAGAGTAGGGAAGGGAGGAGGGAGTAGATGTGGCCGGGGCAGGTGACAATCCAGCCAGGGAGAGGCAGGTGGAGTGGGCGGCAGAGGGCATTGTCAGCTGAAGGAGTAGGCAGAGGTGGCAGACACTGCTCTAGCAGCCTGTAGACCGTGGTGCAAGGGGCACTGCTGATGCCTGGGACAGTGGGCGGGGCCCTCTCCCACGTGGGGGGAAAGCACAGCGCAGCAGAATTAATTGTACGGAGATGGCAGTAATTTACAAAGCCCCCGTGTGCGGGGATAAAAGGCCCTTGTCATTGTGAAGTGAAGGAAGTACAATTTCCTGCCCAACTCTGAACAGGGCTGAAGCCTGGGGTGTAATCATCCTGGAAGGGAAGGCTCCCGATGCGAAGCGCTCCCTCCTCCCACCCCAGCCTGGCCTTGACTTCCTACTAATTGAATTACAGAATTAGCCAGAGGAAGGTGGCCTTAGAATAGGAAGATCTGGACTTTAATAAAACATCAGATCTTTCAGGCCCTGGAATGGGCTGGCCTGGAGGAAGTGGGAGAAATCTGGGGGGTGGGAGGAGGTAGAAGCAAGAGGTCACCAGCCAGACCTAGGGGTGCAGGAGGTGTGCTGATTGCACATTGGTCACCTGGCCTTGCAAGCATGTTTACCGAGGGTCTCCTTCAAAGCAGAATGTGTGCTTTAAAGCATACCTGATTGATGTAATCTTAGGAGATCCAGGGAAACCAGGCCCCTTTGCCCGAAATCTCCACTCACTGACCAGCTGGTGGCATCTGAAACCCATCCCAGAACATTGTTCCTTAGTGTTTTTACCCCAAGCTGCATCTGAGAACCCCCTGTGGGATTTAATACACAGATGCAATGCTCTGCAGAGAGGCAAAAACTGCATCTGGGGTGGACAGAGAGAAGGGAGCAGTCAGCCAGCTCTCCTGGAGAGAAGGCTCCTGGTGTTCTGAGGCCACGCCCATCCCTCATCCACTCTCTGTCCCCCTTGGTCTGGGTGTGCAAGGGCAGCTCCCTGACACCCTCTGAAGCAGATGGCTGCACCCTGCCTCCAGGGCAGAGGCATCTACAGAGCGGTTCTTCACCTACAGGCTCTTCCTCTCCACTGGTGTCTGCTCCAAGTCTGCACTTCCTCAGGATCCACCTCTCTGATCCAGCTCCTCAGTGAAACCCTGACCACTGCTTTGGTCACTGCAGACTCACTTTCCCTGGATTCCTTTGTCTCACCCTAGAACATGGCCTAAGCCTGCCCCAGGAGTGAGCCTTGATTCCTATCTCAACCATGAGCAACTTGAGGAGGGACCCCTGGGATTCAGCAGGGCAGCGTAGCCAATGGGAGAAAGGAGCCATGGGCTGTGCCTCTGTTGCTGTCTCTGGGGGTGCCCTTCTTCCCCAGGGATAAGTAGCCTGCAACAGAGATTATTAAACTCCACTCTGTTTTTGGCTCAGTGAGAGAGAGAATGTCTGGCTGCAGGGGAGGAGAGGTGTGGAGGAGGTAGGGCAGGAGGTCTGGGGAATTCAGTACAGGGCTCTGGCCCCTAGTGGTGGGAGCTGTCCATCTTCCTCAGAAGAGGCAGCCTGGGGAGGAGGGTGATGGGCTGAAAAGGTGGGGAGGGGACCTCTCCTAGTGCTGAAATCTCACCCCCAGCTGTACAGTTCAGGCTCAGCGCTGCCCTCCAGAGCTTGCTCTCTTTAAATCAGAAAGAACAAGTTCCCTGCAAGGGTGCGAAGGAGTTTCAGCAAAGATAAATTCCAATGCATGCTGTAGGAAGGTGAATGGGCCTCACCAGGGCTGTGAGTGTGTCTCATCCTTCACGCAGCCGTTCTGCTCTTAGTTTTCACAAAACAGACCACTCAGAGCCAGGGTGGTCCAGCTACCTCTGACCTAGACCAGGAACTCCCAGGGAATAGGACCTGCCTTTTCTTTCTCTTCTTGCTGGGTACAGGGCAGCAAGTTCAGATCCAGGGACCTTATTGGCTCTGGACAAGGAGCTGAGGAACTTACAAGGTTAAAGGACCAGCCCGTGGGTCCTTTGCCAAGTATCTCTCCCTGCCAGTTGCCCTTGTTTACACCCTGAATGCTCGAGAATTACATGTCTGGTGTCAGCTGCCCCATCTTTACAGCACTGTGAAAAAGGACAAAAAAGTGGACGTGATACATCGGTGGCCTCTTAGCAAAGAGCTCCTCAGTCTCTGGCCAGGGATGGCGAGCCCATGAGGATCAGAGAGGTGGGGGATGTACCAAGGGTAAGGGTCAGCCCTTCTTATTCCAGACTTGTGGGAGGAGCCAGATCTGCTCAGCCAAATGCATGTGCCTGGTTTTGTCCACAGTCACAGGCTGATCTGCCTCTCTGGGCTGACAGCTTCCACAGGTCTCCAGGAGAGCATGAGGGTGCTCCCTTTATGTGTTCCTTTGCAGAGGACTGTCACATCCATGACTCCATCATTCTTACAACTCAGAGCATGCATTGGAGTGCTATCAGGCTTTGACAGCCCAGAAGTGGTCTGGGAGAGGCTGTGCAACATGGCTTTGGCGGGAGACAGAGGCCTGATGCCTCCCAATGGCTAATTTAGGTCTCAGTCCCTGTGACCCACTCTAAGGGGTTGAGCAGTGTCTGAGAACAGTGTGAATATAAGTGGTCCTCAGAGAGACACTGGGGTCACTTGAGGGAATGTCCTCTCTTCCCATCCCTCATCCTAAGAATTCACTTGTGGTGAGGGGCGCAGGGGTGACCTCATCTCTTCCTGCTGGAACCCAGTGGAATCAGTAGAGGTGGTGCTTGGTCTTGCTCTGCTACAGTTGCTGGCACACCATGAGCACCTCACAGAGGGCACCAGCTGAACATCAAGGTTGGATTTCAAATACATTTGGTACTCACACCAGTGCCAGGATAAATTCTTCTCTAGGGCCTGGAAAATGAGCTGTGTTCCCTTCTAATTAACCTGCCTGGGGATTTCAAATCTTCCCATCTTTAATTTTCTAAGAAGAGGGTGAGAAGCCGGGCTTGGCTGAGTGGGAACAGCCCACCAGTCTCAGAGGCATCCTTGGTGTGTCTGAAACCATCACTAAGGGCCTTAACTGGGCTGGACAGGGAAATCACCTCCCTCATCTCAGAGAGCTCCTAAGCTCCTGCGGTGGCTTCCTACCTACAGTGCCTGGGATTCCTCTTCCTTTCACCTTCTGCTCTGACCTTTAGAGCGCCACTGGGTGAACCTGGCACACAGTTTGGCCCTTTTCTGACATGCTCAAGTCCTCAGCGAATGGGAAACTCGTGGTACCCCTTCGGGTACCTTCCCAGGGACCTGTATCATTTTCTGGGCAGCCTGTGGGTCTTAGAACTGCAGACAGAACTCGGTAAATACTTCCTGGTTTGTGTAGAATTCTCCTTGTGGAAGCTTTCTGTGGTGGTTGGACTGATTAACTGGAGGTGGGGCTTATTTCCAAGGAGCAGCCCCTTCCCCAGACAGAGGGGAAGCTCAGGGAAATTTATATGTTGGCAGTTCCTGAGGCTGGCACTCCTATCCACAAGCCTGAAACTCCTGGTCATATTCATGTCCTTGTATGGGTGGGACGTGGTGTGTGTGTGTGTGTGTGTGTGTAGGGGATTGGCCTCTTTGATCCCTTTCTCCCATGTAAAGAGAATAGATCACACCTGCAAGACAATGGACTGTTTCACAGAGTCCCTTTGTGGGATGGACCCTTCCTCTCACTCACACCACTGACTACAGTCCTCCAGAAGCGTGTGTCCATGTCATTCCCGAGCCTTTGCTGTTAACCCTCCCTCCCCATGCTTTGCCTGCTCCTGGGTCCTCCACCAGATCCTCCTACCCTGTGAGCTCAGAAGCATGTAGCTTCCGGATGTAACTCTCCCTAACTTCCTAGCTTTTACCGGTTCTCCTTTGAATGAGTCCTTCCAGGTTCAGGGCTGAGACACTCGAATCCGTGCGTGGTCATGTAGCTTTACTGTTCCAATCTGCGGGAATTGTGTTTCCCCAACTAGATCACAACTCATGCGACTGCTCCTCTTTTCTCACATCTCCTATAGGGCAGTAGGATTGACCAGATCAGAATTAAGGGGGGGAGGGTAGGCCTACATCCCTTTGATTGCAATGGGTCTGGGCACATGGGGCACTCTGGACCTGCCACACGAGGTGAATCAGTCTTGCCTCTATTCTATGGCTTTCTCCTAACACACCCTAATTCACTGAAGGAACAAAACAAGACAAAACAAAAATTACACACACACACCAACAAAGAAATTCCAACCTCAGCATCCAAGACGGGCTATTTTGAAAAGACCAATAGCCAGGAGTTCTGTATTACAGGATCAATGTTTGGAAAATGTGATTTTCTTTTTAAAAGCAGAAAAACAATCTCACACAGTCCTGCAGGCCACGGTCCAGCTCTTGGTAGAGGGCATCTTTCTCTCATGGTCTTACCATTTAAGCCACTTTTCTGGCTGGACTTTGGGCTTCACCCAATGTTAATTTCTAGTTTAATCTCAGGCACTTAGTAATACGTGACCTGAGGCCTGCAGCACAGAAGTAGGCAGATGTGCCAGCCTCAGCCCTTGGAGTCCCTCTGGCCCTTGGAGTCCTAGTGGAGGAAATGTTCATTTTTTGCAGAGGGGTAGGGACACTAGCATTTGCTTTAGGCTCAGCTGGCCCCATTGTGAGAAGGGCTAGAGCTACCCCAAGTCATCCTGCACTCATTGCTGATTCACAGGTAGTGCCCAGGAAGCAGGGGAGGGAGGGGATTGCCAAATGAAGAGAGTGTCCATGGGGGTAGGTCAGAGACCAGCATTGAGCCCTATATCTTCACTTCTCAGAGGATGCGCCCCCCCACAAGCTCACAGAATCCACTGAGAAAGAAACGGAATCAACTAGTTAGTTGGCATATACAAAAGACCCAACAAACCATGTGACTAATATTGAAGGTATTGTCATTTGTGGATGGAGTAAATAGAAGTTTCATTCATTCATTCATTTCACAACCCTTTACTGATGGCCCACAATTTGCCAGATGATGAAAGACATAACTCCTGCTTTAAAGAAGACCCTAGGTAGATACTGGCAAGGCCACTCATAAGTGTGTAACAAACACACCTACTAAGCCAAGGTTTGTGCAAGGCCTATTGGTGGCGCAAATGACAATGGCAAACATAGATTTCTGATTATATGTTGGACATTGTCCTAAGTGCTTTATGTGGAGTGATTTGTTTAACATGACTCCTCTATAAAATAGCATGATTATCATCTCCAATTAGCAGGTGAGGAAAATGAGGCATCAAAAGATAAAGGTGTGCCGGGCCTGGTGGAGCATGCCTGTAATCCCAGTGGCTTGGGAGGCTGAGGCAGGAGGATCGCGAGTTCAAAGCCAGCCTCAGCAAAAAGCGAGGTTCTAAGCAACTCATTGAGACCCTGTCTCTAAATAAAATACAAAATAGGGCTGGGAATGTGGCTCTGTGGTCAACTGCCTCTGAGTTTAATGCCCAGTACTCTCCTCCCCACCACCCCAAGATAAAGATGTGTCCAAGATCCTGTGGACAGGTCCATGGTAGAGCCAGCATGTGAGCTGGAGCAGACTACCCGCAGAATCCTTGTCCTGAACCCTGTGCCCTGAGACCTTGCCCAGGAGGTTGCTCAGCTCTGCCTAGGGGAAATGAGTTTGGGGAATGAATTCCCAACCCAGAGCAGCCCTGAGGGAGGGGTGTGGGAGGAAAAGGATGTAAATACAAAGTAGGCAAGTTTGGGACCCCTGCAGTGATTTGGAAGGTCTGGAGCCTGGAAGAACACTCCCTGTCAAACCTCCTCCAGTGCCTTCCTCAGCACCCTTCTTTAACTTTCTTGCTTTCTGTTCCTCCTCCGGCCCCTTTCCTTCTCTCTCTTTCCTGTCCTTCCTTCTTCCTGTTTGTTTCCTTCCCATTCCTTTCCACCTTCCCTCCACTCCTCCTTTCCTTTCCTTTCTCCTTCCCTTCCCTTCTCTCTTTCTCGTCTCATGACTAGAACCCCATATTCTACCTTGTCCATCTACTTAACTGAATCCACCTCCTGACCTCTCCAGGTTACACCATTTTTTCCTGTCCCTAGACTGGCTAGGGACTCTGAAAACCCATTCAGGCTTGTGGCCTGATTGTTACTCTTCCCAGGATGTCTGGAGTTGCAGGAAGGGCTGCCGCGTTGGAGGGAGCTTCTGATAGTAGCCTCTGCTTTGTTCTAGTGGCCTCTGGGTAGTTTAGATAGCCTGACCTGGACCTGGGCTGGGGGATAATGACGTCTGGTGGGGTGGTGGTTGTCTAGCAGAGCCAGTGGATGCAATTAATGGTCATGATGTGATGCTTAAAATTTCTGACAATGGCCTTTATACTGTCTGGTGTCGAATGCTCCCCTTTGTAGGACTGGACGTCACTGGATTATAACCCACCCACATACACACCCACCCAGGACAGACACCCTCTCTGTATTTCCTGCCCAGTGCAGGCTGGCATGTGTGTGGGGCTCAGAGAGACTGGCGGTTCGCATTCAGATTCCCAGATGCGAGTGTGTTTTGTTTGCCTCCTGTATCTAATATGCTAATGACTGGAGGCAGTAATGAGCTGGCAGGGACCTGAGTGACAAAGAGCTGGCTTCATGCTTCCCCAAAGAGGACCACAGGGTCGACTGTTTCTTTTATGAGAAGAATTGTCAGGACCTGGGAGGGAGGGAGAGAGGGGAGCGGGGCGGGAGGGCGGGGTTCGGAGCAGGTTAGAGGAGGCAGACTTCCCTTTCAGGGGCAGAGCAGGATACTGGCAGCCTCAGGAAGGGACACCTGGGAGAGTGGGGAGCCCCAGAAGGTGGCTGGAGTGGAGCAGGAGGAATTCCCCAGTGGGAAGAAAATGGATGGGAGCTGAACACTCATCCATGCTGCCTGTTATGAGTTCCCTGATGGTCAGGAAATCCTCATCTGCTGTGGACCCTTAACTGTCCTGCTCTTGCCACAGGGCCTGGCAGGCAGGCAGAGGCACGGGGTGAGGAGTGGACAATGGTTTGTGTGAGATCGCTCCATCAAGCTCTTGATGGGTAAGCTGAGGCCTCCGGGATAAGTCAGTAGATCTCTCTGGACCTCAGTTTCCTTTCCTGTGAAAGGAATTTGATACTCCCTGTGAATCTGACTCCAATGCCCTGTAAAGTCCTGGCGTAAAGTGGGTCTCCATACATGTTTGTCAATGAGTGAGTGAGACGGGATGTTGGGAAGTACACATCTCTCTTTCACAGATCAAGGAAAGAATGTGCAGGCCAAAATTAAGCAATCAACCCAAGACCACATGACTGATCACGAGAGAACGAGAGGTCAGGTCCACTGCAGACGACCTGGGAAGAGTGAGGAGAGCAAGTACAGCCCTGAGGAGAAGGAGCGAGCCTCTTTAGAGAGTCCCTAAACTGAAGGCAGCAGACTGTAGGACTATCTCCACCATTTTATATCAAAAGGAAGGGGACAGAGGGAACATATTCATGTGAGGTAGAGTGGGCCAAGACCAGAGTAGGACCCCTCCCCTGATTAGATGGATAATTTGCATCAGACTTGGGGGAGGCAAGCACAGGTTTGTGACGTTCACACGTTTCTAGAGGTACGTAGGGCTGTATCAGCTGTCCTCACTGACCTCAAGAGGCTCTGGGCAGTGGGAATTCATGGGGCTTGGAAGGGTTTTGTGGGAACTCAAGACCGGGGCCTAATAGTATGACCTCCTGAATAGGCCTGACTCCTATAGCTGATGGGGTCTCTGCTGTGTATCCTTGGATTTATCCTTTCTCTTGGCCTCCTAGCAAATATTCTTTAGACTCTTTCTTTGTCTTGGCTAACCTGACTATACCCCATGGCCAGCAAAACCAGCTGGAGGGGCTGAGGTCAAGAAGGGGTGGGTCTGGCCTCTCCTTCCTGGAATTTCTACTCCCAGGCAGCTGTGAGCCTCCCCTGAGGCTGGGCGCAGAGGCCCTCAGCTCAGCATCATACATCCCTTGGGTGTGGGGCTGAACTTAGAAGTCCCTAGTGGCACCAGGAACGTGGATCAGGCAGAGAGGCCAGGCTAGCTGAGAGCCTAGGGCCCAGGCTGCATGAAAGAACGGGGAGTGGCGAGAATGGGCACACAGAGGCCCTGCAGCATCGAACTGTGAACAGACACCACACTGGAGGAGATGGCTCTACATCAGAGGCCAGAATAGGGTCCTTCTGACAAGCCCCCGGACTTCTGGAGACAATGGCTTCCTTGTTTGTAAATCTCTACCTACGCGGGAGTTCAGTCTGAAAAAAATTCCAGCAACTGAAAATGGGAAGCAAGAATCAGAGTTCTGGATTTTAATCCTGTTTCTCCTTTTGCCTGAAGGCCACACAGGACCAGGTGGAGCCCCTGGCAGGTCCCTGAGGCCTGTTACCCTCATTTCCTTCAATTAGGGACCAGGGGTATTTGCTCTTTGTCTAGCCCTGGCCTGGACAGGAGAGGAAGAAAGGCCATCACCTAGTCTGGGAGCAGGGGATGGAATGGGGACATTGGGATCCATGTGAGGTGGTGCTTGACCCAGTGACCAAGTCTGCAACTGCAGAGTCCCAAGACAGCCAGGGACAGGAGGGGATGGGGGACTCTTTCTGGAGGCAGGGAGTGCCACCTGAGGTGTTAATGGAGAAAAGGAGGAGGGGAAGGCCCTCCTATTACCTAGAGTGAACAGGAACCCCAAAACAGGACACTTGCAAGGGTAGGGTGTGCCTTTAGAAGTGCACCGGCACGGGGGCTAGCCCACCCTCCCCCTTTTCCCTCTTTGTCCTTCTTTCCTTTCCTTCCTCACCAAGTTTCTGTTTCAGGGCAAGCCCCGGGAAGAAGGAGAGGTCAAGCACGGGGCTAGCTGAGAAGCTGTGGCATCAGGTTCTCTGCACACTGCACCATGGTCCTGTAGCCAGCGCAGGCTGCCTCTGCCTCCCACCACGGGTCCCCCATGAACCTCCAGCCACCGAGCCACCGGTTTTCGGTTTTCGTCTGCAGGTCTATATATAGCGATGGAGACGCACACTCTGGAATTGGATTTGATGGAGCCCTCTGGACTGAAGCTAACTTTTGGGGAGTCGTTTTCTTGGGAGCCTGCCAGTCCAATTCCTCCCTCATGAACACTAATTACCGTACAGACCTTCTCCATGAAATCCGTGCTGAAGCCATTTCCATCCAGGCGGCTCTCCAAGATGAAATTTTTCTACAGGGAACCGACAGCCGCAAATAAACCTACCATCTACTTAGCAACAGAGAGCAAGAGCAGGCGGGAGGCAGGGAGGGAAGGAGGGAGGGAGGGGTGTGGGAGAGTGGGAGGAGGGAGAGGTGGGGAGGGCTTCTCTTCTCCCTCCTGTTCTTTATTTTTCAGAAAGGATGCAATCATCTCTAGCAGGGAAGGTGGTGTGGGGAGGCTCATAAGAGTGCAGTGGCCCAGGCTGTCGGCCCAGGCCACCTGCAAGGCTAGTTCCTGCTCTTAGTTGCTTCAGCAGGTCCCCTCTTGGGCTCTGTTGGGCAGCAGAGGCAGCCTCCTGACCAATCTAGGTTTTCTTCCCTGCTTTCCCATCCTAGCCTGCCTCAAGCCCCTGAAGGTCTGGCCCATGATGGTCTCCCTCTGTCTGGCCTGAGGGTGGTCTCCATAACCCGTGCCTGGTGAATCCACACCCATCAGTCAGGGTGTAAATTTATCACCCGCCAGCAGCCCTCTCTGAGCCCTCTAGGTAGCACAGGTCCCCTCCATTCTGAACACTAGGGACTAAGACAGGCCCCTAGCTGGGGATGGCTCTGCCTTCATTGTTCCCTTATTGAATCTCCATCAGCTGCCTTGGGCTTGGGGGGTGAGCACTAGAGGGAAGGAGCTTCATGATGTCAGATGGGGTTGAATATCACCTTACGTCTGTGAATAGGTGACTTCTTCTTTTGGAGAGGATGAGCCTGAAGCTCAGAGAGGCACATGGAATGTTCGAGATCACTTAGAACCTAGGAAGAACAGGGTTGAGGTTTGAAAGCCTGTGTCCATATTCCAAAGGCCAGATGCTGTACTTTATCTTCCAGCCTCTCCCCCCACACCCCCGGGGATGGTTCCGGGGCAGTGCCTGCCTCTGCCGCCACTGTCTGCCTCAAAGGTCAGCCCAGGGCTCTGCTCTCAGTCTCTGTGCCAGGAGTGCTTGGATCCAGAGAACAGGAGAATTTTATTTCCCCGGGAGGTTTATCAAGGTCCAGGGCAGGCTCAGCGAGCTCTTATGACCACTGGCCATTTGCCAGGCCTTTCCAGCCAGCAAGGAAGACTATAGGGTCAGAAACACTGTTCCATCCTTTCCTGTTTGGCAGAAGAGCCTCTCCCTCCCCTGGCAGAGCCCCCTCCACATCCTGTGCCTAGCCCTGTGCCCAGAGACTCCTCACCAGGCCCCAGCTCTCCACTTCCTCTCAGAACCTTTAGCATCCATTTTTTGAGACCCATGTCTCCAGGATGCACTCCAGCAAAATCACTAAAATAGATCTAGTGCCACTTATGCCACTAAGGTTTGGTGAATCCCTTCACTCCTCTGGGACTTAGTTTCTCCATCTATAACATGATAATTCCTGCCCTACCTCTTACTGGGTGGGTGGTGTGGGTGGTAAGAAGCACTTAGAGCTACTTGAATGTCAGGTAGTGCTACTTGAATGTCAAGGGCCCCGTTCCCTTTACCCTGCTTCATGCTCACCCTGGACTCTCCTGTCTCTACCCTGCCCCATCCAAGGTGGGTGAGAAAGATAGAGCTCAATCCTCTTCTGTAGGAATAATCAACCAGACTTAGAAAGTTTCCAGCAAGGCTGAGAGAATGGCTACCAGAGTGCTTTTCCTGGAGCAGGGAGAGGACAGGAGTCCCAGCGAGAGCTTTCTCTTAGAAGAGACCTGCTGGAAATCATGAAAATGGATCTTATGCCCAGTGATAAGCCAACCCCCTCCTTTGGATGTCCATGGCCTTATTTATAAGGTAGGGGTGGAGCTGGCTGGGCTGAACTGTATAGTGCCTTTCACGAGGACAGTGTGTGGTGTGGTTATGAACAGAGCTTGCATATTATGTGACACTATCACCTTTAAACTGTGTGATTTGGGGCATTTTTCTTTGCCATGTTCTCTCTTATCTGTAAATGGGGAGTCTAAGCACTTCCCTTCTTGGGGGGCTGAGGGCTAAATGGAAGCATGCAAACCAGGGTCTAGAAAGTGCCTGCTTCAGACACACACCCCTGGCCAGTGTTAGCTCCCTGTGGTATGTGGCTATCACTAGTCACTGGCAGCATGACAGAGCACTTGCCACGTGCGGGACATAGATGAGCACTGTGCACACATTTTCTCATTTAGTCCACCATTTCTACTTTCATTTCTTGTGTGTCTGTGAAAAAGAGAGAGCACTCTGAAAGGCAAGGTCAGAGGGCTGCCCTGGATTATGGACATCGCCTGGTAACTACAGAGTTGCCAGGTGATGTCCCTAAGTCCCAGTATCTGGCTGGAGTCAGAGGCTTCCTCACTAAGGAACTGGCCTTAGCTGCAGGCATGTTGAGGGCGAGTGAGGTTGGTGACCACCTGGCCTAGGTCAGAGGGCAGAAAGCCCAAGAGGGGTAAGAGGGATGGCAAGAGCTGTGTGTGACATTGTTCTCTGTCATACCCTTTAGTCAAATCTCTGTTCAAGGGTGCACTTCAGGCCACTGAGGGATGCCCAGGGCTGAGCTTGGAGGAGGCAGAGAAAGTGCATAGGGATCTCTTGTCAGAAGTAAGAAGATGACTCCACAGTCACAGGGCTGACCTCATCCAGCTACTGTCAGATTGGTCACTAGCTAAAGTCTGTGGCTTCACCTTACTAACATCTACGGGCCTAGTGGTCCAGACCAGCCAGGCCACCCAGAGTGCCTGGGAAGCAGCCTGGACTCTGCACACTGTTTCTTTTAGCAACTCTTCAATCTCTAGTTTTGCTTCTCCACTTAGATTCCTGGTCAATTTTGTTTAGAAAATTCCAACCTCTCTTCAGCAGAGCTAAGCTAAAAAGGACAAACCCTCCATGGGTCTGCCTGGAAGGGAGTGTGGCAAGGGGTGCGTCTGTCCTGGCTGTACTTAAGGCATAGCAGGCTTTTGGGGACCAGAACCTCAGTGGGCCTGAGACCAGGAGGGGGTGACTATAGAGGCCAAGCCCTTCCTGCCTAAGGAACAGCTCTCCTCCATGGGGAATCTTTCCTAA
Organism: Callospermophilus lateralis; assembly: GCF_048772815.1. Classification (NCBI taxonomy): domain Eukaryota; kingdom Metazoa; phylum Chordata; class Mammalia; order Rodentia; family Sciuridae; genus Callospermophilus; species Callospermophilus lateralis. Next base: position 34,079,908 of record NC_135321.1, on the reverse strand, counting down.
GAAATGTTCTTGGGAGCAAAGAAGACCCTAGTGGTTAGCAGGGGAGCAGGGAAGTTAGAGATACAGGCTGCGGTGTCCGGTGCCCTGGGTTCCTGACTGGGCATTACTACTTCCTGGCTATGTGATGTCAGGAAAGTTCCTTAATTTCTTTAAGCCCCACTTTCCGGATTGCTCACTGTGTCCCAGGTCTGTTGTGACGCATGTAAATCTCCCAGTCCACTGTCAGGCCCCACATGTGTCCCTTTTATAATGCCACGGAGCAAAAGCATCCTCTGGATTGCCCGGCCCTCCCTGAGCTGCAATGGGCCATGTCCTTTCTGCGGGGGAGGAGGGTGATGGCCATGGCCCCATGGACATGTGCTTCTCCCAGGCAGAGAAGTGGGCAGGCTGTGCCATTCAGAGCCTCAACCCACGTTTGTCTTTTGCCCTCCCTTCCCACCCCTGGCGCCGCCCCCCTGTTCTCTGGGCATTCTTTCTTCCTTCTCTCAGGCAGGCGGCTGAGCAGAAAAACAAATCAAAGTTGCCTTCATGTCTTTGAGCCCATGATGCTCCCGCGAAGCGATCCCTTGCTTCCCATTACCCACCCCAATAACTCTTGTATATGGAGTGTGAAATAATTAGCAGTGGCAAAAATAATTTAGGAAACAAGAAGAAACTAATTGTATAGGCTTGTTTGGGGAAAACACAGCCGACCAAAAAACCCACCATGTGGGGAGAGGTGAACAGACTGACCAGCTCCCTCTAGCACAAGCCCATAGATGGGGTACCTGGAAGGACCGCTTAGGTTACCCTCTCAGGGCCCACTCCCCAATCCCTGATCCTTCAAGATGGGCTGGACCACACTGTAGACAAGACAGGAGCCCTCATGAGTGCAGAGCGATTTCCCAAAACATACCCACACCCCATGTCACACCATCCCAGGAAGGAAGCTGGGGAGGCAGGGACGGTCACCTGGAGCCGCTTCCTGCAGTTACCTGGGAATGGTGTCTTCCCGAGCTTGAGCTGGAGGCCGCCTGTAGGGCCCCCACACCCAGCAGGACTGGAAGCTTCCTTTTCCCTTGCCTGCCTGCCTTCGCCACTCAGACTTCCAGCCCCAACAGACGCCCACTGCACGTCAGCTCAGCGGCTTGGGCATCATTAAACACAATGCGGCTTCCCTGGAAGGGGGCAGGCATCCGCGCCTCGCAGTTTATGGCTCTTCTAACTTTGGAAAGTTCGTTTCCTCCTTGGGCACTTTTCAACCTCCTAAGCATCCTCTCATCCTCCACATCATTTGCTCCTCACTTTTCGGCAGGTGGGGGTCGAGTGACCTTGTTTTTATGTGAAAGATGAAAAGAAATGAAGGATCTACCACTTTCCTGTGAATGAGGGGCTGGGGAGAGAAAAGGGACACACGTGGACTAAAGTAACAGCAAGAGTATGGCTCAGGGGGTGACCTAAGGCTGACTCCCTGTTCTCTGCTGCTTCTGGCCTTCTTTACCCTGCTGGACAATGGGCCTGATTTGTCCAGGCATGTACCAGGAATCCAGGTTGACCACAGTGGTCTCTGCTCCTCTCAGACACTGCCCAAGTTCCCCCAAGACTCCAGCTCATCTGAGTGCCAAGTTCAGGGTTGGGAGGAGGCCTTTGTGGTCCTGCCTGGCCTGGCCTGGCCTTGGCCAGCCCTCACAGTTTCAGCTCCCTTCCCTTTAGATGCAGAGCATTTATATTTGTCTAGAACTGATGTACGAGGCTGTTTGTCAGGACAAAAATCCACCTGGCTCCCTGTGAGTGCCTGTCTGCTGTCTCCTCACCCATCTTCTCTTGTCTAGGTCATTACAATCACCTCCTGATTTGTCCCCTGGCCTCTAACTTCTCAGTCTCAGGCCAGCAGTGATTGTCCTAAGGCCAGGTTCTGAGCTGCCACTTCCTTTCTTTGAAACCTTCTGTGATTTCCTGTTTCTTCTACAATCAGTACATGCTTCTTAGGCTTGTCTCTGTGTGACATTGTTCTCTGTCATACCCCTTAGTCAAATTTCAGTGTTCAAGGGATCACTTTAAATCTTGGCTCCTCAGCAGGAAGACTATGAGAGCCTGCCTGGGTTTATACCTGGTGTCTCTCCCTTGCTTGGCTGTTTTCACCAGGAAGCAGTGACTTCCATATGGCCTTTAAGCCACCATGGCTTGGCCAGTGCTTATCTCAGACACACCACTGCCTGCTGAACACTGTGCTGCAGGGCTCAGGGCCACTTGCAATCAATCTATGCAAAAGTGTGCTTATTATTTTGTGCACACCTGCCCATCTTCCTGGGGTCCACCACAGTGGATATTGGCATCCCCAAGCCAGATACCCAGGTGATCCACATCTCTCCTCCTCCTTCCTTACCTACTTCATAGCCATCTCCAAGGTGGATTCTTCCTCTCCACCCTGCCCCTCTCCCTGACTCTGCCAAAGTCTTGCCATCACTCTCCAAGTTTGTCCCTCCTGCAGGTCTGGAGAGCTGCCACCTCCCCATGCCCCCAGTGTTTCCAGCCAGGCCCCAATCTGGGCCTCTCCTTCTTTCTCCTCCTTCTTTCTCCTGATTTTGTTGAAATCTGGTGCTGAGTTACCATGGCTGCTTCAAGGTCCCTTGCTGGTCAGCCTGACGTGGGAACCAGTGAAGGGTCTGGCTGGTAAGCATGAGGGGATGTATATATCTACACCATCAGCCTGGACTCAGCACATGGAATGAGCATGGGGAGAACGTCTGGAGACAGGAGTGAGTCTCCAAGGACAGGCCCCTCTGGGCCCATTTGCTGCGCTAATTGCCTTACAAACTTCCACAGCAGATGTCTAGGGCTTGAGCTGTGGTCTCTTCACACCCTCAGCAGCGGAGGTCTTCGGCAGGGTGGGGGTCAGGTGGAGGGCTAGGGAGATGAGTGTGGAGTGGCACCCACTGCCTGCTGGGCTGATGGATGATAGGGAGGACATGCTTGTTCTGCAGGCTGACTAATGCCACAGGTACAGCTGCAGCGGACACGAGCCAGCTGCTCCCATCACTTTTTTGTGTGTGCTGTTCAAGGTCATACTGTGAGCTCAAGTGGTCTGGTGGACTCGGGGTTGGGAGTACCCCCTCCCACTGCCGTCGGCTGGAGCCCTTAGCTAACCATCTCTTCCTAGCTGGGGAAGTAGGAGTGGGAGCTAGAGAGGGTCTTTCCTTCTGAGTCATGGCAGCTTAACTGTGCACATGCCGACATGAGATTTAGAGTCTCTGTTTAGGGAGAGAAGGTTGACCCCTGCCTTTTATAGTTCTCTTGTCCCTAGGGTCACCTCCATTGGTTCTAACCTATTCTTCTGCCTCCTGGAATTTGTGCTTACACTGTTCTTGCCCTGATGGACTCCCACCTTGGAGTCCTGTCTGGGCTGCTCGGAGACCGTGGCAGTCTCCCACCAGTGAAACTCAGGGTTCAGGATCAAAATGGGCTTCAGTTTGTCTTTCCTCAACTTACTTACACAAATTTAATTTATTAGAAGAATGATATCAATCTTATGTCACCCCTCCAATTAAAAATTACCCAAATCCACAACCACTTGTTTGTAGTAGAATCTAGAAGATACTGCTTTCATATAGAATGAATATTTAGAATATTTGCATGTTTTGAGTTCTTCAAAAAGCACCATGAAACTGGGACACTCAGGTACTGGGTGCTCTGGCCACAAGGGAGAGCCATGTGTGGTGTGGTAGAAAAATCCAGGAATTGGCACCCAAGTTCCTGACACCTCTCAGTTGTTAAACCCAAGACCTGATCTATCTGAACCTTGGTTTTGTCCACTGTAGAAATGGAATAAAATGTATCAGACAAGGTAACTCCTAGGATTAGTAAGAGCACATGTAATACACAGCTGTCACTCAATAAGTGTTATGCCAAATCAAGCCAGAAAACTTGAGGCAGATCAGTTAGGTCAGAAATTTATAAACAACAAAGGTATCCGCCATGTGACCCAGCAATTCCACTCCTAGGTATACATTCCAAAGAATTGAAAATGAGTATTCAAATAGTAGTATATGCACATTCACAGCAACACTGTACACGATATACCATAGCCCCAGAGAGGAAACAACCCATGTTTTCATCAGCAGATAATAGATAAACGAAATGTGGTATTTGTACAATTGGCATAGGTTATAATATGAATGGACAATATTATATTCAGTGAAAGAAGCCAGACACCAAAGGTCACATACTATATGAAACACCCAGAATAGGTAACTCTACAGAGACAGGAAGAAGTTTAGAGGTTGCCAGTGATGTGAGGAGTAGGGGATGGGAGTAATGAACTGCTTACTGCATATTAGGGCTTCCTTTTGGGGTGATGAAAAAGTCTTGTAGCTTAAAGGAGGTGATTGTTGCACAACCTGGAGACTGTACTAAATGCCATGGAACACTTTAAAATTGTTAATGGTTAAAAACCAAAAGAGAGAGTAAAGAAAGCATCAGGAGAAATGAACTCACTAAAGAGCAAAAGCATTACTTCCCCCTCACCATTTGAGCTGGAATATTCCATCCCAGGATTCTTAGTACATAGTTCCTTAGGGTGTCCCACTCATGTCCTTGCCCCAACCCAATGAACATTATTTGGGCCTAGCTGGCCACACTGCTACAGAGACACTAACTTTCTTTTCCTGAAGCTGATACTGGCCCACTGTCCAGATTTGGTTCTTTGGCACTTAGGCGCCTCAGCCCTGGGCTCTCTTGTTCCTCCAGGCTTCCTTGGTAACCTCAGAAGTCCTCCCTTGGCCACAGAAGCATCCCTCACTCCCTGGATTGAGCCATCATGCCTAGCCATTATCATGCTCTCTATTCCACCAGGACCTTCTGAAGCCCCATCATGAGCTGGTGCTGATGGCCAGCCCCATCCTTGCAGAATGGTTTGATTTGCCCTTGGCTATGGCCTTCCTACACATGGGTACTCTGAGGGGTAGACTTCACATTGCCAAAGTCTCTCCCTGTGCCTGGTACAACAGTAAAGTCTCCTCCTAGGTGTCTGTTTTTCCCTTTGGGCTCTTAGGAAACATTGCACTCTTTTGCCAGGTGTCCTCACCTGGCCTGCACACATGGGGTGCTCTCCATCATATCACAGAGACATTGCAGAAGACACCTCAACAGGCATAGAAAATCCAGGGGCTGTGCCTGAAGAGACAGGGAGTGACCTGCTGGAGTGGGCTTTGCCTTGCCAGTCATTCTCAGCTTTCTAGTTCCTTCTGTCTCACCTGGAGATACCTGTGCAGCCTCTACTTGGGGGTGGGGGCCTGGTCTGCTCTATAATTATGTGTTGAATGAGTGAACAACGAGTAGATAATGGCATGAGAGCCTCTATCAGGATGGTTACCCACCAGAAATCCCTGTTGTTTGAAGAGAAACCTGGTCACTTTCCAACAGGCCTGCATCAGCTGCATGCTGCAGGCATGGTGCTAGGCTGGCCCCACTGTCCACTGCCTGGGATAGTATGTGAACCTTGACTCAACACTTGTCAGGCACAACAAGCTCCCAGGGGTGAGGCTTGGGTCTCCCCACCTCCTTGCACCCCATATCCCATTACTGTCAACCCAAAGGCCTTTGGACCCCATACTCTCCTCCTCCTCCTCCTCACACGTACTCACCCTTGCTTTTCCAGGATCAGCCTGTGACCCCCTTGATCTAACACACTCTCTCACTGTTACCTGACTACACAGGTGTGAATCTCCTCCAGCTGTGAGCTCCAGAGGGCAGGAGCACAGGTTTACCTGCCTCTGCATGTACTGCAGCACTGGCATTCGATAAGCAGCTGGGGTGCTAAGAAAGGACGCTGGCCTGTGAGATATGTTGCTGGGTTAGTCTTTCCTTCCCAGCCCTCTGCCCCCTCCCTCCCTCCCTCCCTCCCTCCCTCCTTCCCTTCCTTTCTTCCTTCTTTCCCTCCCTCCTTCCTTTTTAAACCTGGAGAGAATACAACTTCAGCATCTCCACCCACTTTATAAATACTTTGACAAATGGTTTCTCTCCTGCCATGCTTACCCTAAGCAGGGGCATCTGTCATGTTGGAGGGCGACTGTTTACAGCCCTCCTGACCTTTAATGCAGAGTCAGCGGCTGGGGGTTAGGGTGGAGGAGGGGGCAGCCAGGCTGACTGCAGTTTATCAGGTCCAGAATTAAAAAAAAAAAAAAAAAAGAAAGAAAGAAAGGAAGAAAGGAAGAAAAAAAAAGGCAGAAAAAAATCCTACACAACTCACAGAGTAATTGCCATCTCCTTGGTAACAGAGCAGCAGTCTGGGCCCATGCTCCACCATCCTCCCAGGGCTGGGAAGGCCAGGAACGGGCGGGGTGTGTGTTTGTGAGTGTGTGTGTAGGTGTGTGTGTGTGTGTGTGTGTGTGTGTGTTCCTGTGGCATTTGGAAGAGGATCTGTTTTTGAGTCACCCCTCAGCCACCTTTCTGACTTTCTATTAGTTTCTCCGTTGCAGTTTATAATGTCCCATGGAATAGCTTAGGCTGGGAGAGCCAGGCATCTCTGTGTAAGCATTGGTAGAGCGCTGCCAGTGAGCCCCCTCCAAGACGATTTTCCAGCCAAGCGCCCCACTCAAAGCTCCTTTTGTTAAAATTACTAAACCATCACCCTTGCCTTCTCTTTCTTCCTCCTTTTCTCCGCTTCCTCTTCTTTCTGCTTCCCTTCCCTATCTTTTTTTCTCTTTCTTTTCCTCCTCTTTCTCCTTTTGATTCTCTTCTTCTTCCTCTTCCTTCCTTCCTTTTTCTTTCTCCTGGTCTTCTTCTCCCTATCCACCTCCTCTTCCTGTTCTTTTTCTTCCTTTGACTTTCCTCCCCTTCTTCTCTGCCTTTGTCTCTTCATGGAGTGGCCCTTCTCCCTGGTTGCTCAGCAGGAGGTGCAAACCTCTGGTCCTTGGCGTGTACTTGTGGGAGTGGAGAACTGAGGGGATGGGCATTCCAAGGAGGAGGGGTGCTTAAGGTCAGAAAAGGGTGGTGGGATCTCACTGGTATGGGAAGCCCAGTGAAAATGAGAAAAGGGCCTTTCCCAGATGTCCAGGAGAAGCAAAGAAGCTCCCACCGTTCCTGATGCCCACTAATAATAAGCCTGGAGTCCAGCAGTGGAAGCTGGGAGTAGAGCAATGGCTCTTCCTTCCTCAACTTAAGATCAATCCCTTCGTCTCCCAAGGACAAGCTGTGGTCTCTCTTCCTCCTGGAAGCTTTTTCTGGCTGTGCTGTCTAGAAGGTAAGCTGCCATCTGCCAGGCCCTCTTCTTCAGTATGCCTGTCATCCTGGAGTTAGGATGGCCTATAGGTCACCCCTAAGTGACCTCAGAATAGGAGTGAACCTCGTTCTATGGGCTTCTCTGTGATCAGAAGGTGTTCAGCAAATGTGTGTGTCCATGGATAGACAGCAAGGTGGGTTTCTTCCAGTTTGAAATCTACTTCCCAAAGACAAAGTTTTGAAGAACTACTGGGTAGGGCAGAGGCCATTCTTACTTGAAGGATTTGATATCCTCCATTCGTACACTCACTCCAGGACCTCCTTAATCAGGAAAAACTTTCTTTTCCAGTTTCATTTGCTAGGCTTCAGATAAGCCCCGTTTCCTAGTGTTCCTGAAATATACTCTGCTCATTCCCACAATGATGCCTGTGCTGTCACCGGTTCTAATGAGTGTCCAGCCTGCACTTTCAGGCCAAGTTCAAATGCTTCCTCCTTATTGAGCCTCCTTGAACCTTCCCATCCTTCGACTTTCTATGGCATTTACAGTGTTAATTACCTCTCCTGCATTGTCCTTGACTGCCTCACAAATCTTAAGTTTGTGCCTTTTTCTTCATTTGGGCAATATGTGTGCATATCTCCCAATAGACGTGGAAGGGATCCCCCGGGGTTATGGCTTTGCAAACACAAGAGATGCTTGGGGCAAGTCCCTAGAAAGATGGTGATAGATGTCTCCAGTCTGAAGCATCCTCTGGTAACTCTTTGTGCATTTTCTCCAATGAGAATTCTTCTGCTATCTGCCCTGGTGTTACAGGTAAGCATCTCCTGTCTCCTTCACTCCCTCACCTGAGGAATCCTTGACTAACAGCTGTCTCTTTCTCTCCTCCCTGTCTCTTGGGACCTGGGTATTTTAACAGTAGACCAAGCTTTTTGTGAAGGTAGCAACGTATCCTGGCCCAGGGCATCTGCTTGGTTGATGGGTTAGGACTACTCCACAGTATAGCACATCACCGGCAAACATTTATTAAGCACCGATTGTATGCATAGCACCATGCTGAATGCTAATGAGAGGGGAGAGGAAATTTCTTCCCTTATGATGGTATCTGACTTTAGGGAGCTCACAGTCCTCGGGGGGGAGCAATGAAGCAGACTAAGAAATAGATCATACAAGGAATCAAAGGGAAGTGAAACCACCTTGGTCACTCATGATAAAACTGACCCATTGAACTCCTGGTCCCAAGCCCAAGGAGCCCCCCGAGGTAAACAAACAGCTTAAGGAAAGCAATGGGAATTAGAATTTTAAAATGCTTCTGGAGGTAATAAAATCTGGGGTATAAAAATGGGTTAGGAAATTTATTTTTTTCAATATATGGTCCCCCCCACCCCCCGTGAAAATCCACATATCTATTCCATTTCAGGTCGGGGCTCCTTTAAACAGTTTTATTAAAAAAATCATTTACTGTGGGCTTCTCAGTTCAACTTTAACTGGACCGGGTGGAAATTAAAAAAGGATATTTTAAAAATAAATTATATAAATTACAGCCCTAATCATAAAGGAACTTTTAAAAATGTATCCAAGCATTAAAAGAAAATCCTTTTTTTGAAAAAATGCTCCATTTCCCTGTTCCATCGCGGGAGCGTAATTTAGATACTTTTAACAAATCCTCATCCTTTGGAAGACGCGGGCTCTCCAGGCCCATTTGCCTGTGTCTTTTTCTGCGTGCTATTATTATTTGATAACTTTGGGCTTAAATCTGCATGAGAGCCAATTATCTCCCTTTGTCATCAGGCAGGCTTGCTGTTCGGCTGTGGTTTTTATAGTAGAAGGAAAGGCTTCCAGAGCTGGGAGGAGGGGGATTTGCAGGTTTGGATTGTACTGCATCCTGTTTTCCCTCCAGTGGCTTTCCTTATTCCTTTTTTTTTTTTTTTCTGTTGTTGTTGTTGTTTTTGATTTTTTGCTTCTCATCATTCTTTCGTGCAACAAGTTTTCCTTTCACGGTAGCCCCTCATACCTCCCCAAGCCTCTCCTTGATGGGCATCCTCTGGTAAAAGCTTCCTGGGGATCCCATCCCATCAAAGTCTTTCTCCCTTGTCCCGTGCTTGTGCAAACTTAGCTTCTTGAACACAAGCAGTAGGAATTGGGACTTCTTGGTCCACCCTCCACTAGAAACCAGAGCTAGCACACATTTCACCTTCTTCTAACTAGCGGAACTCCAGACTCCTGGCATTCACAGTCTTCTGGGGAGATGGATCAGACCCATCCGAGGAAAGATAGTGGGGCTTGGCAATTGGCGAGGATGTTGAAAGGCCAGGTACCACCCTCCAACTGGATTGTGGGGGACACTGGGCTGTGGGCCTGGGCTCCTGGTCCTTTGGTTTTTCCATCAAGGAAAGCAAAGTGCTATGTGCTGTGGTGAAGGCCTATACTTCCAGGGGCTAAGGCAGGAGGATCATGAGTTCAAAGCCAGTCTCAGCAACTTACCAAGGCCCTAAGCAAGTTAGCAAGATCTTGTCTCTAAATAAAATATTAAAAAAGGGCTGGGTTTGTAGCTCAGTGGTTAAGCACCCCTGGGTTCAATCCCTGGTATGTCTATATAAACAAATGAACAAACAAACAAATAAACGAGACAAGGGATGGAAAGATAAGATGGAGCTTTGCAGGAGGCTGGGAATGTCAGTCAGATCCTAAGAGACTGAACTGGGTAGAGAGCAAAGGCAGATGCCCAGGCAGGACATAAGAAAGCAGCGTCTTGGGCTGGGTACTTGGAGGCACCTGATGCGCTTTGGCTTTGGTGGAGTGAATGAATTAATGGTGAGGGGAGGAGGGAATTGAATGGAGTAGTTAGAGATGGATTGGGAGGGATGGGGGTTTTAGACCTTTCCTCTTCCAGACTGCGAACTGCCTTTCCTGGCAAAAAGGTTTGTTAACTGACTTTCCATCATCCTACGAATGGACCCCAACAACCCATCCCTGCCTCATGGTTAGGCCTGGCCTCCCCTCAGGCCTCCTTCCTGGCTACATGCAGGCTCATGCACATGTTCTTTCTTCTCGTCTCCCCACCCCAGGACGACCCTTCTAATCACTTCCTCTTGGAATTCCTTCCTGACCCCCAAGTCCAAGTGAGGTATCCTGCTGCTCCAATCTTTACTAACTTCCATCCCCAAGCGCTAGCTGACCCTTGCTGGGGAAGACAGAACTCTCCCCCCTGGCCACAGTCTGACCCTTTTCTCCAATTGGTTGTTTCACACAAAAATATAAATGATGCTTAATAGTGGCTAGAATTAACTACCTGTGGACCAGGCAGCGTGGTCAGCACTTTATATAAGTTACGGCATTATTCCTCAAGCGGGGACTTGCCTTGGATGGATGACTCACTCAAGGCTAAATGCCATGTGTGTGGCAGGAAGCCGATTTAGAATCCAGGCAGCTCTGGATCCCCAGTCTTAACTTCTTCCATGACGTTGACTGGCCATGAGGCCCTGGGTTCAGACAGGGTGGTTCACCCCACTACTGCTGTGAGGCAGCCGGGGTCAGCCCTTGGCTGCGAAGCTCTCACTGCTAGGGCCCATCTCTGGAAGCAGTCTGTTCCCATTTCACCTCTTGACAAACTCCCCTCCCCCAGAAGCTGCAGTAGACAGCATGGCCCATATTCCGTCTCTCTGCCAAACTGGGAAGTCCTAAGAGGCTTCCGGGACCATACCTTCCACTCTTGGTACCACACAATTCTCACACGTGGGTACGTCACATGCCCACCCCTATCCAAACACAGGGGCTGATGAGGACAGCTGCCTCTGCAGGCCTTTGTTTCCTCTTAGCCCCGTGAGCCACGAATACGGTGGGGTCCATCAGCCGCTCTCCTTGCCCTTATAGAAAGGCTGGTGTTGGGCTGGCAGAGTGTCCAGCTCCCCTCCCCACTCAGAGAGTGCCCAGAGGCCTGGCAGCTCTGAGCAAAGGGCCAGCGGTTTGCGTTTGGGACTGGGGTACCTTCCTGCCAGAGGGCATCGATGTTAGTTTTCGAGTGAGGGCTTCTTGAAGGTAATGGGAAATGACATGTTTTTTTGCAGTTAGGTATTTGGTATGAAGTGACGTTGGTCCCAGCGTGGCTGCCAGGCAGCAGCAGGGCGGAGATCTCCAGGAGCTGTCTGGGGGGACTGAATTCCATCCACCTCCCCTGTCACCAACATTTTGTACAGTTGGGTCCTTCCGCCATGCTCATCAGGTTTTAGCACCACAAGTCACGTGTCTGGGAACTACCTCAGTTCTGGCCCAAACAAGGCAGTTGGCACCCCCTTGTCTAACACAGTTCTGTTACTGTCTCTAGTGCAGGGCCCTTCAGCATGGCTGTGGGTACCCCTCTTTCCACCTTCTTATCTCCCTCACTGTGGAAAGGGCTCATGGTGGGTATCAAGCATCACCAGGGGTGACTGAGACAGCTCTGGCCTGGGCCAAAGTGTATCCAGGTGACACCTTACTCTGTGAAACCTTCTGGACTAAGCAAGCCACCTTCCTTTCTAGGGGTCCATCAAGCTTACATTGGGTTATGGCAGATCACCTGATTTTCCTAAAGGGTATGTGTGGACAGGTGTGTGTGAGGCCATTGCAGGAGCTGGGATAGGGGCTGTTACTGGTGGTGAGTCTGTAATGGTGCAAAAGATGACACTTGGTCTGGCCTCTACACACTTTCTCCAGGCCTTAAAGCACAGTCACCATGGCTGGTCACTGGGGAATGGGAGATCCTGCAAGCCAGCACCAGGCCTTCCTTGCCCCTCACCTGGCTGCCCAGCCCTTGATTCAATGCTAGCTACTCTCAGGAACCCTGTGGCTCCTAGAAAAGGCCCTTTGGGTGACTCTTCCCTGGTTTCAGAGTGCTGGATGGCAGGCAAGAGGGTGGTCAGGCAGGCAGGCACAATATTACCCCTAAGATAAATGAAGAAGAGTTCCAGCCCTTATTGGATTATAGTTTTTATTGAACTTTATAAATTCCAATTAGCAGACCCCTGGGCAATAAGCGACACGCAGCCCGTGGCGCACTTTATAGTGCAGTGATGACCCTGTTTATCCTCCCCTGAACAAGAAGTATTAATGGAGGAAATGAAGGAAAGGGGACTCGAGAATGCATAACAACAGATATTAGTGAACTGGCGATAGACAGGGTCAGGGGAGGAAACAATCTCTGGGTGAGCGCCAGAGAACGAAGGATCAGAGATTCCAAGCACCCGTGAGACTCAGAACCACAGGGAGCCTGTGCACTCCTGGCTTCCCTCTCAGGGCATGAAGCAGGGGCCAGAAAGTGCCCCACCTCCTGCCACTGCTCAGCCCTCGACATTCTTGTTGTAGCACGGTTTTGATTTCCCAAGTGAGGAGTCCTGTTTGTACACTTCTTCCACCTTGTAGCCCAGGCCTCTGGAGGCCCTGGACTCTACAGCTCAGCACTGCGGGGTAGCCCAGTGGTTCGTTAATGCTTTTGAGGGGTTCTTTGACCTTTGAAAATTTGATGAACATTGGAAAAATGCACTCCCCATTGTAGGTGCAAGCACACACGCAAACACAAGCCATTTTGCCCAAAGATTCAGAGGGCCATTGGATCCCTGAAAACTGGTCCTGGATCCCCCTTTCTCTAGGGCACCAAAAGCATCAGGTAAGAATCCTTATATTTGGATTGAACCCAGGCCTGTGTCCCTGTCACTTCCACCTGCAGGTTCTGAAAGCCTGTAGATGAAGGGCAGTCCCCTGGGGCATGCCAACAGCTGGCAATGTCCCTTCAGCCCCACCTGCTTCTTTTACTCTTTTTTCTGGACACAGTGTCTGTGTTATCAGCTTTAAACCTTAAAAGAGCCATGACCCCAGGATGGTGACTGGGGATCAGCTGTCTCCCCAAGAAGTGTGGGGGTGCTGGGCCCACAGGGTGGGTGATAGCCCTGCTCTCCCACACTGAAACCCTCCTGGGAGAGAGAAGCGTGCTCAAGGATGGTGTGCCCTCTTCATTTTGTCTGGCTTTGTTTGTACCCTCCTCCCTCTGCTGTGGGTCATCTTTCTTAGAGGCTTTGGTGGAAGATTAAAAAAAGAAAAAAAAATTCCTCCTATCAGCATTTTGCCATTGTAGGGAAGCAGTAACACAGAGGTACCCGAGAAGGCTTTTGTAGTTTGAACAGGATGAAAAATGCTTCAGGTGTTCCTCAGTCTGCAGCAGTATGTAAATAAGATGCTGAGATCTGTAGGCAGCTGAGGTCAAGTCTGCCTGGCCGGACCAGTCAGGAGTCACTGAGGAGCCCCCAGTTAGCAGCACTGCCTCAGTGGCCCTGGACTTGCTTTGCCTGTGACCTTTGTAGCTCACCCAGCCTTTTCTTGCAGCAGATACGCAGTGTGGATGTGTACAAACTCTGAGGGCCAGAATTACCCACCCACAGCTTTCCTGACTCCTGCCCTCTAGAGGGAGAGTCAGCCTGGGGACCTGAGCAGGAAGAGGGGCCTGAGAGAGGTTCCTGAGCTGGCAGACTGTTGGCAGACAAGGTGTTTCTTGTTAAGACCTAGGAGAAATGGAGGGAGAAGGTCTCTGTGGTCACTCAGGCAGCAGGACATCACTGTAGCCCTTGAGAAAGATTCCAGTTTTCTGCATACTTGAGGTCCCCAAGGAAAGAGTGAGGCTTGTAGAGAGACCATTCCTCATATTGCCAGGCCTCTATTCTCTCACCCTATGTTCTGGGGACCTAAATTGGCTGAGCCAGACTCCAGAGGAATAGGCACCCTGGCCCCAGCTCCCCTGTTCACATCCCAGGCCCTTGGGCATGGCCCAGAACTGCAGGGACCTCACGGGGGGCTATGTGCTTCCAACACTTTACAGAGCACATTCACAGTGAGCTGTGGGTTAAGTAGGGAGTGGCTTTTCATCCCTATTTTATGGGTGTAGCAAGGAAGACCCAGAGAGGGGTTATCTTGGTCAGACTTTGTCATAGCTGAGCCATTAAGAGCAGGTTTTGGAGCTGGGCTCTCTGATCTAGGAGCCCCTGGGTTATTGGTTGACCCGGCTGGTAGCGGGTCACAGATTCATAAGTGACTGGTAAAGAAAGTTATCTTTTCCCTTCTGCATAATTGAAACAAGCTGAGTGTGGGCAGGTGATTGGGTAGAGGGATAACAGGACCTCACAACAGAGCTAGGAGCCTGCAAGCCATCGGTGCCCACTGTTCAGCCCTATCCATCCTGGATGATTCCTTGAAACTAATAAGCCCATTTCAAGAAAACCCTGGGTCTGCTAGTGTCTGGCAGAGACTTCAGTGTAGGTCCTAAGACTTTCTGGAGATAATCCCTTCCCACCCAGAGGGAACGGTCTCATGATGTCATGCATTTCTTGGCCGTCACTCTGTCCTCATAATCCTGCCATGTCCATAAAGATGTTCCATCCATGATTTCAGTGAGAAGAGAGTGAGTGCCAGAGCCGCCCACGGAGACCCTCTGCACTGCCAAGGTCCTCCTGACCTCTCAGCATGGGGAGGAGTCCTTGGATCCTGTGAAACAGATGAACAGAAAGCCTCTGTGGGGAGAGAGGAGGAGTGTATCCGGGAGGCATGGAGCCTCCCCCTTGCCACTAACCAGTTGAATGACTGTGGCCCTGTCACTCCATTCTCTGGACCCCCTTTCCTGTGCAGCAAAGAGAAAGAGTTGATGTGGCTGATCTCCAAGGTTCGTGCTGAGTCTAAAACATGCAGATTCCCTTCTCTGATGTTTCAGGCACGAACACAAATTAGCACGTATGGAGAGCTGTTGCAAGTCATAATGCGCCCCCAACCCCCGCCCATGCACCCACACTCTTTTCTCTCCTCGTGCCCCCTGTAATAGATCATACAGGATAGATTACATTAATTTTCTATAAACTATATCAACTTGAGTGACATGTCCTTAAGGGTTGGCTGATTGATATCTACAATGCGGTCTTATAATCTAAAATCATATTAATATTAATATTAAAGATTTTCTGTCCTTTACGCGCACCATTAAATCTGGAGTATAAGGTGAAATTGACAACATACATTTTGACAGCTTATCTATAATAAATATGCAAATCTTGATGCCCACATGTCATCACAGATGCACTGCGGCTCTCTGAAGATCACAGCGTGCCTGTCTCCCGTGTGACATTTTCAGCGGAGGATCAGAGCAGCCGTCTGGGCGGTAGGAGCAGTGCTGGGTGAACCTTTGCTGGCGGTGACCCTGGCCTCTCCCGTCTGCCTGTGAAAGCCTGTCCTTCATCCTGCCAAGCAGGCAGCAGGGCTTGAGGAGTGACAGCTATAGAGAGCAGGGGACAGCATTGCATGCACCCTCTGGGGTAGGGATAGGGAATTCAGCTTTCCTTTTCATTTCTCTTAAGTCTCAGAGGAACTTTTGTTGTCTCCTCCATCCCACCTGGTTATGACATGTTATCATCACTCAGCACCCAGTGAGTTTCAAGAGTTAGGAGCTCCTGTTCATAACCTCCCATAGCCTGTTATGCATCTGTAAGAAAAAAAGAGAAATGGTGCTTCCTTCCTAGTAGTTGGTCCAGGACTGAATGAGATAATGGGAACCAGGTGCCCAGGACACACAGTAATGCCTCAGGAAAGGGCAGCTCTTCAGTTATTTTCTAAATAAGTCCCACTGCCTCCTGACCCATGCGACATGCCATGCTTCTTCTTGTCCCCATATTCCCCACCCCCACCCCACCATCCAACAAAATCTACAGCTGGCACAGTGACCACTGTGGAGTCTTCTGTCTTCTGACCTGTGAGCTACAGATGATAAGGACCATGCATCTCCCCCTGGCCCCAGCCTCAGCCTCAGCCTAGGACCCATTTGGAGCTCAGAGAGAAGATGAACTGAGATTGGGACTAGGAATTGAGCTTAAGGGGAAATTTTAGTCACCTTTCATGAGATCCTGCCAGGTCTGACTGATAAGGTGTGTGTGTGTGTGTGTGTGTGTGTGTGTGTGTGTGTGTGTCTGTCCATGTGTGTTGGATGGGGGCAAACTGATCTGTGAAATGTCTCCTCCTCCTCACATTAACAGGGAGGGGGAGAGAAGAGCTGAGAGAGGGAGTAGAGGAGTTGTCAATAGGTGCAGGGTTGTTGGACTGAGATGAGCTCCACGCCATCGGTGGTACCCCCTCATACCTGCTAACAGGGCAGCAGAACCACTAGAGAGCCTGGGTCTGCATCTTTGATCACTGGCTTTTTCCTGTCCATGTTGAGCCCATCCTGTGGGACAACATCCAGTCTCCCAAGTGTCCCAGTCAGTTTGCTCTGGCTCACATTTCTGGCATTGTATTCTCCCCGCCCTAACTACCTGCCTCCATGAAACCACCCCATATCCGTCCAGACACATGAATGCTCCTGCCTCTGAATGCTGCAGAATTTCCAGAGTAAGAACCACAGGAGGAGGCCGTGGTTTGGTCCTTTCTCTCAGCGTGAAACCTGAGTCTCTACACTGTCTTTAAAAAATAACCACAGATTAATCCATCTATAATTAGTCACACCTTCTCTCCTTGTTCAGTAATTGTTTAGCAGAGGACAGGTTTGCTGTCCACAACTAGACTGAGAGGTTGGGAGTAGACACTGTTCTACCTCCTCTTTCGGTTTCCCTCAGGACTCACCATGTGGTTGGGAAGTGTTCAGATGGGCTTGGTTTGCAGTGTTTAGGAATCTATATTGAATGAAGAAAAGATGGGGGAACCACACATTTTGGGAGAAGTCTTAAGAGGTTGTCATTGGGCATTTCTCTCAAGGTGAGGACTGACGTGAATCCAGTCTCATGTTCCTCCAGGTCTTTTTTGGGACCAGGAACAGGGCTTAGAGGGATCCCAAATGTTCTTTTGGGACATCATTCACAATTCCCAATCTCCTCTACAAGGGTGTCCAGGGTGCTATAGGAAGAAGCACCACTCCCTACCACTGGATGATTGCCATATGTTTCCAGTCCTGGGCTGTCCCCAGCTGTGGGATCTGAGTCTTGCACTAGCAGTCCTGATCAATGATAAGAAGTTTAGATACTCAGGCTTGCCAGGGGAGGACCCGTGCTGGGCAAGCAGGTCACAGGTGCCTGCCCAGGCTTGGTGCTGGGAAATTTAGGCCCACCATGGGATGCTCATCAGCTGAGCACTATAGCTCAGACTGTGAGCAGAGTGGGTCCTGGGAGGGGTCCAGATCCGTGGACTACAGAAAGGAGCCCCGCTGACAGAGCTTTTTTGGCTTCTCAGCCCTTGGTCTTACACATTCTCACGTTATCAGCCCTGTTTGGTCCTTTATCTCAGCGTGAAACTTGAGTCTCTACACTGTCTTTAAAAAATAACCACAGATTAATCCACCTATAATTAGTCAGTCAACAGAGGGGAAGATGGAAGCAGTGGTGGAGGGGAAAGGGTATGTGGCTTCTGACAACTTCCAGTTAACTGAGCATTCCCAATATCTGCCCTAGGTATGTTACAGCCATTCGTTTGTGCAGCCTCTGTTTCTCACAGATTGTTCCCCTGAGGAACCAGTTTCCCTGGCTGCCTGGGTGCTGTCAACACAACCTGGAGAAAGACACCTTGCCCTGGACCGGTGGGGTCTGTCTTCTGGGGCTATTAAGGAGGTTAAATGAGATAATATTTGATTATCACCTGGCACAGTTCCCAGCATCAGGCCATACCTCCCTCAATGTTAGTTTCTTTCTCTGACTTGAATGAGTCACATCCGGTTGGAGGGAAAGGCCATTTAAAACTGGACTAGATAATAACTTGGGGGAGAGATGGTAAGGTGGCCCAGGCTGCAGGGTGCCCGTGGTAGTAGTGTTGGTGTGTGTGTGTGTGTGTGTGTGTGTGAGTGTGTGTGTATGTGTGTGGGTGTATGTGTGGGTGACAAGGTGGGTGAGAGAAGGAAAATGGCCGAGATGACAGAGAGCTTCAAATGCCAACCCCAAATTCCAGGGTCTTTAAAACCCCTTTCTCTTCCCCCCTCCTCAATCATCTCTTCCCTTCCTTCCCCGCCCCTTTGCCTCCTCCTCATTTCCCCGGCTCTAGCCCACAATTAACCCCAGGCTGTCGCGATGCTCCCGCGCTGAATCTCTCTTCTCCCCCGACCCCATCGCCCCTCCTTTATTTTATTATTATTTTTTTATTTGTGTTGACTTGACTTGACTCGACGCGCCCTAATCCCTGACTCAGCTCCCACTTCTTGTTAAACCAAAGGTAAATTCTGGGCCGGCGGGGCAGCCCCCGAGCAGGAGCATCTACACCGCGGAGCAGCCGCGGGAAATATTGGTTTTAGTCGACCTCTGGCGCCGGCCGCCCGCGGTGAAAATAGGACGCGGGGCCAATCAATTACCGAGCCTTTAAGGGCGGGGAGGCGGGCAGAGAACGGGAAAAAGACCGGGCTCCCCCGCTGGGGCGTCACCCAGAGCCACCGCCTTCGCCAACCCGGGTGCCGCGCTGGGTCCCACTCCCGGCTCCCCGAGTGCTCCGGCCGTGACTCGCGGCCGTTGTGGCCCTGACCTGGCCCTCGTGCTAGGGAGACCCCAGAGGTCGGGGCGGGAGCCCGGAGCCTCGCTGCCCGGGGTGGGGCGGGGGCGCTGGGGCTCTGGGCGGCAGCGCATCCCGCGGCGGCTTCCCGCTCTGCTCTTTGTCTGCGCCCCCTTCCTCTCCCCAGCTTGTCGCCCTCCAGCCCTCCCTTTTCCCTCTCTCCTCCAGCCCTCCTCCTTTTTCTCTTTGTTAACCACCTCTCCCTCTCCTAGGTGCCTCTGGCTCGTCTGACCACTCTTCTGTTATTTGGTTCCTGCCTCTCCCTTCCTCCAGAACTGGCCACAGGGTGGCTCCTGATTCCCTTCCTGAGCTCTGAGGACCCGATGGGACAGCAGGACCAGCCTGTTAAGACGAGGGCGCGCCCCTCTCTTCAGATGTGCTGCCCTTTAACATCTGTCGCCACCAATAGGCACCCAATAACAGGCCCTTATCTGGGTTAATGTCTTCTGGATCTTTTCCATTTTAAAATCATTTTCTATCATTTTCTTCTAACTAACTCCAGACAATAACTCTGGTAGAAGTGGGACCCCATATCCAGATTGAGGACCAGTTATGCTCATGGCAAACAGAGCCCTTGTGGGTGGGTTTCTGGGATGAGCCAAGGGGAGTGGGAGGACCTGCCTGATTGCATGGACATAGATTCTGTATCTGTGACTACCTTTGTGCAGAGGAGCAGAGGGGTGAGAATTTTAATGTTTCTCTTCTTAGGGAGACCCTTCTGATTTCTGTGCTGACCATTCTTGGGAATGGGTAGGGAAAAACAAAGGAAGGATGATCCTGTTAGTAGGCTCCTTTGGTGACTGACTGAACTGATCTATGACATTCCTAAAACTTCCATAGGTCCTTGGACAAGCAAATGGGATTTGTGAATATTCAAATTCATCAGACATGGAATTCTAGGGAAGAAATGATACTATTTCATTTTAAGTAAAGGCCTTGCATTTTATAAAAAAATAAAAATAGCATCTAAAAAATCCCTTGTTCACAGTCTCCTAGAGCATTGGTTCATGACATGTGGTCCCATCATTAGCCAGGATGGGCTGGTGGGCATCATTGGGAACCTATTAGAAATGCAAAGTCATGGGCCCTGCTTAGCCACTCAGAACTCCAGGGTGGGTCTCAGCCATCTACATTTAACAAGAACTCAAGGGGATTTTGAGGCACACTGAAGTTTCAGCACCCTGACCTCAAGTACCCCTGCAGCTCTGGGAGGTAGGTGGGGTGGAAATTATTGTATCTTCTTTTTACCTCTGGAGGACCAAGCAGCAAAGACACATCACATGGCCAGATGGTAACAGGGCCAAGGTTAGAACTATCTCCTAGTCTCAGAATACAGGAACCTTCAAGGGCCTTAGAGGGTACATTTTGTTTCAACTCACAAGTCACCCTTAAAGGAGAGTTAATTTGCATTAGTCTGGCTGTGAGGTTACCTATGATCTGTAGGGGCTGGAAATGTTCTGGGTTTTGAGTTTCCTCTAGCGGGACTCATAGGAGGTGGCTGCCTGGGGTGTAGCCTGCATGAAAGCAGGACTATTCTCTAAGAATGGTATTTTCATGGAGCATAGAAGGCAACCTGTTTGCAGAGCAGGATCTTTCATACCAACCACCAGCCTCAGGCTGGCATTAGGTACTCTCAAATACAGACTCAGCGAGGCCCCTACCTGACAAAGAGATTCCAAAGCCCAAGGAGAAGGAGGTTCCAAGGGCTTTGGGAACCTTTTTGCAGAAGTTCAGATGTCCACTGGCTCTAGTTTGAACCCTAGCTTTGCCTCTCATGGGGCTGTGGGGTATGGACAAGTCACATAATGTAATATCAAAGAGCCTGGATTTGTAGGATGCTTTCACCACAGGGATTCTCTGGGAATTCTGGGACAAGCCTCTCCAAATATCTGGGACTCAGTATCCTTATTGTTAAGTGAGATGTTAGGCCAGGACCCTCTCCAACAGCAACAAACTGGCTAATAATAATACTAACTTATATATAAACTGAGGAGTATAACATCAGTGTAGCACAATCCCCAACCCATTGCAGGGGTTTCCTTACTGCCTCACCCCTCTTGCAGGAAGATGGACCAAATCACTCACAAATGGACACAATTATCAAGAAGAAAATAGCGAGCCCCACACTTTGGAGAGTTGACCCAATCTGACCAACAGCCAAAGATAACAATGCAGTCCTCTATGTCAGCTTGGCCACCGTCAGCCCCACCTGAGTTGCTCTGGTCTCTAGTTTGAATCCAACACCAGAGAAGGGTTACCAGCCCAGACTGACCCAAGTCGGTGGGGAGCTCAAGCCTTATAAAATCATTCTTCGGATGAGCTGAACCTCCAAATCTCTTTTTACCCTCCATTACCCAGAAAACGAAACTAATTAGAATCCACCATTTTCTGAGAAGTTGGGTTAATCAAGGTTTATGTGTAGTAGTTTTTCCCCCCAGAACAGTAAATTGAAGTAATGTTTCCACAAAGAATGCGGTACTTAGGGAAGCTGCTGGAATGGGAACTGATCCTCACTGAACCGGAACATCAAACCATGCTCTGAGACAAACCTGATGTTTCACTCGGTTTCAGTCCGTGGTGAGAAACAAGCAGATTGTGGGGTGGTGGAGGAGACAGAATTTGGATTGGTTTTTCCAGATTCTGGGCTGAGGGTGGGCAACACATTTTCTGTTGTTAATTTTAGGTAGTCACCTCTGTGTGTTTTCCTACTCCTTCCATGCAGGTATGTCCTCCAAGGTGGCCCCTAGGCCCTGGACTTTTGATCACTCTTCTCTGACTTTCTATAACGTCTAAACTGCCCAATTTTGTACTTGATTCCAGACTGTCCCAAGCTGCTCCTTAAAATCTCTGGTATGTCCTAGATTCCCAACCAGACTTTTAGTTCCTTTAGGCTAGGAAAACTCAAGGGTCCCAGCAGATACTTAGTAGATACTCAAGTGACAGACAGGTGGAACTACAAGAGGTCTTAAAGATTAGTTAGTCTAAACCTCAGTTGGCAGGTGAGGAAATTGAGGCCAGGGAACAAACTGGCTTATTTGAGGCCACATAGATAGCTAGTGTAAGGGAGGATCGGAAACCCAAATCTTAGCAAATAATATTTTCTGATAATATACAATGCTAATAAGGAATTTGGGAAAATAGGAATTCCTTAAAGGAGATTTAATGGGAATTTAAATTGGTATAAACTCTTTGGAGACAAATATCACTCAAAACGTAGAATGCTTAAATCTAATGGAAATGAATTCTTCACTTATAAGAATTTATTCTGCAGGTGCAATTGGACATGTATGCAATGGATGTCCAATTGCACCTGGACATCCATTAGTCCTTGAACATTAGTTCAAGGATTTTTTTTTTTTTTTTTTTTTTTTTTTTGTGTGTGTGTGTGGTTTGGAATAAAAAAGGCACAAGACTAGGAATAAGTGACATGTCTATCAGTAGAGTGGGGGCCCAGCTGCATAAGTTGTGACAACCTAGACAATGGAGTACTATGCAGAACCAAATGAAACGAGGTAGTTCATTTGTATGCTGACTTGGAAAGATCCGAAAGACATTGTAAAGCTGAAAATCAAGGTGCACAGCAGCACAGAGAACATATTCCAATTTCCACAACAGAAAGTATATGTGGGTGTGTTTGCGTGTGCCTGTCTATACTTGACATATTTCTGGAAGAATGCACAGGAAGCTGCGCCTTCTGGAGAGTGGGATGAGGGTCTCAAGTGGGAGTGAAAATCACACTTCATTGTGTACCCCTTTGCACTTTTTACCGTGTACATGTGTTATTTTTATAATAATAATAATTTCAAAACCTCAACACTGCAGTCTCCTAGTTCAGCAGCATTTTCCTCCACCGTACCAGGCTTTCTCTTTTGCTGTTACTCCTCTGTAAACCAGTAACTTGGACTCTAATGGTCATAATTTCAGGCAGATAATAACAACCAAGCCATCTGCTCTTAGCTTATCCCTTTATTTTTTAACCTCCAAATTACTGCTTTCCTCAGGCACTGGGGCACTTGTGTGGGACAACCCAGATGGAGGTGGTGTAGTTTAGGGTTTAGAATCAGGCTCTTGATTTGGATATTTCCCTGGGCAAGTCCCTCAAATGCTCTGTGACTTAGTGTCCTCTTCTGTGAAATGGGGATAGAATAGTTCCAGCTTCCTCGCCTTTAGTCCTAGGGAGAATAGATGAGATAGTGCATGAGGACTAGTCCTCAGAAGTTCTTGGATGGGTGGCCATGACCTCTTCCTCTGATTCCTAGAGGCATGCCTGGTAAGCAGGACATAGGGGAGCCCTTTAGTTCAGTGCTCTGTCCTTGATGGCCCATGATCCTGAAGACATTATTTCTGACCCCAGGAGCTCAGATCTGGCCAGAAGCAGCACACCAAGCCCATTGCATGAGAGCAGATAAAAGAAGACACAACCAGAGATTCTGATCCTGACATTGCAGAGCAGGATCTGGAGGGGATGAGACACGAATTCTCAATCTCAAGAGGCTGCCGTGGGCGGTCCTGAGTTTGTGCTATGTCTACTCACAGCATGGAGAACACCCACCACACAGAACCACATGCTTTGGGCTACATCAGCATTGACACACTGCTTAACTGCTGTATTGTCCCCAAAGACCTTACCCCCCAAGCCATCCTGAGAGGAGAGTTGGCTAGACCCTCTACCAGCCCCAGCCAGACTCCCATACTTTCAGTGAAAGTATAATACTGTTTATTCCTAATAAGATTAACACATTCTCAGGCTCTTCCTACATATAATCTCACATGATTCTAACCACAACCCTATCATGATTGCACCCATTTTATAGAGGGAGGAAATAGGCAGAGAGAGGTTAAGGTCTCTGGTGGGTGGGTCACCCAGCTTCTCAGTCCCCTGCTGAGTGCCACACCAGCAGCCACAAATATGCTTCCCATATTGCATGGAGTTGGTCATCAGCAGGTGCCCTCCTTGAATTGTGGGAGACTCTAGACAAGAACGGGCATCTCTGTGACCCAAGAGGAGATGAAAACGTACAAACCCCTGCTTACTTTCAAAATGCCCTAAGAAGGGGTGAGTTCGGAGCATCCTTATAGTTCCCCACCTGCCCAAGCCTGGCCTCTCATTTGCAAGCCTCCATTTGCAAAAATGGGAGGTTGCCAAGAAGCTGAGATTGGAGAGCTCCATCAGGCAGACACCAGGGATCCACTTACTTTTGGGATGGCCACTCTTCAGTCCACGCTCTACTCCTTTCCTTTGATCTTTTCCTCCTTCTGTCCCTGAAGTAGTCACCTTCCCAAGAGATAATGCTCGTGGGGCTCTGTCCTGACAAGCCCTTTCGGTCCTATTTCTAATCTTCTCTGGGTTTAGGATTAATAGACTTTTTTCTACATTTGGATCAATAAGTACAGAGGGAGAGGGAAGGGGGAAGAAAAAAGAAGGAAAAAATCAGCAGGATTGAAAGAAAAAATGAAAAAAAGGACTGAAAGAACCTGGCCCAGGCATAACACCCTGATGTCACCAGTGCCATCTTCAAGCTGGGGGTGTCATAGGTAAGAGCAGGCTTGGGGCTGAGATAGTGTCTCTCTGCTGAGGCAGGACCTCAGCAGGGTGGAGTGAGGACACAGGCTTCTGGGAGGGCCCCAAGGACCCTCAGCCTAAGGTCAGATGCTAGCCTGAATCTTTGCCTGGGATGGCTTTCTGAGTTCTGCGCTGCCTGACCTCGTTTACCCAGAGTCGCTTGTGTCCCAGGTCCACCCCCAGCTAGTCTCTCTTCCATTTAGGAGACTGGACATCAAACTGTCTCCTTCCAGGGCTGAGGTGTCGGGAGAGTATAGACTCTGGCTGATCTCGCCAACCTGGAGTCCCCAGTCCCCAGTCATCTCTCAGTATGTCACAAAGCCTCCTGGAAATCACACTTGTCCCCTTGATGAGGCTGCACGGGGGAAAACAAAAATAGCGCCTGGCTGCTTTTAGCAAGAATTATATCCACTCCGTGTGGCTGACACTGGTTGCCGCATGCCGATCTGCAGCTCTGATTAGCCTTTGATTAATAAAAAATGGGAAAGGGAATCAATTATTTATTTAATAAGAGCAGTTTGTTTTAAAGCAAAACCTTTAAAGGAGTGGAGGGCTTGGGATAGGGTAGGAGAGGAGGGAAAGAGCAGAGTGCCTTGGAGGTGAGAAGTTTGGGAGTGGAGGCTTCTGTTGTGTTCCTTCTATCAAAGGTACAGCAGCTGCTCCCTTGTGGCTCTTAGGGTGTTAGATGCAGCCACGAGTGGGAAGAGGCAGGCCCCTGCATCCTGAGATCTGGACCCAGAGGAGGTCCTTGAGGGCACGACACTGGTCACTATGGAGTGGTGAGAGGCTGAGCCTCTCCCCTAACTTTTTTACAGGTTAAGTCCACCCTGGGAAATTTCAAGCAAAAGCCTGAGCATGAGACCCCTGCCCATGGCCTATAGCCCACCTTCCTTGACCTGCTGTCCAGGCCCTTGACAGCATGGGCTGGCTTAGCCTTCTGCTGTGTGCACTGCGGGGGACCATGGCTGTGGGCACCCTTCCCCAGCACCTCTCTACCATGACTCAAACCGCTTTCTCCTTCCAGAGGGCACTTCTGCTGATCTTTGCATTTCACAATCATATCCATTCATCAAGGCGGAGATCGAAGGACACCCCGTGCCGCGGCTCCCCAAGTCATCCCCTCAGGAGACAGCCTTTCTTCTTCTGAGCATCCCCAGCACTTTGAATGTGTGTTCCTGTGGCCGCGTGGGGAAATGCGGCTTTGTACTTTATTTCTTTGTAGGTATTTTGAGGGCAGGGACTGCCTCTCAGTCACCTCTGTAACCCCTGTCCAGGGTTTGTTAAATAATGCACTGAGACGGAGGGATGCACGTTATCTTTTGGGGAGACGGTACCCATTTACATCTGAAACAGCTTTTGGATTACAGAGCAGACTTTTAAAGGAAACGCTAATAGCCTCTTTGAAGGGAAAAGGGAATATATGCTCTTAGGTGTCTGAGATAAATGGATCAGAGTACATGGGTCAGAATTTGCCTTTTTATTTTCTGGGGAAAAAAAAAATAAGTCAGGAAACAAGGTGTTGCTGCACTATTGTTCAGGCGCCAAAGTCTTTCTTCCCATCTCCATTATCTGGATTTCTCTCCTGGAAGCTAAATTTTCCAGAATTATCTGGGTTGTTGCCATTACTGTCTTCCGAGCTTACTGGTGTGGGCGGCCACTTCCAGATGGAGCTTTCCGGCAAGCTGGCTCAGCTGGTCCATGCCCTCGCACTCTGGCGTCAGGTAGGTGCTATGGATGCATGGCGGAACTACACATTCGCTCGTGCACAAAAGTCTATTTCCCATTGCTGGAGCACTTTGACTTTTCCTAAATGTCTGCTTTCAGGAGTCATTTTATGAGCTTGTCCTCAATTCCCTGGATGTGGGTTGGGAATCCCACACAGGGGACAAGATTTACTGAAGAGCCATTCTGTGATATTCTACATCCAGCAAGGCAGGTGAGAAGCTTGCGAATCTGGGGTTTCTATCATGAAGTCAGTGTCCCTGCCCGCTAGCCACCTAGACACTGGCCCCTACAGTAGTGTGTGGGGGCAGGTGTACCTGAGTGGGGGACTTTCTGAGTTAGAGAATAAATCACCAGCCAATGCAGGGACTGGCCTTAAGAAACATGGCCATGTGGGACCCCCAAGCTCATAAACCAGATGAATTAAAGGGCAACTATTCACAAGGCAGAAGGATTCTTTCAGTTCTAAAAGGATTCCTTATAAGGCTCTTCTGATGAGCAAACACAGCACATTTCAAATAAGATTCATTGTAAAAAAAAAAAAAAAAAGATGACAAAAAAGAAGATAATAACAATTTGCTTTCACTATTTCAGGAGCAGCTCCTGTGAGAAGCGAGGCCCACCTGTGTCTCACAAAGCGCCTGCAAATCCCTCTCCTGGAGAGAGAGGGGAGCTGCAGAGACAGGGAAGGGACTTGGGGGATGGGAAAAGAGGCACGGCCATGATCAGATCTGTCCTTCCCTGACTTAGAAAGAAACCTTGTCATCTCCACGTCAAGGGCAAGGAGAGGGGGTGGTCCCGAAGTTGGAGGCTTGGCTTAACTGCTTGTTGGGTCCTGGCTCCTTGGGGTGTACCGCGGAGTTCTTCCAAAGCCTCACCGTCCAAACACCATAAAGACAGATCTGCTGACCCTGACCGCTGGGCCCTGATGGATTCCCCATCTCTCATTAGTTACTGACGCGCTCCCGGGTCTTGGCAATATTTGCCTTATGGCATCAGTGCAGCGTTTCCCGTATTCACATAGTTAAATTAGTTAGCTGGATAGAAACCTCAGAGATGATGTATCTAGTTGTCAGTCGTGACTTGGTGCTAATGGCACTACAATTTGGTTACAGTCCTGGCTGTCATTAATCATCGGCCCCCAGCCGGCTGCATACTGGGTGCTGGGGATGGGGAATGGCAGGGCTGTCTCGGACAGAAGGTGCCAGCACCCAGGCTGGGGCTCTCCCCTCTTCCTCCGGGCTGGGCTGAGGCTCACTCTCCTGGTAGGTCGCTGTCCCTCAGTCCCTGTCACTGCCACAGCCACCAGCCCTGCGCACCTCTATTTATTAGCATCATGCTACTTATGCTAATAGCAGACCGTACACTATTTCTGAGCATTAACATCTGCTCCAAGCAGCCGACTTTCACTTACAGAAACTGATTTCAGCTCAGTCAAGCAGATAAACAGAGAAATCAAAGCAGGTGGCTGAAAGTGAAGGAGGAATTCTCAATTCCTGCATTCAACCGATGAACTTCACTCAAGCCATAATTAATATTCAGATAACTATATTCCGACACATAGAATAAACAAGATCATTTAAAGGATGCAAAATACATCCCAAGGGCCAGAGGGGAAGAGAGGGAGGGGGAGAGAGGAAAGAGAAGGTAGAAGCCTAGATCTGAATGCAGGCACTGCCCGTTCTGGCCTATTGTGTGCTTGGCTTCAGCCGTGGAGAAGAGGTGACATGCCCCACAGAGTCAGGGAGCTGGGTGTTTACAGAACCCCTTTGGGAATCTGAGGTGATGGGTCCTGGAGGCTCAGGTTGTCTACACCACCGGCTGGTGAAAAGTGGCCCTCTGTATTTATTTCCTCATGCTTGGAGCTACCTGAAGGCTTGGCTAGCCCTGAGGACCCAGCTGCCGTGTGGCCTCTGAGGGGTGGCCGTCTTCCCTGCACCCAGGTCTTCTCCACGTGTAGAAACTCCATGCTGGAAAGCCTTCCTGACTATGAAGGGTTATTCAACTGATGATTCTAGAATTGAAGTAACATCTCTTTTGATTTGGATGAGGCAGAATCAGACACTACATTAGAAGACATGAGTGCGGACATACCCTATTTGGTTCATAATTTTTTTGTGTGTGTTTTCCTGAGTCAATCATCTCAGAATGTTAAAACAAGACCAATGCCACTATCTGGAAAAATTCTGAGGGCTATCATTTCTATTCTAAAGGACAATGGTCCCTGGGCTCTGAGGACTGACTTTCTAATCAGCTCCCAGGGCCTTCACAGCTCAAAACTCCACATGGTGAGACCATAAACCCACTGACTTTGTCACGTTAGTATACAGTGACAGCGAGGGACACAGGTGGGGTCAGTGTGCCCCTTAGCCCAGCATGGTGTGTGCTCCTATATGTGCAGATGGGGGTGATAGATAATTTCTACAAGTGTATTATTGAAGAGCATACGTCTGTAGAATGAGCTGTGAGAAAACAGTCAGTGACCAGGTCCTGAGTGTGGAGTCCAAACCAGCCCTGAGGACTCCTTAGAGGGTGAGGCTGTAACCAGCAGAGAGAGCTACCCAGGTGAGACCTGCAATCACACAGCTCAGGGCTGGCTGAGCAGGGCTCTTTCTGAATCTAGACTGCCTCTGCAGAGAGAAGAGCAGGATCCATTCCCTGGGAAGAGGGCCCTTCTAACTTTTTCTCTCCTTTTTGGTTCCTCTGGTGGCAAGGGCCCTGTGGCCGAACAACAAATGTTATAACTTTAATTTCCACTTGTGGGAAGCATCCATCTCCCTCTTCCCCGTCTCCTGCACATATGTCCTGTTTACATCTCTTCCTTCAGGATGGTGCTGACAATGCTGGGAGCCCAAAGCTGCGTCTTGGGTGCTGTAGATGCTTCTCTGGAACCACTTGCTTTGTGGTTGAAATTTCCCCTGACGTTGGGATTTTTTTTTTTTTTTTTTTTTTGGTTTCCTTGGAAATGACTGAATCACAGCTGTTTGCAGCAACCGGGGGGAGGTGGGAGGATATTCCCAGGAGAGGTGGTGGGAGGGGTGGGGTGGCAAACAGGCTTTCCCAGGGAAAGCTGAGTACCCACAGGCCAATGTGGGGTGGGGTGAGGCTGGTGGTCTTCAGGAATCCCTGGGGACAGGCATCAGGGTGGGTCGGAACCAGGACAACTGAGACCTAGCTCTTCTCTGGAGCCTGATTCTCTCTGTGCACTTTCCTGCCTACCCCATCCCCTCCTCAAAGAGAACTGACTGAGCAGCAGCCATCTTCTCAGCCCCAGGTGAGGTGTCCGGAGCTACAGGCCTGGTAGGACACCTGATGTGAACATCGTAACACCTGTGTGAAATAGGTAGGTGAGGCAGAGACTGCTGTTTGACTCCACAGATGCAGAAAGGACTCCTGGTGCAGTGAGCCAGTGGCAGAGCTGGGAAGCAGCCCCTGGCCTTGACCTCCAGTGGTCCAGTCCTGGCACAGTCTGCAGTTGTTCCTCCTGACCCCTGGCCATCACCGTCACCCCTGACTCATAAAACCATAGGTCCAGTGAGTTCTCAGGCCCTGGCTCTCAGGGAATCCCCTTAGGCTGGAGAGAAAGGAGATGACACATCCCTGAGTGAGCTTTGTGCCTCGAGGGGGAAGAGGTGGCACCCGTCTGGGCCAGGGTGAGCAGGTTGGCTGGCTTCACAAGACTCACACCCATGAAACTGAGGACACCTAGGACCTGGTGGGGTCTGCTCCCTGAGATGCCCCTCTGAAGTAGCACTGCGATGCTGCCAGTCACCCACCCTCAGCCCAGCTTTTCTGACACCCTCTGGCCTCCCAGCTGTAGCCCCGTCTTTTCTTTTGCTTCCTCACTTCTTCGTTCCCTGCATGTCCTTTTCGGTTATCACCATCTTGTTCATTACTGTCATCTGAGTCTCTAAACTGTCTCTATCCGAACCTGACAAATGCTGCTTCTCAGAGAAGGAAGAAGAAAAGCCAAATTCAGAACCTATCTTTTGGAATTTGGGGGATTTTGCCAAGGCTGGGTTGCAGTGGCTTCGAGCTGCAGAAGGCCTGGGCTCCTCAGATGAGAATGGTGCCCTTTATTCAAGGGAAAGAGTCCTGAGATGTCCTTGGGGGTGTCTCCCTGCAAAAGGGCAAGCAAGGGCTAACGGCAAATGGCCTTGTCATTAAGGCAGGAGGCTAGTTCCTGGTCAGGTCTGTAGCAAAGGACATGGTTCCTCTGTCATGCGTCTGCAAAAGGACATGGAAATCGTGGGTCTTTGGGGACTGTTTCAGGCAGATGTCTCCACTGTGACTCCATACACACAGCATGACAGGAGCGTTTTGTTATTCCATTGCTTGGGGATGAACCCCAGAGGTGGTGCCAGATGGAGCAACCCCTCCCTTTGCTTTCCCTGTATGGAAACGGAAAAAAAAATACACCCATTTTATGTTACACCAGGTGCAAACTCCTCCTGAGAGACACCTCTTTTATTCAACCTGATGGATGTGCCTGATTCTGGAAGAGCCATGAGATTTCTCTTGTCCACCAAGTACTCCACGGTGGACCCCACCCCTCCATTTGGAAATGGCTGGGGTTGCAGATGGGCTCACCCATGCTGGTGTGTGAGTGCTCTGTACTCCTCAGAGTCCAAGCTCTGAATGCAGAACTCTGCGACCAACTCTATGGTCTGGGCTGTGCAGTAGCCCTGATGCCCTCTGCTGGCCACATCTGAAAACACAGGCCGTCTCTAGCCTGTACTTGGGTGGGACCTTCCTGGAGGTTAGACCTGCTGGCTGAAGCCGGGGATGGAGATCTCTTCTCCCCATGGGCACTTCTTAGGCTCTGCTCTGAGTTCTGCATGCACATGCATGCTTTCTTTTTCCTTATCTTTCCACGGTGGACGGACTTCACACCTGGCTCTTGTCGACTCACAGTGTGGCCCTGGGTGGCAAGCTGACCAATCTTGGTGGACTTGTTTTGCTCTCTGTAAGGTCGTGTTTCTCCTTCATGCACATTTCAAATACTGGTTTCTATTCACAACCTTCTCACTCAAGACCCCATGTCCCTGAGGATGCATCTCACTAGGCTGGAGAGGCCCTTGGGGCTCTTGTCCTGGCCCTCAACTCCTGGAGGGCAGGGCTCTTGCTAATCTTTTCTTTGGGGGGCCTCCCTGCAGCACCCACAAGGCTGACTGTCCTGCAGCCCAGGAACTCCACCAATACCTGTTGGGCGGATTTGTGTTCTGACTGCCTGGGACTAGAGATTCCCTCAGGTGCTTCCCCTGCTCAGGTTCTTTCTCATTCCAGTTGTCGCTTGTGGGTTGGTCTCATCTCCCAGGTGAGACTTTAGATCCTAGAGGGCCAAGTGCGAGGGAATAACAGTCCTGGTGTTTTGCTGAATATAGAAAGCAATTTTGACATTGTGAAGCAGTTAGGCACGTGGCTGTCTCACTGTTCTTCACCAAGCAGCACATTTCTGAGGGCACGAGCGGAAGATCTAGGCTGTAAACAACACGCCACTGCTGAGCTCCTCCTCCGTTTCTACCCAGCCTCCTCCTGTGCTGGCTGCCAGCACTGTCTCTGCCCCAGACTCTCTACCCAGGGCCGGTGGTGTCCCTGCAGCACCTTACCAGCTTATCCCCAGCCCCGCCCGATGCCCTCGCTAAACACTGGTGAGTGGGCTCTAGTATGAAGCGATCCTTGCATCTGATCAGTGCTCTCCATGCCCTCCCCTACCTGCAGATTCTTCTCCACGGCTGTCCCAGTGTAGCAAACACACTGCCTTCTGGAAACGACAGTAACAGCTAACGTTTATTAATAGCTCTCAGTGTGCTGGAGGCTCACTGAGAGCTTTGCATGTATTATCTCATGTAATGTTCCTAATAACCCTTGATGGCTCCATTATCATCTTCATTTTATAAAGAGAAAGGTGAGGCACAGAGAAGTTAAGCCACTTGCCTAAGGTCACACAGCTAGAAAGTGAGAGGGCCAGCCTCGAAACCTAGATGGTTAGATTTTGGAGATCATGTTCATATCATGCCTTCAGGCAGAAGGATGTTTGGGGTGGACAACAAGGGCTAGGCACCTCTTAGGCACATGCATGGCAGCCTAAACGAATACACACAATCACACAATGGCCCATATGCTGTGCACATGTGAACATTCTAGTGATGCCCCCCAGGATCACCTGCATGTTTCCATGTGTGTACTTGTGTTAGCATGTGCAGGCACAGTGTTCTCCATGCCTTCCCCACTTGCAATATTTCAGAGCAGCATTGTCTAAGGAAACATTCTGCATCAATTGTGCTGACTGCATTGGTCACCTCTACAGATGTTCCCATAGTAGGATGTTTTGAATAAGGATTTTTTGACTTTATGATGGGGGCAAAGGCTGTGCACATTCATTAAAAATCAGACTTCAAAATTTGAATTTAGATCTCTCTTTTTTCATGAACAGAAGCCACTGAGACATCAGTGCACTGTGCACTAAGCCATGGTCATTTTGGGATTTTTAAATGCATTTTCTACTTAGGATGTTTCCTACTCAGGATGGGTTTGTGGGGGTGGAAACCCATTGTAGGTTGGGGGGCATCACAGTCTCTTTCAACCACTGAACACTGGAAACATGGCCAGCGAGGTTGAGGGATCACATTTTAAATTACATTTAAATGAAATTAATTGTTAATGCAAATAACCACATGTTGTGATGGCTATGAATTAAAGTGGCCATGTCATGGGTTTGTCACGAGGATGGACAGAGGTGATATTGTCACAAGAACAGGCAGGCCTGGAATGTCTAAGCACTAAACACTGGATGTAGTTTTATTATGACTACCTGATATACGATGGCACATGTGTATTTAGGAGCACGTAGCTGTCTTCATCTGCCCTTCCATCCAGCTACCATCATTACAGGGGCTATTTGGAGACCACCCTCCTGACAGTGGAGCCTGATCCTTGTCTCTGATGGTGGTGAGGAAGGAGGTATGGCTCTGGGATGGGGAGGTGTTCGGAGTGAGGCTCAAGCGGAGAGGCCCTCATTTGCCTGCAATCAGCGAAGGGGCAGGGAAGAAGCTGTGGCCTTGGGGGCCTTTGACCCTCTCGGGGCCCTGATTGACTGAGTACATTTCTAGTGCATAAGTAAAACATCATCTTTGCTCCTTGTCTGTCGTTTTTATTGTGTGAGTGTGAGTGAGTGTGTGTGAGTGTGTGTGTGAGTGTGTGTGAGTGTGTGTGTGAGTGTGTGTGAGAGTGTGTGAGTGTGTGTGTGTGAGTGTGTGTGTGTGTGTGTGTGTGAGTGTGTGTGTGTGTGCATTACTTTAAAAGAACAAAGGGCCAGCAGTTTGCCTTAGGCAATTTGGTGGTGGCTCTGGGAGCCAAAGAGAAGTTCCCAAGAGAATGAAGCTGGTGAGGATAGGCTTGGGGGCCAGTGGGGCAGGGGCAGGAGTGTGTGGGCCACAAGGACAGGGGGGCAGGGCCGGCAGGGTGGGAGGTTTGAGCTGCAGCAGAGGGCAGGGAGGAGGGAGCTTGGCGACCTACATCTCCGCTGTGAATTGGCTGACTCACCCCTGGAGAACGGCTCCTGCCTTCCTGGCTGGGTGGGACACAACCTGGGCATCCTGGGAGAGGGGCGCTCTAAGACACCTAAGACATGCAGTAGCAGTGGCCCTTGCAAAAGCTGGAGGGAATGAAGCTACAGCATGATTTAGGCGGGAGCATCGGATGGACAGATGCAGGTTGAATTCTGTGAGACACTGCAGCGGGGATTCGCTCATAAGTAACACCGCAGGGGCTAGAAGTGGGACACAATGAGTCCCTGCCTGGAAGTGGGGTGAGGGGTGTTGTGGGGAGAGGACTCCCAGGCTCCACATGTGCGTGACCTCACAGCGCACACTATGTGGTCTGTGACCTAATTGATGCTCAGTCCACACTGGGGAAGAACAAAATCACATCTATTGTTATATTGTGTGCACGTACAAATATATAACAACAAATCCCATCAGTATATAAAACTACAATGCACCAATTAAAAATGGAGGAAAAAAAACTACAGTCTTCTTTAGCTTCTTCTATTATAAGTGGCTTTAAATATCATGACATCCCGATGCCTCTCAAATTTACAACTCCAGCCTGGATCTTTCGTCTGGACTCCAGGGTTGATGTCCACCTGCCGTCTCAGTACCTCTACCTGGACAGCTAACAGGTCTCAGCGTGGCCAAAGAAGAATTTTGATCACTTGCCCCTAAAGCACGTTCTTCCCAGTAAGTGCTGCGTCACCACTGAGTGGCACAATTGTCCTGGTCCCCTCTTCTTTCCCTCACTCCACATTCAGTCTACCGACATGTCCTGACCTCTGTACTTCTTGAACATCCACCCCGGGTCCTGGTTCAAGCCCCACAACTGTTGCCTAGGTGGCCCACCTCCATGTCTGCTTTCCTGTAGCTCCACACAGCAGTCAGGAAGATCTTTGTGGAATGCACAGAACTTGCCTCTTCTGATGTTTCTCCCTATTGACTGAATATAGCTCATGTATCCCATTCTTTGGGCCTTCGGGCCTGACACAATCAGCCTACCCCCAGCCTCCTCCCATCCAGCTCTCCCCACCACCCTCATGATGCTCCTGCCATGAGAATCCTCCTCCTGTTCCTTGAACACACGAAGCTTATTAGCACCTTGGGGCCTTTGCACCTGTGGCTCCTGCTGCCGGAAGTGCTTCTCCCACGGTGTGGGCTGGTTTGAATCTGTCTCAGGAGACCCTTTCCCACTGGCCCAGTACACTTCATACCTCATTCATACATTTTAATTCTCAGCCTAGCACTTAGGATCAGGTTTTTAATTTCTATTTCAAATTTATTACCTAACTCACCTCAAGAAAATGTGAACTGCAGGAGAGCCAAGACTTGATCTGCCTAGGTCACCGCTGTGTCTCCAGCAGCTAGACCCGTGCCTGGCACGGAGTGGGTGATCAATAAGTATTTATGAATGAATGAATTATTTAATCCTGATGGTGTTCTTTGGAGAAGGCTTTTTTTTTGCCTAGGGTAGAAGTGTGAGCTCATGAATGTGTTTCCTGGACTGGCTCTTGTGTACGAATTGCAAGACTAATTAAACTCATACATATTTGTGGAAATGCAAATATAATTTTATTTACCAATGACTGTAATAAAGGTAAATGCTCCTTACTTAAACAAACAATTCACTTTGGGAATAGAGCTGTAAACAGAAGCAATAAATAAACACTCGTTATTGAGTGCTTACTGTGCACCCACTGAACTTCACGAGCTGGCTGCTCTGATCTTCCATCCTGGTTTATGTGTGTGAAGGGTAGCAAGCCTCTCTCAGCCCTGGGCAGAGGGACTTAGCAAGCACTCCTAACCAAGCGCACGGCTCTCGGGAGCTCAGTGTGGCATCTTGGCTTTGCCACTTACTTGCTCTGTGCCCTGGGAAGTTACTCAAGTCCTCTGTGCCTCTGTCTCCGTCTGTAAAATAGGAGTCAAAACTTCCTCCTAGTAAAACTGGAAGGATTAAATGAAATAGCATATTAGAGTGCTTGGAGTTGTGCCTGCACATGGTAAATGACAAATACGGGTTAATTCTTCTCTTATGATGATGATGACGATGATTACAATGATGGGAGACTGCTTGAGATGTTTCTACATATTCTCATTTAATTGCCACGATAACTCACGGGTCGGTGTTATTCCTGACTTCCAGGTTAGGAGGAGCTCAGAGCTCACAGAATAGAAACCATTGTCCGTGGTCCTACTGCAGCTCCTAAGTATAAAAACCCAAGTGTTTGGACTCTGGGTCCAGCACTCTTTCCAATGTACCACAGCTGCCTCCCTGGGTTCATGGCTAAGGGCCTAATGCTTGTGAGGACCAAGCCTCACACCCATCTCCATTTTAAATCACCTGTAAGCCCTTGCCGCAAGCTTCCCCTCCGCTGTGTGCATGGACCCAGACTCTCCAGGTGCCTCCACCTGGGACAGAGGTCTCTGAGCTGCTCCTAAGGTCTACCCATACTTGTCCTCGTCCCCATCCTCCCAGAGTTCCTAATGGTTGTGCCATCCTGGTCTCTAATCCTTTACATCACAGGGTTAGAGTGTTCCCTTGGGTGATTCATGGCATCATATTCCCAGGTGAAAACGTGGAGATCTGGAGAGGCTCAAGGGCTCCATCCTCCTCCTATCCCCTGCCTCTTTCAAGCCAGGCACCTCACTGGCCATCGGCCAGGCATGGAGGGAACAGGTGAGGGGGTGGAAGAGCACCCCAAGCAGTGCTGTAGGGAGGGTTGGCTGAGTTTTGGTGGTGCTTTGGGCTTTGCTTTTCTGAGTGTCCCCTCCTGAGGAGTTCACAAGCCTCCCTGGCAGGCAGGGGCTGTGACTCTTATGTGCACCTCTCATGCAATGCGTAGCCAGGCACTGGGAAGAACGCAGGAGAGCAAGAGCCCAATAGTGTGAGGCTTCCGACTGGAACAGACTGAGAGCAACCAAAACGCGCACAGCGGCTGTCTTTAGGGAGGTGGGATCACGGATGCTTTTCTCTTCTCCAGACATTCCCCTCTTCTTTACATTCCCTGTAACATGTACTATTCAAGATGGAGGAAAACACCACAAAAATTTCATATTAAAAAGCATCTGGAGTTTGCTAAGGGCCAGAGTGACGGTTCCCCTAGTCCCTCCAAGTGAGTGGGGGAGCCTTCACGAGGTGTGTGCCCACGGCGACATGCCCAGCCAGAACCTGCAGGGAGGTCGGTTGGGCACACGGTGCCATGGCCGGGCCTCGTCTCTGAGAGCTCCCAGTGTAAGGAGAGGTGGCCTGACAGGCGCGCAGCTGGGAGGGGCAGTGTCTGGGCCCCAGGCTGGGAGACTCAGGCTGCAGGCGCTCTGAGCTACTTCTGTGCTGCAGCAGTCTGAGGCTTCCAGCTTTAGTTGGGGGAAGCCGAAGGGAAGAGGGTGCCCCAGATGGGGGAGCAGCCTAAGCACAGAACTGCAGAGATGGAACTAGTCTCCTAGGAAGGGACAGGGGACGCCAGGCCAGGGGTGCCTGGGTCGTGAACTCTTTTGACTTCTTTTTTCTTTTTCATTTGTTCTCTAGCTACAATTATTGCAGGCTCACCATGTTCCAGGAACTGTGCCAAACGCTCTACCTAGATTACTGCATTCCATACGCCCAATAAACTCCTTTAGGCAGTGTGTATGTTCCCATTGGCTCCAAAGAAAAACTGAGGTTGGCAAAGTGACTAGCCCAATGTCACACAGTATGTCAGTGGAGCAGCAAGGGTTGAGCTTAGGGCTGCCTGCACCACCCTATGCTGCCTCTGAGCCCTCTGCCTCCCACTTATGGGGGTCTGGGAAGCTGTGCTGCAGAGAAATGATCCCATAGAGCTGGGGCGGGGTAGCTTCACCTATGTAAACTTGAACAAAATGTATTATTAGAGATCTTGGGTATGTGGGGACATGCATGTGTATGTATGTGTGTGTGTGTGTGTGTGGAGAGAGAGAGAGAGAGAGAGAGAGAGAGAGAGAGAGAGAGAGAGAGAGAGAGACTGACTGTGAGATCTGGAAACCACTTCCTGCAGGTGGAGAAGACACGTCCCAAACACAGTCAGCATGGCAGCAGCTAAGGAATGAGTCTTATGGTGTAAGCAGACGGTCGTGAGTATGTGGGAGTTCGTTCATCTGGGGAAGAAGGCTGAGCCCTGGTGGCCAAGAAGCAGGGTACAGAAAGTTAGAGAACACCTAGAAGGTGTCCAGCTTTGAAGGGGTCCTCCTGTGTCCAAGAGGGAGGCAGAGCATTCCAACAAGCTAGACAGAGAGCTGACTGTAGGACTGGCGATACCAGGTGACCTGAGGTTGCAGAGAGATTCCTGAGCTGGTGGCCAGCTGCAGATTCCTGGGCCCATCCTCGGGGAATTCAAAGGTGTGGGGATGAGGCCAGAACTTTCATTTTCACCAGACCCTCGGGTAATTCTGATACAGGGTCCTAGGAAGGGCTGGTCTACCTGAGTGTGCTGTGTGTCCCAGAGCAGCCTGCTGAAGAAATAGAGACGGAAAGCCTGGGTGTGAGGCGGGGTGGTGTTCTTAGGGACCAGAATGGTGGGGCCTTCAGATCAATGGTCGAGGTGGCTGCTCAACGTGTGCCTGAGATCCCAGGATGC
Organism: Callospermophilus lateralis; assembly: GCF_048772815.1. Lineage (NCBI taxonomy): Eukaryota > Metazoa > Chordata > Mammalia > Rodentia > Sciuridae > Callospermophilus > Callospermophilus lateralis. Next base: position 34,041,769 of record NC_135321.1, on the reverse strand, counting down.
CTGGCAGGTAAGACTGGCCCTCTTGCCGCTGCCCAGGAGCAGTGAGTTTGTGCGGGAGCCAGGCTCCAGAGGCCTTGCCTTTGTGTGGGTACCCCAGCAGCTGATTCAGCTTCCAAGGGCCCAGAGGTGAGGCAAAGGAGCAGGACACCTGTAGTTAGGCTCTGGGGCAGCGTGTCTGGACAGAAGGAGAGGCCCATGAGACAGAGATGCTTTCAGCTTGAGGGCATTTCCTGGGCTCCCCCTGGCCCTCATGGGCAATGTCCTTCCCTTAGGACATGCAGCTTCCAGGTGCAGCCTCTGGCCTCACTGGTCTGGTCTGAGCAACCATCTGCTCCAGCCCAGATGGAGGTGGGGGGTGGGGGCCTCTCTCTCCCCAGAGCTGCCTGTTTCTCTTATGCACGCGTGCGCACACGCACACACACACACACACACACACACACACACACACGGCCCTCCACTTGCAGTTGTCTCCAAAGGGAGCTAGGCTTCAGGGCCACCTTTTGGGGGAGTTGATCCCCTCTTCTTCCGGTCTCCCAGGGAATCTGTGGGCAGAGTGTGAGAAAATGCCACAGATGGCCCAGCCGCACATCCAGGAAAGCAGTTAGGTCTCTGGAGGACACTGTCTGACTCCATGTCCCCAATTAGGCTGCACACAACTACGAGTGCAGAACCCTTCTTCCCCACAACCCTCCCCTATGCCCTGGCCAAAGGCCCCCCAAAGATCCATGCTCACACACATTTGCAGAGAACTGCAGGAGTGCCCACCCAGGGAGTTGGACTCATCTTTTCTGTTTTTTACATGCACTTGGTAGAAACTGTAGTCATAGACGTACACACAATCTGTCACTAAAAATTGGCCCAGCCGAGCCATCCCAGCCCACACACGCCTGCATAAACTCAGCATGTATGAGCACACACGTCCACACATCTCCTTGATTGGGTCTCACTGACTGAGACTGGAGTGTACTCACATGGAGGTGGCATGCATGCATGTGCACACACAGCACACACCCACGTGTGCACACAGACACACAAACATGCACACACATGCACAGTGTTCTCATTGCAGCCACAGCGAGGGGCTCTAGATATTGCAGCTTTGCTCAGCGCCACAGGTTCAGGCTTGAAACAGAGATGCTCTTAGCCCTGGAGCTGGAAGGGAAGGGATGGGGCGCTACCAGAGAGCCCCAGATGAGGGAGCCTTGCAGCCCTGGTGGAATGGAGAAAGCCCCTAAGCATCTACTCTTCTCTTTCCAGAACCAGGGAAGAAAGCATAGCCCTCTCAAATCTGATGCATACAACACCAACACACATGTGTGCACACAACACACAGGACACAAGATAGATGCAAAGCCTAAAAATACACTTAGTGGTGCCCACCGAGCCTTGGCCCTTGCAGCCTGTTGGCATGGGGTGTCTGTGCAGAGAAGGGAAACTCATGCACCACCTGCAGCAGCAGCCTATCACATCTCCCGTCCAGCATACAGCAGAAGTTGATGCTGCTAAACCAGGTTGCCCCTTCACTCCTGGAAAGCCTCAACTTTCAAATGGTCTGCTCATCCATCATGTGAGAAAACCATAGTGACCTCATCCCTAGATTGTCAGGAGTTTGTTTTAAAGAAAGGAAAAACAGTGGTTTCCAGTTCCTTGACAAATTTCTTGCCAATGTCAAGCCTTTTGCTCAGTGTGTCTGTATGTGTTTGAGTAAACAGGGCCACTTTCTCTGCCAAGTGTGTTCCCATGGACTGACAGGAGTCCAGAGGGCTGGAAGCAGACTTGGTTGCATGGCAGAGGCTGAAGTGTGCACAGACTGTCTTTTGCTCTGAGCCACAGAAGAGGCAGCCTGAGCTGGCCTCCAGGAGAACCTCCAATTATAGACCTCCCCAATTCTCTCCTGATTTTTCAGTTGCCACCTTCTGGAAGCCACCTTTTATGCTTGCAGGTCCCATCTTAGTATCTGAGAGCTGCCCATGGCCAGTTCATGGGGCTGGGTGGTCCTGGGAAGGGCCTGCCCAACATTTCTCTAGGACCTGTCTTTGGTCTTAGTCAGATTAATAGAAACTTGGCTGGGATCCTGTGGGTTGCCATAGTAGGAAGATTGTAGAGGAAGTGTCTCTTGGAGAAGGCCTTCTGTGGATCTGTTGATTTCTAAGGAAGATTTGGCCTCAGCCTTGATGCACCCCTGCGCTGTACAGGTAGAGGACTTCTGACCTCTGGCCTCTGCTGAAAGGTTAGCTGAGGGGCCCTCTCTGCTCCTGTCTCCCCTTTGTTCTGGGCCCTTGTCACCCCTTTTTCCAAACAAGCTGACTGTACTCCTCCTGCTGAATTAGATGCTCAATTGTATCTATGGCCTTGTTGTTAATTCAGCCTTGTCATTAGGAGTGGTATGTGTGAGGGTATGCAAGTGTATCCATGAGTGTATCTCTGTGTGCATCTTCACGTGTGTCTATGTGTATGACAGAATGTTTCCACACACGTCCGTCTGTGAATGTGTTTGTGAGTATAGCAGCACTTTTGAGTCTGTGTGTGTGCTTGAGTGTAAGGGTGTCCATATCTGAGTGTATTTTTGTATGTGTTTATATTAATTCATGAGTCTCTATGGGTGTGACTGTGTATATGTACACAGGTGTGTCTGTGTGAGCTGTCTGTGTGTGCCCTTTCAAGTGTGCATGTCCCTATGTACATGTGTCTGTGTTTTCAGATCCTTCATACAGGATGGTGTGCAATGATCTAAGAACACATTAACTGGTAACGTCACAGGGCTTCACTTTCCCCATCTGCAAAATAAAGGCGAATGAAGAGATGACATTTTTACTTATTTCCACAAAGGAAGCATGCAGTCATGGAAATGTGGTGGGCTTGAGAATACGACAGATTTGGGTGCTTGAAACTTGGTTAAATTATTGCTCTCAGAGCTTCCATTTCTTCGACATTCAAAGGGGCACAGTGACATCTCCGTGGAAGTTTTGTCAAAAGGATTTGATGAGATAAAATGGGTGAGAGGCTCCATGTGTCACCTAGTAGGTGCATCGTCAATCTTCCCTCCTGTCCACCTGTGAGCCCTCGTGTCGTCCCAGTCCCCTTGCATCCTGTTTTGAGAGTAGGCAGGACTGTCAGAGCCGTTCAGTGGTCTGGTGGGGGTGCCAGCCCTTAATCCATGGTGAAGAGCCTGGATATTTAAATATTCACACAGCATTTTCCCTTCTCATTTGACATTCATAATGACCCTGAGAGGTAGGTAGAGCAGATTCCATTGCATTGATGTAGAAGAGGAGAACTGAAAAGGGGCTGGGTTTCCAGGAGAGCCCTGGGCAGGGCGAGGCAAGGACTCGGACATCTGGCTCCTGGGTGCAGTGCATCCTTGGCATACCAGCTGCCCTGCAGCAGGCTGTGCCCAGAGCCAATCACTGCCTGACCGAGAGGAGCCTATGCACAGAACCCTGACACACATAGACCAGCGGCCAAGGAGATGGTGGAACCAGTGCTCTGCACAGGAGTCGGTAGAGCTGAAGGGTGGCCGGTCACTCCCAAAGCTGGCTCCGATATCCTGCGAGAACCCGATTCCCTCCTCCCAAATAGTCAATGGTGTCGCAGAACCCCAAATCCGATCCATTAGTCTCATTCCTCACCTTATTTACAGGATTTAGCACTCAGTGATATTTGCTGATTTCCCCGAATCCAAGCCACAGTCGAGCAGTGTGGCTTGGACTTCAGACAGCAGGGGAGAAGGTGTGTTTCCATTACTGAATGAGCCTGGCTTCCCAATTTACTTTGGAAAGTGGTGCACTCAGTTGTGCTTTTATCTTAGGGAGGTTTTGGTGGGGTGATCTGTTCCTTAAATGATGGGGACCCTTTGCTAGCAGGCCAAGCACCAGGAATCAGACTGCCTGATCAGCAGTCACGCCTCTGCGACTCAATTCACCCAGGCCACTTGCCCTCACTAGCATCGGTCCCAAGCCTGAGCAGCTTCATGTACCTTGGCAGGATTTGACTGGGTTGTAATTTCCTTCATTGTTCCCTTTCCATTTTTTCCTTATTAAAAAAAAGGTCTCAACTACACCTGGTTATGACAGGGCTAAAAAGAAGTAAAATACAAAAAAAATACTTTACAGATTAAAATGCTGTAGAAATGGGAGGCATGTGATAATATAAATAAAATGCAAGAATTATCTGTGATCCGGTATGTAAGATGCATGCTGTGACTTTGATGCAAACAACTTTGTACATAAGTTATAGATGTACAGTAGGACATGTGACTTATTCCTGCATATGATGTAGTTTATAGTATGTACTGTGATCCTGTGATCCGGAGGATTATGTAATATCTTATGACATATCATATTCCCAATGTAGAGGAAAGTAGAATCAAAATCAGTCGACATTAGGCTATTTTGGCATTCGAAACACAAGTCCCAGATCTGTGATTTTAACAGCTGAAGCTGGAAGGAAGAAAACTAAAAATACTAATTGGGAAGATATCGCCATCACCGGCAATGTGGCCCACTGGGTGGGGGGATCTGTGGGAAGATTGAAAACCCCAGGCTAGACCTGAACAAGGGGTGCAGCAGGGAGGGGGCCCTCTTGGAAGACGGTGGAGGAGTTGGACTTGTCAGTGATTGTTCCCACTATTTATGAAGCCAGATGAGGAGCCATAGGGCTTGTGGTGGCCCCTGTGTGTCCGCTGATTAGCTGGCGATTATATTGATGATGTAATAAAAATTCACTTTGTCTATTAAGTTTTACCAGGACAATCAGGGAGAGATTAGATAAAAATCAAAGGAAATGAATAACAGAATGGAGGAAGAATGTCACAAGTCTCACCTGCCAGGGTCCCTGGGTCTCTCCCCTTTGACTGTCCCCAGAGGGGGCATGAATGAGGAATCCCCTATCTCAGCACCCAGACAAAGCTGCACTGGAATCTTCCCTAGCAGGGATGGCTGCTCCCTGAAAGGGACCTGGTGCTCCAGATATGACATTGGTTTAAGTTTACGGACCATGTTTAATACTTGATTAAATCTCCGGCATGACATCCTCTGTGGATCTGCTGGCCCTGCTGGGAGAATGGCTAAGTTATTGGCCCCCACCCCCCTCGTGCTGGGGTCCCTCTGGTGATGCGGCGGGGCAAGTTGAGCTCTAGGCCTGCAAGCCCATGATGCCCACAGGCCTCCCTGCCTCTCAGCATCCCCTGGCCTGGCCTGTGCGAAAAAATCCTCCCTCCCCCAATTTTGGAGATGCTCCTTTGGGTTAAGACTTGGACTCTGAAGTCTGTTGAAATGCATGTGCCACAGAGATGGTGACACATTAATGTCCACTAGCTGCCAGGGGCACATCTGCCCAGTGTAATCTGTCAGATCAGCAAGGGGCTGGATTTGAAAGGATAGGAGAAGGAGGTCAGTTTCAGTTGAGGCTCACTGCCTAAGAGCCAGGCATCCTGGTTTGGTGGCTTGGGTTTGAGGCTTGGGGCTTGAGGTTGGGGGAGAAATGTAAAAGAGGATAAGTGCCTGGGGTTTGGAATGGTGCTGGGAGACCACTGTTAGTGATTTCCACCTCCCTGCAAGGAGCTGGGCCTTGCATTTACTCCAGCTCTATGACTAGCCCAGTTCTGGTCTCCCCTGAGATATCCCTGAGTTAGGAAAATGCCAGGGTCAAGGTCCATGGGAGACCTATATGAGGGGAGTCCCCATCCCCCTGATGAATTTGACCCAAAGGCCACCTCCTCTATTGTCTCTGTCTTCCAAAATGGGAGAGGCAGCCAACTTCTCTCCTACAGGGCATGGGCTACCCAGGAGCTCTCGGCACCCTTGCCCATGTGTGCTGTCCACTCTGGGAGCAGTTCTTCCCAGGCCCTGCCAAGATTCCTACAGCTGTAAGACCAGTGTCACCCCAGGAAACTCTGTCCCCAGCTTCATCCTCACTGCCTGGCTGCCATCCAGCCATTCCTGCACTGGGGCGGTGCAGAGGAGGGGCGTGGGGTGCGGGAAGATTCCAATCCCAAAACCCCTTGGCGTATCGCTGGGGACCTTGGTCTAAGTGAGCCTGTGGGGGCAATCTGGATGCCTGCCTCGGTGACAGGGAAAATGGCCACGGTTTAAATATTCTATGAGTAATTTCTCAGCCCAAGTGGGCTGCAATTGGGACAGCTGAAGGACACTGCAGCCCCAAAGCAGGTGAGGAGCAAGGACAGCCCTGGCAGGTCCTGTGTGTGTCACTGATTTCCTTGGAAGTAACTGCCTGCCTTCTCCCTCAGCCCGGCTGGCAGTGGGTCTGCATTTATTCAAAAGGAGAAACTCCTTTGTCCACCAGCCTGAGAATGAGACTTCAATGCAGTGGGACAAAAACAAAACATAATGGAATGAAACAAAACACTCGGACCTGTCAGCTCTCCAGTCTCCTGTGCCTTCTTCTCCCCATCTGCTTGCTTGGGTTTTTGCTGTCCCTCTCTACCTGGGGACCTGGCTCCAAGTTCCTAATTCCCCCTACCTGAGAACTTGTCTTTTGGGGGTTGCCACATTCCCCACATAGGACATTTGCAGTGGCAGTTTTGTGTCTGTGGGGTTGCCACCTCCTACCACTTCCAGTTACCTTGTGGTGGTGAGACTGGGTCCCTCACTTTCCGAGGTCAGGGCCTGACACTCACTCAGGGTGACTGAGTTGTTTTGAATCTGTGCCTCTCTGAGAGAGGCCTATGTCTCCCCCATCAGTCCTGGGGGCTTCTGGTGGCAGGGCATGACATACTTCCCCATTCTCTTTCCCTGCTTGCAGGAAAGATTGCCCATGCACTAGAGAAAAGAGCTGGGAGTGCCAGGGCATCCCAGAGGCCAAATGCAGTTAGATCAGTGATGCCTCGCTTTCCCAGCAGGCCCCTCCTCCGGCTTTGCTGGTCTGTGGAACATTCTCCTGGCCGCATGGCCTCTGCTATGACCAGCCCTCCTAATCACTAGCTCAGCTGAGATGAGGACAGAACATTCAGAGTTAATGTTTTGCAGAGAAACCCGAGAAACGAAGGGAAAAACAAACTAGGGCATTGGAGGTGGCACGGGGAACAGACAAGGTATCACACCAGGAGGAAACAGAAGTCAAGCTCCTGCTGGCTCTAGCTGGATGAGGGTAGCCTGCATGTATGGCCTTTCCTGATGGCTCCCCACTTGTTTCAGCTGGGTCCCCCTGGACATCGAGGTCTCCCTTTCAGAAGAGCAGTCCCTTCTGAGCCTCCACTGTGACCTGGTCTGCCCAAGGATCACTCACAGCAGCCCACCCACACACTTCCCTCTAGGGTACCCTCTATCCTTCCCCTCTTCTCCCTGGAATCCCAACTTGGCTGCCTGAACCCAGGCCTCGCCCCTTACTCCTCCTTTCAAGGGATTCCCAAATTTGCTCAACAGAATTCCAACAGTATTTAGTGTAAAATAAGTCTAACCATTTGCTTATTGAAATAGTCAAGACGACGGTACAGAGGAAGATATTATTATTATTTTTTTTTTCAGTAAAACCACTGGAAAAGAAAATAAAGCCCAAAACAAACCATGGCGACTCTCCTGCCTCTGGTCCCTCACTCCCGTGGTAAATAGGCAGGAACAGGACCCGGGTGGCAGGTGTTCCACTGATCACTACTCCATCAACCCTCACTAAGGCCTACACTTTTCTTCAGGTGCAGTGTTTGCTCCTGTGCCTCTTGTGGGAAAATTTGGAGATTTTTCTTTTCTTTTTCTTTCTTTCTTTCTTTCTTTTTTTTTTTTTTTGCAGAAGTTGAGGGAAGTAGCAAGTTTGGCCCCTAAGTTTGGAAAAGATTCCGGTGCCTCTTCTGACATATGGTACCTCCCCAACATATGGAATTCAGAATAAAACTCAAACTAAACCACAGACTGCAATTATTTATGATTTAAACGAAACCAAACTCACATAGGTACAGAGACAACACTTTTTGGATTTTCTGGTTCTCTTGTGTGTGTCCGATTTTGCTGGAGCCTTAGGCCCAGTCCTAACTTGGCAAGCGAGGGAACTAACCCAGGGTCCCACATCAGCCACCTGGCAGAGACCTGCGGGTTTCAGGGGCAGCCAACTCTCACCTGAGGGAGTGGCGTGAGGGCGGGGACGGACCTACAGCTCCACGGCTGGGGCGGAGCCTGGACTGCGGCAGGCACAGGGCGTCTTGGTTTCAGGGGCCCGCGGCAGTGCGCAGAGAGTTCTTCCTCTCACCGTCAGAGGGCAGGCGACAGCCGGAGGAGAGGAGTCCTTCTCCCCACACAGTTTGGGGACTCCTCCCCAATGGATGGAAAGAATGTCTAAAGGAGTTCCCGGGCTTCCACGCAACCGTTTGTTCTTCCTGATGCTACTTACACCCAAGCCTTGTGACTGGAGAGGGGACAGGACACTTCTGGGGGAGGTCGGAGCTCTGGCACCAGGACCCGCCCTCCCCATACACCCAGCCAGGAGTCAGTCCCAAGCTCTGGGAACTGGCTGGGGCTCAGCAAGGGAGACTGGGTAGGGCGCCCTGGGGAAGGAATGACCGTGACCCTCCAGGTGGCTTGATCCCTCCTGCTGGGTGTAAGAGTCTGGGGGAAACTCTGAGTGTGCTTGCAGCCAGGAGACCTGCCCCTTGATGGCCGGCTAGGCGGGTGTAGGAGGATCCGATGTAGCCTGTCTACTGCAGACCGAGCGCCATTCCTTATGGAAAAGAAGCGCCCTTCCGCAAGAGGTCTCCACCTCCCACCTCAGCCACGGGCATCTGTTTCCTCACCCTCCTTTCCAATTAAAGGCTTTTCCACTAGCTCTTACCTGCTCTCTCCTCATTTGTTTGTAGTCCTGGAGGGTGGAGCCCAGGACATACAGTAGGCAAGTACTACACTCTAAACCCTTTTAAAAGAAAAAAAAAATATATATTGTTTTGAGACAGGGTCTTGCTAAATTGCTGAGATTGGACTTGAACTTGTGATTCTCTTGCCTCAGCCTCCGAAGGTGACTGGGATTACAGGCAAGTAAGTGCCACTGCTCTGGGCTGGCAGCCCCTCTTGGATTTATCATCATCCCACGATGGACCTCTAAAGCAGGCGTCCCCCAAGCTGCCTTAAAGGGGTCTCTGAGAACCTAGAAAAGCCTATTGGGCATTTGGTTGTCCCTGGAGACACTCCCTGAGCTTGCTCTCTTCCATTCTGAGATACCTCCAGGTAATATACAGGGTCAAGGACATTCTGAGCTGAGGCTTTAGTGGGCAAGGGAATGAGGGATGGTGCATTCACCAAGGGATTTCCAAGGCCAAGGAAACATGGCTTTCCCTCTCCTTCTCACTCACTACAATGAGAGGTGAGCCTCAGTAAGAAGCAGGTCTCCAAAGTCCAGAACATTCCCACCCCCACCAGCAATGCTGACTGAACTGCAGCCTGAGGCTGTGGTCCTAAGAACTCAATCATGGTAATTGATCTGATTGGGTGCATTTCTTTCTGGGACACCCAATCTGCAGAGTGCACAATGACATCTCCCATGGCCAGTATCCTACCATGTAAACAGGGACACTGCTCTCACCACTCCCTTGGAGATAGACCTCTTCCCACAGCAGGGGCAAGGATGCTCTCTGTGTCTCATCCGGTGAGACCAAGCCAAGCCAGATATTGATTGGACAGAAAGATATAGATATGTTGGATGGAGAATGGTTAGGGGATCCGATTTCTTTCTTTTCCTGTTCAGAGAACACTTCTCCTCCACCTCACCCTGTTGAAAAGCAGAGGCCGGATAAGGGAGACTGTTCTCACTTGTCACATGGAACACCTCCATCCCTGCTGGTTTCCCCCTGGGAGTTCATGAAGCCTCTGGGAACAAGGTCCCCTCTTCTACCATTCAAGCACTACCAACATTGTTGCCTCCCCGTATATTCTTAGAACCAGTCAATATGATTAATTTTACATGGGCGTAATTTCCTGCTATTGCTGCGGAGTCCTCCCAACCTCGCCCATCAGCAGCGACATGATACAGTTTCTGGTTATATTGGTCAACCAAGATATTGATATTATTAATAATGGATATCTATATGCTGACCTTTGTCCACACAACTGAATCACTCTGGGCTGGCTGTCACATTTCTTTAAAAGGTATTGATAAGCACATTACTGGAAGGACGTGTACAATCTTAGGTGTGTGCTTTTCACTCCCCTTCAAGCATCTCCTGTGAAAATCTACCCATGTTGGATGAACTGGTGTGAACATGATGGCATGTGGTGTGTAAGAGAATGCTTGTGTGCACATACTTTTATGGTGGATGTATGTGCGTGGGCATGCCAGTGTGTTCATATATACCTGAGTGTGCATGTAAGTGTGTGTATTAGTGTGTATGAGTGAGTCTGTCTTGAACACCGGCCCTTTTAGAGCTGATCAAATAGTCAATTAAAGCATTATAGGGAGGTAGCAGAATCAGAGAATTCCTACAAATACACTGTGATGTAGTGTTTGATCTTTGGATGCCTCTTGTCTCCCAGGACTTGCGCGAGGAGGCTTGGCTTTATAAGGATATTATTAGGTTGATGCCTCTTTCTCTCAATTTACCTGCCAGGCAAGAGACAGAATTCACTGGGAGCTGTCTGGCCAGAACCAGCCACTGGAAGGTTCACTGAAGGCCATGCTGCAGGCTGTACTTGGGACGCAGGCTACTTCCAGCCTCAGTCTCTTTATCTGTATGTATACTGTCAGCAATTAATCTGACTCCACTTTCTTAAGGCCAGAAGGAAGGAGGTCGGCTCAGCTCAACCTCTTGACTGTCTGCACCAAAGTCCCCCCAAAATGACGCTTGACATGCCACCAGCCTTGTTGATTGCATGGTGGGGTGTGGCCTGCTGCCTATGAGAAGGGAGCGTGTCTGTGGAATTCCATGGCAGAAGGCATACTTTTGTGTGTGTGTACACAGGCATGCAGAGCTCATTGCTATGTATCTCTGTGGCTGCTATCATGCCTTCCTGTGGACAGTGGCATCAGGGACCATGCCTCTATTGGCTCATTCTATAGTGATCCCATCCTGCTTGAACCCAGACATGCTCACTTGTCGGGGATGCCCCCTTGCTTGTCCCTGTGAAGGGAAGCTGGCTAGCTAGAGAGATCTTTTGGATCCTCAGACATAGTGTATGAATAAACCAGACATGGATTAATTAGGTGTGACTGCATCATTAAATTAGAATAATGAACAAACAGCCACGTATGGCATTCAAATCTGCCTAGAACAACTCCACGGGTTGCTTTCAAATAAGTCACCTATCAGTTTGTAGGTTTGGGGGACTCCAAGGAGTGCAGTTCCCATCATAAAAGTGGATTCTTTAGGTATCACATAGCCCAGGCGAGCGGTCCTTCAGTGGGCAAGAAGACTTCACAACTGAATCCAAACAACAATTTGGTTCAATACAGCATCATCTATGCATGCTTCAGCTGCGTGCATTTCTCAGCATGAAATACCACAGTGGCACAGGTGCTCAAGTCACGGGAGGGAGAAGTTAAGAGGTGTGGGCAGTGGATGGGAAATGTATCGATCCCATAATATTTATGTGGATGTGCACAAAGTCCCTGGTGCATGTACACACACACACACACACACACACACACACACACACACCCACACCCCTCTTTTATAAACCCCATTTCCAAACTCTTTTTTTCCTTCTATTGACACAATCCCCATTTCCATCAGATAGATTCTAAGGTGGACTAGTCTGAATTTTGTTATTTTAGAAATAGCTGCTGAATTGCAGTCCCATGCCCTTGACAGACTATGCAGCTCATAATCCTGGTCCTAGGACAGAGCAGATCTGCCGCAAGAACGTCTGTCTTTAACAAAGAGGGAAGTCAACAGAGAAGAGGAAAACAAACAAGAAACTTGCTGGTCTCACTGGCCAGCTGTGGGGCAGCCCAAGGCATCAGGGGCTTTGTTAGTATTATCAAGTATCTAGAAGCCGTTGATCTGTAGCCACTTTTTAACAAAGGTGATAATTAATTAAAGCAGAGTGTATTGCAATAAAGTAACATCATGGTCAGTTTATGCACTGTCTAGAGCTGGCCTTGGAAGTCTCTGTCAATTAAACTCTTGTGGGAGGCCATTTCATTATCAAATTTTTTTCCTGAGTTTGATCAATATTTTTGGCCATCTGTCCTCACAGAACCAGGACTACATCTGCCTCTATGAAAGCACCCATTTATTTACATCTTGCAGATGACCACATAGGTTTTGTTCCTGAGTGGGACTGCTGGCAATGCTCTGTTTGAGAGTCTCAGTCAGCTCATGCTGGAAGGGAGATACAAGGAAGGATAAGAGAAACCAAATGTGGAGCAAGTGAAAGGGGAGAAACTGTGAATGTATAATCCCGAAAGCATCCTTTTCTACTCTTGAGGGATTCAGAAATCAGGGCATTACCCCTGGGCTTTCCCACCAGCAGCCTTGCTGGTTCCTGTGGGGAGGTCTGTGGCTCGGGTTTTATACCTATCCAAGGGCCACTTGGAACTTGATGGGTGGAAGTGGAGGAAGCTCTAAGGGCAAGTACATCAACTCAGGAAATCCCTCTGCTGCCTTTTTTTATCCCTGTAATTGTCTTTCTGCCCCAGCACCTTTAACTGCATCCTTATATGGCCAATTAGAACATTTTCCTTATTTATTAGGCCCCATCTGGGGTTGAGTCTCTTCAGAGAAAGAGAAGAAGGAGAATTGATGATGAAAGGTGCTACAGCTAAGTTGGAAGGTGGGCTCTAGTCCAGTCCCCTAGGCTCTCTGGGTGACACAGGATGCTTTCTGTGATTCTTGGAGAGGCTGTGAATTTAAAGGGCTTAGAAAAGACAGACATAAATAGGGGCTTCTCTTATTATAGAGAGCCCAAAAGGAGTGTGGCTGTGTGTCTGCCACACCCTACTTGTGTTTAGGGAAAATGCAGCATTTTGTTTGAAACCTGTCTTGACTAAGCCTGTCAAGTACTGTGTGTGTGTGTGTGTGTGTGTGTGTGTGTGAGAGAGAGAGAGAGAGAGAGAGAGAGAGAGAGAGAGAGAGAGACTGACTCTGCAAGAGGAAAGTAGGCTGGGATGCAGGGGCCAGTGGTGGGGTAGGGAGGCAGTGGGTGGTGAAAATTAGTCCTGCAGAGAGCTGGGCTCTGAGGCTGGCCACTCAGATTCCAGATGGAAGGTCATTTCTAAAATGAGTCAATGGGTGAGAAAAAGCAGGCCAGACTTCAAAGAGTGATGGGGTGGGGGATGAGGATGAGATTCTCTCCCAAACCTGGATGGCTGGGTAGGGAAATCAGGCAGATAAAAAAGAGCACACCTCCACACTGGAACTTGGATCATTGACAGACCCCAGCCATGAGTTCCAGCCAGAAGATGTATATAAAAATGTGGACAGTGTCCTTCTCTCCCAATTCTCCCCTTTCCTTCATCACACTTCTTCCTGATTCTGCATATCACCTTGCAACATAAAACTGCCCCAAGATCATCTTCATACCACTTACATTCTTGCATGTGCACACATGCGCGTACGTGCACACATGCGCGTACGTGCACACACACACACATACACACACACACACACACCAACAACACCCACATAGGCTGCAGCATCTTCTCTCCCTCTACCCTCTGGTATGCACAGACACACTGGTTTTCACACCCTCTACCTTTGCATGTCACTTGGGATTCCCTGTCCAAGTTCAGGAGCTGCTGCAGTTTCGGCCACCGTCAACCAGTATGCCCAATTTCCTGCTGGCATGTGGACCCTAGAACTTTCAGTTTTCCTGCCTGTGACACTGGGCCTCATTCTCTTGTTACATCTCCCTCTCCTCCACAGGAAGTTCACCTTACATCCTCTTTAACTGAAATCCCTTCTCAGTCAACTTGGAAGCTGACCATTTCTTGATGATGTGGAAGATGTGAAGTCGGCAGTTTTCCTCAAATTCATCTCAGACAAAGTTGGGACCAGCTCTTTTCTCAACCAATGTGATAGTGTCCTCAGCTATTTCCCTGGCCATCACTCGGCAGGCAGCCCCTCTCTCTCCTAGTATATAAGCTATAATGATGAGGATGAGGTTGCTAATAGTAGTGATGAGGATGGCCATGAGCAAGCTGCTGGAGTGTTGAGGTCACGGGGCATTAGGATTGCCCCCAAGAAAACAGCTCTTTGAAAGAACTCTGAGAAATTTACAATATGACTGTATGTGGGGGCACATCTATGGCATAAAATTTTGTAACTGTTTTCCTTTGGGTTGTTTTCAAGCTCTGAGTTCATTCAAGAAAAGCTTTTGTTTTTGTTTTATTTTGCTTTGTGTCCCAGAAGCCACAGATATTCAGCCAACCGGAACAGGTGATGAGGGGAGTGACAGTATGCCAAGGGGCTTCTTTCCGCCCAATCCAGACTTCTGGTTAAAGCCTAGGAGTGGAGGTCGAAAGTGTTAATATTTCTCTGTTGAGTTACAGTGAAATCTAGGCCAGCCCTGGTTTTCATATGTGTGGGATGCACTTAGTCGTGTTTGTACATGAATACATATTAAGTACACAGGTGCCTGCTAATTTGTTTCTGTTGTGTTGATTCTGAGAAAGTCTGTTTTAAAGACAAATAAAATTATGCACAAATAAAAATAACCACCAGTCTCCTAAATAAAGCAATAATTTCCTAATAATTTTTTTCTTTTCTTTTAAATAAAACACATCAACATCTGGAATTTGGAGGATTTTTTTTTTTTTAAATGTTGGCTGTTGCCTTGATACACTTTAGTCTTGTAATGGTTGCTACTGATCGTTTTCTTTGGTAAAACTTATTTTTTAAAAGTGATTTTCTTGTTTTCATATGCTGTGTATTCTATTTTCTCTATATCTGGCAATGCAAATCTTTCTTTTAAAAACTATAGGTATGTAACCAGTCATTCGGCTAGTCTTTTTTCCTGTACAAAAAAATGACTTTTAATTTTCCAAAGTAATTAAGAAAAAGTTCATCTTTTTGAGCTGATGCTGATACTTTAACTTCACTGTTAGACTCATTTTAAAACAGAAATCAGACACAGCCTCGTGGTTTTAATTCACCTATGAGATATCTCCGCTAAAGTTGAGAGGTGGAGATGCAATATTCTGAAAATTGTTGCATTTAAATGCAAACATAAAGTGTAATTTCATGAAGATAGTCACAAATCACCAAAACATAAAAATAGACCTTATCTTTCCAGTTTTTTCTGGTCACACCCTAAATCAAGGGGCTTCAGGCACTTCCTACTCAGGTGGGAAACAGGAGCTTATGCAGCTGATGGTGAGCATATCTGAAAATGATACACTTTCCGGAGCTAAATCCACAGAAGGTTCCTTTACTCTGTCTCCACCCTCCTTCTGGATGTAGTGTGAAAGTCCAAGGGGCTGATGTCCCTGCAGCTGTGGCTTCTGGGTTGGGAACCCCCGCCCTGCCCAGACTGTCAGTTGAGTACATTTTCCTCCATGAAGTGGGGGAAATCTCAAGGCAGAGTAGTTACCCAGGCACAGATCTGCTCTGAACGGATAACAGGAGGTACTATGATAGGGACTTAGCTGTTTAGATTAAAATGCATCGCAGGCTCTGGGAACAAGCACACATCAGTAGTAAAGGCTGTTTAAACCTTTGGGGACAGCCCTATGTTTATATTACATTAATTCATAAATATTATACTAAATACCACTTAAATTGGACTTAAATGACTTCAAAGATAATGCATTATAATATGGCTATCCAGAGAGCACTAGTCTTTATGTCTCCCAGTAACTCAGTCTTTGCTGCCTCCTATCCTGCTAGACAGGACCAAAGTTATGAATGGATTGCCGGCTTATTCATGTGTGATCCACTCTGTGTGTGTGTGTGTGTGTGTGTGTGTATTTGTGTTTGTATATATGTATCTTTGGTCATTGCCTGTATTTGTTCTCCAGAAAATAAAAAGAATAGAGAAGTAAATTAAAAATGAGAGAAGAGGAGAAGTACACTAGTGGGTGATCTGTTCCCTTCTTCAAGGAAGAAAAATTCTACAAAAAGGGTCAAAATTGGTCCTCAGCTCATTTCTACAGCTACCCAGGGAATTTGCCTCGCTCTTCTTTAATCAATAGTAAAATGTCTTTCTTTTTGCAGGCCAGAAAAACAATCTTTTGAAAAGTGCGTCCAATGGGGGAGAAAAGAAGACTGAGTTAACCGGAGAGTTTGCATTAAAGTGGCTTTTCTTCCTGGGGTGTTGTTTCTTTGAATTTTGATTTGGGGCTTTTTTTTTTTTTCCTTTCTGCCTCTGCCCAGCACCCAGATCCCCCTCTCCCCAATGCTTGCTGGTCTCCAGGGGGTAAATATACCTTTACAGTAATTACCCTGGTCCACAGCTGCTATTTGCTACTTCCCAGCCCAACAGCCTTTCTCAGACATAGCTGGGTTTTCTCCACAACACCCACCCACTCCCTCCTCCACAGACTCCCAATTTGACTGGAGTAATTGCCTTTTAAGGTGCACTCTACGCATGGCAGGTATTCCATTAACCCTTAGAACTCCTTCTTTCTTTAGTTACCTGAAATGGCAGGTGCCCAACAAATGGATACCCACCTGAAATCTCATGCATTTCATTTAGTTTTTACTGCTTTTTAAAAACCAATAACATACATATGCCATCCATGCTGGAGGCCAGTACCCTGTTGGGTCTCTCAATTTTAACCCAGAATGATTCATTAGAAGTTAGACATTCAAGAAGGGGAGAGCAAGAGTCACAAACATGCCCTGAAACCAGGCTTAACAAAGGCATGATTCTACCCTAGACTCACGTTGTCAATGTACAAATGGGGGAAATCTAGAAGCCAAATGCAATCCTCATTCTTCAAACCTCATCATGCTTTTTGACTTAACAGTAATTAATCACCAATGGCAAGCATGTAATTTTTTAAGGTGGCCAGAGGCTTATTTTATAAGGATTAGCTAATAAATCAGGCTGCATCACTGAAGGAGGAGTTCAAACTCTACTAGGACTGAATAAACCAGCCCTTGGAAACGGTCTCATTTATTCAGCTCTCTGGGAGCTTCCAGGCACTGCTAGGGACACTGTGCCCCAACCTCAACTCGAAAAATCAAAGGGATGGAGAGGCAGGAAGTTTCATAAGGAAAGATATATGCTCAGGCTGACGGGTGAGCTGCGACAACGAAGCACCCAGTGTGCCGGAGCCAACGGGCCTGCCTGTCACTGACTGAGACAGTTTGGGAGAGGAATTATTTAGAAAATGAAGTTTTTCCTGTCCTAGGAATTCTGGAGGGTTATATATATGTATATATGATATGTGTATATACATCATATACATATCTATATATAGATAGCTACATATAGATATGTATATGATATATACATATAATAGCCTTCTCTATCTCCCTGATACAAATGATAAAATTTCTACTTCTTTACTATAATACCAGAGAGTCCTCATTACATCAAAAACAAAGTAATATCAGCAAGTGATTGTTGAGAAGAGACCAAGAAATATTGTTAAAGTTTATTTCATTTTAAATAAAGAAGCAAATGAAATGCTCCAGTTCAGATCCCACAGGACACCCAGATCCTCACAACTGTCTTTTGCCTATAGTGGGTTCTAAATTCTTTCAAGTTTGAAATCTTAAATTACCACAAGAACTGATCATTAAGATGGGCAAGAGACTTCCCTACCTATGCTATTAAAATTTTTATTATTACTATTTTTAAAACTGGGGATGTATTAGAATGACAAAGGTTTGATACAAACCTTGATTAGCTTCTAGGGAGCTTGATTGGAAAGGGAAAAACTACAAAGATATGATTCACTTGAGAGGGAGGGGAAAGTGTTTTTTTTTTTTTCTTTGACTATTTTGAAGACTGCCTCCCCACTCCACCTTTTCAATCTGTCTTTTGAACAGACAGGCATTTTCTCCATATTGGATAAAGGTTGGTTTCTCTTTCCATTACAGCCCCCACCATCACCCCACCCCAACAAACCCAGTATATTTCCATTCTGCTGTGTTTTTGTGCTACTCAACATGCCATTAACTTTAAGATTTACTCCTCAGCAGGCAAGCTGGAAGATGCTAAAGCCAATAAAAACTGCTCTCTGGGACTCCAACTATGAAGAGTTTGGAGCTCTGTTTAGTATTCGGATGAAGGGAGGGCTGGAGAAGGAGGGTGGTTGTGGTAGTGAAAACCACTGCTGCTTAGAGAGCCAGACAGCTTTGCGCCCTGCACCTAATGTGCTAGAGGATCAGCTCTGTTCAGAGCCCATTTGTGGCCAAGGATGAGGCTGCTCTCTATGTGGGGGTGGGTGTACGTGTGTTTTCATCTTTGAAACCACCAGCTCTAACACAGCATCTTCGGCGGTTCTCCACACTACTGTTTATTAAAAACGGAACGTCCATACACATCCCCTACAACTTCCTTAGCCCCGTGCTCCTTCCCTGCCTGGCGATCAATCTCTCTCAGAAAGCATTTAACTTGCCCACACAGCTCCAGCACCGATTAATCCCCGCTGCACATCCTATACATTACTGTTAGGGAGCGGAGCACTGGGCTAATTTCGTCACCCACCAGCCACCCACACACATTCTACAACTGAACACATTTGGGGCTCTGCCTTAAAGATAATAAAACAAGGAGAAAACAGGCAGACTGCAGACAATTCCCATGACCACTTTCCTAAAAAGTTGTTAGGTTTTAATTCTTTGATTATTTTGTCTCCCCCTCCCCCAAGCACTCACTAGCAATAATTGCTTCAAGGGAGCAGTAATATACTATAAAGCTCTCTGCATGGTGAGTTTGGGATAAATTCGGGTGCACCCTTCAAAAAGCATATCTTGCACACACATACGATTTTCCCCCCAAAGCTCAGCTTTCCTGGGAAAGGGACTATCCAGTTTTCCCAGACCCCCACTCCACCCAGGGGATGACAGGGTCCTTGCTAATTCTTGCCTTAGGTTTTATTACTCCTTCCTTCAAACATTCAAGCTACCCCCTTCCCCCCACTCTCCACACCACCACTCACACAACAACCAGATTATTGAGGCACACAGCTCGATATGGAGAGTTTACTGTAAAATTAATGGCAAAATAAAAATATATTTCTTTGAATTTGTCACCTCTCTCCCTTTTAGACGGCTGTGCTCCTGCTACTCTGGCCCAGAGCTGAGGATGAGGAGACCATCTCCTGTAGTATTTTCAGCACCACGGCGATGGACAGCACCCTAGGTCCCTGGCCCGCGAGCGCCTGCCAGTCCGCTCAGCGTCCAGGTCTCGCCCGGTGCAGCAGTCCCTATCCCAATCTTTCAAGTCGCTTTACTCAAAAACCCAAGCCCCATTTCCCCCACCATCCCCTCTTTCTCTTCATCTTCTGCTCCCGCTGCTCTCCCCATGGCACAGCTCCTATCAGCTTCTCCCCCAAAACCAAGCTTTGCCCCAGCGAGCAGCTCCCCCACGCACCCCAGCTCAGGTCTCCGCTGCCCGAGCGCCTCCCTCTTCGGCGCCCGCCCGCCCGCGGCTCCCTCTCGCCCATCTCCCGCTCGTCAGTCGCCGGCCGATCGGCCGCCTGCCCGCTCCTTCTCCCTGGCAAAGTTGGGAGGGAAAGGTGCACTCACCTTTGTGCATGCCTGTGAACCTGTCCTTCAGAACCGTAAGCTCGTAGATCTTGCCGAACTCCTCGAAGAGGGGCTTGAGGTCCTTCTCATCCAGGTTTCGGGGGATCTGCCCAATGAACAGCTTGATGGCATCGTGGTCCTTCATGGGAATGGTCGACGGGTTCCCCGGGCTGTGGCTTAATCCGTTCATGTGCCCGGCGCTGCCCGGGCTGCTGCCGAGCCCGTTGGTACTGAGGCTCGCGTTGTCAGCCTGTCCGTTTGCTAACGTGGCCATCTTTATATACATAGAGAAAATCTTCTTTCCTTTTATTCTTTCTCGCTCGCACTCTCTCGCTCCTCTCCCTCACTCGCTCGCTCGCGCTCACACACGCACACGCATACACACACTCGGGTTCTCTCCCCCTCGGTTTCTCTACACCTCGCTCTCCTCTCGTTCTCTGCTCTCTCTCTCTCTCTCACACACACACTCACTCTCTCTCTCTCTCTCTCTCTCTCTCTCTCTCCCTCTCTCTCTCCCTCTCTCTCTCTTTCTCCTCTCTTCTCTCGCTCGCGCTCTCTCTCCTCTCCCCTCCCTCTCTCTCTCCCTCCCTCTCTCTTCTCGCTCTCTCTCCTTTTCTCGGTCTGATCTGATTCTTTTCTTTCTTCTTTTTCTTCTTCTGCTTCTTCTTCTTCTTCTTCTTTTTTTTCTCTTTTTTACATTGAACAGACAGGATCTCTGTCCTTTCCGTTTAAACAGGCTGGACCAGTTCAAGTTCCCAGCCAGACCAGGGGTGGGGGCGGCGAGTGTGCGCGCGCGGAGGAAGGGAGCGCGGGGGGCCGGGAGTGGGCGCGCTGGTGGGGGGGAGCCGGCACAGCGGCGGGCGGCGGCCGGGGGCAGGGCGGCGTGGGGCGGCGCCGGCCTTGCCGCGCCTCCCCTGTCGGCAGCCCCGCGGAGCGGCGGTGGTACAGTCCGAGACGGCCCCCGGCTATAAATAGCGCCAGGCGCATGGCTCTTCGGGAGGCGCTGAGATTCCGGGCCCGGCGGCAGCGGGCAGCGGGTGCCTGTTAGGAACCGGGCTGCCGGCCTCTTCTCTTTGCCTTTTGGGGCTTCTTTTTGTAATAGCAGCAGGTGCAACTTTTTCTATTTTAAAAACATTGATTTTCATTTTCATGTGGGTATGTAGGGGGGAGTTATCCACCGAGCTGCGCTCTATTAGGGCGACAGGCGGGCGAAGCGAAGGCATGGATGGCGGGCGGGGCGGCGGCGAAGGCGGCGGCGGAGGTGGAATGGGCGCTTTTTTCTCCCATCTGGCTTTATTTATTTATTTATTTAGACTAGAAAAAGCGAGCTGGCTTGGAGGGAGTCCGCCCAGCGATCCGAGTGCGCATTGATCAGTGTCGAGAGAGAAAAAAAAAAGCTACATAAATATATATTATGTGGATAAATCTGTAGACAAGAGCTCTCGCGCGCGCTCTCCCTGTTTCTCCCTGTCTGTGTCTATCTTCGCTTTTTTCCTTCTCGCATCCCCAGCCTTCCAGAGCAACCCAAATCTTATCCCTCTCACCTGGCATCTACTGCCACTCGAGCCACCTGGGAGGATGGGGCTGGGGAGCAGACGGGCCATGCCAGGGGTTCGGGGAGTAGAGATTCCCGGTTCGTTCTCCGTCCCGGCCCGCCACCGAAGGCGGGAGGTGGGTGTTTCGGTCCCGGACGGCTTCCCCTGTCCCGGAGAGCAGAGGCCGGCTGGGCCAGCAGCTGGTGGGAGGAAGGTAGGAGCGGAGTGCCCGGGCCCGCTCGCCTGCCAAGGAGCGAGGAAGGCGCTGGGCGCGGTGGCCGGTGAACCAACACGGGGGACGACTTAATTTTTGCCCTCGTTTGCTTTACTGGTTCAAATTGGAAAAATTTTTTTTTTTCTAAACTCACCATCAAAGAAATAAAGCCGCTGAATGGCTAACCGGGCTACAGCCGGACCCTGACTCGCGCGGCGTGCGCTGCCCCTGCGGGTTTCGTTTGCAGCACCTCCGGCTCCAGAGGTGCGAGGCAGGGAGTTGCGTCTGTGGGATAAAGCCAAGAGTCCGGCTGCCCTGCCCCAGTCCCGCTGGACTCCCCACGAAGCCCACTGGGGCTGGAACACCCGCTGCGCGAGAGAGGGAGTGGCAGGCGCGGAAGACGGGCGGAGCAGCCCCGCCTCTGGGGGCGAAGACTGGTGGTGAACTTGGCTGGGGCAGCAGGTTTTCATTTTAATGGTGTTTACCTGCAGCCCTTCGTCTACATTTGCTTTTCCAGGACAGTTTTTTTTTTTTTTTTTTCCTGGCTTTCGAAGCGGGGGCCAATTAGAATAACGCTCCTGCTCCCCTGCGGGCTGCAGGACTGGGAGCTGGGACGGCTGGGCGGAGCTGGTGGCCTAACCCGGCGAGTCCCGGCTGGCCACTTTCGGGTATTTAGGGCTTTTCTATTCTTATCCATGAATTACCTTACGTTACTAGTCATTATGTTTAAAATTTTATTTAAACAAATGAAACCCCAGCAGCCTGAAAACCCAGGCCAACCCGTTTAATACAACCACAAAGCTGTACTCTCCAGCGCTGGAGGAGGCCGAGGCCCGGAGGTTCCCTTACCCTGAGGTTCGCAGCCCCAAAGCCCCAGTCCTCTCCGGAAACCTCTTCCTGATGATGGGGGCCCAAACCAAAGAGCAAGTACTATTCTGAGAACTGTGGAACTTCATCCTTTCATTTTAGATTCTCCTGCCTTTGCTTGATGGAGTCGTTTGTAAGTATAGTTGATTTTGTAACTGGCTTTCCCCGGGCTCACATCTTCCAGTATTATATGTTGGTCCAAGAATCGCCTAAGTTGATGGAATGAAACAGAAACTTCATATAGAGTCTGCCTGCTATAGCTGAGTGCTTGGTGTAACTGTGATATACTGTAGTTAGGTGGACATGTCTCTGATGAGTACATGGCGGGTTTATGTGTGTGGCAGGAGCTGTGTGCATATGTCTAGTTCCGACTGTGTGCCTGTGTGAATGCAGCCTGGTCATGTGCACAGATGCTGTTTGTATCCATACTCTGTGCTCATTCACGCATGCGTGTGTGTGTGTGTGTGTGTGTGTGTGTGTGTGTGGAGGCGCTTACCAGGTTGAGAGCCCCCTTTCCCAGGACACATCAGCAGAGTCTAATAACTATCTAAAATATCTCTTGCAACATCATCTTGCATTGCTGGTGCATGCAAGGATCTTACAGCAGAGTGGAATATATTTTCTGCCATCACAGGGGAGTTAAGGAGAGTAATTCCTACTTGAGGTTTCTTTTTTCTCTCTGCCTCCCACCCCCTCAAAGCAAAGTCATGACAATGGGAAGTGAAGGCAGACAGCTGAAGGCAGCTGGAAAAGAGGGGCTGCACAGGACAGGGTCAAGGTTTACCCTCTTCTTCTTGCCATTACCCCACCACCTCCAGGGCCAAGTAAATCATTCACAGGTGTTCAATTATTCACATTATTATTAATAATAATAGCCAATACATAAATAAAAGCAGTCCCTGAGCAGGAGTGAATGGGGGAGTGGAGTTGTTAATGAATGGGAGCACCTATTCCAGATGCCCATTCCAGCTCCCTGCAAGACTGTTCCTCTGCTCTGTGCCTCTTCATATGAGGACCCAAGGCCAGGGTGAGCTTTTTCTTTCTTAGGCAAGTTTCCCACCCCCTCCTCTAGCCCACCTGATATTGGCTCATTTTGGATTTAGGTTATCTTCTTTTAGGGGAGTAGTACATCCCTCACCTCTCAGCTTTCTGGCAGGTATATGGAGAATTGTCCCATCTTCCCCCAACTTGCTGGGGCAGAAACAGCCAGGACACCCGTTCTGTTATGACTGAGTTACCTGTGTAAACAGCAGCAGAAGCAGCTTCTGCCAAGGCACTGATCCCTTAAAGGCACAGAGCTGGATCCCTTAGGCTCTCACCTCTCCCTCTGCCACAGCAGAGCATCGAGGATGAAATAATACAGACAGGTATCTCAAATGAATGCAGTAAAGGAGCAGGACCCCTGAGAAAATAGTATGGAACATGGTTAGGTTGGATCTTTGGCATCCTTGCCCTTGATATTCTAGGAAGACTTGAGTTAATTTTTTTTTTTTAACCTTAGATCATCAAAGAGAAATGTAATTAGGTAAAGATAGGGGCAAAGTATTATTCACTGTGACATTTAAACAGATTTAAAACTTTTTATCCAAGTGCCACTTCATGGCCACAATTATTCCAACCACTGAGAGAGAGAGAGAGAGGCAGGGGGGAGGGAGGGAGAAGACTGGCAAATGGAAGTGGGAGCTGGGAACAAGTGCTTCTCATTTTCGGTCTGGGTTTGTCAATTTTGTTGCTGATTCATCTCTGGTGGGTGTCAGGATGCCCCAGGTGGGATTGAGGTCTTGGGTTGGAGAGTTAAGAACTCAGGCTTCACTATTGCCTCCTGCTCATCCTCCCCTCCTTCAAAGGGGGTGCCCTTTGTGCATTACTTCCCTCTAGTTGAGCCCCCATCACTCTCTTCCATCTGGTGCCAACTGAACCACATTCTGCAGCCCTGGCTGTGGCCACACATCCTCGGATGTGCTCTGACTCTCTTGCCTGTAAATTTCTCTCTCCATCTAGATGGTGCACTTGTGGATAGTAGGAATCCAGTGATCTCTCCTTCTCTGAAGCCCTTTTATAGTGATGGGTACACAGTAGGCACTCAGGATGGAGTTTATAGATTCTGACAGCTAATCCGATTTGGGCAGGGGTCAATGCTGTGTTAACTCATCTAGGCCCTAATGATGGGGGAGCTGAAGGCCCAGGCTGACACTCTCTGGGAAGGAATTTAGGTTGCAGATGAAAATAGGTAGTTCAGCCAGTCGTGGAGGCACACCCTTGTAATCCCAGCAGCTTGGGAGGCTGAGGCAGGAGGATATTGAGTTCAAAGCCAGACTCAGCAACAGTGAGGTGCTAAGCAACTCAGTGAGACCCTGTATCTAAATAAAATACAAAATAGGGCTGGGGATGTGGCACAGTAGCCGACTGCCCTTGGGTTTGATCCCTGGTACCCCCAAAGCAGGATGGGGGAGACAGGAGTTCAGAGGACACATAACTACTTAACCTCATAAGTCTTTGCTGCTTGGCGTGGAGGCATCACCACTCTGTCATTCTTGTGTTAACCCAGTCCTTCTGATCTCCCACTGGAAGCATCAGAGAAAGGACAAAGAACTCACTGTCTAGTTAGAAAGACCAAAGTCATATCCAGCAAAAAACCTCAGAACAGCAAATGGCAACAGATGGTTAAATGTCCTCCAGGCATGAGAAGTTCCACATAGGAGAAAATAGAAAAAAAAAAAAAAATAGAAAACAATTCAAGTTAGGTGTGGTTATCTCCGAGGTGGGTACTAGCCTTGAGGAAATCAGAGCACTTGTTAAAACACATACAGAGGGTACCAGGCTGCCAGAGAACTGGATGATGGCCTGGACTTGGACTAGGAAGTTCTCCAAGGTTACGATGTGACCCAGCTGAAAATAGAGCTGCCATCTAAGCTGGGCTCCCCCTATCAAGAGCCCAGGTCTCCAGAGGTTTCTATGGAATGACTACTCTCTCCAGACCTGCAGAGGACAGGGAGGCAGCCTGGAGATATGGGTCTCCTCTATTCTCTGGAGTGAGCTCATATGTTTGGGCAAAGAGACCGGCTCAGAGAACCCAGTAGCCACCCAAGGGCATAAGTGAAAGGAGCAGGCTCAGTGGATATGAGCCCCCAGGAAGGTGGAGCTCAAGTGAACAGTGGTATCCATAGAAGGCTTTCTGGAAGGGAGAGCCCTGATCTGTCCCTGTAGTCAGGGGCAGTTGAGCTTGGGAAGACAGAAAGGAGGTGGCTTGCAGGTTGAGGCATGTTAGAGTTGCCAGTCTGGGAGTGAGTTCTCCAGTGAAAATGAAGAGGGATTTCCACGTGGATACCAGTGGGTTGGAAAGATGGGGCTCCAAGGCAGTCTCTGCTCTGTCTAGGTCTTCATTACAATATCAGAGCTTCTCCGTCCTTGAATAATTTGGGAAGACTTAATAGTACAAAGAACTGCTGGAATGAGAACGAAAGAGAAAAACAATTCCTACCACTTTACAGTTAATTTTAGGAGTGTCCTGCTACCTAGAGTAGACCATGGAAGGACCTCTGGGTCCTTACCTGAGCCCATAGAGAGTCTGACCAGGAAAGCAAACCTTCTGAGGGGAGGAAGGGAATGAGAGAGAAGGTGCTATATGTGTTTGCAAAATCTAGGGTCTCCCCCAGAAAGACAAGGCTGTCTCCAGGGGCTCTGACAGATGCTAAGGCTGGCAGAAGAGGGTCCTCTGAGCTGTTTACCTTGCTGGCTAAGCCCCAGGAACATGCTTCCCTGGTCTGTCAGGGCTTCCCTGCCCACGAACTCTGGCTGGCAAGGCTTTTGGGAATCTCTGTGCCTTTGATCAGCTTCTATTCCAGGTTTCCGTGCCAAACTCGAGCTTGGCCTCACTTGATGAGGACATGCTGCAAATGGAAGGGCAGTGTGAGAATAAAGGGACACAAAATCAGCCAGGGAGATCCTATGTGGTGCGATTGGGAGAGCCAGAAGGCAGCAAGAGTCCTGAGCCATTACTTCCTTGGATCTTAGCTTCCCCCACCCCTGTAAAAGGGAGACTGTAATCCCTTCCTTCCACCTTCCTTTCCTTCCTCACATCACATCCAAGAAGATGACACAGTGGCACGTCTATGTTGACCTGTGGTTTTCATGTAAAGAATTACTCTAAGGTGAGTGAATGGGGATTGAGTGTATAAATGGGCTCTAGGAGGAGGTACCTGGATTGGATGAGCTTGATTGCATTGAAGGGGTAGAAATGGACTCCTTATCTTCCCCAGAGAATTTATATTTTATGAAAAGGACAGTGCCCGGTTCAACAGAAAGAAGTGGCTTTGGCTGTGTTCTGGCAAAGCTGGCAGAGCCTATGCTCTGGCTTTGCCTCTCTAGCTTCAAGTCCTACCTCTCCCACTTATTAGTCGTGGGATTTCAGGCAAGTTATTTAATCTCCTTATGGCTCAGTTTCCTAATTTGTAAAATAACAGAACCTAGCTCATAGAGTTGTCCTGAAGATTAAATGAGTAAGTGCAGATAGAGTGCTTAGATCAATTTCTGGGCAGCCGATACTATCGGAGCATTGCTAACAGGCTGTGGGGGCTGAGGGTCTGGCTGACTCTCCTCCTGCAGAGGAGAAGGGCAGCTCCCTCAGCCTGTTGGGTCTGGTACCTAGACCTGAGTAGGACATTTGGGCTGCTTATGTGCTTTGTGCTTCAGGACAGTTTCTCAAGGTGCTCCTTGGGGATGGAGGCCTTGAGGGGCCATAAGGTCTCATGGCCGCCTTCCTCTTCTTAGAGCCTTCTCTGTGTACTGGCTGCTGGTACTCTGGCCCCTTCTTCTTACCTGAGAGGTGTTGCTGCAACAAGTCCTTTTAATTGTGATGTTTTACTAATTAGTTTTTAATTATGTTAATTTATTGTACACGAGCCCTGAGGTTTTCAGACACTGGGCTCACTTTGGAAACTAGAATAGTAAGTTGTATTTATTTCACACACAATGCTGTGGATAAATGTCACTTTAGCATGACCAAGACTTCTCTGATAATGCCACTGGATCGACCACTTCTAACTAGGCTCTCTAATGCTAACTTCCCCGTTGCCTCCAGGCTCCTGCAGTCCAGCCTACAGCCCTTCACATAGTGCAGGGGTTAAGGGACTCAATGTCTGCAGGCTATGCAGGTGACATGAAGGAGTGAGGTGGCTGGTTGGGACCGGGCGACTTTAACTGGATGGGATTGCAGGAAGAAGAGACTTCAGGGTGTTTCACCAGGCCAGGTCTTCAAAGGGGTGTTTTCTGGGGACCTCAGACTCACCCACCTGGGTGGAGCTCTCCTCAAGCATTCTGAAGCTGGGTGTTGATGACAGTTTGACAAGAAGGTTGTGGCTATGTAGTCTGAAGAGAGGAGGCAGAGGATGAGGATGCAGAGGGTGCTTATGTAATTAGGTTGGGCTGAAGGCAGGCTTATGTTCTTTTTTTAAAAAAATATTTATTTTTCAATTGTAGTTGGACACAATACCTTTATTTTATTTATTTATTTTTATGTGGTGCTGAGGATAGAACCCAGGGCCTCGCACGTGCTAGGCGAGCACTCTACCACTGAGCCACAACCTCAGCCCTAGGCAGGCTTGTGTTCTAAGGGTGGCAGGTGGCCACAGGTTGGAGTGTTCAGCTGGGCTGGCTCTTAGGAAGGATGAGGGTGGCATTCAATGAACACATGCTGACGGTTGACAACACAGAAGTGTGTAATTGGTGGCATAGGACCAGATAAGGAAAGTACCTGTGTGTTTAAGGATGGGTACAAAGGGAGAAATCACCCTCTCCCCGAACACACAGGTGCTGAGAAGGAGAGTCACCATATGGGGCCCATCTTCTAAGAGTCATTTCTATTCTCAGTGGATGAGGATTTGATGCCATATTTCAAAGAAGATACCACAGGGGTTCAAGAAAGTCACCCCCCAATACTTTCCAGATGGCAGCCTGCTTTTAGTAAGTTTAGTCTTCAAAGTGTACATGTAGAGTTGTATTTAAAAATTCTGGTCTCCTATTAAACAGACACATTAAACATAAATTTAGCTTAAAGAGTACAATTTAAAAAAATATAGTCTATAAATACAACTGAACATTTATTGCTTAAAAATAATATATAAGACTTAAATTTCTTCCCGCATACACGTGTTTCCATTGTGTTTAGAACAAGTTTGGATTTTGAGAGCAGACAGTCATGCTCTCAGAGTCTCAGTTTCCATATCTGAAACACAGGGATAATGATATTGCATATAATTGTCATGAACATTAAGAAAGGAAATAATTGTGTAGTGCCTGCCACATAGCAGGTGCCCAACAAATGTTAGCTATGATTATTAAGAGTATATTCATTAAAAAGTAAACAAAATCTCTCCTTTCCAGGCATAAACTGTTGCAGAAAATAACATTTAGAATCTCTTAATGGCACATGGAAATTTGCAAAGAAAAGAGACTCGGGGCTGCTTCTCAGTGGTCCTTCCAGAACTGTTGAGTAGATGAGAGGGATCCATAGTGGGAGTTCAGTCTCCCCTCTTCTAAACTGGAACAAGAGGGTGAAGTCTCCAGGTAGGAGTGTGTGTGTTGGGGGGAGACATGACAGGGTGGGACCCCCATGAGGTTTTCCCATACCAGTAGTTCGATGATGCACACCAGCACTCAGGCTCAGAGAGGTGTTCACCCTGCAGCACACACACACCTGGAGGGGAGCCTATCCACACACTCCTGCACACCCAGACCCAGGGAGGCTCCCACACAGGCCTGCACTGCCCCCACTCTGGTGGGTGGGTGAGCTGCTGTGACTCATTCCCTGGCCCTGTGCCCTCTCCCTGAGTCACAGTGTAATTGATCCTTCCTCGAGCCAGGTTTCTGTTCTCATGTGATGCAAAGCAGAGTCACTGGGCTAGGCTGAGTCCACACAGATTGGGAAGGTCTGGCTGGAGGGAGTCCATCCCAGGAGGGAGGGGCAGGCTGGCAAAACCTGAAGGAGGCCCTGAATCTTTTATAGGATGCTCCTGAAGATGTGTTTTTGCTGGTAGGGCTAGCCACCCCCCCCCCACCATCATATATGTTCCCTCATTGGCCTTCATCACGGTCCGCATCAGGATAGGGTTGACTCCCTAAAAGTTGCTTCTCTTAAATAATGAAGGGCATGGTTTTGCCTCTGATATGCTCTTCTAAGAATCCCCTGGCCTGTGTTTCTGGTGTGATGGTGCCTTTCTTTACTTCCAAAATGACTTGTGGGCTTAGAAGAGCTGAGAATATGGGGGTAGGAGAATGTTCCATGTACACATTGTATACACGCAGTGACATACCTTGGGGCTTGACCCTAAGCCATCTGTATCCCAGAAAGAGAACCAACTTGTGTACTGATATGGGAAAGTCTGGTTAGCAGAGGAAAAACAAAACAAAACAAAACAAAAACCCCATAAATCCTCCTAGTCTGGTGGCAGAATGGAGCAAAGGTCACCTCTGACCAGGTCTTCAGGTGTGGGTTCTACAGGCTGTGGTCACAGTGTCACTGCCCTGCTGTCCTCAGTCCATGTAATTGTTCCTGGTTGGTGTATCCTCATCTGTAAAATGGACATGAAACTCTCCCATCCCAGAGTGGTATCTCATGAGGAAATGGAACTTGGAGAAATAACCAGCTGCGTCATTATCCTGATTCTCTCCCAATTTCCAGTCCCTTGTCCTGGTGCTGTCTGCTGACCTGGTGCCCATGTGGTAGGATCTGTGCCCTTTTGGTTCCTTGATTGCTGCCCCCAGTTCCGAGGGCTCTGTGCTCAGTCTCATGTCCACCTACCAAGGCCAAAGCCGGAGCCCATTTGGGGGGACTTTGTGCCAAGAACTGCTGCTGTGTTGGGCCATCACCTAACAAAGGGGCTTCATCTGGTCCTGTGAAGGGGTTTCCGTGGAGACTTGCTGTGTGCTCTTGGGTCCCTGCTTCCCCTCTCTGGATGTCAGTCCCTGAGTTGTGGAATGGGCACTTTAATCCTCACTCTGCACACCTGGCGGGGAGAGGAGAGGATGAGGTGTGAGGATGGAATCGCTTCCCTCGCACAGGGTGTTGTGCTATCAATAAGCTCCTCTCAGCACCTACCCCGTGCCTGTCTCTGCATAGACCCTGGCCTCAGAGCAGCCCTGAGAACAGACAGAGCCGCCTGGTCCTCACATCCATCCTCTTCCTCTGGATTATTTCTCCCAATCACACTTAATAGCCGCCTGGCTTTGGCTGCAGCCCGGTATATAATAACCTGCAATTATTGTCCACTTAAGCTGTCCCCAGGGCCTTGTCTGTTGCGCTGCCCAAGCCTGCGCGGCTGGCCTGCCGATTTCCCTGTCAGAGTCACGGCCACTGGGAAGAGGGCCCCTGGCAGGGCTGGACCGACGATGTGCTTGGCAGGGCCACCACCTTCATGCTGCAGCTTCCTCAGAGATGGGGCCTCAGAGATGGCCCCTTCAGCCATAGCCTCTTCCAGCCTGTGAGCCCTGCCCTTCTGGAGCCTGACCCTCCGGGCTCTTCAGTCTTCCTTGTCCTCTGGCTCCTACCCCTGTGCACACAATGCCCTCATCTGACATTTGTGCCTTTGTTTTCCTTACTAGTGGCCAACCTTTTTATAGGCTATGTTCTTCCCCTCTGGGAATTTTAAGGGAAGCACTGGCATTTTAAATACCAGAATCCTTAAGATCGGAGAGATTAGGTGTCTTTCGTAGGGTCACAGAGCCAAGAATTGACAGTGAATATTCACAATTAGGGGGCCTACTTTTAAAAATCCTATGCCATGCAATCTCCTCATAACATGCCCTAGCCCACCTTGGTGGCTTGTTTGATGCCACCTCTCTTATAAAGCTTTCCTCACCACTGTAATGACACTGGCCTACTTTACTTTGAGCTCTTGAGTTGGCACCATATCCTTGGTCCTGTGTGTGCAGAGTGTGAGTTCTGATGCCATCTGACTGGTAAAGCATCTCTGTGCGCAAGTTGGGTGCAGCAGAGCTTTTCTCGTTGCCTACACTCTCCCTTTTGGAACATGGAGGCTGCTCTCATGAGCATCCTGCAGCCTGAGTCCCACGGCTCCTCACCAAGCATGTCACAAATCTCTGTGTTCCACACTTGGGCTATCTCTACAGCATCTTCTGGCTCTGCCTGTGGCAAGGGTGGTGATGATGGCGATGACGAAAGTAAATTTCTAGGAGGCAAAAAACCATGCAGGTCCTGCATCCCCATGGGAGGATGGCAGAATCTTAGGGCGTCAGCATTTCCACACCATTCTGAACCTAATAATTAAATGACTAGGGACAAAAGAGGGTGTCCAAGTCCTAATAGGCCTTTGTCCTAGTGCTGAGTACCTTGGTATGTGTGTGTGTTTTGTCACCGAGTGTTTATTTATGTGTGCACATGGTCCAGAGCACAGGGGTAATGATGGACTGTGGGACCTGGGGACCTTGGGGGCCTGTGACAAGTAGAGTTAGGTGTCTCCCAGACTGTCATGCCAGGGAGACCCAGGGGCTGAGAGTAGAGTCAGGCTCTGAAGGGCACTGTGTCTGGAGGGTCCTCCTCGCTGCTGTCTTATTGGCAATGCCCCTGGGCTCTGGGCTGCCAGCAGAGGAGGGGCAGAGCCACCTGTGCAGCCCCAGACCAGTTCCCTCGCCAGCAGAGCCCAGAGGACACTCCCTTTATTCGCTCACTGTTCCTTTTTTACTCACCGTCCGCCTGGGAGCTCGTCAAGCACTCACCCTTTCTTCTTTTTTTTTTTTTAAAGAAGGAACTATTTATTTTGGCTCACAGTTTTTTTTTTTAATTAATTTTTATTGTAGGTTATTCAAAACATTACATAGTTCTTGATATATCATATTTCACACTTTGATTCAAGTGGGATATGCGCTCCCATTTTTACCCCACATACAGATTGCAGAATCACATCAGTTGCACAACCATTGATTTACATATTGCCATTCTGGTGTCTGTTGTATTTTGCTGCCTTTCCTATCCTCTACTATCCCCCCTCCCCCCTCCCCTCCCCTCTTCTCTCTCTACCCCCTCTACTGTAATTCATTTCTCCCCCTTATATTTTTCCTCCTTTCCCCTCACTTCCTCTTGTATGTATTTTCTTGAAAATGATTAGCAAGAAAGCTTTGTTGGGACACAGTTTTGAGGTACCCTGAGGCTTTCTCTGGCCCCTCAAGTCTTACAGGTTAGGTCCAAGCCTGGCTCGAAGGCAAACTGCCAAGGGGCTGTGAGGCCCCTAAAGAAGTCATCCAGCTTCCCTATCCTGTGCCACCAGAGGAGACCGTGAGGCCCTTCCCTAAGCCCTGATACTCAGGGAGGCAGAAGAGCTAGTACCCTCATGACCCCAGCCTTCCTCTTGTTCCCATGGCTGTACCTGCCTTTTGCCCTTGTGCCTGCCCTGCTCTGTCTCTCTGACTAGCACCACCCTATTGATTGGGCTGCTGGCCTTTAGTCCTGGGTAGGACTTCTCAGGCAGGGGCTGGGAAGCATCCCTCAGCAGGGGCAGTGGAGGTGAGGAGAGACCACCAGCTGCAGCAGAGCTCTTCACCCTGAGGAGTGGTCTTTATTTTCTCTAGTTGCCATTTTACTTTCCTGCCCCTTGTGCCCAGTCTTACCCATGCCAAGGTATAAGGAGACTTCAAACCTTCTGGTTTAATGTCCCTAGCTCTCTTTTTGAGGCCTTCCAGTCTGGTGTGGTCGAATCATCTGTCCTTGGAGGTGTTCTTGCTCCTCTTCCCTCTAACCCAGGGGGCATCAGAGATAGAAGAAGCTTAAATTGGGGAGGGGTATTGGACTGTCCTCATGCTGCTCTGGGGCCCTGATGAGCTCTGTGGAGCAGCAGCAGCTACCTCCTTGATATCTATCTCTGGAGCCCAGCTTGCTGTCACATCCACCCGTAGCCTCTGGTCCTGGTTCCTGCTCCACCCACCTGCAACCTCTGCAGCGACCTATGCAGGCCTCATCCTGAGGCCTGGGGCAGACCCTGGCTCCAGTTCTCCTGTGTTTCCCACCCAAGAAGGCAAACAGATAGCTTCTGGAATTCTCTTGCCCCTCAGGCAGGTGGTGGGATGGACAGGGGACTGCTTTAGTCAGCTTTATGTTGCTGTGACCAAAAGGCCTGACAAGAACAACTTGGAGGAGGAAAAGTGTATTTTGGCTCACATTTTGGTTTTGGAGGTTCAATCCGTGGTCAGCTGACAATATAGCTCTGAGCCTAAGAGGTGAGGCACAACACCATGGCAGAAGGGTGTGGAGGAAAGTAGCTCAGAACATGGCACCAGGAAGCCGGGAGAGATCTGCTCACCAACGACAAAATATAAACCCCCAAAGCATGCCCCTTAGTGCCGTATCTCCTCCAGTCACACCCTACCTGCCTGTGGTTACCACACCACTAATCCACATGAGTGCATTGGTCCCGTTATTAGGTTACAGTTCTCATTTAACCTCAGAACAGCCTTGCATTGTTCATATCTGACCCATAACAGGGATGAATATGTTTAAACCCACCTTTCTGCCTAGCCCTGCTCTCCTTTTACTACCCTTGATGCTTGGCCCAGAGCCACCCAAATAGGAAAGTCAGCCCAGCCCCAAGGCTTTTGGCTTTCTTGAAAAATTTGCCCTTTACCTTTCTGCTCTGTCTCTCACTTCCAGTGTGTAAGATTCCCTCTGAGGTGGCTGGTATGCAGCAAGAAAGCCTGCCCTTCCCGGTTTTCTCTCTCTGGATCAGGAAGCTTCAGCAGGTCTGTGCCCTTCCCCCCATGCAAGGGCCCCTGGAGGATGGTCCTGCAGCTTATTTGCTCTGGCATGGCCTGTGGCCCCATGTGCTGAAAGAACAGAAAACTAAGTGCCATCGGGAGCTGGCAGTTAAGTCAGGTTTGGCAGTCTGCTTAAAATATTCATAATAATAATAATAATAAATTTTCTCTCTGGGGTGGCTTTTAAAATTAGTTTTGATCATTTGAAGGGTAAATCCTTAGCTACCTAGAAAGCTTGACAACCTAAAATGATTCATTTGTTAAGTATTTAGTTTAGCTGAGTTTAGCACTTACCTGGAGTAGATGTGCATATAAACTGAGCAGGCAGGTTTAAGTGTGGAAGTCCCAACATTTTTCTCAATATAGACACCCCCTCCACAGAGCACCCGCCCTCCTGTGCGTGCACAACAAGTGCACGTGTGTTTGTGTGAGTACATTTTCTTCACCGGGGTTCATTCTGTTTTCTTTGTGCTGCTAATGCTTTTGGCCTCTGGGGGTGCTCTATATATACAGATACAGAATTTGAGAAACAGGATTTTTAAATGGAAAGGAACCTTAGACATCTTCTAATCTACTTTTCTTATTTTACAATTTTGGCAGTTAAATGTTCAGAGAGGTGATGTGATCAGGGTTAGATAAAGACCCTGGATTTCTCTCTCTCTCTCTCATATCACAAACACACTCTATATCAACAGATGTTAATTTCCTTGCTGTTAGCATTTCTGTCCGCCTGTCTCTGTCTCTCTTTCTCTGTCCCTGGTTTCTTCCCCCATCAATCTATCTGTCTCTTTCCTCCTCTCCTTTCTGCTCTGTGTTCCTGGGCCAGGGCTGACACAGGCAGTGGGGATGCTGGTTCCCAGGAAGCTGGCTCTGCTGCTGTCCAGGCAGAACTCTGTGGCTGAAGAGGCGGAGGCCCAGCAGCTACCCTGGCTTTGCTACTTATTAGGAGTCCAAGGGAGCAATGTCTTAGTCCTTGGGGAAGCACGAGGAGGAAGGAAGGCTTGGCTCCACAGTTATGCAGTCTGCTTTCAGCCTCATCTTCCTTCCCTGGCTCCCTCCTCCAAGGAGCTGATTTTCCCTGGGGGTAACCTCCATGGTATTCTTCCTACCCGAGTTCTTTTCTCTTGCCTAAGCCAACTAGCCTCCAGTTCACATAATCCTTTAGGGAAAAGGTACATGCTACTTGCTTCACATCCAAAAGGCACAGGAAAGTGCTCTTTCCTCCTCCAATCCTGGTGTCCGGATGCTGAAGTTTGGCGTTCAATTCTAAACAGGCTGCAGAAACCACTGTTTGGACTAATCTTATTTTCCATGAAGGCATGGAATCTTGGGCTTGGATTGGACCTTCAGTGTCCCCTCTTTTATTCCCACACTCATTGGAGGAATCCATTCTCTAGCACCCCTAAAGCTTTTTCCAGTCTGCCCAGCCAAGGGAGCTGGTTTCTTTTTTTTCTCTATAATTTTTTAAGTTAGTGCATTCTACATATCCATAATAGTGGGACTCCATGTGTTTTATTCATACATACACAATGCAAAATTCAGTCTATTTCATGTCTGCATGAGCCCTCATTCCCTCTCCTCTTCCCTCCCCTCCTCCCTCCCATCTTCCAGTCTACGGGTCTCTCCTTATTTTTTTCATGAGGTCCCTCCTCTTTCCTTTTTCCTCTTTAGCTTCTACATATGAGAGAAAACATATGACACTTGACTTTCTGAGTCTGGATAATCTCATTTTGCATAATGTCCTCCACTTCCATCCATTTTTCCTGCAAATGGCATAATTTTACTCTTCTTTATAGCTGAATACAATTCTATTGCATATATAGACCACACTTTCTTTATCTACTCATCTGTTGATGGACACCTTGGCTGTTTCTGTAACTTGGCTATTGTGAATTGTTGCAGCCAGTTCCTTTAAGTGCTGACATGCATTTATTCTGAGACAACCCTTGTTTCATTTCTTTCCCCTACAGAAGGTTTTGAAATAGACAACTACCCCTTTTTGAACTCCCTAATTTTTTCTCTTTAGTTGACAATTCACTCTGGTGTTGCCTCTCCCACTTCACCAAAGCCATTCTTACTAAAGTCAGCCATGGGGCTTCCTAATTGCCAAATCCAATAGCTACTTTTAGGTTTTTTGCCTTAATGCTGTTAACCACTTGCTCTTAGAAGTCTTTTTCTTTTCTTCCAAGAGTGGATTATTTTCTTTGTCTATCCCATTAGTTTCCTCTCCTAAGTCCTCTTACTTTGTGTAGTCCTTAGATACTGGGATTACCCTGGTTCCACTCTTGAACTTTCGTTAGGTTTCCTCATCTTCCAGGGCTGCTCCCTACATGTACTGACTAGCAGTTATCCTCCATACCCTGAAGGCCTGTACTGGTCACCTCTTTCTAACTGAGCTAGTCTCTTCATTACAACTTCTGGAACTCTCCATGGAGAAGAACCTCAGACTCAGAATTTCTCTTTTCTTAAGAGAGAAAGCATCTCCCCCAGTGAAGTCCCCATTTTGGCTGAAGGCTCCATCATCCATCTGGTCATCTCAGTCAGGACTGGGATATTCATGACGACATCCTCTCCCTTATCCAAAACAGGCCTCTGTTCCCCAAGTCCTGTTGTTCTCCACTGTCACCTCCTTCCCATGAGCCCTCATTCTTTCACTCATACTGTCTCCATGGTCTGCTTACTGGTCTCTGCCGTTGGCCCTGCTTTTCTCTGACCCACATGTACTTTGCTCTGGGCATGGAATGAACTTTCTAAAACATAGATTGACTTTGTCATTTTCTTCCTTAAAAGTCGTCACTGGCTTCCATTACCTCCAGGATAGAGCCCATTCTTGTTGGTTTGGTATCCTAGGATCCTTATAACCCACCCTGTCCCATGTGTCTTCCCTTCTGGACCCTTCCCCTCTCATCTCCTCCTTTTCCATGTCCTGGATGAGTG
The DNA here is from genome assembly GCF_048772815.1 of Callospermophilus lateralis. Taxonomy (NCBI): domain Eukaryota; kingdom Metazoa; phylum Chordata; class Mammalia; order Rodentia; family Sciuridae; genus Callospermophilus; species Callospermophilus lateralis. Next base: position 34,004,883 of record NC_135321.1, on the reverse strand, counting down.
GATGTCATCCTCATCCTCTCTGTCCATGGTCTATGTCATCCTGTGATCCTCCTGGAATTCCCTTCTCCTCTCTTGTGGTCTAAGTTCTGCTCGGCTTTCCCTTCTGTGTGTGAACATCTCTGCTGCATGGAGAGCCTTCCTCATCTGTACGGGCAGACGTGCTTTGCACTCACAGCCATTTGCACAGTTGCAATCATCTCATTAATTACTTGTTGATTCCTCTCCTTTCTCTGCCCCAGTAAACTGTAAGCTCCTTGATGGTGGCACCCTGCATTAAACAATTCTTTATCCTTAGGGCCTGGAACCCTATATGCACAATGAAGGCACATTGCCTGAATGGGTGTCTGGAGAACTTTGAACCTCAGTCTGCATGGGATTTGGATCTTCAAGTGGATCAAGAATGTAGTTTGATTCTGGAAAGTTCCCCAAAAGCTTATGTGTTGATGGTTTGGTCCCTTGTGATGCAGCATTCAGAGTTAGGATCTTTGGGGAAGGTGATTGGATCATGAGGACCCAGAGGATTCAAATTTGATAGCATTATTGGGAGGGAGTGGAAACCATAGGAGATAGAGCCTAGTTAAAGAAAATAGGTCACTAGGAGATCCTCTGGAAGGATATGTTGTCCCCAGCCCCTTCTTCTCCTTTTTTTTTTTTTTTTTTTTTTTTGATGATGTTGGGGATTGAACGCATGGCCTTGTGCATGTGAGGCAAGCACTCTACCAAATGAGCTATATCCCCAGCCCCTTCTTCTCTTCTTTGCTCTCTGCTTCCCACCTTCCATGAGGTACACTGCTCTTTCCTGCTACACCCTTCTTCCATGCTCTTCTGCCTCACCTTAGGCCTAAAGTAGTGATACCAGCTGATGATACACTGAACCCTTTGAAACAGTGAGTCCAAGTTAAATCTTTCCTTTTTTAAGTTGTTTTTCCCCTCAGGTATTTTGTCACAGTGTCATAGTGTGGTAATAGGGTGTTGAAGATTGCCCTCACTCTGATGGTGGCTAGATTATATTTTGGGTTGAGGAAGATCAGCTGGGGAGCTGATGCAGGACAGAGTGGAGGCAGGTGGTGCCAGGGACCTGGCAATGCACGGTCTGAGGTGCTTTTCCCTACTCCCATCCCATATGTTTCCCGTGGAGTCCAGGAGATGGAGGCAATTCAATTCATGCATAATTGAAAATGAACAGAATCCAAGAATGGGCTTGCAATAAACTCATGCCATAACTGTGAAATGACCTTCCTTTATTGAGGGGAGGTATTCTTTTACTTGCTGTTTTTTCCTAACTCTGTTCTTATTTCATTCTTTGGTCCCATTCCCTCCTCTTCCAAGGATTGAATTCAGAAGAGAATTCTTTTTGTTTAGAATAATGTTCCTATCTGATTGGCGGCTAACTTATTAATATAATTGTTGGTCTCTATAACACATATGAGTCTTTACAATACATATGCAACTTACAGATGTCATGTCTGGAGGTTTCAACCCTGGGGAAGAATAAAATTGTGGTTGGGAGACTCTAAAATGTGGCTGGAGTTCTGAGCTTCCGACTGACTAAACTGGTAGCTTTTCTCAGCTCTCACTTCTGGGTTAGGAATAAAGAGCACCCTCACATGGATCTGTGTCCCCCGACCCATGCTCTCCAGCACAGTGACAAGTAGGGGGTAGGACTTTTTTGCTCTTTGTTACACTGGGTTCTGCCCCATCTCTAAAGAAATCTTATAAATCATTGATGAGAATATTTCTATTTTTGTCTTAAATATCCTAGCCAAGAAAGCCTTATGAATACTTTCCAAATCAAGTGCTGGCATTGCACGATGCTTCCTCATTGATGGCAGGCCCATTTCATTGTTTTTCCCCCCCATTTCTTGGCTCTGCTGTTTATGGCACCAATGCCAAGTCTCAGCTTTGGAGTGGTGGAGGCAGGGCTGACCCTTTTCTTGGACAGGGGCTTCCTTCCTTTCTTTTCCCCCCCATGAGAGTCCTATGACCCCCCACTCCCACCATCTTAAGCTTTTAAAGCTTGACATGTTGTCAATGATGGCTGGTATTTATTCTCGTTAAGTCCTGCCATCTCTCCTGCTCTCCCTTTCATTTGTTCACTCAGTACCTAGAAATTCAATTCACTTGAATAGCAGCCTCCATCTGTTTCTTTTCTTTTCTTTCTTTTTTTTTTTTTTTTTTTTGTGTGTGTGGGGCTGGGGATTGAACCTAGCACCTTGTGCATGGGAGGCAAGTACTCTACCAACTGAGCTATATCCCCAGCCGCAGCCTCCATCTGAATGTATGAAATTCAAGCATGAAAGAGACTCTCTCCAGTGGTACATTAGGACTGGGTCCCTCTTGTTTCCACTGTATTCCAGGCACCAGTAAAGAGCCTGACACATAGAAAGCACTCAAAAAATGTCTATTTAGTAAGTGAATTGAAAAATAAATGAATAAAATAAAAAGCCTAAAGGACCAGATACCCTTATCTGTAATTGGCATCTCCCTTATTTGTAAAAACTATGTGGACCTCAGCCCGGAAGATGGCTAATACAAAGCCTTCCTAAGGTTTGAAAATTATTGCCCTACTGAGAAGTAAGAAGGCTCAAATCATCTTTCCTGATGATTTCCCACCTCTTTGGACTTATTTTTTACTTTAGTTTTTCCTCGGTATTCTTATAAATAATTTACATGACCTGTCTTTTACTTAGGAATTGTTTAGTTTGGTTCTTTCATCTGAGTAGGTCTTGTGTTCTAGAGCAGAGTAGAAACACCTGGAGGAAGGAACTATCTGTTTACTTTGTAGCTAAACTGCAAGGCTAGACTCAGCAGGCATTTAATAAATGGTTTCCGACTGGCTGACTGAATGAATAGGTCTTGAGCCTGACACCCACTTTTATTTTTAACATTAGAGGTCAGAATCTAAGCCCAAGAATGAGCAGGGTATTTTCAATCCTCTTTATCACGACTTGCATGGTCCTTGTCTGACAGCACAAAGTGTTATGGATTTCTATAGTTTATTTAATTGTATAGGTACGCAGTAGAAAAATGTTAGATAAATCAAAATTATCCAGGAGACTGGGCAACTTTTATTATGTCTTTGTAACAATTAGATGCTTCAGAGAATTCAATCCTTGATATTTTGGTGATCATTTCAATGACATACTTTCTTCGTTGTGATTTACATGACAATGGGAAATGATAATCCAGGAACTCTGAAGTCCATCAGTCCAGGGCTAATTGGTTCAAAGCTCACCATCATAATGATGGGCTAGCTGCCATTGATGTCACACTCCTGCCCCCAGGAGCTTGTAGAGCTAGGGGCGACAGATGTATACCTGTAGTTCAAGGCCAAGTCATTGGGCACATTAGAGAAGGATAAAGTTACTTCTCCTCAGGAGGCTGAGAAACTCCTCCTACAGAAGGCAGCATTTGGACTAAGTGTTGGAGGAGAGGTCTGATCTTAAAAGCCAGATGCTGAATACCTAGGAGGTGCTCTGTGAACGTCAGCAACCTGAGAAAAGACGGTGGTATACTAGGGAGAGTGAAACCCATGAGAGTGGGAAGGCAAGGCTCATTTGGGATGCAGTGATTCGTGCTCTGGGCCTGTAGCACAAGCCTGGGTGTCTGAGCCAGGAGCTGGAGACGAATTTGGTGGTTGGTTGGAGGCTGAGTGTGAAAGTCCTTGAATTGAGCTGAGGATTTTAGACTTCCATCGGAAGGCAGTGGGAGTCCCTGAATGCTTTGGAGCTGGGACAAGACACGACAGGATCTGAGTTGTGCTTCAGGAAGTTAGGCTGATGTTGGTGAGAGGGCTGTCAGGATGGAGGGGATGGGAGCCAAGGAAATCCTTGTGAGTCAATAGCACATGATGAGTAAGGCTTATCAGGGTCCTGAACCATGTGGTAGCTGTGGAGGACAGAGGGGCTTTGTGAAGATAGTGTCTGCAATTCTGGGGACCTTGACAGCAGTGTGCCCTGGGAACCCCTATTTCTCCTTCTCCTCTCCTTCTCCCATCACCCTTTGTTCTGCAATGTCAGCCCCTTCTGAAGTCTGGCACCTGCATCTCCCCTCAGGGGAGACTCTAGCTCAGAGGCAGTATTAACTTTAGGCAACAGTTTGTGGATGAATTTATCGAGATCCTTATTTATTTATAAGTTGTTATTTAATGCATTCCCATGGTCCAAAAGGATTTGAAGTGCATGCTGGAATGTAAGCACGTTTTCCCACCAAGTAGACCTGCAGTTTCAGCCTGATTTCTTATCTTACAGACCAGGAATTGAGAGAACGGGCTTTGGAGGAGGCAACCTGGATTTGAACTTGACTCTTCCACCTGCCAGCAGCATGACCATCAGCAAGTTGCTTGCTTGCTCTGTACCTCACAATCTATACCTGTGGAGCTGGGACGAGCATGACCTATTTCTGTTTTATCGCATGAGATCATACTTGCCAATTGTTCAGTGTGGCACCTGGGACACAAGAAACACCCATATGAATGGTAAATAGCACAAAGTCTAACTTGCTGTCATTATTAGCCTTCGGGCACCCGTAGTCAGGATGGCAGGGTCTCTCCATGTGGGAATTCCACCTTTCCTCAGCTCTGGCCAGTTTAGCCAGTATGTAGCCCCCTGCCTCACTGATGTGATGAAGAAGCAAATATGTTCTCCCAAGGTGGGATTTCCTGTCTGGATCCTGATCCCCTCCTCAAATCCTGATCATTTGCTGGTTGGCACAAAGGGAATAGCTGTTGGTGATGAAGGTGCTCATGTTTTCTTTTGGGACAAAGCTATCAGATGTACCCTATAAAGTCCTTGATGACAAAATAAGACATGGCTTCTGTCCTTGGAGAATTCCTCTGGAGGAGGGGTGGTCTAGGTACGTAGATAGATGGTCACAGAACAATAGGTCACTACCTAGCAACAGGACTGGGTTCAAGGCCGTGGAGCACCTGGGTCAGGTTTGCACCCTTCAGGATCACTGGCCCCTCCAGAGCTTCCGGGAGGTGTCAGGTGTGTGAATGGACCACTTGGGCTCCCCAGGGCAGGTCTTCAACAGTTATCTGTCACCTTCTGCCAAGAGGAGGAAATGTGGTTACAGTTGATGCCCTGAACTGAGAAATCCAGAATCTGTTTGACTTTAAATAGCCCCTTCCGAAGTAAAAAAAAAAAAAAAAAAAAAGGTGGAAAATTAAGACTTTGAATACAAATATCTTAATATGTGAGTCTGGGGAGTCACACTAAGGGGGCTTCTCTTGGATGAAAAGGAAGCCAGAAATGACCGAGGCACTTAGGTCAGGAGGTTTCTGGCTCCCTGGCCCTTTAAAAAGTCCGTCTTTGTGTCCCAGAGCCTAGGGCTGGTGAGACAGAAGGGACCCTGCTCAAGGGCCTACATTAGGACATGAGTCCCTTTGGCATTAGATCAAAGATATCTTAGGAAAATGGAAGTTGAGGCTCATCTACTCTTTCCTATGTAACTAGGTTTCTTAAGATCATAGTGTGTGCTTTGGAAAAGTATCTTTTCTTTTTTCCTGGGTTGATAGATTGATTAATTGAGTACCCTGGCTTGCAGATGGACATAATTTGAGTTAGTTGGCCACATTTAAGATGTGAGAGATTATAGAAGGTAGGGACATGTTAGGCCCTGATTTCTGGGCTGAGCAGAAGGCATCATGCACTTTCTGGTTGTACCCAGCTGCCTTCTCAATTTCAGTTTCCTGTCTGGGCCTCTGAATACTTGAATTTGCAGCCCCGAAGTCACTGCATCATGAGTCTCTGTAGCTACTCTTACATTGACAGGCCAGAGATGTGATATGCACCTTAAACTACTGTCCTTGACAATCACAACCTGTTTTCTGAAAACGAAGTAGTCATTTTCCACCTGTGTGAAGCTTCCACAGTTTCTCCACTGTATGGGTCTGACCCAGCAGCCAGTGGACTTGGGCAGGGGAGATGGGATTGCACTTGGCTGGGATCTGGGGAAGCATTAAGGGGTAGAGTGTCGGCTTTACAGAGTGGTTCAGATGGTAGTGTTGGTAGTAGTGGAGGTCATGCAGTTCAGTCCTGGACTGTGAGATTACAGGAAGATATGGTGACCTTATAAGAATGATTCACATGTGAAAATCCTGTTTGACTCCTTAGATATAATTCTCTGGAAATTTTGCTCCTATAGGGAAAAGGTGCCTCCCCGACCTCACCCACCCCAAAGCCATCAGGAACCTGGGAGAAATGGAAATGTATATAATCTTATTTTAGCATATTTTCCCAGAAATATTGTTATTTACAATATGTAAGGTAAACACATATTAATTATAAGTTGTCAACAATATATGCATAGAGATGTGAAATCACAGAGCAAAGTCATATGCTCTGAGTAGAAAATGAGGAGATCTTTATTTAAAAAGCCACGTGTTTTCTAGAGCATATGTCTATTTTAGATATCCAAGGGATCGTCGAAGGCCCTGAGCTCTGAAGTTCCATGGAAATACATCTCCTTATTTTCCATCTAGTCAAATGGTTAAACAATTCTGCGAAACCCTGTTTGTTCATTGGTTATGCTGTCTCTAGCTGTGCTCTAACTAACATCGAAGAATTGCATTTTTCTCTCTCCTGACTTAGATTTAAATCTTGCAATCACTGCTGGGAAGTGAGCTGTATCATCTTGAGAAATCAGACCACAGAGACAGGCCTGCAGCTGGCAGGCTGAGTCATCTTTAAACACTTAACCCTTCATATCAAAGGATGGTGTGTAGCAGTGGATTCCTTCTCCACAATTTGCTCTGCCAGATTTTCTCAAGGAAAAGCTGAGAGTTAAAGTACTGAGAGTACATACAGCAAAATCCTTGCCTTGTTAATTGACTTGGTGCTTGTATATATGAATGAATTGTGTGTATCTCTCTCTTTGGGGGTGAGTCCATGTTTGGGTATGTTCATAACTGTGAGGTGCATGTATATACACTTTTGTGTGAGGATTTGCAATCTACCTTGATGGGTGAAGGTGGATGTGAGTGTCTGAACATGGGTGGACATGTGAGCCTGTGAAAAATTCTTCTCTGTGTCATAAAATAAGATCCAGATGATTAATAATCCCTTTCTTCGTATTTGTACCTTGGTATATATATCTTTCTACTCTGAGCTTAGTGATGTGCTTTTTCTAAATCAAGGGTACATTACCAGATAAGGTTTCAACAGATGCCTGATAAACAACTCTACTTTGTTGTCTGCTTTTGCTGTTCTTGGGAACCCTACCTATCACAATGTCACTGTACTGGGGTTAACCTGCTGGAAACGTATGGTCCAGTCACCTGGTCACTCCAGCTGACAGACACCAACTGCCTGCCAGAGAAGTGAGGCCATCCTAGACCTAATAGCCTCCATGATACCTGTGACCTATGAAGCCATAGGTGTAAGCCCTGAGGTATCCAGTAGAAGAACTACCCTGCTGAGCCTAGCCCAGATTGCCAATCCACATAATCATGAGTTATAATAAATGATGGTTATTTCAAATCACTAAATTATGGAGTGATTTGTCACATGGACAGAGTTGATGTAGTTGGTAATAGAAGAAAAAAATATCTCTCCACTGGAAGAAGGGATGGTTGTGAGAACTTGTGGGCATGAGTTATAGGAAGACATGTAACTCCATATTTAAATATTCTTTATAATCCTGGTCTCACTTTATGAGTTAAAAACATAAAAATGAGCTTGTGTTTGAGGACCTATCATTAATTACCACACAGAAATGCACATTAACGAGACAAATATAGGCACAGGATGAGAGGGCTGGCAATACTTTACTGAGGACTTGGGAAGTAAGCTGTCTTCATTCATTTTCTGTTGCTAATAACACAATACCACAGACTGGTAATTATAAAGAAAAGAAGTTGGTTTTGGCTCACAGTTCTGGCCCAAGCTTGAAAGGCCATATCTGGTGATGGTCTTCTTGTTGGCAGAGTCCCAGGGTGGCAGGACATCACATGGCAAGAGAGAGGGAGTGTGTGTGTGTGTGTGTGTGTGTGTGTGTGTATGTATGTGTGCGTGCATGTGCACCTCTGATCACTGCCTCCCTTCTTATCTAATCATGAAAATCCAATCATGGAAGCTTCACCCGGATGATCTTATTTAATCTTAATCATGTCCCAAAGGCCCCACTTTTAAACAGTAGTTGGAGTAAATTTTCACCCTCTTAATATCTCACAATTGTCATTAAACTCCAGTAAGAATTTCAAAGGAGAAAGCCACATTCAAACCATAGCCAAAGCCAGAGAAGCAAACCCAGGGAAGAATCTGTGGTGTGGTCTCTGGAAGCGATGGGATTCAGCCCGTCCCAGCAGCCAGCCTGTCTCCATAGGGTGGGCATCTCTTCAGCATTGATTACCCAGGAGCTCACCCCAGGCATCTTGACTCCTTGAAGAACAGTGCCTATAAAATGAGGCTCTGAGAGAAATAAGATTCTCTTCCCTGCCCGAGGCCTGCCTTTCGGGAACCTGCCACCTCTTTGGATAATTGACTCTAGGGATGATTGTCCCTCTCCAGGGAGACTGTGTGTACTTCCAGGGACAAGACCTTTATCTGGCAGACCACGACATGATATTAGGATAAAATTATCAGCCTATTCTAGATTTCTCTACTTATTATGAGTAGCAGAGGTGGGTGAGAAAATTGTGTGTGTGTGTGTGTGTGTGTGTGTGTGTGTAAATGCAAAAATTACTGGTTTAGAAGTAAGGGCACATGACTTTTGCAGTTCCAGCTCCAGTCCTACTTTATAAGAAATTGGTGTGATTGAAGGAGTTTAGGGAAGAATTCATCTGCCATTAATATCAGTATTTTGAGTCAGAAGAATATTTTGTTTCTGAGACCTCTCTTCAAACCCAGGAATGTTCATTAACACCTTTGTTATCAGTTAACACCTAAGAAGGAAGTCGCAGAGTTGTCAGGACAGAGAGTAGATGCTTTAGGGCTGTTAGGGGACTCTGATGGATGTGTGGACACCAAGTTCTTATTACTTTTATACTTTAGAGTTGTCCAAGACTGTAGCTGCCCATCCTCCTTAGAAACAACCATATCACACACAGTGCTCAGAAGCATGTGTTGTGTTAGCTAGGTCAAAGTCTCAATATGACTTTTGTTTTGGGTAGATTTAAGTATATTACCTGTGAGAGAGGAGGAATAGGAGACAATGGAATTAATAACATTATTAACTCAAACTAGCTTTTATTAGGTACTAGCTACTGTGAAATCCTGTATGAAGCCTCCACTCATAGGCGTGTATTATTATAACTGCTCAGTTTTCCAGATAAGGGAAGTGAGATCCATAGCTGGGAAGTTCAAGGGTCTCATTTATAGTTGCTGGTTAAGTATTAGAACTCAAACTTGACACAGTAGGCCTGTCTGATGCTAAAGCCCTCCTTTTATTTTTATTTAAATTTATTTTGAAATATTTCAACCACATGAAACTTCAGAGCTAACATACACCATGTGCTTATTATCCAATTTTATTCTATCTGAATATTCTGCTGTACTCGCATTATATTCCATTTTTAAGAAGTTGAGATATTTGTCTTTTTAAAATGGGCTGGGTGCAGTGGTACATTCCTGTAATCCCAGCCAATTCAGAGACTGAGGAAGGAGAATTGCAAATTTTTTTCGGGGTACTGGGAATTGAACCCAGGGGTGTTTTACCTCTAAGCCAGATCCCCAGTTTTTTTTCTTTTGTATTTTGAGACAGGTTCTTAGTAAGTTGCTTAGGATTGATGAAGTTGCTGAGGCTGGCTGTGGCCTTGAACCTGGTAATCATCCTGTTTTAGCCTCAGGAGTTGCTGGGATTACAGGCATGTGCCATGGCACTCAGTTTATGATCTGTTTCTGTGCTATATGAAATGTCTTTTTCTAAACTCTGTGTTCTGCTCCATTGTCCTGTTTTTTATTGCTGTGCAGGTACCACACTATTGCTTTATTATAAAACTTGTGGGCAGGACACATCTCTTCCCATATTCTTCAATTTTGTCTTTAGGTAATTTTGGCCTTTTATTTTTTTCACATGCATTTTAGGATCATTGGTGTAGTCCATGAAAAACCTTGTCAAAATTTGGATTGTCTAATTACACTGAATTTCTGTATTAATTTGTAAGTCTTCCCAACCATGGAAATGGCATGTCTTTTCATTTATTTAGGTTTATTTTATGACTCTAGGTAATAATTAAATTTTTTCTCTATATAGTTTTTACCTAGATATTTTAGTTTTATTCAACTTTATAGTTTTTTTGCTTTTCCAAGTGGGATTCTTTTACTCATGCATTTTGATGCATAGAAACATTATTAGTTTTTAAAGGTTATTTTTTTTTCATATGGCATGTTTAACTTTATTATTTGTTCTAATTGATAGATGCTTTTAGCTTCGAATACATACAAATAAACTTAGTTATGAATATTCCTTTCCAATTCTTGTCTTATTATTTTTTTTAATCTTGATATTATTACTTGGCCCGGACATCTAATAAAATTGCTTTTTGTGTGCCTATAGAGAAAGTTGTATAATATTTATCTTTTACCTTACATTATAGTAAAAATGCATTCCTTTGATAAAAGCATTTGGTCATATTTCAAATAATACTCTCCTGACTTGATTCCCTCATATTTTATTTAGGATTTTATATCTGTATTCAAAAGAATGTCTATAATTTTATTACCTGTACTGTCCTTGTCATATTTTGATATCAATAAAGCTAGAGAGGTAACCTTTCCTTGCTTTTGCTTTCTCCTGGATATTTTAAACAAGATAGGAATTATCTGTTCCTTATAGATTTGCTAAGTTAGCTTTAAGACTGTCTGTATCTGGTGATTTTTTGGGAAGAAGATTTTGATAACTGAAGCAATTTTTTCAAAAGTTTAATCAGGCTTTCTATTTCTTCTTGAGTCAACTTTGCTGATACATATTTTTCTAGGAAACGTTCCACATCATATACATTTTGTGCTGCTTCCAGCTAGATGCATATTTGGGGGCTCTTGTGTACCTCCCAGTTGCAGATTCTACAGCTGTCCTTATTTCCTAGCCTCCCTCCATGCCTTTTTTTCTTTGATCTCTTTGTTCACTGCACAGTCTCTTTCTAGGGCTGTTGCCTTGTCTGTAAGCTACCGCTTTCCTCTGGCCTCCTTCTACTCAGATGGGACCTCTGCCTCAGCCCTGGATTCATGCACGTCCTGTTTCATTTGGGACTCCTTGGATCTCTGTCAACCTGCAGAAGCTGAATTTCAGGACTACAATTCCTGCCTCCAGCTTTGGGGTCCAGAAGATCCATAGGTCTATTCAATCCCTTGATTATCTATTCTTTTTCTGGCCCACAGCAATTGATACCTTGTTTTGAAGATTGGCTATGGTTTTTTTTTTTTTTTTGGATTTTTAAAAAAATCTTTCAAAATTTTCACTGTTTATAGAAGAGAGGGCTTTTAAGAATGAGAATTCATGGAGCCATCTGGATTGGAAGTTCCCACCATCCTGCTTTTAACCACTAGACTGTACTGCCTCTAGGCTATAGCTAATCACCCAGCCATGAAACTGATGATTTGTTCAGTTTCCTGCTCCTGGATTGATGCCAGCGAAGTACTTTTTGCTGAGATTACCAGTTTTCTTGCCCAAAATATAAATAGGAGAGGAGATCAAGAAATTAGTCTATGGGGGTCTTTTGCCCTTGCTTCTTACCTGGGCCATCATCCACTTCAAAAAAGGAAGGTTTAGGAAAGGGAGGTTTAGGGAGATAGATTTATTAAATATCTTTATTATTTATTAAGTTTCTCTAGGTCATGGAAGAGATGAGACCAGAACATCCCAAGGTACTCTGGCTTCCAACCTAATTCTTTCCCACAGGAGCAGTGTGTTCTGGTCTTGTTGACACACTGGTAACACCTGGGGATGTTTTAAACTCACCTGGGATGCCTTCTGTAGCAGGCACAGTTGAGGGCCATCACACTGGATGGTGTCCTTTCTCCTTTAAGCCTTCACTCACCTTCTGTGGCTTTCCTTCCATGGGAACCTTATCCTACAAGTAAGTTATGTGAGCTGGGTCATTATTCCTCTATTCCCCTGTGCTATTCCACCCTCCCCAGTCCTTTTGATAAGCACAAATTTCATTGTAGGATGTCTAATTTGTTGCTTCTTATAATTTTACCAGTAGTTGATTATTTTTGTTTGCCTGTTTAGAAACAACTCATTATTTTTCTGGTGTGTTTGGATGAAATATACATATATACACATAGACCAAAGGGATCTTTGCCTTGTATGTGGGTGCTTATGTCACAAAGGCACAGTCTGCCACAGGAACCAGGGACTGGCATGATTTGCCTTCTCTTCTTTGCTGCTTCTCTAGCTCATCTCTTGAAACCTCCAAGGAGAGTGAGTCACTTTTCTGAATCTTGTGCTCATCACCTGCTTTAAAATATAGTTTTACTGTGTGTGTGCACTCCTGACATTATATTGCTTGATTAGTTATTTTTAATATTTTAGAAAAGGAAAAGCACATTGCTTGTAGTCTCCTGGAACTGACTTTTTTCAATATTATTGTATTGCCAGGAGTCAGTCATATTGTTGGGTATAGATGCACTTCATTAGTTTTGAGTGTCTCACAATATTTTATTGTGGAATACACTTAGAACTTACCCATTTGGAATATTTCCAGGTTTATGAAATTAGGACTAATACTGTTCTGAATTCTTTTGGACTTCTTGTGCATACATGTTGGGGTTTTTCTTAAGTTTAGTACTTGGAAGTGGAATATGCAAGTTATAGGATATTTATCTATTTTTAAGTTTATGAGATAATGTCAAGTTCTTTTTTTTTAAATTAATTTTTATTGTAGGTTGTTCAAAACATTACATAGTTCTTGATATATCATATTTCACACTTTGATTCAAGTGGGCTATGAGCTCCCATTTTTACCCCATATACAGATTGCAGAATCACATCAGTTGCAGAACCATTGATTTACATATTGCCATTCTGGTATCTGTTGTATTCTGCTGCCTTTCCTATCCTCTACTATCCCCCCTCCCCCCTCCCCTCCCCTCTTCTCTCTCTACCCCCTCTACTGTAGTTCATTTCTCCCCCTTATATTTTTCCTCCTTTCCCCTCACTTCCTCTTGTATGTAATTTTGTATACCCCTGAGGGTCTCCTTCCATTTACATGCAATTTCCCTTCTCTCTCCCTTTCCCTCCCACCTCTCATCCCTGTTTAATGTTAATCTTCTTCTCATGCTCTTCATCCCTACTCTGTTCTTAGTTACTCTCCTTATATCAAAGAAGACATTTGGCATTTGTTTTTAAGGGATTGGCTAGCTTCACTTAGCATAATCTGCTCTAATGCCATCCATTTCCCTCCAAATTCTATGATTTTGTCATTTCTTAATGCAGAGTAATACTCCATTGTGTATAAATGCCACATTTTTTTTATCCATTTGTCTATTGAAGGGCATCTAGATTGGTTCCACAGTCTTGCTATTGTGAATTGTGCTGCTATGAACATGGATGTAGCAGTGTCCCTATAGTGTGCTCTTTTTAGGTCTTTAGGGAATAGACCGAGTAGGGGAATAGCTGGATCAAATGGTGGTTTCATTCCGAGCTTTCCAAGAAATCTCCATACTGCTTTCCAAATTGGCCGCACCAATTTGCAGTCCCACCAGCAATGTACAAGAGTACCCTTTTCCCCACATCCTCGCCAGCACTTGTTGCTGTTTGACTTCCTAATGGCTGCCAATCTTACTGGAGTGAGATGGTATCTTAGGGTGGTTTTGATTTGCATTTCTCTGACTGCTAGAGATGGTGAGCATTTTTTCATATACTTGTTGATTGATTGTATGTCCTCCTCTGAGAAATTTCTGTTCAGGTCCTTGGCCCATTTGTTGATTGGGTTATTCGTTATCTCATTGTCTAATTTTTTTAGTTCTTTGTATATTCTGGATATTAGGGCTCTGTCTGAAGTGTGAGGAGTAAAGATTTGTTCCCAGGACGTAGGCTTCCTATTTACCTCTCTTATTGTTTCTTTTGCTGAGAAAAAACTTTTTAGTTTGAGTAAGTCCCATTTGTTGATTTTAGTTATTAACTGTTGTGCTATGGGTGTCCTATTGAGGAATTTGGAGCCCGACCCCACAGTATGTAGATCATAGCCAACTTTTTCTTCTATCAAACGCCATGTCTCTGATTTGATATCAAGTTCCTTGATCCACTTTGAGTTAACTTTTGTGCATGGCGAGAGAAAGGGATTCAGTTTCATTTTGTTGCAAATGGATTTCCAGTTTTCCCAACACCATTTGTTGAAGATGCTATCCTTCTTCCATTGCATGCTTTTAGCCCCTTTATCGAATATAAGATAGTTGTAGTTTTGTGGATTGGTTTCTGTGTCCTCTATTCTGTACCATTGGTCCACCCGCCTGTTTTGGTACCAGTACCATGCTGTTTTTGTTACTATTGCTCTGTAGTATAGTTTGAAGTCTGGTATAGCTATACTGCCTGATTCACACTTCCTGCTTAGCATTGTTTTTGCTATTCTGGGTCTTTTATTTTTCCATATGAATTTCATGATTGCTTTCTCTATTTCTACAAGAAATGCCATTGGGATTTTGATTGGCATTGCATTAAACCTATAGAGAACTTTTGGTAATATCGCCATTTTGATGATGTTACTTCTACCTATCCATGAACAGGGTATATTTTTCCATCTTCTAAGATCTTCTATTTCTTTCTTTAGGGTTCTGTAGTTTTCATTGTATAAGTCTTTCACCTCTTTTGTTAGGTTGATTCCCAAGTATTTTATTTTTTTTGAGGATATTGTGAATGGGGTGGTTGTCCTCATTTCCATTTCAGAGGATTTGTCGCTGATATACAGGAATGCCTTTGATTTATGCGTGTTGATTTTGTAGCCTGCCACTTTGCTGAATTCATTTATTAGCTCTAATAGTTTCTTTGTAGACCCTTTTGGGTCTGCTAGGTATAGAATCATGTCATCTGCAAATAGTGATAATTTGAGTTCTTCTTTTCCTATTTTTATGCCTTTAATTTCTTTCGTCTGTCTAATTGCTCTGGCCAGTGATTCGAGAACTATGTTGAACAGAAGTGGTGAGAGAGGGCATCCCTGTCTTGTTCCAGATTTTAGAGGGAATGCCTTCAGTTTTTCTCCATTCAGAATGATGCTAGCCTGAGGCTTAGCATAGATTGCTTTTACAATATTGAGGTATGTTCCTGTTATCCCTAGTTTTTCTAGAGTTTTGAACATAAAGGGATGCTGTACTTTGTCGAATGCTTTTTCCGCATCTATCGAGATGATCATATGGTTCTTATTTTTAAGCCTATTGATGTGGTGAATAACATTTATTGATTTCCGTATATTGAACCAACCTTGCATCCCAGGGATAAATCCTACATGATCATGGTGCACAATTTTTTTGATATGTTTTTGTATCCGGTTCGCCAGAAGTTTATTGAGGATTTTTGCATCTAGGTTCATTAGAGATATTGGTCTGTAGTTTTCTTTCTTTGAAGTGTCTTTGTCTGGTTTAGGAATCAGGGTGATGTTGGCCTCATAGAATGAATTTGGAAGTTCTCCCTCTTTTTCTATTTCCTGAAATAGCTTGAAAAGTATTGGTATTAGTTCCTCTTTAAAGGTTTTGTAAAACTCTGCTGTATACCCATCCAGTCCTGGGCTTTTCTTAGTTGGTAGTCTTTTGATGGTATCTTCTATTTCCTCAATTGATATTGGTCTGTTTAGGTTGTCAATATCCTCCTGACTCAATCTGGGCAAATCATATGACTTAAGAAATTTATCGATGCCTTCACTATCTTCTATTTTGTTGGAGTATAAGGATTCAAAATAATTTCTGATAATCTTCTGTATTTCTGAAGTGTCTGTTGTGATATTGCCTTTTTCATCCCGTATGCTGGTAATTTGAGTTCTCTCTCTTCTTCTCTTCGTTAGTGTGGCTAAGGGTCTGTCGATTTTATTTATTTTTTCAAAGAACCAACTTTTAGTTTTGTCAATTTTTTCTATTGTTTCTTTCGTTTCGATTTCATTAATTTCAGCTCTGATTTTAATTATTTCTTGTCTTCTACTTCTTTTGCTGTTGTTTTGCTCTTCTTTTTCTAGGATTTTGAGTTGAAGTATTAGATCATTTATTTGTTGGTTTTTTCTTTTTTTAAGGAATGAACTCCAAGCAATAAATTTTCCTCGTAGAACTGCTTTCAGTGTGTCCCATAGATTCCGATATGTTGTGTCTGTGTTTTCATTTATCTCTAAGAATTTTTAAATTTCCTCCTTGATGTCTTCTATAACCCATTGATCATTTAGTAACCTATTGTTCATTCTCCAAGTGATGCATGATTTTTCCTTACTTCTTTTATCGTTAATTTTCAATTTCATTCCATTATGATCAGATAAGATGCATGGTATTATCTCTACTCCTTTATATTGTCTAAGAGTTGCCCTGTGACATAATATATGATCTATTTTTGAGAAGGATCCATGTGCTGCTGAGAAAAAAGTGTAACTGCTTGATGTTGGGTGGTATATTCTATATATGTCAATTAAGTCTAGGTTATTAATTGTGTTATTGAGCTCTATAGTTTCCTTATTCAACTTTTGTTTGGAAGATCTGTCCAGTGGTGAGAGAGGTGTGTTGAAGTCTCCCATTATTATTGTATGGTGGTCTATTAGACTCTTGAACTTGAGAAGAGTTTGTTTGATGAACATAGCTGCACCATTGTTTGGGGCATATATATTTATGATTGTTATGTCTTGTTGGTGTATGGTTCCCTTGAGAAGTATGTAGTGTCGCTCTTCATCCCTTTTGATTAACTTTGGCTTGAAATCTATTTTATTTGATATGAGTATGGACACTCCTGCTTGTTTCCGAAGTCCATATGAGTGATATGATTTTTCCCAACCTTTCACCTTCAGTCTATGTATGTTTTTTCCTATCAAATGCGTCTCCTGAAGGCAGCATATTGTTGGGTCTTGTTTTGTGATCCATTCTACTAGCCTGTGTCTCTTAATTGGTGAGTTTAAGCCATTAACATTTAGGGTTATTATTGAGATATGGGTTGTTCTTCCAGCCATATTTGTTTATTTATGTTACTAAACATGGTTTGTTTTCCTCTTTGATTATTCCCCCCCCCCTTACTGTACTACCTCCCACTGTTGGTTTTCATTGATATTTTCCATTTCCTCTTCCTGTAATATTTTGCCGAGGATGTTTTGAAGAGATGGTTTTCTAGCTGCAAATTCTTTTAACTTTTGTTTATCATGGAAGGTTTTAATTTCATCTTCCATCCTGAAGCTTAATTTCGCGGGATACACAATTCTTGGTTGGAACCCATTTTCTTTCAGTGTATGAAATATGTTATTCCAGGATCTTCTAGCTTTCAGAGTCTGTGTTGAAAGATCAGCTGTTATCCTGATTGGTTTACCCCTAAATGTAATCTGCTTCCTTTCTCTTGTAGCTTTTAAAATTCTCTCCTTATTCTGTATGTTGGGCATCTTCATTATAATGTGTCTAGGTGTGGATCTCTTATGATTTTGCACATTCGGCGTCCTATATGCTTCTAGGATTTGGGATTCTGTCTCATTCTTCAAGTCTGGGAAGTTTTCTCGTATTATTTCGTTGAATAGATTGCTCATTCCTTTGATTTGGACCTCAATACCTTCCTGTATCCCAATGACTCTTAAGTTTGGTCTCTTTATGTTATCCCATATTTCTTGAATGTTCTGCTCATGGTTTCTTAACAGCTTTGCTGAGCTGTCTATGTTCTTCTCCAGTTGAAATACTTTGTCTTCATTGTCTGATGTTCTATCTTCTAAGTGTTCTACTCTGCTGGTAGTATTCTCAATTGAGTTTTTAAGTTGGTTTATTGTTTCCTGCATTTCCAGGATTTCTGTTTGTTTGTTTTTTATAACCTCTATCTCCCTGTATAATTGATCTTTTGCTTCTTGGATTTGTTTATGTAATTCATTGTCGAAGTGGTCGAAGTGGTCTTTCATTGTCTGATTTTGCTGTCTAATGTCTTCCTTGAGACTCCAGATCATCTGAAGCATGTATATCCTGAATTCTTTATCTGACATTCCATCTGCTGCAGATATTACCTCTTCTAAAGTTGAATTGACCTGCATTGCTTGTGGTCCTTTCTTTCCTTGTCTTTTCATACTGATTGCGTTTCTTTCTGCTTGGTGAAACTGTTGTGTTATTGATTTTTCCCCCTATATATTTATATTGCTCTTGTATAGCTGCAACGTCTCCCTTGCAGGCTTTGGCAGTGGTTCTGCCCCTCCTTCAATTGAGGCAATGTGCCTACCACGCCGGGAGGCCGCTGTGCCTGTACTTTCGATGGGCCTGTTCTTTCGGTGGTCACAGGTCCGCCTACCTTGCAGGCGTGAGCAGCGGCTTTGCCCCTCCGCTGGCCGCTAGGCCTGTTCTGTCTGTCGGTTGCAGGTCTGTCTACCTAAAAGGCGCTGGTGGCGGCTCTGCCCCTCCCCCAACCCGGGTGATGTATCTGGCGGGCCACTGGGCCTGTTTTGTCGGTGGTCACGGTTCCGCCTACCTTGCATGCGCGTGGAGCAGCTGTGTCCCTCCGAGAGTTGCTGGGTCTGACCTGCCGGTGGGTGGCAAGTGCGCCTCCCTTGCAGGCGCAGGGGTGGCTCTGCCGCTCCGCGGGTCACTGGGCCTGATCTGCTGGTGATTCACAGGTCTGCCTAACTTGCAGGCGCCCAGCGGCTCTGCCCCTCCCCCAACCGGGGCGGGGCGATGTGTCTGGCCGGCCGCTGGGCCTGTTCTGTTGGTGGTCACGGTTCAGCCTACCTAGCAGGCACGTGGGGCAGCTGTGTCCCTCCGCAGGTTTTTGGGCCTGACCTGCTGGTGGGTCGCAGGTCTGCCTACCTTGTAGGCTCGGGGGGTGGCTCTGCCGCTCTGTGGATTGCTGTGCCTGTTCTGCTGGTGGGTCGCGGGTCCGCCTACCTTGCAGGCACCCGGCGGCTCTGCCCCTCCCCCAACCGGAGCTATGTGTCTGGCAGTCTACTGGGCCTGTTTTGTCGGTGGTCATGGTTCCGCCTACCTTGCACGCGCGTGGAGCAGCTGTGTCCCTCCGAGAGTTGCTGGGCCTGACCTGTCGGTGGGTGGCAAGTGCGCCTACCTTGCAGGCCCGGGGGTGGCTCTGCCGCTCCGCGGGTTGCTGGGCCTGATATGCTGGTGAGACGCAGGTCTGCCTACCTTGCAGGCGCCCGGCGGCTCTGCCCCTTCCCCAACCGGGGTGGGGCGATGTGTCTGGCCGGCCTCTAAGCCTGTTCTGTTGGTGGTCAGGGTTCTGCCTACCTAGCAGGCTCGTGGGGCAGCTGTGCCCCTCCGCAGTTTGTTGGGCCTGACCTGCCGGTGGGTGGCAAGTGCGCCTACCTTGCAGGCCCGGGGGTGGCTCTGCCGCTCCGCGGTTGCTGGGCCTGATCTGCTGGTGATTCGCAGGTCTGCCTAACTTGCAGGCGCCCGGCGGCTCTGCCCCTCCCACAACCGGGGCGGGGCGATGTGTCTGGCCGGCCGCTGGGCCTGTTCTGTTGGTGGTCACGGTTCAGCCTACCTAGCAGGCACGTGGGGCAGCTGTGCCCCTCCGCAGGTTTTTGGGCCTGACCTGCCCGTAGGTCGCAGGTCTGCCTACCTTGTAGGCTCGGGGGGTGGCTCTGCCGCTCTGTGGATTGCTGTGCCTGTTCTGCTGGTGGGTAGTGGGTCCGCCTACCTTGCAGGCGCCCGGCGGCTCTGCCCCTCCCCCAACCGGAGCGATGTGTCTGGCGGTCCACTGGGCCTGTTTTGTCGGTGTTCACAGTTCCGCCTACCTTGCACACGCGTGGAGCAGCTGTTTCATTAGTGCCTGGGCACACTCTCCTTGTTTGCCTCCCTCAGGCCCTAAGTTTGTAGAGCTTGGGGCTGAGAACCCCCAGCCAATTTGCTTACCTTCTGGTAGCCACGCCCCTGTATCTGGTGCAAGAGACCTCAGTTGTCAGCACTGGTGGGAGCGGTAGCTGGGAGTCCCGCGCCGCGCGGCTCCCGCCGGCTCCTGCGCCAGCACCGCCTCCGGGGTTTCTTGACTACTACGCCGGCAGGTTGCTGGACCTGTTCCGGGCGCGGGCTGCGGCTCTGTTCGGCCCCCGCTCTAGCCGGGGCGACGCAACACCACGCCAGCGGGTCGCTGGGCCTGTTCCGGGCTCCGGCGGTGGCTCTGCTCCGCCCCTCTGGCCTCCACAGTATTCAGCAGGACCCGGACCGAGAAACAGTTTCCGCGGGTTCTTTATCCCTGGGCCAGAGCAGTTCCGGGAGCCAGAATTCGGCCTCTCCGGACTTGGTGCATGCTCCGACAGGAGCAGGCTCCAAGAAGCAGTTTCCGCGGGTTCTATAGCCCTGGGCCAGAGCAGCTCCGGGAGCCGGAACTCCGCCACTCCGGGCTCGGTGCGTGTTCTGATAGGAGCCGGCTCCAAGAAGCAGTTTCCGCGGGTTATTTAGCACTAAGTCTGAGCAATTTGTCTGCGAGACGCAGACAATTGTCAGCCTGAAATTACCTGTTCTATAGCTGAAAGAGCTGCAATCAGTCGAAAACAAGGATGGTGACGTCAGCTCTCCAAGATGGTGGCCGCTGGCTTCCTCCGTGGTCTGACCGGTGTGGAGAACCGAACTGGACCGTTTCCTTCCCCCGTCTCCAACCCAGAATTCAGCTCCGAGCTCAGCAAATGCCTAGCTGGCAGGAGCCCGCAGAATCAGCATCGCTGTATCTCTGCGCCACCAGCCTGTCGTTTCCCAGCACGCGCCGCAGACTCCAGCCGCGGGGTGATCTGCCGAACAAGCAGCGCTCCATACGGACAGATCGCTCGCGTTTGAGCCCCTGAAGCTGATCCTCGTGCGATGAAAATCCTTCCACTAGGTTTTGGAGCACTCCAATTTTGCTGGAAATTCCTAACAAGATAGCTTTTAGCCGTTCTAACTCGTTATTTTCCCTCACAGTGACGCAGTACACGGAGTTACTGCACTCCCTTCGTGGCCATCTTGCCTCTCCTCCATGTCAAGTTCTTTTCCAATGAAGTTTCACCAGTTTTCTTTCCTGCTGGCGGTTCTGTGTACCTCTATTATCTCTAGCCACTTCATGATATAATTTTTCTTAATTCTGGTAATCAATTAGGCATCAAAGACATCTCACTGTGCATTTTCCTGATATTTCCTCAAATGTTTATTGGCTATAGGAGTTTTCTGAGAAATGGTTACTCATGTTTTCTGTCCCTTTCTATCATTTTATTTGCTTCTTTCTTATGGATTTATGGTCATCTTTGTTTTTCTTACTGATCTCTTTTTCGGGCAGGGGTTGTTGTACAGATTGAGCATTCATTATCCAAAATGCTTGGGGTCAGAAGTGTTTTGAATTTTGTATATTTTCTGATTTTGGAATATTTGCATATACATAGAGCTATCGTGTGGGTGGGACCCAAGTCTAAACACAAAATTTTTTTGTGTTTCATATACACTTTAAACACATAATCTGAAGATAATTTTATACAATACACTTAATAATTTTATGCATGACATGAAGATTCATGGTGTAGAATTCTCCACTTGGGGTATCAAATTGGTGCACAAAAGGTTTCAGATTCTGTAGCACGTTGGATTTCAGATTTTTGGATTAGGGATGCTCAACCTGTATGTATGCCACATATGTATTTTTCAATTTGCAACATATCTTTTCCTATATTTAGTGCATAAGGTCAAATTTTGCACCTTCTTATCCCTCTCTGATACCTCTTTCCCCTTATAAACCATCTCCAAAACAAAACCAACTCTAGACATAGCTTTGTGTGAATTTCTTTGATGTATCTGCAGGTTCATTTCTATGAACCTGAGTAATTATATGTTAAAACATATGCTAGGGTTCCAACGGTGAATATATATTCCTAAGGTATATCTTTGCACTTTAACAAAGGGATTCTGTTGATTGTGTGACTTGTCAATGGAAGCATATTTTGGGGCAGAGGGTGCCACAGTCCCTCAACTCCCACCTGTCTATCCCCACCACTCCATGGGCAGCCAAAGTATGTTCAGGATTCTTACATCTTATAGAGCTTGTCTGAGATACAAGTTTCCAGGAGCCCTTAATTTTTCTCCAAATAGTAAAACTCCCACTTCCCGATAGCTACAGAGATAGGTTTTGTTGTCATAATGCTTTCTCTGTGTGCTGCTTTGCAATCTGAGTTTTCACCACTCAATGGATCCATCATTGAGCAGCACATTACAGCAAACGCGTATCCGTTTGCCTCTATTATTGTCATAATCAAAAGGCGGGGCTACAGTGAAATATTTGCTTCATGCATGCATATCTGTTATCTGAAGGGCCCTTTAACCTAAATGGTGTGCTTTCTGTAATGTCTTTGGTTAATGAATGGGTCTGTAAGGGCCTCAGAGCGGTGCAATGTGGGAAGAATGCTATAATTTCTTTTTAACATGCAGGAATTCTGAATACGAGAAAATGCATGCCAAATTTTATTGCTTCTAAATCTGAATAATTGTATTTCTGGGCTGTGCATCTGGGTAGATAATAAAGCCACAAAACAATTTAATGAAACATATAAAAAATAAAATGACATTACTAAATATTATAATATGAAGAAACTATTTTTTGCATATTGTCACCTAATCTTTCAACCATATAGCAACAAATAATGCAACCATAATTGAAAGTTTTATTATCCATCTGAGTAAATTGAGCTCAAATTTACCTTGTTCTCGTTAGTTGGTGGGCAAGCCTATTGGGGTTACTGACAGGATTTCATTTTCGTGGTGGATTATCCTTTTTTTCTTTTCTATGGAATCTAAAGTGGTCAATAAATAGCCCTGCTGCTTAATCGATCCTGAACCCAGCTCTTCAGAAAGTCACACCTGGGCTGCCTTGTGGGCCCTGCTGGCAGCCAGCACCTGTCTGCTGGGTTTCAGAATCTGGTGGCACACACCATGGGTCTTCCTTGTGCGAAGTCCCCATGAATGCACTGAGAAGCCCCATATTTTTAGTCTCCATCATGTGTCATGTTTCCTGATTCTACCTGGATCCAGAGGAGAATTCTCTCTTTGGCCAGGAGAGGAATTTGATTGGATTTCTACAGTGGCAGTGGGACTGTGTCTAGGGATGCTCTGCTGAAAAGATCTCTCATTAGTTAAAGGTCCACACTGCCTGAGGTGACTTGGTGGAGGCTGTACCAGTGGAAGAGACCCACTGGCATTTTGATCTTCCCTCTGTTAGACCTGCACTGCTGAAACAGAGGCTGGTGTGTTCTCAGGCTAGGCCAAGGGGCTTGGGCAAAGCCATGCTTTCTCCTTGGGAAGAAAGTTAGCATATCTTCCTGAAGCATATGGAGGGTTTTAGGAAAAGCTCTGCTGCTTTCAATAGCAATGTTAAATTATGCTTGTTATAAAAGATTCAGCCTTTACCTGGAACTCTGGAGGGCAGATTCAGTCTACCTTGCTGTTTCTCTGATTCCAGGTACACACAGTGGGGTCTTAAGATTGCCCAGCGATGGGCTTCCCAGATGTGTGATCGAGAAGACCTCTTCACCAGACAGACTGAGGCAGCCTACTGCAAGGGGTGACCGGTCCCAGCCATCACAACCCTTCTTTCCTTCCCTGTGTCTGCATCAGGGAGAATGAGTTGGTAAGAGGACCTGCATCAGCAAGCTGCCTTTTCCCTTCCAAAGTACTCTCCCCTGAGCCAATACAGCCCTAAAATAGAGTTCAGGCTCTCTCCCAGTAGAGTTCTTTTGCTTTTTTCCAGGGGCCTTGCTCTCCTTTTATTCCATTTGGCCTCAGCCAGACCTACTCTAGTCCATCGGTGTGTTTCACTAACTCCATACTTCAACAGGAGCGGGTTGGAGATTTCCTTCTCTTTCCTCTCAAGTTGATGTGTTTATGCAAATGGACCCAGGCACTTACCTTCAAACTCTGCCTCTAGGAACAAAAGAGTAGGTTGGGGGAGGAGGCTGAGCCCCACCAGCCCCCTTGCTGATGCAGGCCACTGACTATCCCCAAAGTTCCTTCATACACTTCCCCTCTCATCCGATCTCCAGATGTTTCTGGAAGATGTGCTGTCTTCTTGTAGTTATGTAGCAAGTTTTGAAATCAGCAAGTATAAGGCCTCCAATTTTGTTCCTGTTCAACAATGCTCTGGCTATTTGGGATTTCTTGAGATTTTATATGAAATTTGAAATGGAATTTTCTATTTCTGCAAAAAGTTCTATTGAGGGTTTAAGAGGGATCCTATTAAATCTATAGACACTTGGGGTAGTATTTCACATGTTAACAATATTAAAGTTTCTGATCTATGACTATGGGATGTCTTTCCATTCATTGCAGTCTTCCTTAATTTCTTTCAGCAGTATTTTGTAGATTCCAGTGTCCAAGTCTTTTGTCTTCTTGGTTCAGTTCATAGCTAACTTTTAAAAAATTATTTTTGGTGTTTTTATAAATGGAATTGTTTTCTTTTTTTGCTTTTTGGATTGTTCTTTGTTAGTGTCTAGAAATGTGACTGATTGTTCATTGTTAGTGTATAGAAGTGTGTTGATTTTGTATTCGGCAACTTTGCTGAATTCATATATCAGCTCTCAACAGTTGCTTTTGTGGACTTCTATAGGGGTTTCTACATATAAGATCAATTTAGAAACATTTTAAACAAATATTTCTTCGACAAATTTCCTCTCATTTGTTTTGAGGGTTTATCTCTCATTCCTCTGTCTTCCTTTCAAGCATCCACTTCTGCCCTCATTGGACCTTTCTTTGTGTTTGGTCAATTACTTCTCTGATTAATCAATTGCAACATCTCCATTGTTTTCCTGGTATTCTCACAGCAATGTCCCAATTCTTTAGTGGGACTTGAATGATCCTTCAGGATCTGGCCCTTGGCTCTAGAAACTTTAGCCCAAATATTTCAGCCTCTGAACATTCTCTGCTTGCCTTAGGACCCTCTGCCTGAATGTACCCTGTTTTTTTACACAGCTCTGTCAGGGTCACTGTGTACAAAAGCATTTTTGCCCTGGTATGATTCGGTTAGGTGAACTCTGTGAGGCCCTGATGTTACCCTATGAAACTTCCATGCAACATTTTTTTGTTTGTTTCTTTTCTTTTTGTCTCCCCAGCTAGACTGTGGTCCTTGTGTACAGGGAAATGTGACTTATTCCTTAATGTATCTTCAATGCCCACCATAGTTATAAGCACAGAGAAGGTGCTCAGGAACCACACACAATATGTAGCTTTACATAGGATGGGCTAGAAATCAGGGGAGCTTGGGAGTGGGGCCCATCTCTCTCGCTGATCTGTTAAAATAAGGGTTAATTATAGCTGCTTCATCCAACCTGCACAATCAAACCAAATGACATGAAAATAATATTTATTGAGGATGGACTACACTTCCTCCTGTGGATATCCCTTGATAAGACAAGGAGCAGCATTGTCCTGCAAATGGATTAAGGTGAAACAACCTGAGGAAGAATGCAAAGTACTAAATCACGCTGGGATTAGTTACAATATATAGCATTCAGAGAATATAATAGATGGCAGGGTGGGGTGGGGGGCATGGAGTGAGGATTAAGAGAATGAATGAAGGTGAAAGGGTTTATCTGTACAAGGGAAGGGTGCCAGAACTCAATGCTGTGGCATGTGGTAACTCCAGCTAAGCTGCAAAGTGCTTGGGGATAGTACGCTAGTCTCAGAAGAGACAGGCTCTCTGCTCTGTGCTCCAGTGTCTTCTCAAGGAGGGAACTTTTTGGAGAGATCAGACAGCTCTTTTTCATCAGCCCAAATATTTCAGCCTCTCAGATATCAAATGACTTTAGAATCAGAACCCCTGGAAGGAAAAGGATGCTTCCATGTGATTTATTTAGCTGCCATTACTGGCTAGGCACAGTGCTGGCCCTTTGAATGTCTCTCATTGTTTCCCCCAGACACCAAAAGGTACCAGCCCATTTAATGGACTATCCCATTCCCAGGGATGTACTTCTGGAAAGAGTTACATTGATTGCATAAAACATCATAAGGATAGTTAGGGACTTAACAACCAGTTTGAAGCTAAAGGCAACTTTCTAAAAATGTTTTTTGAAACTGGAGAAAATTGTTAAAATTATTTTGAAGTCATGTATCTCCTCATCATTAATATTTTAAAAATCAGGTAGAAAGTCTCTTTGGCTCCCCTGCTGTGTATGCCAAGCTCTGTTCAGTGCTTTTCAGAGGAAGAAGGTGTGAGTCATGCTATGGCTTAGTTTTACTGATCTAGTGGTGGTTATATATTCCCACAAGATTTTAAGCTCTGAGATTGTTTTTGACGGTTTGGTGCATGGCTTTCTCCCTAGGGCCAAAAAGAGTGCTCCATATATAGTAGATACTCAATAAAGATTTGATGAATGAATCAAACAATAAATAAAATTTCATTCACAAGAGGCAATTAAAAATGGCAAAAATAACATGTGATCCAGCTCCAGGGTACGTGGCTTGGAACTTAAGATCCAAGGTGTCCAAAAAGAAAATGACAGATACTGACTGCCATTATTGGAAAATGTAAGGGGCCATTATTTATTTGCTTTTTTACTATAGTTTGAGTGGCCTCAAAATTGACATGTAGAAATAAATCCTATCTCCAATGTGATGGAAAGCAGGACCTCTTGGGAGTTGAAGGGATTAGTGTCCCTCCTACCTTATGAATGCGCAGTAAGAAGACACCCATTTATGATTCAGGAAATGAGCCCTTCTCAGACAAAGAATCTGCTGGCACCTTGATCTTGGACTTCCCAGCCTCCAGAACTGGGAGAAATAAATATTTGTTGTTTATAAGACTCTGTAAGATGCTCTTTCCAAAGATGGACCTAGAGTCAATTAAGGATGGACTAGTGGCTAGGAGTGGAAAGGACCAGCTCAGTTTGGGAGAGGCCTGGACTTCCCCAGTGTGCGGGAGTAAAGATGAACAAATAAAGGTTTCAGGAAGGAAGGGATTTTTTCCAAGATGTACCACTCAGGAGTAAGTGGATTTAAACCAGTAGCTCCAGCTCCAGAGCTCCATGTTTCTTTGCTATAAACAGATGGACCAGAAGTGGGGGCTCAGGGAGCTGTTCCAATGGTAGAGAGGAGTCTTGTGGGGTGGTGGAAATCTTTACTCTGATACCCTCTCACTTACACATATTTCTTGTCTATGGCAATCATCTTACTGCTCCTTTTTCAACACTCAGAAAATGGGGGGTGATATTTACTTAGTCATTTCTAAGTAGATGAGCATCATTGAGAGAGCCACTTTGGAATTCCTAGGTAAGAGTGGTGCACAAAGACAGAGCATTTTTGTGCCAGCAAGTGGTGAGAAATAAGGAGCATCTCAAAGAATATTATCATACAACTTGATTTTTGCATACAGAATTCAGACAAACTGCTTTTGCAGACTTAAATAATCCCAGGATGAAAGGTACTGTATAAATGCAAAGTATTATTATTATTATTATCCAGTGGTAGAAAAGAAGGGCATTTCAAAGAATGTTTCAGTACAATACAATTTTATTTTGCACAGAGAGTTCAAGGGAGAAAGCTTTATTTTATAGACTTAAATAATATCGTTATGGAGCTACAGTAAAATAAATAATACAGATATGGTGTTAAAATAAATAATACAGTTAGGAGGCTTAAATAAATAATGCTAGAGAGAGAAGCGAAATTAAGAGTCCTGGGAGAAGGCAGGGGGAGATGCAATTTTGAATTATAAGTGTTAGAGAATTGAGGTCCAAAGAGTCCTAAAATATTCAAGATGCATGTACACTGACCAAAAAAAGAAATAAAAGGGGGGTGGTGGTGCACAAGGCAGTTCACAATTAGAGAGTTGATCTGATAATTTTTTTTTTAACTTTTTAGTGGCACACTTTCTCCATGATTTCAATGACTTCTAAGGCAGTATTGAAAATTTTAGCTGAAAACTTAAAAATAACGGAATTCCCAATATTTTAGTATTTGCACAAAACAATGTCTCTTTCCTCCTTGGCCCCTTATTCCTTAGTCTGTCACTGTTTCTTTGCCCAGTTATAGAACAAATGACCTCTTTTACTATAAACACAGAGGAACTTCCTTCAAAGGTCTATCCTACTGACCTCGTTAGTAGACATGAACTCCATTTGAATATTCTGGTTCTGATTTTTTTTTTTCCAGAATCTGGATTCTCATAATAGGGGCAGGGCTGAAACACTCCAGGAAGAACAAACAAATCTTTTCTTCAGCCTTAAACGTGAGCAGGGTGCCTGTTTAGACTTGGGAGTCTGAAGATAAAAATGAGCTGGGTGCTCCCAGGAGGGAGCAGGCAAAGGGGCCGCCATTTGCTCAACTGCTGTGAACTTGGATTGAGGACCACAGGACTCAAGCTCTTGTGGTTGGGAGAGAAAAGGGAAGAATGGAGCCAGATGAGGCTTCATCCCCCACAAGACTAAGTTGGTGTTCTTAATCCTCCAGGATGTGGGAGAAGGGACTAGGCAATGAGGTGAGAAGACAGGAAATGTTTGGCCCCTTGTTGGATGACAGAGAGATGTGTAAGGCCATCCTCTTGATGTTTGGGGCAACTCTGTCTGTCCTGCAGCATGAAGGGCTTTCCTGTCTTCCTCTAATGTAGTCTAGAGCTGCAGTTAAGCAGCTAAGGTGCAATGTTCAGAATTTTAGCATAAGTTAGAGGTCCTTGCGTGTTTCCCCCTCAGACCAAAGGCTGGAAAAGTGGACACAACCACTTGCTTGAGGGACTTTTTAAGTTCTTTGAACAATGGAGAGAAAACTTTTGTATGGAAGTCTCAATATCCTGCTAGAAACTCTCCCCAGGGATTTCCTTCTTAATTCAGACGGATTTGATAAATGCCAAGGTGCTACGGTGCTTGCAAAGAACAGCAGAAGGGAAAACCTCATTTTTCCAAAGATGAAATGGCGTCCCTTCTTAGGGTTACAGATCAAGGTTATCTGTGGATTTCAAGCAACTGCAGATGTCCTCACTCACTGGTGCTTGTGATCATGCTGGAAAGATTTCGTATGAATTGCTCAGGGTAGCAGGCATAAATTTATTTAGGAAAAAGGAAAAGGGGACACTTTCAAGGGAGAGAGTAAGTCCTCTTAGAAAGTAGAAAGATGGCATGCTCTTCCTGTCTTCCAGTTTTATTGGGGGTTCCAGGGAAGTTTCCAGAGAGTTCTGAAGCTCCACAGCTGCTTGACTTCTGTCTGAAAGCAGGACCACATCAGAATTTCAAGTCCCCACTGTACATGGTCTTAACCCATGGAGGGGAGATTTTAGTATTAAAAGACATGCTAAAGATCCAACGCAACTCTAGGTCACTTTGACTCATGCTGACTGCATCTTATTGGAACTTGTTCTTACAGATTTTATGGTTGCAGGCCGGTGGGGTGGGGGTGGGGGTCTTTGTTTTTAATTATCCTGTCTCCTTGAGTCCATAATCTGGTATGTGTAAAGGTCACAGAAATTACCCCCACCCACTTCAGAGTAGCTTGTTTTCTTCTTATTTGCCAGGGTAGCAGCTTTGGGGCCTGCATTTCACCTAAAGTTAACAGGCTATTGGATGAGGAATGTAGCATATCCTATTGGCTTAAGCCAGGCAGGGTCACAGGTAAATTGTTTTTTAAAAGAAAGCATGTAGGGGTCAACACAGAAGGCCCAGTTTATAGAATTATCCCCTTAACCTCATGTTCCCACTGTTCATGTCTGTCTGTTACCTATTACTAGCAGTAGCACTGTCCTTTATCAGTCTGTGAACGCCTAACTTGAGGTCGTAGACTCTTTGAGCCTGACCTTGGTCCACTGCAGCTCCTAGAGCATGTTTAGATTAACAAGCTCACTTTCTCACCCACCACGTGTCTCTCTTCTTTTCAGGAGACTGTTTTACTGGATGGGTCTTATTCAGGAACTAGATCATGAACTCCTTCCTTCTCTCTCCTCTGGACCATCCAGCTCTGATCTAGGCACGTGACAGTTGTTGAGTGGAGAATTATGAGTCTGAAGAGAGGCAGGAAGCTGTGGCTAGGCAGGGAATCCAAATTCCTGGATTATAGGAGCCCCACCCCAGGCCTGTTATCCAACGGAAGCTGGGACTCCCTCTGAAGCTCCACCATGATACTTGAAGTTAGGTGTCTTTTTGGACAATCCCATAGAGAGGGGGTCCCGACAAACCCCAGGGGCATTGTTTCACCAGAGCCAGGGCATGATAGGCTCAAGTTCAACGTGCTCTTATGGAACTTAGAGGGGAAAGAAAAAAAAAATACAACAAACAAAATAGAAAGGCAGGGAAAATATAAATAAAAAAGAGTGCAAAGTTTTATTGTCAACTGCTGCTGTCACCTCCTGGAACTACAGTCGTATCTAAGAAATATGTGACATACTAATAGGAAGTAATTTACCCAAGGATGTTTTTGTGCCTTGAATTGCCTTCCCTGCTCGGCGGTGGGAACTTCGTGAGTGTATATGCATGAGAGCCTGCGCGGTGCTTCAGAAACTTCCCAATTTGTGCACAATGTGACTTTTATAAGGCCATTAAACTCATCCCGGGAAAAGTGCTCTGGAAAACAATGATACATGGGACCTCAAGAAGCCCGTGAAGCCAGACACAAATGACAAAATGATGACCACAAGCTCTTGGCTAAAGTGACTCTGAGGGCCGTAGCTCCTCCAGGCACCCACCTCTCCTACTGTGGCTTCTTCTTTTTCCCTTCCCTCTGCCCTTTGTGATTCTGCAGGAGCTGCGTGGACCTTCATTTGTACCGTTTTTGGTCCGAAAGGCACTGAGGTTGTTTTTCCTTTTTAGACTGTGGTTGGGTGGGCACTCTGGGAGCTGAGTTTGGGACCCACGCTTGTGGGATGGCCCCAGGGCTAAGCTCAGCCTGGAAACAACTGCAGAGCTGCAGTGTTCCCAGGACACTGATAATGAAACTCCACAGATGCTTCAATGAGGCCTCTCCCCTGTCAAGTTCACAGACAGGGGAATCCAGGTATTCCCGCAGGCTTAGGGCCTAGGCTATGGGGGAAGAAGGGCCAGGGAGGCAAGGAAGCAAATGGGAGAAAGATGAGGGGTGGGTGGAGAGAGTATAAGGAATAAAGTAATGGAGAATGAGGAAGAGGACAGAAACAGAGAAAGGCTGTGGATGTGGGGAGAGAGTGGAGAGAGAGAGAGAGGAAACAGATAATGGCCGGTGGGCTTCAGTGGAGGCAGAAGAAGCAGGACAGAGAGAAGAGAGGAGAGAGGGGAAGGATCAGGAGAGCGTCTTAGTTATCTCTTTCCCCTCAACGGTCTCTATGTGCCTGTTCTGTAAACACAGGCAGGACCATGATTAGACTATAAAAGCCGGGAAATCACAATGGGAGGGCTGGGGAGAGAGGCAGCCATGTTGAGTGTGTTCTTTCACAGCTTTCAATACCCCCTTCCTCCCAGCATCAGTGTTGGGAGGCCCACTGCACCCCAGCCTCATCCTAACATGCATCCCCACCTCAGGTAGGGACCTTGCAGTCTGTAGCAGGCTGAGCGAACTGGTGAAACCTTCTCCTTGCTGATCCAGGCAGCAGTAAGGCCTGAGCTTGCCTCCTGCTTGGTTGGGGGATTAGCTGAAATAAGAAGCCACCATTCAGAGTGGTGGCAGCACCTGGGTGTGGGTGGGGATGCCTCTCCAGTCTCATCACATGAGCTGGGTGTGGAAATGCCAGGGAGGGTACCCAAAGGTGTCCACAGGGCCTATACTGGCAGGGACAGGAGAAGAGAAGGAAGCAGGGAGCCTTTAATTTGTACTCTGGCCTGTATAGCTCTCCCTATGTCCTAGCTTGGGAAAAAAGAAATGAGCCCTTTATCAATTTTTAATAAATTGAAATGACAAATAATCCATTTAATAAATTATTAACTGAGAAAATTACTGAAAACTGAAATATCAAACAATCGTGAGCAAATGCTCGAAGCTGCGTGTTTATTAATAATGCGTCCTGCTGCGGGACAGTGCTGAGATGGTGGATCTGGCATAGCCTCTGGCTGACCCCATGGAGGCCAAAGTGTCGGGGACCTCAAACTGGGGCACTGCAGGGTTGCACTTGGGTACAGATGTGGGGTTCAAGGCAGTTGGAACCCGCGGCTGGACAGCTCATTGAGAGCTCTTGGGTAGGAGACTTAACTGGATATGGCACCTTGACAGGCACCAGAATGAAGTCTCCAGATTACTCTCTCATAGTAGTGGAAGGGTCCACAAACAATCCTGACCCCTTGAGTTTAGTTCTTTAAATTAATATCTATGTGCCCCCAATAAGTTAATGAAACTTTGGGTGTACAGATGGTCCTTAACTTATGATGGAGCTCGTCCCAATAAACCCATCAAAAGTTAGAAATAATATAAGTCAACTATGCACTTGATATTGTAATACAAAAATGCATTTAATACTCAGCATTCTTTCTTGGCAATACAGTGCACTGTAGACAGCATAGATTGTCATTCCCAAAGGCTGGGTTGTATTTACGTAAGGGGACCGTTTCAATTCCAGTCATCGGATTATCCTGTTGATTATTACCCCCATTTTACAGATAAAGGAAGTAGGACATGCAAAGTCCTGCTGTGTGGGCTGTTTTCTCTAGTGCTCCCACAGTTGCCTGTGAGTTGTGGATCACTGCCATCACCCAGCATTGCAAGATGATTGGACCCACATCGCTAGCTAGGAAAAGATCAAAATTCCCTATTTGAAATATAGTTTCTACTGAATGCATACTGTTGTCGCATTTTCATGAAGTAGAAACATGGCAACCTTTGTTAGTTGAGGAATATGTGGGTACAGGGGGGATACCCACATGGCCTGCTGTCCATAGCCAAACACACAGGCTACAGTAGGAGGCCTAGATATCTATCTGGTGAGGGGAAAGGCCCATGGAAGGTGCTGGCTGGGGGAGGACAAGCTCTGTATGGGGAGGGTTCAGATTTCTTTGACACTGTTGCAAAGCCCAGTGGCTCCAGATCATCCATCAGGCCAGTCCCAAGTGACTGCATCTCTGTAGAACTTCCCCTTTGCTTTTGCATGTGGTTACCCAAACCTGTCCAGAATGACTGAGGGGATCAGGGAGTGGCTGAGGAGGCCACACATCAGGTGTCCGGGCAGGGTTATCTCTGCACTGTCCCTTGCCTGTGGGAAGAAACAAACCGCATGATCACCCCTAAAGTGATTGCTTTCTCTAGATGCACAACCCAGCTATAATGCCTCTGCTCTTCCCCGGCTGTGGCAGCCTAGAAATGCATCTTTTCCACTCTAGCCCTGCTCTGGGGTTTGGGGCTGTCAGGTCAGCTGACCTACCGCTGTCCTAGTTCTTTTATCTGTAAAATGGGGATAATAATAAACAGGATAATTTGATGACTGGGATTGAAACGGTCCCATTATATAAATACAATACAGCAGTTTGGGATGACAGGCTGTAGGCTCGAAGTCAGTGCTGCAATGGGTATTTTTAGGAAGGAGGGAAAGGGGGAGGGATGGGTGGTTTATAAATGTTTGTTGCATTAAAAAATGTGCTAGTTTGAATTGTGCAGAACAGAGTATCATTTGTTTCTAGAAAAATTCACTGCTGTGGAAATGAATTAGTTTACATTGAATGTGTGATGGTTCAGAGAAAGGGATATTAACCCAATTTGCATTTCTTTGAACTGAAATAAATTATTGCCGTGTTTGCATTAGTTGGGTCAACTGGATGTGATTGGACAGACCCCCTGTGGGCAAGGCTGGCCTTGGACTGGGAGGTTTGCAATAGGGTCGATGTGTGCACATTAGCCATCACCTTCCAAACCAGGGCTTATTAACCTTTTGGGGGACTGTGGATCCCTTCTGGGATCTGATGAAAGCAGTGTGCCCACCACTCTGTGCCCACAATTGTACATGGTTCTCAGCACAATCTGTTCCAGTCTATCTTGGACCAGGGGCAAAAGGTCCACCCCAAAGAAGGCATGTTCACTGTCTTCATATCTAATGGCCAGATCATAGCACAAACTGCTCAGAGCCCAATTAGGGAGGCCTCACCCATCTGTGGAAACCACGAAGCACTCTGGTTGTGAATAGGAGGATGGCCAAAGACAAGTTCACGTACATGCTACAAGCTGTGTGCTATGGAGAGTTTGAACTAACATAAGATACAATCCCAGATACAAGAAAGAACTGGCTATCAATCCCCAGAGTTGAATTGGTGGACCTGGATGGCCTGCCAAGGTCCTTTCCTCCCTCACTTCTCCATGCCTGTGCCTGCTGCAATCACATGCTGAGCTGAACAAATAGTTCTTCCTGAGGGCAAGGGGGTGCCAGTGTCTAGGTTGCTGCAAGCCTGGCCCTGGTCCTGCCCGGCATTTCCCAGTGATGTAGGCAAGAGCAGATGCCATGTAGGCAGCAAGGTCAGTGGTGACACAAGCCCTTTAGTGTCTGACAAACAGGGTTTTGACAGTGGTGTGCAATTTGTAAACTCTGACAGCACTGTGTGGACAGCAGGTGACTATTGTATGTAGGCAACCAATGTAATGGTACATCCAGAAGAAATAAAGCTATAAGCATTCAGAGACATGTGCCTGGACTTCGCTATCAGCATTTTGGACCCAAACAGTTTAAGCTCCCCAAGTCTCTAGTAGGGGAAAGAGAGAAAAAAGCACAGGATGGGAAATATCATCTCACCTCTCTCTATATAGAGCTAATTAGCAACCAGAGAACCTTACTTAACAAGTTCTCCATTAGAACTCATTTTTACTGGAAAGAGGCAACCACAGAAAAACAAGATGTGAAGCAGGGACTTAATTTAAAAATTAACTTCAGGAAAAGTCTCTTTTGTATAATGTCCCTGCTTAAAACCTATCAATAGTGCTTTAGAGATTTCAGGATTAATCCCAGTTCTCTTAAGCCAATATACCACTCACTGTGCTCTACCTGACCAGTGACATTGAGTGTTTTGCATTTCTCAGATGTGTCTGGTCTCTAATTCCAAACCCTTGCATCTGTTGCTCTGTCCACTGGGCAATCCTCCTCCCTTCGTAACTGATGTCATGCCCTCTGGGCATTTTCTCAGGCCCTACACAGGGCTCTGGCCTTTGAGTTATCACTTATTACACTATATTGTCAATAGCATGCTGGTGGTGACCTGCCAGCCCATGTCAGAACACAGCCTGATTTACCCTTGTGTCCTGTGGCTGTGTCTGCCCATATGGGAAGAGCTTGGGAAAGGCGTCTCAAATGCATGTGTCCATAGAGCAAAGACTCAGTGAAGAAAATGGGCTCGGTCTCATGTCTACATCCCACCCAATGCATTCATTACTTCTGTTAACTATAAAGGGGAGATCACACCATCCACCTGGTGGTTTTCAGGAGGAGGAGGAAATGAGAAAATACATGTGAAATGCAGTGCCTGGCACCCAGAAAGTGCTCTTGGAGTGTTAGCTATTGTTATTCTGGACAAAGAAGTTGAGAGTGATAGAGCCCAGTACTGTCCCAGAAATAAGAAATGACTTCCCTCGATGCTTAGAATCACCATTAGAAGCTAGTTGGAATACTTCCAGAAGCAGCCTTCAGGAGAGAGGTGGGCCAGCTGGAGAAGGGGAAAATCAGAGCTGTGACCAGGAATTGCATTTTTTTGGGGACTATTAGGACCCTATCTGGCCTGACAGTGTTGTCTAGATGGATTCAGAGAGTGGCAGAGATGGAGAAAACTCCTCGGGGAGCCCCTGCCTGTCTCTGGCTAGGCCTTACTTAAGTCAGGGGAAGGAATCCATGCTGGGTAAATGAGGTAATGAATGTGCAAGTGCTTTGTAAACTGCAAAGTACTATACAAATGTGTAGCATTATTGCACTCATCTATTTCTCTTCTTTGTGCTCCCAGGGTTTTTTAAAATAAGAGCTCCTCAGGAAAGTTCTAGCCCGACTTTAAATTCACTAAAGTGAAGGGTGTGTGCAGTGTGGTAGGTTGGGAGTCCTCTGTATCTTGAGCATAACAGAGGTCCTGGCTAGGAGAGCAAGACTTGCTGGCAACAGGAACTGGGGAGAAAAGGCTGAATGCCATCAGTGATGAATTCCTTCTGATCTGGGGCATTTCCCAGCTTTAGGGGCCTTCCTGGCACTGTGCAAATCATTGTTGAGAGATAGCATGGTCTGTGCAGAGAAGGATGAACAAACCTAAGGTCCATGTGGCTGGGAACAGGTGTGGCATGTGAAATGGCCCTAATCCCTGAGTCTCTACTTGCAACCTAATACCCAGGTTGGCTCAGGCCAATGCAAACCATTTTCAGCTGCTTTGTGCAAGGAACAAGAACTGGACTGAGAAGAAGAGAAGGTTCCTGACCCCCTAATATCTGTGATTATCTCAGCAGCACAAATTCACTAGGCTGATTTTCTTCTGTCTATACCCAGTGTGCTCCTGGGCCTCCTTCCCCATCTCATGGCCATGGTAACCAGTCAAACATGCGGGCTTGTGGAGCTCTGCAGCCCAACTCCAGCAAGGTCCAGCCAGCCCAGCAGAGGAGCCAAGGCACCAGATCCATTTCTTTAATTTACAGTTCAACTCACCTTGCTCATTCGTATATTTTGCTGGGGCAGAGTAGCCTCACCTAGTCACATGAAATCAGCCTTTTATATCCCACTAGGGTATAAAAATGAAGCATTGGAAAATTGAATGGATTAATCATCAGGATAATGTCTAGGATATTTTTTTGTGAGAGTTATGTCTTCTTAACTCCTAGAAACCGTCCATACTAACAGGCTTCTCAATCACTTACCCACGAACTGTTGATTGCTCTTAAGCAATGATGATTAAGCAGGAAGCTAGGACCATGTTGTTCTATTTGTATGATACTTAGCACTTAGCTCAGTTTCTGAAGCCTAGCACAGGGTTCAATATGTCTGATTGATGAGTGAATAAGTGAGAGAATGAGTGGACCATCCCATACAAATTTTCAAGCTCTTGGAGAGAGAGGGCTAAGGCAGACTCATTGCCCTATTGTCATCTGATTTTCACATGATTGATCATATCCCATCATTTCCCCCAAACAAATGGGTGTTACTTGGAAAGACTGTAGAGGAAACAACTACCACATTTTTGGTGGTTGAAAAATTATGTAAACCAAAGATGGGTGGAGAATTAACATGACATCCGCAGTAGACAGTGAGCACTCTAGTTTGATTATATTTTCATTAAACTAGAAGGGCCAGATGTTCAGCTCTCCCTATTTGGGTGACTTGTTTTGTCCAAGACTTATTGAATTTTCAAAAAGAAAAATTCATTTATTCATTTTTCCTCTTTCACCTCCCTCAAAGAACATTTACAAACTATAATTAGAATTGAAGCAGGAGGAGACCTAAGTCATTGTCTGGTTCTGCTGATCTCAAACTTTAGAACATAACAAAATCATTGGGGAAACTTCAGGAACCATGCTGTCCACATGCAGAACCCAGGGTGGAGAGTTGACGAAGCTCCACGGGTGACATTGATACTCTGAGAATGACTAGCACAGTCCGAAATTCCACCCAATCCACTGAGTGCTTCAACAAGGAAAGGATTACATATTTATACAGCACTTCTTAGTTCCTGGGGTTTCATAAGGTGTGTCCCCAAGGTCAGCTTCCATATCCCACCTGACTTCTTCAGGGTAGAGGGCAGAGGGACATGTATGCCACCCACAAAGGGATGTTTAGCTTGTTTACACTGAAGAGAGAATGGGCACAGGCCAAGTGGGTTCTGATGGAGGTAGGAAGAGAGGTAGAGCATAGGAACCTGGCCAGAGAGGCTGCCCAGAATAGAGATGTGTAAATTCCCTGAGAGTGTTGGAAAGGATGCGTTCCTGGCTTAATCTGTTCATTTGCTCATTTACTTTTCAGTCATCTGTCCATTGTGCGGTGAGTGCCTCTATATGCTAGGTGCTGCAGGCACCACGGTGCTTAGGATACCTACTCTTCACCTCATGGAACTGGGGTGGGGAGATGCAGATAATAATCAAGTCAACCAGGAAGCAATATTTATACACATGGTAGGAAGTGTTGTGGGAGAAATGAATAGGTTACAGCTGCGACAGAGAGTGACAGTCATGGGAGAAAACCTGAAGCTATATCTCTGTGTAAATTACATTTTAGCCGAATGCTTTATGAATGAGTCATCTGAGTTCTGTTCCAGAGCATGTGGTCCACAAGTTGGGGGGTTCCAAATCTTGCCTTGTCCTTCTCTCCCAATTCCAGCCACCCTGGCCTCTCGACAGCCCTTAGTAGGTCACCTCAGATCCTTCTTTCTTTTAAATTTTCCTTATTATAGTCAAGACTTCAATTAACTTTTCCCTGTAGAATGACTGTATTAGGCAAAAGTTTGTGTGGGATCCAATAAAACGTCAGATGATATTGAGCATATGTCAGGCAAAGCCTGCAGCCCAATAAGTTATTATGTGTAAATGTTACAACTTTATTTTGAGGAGAATACATGTGTACTATCAAGCTGTTTTATGGATATGCAGCGTGATTGATTACAGCATGCGGATCTGTCGCAACAAGATAAACTCAGATAGAATAATCTGTGGATATTTAGGCCTCGGCAATTTGTTATCCAAAGATGACTCCAGAAATGATAATTCCTCCCATTTCAGCGATTTCTCTCTTCCCCTCCACAATAAAAACCACTTCCCAAAATGCCGATGTCCGATGCCAGGGGTCCTCTTCTCACTTGGGTCTTTTTCCAGTAGCTCAACAGTCAGCAATGGAAAGTTGTGTTTGCCATCAAAGCAGCACCAGCTGGTAATTGGCCCACAGTGGGCAGGTATTTGGGGTTGAGATCTGGGATTGTTGCCTTAGAAAAGTCTCTGCTTTAACCTAGCAAATGAGTGAACATGAAAAAAAATCACCACAATTTGTTTAGCACATAAAATAGTTTGGGTAAAAATGGATTACATCAAGTCGCAGACTATTTTGCAGATCAGCCTCAAGCAACTTGTTGCTAAAAAATGACTGGATGGAATTCATCAGCAACTTTTCAAAGAGCCATTTGTCTGTGAAACAAAAAGTTGCTGGAGTGAATTAAAGCAAGCTCAGGTCCCCTCCTTTTCCTTGAAGCCATGATGATTACCTTGGGATACAGTGATTTTCTCTGGAATCCTCTCAGAGTCTGTTCTTTTGATGAGTCACTGGTGTCCATCCTTGGATTTTTTTCCCTGAATTATGACTTCTCTTTGATTGTTAACATCACTTATCATGTGTACGGAGAGGAGCCATGGCCCAGAGCAAGGGAAGGGAGGAACTGGAGGGCAAGGCTCTGCATTAGTGTCTTGGCTCTGCCTCCTATTGGTTCTGGGACTTGCTTGGAGCCACAGTTCCATCATCTGAAGCAGATACAATGGCGCCTGTTCCATTCACCTTGCAGGGTTATTGTAAGATGCAAATAAAGCACTTTATAAACCTTGCAGTCCTCTTTATGAAGACACTAAGACCACTTCTCCTGCTTTGGGTGCAGATATGGTCACCTCTGTTTTATTTCCCTGATCCATCACTGGAGTCATCAACTGCTCTTATTATCAGAAAGTGCAGTTCTTCATTTTACTTCCTCCTTGCACATTCTCCTCAAAGCAGGGAGGAAACTGACAGATCCATTAACCCTGGCACTGCTCCTTGGAGGGTAGTGTCTGCTGTATTCTGGTCTGTAAGGCTGTGTTGTCTCTGGGTCTCTGCCTGGAGCCCTGATGAAGACCTTAAGTGTCCAGACATACATTCCTGGGTTTTCCTAAGCTGTGCCTCATTCCCACACTCTCATATGCTCCCCCAAGGCACTTCTCCAGAATGACTTGCTTCTTCTAGCTTCCACCATGTTTCATGCCAACCTTCTTGGGCCCTAGGACTGATCTCAGGTAATCAGTTCATATTCCCTCTTTCTTCTTGGGAGATCATTTTTTTTTGGGGGGGGGTCTTCCCAAAAGACAGTCATTCTGTCTTGCTATGACTTGGCAGGTTTACATCTTGAATAAGAACAAGGACTCTAGATATTACTCTTCAGTTCATATTCCAGCTTCACCTCTTCCTCTTAGGGTGACCTTTGGAGAATGATTTATCATCTCTGTACCTTGGTTTGCCCATCTGGAAAATGGAAATTAAAAAAATTTCTCATCTCACAGGGTTGTGTGGTGAGTTGTTGTGAAAATCAAATGAGATACTAAAATGTAAAGATTCTCTTAGAAGAGTATCTGGCACAGATTGAGCACTATAGATGTTACTAGCTGCTATCTATCTACTTTCATTAAATGACTGATCATGGTCACTGTGAGGTACATGAATGGGTTTCCTTATTCCGAGGCTTATGCTGTAGGGATTCAAGTTGTTTCTCTCCCAAAGGGATCCTAGACTCTTAACATAACTAACAGACCTTGGTTCTACCCTTTGCCTTCAGTGCCTCTCATCAAGAGTTAGACCTGCTAAATTAAAGATAGAAAAAGGGGGAAGTTGTATCAGTTGGCTTTTGCTGCATAACAAATTACAACATAATACTATGAATGACAATAATTTATTTAGTTCGCTTAAAGATGACAACTATTTATTTAGTTCATGATTATGTGGTTATACTGAGCAATTTTTTCTTCTGGACTGCTTCAGCTGGTCACTGTTAGGTTTTCTAAGGTGTCTGGTTAGCTGTTGAACTGGCTAATGCCTTGAGAATCCTAGGATGGCTTCACTCACATGTGTGGAAGTTAGAAGGCTATTGGCCAGAAATTGGCTGACTGTTGATTGGGATGCCTGGGGCACTCTTAATTTCTAGTAAGATAGCTTGGGTTTATTCACAGTGTTCTTGCAGAATTTCAAAGGTGGCAAGAAAAAAATGGGAAAGATCTTTCTGAACAAGGAAAATTAAGGCTGAATGTTGAAGGAGTTATTCCTGTTTGGCGGTGGAAGGAAATTGAATGCAAGGGTACAAATGGAAGTTACAGAAAAAGATCATCTTGTCCTGCTCCTAAGGGAGGCCTGGAGAATCTCTAAGTTGCACTCACACTCAATGGAAGTGTTGGGACCCAGACAAGAGTAACTTGTCTTGACTTCCACAGGAATTAAATCATGAAATAATCACACCTCAGTTAAGGCCACATTAGAATGTCTACATATTTCACCATGTTTCTTCTTCATGTCTCTGATTCTACCTTCTATATGAGGAGCTCTACATTCCCCTTCACCTCTGGCTCCCATCTATCTACAAATGTAAAGATCAGGATCAGCTGGAAAATGGCCCAAACCAATGTCTCTGTTCATGGGCCAATGTGTTTTCTATATACCTGTGTAGCCAATAAGGTATCTCCATGAAACTGGCCATGCTGTGAGACCAACCTCAACATTCATGTTTCATAATATGTTGGAAGATATGACATGGAGGACATTATGATGAGTGAAAAAAAAACAGACACAAAAAGACAATTCTGCAGGATCATAGGCAGAATCTAAAGTCAAACCACAGAAGCAGAGAGTAGAAAGGTGTTTGCAGTGTCTGTGGTGAGGGAAATGGGAAGATGCTGATCAAAGGTTACCAATTTTCATTTACAAGATGAATAAGTTCTGGGGATCTGAAATACAGTGTGTGATTATAGTTTATAATATTGTATTGCACATTTTAAATATGTTAAGAGAACAGATCTTAAGTGTTCTCACACACACACACCACACACACACACACACACACACACACACACATACACACAAAGGTAATATGTGAGATGATGGATATGTTAATCAGATTGATTGTGGTAATCATTTCACATTGTACATGTGTATTAAATCATAATATTATACACCTTAAATATGTATAATTTTCATTCATCAATTATACAACAATAAATCTGGGAAAAAAGATAAAACTATGCAGAAAGTTTCATTGGATATTGTTTTGTTGCCTCATCAGATATTGTTTTGTTATAAAAAGGCACAGGAGGCCATAAATTGATGATTATGCTTTTGGAATACTTGGCCCTTGGATTCTGCCTTAATTAGAAATGTGCTTCATTCAGCCTGCTGGTGCTCCTTCTGGCCATATTTCCCAGCTGGGGACCTGGGCCTTCCCCACAAACCCAAAGTCAATCCTGGTCTCCACCCCTGGCTGTGCAGCCTTCCAAGTATTCTCAAGTTCATCATCTCATGGAATTTTCACAAAACTAAGAGGTGGCTAGATAGAAAATTTCTCATTTAGCGGATGGAGAAACAGGCTCATGGGAGTTGATAAGCCTGCTCAAAGTCTCATTAGTGAGAGGTTGGTGCAGCCAAAGAGCCAGGTACTGAGCCTTCAAGAGCAGAATTAAGTACAAAGCAAAGAGTCCCTGGCTTGATCAAAGTGCACTACTAAGGTCTCTTGCTCCCTAGTGCATGTTTTACCAGAACCAACAAGCCCAGGTGCAGTTACCTTCTTAAGTCCCTCTCTTTTACTTAACTTCTCCCATGACCTGATGCCTGATGGGTCCCCCAACTCCTATGTCATGGTTCCAGCCCCAAATGCCCTTGTATATGCCAGAGGGCTTGGTCAGTGTGAAGCAGAGAACATGCAGGTATTATTGCATGTCACCCTATGACTTTATCCAAATAATGGCCATTTTCTGGGTGGCAGGCAATGACTCCTAAAGCTCTGTCTTATTTAATTGTATCATGCACACACACATTGCCCAGTTGCTAGACCTGGAGGAAGGGCTGCAGGAACTCCCAGGGAGAGGAAACCTGGCTTAGAATATTTGATATGGGGCAAACAATTTGACTTTAATTGCTGAGGTCAGGTTTAGGGCAAACCACTGAGAGTGTCAGGAAGCAAATTTTAATCCATTGAAAGTAAGAACTTTCTACCCCTCTAGAGCTGTCCAAGAAGGAGAAGATTTTGTCTTACGTATCATCTGTCTGTTATTCATTGGGAGTTGCCAGCCCCCTGATGAAGAGCAAGAACTGACAAGATGCTTTTCAGTCAAACGAAAGCCCATCAATTTTTCTTTATTAGGCCCAGGCTTTGGTCCTAATTTTAGATTCTAGAGCGGCAGCAAATAAAGCTAATCACTCTTGCACATTTTACAAGAGGGGCTTGTAAATGAATTTCTAATTGGTGGAATTTTAGGCATGGTTATGAAGTGGAATAAATTTCAGGCCAGTGGGGAGATATTTTGGGGCAATGTGGTCTTTTTAGTCTACACTTAAACCATGCCACAAAGCTGACCAGCAACCCTCCTGGGCTGGATGGATGTGTGAGAAATTTATTTTCATTTTCGATTGCTAGAGATCTCCTTTTGGTGGGGAGGAAGTGGCATCAGCAGATCTTTTGAAGTGCCCTCTGAGTCTTTAGTAAGGACCCTTCCCTTTCAGACTCAACCTGATGAAGTAGGTGTCCAGTTGAGATAATGGCTGTGTGGGATGGGTCAGAGATGGAGTATCTCTTTTAGGGATCTCTGTGGAAAGCATGCAAAAGATTTGTGTAAGCAGTGTTGATGGTGCCCAAAGGCTTATGCTCCGGCAGCACATCTTGACCCTTGTATTAGACATGGTATGTCATTCTGGAGGATGCGCTGGCTTCTTCCTTCATGGACACTTATCTGAGAGCAACATTTGGCAAACCCAAGAGCTATTTGGTCATCCTGCTGGAAGTCACAAGTAAAGACAGATAACACTGTCATCAATGTGTGTCTTTAGGGCCCTGGCCTTCCCTTTCCAAAATACTGCCTTCCTTTCTTCTTGGGTCATGCACATTGTTTTGTATTACCTTAGGTCCCAAGTACTATGGAAGCAATAATGTAGTACTTTAGCTTCCATTGAGGAGCTAGGGGCTCCTGCTGGGCAATCTATAGGCTGGCCCAGGGAGGATGGTACAATCAATTCCCTAGATATTTGCTGCTCTCTCAGACTTCTTTGTTTATTTAGCCAACCAGTATTAGTGTTTCTTTCAAAGGGTGACAAGAAAATACAGCTGGCTCTGCATGTATCGTATATGCATCATTCCTGCATTTATCTGACAAGTACTTACTGGGCTTTGATGTGGAGTTGGACACTATACTAGACCCTAAGGACATGCCAAGGGTAAAATGAAACCCTTGTATTTTAGAAATGTATGGACTAGTTAAGAGACAATCCTGCAAATAAATGGACACAATATAATAAGAAGCTTGCTGCACTGGAGGTTTGCCTAAAGGGTAGTGGGCCCCCGAAGAAAGTTGTTTGCCTGGTGTGTCAAGAAAGGTGTGAAAAAATACATTAATAAATGAGTTAGCCTTTCCCAGACAGCCAAGTGGTCTGGGAATACTATAGAAAGGGTCCAGAGGTAAATGCAGCATGCCATGTCTAGACAGAGGTTCCAAGAGGACAGGGACCATGTCTTTTCTGCCTCCCCATTATACATCTGCTCAAAGTGGAGACTTGTCTTTTCCATAACACACAGCTATGTATAAACCTTTAAGATGATTCACCTAAATTAAATGTTAATTTCTTGCTAATTTATTTTTTTTAGTACATGTATACAAAACTCAAATTTCTTACAGACTTAGAAAAAAAAATCTAGCTATCTCTACTGACCCTTCCTCACTCCTGAGTCTTAGTCATTTTCAACTGTTTTTGAGCTCTTCTTACTATCATTTGCTTTCATATTTCTAAATTATATTATAATATTGCTGTATCTTGAAGTCATTATTTTTTAACTTTTATCTGCAGAAGTTTAGTCTTTCTTTTAGCTTAATGTATCATTTCTTCTTTTCCTTCCTTTCACCTGATATGGATATATGGTATTTTTCTGTTAATTGAACTTTTAGGATTTTCAGTTTTGTTTCTATGAAAGTCTTCACAAAGGAATGCAAATATAATTATTTTCTTTCCTAAACTTTTTATTCTTCCAGGATCTAATAATTGTGCAATGTGAAAGTTTGCCATTTTCCTATGTACATAACACTGATTCTTTCACAAACTCCCCAGCAGAGCTAC
Source organism: Callospermophilus lateralis (assembly GCF_048772815.1). NCBI lineage: Eukaryota > Metazoa > Chordata > Mammalia > Rodentia > Sciuridae > Callospermophilus > Callospermophilus lateralis. The sequence goes on along the minus strand of NC_135321.1, from coordinate 33,959,940 downwards.
TAAGTTAGACCAGATGCAGTCAAACCCATTGGGTGGTGAAGCAGCGTTGGTTTTCTTTGGAATTTTCCTTTCTGTGGTTCCACTTCCATGTTCCATTGGATATGAAACTGTTTTTTGGGGGGGGGGCCTGCTACACACCTCTGTCTTGGTCTCCCTTGGGCTGCTCTCCTTGGATGGATCTCTGTCCTGGATCTCACTTCCCATCTGCTTTGCCCCCTTGTTTTGGTGGAGATCCTCATTCAGTTGCTTCTCATGAAAACATACATGTGGGTGGAATTTTCAAACTATTGCATATTTTAATATGTCTTGGTTCCTTCTTCACAATTTGAGTTAGCATTTGGCTGGATGTAACACTCCAGGATGGGAATACTTTTTTTCCCACAGGTTTCTGAAGACTTGGCTCCACCGTGTTCCAGATTTTGGTGTTGCACCTGAGAAGCCTGAAAACATTTCCACTCTTGTGTAAGATACCTCTTTTCCTCCTTTTTCATACTGTTCAGCCCTACTCTTTATAGACAATGTTTTGAAATTTTGCAATGCTCTTTTTTTCCCCCTTAATTGCATTTGACCTTTTGATGGATCCTTTAAATCTAGACTTTCAAACCATTCCATTCTGGAAATCTTTTGGGGATTTTATCTTTGTAATTGCCTCCCTTATTTTCTCTCATTAAAATTTCTTATGAGAGACTACTGGATCTCCTTGATACCTTACTTTTCCTATTATTTCTTTCACACATTACATTGTACTATCTTTTCTCTACTTCCTATATTTATCTTCTAGAAGTCTGTGATTTTTTTTATTGTGGTTCTCCAAAATTTAACAACCACACTCTTTTTAAATATTTCCAATTGTTCTGTTACAATATATTTTTGTTCTTTTTGCATGGATACGTATCTTAATTCTTTCTGAAGATTTCTAACTGTAGTTTTTTTTTTAAATTCTTTTACTTCCTGCTTTGCCTTTGCTTTCTCTGAATCCCTTATTTCCAATTTCTGCTTTGTTTTGGTTCTTTGGATGTCTGTTGTTTTGTGGTTCTTTGTTCATATTTTAGAGCAAGGGACCATGTTGCTGATTGGGATTCAGTGGTCATTGTTGGACTTTGTTACTTGATGGTCCTTGATGGAGTGATTGGATGCTTGAAATTTTGTTACTCTCAACTCTGGAGTCACAAGTATAAAGAATATGACCCTCCAGAGACAAACCTTCCAAACTTTTGTCTTGCTGCCAGCCTTCTGAGAGACTAGTGGGGGAGAGAAATGGGGTGTCTTACCATTCGGAGGACTTTATACAAGTGTTAGTTCTAAAGGGGTTGGCCTGAGGCCTGACACTTAGACCACCTGCATTTATCAAAGATGAGGAAGGTGGAGTTAATGAAAGGGACAAAATGGTTGTCAGAATGTCAGGAGCAGAACATGGCAGGGGGAGATAATTAACACCATTGATTATAGCCCAGATGTCAAATCAGTTGACTTTAGGCCACCATTGAAGATCTTCAATATTTCAGTGGCAATAGAATCCAACTTGCAAGACAAAGGAAGACGTGGCAGAAGGAAAACTCTATGGCTCTGCAGAGTCAGCTCTACTTTGCTAGAAGCTTGTTCTTTCATGGGCATCACCTGGCCCCAGTCCCCCTGACTTCCAATAGTACTAAGCATATTCTTGAGAAATAGGGAGTGTGTGCACATCAGCCCTCAGAAAAGAAGGGCAGGAGACAAGAGGGATTCTTAAATGTATGAAAGTAAAACAAACACTTTATTTAAGGAAAAGGCAACTTGGAAAAAAGAAAAGCCTAATAAATAACTCAGTACAGCTGGCTTAAGCACTTTAAAGCCAGTGTCTGTGATAAGCAATGAAAACATTAATATAAAATGCTTCACCATAAATGAGTACAATTCAGGCTGATGTATTGCAGCCGAGCCGGCTGTGGGATGGCATGCTTTTAAAGTGATGTTTACAATCAGTATTTTTTTTCCCTTTGGGAACTGGAAGGAGGCAGAAATGGCTGAAAGTGTTGCCAGGGTGTGGCTCTGAGCTTCGGTGGGTGAGATTCTGCCAAGTGGCTGGCCCCTCAACTGCCTTGTTCCCATTCAGCTGGACACAAGGCAGTTAGGTGAACTCGGAACAGGGTTGTGGTGGGGCCTAAGCAAAGACCTTGAAGTGGGGTTTAAGTCAATGGCCAGCTATAAGGTCTGAAGATCAGTCTTTCTGCACTCAGCTGAAGTCATGGAGGATGTCTCCAAGGTGCTCTGAGACCACCCCTTTTGTTCTCCTTGTCTCCATCTTCTCTGGCCTGGAGTCTCTTGTTGCCCATTGAGCTCTTCACCTCCCCCAAATCCATTCAAGGATGGATTTCAAGTTGACATTTAAAAAATTGTGAAATGGTGGGGAAATATGCCTCTTGTCCTATCATGTCAACCACAGCTATGGAAAAATCAGATAAAATAATTGGCACAACGAATACAATGTAGAGTCATCTTTTTAATGGAGAGGCAATTTGATAATATACTCAAAAAGACTCCTTCTTATTATGCAGGAATAATAAGAAAAACATTCCTTGTTTCCTGAGTGCCAACTCCATGCCAAGCCCAGCTCCACCCTAAGCAGAGTGGCCTCCCTGGGGACATACCCACCGGTTTCCTCCTATTGGTCCTGGCTCTCTGCCTATGTGGATGACCTTCTCATGGTCTTCCCAAGCATTTTCTCTCTTGCTGTCTGCCTCAGGGCTGCATCAGGGCACTCTTCTTCCCTAGTGACAACATCTATTTCTCTAGCATAGATTTGTGGCAGCCCCAGCTGACTGCAAAATGGAAAATGGGAAAGTTCTCCCCCACCTTTCTTTTTTCTTTCCTTCATTCCTCCTCCTCCTCTTCCTCTTTCTCCTCCTCCTCCTCTTGCTTTTTCTTCTTCTTTTGGTTATCATTGCTCCTCACGAAACAAACCACAATGTCCTTTCCTTTCAGAGTTCACCTGTAAATCACTGTAGGGAACATAAACAAAACAGCATGGATTGTGAAGAGGTCAGAGGAGCAGAGTTCCCTGGGTGGCTCACTGGCTAGAAATTCCTGCATTTTATCCAAAATTGATGACTTCAGAGGTTTCCAAGAAGGGGGCTCAGAGCTCCTCCAGCTGGGTCTGGAGCCTCACCGATAGACCTTGGCCACTGAGAAGGGAAATGAGCCTGCTTAGTGTCTCCCGCAGAGTTCTGAGTGCAAAGTTGTGTCGGACTGGACAAGTTCTCAGCAATTCCCAGCCCCATATCAGGCGAGGGATTGGGTCACTTCTGTGGACCCCACAGATTTTTCTCGTTGCACTCGGACAACACTGCCTTGTTTCCTTAGTTTCTTATGACTACTCCTCAAAAACTGACACAATCCTAGTAGCTTAAAATAAGACAGATTTATTATCTTACAGTTCTGGAGGTCAGAAATATGACACAACCAGGGTGTTGGCAGGCTCCATTCTCAGCTCTAGCTGGGGGGAAGCCTTCTCCTTTGGGGCCATCTTCAGCTTGGAGAGACAGCCCGCATTCTTCTGCTGATGGTCCCTGTCATCTTTATATCCATTGTAGGTTGGCTGAGTCTTCCTTAGACCACATCTCTCTGATGCCCCCACTATGGTCTCCCTCTTTCTTCTTCTCAAGACCTCTGTGACTGCATGGATCCTACCTGCATAATCACGGATGTCCTCCTTAGTTTTCTTTAAAATATTTATAAGTAGATGGACACAATACCTTTATTTATTTATTTTTATGTGATGCTGAGGATTGAACCCAGTGCCTCACACATGTAAGGCAAGTGCCCAGCCCAATGAGCACATCTCTATTCTGAGGTCAACTGACCAGTGACATTCTTCTCATCAGTGATCTTAATACCCCTGCCACGTAAGGGAATATGTTCCCAGCCTCCTGGGATTTGGGCGTGGACATCTTTGCCAGGGGGCATTTTTATTTCTACCACACTAGCTCTGATTGACTTCTTCCTGACAAAAAGACATAGGCTAGAAAGACTGCTTTCCCTTCAGGTAGTGCTGGCCTCCTCCCTTCGGGTCCCTACATAGCCAGACTGTGGCCTAAGTGTCTCATGAGGCCCTGTGGTAGGAAGATTCCAGCTTCCCAGAAAACTCCCTCCCCAACAATCACAAGCCTCTTCCAGGGCTTCAAAGATCCTCTGTCCCTTTAAGGCCTCACTTTCAGTTTACATTTCCAGTCTGGGGATCTCAGCTCACAGCACAGTGGTATAAAAGAAGGCTAACAAACCTGAGCAACATGGAGGGGTCTTCTCCTCAGCTGAAGTCCCCTGAAGGGGTCTCCTGATGGTGCACTCCAGGACTGTACACCTGGGAATGGCCTCCTGAAATGAAAACGAGTGATAAAATAGTTGGAACAGTTGGGACAAGAACAGATAAATAGATACATTTATGTATGTGTGTTAATCAGCTTCCATCACTGTGACAAAATACCTGAGATAAACCACTTACAAAAAGGAAAGATTTAGTTTGGCTCACAGTTTCAGAGGTTTCATTATATGGTTGCTTGGCTTTGTTGCTTTGGACTTGTGGCAGCACAGTATACCATGGAAGGAAAGCATGACAGAGGAATCCTCTCTCTCATGGTGGCAGAGAAAGAGGGAGGCGGAGAGGGAGGGTTAGGGAAGGGACTAGGGTCCTGATATGCCCTTTTAAAGGACATGCCCCAATGACCTAACTCCTCCCATGAGACCTTCCTCCTAAAGGTTTGTGTATATCCTAATAGTACCATAGTCTGCAACCAAGCCCTTAACACATGGGCCTTTGGGGGGACACTTCCAAACCACAGCCCTGTGTATGTATCTACCTATATAATTTGTAAGATGGAAGGAGAGGGAGAGTTTTGCCACCTTTTATCATGAGGAGGACAAGCTGCTGTGTCTGGCATGGCATGTGGCTCATCCCATGCCACACACAGTCAGGCAGCTCTGGGACTGTGTTCTGGATCCCCTGATGCTACTTGGAGCAAGCTACCTATCTCCTTGAGCACCAAACAGGAAAACCTAATTTGAGGAGTGTACCAGGTGGATAGTTCTCACTCCTCCTACCCCGTGCCTCTCCCCTCCATTTCTAACTCAGTATTAACCCTTATCCCCCATTCCCATTATGCTTCATTTCTCTTTAGAGGGATTGGAATAACATGTTGCGATTTTCAGTCCTCTTTTCCCCATTCCCACCCCTCCCCCCCCCACACTGGATAGATACAGAGATGGCTTGCAGATGCCTCAGCCTTCCTGAGTCAAGCCTGGCTTGCAAAAGGAGGGGAACAAAACCCCTAGGAGGAGAAAACTGAGGCTGTAGTGGGGAGGACTCAGGTAGAGGGGATTGCAGGTAGAGGAGGGGAAGATATTTGGGTTCAGAGTCTTCTGGATTAAGGCTCTCTGACTTGAGCCTGGTTCCCCTGGCCCACGATTGCTATTTCCCAAGCCCCTTTTGTTTTTCTGTAGGGGATGGTGATCTGCTGAACAGCACCAGAGAACAGGGGTGGAGGGGGTCAAGTGAGAGATCTGTCAGTAGCACACTCGGAGAGCAATGTTTTCTGGACCAGAATCAATGCAAGCAACACCCCTACTAGAAAACCCCACATACAAAGTGCCAGGCAAACTCAGCACTTCAGTGCTCCCAGACCAGCTTGGTGCTTCTTTCTAGGTCCCAATTACAAATTTAAACCAAACAGATATTACACGGAAGTCCTTTAAAACATTAGGAACAGCTTTGGCATTAGTGGTAATAAATCCACACCTGCAGTCACTTCTCATTTTTGTCAACTGTTTGATAACTTGAAAAATTTAAATTCTCTTCCAGAATAAATTTGGGTAAATGGATTGGTACTCCCTCCCTCCTTCCTTACTCTGCTTCCCTCCCTCCTAATCCACCTGTCGGCACTCTACCAGCCCTGCCACACAGCACTCATCCAGGATGGTGAGGAGGAGGGAGGGAAGTTGAAATCCACTAGATCACAGACCCACTGCATGGTCTGGAAGGATTTAGGTACCTTCTGTACCCCTCGTGATGGGCTGCTTCTAAAATGACTCCCAGTTACCTTTGTCCCACAGTGTTCAGACTGTCACTTCCGAGATAAGGTGATTATCTTAGTCTGTTTTCGGTTGCTAATAACAAAACACCTCAAACTGGGCCTCAAACTGGGTAAATTATAATAAAAAGAGGTTTACTCTGGCTCATGGTTCTAGGCTAGGGCCAGAGCTACATCTGAGAGTCCAGGGACAACTCAGGACATCACATTGTGAGAGGTGTGCATGCATGTATTCTTTAGTTCCTTTTTCCTGTTATAAAGTCACCAATATTCAATCTTGGGGGCACCACTCTAATGACCTTATCTAATTCTAAACACCACCCCAAAGCCTCACTTCTGAACACCATAGTTGGATTAACTTATTATCATTTAAGATGGCATTAAGAAGTATTAAGTGCCTCATGATGTTGGGATTAAACTCCAACATGAGTTTGGAGGGGACAAACAATATTCAAGACATAACAGTTATCAGAGACTGTGAACTTCATCTTTCTAGCTTTCTTTCTCTTGCCTTCTTGGCTCACTGACTTTAATGAAGCAAGCTGTTATGGCGGAGAGACCACATGGCAAGAAACTGTGGGTAGTCTCTAGCCAGCGAGTAATCAGCGAGGAACTCAGACTTCTATCCCAATAGCCCATGAAGAACCTATTTCTGCCAACAATCATTGCATGAGCTTGGAAGTGGATCCTGTTTCATTTAAACCTCAAGATGACTGTACTGCAGGGGACATGTGGATTGCAGCCTGTAAGAGATGTTGAGATAGAAGACCCAGCTAGGACATGCCTAGATTCCTGACCACAGAAAGTGGGAAATAATAATAAATAATAAATGTGTGTCATTATAAGTTGTTAAGTTTTGGGGTGATTCTTTTTTTTTCACAGTAATAAACTATCCAATCTTTTATGGCTCTATTCTGCAAAATGGAACAATTTCCACTAGTCTTCCTAAGTATACCAGGGGGAAAATGGGGATATGGAGATTTTTTTTTTTTTTTTTTTTTTTTTTTTTTTTGGTGCTAGGGATTGAAACCAGGGCCTTGTGCATGTGAGGCAAGCACTCTACCAACCGAGCTATACACCTAGCCCTGGAGACATATTTCAATACTGAAACTTTGTTGGACTACTCAGGGCCTGTCATTAATATATTCCACAGATACTGAGCACCAGTTAAGGTTAGATGCTATGTTGAGAAAGTGGGCTATGGCGATGAATATGACATACATCTTCCTTTGATGGAGTTGTGTGTGTCTTCTTTAAAAAATTTTTTTTTTTAGTTGTCAATGGGCCTTTATTTTATTTATTTATTTGTTTGCCTGTTTATTTATTTATCTATCTATCTGTAGTGCTAAGCATTGAACTCAGTGCCTCACACATGCTAGGCAAGAACTCCACCATTGAACTACAACCCCAGGCCAGCTGTGGCCTTTAACAGGTTGATCAAGTATGGTTTGGGAACACAACATATTAAACGTTTTGAAATATTCTCAAAATGTCTCGAAAGCCCAGGTGCAAATACAACCTTATATAACAGAAATGCTCACCAGAGTAGAGAGAATTTGTGGAAAATTTTAGGAATTCCTACTCCAATAGCGTTCCAGCAAGAAAGAATGAGTTTAAGGACAAAAGACTTAGAATTGGAAGAGACTCTTAGGTAAAACCACAGCAGGGAAGACACTGCTTCTTCACTCCAATTCCTAAAGCAAGCTTTCAGTAGGGCTCCCCACGACTCCACTGTTCCAACTCGGCCCTGGCTCCATGGTGTGTCCCATCTGCATCTGATGTCCAAGAGCCTCTGGAATTATAACTATATACACTAGCACCAATTTTCTGTTGCTTGATGCATACTGTTCATTCACTTATTGTCTTTTTCATATAATAATAATAATAATAATAATAATAATAATAATAATAATAATAATATAATAATAAAAGATGCCAGGACTCTAAGAAGGTGAGAGCAAGTTTTGGGCTTCAGAGAGAGGGGTTTAAAAAGAGGATTTGTCTCAGCAAAAGAAACAATCTGTGAGGTTAATAGACAGCCTACATCTTGGGAGAAAATCTTTACCTTTCACACATTAGATAGAGCATTAATCTCTAGGATATTTAAAGAACTCAAAAAGCTAAGCACCACCACTACCACCACCACCACCACCAACAACAAATATTCCAATCAATAAATGGGCCAAGGACCTGAACAGACACTTCTCAAGAAGATGATATATAATCAATCAACAAATATATGAAAAAATTTTCAACATCTCTAGCAATTAGAGAAATGCAAATCAAAACTACTCTAAGATTTCATCTCACTCCAGTCAGAATGGCAGCTATTATGAATACAAACACAATAAGTATTGGCAAGGATGTGGGGAAAAGGTACACTCGTACACTGCTGGTGGGGCTTCAAATTGTTGCAGCCAAGATGGAAAGCAGTATGGAGATTCCTTGGAAAATTGGGAATGGAACCACCATTTGACCCAGCTATCCCTCTCCTTGGTCTATACCCAAAGGACTTAAAAACAGCATACTACAGGGACACAGCCACATCAATGTTCATAGCAGCATAATTCACAATAACTAGACTGTGAAACCAACCTAGATGCCCTTCAATAGATGAATGGATAAAAAATGTGGCATATATATACAATGGAATATTACTCAGTAATAAAAGAGAATACAATTATGGCATTTGCAAGTAAATGGATGGAGTTAGAGAAGATAATGCTAAGTGAAGTTAGCCAATCCCCCCAAAAAAACAAATAATGAATGTTTTCTGATATAAGGAGGCTGATCTATAGTGGTGTAGGGAGGGGAAGTGTGGGAGGAATAGATGAATTCTAGATACAGCAGAGGGGTAAGAGGGGATGGGAAGGTGTATGGGGTTAGAAATGATGGTGGAATGTGATGAACATTATTATCCAAAGTACATGTTTGAAGATACAATTTGGTGTGAATATACTTTGTATATGACCAGAGATATGAAAAATTGTGCTCTATATGTGTAACAAGAATTGTAATGCATTCTGCTGTCATAAATAAATAAATAAATAAAGTATGAAATGCAAAAAAAAAAAAATGTTGAAAGTCTGAGTGAGGAGTTGCCACCCCTATCCCAGAGCTTTTTTAGCACTGTGCCTCACAGAAAGAAAATTTAATTTACAGAAAGGTGACTCCATAGAGGCTCAAATGATTGGTTACAAAAGGAGTGGAATGTGGTGTCTTAATGAAAACAGTAGTTCATTGAAGATCACTCGTAGTCTAGGTCAGTTTCATTACTCCTTTGTGGACGAGACCTGGATTGATTATATGCACCCTTAACCACTCATTGCTCTAGCATACCTGCCTGCAAAAGGGCTCCACTTAATAATTCCTGCCTTACAGCAGTCACAACCATGAACCCATACAAATCGAATCAGCATGATTTCTTCCTCAGACATCCAGGCATAAGTTGCCTCAGGGCCTTTGTACTGGCTGGTCCTTCTGCCAGGAATGCTCCCTCCACACATTGGCAGGGCATCTTCCCTCTTACAATTCAAGTCTTTGCTCAGACATCATCTTTACAATCGGTCCTTTTCTGATCATGTTTAGAATTATCACCCTCCCCTCAATAAACTCCTTGAACAAAGCTTGGCACATAGTCATGTCTTCATGCATGCTTTTTGGATAAAGTGGTGCGTTTGAGCAAACACTGAAAGTCTCTCTCTCTATTTATTTGTTAAAAGTATATGACGAACATCAGTCCCTAGCACTTTGGCCAAATTATTTTCTTATATTGTGTATGGTGTGCATGTACGAATATGTAACAACAAATCCCATCACAGTAATGCACAAATAAAAACTATAATAATTATGATGCACAAATTAAAAAAAATACAAGTCCTGTGTTGAGTACAACTCTTGATTGCACCAAGAGGCCATATCAAATGATTGATCTTTACTGTCTGACCTTGTGTAAGTACACTCTATGATGTTCACATGACAAAATAGCCTAGGCATGTTTTTCCCAGAGCATATTCCCTTCATTAAACACATGTGACTATGAAAAAAAAAAGTATATGACGTTTGCCATATGTTAACCATTTCTATTTGTCAAGTTCATTGGGCACTAAGCCCATGCATGTTGGTATATAATCACCACCTCTATCCATTTCTAGAGCTTATTTATCACACCAAATTTAATCTCTCTCTGCATTCATTAAATAATAAATTCCCATAACCCCTTTCCCCCACCCCTGGCAACCTCTGTATTACTTTCTGTCTTTTTGAATTTGACCATTCTAGGTACCTCATAGAATGGAGTCACACTCTGATTGTGCTTCTCGTATCTGGCTTAGTGCACTTTGCATAACGTTTTCAAGGTTCACCCATGTTATAGAAATAGTCAGAACTCCCCCAAGTAGGGCTGAAGATCACACCGTGCACACATACCACATTTTGTTTACCCCATTCTGTGTTAATGGAGGAAGCCTGTATTTATTTGGGTGATAAAGCTCAAGGCAGCTTATGATGGGTTGGCAGCTGGGCCCAATCACCCCTCCTATCTCTTGATGGATAAGAACCAGTGAATTTTTGTCTCCCACAGATCAGTGATGGAGGCTTCACAAGGAGAGAGAATTCAGGACAATTAGAAGAAGTGCTGAAAACTTTGCTAATAAGTTACTTTTCCTTTTTCAGTCCTGAGAGAAATCTGGAGGTAGAAGGAATTTCGTGAGAACTGTGAGGATGGGTTATCTATTACATGGTTGCTCATACAGTAGTGAAAAAGTAGACTCTAATTCTCCAAACATTATCTATATCAATTCTTCATCGAAAAGATGACTTAAGGCTAAATGCTAAATCCCCCAAATAAAACCTGAAATTAAAAACTGTAGTTGGGAAGAATTGAGAAATCACTTTGCTAGAGAGCTCAAGGGGATTCCTATTCAGAGTCTGGTTATTAGGGAGCCCAAGTTGCCATAGGCTTAGGATTCCCAGATGACTGGGTGCTACTGGGTGCCCCTGAGAGGAGCTCATGTTCACTTGGCACCTCCTCCTCTGATCTCTCTCATTCTGACTTGTTTTGTTTTCTTTATACCCAGAGATGATTGTCAATATAAAGGGGGCATTATATTGGTTTTTCGTCGGTTCCTACCTTAACCTGGTTTGCTGCTTCTTGGAGGTGTTTAACACAGTTCTGGGCACTAGGGGTGTTTTAAGATAATGAAATGAGCCTTAAGCACCCTCCTTCTTACTTTCGTTGGGCCTCTCTCTCTCTTTTTTCTTTTCCACTGGCCACCAAGGGCTTAGGGAGATCCCATGACTCCTGTTAGTTATAGAAGTGGTCACCAAATCTCACCACACTCTCAGCGAGATGGACCGCGCATCTCAATTTCCAAACCCTTGATGGAATTCCTCCATCTTCCTGTTTTCTTTCACATCTTGCCTGTTAGTAATCAAGTGATGTTTTCTCCACAATATATCAGTACAAAGCAGGGAAATAGATTCCCAACCAGGTTGTCCTGACTTCAGGGAGCGGGGAATGACTGGGAAAGACTGTCCTGGAGGCAGGTAGAGTGGCTACTCTCCTCCTATGCCCCACCAACCCCAGGTTAAAGTTCCATGGTGGGGTCTAGGGATACTATTGGGATAGTATTGTGCTCCACTTACAAGGGCTTCAGCAGGCTTCCGTGGGCTGCGGGGGGACCTAAGCACCACGCACAACATGGTTTCTATGGGAAAATGCATTTTGAGTACTAGAAAACTGACATACACTCAAACTTTTGGAACAGAGCCTGCTCTTAAGTTGGAGACGGCTTGAATACCACATTCACAGCTAAATTATATACAGAGGCCTATTTTTAAGACATATGTCTATTTCCAAGACATTCAGCTTATATAACAATGGGAGTTGAAAGGAAGAATTGACAGAAGTAGAATCATGGGCTTGGTGGGGAAGAAAAGACATGAACATTTACCATATAGAACACATTTGATTCATGAAAGGGAGGTAGAAGACACAGAGGAAATGCCTAAAATACTCTACAGGTTTGTGTGGTCCACCCCAAGTGTGTTTTCTTTTACGCAGCTCCACATCCATACAGATTTAATTTTGAGATGAAAAGTTGAATTCTATATTAATAGAGAAGATAACATTAAATTAAGAGAGAATGACCAAGACAGGGTACAGCCTTGCCCAAGCTGTGGCATATCTTTGATCCCCTTTGTTCTCTTGGTCTATGAGCTTTAGGAAGATGCACAATGAACTCACTGATGCCAGATTTGGATTCCCTTCGCCCACATGGGCCTACCCTGCAGGAGCCAATAATGGCTTTAGCCAAGGCCATGTCTAGATACCATTTTTCCAGAGTTCTCAGTTATTCAAGGTCCACACCCATATCCATTGGCCACCAGGACAGTGTTAAAAGCCTTGGTTACCTGATCTAAAAACGAACCAACCTAGATTCACTTCATGTCACTTTGCTTTAAATAACTCATTTTTACCCAGCAATTCATGGAGTTAGATTAATTCATTTCAATTTAACCGCTTTGAATCTACACAACACCCCAAGTTGGCTCATGCGAGAGCTGAATACAAAATCCCAAAACAATGATTACACAACTCTGGTTGGATAGAACTGTGTGCTTGATACACATATGATTAATATATATGATTTTCAGTGTGTGTGTATCTATTCCGAAAAATGGCACAATACGGTTAAAGTCAACAGGACTTTTCTTTTAGTGGTGTCAACTAGCCTTTGTGTTGGCAGAGAGTTGTGACATGAATATTCTCTCCAACTGTGTGTATTTTATTCATAGGCTACCCTTGTATTCTAGACAAAAATAGCTAGTGTAAATGCTGTTGTTTCTTAATTGTGAATTTAAGAAACAGTTTTAGTTCTGATTCATGTCTCATGTTTGGAATACAGAAGTCAGTTTCCCTTTACAAGAAGAAAGATATGGCAGAAAAGAGGGCAGGATCTCATTCCCGAGGAAAGCTGGTCTTCATGGTGTCCCCACCACGGTATCCACACCTGCTCCCTGTGCCTCAGTGAGCAGGTAGCTTCCACATCTAAGAAGTAGAAAGCATACCTTCTCTATACCTGATGTTTTCATTAGCACTGTTTCCCCTGGGAAGAGCTATGCTACTCTAGGAGGATAGATCTGTCTGCAGATAGTAGGACCAGTGAGGACAGGAGGGAGTTAGGATTAGACATTTCCTACAGGTCATTGTGGCATGGACCCCAAGTAGTATGGCAAGAACACTAGTCTCTGAGCTAGGAGAATTCACTTTTGCTTCCTGTTCTGTTACAAACCAGCTGAGTGATCTTGTGCAGATCACCTGTCTGATATGGGCTGGCTGATGGCAAGAATGTCTTTTAACCCTATAATCTGAGCCAGGGGCGATATAACTAGGAGTGGAGATGAGCTGGGTTCCTGGGCCCAGCTTCTGACAGTTCTAGCAGCAAAGTGGAGCTGGTACTGCTTTCTGCCTACAGTTCTTCAATTTCTGCATTGATCCTGGCAGGCTAGATTTTAGGTGCCTCAGCCCCAAAGCCAGTGGAGTCTGAAATAGACAATGTGGTTGTGACTCTAGATATCACTGTTGAGACTTTTCCTTCAATACCAGCACTTCCATTTCTGCCATTAGCACTATGTTCATCATGCCAGGCTCTGTACTAATCACGTTTCATTCACTGTTTCACTCAGTCTTCATATCAATTCCATAGGGAGGTGGGTGTCCTATTTTTCAAATGAAGAACAGATTGGATCTACAGGCCACATCTACCTGATTCCAAAACTTATTCTCTAATCCTTAATGGTACCATCTTTGGAACTGGTTTTCTTTTTTTTTTTTTCCTATCTTGCCATCTAGTTCCTTGTAAGGGGCAGATGCTTCTTGAATCCTTGGGCACCTAGGTTTGGCCTTGACTCTTTGGCAAGTGCTTGCCTAGTTTGTGAACCTGAACCTTCTCCTTGCCTCCCAAGCTGGTGTTGGTTTCTGGCTATAAATGAACCAAATGCCTATACCATGAGGCTGTTCCTATCTGCATTTGTTAACACCTGTCATATGGCTCATGCTGCTGTCCCTCCATCCTCTGAGCTGAGGTTCTAGGTATCTCAGGGATGCTGGAGCCCAGGCTGACCTCACCACAACTCTTTGGGGCTTTCGGTCACAGATTAGTAGTCCTTGTAATTTTCTTATCTCTCCTCTGGGCTTCCTCCCTTCACCATCTGCCCTGCTCTTGAGAGCTCAGTATGATTCCCACCTGAATTAATTTAACTACCACATTTAGGGCCAGTGGGAAAGAATATAGTGGCACATGGTGATCTAGCCCCAGACTGGACTATCATCCTATGGGCCAAGCCAGCAGGGGGCAGTGTAAGGGATGCCCAACAAAATGCACCTTTTGTTTTATTCATGTGTTCCTCTCCACCCTCACTTATTCCTCTGCTTGTGGAGAGCTCTTGAGCACAGAGCCACAGGGGAGAGAGGCCTTTTCACCAAGTTGGCCCAGTCTTGTTCTGCCTCTGCTCCTTGCAGGATTTGGTTGTTTTCCATCTTAATTATGCTTCTTGTATCCGTGGCTGGCGGGCACACAACCTTTAAAGGAGTTTATCTTAAAAACCCACTCTCTCCTGAGAGAAGCAGTTCTTTGAGGGAACTTCGAGACTTCAAGGGATGGTCATACGCGAGTGTGTGTGTGTGTGTGTGTGTGTGTGTGTGTGCGCGCACAGATGTGCGCGTAGACAGGAGTGCTGTTGGTGGTAGTTGCTTTCTCACCATTACCTTGGTGCAGGGGCAGTCAGAGTTTGCTAATATGGGGCTGGACTGCTTATATGTCCCCTGGTATTAGGTCTCATTAAACAAACAGGTATCTTCTTGTTATGCCATCAGAGATAGTGGTGATAGTGTGAAGGAGAACCAGAACTTGCCTGTAGGTTACTGGATGTAGCGCCGTGAGTTTGGCTTAAATCCGACTACCCTAAAGACCAACTTAACGTGATTCTTTGGTTTAAGGCTCTGAAGTTCCTTAAGTACAAATGTCATCTGGAAGAAATGACAGTTTTTAATTATTAACCCTTTATAGTTTAGTAGAAATTAACTTTCAGATGATTCAGTTACTAAGCGAATAAGTCTTCTAATATCTGAAGCAATAATTTGACTGGCTTAGGATAAGCAATCTATTCATTTACCCTGTAATGTACTCATTTGGGAATGTTTTTAGTGCAACTGTATATTATGTCCTATACAAGGGCATTAAGAGTAGAAGGCCTGGTTCCTTAAGGAAGTAGTTGGGGACATAGAATTCTCCTCAGGAAATAACATAGCATGACAGAGCTACTTGGGAGGTAGGTCACATGCCACAGACATTGCTGAAGCAGGTTTAAAGGACTTTGAGGTTAGCTCTGTGGAGGGGTGAAGATCTGCACTGGATTTTCACTCTTGGAATTGCCCAGTTGAGGTTGATATGATTAGATATCAGAATAAATAGTGTGGAATTAATATGGCAGAAGGAGAAAATAGGTGCAGCACAGGAACTGGGGAATGCACAGGCTCCTGTTAAACATAAGGAAGCATCCATTGGTTATGATATTGATGCAGAGAGAATCTTCACTCTTTTCTCACTTCGCTGCCTGATCTTATTCTTTCTTTAGCAATATCCATGTGAATTTTCTAACTCTGGCCCCCAATGTCTCTATTAATTTTGTGGGCAGGGATAATGCTGTGTCTACACATAGCAGGTTTTAATAAATGAATAAAAGAACAAACAAGCCATAAATAGTCTTGAGTAGGTTTGCTAAGCCAAGGTACTTCAGGGTCCTGGTTTTGATTTTGCTGGAACTAAAATTGCTTTATTAGAAACTTGAAACTGGAAAGGAAAGGATATCTTTACAACAAATACCACTTGTCAATTACTAATCAATGCCCCTATTCTTTCTTTCTCTCTCTCTCACTCAGGAAAATTGACACAACCTCACTCAAATTTTTCCATTTATGTGGTTACATACTGTGCAACAACCAAGCCAAAAAGATGTCACCTTTGTCCTCTGAGAATATAAAATTAGTAGTTAATTTTGTATTATGAGCAGTGAGGAATTCCTTCAGGAATAAGAAATTTTAGATTTAGTCTGTCATAAAAATTAGTCACCCAAAAGGCATATCACTCTGATTTCTTTAATAAATGTCATTGCCACAGCCCCTGGTTAGAGTCCATCCTCCAGTTGGTGAGCAAACTGACAAAGAGGATTAGCCATTCCTGACCCTCTTGAATACTTTCCATGGCCATGAGACCTTCTACCTGGCCAAAGGTCACAGGGGATGGGCTCCCAAGACAACATTGAGACCAGGATCTCCTGGAGGGATTCAATGACTCAGTGTTCCCATGGGGTTCTATGGGCCTACACTTGTACCATCTCCTAAAGCTCTGGGAGGGGACTGAATGTGCAGTCCCATAGCTTATATAAAAGTCCTCATCAGTAGGGTCTCAGCCTCCAGAGGATGGTTTTCCATTCTGGAGATTTCTCCTGGGCTCCAGCCATGTCTCAAATCAAGACTCCCATTTCTTGGCTTAGCTCCCAGCCAGCCATGTAAGAGGAATCTAGGATTGGGACCAACACTAAGATACTTTCATAATCTGTTCTTCTCCCCACTCTCTGTTTCTGTCCAACCCGAGATGGAATCTTTAAACTTCTGCCAAACTCCCTAGAAGGTGACTTTCCATTTTGCACTGTCATCGCTCCGATATTTTCCCACCCACCAAACAGCCATGCCAATGGCCTAGACTGTCACCATTGTGCCCAGAAAGGCAGGACAACCACTTCCAGTATGCCATGGTGATAATGACAACTGTAACGATACATCAGTCTGCTCTGTCTGTTGATCAGAAGGGAGACAAAATATATAGTGCTGAGCCTTGTGATAATTTTATGGTCTAGTAAACACTCAGTAGGGCGGAAGTGGAGACAGCAAGGCCTGTATTGGGGAAGAAATGGCAAAGTCCCAATGGAAAAGGTGAGGGCAGGTCTCACCAGTTTTGGATAAAAAAATGCTTAGGCTAAGAGGGACAACTTCCAAGAACAGAACTGTCCATGGAGCCCAAACAAGAGGAGTTGGGGAAAGAAGGAATTTGGGTATATTTCTCATGGATAAAATCTTACCAGGTGAGAAAATGCAGGCGCAGCATAGATCTGGTCATAAGTTCTATTTGTTGGGACATGCAAGTTCTATTTTGGCTAAATTCAAGCTTTCCCTTACTCCAGGGAGTGAGAACTGTGGATGAATCAGATTTATCATTTAGAATTTAGGGCCAGGGCTGGACCCACTCTAAACTGCTCTCTTCCTTTTTCCACACCACAGGTACTGCTTACTTCCCATCTTGGGTCAGGCCACTCTGTCATTTACCTACCACCCACCCAGCCATCCTACCTGCATCCCTCTCACAGCAAACACTGACCCTCTGCTGCAGCACCATCTCACTGGCCTCTCTGCCCCTACCCCCCCACACCCTATGTAATCAGATACAGCATCACAGGGAGCTTATATTAATTGCTGATTATTCTAATTTTGGGTAATTACCTTCATTTTTCAGATAAAGATCTCAGGGGGTGACCCACAGTAGGTCTCCTCTCATCTTTATTGATTGATATTTTGCTGTTTCCTCTGCTTCCCACCTTACTCTGCTACTCCCCAATTTCTCATGGCAGTTGTTGGGTTGGGGGTGGGGCTAGATTTATTTTTCAATCTTGCTTTGGAACATTGCTTGGGAGTTGGTTTTCCAAGCTGCATTTTTGGCTAGCCTGTACTGACTCCAATGTATCAAAAATGCCAATAATGTCTGTTTTCTCTGTGTATCATGTTTGTAATTTCTGTTGGATCATTTTTCCATTAGTAACTTATCTGAAGACTTATCCAGGTATAGCCTGGGCACATTGGGATGGGAGATACCTAGTACACAACCAAGCTATAAGTTGCCCATGAAGCGAGTAAGAACAGAGTCCTTGAGGAACTGACTTACCTTCGTCAGGTTGAAAGTACTAGAAGGAGAGTCAGGTCTGTGGGCAAAGACTAGTGTCCCATTGATACAATAATCAGAGCCTACACTTCTGTAACAAGAGATTGACCAGCAGTGGGGTCCCTGGGACACTTACGAATAGGAATCCAGTTGACAGTGACCACCAAGCATAGCATGGCAAGGTTGGTGCGGGGCTCTTAACCTTCTACAGGAAGTCCAGTCTTGTTCATGGTGTCAGAGGGTTCCTGGCAACCAGAGAGGGTGTGCTTCATTGAGCAAGAGCTTGCCAAGCTGCTCCTTGTGTCATGCTTGCTAGTATTCAGTTGGCCAAACAAGTCACATGGCTGAGCCCTGAAGCAAAGTCCAGAACAGTCCACTTGTTGACAGATTATCAACTAAACAGTATTGATCCCCATTTTTCAACATTGTCTTGGAATTAAAAACAGAAGCTCTGTTGGTTGACTGGGTTCCAGGACCAAACTGGGGCTTCATTTATTCATTCATTCATTCCTCCTTCTCCTGTCAATCATGTATCAGGTGTTGTGTTGTATTTTCTGCTGAATCAGACGTGGACCTTGTTCTCAGTTTGTCACACTACAGTGGGGGAAATACACAAACAGCTGCTAGCTGTTCCAGGTGACCAACATTGTAGTGGAAGTGTGCCGAGAATATAATGGGGAGGGCCAAAAGAGGACATATGACTCAGCAAGGGGGCCACAGAAAAAGGGGTTTCCTGGAGGAAGTGATGCCTGATCTGAGTCCTGAAGAAAAGGAAGATGAGGAGGGGACATTCTGGAAGTAGAAAGGGAGCAAGGCAGATATCTGAAGACCTCAATGCTTGGATGTCAAACCTGAAAACACAGGACTGGGGCTTTGTCAATTAAGCCTGCTTCAAGCCATGATTGGTCCCAGGTACCAGGGTCAGAACTGGGCTTGAATACACATACGCAGAGGTGGTGGGAGTCAAAGGACCATATCCATGTGAAAGAGGAGGGTAGGACTGGGTCCAACGGTGGCTGCAGAGGGTCCTGATGCCTGTATCTGTACTCTGTGCTGGAAGCTCTCTTTAGTTTGTGCCATGACTTCTATCACATTGGGGACTCCTGAGTCATATAGTCAATGCTGGCTGACATCCTTAGCAGAGCCCCAGGACCATTTTACTGGAAATAGTTTCCAATTCCCCCATACAGATTGTGTCCTGAAGGGATGGCTGGGTGTAAGTATATCATTCACTGCACTCTCTGTGGATGGGGGATGGGAGTGGGGAGAGAAAAAAGAAAGAATCTCAAGAATTGTGTATATTTATCCTGGTCTGGCCTTAAGAAAGCACGGCCACCAATCCATCAAAGATGAATCTGAGTTTGGATAACATTAGCGTTTAAGGCGATGCTCTTCTCTTGTATCGATTCTCTGTGGGTTGAAATGGAAACAATTTTAGAAATGTAGTCTTAGGTTTCCTTAATCTGCGTGGCTCAGGGAGGAAAAGGCTATTGTCACTAGTGCTAATAACCACAAGGAACACGGTTCTAAAGTGCTTAGCTGGAAAATGAATTCCACAAACCAGCCCTGGCTATGCCTCCAGGGAAGTTATTTCCTAAAAATTCAGCCTTTTTTTTTTCTTTCCTTCAAGAGAGTTACCTTAGAGGACATAACTACTGGGAAAGAGAAACGAACACGCAGAATTAGGGATTCCCAGGAAGGGAGGAGTCATCATGAGATGGTGGCCTCAGCACTGAGCCAAGTCCTAATTGTCATTGGTAGGTTGGGGAAGGGTTGCTTGTGCGTTGACTTTGGAAGCCCAAGGGAGACCACTGCTTTCTACTTGTTTTAGCCAGGTTTTTTTTTCCTGCTGTGATTAAAAGACCCAAACAGCACAATCATAGAGGAGGAAAAGTTTAAGGGCTGATGGTTTCAGAGGTCTCAGTCCATAGACAGCCAGCTCCATTCTTCAGGGCTCAAGGTGAGGCAGAACATCATGGCAGAGGAGTGTGGTGGAAGGATGCAACTCATGTGATGATCAGAAAGCAGAGAGACAGCAAGAGAGATCTCCATTTGCTAGATACAATTATATACCCCAAAGCCACACCCCGCCAATGTCCCACTTGCTCCAACTGCACCCTACCTTCCTTCAGTTATCACTCAATTAACCCCATCAGGTGATTAATTTGCTTATTGGATTAAGGCTTTCCTAACCCAATCATATCTTTTCTGAACCTTTTTGTGTTGTCTCACATGTGAGCTTTTGGGGACACCTCATATTCAAACCATAACACCACCATTCAAAATAAATATTTGTTTGGAGTTCTTCCATGAGATACTTATCCTTATGGATTCAGGCATTGAAGGTACTTCTTCAAATGTGTATTGCATGAGACTTTCTTGGCCTGAAATAAGCATCAAATCAGCATTAGTAGCCTCTGAGGGCCCTGAGGTGGGGTTAAGTGGGTGGAGAGCTGGGAAGGAAGGAGGTTTGTAGCATGGGAGAGAGCACCAGGAAGTTTGACCAGGATGGAGCCAGCAAGGGACACAGAGATCTTGGGTTTTCTGGGTTTGGTGTCTAAATGTTATGAAACTGGCAATCCCCAAAGGGGCTCTGCTCCTAAATAAAGTCATGTCTGCTTGTTACCTGGGCTATTTTCCTAAAGAATCAACGTTTGCAACCTGTGTCTTAACCCTTTTTGCTCAAAGAGAAGGCAGTGAGGTCAGTCTCACTTTTGAATTTCAGCCCAGGAAAGAGAAAGTACCTGAATGAGAGTGGCAGGCAACAGCCTCCCCTCTAAGTCTTCTAGCAGGACTTTGTGCCTCTAGCAACTAATAGAGCTCTTGGGGTATTTGCATAAATATGGACTCTGTTTGCATAAAGTGTGGACACAATTTGCAGTGTCCCCTAGAGGAGCAATATGTCCTGTGGCCTCTTCCCTCTTTGTCACCTGAGGTTTGTCACTTCACACCTCTCTTTCTCACCCACCCACTTGTCCTGACCCAGATCTGATGGATCAGAGCGTGGGAAGAGGTTGCAAGGTGAGAATGAATGCCTCTGTCCTCTGGGCCACCTGGGAGGGTCCGAGTCCTTCCTCCCTCAGGGAGAGGCCTTCCTTTTCCTCTCCTAGGACTTAAATGGCCCTCACTTGCAACCATGCCCCTCCTCAGTAACATCATCCTTTTCACCGTAACTAATTTGCTTCTAACAGTGATGACCCACATCTCCCTCAGCAACCTGCAATAGCCACAGCCTGTGTGCATGACGAGACTCAGCCCCACAACGAGGGACATGCATAGATGTGGCCTTCTGCCAGGAGGGAACTGGGCCTTTCCCATCACAGAATTCAGGATCTTTAGGGTGAAAGTGAGATGTTCCATTAATAGCAAGAGCTGGGGTTTCTATCAAGCAAGGCCAGACACAGCACCCCTGGATTCCCCAGGAATGAGAACTCGGGGGAGTAGTGCATGTGAGGTGTGATGTAACCAGGGCCTGGGAGGGCTTTCAGAATCCAGGCCAATTCTTGTGCCTGGGTTTTCTTGATGCCTCCTTTGAGACAAGAGCTCATTGTTCCTTCTGCTAACGACCAGCCACTTCCTCTATTCAGTTTGGTTTAAGAATTTCTGTTTACTTGTTCTTTCTATTCATTTGGGCAAATGGAAGACTCAAGACCTTTTCAGACTGAATACTTTTGGTGTAATTTCTGTGCTTTTATTATCAACTGGTTTACTGTATCCCCACCCAAAGAGAGAGAGAGAGAGAGAGAGAGAGAGAGAGAGAGAGAGAGAGAGAGAATATCATGTATTCACCTGATCACCATTGTCACTATTTCGGTAAGCACCCTTTCAAAGGCTGGTGGCCAAAATAGAGATTTTTTTCCATAAATTAATATGCTCACCTCAGATCTGATCCATCCAGATGTGAAGAGGGTGGATGGATCCACATGGGAAGGTCCCTGTGGAAGGTGTAGTCAGTATGGAAAGCATCCCAAAGCTCAGGTTGACCTATATGCTGTTGAACATGATGGCACCCTTGATAGTAATCAGAGTCTGTGGTCATCTGCCTGCTGTTGCTGAGGAAATCTTAGATGGCTCCTGTATCTAATACTGTAGTCTTCTGTTGGCTTGTGAACCTGTTCTACTGCCCGAAGGCTTCCAATGTCCATCACAATGCTCAGCACAACCTCAATATCCAGTGATGATTTGTGAAATAAATAAATGCATACTGCCTAGATAATCATAAAAGTATCTTATTTGCATTCATCTAGATTCTAAGCATACTTAGAATCTGGAACTCTATGTAAAAAGTGTATAGCACCTAAGGACCAGGTACATAGTTTAAGATTATCAAATGTTTACTGGTTTACAGTTTGGTAAATAAACAGAGAAGCCTAACAGAGGGTGGGTGTAGCCAGCTTTTCTAATAGAGACTTTTGGAGGATTTTGGGCCAGTTTGTCTAGTAGTAGTAATATATATTTATAATTGGACCTTTGAATGTGGAAACTGGGTAGGTGGCACAAGAAATTGAAGACACAAAATAGTCTTTTTCTAGGGGCAACAGAAGCAGAGCAAGGACTCATTGGACTATATGGGGAAAAAATGACCATCTCAAACATCATTAACTCAAACTCACTAATTTAGCATTAGCAATCACTCAGACCCACAAGAGCTGAATTTTGCTTTTGCTTGAAAAATTTTATCTGTAAAATCAGTGAGAAGAGTCAGAAGGGAAACCTCTGGCTGCTGAGTGACATGCCTTGGCCAGTACCAGCGCTCAGGAATGTCCCCCTCCCCACTGCTTTTTGTCCTTGTCCAGGCTCAGAGTCCCTTTTGTGCATGCGCTCTCCATCATGACCCTTGGCATAATGCAATGTAAACATCTTTCAGCAGAACGGAACCTCTTGAGGACGATGCCTCTGGTCCCCTTTCTCTGTTTCCGCAGCTTAGAGCCTGCCTAAATAAATATTTGTTCAATGAATAAATAAAGAAAAGCTTCTACAGAAACATTCTTTACATGAAAATGAGTACTGTGTTCATTACAAACAGGTATTATCTGTGGTACAAGGTTTTATAGTTTTTAGCCAAGTTCTGGACAAATTATTCTTCTAGACCTAGTATTACCACTAGAGAGTGTTGAAAAGTCCACTTGATAATAAGACTAATTGTTTTTGAGAAGTTAATATAATGATAATTAAGTGTTAAATGTTATATTTTACTTTCTTACCAAGGTTTCTACTCTCTCCCTTACTCTGGAATTCCAGGTCATGAAGAAGGAAATTAGTGAGTCAGTGGATGAATGAATGAGTAAATGAATAGATACAGTCTCCTCATTATGATTCAGGTCCTTCTCCACATGTCGTGGCCAGGTTGCCTCCAAGTGGGACTAGGTACCAAGAAGGAAGGAGTGATGAGATTTGGTGGAGCTTGGGCTAGTTAGGCAGCCCTGGGTGGGCAAACCCAAGAACATGGTTGTGGAAAACCTCCACTTTTCAGTAGAAACTCTTATTGCAAGTGCTGAGAAGAATTCATGGAGGGTACTAATATTGTGCTGGCTAATGGTTAGTCTTAGAGAAGTCCTAGGAGGAGCACAGAGTATCTTAAAAAGAGAAGGGTATCAGGTGTTGCCAACTGATGACCTGGCCAGCAGGTGGCATCCCAGGAACATTGGCAAGTGATGAAATCTTGCTTACACAGAGCTACTGCAGTGCAGGAAGAGATGAAAAAGAGCAAGATGAGACCCCATTCTTGGAAGCTATAGAGAGACGGGCCTGTCTTTAGGCACAAAGAAAAGAACAAAATGAGTTTGCAAGAATTGAAGTGGGCATTATTTGGTCACAGACATAAGACAGTAGCCCAGCTGATACTACAGGGCACAAAAATCAAAGACTAGGGCAGAGGTGAGTTAAAGCTGAGTCCTCTGGGTAAAAACCTATAATGCTTTCAATTTCCATTGCTAGTCTCTAGGAAGTGGTAGGGACATACACAGGTCTTTGTGGAGTCAGAAGGTAGAATTGGATTCATGTATCAGATGTGGGATGGTATCAGAATTGGTAGACTAACTGATTTCAGACCACTCTTTTGCCTAGGACTAGAAAAGATATATATATATATATATATATATATATATATATATATATATATATATATATGCAATAGCAAAAAGCTTCCTAAAGACACTGTAAAGCTAGTAAAGTAGTCAAGAATTGCTCAGGAGAACATCAAAATCTAGACATATAAGCACTGATAAATCACCTTCAAACTAGAGTGGGACTCTGGAAAGTTGTATCATAGGAATAAATAAACAAAAAGAAAAGAACTCTCTCAAAAATCCAGTCTGCCTCCAGCCATTGAATGACCCAGAAATTCTCAATATTTGAGAATATCAAGATTGTTCTAAGATTTTTGTCAAGAGCAAGTGAAAATCATCTTTATTGGAAGATGTCATTCTATACCTTAAATTACTTCTATAAATAAATATCTTTTCAAATGTATTGTATAGTACACAAAAATAAATACACATATAAAGAGACAAAAGCAACTCAAGCAAGAACTTGCCAAATAATACCCATGGAATTTTCAGATATTAAAATGTCTGGCTCAGACTTCAGAACAACTATATGAACTATTTTCAGCAAATCAAAACAGATGGAAATTTCAATAGAGAATTAAAAAGCTATAATAAGGATATAACAAATTTGAAAAAAAATAGTTATATGGAAATTATAGAAATAAAATATAATACTTTAAATCAAGAACTTTATGGAATAATTTCTCTAAAGATTAGACATAGCTGAAGAGAGAATTAATTCACTGGAATACAAGTCAAAAGAAAATATCCAGAAGAAAGTCTAATCATACACAGGTAGAAAGAAGAAAAAAACAGAAAAGAGGTAATAAAAATAGAGGAAAGAGTGATATGTTTGAAGTCTCAGAAATAGGAGAGAGATAGAGAAGAAAAAATATTTGAAGAAATAATATCTGAGAAATTTTCAATAAAATGTTAAAAGATATTAAGATGAGATATAAAACCAACATGAATCACATGCAAAAGTTAAGCCCCATGTATTATATGCTTTTAAAATTTCAGAAATTCAATTTAATTTTTTAAAAAAAATTTAAAAAGCAGTTATGAGTGAAAGATTATCTTCAAAGTATAACAATTAGAAAAATAAGCGATTTTCCCATAGGAAAAAAGAAAAAAAAAACCCAAAGACAATATAATGATATAATGTGCTAAAAGAAAATAATTACCCATCTAAAACTTTTATTGTCTGGGAAATACCATTCAAGGGTCAAGGTAAAGGAAAGTCACTCTAAGAAAGAAAAAAAAAAAAAAAGGAAATTTGTCACCAGTACTCTTATACTAAATAGAAGGGGAAGAACTTTCTTCTGATAGAAGAAAAAAGTTCAGAAAAAAAAGATACAAGAAGAAATGAAGTGCAAAAAGTAAATGTGCAACTAATAGTAAAGTGGTAGAATTAAACACATATATGTTGATGATTACATAAAGCAATTAATGAAAATAGCTTAAACACTATAGAAAAACGACAAAGCTCATCAGGTTAGATTTTTTAAAGATACATAACTACCAACAGGAGGCTAATACAATTTAAAATATAAAAAAATATATACTATATTTATTATATAAAAAGTAGAAAATTAAATGCAAGAACATTAGTAGAAGTAGAAAGGATTTCTTCATCATTAAAGTTTTCAGCTTTACAGGAAGACATAGCAATTTTAAATTTAGATGCACCTAAAATATGACCTTAAAATATATAGAAACATAAAAATGGAGAAACCTAAAAGAAAAATCAACAAATCAACTGTCAATATATGTAGGTATTAACTTACTTCTCTCGTTAACCGAGAGAAAAACAGAAAAATTGAGTCAGATATATAAGTCTAAAAAAATGAATAAAGTTTAACCTAAAAATATATATGGCATATTGTACTTAACAACAGCAAAGACATAGTAGTCCTCCCTTATTCATGGAGGATATATTTTAAGATCCTCAGGGACCTTCGGGATAATCCCGAATCACTCACACACACACTCATACACACATGCACATGCACATCCACACACAACTTTTCCTATATATGCATACCTATGATAAAATTTAATCTATAATTTAGGCATGGGAGGGGAGAGGAGAGGAGGGAGGATAGTAGAGGATAGGAAAGGTAGCAGAATACAACAGTTACTAATAGGGCATTATGTAAAAATGTGGATGTGTAACCGATGTAATTCTGCAATCTGTATTTGGGGTAAAAATGGGAGTTCATAATCCACTTAAATCTAATGTATGAAATATGATATGTCAAGAGATTTGTAATATTTTGAACAACCAATAAAAAAATAAGAGATAGATGTGCTCTAACATTTACCATTCCTGGCATTCCTCATAACATTGTAAGGTTTTAGAACTAGAAGAAGCCAGAGAGTAACAACTCCCCAAATATGTCATAACACACTGAAATATGAATGAAGGAGTAGGAAATATGGCAACAGGATTAGGAAAAAAAATTTAGGCATGGTAACAGAGTAACATCAGTAACTAATAATAAAATAAAAGTTACAAAAATATACTCTAATAAAAGTATTACTTTCACCTTTGTACTTAAAGCCCTTTATAGCTTCTCTTTGGCATATCTGAGTGGCCAACATTACTCTTACTGTGTTTGGGGTCATTCATAAGAAAAGTCAGTGTTATTTGAACACAAGCACTACAATAGTGTGCTGCTGTGACAGTAGATCTGATAACCTAGTTCCTAAGTGACTAACTGGCAGTAGTGTATACAGCACAGATATTCTTTGAAAATAATAAATAATTCATAAAGTCCTGGTAGAATTAATTATGAAAAAAGGAAAGGGTGCAAATAATCGAAAAGGGCTATCATTATGGATCTAAGACTGTAAAAAGGGAAAAAGAGCATGTTGTAAACAACTCTATGCAATAAATTTGAAAGTTTATTTGAAATAGACAAATTTCTAGAAAAATTACACCTACTAAATGCAACATAAAAAGAAAATGAAAGTTTGAATTGTCGTGGAATTAGTAAAGGAATTTAATTTTGTAATTCTCATAAAAAGGAAAACTTAAGAAAAAAAGTTTCATCAGCAAACTGTACAAAATTTACAGCAAAGAAATTATGCCAATTTACACCAAACGTCTATATAGGGAAAATAAATAAACATATTCTAACTTGTTTATGAGGCTTGCATAAATATGATACCAAACCTATGATAAAAGAATGGAAAATTACAAGTCAATGCCTCTCCTGAACACTTAGACAAACATCTTAAATAAGGCATCAGAAAGTCAAGCCCAGCAATATATGGGACACAGTGATTTGTCACTTCTGATGTGAGTTTATTCTGTAAATACAGAATTTGTTTAATATTTAAAAATCAATTATTGGATTTCACCACATTAGTGGAATATGCTATTAAATATTTCATTATTTTAATAGGTATAGGAAAACTGATAAAATTTATGATAAATTATGTGAACAAAATACTCATAGATATATAAACTTCCTTATAACGAAGGAAAATATTCCTGATAAAGGATAGCTACAAAAACTATCTTCAATAACACTTTTGCATAAATGTTGACAGATCCTTTTTTTGAGATCTTGATCAAAATTAAGGTGTCCACTGTCATTATTTTTATTCAATATTATACTGGATGTCCTTGTCAATGCAGAAAGAAAAATTTTAAAAATACATATTATTTGAGTTGGAATGCAAGAAATAAAATTGCAAAAATTTATTTATATATTGCATTATTTTGTATGCAAAAATATCTAAAAAAATCTACAGATAAATTCTTAGCACTTACAAGTAAGTTTAGCAAGTTTTCTGTAAATAGCTCTGTATTAAAAAAACAATTGATTTTGAAATACCAGCCATACACAATTAGAAAATGAACTTTTAAAGCACACTACTTATTATAGCATCAAAAACATAAAATGAAATCCTAAGAATAAATCCAAAAAAAAGATGTGCAAGATGTAATCATGCTAAGAATAGTTAAGACACTCTTGAAGAAGAATGAGAGAAAAAATTTATTCCATCAATTACTAAGATTTCTTTTAAAGCTGCAAATAATTAAAATGGAGTAGTGTTATTTTAACAATAGGTTAATAGAAGCAGACCCACAGATACATGGGCATCTGATTTAGGACAAAATATTGCACTAGGCAAAGATTTGTTAAATGCTTAGGGAACAAAGTAGATCTCCTTTTTCCTTTTTCTTTCTTTTTTTTAAAATGAAACTTAATCTCTACCTAATGCCATTTAAAAAAATCAGTTGCAGCTGGGCGTGGTAGAGCATGACTGTAATCCCAGTGGCTGGGGAGGCTGAGGCAGGAGGATTGCAAGTTCAAAGGTAGCGTCAGCAAAAGCGAGGCACTAAGCAACTCAGTGAGGCCCTGTCTCTAAGTAAAATACAAAATAGGGCTGGGGATGTGGCTCAGTGGTCAAATGCCCCTGAGTTCAATCCCCAGTCCCAAAACAATACCAACCAACCAAACAAACCAGCCCCGCAAAAGCAAAGAAGCATTTGCAGATAGGTTGTGAATATAACTATAAAAAAAGGCAAAATCATAAACCTTATGGAAGACAAGCTAGATAATATTTTCAGAATGTCAGATGAGAGAAAAAAAATTAGAGAGAAAACAAGCAACACTAATCATAAAGAAAAAGGCTTGATATATTATCTATATTGAATTCTGATTACAGAATTCAATACAGAATTTCTAGTCTTAAAAGAAGCCATCAAAAGAGTAAATAAAGATTTCCCCAATTGTGAGAGAGGATGTTTATGATATATGTAACTAACAAAAATCTAGTTTCCAGAATAATGAGCTTTTATAGATCCATAAAAGAAAGACAGTCCAGTGGAAACACAGGCAAGAGACCTGAATAGGGATTCTACAAAAAGACAATGTGTTTCCATGACAATGTGTCCACCTTCACTAGTGATCAGTCATCATGAGAAAAATTAAAATTAAATCCACAATGAGGTAACACTCTATAACTACAGACTTAGTAATTTTAAAAGTCTGTTATTAACAAGTTTTCATAAGGCCATGGAGCAATCAGAGCTGTTATGCACTACTGTTGATGGTGTAAATTGACCCAATAATGTTGGAAAAGAGTTTGTGCTTCCACAGCTGAGGACATCCACACCCTATGACTTAACCAATTTCATTACTTAGAACACAGTCAGTAGAAATTTGAGCACAAATATGTCAAGAGATAATTTATGGCAGCCTATTCTGGAAATAACCAAAATATCAATTATCAGTAGAATGGAGAAATAAAAGTCGGTATATTCATTTAGTGGCATACTATACAAGAAAGAAAACAAGCAAACTGCTGCTAAATGCAGAATGTGGTTAACTTTCACAATTAATTATGCAAATGGATCCAAACCTAAAAGAACACACATGGTTGATTCCTTTCATATAAGATTCTAAAGCAGGCAAAATAAACCACAGTGTTTAGAATTGCAAACTAGATAAGAAAAGCAGGCGAGAGATTGCTGTATTAAGATTATGACAATGGTTTCCTTTGGAGGTTGACAGAGCAGACAGTTGGAGGGTTTTGAGGATGCTGGACATGTTTTATCTCCTCCTTGTACTGATTATACAGGAACTCATTTAAAAATTATTTATTAGAGTGTACAATTGTATTTCAGGTCCTTTTCTGGATATACAGTATAATTTTTTAATATTGAAGTCGAGAGATAAAGAGTATTTGCCCCTCTGTCTTTCCTCCTCCTCCTCCTCCTCCTCCTCCTCCTCCTCCTCCTCCTCCTCCTCCTCCTCCTCCTCCTCTTCCTCCTCCTCTTTCTCATCTGTGTCCTCTTCCTTTTTTTTCCTGGGCATCATCCAGATCTACAACTCCTAAAACTATTTTATGAAAAAAAAATAATAATCATCTTTCCCAATTTTTTTCTTTTTTCTTTTGCTGTTTTATTCTCCAAAGAAAAGTATTCTGGAAGACATGCATTAAGAAGAAAGAACTGACTGGAACTGTTAGTCACCTCAGGGCTTGTCTGTATGTAGTATGCTACATATTCTGATTGTCTCTGTAATTGTGGAGGTGGAAGGAGTAACACTCTTTGGGGTTGGGAGTTCTAAAGTCAGTGAATAAACTCTGGCTGAGGATTTTTAAAAATATCCCTTATTAATGATAATATTGATGGGCTACATTTTTCTAGGATTAAGAAATATTACCTACCTGCTGGTAGACGTAGGCAGATCTGTGATTGCTGAGAATTCTGTGTAGGTCTCCTTTAGCCTTGGGAAATTAAGGTATGCAAATCCTTCACCCACCTGTCAGAGGACCTGAAATCTCCACCCACACCTGCAACCCCACAGGGATTTACTACTTTGGTTCATACTTGTTCTCTCTCAACTTTCCTAAAAGCAGTTGTTCCTAAAAGGGAGATGTTGGGAATACATTAAATATCTAGCACCTCTGTGAGAATGAGGTCATCGATAGCTTCTGACCTGTTCTCTAAGCAGGGGGAGAATTTAGGTAGAAAATTACCTCTGGGACAGGAAAAAGGAAGGGAGACAGGGAAGGTTGAAGAAGTATCAGGTATTGATGTATATCTGACATATATCTGACGTATATCTGGAGAAGGAGCAGCTTGCATGGAAGTATTCTACTCAGACTAAGGAATGCTGACAAACCCCAAGAGTCCATGAACTGAAGGCCACCAGCAAAGGAACAGGCCAGCCTGGGGTCCCTGCCTCATTCAGGCATTGGTTTGGAGCAGTGCATGGGAGTTTCCATGATGGATTTCAAATCTCAGAAGTTGGGGTCCTCCGTCATTTATGCTCCCGCGAGTCTCCATCATTACCAAGGCAGCATTTTCATGGCTGCCACCAATGTGTCTCCAACATCCTCTCCCAGGAGCAACTGTCTTTAGGAGAGTCAGAGGGGAACAAATATAAACCGAAGTAATAAATTCTTATGGGGTTGCAGGTAAGGGTGGAATTTTATTTTCATGGCTGCTGTAGCAAGGCAAAAGAGGAGAGGAGAGATGCTAAGCACAGTCATCCCCCATGCCTCCCTCTGGTGGGGAATTTCAATAGCCCACTGACTTAATCTGTGTCTTTGAAAAATTACCTTGGGACCCTGAGGTGGTCCTGAGTGAGGCTCCTGCTCATAGGGGCACCTCAAGTCGGGCTCTGGGAGCAGGTGGAGAGGCTCTTGTGAAAAGATCACACTGAATACTGATTCTTCCTTGTAGACAGCATGCACAATGGCCAGGAAAGAACAACCCCAGAATCCTGCTGTGGGGAGATTCCACGGGCCCTGTTCCGGAAGAGCAGCAAGAAGTCCAGGTTCTGAATGCTGGTTCCGGAATCTTTTTCTTAGCTCCATGAGCTAGTCCAATTGGACATGACATATTCTTTGTTTGGATTTAAAATATTTCCTTGTACTAGTTTCACTTTTTCTTCTCTTTGGAAGACTTCTGATATGTAGGAGCAGGGCCCATTCATTTTTCTTCTCATTTGTCACCACAGGATGGATTCTAGAGCCTTCTAATTCTTCTTTTCCAAACTCAGTCCTCCCTGCCTCTGAAGATCTCTGGAATCCCCTTCCAGGCAGCATCTATGGGCTACTTTAACTCAAGCTCATGGTGCCCACATCTGAAGAATGGCATAGACAATGGGAGCTAGTCACACAGGGGCCTGCATTGCCATCTAGTTTTTCCTTGTGTATCTTGTCCCTTCCTTAACAAGCACTTCTTGTAGGAATCTTCCCTTTCTTTTATCTCTTCCAGGTCACCTAGTGCAAGATAGGATACCCTTTACTTACAAGAAACTTCAGATGAATAATCAACAGGCCTTGAGGTTGATTTTTGATCATCAAAAATCAAAACTGATGATCACCTTTGGAGCTAGACTGGGAGAATTATGTTACTTCTATTGGCAAGAGAAACTTCTGGAAGAGAAGCTAGTTTTAGGGGAAGATGGTGGAATTTTCAACATAGGAGCTTGAGTAGCATGTGGAACATGCAGGTGGAGAGTTCTGTAGCATTATGGGAGCTGGGCTGCAGATGTGGGAGTCTTTATCACTGGGCAGGAGTTTTATACATGATTACTAAACATAGCATGGGACACTCTCAAAACAGTTGGGGCCAGGTATGGGGTTTAAAACCCTCCTCAGCGAGCAGCTAATCTTTGCAAAAGATGAGACACTGATGTATTAAACAATAACTAAAGTTTAGTTAGGTAAAAGTCTAATAAAACGTTAAAAGCAATATGCAGCCCCATTTATAATTAGTTGACCAGTGAGAGACATTGTCCTATTTGTTCCAAGAAAACAAATTTGTACTGAATCTTTAAAAATGGGAGAGAAGAGGGGAAAATTCCAAATGGCATAAATAATTAAGAAAATGGGGTGGTGAGAGTGTGCTGGTGTACTTTGAACATACTTAGAAATGTCTAGATGAGTCCGGTTGTCTTCAAGTTACCATAGTTACCTACCTATTTGACTTTTACACCTTTGCAAGAAGTGATGCAACATAAGGCACAGGTGCTTAGGTTACAAGTCACTAGTCTGGATTCTTAGCCTGCTTCATCACTTAATAGGGGTGTGACCTTGAAAGGACATTTCATCTTCTCTATCCTCTATTAAAATAAATCCAAGTCCCTGTTAAAGAGATTTTGGTGAAGATCTGACATTTGTAAAAGTCCTCAAAAGGAAGGAGTTAATGAATGTTATTATCATGGTTTCTTGCCCCTTTGATATGAATAATGCTTTCTTCATTCTTTGATTTCCTAAAGTCACTGAATGCTCGTATCCTTCATTTTGACCTTCATGAGGTTGTAGAAACTTCTTAATTAGACTGTAAACTCACTGAGGACAAGGGCCTTGCCTTATATACTTACTGAATCCTCAAAACATTGTAGATTCATAGTAGGTGCTCAAAAAATGGTTTCAATGATTGATTGATGATGAAAATAATCCTAAAATGTTCCTAGAGGAAGTAAATATTGAGGTTGACATTGACAGATGGGTAAATAATGACAGGTAATATTCAAGGGACAGAATGTCTGGTGAGGGCAGTGATGTAATTGTGACAGTATTTTATTATTATTTTTTTTTGGTGTGTGTGTGGATGCTTGATTCCCCTAGAACATTCTACCAGATTTTGAAGTCATTTATCACTCTGGTGCTTTGTGAGAAAATCAAATGAAACAAAACCAAAAGAGAAAATCTTCATCCAACAGCTGGACAGCTCAGTTATTTTTAGGGACAGGAGAAGCAAGTGTTTGGGACTCAGCAAAACATCCCACTCTTTTTGGAATGGACCAGACCCTGGAAATGCACAGGTCTAAGCATTTTCTCAGCTGCAAATCTCCAGCACATGTGAGTTGAAGGCAAACTTAATCCATCTGTTTCTGATACATTTACCTTGAACTCATCAAAAAGCTCTTGACAAGTCCTTTGCATGAAGAAATTCTCCATGGGTTTTTGGGAAATCCAAACACATTTGTTGAGTTCTTCTTGGGTCTTATCTTTACGGGGGACCCAAGGAAAAATGGAGAATGTGTTGAACCATTGTCATTCAAACCTTCCAAGTTCCATTCTTCCCTTGAGGAGCCTCAGTGACTCTCATAATCTGACCATTTTGGAAAAAAGAACAAAGTAAAAGATATCCCCAAAGTTTTATATCTCTTGGCCCTATCTCTGGCAGACGTAAGGAATGACCTATGAGTGGGAGAAAGAGCGTTAGAAGCAATATGGCCAGAAGACCTATTACAGAACAAAGGGTTTTGATTCCAGACACTGTGTGACCTTGAGAAAAAGAAGTTCCTTTTCTGTGCTTTAATTCCCCAGAATGTGGTAGGAGAATGATATTGCAATTTTTGACCCATCTCCTAGAATTGGCTTGTGTGGTTGACGTGTGGTTTGTGATTTCAGGAAACAAAAATATCACAGTAAGAAATTATTGTTTTCCAGATGTCCAGATAGGAGTCCTGCTCTCTTTGATGTAGCGTGTTCTGGGTAACTGGACTCAAGCATTGAGCAATGCTTTATTATCCATCCCCCCTTTTCCTAGGCTCAGTGAAGGGTCCAACCTGAGTGCGCAGCCCAAGTCCCAAGAGACATTGACACAACAGATTCATTAAAGGACTGGGCTTTGATGTCGGATCCCCCCAGCCTCACCCTTCAATAGACACTCTTGAGTCCCTGCCCACACAGACATGGGTAATACACCATTGGAAGTGATAAATGTGTGTGCTCTCCATAGGCAAGGAACCTGGGAAAGCCGAAAAAGAACCTGGGAGCTCTCAAGTTCTAAACAAGGTTCAGCTCATTTGCACTTTTTAATAATTGGAAGTGATAGGACAGCCATGGGTTGTCATCAAGAATGGGGAAGGGGATTTGACTGAGATTGGGGATAAAGCAAATACATGAAATGATTTGTACCCGGTGAATTCTTGAGTTCTAGGTTTTTATCAGGCTATTTATCTCCTTTTCTTTTTTCATCATAGAGAGAGAATAAGAAATTGAGAATGTCCCTAAGATTCCTCGCCCCTCCCACGTGAACAATTTGCTTGTGTCTGCACTCCCTGGTTTTGGCCAGAAGAAAGAAAATAAGACACTGACTGCAGGGTCGGCTGATCTTCCAGATGAAGTCCTTAGCATCAGAGAGGTCAGAGAGAGGGACATGGGTGTGAGGGTGGAGGGCTGGAAAACACAGCAAGGAAAGAGAATGGTAGAAAGGGAAGGAAGAAGGCAGCGGGGGAGGGAGCCAGAAGAGCAGAGTGAAAGAGCAAGGAGGGGGCTGGGGAAAGGCATGGATTTTGAGGTCAAAGCCAGAGCAGCTTCCTGCCAGGCCTGCTGCCCAGCCGGCTGCTGGAACATCTGCATCCTGGTGGGGGTGTTTCCAAATGGAGCTGCCTCTTCCCTGGACTTCTCCCCCACACATTAACTATACCTTCCCACTTATGCCCCTCCCACAGTGCTTACTTTTCCTCTTATTAATCAGCCACTGGTGCCAACAGCTAAATCAGCTCTGGACTTGGCCAACCCTGGGGTGAGCTGGGGCAAGAAGCCTTGGCTATTGGGCATCACGACTCCAGATCAGGAGCAGCTGACTGGCTGCACCAACACTGCCCTGACCTCTACCTGAATAATTCTAGGTCTATGGAAAGTACATGGAAAGCGGGGTCAGGGTGTGATACGCAGAGTCACTCTGTGGTCCTTAGCAAGTTGGGTCTCTGAATATCAATCTTATCATCTGTAGAATAAGGAACTGCAGTTTCTTTCTGATGATTTGGGAAGAAAGGATATTTAATGCAATCTTATTTTAGTATTATTTGTTATCTGATTCCTGAGTTTGAATACTAAAAGTTCAGATGGAAGTAGGAAGCTATTAGTTCTCCTTCCTGCTTTTTTTTTTTGCCTCTGTAGAATCTCAGGCTTTATTTATTTATTTGGGTACCAGGGATTGAACTCAGGGCCACTCGGCCACTGAGCCACATCCCCAGCCCTATTTTGAATTTTATTTGGAGACAGGGTCTCACTGATTTGCTTATCACCTCACTTTTGTTGAGGCTGGCTTTGAACTCATGATCCTCCTGCCTCAGCCTCCTGAGTCGCTGGGGTTACAGGCATGTGCCGCTGCTCTCAGTGCAACTTAGACTTTTGATGGGTCCCCTGGGAGGGGTCTCTAAACTGATGCCCATCCTGGAGGGGGCTGCCAGATGGCTTCAGGTATAAGAATCAACTTCTAGCCTAAGAAGGAGGAAAAACATGTCTTTCAGACCTTCTTGGCTTCTATAGTGTCTCTTAGTCACTTGCAGGGTCCCCTATTTCTGGTTTTCATCCTTGGGCAATAACTGCCTGGAGCCTCCCAGCTGACAGATAATTAATCTCTCAGAAGTTCTAACTGGGAGAGGAGGGCATGTCTGAACAACGAGAAAGGTCCCGTGCGAGGTCTTGGAGGTGGGATTGAAGGGTGGGATTTGTTACCCCCAGGGGACAGCACAGGTTGAAACATTATTGGGTGTCACATATATTTATATGAGTTCATGGATATAAATCCCAAACACCTATAAGGCAGGAGCGTGATTACCATTTGCTGAAGACTTACTCTGTGCTATTTGATAATTCATCTCTCACTCACAACAATCCTATAAGATAAGCCTCATTATCCCATTTCACAAATGAGGATGTGGTCAGAAAGATTATGAAAATAGCCTTTGATCATACAGCACAAATGGCAGGCAGGGATGTGACTTGGGCCTGGATAAGGGTATTGACATGCTTGAATCCTGACTGCTCTGAGAAGTGACAGGAGGGAGAACATCAGGGCACTGGCCATTCACTGCTCCCAGGGCTTCCTATGAATCCCAAGTCAAATTTTTATCACTTTTCAAAACCAGACTCGGGCTCTCTGGGAGAGCCCCATTCTTCCTCCTCATACCTTCTCCTCTTCTTGGCTGTCTTGAGCTACTCTGTGTGCACAGGAAGAACCAAGCAGATCCTTGTGAACTTTGTCACCTGACAGGATTGGGGGGCTCCTGGCTGACTCGGATGGATGGGGTACAACCTTACTACAATCCCTGGTGAGAAAGCCTCTGAATAAATAGTATTGCTATAGGCACTTTTTCTGGGCTCCTGTTTGCCTCCTGACTTGAACTAGCTTTGTTGGGAGGCAGGGAGAGGGAGGATGCTGAGCTTCAAGAGGGTCCCTCTGCCAGGAAGAGTTAGCTGAATTCTTACTGAGGACAGCAGAATGACGAGGACTCAGCAGTTGCCCTAGGTCACTAACCTTTGCCCTAGAGTCATATTCTCAACCTGAACCCCAGAGAACTTGCAGGCCAATCTATGGAGTAAAGAAGATGGAGACACATTCATTATAGCTACTTGCTTTGGAGCACACAGGCATTCTCCTCCTGAGACCCTCAGTTCCCTACATGATGTTTCACATGCACTTTCCCCTGTCTGGTTAGTGGCCATGCCCACCAGGTACTGGTCCAAGGTTGTTGGAATCCTGCTTCCTCTGCTGTCACCTCTTCTCTGAGCCACCATGTTCCACTTTACCTCCCCTGCTCCTGGTCCATTGTAGTCTTCCACTGGGCACCCCAGTCTCCCTCCATACACATGGCTAGAGCCCCTTCTGCCATGTCCCAGGCTGACTCTAGGGATGGAAGGTGAGTGGAGTCAGAGGAATACATCAGTGAATGTCTAATTACCCATCTGTGACATGATTTTGTGGGGTGACAAATAGAAAAGTCTTTGCCAAACGGCTGGTGGCATTTTCAGTAAAGTTTTTTTTTTTTTTTTTTTTCTGGATTTTCCTTTTAATACAGTTTCCTTCTGAGACCTGGGACCTGGCTGGACTGGGAGGAACAGTAGGGACTAGCATCAGGTGGCCCTAAGAATGACTGTCCTTCCTTCACCATGCCTACTTTGTCTCTGGTCCAGGGTTGGCGTTCTGACCTCTGCTTAATTTGTGATGGTTCTCCTTGGAAAGCTGCTCAGCTGCCCCCACCCCATGATCCAATGATCTCCACAACTGTCTTCATCCCAGCAAGCTAACACGGGGAACTTGCTCTCTGACCCTCTTGCCTCTTTCTCAGCTCCTTTGTTCTTTCTGTCTCCAGGGCTGCATTGTCTTTTCTCCTGCCTGGAACATGTAGAAATGCATACCTGAGTGGTGGTGCCTGGGAGCTTCTTCCTTCCACTCCAACCGCTGAAGTCCAGGGTTCTTTGAAGCCATAGCTGATCCCCGACTGCCTCCTCAGGAAGCTTTCCTTAAAAATTCAGTCCTACCTAGGAGTCCTCCTTGTAGGATTTCTACAGTCCCTGGTGTGAACCACCCATACAATCACGGGACCAAATTTACCCCTGATTTGTTCTCTCTTGTCTAGATTGAATGTTCTGGAGTGTATAATTAGCACCTGTGATCAGGGGCTAAAGTCAGGGTTCTGGCTGATATGAAGCTGTCCTAAAATCCCAACTTGGTTAATTAAGATGCACAAGAAGTCTGGGGAACTGATGTCTTCTGCTTGCAGCCACGCTCCATTCAGTACCACCCTCCTCCCCTTCACCCCCCGCAGCTCACAGGCCTGTGAGCACAAGTGCCTGTCTGTCCTTCCAGGTGTTGCCTCTCTATCTCTAAGGAGGAAGATTTAGGTGTATGAATTTTGGCAAAGGTTTAAATCCGGTAATAAATAACAAAAAATTCAGCAGACCTTTCTGCATATTTTATAACTCTGTCTAATAAAGAAATAATCCAAGATGGCACCTGCTAAGAAAACTTAGTTTATTGAAATATGACTGTAATATAGAAAAGATGGCTAATGCACTAGGCTGTGTGATATTAATGCTCTATACTTCAGCTGGTGTGTTTAAAAGAAGTCTCTCATGTATTTTATTTTATTTTATTAGGAGTCATATCATTAGCTTTTAAAGACATTGTGAGTGAGAGACAGAAGAAAAGAGATTTGGACTCTTTTAAAAAAAATACAACCTTTAGCAACTCGACCTGCCTTTCTCTACAAATGAAACAAACCAAAGGAAAAAAAAAAGGTTTTTTTTTCATAAACATTTTTTTTTTCTGGCTGGAATATTAGGACAGTATATTAAATTCCCCCAAAAGGAGGCCCTAGAACTATTTACATAATAATGTCTCCACTGTGGTTGTGACAGATGGGCTTCACTGACGCAGACATACTGTTAGGGGCTTAGCAATAGATTAAAAAAAACCACCACAATACTGTGTAACATAATAAAAGTGTATTGTAATGTACATCATAACTTGTGGCCAAGGTTAAATTTGCAGTCGGAGTATGAAAGTCGTATTCCATTATACAAAATAGATGTTACACAGAAAAGCATTAAAGATGAGTTGACTCAACCATTTATTTTTAGTTTATATTTTATTCTATTTTCTTGGTGCTATTTATGCAATATATTTTTAATCATATGAAATGACATCGTTATGTGTCCCTTACCCCACCCTTGGAGTGAGGGGGCAGCCTGGGATCTTCAGACTTTCTTAGTTTTGTGGATTCATGTTTCAGGGGTTTCGAGGTTTGGTTCTATTGGAAAATGGCTGTTGATGTGTTTCTTTTTTTCTTTTTTTTTTGCTTTGTGTAAACACTGAAGTCCTCTGCTCATGTGAACTTCTTGCAAGAGTCAAGGCCAGCTGTGGCCTCTGAGGGTGGCCTTCTTTGTTTTGTGTGGAATGTTTGGAGGCAAGCTATGGTCCTCTTGACCTTCCCCACCCATCAAGGGGTAGAAGCTCCATGTGAGCAATCCCATGGAGGATGGACAAGAAGTGACTCTCTTTCTTGTCCAGGACTTGACCACTGACTTTAGCTCACTGTCTGTGTCCCTGAACTCATCCTGCTTCTATTAGCATTCTCTCCAAGTGTGGAAGGGGAAGTAGTGTTTTCCTTGGGCCAGTGTGTTGGTACAAAATTCACCTTTAAGCCAAGATGAACTTTGGAGACACATTGAGACCCTGGGCAGAAGTTGCCTTTCATAAATAGATTCTCTTTGCAGTGCCAGCTTGGGAGGCTGAGATTACAGTATTTAAAGGAAATGGCTTTTCCCTTCAATCAAAGGACACAATCAATGAAGGCCCTGGATTCCACTCTAACCAAATGACATTAACCTTGATTTAAACAGTCTTTAATCCTTACATCTTTTGATCAAAGCCAGCAACCTCTCCGAAGACATTGAGATTCTCTAGAGAGCATAACATCTCAGTGCCCCATGGCAGCTTGTGGAATTTTAGGGCATGATTTTAACTAGGGGTCCTCCTTCAGGGGCCAGGCCCCAATATGGTGGAAGAAAAATATACTAGAGAGACTCCCAGGTGGGGCAGTAGCTTGGCACAGGGGTTTCAGTCTGGGCTTGGCTGGGGACACGGAGGAGTGTCCTGGTGTTTCTATGATGGGGCGGTCATCAACCTTGGGAAGCTTAGGAAGCTGACAGCCGGGGGTGATTTTGGAGAAGAAATATTACTATCTCCTAAAGGACTCAGTTCTGAACTTTTATTTCTGCAAATAATAGGACCTCAAACATAATCTGAGTGTATAACTACCTGCATGTGGTTATTTGAAATAACAGAAAAAATCTTATTGTCCACATTAGTGTGATTCAACAGGAATATAATACAAGCTACAAATATGACAGATAAAATTTTAAATTTTCTAAATCTAAGAAGAAGCAGGTGAAATTAATTTTATTAGTTTAAAAAATTTAATTTTATATATCTAAAGTGTTCTGATTTTAACATACTGTGATGATTAAAATTATTAATGAGATATTTTACATAGTTTTCTTAGAAAAACCTATGTTTATTTATACTGAAAGCATATCATAATTGGGATCAGCTAGTTTTCGAGTACTCAATAGCCCCATGTGGCTGGTGCCACCATATTGAACAGTATGGGTCCAAATGATCTCTCTCCTCTGAAATTCTGCCATTGGGGTTGGGGGAGTGGATTAAGGGATTAGTACCCATTCTAACTCAAATCGCCTTTTAAGTGTTTATTTTTTAATCACTTATCAACCTTTAACAACAGTGATCGAATTTCTAAACCTCCTTCTGACATGGCTGGGTAGAGATAGGACTAATGATTTAGCACCGCTGGTGGGTTTGTATACCAAGTGTAGTTGGAAGGCAGCTGGAGGGACACTTCGTCTAGAAGGCATTAAGCTGCGTATTTCAACAAACAGTTGAAATGAGGACCTGAGTGGTATCAAGGAAATGCTTTGATTTGAAGGTCTCTCTCCTACTGCAGTGAGAGCAGTGTAGATTGGACTGGCTGCCTGGATTTGCCAGACTGGCTATATGGCTTTACAGTAAACCACGAATCTCTCTGAACCTCCTCTTTCCTTTCTGTAACGTGGGGATATTAAACTCTTTCCTGTTTTCCATCAAGGAGTATTGTGAGTCTCAAATTGTGTTTTTCTCAGGCAGTGGCTTTGTATAAACACTGAAGTCCTCTGCTCGTGTGAACTGCACCCTATTCCAGAGTCTTGCGACATGGCTGCTCCAGAGTCAACTCAAGAGAGGAAGGTTTTATAAAGAGTCTGTTCTAAGTCAGAGTCTTTGACTGGGGAAGAGTTGCCTCAGGAAGATGAAACATTGAGAAGGTGGAGTAGACTTCCCAAGAAGCAGTTTGCACAAGACATCTGAGAAAAGAGAGTGGAGAGAGTGCTGTGATGTTAGCCTAGCAGATGCAGAGGTTTTGAATAGCCACGGAGCAGAGGAAGAAAATTCCTGGAACAGGGAATGCTGCAGTCAAAAGCTGGGAGTGGGAATGAAAGGCCAAACCCTGGAGGTATTAAGGGACCTCCTGAGCAGGACAGAAGTGAGGATGAAGAAGGGTTGGCCCATGGGGTCTCTTTCCTGCATTATCTTTCCTGAGGAATTAGCCATTAGGAGATCTAGATACCCATGTTCACGACTTCTATCTTGTCCCCCTCAGAGATCAGCCCACTTGATACTCAAGTACGAAATATGATCCAAGCCAGGGTAGGAATGCTTGACAATCACCAGGACGACTCTGGGAAGCTCGGGAGAAAGGGCCTTTTATTTTAGATTATCTCTGCTGCAAAATATTGTCCCACGAATAAATCTGGACGGAGACCCTGAAAGAAACAAAATGGTCAGACACTTCCCCAAATTCCCAACTTCAGGCTTGCAAACCTTATGTTGAGATCATGGTACTTCTCATCACGAATCTGTACAGCTTTATCCATACACGCAATTCAGGCGCTGTCTGCATGCACTGTGGGTCCTCCTTCCTTGCCTCAGCAGCACATTCAGAAATCTTCTCAACATACATATGTGGACACACACACACACACACACACGCGCGCGCGCGCGCACACTCCAAAACCACACAGCCTTGGCAACATGGCGGACAGAACCACTCTACTGTGAGAGCAATGAATGAATGAAGACTCAAGGCCAAGCTGATGTATAAGATTGTTAATCAGACACCCAAACAGGCAGCTGTGGAAATGACACCAGGGGCACACTTGTCCCCTCTTCTTTTCTCTCCTGTCAATTCACCATCAGTTCTAATATCCTTCAAGCTTTGGGGTCCTTGCTTGCCTGTCACTTTTCTCTCCATCCTTAGGTATCCTTTTTTTTTCTAGGGTTCAGTTGGGTCTAGGAATGTGAAATTTGGAAAAGGTCAAATTGCTTTTGAAAATTGTTTTTTTTTTTCCCTCCAGTTTTGGTGGAAGTAGGGAGCTTCAAAAAGTGCCCTCTGCCCCAGGAGCCCTTTTCCATGGCTGGCCATTTCCAGTATTTCTCTGAACTACTCCTGACCTGACAAGAGAAACAGTTTTATTTGAATTCTAATAATGTGCTATTTTAAAATTTTCCTTTATTGGGCAGAAAACTCAGTCTGGCGCATTTTCTCTCTTTTTTTATGCATCCTTTACACTTAGTGCAGAACTAAGCCCAACTTGGTAAGTAGTGGATAGATGGATGAATAGAGCAACACAAGATTGTTAGTTTATAAAGCACTTCTATTTGCTAGTTGACTCTTGATCTTAAATCCTGACCCAAGGGTCTGAAATGAACCCCTGGTTTTATCAAGAGGTCTGACACTGGCCAGAGAACACTTTTCCAGATAAAGTCTTTG
Organism: Callospermophilus lateralis; assembly: GCF_048772815.1. Classification (NCBI taxonomy): domain Eukaryota; kingdom Metazoa; phylum Chordata; class Mammalia; order Rodentia; family Sciuridae; genus Callospermophilus; species Callospermophilus lateralis. The sequence continues at coordinate 33,917,236 of NC_135321.1, read as the reverse complement.
GCTTTCATGGTAACGATGATAGGTAGACGGAGCCATAAGCATCACCATGCAGTAACTGAAATAACCCACAATAGGCAACTCGATGCAAGAATGGCCCCAATACTGATAAAAAATAAAGTCAATGGAACACCCAATTAACACAGGAGCTGCACACTGAGCCATTTTCTATTGCTCTCTGGCAGACAGGGTTCAGCTTTGCCCACTAGCAATGAATTCTCCAAGGGCAAGAGTGGAGGTCAAGGTTGGCTCCCAGGGATTTCTGTAGTCTTGGAATTAAATTTTACTTCCCAAATTAGAGTCTAGTTAGTTGTCACCAAAGAGGAGGGGCTATATAGACTTCAGGGGTCCCAGTGACTATGGCATTGTGATTTCAATCTGCACGGAGGGAAACTAGCACATGCTATGTGCATTCTATATGCCAAACATTGTACAGGGATCTCAAATACATTATTTTGCTTACCTTTCACAACAACTCCTGAATGGGGATTATTTTAGAAAAAACTGAAGCTCTATGAAGTAAGCAGTCACTAAATGTCATGCAGTTGGCTGTCAAATACCCAAACCTGACACTTTTGCCCTGCACCAGTGAGTAGATTATGAATGGAGAAGAATGGAATGGGCTTAATAGACAGAAGAGTGGAAAACCCAGGATGGATTAGGATGGGCTCATAATGCACTTCCCATTTTCCCTTCCCTCTTCCTCAGAAGGGTCTGATAAGTTCCTCCCAAACTGCCACGGGACGGCCCAGAAGTCAGATCCTCTCCAGGTATTTGTAATTTGAAGGAAAGTGAGTGGTTGGAAAGGGAAGCATCTCTAGGTATGGAATGCTGCACACTTATCTGAGGGTAGGGAATGGTAGCATGCTGGGTAGAGGGTGCTGGGGGCTTGTGAAGCTGCCCTGAGTTTGCAGCCTATGCCTAAGGCTGTTGGCACCTATTTCCTGCCTCTGACAGGCCCATTCCCTCTGCCCTTTTCTGTCTAGCTCCTCTGCTTTCTTTTCAGGACTCTGAGTTGCTAGGCAACTCCAGTCTGGGGCTGAGGTTCTCGCTGTGGTGAGCAGCTTCCACATAGGGACAGGGAGTCTGATGGAGCCTGTGATTACAGGTGTCTGAGCAGAAAGGAAGACGACAGCCGCCTCCCCAACTCCTCCTTGCCTCCCGCAGACAGAGGAAATGGGAGGTCTGAGCAAGGAAAGCAGAGTTTGCTTAGACCATGTGCCATGTCCCCTTCCCAATCTATAGCTCCTTCCCCTACCTGTGGGTCTTCCTTCCATGCGGACCCCGGGATCCCCCTGTGCCCTGGTCTCCTGCTGCCTCACTCAGACCCAGGGGATCTGGACCAGCCAGTCCCTTAACAAACCTGCAGTAGCCCCAGCTCTTTCTCCCTTGGGGGGCATCACACTTTCAGGAGCACATCTCCATGGCTTAACTTCAGCAAAGCATCTGTAGGCCCTAGTGGGGGGAGGAGGAGTCCCCTGTGTACTTGAAACATGGGAGGGTGAGAGCAATACTAGGCCAGTTTTCCTTGTGCTCAGGGAATCCAGAGAAAGGATCTCTGTTTACACTTGGTCAGAACTTATCCTGGGACCCCAAAAAAGCAGCAGAAGTACCAGCACTGAGTAGAGGTGAAGCCCAGGGGAGAGCCTCAGGAGTATTCTGGGCTCTGGCCCTGTAGATGGGTTTACTGAGCCCCTAAGTTGTGCCAGGGACCACTGCGTTTGCTGCTGGGAATCAACAAGTGAGAACATATTCAGGGTCTCTGATCTCACAGGGTTAATAGTTATATTGGAGAAGACAATCAACAAATAATAAACAAACAAATGATGTGACTTTGGTTGGTGTTTTTGACAGTTTCCTTCTGGAGGAAATGTGCTACTCAGTCCTGGAATGCCCTGGGTTTTCTTCCAGGAATTTTTATCCTTGTGTGGGGCTCAAGACCCTGGAGCACCAGGAGCCCATCATTATGGCATCTGTCATAGCCAGGGGGGTCCCTCAGCAGAGATGCTCCCAAATTGGGGTCTGGCTTCTGAGGACCTTCATCAATGCAGCAATAGCATGGGGGTTGGGTGGGCTGATAGTGTTGCCCACCTGACTGATCCAGCTGACTGACAGTTTCAGCTGTCAGTCCAGTGGTGCTTTGGAAAGCAGTGTAGCCTAGATCTGACCAATCAGAGCTCAGTGATTAGTTAGGAGGCACACAGGGTCTTAGGTTAGCTACTCAGAGTTCATACCTCTATTGCTGGTGACAAGCTGCTGGCCTGTGAGTCTGAAGCTATCCTGGACAATGTTTGCTGTTTTTGAGGAGAATGCAACTGACTGAAGGAAGTCAGATCAAGGCAGAGAAGAGAGCCTGCTGAGTCTGGGGCTAGAGCACCTTTCAACATTTGGGTTTCATAAGCCAATATAGTCCTTTTATAAAAAAAAATTATTTATTTTGAATACTTAAGTCAGTCTTATGGTTCAAATGTGACTCCTAAAGTTCATTTGTTGGAAACTTAACCTCAGTGCAACAGTGTTCAGAGGTGGGATCTTCAAGAGGTGGTAAGGATTAATGCTGGTGTAGTGGGAGTGAGTTAGTTATCCCAGGCATGGGTTAGTTATTGAGGCAATGGATTCCTGATAGAAGGATAAGTTTGACCCTCTTCTCTGCTCCGCATGAGTACGTGTATACACTTGCCCCTTTTACTTTCTGCTGTGGGATAATGCAGCAAGAAAGCCTTCACCATACCTTCGACCTTGGACTTCTCAGCCTCCAGAATTGTAAGAAATAAATCTCTGTTCTTTATAGATTACTCAGTCTCAGGCATTCTGTTACAGCAGTACAAAATAGATGAAGATAACCAGTTTGCATTTTTTTTTTGGGGGGGCTATTTGGTCCAGTAGGTTTCTCTATCCATATGTCTTTGTCACTTTTCCCTTCCTCTTGATCCCAAGTATCCAGGACTGGTCTCCAGATGGAGGAGACAGAGCTTAGACTAAGCTTTCCTTAGCCAGAGCTCCATGTTCAGCCAGGAACCCCGTTCTTTCTGTCAAGACACATTTGTTGCATGGTCTGTCTTTGCAGAACCTTGCCCTCTGCCGATGGACATTTGATTAAGTTACACCAGGGTATCATGGCTAAAATTTTCCCTGGGTATCAACAATCCTATATGGCATTTTCACATCTGTACTGGAATCCTGCATGTCATACTCATGTTACTAGGTACCCAATGGCGTTAGCTCGGGCCCTGAGGCAGCTTACCGAAGAGACAATTTCACAGAATGCTTCACTGGTTACTCTGAAGTTCCTTGGCTGGGTGTTCGGTTACTCTGCCTGTGTCCATGGCCGAGGGCCAACTCTCCTGGCTCATAGTGAAATGCTGGAGCCTCCACTCTGTGAGGGGGTCATGTCCTTCTTGTGGAAAGAGAGGGAAAAGTTCAGAGGGGAGAGCTTTTGGAAACAGATGAGCTGAGTTCTGGAGTGGCCCCGACTACCCAGTGACTTTGCCAGGCTCTCTTCTTCTCATCTACAAGCTGGAGGGGTCTCATGAGCTGATCCCCAGCTCCTCTTTTGGCACTGATGACTTGTAGGGTGTCTGTGGTTCCGGGTGACTTCAGGCCTTCTGTGTTCTGTGTGTCCTCACTGGTGTATGTCTGAACAGTTGCTTTTCTCAATGAACTCACATTTCACAATCCATTCATAATTTTTTTTTTTTTTTGCTTCCTTTGGCTGGTTTCAGGCTTGTTTTGTGACTTACATTCATTCTACCCAGGGAAGTGGTGGGCAGTGTAGTGTTAAATGACAACAGTCTGGGATGCCAGCCCCAAATATCCAGATAACCAAGACCTTGAAAGATGTTCTACTGTGCAGGGTCTGGTTCTCATCTGTAAAATGGGAATAACACCACTGTGATCTGCTCACAGGCTTAGACAACATATTAAATGTAAATGCAACAAAGAGGACAGGAAAACTGTATAAAAATATTTCTGCTTTTGGCTTGGTGAAGCCAAGGTGTAATTCTCCTTGGTCTTCTCATATCCAGGTTCATCTGACCAACTATATCCACCAAGCCACTCTAGTTAGACCTTAGCAAGATTGTACTGTACCTGAGGTGTACCGACAGGGAAGTCAGCACCATATCTGCCCTTAGACCCTCGGTGATGAGTTAGGTGATGGCATTGCCTTGGCAACCAGTGACTGGAGTAATCTAAGGATTACAGTGGACCATTCAGAACAGACAAGTTCACATTAAGGTGGCAGTTTCTGTCTCTCTCTCTCCCTTCATCATCCAAGTCCTCAAGGAACCAGACAGAGACAAAAAGAAGCAGGAAAGCATTAAACACAGTAGAAATATCATTTTTGATAATGTCAACATTGCCAACAGATGCAGCACCCATCTTTAGTTAGAGAACTCCTGGGAGGCATTAAAGAGATCCTGGGGATGGCAGTCTCAAGGCTGACATGCTACCTGCTTCATGACATCATTGATGACATTAATGATAGTGATGTGAAGGAATGCCCTGCTAGTTAAGAATGACAAAGAAAACCATTTCAATAAAGATTCCTTTGTGGAGAACCCCCCCCCCCCCCCCAGAGAAAGTGTTTAATTTTGGAAATGCACTTAGGAAAATAGTGTTAGTCTCCTGCCACACCTAAGGAAGCAGATGGTGCAAAACCCTTTCTCCGACAACAGGAAGTTGAGATGGGGGCTCAGAGAGGGGAGCTGTCAAGCTCAGCCTCACACAGTAAGTCTCCCGTGGACTGAGGTGCAGTGTGCTGGCAGAGGCTTCCCTCCTGGTGCCCTGTTGGCTTCCTCGCCCCCTCACTGCATTTGAGATTTGAGTCAGAGATGAAGCAAATGCTTAGGCAAGGAAAAATGTTTCGCCAGCTTGCTCCATGGGGAAGGAGAGTCCGTGATATGATATGGAGCTGAAAATAGAGTGCCTCAGGAAAGGACCGAGCAGCCGATGACTGGGATGGTGGAGGTGTGGGGTCCTCCTCCAGGAAGACGCGAGTGGAAATGAGAACCAGGCGCAGCTGCCTTCTCAGACTGTGGAGCACAGACGCTCAGGGCTGGGGCTTGGAATCCGTGTCACAGGAAAGGGGTCCTGCCGGAAAAGCTTGTTTAGCAGTGCCTGCCTGCTGGGGTCTGTGAACATCCTGACGCAGTCCAGGGCTTGAACAAGGGCCAAGGATTAATCCAGAAACAGCAAGCCCTGTACAAAGATGGTCCTGGATTTAGAACAGAGGGAAGGTACTTTGAGGGAGTTCAAAGAACGGGCACATGCTCCCCGATGGCTGCTGGCTGGATATTTTGAGAGGCGACTGGGGCATGCTTTCCCCTCCCAGCTTCTCCCAGGGGTCTTTTCCAACACGCTTTCTCTCCATTAGTGTATTCCAGAGCTTTCGAGCTTGAAAGTCTTAATATGGAAATTCCTGCAGCGATGGGAACAGGCCTCTCCCAGTTGGGGTTTGCTAAGGCCATTATTCGGAGGATGTTAATGGTGATGATTAATTGGCACTAGTGATGGAGATGGTGAAAATAATGAGGCCAACCTGTTTAGGTGCTAGGAAAGATAGAATATGAGGCGACATAGTGAGGGTGGGGAGAGTGATGGCGATGACAATGGCAGCGAGCTTGATTTTAGAAATTTGCTGAGAAACGTAAGGAACGAACTTTACCTTGAACTTCATTTTCTTGTCTGGCAAAGATTATTGGCAGAAAAAAAAAAAACATGCCTCTGGGAAAAGGGGAAAGAAAATACCTTTTTCTTGTGTTCGATTCTTATCAAACCAAATACTTGGTGTCAAGTATGTCAAATCCCATGTCAGCAGCTTTCTGGTGGGGTGTCTAGTGAGGCCAGAAAATTGCACATTGAGATGCAAACTCGAGCTGATATGGGTGGCCACAAATGAGTGACCTCTAAAATGTTGGGTAAAGGCAGAAAAGGAGCCAATCATCCTCACATCCTTTCTTTGAACAGTGTTGAGAGAAAAATGGTGAGAAAGTCAATCATGAAACTCTTCTTCAGGCTGGGAGAGGATCCCATTGCCTTTAAAGAGCATTTCATGTAAAGCTGTGCTTGGAATAGATCCTGCTTCTTCCCTATTTCCTCCTTTGAGTCGTGACATTCTTAACTTTTTGAGTCACTGGGTCCAGCTGGTGAGATGAGAAGCGTTGAGGCTAAGGAATCTTGTGGTCCAGGTGACTCTTCCTGCTCATGACATTGAGGGCACTTGCAAAAGCAAAGGATAAGGTAGAGCTGTTGAGGCCTACTAAAAGAGGGCAACTACACTCGTTGCAGGTAACTCCAATTCCTTGATTACCAAAAAACATCCACAAAAATGAAGAGCCAGATTTAACCATTTCTCATCAAGTGAATAGAAGGTCAAACAATTTTGTTGAAGTTGTAGAACAGGGAAGCTAGATTTCAGTGTTTCTAGACATTTCTTCTTTGAATTCTTTCTTCTCTGTGGGCATCCTCGCCCACAATCCTTTGCTTTGGTTGTGCACACTTACGCACCCCAGTCCAGGGACCAACTCCTATGAACACATCGCTCTGTGATGTTTGGGCAGAAGGATGATAGTGCTGCTGCTGATTCTGTCACACCATGAGCATGTGCTCCCTCCCCAGGAGATTTTCTTTTGTAATGAAAGACCCTGAAGAGGAAAATGCTTAGCCCTCCAGAAGATCTGAAATGGTGGATTTGCATACAACAGGCTCTTTGTTCTTCAATTCACACCACATAGGTGGCACTGATGCCAGGACTATGGGCATAAGTCAAAGGGTCTGTCTGCTCCTTGGGGCTGTAGTTCTGTAGTTTTCAATCTCATTTACTGAAGGTGTGAAGATAGCAGTATCTTATTAACATTTTGGTTAGCAAAGAGCTCCTGACTTTTCCAGGAAAGAGGCTGCTTTCAGAGAAAGGGCGACCCCAGAGCTGTCAATGTCTTCACTGGTCCTCTTATTTTATTAACTCTTCTTTTTTTAGTGACTAACTTTTCTGCATGCTGGGTAGTAGCTAGAGGTGCAACTGAAAGGAATTATACAGAAGGAAACATAAAGATCAGAATATGAATAAAAAGGATTTGCTCTGCTGGAAATATTTCTCTTAGGTCGAAATATTATTAAGATTCGCTAGCATGCACAAGTTTTGAAGTAAGGAATAAAATGAAGGTTAGAACTCTCATCATTCATTCATTCATTCATTTATATAACAACTTACATGGATTAGTTTTTATAGGACCAGGGGATTGAGGTCTGAAAATTTTCCAGGGGAGAGGTCTATGAAGTAGCAAAGAAGAAGAAGAAAAAAAGGAATTTTAAGTTCCAAGTTTCAATCGCAAAAATTGAAACACCCCAAACTTAATGACTTAAATACGGCAGTTATTTTATTGTTATCAGCTCTCAAAGTTCAGGTGATTGACTATGTTCGGTTAGGAAGTTCTGATTCAGTCTCTAATGTGTTTGCAAACACATAGTAGGTGGGACTAGAATCATCTCACAGGCTTTCCCACTTGCATATTGGTGGTTCTTGGTGCCTGTTGACTGGGATTTCAGCCAGGGCTGTTCACCAGAACATCCCTGGACTCTTCACATGGCCTGGGCTTCCTTACAGCATGGCAGTTGGGTTTCAAAAAATAGCATCTCAAAGAGCTAGATGGATACACTAAGCTCTTTCATGTCCCAGCCTCAGAAGTCATATAGCATCATTTCTGCCACAGGTACAGGCCCTCTCAGATAAAAGGACAGAGAATATAGACCCTGCTTCTTTATAGGAAAAGTATTAATGTCAGGAAGGGCATGTGGGATGAAAGAATTTGTTCCCGGCATTTTGGGAAATACAATCTGCCACTGGTAAGATCGATCCAGTTGTCAGAATGAAATCTTGTTGAGGAATTAATATTTTCAAGCCTGGGGTAGACATCAATACAAGAAAGCATCTGATTGAATGGGTGATTATATAACATGCATATTAATAGCAGAAAGAGTGAGAAGGATGAAGGGTTTAGAGAGGTCTGAAGGGTCCAAGCAGACCTCATGGAGGAATAGGAACTTGAGCTACATTGGTAGTCTGGGGAAGGTGCATTTAGTTATGTTAAACTTATATTCATCTTCTCTGCTCCTAGAAAAGAAATGATAATAAAAAATTATAATTATGGATAATTCTTCTATGCTGAGACAGCTACTTAACATTCCCATATGTATCCCCCACCCCCAGATTTTCTTCCCCTAGGAATATATTGGAAACTATATATTTGGAATCTTCCCTAACTTTTTCACTTACAAAATTTGGTGAATTTTTTTTAACTATTAAATATTTGTCTAAATATAATCTTGAATGGCTGCATAGCATGCTAGCCTGTGAATATACTATTATTTACTTTTCAACGTTTTATTGTTGAAAATTTAAACTATTTTATTTTTGTTTCCATTCCAAAAAAAAAAAAAAACCACAGTAATGATGGAAATCTTTGTGCAGAATTCTTTGTGCTCATCTAGTATGGTTCTTTTGTGATTAAGTTCTAAATGCAAAATTACTGATCAAAAATTACGTATCTTGCCAGGTGTGGTGGCAAAAGCCTGAAATCCCAGTGGCTCAGGAAGATGAAGCAGAAGGATTGCAAGTTTGAGGCCAGCCTCAGCAAGTTACTGAGGCCCTAGGCAATTTAGTGAGACCCTGTCTGTAAAATAAATAAATAAATATAAAGAGCTGGGGATGTGGCTCAGTGGTAAAACACCCTAGGTTTAATCCCTAGTCCCCCCACACCCCACAAGAGGACACATCTTTTAAAAACAGTTTGTGCATCTCATTGGAGTGGCTTCAGGACAGGTTGTGCTCACTGCCTGTCCCATCAGGGTAAGAAACTTGTTTATTTGCAGATTTGACAATACTGACCATTATTGACCACAATAGGAAGATGTCCTATTTGAGAAAACAAAGTGCAGCTTTACTCTGATATTATCTAATTATTAGAAGGCTAGTATTTTCCCATATGTTTCTTTCCCATCTGGGTTTCTTTATCTGTGATTTGCCAGTTTAAATCCATTGCCTATTTCTCCCTATTGGTCTTTTTCTCCTATTGATTAGTAACAGCCCTTTTAAATTATTAATTTTTGTTCAGCAGGTATGGTGCAAACATTTTCTCTTCCCGATTTGGTCTTTTGTTTTCCAGCTTTGTTTATGGCATGTTTTTAGACATAGGGACATTTTTTTAGTGTTTGTGTGGTCAAATCTAGTAATCTTTTTTATTTGTATATTTTTCTTTTGCTCTTGTGCATGAAAGGCCTTAACCATAATAACAACAGATAACTTAACCCTGGTTTTCCTTAAACACATATGCACACACGGACTTCATTCTTGAATTAAGTTGGACTTACCTTAAAATATGTTCTGATTAAAGGTCTTTTAAAGATTGCTTCCCAACTATTTACCCACATGTTGGATGACAAGATTTGATATGTCAAGATCATTGTACTGTCATGTGTAGCTAATTAAAACAAATAAAAAAAAATCAAATGAAGGAGAGGTTATCTTCCTGAAAGTGGCCTGGGCTTATGTTGACAGGAGGAGCATCTGGCTGAAGTAGAGGGCTCCTCATGGGGTCTGGGGTTGTCATAGCTGCAGGGCAACTTCACTGGCAATTCAGAGGGCCGGAAAGACCAGGCAAAGGGAGGCAACTCATAGACACTGAGAGATATTTCAGGTCTGGGAGTAGGGAAATTATTTTTCCTGTTCCTTAACATCTCTTGAGGGCTTGCTAGGAGCCAGGTAGTCTGGTATATGGACATGGTATTTCATTTAATTCTTACCACTGCCTACGAGGCAGTACTATTATTATCCTCATTTTACAGATGAGATGATTGAGGCCTCATAAGTGGTAGGGCTGGGACTGAGTCCAAATCTAGCTATTTCCAGAGCTCTGCTTTCAACCACAATGCTTATTCATTTCTTACTCTGATTAAAGTGAGATGAAAGAGTTTCAGAAAGTTAATCCAGTGATACTGCTCAGGTGAGAAAGCAGAAAGGAATGGCTGGGGTCAGGAGGACACAGTGATGAGGACCTTTCCTGAGGTGGTGGTCAGGGCAGAGATGATGATGATTTTGAGAGGGGAGGAGAGGCTGGAAATAAGCAGTGGCGGGGAGATGAGTGGAGATGCAGCCTGCATCCTTGTCTCCCATCTGAATAGCTGATGTTCCTCTCAGGTCTCACCTATGGTTTTCATCAGCTAAACCTTAGATGGTCTTCCACATCTGATCTTAGAGAAACAGAATTTTCCAAGGACCAGATATTCATGAAAACTGTATGGAATTTCCTTTTTCTCATCCAGACCCTTGAAGGAAGCCAGTGTGATGTGGGAGATTTGTTTTTTTTCCCCTCCGGGAATGAAACTGTATCTTCAACACTCAATAAACATTTATGAACTGTATCATGGGCACATGTGCTACAGTGTGGGCTGTGAGGGAGCCAAAGATACCTTAAAACAGAGCCCTGTTTTCACAGAGATTAAAGTTGGGCAAAGAAGTAAGCAGCACATACATAATTCTATACAAAATGAAAAGGACCAGAGGCCCCAAAGAGGCCTAGTTAATCTATTATGGGAAGTCAGAGAAGAGAGAATCATTCCTAGCGGGAGGGTGAAGCAGATAGAATCATGAACTAATACGGAGTCTAAGGGTCATGCTGGGCTTTCTAGAATCCTGCATCACGAGAAGTACCTAGCACATGGCTCATTGTGTTGTATCTGCCAATTTTACTTGTCTGTCCCTCTTACTATTTTCTGAACTCTGCGAGAAGACAAGAATCCTGTATCACGAGAAGTTTCTTTCCTTGTCTGCAAGCCCTGTGACCTGCCCTCCTACAGACATGGGTAGCTCTCTTGGCATTTGTCTCTCCTTTCCACAGCCCCTGGGGTGGTTTACTCTCCAATCACCACTGTGTCATGCTGTAATTACAGTAATAGAGCAAGCTCAGTTGTTTTCTTTCTTTATGCATCTAAGATGTTCTAAGAAAGAGAACAAAGGCAGATGAATAAGAAATAAACTGCAGCTCAGTGCACAGAACATGCATCTTTATCAAAAGAATTACAGAGTGGATGCTGCTTTTATTCTCCACCCAGGCACCAACTGAAGTCCTACCTCTATTTCACAGTCTTTCCTAATAACTCACGCTGCACAGATTGTCCACAGCTCTTATGTTTATAACCCCAATTTGGTCCTGTGGTTCTTGGTAACTGAGCAATCATAAATAGGCTTAGGTCTGCAAGAGCACCCTGCACAATGTCTGCTGGGTCTTTTGCCTTATCAGACAGACCTATTAAGAAGGAAGGACCCTAACTGCTTAAGAGCTCCTGGATTTAAGTCCCAGTCCTGTGGGTTCCTAGCTGTCAATTCCCACCTGTGTGACCTTGGAGAAGTTACTGAATTTCTCTCAGCACCGGTTCATTAATCTGTGAAAAAGGGATAAATAATAGCTCTCATTTTCTAGGAATGTTATGAGGATTACATGAGTCTGTGAAGCAAACATTCAATGTCTGAGTGGGATTAACGCAGAATGGAGACAGCCATAGGTCTTGGTTGGATGCGGTTCAGTGTATTTCATTGGGCTTTTATAGTGCAGGGCCATTTCCCTCTGGGTTGGATGTCAGCTTCATCAGGGTGCTGGGAATGGGTCCTTCTCATCTTGTTACAGGGATGAAATGTTCTTTGCATTACCATTTGAAACCTCTTCTGAGGTTTTGACAAAGGTTTCAGGTTTGGGAACTGTGAGTCAGAAACTGCAAATCAGTGAGAATTCATCTTTCGCCTGCACATAGCACATGGCTCACTGTGTTGTATCTGCCAATTTTACTTGTCTGTCCCTCTTACTATTTTCTTAACTCCATGAGCATATTATGCACCTCTGCATTCCCACAGAGGGCACAGAACCTGGCACATGTGGAATCATTCACTGAATATTTACTGAATGGAGGGTATGATGCTTTCTTTCTACTTCCAGATAGGTGCCAAACACCATGTGAGACCTTTTATTTTTTAATTTAACTCACCATCACCATTGCCTTATGAATTATTCTCACTTTTAATTGATGAAGAGAGCAACAGGAATTCAGGAAGGCTAACTAACTTAACCAAGGTCAGAGAATGACCTGTCCCTCTTCTCCATCCCTGTTCCTTTTCGTTCTCCAAGACTCTGGCTCTCATTTTAATTATGCCACCTATTAACCATATGGTACCAGGCAAGCCAAAAAATTTATAAGGAATCATGTTTGCTTGCAATGAGAATTACCTCATTCTTTTGAGAAGGTTTTAATATTTTCTGGATATTCATAATCCTAAAAAATAAGTGACTCATCGTGATATTGTTTTGATGAAGCCTGAAAATGGCTTGTCTATTTTTAACCTTGAGTGGCAGTAACTAATAATATTAGGTTTTCTTATCTATTCCAAGAGGAGAAAGAAGCAAAAGGTCACGAATGTTAGGAGTATCTGTGAGGAAGGAAGATGGTGCTCCAGGAGCATCCAGGTAAAAATTGACCAGCCATCTCAAGCTTCTTACCCTAAACCTGGGTGCTCCAAGCCACACCAGAGTCTATTTCCTTGGAATCTTTCAGCAATTGTCACCAGCACTGTCAGTTTTTTCATTGTCCTCCATTTCATTTGAGCATGGCTTTCTCCAGCCAAACTCTATGGGTTTCCTCCTTTTCTGCTACATTTCTGTTTATCTAGCTCAGATTCTATCTCAGCATTTCCTGCAACTTTAAAACTGCTGGCACGTTGTGATACTCAATTGACTTTTTTAGTGTTCAGAAATATGGGTGAACAAATGAATGAATAAATAAATACATTTGGAGAGACATTCAGAACGTATCCAGGCACTGTGTGCTACAGAAGAGCAAGGAAGGCAAGCCCAGAGCTGGTGGGTGTGCCTATCAGTTAGTGCAGGGCTCTGGGGTCAGAAGGCGTGAATTAGGCCCTGGCTTCACCATTCAGCAACTCTGAGATCTCGGGAGGACGACTTGTTTTTGCTCAGGCTCATTTGTTTCATCTTTAAAATAGAAGACCTAACCATTGCTATATAGTAAACCACTTCAAAGCTTAAAACATCCATCACTTTCACCACTCCTATGGTTGAGGATCAGCAAGGGTGTCTGATCTAGGCTGGGTGTTGCTGAGGTGGCTCTGATCCACATGGCATTTTGCTCCAGATCCAGTGAGCCATGTTCTTTTTTCAAGAGAATGGCAGAAGTGCTAGACAGCTGGAGGAAATATGCGAGAGCTTCCAGAGCCTAGGTTTGGAACTTGATGCTTTCATTTCCACTCATACATCACTAGCTATATTCAAAGGAAATGGGAGAAGAGAAAAAGTACACCTCACTCATACAGGGGACCCCAAAGTATGGATGCTGTAAATGAGATTGGAGTGAAATATTTTTATCGTATTATGCATTTTACCATATTATCTTACTGAAAGAATAAAAAATTTAAAAAGATACTTCTTGTGAAGAGTTTACCATGGCATCTGGTACACTGTGAGCCCTGCTCATGTGCTTGGTAGGTGGCATAACTTGCAAGCAATACATGCGTTGTTGTAGCTGTTGTAAGCATTCTTTTCAGATGTTCAGACACTTTTTGTCTTAAAGAGCAGCATCACAGAGACCTTAGCTTGGATGAGTGAGTGAAGCAGGCTATGTATGAGTGGTTAACAAGGGAATCTGTAAAATATTTATTAAGCATCTGTGGATAGGCACTTGGGCTAAAGATGAGAACGAAGCAAAGATTCTTACTTGTGTAGAGCCTATATCCTGGTAGGGGAAGATGCACATAAAAACAAATAAATGATTTAGTATTTTGATGTATATTATGAAAGAATGCAAAGGAAAATAAGAGGATTGAGCAAGATGGATATGGCGGCAGGCAGGTTGCAGGATTAAATAAGGTGGTCACTGATCCTCCTTGAGAAAGTGAGAGCTGAGACTGGAAAGGAATGCTTAAGTGAGTCAAGCAAGCTGTGGGGTAGAATATCCTAGACACAATAACTCCAGAATAAAGACCCTAAGTTAGTTATGCAGAGTGTATTTGAAGAGCAGCAAGAAGGAAAATGTAACTGGAGAGGGCGGGTGAAGGGAAGAGTAACAGAAGTTGAGGTCAGAGAGGCCATGGGGAGAGATGGCCTCATAGAACATTGTGAGTGCTTTTGTGAAATAGGGAGTCAATAGAAGGTTTCAAACATATGCATGACAGGATTCTTATATCAAATGACAAGAAGTACCTTTCAAAGCACCTCCTTGAGCTCTGTGCTTTTAAACACCCCTAAAGAGGCAAGGGAGGCTGTGTGAGCAATGTAGAGAGGAAGTGAGCATGTCAGGTTTGGGTGTGTTTTGAAGGTAGAGTCAACAGAATCAAGTGGCAGATGAGATTTGGGATATGACAGAAAAAGAGGAGTCAACATGTTTGGCCTGAGTGGCTGAGATGGGAAATGTTGTTGGTGGAGAAGTATTAAGGCAGCAAAAAGTTAGGTTTTCAATTTTGGACACATATTTGAGAGGACACAGACACTCAAGTGGAGATTGACATATAGGCAGTCTGAGATATGCATCTCAAATTCAGGGGCAAAATCTAGACTGGAGAGATGAATTTGGGATTCAATAGCCCATGGCAGTATTTAGAGTCTTTGATCCTGATCATATCAGCCAGGAGATGAGTGTTGGAAGAAAAGAAGATTGAAGAGTTATTTAGAGTGGTGTGTGTGTGTGGGAGAGAGAGAGAGAGAGAGAGAGAGAGAGAGAGGAGTAAGAGGAATCCTGGGAGGTAAATGACATTGTAGAATCCTGCTGGTAGGTCATAGGTCAGATATGATGAAGACTGAGAATTGGCAGGTAAATACAGAAATGTGGACATCACTAGGGCTCATGGTAAGAACATTTCAGGTTGAGAGGTGTGGGTTGAAGGTGGATTGAATTGGGTTCAAGTGAGAAAGAAAGGAAAGGAATTTTAGGGTGTAGATGATCCTTTGAGAAGGTCTGTTCAAGGTGAATAAAGAAATAGGTCAATAGCCAGAAAGAGATATGAGGTCAAGAAGCTTTTATTTAGTGGAAAACATAATGGCATGTTTATGTGCTGATGGTAATAATCCATATGAGTAAAAACAGATAATGCAGAGGAGAAAGGGAGAAAGGACAGTGATATGGAAACCACCAATGGAACTGGTGAAGCTTTTCCGGCTTTTACTTCTGGTATTCCTTACCCCAGTTGGGACATTCATTACATTATTATGATTCTCTCCTGTCCAATGATTGCATCAAGTCCCATTGGTAGTCTCAGTCCCACCATTAGCATTAGTGTTTCCTCTCCTGTCATCTATCATATCTCCACTCAGGCAGGGTAGTACCATTTTTTATTTTCTGAATATGAAACCCTGAACCATTTCCTTTGCTGCCCAGATATGACCATGAGGAAGCAAAATTGGGTTCACTGATATTAGTTCATGAGGCAATACAGACAAGCTCTATTTCTGGGTCCTATTGAGACACACTAAGAAGAAGTGGGAGAAGAAGATAATTCTGGTGGATAGTTTTGGAGGTTTTAATTAGCATGGGTCTCATGAAAGCTGTCTGCTCCAAAGCAAGGTCTAGGAACTGGTATTAGGAGGAGTGGGGACTGCAGTGTCTGCAGCTTCCCACTAGATGATCCTGCTCTTTTTTAATTTAACTTTACTAGTACCCACATTCCACTCTGGGCTTTCCCCCTACTCCTGGCTGTTTGGAGCTGCTCTCTGTGTTCTAGGTGAAGTTCCCACCCCAGTCCCATGTGAACTGTGAGTTTCCTAAAACCAAGGATTGTGCTTTTCATATGCTCTAGTGCATTAGCATTTGCCTAGAGCAGGGCAGCGGATGGTAATACTTGGTGCTTCACTGATGGAAGATAGTGTGGTCAGCTACAAGCAAAGGCAGCATTCAGAGGAGATTTCAGTCTCATCTTCTTCAAGTCATCTGTGAAAAGGGCAGAGAAGTCTGATGGGAAGACTGCACCCCAAGCTGTTGTATCAAATGTATACTATGGAGGCTGTTATCTTATCATTTTGATCTATTGTTGTATTGAGGGAGGGTCAGTCTTCTCTACTTGGCACAGTCGGTCTATGCCCAGAGCGTGGTGGTCAGCCTCTCCGAGAGACCATAAATGTTCCCTTGCTGCAGACAATCTACTGGAGTCTGACCAATCAAGATGCTTTGGACAGCTTTCTTCATTATTATCAACTTTCTCTAAGATGCATGTTGTTTTTCTGTGATGTGCCAGCCCTATCTGGAAGGGTAAGTAATGATTCCACTGTTTGCACACCCTCAGTTCCATCGACCAGCTTATCTTATCATCTTATGGTTTTTGCTTTTCTGTTCCCACGTATGCAGCTGACTCCTGAATTCTAGATACCCCCTCCTATGGCCTCCGTCTGGTCCTAGGTTTCAGGTGAATATTATAGTGAATACTGCCAGAAAGAAGACAAACTGCAGCCTTTTTGACCACTTCCATGCTCAAGAGGGAACCTGTGTCCTAATGGCCATGCTGATCTTGGGGGTTACATGAGTGATAGGTCCAGTGGGCATTTGTTTTTTTTGTCTGTGAGATGGGAGTCCATCTCTCTTTTCCAACATCATCTCTAAATGTTGGTTGATGCCCACAGTTCCACCACATGAGAACATAAGGCATTCATTATCACTGAAATGCACGTATGCAAGAAAGATGCATGTTTTATTAGTAGCTGTCACTTCTATGTGTGACTAATTGTAAGTCAGTGTGTGGAGGGTGGTATTATGGAGGGGTCCTGCAATAGGAGAGAGGAAGCAAGAGGCAGAGGAGAGCCCAGAAAGCAGTGATGGGGAATCCCCCAAAGAAACATTTCCACCTCCACCCTTCTAAGGAGGACGAGTTCTGCACACCTGTTGCTCTCCTCGTCCTCAACCCTCTTCTTGCAGCGACTCCAAAAAGGCCTTCAGACACCAAATGACACCCTCATCAACAATCTTGCATTGCAAACCCACATTTTGACAACACATTTCCCAAATTTAGTCCCCTAATCCACTCCCAGAATATATTATGCTTTGCACCCAACAGATGGATTAAAAGCTAAATCTTCTGCTTGTTAGGAAACCGACCAGAAACCAAAAATACAAACATACTCCTGCAGGTGTGAGTGCCATGGTGGGGGTGAGGAAGCAAGAATAGGTGCATGTAAGCACCTTGGAGGGTTCACAATGGAGAGGAGAGAACCAAGGCAGGAATGTGGGGAGAGCTCAGGGCATCCTCTGGGCTCTGAAGGGGGTGAGGGGCAACAAGCTGCCTTCTATAAACCCTTCCCAGATTCTGTCATTTAGGCCTCTCTGCATTGGTGGGTATGTATGGGACATAGGTTTGATACACAGGTCAGAACATAAGTCTGATATGTAGGTCACAATCCCATTGTGAGGCCATCAGGGGCTCTCCATCAAGCTCTTACCTGCAAATATTGAACTTGCCTCAGAAGGAGGCAGAAGCCCAAGCAGGGGAGCTGCCCTCAGTGCTATGCTGAACCAGATGTCTGACTCAGGCCCAGGGCTTGCTCCTCTCTGTTGGCTGGAGACGGGTAGGCTTTTCAGGTCCAGGTCCCCCCAGTTTTGAGGGGTTCCCAGTTTTCTTCAAGTCAGAGACCTTATCTCATTTCACCTCTGTGCATAAAATCTGCTGAAATCTCTGCACATGGAGGTCCTTATTTTGAAGGCAGCTGGAGAAGTGGGGTGAATACAAAGAGGGGGTACCAGGGGCGCTTTTGGAGAATACAAAGGAACACTCTTGGAGCCTAGGTCATCAGGGGGAGTACAGAAAATCTCCAGATGCCTGAGGAAGTTTAGAATCCTTTCCCCACTGTCTTATTTCCTCCTCATCATTGAAAAATTGCTCAGAATGCAATAAAAACAAGGTGTTCTAATTAAACAGATTTGTTTACATGTTGTGGCATGAAAAACTAATTCAATCTGATATACTGTACATTCCTGCTATATTTTTCTTCTTTCCTTTATATAAAACTGCCCATTTTTAAATAGTATCATACTTAAGCATCTTAAAGAGTGTCCTTGATTAAAAGAGAGTGAGCAATTTCCTACTTCCCACAGCTTTCAAAGGATTGTGTCAATAGGGAGAGAAGGCGTGTAGTTGTGGGTGGGGTCTCTTGTGTTATTCAACTTGATATTTCTCATGACAGTTGCTGCCATTTAATGTCCAGAAACACGCACTATATGGTTAGGTTGGAGCCTCGATGGGCTTTCTTTAGTGGTCAAGGTGCAGAGGCCTGGATTCTGGAAACAAGTAGGAGCCCGACCCTGGGCACTGTGCTGAGAGAGAGAGAGAGCAGAAGCCACCAGCATGGGTCCTCCCAGGAGGACAATGCCCCCAGCACCCTTGGGGAGTCCTGTGGTGTCCTGGAAGAGTCCACAGAGAGGAGAGGACATGGGGAAACTGAGAGGCACATTCACAATAAGGATGATTGTGATCACAAGAAGAACATTTTGTGAGAATGATTTAAGTTCTTACAGAATAAACTTTCTATCAAGAGTGGATAAGGGTGACCTTGTGTTACCCCTTCTCTGGGATGTTGGAGCAGAATCCAGGTTGCTGGCATTCCAGGGCTTTCTGGAAGTGGTAAGAGGTCTAGATGGTCTACATGGTTTCTTACCCTCCTAGGTCCTCAGGACTGGCCTGACCTGGTAGCTGCTAGAGAGGAAGTCTCCAAATCCCTTATGCCTTGAGTGGTCCTGAGGGTTGTGTGTGTGGTGTGTGTCCATCCATATTTGTGATGTGAACTAGACATGTTAGCAATACTGTACCCTGAATGTCTTGGACGTGTGTGTGTGTGTGTGTGTATGTGTGTGTGTGTGTGTGATACTGATCTCCTGGCCTTCATCCAAACTGTTGCCTTCTCCTGGGAAAATTTCCTCCATCATTTATCCTAGGTAACCTTCAAGCCACTCAGGTTGACCACTCCTTTTCAATCCACTCACTACCACATTTGCTCTCCAAGCATCCACTTCTGACACTTATGACTAGTTAAGTGTTACATTACTCGGGTATTTATTGGTTCAACTAGGTGAACACCTGTTGACACTGTCTTGCCTCTATCTGGATTATGTTCTTCTTCCTGACTTTCAACAGTGTCCTGTGATGTGCTGGAGAGGCACAGGTGGTCAATAAGGACATCCTTGCTGATTAGTCCACTGAAGGTAACCATTTGAGACTCTCTTCTCCCTTCCATTCTTCTTGCTTTTCCATTCTTTAGTTTATCAATGTTTCATGGACACATCCCAGCTTAAGGTCCCAAATTGACTCAAATGTGAATGGCGTGGGATGTCTCCATGGTGTTACATTGCTAGTGGACAGCGTCAATCCTCTCTTAGTTTGGGCATTTTGGAGAGGAATTCCTGAGATCTGCAGAGGGCAGCAGGTTTGCTGGCTGGATAAGCCTCAACTGTGTGTTGGAGCCCTTGTTTCTTAGTTTGGTTCCTTCCTTTCTCTTTTCTGTACTCTGGAGGATCCCTTCAATGATCCTCAAATAAACATCTTGGATTAGTGTCCAAGATAAAGGGGCAGTTGGGGGATAAACCTGGAAGTAGACCCTCATTGAAGAGATATGCAACTCTTCTGGGTCTCTGTAGGCTACATCTTCAGAGTGGAACAGTGGCTCAAAAAATAAAGACCAGGGAGAAGAAAATGAATAAAACACATTCTACCAGTTCCCTTATAAGAACTGCTTTCTGCATGTAGGTTCTGGGGAGTGCTTTCCTTTGTGACACCCCAAATTCTTATGTCCACGTATTCATTGGTTGGGCTGATGTATTTCTTCAAAAGTGGGTGGTCCCATCCATTCTGGGGAGACCCTGACACAGTTTACCACATTTGTCTCCCAGGTGTTATCCTCTCTTCTTGGTTTAGAGCTCATATAGTTCTTAATCTTGACACACAATTTTTTGTATTTATTAAAAAATAATTTTAATGCTTATATTTCCTCTGTGTCTTCTGCTAGATTATGACTGCTTCAGAAGAAGGCCTGGGTACTTTTTTCCCCTTCTGATCTTATATTTCTTCTATGGCAGGGTAGAAAGTGGCTGCTTGAGCAAGTGCCTGTATACGCCCAGATGAATCATTATATTCCAAAGGTCATGGTGGTCAATTTCAAGTTTCAAGACAGAGTTTAAAGCTGGCTTGCACTTTTCAAGGAGTTTTGCCACCTTGGCCAAATCATTGCTTATTCTAAACTACAGATTCTTACCTTCCAAACTTGGGATGATAATACAAGTTACTGCACTTCTCCATGTCTCATTATAAAAAATCCAGTTGTGAGATAGTAGTTTTGTGAGGATTTAATACAATATGGTATACAAAACCAACTTATTCTAGTCACATAAATTAAGTTTTGAGCCATCATTTGAAGTCATATATTGAAAACTTATAAGTTGACTCAAATATATGAAAACCAGTAATAGATATATCTAATGATAATAGATACATCTTACTATTAGTATACGAGTTTTGAAAGTATTTTCTCATCTAATTTTTGCAATAAATACCAACCATTCCATTTTACAGAGGAGGGTACTAGCCTTAGTGGTTAAGAAACTTGTTCCAATTCACAAAGTCAGAAAATGAGATAGTCCAAGTTTACAAGGGGTATTGCCTCCAGATTGGGGATCCTGAGGACTGCCATGTTATTCTCTTTAATGGGCTCTGCCAGAGGCAGGGTTATCTCCAGAAAGATACCTTCACTTTTGATGTGTCCTTGCATGTCCCATACTCTCTGTCCCATGCTCTCTGTCCCATGCAAATTTCTCATCTGGGGATTTCTTTTGAAGCCCTCAGGGCTGGGCAGTGTGGACAACTGAGAGGAAGAAAAGAGAAGTTTTCTTTCTTTTGTGATGGCCTCATCCTCCAATTGAAGCCCAGTTTATTTCCTAGTTATGAAAGGGATCCTAAGTAACATCTTAAGGATGGAGACAATTATGGAAATGTCCAGCCATATATATGGCAGATGTATCTGATCTTCTGACTTGGTGGGAGGTTTGGGGATTTGGGGGTTTTTGAAAAGAAGCTCATGAAATTTATTTATCCCACAATGTAAGGCTGTTAACAATTTTACAACAAGAGCTTTGTTTTATTAGTAACAGACTTTGACTCTGACAAAACACACTTTCCTGGTGGTAGTCTTAAGCAATGTTACCTTTTGAGTAGGTGTAGTCATTTGTCCCCCTTGTTGCATATGAATCTCAGCTTGTTTGATTGGGAATAGTGGGGCAAGAGGACCCCAAAGTTAGAATAGATCACAAGTGTTTTACTCAGGGAAGAACTCATCATTGGGAGATTAACCAATGTAGACCAATAGACAGGAGTTGGTCAGATGCTAGACAATTCACTTGAATTCAGAGAGATACCTACCTAGCTCCCAAATAAAATTAGGCACCTGCAGAGCTCAAGAGCACAAACTCCACGGATCCAGAGAGGCAAACGAGCATTGGAGGAGGGGCACATGAGCTTAAAAACAGAGACCAGGACACAACACTCACACCAGAAAGGGAGAAGTTTGAATGGATTACTCAGGATAGAATTTCATGATATCAGTTACAAATAGGGAATGAAAATGGGTCTTAGGGACATGCACATTCTGCCCTCTGCTCAATGTTTTGGCACTTGTCTCATGGATGCTCATCTGTGGAAGCTGAGGCTACTCACAAACTGAACACCATTCTCAGAGCACTGGGATCAGAATAAAGGAGGAGGCCTGTTTGATGCTGAGGGAAGAATGAAGGATAAGGTGGGGAGACACATGTCCTCAACAATCGTGGTCTACATACCTAACAGCTGGTATGGCATGGTGGCTAAGCTTTTAACTCTGCATTAGCATCTTATCAGATAGTTCTGGTTATCTATTGCACAGAATTATACAAAATAATGAGTCTATGGATTGGCTGGGCTCAGATAGGCTGTTGTAGGTTTTGGTTGGGATCTTTCTTGCGCTTGTAGTCACCTGGCAACTGGTATTGGAGTCAACTAAAAGTTCAACTGGGCTTCTGTCCAGATGGAGTCTTTATTCAAATGTCTGGCATCTCAGTGGAGATGTTCAGAGTAGGTGAGAATTGTTCAGACATCTTTCTTCACACAGCCTCTGCATTTGGCAGTGTTGGGATTCCTTGCAGCATGCTTGGGCAGATGCTATGGGGTGTCCTATGATCTAGCCACAGAAGTCAGGCATTACCTCTGCAGTTGGTCAAATGTGAGCCAGAGAAAAAGCCCAAATTCAAGAGGAGCTATCTACACAGTGGTGTGAGGACTTGGGGGTGTGGTTCATTGTAGGATCATTTTTTTTTTAGGAGGGTAATATCCAGGTATTGCAGGGCAACCTCAGGTCTTATCAGCTGTGATTGTAGGCAAGATACAGAGCATTCAGTGCCTCTGCTTTTTCCTTTGTGGAATGGGAAAGGAAGTTGTAATGGCTGCTTTGGACAAATTTCATGAACAAAATTCATTTGTTATGAATTAACAAATACAATTTCAAGGATTTCCCACAGTGCCTGGCACAACTAGTTTACTGCAGTTGGAACTTACTTAATAGTTACACATTGCCTTGTTCTAGTGCTTGGATTTCTCCCTAGTCTTTTAACGTGTGAGCATCTTGTCTTCCCAACCAGCCTGGAATCTCCTTGAGGTCAAGGGTCATCCTATACTTTTTTTCTTTAAATTTCTTTCAGTTGCCTTTAATAAGGGCCTGCTGAAAGAAACGGAGAGGGAAAGAGAGATAAGGGAGACAGGGACCCTGAAAACAAGTTTGGACATCTTTATAATTTTCTCTGGGCTCAGCACAGCACTCAAGCCCCTGGAAATCTGACCTTTGCCTTTTCTGGAAAAAAACTAATAAGTTATCCTAGATTCTAAGGGGGGCATTATTAATCTAGTTAATAGATTGCACTGTTTTTATGAGGGCTTTAGCCCATTAATTGTTTCCATGCAAATGGATGCTGTTAATTACAAATTAATCTTATCTTTTCGTTAAAGGCAGGGCCATCAGGACCTCCACTTGGCAATGCTTGTTGGCACTTGATATGAATCAATGCTTATACTTGAAAGTAATAAAACTGCATTTCTTTAAAGATAGTTAATAAATCAGATCTTCATTAATGCAGATAGGCCAGACCCCCGACTTGTCTAATTTAATGAGGTTCTAATTCATTACTGTGATTCATATGTCCCCCTGGGGATGGTGGCCAGCAGGGCAGGGCACATAGTAGGCAGTTAATAAATCCTGTGTTTTCTGAGCTCTCCTGCAGCGGGGAGGCCCTCTGCGAGTCTTTCTCCTTATTGTAAGTGCCTCTTAGGTCTTCACCAGTCTTACTGCCATTTCCCAAGTGGTCACACAGGACCCCCAAGAGGAAGTCCAACATTTCTAGCAAAGCCTGCTGCTTTTATTCAGTCTCTTCTACGAGTTCAGTGTCCTCAGTTGAGAAGACAAGTTCCAGCCAGTGATGGATTTAGCTGGTGCTTGGGCTCAGGGGCTGAGGCAGTTGCAGGGAGACTGTTTTTTGTCCTCAGGCCTCCGACCAATGCATAATGAACAAATGAAAGAGAGAAGGGACCCCAATACTTCCCTGGCATCCATTAGCCATTCATGTCTCAGTAATACTTCTGAACCCTTCCTTAGGCTGTTTCTCTTACCAGGCAGGTTTCTCATAACAGGAAACCTAGTTCTTTCTTAGTGTATTTATTGTCAGTCTGGGGCTAGGCCTCCACCCACCTCCTTCCAGCTTCTGGGGTCTCAGGAGCCAAATCTCAGCCTCCTCTATTTACAGAACAAGTGCGGGCCCACAGAGACACTTTCTGTTCTGCCTGGTGCACTGGGGCGAGGTCCAGACGCACTACCAAAATATGGGTGGCATTTGTGAGCGTGGGAAGGAGGAAGAAAAAGGAAACATGGCTTCTCTTTAGATTTGGGGAGCCGGCAGCGTGATGAAACGCTTCCCTCCGTGCCACCGAATTCATTTCTCTAAAGTTCCTCTGTGCACAGAACCATTTGTTTCCACATTGTTTTTATTAAACAAGAAAGGCGAGCTTTATTACTGCGCAAATGAAAGCAGCCGGCGAAGACAGATACTTCCCAGATTCTTATTAATCTCCAAGAGTTATGGGGCCTCTGAAGTCCCACAGAAATTAACATACTCCACAGAATTCTCTCAGCAAGTCACCGGGTGCCTTGCCCCTCCCCTGCAGGCAGTGATAACTGCCCTGCCCCAGCCAGCCCTGTGCCTGTGGAGGGGTGTCATCCTCTCGCCCTCTCACCCTCTCATGGGACCCCACCCTCACTTGGGTTGCATGTGTGCTAACCTCATGCTTCATTGCACAATCGTGAATTTATTTGTACACCTATTCTGGGCATTGTCTGGAAATGTGGATTTAGGTGTTGTTCAATTCACTTCCATATACAATTAAATATGTATGGATTATTTACTATTGTAGTGTGGGAGAGTCTTGACATCTGTGAGATTATATCCTGAGGCTTTTGTGAATCTCAAACGCATGAAAAACACAGTCATGTATAATTCCCTCTCTCTACAAACGCAGTACAGCGATCACTCACTCATTCTACAAATGTTTACGCAGTGCCCTTTGTGAGCTGGGCGCAGTAGTCTGCCCTCAGAGAGCCCTGGGTCTGATCGGGACACTGGGGAGACACGGGAGAGTCTGAATGAAGAAACAACAATATGTGTCTTGTGATTTTCAAGGATCATACACACTGCTGTGCTAAGAACAGTCCATCGAGGATATGGCAGAAGTAAACTGACCAGTTATGAGATACTACAATAGCCCAAGGAAGATAAAATAGACTAGGTTGGGCAGAAGGTGGTAACGGGAGGAATTCAAACATGTTATTATGGTGTGGAGAGACAAATAACAACTGGCATGGCACCTTCAGATTCCTAATGAGGTGTGGTGCCTGAAACTGGCAGAACTGCTGCCCTTGGGGACGGATGAGTGCTGGGAGCCTGCAGGCTCACTTGCTAGGCTAACTGTTCTTTTCCTGAATGGACACCAGACCCTGACAAAATGGTGACTTTCTGTCACGTCATAGGATTTTGGGGTTACTTCTAAGCAGTTAAAGATGGAATAAGAGAATCTGTGAATGATAGGGCCTGAAGTATAAAGGTTGGAATAGAATATATTAGTCCAAGGCATTTTAAAACTGATTAGCCATTTGAGAACTAGAGTAGCACAAGCGTGTGGTTAACCCAAATTTACAGGTGAGAAAGTAAAGGCTCAGAGAATTCAAATGGCTTTTCCAAAATCACAAGATAATCAGACACGTTCAAGGTGAAAACCTGGCTCTCCTGCATTCAAGGATGGCTTTTCCCACAGTCACAACACAGGACCTGCTTACTGCATACTCAGCTCTGCACTGTGGGTGGAGGATGGTGGTGAAGAGGGAAAGCAATGCCGAGGGAGATTCTGTTCTTGTCCTAGAGGATCTTGTAGTTCCTTTGAAGACAAGATTCACATATGCATAACTTTTAAGGAGGTGTGTAATCTGCAATGGCACCCTTTAAACTTAAAGCAGTGTTTGATCAGATGCAAATGTTGTTGTTCTGACCACAAATGCCTCCAGTCACTAAGTCCATTCCCATGGAATGTTCTCTGATGGAGTCAGAGTTCCAAGGCAAAACCTACATATATGGCTGGGTCTCATTTAGAGGCGCCAATCATTGTGGTTTGCTAATTCTTCTCAGATCTCATGTTCCCTCCTCACTCAAACCCTCTGGCTCAGCAAGGCCAGGATCTCTAAGTCCTTCTTGCAGTAAGGTAATTTTTGCCATCAATGTCTTTACTAATTTTGGTCCCTACTTTCTTCCCACCTGGGTAAACCTCACCCCCTTTCTAGGGAAGTTTTTTTAGTCCCACTGGCCTAAAAAAGTTTTCTGCTGCTACACACCAATAGCACAGAGGGGTAAAGTCCAGAAAAATTTAGAAGGTAAGTTTGAGGGTAAGAAAAAAATATGAAGAAGCTTGTATTGGGAATGGGGCAGGAGCGAGAGAGGAAGAACAATGACTTGTTTCTTAAATACCTAGGCTTAACCATAAATCAGTTTGTATCACAGGGGAATGACCATATGACATTGGTTCTAAAGGGGAACCAATACCAACTCAAAGGTTCCGATGACTCCCAGAGGGGCTGGCTCTGAGAGATCCACTGCAGGAACAGGGGAGGATGCCAAGGAGTAAGTGAGCCAGAAAGGGCAGGTCTGCCTTCCTCAGGGTTGAGGCCTCTGGGGAGCCAGGGTCTGGAGCTCAGGAGAGGAAGAAGTCATGATGGGTGAGGCCTGCTGGTGCTCTCATTGACTTGGAAAGGTCTTCCTTCCTGCTGCCTCTGGAGTGCACATCAGGATCTCATTTCTCAGAAGTATCAACTTTGTGGGAATTATGGAGTCCAGGACCCGCCGTTCTTGTCCCTAGCAATCCAAACGAAGGCTGAACCAAGGCTAGAGCTTCTCATTGCTCTCCATTCCCTGTGTTGGGTGCTGGAGAAAAACGAGGTGTGTGTTCTACATGGCACTTTGGCCAGAGAATCTGCTTTTTCTGCAGGCTCATTCTGTGGCCTAAGCCATAGATTCTACGAGGACAAAGACATGGAAGCCATTTTCGTGAGCATTGTCACCCATATTGAAATGAGATTATCACTTTTTCCCTGGGAGCATCTTGGAGGAGGTCAAAGCTGATGTAAGTCAGATGTAAAGAGAGGTTATTGGCTCAGGATCTCTTTGATGAGTATAAGACTGGATGGGATACACACACACACACACACACACACATGCATGCAGGGGGGATGGTGTCAGGGCATCTGCAATAGCATTTAGAATTCTTACAAGAACCCTGAACCAAGGAAGACTCTAGAGATCCCTTGGAAAAGGAAGACCTCAGAGACCAGATACTGTCTTTCTGTACGTTGCCAAGTCTCTGGGTTGTGAACCATTACTGGGATAGTTGACTAACCAGATATGGCTCTATGACAGTGATGTTTACATATGAAGCTTGAAATTTTCCTTCATACCATTCAATTCTTTTTCTATTTGTTTTTGTTTATTGCTATAGCTCCCTATGTGAATCTACATCCCTGAGTTCAGGCAACTCAGACAGTCATACAGGCATTTTCTTTTTTTCAATGTTGGTTACTGTCCCAACTCCCCCATTCTTCTGTCCCTCTCCTGTTTTCATGCTGAGATATGAAGTACCTGATACAGCATGATTCAGCAGATGGGATTCCTGAGAACCTTGCACTTTGGTTTCACTGTGCTCCCCAGTGGTGAGAGAACGTATGTAAGAAGATGTGTGTATGTAGATGCTCCAGTCCTCTGGTAGGAGGGAGTTGGCATGACACACACTGACAATTATCATGCTAACCTCTGGGACTCATTCCTCATGAGGAATATCAACAGGCTTGGCTAGGACACACATTCCAGATGCTCCATGCACTATGCAGCCTTTTTCCAAGCACAGGACTGTGAGAGTCAGAGAGACAAAGAAAAAGGAGGAAAGTAAGAGGAAAAAAGAGAAGAAAAAAGAAGAGGAGAGGAGGGGAAAGTGGAGAGGGGAAAAGGCATCTGAAAAACTCACCAAACTTGCAGATTGAAATCTAAATTCCACATTTATCAATTTTAAGAACTAAACAAGTTGCTTTTCTAAGCTTGAATTTCCTCCCTGTGATGTGAAGAATCATATTATAGCTGGCCAATCCAACAGATCAATTGTGAAAATCCAATGAGACAATGTACACAGTTATATCTTGTAGTACGAAATTTCCTCTAACATAAATAAATAGATATGTGTGCATTTGTACTCTGCACATGGATATGTGTGTTGCAATAATGGCAATAATGGTCCTCAGCAGGTACCGCACCAGTTGCCATTGCACTTTGCAGATTCTCATTTCCGATGTATTTTTGCCATTTCTAACCATCTCCTTGAATATTAATCTGAACCATTTAGCATCTGCTAAATTCTGCTATCTTCTATCCTAGCCCCCCCATGTCCTATCAACTGGAATTGTTTTCTGTTTTGTTTTTATGGGACTAGGGATTGAACTCTACCACTAAGCTAGCCCCCACCCCCATATACATTTTTTTTCAATTTTAAGATGGGGTCTTTCTGAGTTACCTAGGTTGACCTTGAACTTCTGACCCTCTTGCCTTGGCTTCCAGAATAGCTGGGGTTACAGACATGTGCCACCACACATGGCTATAAATTGTTTTACACTTGAGCACAAATGGGATGGTGTTAGTGCAACATTTAGGAGCTTTTCTGTTCCTAAAATGTTTCATTATTCGAATAAACAATGCCAGACAAAATGGCAGAGTTACTTCTCAATTCTGCCCTAGGCATGAGTGAGACACAAGATCCGTTGTGCAGGGTTGTTGTCTTCCTGAAGAGAGAACCGACTCCAGATTGGAAGCCAGAAGATGCTGCAGCAAGTCAGAGCATTTTGAGAGGTGCTTCTTGGCTGTCCAAGAAACAGTAGCTCAGAGAACAGAGCAAAGCACCTACTAGCCCTTCTTTTCTACATTGGTGATTCCACAGGCCACCACTGGAAGTCTTACTCCTTAGGACCAAGGTTTGAAAAGGGAAATATGTGATAAGGTCAAGTTTCCATGGGAATTGTGGCACCCCAATATGTATTGACTTTGCTTACTTACATGTTTGACCCACTGCACTCAGGTGAGAAGAAAGTCAGACATGAAAGTAAGGGCTGAGAGCTGGGCATATGTCTGGCATATAACTACTCCGGACCTGTAATCTGGCCCACAAGTACCCATGGTTCTAGAATCTTCTCTAGTTAGTCTCTATATGTATGTCTCTTCTTCCTAGGAAGAATATAGTAGACTCAAGGGTGCAAAATACTTTGCTTATAGCTCATAGCCCTAGCATCTCATAAGACCGCTCTAACCATCCACTGAATTGAAATGCACACAATAAGATCAACAATAGAAAGTCAGGCACTGTTCTATTCTTTTTTACACACATATCCCATTGATTCTTCATAGTGCCCTTAAAGCTAAATACCATGATCATTCACATCTTAAGACATGGCCATCAAAGCAAAGAGAGGTCAAGTGACTCTGTGGTTTGGTTTACATATCTACAAAATGATAAAGCTGGGTTTGAACTAAGTTCATCGGCTTTAGCATCCAGGCTCTCAAGCTCTTAACCACAGTACTCCTCCCACTCGTGTGTGTGTGTGTGTGTGTGTGTGTGTGTGTTTGTGTGTTTTGTAGGGTTTGAGCAATGAGACACTTCCTGGAAGGACAGAGAGTCCAAATTAGTAAAGAAAGAGAAGTCAGAAATGAAATCCTGGTGGCTTTGAGGAAAACCTCTTTTTCAAAGATCACATCCTCTAACTACTTATTGCAATTTTCACAAATAGGAATGTTCCTAAAATAGGCCATTCCTTCATATGCTATGTTTGCATCAATCCCATCCCTGTCTCAATTTTAGAACTTTAGGTAATCTTTACTTTCTGTTAGCTGTCTATGTTTTGATTTCTCTCAGAAATCATTTTTTTCTTTTTGGCTTACAGGAAGAGGTTGGGCAAGCAGGCAGAAATGCTGGTGACTGGAGGAACACAGCCTGAATAACATGGCCCTAGATAGGCCACAGTTAGTCTCGGTTCCATGAGAATTGATTATGTGTACTCATTTTATAGAGCCGTGAGGAGTGTGGGGTAGAGTGTGGTCTCTTCTGACATCTCCCATAACTCTCAGTGTAGAGTCCATATTTGATTACCATGTGCTTATTAGAGGCCCATACTGAGAAGATGGCCTTTCCAGGGTACCCCTACAAGCTTGGTCTTAGGCTTGCCCAGGGACCAGCCTTAATTAACTCAGAAGTAAACTTCTCAGCTTAAATTTTTTTTTGTGGAATTTTTCTTATTAAAGATGATGCCATTTCCAGAAAACAAATATTCATTTGGTCTGTGGCATTTGATGTCAGACAACCTATCACTAAAAGCATTGAGAGATGTGTTTTCTCGGCTCTAGTGAGGTTGTCTTATAGGAGAAGTTCCACACAACAGAAACTCAGAAAACACAGTGATATGATTTAGAAGCCATTCACCAGGTCAGGAACACTGTTAAATCAGCTGTTTGGCAAGGGGACAGGAGAGAAATCTGGAACAGTTAAGTTATTTTGTCTACAAATCAAGGGCATAGTAAACTTTCTTACTTTTAACTTCTACTGAAACGGTGAACATAAACAACGTGCAAAGCTAAAAACTAATTAAACATCCACCCTAAATCAACAAAAAAGAGTAAATTGAATTTTAAGTAACATTGTTCCTGTGAAATGTGCTTTACCTGTTTGGGACCCACCCCAAGGCAGGCTTATTCCTGTAAGGAAGGCTTCATTGATTGGTGACTTGATCAGCCTCTCCTGGGGCAGTCTCAGCTGAGCATTCTCCTCAAGGGCCACCATCATCATCGTCACCATCATTAAAATGATTTTGTTCAATCCACTTGGCCAACTAAAATGTTCTGTCTTCTGCTTATTTAAATCCTGCTCATCCTTACAATTCCCTTAGTTCTTCCACTGGGTCTACCCAACAGTTCTCCATCACTCCTGCCTCTTAGCAAATCCTTCAATGATTGTATCTTTTACTGGTCACATTTGACATCTGGCTTCATTGTCTTTACCAGTTTCACGATTTTTCCAGCCTCCATGTGAACCAGGAAGGACTAGCTTATGGAGGAGCAAAAACTGTCTAAATGACAATTGCTCCAACACTTCTGTTTTACTTTATTTTTTTATAACTATAGTGTGCAGTTGCAGGTCAAGGTAATTCTCCAAGCAACTGACCTAAATGTGGGGACTCAGGATGTAAGATAAGCAGGTCTTCTCCATCCAGGAAGTTTCCCCTGGAGCACAGGGCATTTTTGTCACTGTTCCAGGAGTAGGTTGTACTTTTTCACTGACTTTTTTCCTGATGTGACACTTATCATTCCTGCTTACATCATTGGCCAGTTAGTTACATAACCTTGCCCAACTCCAAGGCAGTTTAAAAAATACAATTTTCCTGGTTTCCAGAGGAGAGGAGAAATTGGATACTGGGGACCACTGTGATGTCAAATTCATCGTTAATTAAATAATAACTTAAGAGAGCAGCTTGGATATCTTATATTTCTTAGTGTCTCCCATGGTGTTTTAGGTAAAATAAGTGCACAATAAATGTTGGTTGAATACATGACATCATCAATTAGCCCTTAGGAAACATTAATTGTGCCAAGATTTATGTTAGGCACAAACAGGATGGAATATAGACCTTCGATTTAAAGTGTGGCACCTGGTAGATCTTTCATTCATTTGTTCATTCATTTAAAAGATACCTACTGAGAGCTCTGTACATTCCAGGCACTGTTCTAAATATTTATAAACAACGTGTGGATCTTTGTCCTTATGGAGCTTACATTGTAGAGAAGGAGACAGATAAGAGACAAGAAACATAACAGGAAATGAAATACTATGATAGAATGTTGTGCATTGTGGAAATAATGAAAAAATTAGAGCAGGGTAAAGGATAGACAGACTGTTAGGGCTGGGGAGAAAATAAGTTTAAATAGGGGGGTCAGAGCAGGCTTGATTGAAGTGACATTGGAGAAGAAGTAGGTAAGATATTAATGAGGCAGGCATTTGTAGGAGGAGTATCCAGGAAGAGGGAACAGCCTATACTGAAACCTCAATGTGATGTATGTTTGAGTAATGAGGGGACAATTGTACAGTCTGACTGGATTGAGAGGCTGTGAGCCACACTGATGAGTTCAGAGAGGTGACGGGACCACCTCATGAGGGGTTGTGACCATTGAAAGACTTTGGTTTTTCTGTGAGTAAAATGGGAAGTCACCAATGGGTTATGGAGAGGCAAATGACTTGTCCTGTGTTGGGAGTTGACTGACTGTAGATAGCAAGGGTGTAAACTGGGATATCAGTTAGAAGACAAAAATGGTAACCCAGGAGAGAAATGATGGTATTTGGAACAGGGTGCCAACCGAAGAGGAGGTGTTTTTAGGTATACATATATATATGTGTGCAAACTTGGAAGGGGTACCATGGAAAGGCCATCTTCTCAGAATGGACCTCTAATAAGCACATGGTAATCAAATATGGACTCTACACTGAGAGTTATGAGAGATGTCAGAAGAGACCACACTCTACCTCACATTCCTCACAGCCCTATAAAATGAGTACACATAATCAGTTCTCATGGAACTGAGACAGTGGCCTAATTAGGGCCATGTTATTCAGGCTGTGTTCCTCCAGTCAGCAGAATTTCTGCCTGCTTGCCCAACCACTTTCTGTAATATATATATAATATATATATATATATGTTTTAAATATATATATTCTATATATTTTATATATATTATATATATATAATACACACATGCACACGTATATACATACTGTGTTTATATATATAATAAATGTAATATATTTATGTATTATATATATTGTACACATATGTACTACATACATATATGCATGTTATAAATATGCATATTTTAATTTGAAGAGAAAAATTTAGCTTTATATCTCATTTACATATGAACATATATTTCTTGGCCTGTTTTATAATATCTCATATTTGCCTTTTCAGAAAAATTTTTACATGTTATATCACAAACCCACTATAAACCCTCACTCATGTCGTTTTTACAAGGGCATAACTGGTATGGGGCCTAGGTGAAAAGTGCCTAGAGTCCTTGTGAAACTGCTGTCCCCAATGAGGTTTTCAGGGACTGGCTTCTCCCTTATCAGCCTTCTAAGCACTCACATCACAGGTCTTAGGGAAAGAAACTTAATCAACAGAGTCAAATGTGTGGTGAGATGAGTTCCGCATAATCCCCACTCTCATGGAATCTGAGCATCTCTTAATAAAACTCACAGTTGTTGTGGGGAAGGGATATGGGGCTCCAGTCTCTCCAGCCCGCTGAGCTACCACCTGCTCCTGGCAGGGGCTGCACCATTAATCCCCTGAGCACCATAGCTTATTTCCCAGATTGCATTCCCTTCCAGGAAGAAAATAACCACTGGTCTGTGAGCTACATAAGAATCTCTCTCCAATGCCATCAGAGCCTCTGTGGCCTCTGCCTGTGTCATACTACCACTGACCCCAAAGTGATGACCACCCGCCACCGTCATTCTTAGGAGGATTTTCTTTTAATTGACTGATACCTACTTGCTCAGTCTTCAGGCCTGTTTCAGTTAGGGCTGCTTCTCTTCCCTGGGCCAGGTCTCAGTTTATTTATATTTTATTTCCTTATGAAGGCCATATCTGGATATGAGACCCAGACTGGCTAAGAGGATTTCATGATCATCCCTTAATTTGGCTTAAGATACAGAGTCATGAGACCCCAGCATGCTGCCGGCATAAGACTCTCACTCTGTCTGAATGGGTTCTTGGTTTTCCTAGTCTATCCCCAATACCACTAAAATATCAGCAGTAGTACTCACCTCTTACCAATTAGGTGTGCAGCCCCTTCTGAGAATATTAACTCTTGGTCTGATGAATGTATTGCAAACATCCTCTCAGTTGCCTGTTTTTGCTAATCGTGCTGATTACACTCCATCTGCCACTCCCACCCCTATCCTTTTCTGTACTTTATTGTACCATTCTCTGCCTTAGCTTGCAGACCCCTGCATGTTGCATTCCCCAGAGTCTCTGCAGCTCTCTGTCTTCCTGTTGGATTCAGCCAAAGGGAGGCGGAATACTCAGGGCATAGAGAAGAAAGTGAAGTAGAGGTCTTTCTTCACTGCTCTTTGCCCACCTAAGGCAGAAGTTCTGGTTGCAGAAGTTTCTGCACACCTGCAGCTTCTGAAAGAGGAGTCCTTCTCCAGGGCTCTAGCCCTTATCACGTCTGGTGACACCATTTTTTTCTCCCTCCTCTTCCTCCTTCCGGTCTAGAATAGTGACACCCTTTGCTATACAAATCCTTGGGTGCCTTGACATCTCTGTTGGCTTTTTGAAACCTGCAGCTAGTTTCATCATTAAATTCTTTTTCAAACTCCAGCTTGGGTGCCTTCCATTTCTTTCTTGGCCCTCATTAATGAACAGTTCTCTCTGTAGGGACGGAATTTGGTGACAATTCTGGAGACTCTATTATCTCATCTCCCAGGGTTTCTATCCTTACCCTTTTCTGCTCTACAGTTTGGTTGGAGGACTTTAACTACAGTCACCCTCTGGCATGGACATAAAAGACATCTACCAATAATGGCCCACTGTGTATGCTTGAGGCAATGCAGGTGGACAAAACAATATCATTGATGACAACTAAAGCGCTATTCTTATTTTTTGAACACCTAATATGGGTCAGGCGTTGGAAAATATGTTAGGTTGAATGGCAGATTATTTCCAATTCTCATTGTAACCTTGTAATATCAGACCCTCACTTTATAGACAAAAAGCTAGACACCAAGTGACCTGCTGTACAGTCTTCAAACTGGAATTTAAAATCAGGTCTTTCTGGCTCAGAAAGAAACCATGATAGTTTTCTCAGCTGTGCTACACTGATTCACGAAGTAGAAAATCAGACTGGTTAATGGGTATGATTCAGGATCAAATAGGACACAGCTTAAACTTGGTGGGTGATAAAAGGTTGGACCCAGGAAGAGTGATGTGGGACATGCGAAGTTTTATTAAGAAGGCAAGATTTGACCTGCATCTTCAGGAAAAGAAAAGAGGGTGGGTGCAGAAAGAGAAAAGAGAAATGAGGTTCAAACAACAGTGTCCCATCTGGAAATAATGACTCTCAACTTGAGCTCAAGAAGAGGCCATCCATGCCATGACCCTCCCTTGGGTGGTCTGAGCTGCCCTAGGCTAGGATTGAGGGTATAGCCACAGAGTTTAGCCTTCCTAAGGCACAGCTGCCTGCACTTAAAGGTTCTTTAAAACTTAATTAGCTCATGCTTGGATTTCCTCTTTGAATGGAGGCTGTGAACTTCTGCTTTGCCTCATTCCTTGCTTTATGTTGGTCTGATGGGAATAGTTTCTCTGGGGTCAAACTTAAGAACTTGTCATCCATCTTTCTAGCCACCCACTTCTCTAGTCATTTGTCCACTGTTCTCTTGTCCATCTTAATCAGATGACTGCATAAAACTGTCCTGCAAATATTCAGCTGTGGACCCTACTATACACCTGTTCTTAGCCTGGTGGCACATACCTATGCTAATGGTGGAACCACAATCTCACCAGGGTCTTAGCATTACCTGGCCCATCCCGTGGTGTGTTCATGATACTCCCACATTCCTAAATTAGGTCATTCCAAACCCTTAATCTCTTCTTTAGACATTTGCTGTCCACTGACACCTTTGAGTCAATCACCTACTCCCACCTTTCAGATATCCTTACCACCTTCTCCATCCCTATCCAATTAGTTTCTTCAACATCTAGCTGCCTCTGTACCCTCAGCATCTGAACAGTTTATCTCTCTTCTTTATGTTGCCTTTTATGCTGAAGATTCTCACCCTCCTCCTCCATTTCTATTCTTCTAAGTCCCTGGAGTCTCCCTTCCAATTCATGGAATCCCAGTGAATTCTCCAATGACCTCTAGATGACTGAACCCATAGGGCTTTTCCAGTTCTCCTCATACTTTCTGCAGCATAAGGCCTCTACATTCTTCTTCCTGCAAGCTCTGGTAAATATCTTTCCTCTTGTGACCTCCAGCACTATGCTTTCTTTGTGGTTTCCTCTTTTCTTTCTAACCGCTCTCCATATTTCTTCCACCCTCTGTCCTCTGCTCTTTTAGTAACTCAGCTCCTAAACTCAGACTCATTCCTTTGATCACAGAGCAAGTTCTGGCATCAGTATGGTGCAGTGGTTGGAAGAGGGAACTCTAGACCCCGTTGACATGGGTGTGAGCTTTTGAATCCTGGATCTACCATTTCCTAATTGGGCAACTTACCATATTACACTTGCTGGGCCTTCACATTGAATTAGAGCTTAGCACATAGTCAACACTTCACAAACATGGATTGTCATCCATTCAATTGTTGGAGCAAGACACCTAATTGTCATCCCATACTGCTCCTTCTTTGCCCCCTTATTTAATCCAGTGTGAAGGATTCTGATCTGCTGATTACCTCTAAGAGCTGCCCATTTTTATTTTTTTTTTTGTTGTTGCTGTTTTCTTGAGAGCTGCCCCAGTTCAGAGACTCACGAGGCATTTGATTCTTAACTGTTCTATTTCTTTCCAGCTTTACCTCCCTTGATCCAATTTTTCCTTTGAAGCTAAAGTAATCTTTCTAGGAAACAAGTATGACTTCACTTATGATTAAAATCCTACTGGGATTGCTACTGCCTTCAGGAAAGAGTCCAAATGCTTTGACGTGTAATGGATGGCCCTTGATGAGCTACTTCCTGTCCCTTCTGGTTATATTTCCTACTTCCTGAACATTTTCCATTATCCATTCCATAACCTAGCCACATGATTTTCTAAAGATGCTCATTAAATCCTGAGGTTGCAGCTGGGTGGTAGAGTGCTTGCCTTTGTGAGGTACTGGGTTCAATTCTCAGTACCACATACGAATAAATAAAATAAAGGTTTACTGACATCTAAACAAAAAAATTGAAAAAAAAAAAGATGCTCATTAAGTGTAAATCCAGGCTTGCAGGATGAGATTGGCTGGCTGGTATCAACTCTCCAGGGAATCTGAGTATTTGACAATGGCCATAGAAAGTCAGTCTACTTTCACTGTTTATCTTATAATTCTCTCTCTTTTTTTGTTCTCTTTCTTTTTCCTCCTCCCTTTTGGCCTCACACATTGAGCAGGGCCAGGTTTTATTCCAGCGAACTTGGGTAACAATAGATATGATTGTCAGCCTCCCTGGGGCTGGCCAGGTTTTTATGAAATTAGACATATTTGTCTTGATGTTTAGGAGCGAGCATGAAATTCAAATCTGTGTGTTGGCATTCCGCAGGCTGGGCCTTTAATATTCAATGACATAACTTCATTGCGGTTTTGACAACACTATATAGAAGTTGTGCTTACCATTGAAAATTAAAGCCACTGAAAGCGTTGACAACAGCAAAATTGTGAATGCTTCCCGGCTCCTGAAGTGATTGCTATTCCAGTTTGTCTAGAAGTGCTTATTGTGTTTGTAATACCGTCAGTTCCACTTAAAGACGACTTGAAGTCGATGCCATACAGGTAAGTACCAAAGAAATCTCTGTCTTCCTTCCTCTCTCCACTCCTCCAATGCCTCCCACACACTTTTCTCTCCTGAAAGTCTATTTGCATTTAGTTATAGAGCCTGCGATTCCCTCAACTTCTGAGTCAATTGATTGAATTTCTCTTTCAAGTTGCCAAGTTCATTGGGCTTTCTTTCTTTTTTTTTTCTTTTGGTCATTTCCTTTTCTTCTTTTTTCTTTTTCTCTCACATGAGTATCAGGGAAATTGAGTTATAGTGACTTACTGCACAAATCCCCTGTGCGTGTGAATCTCATCTTCTTGTGTGTAAAGCGAATCTGGAGTGGGGTGGTAAGGAGGATTTGGTATCTGAGGAAGGATTACAAGAGGACAGACTTTGAAACTATTGCTAAGGGTAGGAAAAGGCTACTCTATTAACTGTGACTTCAGATTGGCTTCTTACAATGTCAACGACAAAAAAAAAAAAAAAAACCTTAAAAATAATGATTTAATAACGGTTTGCTTTGCTATTGCTGGTGGAGGTAGTGTTAAAACAGACCAAATGACAGACTATTTTGACAGCCTCCTGCTTAGCTTGGTTGATTGGTTTGTCTTTGAAGATTTCCTTTCCCTGTTCAAGTCAAGGCAGGATAGTTTTATCTGAAAATATTTGTGACACAAGGCTTCCATTCTTAGGCTAGCTGAGACTCTCAGAAGTCAAAACTAAAATGCATATAGGATTGCTGAGAGGCTTGTCTAGGGACGTTGAACACTGTGATCCTGGGGAGACACTGTGGCCAAGGGACGGGCAGCTTCTGTAGGTAGGGTCCAGCATGGGAAGGCAGCTGTGCACCCCATCAGCAGGATTTGAGAGCACGCCATGGGCACCCAGTGGTATAAGTCCAGTCCCTTCCATTGGCTCTCAGGTAGTCTCTCTCCACTTGTTGCACATCTAGTCCAATGTAAACACTTATGCACCTCTTGATGTATCCAGAGGTGAAGTCCAATGCCAGTGAAGCAGCCCTCCATATTGAGCTGGCCCCACTCTAGATTTCCAGGAAGGGGTCAAATTCCTGCTTCCAGCCCCCCTTAACATTTTCAGGTGTGGGTCAGGTGACAGTCCTCTGTGTCTTTGAAGTACAAAAATGCATTTCAAATGTCTACAAATGCTCCTGTTAGAGAACTCCTCATTAAGCCTGAGGGAGTTCCACTCCCCTTAGATTCTTGAATGAGCCAAGGGATCCCAAAGTTGCAAAATCTGTTTAAACTCACTTCTTTTGTAAAGTCTGCATAAAGGCATAGGGTAGGGTTGAAAAATGAAACAGGAAGTGTCCCATTCTATCTTGTGGCCCAAGTTTCCCTCTCACAAGGGCCTTACTGTTTATAGGAGTGATCAAGCAAAAGAATCAAAAGGATGAAAAAACAACAAAATGGATCTTCCAAGACAAGTATCCCTGGGCCCCAGTTACACAGATCATTAACAGTGTGGTTGAGATTAGGGTTTGGGTGGGTAGTAGAAAGGGGGAAATGGGATGGAATCATAAGTTGTGTGTGTTCAAAACATTCAGTTTTAATCTTCTTGCAGTCTACTGCTTTCCTGCTTGAAATTCAAGATTCAAACATTCCGAGATGATGAGCCAAGCTTCAAGGATTTTCCTGGCTGGGAATGACTGGCTGAGAAAATGCATCCAGGGTCCAGGCAGCTCCTGAAGGGAGGATCTGAGGATGATGGAATCTAGCACTTACATTAAGCACCATATGCATTTGAACCTTGTCCTATTAGCCTACATGTGTTTTTGGCCAATTCCAGAAGCCTCCTGAGATGCTCATTAATGGAAGAAGAAGCAAATTTAGATCAACAGAATTCACTTTGCAGAAGCATTTAGACACCCAATCATTGGTTCCCTTAGTATATAAAGGTATTCAACGTGTAAATATATATAACATGCACCACATCACTCAAGGCTATTTCAGGTATTATGAGAGAGGGGAATGTCTCTCAGGTAGCTCAAGTGATGAGAGGCACATAGCTGATATACTTACTATACTTACTAATGGGAATAGCAGAACAGCACACGTGAGTGTGAAGGCAAGAATACCTAGTTAAAGGAAGGAAGGCTTCCTGTTTTGTAGTTCAGGAAAGATTCACAGGAAATTGAGGATGAAACTCATCTAACCCGAAACTTCACTACCTCAC
Organism: Callospermophilus lateralis; assembly: GCF_048772815.1. Taxonomy (NCBI): domain Eukaryota; kingdom Metazoa; phylum Chordata; class Mammalia; order Rodentia; family Sciuridae; genus Callospermophilus; species Callospermophilus lateralis. The sequence goes on along the minus strand of NC_135321.1, from coordinate 33,877,835 downwards.
CAAGCGCTGGTAGTGTGGCTGTGCTGTCATGGCACCAGGGGACCTTGAAGGCATAGGTGTTGATCTTGACCATGCAAGATGCTATAGGAAGCATCCAGGGTCCCAAGACTCTGAAAGGGCCTCTGACACACCATTTCCTATACCCGAGAAGTACAATACTTTCAGATTTTTAATGCTAGGCTTATAATTTTATGTCTAGCATATGTCCTGACACATAGTAGGTCTTCCCTAGGGATCTGTGGGTACACAGTATGAGAGTCTGAAAAGGAAGTGCTGGGGTCATGCTGATACAAGGTACCCCTTGCTTTCATCCTGACTCGGGTGGACCCACGAAGCTAAGTCAAGGGAGACAAAGCCAAGTTTTGTGGTTGTTCCTCAGAGGACAGAAATTCTCCCCAAGCCCCACATCCTCTGGGCACTTCCCCCAATTTCCCTTTTTGCAGTTATTGTCTTAAGGTCTTCCTTTGAGGGATTTGTTTCTTAGTCTCTCTTCCTCTAGAGGCAAATGTCAGTCTTTGCTTTAAAACTCCCATCAGGCTGCCATGAGGGGCAATTTGCATTCAGGTGGCCTTGGGGCTAGAGTGACAGAGAGTTCTCAACTTCACAGTCTTGGTTCTTAATTGCCAGAAATTTCCACCTTAAGTGCATGCTAAATTTCTCTAGCTGGAACTGAGGGCCATTTTCTCCCTTCCTTGTTCTGCTTCCTATCAGACCTCTTTTCTGGTGTGGCTCATCTCCCCAGGGAGCACTCTCAGGGTGGGACCAGGAAGTTCTCCTCAACATCCTGCTTCCCTTCACTGTGACCTTCCTCACCTGGAAGGTTGGTTGTGGCCTCCCTCCCCTTGGAATCAGGCAGTGAGTGAAATCCCAGGGTCTATGGAGGGTACTTTCCTCGAGGCAATCGCTGTTGTTTGTACAAAGAAGCCATATAGCACATGGACTGTGGGGAGTCCTGTGTAGCTGGAGCAGCTCTTCCTTGGTGTAGGATTCCCAGGTCCCTGAACTCACACTGCTAGGTGACTTCCCAGTGGCCCATGCCAGAGAACAGCAGGGCACAGAACCTCCATACTGGTCTTGGTTTCTTTTCCTTCCTCCATCCATCTGTGAGGTTCCTGAGGTTATAGGCTGAATCTACTGTTTAATTTCTAACCTCCCATGGCTCCCAATTTAGGGCTCGCCTATGGGGTCCAACCACTCAATTAGGGCAGGCATTAAAGACAGTGGCTGCTTTTACAGTTGTTGTGGGAGGTGGTAGCACGTCCTCAATCCAGGAGTCTTTCATGTCTCCAGGAGGTCTCTTTTAGGATTTCTTTATCAGACAACACCTTGGTTGTCATTATTATCATGGCAACATGAGGTAACATTGATCTATGAGCAACATGGGGACATGGGTTCGACCTTGAAGAAATGAGGCAGTGAAGGGAGAAGAATGCTAGAACAAAGGAAAGGGAAGGTGATGGTAGAATTGAAGTCAACAAAGGAGATATTTTCTAGTGTTGACATTTTGCCAAAGGTGACTCCTGGGGACATCACAGTTCCTTCTGCAGAATTTAAAGCTTCACTCTAATTTACTAGTAATGTGAACATCTACTCTTTATGGAATACTGTCTTTTGAGATAAGATTATTTTTTAAAATTTTTGTTTTGCAAATGAATGAATGGAGATTCAGAGAGGGCAATGATTTTCCAAAGGCAACAGAGCCTAGTGTTGTAAAACTGGTTTTAAACCCAAGTGTGAGTCCCCAAATCTTGTCCTGTACCATAGTCATTCTGTCACTACTGAATTCTCTCTCTTGCTCTCTTCCTCTCTCTTGTTTTTTTTCTGGTCTGAACTTGGGACTGACATGAATTTGAAGCTAGGCCGAGAATACTGATTTGATGAACCTTTCATTGGCTTCAGTTAAAAGCCAAGAAGGAAGGGCAGGGAGAGAGGCAGAAAAGAGCCTAATGTACACTTTGCAAACGACCCACAAGGTCTGTACATTCTGATTGTTTTCCATCTTTTCTTTCCCTCCTGTTCTTGGCAACTGTCCCTTAAGCCCGTCTGTTCTCTGCCTCTAATATATTATGCTGATATTTTATTACCAAACAATTACATTCACTAATTTGAAAAGGAAACGAGCAGGAAATTGCAATTATAAGAGTAAAAGCAATGCTCTTTTATTTCTCCCCTTTATGCATATGAAATATGGTTTGTCATTGCTGCAAAACAGACTTTCCCCTCTTCCATGGCTCTTCACTGCCTTGTCTTTAATAATTGAGCAGAAAGCAGAGTAATAATTAGATTCCTGATAACAGAAGAGATCCTCATGGATTTCAGCATGTGGAGGCTCAGCTTGGAGCACGGGCGTGCCACGGTTCCTCCATGGGGAGAAGCATTCTTCATGCTGTTTTCACTTGAGCACCTTCCAGAGCATTCTTTACACCCATATCTTCTATGCAAATTAATTATTTGTTCACAATTATCCTTTCCTCTCTGCCCTGGAATGCCTTCTCACCCCATGAACTCTGCTTGGCCAAGACTTGCTCTGGTCACTAGAATAGGACTGGATGTGACCTGCAGCTCGAGCTATCTAACTGAGCAGAAGCTCTCACTGTGCCTGCGTGGCTTGTCCCTGCTTCTCTTGGGCCACACTTAGGTGGCACCTGCTCCATCCAGGTCTCAGAGTAAGCATGCTGCCCAGAAACGCCCTGCTGACTCTCCTGAGGGGTACATAGTGAGAACAAGAAATAAAATATTGCTGTTTTAAGCCACTGAGATTTGGAGATGTTCTTTAACACGTCGCCTGGTCCATCCTGACTGATAGATCTGTATTCTTATTTGACTCATTATATCCATGGGACAGAGAAAATGCTGATCATGCTAGTGGGTGTTGGGGAAAGAGCGAGTGACGTGGAATCAAAGGTACCTGGGTAAGAAGGCTATTCCTATCACTGCTGGTGGACTGTGTGGTCTTAGCCAATTAGCCTGATCTCTCTGAAACCTTGTTTATCTGTGACATGGGAATGTTGATATTGACCTTGCAGAATCCTGAGGTTATCAGTCAACATATGGCTGAAGATTCGAGCAGGGAACTCATCACAGAATGAGAACTTAATAAAAGATATTTCCATTAAAAATGTTATCGCTTTAAAGTACCTTTTTTGGACATTATCTCCATTGAACAGATGGGAATACTGAGGCTGAGTTTGCTGCAGAGACCACCCATGTTAATTTAATGACAGAGTTGGAGCATAAGCTTTGGCTTCCAGACTCAGGGTCCAGAACTTTCTCCCTGGTCTGGAAAGTACTTACTTTCATACCTGGAACTGTGCTGGGGATGGGGTGAGGATAGGAGAGGTATCCAGTAGGAAAAATATTCTTCTTCCAAGAAACACAAAATCTTCCTGGTGAGATGAGCTAGTAAAAGAGATGGGGCCATAGAAGGAACCAGCTCATCTGAGGCACATGATATTCTGAAGTTCTAACTTGAGTGCATGAGAATCACCTGAGGAACTTATTAAAATGCAGATTAGTCACCTCTCTAGAGTTTCTGTCTTAATACTACATAATTAGAGGAAGCAGGGTTTACTTGGCTCCAGCATCAGGTCCGCCAGGTTCCGATCCCTCCTCTGGAACCTGCAAATTAATTACACAAGCTTTGTCAAGTTACCCAATCTAGCTCTGTGCCTTAGTCTTCATCTATGTGATGGGGTTTTGATACCTGTCTTATATAGTGCAGTAAGGGTTAAATTAGGTAATACATGCAAAGCATACAGCACTTAGCAGATACTCAGTGCTCAAGTGCCACCCATTATTATTCTGAGTTAAGCATTAGCAGAACCCTAGTCCAAAAGCTTCTTTAAGGAATGACTCAGGGCAATCCCTTCCTCTAGTATCCTAGCTGGGTACCCTTTCATGGGTCTTCCTGAATCAGTGGCTCCATCCCTTGTGGGGTTCTATCTAGAAACTTTGAGCCTGGGGTGTATTTAGGGCTGGCTGTGCATCCTGATGGCTCTTGAATCACATGTAAGCTGCTGCCTTCTGCTCAGCTGTGCAGAGGTTTGCTCTTGGGAGGAGACCTTCATTAGCAGACTTCATCTGGGATATACCTCTGGCTGAAATGCGAGCAGCAACCTGGAGAAATGCCTGGGGTTTGGTGACCTGAGGCCCTAGTCAGGACTGGAATTTTCTCAATTGAAGCACTTCACTTATTGCTCTCACCCTGTGCCAAATGCTTCATTTTGCCCCTTGTTAATCACCAGATATTAGAGTCCATAAGAGCTGCATTTACTAGAAGAGAGGGTTTCTTCTTCTACTTTTTAAATTTCTTTGAATAATTCATGCACTATTTAGGAGGATTAAATATGGTATGCTCTCCTACTGCAGAAGATCCACAGGTGAAAACCTGGTTTTTCAGGAGGAAGAGGCCAGGTTGTTGGGAGGCTGCCCTGCCCCAGCCTCTCTCTGTTGCCACAGATGTTTGATTCCGACCTTCTGGGCTGTCTTTGCTTCTTGTCTCAGGTGTCTGTACCGACTCTGCAGTTTTCCATACTCTTCAAAGTCCATCCTTGCCACCCTCCTCTGGATACCCAGCAAACCATCTTCCCAGCATGGACAGCTGGTTGTGAGAAGGGCAATGTGTTGTTGTTTTGTTTTGTTTTTAGGGAGAATAAAGGGTAAAGCCTTGAGCTGCCCAGCCCCTGAGGCCAGAAGCTACAGGAACCTGCAGAGAACTTTCCTCCAACCAGACCGGCAGTGGGCAAATTCCAATTCTGTAACTACTGAGGGGTGATGACCTTAGGCCATCATTTTATCTCACGGTTGTTCCAGCCTCTTCATTCTGCAGAAGGGATAGGATCAGTGTTCTGAAGATAAAAATGAAAACAGAAAGTGTAATTACACGTAAACATACAAAATATAAAGAGAGATCATTTAGAACAGGGCCTGCCTGGCATTTGATAATCTCTCAATTAACATGAGCAGTTATAATACAGTCCTCAGATCAGAATTTCAAGTTTATGATGAGGCATAGGTTTGATTGTATTTTATTTGTTCAATTAAAAATTAATTCTAATTACTAAGAAATTCATGAATACATTCTCCTTGTAAAAAATTAAAACGTTACACTGAAAACTAAATTCCATTTTGACTACCCCCATTCCCAACCTGTTTCCAGCATTTATCAGTTTGGTATTCAGCTAATTAGAATTTTTAATTTTTAAAAAGGATATATATGTCTATATATGTATCTATATAGACATACATACATACATATATACATACATATTCAGTTATAGAAAAGAATAGTTTATATAAATATCTGTTTATCAATCTATCACATAGAAATGGCATCATACATGTGTATCTTTTTCATTCAATTTGTTCTAGAGATTATTTCATTTCATAATAGGGAAATATACTTCTTCATTTTCTGATTTCATACTATTCCATATTATAGGGATATCACATTTAATTTAATCATTGTTTTAACTTGCTGCCATCAAGATCCCTGAAGTTAACTCAATGTATGCATAGGTCTCAAAGGTGTCTTAAGGGTGTTGCGTGGTTGTTGTATACACTTACACTCTCATCAATTAAGTATGGATCATATATTTTGCTGCCCCTCGCCATCTCTTCCTATTACCAACTCCATTTTTTTTCAATCTAAGTGGCACGGAAAGATGCAGAATTTCATTGATTTTTTTGGGGAGGGTGGGTGGGTATGGGGATTGAACTCAGGGGCACTCTACCACTGAGCCACATCTCCAGAGCTATTTTGTATTTCATTTATAGACAGGGTCTCACTGAGTTGCTTAGCACCTTGTTTTTGCTGAGGCTGACTTTGAACTTGCGATCCTCCCGTTTCAGCCTCCTGAGCCCCTGGGATTACAGGCATGAGCCACAGAGCCTGGCTCATTGATTTTTAAAATGAATTTTCCTCATTCTTAATAAAGTCAAGCCTTTTCATGTGCTTGTTGGCCATTTGTATTTCTCTTTTGTGAATTAACTGTTTGTGTTTGTTGCCTATTGTTTTATGGAGTCATCTTTCTTTTTTCTTAATTATTTTTTTGATTTTTAAAACACACACACATAGGATAAAAATCCTTCATATATTACATTTGGTGACAATATTTTTCCCCATTCATTTTTGCTTTTTGTCATATGCATGTGCTTAGTTTTTATTTAGCCCACTTACATCATCTTGTTTCTTGATAATTTTTGCTTTTGTATTCTATTTATAGGCAGACTCTCCTTATCTGCTACATCATAAACACATTTTCTAATATTTTCTTCTATTTTTTTAAAAGTATGAGTCTTTTACTTATTTTAGAAAATGGTGTAAAGAAATCTAATTTTATCAACTAGTTATTTATTTTTTCTCATGGAATTTTTTGTGTGTGCATCATAGTTATACACAACATTGGGGTTCATTTTGACATAATTATACAAACGTGGAATATAATTTGTTCCAATTCAGTCCCCAGTATTTTCCTTTTCCCTATTTTCCTCCCTTCCCCTTTTCCTTTTCCTCTACTCTACGGGTCTATAGTTTATTTAAAAATTAGTGCATTATGGATACACATAAAGATGAAAGTCCACTTTGGTATATTCAGATACACCAACTACGAGATTTGTGTGCCCAATTCCAATCATTCAAATTATCTGGAAAGTTAGGCATTCCGATATTTACCTTCCAGATGAAGAAATAGACTGAGAGAAATGCAGGCATTTGCCCAGGGTCCCAAAGGTCAATGCAGAACAGCCACTCGACATGACATCTATCTGTGGGGTCACCCAGGTCTTTGCTTGTCCAGATGTCTTTGCTAGTGGTCCCTGAGAGTTGAGCACTGACTGGTCACAGGAAGAGGAGAGATTGGATAGGGAAGAGGCTCTCATATAGGAGCTCAAGTCACTGAGCATCCTTGAAGACTAGCAAGATAGGCACCAAGGGTGTAGCAGACCTCTGAAAAGGGCAGAGTCTCAGTCTCTGCCATACTGCTAACTTATAAGACTCAGCTCTGGGCACTGCTCCTCTTTCGAAAGGGAGGGTCTCTGTGGGCAAACAACCCAGGCAGGTTCTGCTCTTGGCTGAGTAGAATCCAGGCCCAGGTTTTGTTTCTCTCACTTCACAGCAGAACGGTGTCAGGAAACTGTGAGCCCCACCTCTTCTTCATCATGTTTCTCCTGTTCCCCTGACTAGGGAAGGCAAGTGTGGGGTGGGGGTCTTCAGAGGGCATCAAAGGAGAAGTATAAAGGGAAGAGACTGGCAGCTGAGAGGAAAAAGCTCTTTCCGGTCTGACCCTGTATAGCTCACAGCCCCCTCCCACTCTCTTGTATGGGCTGGAAGCCTGGATCGCCGTCCCATAGCTCCCTAAAGAGCCATGAACCACACACTTAGTGATGCAGAGAGATGGCTCCAGGCACCCCCAGCATTTATTATAAATCACCGAGGCAGGAAAAATATGAATCCCCACCTGCACAATTACTGAAGCAGTTACTGCTGGCATATCTTACCCCCCAAATGGGGTCCCTGCTTCCTCCAAAGCACATGGAGCTTTGGGCTCCAAACACAGCTGTTCCCTGGAACGCAGTCGCAAGTTCTGGTCAAGTGTTTCTGATGTGATCCTGACATCAAGACCCTCTTAAGACGTGGTGTTTTCTGATGTCCCTTGAAACGATCCCCTCCAAGCCCAAGTTCAAGTCCAGTGGTGTTTTTGTGTTCAGACCTGCATTATAATCTTTATCTTTTACTCACTAATAGATTTTATGTTTTCCAAGGGAAAGACTGGGTTTCTTTGTGGGAGGTTAGTAAACTCTATTTCTTTAAATAAAAGATACAGGAAAAAAAGAACACAAAAACAAATTTCAGTCTTCTTTTTCCTAATAATCATTTTCTTCAAATCAATTGATTTCTCCTCTGCCCAGAACACAATGCAATCAATCCACCCTCCAGACTCTTATTCTAGCATGGAATGTCCTCTCTTCTATTTCTGAGCTGACATACAGATATTCAGTTGTGTAGATCAAGCTGCCCTTGACATTTCATCCATGTGTCACATATGTAAAGTGGGAGGGGTAAGAGGCCCTTCCTATATAGTTTGCCCTGGGTCTTCCTCTAGGGCCCCAAGGCTGACCCCGTGTGTTCCAGCCAAGGGGAGCTGGAGTCTAGACCAGCTGGTGCTGCCCTCTGCTCTTAGATCAGGCGGGAATGGCCTCCAGATGGCCTCTTACCTATCCAGATGCTACTGTGAAGGATGGGAGGCTCCCTGTGTCCAGTCTGTTAGCACATCAGCCTGAATCAGTTAACTAGACTAACTAGTGCATCCTATTGACTCTGTCACTTTGTGGCAGGCACTTTCTTACCCAGAGCCCTCAACTTCTTTTTCCAAACCAAATCCACGTGGTAGAACTTGTCCCCATATGATTTGGATTTAGCAATCATCCCTACTGGTGGAGAAGTGGGAGAGAAGCAATATTACTGAAAATTATAAAATGAATTATATTATATGACATCCTCCTATGTCTTAGATAATATTGGGTTTATTGATTATTATATTATTTAGGGGGTTCCTTGAGGTCATAGGGCAAGACACACTCTGGGTATCCTTTGTAGTGTTGGTTTCCAGTGTTGACTATGGAGAGATAGACCCTCTGCAGGAAATAGGAGCTTTGGGTGGGCTGGGTCTTTGCTCCCTTGGCCAGGGAGCATGCAGGTATCTCTATGCACTTGAATTAGCCTGTGTTATAGAGTCACAGGTAATGTTCCAACCCTGGGTTCTGCTGCCCCCAATCAGCTTCTGAGTTTGTCAGACTATCCAGGAGCATGGCTTCTTAGCTTCTTTTCTTTCTGTTATTTCTGAGTCTGGTTAAGTTATAAGTTTGGGCAGAATGAAGGTAAGAGTGTATATGTCCAACCTGGCTGAGTTCTGCCTCTGAGGGGAGCCCTGCTTCTCTGTAATGACTTTCTCTGTTGACTTTGGTTCTTCTTAAGGTCTTTGCTGGAGATAGCCTGTGGTTGCCAAGGAGCAAGGTCCAGAGCTCTCAGATATCAGGAGTAGTGTCCTTGTAGGGACCTCTGTGAAGGAAACTGAAATTATGATTCAAGTCAGATCAACCAGTACATTTGTAGTACATGATGAGCTCAGCACATCTTTTTGGGGGTTGGACAGGGCAATCAACACTGTTCATACCTCGGGGGCTCTTAAATACAGGAAAACAGCTCCTAATACCCAGAACTGTAATAGCCAGGGTGTCAGGGTGTGGTTGCCAAGTTTCAGGTAGTGTTGTGGGAGAACAGAGCATGAGTGAGAAGGGGGAGCTCCATCTTTAGGAGGGAGGATGAACTGGGACAGGGATAGGTAAGATGTGTAGAGATGGAGAGGATAACATGAAGTCATCCTTTGAAAGAAAAACATCCAAATGACTTTTGCAAGTATCATCAGCCTACATGAGTGAGAATCTTTATGTGCAGAATTATTTAAGGAGTGCTGGCTAAAGCAGGTCAAGACCAAAGGAGGAGATAGACCCAGTGAGCCACCTTGTAAAAGGAATAGACTGTCTAAATAATACCTGTTAGGCTTTAGAGGGTTGGGGTGATGAAAATAGATTGGGTTTGTCCAGAAAAAAGACTTCTTTGGTAAGAAGAGCGATTGAAGGTAAGAAGTAATTGGTGTTCATTGAGCATCTATATGCCTGCCTCTGTGCAGCTTGCAGGACTTGAGACAGTGTGTAGGGGGAGCCTTGCATGGAAACAGATACTAGTCACACCTATGATAAGGGTGACATTCAATTGAGAAGCTTGTTGAGAAAGAGGAAGGAAGGAAGGTAAGACAAAAGAAAAGGGAGGAAGAACCTAATTGAGAGTCTGGGAACGTGCATGTGGGCTGGGGGAGCTTTGGGGTACCTGGAAGGGACCCTGGAAGGGGCCTCGTGCTGCAGTTGGTCTCTGGGATGTTGATGCTGATGAAATCAAGATACACAGGTCACAGAAAGCAGGAGGAAGAGCTTCGGCTCTGCTCCCTGTGAATTACTGTGTGTCTCAGGAAAAGCATTAGGGAAGTGGGAAAATGGCTTGATGCTGATGTTGCATAAACAGGCTTCCTGGGGACAGATGTATTTTAATGTGATGTTAAAAGATAGAGGGGGGAGGGAGTGGGATGAAGCACCGAGGTCTCAGTCCCCTCTGTTGTGTCCTGAAAACACATCCTGCAGGAGACCCAGGCAAGGCTCTGCCTGATGGTAAACCCTAAATGAGGGGCAGTTTGGAGAAAGAGGAGCGCGAAGGGAGGACATGCAGGTCACAAGGGAGTTCCTGGCTGTGGCTCACCTGGGAAAGCCTGAGGGAGTCTCAGGAAGGCCAAGGCCTGGGAAACCCACTCATAGAATGCATCTAGTATCCAGTACCCTGACTTTCCATTCAGTTTATCTAACCTGTTTTCAGAACTATCTTAAATATCCCCAGAGTGCAGTCTCTTGGTAGCAAGGCTCAGGGCCGCCAGCAAGGTCTCTCTGCTTGGTGTCCCTCCCCATCATTTTAGCATGGCTGTCTCAAAGTCTGCCTGAGGTACTTTTCTTGCTTGGCTTAACATTATATCATTTGGGTTAAACATTGCCCTCTTTGGGACCCTCTTTGAGTCTAATTTACACATTTGTTTTTTTCTGGGAAGTTCTCTTGAGCTCTTCCACACCCTGCCTCAGGCTTCCCAGGGTGCCTTGTGGGGACCATGATTAATGCACCAAATAGGCAGTCCTGTAAGATCTGCTGACCAAGATTCTGCAGCCCTGGTGCCTTCCACCTTCATACATATTATATTTGTTTCTCAAGACACCACATGCACAGGCCCATCCTACTTGTGAGTACCCTGAAGGCTGGCTCAGGTCCTGTTCCTTGCACAGGAACCTTGAGGCAGCCCTCAGTTGGTGTTGACTGAAGGCCCCAGTACAGGAAACACACCCAGAGACATCCCACAGAATAACGATGCTCCCTGCTACACCTTTTGTCCGTGACAGGAAAGAAGAAAGCAAGCATGAACACACATGAACATCTTTAAGACTGGAGGACGGAGACCACCGTGATGGGATGAATCAGAGCAGGGGCAGGGAGCATCAGCTGGACAGGTTTCTAATTTTAAAACCAGATTCTGCATCCCGGGATGGCCATTATAGATGCATCTCCTGGTGGCAATAAGGTCTTCATGTCTAAGAACTGGAGAAAGGGCCTCCTCCTCTCCAGGGTCCTTCCCTAGAGATCCATTTGGTCCACAACCCAGATAATGTCAGTCTTCAATGTGATGCTGGGATAGGTGACCCAATTCTCCCCATCTCATCCAAAAGAACTCATCCATGAAAAACTCACAGACATAAACTTTGGGGGCACTTAAACTGCATGTAGTGGTCAAGTTTCAGGTGGAAGTAGGAATTCTTTTCTTGATTAATTTCCATTGTGATTTTTTAGAGACATTCTATAAACATATTGGACTCTCAGCTCCTTGTAAAGAAAAGAGAATATAAGTTGTCTCGTTTTATGCCTCCACATCTAGTATAGTGCCTGACACACATAGTAAGTGCTCAATAAATTATTCTTGGCTGAGATGCTTTGTGTGTTCAGAGCTGTTTAATTTGAAGTATCTTACATGAGGCTGTAGCTGAGCTTAGGAGGGAGTACCCTGAAGATTGGCCTAGTCACATGGGATAGATAATAGAGGGAGTCCAATCTGGTAGATAAAAAATTTGGTGCTCAATGGGAGTGGCCATCAGCAAGCAGCTCCAGGTAAGAAATCTCCTATGAGGAAGCCAACAGTCCCTGAGTACTTCTTGTGTCCCACACTGTTCTCAGAACTCTACATGTGTTAACTCCTTTCCTCCTTTCAGGTAACCTGTGAGACAGGTAATATTCATTTTCTTTTTACAGATGAGGAAGTGGAGTCAGAATGTAGCCATGACAGTCCCAGGTGATTCAGCTGGTAAGTGGTACCAGAACGCCACCCCAGGGTAGTTGACTGGAGATTTCACACTCTTAACAACTTCACACTACTACTTCTCTGCAGAGTGAGGCCTTAAGGGTGGGTCGCCTGAAACTCAGGAACCTGGCAGCCATCTGGTTTCAGAAACTCGGGAAGCATAGGGTTAGTCAACAGCAAGGCTGTCTCCAAGATGGCAGCTGTGGTCTGGAGCAAAATTAACCACTTCCTGGTGTTGATGATGGAGATGCGGTACACACACAGGAACAAGGCAAGATGGTAACAAGCCAGAATCAGGCTAGGATCAGAGTTCCTGGGCTCAAGGGCTGGTTCATAGAATCTAAAGTACCGAGCCCCAGGGTATTGAAAATTCTCCCTTTCTATGTTCTCTGTTGGCCAAATACTAGGGTAAAGCCCAGAGTTGGGGTCAGAAGGTTTTCTTAAAGTGGGAACTACCTGAACAAGGAGATGGAAATAAATAGAAACAGTCCACCTGATGCAGATTTTGCTCTATTCTGTTATGGTGAACACAGTTCCTCTAGGCCCACCCAATTCTTTCAGGCCATATAACTGGAGCCAGTGTTTATTTCCAAAGCTGTGTAATATGCTGGGGAAAAGTTCTCTGGAGAAAAATTCTGGGACTCATTAAACAGTGGGAGAAGAGGAGAAGAGAATGAGGAAGTGAAGTAAAGAGAAAATTATAGCAGAATGATGTTTGTTTTTTCTTCCTGTAGAAAAGAAGTTAAAATAATTGTATCTGCTGTTTAGAACATTTTTTATTTTTCATATTTTATTCCTATCTGTGCAAAACAGTGGGCTAGGAGTCTTCATTCTCATGGGAAACTCTCCCAGGATATACAGTGTTGCATCCACAGGACTTTTCAGGTCATTGAGGGAATGAGTTGGAAACCGGTATTTACTTATCATAGAAAATTGGTCAGAAGTCCCTTTTATCCTTTGCTTTTTAAACACTTAAAGCAATTGACCTCTACTGAGGTGTGAAAGCCCCCTCCAAAACCCATGTTGGAGTTGGATTCTATTAGAGCAGTATAAAGAGGTGGGACCTTTAATGCCGGTTAGTCACTAGAACACCAGCTTCAGGTATTAGCTAGGTAAAGCTATTATTGTGGGTTAGTTGCCTCAAAAGTGAGATTCTGATAAAAGAATGAGTTTGGCCTGAGTTTTCTCTCTTGTGTGTGCTCATCAACCTTCTGTCATGTTATGATGCAGCACGAAGGCCCTTCTTTAGACTTACCAGCCTCCAGAATGATGAGAAATCAATCTTTCCTTTATAAGTTACCCAGTCTGTGGTATTCCATTATAGCAACAGAAAATGGACTGAGATGCCTTCCCTTTGAGGGGAATGTAGGAATATTTGTTCAAAAAATGTTCAGCACAAGCTCAGGCTAGCAAATACTCCCTGCGTTTTTATTGGGATAGGGGCTTTTGGTGAAATAATATTGGAAATAATGGCCAATACTATCAAACAGGCTGTCTTTGTGGAAAGCAGGCCTCTACAAGTCCCTGTTTTCATGAACACTGATGTCTGGACTTTCACACTTTGAGATTTTGATTCAGTTGGTATGAAGGGTGAACCATAATTACGTGATATTTAAAAATTGCAGAGCTTTTACACTGATGCAATCTACATCCTAATTCTATAAATACCGAAACTATTGGTTGGTTAGAGAGGTTCAATGACTTGTCCAAGATCAGAAAACCTTTGTGGATCAGAGTCTAGAGCTCCTGACTTGGGTCCCATGGTACTTTTAGGGCATTCCTTTCCTAAAAATGTTGATTCTCTGTTAGGGTTTCCATTGTTGCATGCTTAGGTGTCCCTGATTCCTCATTTGGCTTAAAGCACTTCTTCTCCATCTGCTGGGAGTCGGGGCACTGGGACAGCCCTCATACAGACTGTTAGAAGATGGTGGATTAAGACAGGATGACTCTGAAGGCAGATCCAGAAATCCCTATAGTGACTTTATCCCAGTTCAATTCCTCTCTTTTCCAATCCTATTTGTTCCATTCCTCCACAGGAGATGGAGTCCACAGACTCTCCCAATAAACCTCTGTGTGTCCAGCTTCATCTAGAGTCTGCTTTCTGGGGAACCCAACCTATGACAATTCCCCCTGTCTTCATAGTTCTTTTGTTACTAGTTGAGTGCTCACCATGTGGAACTCTGTGCTAAATCCCTGGAATTTGAAGGGAATTAATGTAGTTTCTTATTCAAGTTGTTTGTCACTCATCAGAGGTACCGGTGGTCAACAGCCAACTCCAATGCCCTGTCTGAGCTACTGTAACTGCAGGGTGATAAGAGTGATGTGGTAGAACCTAAGAGGGGGATGCCGATGCTCTGGCTGCAGGAGTTCACCAAGATCACCACTCTGTGTTTCCCAGACTTTCTTATCAGCCTATCCTGGAGTCTGAGCACCTTCTCAAAACAGTAGGTGTTCTTGCTCACTTTTACAATCTTGCATCTTTTAGGTACTCTTTATTACACTTCAGGTAGAGAAAGATGTGAGTAGAGGAGAGAAATGTGGAGAAAAGTGTAAGAACTAGGGTGGTTAGGAAAATTGTGATAGTTTTAGATGTCAACTTGACTGGGCTAGGGGATGCCCAGAGAGCTGATAAAAATGCTTCTGAATATGTTTGTGAGGTTGTTCATGGAAAAAAATTAACATTTGAATCAGTGGGCTGAGTAAATAAGATCCTCTCTTACCATTGTGAGTGGGCTAATTCACCAAGAGCTGGATAGGACAAAAAAGCAGAGGAAGGGTGAATTTGTTCTCTCTGATGTGCTGCCCTTGGAGTCCAGCTTCTTAGGTCTTTGGACTCTAGAACTTATACCAGCCTCCCCCTAATTTCTCAGACCTTGACCTCAAACTGAGAGTTGCACCATTAGCTTCTTTGGTTCTCTAACTTGCGGGTGGAATATTATGGAACTTTTTAGCCTCCATAATTGTGTAAGACAATTCTCAAAATAAATCCTTCCTTTATCTCTTTCTTTCTATCTCTGTCTCTCTTGCCATGCGTCTTGCCATCTCCTATGGTTCTATTTCTCTGCAGATCCCTAAATAATACAGACTAACATGAGAATTCAGTTTGCATCTCTCATGTGTTTTTCCATCTTCCTTCTCTGGAGGCTGCTTCCTCTACATCATCACCATGGTTAGACCTCAAGGGCTCTCAGATTTAGCCTCTCCCTCAAAATGCCTTTGGAATCAGATGCTGACCTGTAAGAGGGAATAATGTCAGTGTCAACATGTGATCTTCTGAAGGAGACTGGTCCTCTATGTCTTATCACCACTGATGGAGAGAGAGTGGGGACAAATCCACAGATGGGTAGGGTGTAGAAACATACACAGAGTCTTTCTGATGCTCCTGAATGTACCCCTGTGGACATAAAGGGTCTCATAGCCCTGTGCCTCCAGACCTGGTTGTAGAGCACCACAAATTGAGTCATTTTGACAAATGTCCTGCTGTGCACTCTGACTGAAAAGAGGACTGGCCAGTACACCAGTGCTTAGGAGGAAGTGGGCCCGTTTCTTTACCAATCTCAGGCAGTTTCATGCCATCTGCAGAGCATGCGCTATGTGCTGATCCCTGAACTGAGTCAGATGGAAGGCTCTAGTGAAATGGAAGTGAGGGCCCCAGCTCTCCAGCAGCCTCCAGCCTAAGTGGGTTGACAGGCATATCATCACCAGGTGTCTCAAGTCTGGGGGAAGACAAACAATCTGTACCCTGGGGAGCCCCAGGCCTCCTGGCCTAATTTGAGAGATGTGGTTTCTGCCAAGGGCCAGTATTTAGGACACACATACATATTTAAAAGGCCTAAGAACAGACACAAATAAGACATTAGCATGTGCAAATGGTTACAGCTGAATAGCTGAGCCAGGAGACAGGACAAAGAGGCAGAGCTGAGAGCAGGATGTTCCTAACACTCAGGAGTCAGCCCATAAGCCTCAGTCAAGTCAGGTGGTAGTGAGGGCAGAAGCAGCTCTAGGCAGCCTCAGGCACCTGTAGCTATTAGATATTAGGAACTCAGTGCCCTCTTTCTTGAAAGCAGGTGAAAGTGAATACTATACAGCTGTGTGCACCTATGTGTGAAATTATGAGTATTATCAAGGGGACATATTTGAGTGTCCTCTGACAGCATCACTAGACTGTTTTGTGTACACAATTTCATGACTTGTGAACAAGAGTGTGTGTTTGCAATGTGTCTTGTGTGTGTGTGTGTGTGTGTGTGTGTACACTTGTGGAGGCTTTCTCTGTGATGGGATGAGGTTGAAGATGAGCATGTGAAGTTCATCCAATCCATTCTCTCTTATTCCAGGAAGCTTTTCCTATGAACCAAAGCAGCCCCCTCTCTCTGCCTGTCTGGCAGGCTTTCCCTGCTGGGAACAGGTTCCTCTTGGAGGAGCTGAATCTCCTGCCCAGCTCTAGACTCTTTCTTGCTTTGGGCCTCAGGATGAGAAGCGTTTTGACAGGTGTTAGGAGACACTGCAGATGGGTCTGCTTTGCCCAGGCTGAAACCCAGATTTCTTGTCTGGGTAGAATGTGCGTTTCCTACAAAATGAGGGGAATCTAGAAAAAGTGAGACTGCCTACCAAACTTTTAGAAGCAGGTGAGGAGGAAAGTTGGGAGACAAGGCACCTTCTCTCACAGAGGGACTGGGAGATGGCCTTAATTAAGAAACTACCTTAATTTGGGGCAGACAGGGGTTTGCAGAAAGTTGGCTGAAGAGACTGGAGCTTAAAGTGGAGCTAATTTCCTGAATTCTTGAATTCTTGGGTTAAAGACTCCCCAAGGCTTCCCTCTCATAAAGCAGATAGCAGTAAAAAGAGGGGGTTTGATCCAGGGCAGCTGATGGGATGGTTGCACTGTGAAAAAAAGGGCCCTGGGTCCTGGACAGCCCTCTTGATGGCCTTTGCTGGTGGGGGCAGAGAGGGAGGAAGCAAGAGTGCTGTCCACGGGGGCCTGACCCCTGGGGCATTTGAGGTGCAGGGAGCCCGGGTGAGACAGTGGGCTTTGGAAGACATGGGCAGCTCTGTCTCCTTCCTGCATTCTCACAGAACCTGGCTTTGACCTTCCATTATGGCCTCCAGTATATGGGCAGTGCTCCTAGTATTATCTCCACTTTTCCTTCTTCCCTCCTGTCTCCACAGGCCCTCACCACTGGCCCCAGTCCTTTGCTTACATGGGTCTATATCCCACCCCGCTCCAATTCTGGGCTTCTACACAAATCACTCCAGGAGGCTTTGATGCTGTCGTTGGTGGACAGTACTCTGGGATCCTTACTCTCCTGAGTCACCTCCTGTCTCACTACCTAAATCTCATTCACCTTTGTGACTCCACTTACCTGCCTTAATTTTGCCATACCTGAGGCCTCTGCCTGGACCTTCTTTAATTACACTTTTTTTTTTTTAATTCTTTAATTACACTTTTTTTTTTCCAGGGAAATTTCTTCACCTTGTGGTTTTAATTATTAAACCTATGTCAAAGACTCCAAAATTCAAATGTATAGGCCTGGCTTTCCCCATGATCTTGACTCACGGATCCAACTCTATTCATTTCCTTTTGATTATCTACTAGGAATCTCAGGCCTGTAACATCTTGATTTCTTTTTCTTTCTTGACTTCTCTTTTCTCAAGTCTCCATAAATGGCACCACCATATATCTACTTGTCTACACCAAACAGAAATCTAATCCTAATTTATCTCATTCCTTTAGTCCCTGGATATCTTTCTTTGGAAAATTCTACTGACTTTGCCTAAAAATACATTCTATATCCTTCTGAATTTTTCTCTCTTTACCCAGAACAATTTATGATCTTCACAATTGAGAATATAATAACATCTTTCTTTTAACTGTTCTCCTTTCCTCCACCTGTTACCTATATCCATTCTTCACAAAGCCAAATTATTTTTTGAGAACATAAATGGAATCATTACCCCATCTGCTTAGAATCCCCCAGTGTTTCGTACCAAGAATAAGACACAGACACCTAACCTTGGCCCTTGAAGTTGTCCCATAGTTGGGCTTCCTGTGGCTTGGCCTCTGTCTACCTCTCTGATGTCATCTTACTCTGCTGCCTCTTGGCTAACCTTATTCTACCTTTGGTGAAACCCCAAGCTGACCCTCCCTTGGCTTCGCTCACTGGCTGCTTCATCTCCTTGGGATGGCCCTGATATCCAGCTCTGCAAAGATGGCTGCTTCCTTCAGGCGAGTCTCAGTTAAATGTCACTTCCTCTGAGAGGCTTTTCCAGACACTGGTGTAATGCAGGGCCTCAACTACCCTCTATTGTACCAACCTGCTTTATTTTCTTCATAGACCTCATCATACCCTGGTGTGCTGTTGCTTGATTATTTGGTTTATATTTTATTGCCTATTTCCCTTACTTGCATGTAGAGTCCATGAAGGCAGAAAGCCTCTCTGCCTTACGCCCTCACTTATTCCAGCCCCCAAGAAATGACCGGTGAAGAGTAAGCACTCAGTGAGTCTTTATTTAATGACTACATAAATGAGGGGACCTGAATAAGATGCTGTTTGATTTGAAATAGTTCGATTTCCTTCCTTGGAAAGGAGTGCTAGTCAATGACAATTTTTATTCCAAAGGATTCAGTCTGGTCATTTGACCCAGATAATCAAAGGGGAATGAAGGGAAGGGAGGGGAAATGGGACTAGGAAAGATAGTAGAATGAATCAGACATATTTTATATATGCATTACTTCATATAATGTTTATATGCATGCACTACTTTATCCTATATGCATATATGAATACACAACCAATGTAATTTTACATCACAGACAACCAGAAGAATGGGGAGTAATACTCCATATATGTATAATATGTCAAAATACATTCCACTATCATGCATAACTAATAAGAACAAATAAAAAATATATATCTCAGAAGTTCCTGTCCTTTCTGTAATATGTTGGTACAACATTCCAATTATTTATTTCTTTATAATGAAAGAGATGGATCCCATCTCATTTCCATGTCTTTGATGATAGCTCTCAAATTTTCAGAGATCTGTGACCTGCATACCCTCCCCTCATCAGCTTGGTAAAGAGGGAGTGCTATGCTGGCTAAGGGCACAGAAACACAACTAGCCCTGAGACAGGTTCTCTCAGGATGGAGACCACTAATCTGGCTTTTCCACGGAAGAGTTGCAACCCATTTTGGAAAGATTTTTTTTCTCCAAAATCTTGTTTTCTAGGTTAGAGATGAGCTTTATGAGATTTTTGGAAAGACAAAGATATCAACCATTTATATTTAATAGGGAGGGGTCTGCCATTCCTAATTTATTTTTGCACCCTTTCATCCATCAAATGTTTCTCAGTCAAGTACTAGACTAGTCATTGCCTGGTTATCAGGACAGTGGGATGTACACTCTTTGTTCTTCTATCTCAGGTGTCTGGTAGGGTTGATGTACACCAATGATGCTGGTTAGAACATACTGGAATACATGATAGGGGTGTATCAGTGTGTGGTGGGGTTCAGAGATGGGTTGTAATTTCTCATCCTGAGACGGGAATGTGGAATTTTGAAACAGATGGGTCTAACAGAGGGGTCTACAGATTTCTTGGTTCAGGGGTTAACACAGCTCCAGCAGACTACAGAAAATGAGGTGATAACTTCTGGATAAGTCCATCCTTGATGACCCTTTCAGGGGTCAAGCTTAAACCAATCAAACCAGAAGTTTCTGAAGTACTGGAGCAAATATTTCTCCTTTTAGAATAAGACTACAACATTCACAAAGAGACATAAGGTAAAAATACAGATATTTATTTCCTTATTTTTTTAGTTGGTTCATTTTAAGCCTTTTCTGTTTTGCCTCAATGGGGATTTAGTCTTGTCTTCCCCACGGGAACCAGAATGGAGGCAGCCCCTTCATGTGTCACAGGGCTCATCAGATCTGAGCTTGCCCACAGCTACTATTTCCATTAGGTGAAATCTTTTTGCTCCAATTAGCACTGTCTCTGCTGTAGCCCAATTCCTTCTGCCCTTCCTTCCCTGAGTGAAGCTTTGCAGGCTAGGGCAGATAAGAACCCTGAGCCCAGGATTCTTTAAGGGGGAGCATGTTGAATATCAAAGATGTAGGAGGCAGTTGAAGGGATTTCAGCCAGGGCCATCCACAATCCTATCTACATGCAAGGCAGACAGAAAGGGCCTACATCCCAGAATTCTCTGTGTTACAGATTGGAAGGGTCTTTGTCAAAGAATAGAAGTGCTAGCTTAATATGAAGAACTCCATCTCTGAAAGAAAAAGAAACCTAAACGAGCTTGATTTTTATTTTTGGAAGGAAAGTGCGGATTCTATTTATTTGGCAAGTGGAATGGAGTGGATGTTGTCTGGAGTCTCATGACTGCTTTCCCTCTTTTTTTTTTTTTGAATAAACAATCATTCATGACACAGGTGGGAGGCACTCAGGGTGATTCCTCCCTAACATCAATGGATTTGTCTCATAAAAATACAGAATGTGTAGTTCATTTGAATTTGAGATAAAGAATAACTTTTTTAGCACAAGTATATCCCATGTAATATTTGGTACTCAACTAAAATAATTATTTGTTGTTTATTTGGAACTTAAATTTAACTGAGTGCCCTGTATTTTACCTGGAAACCCTAACTTCCACAGTCTTTGAGCAGGGCTCTAGTTCCAGGGCTGTTCCTTGTCTCCTGGTTCCTGTTCCGGGACGACCATGCAGGGCTTCTTGGTAGATTCTCCTCCTCACAGTTCTTAGCCCAGAGACCCTGGCTGCCAGGATCACACAGGGAACATCTTGTGGTAGAACTTAGTATCGTATGCCGTTGTGATTTTCCTTCCAGAGACCCAGAGAGCAGAAATTCTTAATGTTGGTTGCACATTGAAAATATCTAGGATGCTTTAAAGGAAATACCCTGTTGCCTGGTTCTCAAGCCCAGAGGTTCTGAATTAATTGGTTTGGGGTATAGTCTACTTACTGGAATTAAAAAAAACATCTCCCCAAGTCACTCTAATGAATGCCTAAGGCTGAGGACTAGAGCCTCAGAGCCATCAAGGCAGAAGGCTACAGGTCTGACCCGAGGTCTCATCTGACAGGGACTTAGAAAAAGCCAACCATTATTGAGTGTGCTCAGGGTTCTGAGAGGGAAGAAAAGCCAAGTAAGAATTTTGATTTCACTGGTATCTACTAATTATTTGATCGTCTTGGTCCTTAGGTATGGGGGGTTCAAGAAAGTAAGATTGGAGACTTCTGCTGTCCAAGGGCTCATAGTACAGCTAAAGGGGACATGTTTCCTGCTCCTCAGTCCAATCATCTCTGAAACACTCACTGCCTCCCATGGAACCCTGGACTGGGGACGTGAGATTCAGTGCATGTGTGAGGAGGTGAGCGTGGGAAGAGAGCTTGGTATGTGCAACAATAGGGAAGGAAGACTTTTGCTAGGAGCAAGACTGCTGCCTCCATATCCCAAACACCCATTTCTCTGGCACAGCTTGAGAGGCTTCCATCTCTTCTGAACTTGGGAAATGATGCAAGGATAAAGTGGCTTGGTGTCTGAGAAAGAAAGAAAGAAAGAAAGATGGCCCCATTAGTGAACTCACCACCATGGCTTGCATTTAGTTGTATGTGCTAAAAGGTCAGAGAGAATAGGTGCAATAATTATAACAAGAGCTGTATTTCCTTACAATCTAATCATACTGTGGCGGCTATTATTACATATCATTTATTCTTATTTTTATTATAGAAACTAATGATATTGATAGCAATGCTGGTCTACAATTCCTTGTCCAAACCTGGGGACCAGACTTTTTTAAAACAGGATTTTTCAGATATCCCAAAGTAAAGTGATAAATTTGGTTTATAAAGCAAAACCCTGGTAGCAACTGGGACAGTATCCTAACCAAACCCACTAAGAGTTCTGCAGCTAAACTTAGGATTATTGATGCTGGACAAACGAATTAGCATGATGGCAAGCCTTATGTCAGTTCAGGTCAGGCTATGAAAAGTCTTTTGGTTTTTTAAATCTTTTTTGGAGACTCTGAATATGGGGTTGTGGGGATATAATACCTACCTACATCACTTATGGAACATTAACTGTTTGGCAGGCAGTTTGCCAAGTACTTCAAATACATTATCCTATTTAAACCTTGCGAGGTAGAAACCATTATTACTCCCATTTTGCAGATGAGCAAAGAGGTTTACAAGGTTGAAAGGCTGGCCCATGATCCATGGCTGTTGAGTGGAAGAAGTTAGAACAGGAATGCAAATTCTGTTCTGATTCTAGAGCCAAACTATCCTTCTATTGCTGTTGCAAGCCCAGAAAGGGGAGAGAAGGGTGCACATACATGAGATGTGGGTAGACACAGGGATGTACAAAGTCATGGTGGTCTTTCTGTGAAGGTATGTGTGTGTGCATATGTGTAAGCAGAACTTGTGTGTTCTTGTGTGAAGCTCTGTGTATGAGTGTTGTGTGTACCATACTATGTGTACAGGAGCACCAAAAGGGACGAAGTTAACATATGTTATCTACTGTGCCAGGTGCATTGTTAGTTGTTTTTCATGCATTATTTTATTTCTTCCTGAGAGCCACCTCTAAGGAAGGCATTTTATCTTCATTTTAAAGAAGCTCATGGGAGTTAGGTAGCTTATCTCAGGCCATCCTTCTAGAAGGTGGCAGAGCTAGGGTTTGTACCCATGACCCTTTGACACCATCCCTTTCCACTATATCACACTGACTCTGAGGTTCCTCCCCTGTCTGAACACTATTACCAGTAGAGCATGAACCATAAACTATGAATACATTATTTTTTTACGGTTGTAATTTTTTCTTGTGTTTCCTGTGAGGCAGTCATGAAAACTCCAAGTACAGAAGAGATTGGATTCTAAAATGTACCCTAAGGTGAGAGTCAGGAAAACTGTTCTACACTTGGTTCTTTATCTCTTTGAGTCTTAATTTCCTCATCTAAAAAACTAAATCATTGGCATAAATGCTATTCAAGCCCCTTTAGTTAAGATTAAGTTAGATTCTAACCTTGAGAGGGCTTTGTCTTATTTATTAGTTTCCTTAGAGTCTATAGCACAAAACTGAACCCAAAGCAAGCATCAAAATATCCACTAAATCCTTAATAGAGTTAATGTTGTTAATTCATGGTGATTTATTTTCAACCAACAAATGACAACAATAATTCCCAACTGACAAATAGTTGCAAACATTTCCTGAGCTCTTATTTGGTCTTGGGCACCTTTTATAAGCATGAGATGGGCAGAAGCCTTGTAACTACTGTACACAGTAACTTGCTAATTTAACTACTGTGGTAAAAAGGGAGGTGTTGGGCCTTCCAACCCTGTTGAAAGCCACCCACAAACACATTGTAGTCAATATCAATTTTCCAATGTATTATTGATTCCAAGAGGCATTTATTTCAAAGCAAACAATGGTTTTCTTTGGTAATTTCCATATTGCAGATAAAACTGCCATTTTTGCTGACCTGCTTGTTGTCAAATATTATCGACTGCCGATAGAAAAGAAGAGAACTTACTTTATGGGTGTCTTTATTGAACTTAACTGGGGGAAGTATACAGAATTGCTAATAATTATCCCTACCCCAACTCCTGCTGCTCTGCCCAAATCTGACATGAAACTCCTCTATCTATGCTCTCTCCTTTCCTGTTATGTGCAAAAACGTCACCCCTCATCTTAGGGGCATGCACACAGTAGTTTCATTTACTTGAGGTGTCTGTCAACAAAGCCTACTGATGGTGTTATGATTCAGGACTTACCTGTGAAGCATTCATTCATTCATTCATTCATTCATCAAATATGTGCAAAAAGCTTGGGTGTGTGGATATGGAAAATGGAGGTCAAGGTCACAGGGTCATTGGGGAAAGATACTGGCACTGGGATTTGCCTCTCCTCCTGTTGAGTGGGATGGAGGCTAGGTGCAGGCCAGGTCTGTGGAGGTTGAACGTCCAGGAAGTGCACGCTGCCCATGTCCTCTGGGATGAAAATGTGTAGCCCAGGAGCCTCTTCCTGCTCCTTCCTCAGAACTTCTCTTCTCTTTTCCCCCTGTAATCCCAAACCCTCAACTGCTCTAGTTACTGAAAGAAAAGTCATGCTTCAATGCATTGTTTGTTGTCCATTCTGAGTTTAGACTCAGAGTCTTGACTAGCAGGTACTTCAAACACAACTCTTCTAAACCAACCCCCCAACAAACAAAAATGGAAAGACCGTCTACTGTAGTCTCTGTGTTTATCTTCATCCCCACCCACTCATTAATGAGTGAAAGAAACTTAAAGGTCACACTGGAGTCTCATTTTCTTTCACTTCCATATCTGATTAGTTAATAACCCAAACCCTCCTCTTTATAGTACCTATTTTTATAGCTGTTAAATTATTATTAAAATATTACCTGTATGCAGAAATTGCATAAGTGTGCTATATGTTGAGATTTTTGTCTTCAAAGTACACTATATCTCTGTAACTTCCATTCAGTTAAAAAACCCACCCTACCTGCCACTTATCCACTGCTCCCAAGGGTAAACATTCCCTTGACTTTTAACATCAGTGATTAGTCTTGTCTGAATTTGAACTTTATATAAATGGACTCTTACAGTATGCATCTTTTGTGTCTGGCTTCTTTCACTCAACACCATGCTTGGGGGATGCAGCCATGCTGTTTTGCATTATCAGTTCTTTATTTCTCAGTGCCAAGTGGCATTTTTACTTCATAGCAAGGGAGTTTTATTGTGAGTTTTGTATCTTCGTGGGGCCATTTGAAGATGTGCTGAATGAAGACAACTCATACAAAGTTTTCTTTTATAGAGCACATCTTTGAAAGTAGGACATACCTGTTTGTGATATTTGAAGTATGCCAATAAGGAAGGTGAATTACTCAGGGGAGAACTAAACAGCCAAAAAGCCAGGAAAAGTTAAAGTGAAACTTATTCCATTTTTAGAGTTTGTGCTTTGGTTGTAGTTTTGAAAGAAAAGTCATGCTTCAATTAATAACAGACAACGGAGTCAATATGATGGGAACAGAGACAATGATATGATCAAATGCCAAGAAATGACTGACAGCTGAAAAAATATCATGTGAGCCAAAGCAATTTCTCTTGACTTCTAACTTTATTCATCCAACGAATAACATTTCATCACAGTTTTTATCAATGGAATGCAATTCCACTCAGATCATTCTGTCAACGACAAGAAGCAGCATCAAATCATTTTGTCCACACAAATAAATCAATTGTTGATTATTATTTTCTACCATTTGGGATTCAAGTGGGAGGACCAAATATCTTGAGTAAAACAAAGGAAGGAAGGAAAAAAATGATTTTGGTGTTGACAAATCCAGTGGGGTAAATGCCTTTTTTTAGATACACCTTGATGTGAAGAGTAATACACAATTTTTAAACTTACAGCAGAGACAAACTGTAAATATACACATTGAAAGAAAATGCAGTCCTTTATTGCTGCTTCTTACAGATACAACAGCATTTCCAGTTTTTTTTTTTTTTTTTTTTTTACTTTTGCTTATGTGTTTCTTTTTGTTGGAATTCCTTCCCCATTCTTTGAATATACATTTAAATTTTTAAGAAAAATGAAATCCCAAGGGTTTACAAAACCCAAAAGCAAGAGGTATCATCCTTAAAGGATGAGCTATGTGGGAAGTGTGATGGTTCTGAATTAGGCTACTCTCTGGACCTGCAATTTCTTCTTCCTGTCACAGTTCTATGTTATTGAACAGAGAAAAATTTGTTGTTTTGCAAATTTAAGCTCATATTGATGTTATACATGATAAAGTTATACATGAGGCTTTTTTTTTTTTTACTTAGTATGTTAAGATGATCATAATTTTCTTTCTCAGTTTACTCTGGAAGGTTCTAGTCCCCCACCAGGATATTTTGTGGACAATAGTCTCCTCCATGGAGCAATTAAGTCATGATTTCTTCTTAATGTAGTTCCTTGGGTCTCAGTTCTTTTACTTGCTGGCTTGTCCCCATTCCTCACTGTGAGCTGAGGCCCCTGCTATGTTGTCAGCAGGGGATCTTGTTCTAGGACCACCATGAGGTGAGGTGCATCCTCTTTGTCAGAAGCTTTAGATGAAAGGGGTCTAAGTCTAGACTTTTCACCGATGAGGTGTCCTTTTGCCACTGCAAGGGAAAGAGCCATCTTTGCACCTCAGTTATGATTTATCCTCTGAAGGAAGACTGAGACTTCTTTTAGTCCAGAGAAAGAAAAATGAGACAAATACAAAATAAGTTCAATATTCAACGTGGCATCAGTTCTACGTACAAAGTCAACCTGGACTTCACTCTCCTTGAAGCTGGTAAATTCACTATGTGTCTGTGTCTCTAGTATACACCACTTTCCTGAAATGAAGAGGGGCTTAGCAGAAGCATCTTCATGAGGATGAAGATGGTGACAATCATTTATGGATAAAGCATTTAAGGCATAACGGGGTCCAAGGAGGCTTGACTCTGGTCTAAATACATCCAACTAAATAAGGATTCTGATGGCAATGGTGTCTACCTTTATAGTGACACCACATTTCTCATTAAAAGCAATGCTTATTCATTAAATAGGAAAAAAAAAACTCCAAGGAAGATATAAGAAAACAGAAAAAGTCTATATCCCTACCATTTAACTCACATTTGGTGAATTTATTCTTTCTTTTTCTCTTTTGTCCTCCCTCATCTATTTTTTTTGTTGTTTTACAAACTCAAATTCACAATCATGTTATTATATATGATAAAATTACATTTAAGTCTTTTTCAATTAATTAATTACATCTTAAGCAACATTGTTAAACTTTTAGAAACATATTAACCTTGTTTCTAAGTCATAAAAGTTGTGTTCTTTATTAGTTTTAAAATTAGTTATATAGCATTTGTGGGTATATTAATACACACATCTTGGGGCCTATTTCAAATTATATTCTTAAAAATATTGCTAAATGTTGATTTTTTAAAAAAAAATATTAAATGATTAAATACATATTTTTATATATACTCCAGAAAGTCTGAATCAATTTAATCTCCCATTTATGGTATTTGGAGGTACATATTTATCCTGCAATGTTGTTAACGTTGAACAAGGTAATTTAAAGAAAGAGGAAAAGTAGTATTTTGATAAACAGCCAAAAAGGAAATCACAGTGTTGCTTTAATTTGCATGAAATACTAAATATATGTTTATTATTATTGCTTATTTTTGGTTTCCCTTGTGTGAATTGTGTGCTCATATTCTTGCCCATTTACTAATGATCGGTAAATACTTTTTCTTATTTTTTGTAGAGTTCTGATATAAGCTATAAACATTTTTCCCAGATATTTTCTTTAGGAAAAAAATTAACGATTTCTCTCCCTACAAACAGAAAGGTCTAGTATTTATTTGTGTCTAAAAATTTAGCTGTCATTTAAAGATTTTTTTGTTTTTGTTTTTGTTTTAAGGTTTAGATCATATTTCTTCTGCTTTGTTCTTTCTCTCTCCCTCTCCTTCCCTCCCTGTTTCTCTCTATTCTTTCCTTTCTCTCATTTTATAATTAGTGGGTCAGTACCTCTGGGTATGGTGCAGGAAAGAAATGTAATTTTTTTTCAAATATGTAACCAGTTGTCTAAGAACCATTTATTAAATATTCCCTTCTATATCCCTTGATTTTAAATGTGATTTTGGTCAAATGCTGAACTTTAATTTGTATTAGAGGCTATTTCTGGAAACATTGATCCATGTGACAATTTTTCTCCAGCAACACATAGCTTTAATTACTGAGTTATATAAAGTAGTAAATGTTATTATTTGGTAGCATTAGTCTTCTTTTCAATATTATTTTTTTGGGGGGGGCTTCTTTTTTACTCTTTTAGGTGGATTTTTTTCCTTTGGAAGGGAATTCTGCCATCTTAATTAAAATTAACGGAACATATGGATTATTTTGAAGGGAATTATACATTGACAATACTAATTCCCTTTGGAAAAAAATTCTTGCTGTTCAGGAATACTACTTGTTTCTATTTACTCAAGACTATTTTATGTCCTTCAGTAAAATAACAGTTTGCTTCATCGAGTGCTCTGTCTATTGTTAGATAGTTCATATATTTGCTGATACTTTTGGTGGAAAGCCATAGTGGGGTGTGAATATGTGTGTGTGTGTTATTTTATATTTGGTCACTAATATTTTAGTTGCTTCCTTTAATTTTTCCTTTTGCCTCATTTATTCAAATGTATACAATTTATTTATTTTTCTTGTTTTGTTGCATTAGTTAGTACTTTCAAAGTATTACACAGTAATGGTTATACTCTGTATGATTTGTTTTGAGGTTCATTCTAATGCATATTTCTCTAGTGTTTCATCATTTAGCTAAATGTCCAGGTTTAAGGCTTCATTGTTGTAAAGGAAAAATATTTTATTATTTATTTAATACATATGTAAAGCATATTATATATAATACATATGATCATACAATTATGTAATCATACTTAATTGTAATCATATATTATATAATTATGCATATCATATACTAATATAATATACAATCACATATTACATAAAATTATATGTAATAATGATATATATAACTATAATTCTATAATAACATATAACATATTACATATGATTTTATTTGTACATAAATTAATCACATACTTGTATGAGCAATTAAAAGCTTAACTAGAATATTTACTTAAGAGTTTAATCAAAATATTTCCCCTTTAATAATTGATAGAATATTTGTAGATTGTAGAAACCAGGGTGAATCTTCAATTTCTGAAAATTACTTACCTGATTATGTATGTTGATTTATATTTTCAGTATACATAGGATTTGAGTTTGTACTGATATTTTATTTGGGATTTTGCATTTGTGTTTTCAATAAGTAGTACCTGGAGATGTTTGTAAATTTGTGTGTATGTATGTTTGTATTTATTTAAAAGTAAATTTTCTTCATGAATTTGGGGTATTAACATGTGGAAAACAACCCCAAAATGTCCATTATAAAATGTACTTTTTATATTTTATATAACATGAAAATTGTCTATTCTTTGAGAATTTTAAAGAACTCACATATTTGCCTGTGTCACTTATATTGAGATAATATCTACACTTTGAGAGTTTTCTCAATGTTTTTGATTAGATTAGATAATATTTTTCTTCATGATTAAGTTTTGATTCATTTTCTTTTCCTAAATTGCCCATTTCATCATTGTATAATTTTTAAAGAATATCTTATGCATACATTTGCTTCCTTATCTTTAATTTTTTTGTAATTGTGTCTTTTTTATTACTTTAATATACTTGATAGATATGTAGCTAATTGACTTTTTCTTTCAAAGATCTATTTCTGGGATTTACCAGTTTCCTCATTTCTAATTCATATTTTAATTTTTCTTCGGATAACTAATTTGGATGATTTGTTCATTTATTTTCATGTTTCATTTTAAATTTTATAGGTAAGTAAGTCTTCAGATTTACACTGAAAACATTTTGGTATTAACATAAAAATTTTATGTATAGTTTTCTGTTTGTTGTAATTCCTAAATAGTCATTTAAAAAGTTATTTAAAAAATTAATCATGCTGTAATTTTGAAATACCTTTTAATTTTTCAAGAGGTTGTATTTGATTGTTTCTGCTATTTGCTATTCATTTACAAAGGTTCTCCTATTTGCAATTCATTCAAATTTGCATTATGGCTTAACATAGAATGCGGTTGTGTAATGCTTTCTGTGTATTTGAAAAGATATAGTATTCTCTGTTGGTACTATCTATAGTGAGGTGCATGTTTGTGAAGAGATTCTCAAAATGAAATGTAGCCTTAAGAGTTTTAAAAACAGTACTGGGGTTTTGGCTCAGTGATAGAGAGCTTTCCCCTCATGCATGGGGCACTGGATTAGATCCTTAGCACCATATAAATAAATAAAATAAAGGTAGTGTGTTCATCTACAACTATAAAAAAAAAGTTATAAAAATAACAGGGAGAGGACAAAATCTGTATAATGTCACTGATGCAACCAGTCACTTGTACTATCACTGGAGAAGGAGAGGGTTCCATTTGAAATTGAAGGACCTTCCCTCTGTCAGTCAGTGCCTTGAACATGGGTCAAGGCCTGGGAGGCCAACCTTGGTTTGGAGAGAACACCAGGGCAGGATTGGGCAGGAAGGTGACTCCTGGGGATAGAATAAATGCAGTGAAAGGAGGGTGGCTGGAGGGGTACCAGGGCAAACTTAGGTCTGGAACCTTTGGAAGTGGGTGCATCTGTTGAAAAAAATAATTTCTTTTCACTTTCACTCCTTATGAATTATTTTGCCAAAGACTGTTGCCTGCTCTAGGACTTAAGAGAGGGAAATGAATCCTCTGCCAAGGCAAATTAACACTGAACTGCCCTCACCAGGTTCTCTCCCAACAAGATGGCGCTGAGCAGTGGAATCAGATGAGCAGAGGTCTGGGGCCTGGTCCTCAGTGTTGATGGGGAAGGCCTGCATATGAGGAGCCTTAGGGACATTGAGGAATGTCAGAGAGAAACTTGGAGGGTTTTATCACGAGCTTGGTCAGGTGGGTGTTTGTAATGGTCATAATTGGAGCCATCCCGTGAATTTTATTTTAGGCAAGATTAACCAGATTAAAAGACATTTAGTTAAAAATATCTTAAATAACATTATTAATTACATTATTCAGAATCCTATATGCTTTTCTTATAATATTATCAGCCCCAATCTGGGAGAAATCTGTACCCATTTACTGTGACTACTGTATGGCTCTCAGTTTGTCAGAGACTTTGTTATAATGTTAGATGAGGGTGTGCATTTGTTGTATCTTAATTGTGGATTATACTTGTAATCAATCTAAAATGTTCCTCTTGGCCTATTTAATGCTTTGTTTGCAATTTCTATCCCAGTTTCCTTTTTGTGTGCATACATCTTGTCTAAGCATTTAACCTTTATTTCTGACCTTGTTTGAGTTGTAACTTGTGTATTTTGTATTTTGACCAAACATAAAAAGCCTTTGTCTATTAATGAGGGAATTAATTACACTGATGGTGATTTTCAAAACTGATGCTTGTAGTGGACATTGCTCTTCCTTCCCTTAAATCTTTTCCCTCCTACTTTGTCTTCAGGGAACCAGCATTTGCAGAAATTCACTCTTGGTACATCAGGAGAACTTAACTCCAGTCCAACTCCCAGGGTGGGGGATTAGTTTAAGTGTAATACCACTTTATACCAGTGAATGGCTCAAAAATGGTCAGGGAATTTAATTTCAGATAAAATACTGAGAAAGGAAATGGATTTGGGGCATTTCTGGAGAAAATTGCTGTGCTCTTAGGAAAGCCATAGGAAAGGGTGGTCTGACTTCTGTTGAGTCTCAGAACTGGAATCTGGCAATGTGATAGGTGCCATCTTGTTCCCCACCTGTGGATGAAGTTCTTATAAGGACAGCAGAGCAAAGAGTTGGGAAAAAAAATATCTGGGTTCCTGATGATCCCTGATCTTCTGAATCAGTGGCCCTGAGGCTATCCTACATCTAATGTTCCTGTTACATAAAATTAGGCCGTTATTTACTGTTTAAGTCAATTTAAATCAGGGTTTCAGCTACTTGTAGCAGAGTACCTAACTAACACAATATGTTCATTTTTAATCTCTTTACTTTCATTTCATGTTTTGTATTTTGATTGTTTCCCATATATTACATTTTATTTGCTTTTGCTTCTTTTATAAATTGCTAATTATGCATCTGATTTTCAATTTTATCAAAGACTGAGTAGCTTATTATATGTGTGCCTGTAGTGTTAGAAGTATCAACATCAATATAAAGCTTATTGAGCTCCTCATGTATACCATGCTACTGTTCTCAACAATATATGTGTATTCATTCATTTAGTTTTCACTTCAAGACTCAGAAATCCAGAAAGCTGAAGAAACTTGCCCAAGTAAAGGAGAAACTGACAGTTGTCTACTCTGCAAATGAAGATATTAGTACAGTTCTATTCCATGGCATGCTTTTAGCTATTCATTCACTTCCTGTTTTTTTCTGTGGTTACTTGGGAATTTCAGAACTGCAATATTAATAATGAATCTACACTTCCTTCAACCATTTAGACTCATTCTATGTTTAAATGCTTTTGATATGTACCACTATTCCTTTTGAACACTGATCTTTTATTCTAAATTACTTACCACAATTTATTATTGGATTAATTGATATGTTTTGGGGCAATTTTATTCCAAAGATATGTTTCTTCATATAGTTTTCATATAATAATTACTTGATTATTTATAGAATTTCCTTAAAAATACTATTAAAATTCTGTGTCTTCTCATATTTAGTGCTGCATAGGAATCTAGGCCTATTTTTAAAAAATTTTATAAAAAAATCTTATCATATAATCTTCTTGGTTCATTTCTACCTAGATTTTGGTAGTGATTTTTTTCTTTACACTATTAATTTTCATTTAATTTCTACCCTAGCTCATGGAACTAGTGGAGACTCTCCCCAGGTAATTCCTGAAAACATCCTCTCTTTGAATATTGAAATCATACAGATTTTTAAAAAATGCTATTTGATCACCCCTTTCTGAATTTAAACTCTCTCCAAAGAGATAACTACTGTGAACATTTTGTATATAATTTTTATAGAAAATTTTCTATGAATATACATATACAAATAGTTCCTGACTTACTATGTTACAACTCAGTTACTCAACTTTACTATTGTGTGAAATGTATCCATATAACCATTCTGTTTTTCACTTTCTGTATACTTTGATAATTTACACAAGATACTCAACACTTAATTTTACAGTCAGCTTTGTGCTGAATGGTTTTGTCCAACTATAGGTTAATGTAAGTATTCTGAGGATATTTTAGGTAAGTTAAGTTAGGTAATGAGGTTGGATGGCTAGGTGTATTAAATACATTTTCAATTTAGGATATTTTCAATTTACAATGAGTTTATCAAGACATAACCCCACCATAAGTTGAAGGATACCTATATTTATAACTTTAAACAACATAAAGTATTATTACAGGAAAAGAGTATTCTGAGGATATATTTTGAAGGCAGGAATAATAAGTTTTGGAAGTGAACTTGGGGAGATGTCCAGAGCAAACTGGTCACCTCAGAAAGATACCCCTTTTGCAGCAGCAAGCAAATGGGCTGGTGTCTGATAAGTCACAGGAAAAGGTAAGACCATCTTCTTAAACTTATAGCCTTGTTCCCTTCACCAGGCTCACATGCCCATTTAATCCCTACCTTAACTCATGGAACTAGTGGAGACTCTTCCCAAAGTCTGACCAAAGAGTATTCATTACTTAGTGCTGATGAGTTTTCCTGTTTTTTTCATATTTTCTCAATGGGGCATTGAAAGAAGTGAAGTCCTGCATGTAAATAGCAAGAGGCTATCTTGGGAAGAAAGTAGGGCAATCTGAGATGAATGGGCATGTCACCTGGAGCCCCAGGAGAGCATAGCTTAATTAACAAGCCCTTCCTCAGTGTACCTCTAATCTTTTGACAAGAAGGAAGGGAATCTTTTTTTCATGAGAAATCCGATTATTTGATTTGAGTGGTGTTCTGACACTGAACTAGAGAGATTCAGAAAATGGGCTTGGGATCTTTCTGGTTTGAAATTGAGAGAAATGACTCCCAGATTCTCCCAAGTCAGCCTTCTGTACCCAGCTTCTTAGGGATTCCATAAGATTTTGTTTCCCAAGTGAGCCAATTTAGTAAGAACATGTTTTCCCATTTTAACTGCTCCCATAACTTCCGAAAAGCATGTGATTTCCAGATTACCACACTAAACTGCTGTCGTTCCTGGCAACTGCAAAGGAGGCTCTGTCTCATGAGCCCAAGGAACTCGCTGCGGGTAGAAACCTGAGCCAGGCTTTTAGAAGTTTGGAAGATAGAGCAATTCACTACCTTGTATGATATGCATACTGGTGCCATTCATGTTTATAAGAAAAGAACTACAGAACAGACCAGGGAAATGCTGACTTATGCATTTGCTGTGTCCTGTTGGTTTGTAGCCTTGCTTTAGATAGTCCGTCTAGTGGTGCTCTTTCAACACACATCCCTTTCTTTTCTTTCTTTAATTTCTCCCTTCCTTTTTTCTTTCCTTCTCTTTCTCTCTCTCTCTCTCACTCCCTCTATCTTTCTTTCAGTACCATGGATTGAACCCAGGGGTGCTTAACCTTTGAACCACACCCCCAGGCCTTTTTAAAAAAAAAAAAAAGACAAAGTCTCTCTAATTTGCTTTAAGGCCTCGCTCACTTCTGAGGCTGACTTTGAACTTGTGCTCTCCTCCTGCCTCAGCCCCCCAAGTCACTGGGATTATAGGCACGCACCACCGTGCTAGGCCCACATCCCTTACAATCTTCCTATCTTCCTTATTTCATTTTAACACTGACCATAGTCTGCAATTATGTGCTGTTATGGTTTAGATGTGAGATGTCCCCATAAAAGCTCCTGTGTTAAAAGAAGCAATGTTTAGAGGTAAAGCGATTGGATTATGAGAGCCATAACCTACTTAATCCACACAGTTTGAATGTCTGGGTGGTAACTGAAAGTGTGTTGTGCATGGCTGGAGGAGAGGGAGTCACAGGGAGCTGTCCTGGAAGCATGCATCTTCCCTGTTGCCTTTTCCCCACTCTCTCTCTTTCTCTACTTTCCTGACCCAGTCAAGAGCTGAACAGTTTTCCTTCGCTGGGCCCTTTCCCCTTGATGTGCCGCCTTACCTTGTGCCCAGAGCAATGAAGTTGACTGTCTATGGATTGAGACCTCTGAAACCATGAGCCTCCCATAAACTTTCTCTCCCCTCATTTGTTCTTGTTGGATATTTTAGTTACAGGAATGAAAATCAACCCAAACATCCGGTGTATACACTTTGTGCTTGTCCATCTCTCACTCTGGAATGCATGCTCAACAGGAGAAGGGGTCTTGCCTGTTTCATCCATTGCAAAGCCCCAGCTAGGAGAAGACATTTGTTACAGGGAGGACATTCAACAAACATGCATTTACTTATTGAATAAACTCATAGGTTAAATTCCTAATGGTGAAAATTTGGTCACATGAGTCCCAGGCAGGGAAAGAAAACATGAGTCAATATGAACACAACCACGTGGGGATTTTGCTTGTGTAAAAAAGCTTATAGATTCTGTGTGAAGTCGAGTTCTGTAGTTTGTGGGTAAGGGGAGGTCTTTTAGGGTCTTTTATGGGTTCTAACCCATAAAAGTTGGTATCTGTGAGCTGGGGAAATCAACCAGAAGATAAACATGGATATAGACAAATTCTGAATTTGGACACAAATTATAAGTTACACAAATGCAAGGTAGGGGAGATGTTAGCTAGATAAAAATTTGTGGGAAAAATAGGTTTTTGTTTGACTTGTGAATTAACAGCATGAATAGCTGTTAATTTTTTAAACAAGTCATGAAAATTATGCCTAATAATGCTAGTAGCACCAGCATTCATTGTGGTTACCATTTATTTTGTGCTAAACATGGACCAAGTATTGTGCCTAATGCTTTTTTATACATGTTTAAAGCTCTGGAAAGCCTTATGATTATGTCTGTTTTATAGCTAGAGAAACTTAGGTTCAGAGAGTTTACCTTGACTGCTGAAGCTCTTCTTGACCAGTGAGTGCCTCAGTGCTCCATGTGGCTTCAACAAATCTAGGACATTGGAGTCAGTTGTAAAAGGCATATTGTAAGACAGAACATAAGCAAACTGTGGCTTCACGGGGAGGTCCCTATTATGGTAAGTGATAAGGAAACCACAGCATGTTGGGAACATTCAAAGAGAAGGGCATGTTTAGTGCAAAGAGAGATGGTGGGAGGTGGGGGTCAGAAATGAAAGGATGTCAAATGGAAGAGAGCAGACCTGTCCTGTGTGGCTCCAAATGGCAGAACTGGAACAGCAGATGGAAGTTGCAGTGGAGCAGATTTCAGCTTGACACGAGAACTAACTTTCTAAAGATTAGAGATGTGGGATGTAGCTCTTGAACTCACCCCCTCCTCCCTCCAAGCCTGTACAGCCATCTGTCAAAGATGTTGGATTTCAGGAAGGAGTCTCTCCCACCTCTAAGAGTCTAGGATTATTTAGATGAACTTAAGAGTTTATTTAAAAGAGAGGTAAAGACCATTGGAACTGATTTCAGGCGAATCTTGTTCAGTGGCAGGGGATCACAGTGTGCTCTGAGTTTCTTTCAGCCTTTTGAGCACATAACTCTTCTACTGGGGCCATAATTGTAGGACATTTGCAGCCAGAAGGGGAGATTTGTATTTATTCTGAATCTAAATCCTCTTTAATATAACAATTCTTGGGTGGTCTTCTTGTATTAAATACATTTCTGAATCTTTGCTATGTATTTATTTTGTATTCAACTCTGGATACTAGTAAATTTTTGGCCACACCTGCTCCCCAGTCTACCCCTCCATCATTCCCTCCCAGGCCAAAATAATGCCTCTTGTGGTCCCTCCCATCCCTGTGTATACACAGACATTGTGCAGAGAGACATTCCTGTGTTTGTAATTCACAAACCCCAAAGAGAAATGGAGAAAAGAAAGAAATGAATCCTACATGATTATAAGGAAAATGAGGGACAAATCTGGCTCCAGGTATATTTCTACAAGCCAATGTGGGTTGAATTTTCTCTAGAGAAAATGTGCTTATTTTTGGTTTCCCACCAGTCTTGTGGTGCAGAGAGCATGAAACCGGATTGTGTGCAATTTCACAAGGTGTTCACAGAGAAGATAGAATCCTGGCATGAGATTTGAAGAGCCGTATCCCCTGAAATTGTCCCTCTATGGTCCTGAAATCTTAGAATCAGAACACGGCTCTTCTGAGTTAAGCAGTGCCTTAGGTATTCTGAAGGTAATTTACTTGGGAGATGAAATTCCTTAACTCCCAAGTTATCAGAAGGGGAGTCCTTATCCACGAGGTAGTAGTAGATTATTAATTACTTGCTTCATGCCAGGCAGAGTCCTAAACCCATAGCACACTTATTTAGTATTCACAGCTCTGTAATTACACACTATTTGCATTTTACAGGGGAGGAAACTGAGCCCCAGAAAGGTTAAATGCTTCAAGTTCACACAGCTAGTAAGTGGTAGAGTCTGTGTTTGACTTCAGAACCTATACTTTTAACCAGTAGGTAATACTGTTGTTAAAACTCTCTAAATATAGGAATTAAGACATAGGAGAGAGCTTGGCATGAGATGCTACGTGTTATGTGCATGTATTAGGGTGCAAAGGGTTGGGAGGCATTTATTATAAATTAATCCTAACGAGAACCCTAGGTCAATTGTTAATTTAGAATTTATCTGAGATGGTTAATGCCATCCTGGGTTCTGACATAGTAAGATAATCATTAAGATTTTATTATAGGTCTCAAAGTCAATTGAAGTTCATATCAGAAAGTAGTTATTCACTGACTCACCCAACTACATCCTCCCTTCCTCCTCTCTCCACTTTCTCTCCTCCTTCTTTCAGTTTTCCTTCCTTCTCAGGTACTCAGTTATTTCTGAGTGTTTGTTCTATGTCTGATCCTGTGTTATATAGAGAAGATATGAAGATGAGTAAATCTTAGTCTATATACTTAGGGTCCATACAACCTAGAAGGAGAGTTGAAAAAATAATTACTATTCAATGTGGCAATGGTTATAAAGGAGCAGATTTTCCAAACTGGTGTTTCAAGGAACATTCTCTGGCAGGATGTTAAGTAAGCATACCATGAAGGCAAAGTATTTTGAGTTAAAATAAGTTTAGGAAATGCTGGGTTAAATGAAATTAAGTAAGATTTTTTTTCTTACTGGGGAATTTTCATACCATTTTAAATGCTAATGAGCCATGTAAAGTTCCAAGAAAGGAAGAGAACACATTTTGCAAACCCATTTGACCTCAGAACTTTCTTTTCCATGGCATACTTAATACATTTTTTTCATTCTTCCATCCATTTACCATCCACCTTCTGTCCATTCATCTATCCATCCATTCACCCATCCATGCATTCAAATATCCAAGCATCCTTCTATCTATCCAGTGTTTCTTGTGTACCCACTGTGTGTCAGACACAGAGCTACCTACTTGCTGGGGATTCGGTAGTAGAAATATCTGTGGAGTTAGTATTCTAATTGGGGAAGAAAATATCAATAAAGCAAACAAATATATAAAGCTATCAGAATGTGGTAAGATTCATGTAAAAAATAACCAGGATTCCAAGATGAGAAAACAACAATCAAGGCAATCCTCTTAAGTAGGTGTTTGAGAAAGCCCTCTGTGAGCAAAAGACATTTAAAACAAATACCTGGAGGAAGAGAATGAGCCAGCTTTGCAAAGAGCAAGAGGAAGAGCCATCCAGGAAGAGGAAACAGCAAGTGCCAAGTCCCTGGAATGCAGAAGGCTTGGCAAGCTCCAGGAATTGAGCTTCCTCCAGGAGTGCAGGTCTGCTGAAAGGCAGAAGGCTGGACCTGACACATTTTTAAAAATTAGAATCTCATGCTCATAAAATCATGAAATTGAAGGAGTCTTTGGCAGCATCAATTCAAAATTCCTGTCCAAAAAATCCTGTCTTTTAAGACACTGAATTACCTGCTATGCTTGACTTTGTTCACAAGAGTTTCCCCTATTGATGAGAGATTTCCCTCAGCCCCAGAATGCAGCTGATGAGGGTTGATGCTTGTGACATTCCTCTTTCATACAAAATGACGACAACTGAGGGTTAAACATACTGTTGTGTTTTTTTTTAAGGGAGAAAACAGCTCTCAGGGGTGCAAATCCCAATACAACCAATCCTAGCGGCTGACCCCCACTCCCTCCTAGCAATGGAAAACAAGCCTGAAGGGAGAAATTGACAAGGAAACTACTTTGTTCCTTGTGACTCAGTATCCAAGGAGGGGAATGTGGGTAACCCTGATCCTTGAAGCCTGACTTTCTTGCTCCCAAAGCTTTTATCTTTCAATTCTCCCTGCAAGAGTAAGCATCCCCAAACACCACTTTTATGGTCTGTGCCCTGGTTCAAGAAGTTAGAATGGTTCTTCTTTACTGTCAAATCAACTGAAAACCTCTCAGTTAGGCCTTCAGGACTTTCCATGATTATTATCATTTTCTTCTGGTTCACCCTCTGCCTTCTCTTTGTGCATGCACCTACACACACACGCGCGCACGCACGCACGCACGCACACACACACTCACTCACTCACTGAATTCGTTTCATCATGCAATTAAGACCACAAAAGAATAAAGAGAATAATTCAGGCTTTGGAGTTGCAGCCCCAGCTTTGATCTCCTTTCTGCCATTTGCTGTGTGCCTGACTGTGTCTTGCAGATCTTCAGCCTCCTCATCTGCATTAACAGATAGTAATAATGATATTTGTCAAGTAAAAATAATCCTGGTTACATGAGGTGGTTGTTGTTAGAACCCGACTGTTACAGCATCTTCCCAACTAAGGCCAGGAAATGCTCCCTCCTCTGGAACCCAGTCTTCGACCTTGCTTGTTCTTTGGTAGGGCTCCTGCTCTTTGGAGACAAGGGAGTCTCTTTGATTCTTCTTTTCTCCTTTGAACTTGAGGGGCCTTACTAAGCTAGTCCCAGTTACCCTTTAAAATGGAAAACGTTATTTCTAATTTGCTCTGTTTCTCACTATCAGAAGCTACCCGGTTTCCTTCATTCCCAGTTCTTCTTTCTAAGTAACTCAGCCTGGATGAGAGATTTGGAAGGGTTTAACAGCTATTAACAGCTGTTAAATAGAATCAGAAGGGTTTCCTCTGAGTGCAACCTTGGTAAGCTGAGACAACTCGGGTCTTATCCCCATTCAGATTTACCTCCCCTTGGGTGACTGCAGAAGACACTTCTAGGGTATATGGTCTATATGTTTAGTCTCATGGCTTGATGATTGTCACCAGACACTGTCACATGAGTCTAGCCATGACTTCTAGACACTTGACTTACTGTGTAGTCAACTGGTTCAAAATGAAGATGGAAGGGTTTTGTTCAGAACCCAGAATTCAGGATGTCTTTGCTCTTTCCATTGCCATTTCCAAAGAAACTCCTGCAAGATAACCTGTGTACCTTTTATCTTTCCACTATAACAAGTTCACAGGTAAGGTGAGGCAGGGGCCACTCAGGCAATTTTCTGGTGTTTCTGTGGTTAGGGAAGCAATGGGGCAATATGATGTTCCTGACTCTCAGCCCTCTTGTTGAAACTGCCTGGATGGAAAAGCACTATGGTCTTTTCTAGAATGAAATGGCCACAGCACCACCCCAGACTCCAGCATGGACTTACTGATCACTTTGTTTTGGAATGAATATTTGTGTTCACTCAGAATTCACAGACTGGAATTACAATCCTCAAAAGGATAGTAATAGGAGGCAGGGCCTGTTGAAGGTGATTAGATTATATACGAATGGGATTAGTGCTCTCATAAAAGAGGTCAGAAGGGTAGAATGAGAAGATGCCATGTCTAAAACAGAGGTCCTCTGCAAGGTAATGAATCTGCTGGGGCCTTTATGTTGGATTTCTTTGCCTGTAGAACCATGAGACATAGTTTCTGTTGTTTATAAGTTATTCAGTTTATAGTATTTTTGTTTTGGCCACTCAAGTGGACTTAGACAGATTTATACATAGAACAGATTTCTTCTCTTGTTAGTAGCTGGAGAAGAATGATTCAGAAGAATATATTCAATTTTGGGACAGGTCTATAGATGGTATCTTCCATGAACTGGTAATTTCAAAATTTTATTCTTTCTGCAAGAAAATAATTGTTTGGAACTTGGAACCTATGACTAAAGGAAGAAGAGGTGTTTTATGTATTCCTCCAGGAGAATTTTACTAATATCTCATTAGTCGCACTGTGTCATGATCATCTCTAATAGCAAGGGATGCTAGGAAATGGTCTTGGAAACTGGACACATTTCCTTCTGAATTAAATTTGGATTCTCTTTGTAGGTAGGAAAAATGGTAGCATTTGATAGGCAATTACAGTGTCTACCACCCCCAACAATGCTTTTTTCTTACCTCCCACTTCTTTGAGATCCTACTTCTAGAACATTTCATCCCACTTAGGGCTCTTCTCTGTGCTCTTTCATGTGATCAGAACACATATCAAAATCTTAACAGAGTATAGGCCACCTCAAAGGAGTTTTACAAATACTTATAAGTGGTCAAAGGAACAGAGCAAGAGACATCTGACAAATTCCATGTACCAGAGACCCTCTAAGAGGGAAATGATGACTGGCTTTTCTAGGTAGGATGCTGGAATAGCTGTTAAAACTGTCAGGGGCCATCTACCCTACAACACTACGTGTTGTGGCCTGGATATTTCCCATGTCTTCTCTGTCTAGCTGAACCTAGGTCCCTGCTATCTAGGCTACAAGCCTCTGAACAAGTTCATGACTTAGACACATTTGCAGGCACAAAGAGTAGGTGTAACCATGTATCAAATGGGTGTCATTGACCCATCAAATAAAATCCAGAACAGAGTACTGAGTTGAAGCATATTATCCCTTCAAGGAAGCATTTATGGTTTAAAAAGAAGTTGGGAGATCCATCTTCCCTTTTCTCCTCCTTCCACCGTTTAAGTTAGAAACCAGAGCTAATGAAATAAATTTGCTGCATCAAAGTCATGGAGGCCCATGTTCCTTTAATCTATTATGTGACTACAGTCTGACCCCTTAACACTTGGGACTACAGTCACAGAATACCATTTAACATCAGATACAAATGAACCCTTAGTCCAGTAAATGGTCATTTAGTGTGGTAAACCCTAACTCAGTGCTTCCCACCATGACTTCAGACCTGGTCTTGGAGTTCTAGATCAGTGGGTTCAGCTGGGCCCTAGATATCAGCATTTGATATCCCTACTCCCCATAGGAAACCTTGATATGCAGCCTTGGGTATAAAACTCTCTCCTCATCTCATGAGAACTGAACTGTACAATGTCTTAACTCCTTTGATAAACTAGCTTCTGAAACCAGTCAGAGCGGATCCTGACTTCAACCACACACTTGTTTCTAGTTCTTATTTGTTGATATGATGCCAAAGCAGATTAAACACACCATCCGCCCCACATTGCCACACAGTGTACCCAAAATTTCTTCACCATTTGCTCACAGATTTGAATTTTAGCTCTGGAAAGACATATATCCCTAAATGAGAGCAAAGACCATTTTCATCTTCAAAAAATTTACCTTCCTTCTTAACTACAGATAATTTCTTTTTAATTCCAACTTCCAACTCATCCCTAAAGTTAGCCACAGACTGATTTCAATTCCAGATCCAAAGTTACTCCATAACCATGACCACACGGTTTCTACCTTGTTCTGACTACTTCTGGCCTCTTTTCTTGGTCATAGATTGTTTCACACCTGATAAATTATAAATTTATAACCCTAGCCATAAATGGAACCCAGAACTAAGTTTTAGTTCAACTTCAAACTTTGACCATGAGCTAAAAATCCAGCTGCAGAAAACTTATTCCCTTATAAGATCAATCATCATTTTAGGTGAAAAATTTAAATATTTAAATTTAAATGTAGACATCAAGAAAATAGTATATTGAGCCCTATGTACTTGTTTTTCAGATCCAGCAGTTACATGGTCAGCATATCTCATTCATATTCTTATTTACTTTCCCCCCCTCACTCTCCTTGATTATTATAAAGGAAGTATAGACATTGTCATATCATATTATCTGTGTGTATTTTTGGTTTGTGTCTCTAAAACTTAAGGGCTATTTTGAAAAAGATCAAGATAGAACCATGATACCATGATCACATCTAAAACTAAACAAAAATTCCCTGTGCACAAATATCTAGCAAGTGTTCATATTTCTTCCATTGCTCTATATAGCTACTTCCAATTTGTTTGATCCAAATAAGTTCTTTATTGCTTGTTAAATAGGTACTTTGTTATTGTTAAATAAAATATGTCTATCTATTTTCACTTATAGGTTTCATCTTTATCATTATTATTTTTGTATTTTTTTGTTTCTGTTTAAGAAAATATAAATTGTCAACTACTAAGCCCTAAATATGGGGCCATGCTAAATTTCAGTTCTGGTTACTGATGTACCAGCACAAACTCTCCTACAGAAGTAAGGCTCTGATCATGAAGGATATAAGTCAGGGAGTAGGTGGAAGTGTCTCTCAGTACAGTCCCTACCACTAGGGAAAGCTTCTGCTCTCCAACTACTGAAGAGTAGATTACTTGCCTATCAAATGAAGGTTAAGTGTTTTGTTGGTCATGGTCATTCTGTCCTCTCACTGTTATTTTATGACACATGATCATGGAAGCAAAGGTGAAATCAAACCGCCAGTGTATACAAATAAAAATATAATTATATGCAGGGGATAGGCTGACACTGTCGCTGCCCACCCTTGGTATGGTTATGGTAAGACTCACACAAGACAGGAAACGCAATCCAGGGCCACAGTCATCAATCTGGGCCATTAAGATGGCCAGTTTCATCACCTGTAGGAATTTAAAGAAGGGAATGGAGTAGAGGCATGAGGGAGAGAGATGCTTCTGGATAGCTCCATCCTGGAGAGAAAGGACCCTAATCTCAGAATAGCCAGGCTTGGGTGATATCCACTTGAGTGTGTTGGCCAGCAGCTGGTTTATATTTGAAAGCTGGGATTTTTGAAGCATTTGGCATGATTAGTGTTGAGTAAAGTAGCAAAAAACAACATCTTCAGCAACTCTGTATTGCTTTCAGAGAGTGATGCTGAAACTACTTGGCTGATATTCA
Source organism: Callospermophilus lateralis (assembly GCF_048772815.1). Lineage (NCBI taxonomy): Eukaryota > Metazoa > Chordata > Mammalia > Rodentia > Sciuridae > Callospermophilus > Callospermophilus lateralis. The sequence goes on along the minus strand of NC_135321.1, from coordinate 33,834,170 downwards.
AAACTCTGCCCATCATATCCCAGACCATTTTGACAGCCGCATCTTCTCTTCTCCTGGGCTCTTCTCCAGTCATACCGAGCTCCTTGCTGCCTCCCAAATGGGCCATGTGTTTTCCCGCTTCCTTGTATCTGCATATATTGTTCCTAACTCTTGGAACGCCCTTCCCATATCCTTGCCTGGGAGCGTGCAGTCCAAAATTCAGGGTGAGAATGTTCAGACTAAACAGGAACTGCTAAGAAGGAGCAGGAGGTAGAATGGCTTGAAGGCAAAGCAAGGCAAAGCAAATATAAGATTTGTTCAGAAAAAAAAAAAAAGATTTGTTCAGTGACCTGGAGCTTGGTGCTAGAAAGTTCCTGGACACCTAGACAGCTGGAGAGGAGTGTGAGCTGGGAGACACTTCACTTCAACCTGGCATCCTCCCTCATCCAAAAGGAACGCTTGATGGAAACAGGTTGAGCAAAATTAAGTATGCTCATTTCTTAATATAGCTTTCAGATTTAATAGCAGAAAACATTTGTTTTGGTTTGGATTTCTCTAGTTTTTAGATAGCACTTTCTCTCTCAAACTAGGTCATTTGAATTATCTGCTGATAGTTCAAATCTGTAGATAATTTGCTTTTACTCACATTCCTAAGAACTAATTACCTGTACATATAAAATGATGAAATCTCATTATATTTTCTTTTAAAACTCTGACATGCATTTAATTACATTAGTCAATTATTACTGTACATGCCGAGGATTTGCTATTGACCAGCTCGTGCTGGAATATTTACTGCACAGATGTGTTACTTTAATTAAACAAATGTGATTACACACATATCAATTTTTATTTGGTTTCAAAGCCAGAATCTAAAAGTGATGCAGTTGGCAGAGATGTGCCGGGTGGTGCTGGTTCCTGGGAATGCAGCGGCAGGCACTTTACCTAGGGAACGTGGAGGGCCTGAGACTCTTGCGTGGGAAACTTCAGCCACAAGTGGGTTTTTGTCAGTGTGTAAGTACCATTGAGTGAACCCAGGAAAGGAAGAAACAAACCAGCCCTGAATCTTCCTAGCACATCCTCAGCATTTCTCTCTTCTAGGTAGAAATGAGAAACTGGGCTGGGAGAACACACAGGAAAACCAATGTACATTGAGAATAGGAATTGCTTTGAAATCGATGCTTGGTTAATTAGGCCAGCTGTTATTTATCCTTAAAATCAGGGGAAAAGACAGGCACCATTAGGACACTCATCTCTTGGTCTCCTGTTTGTCATATCATATAACATACTCTTAAGCCATGAGATTAGCATTGAGAAGGATGAACATTTCTCAGTGCCTAGTCATAGGCAAGCAGTTTAATGGAATAATAATAAGACTTAGGTAAAAAATCTGAATGTGTTTTACAAAATGGAGAAGTGCAAAAATTCTTTACAACTCCTGGTAGGAGGACACATAGTAGGTACTTGGTAAATAGTACAGGGTACCAAAAAAAAAGGCAATAAGTCAATCTGTTCATCAACACAGACAAACTGAGTACTGTATGAACTGGTTTCGGGTGGGCACAAACAGCAAGGCAGAAGCTCTGTCTACATGCATGTGGACTAGCTACTTTCCTTGGTCTTGCATGAAGAGATTATTGTGCTGGATTTCAAGGGTGCTGCAGTCTGGGCTGCATATTCACGGCACTCTAAGAGCCAATTCAATTGATTATGTCCATCAAAAGTTTGTTGCAAAAATGATGAGGGTCTCTGCTAGTAATAGAGATAAAGCTAATGCACAGATCTTGCCAAACACCAAAACTTCTAGCTTTATCCTCTTGTCATTACAGGGTCTCATCTAATGGTGATGATGAAACCCATATCACAGTATTGTTAAATGCATGGTGAACATACATATGTGATACCTAAAAGTAGGTTCTCAGAAAATTGCTGTTGGAGGTGGTGGGGCTGATGGAGTTGGTGTGACATAGTTGGCTACTGTTCCTTCACTCTGCCTGTTTCCTTCTAGGTTTAGCATGTTGTGTACCACTGGCCTGTTCCCACCTCAAGAGAGAGGCCTATGATGGATACATTTGCAGTTTTAATATAAGCATCATTCACTGGTCCAGCTTCCTTGAACTGAATTGCACAAGGTCTGTTAAATGATAAATTCAGGAATCAAATCCAGGTCTTCAAATTAAATGCTCCTTGCATTATGTTTCTTTATGTGATAAATGTTATACCTTATCATAGACATGCATTTGACAAGAATATGGGGAAGACAATGATTAACTCAACGAATAGTGACATTTTAGGCATTTCTGTCTTATTAAGTGAGACACTGTTGAGATAGAGCCACTTTTCTGGTATGTTGGGGTAGAGCTACTTTCCTGGTAGCTCTTGTATTTTCCTATAAGTGCAGTCACCATTTTTCCTCTAGATTAGACTTGAGTTTTCCAATCCATGTGGCTTCACTGAATTGGGGGTAGGGGCAGCTCTCTCCAGGCTTCAAGTTTCACTCCAAGTACCATAAAAATAATAACATTTTCTCTGTGTGTCATGATCAGCCTTAGCATATCAAATTATTTGAAACTCAGTTTCCTCATGAGCAAAACTGATATTTCCCCCCTCACACTTTTGCTCTAAAGATTCATTGAAACAGTCCAGTTTAGTGTCTGATACATCAGATACTCCAAACTGTGAATTGAATATATCACTTTTGTTTGGGGGGAGTGATATAATTTTCTATGCTAAAGTCAAGAGTACAATCAACTTTTGACTTTCCACTGCTCCCACAGTGGAAGGATTTAGGTATTAGCTGTTGAGCTTTGAGTTTGACTGTGATCTGTCCCTGCCTCCTCTTTATTTCCATTTGCTCTACCAGCAGAGGTCTGGTCTGACACGGTCACCACTGCTTAGCGAGTAAAAACTGGGACTAGGCCTTACTCTCTTCAGTTCCCAAAGGGAAGCCAGGGCCCAGCCCAGGCTCAGCCTTGCACCCGAACCCTACCTAGCTCCTTGCTGCTGATCTCATCCTTTTGCCAGGACCAATTATAATTAAAACCAGATTTGTAGGAAGAAACACTCATGAACACACACAGCCAAGCTTGGAATTGCTTACCCCAAAGCAAGATTCGCCTCCTTCTGCTCCACTTCTTCAGCTTTACCAAAAGCAATGGGGTGGGATGAGGAGAAGAAATGGGACTTGTGCTGTGTGCACTGAGGCAAGGTGATCCTGGATGAGCACTGGGCATGCAGTCATCCTCCACCAAGTACCATTCTGTCCTAGCTCAGGCTGTGAGCCTCTCAGATCACTGGACTGTGGGGTCCATCTCAGAGTGTGTTCTTGGCCTTTTCCTTTCTTGGGGTGGGTCATTGTGAGTTGAACCCAGCACTGTGGGGGTGAGGGCTGGGCACTGCTGGCCCACTGTACCTCATTATGTATTCCTTCATTGTTTCCTATGCAAATTAAGTTAATGAGAATTAGGAACATAATGGAGCCCATTCACCGTTCTAGTCGCTGGAAAATGGGTTTGACTACCAATTTTCCATTACAGCTGTTTTGTAATTACCGTGGAATACTCTGAATTCTAATGGAGATGCTGAGCTGCCTGACAGCCTCTTGACTACTTTTTTTTTTTTTTGGAAGGTTAAAAAAAAAAAAAGAAAGGAAACCCAAACCCCATGACATAAGAGCCATTCTATCAAAGTGTTCAGGCTTGGCTCCAGCTATGGCAATCTCCACTGGCACAGAAAGGGCCTGCTTCCATTGTGGGGGTTCCTTATCTTTAGTTACATGGCAGTACCACAATCATCCTTTGCCTTGGAATCAAGCAAAAGAGAGTGTAGGGCCATAGTAAGGAGCTGCCCTGAACTAGGCCTTTCTTCCTTCAGTGCTAAATTCTGCTGTCTGCTAAAACTGATCATTCAGCTGCTCCTTCCATCTAGGACTCCAACCACAAACATCTCTTTTACCTGTTGTATACTTGGAACTCTTTCTTAGGAGCTAGGGCCTGTCTTATCCCACTTAGGCTACTGTAATGAAGAACTATAGACTGGGTAGCTTGTAAACAACAGAAATTTGTTTCTCACGATTCTGTGAACTGGAAAGTCAAAGATCATCGTGCCAATGTGCTTGGTAATTGGTGAAGGATGGCATCCTGATTCACTGTGGCCTTATATAGTGGAAGGGGTGTATAAGGTCCTTGCTTAGCATCTGGATGGCCATATTAAGTGACAGCCACCATTTTAAGGAAAAAGTTTCGTTTTCCTGCTCAAGGGCATTTCTGAGAAAGGCTCACCACTCCTTCATACCAACCCAACCCCTAACCGCCTGCATTAGGACCCACTCCACTGTGAGTCTTCCCCATAAAAGTCCTAGAACCCAAGGCTATTTTGTCCCTCTCTGCTATAGAGATATGGCCTTTATTTATTTGTCAGCTCTGACAAATAGACTCTCGTGTGTATCTCTGCTTGGTCTCCATCTTTCATTTCTTGCTTTCCTGTCTCTCGTCTCTTGTTCCTGGCTTTCCCTTCAGGATGAGGCGTCCCTATGACGCCTCTTTCATAAGGGTATTAATCCTATCCCTAGGTCACCTAATCATCTCCAAAATGCCCTCTCCAAGTACCATCAAATTCTACTCCAAATTCTTAGAGTAGAATTTCAACAGGTCATTGGAAGGGAGTAATTATTCAATCTTTAGAGTTCTACCTTGGCCTCCCCAAGTTCACATACTTCTTTGTTATTATTAACTCAAGGCCTAAAGTGTCATCTAAATTAGAGGTGATGAGTCTAAATGCAGGCGGTTGGGAAGGGGAGATCAGGAGTAGGAAGCAATCTGTAAGCACCAGTCAACACCCCAGAAGCAGAAATTGAAAACTGTATTCAAGCCTGCTGCCTCTCACGTTGGTGACAGGTTATCCTATAGAAACTGGGGCCCTCCACCATGGAGCTAAACATGCATATCTAGCCCAAGAGCTAGAGGAAAGGAAAGGCTACCAAGAAAAGCAGAGAAACTGCCCAGCCCATGGCTGCTTCACATCCCTGCAGTGAATCAGCAGTTAACACGTGTGTGCTATAAAATGGCTGCTGCTTCATTTCTGCTTCCGGTATCCCATATTTTTTCAAGAATCTCCTTTGTGGCTCTCCTTAATAGAAACATAAGAAAGGAAATTTTGGGAAAGGGAGTTCAGCCTACCAAAGTGCTCCAGTTACTCCAGATGTTGCTTTCTTAGCACCTTTTGTGTTACTAAGTTCTCTCTAGAGTGACTTCCCCAGGTTTACTTCTGCCCTGCTCTGATAGCACATTCCTTGTGACTAATTGGAATATCTGATACTCATTTTCATTACAGCATCACCATGCACGATTTTTACATGTCTATCTTAATATGCCATATTTTTTCTTATATTCCTCTAAGTTAATGCCTGACACATAGTAGGTGTTTAGTAAGTTTGAATGATGGAGGAAGTCATGATATCCATGATCCTTAGTGTGTTTTGACTGAAGTAGTTTTGGAATTCGTGGACTCATGAACCCATTATAAAGATGAACTATGCAAATGTCCAATTCTTAGTGCTTTGTTATAGAAATTTCAGAAATCTCTGCTTGGGCCCTGGCCTATGCTATGGCAGATAGCCCTTCCATGTGTCCTGTCAAAATCTTCATCTTGTGACTACCTGGGTCAGGGAGATGGCAAATTCTTTAAAGAACAATAAATTGGGCTGGGGATGTGGCTCAAGTGGTAGCGCGCTCTCCTGGCATGCATGCAACCCGGGTTCAATCCTCAGCACCACATACAATCAAAGATGTTGTGTCCGCCAAAAACTAAAGAATAAATACTAAAAAAATTCTCTCTCTCTCTCTCTCTCTTCCTCTCTCTCTCTCTCTTTAAAAAAAAAAAGAACAATAAATTTGCAAAATTCAGGAAAGAGATGTATGGATGAAATTTCCTCTTTTAGGGTAGAGATATGATCCTTGCACATAAGGATTACCCAGTAAGTTGGAGATAAATGATACTGACTTAGGGAAATCAGGGTCAGAGAGATAAACTGTGGGCCAAAGAGTTCGTGTGTCAAATAACCTAGATCATGACCGGAGGAATTAGTAGGTCAGGCTTAGGTCCAGATGAGCAAGATGTAGTTTTTCTGTCCTTCTGTTTATTAAACACCCATTTTATTGGGGACTCACAATTTTACTACTGCTGAGAATACAGGAACTGAAGGATGTGAAATATTTAGAAGAGTGCTTGGTGTCCATGAATTCAGTAAATACTGTTCTTCTTATTATTAAGTTAATTGCAATGGTTTTGTTATGTTCTGTTTCCTAAAGGTTCATGTGCTGAAAGCTTGGTCCCCAAAGTCACCATATTAAGAGGTGATTGAGCCTTTGAGAAGTGAGGCCTAATGAGCAGTAAATAGGTCATGGGCACATGTCCCTGGAAGGTATCAATACCCATCTAGTGGGAGTGGGTTAGGGCTTGCGAAAAAGTACCTCAAGAGTGGGTTGTCATAGAGTGTCATAGAGTGAGACACCACATGTTTGGTTTCTTCTACAAATGTCACTTGCTGCTTTTGTATGAGCTCCTAACATGTGATGCCATCTACCATTATGACCACGACATGAGGCTTTCAGCAGATGTGGCCACCTGAGGTTGGATTTCTTAGATTCCAAAATTGAGTGAACTAAATAAACATTTTTCTTTACAAAGTACCAAGTCTCAGATATTTAGTTATAGCAACACAAAATCTACTAGGATGGTGATACATATAATCTTCAATATATGCTCTATCTGTATTAAAATGTTTTCTGCTCCCCCTTTCCTCCACTCCTCCCCTCCCCTCCTCTTCTCTCTCTCTCTCTCTCTCTCTCCTTTGTTCATTTTCATGATGCATCATCTGGACCAATCTTCCATCTGATGCTTGACTAATTGCTATAATGTATTTTGCACCTCTGTGCCAGTAACTGTGGTACATACTTGAATCTTGCAATAGTTAAGATTAGATCCAGAGGCATGCAACAGAAAAGCACATTTGATTTTTTCCTAAGGATGCCTGGAGGTATTATCCAGAGATAGGATGGTGGTTCTACAACCTTTTCATTTCACTATTTGCAAAGGGACAGGTGGACATAGTATTAACAGCATTAACAGTATTAGCAGCATTAACAGTATTAGCAGCATTAACCTGAAGTAAAATGTAACTCCGTTTACCAAGAAAGAAGGGGAAAGTGGATATCGGGTGGTGTCACAGCCTCTCAAACCTGAGCATATGATTCTGTCAGAATTCAAAGATGACCTCACCTCTGGGTCCCTGGGTTTTTATGAAGTATGAGTGAAGTGAAAGATGCCAGTGGGTGTTGCAAAGGTAGAATTCTTGCTCTAAAATGAGTAGGAGGGGAGGTTGGGTCATCCTCAGACCAGTTGCAGGGAGCCTGGCAGTATGGTCTGCCAGGAATGAATTATGAAGACCGACCACTAGAAATTTCAAGTGTCTGAAGATAAGGTATTGGTTTGGCCCAGTGTTTCTGTTTACCTCTATTCCAGGCATTGAGGGAGAACATTTCTGCTCTGTGTCAAAATGGGGACAGATATCAGTTTGAAAAGGAAAGAAACAGAGAGCTGGTAGCCACCTTTCTCGCTAGGACCTAATTCACACTCAGGGAACATTTGATCCTCTGGGCTCTGAGGGAAGTTTAATTGAAATGCAAAAACCAAAGGTCAAAACCATGTAAAATTTAAAGGCCATTTTTACTATTTGACAAGGAACAAATTGTAACTTTATATTGCTTTTAGATGCAATTTTGTTCAGCGAAATTAGATTATACTCAACTAAAGCACCTTCTTTAGAGCTTTTAGATTAAATATTAGAACTTATTAGAAGGACCTTGATTTCGTCAGTAAATACCAAGGAAAATATTTGGTGGGAAATGCAGCTGCCTAATTTGCATTAATACAAACGAGGACTATTAAGCTTAGTTGATTAGCATATTCATATGTACTGTAGTCCCCATGTATTTAAAATAGATTTTGCTAGATTCTGATTACAAACTCAGTGTATGTGTAATGCTGTGAACCAGAGCTTGGAGACAGAGTGTGCTGGTGACCGAGGGTGAGGGGCCCTGGTGGGAAATAATTTTTTAACAGAATCCTGGCCTCAGAATTCTTTCCATAACATGATACTATACAGAGCCAGCCTTGCCCCCAAATCTCTAAAAAGATGAACTGGCAGATAGTAACCCAAGATAAAGTTTAGGTTCCGAGGGTATAAGATATAGCAGATTAAATGTGTGTGTGTGTGTGTGTGTGTGCGCGCGCGCATGCATGTGCGTATTTGTGCATGTGTGTGTGTGCATGCATGTACATATTTGTGCATGTGTGTGTGTTCATGCATGTGCATAATTGTGCGTGAGTGTGCTTCATTTATTCATGTGTTGGCATCTTTGTTTGCTCAGTACATACTTATTTTGTCAAGGCATAGTCAAGGCACTGGATGGGGCTGATGACTGCTAAGAATATGGGCTACCATGAGAACGGGGCTCCCTTTTCAAGGAAATCAAAGAAATGAATCCTAGCTTGCCAAATCCTGGGCTGATCTTCCAAATTCCCACCTGATTCTGTGAGCTGCTTCTGGTATCCACACGAGTGTTGCTCACAGTAGAAGAAGCCTCCAGTCCAGGGAGTCAAGCTGTGGACCAGGGGCAGTCAAAAGCCTGCTTCTATTCCCATGCAGCCTCTCAGTGATCCCATGAAGGGCACTTTGTGTTCCCTACTCCCCCAAATGCATTTCTTCTGATTTTCCTGTTTCCATTTCTACAACCGGAGGTCACTAGTTGGTCATTGAGCAGCCAATGTGCAGAAATGGAATGGCAAATAAGGTAGTTGTCTCTTAGTATTTCAAAGTCAGTGGCCTCCGGGAGGATAGCACTGTATAGGACAGCACTTCCTTGTCCATGTGTCTGTCTGAGCCCCAGAAGTTCCAGCGCAGGCGTGAGGTGGGTTAGTATGTGAGATGATGGGTGGGACTGGATGTCCCTGGGAGGGCAGAAAGGCAGCAAGATACTTGTTCTCTGATGATTCAGGTTTTTGGCTTTGCATCTTTTCTGAGACCTAAGACATGGAATTTTAGACATTGTTGTATTCTGGAAATGAAGAAAGTAAGGCTCTGCGGAAGGCTTGGTGAAGTGGTGTAGTTGAAATCACATACCATGTCTTCTAAACCTCCGACGAGTGACCAGCATGTGAGTTACTGACAAAGATTCCTAAGGTTTATCTAGTTTCCATTGATCCAAGTTGCCCTGTGTGTGCATTGGAGTTGGATGTAACGGGTTTTCATGGTTTGTAGGAAAAGGAAAGCCGCATGTCTTGTGATTCTTTTGAAACCTGGCCAGTCACTCATTCATTCTTCTGACAAATAATCATGGAGCACAGCCCATGTGTGAGGGGCTGACCTAGGCCCTGGAGTTGGAGCCGTGGACAACAAGACAAAGACCTTGGGGTCAGAAAACTTATGTCCTACGGAGGAGAGTAACACGAGGAAGGTACAGTCACCAAGTGGAATGGCTGCTGTGAGGAAGGATCAGCAGGGTCCTGGTGGAGAGCAACTGGATTTTGTCCTGAGAGGGGGCACGGGGAGGCATTATCCAGTAAGCAGATAAGGTGACATTGAGCGTTTGAAGGAAATGAGCAAGGAGATGCATGCTCTCTGTGGGGAGAGAGTTCCAGGTAGGGACAGAGGTCATGGCTGGTGATGGGGTACAATGTGTGAAAGATGGGAGAGAAGGAGGATAGAGGGCCAGAGGATGAGGACCCCATCAGGCAGTGCATGTGGGTGGGGCGCGCAGCATGGTCGTGGGACTTTGCTAACAGAAGGAGTGCTATCACTAATGACCCTAGGCAGACAGAAACCACAGGACCCTCCACAGGCTGGGGTGCATGCATGGCCACCTTCATGAAGGTAGTCACGAGGGGTGCTGGCTGTCCCTGTAAGGGACTGAGGTGCCTCTGAGCTTCTGGGCCAGGAGAGGGGGACTTAGTACAGTCTCACTGAGGTTTCAGTGGGATTGCCAAGCTGCTGTCGTTTGCAAGGACAGGAGCAAGCAGACCAGCCAGGCTGTGATTGCAACAATCCAGGCTGGAGAAAAAGGAGCAGTAGAGGTGGGAGGAACACCTGGATTTTAGGTACATATTGACTGTGGAACGGACAGGATTTACTAGAAGGTTGGATGGATGGCATGAGAGAAACGAAGTCAAGCATGACTATAATCTGAGCAGCTAGAAGACAGAATCGCCTCTGTTGAGGTGCCAGTAGGTGCCCAGTGTGGGGAGAAATGAAGAGTTTGGTTTTATTTATGTCACCTTTGATGTGCTTATCTGACACCAAGTGGAGATATCATAAGTAGTTAGAGTAGGAGTTTGGGGGCAATGCACATGATATAGAGGCCCCCTTGACTGGATGACATCCTGAGAGAGTAAGTGTAGACAGAGAAGAGAGACGGGACTGAGTCCTGGGTTCTGGAAAGTTTGCAGATTGGAAGGACCAGCACAGGAGGAGAAGCAGTGGGTAGTGAGGGGCCTGGCATGCTCAAAGTCAACTCAGGGAACTATTTCTGGGATCCGTCAGCTTGATCAGGATGTTGCCACTGGAGCAGTAACTTGGAGCAGGATTTAGAGGGACAGGAGGGAAAAAGAGTTATTAGGGCTGAACCTTAATCCCTGTGAGGATAGACACTGCAATGTCCTGTGCAGTGCACATGTAGGCCTGGGGTGTGAGGAAGAGGGAGGCTGGGGAATTGGAAGCATCAGGAGCTGGGTTCAGAACAGGCCATTTGAACAAGCCGAGGTGGCCACTCCTTGTTCCCTGGGTCACCAGCATCTAGTAATAAGGTCTCATTTGGGCCTGTTTATATACCCTTCCTCCATTGTGAAAGAGCAGAGGGGAAATAGCATCAGATTCTCTAGGGAGGCAAAGAAACCCCACTGGGAATCACACCATGAGAAGACCAGGACCTGTCTGTTGAGTAAGGAGAACTTAGGTCAGGAATGGTGAATCAGATCTAGCTTCTGCTGCTTCCTATTTCGACCTCTCTGAGTCTTTGTCCCTTTTGGTCTCTAACACTGGGTGCCTCCCTGACTCCCCTGGGCTTCTGCAAGAGTTAAATGGGCTCACTTATGGTACAAACAATTTATGGAGACTGGTTCATTTTACAAGTACAGTGTGTTCATTTTCATGTTTATAATTTTTGCTGTCTCTATTTAAATTGAAACAGACATGGGGCTTGCTTTCTAGGGGGGAGAAATAGAAGGAGCAGAGGAAGTGGTCTGTGGTTGATGGGTGTTCAGAGAATTTCAGAGCAAAACAAGAAAGACGACTGCCACCCAGGGAGATTGCTTTTGGCACAAGGGTGCTGGTGATGACGCAGAGGAGCTTCATCTTCATAGGGAGCTTTACGACTGCAGTGGGCGCCCTACACAGCTTCTCGATGAAGAAGGCGAGCTCCTAATCCACCCCTCCAGGTAGCCTGCTGACGGAAAGCACAGTGGGCTCCAAAGCCCGAGCAGCTTTCTGAGCAGACATCTAGTTCATTTCCTCAAGTGCGAGAGGGTGGCTCAGAAGCCTCAATCTCTCTCTTTCCCTCCTGATGCTGTCTGAGGCTGACTGCCAGATGAGGAGGTCTGGGAGCCCAGCTCTGCCTTCTGTCCTTGCTGATACCCCAGATAGGTGACCTTCAATCCATAGTGCCTTGTGCTGGAACACAGGGACACGGGGCCACAGTGGACATCCCCAAATACCTGCTTCTTGTGGCTGGCTTATGTCTGGACAAGGTGTTTCTGGTTAGGGGATGGTGCTCTGCCCTTGATAGCCCTTTCCCGATATCAGCCTCAAATCCTCCTGGCTTTCACCAGAAATGGAATCAGATGACCAAGGTCGGGCTTTGCCTTGAGAAGGTGTAAGTTGGGATGCCCCTGCCCAAAGTTCTCTCCCAGGGATGTGTTTGGGGGACAGGGTGTTGTGTTTCATTGCAGGGAGAAGGGGGAAGGGCTTGGTGGTAGGCATGGCCTTTGGTGGGGGTGCAGCCTGAGGCTTGCAAGTGAAGGTTAGAAGGGTCAGCCTTGTGGAACTGGGAGTCGGGTTGTTTGATTTGATTGTCCATCTTTGGCTAGTGCAGCCCTGCAGAGGGCAGAGCCTCTCTGAGAGTTAGATATTTGATGGAACCACCTTCAGCCTTTGGATCCTTCTTCTAGGCTGAAGCTGAATGATATAAGAGGGCACAGGTGACCCCTGGTCTTGTAATCCTTTTAGTTCTTATTTCTGCAGGACCTCATGTCCATGTATGATTATCTCATGAATCAAACTTATCTCTGAGCTCCAAAAGCAACAGGTATGTCCCCTTCCCCCTTCTCCCAGTCCAGAAAGGGTGAGGAGACCCTTGAGCTGCAGCAGCTACCTCTTCTCACGGAGAAGCGCGAGCACCAGCAGGCAGGCGGTGGTCAGGAGGACAGCCATTTCCTTCATTCTGAGGTCCCCCAGCCTCAGAAACCCTCCAGGTGGCTGGCCGTCTCTGCCCCTGGCCTGGCAGCTGACTGTGGCTTTGCTCTGGGTCCTGAATGAAGCTGAATACCGGCGGAGACTCTGCTCGCCTTCCCGAATGGGACCACCAGGGGGCAGTGGAGCACACTCGCAGGCTGCCTGCGCTGCAGGACCTGGAGTGTCTGAAGAAGCTTCTGAGGCAGGGGAAGCGCCTTGCTCGACCTAGGGTCAAAAATCACCCTCACGGGGTCTCCTTTCAGAGAACGGGAGAGTGGTGCATTGGCTTCAGACGAACAAGCTTCTCTCTTCACTCATAAAATGTCGGATCTTAATAGCTTCATCATCATTTTGTTCTGGCTCATCGCCCTTATCTCTCTGGCATGAAGAGCCCAGAGAAGTTGAGTAATTAAACTGAAGTCACACGGCTACGAAACCGGCAGATCACCTGGCCTTTCACAGTGAGATTTGGACCCTAAGGATTTTTCACATTGCTTCACAGCGATTAATCCATTTCTCACCAGGGAAGCCCATGTCCACCTCCTGAGCCCCTCACCTCTTTATCAGAATCTCTTAGGGCACAAGGGTATCTTACCTGGAACTTGTGTTTTTAATAAGCTTCCAAGGTGATTCTGGCAAACATGAAGAATGGGAACACTGCACTTTTGGGAAAACCTAACCTGAGCCAAATCGTACAGAAAGGTTTTTTTTTTTTCCTTTAGTCTGCTTTGACCATGGACTCCCCACTCATGCTGAGCTTCCAGTCCTCCACCAAACTCCAGCCTGTGGTGTCATCTCAGTCCTCTGAAGTCCCTTTTCAGCAGTGGACTCATCTGCATCACTCTGGGCTCCCCCTCCTCATGCTCTGACAGCAAGTGACACCGCTACCCTTTACCCCACACCGTGCAAAGTAACAAGTTAATCTGATTGAAGAAATCAATTCTAGTGGGATTAAGATAGAAAGTTGCACCAATAACTGACCGATCCCAGGTATCATGGGAATTTAAAGCAGGGCTTTCTGGACATAACATCACAGTCTCAACTTTTAATCCAGAGTCGCTACAAGGAGGATGGGAAGTCAGAGGAGAAGAGGGAGATGAATTCTGAAAGATATACCACTTGGCACAGGAGTGGGAGATGAGGGGTGTTTGTACTGGGGATGCCAGTGTCAGGCTTTTGTTGCAAAGGAAACACACTGAATATTTGATTTACAGAGACGATATATATGCATGCAAAATATCAAGCAATAGAGAAAATTACAAATGATTTTTACTCCTGGGTTAAGGGTCAGATAATATCCTTTCCAACACCTCTCTCTAAACATGATAATGATGAATGTCTGCTAAACTTTCTTGGATACCTACTATGTGCCAGACCTAGGACTAGGCTTCCTATACATTTGGTCACCTGATTTTCACATGTCCATTAGGAAGGAATTGTGGTGGTTTTTAATAAAAAATAATAATTAAAAAACTGGAATTAGAGGAGTTAAGTAACTTTTTCAGGGTGAAACACTGACCAGCTAGGAAGAAAACTCAGCCTCCTTTCATTCAGAGCCCAAGTTCTTATTCATCTTCTAATACTGGCTACATTCAAAGGCATACACACCCAGAGACACGACTGAATTCACATGCATACCACACATGCACTCAACTCACATGCATACCTCACCTATACCTGCAGAACTCACACATATGCTGCAGAGGTACACACATGCCTCACACATACACACACCACAGACAGATGCACATATGAAGGCTTCCACATGGCATTCACACACATGCACACACTGCAAACACAGAAAACTTGTACATATCATAGACTTATGCACAAGACTCACACACATAGTGATAGACACATATCTACACAGGCTCTTCTAAAATCTGATTTTTTTGTTTTGATGCAATATGTTTCAAGAGCTTTTATTCTTTTAAAAGCTTGTACAATATCCTATTGCAAGTATTTATTATACCTAATCAAATACTACTGATGGTTATGTAAGTAATAAAATTATGTAATAAAATAAGGAAAATAGAAAGTTACTGGATTTCATTATTTGCCAAGTTGGTTACATGCATTTTGTCCCCCGATCTACACAACAACCCTGTGTGTAACCATTTTGCAGATATAAAAAGTAAAAGTCAGAATGCTTTGGAGCTTTGAACCAGAACTAGGAAATCTGTTTTCAGATTCACCCTGTATGAATGGCTTTCAATGGACACCCTTGTACACACATGTCCCCATGGTTAAAATTCTTGGATGAGGAATTCCAAGACCAAGGATGTGTCCAGTCTCCATTTGATACACACCACTGACCTGGCCTTCAGAGAATACCCACCAAGTCTTAGTGTGAATGCCTATTTCCCTTTTGTTTTTCCAGTAATAGATATTTCTATCTTTGTTTGTTAGGTGAAACATCATATCTAAGCATCAGACAAAGTCCTTTTAGGACATGATCAGAGAAAATTTTGTGGTGGAGAAAACATTGGCCCTAACAAATGATTAAGTTTGCATGAACAGAAGCATCAGCCCATTTATTGGGGTTCTTCGTTGGCTTGGGGCTTCTAATTATTGAGCTGCATGTCCAAGGTTAGAGGGTTGGGACTTGCTGTGTGTGTTTCCGGCTCAGATCTTACACACGTAGCTGCTTGTTGCTTACAAATGGCGGCTCTGCCAGGTTCACCCGTTATTGGATCATGATAGAATGGTGCAGGCAGCAGGGAGGTGGGGCTGGGTCTGTGTCAGATCCCCAGCCTGCCCCCTGCTCCTGTCAGCAGCTGCCTACGCCAGGCCTGCCCTGTCTCCATCACCACCTGCCAACCTCTTTAGCTCAGCTCAAAGCCCGAGAGCTGGGCAGCACTGGGCAGCTTCTGGAGTTCGCTCAGCCGTTGCAGATTTGACACACCATCAAAAGTGTAGTGATTCCTTTCTCAAATTCTACCTTCCTGAGTTATTATAAAATCCAGCTTTTTCTTGCCGGAGAGATTGGATTTTTCAGCTTGGGTTGTAAATTTGCTTCTAAGTGGGCTCCTTTGGTATGGTAGGAGTGAACCCAAGAAAGGGGTGTGTGCTACAGGGGAACTGCTTCTTCCGCTGTCAGTGTGGCCTGGAGACTTCCATTGCCACAGAAAGAAGCCTTTTGTCCCAAGAACGGGAATAGAATGGAATAGAATAGAATAGGATAGAATAGAAAGTGAATTAGAACCGGGAGAGAAGGTTTGAATAGGTTCTTTCTTCAAGTGTCTGAAAAATCTGCCAGGGTCTAAAGAAAAGTATATGGCAGGAATACATGAAAATAACTGGTCTTCCTTTCTGCTGAAACTTGTTCTAAAGGGGTCTCTGTGTCTCTTCACTTGTCAGAGTTAATCAGGGTTTCACCTTGTCATCTCTGGGCACTAAAGGGGTCAGCAAGTCTCCCTGCCTTCTTTCCACATCCAGTGCACCTAGGAGTCCCATCTAGATGAGAAGTATGGAGTGAAAGATTTTTGGTAAATAGAGCAGACACTGCTTATTGATATAAATGTTATTCCCAATTTCTCTTTTATTCTCTCTGTATTACTTTTATTGTACATTTTACCTTTACATATGCTATAAATACCATGCATTGAACTATATTTGCTGTAGACAGTTGTCTTTTAAAGTTAATACAAATAATAATAAAGGAAATTTTATGTTATGTTTATTAATGCAGTTTCCATCTTTTTCCATATGATGTCATCTAGTTTCCCAACTCCTCTCTCAGTACTGGGGATTGAGCCCAGGGGCACTTAACCACTGAGCCACATTCCCAGCCCCTTTTTAAATATTTAATTTAGAGACAGGGTTTTGCTGAGTTGCTTAGTTACTATATTAGTTACTATATTGCTGAGGCTGACTTTGAACTTGCTATTCTCCTGCCTCAGCCTCTCGAGCTGCTGGTATTATAGGCATATGCTACCTTGCCCAGCTCTGGGTCATTTTCTATAATTCAGATTTTGTATGGTCTATCTGGTGTCAAATTCTTTCTGCTTTTTAAATGTTTAATAACTACACTTTTTTTGTATTAGAGGTCTTCTGACAGTGAGTTCTCTTAGTTTCTCTTTATCTGATAAAGTATTTTTTCATTTGCTTTTTAAAGACCATTTTTTTTTGTACTTGTGTTGAGGATAGGATTCTGAATTGACTGATATTTTTCTTCCAAATAGCTTAAAATGCCATCTCATTTTCTTCTAGAATGCATGATATCAGATGAGAAGTTTACTATGATTCTTATCTTTATTTCTCTATAGATAAGGCAGCCTTTTTGTCTGGTGACCTCAAGATTTTTCCTCGTCTTTGTTTTCAAGTGGTTTGAATATGAGGTACCCAGTTTTAAAATTTTATTTCTTCTCTACTTGATGTCGTATGCTCATTATTTTTACAAATTCTCAGCCCTCATCTTCCCAAGTATTTCTTCTATCTCTTTCTCTCTCTTCACCTTCTGAAAGTCCACTGTAGCTTTTGTGTGTGTCTTGGTCTTGTGGGCTCTGTTCTTTCATTGATCTCCTCCTGCTATTTCCTTCTCCTTTTGTTTCAATTAGGGACATTTCTATGAACCTAGTTTCAACTCCACTGCTTCTTTCCTCAGCAGACTACTGTTGAGATCATGGATGGCGTCTCCACCATCTATGTCTTCCTTTCTAGGATCTCCATCTGATTCCTTTTTTCCCCTTTTAGCTTCTATTTCTTTGTTAAAATGACCTATCTGATATTTCATGATGCTCATTCTTCCATTACCATCTTTAACATGTTAATTTTGGAATTCCCTACCTGATAGTTTCAACATATGTGTCGGGTGTATGTGGTTCTGTTGATGGCGTTGTCTTGGCGGTAGTTTTGCTTGTGCCCTTGGGTGTTCTTCTTCTTATTTTTGGCTATATTTTGTAAGTTATTATTGAAACAAACACCTTTAATTGCATGGGGTATGGAGGCTGAGGTCCTGATCTTGTCCCTCGACTAGCTGGTATTTTTTACGTGATGCTTAGCCCCTGTGGTGGGAGCAGGTGTATTCTCTTTTCTTCAAATTATGCTTCTGCCTCATCCAGGTACTGTCTAGGCCACAGAACTGTCGTCTTCTAAGTGTTCCTGCCCCTCCCCTGGGGGCAATTTTCAGCCTAGTTCATATTCCTGGCCCTATCTAGAGAAGGGTTTCTCCACAAATATTTTCTATTCTCTTCACCCCGGGGAGTAGGCCTTCACAATTGCCCCCATGTAAGTCTTGCTTGTGGGCCTTCCCTCTGCTTTTATTTTGAAGAGGAGTAGGCAAGGAAAATGTGGGTGGAGTTTTATGATTTCCCATTAACAGCTGCTGATCTCCTCCTCCAGGCTTTCAATATAAGGTGCCACACCTTCAGGACTCTCCCCAGTCCTCTTTGATCACCAATGAGGTGCATAGAGAAGAGCCAGCCAGCAGATGCAAATTTCTATCTTATCGGAACCTTCAGGCATTCTCCACTCTCTTGAGATCCATCGCTTGGCCCAAATGGTTCAATAACGATTTCCAGTGTCTGGCAGCATTTGTCCCAGGTGAGCAAGTGCATGTGTACTGTTTTTGTAGACACTTGTATTTATGTAGATTTGTTTGTTTTGCAAGTTCATAGATACATAGTGGCATATTCACCCCTAGTACTACTGGGCAGCAGTGAGAATCAAGACACTGTAACTTCCCGAGACCCTATGGATATAACTCATAATGTTGAGCTAGGGAAACGAGTCATGAAGGAGCACATGCTGGGTGATTCTATTTATATAAAGTGCAAAACTAATGTAAGCTCTTAAAAATTAGGGGATCAGCTACCTTTGGAGGACCAGAGACTAAAATGGAGGACAAGGAGGCTGCCTGTGAAATAGAAGATATTTTCCGTTTTTGATGTTGTTTTTGTAGCTTTTTATTTCTGAAAATATGAGATATTTATAGTACCCTTTTTTGTATGCATTGTTTTTCATCAAAGCTATTTAAAATCATCTGTTAATACAATTAAAAATATGAATTTATAACTTTCCAAATAGCTGGAGAAAATAAAAGCAGCTAAAACATAATCCAGCAAAAGACAAAAATATTAAGGAAATGCCAAGAAAACTTATACAGTGTGCTAAAGCCTCGGGATATCAATTATGGCAATAATTATAAATGCTTAAATTTTTCCCATTAAAAGATAATAAAATAAAATAAAACTCATATATGTTTTAATGATATGGAAATGCAAAGGACTATTATAGGTGAGCCCTTTCCCCCCTTATTTCCTTCTTCCCTTTGAATTATATTTGTGCTGTCACAATGATGTTCTTGAGATACCATAGCTTACCTATTAAATCATGGATGGGCCAAGGACTGAAAACAAGTAGGAAAGATCAGGCCACTTTTAACCATTTGAGACATACTGAGAACAGTATTTCCTGCAGATAGAGCTGTTTCTGAGCTAGGCCACCTTTGGAATGTCTAAATAAAACTATTTTTAGTGTTGCATTAGTCTCCAAACCTCTTTACCCTCACCCAAGTTCTCTACACATCCAGAATACCACCTTTATTTCTTTCATAAAATTGTAGCTCCACTCATAAGATTGTACAGAGGACAATGGATGGAAGACAGTGCCACCTTTATCTAGACCCCGGGAAGAAAGCACTTCCTACTATGGCTGCTGTGTAAGGGAAGAGATGGAGAAATCAGACCTGGAGGATTTGACCAGAGAGGTTGTTAAGGTCTGGACAAGAGGTATCCCTGAAAGAGACAATGCAAAATGTTCAGAGGTGAAATGATTAGATTATGAGAACTGTAACTTGATCAGTGGATTAATCAACTCGAATGGATTAAGTGAGAGGTAACTAGAGTCAGGTAGGGTGTGGGCTGGAGGAAGTAGATCACATGCCTTTGGGGTTTACATTTTGTTCCTGGTGAGTGGAGCTTGCTCTCTTTGGCCCCTGGCTCTCATGTCCCGAGCTACTTTCCTCTGCCATGCCCTTCTGCCATGATGTTCTGCCTCATCATGGGCCCAGAGCAAAGGAGTCAGTAGACCATGGACTAAATCTCTGAATCAATGAGCCAAATAAACTTTTTCTCCTCTGAGTTGTTCTTATCAGGTCTTTGATCACAGTGATGAAAAGCTAACTAAAACTGAGGTAGGAAGGCTTTGTATGGAAATTAAATGGGAGTTTAAAAAAAATATTTTTAATATTCTCAAAACTTCATTGAGATATAATTTATATATAAATGTACACCTATTTAACATATATAAATTTTGATAAGTTTGCATATTTGTAAAAAATTCATGATGTCAACACCATGTTTATTAACACCAAGGTAATAAACATGCATCACCTCTAAATATTTCTTCGTGTTCTTTTGCAGGGGTTTGTTTGTAAGTATATTCCCTTTACTGAGGGGAGTCCATGGAAGTATAAATAACCACTAGTTTGGTCAGAAGTCTTTTTTATGAAAATAGAGGGTTTTGGAGTGTGTTTTCCATTAGGAATTGTTCCAAGATATCCAAGAAAATAAAGATTCATAGATCAGGGTTTTAATAATAAATGTACACTAGAATTCAACTACCTTACTTTCAAACAAGAAAAAAATCATTTGAAAAAAAAAGTTCAAGACTTGTTATAGCTTCTTTTTATAATTCATTATAACCTTGTAGAAAACATTTTTTATCTAATTGAAATTATACAAATTCTGTTTAGGGGTACACAAAATAATGTGCATCTAAGATTTTTTTCCTTGATCAAATTCTGACATTACTCAAATGTTGTATTTGAAATCCCAACTATGTTGCACACTATACATGGCGCAGAATAACAGGGCTCAGTCTCTACTGTCAAGAAGTTCAAATTCTAGTGATGAAGATTGACTGTTATAAGGGTAAAAAAAACCTCAGTGTTACAAAAACTGTGATTGCATAATGTTCAGTGTGTTGGAAGACAGTTCTTCATGGATCTCTAATTTTCTGCACATGTTTTTAGTGAGGTGCTAATCGTTCCTTGTTTTGGACTTCTTTTCAAAGATGTTAGTATAACAATCAATCTTAAAAGGTACAGATGATTTCTTCTTCTTGTGCAAAGGGCAGGTGGGCTTACTTCCCATTATAAAAGATTGGCTTCCCTAAGCTCAGAGTACCTGTCCAATAACACCACCCACTATGTTTAAAGATGCCTTTTAACTCTCTGTGATTTAGCCTGTAGGAATTCAGAACTGGAGTACCTGCTAATACTCTAGCTTCTGCAATACTATAAGAAATAACTTGTCCCTCATATCATACCTTATTCAAAAGTCTTATGTCTTCTATCATCACCCATAAAACTGTAGTAGGCTAATTTGTTAGTTTGTTAGGATAACATTTCAGACCATTCATAATTCTTGACACACAGTACTATGGGAATGTGAAGAAAGTATACCTATTTTAGCAAGTACAATAGCAATATTGTGACATATGAAGAATGTTAGGAAAATAGTCTGTAAGTGTATGGGGTAAGAAAAGGCAGAGTGAAAAAATAAACAAAGCTAAAGATCTAGGCAGAATAATTAGCATAAGCAATGATAAAAAAAGGATAAGAAGATGTTTTAATATTGCCCAATAGTGCAAATATTTTTATAAAGGCAATACAGATGATAGATATTAACTACATGATGATATAATTAGATTAAGTTTTAGAAATGTTGTTTTGGTAACAGTGGAGAATAAATTGGCTGTTCAACATGGGAGGTAAGGAGCTCCAAAGACCAAACTGGAAACCACTGGAATAATACAGATTAATCATGATAGAAGTCTAAAATAGGGAAAAAGGGTAAAGAGGAGCAATACTTAACAATATATTATGGAAGAAGTAACAAATAGTCAAGTTGACAGAATGGATTTTGGGGATTCTTTAAGATGAATGCAAGTTTTTCTGTCTATTATAATTTAGATATGAGGCATTCCCCAAAAGCCATGTGTGAATCAAGGTGAAAGGGTTTAGAGGTGAAATGATAGGGTTATAATAGCCTTAAGCTAATCAGTGTGTTGTTCCACTGATAGGGATTAACTGACTGGTAATGGTAGGCACATAGGGTGTGGCTGGAGAAGGTGTATCATTGGGGGAGGATGTTTGAGCTTTATATTTTGTCCTTGTTGAGAGCTCTCTCTTTGCTTCCTGGTGCCATGTTCCCAGCTGCTCTCCTCCACTACACCCTTCTGCCATGATATTCTGCCTCATCTCGAGCCCTGAGGAACGGAGCTAGCCTCCTAGGGATGGAGACTTCTGAAACCATAGCCCCCAAATCATCGTTTTCACCTCTAAAATTGTTCTTGTCATGTCTTTTGATCACTGCAGTACAAAATAACCTAAAACACTCTTTTTTAATGCCTGAATAAATAAAGGTAACATCTGTTATGAAAGACGGAGAAGGAAAGAGGCACTGCATTATCCATAGGGGTACTTGGGCTCAACGTAAATATGTAGGTATTTGGTTTAGAAAGAATGAGCACTGTCGGTAGGTAGGATGGGTGTGTACTACTCTTGTTTGACAATTAATTCTGAGGGTTAGGTGGACTGAAAAGGGTTATGTAGTCAGTGAGTTAATCATAGAACTTGCATAAAATGACTAGTCTAGTGGCATTTTAAATTTGATTAGTAGATCTAATGGTTAGCACCAGTCATGGATCTCTTGTCCACTCTCAAAGGATCTTGGCATCATCTGAGGAGTGAAGGGAGCAAAAGGGAGAGAAAGCCGAGGGCAATATGTTTTTCTTTAATTTGACACATATATTGTCCTTCTCAGTTCACTGCAAAAAGAAAGGAACAGAGGAGGATTTATGTTTGACATTGTAAGCCAAAGGAGGTCTTCCTTATTAATGAAAGAGCTCCAAAATGTATATTTTTAGGGGTGCTGATCTTAGATGACCAAAAAGAAATATATTCTTCCAGAAACAGATACTCATTTTTGAACATCCGATCACTGTGCTAAACTTGGTTATGATAGTGCAGGGATCGAGCACTGAGTATGTGTCTGTATAATCCTAAAACATCCTATCAACCAATTCATATAAAACAGTGAAAACCTATATACGTCAGTTTTCCTGTTTGGTTTTTACTATTATGGGCAGATATTTTATTAAGTTGAGATATGGTCTCAAAAAGTCAGTTTTCTTTGTGGATCTCATTTTGGTGTCCAGGAACACAGTAAGGTCCATAAAACTGTAAGATCTTTGATCATTCTAATTTTCTAAGAGTGTTTCGAGAATTCCAGAATAGAGTATGCAAACAGTCTAGTGCACAATGCGGTCATAATATTAAAGAAATCCACATTTAGTGACTAAGGATACAAAGATGAATTTAAAAAAAAACAGTGAAGAAGATAGGAGTGCACATTTAAAAAGTGTGTTTCTGTCTTTTTCTAAAGTTCATTCTTAGCAATTTGTGAAGTTTATGAGATGGTTGGTGAGCAGCTGTTTGCTATGCCCGTGGAGTGCCCTGTAAAGAAAAATTAAAGCATGAGAAATTTGAGTTGGGTATAAAAAGTATAAATTTGTCTTCACTATAAGGATACGGGAAGTCTTATCCTCAACTCTCTCCAAAATCTATTATTAAAAAGAAAATAAATTTCTCAGTCTCAGAATACTACCTATCTTGGAATTCCTTCAGTCCTCGTTGGGCCCATTGTTCATTTCCTGTATTTTCATTGAGATATGTCTTGTTTCTCCAAGTGAGATGCCCATGACTTAAGAGCAGAGTGCCAGTGTACATTGAATCAACAATAAACACATTTCAGCTTGTTTGTTGGAAAGAGTTTCGGTCTTCTGAGACAGAGAGAAGTTAAACTTGGAGGTGACGACTTAAAGAGTGGAAACATGTAGAGTTCACTTGACTAAAGGAAAGTGACTTCATGGCTCTTCAGGCTCTGAGGGCATCTGAACGGCCTTAAGTGAACCTGCGATTCCAGCTTCTCAGCTTGCTACCTGAACTACCCATCACCCTCTTGCCCTCTTTGCACCAGGGTTTCTGAGAGAGGCAGCTTGCTTTTTCATCCTGTAGGAAACACATTCTCAGAAAACAGCTGCACTCAACTGTTGGATCCTAATGGTACATATCACTCTTGGTCTTTGGCAGGAAATGTCCTTGGCTCCCAAAATAACCTTAACCACAGGGTTAAGATTTTCCCCTAATTGAAGAGTACTGAGAAAAAGAATCGAATGCATGAGGGCTAATAGACATTTAATCCCACTGTACTCAACAATTTGGGTTTCTTTCGCAGTCACGTTGGTGATGGCAGAGAAGATTTAACCTCTGAGAGTCCAGGCTCACATGATAGAGTGATGAGAGGTTGTGAAGTGCTGTAGTTTGAATCCACAGTGTCCCTCCAAGGGCCCTGGGTAAAAGACTTGGTTGCCAGCCTTTGATGGTACTGTTGGGAGGTGGTGGAACCTTCTGGAGGCAGAGTATAATAAAAGGAAGTTAGAGAATTGGGGACTTGCCCTTGATGGAGACCTTGGAACCCTGGCTCCTCCCTCTCTCTTCTTGCTTCAGGCTTCTATGAAGTGAACAGTCCTCTTCTGCCACATGCTATTGCCATGGTGTACTATGCTGCCACAGGCCCAAAGTGATAAGGCTCAGCAATCACGGATGAAACCTCTGAAATTGTGAGCCAAAATAAACTTTTCTTTCTTATAAGCTGCTTATCTCAGGTATTTTGTCACAGTGATGGGCATCTGTATAACACATACAGAGACCTTTCACTTGGAGAGAGTTCTCAAGTCAGTAATGGAGGGTGATCACATGTAGGATGATCAAGGCACATCTTTGTACTTGATTCATGAGATATAACTATACATGGGCTATCCCATACTTGCTCTGTTCCAACACATTGACTCTTAGGATTATCTGGAGCAAAATTTTCAAGTCAGTGAAAAGTCTTCTTGGTTTCCTATTCCTTTCTGACAGAGTCCTCTACCTCTTCTTGGATAGTTGGTGACTTACACTGTTCTTTATAATGAGACTAATGTGGCAGTCATTGCACTAAGTATTTATGAACCCATTATCAACAACTTTGTGTTGAGTCGTGGGAAATTTCTTTATCCCTTTTCTCATCATTGGGAAACTTCACTGCCTGTAACTACCTATTTGCATTTCTTCATGTTCAATTCAGTAGTGATTGTGGTGATATTTAAATGGATGCACAGATTTGCCAAAATGCATTGAATTTCACAATCAAAATGGGTGCAGTGCATCATGGGTATATTATAGTTTAAGAAAGTTGCTTTAAAATGAAGGTAAGCTTTTCCTTAGTGGAAGCTTCTATGTCAAGGACCAGGAGATGGTTTACTTCTGATAGCGAACCTGCTTATTACTCAGATGTGGACTATGTGCACCCTGAGGTGGCAATTGAGTGTAAAATTTTACAAAACAGACCTCCATCTTAGAAAATTTAGGATCAACCTGGAGGGGAAAAAAAAAAAGTAAAGCCCTTCAGGTCAAACATCTGCAATGTGCAACTGTGTATCTAATTCATGTATTTGTTTATTATAATAGAACTGTTTTAGAGTGTGAATGCTATATTATATGTAACAATTATAGTTACAATCACTTTATTTCATTACAGTAAAGCAATTAACTATAAATCATTTGTTTTACTAAGGATAATTAAGATCATCAAAATAATTTATTATTATAATATATGGATCTCCCATATTCAGTGGTACACATTACTATTTGAAACTCAGATTTTATTTCTCTACAGAGACAAAGTGGCAGTCCATAAGAGGTCTAGCTAATAGAGCCTGGGGAGATGTCTCTATTCTCTGCTCTGGGATTTTCTTGTTGGGATCAACCATGCCAGCGGCTGCCCAGGGCCATCCTGTAACATCTGGGAGGGGCATCCCATGTCTGTGCTGCTGTGCCCAGGGCAATGCCTGTTGACTACCTACTAATGGACTTGCTGTTTGCTTTGGTGCTAGTATTGTTTGCTTCCAAACTTCTCAATCTCCAACTG
Organism: Callospermophilus lateralis; assembly: GCF_048772815.1. NCBI lineage: Eukaryota > Metazoa > Chordata > Mammalia > Rodentia > Sciuridae > Callospermophilus > Callospermophilus lateralis. Next base: position 33,808,712 of record NC_135321.1, on the reverse strand, counting down.
CCTCCTCAAATTCTCTGTGGTTGCTCACTTCTACAGGTGAGTTGCCATCACTTGCCCTTTGAGATTTATCTTTCTTTCATTTTCCACTTCTCCTACACATCCTATTACTGAATTGTCAATACCCCAACTCATCTACAATTTAAAATAATGCATATTTGTAATTCTGTTGACCACAGATATTTTCTTGTAAAAAACAGTTCGGGGACTGTCATCTCAGCCACGATCAAGTTTCCAAACCCCACTGATGCTTGTAGTAAGTAGTCTAGCGTTTAAGGTTTTTGTGAAGATAAAATGGGTTAATCTTTGTAAAGTAGAATAGTGCCCAGCCTCCAACACGTGTACGTGTTGCTATTACTATCACTGGGCTCAATGTTAAAAAACAAATTCAAAACCACTCCTGGGAGGATTAATAAAAAGTGGCCTTTATTAGGTACTTCCTTAATATTTATCTGAGTAGGCCACATGTAAATTTTGGGAATCTCTAGAAGACACAAAGAAGGTGACAACTTTAGAGTAGGACAGTACAGAAATGTTCAGAGACTGATGCTACAGAGAAGGGTGAATGAACACAAGTTTTGTGATTTTGTTTAAGTCTTAATTTTAGTTATTTCTTTACTGACACTTAGTTTTTCTTGCCACATTCTAAGTTTTTTCTTGTGACTTTCTACCTTTGGGCTGAAGGGTTGTTGATGCCAGTTACCCCCTTGGCTATTATTAAAATCTGCATTCCCCTCCCTGCCAAACTCTATCCTTAATCCTGAAGGTCACATTCCCAAACTGGGCCTGATTAATGACAACAACAGCAAAAAGATGTGACAGGAAGGCAATAAAGGGATCCGTCTTTGGTTGGTATGAATAAAGTCGCACATAATATGTAAAAGGCAGTCCCTGCAACAAAACGCCCAGCACCAGTCACCCTGAGGAAGGAGACGCCTTGAGGGGTGCGCTGGGCAGACATTTTGGTCAGCCTAGTCATATTGATCACATCCTTGGAGAAGGATGCACATCTTGGGGTTTCACTCAGCCTGTGAATTGGGGGGTATGACTCATGATGCTTCTCAGTTACCAATAGTCCCTGCAGAGAAGAAAAGTGAAGGCAAGTTCCCTGTTGGCAAATACACTTGTTTCCAATCCAATTAAATGCTGTTTAATGACCAGCTGATTGGGGCTTGGGCCATAGCACTGAAGAGAAGGAGAAGGTGTGATTTCTGCCCCCCTGGATCTGCCATTCTGCAGGGGAGTCGAGGCTCTCATGCATGAACAAGCAGAGGATGACCGAACCTGGTGGCATTAAGTAGTCCAGACTGCATGGGTTCCTGGGGAGAGAAACTATACTCGCAGTAACTTAAGTGAAGAAAATCAATTTATTGTCTATGTAACTGAGAACAGGAGTCATTGGCCTAATTCTATTCTGATTAGGTGAGCTACTTTCCTTTACTATGGTGCCTGCTACTGCAACTTTGGGGTTGTACCATACAAGCTTAGGGACATGGGAGGAATGAGAAAGCCTCTTTCTTCTAATGTTGATATATAAAGTTTCAGCAAAAGGCCTAGATTCGAGTGACTTGCATCATGTGCTCCTTTCTGGCCAACTGGAGGTTTTAGCTACTATTATGGGAAGTCCCAGGTATGTGACCTCTCTAAAAGGTTTGGTCCTACCCCGCTATAGCCACATAGAATGAAAAAAGGAATACTCTCTACAATAAATTGGGTATGGGTGAAGGCTCTTGCTAGAGGAAGGGGTAAAGAAGTCTGGGACATTCTGAAACAGCTGGTGCTCCTTCTGTGGGTCAGGGCTGTCCTGTGAAGCCCAGAACTTATGGGTATGAGGCTCAGCCAAGGGGATCACACTGCGTGTGTGTGCTGAATTGGGCACAGAATTGAGAAGGCTCCCTGGCCAAAGCAGAAGTTGCAAGGAAGATGTCTTTGGAGGGGAAACTGCATTCTTCCTCTCAGCAGGGAGATCAGAGGAAAAACAGGGAAGTAGGCCAAGCTCCTCTCCTGCGGGCCCCCTCCATCAGTGAGTGGTGGTTATTGAATAGGGGCCCCTGATGAAGCCACTTAGCGGCACTCATGCTAAGGGGTGGTGACCTCCAACCCCAGAACTGGGGCGCTCTGGCAAAGGCAGCCGTAACCACCCAGAGTGTAATTTGTCAGGGACGCAAAGGTTAACATTTTTCTTCACAAAAACCATCTTTAATGACCATCAGCAATCAGGACCTCCGATTTCTGTCTCATTTGAAAGCTTTTAATGCTTTCAGAGGGATAGATGGGGTGACCTAATAGGTCTTTTCCATCTCTGATTTTCTATGATTAATGAAGTTCAATTGTGCAGAATGAAATGGTGAGTTTCTCAGTGTCAGTTCAGCCGTATTCCTTTTCCCTCCCTCTTTCTTTTCCCCATTTTTTTTTTCAGACAGATGATAATCATGCACATTTTCTTTAATGCTTCAGAGAAAAAAGGGACTTTTTCTTCTGAGCCAGGCTTTGAAAATGTCAAGGTGGGTGTATTTATCTGTGGTGTAAATTGTTGCCAAATGCCACCAGCCACTCTTCACTTCCCCACCCCCAGGATAGACAGGGTGACTGCATGAAAGGTAACACAAGCATCGTAAAAGTAAAAACACTTTATGTTGGGAGATAGTGTAAGACTTTTCCCAGGTATCTTCATTAGGACTGAGTTTCTTCTGGGATTGATAAGGACTTTATAACCTGTTTTGTCTGAAGGGAAATCGAGGCCCAGCACAATAAAGCACAATTGAGGCCCAGCACAATAATGGGACTTGATCAAGGTTGTCTAGCCTTTAAGGGGAAGGCTACTGCCCGGGTCAGTTGGATCCCACTCTGCTGTACCTGTGAACTACAGTTCTAAATACTGTAATAAATGCACTAAGGAGTACTGTAATAAACGCACTAAATAGTACTGCATTTCTTGAGGAAAATTCTAGAAAAATTCACTGGGGCTTATATCCCCTCTCAACCTGGTGTTCGCTTGGTCAGAAGTCCTCTGAGTTATGAAGCAGCCAGGCCTGCGGGGAAATGTTTTAGGAGTAGGAGGTTTTTAACCTTCATATACTGTTGGCATTTGGAAGAGAAAGGTTGTCCATAAGTTTGTGTATTTAGTCTCCTTTCTGACTAAAGGACACAGTTGGGCTCCTCTGAATTCCTGAATGTGCTGTTTGACATGGACGGTAAGGGAGAAGCCTCAGAATCCCTGCTGGGAAGAGTGGAGGCTTCCCCAGTTTGACAGTGGGAGTCCCAGGACAGACCTGAAAAGATTCTATGTGATGATGATGATGATGATGATGATGATTTTAAACTCTAACCAAACTCTAACCGAAAGCCCCAAATGACTGAATTTAGTCTAATTCTTTGTTTCTAAGATTCTAGGAATTCACATGAATAAAACAATTTCCAGTGTTCTCATCAGTCAAAGCACTCTGACCTGGGCCATGGCAGATTCCGAGAACACTGGGCACAGGCTGTGATGATCAGGCTCTTCAACACTCAGCCTCTGCTGACACACCTATTAAGGGGGCCACATGGGTTGATGCTTGTTTTAGTCAGCTTTTCCACTGCTGGGACCAAAAGACCTGGCAAGAACAATTTTAGAGAAGGCAAAGTTTATTTGGGGGTACATGATTTTAGAGGTCGCCACCGCAACAAATAAACCCTGAAGGCACTCTCCCAAGGACCCACCTTCTCTAGCCACACTCTACTTGCTTATAGTTAGCACCCAGTGAATCCCTATTAGGGGATTCATGCACTGATTAGGTTAAGGCTCTTATAACCCAATCACTTCACCTCTAAGCTTTCTTGCATTATCTCACTCATGGGCTTTTGGGGACACCTCATATCTAAACCACAACAATGCTACAGCTGGCTGAGGCCTGGTAATTTTACCTCTCTCCTTTTAAGAGGGAAAGAACTTTTGTGGATCCATCTCCTGGGAGGAGTCAGCCGGGCTGTTCTCCTTTCTGCAGCCCCTGGAAATTACCCTTCTCCTTTCTGCCTCTGTACATTTTACCACTGTAGTTACCTCCTGTAAGTAGAATCATGCAGTATTCCATGGTTAGGGGAATATTCTGTGGTTAATTTCACAGCGTGAGTCTCCAAGTTTATCCCTGTTGTAACATGTGCCACAAAAATGCTCTAAGGCTGAAAAACCTAGGTATATGCCATGGTTTGTTTTTCTGTTCATCTGTCAGTGGACACTTGGGTGTTTTTCTTCTTTAGGAGCTTGAGAATAATCCTGCTAAGAACTTGTGGGTACAAATATCTTTTTGAGTCTGCTTTTAATTCTTTTGGGTATCTATAAGAAATGGAATTGTTGAATTATATCATTTTAAATTTAATTTTTAGCCACCATATTATTGTCTATATATAGTCTATGTATATATGTATGAATACACACACAAAAATATATACATTATGCATAAACACATATTTATAAATGTTTATGTATTGTATGTATATACATTTGTGTATGAACATATAATACAAAAACATATTTATACATACATACATAGACTATCTCTATATACAGTCTTCTATGTTACATTCCCACCAATGATGCACAAGATTTCAATTTCTTCATATCTTTTTGAACTTTTTTTTTTTGCTGGTAGTTATCCTAACAATGTGAAGCTGTGTCTCATTGTGGTTTTGAGTTTCATTTCTTTAATGGTTAGGAATGTTGATTATCTTCTCATGTACTCATTGGGATGGCTAGGATTTTGACCATATTCTCCAGCTGAATGCTTCTCAATGGTGGTTGTATATTAAAATATCCCTTGAAACTGTTGAGAAAAATAGTGGTGTTTGAGAGCTATCAATAATTTAGAATTGTAGAGATGGAGACCCAAGCATCAGCATTTTTAAAAAGTAGGTGGTGGAGCTCTGGGTCTCATATCATTGGACCGGAGTGGAGTCATGGCACATTTCCTGATATTGTCCTACTTTCAGCACACACTTTTTTAACCTTCTGTGAAAATACAACACACACTCACACACACACACACACACACACACACACACACACACACACCAGTCTTTGTCCCTGGGTTTTGATGCAGAACTTCTAAATTTCTTTGAATTTCTTAAGTGATAGGGGTGTCAAGATCTTTCTTGTAATCCAGGTGAACCCCATTTCAATAATAGTTAAGTTTACACTAATGAGGAGGCTCTTGAAGAATCTCAAGAAAACTTTGGGCTGGGGTAGTTTCCAGAAGAAACAACTATGTGATTCGAGGATTGGAAATTTTCATCCCATCTCTGGACCTCTGGGTAGGGGAGAAGAGTGGGAGATTGAGTTCAGTTACCATTGGCCAATGATTTAGTCAATCATACCTATGTAATAAAACCTGTATAAAAACCTTAAGTGATAGGTCTCCAAGTGGGTGACCACACTGAGGGGCTGAGAGGTTAGCATGTCTGGAGAAGGTATTGCAGCCCACATTCTGTCCTTGATACCTTGCTCTATGCATCTCTTCCATTTAGATGGTCAGTAACAGAAGGTAAGGTGCCTATTTAGTTCTGTGAGCTGTTCTAATAAATTATCAAACGTGAGGAGGAAATTGGAACCCTTATAGATTTGGGGAATATAAAATGGTGCAACCACTGTAGAAAAAATTATATAAATTCTTCAATAATTTAAATATAGAATTACATAATCCAGCGATTATAGTCAGTAGATAAACTGGTACTACAATTGGTTCTATAGATAATTATAGTATAGGTGGAAACCTAGGATGTGCAACTGGTATCTGAAGTGAAGTTGGTCTTATGGAATTGAACCCTTTACCTGCAGTGTATGTACTAACTGCAGGAAGTTAATGCCAGAATTATATTGATTGCAAGACACTCAGTTTGTATCTGAAAAATTGAAGAATTGTTTAGTGGAGAATAAAATACACCTATTTCACCAAAAGTGGTGTGAGTAAAACAGTTCATAACTTCCTTATAATAAGGTAGGAATAATAATATCTACTTGGAAGATTGATTTTGATGTTGCACTGAGATAATGGGACATATGATAAATAGCATTTAGTAGGTAAATGTCATGGGAGGAAAGGGAGGGGACAACTGTGTTATTCTGTTTTGATGATAACGAGGGGAGACGTACTCACCCTGGAAGAGAGGGCAAGACCGGATGAGACTGATAATGGCCAGGAACAGTGGTTCATAGCTCTGGCTACACATGAAAGTAAATCGGAGATTTTAGTTTCTTCTGAGGAGTTGCTTGTCAAATTGCTTTCCACAGAAGACACGTGGTTTAGGGCTCTAGAATTGGTTGGCCACCACCTCTCAGGCCTGTTTTAGGAGAAAAATCTCACTGTAGAACCGTAGGAGGCAGAGAAGCTACTTCAACCTCCAAGGACCTCACCTTCAAACATAGCCTGAAAATAATATGAAGGAAAAACAGTGCTGAATGCTCTCTAAATCTCTTCACTTCAGTGTGTATTAGCAACAAGGTTGGGTAAGTAATTGATTTAAACATATGATTTCTTATTTGATAAAATATTCTTTTAATTTCCAATTCCTACCCTGCAATGCCAGCTCACATGATTGGGATAATACTACTATTATGTTCTTTCATCTTGTAGTATAACAAAGAACCAGATGGCATGATTTCAATAAAAAAATATTGAGTTCAGGTTCTTTTGTCTGCTGTCTGCATTCAGGAAGGATTTTCTTTGATATAATAAGGCCATTATTAGATTTTAATTAAGTGACAGGTGATTATGAGAGCCACGATTTTTAGCATTTTATACCTAAGTTTTACAAAGCTTAAAAATGTCCTATAGGGCTTTTTTTTAAACATTATGTTTATACTCAACCAATGGAGAATCTCAGATATATCGCTCTCTCCTCTATCTGTGTCTCTATCTGTAATGCCAATCACTTTAATCAATCAGGAGTATACTCTGAATTATCTTATGCAGCCCTATTTATTTCCTTTCTGTGTTCAGTTCCTTTTAACTAAAAAAAAAAAAAAGTCTGTGCACATGGATTTGGATCAGAAAGATCCTGGGGATGGAAGCTATGCCCAGGAACAACTCTTGGCAAATCTAGAAAATGGTCCCTGTTGGCCTTCATCAAACACAACCTAATTCAACCTCCTACTCGCTCCCTCAGTCCTCCTTACCCACTCCCGTCCAACTCCCAAAGCCCTAACTGGGTTATAGTATTTTGATTATCCATGGTGTAAATACCATATAAGGGTTGATTTCAAGCTGCCATAAAGTCTTCACGAAGCAAGGAAGGGGAGGCAATTTCAACTCCTTCAACCTGATCTGGTGTGAGCTGGCTCCAGCACACCACTGGCCCTAATGATTGCTGTCTGTCCTGCCATCTGTGTCAAAACCCACTGTCCGAATAGGATTTTTCATTAGTCATTTATACTTTTCTGTGAATTTCTGCCTTTTAGGTCCCTGTTTCAGAGGATGTGTTTTCCACTCTGGAAGAAAGAACCGGACATTTTATGTCAATGAGCAGGTAGACATTTCATGGAAGATGAGAAGAATGACTTCTTCAAGCTCATATTCACATTGTGGGGAGAAAAGATCATGTGAGAAGACATCATGGGGGACAGGGCTGTGTCCCTAGCCTCTCCACTGTGTGATCTCAGGTAAGGTGTGCCTTTTCATTGGCCTCAGATTTCTCAGGAAGGAGTGAGCCAGCTGGCCTCTAAGGGTTCTCCCATTTCTGATATGTCACCTCTCCATGTGGCATCATCGGAGTCCAACTACGCTCAATCACAAAATCACAAAAACTATGAGCTGTGGCAAAGCAGATTAACAGGTCATCTCATCATGTTTGTTTAATCAATTGAATGCTTCTGATATGAAGCATTTGGTTAAAGAAGTAGGTAAGGGAATTAATGCGCTTATTTCTTAATAAAAGAACCCTCACAAACTTTATAATACTTTCAGTCTGTCACCAGCATTTGTTAGTATGCAAAGAATTTATCTATTCCTTGTAATCAAGTGGTATTTATCATACAGTTGTTACCTTATTAAGCTATAATAAATGTCTAGTTAAGTGCATATAGGCTGTTTCCATTGCAGTTTAATTACCAGCCTAGTTAATTAGGCAATACACTCCAACACCATTTTTATTCAAAGGGTTCCTTGGCTTTATTAGCAGGTTCAAAAGAAGGACCAGTAGACCCAATACCGTTGGTTAGGAGAAGTAGAGAAAACCATGAAGCGGCTTCCAATTATATAGTGCCTACTATGTGCCAGTATTTTGTAGAAACCACCTCTAAATTCTCATAATGACTCATTTAGGACTTCAAATATGGAAAATAACTGCTTAGAGTGCCTATGGACAGAGGACCTGTGATGCAGTCAAATGCTCTCCCACTGAGCTGTACCCCCATGGCCTGTGATATTTGCATTTTTCCAAACTGCAGGGACAAAAGGTGGATGCTCCATACCTAGTAGATATCCTGCCTTAGGATTGCAGTCAGAGCTCTCTCAGTGCTTCTTAGGAGTCCATTTCAGTGCCACATTTCTCTTGAGGACTAGTTTTAGGAATTACTGAGAAATCTCAGTCAATGCACGGGCATTTCTCATGCAACAGGTGAATAAACAAATTTTATTTACTTGTTTTGAAATTAGCTTAAGATTCTGAAGCATGGGCAAATGCTTCCTTTTAGGAAACTCTGGATTTTCAGTTGTTGTCAATCGCTGTACTTCAGAGAGAATGAAAGACTCCAGGGAGCAGATATTGATGGGGAATGGGAAAGAAGATGGTTGGAGATTGGGTGGGGACAGGAAAGAGGAGATGGAGAAACAAATTAGTAGACTTAGTACTTGTAATGTTCCTTAGGACTTGTAATTAGTTGTCCTTGTGGAGCCCAACAGCCTTGTTCTGATCAGAAAAATCACATGAGCCTAGGAAAATTTGTGGCAGGAGAGTTTTAGATTAGTTGAAGGTGTGGGGTTTGGAAAATCATTATGATGTATTTGAATCCTCACTTAATTGCTAAAAGCTGAAGGACTATTTTCTGATACATTGTGACTTGTTCTGAAATGAGGTTAGAAATAACTTTTTTTTTGGTCAGCAGTGTGGGGTTAATGAATCAAAGTAAGGTGTCGACATCTTATGCACTAGTTTTATGTCACTACAATAAGAGATCTGATATAATTAACTTATAAAGAGAAATGTTTAGTTTGCTGTTTTGGACATTCTAGTCCAAGATTGACTGGTCCTATTGCTTTGGGCTTGTGGCAAGGCAGCCTCATGTTAGGAATAGGTGACAGAGCCAAATTGTTCACCTTTTGGCCAGGAAAAAAAGAGAGAACAAGTCGGGATTCTACAATCCCTTTTGGGGGCATGGCCCCAATGACCTAAGGAATTCTCATAAAGTCCTACTTTATGAGATTCCACTATCTTCTGAAAGCACCCTGTGGTGGACCAAGCCTTTAATGCATGGGCTCTGGGGGACATTAAGATACAAATTATGGCATCCTACCTTCCAGCTCCACTCAGTATTCATAGGAGGGATATCAGCTTCATGTTCCCTGGATTGTCATTATAAGGCACATACTTGGCGGTATGCGGATGGTTGCAAGACTAAGCAAAGGGTGTCCAAAATTTTAAAACATTTAGAAAAGGACCCTAGATATAGATTAAATATTCTTAGATTTGTTAATTGAGCCATTTTAATTGAGGACTCATTTTAATCACTTCACACTATGATCCACTGGATAACATTTCTAAAATAAATATTTTATTTTCTTGCTTACTCATTGGAGACTTATTTCTGAACCATATTTATTAAGTTAATCACTAATTCAGTTTTTGGAGAGATGCTGTATGTCTATTTATGCATTAAAGAAAGAACCTGTATAATTCACCAGTCATCCTGTCATAAGTACCTAACACAATATCTGATACATAATAGACACTACAGAGTCTATATATAATAGTCAATATACATAATAGACACTATGGACATAGTAGAACATTTGTAGAATGAACTCATTTTTTCCCCTGGAGTAACATTTATATAAAGGTCATGGATTGGCCACTAAAGAGAGAAAGGATGAATATAGTTAGTATCTAAATTGATGCTAAACCGACCAAGATGAAGCATGTGAAGGGATTAGGTGATGCCAATATCAATTATCTACTAGATACACTTTTGGCCCTGGAAATGCATCAGTGAACTAATCAGACAAAAAATTATTGCTTTTATAGCATTTACATTCTAGGAGCAGAGAGATGACAACACACAATAAATATGTGGAGAGAGAGTAAGGGAAGTGTGATGATTAATTTTAGGTATCAACTTCAAAAAGGGGATACCAAAGACAGCTGTAAAGCACTGTTCCTGGATATGTCTGTTAGGGTGTTTACAGAAAGGATTGGCTTTTGAATCAATGGACTGAATAAGAAAGTTCTACCCAACAGCCGCAAGCACCATCCATTCAGGTGAGGACATGGATAGTCTAAAAAAGCAGAGAAAAGGTAAATTTGCTCTTTTTCTGGATCTAGGATAGCCTTCTTTCCCTGTCTTTGAACATCAGAACTCCAGGTTCTCTAGTCTTTGGACTCTAGGACGTGCTCCAGTAGCCCTTTAGTTGCTCTGTCCCTCCACCTTGAACTTTGAGTTATTCCTTTGGATTCCTTGATGTTCAGGGCTTCAGAACGGGACTGAGGTATGCTACCAAGTTACTTAGTACTCTGGCTTATAGACAACATATCATGGAACATCTCAGCCTCTCTAATCCCATGACTCAATCTTCACAAAGATACCTTCTTATCTATCTATGTATCTATCTATCTATCTATCTATCTATCTATCTATCTATCTATCATCTGTCTCTATAAACATCATCCATCCATCCATCCATCCTATTGCTCCTGTTATCTGAAGAACCCTGATGAATACAGAAAGGGACAGATACAGGGAAAGGTGAGAATGTGTGGGAGTAGATAGATATTAAGGAAAGACCTCCCTCATAAGAGTACTTGTGAACAAATATCTGAAGGAAGTGAGGGAATGTTTCAAGAAGATATCTGAGAACAATAAGAAAAAATTCTGATTGAAGAGCAAGTATAAAGATCCCAAAATAGAAACATACCTGCCACAATGAAGAAACAGTGAAGAAGTTAAGAAAAAATGGATTGGGATGAATAAGTAGAAAAGTAATAAAATGGGGTGCACAGAAGTATCAGAACTCAATATCATATAGGGCCTCATGGGTCATTATAAGGACATTAGATTTTATCTTGAGTGAGACAGGAAACTAATGAATTTTGAGTAAGTGAATGATTTTAGAGGATCACTGGGACTTCAGAAATGAGGACAGATTGGAGGGTGAAAAGAATTAGACAAGTCTGGAGATTGTAACTGTGGTGAGATGATAATAGTTCTGACAAAGATGGTACTGGATGAAGTGGAGATGGTGAAAGTAGTCATAGCCTGAATATAGTTTGAAGGTAAAATCAGCAGTAGTCTCTGATTATGTGGTATAAGAATGAAAGAGAAGAGATAAGGATGATCCCAAGATTTCTGATTTAAACAATATGAAGAATAAAATTTTCATTTAATAACATTGAAAAAATTGTGGAAGAAGCACATTTTGGAGGCTTTGGGGAATTATTAGGAGTTCAGTTATGTCTTCTTAATTTTAAAACATCTTTTTAGAATCAAAATGAAGATGTCAAGGAGACAATTGTGTGCACAGAATTGGAATTCAGTAAAGAGTTTTAGAATGCAGATGTAAATTAGGAATTGAGCCATGAGAATAGGTGAGATAACCAAGATAATGATTATAAACAGACAAGGGAGGTAACTCAAGGTGTGAACTCTGGGGCATAGGAGAATTGAGGAGAAACCAGAAAAAGAGACTGAGAAAGTTAATCAAGTGAGGCAGTAAGAAATCTACAAGAAAGCCATTAGAAGAAAGTACTCCAAAGTAGAGGGAGTATGTCTGGTTCTGCTGGTGGATCAACATCTTTAAGATAAGAATCGAGAATTGATCATATTTTTGTTGAGTTTAATAAAGTAGACATCACCAGTATCCTTAAGAGCATTTTTCTAAGGATGACTAAATTCTGAGTAAAATCTTAACTAGTGTATTCTCAAAATATGGGAAAGAAAAAAAGCACAGAAATGGAAGAAACATTTTTAAGAAGTATTATTGCAAAGGAGAGCAGAGAAATAATGTAAACGTATAGGTGGATGTGGAGTGAAGAACTTTTTTTTTTCTATGATGGGAAAAGTAATACTATGTCTGTGTCCTAATGAGAATGATCCAACAGAAATAAAAAAGGATGATTCAGAAGAGAGGGGGGAAATTAATGGACAAGAATTATGGAGTAGAAGAAATTAATGGGTCCAGTGGACTGGCACATATAGAAATAAAATATATCACAGCAAGTTCATGAAGAACAGAAGGATGGTAAACAAAAAAAAGTAACTTTGGTCTTATCCATTTCATGAAGTAGTAGAATATTTTACTAATGTAGGCTCTGATTAGTAAAAGACAAGTAATAAATCTGTAGCAACATTAACACACACACACAGACATAACTAAAACATCAGTGAAGGAAATAGAATTCTAAAACAATAAAAGAAAAAGAGAAAGATCAGATGGCACAAATGGAGAAAAAAAGCACAAAAGTGGAATTAAATCCAGATATAATGATTATATTTATTATAAATGAAATAATCCTAGTAAAATTACAAGATTTTCATATTGGATAGCTAAAGAACATAGCAATAAGCTGTGTGTAATAAGTGCACTAAATACAAAGCCACAGATAGGTTGAAAGTAGAAGAATGGAAGAATATGTAGCATAAAATATCAAGTAAAATCCAAACCAACCAAGCAAACAAAAACAATAAAAACAAAACTAAAAGTACTGTGGTTATTTTAATAGCAAACAAGTTGGAAACAGTTTTAAAGAAGATTTTATACACAAATAGACCTTCAAATGAAAAGTGTAATACCACTGATACAGAGAAACACTTCTCATTTATAAAGAGGTCATTTCATCAGGGGGACATACAACTCAAATGTGTATATCTCCAACAAAAATCTAAGAAATACATGAAAATGAACAGAACTGAATTGAGAAAAAGAAAAATGCATAGTCAGGAAAAGGCAAAGTTACAGAATAAATAAATTAAAAAACAGTGATATAATTTGGGTAATATTGTAAAATATTTGGTCTAATGTACATTATATAGAACCCTAAAGCAGACAATAGATTAGGCATTCTTTTCAATCACACATGAATTGAATGCAAGAATGACAAAGTTCTAAGAAACAAGTTTTAATAAATTTCCAAGAATTGAAATCAGGTAGCATATGTTCTCTGAAGGCCACACATTAAATTATAAGTCAATAATATAAAGATATCTAGATATATAAATATTTGGAAATTAAATAACAGATTTAAAAATTCATAGGCCCAAGAATAAATCTCAAATAATTAAAAAATATTTTGACTTAATGAAAATTCCATACATCAAAATAAGTGAGATATAGCTTAAATACCTTAAAGGATAATTAATCTAAATGTCTGTATTATACACAAAAAAACTATAAAACTAGAAAAATAAGAGAAAATTACAACTAAAGTCAGTAGAATAAAGAAAATTAAAATAAAATTGAATATTAACAAAGCACAAAATGAACAAATGATACAGAAAGTAGACAAAATTTCATGAAAAGATTTGTAAACTTTATATTGCTATAGCAAGACTTTTTAAGAAAGAAAATACGAATCACCAATATTAGGAATAAGGGGAATTAATACAGGTTCCACATATATTTAAAAAACTGAAGAGATATTTTGAATTGTCTCATGCCAATAATGTTTACATCTTAGATAAATTCATTGAAAACAATAACATCTTTTGATTTGCAATACTAAGGATCAAACCCAGAACCCTTGTGCTTGCTAGGGTCTATTTTGGACCATAGACTACATCCCTAGCCTGAAAACCATAGTTTTAAAAGCTGCTAAAACAGGAACTTAAAAGTCTGAACAATCTTATTTTATTTTGTAAAAAATAAAGTTTTTATTGGCAAATTTAAGATATTGTCTTAATAAATAATATAAAATAATATTTTAAATAATAAAAATATCTTAAATTTATAAGTAAAAACTTTCCACATCAAGTGAATGAAAAGATAAACCACAGACTAGGAGAAAATATTTGCAAAAGGCATATTTGATTGGGGATTATGATCCAAAATAGACAAAGAATTCTTAATACTCAACAGTAAAGGAAAAACCAGCTTGATTAAAAGGTATGTCACTAGATGAGTTGGAGGAAGTACCCAGAAGTGTACTCTGCCCTGGCAGGCTCTTGTGTTAAGAAAAGCATTTCAGGAAATATCAGAAGAGAAACAAAAAAATTAGCAAGTTCCATATATTTTATGTATAATTGCACAAAATAAACATTTCCATTCCAAAAGGGAGAACACAGGAAGAATGGATGGGACCAAAGTAAGGCAAAATCCACCTGGACAAATAAATCCTATAGCTGCATGTCCAGTATCTGTGGCACATGGCATCATAATGTTCTCTCCAAAGAACTTGTGTAGCTCTGCCCCTATGACCTTGCTAATTGCCCCCTGCATGGCCTCTATGTTAGCTTGTTTCTGCAGTTTTCCTCTGCAGATGTCCTACAGCTTGTCATGGGTATGGTCTCACCAATTCTTTATATATATATATATATATATATATATATATATATATATATATATATAGTTTTTTTATTTATTTTATTTAGTTATCGGCAGGCACAACATCTTTGTATGTGGTGCTGAGGATCGAACCCTGGCTGCACGCATGCCAGGTGAGCGCGCTACCGCTTGAGCCACATCCCCAGCCCTGGTCTCACCAATTCTTGAGATGCCCTAAAGCCTTTGTTCTTATTGTCTCTGGATAATGTGCTTAGCATCTCTTTGGCAGCTGTGATCTCTTTAGCAGCCACTACTTCCTTGGTGCCAGTTTGCTGACATGTTTCTAAACAAACTGTAAGGTTTTTAAATCTTTCTGCTCTGCTTTCTTCTCCTCATTGTCATAGCAAACTTGGCTGAAAGCCACAAGTAATATTCATGCCACTGCCCAAATGCTGCCCTGCCTTGAAATTTGCCTTGTGAGACTAATTAGTCCATCACCTTAAATTCAGCCTCACAGAAAGTCTCAGGACGTGGACAGAATATAGACAACTTTTTTTCCAGAATGTAACATGGATGACCACTACTAGTCCAACTTCCAGTAGAGTTCTCTTTCCCCTCTGAAACTTCATGAGCCAAGTATTTCCTTTGCAGTCCTATTGGCATTTTGATCTTCTGAGTTCTCACCAGAATCACTCATTAAACTCTGTTTACATATTCCAAGGTTTTTTCAGCCTTCATTTCCAAACTTTTTCAAACTCCTCCCACAAACCAGTTGCAAAAGCTTTTAAAGCACATAGTCAAGTTAGTCACAGTAATGACCCCACATTTGTGTAACAATTTTCATATTTATCACCTTTGTGTCAATGAGCAAAAACAACTTAGAGAAGAAAAAGTTTATTTTGGCTCCCAGTTTCAAAGGTTCAGTCCATGGTCATAATTATGTAGTGCATGGACTTCATACATCTGAGCCCAAGGTGAGACAGAACATCATGGCCGAAGGGTATAAGGTTGTGGCAAAAACAGTTGCTCAGTTCATGACAGCTGGGGGGGGGGGGAGAGAGAGAGAGAGAGAGAGAGAGAGAGAGAGAGAGAGAGAGGAGAAAGAGGTATATGCCATGGATAAAATATAAATCCCCCAAACATGGCCCCAGTGACAATGACCTACTTCCTCTAGTCATACCCTATTGCCTTATAGTTAGCACCCAATTAATTCATTCAAGTGGATTAATCCATCTAGTAGATTTTAGCTTTCATAATCTAATCAATTCCATTCTATGCATTCTTGCATTGTCTCACATGTGGACTTTTTAGGAGGATATCTCATATTCAAACCATAATATCCAGTCTGGAAAAATTCCAGGGAAGAACTTGGAACGGTCTGCTTTGGGTGCATGCCACACAGGAGCTGTGAGACCTTGAATAGGCTAAATGACAGTATAATTCTAATAATTGAATCTCCCTCATATGGTTATTGGGATGATCCATGAAGAGCATTTAAACACAACAACAAACATGGGCTGATGTGACCAAGTTGATGAAGAGCTATGATTAGCTGAGCCTAGTTAAAGATGCTCTGTGTATGGGAGGGGGCTAAGACCTTTTCCAAAGGGTGCTGGGCTTAGCCAAAAGATAGCCACCTGTGCTATCTCAGGGTTTCCCTCCTCTTTGGCTGCATATGCTCCCTTTTTTGTTCTTAAAGAATGTTCAGTGCTCCAACCACTTTTTCCTTTGATAGTTGTACTTTTAGCATTTTTAAAAAAATTTAAATGATGTGTCTTCTTAGACCTGGCACTATGCTGTCCTGAGCCTTATTTCTTTGAATGCATGATTTGGTGGATTCCAACTCCATACTTGTTCCTTTGAAGAATTAGCCAAATTTCTGGGTTGCACATTAGTAAGGCTTCCCTGGCCCTTATGTCTCTCCACCTAATCTTATAGCAGCTCCTAGGGCTTGACTGCTTAGTGTTCTGTTAAGCAGACACCTCTTTGAAGACATAGAAAGGGGTAGGAGGGCATATATTCTGTCAAGACACCCTGGGGAGACAAATATTTACTCAAGAAATCGGACAAATTAAAGCCTGTATATGTACCTCTACAGACATGTATTTCAGAGAGATAAAGGAAAGGAATATTTACGGATTTTTTTTTTTCCTGTTCTTCCTCATCATCTTATCTCACAAGGAGCCTACGGTGAGACTACATTCATGCTTATGTGCTGTTGGAGAAATGAAGGCTCAGAGGCAATCAGTAGCCCAAGGCTTCACATGCTTTTTCTGAGAAAGAGAAGAGGAAGAGGAGAACAAAGATGAGGAAGTATAGTAGTGACAGTGTGGTGATTTTGGACTTAATAGATTTTTCAATTATTTATGTATTGTTCTATGTGTGCTAACTATGTACTCAGCTCTGTGATAGATTATATGGAGTATTCAAAACTTTTTCTTGTTCAGGTAACTGAAAATCAACTGTGAAGACAGTCCAGAAAACAAAAAGAGAGGAGGGTAAGTTTCATATAATTGATAAAGCATTAATAGTGCATTAGGACACTAGGCAGAGGTCTCATGGGCTGAGTGACACCTAGGAAGGGTCTGGGGAGAGGAGAATGACTCTTATCCTATGGTGTCTCATCTGGTATCTGGACTCTGGATCACACAAAATATACAGACAGACATCTACTGTGTCAAACCATTTGGAGTCTGCAGAGGGAATCCTCTCCTGCTTTTGGATACAGACCCCTGCTTTAAAAATAAACTAGGTGCAAATCCTGTTTGGGACAATGAACTCCAAGATAGAGAGAGGAGATGGTATAGATGCTCAATTTTTCATTGATTTTCAAACTTCTGGTTTTTTTGGGGGGGAAAAAAAGGGCAACTTTCATGGACCAAAATCTATTATTTTGCTGAGAAAGCTGTTCTTGAGACTGAAAATGCTGACATTCCTGGGGAAAAGACGAAAAAGCCAAATTCATGCCTTGAAGCAGATTTGCAAAAAATATGCATTTGTGTCTGCCAAAGCAGATTTTTTTCTCCTCTTATCCCCAAATGTTTTTTTTTTCCATTTTCACCACAATGGACTATGTTTTAGGAGAGATGTAACTAATTCCTGATCCACTTAATAAAAGATGTGTTAAGAAGAAAGTGACTCACTTTTGGTGTGGGAAATGTCCTTCCAATTCTCTTAGTGTAACCATGTTCATGGGTAGAATATGACTCCTCAGTGGTCAGGAGATTGATCCTATTTACACTGCTAATTAGCTGTCAACTTGGGCAAGTGACTTTTCTCTCTGAGCCCCTTACCTCAGTTTCCCCACATGCAAAGTGACTCCCAGTGGTATTCAAACTAAGGTTTGAAGAACCTTCTTAGGTGTCCCCTGAAGGTCAGGGTCAACTTGCAGGGATTGAAACATATGGAACTATGACTTTCTTTGCTCCTATTTACTTCTTCAGGCAAAGCAGATATGCTTTTGTCTGTTTCGTAAAGTTATGCATTCTGATAAAATTGCTTTTATTTTTGATTGGTTCTTTTAGTTATACAAAAGAATAGGATTCATTTTGACATAATTATAAAAGCATGGGATATATTTTGTTCTAATTCAGTCTTTAGTACTTCCCCCTTGCTTTTCCTCCTCACTCCCCCATTATCCATTCCCTCTACTCTCCTGATCTTTCTGCTATTTACTTACATTTTTTTTCTTTTGAAATTAGTGTCTTGTGGATGTACGTGATTGTGAGATTTGCTGTGCTATATTTATATATGTACATAGGAAATTTAGGTCAGATTCATTCCACCACCTTTCCCTATCCCATCCCATCTTCCTTCCCTTCAATCCCCTTCTCTACTCCACTGCTTGCTCTTCTATTTTTTAGCCCCCCACCTTTATTTTAGAATAGCTTCTGGATATCAGAGAAAACATTTGACCTTTGACTTTTTGAGACTTGCTTATTTCACTTAGCACAATAGTCTCTAGTTCTATTCATTTACTGGCAGATGGCATAAAGTCATTCTTATTTATGGGTGAGTAATACTCCGTTGTGTATATATACCACATTTTCTTTATCCATTGGTCTGTTGAAGGCATCTTTGTTGGCTCCACAGCTTGGCTATTGTGCATTATGCTGCTATAAACATTGATGTGGCTACATCACTGTAGTATGTTGACTTTAATATTTTAGATATATCTGGAGAATTGGGATAGCTGGGTCATATGGTGGTTCCATTCCTAGTTTTTTGAGGAATCTCCACACTGCTTTCCAGAGTGGTTGCACTAACTTGTAGTATTAAAATTAGTAATGTAGGAGTGTACACACAATGCATGAGTATATCCACATCCTCACCAACATTTAATGTTACTTGTATTTTTTATTTCTTTGTACCAGGGATTGAATTCAAGGGTTCTTAGTTACTGAGCTACATCCCTGGTCCCTCTTTTTATTTTTTATTTGGGGGCAGGGTCTTGATAAGTTGCTCAAGAACTTACTGAGGCTGGCTTTGAATTTGCAATCCTTCTGCTGCAGCCTCCTGAACTGCTGGGATTACAGGCATGTACTACCATACCTGATTTATAATCTTGATAATTGCCGTTATGACCGAAGTGAGATTAAATCTCATTGTAGTTTTAATTTGCATTTCTTTAATTGCTAGAGATGGTGAACATTTTAAAATACAATTGTTGACCATTTTTATTTCTTCTTTTGAGGACTGGCCATTCAGTTCCTTTCTGATTTATTGATTTATTTGGTGTTCAGTTTTTTGTATATCCTGGCTACTAATGCCCTATCTGAGGAGTTAAAGAAAGATTGTGCTCATTGATGTCTTTCATTCTACTACCTCATGGCTTTAGGTCTTCAAACTTAGTGCACTTACCACATTTGGATCTACCACTGCTCTGAAACAGATGTTATTCTTTTCCCAACTGAATTCATCAATAGAGGTGGGGGATACCTGGTTGTGCATGAGAAAAGCAATGGGTCTTCAGGGTTCACAGCTGCCCTGAAAATCCTGATGGAAGAGAGATGATGTCATACTCACAAGAGATTTGATAACACTAGTTATATTCCTGCTATGGACAGCTTAACCATAGGTGCAGCCTAGATTTCAGGAAGTCCTAACTACCCCTCAAAGCAAATAACTCTGCCCACTTATGTCTAATAATTCCAATAGCTGAAGTTGGAATTATAGTTGTAATCTTAACCCCATGGATGTGTTGTTGACCCTGTGGATGATTCCCTAGACAATGAAGTGTGTGCGTGCGTGCATACACACACATACACCTGCGCGTGCGCGCATGCACGCGCACACACACACACACTTTTTCACTTATTGAATAACTGAGAAAAGCGTTCCTCAGGAAATAATAGTCCATTTATGGGACATCCTGCAAAAGTAAAAAAAAAAAATAGTATAATAGTATAACTCCCAGGTTCTCAGCAATTTCTACCTGCTCTTCTGGAAGAACACTGTTTATAGGAGTTGATTTTTAAAACTTACGTGGAAACTTCTACATTTTCTTTGTGAATCCCAGTGTTTTCCATTGTTGGCTCCTGACTTCAGTTTAGGATTTTTATTTATTTTTTAAATTTTATTTTTATGTTTTTATGCTATGATTTTTATTTTGTTTTTATGTTATTCATCCTGGCTATACCTCTCTGGAATCATCTCAGGAAGACACTGAGGAGATCACTTTGTGTGAATTCACACTGTTGGCTGCATTTTAGGCTGCAAGACTCCGAGGACTGTGTGTGGACAGGGAAGGCCCTCAGTGAGTAATCATCAAAGGAGAGAACAGACAGATGAATGAAAGGCTAGGTCAAGGAGAGCCCTCAACACTCTGCAGATGTGGTCAACACACATTCCATCATGAACCTACTTCCTGCATCCCTAAACTGTATGCCGGTCTACGATTCTCCATCTTATCTTCATATAATGAGCTATTTTGTTAAATCACTCAAAAAAAATTAACACATGTTTGAGTCTAAGAAGAAAATGAGAATTTTTTAACTCTTTCCCTTCCTTCCTTTCATCATTTCTTTTAACTCTCACTTGCTCTGTGCAATTGTTCTGTGATGTAAGAAATTCCAATTGCTTTCTTCACCTTAGAGTAGAATTTTAGTTTGAGCCTAAAGATCTATCTAATTTAAAGGGTTTATATATTAAAATTCCAATTAAATACACACATGTGCACAAGCCCACAGACTGATGGAATGATAGAGAAAATATGACTAGTACTTAATAATGATCATCATTGGATAGTGGTTCATAGATATTTATTATTTTTTTCTTTCTGCCTTTTTCTTTTCTCCCAATTGTTTTATTAAATGTATGAATTACCTGTGTTTTAAGAAGACATAGAGATTTTATAAAAGTGGATATGTGCTTTACCACCGCCCTTTCACTTACATTGGGATTTAATTCCCTTCTAACCTTATTATTCTACCTGTCAAGCTAGTTTATTACTATTTGTCAGAGGAAACAGAGTAAAATAGAAAGGACTGAAATTTCTCACTACTATCTCTTAACTTGTTATTATCTGCAAAAGACCATAGGTCTTATACTTCCCCTAGGTCTCAAAAAAATCACACTTGTTATTTTTGGTGGAAATTTTTAATATCTTGACTCTGTTTTGAGCTGCAGCCTTCCTGGTACTATTCATGTGGAGTCTTGTGGTTTATAGGCTATATGTATGTGTGTGTGTGTGTGTGTGTGTGTGTGTGTGTGTGTATATATATATATATATATATATATATATATATATAGTTATAAATGTTTAGTAAGCATAAATTTATAATCATATTTTATATATGTTTACATATACAATATGTGTTATATAGTGTAATATTATAAAACTGATTGGGATAACTAGTTTTATGGTTGTCTCTACCCCCAGGAAGTACCCATTTTAATTGGGATGTTGAAGTTTCATATAGAGAGCCAGAATGGGCCATCTGATAATATGCAAGTAAAGATGAGTCTGTGTAAAGCAAATTATAAATGTTTCCAAGGAATCTTGATGAAGGTCAAGGAAAGAAACATTAGACTTCAAGGCCAACATGAGCAAATTGTGGAGAGAGTTGCCTTTTCCTAATATCCAGTGAGATACAAGGCATGCCATTGGGGAATGTAGGAAATACACTGAAGGCCAAGTGCTGAATCAATGCTGAATGTACAACACAGCGGTTCCCACCACTGGGATCATTGTGGGAAGACATTCTGTCAAATAAAATTTCTTAGTCAAATATTACACACGGGCACGTGTGGAACTAGAATGCGAGATTTTTTTCCCCCTAGTATTGCCCACCCCCACCTCTATGCTTGCTTCCAATCCTCCCACTCCTCCTTCAAGTTCTGTGCCCTCCTGCCAGATGTTGTCACCTGCCTTTTCTTGGAAGGCCTGGGTAATGTTACACAGCTGAGCCCGGCAGGCTCCTGCCCCAGGCCAAACAAACAAACAGAAGAGAAATCTTTCAGGCCGGGCACCTGGGAAAAGTGATCTTGATGCTGTCCATGGCATGAGCTGAGGCAATTGATGACTTGGCATTCTGTCCCCGCGTCATCAATCATACAGAATCAATCTTCACTCCCTCAGGAGCTAGCCCCCGGCTCACATAATTCTCTCTCCCTGCCACCAACCTGAACAGTCTGATCCCAGTGGTGGGAACTGTTTTGTTCTGCGTTCAGCATTGATTCACTTGGCCTTCAGTAGTATTTTCTACATTCCCCAGAAATGTCACTTAATTTATCCTCTCTGAGTTGGCTACGTTGCCTGGGCCTCACTGCATCAAATGGAGCAGGCAAGCACAGAAAAGTGTCTAGCTTCTCACCCCAAAGGCATGTGCCTTGAGGTCCCGAGACCTGAAAATCAGGGTGCACTGTGCAGTGGCTCTGCCTCTCAGCAATGAGTCTGAGGCAGGGGCTAGAGCAGAGGCCCAGGACAGGGACTTTCAAGTCAGATGGCTGTGTGTATTTCCAGGACTGTTACTTCCTAGCTTTGTGACTTCGAGGATGGTCCTTAAACACCTTGTGCCTCAGTGTCCTCATCTGTTAAATAGCGATAATAAAAACACCTACTTCCTAAAGCTTCCTGGATTAAATTAGGCAAAGGACAAAGTACTTCTCACAGTAGTGCAGAGGCGTACATGCTCAGCTCAGTAGGTGTAAGTTATTCTCTTATTAGGATACATTTAGGATTTGTAGGGTTGACCATATACTCAATGAGGTTGGTGGCCATGAGAGAAAAGGCTTTAGAATGGTGGCTTTTCGAGAAAGAACTATTCTTCTAGTTCTAAAACCACCACATTCACTCACTTTCATATCTCAAAATATGGGACTTCTCTTCCCGTGCAAAAGGGAGAGGGGGTCTTACAAAAACAAGCTGCACAGAATGTGGCACGTAGTAGGTGGTACAGGAGGTTGAGGGAGCTAAAGTGAAACTTTGTGAACTCTGCAAATTTTCCCAAGGCATTCCTCCAATCATGGAGGAATGTGCATGGATGAAGGGGGAGTGAGCATTTTTTCTACACAAAGACCTGCTCTTAATCCTCCTTGTAAAGGGAGACTTTCTGAGAGGTCGCATGGGCTTTCCAGGACATGCACATGTGCAATGAGTTTTGAGTGGGCCAGGCTGCAGCCCCCTGGGAAGTGGCACTGCCCTGGAAGGGACAGCAGAGTGTGATGGAGGCAGCTGTGGGAGTTCAGAGGACTTCTTTCCCAGTCTAGATCTTAGGTTGTCTCTGCATCTGTCTGTCCCTCTTGCTTAGCTACTGGAATTGTCTTTTCCAAGAGATTTTGAGGCTGCTTTATTTGTTAGGAGACAAGGAGGCACTAATAAATTCCTCTGTGTGAGGTATTTAATTACATAATAATGTGTACACTAATCAGGGTAAATGTGTTTGTGAAAACACCTTGATATGGGAACAGTTAATCACCCAAGGCATTGCTTCTTAACACACCTTGGAAGTTAACTTAATTAAATTAATTAGAACAATGAAAAAATTGAACTGTTTATTGGTCCACAATGGCCTGAAGAAATGCTCCCCTCAAATGCAGGAACATCTTCCATACTGCGAACGATTTTTCCCCAAACTCTCAGCCCTTATGGTTATGGCTACACCCCAGGAGCTTGCAGCCGGCAAAGCCTCCCCCTGTGCCTTACCTTGGAGTCATTTCCTGTTGGAGACATAAGGCAATCAGTCTACGTGCCTGAACGCACGCACACGCACACATGCGTGCACCCAACCCACCAACACACCCTTTTTGTGCACTTCACCAGAAACACAGAGAAATCCAGTAAGCTTTTACCCAGGATTCCATGGGTGTACAGTTTTCAGGCTGCCATTGTGAGGGCCAGACTGTGCATTGTAAAGGGAAGAAGGGAGGCGTGCTTCCCGAAGGATGGTTAAAATCACTGTCATCACCGGTATCCTTAGGGTTGTCTGTTAATGATGGGGTTGATAATCTGAATTTGCATAGTGTTTTAAAAAGGGTACTACTTCTTAATCCTTGCTTCCGGTCTTCTTGGTCTTTGTCCAGGTAACCCAAAAGGAAAGGGACCTGCCTATGGGAGGTCTATGGCTGTGGCATCCAACCCCAACAGGAATAAATGGATGAGCTGTTCTGACAACTGAGCAGACCTTGAATAATGTGCACCCGAGGTCAACCACTGGAGAGTGAGCTTGCGCAGGGTGGAAAGGGAGGGTACCTGGGAGAGGGAGTCTTATCTGGGGAGAGGAATGCTCAGACCTTAAAGGTCAAGATGGATGCTGGATCCAGAGATTTGCTGCTGTCCTTGTGGAAGGGGAGACGTTAATGAAGAATCAGAGTTGCCAGGTGTGAGCTCACAGAACACAGTCTCAACTGCTCTGACCTTCTACCCTGCCAGGACCTCATGAAGCCAGACAGTGGAGAACCTGGGTGATTCCATCCACAGAAGTCACCTGGGATCCAGTGGAGCTGGAACAAATGGAGCATGTCCAACGGAGGCCACCTGAGAGTAACAGAAAAAATATTCTGTAACAGGGAATAAATAAAAAAAATTACCATGAAATTTATTTGGATGATTCCTTTCTGCTGGGACCATAAAGCTTCAGTTCTCTATTATTTAAAATCTCCATATATTACAACAGAGACTCTTGCTTAAGTTACTGCCAAGCCATAAGTTGGGTTTGTAAAATATCTCACCAAATAATCCTCCATTTGTTTGTGTTTGTGGGTGAGCCCTGGGGAGTAGGTAGGGATTTTCTGTGAACTCAGTAAGAAGGCTAGAAAAGGTCTACGCTCAGCCTAAAAAAAGACAAAAACAGAAGAAATTCACCATAGGACAGCGCTGAGCAGCCAGGCTCTGTAGAGATTAGCCTTAGGCTTTCTTTGTGTGACCAGGTTTCCAAGTTCCTGGACCTAAATTAGATGGGCGACGGCCAGGCAGACCTCCACATACCAAGTAGTCCAAACATACCTTCTATCACTCATCAACAAATAAATCAAATAGCCTATGCTAAGTTTATAATATCAGGGAGGTACATTATCAGACATGATGCAGATTAGAGTCTAGTGAGGAATTTAGATCAGGCCAATAACCTAGCACAAAGAATTATGTGATGCACACTACCTGGAAGATCCAGCTCCATTTCTTCCATTTTAATCTTTATGTCCCAGAAGAAGTCTTAACTACTCCTGGGAGCTTGCTTCTATTGCTACAAGACACACAATCTCCGTGTTTTTGTGAAAAAGATGCTGAGTACAACCCCCCCCCCCACACACAAACCATGATGATTTTTTCATGGGGAGATGTGTTTCTCCCAAACCTACTTTGAGTGGATGCCGTATCATTTTTATAAGTAGTTTCATGTTGCCTATCTGTGTTCTGGATGAGGGTACTTTCCAACCAGGGCCTGGGGACAGACACTGAGGGCTGCTATATTTTCTCTCAGCGATCTGCCCCAGTATCCAGAGAGGTCAATACAGAGGAGTCAGATCTTCTAACGGTGTGAGAAGTTCTGTCTAAACTCAGCCCACTTGCAAGGAGTCCACTTTTTATGCTGAGTTTCCCAGCTATTTATTTACCTCTAAGTTAATATTTTTCTCAGAGATGACCATGGAGGAAAGATGCCAGTGTATTGGAAATGGTTCTCTGTGCCTCGTCAGCTCAATCCCCCCATAATTACAGCCCCATCAGATGGGGAAGGACAAACGTGTTCCTGGAACAGGATTCTTTAGCACTCCTCCTTCATTACCTGGCTCTCCCTCTCTTCAGCTCTTGCTTTAGTTACTTCCTGCGTTCCCCACGTACCTTTGGACCTGAAGACCTCAGCCCTAACCTGTGGTCCTAGTGGAAGCCTAAGGGTGCTCTGGATTTTCTGTATTATCCATATATCTTCATTCCTGAATATTCTTAGTTCTCTAATGTATTATGCCCCTCAAGGAGACCAAAAGACAGAGAGAGAGAGAGAGAGAGAGAGAGAGAGAGAGAGAGAGAGAGAGAGAAATTGTGTTTTTTCCACACAGTATGATACCTTTCTCCTGGAAGTTCACACATAAAGCAGGGAACAACACTTGGTGCAAGGAGATAACACATGCCTAGAGGGAACTGCAGGCCAGTGCAGGAAGAGGCTGACTCTGGGGACCCTGTTTTATCTGGAGGTCACATGCCTTCCAGGATTACAGAAGCTGCTGAGGATTTCCAGGTATCTGTGCGACTCCATGTACCGACTGGGCCAAAGCTGACTTCTGGTAGGAGGTCTCATCTCTTTAGCTCACTTTGGTCCGTGACTGTTCGGTTCAGTCTTGCCATTTGATTCTGTTTAATACATTACAACCTCTTTAATTCAAATGTATGTTGAGATCTGAGTGCACCTTAAGAATTTTCATGAATGAATGGTAGAGCACTTTCCTAACATGCATGAGATCCTGTACCCAGCACTGCAAAAAAAAAAAAAGTGTTTCATTTTATTTTGCTCAAGTGGGCTGATTGTCCCAATAAATAAGGCCAAAGGAAGCCTTTTTACAGTCTGGTTCTTCTCTGTTATTATGGGCAGAGTTTGAATACTAGGTTCCTGCTTTGCCTTCTGAGCTAGGGAAGTGGCTGAACAAACACACAGGATCAGGATTCCTTCTCCCTGCTTTTCTACTTCAAGCCTGCCTGAATCTATGCTGGTCCCAAACAGAAGTCATTCATCCATCCGTGGTATCCATTAATTGACTTCCCATTGATTCATGGATTAGTCAGATCACTTTTACTAGTGTCAGTTACTATGCTAAATTCTGGGATTACAATGATGAATTTGTGAGAAAGATTCCCCCTGCCCCCATGGAATAGGACAAATTCTTTTTAATCCTGTCCTTCTTCACTTGCCAAAAGGGTTTTCTTATCATCCCCAACCTGTTCAGTTCCTCTAGCTGCCCTACTTTTCACTCCCTTATTCGTACTTGAAGTTGCATACCATGTTCAGGACTATAGAATTTTCCCCTGAGTGCAAGAGCGGGTGATAATTCTCCCTCTTCCTAACTAAAAATGCAGAGTTTTTCTATCTTCAAACATTAGTTGATTGACAGCCAGATGCAGCATCTTTTCTCTGAGTTGGCTCTTCCTAACATTTTCCCCTATGTGAGCCTCCATGTTTTCCAAATTGCATTATGGAAAGTCCCATAAGGTAATGAGGCTCTCCCTGAGGTTCACTTTTCTCTTTACTGGATATTTTTGACATCAAGTACCATGACGAAGGAAGTTTGAGGATAAATAAGACATAGAGTTTGGCTCCAAGCAAATTATGACACAGGTGGGGGAAATAACACATATAATCTAACTAGACAAAACAGGACAAAAATGGAAAAGTAGAAACTCTTTCCTATTGTAGGATAAGTGTCAGGATCTTCAAGACTTTAGATGCAGGACTTTATCAGACATTAAAGGATGCTTAGCATAGAGGGGAAAACACCTCTGTATTCCCATCCCACATACACATAAGGCCTGCCTGCTCCCGCCAGTACTTCCTAGCTCATTCTACTCCATCAAGAAAGAAGAAGTAGCCCAATCATGAACCAATCAATTGGGTTTCATTTCCTGGTGAAATTTCAAAGGCTTAGCTTCTTCTGCTGCTCTTGACATCTTCTTCAACAGGAGGCTAGATAGACCTGTTGGGCAAACTGGCACTGGCAACATTGTGGCTTGCCTTTTATACCTCACTGGTGAACATAGCCAGGGAGATCCCTTGTATCCCTGATCACCCTGCAAATCTGACCCTCATGCTTCCTCTCTTTCCTCAAGAGAATTTTCCTTTGTTTTCATGCAGAGAACGATAACATTACCATCATATTATACGGGCATTGCTTGCTGGGGCGGTGACCAACAGTCCTATGTACTTTTCCAGACCAGAGTTATCTGCTTTATTGTAGCTTCCTGGGGACTTTGCATGAGGGTGTGCACCTTTTACATGCTGCCTAGTTTTGTAGGCATCTATGAATGTCCGACTCTCTCTTTAACCTACAATGTTGATATGAATAATGCTGTAAATTGTATTTTGTTTGTTTATCTTTTTGCACTAATATATAATGGTAGAGTAGAAATTTTTTTCTTTATTTTTGTTTTTGAACAAAGGAACAGATCATTCAAGTATGGATGGTCTTTGGTCTTGTTTCCCAGCATACCTCTGGATGTCCTCATACGTACATGCTCTTTGGAACCTCAGCAAATGGAGACATGTTTATATCAGTTTGCCTTACTACCAGCTACCTAGACTTGTTCCAGCCAGGTCATGGCTACTCTTTCCTCCTGCACTCTATATAGGGTTGGTCTCTAAGTCCTGTCGACACTCCCAGCCTTTCCCTTTTCTGCTGGGGCTCTCCTCTGCTGTCTGCATGTTGGCAGAAGCCCTCAGTCAAGCTCTTTGCATCAAAGCCCCAGTGCAAGCAGACGCGTCCTGCCCAGGACCTGCAGGTTATGTACTCCTAATACAAGACACCCAAATTTGTGCTTTTAGACTAATTTTCTGTAGCATTCACATATTCTAGTTTTTCCAGAATATGAGTTCACTGTTCCTATCCAAGTTCACCTCTCAACTTTCTCCTGTATCAATGGCCAATTCTGATCAACCCCACCATGAACATTCTGTTAAAATTAAAGTACCACCTGCTCTGAAAAGTCTTCAAAAGTTTCCAAACAAACATGATTCTCTTAAAGACTTGATGTCTTTCCCTATAATCATTGTGAAGCTGTTGCAACTAATCAGAGGACATAAAACCCTTCAGTGGATAATGATTAAAACTTGAGGTGAGAAATCAACAAACGAAAGGATGGTATTATGTGTGAAGTTTGATTATAAGGCAATGTCTATGCCATAGAACAATGATAGAGGAGTTCAGCTAACAGGTGCATTTTACCACTGTTAGGACTGAATGTTTGCGTACCCTCTAAATTCATATATTGAATTCCTAATTCCCAGAGTGATCTAATTATTTAAGAGATAATTAGATCATGAGGTGAAGCCTTCATGAATAGGATTAGTGCTGTTATGGTTTGGATATGAGGTGTCTCCCAAAAGCCCTTGTGTTAATACAGGAGGTGAAATGATTAGATTATGAGAACTATAACCTAATCAGTGGATTAATCTGTTTGATGGATTAATAATTTGGTTGGAATATAAGGTGGTAACTCCTGACAGGTAGGGAGTGGCTAGAAGAAGTAGGTCATTGTGGGTATGCCCTTGGTGGATTATATTATGTCTCTTGCTCCTCCTTCTCTCTTTATGCTTCCTATCTAGCTGGAGCTAAATAGCTTTCCTCCACCATGCTCTTCTGCCATGATGCTCCACCTCACCTTGGGCCCAGAGATATAGAGATGACCGACCATGGACTGAGTCTCTGAAACTTTGAACTCAAAACAAATTTCCCCCCCTCTAAGTTGTTCTTGTTGGTATTTTGATGACATTTGATGAAAAGCTGAGTAGCATGAGTGACCTTTCAAAATGAAGAGTCCTTTCTTTCTTTCTACCATGTGAGGATACAAGATATCTGAGTAGTATGCAACCTGGAACAGAGATCTAACCAGAACCCAAACATGCTGAAAACCTGATCTTGGACTTCCAGCTTCCAGAATTGTGAGAAATACACTTCTATTGTTTGTAAGCCTCACAAGCTATGGCATTTTCTTACAGCAGCTTGAATTGACAAAGATAGACATCAACCTAGATTCTTTTTTCTTTTTGCTTTTGTCCTATAAAGTGGAGTATGACATGATATGTAATTGACATAAGGCAAAGCAAAAAACAAACAAACAAAAAAACCCCCCAAAACCAAAAACCAAAAAAATCCCAGAAAGATACACATTATGTTGGTCCTTGTGCCCAGTTCTAGAAACACAGACCTAATGGCCAAGATGGCAAAAGAACTAAAGGCATGAAGAGTTGAATGTGGCTTTTTGGCTCTCCTAGGCTTTCCGAATCCACCGCCCCTTTTTAAACTTAGAATCACTTATAGACAGTAGATCTTAGCGGCTTCACTGTGATTAGCAGTCATGGTTCATTACTACCAGTTTTGTATAGCTTGGACTTTGGGTTATTCTTATCCTTTTAGATATTTCCACCCTGGGAAAGTTGAAAGATTGGGAGCTATTTAACATGAAATAGGTAAGAAGAGGGAAACCAGAGAAGTAATATTAAATACTTGCTGACATCTTACATAGGAGAGAAGAAACTGGGTCTTTAAAAAATATTCTTTAAAAAATATTTTCTCTTCCAGATGAAAAAGCCCAGTGAACTTGGGGGAAGATCTAAGTGGCCATGGAAGAACTTATTTGGGTCCTAACCATCTGAAAGCAGCTTGGGCTGTTACTGAAAGACCATGCTCCTTGTCGCAGGTTGTTGCAGTTGAGTTTGAAGATGCCTTGAAGGGGCAGTGGAAGGTTCTATAGGGAAGATTGGAATTCTAGAGTCTTAAGTCCTTCCTACCCCAATGAATTTGCCATTCTGTCCATTGTTAGTGTGCTTTTTACTTCCTGTATAGTTCTTCCCAGTGTTGAAATGAACCTAGATTAGCAGTTAAAATTATTATTGTCTCATAATAGATGTTTGATGATATTTCAGCTGGACAAATAAACATCACTCTGTGAAACATAAAATAAAATTTCAAAGTAAATATTCTCCCAATAAAATTGTGTAACTATTTTAGAAGAAAGAATAAATAAAGAATTTATCCACTCTGATTGGAAGAGCTGAAACATACTTATTCTATGGATGCTATTTATCAAAGTATTTGTATGCACTGAGGCACTGCTATGTGCCAGCAGAGTGACACTGAGTCCTAATCATGATATTGTGCTTTACATGGTGGCTTTACAAGGTGGAGTTTACTTTTCAGCTGGGAATGGTGAACTGGGCCTCAAGGCCCCACAATTATACATATTTTATAAAGAAATAGCAACCCCACTGGAGACATTAGAGTGGGAAAGGGTGATGTCATCAGCAAGGCCCTTGGGTTGCAGGCCTTCATCGGGATTTCAGTTGAGAGTTTACTGGGGTGTACCCAAATCTGGATTCATAGAACCTGATCTTGTGACTCTTGGCTTCCCTCCTATGTGAATAGAACAAATGTCTATGTGTACAGAACAACTATACACATAGAACAACTGTCTGAAAGAAATAGAGGTCTGTCATCCAAAGTGGTTGTGTCAACATTGACATGTATGATCTGGCAGGATGGGGGAGTGTAAGAGGCATAGTGGATGCAGGGACTCTGCCTTGTTTCCTCTGGACAAATGAGAAAGTGCATCTCTATCTCAGCCAGAGCCTAAGACCATATTTATATCTCTTCAGAATGTGCTGAAAATTAAGAAAATTGCTTTCTGGTTGGTCTTGATGCATCCGGGTTGGTCCTTGGCAAAATCCATCATGCACACTCACCTCTTCCTCCTCTTCCAGCCCTCCTCTGCCCATTAAATACTTAGACCTCCTGGGGATGTCTCTGATTGCCCTGGTGGCACCTGGTCTCTCCTCTGATGCCCCCAGAGCACTGTCACATGTTGCTTGCATCTTTCTTATGGCTCTCACACCAATCCCTCCCTGTGGGGGCCAGTTCTCCTCTGAGAGCTTTCTAGCCTGATGATTGATGAGCATTACCTCATCCTTGGGCCATTGGCTAAGTAAGGAGAAGGTGTTACGTCTCCCTTGGTATTTGCCTCCAAAGTTCTCTGAGGAACTAAGGAGACTTGAAAACCTTTTGGAATAAAGTTCTGATGCTAGAATGTTCAGGAGGGATTTTTAAATGAGGGTCTCAACTTCAATATGCAGCTTTTAAAGAATTCCCTCCCTTTGTTCCCAAACCAAAAAGTCTGGTAGACTACTTGGCCTTGGCCCTTTCCATATCCCTCTGACCTAGAAATCTCTCTGTAGCACCCCGTTCCCTCATGATTCTGCTTCATTCTAGATTTTCCAACTCCTCCTCTCCCCATTAACCAGTCATCTGAGAAGTGCTTTCAGTTTCAATGACTCTCCTTTCCTTCCCAATGTGCATGGTGTCCCTCTCTTTCACCTGCCATTGCTGCCTCACTCTTTTCCCCAGGTCTGACCTCTCCTCCCTCCAGTGTACCACACAGATTGACACTGCCTTCCTCTTCCGCGAGCCACATGCATGTGCCCTTCTCTGACTGACCATTCACCCCCACCAGGCGCCTACCTGATACTGAATGAGCCCCAAGTTCTGTGAGTTATGTCCAGGCTAAGGCTTCCCTAGTCTCATTCCATGATTCCAAATTTATTTCTCATGTTTCTGCTTCACACACAGAGGATCATACATATTAAACACATTTACATGCACACATAAACACACAGACCTCACACTCACCATACATACGCGCCCAGATGCACATACACTCTGATGCAATTAAATCCACTCCCTTTGTTGCTCTTTGAGTCACACACTTTATAAATCTCTGTCTTTTCAGATTTTTCTCAGCCCCCATTGTTTTCTCCTGAAATATCTCTTCTTGGTTGACCAGGGAAATTCCATTTACATGATGTCTACTTCCATTCTCTTCCAGTATGATGATTCCTCACTTCCTAACTCCAAAGCGGGGTTGGAGGAAGGAAAGTTACTATTTATTGGATATTTTCTTGAAACATATTTGTAATTCTTTTTATAGATTTTACAATTTATCTTCACAATAATACAAGGAGGTACTACTGTCCTCATTTTGCAAATGAGGAAAGGTAATCCATGTAATTGGGTTAACTTCCTCTCTCTTGTAAGTGATAGGGATAGTTGGAATCTTTTTTTTTTTTAATCTCTTTTTTTAGACCCAAACCCCTGCTCTTTCTCCTTTTCCATGAGTTCTTGCTAAAGCCCCCCCCCCAAAAAAAAATACATGCCATGTTTTTTTTCATTTCTTATGAAATATGCACTTTCCCCTTGTCCAACCTCTTCTGACTTTCCCAGCATGCAGGTTTGGGGACTTAGACTCTCCCAATGTGAACGGTCATGGATTTGCCCAGAGTATAAGTTAGAAAACTTTGCTCCTGGGAAACAACTGAAATTCACACACATTTCAGTTTGGTTCCAAATTTTGAAAATGGATTTAAAATATAGCTCTTTCCAGCCTGCACTTAGGATTGCTCGGAGGAGCACCTTAAATTTCCTGAGATGATGAACATAGATCCTTTTATAAACTACAAAGCACCACACATACTCAGTTCAACAAACATTTATTAGACTCCTATGATTGCTGGGGTTGTGAAAAGCAGACATGATCCCTGCTGTCAAAGAGATTGCTTTCCAGGCAGAGTCAGATATGCAAAAAGAAAATAATCTCAGTGTAATTTGAAGTCTCTGAATGTTGCAGTTTGCCCACACTACAGAGATGGGGAAATGGGTGGGCAAGTGATTCTATTATGGGGGTCAGGAAAAGCATGTTTGATGCTAGCAGATGGAATGGATTGAAGAAGAAATGTTGAAAGATGAGAGAGGGATTCTAGACTATGAAATCAGCTGAAGCAAACATAAGGATGATTCTTATTTGTTAAAAGAATATGTGAATTGTGTCTGGAAAGTCTCTACTCTGTATGCCAAACCCTAATGTGACCCTCCTGATTGCTTCTGATGATTTTTGAGGTCCAGCATAGAACAGTTTTCTCCTAAAACTCTCCCTTGACTCTGTTTACTCACACCTATTCCACCAGGATTTACATAAAACTTTTAGTGCACACTAATATAAGGTTTTCCTTTTTCTTTAAAAAAATAACTATTACAAACAAGTATTGTTTATCAAATTCTATTTTAAGAGTCTTGCCATATGGATACTACCATTCCCACTTTGGAAACCAAAACAATGGAGGTTCAGAATGGTTAATTCACCATATTGAAGTGAAACAGCTGAGGCGCGTTACATCAGGGATTTGAACCCAAGACCCATACGTACAAACAGGAATGCACTGCACTGTCTGCTTGTGGGCTGGAGTATGAGACTAAGCAGGAGCTCCAGTGTCCAGAGGGGGCTGGGGCAGTGGCTTAGTCTTTGGATAATGATCCTGTAGTCAGTGGAAAGGCCAGACTGTTTCCAGAGTGTGAGAGCTATTTCTTTCTTTTCAAGGTAATGGGTTATTTTTCCAGAGGGGGTTTTGTACTCCATCAACCTTTTGAGTGCTTCCAGCAAGTCTGCTCACCCACTACCCTCATTCCCTGCCCTCCAATCACAGTGCAGTTTTCAAAACTTAGAAAACTGTGAAGGTTGACTTTGGACTTTGTATAAGTCAAAGGCATGGATTGATGTCTGATTCCTCTTAGATCCTTGCTGGGACTAGCATATAGTATTGTCATATACTGGAGAACCAATTAAAATTTGATGGATGGATAGATGAGTCTTTTAGTCAGCTTTTCTGCTGCGGTGATCAAAAGACCTGACAAGAACAATTAGAGGAAGAAAAGTTTATTTGGGGGTCACAGTTTCAGAGGTTTCAGTCCATAGATGGCTGACTCCACTTTTCTGAGCCTGAGGTGAGGTGGAATATCATGGCAGAAGTGCGTGGCAGAGGAAAGCAGCTGGGGGCATGGTACCAGGAAGCAGAAAGACTAAGCTCAGCTCATAAAATACATATCCCAAAAGCACATCCCCAGTGACCCACCTCCTCCAGACATACCCCACCTACCTAAAGTCACCACCCAGTTAATCCCTATCAGGGGATCAATGCACTGATTGGGTTAAGGCTCTCAGAACCCAATCATTTCAGTTCTAAACCTTCTTGTGTTGTCTCACAGATGAGCTTTTGGGATCCACCTCGCATCCAAACCATAAAGATGAGCAACTGAATGAACTGTAGAGCAAGTGACTTGTGAATGCATCTTACTGGGTCTGTAGCAACCTGCACTGTCCCTTAGCGTGGATCCAACATGACTTTCAACTCCAAGGTCAAAATTCACCACCTCCAGGAAGCCTTCGCTTTTTAGCCTTGGACTCTCCCCTCTAGTCTCATCACTTATCATTATTTCTCTGGAGTCTATCCCTCATCCCCCAACCTCTTTCTGCTCGCTTTAAACACTCTGCTCCAGTCTAAATGAACATCCCCAATGATCCTGGGATGTTCCTTCTGGGTCTGTAACAGCCAGCTCACTCTCTCTCTCTTTGTCCCTGTCTGTCTTCCTCCCTTTTCACTGGAGAAGTCCTTCAGGTCTCAGTGAGCATTTCATAATCCCATTGCCCCATATAGGAGTTAAATGTTCCTTACCCGAACTTCCAGGACCCAATAACTTCCCTGCTCCTAATTGCCTATTTTCCCCTTCATTTTCCCCATTAAACTGACAGCACTTCAGAGGAGGGAACTTAATATATCCCTGATGAGGGTATCAGTAAGAAGGACAATTCCTGGGCCCACCCTCAGTCTCAGGATCTACCTACTGAAGTAATAAATGAATAAATAAGTGGATGAATAACAGACTGTGCCTGTGTGAGCATGAGTGGCTAACACCTTGTCACAGAAATGCTGCTCTCAAGACATGAAAGTGACTGAGTAAGATGTGCAAGATGCTTATGAGGCTTCTATGTAATTTTAATGGGCCTTTTATGTATCCTACTTCATTAATAAAAGGAAGAATGGAGTGCTCTAGCATCTTTTATCTCCCATCTGTATTCAAGTGCAACAGAATTTCTCCTAGTAAAATTTCAGTGTAAATTAATGATTTTCATTTTCTCAGAAAACCCATTTTTTCCATTAATGAATAGACTGCTGACCCAATGCATACATGTGATTTCCTGCTTAATATGGACACTGGCTGATTGATAGGGCACAGTGTAAAATGGCCCTTTGTCTTGTTATAAATCTGTGGGGTCTTGGGAACAGTCGGTTTATTGCCTCCACAGAGGTAGGGAGGGCCAGGGTGCAGAGACTCTTGCTTGGGGGTCACCCCTCGCATCTCCCATTTTGTTCTTTCTGCCTGGCTTTGGCATTCTCACTCTGCCAATGGTGTCTGTGGGTTCATTTTGATCTGTCTTTTCTGCTATCTTTCAGCCTTGGATAACTCAGTCTTGACACTGGCCTTGGGGACTTTACTGTGTACTTTCCAGAATGCCTAAATATCCTTGGTAAACTGTGATGAGCCGAATGTGTGCCTCTAAACATTTAGCTCATCCCAGTTTACCAAGAATATTTATAAAATTGAAATCCTAAACCTAATCCTACCCCTAATGTGATGCTGTTGAAGGTGAGATACTTGTTAGGTAATTAGGTTATGGGGGTGAAGAACAGGATTTGTACATTTGTAGAAGTAAACCAAGAGTTCTTTTGCTCTTTGATATGTGTGGGTACAGAAAGAAGTCAGCATCTGTAACCTGAAAGAGGGCCCTCACCAGAATTCAACCATCCTGGTACGCTGATCTCACACTTCCAGTCTCCAGCACTGTAAAGATTTTTTTTTCTCTTGATTTTAAGCCATCTGCTCTATGGTACATTGTTATAGTAGCCCAAGTTGACTAAGACAGTGGCTATTAAATTTAATGAATATGCTTTTGGAAGACACAGAGAAAAGGGAGAAGTGGATTGAAGACAGGGCACAGATACCTGTGGGAGAAGTGCAGAAAAGGATTGCCAAACAAGGTCTGGGTTCTCCGGAGACCCGATCAGGAAGGACTGTTCTTATATAGAGGATGAGAATTTGTGAATGGCTCATCGGGAGATACAGTAGAACCTAGGGTCCTTGGAAATGGTCTTTGGCTGGTATTGGAACCTTAGCAGGGTTTGTAGCACAGGCTAGGGACATTGCCAAATGTCATGAAGGGTCCTGGCCCCCTTCAACCTTGTGCTCAGAGTTGTGTTCAATGAGCTGTTGCCAAGGCAGAGGGGGTGGTCATCTGTGGCCAAGGGAGTTTCACAAACTAAATCATCCCGTGATGGGTAATTCCACTGTTTTTAGATTTAGCAGTTAACAAATGCTGGCTCTGGGCCAGTTTTATACATGTTCAAGGGGGAATAAGTAATACTAATTATAGGGTCATTTTACACAAGTGTGGGCAGAATACAGGGAAACAACACAAGGTAGTACAATATTCCAGGGTAGAGTAACAGGACGTTGCCATCTTTAACTTGAAGAAGCACAGGTAGAGGGCAAGTACTGGTCCCTGAAAGGAGACGGCTGCGTGGAGGGACATTCAGATAGTTGCTATGATCTTGGGGGAATGAGAACTAGTCCACACTCATGCTCTCTCCCATCTTCACAGAAATCCCACCAGTGAAGTATTTTCATTCCCACCTTACAGATGAGGAAATTGTAGCATGAAGAGATTCAACAATTTACCCAGATAAACACAGTGAATGGTGCTTCAGGCTCTGAATAGAGATGGACCTCCTCCAGGGCTTGACCACCTGGCCATTACTGTAAGGTAAGAAATCAGCCTATTGAAAGCATTCCTATTTGGGGGGATGTCATATTTACTTTTAATTTCTGAGGAACATGTGTCAGAACATGCCCATCTTGTCTTGAGGGAGTGAGTGTTTGCCTTCACCTGGGCCTGGCTCTCCAGGGGAGGGAGGTGAACAGGTACAAATGTGATAACTACTCTCTTGGTTTAGAGTCCTTATGGGAACATGGGTTCTAAATTGCTCTTGTGGAACAGATGAAAGACTAAACCCCACAGGTGAGAGTCAAATGGAGTGAAGAGAACAGGCCGTCCTATCCTGAGTTTCCCCCAGCTTTGAAATTAATTGGTTGGTAGTGTTATGGTTGAAAATCGTCTTCAGAACTCACATGCAAATTTATTTATTTATTCTTTTTTTTAGTTGATTTTATTTTTTAAACACATGACAGCAGAATGCATTATAATTCTTAATTACACATATAAAGCACAATTTTTCATATCTTTGTATATAAAGTATGTTCATGCCAATTCATGTCTTTATACATGTACTTATTTTTTTGCATTACAATTCTTATTACACATATAAACCACAATTTTTCATATATCTGTTGACACCCAAAAAGTACATGTGTCTACATACGTGTACTTTGGATAATGATGTCCATCACATTCCACCATCCTTGCTAGTCCCTTGCCACCCTCCTTTCCTCCCTCCCCTCTTCCCTATCTAGAATTCATCTATTCCTCCCTTGTTTCCCCTCCCTACCCCACTATGTTTCAGCCTCTTTATATCAGAGAAAACATTGGGCATTTGTTTTTGGGGATTGGCTAACTTCACTTAGCATTATCTTCTCCAATGCCATCCATTTACCAGCAAATGCCATGATTTTATTCTCTTTTATTGCTGAATAAAATTCCATTGTGCATGTATACCATATTTTTTTTATCCATGCATCCACTGAAGGGCATTTAAGTTGTCTTTACAGTTTAGCTATTGTGAATTGTGTTGCTATAAACATTGATGTGGCTGCGTCCCTGTAGTATGCTGTTTTTAAGTCCTTTGGGTATAGACCAAGGAGAGGGATAACTGGGTCAAATGGTGGTTCCATTCCCAGATTTCCAAGGAATTTCCATATTGCTTTCCATATTGGCTGCACCAATTTGCAGTCTCACCAGCAATGTATGAGGATACATTTTTCCCCACATCCTCACCAACACTTACTGTTGTTTGTGTTCATAATAGCTGCCATCCTGACTGGAGTGAGATGATATCTTACAGTAGTTTTGATTTGCATTTCTCTGATTGCTAGAGATGATGAGCATTTTTTCATATATTTATTGATTGACTATATATCCTCTTCTGAGAAGTGTTTGTTTGGGTCCTTGGCCCATTTGTTGATTGGGTTATTTGTGTTTTTTTGGTGCTTAGCTTTTTGAGTTCTTTATATACCTTAGAGATTAGTGCTCTATCTGATGTGTGAGGGGGTAAAGATTTGCTCCCAGGATGTAGGATTTCTGTTCACCTCACAGATTGTTTCTTTGGCTGAGAAAAAAAAAAAAACAAAAACAAAAACAAAAAACGTTTTTAGTTTGATTCCATCCCATTTATTGATTGTTGGTTTTAATTCTTGAACTTTAGGAATATTATTAAGGAAGTTGGGGCCTAATCTCACATGATGAAGATTTGGGCCTACTTTTTCTTCTATTAGACACAGAATCTCTGGTTTAATTCCTAGGTCCTTGATCCATTTTGAGTTAAGTTTTGTGCATGATGAGAGATATGGGTTTAATTTCATTTTGTTGCATATGGATTTCCAGTTTTCCCAGCACCATTTGTTGAAGATGCTATCTTTTCTCCAGTGCATGTTTTTGGCTTCTTTGTCTAATAAAAGATATATCATGAGCTCTGTAATGTTTTGAACAATCAATAAAAAAAAAATAAAATAGAACAATTGCAAAAAAAAAAAAAAAAGATAATTGTAATTTTGTGGGTTAGTCTCTGTGTCCTCTATTCTATACCATTGGTCTACCAGTCTGTTTTGGTGCCAATACCATGCTATTTTTGTTACTATTGCTCTGTAGTATAGTTTAAGGTCTGGTGTAGCAATGCCACCTGCTTCGCTCTTCCTGCTAAGGATTGCTTTAGCTATTCTGGGTCTCTTATTTTTCCAGATGAATTTCATGATTGATTTTTCTATTTCTATGAGAAATACCATTGGAATTTTGAGCAGAATTGTATTAAATATGTATAGTGCTTTTAGAAGTTTGGTCATTTTGATAATATTAATTCTGCTTATCCAAGATCAAGGTAGATCTTTTCATCTTCTAAGGTCTTCTTTGTTTTATCTCTTTAGGGTTCTGTAGTTTTCATTGTATAGATTTTTCACCTCTTTTGTTAAGTTGATTCCAAAGTATCTCATTTTTTTTGAGTTTTTTTCACTGATATACAGAAATGCCTTTGATTTATGGGTGTTGATTTTATATCCTGCTACTTTGTTGAATTTATTTACTAGTTCTAGAAATTTTCTGGTGAAGTTTTTTGGGTCTTCTAGATATAGAATCATATCATCAGCAAATAGTGCTAATTTAAGTTCTTCTTTTCCTATACATATCCCTTTGATTTTTAATTGCTCTGGCCAGTGTTTCAAGTACTAGTTGAATAAAAGTGGTGAAAGAGGGCATCCTTGTCTTGTTCCAGTTTTTAGAGGGAATTCCTTTAATTTTTCTCCACTTAGAATGATGTTGGCCAGGGGCTTAGCATAGATAGCCTTTAAGATGTTGAGATATGTTTCTATTATATCCCTAGTTTTTCTAGTGTTTTGAACATAAAGGGATGGTGTATTTTGTCAAATGCTTTTTCTGCATCTATTGAGATGATCATATGATTCTTATCTTTAAGTCTATTGATGTGATGAATTACATTTATTGATTTCCATATGTTGAACCAACCTTGCATCCCTGGGATGAATCCCACTTGATCATGGTGCACAATCTTTTTGATATGTTTTTGTATTCGATTTACCAGAATTTTATTAAGAATTTTTGTGTTTATGTTCATTAGAAATATTGGTCTGAAGTTTTCTTTCTTTGATGTGTCTTTGCCTGGTTTTGGGATCAGGGTGATATTGGCCTCATAGAATGAGTTTGGAATTACTGCTGCTTTTCTATTTCCTAAAATAAATTGAAGAGTTCTTCTTTAAAGGTCTTGTGGAACTTGGCTGTGTATCCATCCGGTCCTGGGCTTTTCTTGGTTGGTAATGTTTTGATGGCTTATTCTATTTCCTCACTTGATATTTGTCTGTTTAAATTGTATATAACTTCTTGACTCAATCTGGGAAAATTGTATGACTTAAAAAATTTGTTGATGCCTTCAGTGTCTTCTATTGTATTGGAGTATAAGATTTCAAAATAATTTCTAATTATCCTCTGTATTTCTGTAGTGTCTGAGGTGATATTACCTTTTTCATCACATATGCTAGTAATTTGAGTTCTCTCTCTCCTTCTCTTCGTTAGTATGGCTAAGGGTCTATCAATTTTATTTATTTTTTCAAAGAACCAACTTTTAGTTTTGACAATTTTTTTTTCAGTTGTCTCTTGTTTTGATTTCAAAGATGAAATTGAAATGAAATGAAATGAAAGAAAAAAAGAACAAGAAAACAAAAGGGCTTATGCAATTCCTGTATAATATATTATTCAGGTGACTTAGTCCTCAAAGTCCTATTTCATGCAAAGTTCTTGGTTTTACATATGTTGGGGATGTGATGGCCAGAGGATAGAAGGGTAGAAGAGAAAGAAGAAGAGGAAAAAAAAATACTCTTAGAAATTTGTTTCTTTCTCTTCTGATCTGAAAAGTGGGGTTGTCTCATCCAGTAGATGTCTCTGCCCTGAGGCTGGTGTAGGTAATCAGGGTATGAAGATTGGACCTGGTGTGGAGCGTCTGGAAGTGGGGAGTGCCACCCACCAGTCCCAGGAGGGAAACAGCACCTCACGGATCTTTTTTTGTGACCACTCCTCTGACTTGAGCCCCCTGAATCATCTCCCTCTCTTGCTTGCAGATTTCTCAGATCTTGATCTCTCTGTTATACTCTAGACTTTAGTCCCCTCCCCTCTCTTATTTATCATGTCTCAACTGTGGGACATCTTACCTCCAGGCTCACACCAGGTGGGCGGCAGCCTGTTCACACTGCATCCTGTCCAACTGAGAGCTGTTTTTGTGTTAGGTGGCCACTACGCCAAGTTAATGCCATTGGGGAGGGGGTAGGAATTGAAAATCAGGAACCTGCTCAAATGGCAATCTAATCTGATAGCCACACCCACCACAAAATGGCGAGGAAGGTTTTCCAAGATGGAGTCAGTCTGCTTCCAGCGCCGGGTGTCTGGTGATGCTGGGGGAGCTGGGCGATGGCCTTGTGCTGTGGCTAGGTAGCAGCCAAGTGACCTGCGTGGGAGTGGGGCGCAGTCTGGAGTTCTGCAGAGGTGCTGGTAGGTGTTTCTGCTAAGCCGCTTGTGAGCCCTGCATGAGATAGAACTGCAGGCTTTGGGGCCTGGAATCTGGAGACTTACTTGAGCCCAGAGGCCCTGATTTCTGCACAGGAGGTTGCAGCACTGGTGATTTCTGTGAAAACCCATTGGCCCCTGGAGATCTGATCTGGGAACTGCCCCCACCTAATATGGCCAGAATGTTGAGCCAAGATGCCTGCCGTCCACTTTCAGCCTCAGGGTGTCTGGTGAGGTGGGGGTGCCTGGTGATGGCGTTGTACTGTGGGTAGGTTGTAGCTGTGTGACCTGCGTGGGAGTGGGGCGAAGTCTTGGCAATCTGCAGATGTATTGATAGGTGATTCTGCTCTCTAAGTCTTGTATGGACTGGAACTAAGGGCTTTGGGTCCTGCTTGAATGCCAGCGTCCTACTTGAACACTCTCACATGCAAATTTAATTGCTATTGTAACAGGAGTAAGAGGTGAGGGAGGCCTGAAAAGATGATTAGTTCATGAGGGTACTGTTCTTGTGAATGGATTAATACCCTTATCCCAGAAGTGGGTTAGTTATCATGGAATTGGGTTCCTGATTAAAAAAAAAAAAAAGAAAAGAAAAGAAAAAAAAAATAGGTGAGTTTGGGCTACTTTTCTCTCTGTCTCAAACAAGCTAGCTTCCCCTTCTGTCATGTTGTGATGCAATAAGAAGACCCTCACCAGAAGAGGACCCTCAATCTTGAACTTTCCAGCTTCCAGAGCAATGAGCCAAATAAACTTCTATTGTATATTCTTTACCCAATCTGTGATATTCTGTGATAGCAACAGAAAACAGACTAAGGTAATAACTGGTGAGAGTGAATTTTTTCATGCACCAATATTCCCCCTTAAGGTCTATGATGAGCAAATTTTTAGGAAGATTTCAAAGATTTCTTGGAGTACACACACCTTGACACAGTTATTCAATCAAATGTCAGTCTGGGGCTGATGTAAGTAGATTTTGCAGATATAATTAGATTTCAAATTAGTGGACTTTGAGATGTGGAGATTAGCTGGATGAGTCTAACCCTAATACATGAGCTCTTAAATCTGGTCACTGACAGAGAAAGTCAGATTCACTATGTGGGGGATTATACCAAGCGAATGTCCCCACTGCTAGAGCTGGCCATGCTGCAAGGAATGCACGTGGCCTTTGGGAGATGCCTGCTGTGTCTGGGTGACGGCAGGATATTGGGGCTTCGGGCCTGCCATAAGGGCCTGAATTCTGCCAACAATCAGAATGAACTTGAAAGCAGAGCATTTCTGGGGCCTTCAGATGAGAATATAGCCCCGCTGACACATTGACCTCATGAGCCTCTGAGAAACCAACCAGGTCCAATAGTGCTTTAGAACTGTGAGCTAATAAGTATATAGTCTATGTTTGTGCATCAACAACTGTTTATACATCAATAGAAAACTAACACAGGGTCCAAGTCTCATATTCCCTGAGCTGCCTGAAGTGCTC
This sequence comes from Callospermophilus lateralis, assembly GCF_048772815.1. Lineage (NCBI taxonomy): Eukaryota > Metazoa > Chordata > Mammalia > Rodentia > Sciuridae > Callospermophilus > Callospermophilus lateralis. The sequence goes on along the minus strand of NC_135321.1, from coordinate 33,765,265 downwards.
AGAATCATGACTTTGTCCAAAAATCATCTTGGATTGGAGAAATCTGTCTTGGCCAAGTTATATCCTCTACTTGAGTGCAGCTTTTATTTGATGACTGAGTGACTCTGGAATACAAAATCTAGAGCCCCTTGTCTCAATTTGAGACAAATCTAAAAGGTCTTTCTAGCACTGAGCTGCCTATAGGATGATCTAAGTCTTTGTTTATGTCAAAGTTTGATTTCTCTGCCCCTTCCTGTTTCTCTCTAGGAGGACTTCTTGGGACATGCAGTGATAGACTTTTTGAATGTAAATGTCCATTTCAGAACGTTTCCCCATGAAACCAAATTAAATGGAGTGGTGGAGGAGAAGCAAGATGAGTTTTGACCCATTGGAGTCCAGCTGGAAAGAGCAGACTTCTACAAGAAGAGGTAAAATAGTACTATTAGAAACACCCAGGCAAAGGAACAGAATTTGTAGCCCAGAACTACAGTTACTATGCATTCTAGTTTTCCTATGACAAATCTGTTTATACCTGTTGTCCTGGTGGTATCATGAATAACTAGCTCTTTGGGTCTCAAAATTGTTCTGGTTTGTGTGACAAATTGCATGGTCAGCCCTCTCAGGTTCTATGAGTTAGGACAGTGCAGAGGATAGTGAGACCAGCGTGGACCAAGCTGGGGTAGGGAGTGGAGTGACCTCTGAACTGGACCCGGAGGGTCAAGCAGAGATTGTGATAAAGGAAGTGTCCAAGTATCACTGTGGGTAGGAGGAGATGAAAAATTGTGGACAGACAAGGAAAGTTGGGAATGCATGTGGTGGGGAGTGGGGACTTGCAGGAGCAGAAGGAGGAAGAGGCTTTCATTGTTGGAATGACATAAGGAGCTTGTTAATTGTTGCCATTTTGTGAATATATAAAACAAGGAAATCAGCACACATTGGTCACAGAGATGAGAGCCTGCACACAGAATCATACGACATTTCCTTCTATGTCTTAGGGAAAATTAAAAGGAGAAAGGGAACAGATGGCTTGCCTCCCACTGTCTGAGGCCAGACCATTTTGCTTATCTGGGCAACACTAGCCTCTTGTCTCTAACCCAGTTTGCTTCTTTGTCCTGTGAAGATGTCTTTGTGGATCGATGATGAAAATCACAGTATAGTTTCTGGCGACCATTCCTTAAATTTGCAGCCCTTGAGGTCTGCAGAGTTGTTCCACAACCATTGCATTTTATATTATACAGGATTCTCTTTTATCTTCATCATGATTCTATGTAACCAGCCAGGCAGGTATTATTTTTCTCATTTAACTAGAGCGAGAAAGTTATCAATCAAAAGAATTCTCAAAGAGCATTGGTGTGGAGCTCATGCTAGAATCTGGACATAGTAGTTTCTATAACATTGGTTTCCCTAGTGCATCTTGAAAACATAAGGTGGATCTTTGCCTGCTTATGAATCCATCATTGTATTGCCTCCTTCTTCGGTTTTCCCAACAGCATGATGGGTGTCCATTAGATTCTCCATTAAATGGTGGTTCCTACCTACCACAGATACACACCACAGAGTTCACTGAACTTTATACTGAAAGATTTTTTCAGAGTTGTGTGGAGATTCCCTTCAGAGTATATTATGTTGCTTTGTTCCAGCTTGGATAGGAGTGCTAAAGAGGGAATGGTTTTATTGAGTGCCTGCTTTAGGCTTTATCCCTAACCTTTATTTCACCTCTACACAGGAAGGAGTATGAGGCTGGCATGGACAAACTGAATTTGAAATGATACAGTCCCTTGACTACACCATAGATTATCATGTTGAAGCCAGAGTTTGAACCCAGTTCTGTTTTCACACCTTTACTCCAGAGCTACTTTGGATCTCTGGTCTTTAGTGGTCTTGGGGTAAGTACTTCTCCAATCTATGACTCTTTATGCAGACAAAGACCATTTAGAATGTGATATTTCAGTTGCTCCCTGGAAAAATGCATGTTTATCCAATATTTTGCATGGATTTCAAGAGCTAATGGACCATTGATGCCAAGAATTCCTGGCTTAGGGCAGGGCAAAAAAGGACAACAGGGTATAGAAGTTTCAATAGCTCTCCCTGGGACCTGGAGTGTCTCATTTTTAAGCCCATTTCTTCTGGGACTTACAGGAGTTGGGGCTTTGTCTTAATAAAAAAGTTATTACCTAAAGGGTTGTTAAAGCAGCAGGAGAGGAGGCTGAGGCAGCTGCTGGGCGGAGGCAGCGCACTGCTCTAACACACCAAAACTCGGGAGAAGTCTCCATCAGAACCATGAAAGTTGTCTTATTTTGGAGTTACAAATTTGGGGCCATAAGGAGGCTCACCCATCTTCCCCCCTCCCCACTTTAGATCTGCTATCTGAAAGCAGTCATCATGAAGTCCTGCTTTTCCTTGGATGAGATCCCACGGCTGTGTCGAGATGATGAAATAAATCAAATAGAAAAAGAATAGAGAGTGTTTCAGAGGACAGCTTTGCATGTGACTTGGATCAATTTTTATGATAGCAAGGAAAAAACATATTTGATCATAGAGTCTACTGATGTCCAGAAATAATTTCAAGGTCAGATTCTTAAATTTGGGTAATTTAGCTATTTCTATAGGTATTCTTCCTTATCTCTTCCCATAATGGAATGAAGATCTAGTAGATCAGTAAAATCTAATCTCCCCCCATCCTTCCTACCCCACGATACCTCCCACTCCTTTCCTGTAAGCCTTTTTTTGTCCCATTCAGGTGCATTTTCCTATTCTGCCTCTGAAAAATGCCGTCTCCCACACATCTAGAGCTTTCCTGCCCTTCTGCCAGTCAAGCAGCATCCCACCCACACTGCAAGGTAGAGGAAGGCAGGGGCAATCTGAAGATGTGGTGCCTTCTACTCGCTACCTCCCCAGGCCTCATTTGAAATAAGGGGTGATAGTTCCTATCTTTTGGAGTCAGTAAAAGGGAATAGAAAATAATGTTTTGACTCGCGTATACATTGGGTTAATAGCTAAATCAAGGCGATTAGCATATCCATCACTTAAACTTATGATTTCTTCTTGGTGATTACACTCAAAATCCTCTCTTTTAGCTATTTTGAGATATATAATGCATTACTATTAACTATGTTCATCCAGTTATGCCACAGAACACAAGAATGTATTCATCCCGACTGTAACATTGTACCTCATAAATAAATGTGTCAATCATTATGAGTCAATAAAAAATTTAAAAAATGTAAAGGAAATGGTATTAATAGCAGTGCTCAGTTCTTTGCTCAAGACCAGAGAAAGTACTGCTTTCTTTAGAAGATCTACCTGGATGCTTAGCCTAGAATTATATTTCTCTCTTTGTATTGTCTGCTTGGACTTCCAAGCATAACAAACCTCATGCTGGGTAGTTTAAAAACAGAAATTCATTTTCTCAAAGTTCTTGAGTCTAGAAGCTCCAGATCAATGTCTGGCAGGTTTAGTTTCTAATGAGGGCCTTCTTCCTGACTTTCAGGCAGCTAGCTACCTTCTACTGTGTCCTCAGGTGGCCTTTTTAGTACTTGCACACGGCAAGAGGAAGAGTGAGCTTTCTGTTTTTTCTTTTTATAAAGACACTAATCCTATCAGATCAGGTCCTCACCCTTATGACCTCATTTCACCTTAATTATTTTCTTACTCCCAATACAGTCACACTGGGAGTTAGAGCTTCAACATATAAATTTGGGTGGGGGTTACATACATTCAGTACATAGCATCCTCTAGTATAGAACTTCCTTGGAATTTATAGCAACAATTATCACAATTATCACATTTTAATATTGAAATATCTCTCAGTGAACAAATTGTATATATCCAGCTAAGAAACTGAATCTCTGAGTTCAGATACCTATTTTCCTGTTTTTCTTTCTTTCTTTCTTTCTTTTTTTTCTTTCTTTCTTTCTTTCCTCTTTCTCTCTTTCTTTCTTTTTTTTTTTTTTTTTACTTTTATGATTGACTAGCGTGAGACAGAATGCTTTAAAAGGCTTAATAAACATGAGTTAATGAACTGACTGGCTGCTGCTTTACTGATATGGAGACAATCAATTTGACCTTTATCTTATGCTGTGTGGAGGTGTCATGAGGAGATGTATTATTTAGGATTGGCTAGATTAAGCATCAGTAGCAAATAATCTCCAAGTTTCAGTGACTTAAAACACCACAATGTTCTCTAGCTTCATGCTACATATCCTCCATGGGTCAGTATGGTGGGGAAAGAAGGGGTTACTCACTGAAGTTATCCAGGACCTGGGATGCCACAGCCTCAAACACAGAGAAAAGAAAGTATCCCTAGGAATGGCGTCAGTAAACAAATGCTCCCTCATCACAGGTCATTGTCCAGGACTAGTGTCATGACACCATCTGACCACAAAGGAGGGATAGAACATGACATCCTGTCAGAAGTCTAGAAATACTTGACAAATATCACTAATGACCACCGGTGGAGAAATAGAGAATCAATCTTCCAGGAAGTAGAACAGTTGCCTCCTAGGATTTGTTTGCTACCACCAATCCCCTGTTTCTTCTTTTCTGTTTAGAATTATCAAGAATTTTCACCCCATCTGTGAAGCCTGGCTTGGTAGCTCAGAGTCGGAGCTTGGTGTGATTAGAAAGAACCTTCCTTTCCAGCTAATCTAGGGACTTGTACAATGACCCAGAGAGTACCTAGGAGAGGTTCTTCTACCTTTGGATGTGGTTTAATTGTGTCCCCCAAGGTTCCATTGTCATTATAGACATCACCCTCACTGTGGTACTCTCAGAAGTAGTGGAAATTTTGGGAGGTGGGATCTGGTGTAAGGTCTTTAGGTCTTTGAGGAAATACCATCAGAAGAGATTGTAAGAACAATGTTTCTCTCTGGCTTGCTATTTTATAATGTAAGTTCTTTTACTCATGTGCCTCTACCATGATGTGACTGTAGCCAGGAGGACTTTTACCAGAATTGGGTTAATGCAGAATCCAAGCCCTTGAACCTTCTAAATTGTGAGCCAAATACATTTTTATTTTTAAAAATTTTATTTAAAAAGAATTTTTATAGTTGTACATGGACAGAATGCCTTTTTTAAAATTAATTTTTATTGTTGGTTGTTCAAAACATTACATAGTTCTTGATATATCATATTTCACACTTTGATTCAAGTGGGATATGAACTCCCATTTTTACCCCGTATACAGATTGCAGAATCACATCAGTTGCACCTCCATTGATTTACATATTGCCATACTAGTGTCTGTTGTATTCTGCTGCCTTTCCTATCCTCTACTATCCCCCGTCCCCCCTCCCCTCCCCTCTTCTCTCTCTACCCCCTCTACTGTAATTCATTTCTCCCCCTTATATTTTCCCCCCTTTCCCCTCACTTCCTCTTGTATGTAATTTTGTATACCCCTGAGGGTCTCCTTCCATTTCCATGCAATTTCCCTTCTCTCTCCCTTTCCCTCCCACCTCTCATCCCTGTTTAATGTTAATCTTCTTCTCATGCTCTTCGTCCCTACTCTGTTCTTAGTTACTCTCCTTATATCAAAGAAGACATTTGGCATTTGTTTTTAAGGGATTGGCTAGCTTCACTTAGCATAATCTGCTCTAATGCCATCCATTTCCCTGCAAATTCTATGATTTTGTCATTTTTTAATGCAGAGTAATTTTTATAGTTGTACATGGACAGAATGCCTTTATTTTATTTGCTTATTTTTATGTGGTGCTAAGGATCGGACCCAGTGCCTCATATGTACTAGGCAAGCACTCTGCCACTGAGCTACAGCCCCAGCCCATAGACCTTTATTTTTATTAAGTTAGCTATCTCAGGTATTTTATTGTAGTAATGCAAAGCTGACTGATAATGGGTTCCACAGGGATGTCTACAGGAAGGGATGTGGGAGAGCTTCATTCACAATGGGAGAGACCCCAGATCCTCCCTTTGTTTCCTCTTCATATGACGAGTATGCAGGGCTTCTTTGTAATATTTCTTTAGGAAAATACCAGTGATGCTACAGAAAGAATCTGAAAACTATATGAATGTATCTATTTTTGTCAGTTTTTTCACTGCTGTTACTAAAAGATCTGACCAGAACAATTTTAAAGGAGAAAAAGTTTATTTGAGGGCTCACAGTTTCAGAAGTCTTAGTCCATAGAAGGCTGGCTCTGTTCCACCGGGCTCCAGGTGAGCTGAACGTCATGGTGGAAGAGTGTGGCAGAGGAACGCGACTCACTAGGTGATCAGGAAGCAGAGAGAAACTGTACTCTCCAGATAAAAATATTAGCCAGGCCCCAATTCCTACCTCTTCCAGCCACACCCTACCACTTCAGTTACTACTCAATTAATCCTTATCAGGGGATTAATCTGCTGATTGGGTTAGGACTCTCACAATCCAATCATTTCTCCGCTGAACCCTCTTACATTGTCTCACATGTGACCCTTTGGGGGACACCTCACATCCAAATCATAACAGTATTTAACCACATAGGTAGGACACTAGTGACTCTACAACATTGTATTAAAAGCCTGAAGTGAATCCTTATAGACTAAGTTGATACTTGCCTATGTACTGTGTGGCCCAACACCTTCCTATTACTGAAGGACACTCCTTCTGGTTCATGAATGATTGCTGTCGAAACTGGATTGCAAGACCCTCTTCTTGCCTGTGGAGCTCTATGCACTGTTCAGGGAGCTGCTCCTCCCTGATCCAGCTGGGAAGCAGCTGAGTAGCACTGCAAACAGAGATGCCCTCTCCCTGCTTGTGAATCCAGTCTTTGGTTTGTTTGGACCAATATATTATGCAAGGTAAACTAAGGAGGATTTAGAATATTTTTGTCTTCTGTGTCTCCAAAATCATAGAGGCTCAAAATGCTTAGGGTCCTTTTTAAGTTATTTTCCTTTTGTTCCTTTTAAAAAACACAGTTTCTGAGCAAACAGAGGACTGATGAGCTGTCCCCAAACTGCAGCACTTACTCCATGCAAATGTGGGAGAGTGACAAAGACCTTGATTGCAGCTTCATTTGCTTTATGCAAAACTCCAGAAGCCAGTTACAGCCACAGAAAACATGAGTAATGGACTCGGGCAAGCAGTGGTGGAGACAGTGGGGCTATCGGGCAGGCTGGCCATGTGGGCCCACCCCTCTTTCATTGGGCAACATTGGCTATAGTGGTAAAGGAAGTCATCAGTGGCTATGGGGATGGGATGCTGTCCCCACACAGAACACATTTTCTTTCTGCTGCATGGGATCTGAAACACTCATGTTGGTGTTTCTTCCCTGCATTTTTTTAATATTATTTTAATTGACACTTAAAATTGTATGTATTTATTATGTATAACATGTGCTTTAAAATACAATTGACCCTGTGTATCCATGGGTTCCACCTCCATGCATTCAATCAACCACAGATTGAAAATATTTTTAAAAAATTGCTTCTGTACTGAACATGTGAAGACTGTTTTTCTTGTCATTATTTTCTAAACAATACAGTATAACAGCTATTTACATAGCATTTACATTATATTATATATTTATAAGCAATCTAGAGATGATTTAAAGTATAGGGGAGGGTGAATATAGATTATATGCAAATATTTTACCATTTTATGTAAGGGACTTGGGAATCTGCAGATTTGGGTATTCCTGGGGCTCCTGAATTAATCCCTTGAGGGTACTGAGGGATGACCGTAAGTATACATTCATCCCTTAGGTTAAGTCCTTATTGAAATGTCCTTTTCCTGGGAGGGCTCCTTGGTCAAATTGTGGTATGAGTGGTTTCCTTAGTGGGAATGAGGATATGATAGACGGTGTCCTGATGAAAGGAAGAAGAGGAGTAGGAGGGGGACTGTATGGAGTGGGTGGCTGTGTAAGGTTCACTTCAAAAATGGAACTGACAAAATCCCTCCTCTCTGGGGTTCCTAGGCCTTATTCTTTTGGTGGGAGAACTGCTAGTAAGTTCCAGCTGTTTTCTCAAAATATATTTGTGCTAAACTTAGGATTCTTACTGAGTAAAGCCTAGGGGTAAAGAATAGGAGGGGTATATGCATAGCCTGGAATTTTCACCACCAAAGACACTAATTCATTAATTTAATTAAACACATGACCAAACAGCAGCCATACCACATATATCTTCCCTAATGAAAGTATCCAAAACCCACTGCAAATTCTCCTGATTTATTAAATCAAATTATGCAACTAAATCAGTAGAGTTGAAAGACCCTGAGTTGGGAGGAAGGGTATCTCAGCTTTCAGACTACTAGACTAGTCCAGCTAGAAAATTTTGAAAACCAATTCATTGAGCTTAATGTAAAAAAAAGGGGAGATGAAGGATGGGTATCAAGGGTCTAGGGCTGCAGGCATATTAGCTATCTGGTCCCTTGCTGCTGTCTGGCACAGAACAGGTATGGGTAATGACTTTTCTACATATGAAAATACATACATTCCATTGAGCAGGTAAGTGGTGATAATGGCAGAAGGTTGGGATGGTGTCAAAGGTGGTCCCCAAACACTGTAGATCGCCTCTTGTTCTTATCCCCAGGATCCACCAGTAAGAGCCCTAAGTTTACCAGGAATAGATTTGGAGAAGAGTTGAGATTTATTTGATATTCTGCTATCAAAATAGCAGGACCTAATGAAAGCAAGGAAAAAAAAAGTGTTGGATACCGAGGAGGTCCTCAATAAATATCTGCTGAATCACGGGTTTGTTTAGTATCATCTATTTTCATCTCATTTGCATTCCTCTGTCAATCACTGGCCATCCATAAATGCAATGTTGAGGACTTGGAACTAGGAGGTGGTTTGGCAAAGAAAAGGAGGAGAAGGGAAACCTGAGCTGCTTCCTAAATAAGCTTGGGTAGGGGTTTGAGATCAGGTGGCATTAGGAGAGGACAGTGGCCTCAAAGAGGCCTCCTCTGCTTCCTTCCTCAGTGCCTCTTCTTTTTTTTCTTTCTCTTTTCTTATTAGAACTTTACATTATACATAGCAGTTGGGTTTATCCTGACAAACTCATACATTCATGGAATTCAATTTCAGTTCATGATCCCCCTTGTATCCTCCCCTTTTCCCTTTGTCCTCTCTCCCCTCTTCCATTCTCCTTCCTGTACCCTACTAGACTTCCTTCCACTCATCTATTATTTATATTTCACTGTTTCTTTTTACTTATGCATAAAGGTAAAATTCCCTCTGGTTTATTTATACATGCACATATCATGATTTTTGAAGAATTCATTCTGCATTGCTTCCCCTTACCCATTCCTTCACTCTGACTCTTGATCTCCTTCTTCTACATTAGTGATCTTCCCTAGATCTTTGGTGTCCTATCCTTCTTGCCCCCTTTCATTTGTTTTACTCTAGGTTCTGCATATGAAAGAAAGCATTTGACCTTTCTAAGTTTGGTATATTTCATTTAGCATGCTATTCTCCATTTCTACCCATTTACTGGCAGATGCTACAATTTCATTCTTTTTATGACTGAATAGAACACACACACACACACACACACACACACACACACACACACACATAATTAAACATACAACAATTTCTTAATCCATTCTTCTATTGACAGGCACCTGTATTGATCTCAGTGCCTATAAACCTGTATAGCCTTGAAGTCTTGAATTTAGGGATAAATACATAGAATGCCTGGTTTTTACTTGGTCCCCTCTCTCTCTAGCCCATGGGAATATCTGAATTTTTGTTTCAAATTTCAACAGGAAGCTGGCCTTCCTCTATGGTATGAGTTCCTGCCTTCCTGAGCATTGTGGGTGTTTATAGAGCCTTCTGAGTCATGGCATAACTGGGTAGCTATGTCACCAATGCCCTGGAGCAATGTCCCTGGCCTCCTGTAGCCCATGTGTGCTGTGGATTAACAATGCAATCTGTAAAACACAGCCAATTCCCCACTGGGTTATGAGAAAATGTGTCAGTCAGTTCTCTTATCTTACAAATGTTCAGTTAGCTAAAAATAATTATAAAATAATAATTATTATTATTTTCATTATTTCACTTCTGAAGCACAGAGTACTCTTGGAGTCCTTCATACTGAGTCCACCCATCTGTGCCCATTTTTTTCAACATAGTCCAACTGGCTACTCCTAAGCTTCATGTCACTCACACTTTTGAAAGAGGCATTTGATACTGAGGAAGAAGAAATGTTCTAGTGGCACTTTCTATTTTGTATTTGCTCATGGCTCCTCCAGATTACCCTTTTCTTCCTAATTTATCTTTCACTGCAGTACCCTGATCATATTCTTAACATCGTAAGAAATGAGGGACATCTGTTTTCACCACTCCCAAATTTGTTGGAACACCAAAATTAGGCTTGAAGACATAGTGTCTATTATTGCTATAAACTGTACCTAAAGTTATTGCCAGATGATAGAAATCATAGGTTAAATCAGTATTCTTGCAAGGCAATTGGAACTTGAAAACCAGACCCTCTTCTATTACCCTCTTTTAGCAGAATTACAACCCCCTAACCCTTACTATGGTTTCTGTTGCCCTTTATCATAATTCCCTATAGCTTTTGATGATACCTGAGATTCTTTGGGGCTTACTTTGTAATAAATGTCCTTCAAGAAACATGCACATTTTCACTGTGGTGAGGCATTCTGTCTATATTCACTGACACATGAACAGAGATTGATTTCCTTTATAAATAATTAGTGGGCATGCAGCATAGAGCAGCTCTGGGGGATCCAGACTCAGGACATTTATAGATGAATAGGAGGAGGTAAAGGTGATGGAGGAGAAGGCTATTTGTGGTAAGAATCTGCAGAAAGAAGGTGTAACAGTGTACTCCAAGTGTCCACAGGAAAAGTGAATCAGGACATTTTAAGGAGATGGCCAAGACTGGATGACTTTAATATAAAACCAGAGATTCACTGAGGGTTCTTCTGGATGCTTCTGTGGATTCCCAAATGAGCACGAGTGGGAGAATCATAGAACCACCACATTTCAGAGCTGACAAATATCTTAGAGTTCAGATCTCCACCTAATGTCTGAATTGCAACCAGGACAACTGATATATAGTGATGGTTAATCCTCTGATTCAGTATTCCCAGAATGTAAAAGAGTTTCTAGAAAGAATTAAACAATTTCATTTCTGGATACTTCAGAATGGTCTAATTGTCATCTCTTTATTAAGTCATAGCGTGAGTCCATATGACTTTCAACCCGAGGCCCTTGTTTTTCCTTTGGAATTGTGCCTACAATGACTGTGACCCTTCCTTTATGGGAAGTATTCAAGTATTTTTGAACAAAATACTTGGATACCCCCAGGAAAACGTCCTGGATCTTCTTGTTAGCCTGAGAATTCTCTCTGAACACCCCACAGTCTTTCCCTGAGCTTCATAATGCTTGTGAACTTTGACCAGCATTACAGTGTGGGCGTCGTCTCTTTTTGGGTTAGTATATTTATGCTCTAGCAGTTTAAATGGAATGAGGTCATTTTATATTTATGTATTACAATTTCTCTATCAGAACTCATCTTTTTCTTATTGTTCAAATATCAAGAAATTCCTCTAGAAATGTTATACTGTTCATTTATTCATTTAACATAATATTAGAGCAACATCTTTACACTGCCACATACCCAGACACTCTTTAAAAGGCTGAGTATAGGGTAGTGAACAAAACAAAACAAAGTGCTTTCCCTCATGAAATTTCTTTTGAAGTTAAGGAGAGAGATTATCAACATATAAATGAGTAATGCATGAATGAAATTATATAGGTGATAGGCAGAGCTGGGTAAGACCATTTTTAATCTAATGTGCTTTGTAATTTCATGGGCTTCGTATATCAGCCTACATATTTGCTTCTGCTTTATATCATCCACAACCATGAGAGAAAGGATTTTGTGTGGTGATGATAGCATCTATGACTGGTGCTGATACTACCATAGCTCTGACCACAAGCATCATGCACTAATATCATCAGCTCATAAGATAGTAGTTTGGTAAAGATCACTGGCTTCATGTGGCCAGAACGATTGGATCTAAAATCACTTCTTGGCAGTGTTACTTGGCCAAGGTTTCTTAACTCTTACTTCATTTATTTGTAAAATGGGTACAAAAATATCTTCTAAGGTTTTAGTAAGAACAAGATGTCATACTGTGTGCAAGGCAAATCTTAACTCATAGCAGAAATAAGGCATTCAGCAAATATTTGCTCTCGTCATTATCCCCTCTCTATACCTCTAGCTCATGTGTTATTAAAAATGTCCAAGTGATGAAATGGAACCACCATTTGACCTAGCTATCCCACTCCTCTGTCTATATCCAAAAGACTTAAAAATAACATATTACAGTGACACAGCCACATCAATATTTATAGCAACACAATGCACAGTAGCTAAACCGTGCAACCAACTTAGATGCCCTTCAAAAGATGAATGGATAAAGAACCTGTGGTATAAACACACAATGAATATAGACTAAGTATCAAAAGAGAATAAAATTATGGCATTTGCAGGTAAGTGGATGGAGTTAGAGAATATCATGCTAAGAGAAGTAAGCCAATCTCAAAAAACCAAAGGGCAAATGCTTTCTCTGATAAATGGATGCTAATCCATAATGAGGAGGGGATGGGATGAGGAGGAACTTTGGATTGGGCACAGGGGAGGGAGGAGAGGGGAAAGAGCATGGGAATAGGAAAGATGGTGGAGTGAGACAGACGTCATTACCTTATGTACATGTATGATTGCATGAATAGTGTGATTCTACTTTGTGCACAACCAGAGAAGTGAAAAATTGTGCTCCATTTGTGTAAAAATGAATCAAAAAGCATTCTGCTGTCATGTGTAACTGATTAAAACAATAAAAAATGTCATGTGAGAAAGACTAAGAATGAAACCATTAGAAATCACCCTCATATTTATCTTATTCAGTAATGTAAGGCCTTTGAACATGATAGGTGGGTTTGGCATTCTCCATGTTGTACCAAGTTATCTGTGTCCTAAAGTCTTTTCCTATAAGAACATCAGCCAAGAAAGAGCACTAAAATGATTTCTGTACCTGGGATGACCTAGTCTAGTAAGGATTCACTGGATTCAGATTGAATAGAATTGTGGAATATGGGATAAGATTGAACAAAGTGATTGTAATCAAATAGACTGAGGTGAGATGCATTGGAGTGGAATAAGAACAGGAGAGGATGAGATGGGGTGATTTGATTTGGAATGAAACAGGATCAGAAGAATTGGAGAAAGAATAGTATGGAAGGAAATGGGTTGAGATCAGGTAGACATGTGTAGTATCCAAGGAACAAAGGCATTTCCCTTCTATGTCTTTTTCATTTCTTTAGAGAATGTGAACATGGCTGTAGTCAGCATTTTGATCTCCATGTGTTTTGCTCAACTCGATGACAGAGACTTATTACTGTCCTCAATTAGAGTCGCTCTGCTATTTTAATGGAACCCTTCTCTGTTGGCTTTATGGCCTTCCTGTCTGACTTCAAATTCGTAGCTTGCTGTTTGGCACATGAGTTTCTCTTTGTCTCAAATGCTGAAAGAATGGGAAGGATTGCTACGATGGTTTCTGCAGTGGGTGTGGGTTGGGGTTCAGTGACCATTCTGCACTGAGACTTTTAACAGCTTTCTGACCCAATAGGGTCACTTTCCCCAGGAAATGCTGCTGCATTATCTATACAAGCCAAAGGGACTGGGTGTCTGTGGGTCACTGGAGAGAACAACTGCCTTTTACAGACATTCTGATGCTCTAAAAGTTGATCTCTTCAGAGCGACTGCTCCTTCATCGCCTTCTAGCTCTAGGAGGGCTTCATCATCCTTAAGAGTCTCTTGATGTGAATCTTATGTGCACCTCCAGGAGCAGTTCAGGCTGACGATGATTTATCCATTTGTATTTTCCTTCTCCGCTTTGTCTAAGAATCATCTGGGATTGTGGTTAGTAGGCACTCGGGAACTAGGATTCCCGGGGCTGGGTTTGCCCAGAAATCATTTCTCTCTGTGGGCTCCTAAGAGGCTAGAATGACTGTTGACAAGCTGGCCGTGGAGAATGTATGTGTGGTGTAAAATAAAAAGTTTGGGTTTAGAAGCCAGACATCCTTGAGAGCAGGGCCAGGACTGAGAGTCAGGACTTCCTACAACTCTGTACTTTGCATTCTTTACTTTCCATACTTATACTTGGCTCTGTAGTATTCAAATCCTGGTCCAGCTACTTCCTAGCTGGGGACCTGGGTGAGTCATTTAAAATCATAGAGCCTTATTTTCCTCATCTCTAAAAATAGTCCAGTGCTCACATCTCAGGTTCTAGCAACAATTAGATGAGGGACCCCAAGTAGGACATTAGGTAGAAGAGATGCTCACAGATGATCCACCTCTGGCATATACCTCTTCTTGAAAAACAATCAATAAAACAGACTATAAGACAACTACAAAGACCAGTGGCTAATGGCTATGGTTTTTCTCATGGAGACTTTTTGTGGTCTGAGTCCCAAAAGATTCCTCAAGCTTGAGCAGAACTTTCACACACAATAGGAACCAGTGGTCCACAGGGATAGACTGGGACAAGAGATCAATATCCCAAAGTTTCAATGACTTATTGGACTTTCACAGCAAATCTTCTCCCTCTCTGCTCAAATGGGCAAATAGGGGTATAATCAATCATGGAAAACATGGTATGCCTATGATGACACAGGCTTCATCTCTAAGTCATCTTTTCTAATAACGTGATTGCTAATCTTTCCTCAAAGTAGCTTAAGTCATTGCATTCAAAGAGCTATATCTGATGATCATTTAAAGCAAGGTTAGTGTCTTTCCCAACACTCTTATCCCACTTATTGTGTCCTCCTGATCCTGCCCCTTCTAAAACCTACCTTCCCCTTAAAGTCCATTTTATGCTTCTCTTTCTCTTCAAAGTTCTCCTAGACACCCCAGTGCCCTTTGTTCTTTTGCCCACCCTGTTCTGGGAGATACTTGTCTCCTCCCCTGGGCTGGGGTTAGTACAGTGTTGTGAGCTAAGATGATGACACCAACTGTGTGTCATACACTGTGCTGGGCTCTGATCTCTGAGGACATTCTCAACATCTCTGGTAGCTGAGGATCACCCAAGCAAGTCAAGGGCATTAGAACCAGGGAGCAAATGGTACCCAAGGGCAGACATTGTCTTAATGACAAACTCTGGGTGGATTCTAGCTCTTCTTAGCAAAGTCCTAGATCCACAATTACTTTACAATTTTCATTTATTTATGTGTTGTTGCCCTATAAATAGTCACTTTATGGCTAGGTAATGGAAGACCTGTTTCAACTAAACAGACAGTGATGAACTTAAAAGAAGAAAATGGGGCTTGACCAGCGTTTACATCCCCATAATGTCTAGCACACCATCTGGTACACCGGAGATGCTTTTAAAAGCAGTGACAACCAAAACCTCAAGTCCCCATATACTTGTTGACTTAGATTCATCTGTACCAGAGATACTCATTTTAAAAACAATTGCTGCATGGGCAAGCATTGTATTATCTGACTATGTTGATTTCCAGTGTTAGCCAATAAAAGAATCCTGCTGTGTGCAATATTAGGGGGTCACAGAGGCTTCTCCCAGGCCTTTCATATCCCATAACATAGACAGTTAACCAACCCCTAGTGTTGGAGTCTGATGAAATCCAGGTGATTGAAAAAATCTAATTAATATGGTCTTAATTATGGCAGTAATAATACCTACCTCCCAGCATGAGAAGGTAGATATTAAGTTAGTAATACTAAATTTCCCAAGGGTTATAAGACCCTTTAAGATGAGTTAATTTGAAATTTACTGATATGAGAGAACAGAAATAGGCATATTTGAAAGATTCCAAAGGGGCTAGCAAACATCAGTGTATCAGTTAATTGTGCAGTGGATCATTCAGCCATCTAAGAAATAATGTTAGGCCCTGGCTGTGAAAAAGTAGAAGGTGGTGTCTCTGTTTTTATACCATACATAATGAGGTAGGACAGGCAAACATAGGTCAGTTTGCCCCCACAACAGAATCCATTACAAATACATCATATAGCAATCTCTCCTCTTTTTACTTCTTACCCTTCATTCTGCATTACTTGTTCCAAGTGAGTTGTTCTAATTTAAGATTGCATCCTCTTCTCAGTTTGATTTGTAGCCCTTTTAAGGCAAGAGCTTATCTTGTATCTCTTCGTATCCTAAACTAACAACATAGTATTGGCATTGAGTTGGTACCCAGTAAGTATTTCTTACAGCTGGAGATTAATTACCAAAAGTCATCACTATGAGGCTCCTTACTTTGGTAGGCTTTCCCAAAGGAGGTTGGACTTGACAAAAGATAGTTCTTGTGGGAGAGAAATAAAAGCTGAGGATAAGTAAGTAGAATTGGCTTGCATCGGGCATTCACCAACAGACTGGGGAATTCATAGTTTATTGTTCAGGAAATGGGGAAGCATTGGTGATATCATCAGTGCATTGGCAGTGGGAGTTCTGAGTGTTCTCCGAATATTGCTCTAAACATATTATTAAAATACATAAAAGGTTTTCTCCAGGCAGCCCTGTGTCAGCTGCTCAGCTGGTTTCGCACATTTACCCTACTGCCAGCTCAGCTTCGCTCAGATTTCCAGGAAATTTCAGACTAAGACAGGGAATATATTTGCAACCTCCCTGAAGTATCTATGCAGGGTGTTTTAGAATTAGTTCATCCATCTAGACCTGGAATCGTGGCCCAACTCATCATCTGTGTTGTCACTAGACTATCTCTTGTTATTATTATTTGGATCCTGCATCAATGAAAAATACTTTTTTTTAAAAAAAAATGCTGTCCCAAAGATGCAAACCATCTCTAATCTTGTCTTTATCTATGTCCTTCCTCCTTCAGTCTTAGATCTGAACATTTCTTCCGATTCTATATTGTAGTTTAAGGCCTGGAATTAACACACAGTGTTAAATGCTGTTTTCACATCTCTGAACCTCACAGAATCCCAAAGGTCTAACCACGAATTCAACTGCTTTCACTAGATATGACTACCACTTAATGGAAAAGGCTCCGTATCCAGCTAGTTCCCTTATCAGAAGGGACAGCTGTTCTCTACCAGGTTCTCAAACCTGGTGTCCAACTCATAAAATTATTCAAACAAGCCAATTACATCTACTTGGGGAAACTCAGGGGTATCTTATCCCTCTGTTGCTAAAAAACTTGGCTCTCACAGTCCCTACTTGTTCTCTCTATTCCTGAATGCATCCTCCATGTGGCCCTGCATGATGGCATGTGGTGTCCTCTTCTCCCAGGATGGACAATCTCATTTGACTGTGTAGGTGTTATTTTTTTGGCCATCTCTTGCTACTGAGCATGAGGCATCTCTTGCTGATCAATAGAATGAACAGGTGACCAGAACCCAAGTCTCTTTCTTTCCAGTTACTTTACAATTCACTTGCTGATCCTCCTGATTTTTCTTAACCCAGGGAGGATGGATGAAAGGATGGTGGGGTTTCCTTCTTGGTCTTGTTAGCCCTCCTCCGTGGGCATGGATCTTACGCAGATGATTGCTGTTAAGCATTTTTCTGAGAACTGACCACTGCTTGTATTTCCTGACACTGATTTGATGTCTGTGGAGACAGGTAGTGAAACTTACTGTGTACGTTTGTGTCATTCATTCAATCACCAGGTTTTTATCAAGAATTTATGAAAATCGCATCCTGAACACAAAAAGCAGTGTAAAGCAGCTTGGCCTTAAGGCACCCACATTCTGGTGGGGAGATAGACAATAACATCAGTAATTTTGACATAGACTGATAAGTGCTCTAAAAATGAAATGGCTGGAGTACTATAGAAAAGCAAAGGCAGAACCAAGAAAAGGAACGATTTGAATTTAGCCAAGGATAACAAGTTTAAGATATGGAGATATTTTTGAAGGTCAGGTGTTTCTGACACTTGTGTGGATTGTAGAAGAACATTCCAGACCAGTATCACATCATGTGCTGATGTTTGGACCACTTCTTAGTATCTTAGTTGCCACAACCTCTTTAACCTTTTTAAAATTCACCATCATCTCTTGCTGGGGTCAGTGTGTCTGTCTCCCTGCTCCTCTTCTTATATGCATAGGGTGAATTTCATCTCAGTGTCTAGAGAAGATTTTTGCAAATGTAAGTTACATGTGGGCCCTCTTTACAACTCTCTACATTGGTTTCTATTTCATTAAGAGTAAAGCGAATGTTTTCTCTAATATGCGGATGCTAATTCACAATAAGGCAGGGCAGTAGGAAAGAATAGCATTACCTTAGATTAGGTAGAGGGAAGTGATCAGAGGGAAGGGGAGGGGTTATGGGGCTAGGAAAGACAGTAGAATGAAACAGACATTATTACTGTATGTATATATGTGACTACATGATTAATATGATTCTGCAACTTGTACACTCAGAAAAATGAAAAATTATATTCCAACTATGTTTGATATAACAAAGTACATAAATGCATTCTACTGTCATGTATAACTAATTAAAACAAATAAAAAAAATTAAATCCCTAAAAACAAAGAGTAAAGTGAAAGTCATCCTAATATCCCAAGATCTTGCAAAACCTTATTCTTTACATATGTCTCTGCTCTTACTCTTCCTATTTGCTGACGCTTTGTGACTTCAGTCATGACTTGCCTTCTTTGAGTCTTATTCCCATCCTAGGGCCCTTGTAGTATCTGTTCCTGTTGCCTTTGACATGCTTCTCCCAGATACCAGATGGATTCTACCCTCAACTTCTTCAAGTCTCTGCTCAAATGTTTCCTTTTCAATGAGATATAATTGAGGATGCTATTTAATTGTAAACCATGGAATCCCCTTTACCCTGCTTTCCTCTTCTGTATTTTAATAGTCAATATATTTATATAGTCAAAATATATATACAATAAATATATAGTCAATGCGATATATATATAGTCAATATATATAGTCAATTACTGTAGTTTTTCATTTACCGTCTGCCTTTCTGCCTACACTAGATGATTGTAAGCTCAGAGGTGTTGAGACCTTTTCTCTTTTGTTCACTGATACAGCCTAAGGTAGACAAAATGGATACCTTGGCACATAGTAGGCATTTAGTAGGGAATTATTTGTCAGGATGAACACCAAACTGTGGCTCACAGAAACATCACAAGAAATTGGTCCATCTGAACCAATTCAGAAAACACAGCTAAAGAAGAGCATACTTCAAGACGAGGGCCAGGCAATGAAGGACTTTTTCTGTCCTAGAGAAAACTTTCAACTTTATCTGAGGTAATTAGAGAGCCCCCAAGGAATCTTGAACAAAGGAATAGAACAGCAAGTTGAAATATCAATCCTATTAACCAAGATAGAACATCCAGGGGTTTAGAACTTTAGTGAAACTTTGATATTTTTACTTTGAGGTATATGAAATACAATCTAAAGTCAGAAATATACACATGAAATTTGACAGACATGTCAGAGAGTCAGTGGTGCTTGGGCAGCAGTGGAAGATGAACTGAGAGTCAGTCAGACCTGGCTGAGTTCTGGCTACTTAGATGTCATGAACTTCAGATTTCTCAGCCCTATTACTTTGAAGCGCTGGTGAGGATTAAGAGAGAGAATACAAGAAAAGTGTATGATTTACATCATGTTTAGTGATGGTTGTTCCTTTTTTCTAGATCATACATAGGAGATACCTATGTATAATAATAATAGACAATCACGGAGAAGAGCAGGAGACAGGGAAGAATGGGGCTTGGAGACACCACCATTTCAGGTGTGGCCTGGGAGAAAAAGTAGAATGAATCCCAAGCAACCAAGGATGGAACAGTTCTGAGAAACAGGCAGGACAGCAGGGTTTTAGGCTGGAGAGAGGTCAAGGAGGAAAAGCATCAACCAACAATACAGGATTCATTAATTACAAAGTTCCTACCTGCCCCAAACAGGGGCAGCCATCTTCATGAGAGGAAGAAAGAAATAGCAGGGCTATGCACAGTGATATCAAAAACCAAAGCACTGAAGGGAAGAAGGGTGGACATCTGGGCTGTGCTGGATCACGTAATTGCACCTGTTGTGATTTTGTTTGTTTCTTTTTTTGGGGGGGGGCAGTTTTCCTTGTTGGACGGATTTTGTTGTTGTTGTTGGAGGTGGCAGATGTGAACTAAGAATGCACATCTCCATTCTTCCCACATGGAAGAAAAAGACTAATACCTCATTCCAAGACATAGCCTCTTCTGTACTGAATTTCTATTTAATACCTCCCTGTGGTTGAAACAACAAGGCATTCAATACCAAATTTTAAAAAGTATGCAAGAAAGAAAAAGGCCTTTACCCTGAAGTTTGAACAGGGAAGCTGCATTAACATTTTCATATTGGGATCCATGAATTGTGTAGCCTACCTTGGGAAGGTGAGTCATCTGGAGAAATAAGAGACCTGCTGAGAGGCTTAAGGACCAGCTGAAATACAGTTGACACATCCCTGGTAAGCAGAACAGGATGGAATCCTCCAGGAGGATCCATCAGCCCAGAGGCAGGAGTGTAGGAAGTAGAGAATGGGATTTAGGAAGGCATGAATGTGACAAGGTGAGAATATTAGAACTTTCCAGGGGCAAAGGAGCTACAGGAGCTGGCCAGAAAGAAAAATTCAAACAATTGGAGATTAGGGGGATGGAGAAGGAAAAATGTGAAGTTGTAGGTTGAGAACAGATTTGGAAGGAGCCAGGCACAGAAGCAAGTAGGCTCATAGAAAATTTCACCAGAAAAAGGAATTTAAGAATCAGAATTTCCAAAGTTGAATCTTACCAGGACAACCTTCTTTACATCTCATTAGTAAAATTTGCCTTTTCTTTTTGCCCTGCATTTGCAAACAAAACATTGCTCTCAGATTTAAGATTTAGACTTCTGAATCATAGTACAACTCATTTTTTTTTTGTATAAGTAACATATGTTTGGTGTCTTTAAACACAATTACTTTTGTATAATAAAAGTGTTGATTTGATGATGTGACATTTTCTGCAAGTGTGTTTAAGAGAGTTTATGTTTTCATAAGTTGCAATGAAACTCAATTATGTATGTGTAATAAGGCTTCTGATTGTTACACTTAGACTTTTCTGTATAATGAAGCCAGCAATTAGAATTTGCTTGCTCTATGGCTTACGAAAACACACTTGTTTTGGAGACAAAAGACTCTTAATGAGCCCCCTTTTTTGTTAATTTTTTTTGTTGTTGTTAAAAACCAGTCTATAACTCAGACATGTAATTAGATTTCTTAAAGGTTTGGATTTGTTGTTGTTGTTGTTGTTGTTATTTTTTCTCTCTGAACACAAAACAAAGCAAAAAGCAATAACTTTAAAGAACGCTTCATTTCAAAGCTGTGATCTTGCTAAGATCTGCAGTTTTACCTTCGAGGCACCTCCAGTACATACTGAAGTCCTGCTTTGCTAAGGAGGTAGAGGCCTGGGCATGGCAGTTTTCTAATTTACTGGAGATTTTTTTCTTTGCATGTGTTGCATCAGAATTGATCTGGACACTCTGCTTAGAGTTGGCTCTGGAATTGTGCTTATCTCAGCCTCAGGGGCTCAAGAATAGAATCCCATCCTCTGCTTCTTGCCTCAGAGGCCTGCTAGTGCTAAGATGAATGAGCCACTCCCTGGTCTGGTTCTAAGCAATGGAAGAATGGGCTATAGAACTTTCCTTTCCTCCTCCCTTTTCATCTCATGATCTGCACCCATGTGGGAGCTGCTCAGGATACCCTCTTCACTGCTGATTATTCATTTAACTGCTGGTCATTTGTACTGTTTGCACAAAAGGCTGCTTCTTTCCTGGTTGTCCTGAGGAAGGACAAGGGCTAAAACATCTCCCATCATGATTCATTTTGAAGGAAATCCTTTTACCTTCAGAGATGTTTTCCTTCTAGTCTACAAAAAAAAAGCCTTTCTCTTAGAAGTGCTAAATTATTTTTCATTACTCATTAATAGCTTATTGAAAATTAATTTTGATAACTTTTACTAATTGACAGTAGGTTTCCTCTGTTGTGTTAATAACTATCCAGTGATGAGAACACAGAAAATTCTAGGCATTTCACTAGATGAGGATTTAATACAGGCACTCAGTTACATATAGGCTACATAAACATTGAAATGACTAGAAGACAAAAATGATAGTGTGGTTTTACACGGTGCACAAAAGTATGAACTTGTACTGATGAGGCTGAAGCTCCATAGCAGACAGATGTTTTTGCCACTGGATCACTGTTCTCTGCTATCAGCTGAAACTCAGGAGCTCAGATTTCTAATGGTTAAATCCTCATGATATTGCCAGAGCCTTCAATTGATGGCGATTCCCTGTGGTTGTTGGGAGAGCCAGGAGAAGCATGGCTTCCCCCCACCTTCTGCCTTCCAGTTGCCACCAAATACCTCTCAGCAGCAGCAGCTGCTCACAAACTCTGGGTGATATGGTTTCCAGGTTCTCAGCCCCTGGAACAAAGAGGGAAGCAAAGTTGGTTGGAAATGGGTCTGAGTATCAGTTCTCAGTACATGGGGAGAATATGTCAAGTGACCTAGAAATTACACCCTTGTCTGGAGCAAGTGAGCCTCCCAGGACAGTCCCTGGATTTTGGATGGCAGAGTATGATACTGTCAGTTGGGACAGGATCATTGGAAAAGTGATTGGGGACCTCAGAGTGTCTAATTGAATGGACCATCTTATGCAAGTTACTCCATCTTTCTGGACTGTATTCCTTTATTTTAAATGAGGGGAGAGAGACAGGGTTTGTTAGAACTCTCCAGCGGTTGAAATTTCTTTGGGCTATGACATTTGGAAAAAAAAAGGGGGATTTTTAGGGCACATATTGTATGCATATAACTATCTATGATCGTAGAAATTTATTTAAGATGGTAAATAATTCTTTTAAAATGCTGATTATGTGCACATCTGTGGATGCTTACATGTGTTTCTGGAGGTGAAAAGGGATGTATACCAATGTATAAATGAACCCACTGGTGGATATAAAAATACGTGTATGTGCTGTGTGATGGTATGGGGTCTGAGCTACTGATTTCACCTGGGAAGAATACCTTTTAGCTTCCCTTTGGATGTGAAATTTAGGATTTAATGTGGGTGGGAAGTGGGGGTCTCCTGACATCCTGAGGCTGATTATCTTCTCTGCAGGGTGGATGGGGCGGTCTGGGTCCTATGGAGATAACTGCTGGTGGCAGCCCCCAGAAAACCCCAACCACAGTTGTAGATTTCATGTTCCATCAGCTCTCTGAGCAGTGGAGGAGGGAAAACGCAGTAAGGGCATTCTGTCGGGAATTATCAATAAACGAATGACAGGTCAAGTCTGATCGCTGGAATTAAAAATCGGCAAACTCAAGAAGTGTTCCATTCAGCCTCTTCTCAGAGGTAGACTTTTAAAATTTAAACAAAAGATCCAATTAAATTTGATCCAATTTAAATCCATTCAGCTCAGAAACCTTTATTAAATATCTACGATGGATTGTGCCCTGGGCTAGATAGTGTAGGAGTTACACTTTTGTGGCTGGCTGGCAGGCAGGCACTGTGCTGGCACTGTAGATTCCAGTTGGAATAGACTCCTGCTCCCTGAAACTTGTGGTTTTGGTTTCTTTGTTATTTAATTGCGTAAACTGCAAATCCCTTTGGGAGAAGCATTATCACATTCATGTTTCATACAAAAAGTAATTTATGTTGAGAATTTGCTATGTGGTAGGTCCTGGCTAAGCTTTCGAAGAGCACCATCTCAATAAATGTTACCATGATCCTGAAATTTGGTTATAACCCTCAGCTTTCTTGTCTCCTCCAACCCACCCACCCTTAGTAGATAAAGAAATTCAAGCTCCAATAAGTTAAAGTAACCTGGCCAAGGCAGCCCCCAGGCTGTTGGCAAGGACTTCTTGACCTTAAGCCCTGTGGTCACAACACCAAGATGTGCTGTTTCTCAGAACCAGCTTTGTCATCCCTGATCTCCCAGGGAAGCTCAGCTTCCAGGTGTGCATTCATCACCTTTGATGTTCCCTGTCCCACTGTGCAGCCTGTCCCCTTATCACTTGTTTCATGGGTCACTCTTGTTTCATGCAGTCACCAAAGGATTGCATTATTGTCCCTCCTGGAACACTTGCCCTTTCCTTTCTGCTTATCCTTAATGGTACTCATCCTCTAAGCCCTATCCTCTTCTGGCCAGCCTCTGCCTAACCACCAGATACATGCCACCTTCACCCTCCTCTGAGCTCCTTCAGTGCGTACATTGGTCTGACTTGCCCACCTGGCTCTTGCAAGTCACTGGGCATTCCTATTAGCTTTTCATTTGGGCAACTCTTATTTCCCGTGTTTAATCCTAGGAAGGCAGGAACCACATAGGTGTCATATTTTTTTGAATCCCACTGTGCCTAATATGAAACTCTCAGCACATGGTAGGCATTATTAATTATCATTAGCAAAGGATCTGGTGAGTGATCTATGGAATGTGTTCCTAGTTCAGAGGAGGGGTAGGGAAAGGTGGACTAGCATGGTTAGGAAGGGATTCCTGAAAAGGTGGACTCTCAGAGGAGTGTTGTGCAGTTTGGGGAAGATTTAGGAAGTAGAGGAGATTCAGGATGGAGAGTGTAGACAGCACAGTACAAATAAAAAGATGTAGGAGGAAAAACAGGGTGTTTGGGAGAGGCTGTGGGTGAACTGGTTCTAAGTAGATTTAGACTATGAAAAAGTGGGTTCAGGATGTGAAGTATAGAAATAAAGTGGCATCAGAGGTGGTTAATTAAATCAAGAGAGTTACTCAGCACTTCTCTGGAGAGACAAGTTGAGGAAGACATGGCCTCTTCTTGATTATACAAGAGTTTTTACTCAAAACAGGGGATGGAGACAGGATCATAATGAGCTCTCCCATCTAGCGGAATATAATTTATGTCAACAGAAGAAGTGCTTCTGGGACTCAGAGCTTAGCTCAGTAAACCCTGGGGTGTGAAGTTTCCAGGCCTTGGTCCTGGAGAAAGAGAGCTGGGTCTAAATCTCAGCTCCTGCACTTACTAGCCGCCTTACTGTGAACAAATCCCTTGATTTCTCTGGTTTGTTTCATCATCCATGAAATTGGATTAATGGTCGTGCCTAATCATAGGGTTATTGTGAGAATTAACTGAGATTGTGGATATGAAGTTAAGCAGAGTCCATTAGCAACTTTATTGTTAGTTATTAATAAATCTTTATTTGAAATGAAGAAAAGATGACCCAAAAGTCAGAGACCATAATGGATCTTGCAAAGGTACCCTCTGGAGTGCACTTGGAACACAGGTGGCACTAAGCACAGGCTGGGAATTCCAGGGGCAGCAGACAGCTTCATAGGGAGGTAAAGATGTGCCTGGCTTTTATGGGGAATGATACATAGCCTGGTGTTCTGGCAGTAAAACCTGAGTGACAGGGAGAAAATGTGATCATTTGGAAAGGCAGGTAAGGGTGGATGCAGGGTTTTTTTTTAACCCAGGTTGATAAGTTTATTCTTAGTGGTGGAAGTAATGGAGTAATTCTGACAATATGAGTCTTGTATTGCTGAGGACAGAGCTGGTGACCCCAGGCATGACCCAAAATAGATCCAAAGCAGTACAAAGGCCAGAGGGGCTCTATCCCCCAGGTCTGCAGTAGTTAACCTATAGAGGCAGATTCACTTTTTCAAAGTCAGTCTCAGAGAGAGAAAGCCACGTGAATCCAAATATCCGGGCAGCAATCCCCAGAGGCACCAAAGGTAATGAAACATTGGTATCTGCTGCTCCTATCTGTTATTGCTGATATTCAGATAATGATGCCAATACTTAGCTGGGGAGGGAGGAGGAAATGCCGCTGGGGCAGCATGTTCAGCTCATCTCCTGAGGGTCGAGAGGAGGGGGGATAGAGACAGGCAAAGAAGAAGGTGACCCCAGAAAACCAAATCCTCTTCCTCTGGATTTTTTAGGAGAGCCATCTACAATTCGAGCTAACAGCAATTCTGCATCATGTCTAAATAGTGTTTGCAATTTTAAAGAGCTTTTGAATCTAGTGTCTCATTAGTGTTCATCACAAGAGAACCCAGACTCAGGTGATGCTTGGACTCCTGCAGGGACCTTGTCCTAGCCCCATTTTGCCATCTCTGGTGTACAGATCTCATTTTGAAGGATTAGGGGAAGAAGGGGAAGGTGAAGATGGGATGCTCTCCAGGCAGTCTCTGGAGGATGTGGGATAAGAGCTGGGGGACGAGGGTGGAGTGGCAAGTCTGCCTCTCCTGATCCATCCACACTTAACAGCAGCCATCGACAATGGATCATGACAGGCTTTCCTCTGAGCCAGACAAAGAAATGCTGGGAATTCACTACTAATTGATCAGAGTTAGCACTTGAGATGAAATCTATTTGCTCTCCCTTCACTGAGGCATTGTCCTGAGCTTTTCCTTGTTAAAATGTCAATGCTTATGGAATGTGAGTGCAGTAAGTCATTATCAGCCCCTGGCACCTTCATGTGAATTCACTTGTCAGATTGCTGTGTTCATGTCCTCAGAGGCACCAAACTCGGAAGGAAGGGTTTGTTTAGGAAGGGATGTCAAGCCTGATTGGAAGCATGGAATGACCAGTAGTGGCTCCTCTAGAAGATGTTCTAGAAGATATTCAGGTTGCTTTAAAAATCCCTTGAGAAGATGTATCGTCTATACTCAAGAGGTCGCAGTACAGAAACTTGGGCAAATCACTTAACCCAAGTAGGTCCTATTTCCTCAGCTGAAAGAGATAAATAATGACATCCACTCCACCCACTTCCAGAGTGTCTTTGAGGGCAGAAGCCCTTTGAATGTGTTTTGCATTTTACAAAGTATTGTATAGATGCAAGGTGGGATCATTTAGCTACATTAGGAAGAGACAAGCCCTCATTCCTCATGTCAAATGCACATGAAGGGTAAGGGAAAGAGAGGGAGAAAGGAATTAATATTTATTAGGATCCCAATTGCTATTCATCTTAAATATATTATCCCATTTAATTTCTACAACCACTCATGAAGTTGATACTATCAAGTTTATAGGCTTGCAGACCATACAATTAGTAATTTTCTAAGACAAGTTTTGAACACAGGTGAATCCAAGCACTCTTTTGTACATCCAAGTTCAAGTCCTCTCCTGTGCACACTCCTGAATTCTACTTTCATGAATTCCGCCTTGAAGAATGAATTAGGGCCTGGAGGTCAGGATGAGACAGATCAGAAACAGGCAGGTGCCCTGTGACCAGAACCCTTGCACAACTGGAACTTGATATAGGAAGTCACAGTGGCAAAGTCAGAAACCTCCGAACAAGGAGAAGGGACAGAAGCATCAAGGAGATATTTGTGCTCAAGTCAATCTGGCTAGGGTAAAGCTAGCGCCCAGAATCCCTGGGGAAAAACCAAATCAAGGAGACCTGGGTCTGGATTTCAGTTGGAAGCATGTGTTGCTGTCAGGGGTGTGAATGTAATCCTGAGATGATGTCAAATGATACAGATTCTTTGAAAACATAGTGAGTGTCTTATCATCTATTCAAGCAATTTACTCTCATTGTATCAAAAAGGGTTATACAGTATGAGTCCATATGACCTGAATGATGTGTGGTCCTCAAAACAATAAGCAGGGCAGGGGCACAAATATGTGTCAATTGTGTAAAGTGCTTTGACTTTAGCTTTCATGTGTTTGAGGAGCTGGGTGGAGTTTGGGACACCATGACAAAGCAAATACACACATTCGCTGCACGCTTTAGATGTGACTGCGTGCAGTTTGATAGTTTGGAGATAAGGGACCAAGCCATAATTTTTTCACTCCTTCACTATCCCTAAGGGAAATTGTGATATAAGAGAATTTCAATGTAACAACTGATTTTCATGCTCTTGTACCTAATATTTCAAATCAAATATCTTTGGCATACTGGATCAAGAAACATGAATTGTGTATTTTCAAACACTCTTAAGCACAGTTTCTGCTCAGGACCAAAGCTAGTAGGAGGAGGAAGAAACAGAATGCTGTAACCAGCGGCATGGAGCCAGCCCCTACCTAGTGCCCCATGGCTTTGCTTCGTGTGGGTGAGAGAAACAGAGTGTTTGTCTGAGGAGGCTCTGGGTCCCTTTTTCTTTCTGTAGCATGGAAGGAGGAAAAAGCAGAAAAAGCAACTCTACTGACTCCTTTATAGATGTGGAAATCTGTAGAATCATGCTACAGAGAAGCTCAGGAAAAGAAACTCAAAGGACACGGGGGAAGAAGGAGGACCAGGAGTACAAACAAGAAAACTCAGTAGGAGCAGGTGGAGGGTGGAGATTATAGCTCAGCCTCCAGGTTGAGGAGCTGTTATGTCATACATGGGCGAAGTCTTAAAATAACACCTGCATCTTTTTCAACTTTCTAGAAGAGTTCCAAAATGACATTCACAGTTGACCCAAGGTGCTAATCATGGCAAAAGAAGGCCAGGGCTGCTTTACCTGGTCAGGGGATCTGAGGACATTTTGGCTCAATGAAGTCCAAAGGAGAAGAAGCAGGACCTAGCAATGGTCACTGGGGGAGATGTGTTGTGACTCACTGTATGATAGATTAAAGCAGAGTGGTACAAACATGGAATTTTTGCTTTAGGTTCTTAGATCCTGTATCTGGAGCAATGACATTATGTATCAAGTTAACTGAGAGTATTGAGAGGACTGGTCCCCACATCCAACTGCAGGTTAGGTTTACCAGGGTAATTTCTTGGGAAGTATAGATTACCAGTTTCTGGTGCTAGAGAGTCTGATTCACAGGCAATGAGGAGATTATTGAGAACTTACATTTTAACAAGAAATTTCTAAATGACTCTTGTTCGTGGAACAATAGCTGGAGAACAATTTATGAAGAATATTAAACCATTGTTGGGTAGTTCTATTCAGTGTTTTTCAAACCCATTTCCTATCTGAATGGCAAACCAATTGGAATTCTAGCCTTACATCCACCCCAATTATTTTCTGGCTCTTCCACCTTGAGGAAGTTCATTCAGTGTGCCTTTCTGAGGTACTTTTGTGATCTCCTGCTGGACTTGACCCCATGACTTTATCCCTTCCTAGGTCTCCATCCATCGCTCCTTTAAAGGAAACAGCTTGATCACATGCAACAGCAGTTTCCAGGTTAGATAAACCACATGAAAATATTTAGGATTTTACTTAAAAACACTAATAATTTACCTAGGATGCACCTATAAAGAAAGTAATAAATAACTTCATTTTTAATTGGTATTGATAACAATAATCATTATTTCTCAGTACTACTATGAAGCATTTTTATTTTATTTCATTGTTGAATTAAAGAAAGCAACTACCCAGATGCTTTCTGTCAGTCACCCTCTCGGTCACCCAGATGTCATTTTACCTTTCATGTGTTTGATGGGGGAGGGTTCACTGAATCCCATTACTATCTTAAGCATTGAGATAAAAAAAGTAATATCAGGAAAAGGAAATGTTCACCTCATAATTCAATTGTATCAGAAATCCTACCACAAGAGTGACTGCTCAGAATGGGACTCTGGCACTAGAATAGGAAAACTTGCAGTGCTGGGCAACACCTTCTACCCATCAAGGGCCCCTGTGTGCAAAATGGACAAAACCATTCTAAATGTTTGGGGTCCCTCAACCACACCATCTGGGAATCAGAAATGCATAGGTATAATTTATGAATGGTCAATTTTGCCTGAAAAATGTGAATTGCACAGAGAAAAATAGGAGTTTCATGAGGGAGAGGGACATCTGTCAGGGTGGGGCAGAACAAGCAGTCTGGTTGCTTTAAACCAGTTCTGTGTGAAAGTCTGGTTGTGTGCTTGAACCTATCCTGACTCAGTGCTCCTGGAGGATTGATGTTCTCTGGGAAGTGTATAGCCCTGGACACCTTCTGAAAGGGCTGGTCATGACAGAGAGAGAGAATGTTCTAAAATCTTAGACCTTGCCACTGGCAGTAGCAATAGAGACTGGTGCCAAAAACATGGGCACTGAATGCAAATGTGAAGCCAGCTGCACACAGTGGGGAGCCTCACAGCCAGAGGCAGGTGGCTATACCAAGTCAGAGAGCAAGGGCAAAGTCAGGGAGATAATCATGCACAGTGTGAGAAATGACCCCTTCCCACTTGCTACCAGGGATGCAAAGGAGAGAAGAGTGCCAAGATGCCCCCTTGGAAGGGGGACATATTGATTCTGTAACTTTAAAGGCAGTACAATGGCCCACCTAGGCACTGGTGAGCAACTGTCCCAGGGGACATTCATGGTGCATTTGTCATTGGGGAAATCATGATAACGATAGAAAGATATGGTTTGACTTGAAAAATGAAATAGATTTGGAAAGGATAAACAGATCACATCAGAGTCAAATAAAAATATCCCCCTTTCCTCCTTTCAAGATTAGGGAACCTATACAATCAAGATAAAATCAGTTCTAAATTTCAATGCAATAACAATATCCAAAGCCAAGGATTAAGGTTTCATAAATTTATTGAATTAAGCTATCTGTGTTCAAGTTCTGGTTGTAGATCATTCCCACGCTCTCCCCTTCTCTGGATCACACTGTTGTTTCTGTATTTCTCACTCTCTACTTTGCATTATGGATGATATTTATTGAGGGAACACATAGATTCACATTTCCTGTTGGTTCCTCCAGGGCAATTTGAGTATTGGATTTGTTTTTCTCCACACCTCCTCCTCTCCCCATCCACATGCTGTGTGCACTGCTTTGCTTCATTGGGCCCACCTGTGCCAAACACTGGACCCAGCACTGGGTCTACATCAAGGAGCAAGACAGTTGTTGCTTTATTATCTGATGGTTTTAAATATATATTACCTTCACAGAACAGCTAACACCACTAATATTAATAATGGCAGGTACTATCAACTCTCTTCTGAGACAAAGTACACCTAACTCACAGGCCATATGGAAAAAGGGACTTAGTCCTGTTAGACAAAGATATGTTTAAGCAGAATGTCAGAGAAGGAGGATTGTGAAGAGTTCATGAAAGAGGCAAGGAGTGAGCTGGCTTCGAAGGGATCAATTATATTATGTTGGCTCCCAATCAGTCATTCTCAGTTGGAATTTTGACTCCAGTACTATTCCAGAATATTGGTGTCTTTCAATCAATTTGTGTGGCCTGGAGCAGTGAGTTAAACTTCAAATTCTTCGTTTTCTCACCTGTAAATGGGGATAATGTGATTTAATTAACTGGCTTTACTATAGGTATCCTGTTATGCAATATGTCAAAATCCTCAACTCAGAGCCAGGTACATGGTAAGCACTCACAATGGGTATAATATCAGATATAGCATTATCTGATTACTAGTTTGTTTTTTATTGGCATAGGTTGAACATTTGATCTCCTACAGGTAACCATCATGCTTCTTTTTCTTGCCGATTTCAACCCTCTGAGATTTCAGTACTGCATGTCTGGGTTGAATTGCCTCTCTTGGTTCTTCTTGCCCACTGTAGTGAATTGCCTGCATCCTGGTATGCCATTTGTTTACAGACTCTTTCATACACCCTTATGTTTTGTGGGAATAAACAGTAACTCATCTGGCCATAGCATTCATTACACATGGTTTGTGCAGCATCTGAAGTTAGTGATTGAAGAAAGAGAATTTGATTACTCCAGAGCATGAGAACCTTTCAACCAATAATAATTTACTGTCTCTACTAAGTACCTCTGGATGCTTACTGTTGGTGGTGAGGGAATGGGGGGAGAACTACACTATGTTATGTACAAGCAGCAAAATCCATTCCTATGAGATCATGTGGTCAGGGAGTCAGCTATGTTTGCCACATTGGAGTAGAAGGAGGGCAAAGTTTTCCTTTCCCAATAAGGTCATAGTTTTATTTTTCTTCTTCCACAGTATAAGGCAAGGCACAAGGGAAGGAGCTGTACTTGATGAGGTCATGGGGAAGAGGGCACAGTGAAGCAGGGAACTATTGGCTATAGGGAGCTTGGAGACCAAAATTAGCATTCTGAGGTTCAGAATGTCCAAATAAGCTTGTGTGTATGTGTTTGTGTGCATGCTTGTGGGAATGAGTGCATATGCTCACATGGTGTTTATATGTGCATGTGTGTGAGTCTGCGGGTACATATGTACATGCATGTGCATGCATATATAATAAACATGTTTGTGCATGCACAAATGTTCTGTGTGTAATATTTTATTCTCTCTTATATGATTCTCTGTTCCTTTATCTTCTGTTGGGCAACTATCTGTCTCTACCTATTTAATCTCTATTTTTATAGCCACACTTTAATGAAAGCATTGTGTCAGGCACCCAGTTAAGTGCATCTGTGTAATGATTCTCTGAGGTTGCTTTTATAATTCCAAGTTACCTTGAGGGAATCAAAACTTAAGAAGTTGACTGATTTGCCCAAGGTCAGCCAGCTTGTGAGTGGCCCATCAGGGGACCAAATTCAAGCAGACACAGCTTTCTACATACAGTTTGCTTTTAAAGACTCTACTTCAGGGCCAGTGGGTCTTCTTTGCAACACTCTCACGTTTTCCAACATCCCTTTTCAGCACTGCTTCCAGAACCTGGCCATGTTCCTCACTGTGTGGTTTATCCAAATAGTGTCCAGTTCTACCATTGGGTCACCATCCTTCTTCCAATGTAGCTTCAGGCAGCATTTTTAATACCTGCTTTGGAACACTGGGTTTCTATTTCCCTGACCTAGTACAGAGCTCATTGATTTTAGACCTGGGCTCCACTGTCCTTAGGAATGGACAGGTATATGTGATACTGGACTTCTTGGGTGCTTCAATTCATCCTGAATTGAAGGCCCAGGCCTCCTAGGAGGAGCTTCTGAACCAAAAGCTGTCTATGATGTCTACAAACACCTGCAGAGAGACACCGGTGGCGGAGCTGATGGAGTCTGGAGAATTTCAGAGGGTAATGGGAATTTTATATGCAGAATCCCACTCACAAATTCTGCCTGAAATGTCAGACAAATTCACCCTGCCCATGTAGTTGCTCTGCAAGAGAAGCTGCCTTGGAATGTGGAAATTCCCTAAGTGAAGATATTATCTGAGAGGTCTGATACAGAAAACAATGCTTAACTCTTAGAACTTTAGGATGAAGCAGTTCATTGGACTAACATTTGACATCAGGTTTAAAATGAGCCCACAAATTCAGAAGGTACAATAACTGGCCTCAAGCTCTATGCCATCTCCTCTCAGGAGATGGTAGCCTGAGAGGATACAACTACAGACTGGTGACTACCAAACCAAGTTGCCTAATATGGTAGCCATTAGCGGTATGCAGCTATTGAACACTTGGAATGTGGCTAGTCTGAATTGAGTGTAAGCGGACAGTAGACACTGGGTTTGAAAAAGTATAAGAAAGTGAATGCAAATTATTAATAACTTGCTTTCTATTGATTACATGTTGAAAGGATAACACTATCAATTTTTGTATTAGAGTATATTGAAATTAATTTCACTTGTTTTTCCTTATTTTGTAAAAATGTGATAACTAGAGAATTTCAAATTACGTGTGGCTTGCATTTGTAGCTTTTGTCTCATTTCTATTAGCTAGTGCTGTCCTAGAAATACAATGCACCGAAGGTCTTCATACTACAGAGAGAGGGTTTTGTAATCATGGGATACCTGTGGTGGGTCACGTGGTATTCGTCTCCCATGGGCAGAACCCACTTGTAATGGTTTCTGGGAGAGGGTCTGTACTGGTGAAGCAATTTGCATTATACATTTGACTTGTCTCTTTCAAATCATCCATTTGACTTCTAGTTTAAGAATCCATATTCTGTTCTTGAACCCTATTTCTGAAGTGGTCAGCTTCCCAATTTCTCCCACTCCATGTGTGTATGGATCTCTCTTTTTAATTCCTATTTTCAATTGTTTCTAGACATTCAGCATGATTCAAGGCTCACACAACCTTCTCTGATACATGGAACTTCTTACATTCCCCCTCTTTGACATTCCTAGGTACTTAGTTACTGAATGATGGTGTTGATCACACCCCCTACCCATTGTTTTTTTTCTTATGCCACATCTGAAAGTCTTGTATTCTAGGTCATAATTTATACCCCACCAGGTGGCTAATGCAAAGTTGGGGGTTTAATAAATTCTTAATTGGGCTGGGGATGTGGCTCAAGTGGTGGCGCGCTCGCCTGGCATGCGTG
The DNA here is from genome assembly GCF_048772815.1 of Callospermophilus lateralis. NCBI lineage: Eukaryota > Metazoa > Chordata > Mammalia > Rodentia > Sciuridae > Callospermophilus > Callospermophilus lateralis. The sequence continues at coordinate 33,731,220 of NC_135321.1, read as the reverse complement.
CGGCCCGGGTTCGATTCTCAGCACCACGTACAAACAAAGATGTTGTGTCCGCTGATAACTAAAAAATAAATATTAAAAAATTCTCTCTCTCTCTCTCCTCTCTCACTCTCTCTTTAAAAAAAATAAATTCTTAATTGATTGCATTAGTGCTTAGCTCCTCCTTGTCATGTCATCCTTTTGTACGCCTTCTGGAGCAGGGCAGAGATGGCATAGAGCTTGAGTCTAGTTATTGTACCTTCTGAATTTGTGGGATCATTTTAAACCTGATGTCATTCAGTCAAAATGTATTTAAGCGTTTCATGAAGAAGGGCTCAATAACTTGTGACCTACCTTGACCTGTTGGCTAGCCACCATAAATATGTCCCCTGTGGACCTGACAAGGGACCTGCAATCATCCAGTAGAGTTGTGTTTCTAATATGCCTTCTCTTTTCCTTTCTTCGTTCTAGAGACTGAGCCCAGGGGTATCTAACCACTGAATCATATACCCAACCCTTTTTATTTTTTTATTTTGAGACAGGGTCTCACTAAGTTGCTTAAGGTCTTACTTAGTTGCTGAGGTTAGCCTTGAACTTGATATCCTCCTTCTTCAGCCTCCAGAGTCAGCCTTGGTTGTCTTTGAACTTGCAAAATCCCTATGAGAAAGGGTGTTTATTACCCCCATGTCCCTGGAAGGAGTGAGGCTATAGGAGAAAAAAACTCTGAGAAAAAGAAAACTTTGGGGAAATGAGGGATGGGAGCAGCTAAAAATACATTTGGCCTCCTTCCTAAATTTCTTGTGATCTGGCCCTCTCCTGGGTCTTGAAAGAGTTCACATCCCTGCTTTTTCTTTCATCCCCAAAGAGCTGGGGCTGGAGGAATAAACCTTGCGACAGTAAATCAACAGAGCTGAGAGATCAGTCAGTCAGTCAATCTTAAGAGCATTCTTGGATTTGTGGATGCCTTGAGAAGGATGCTTAGAGAAACCGAGGATAGGGTGGTTATTAAAAGAGATTAAAGGGTATTAGCTAGTGCCTCAGCAAGTTATAATTAAAAAAAAAAAAGGAATGGAAAGGAAACAGGAGACTAATTTTTCCAGTCACTGAAATTTCAAGGAGGAGTGAGCTGGCCTATGAACCATTACTGCTTTATATTAATTCTCCTGTATGGTTCAATCTCACCCAAATGCATGTCTTTCTCAGTTGGAAATGCCCTAGTCAATTTCACTGTATAATACAAAGAGGAAGCAACCCGAGAGACAAGGCAGCCACATTCACTTCCTGTGGTATTATTCTCTGAAGGATCTTAAATCCTGTTCTGAAAATAAATGACTTGTTTCCAGGACACACCCTTGACATGAAGAAGGGAATTATCACAGTGTCCATCCGGGGAATTTGAGCCCAAAAGAAGTAAAAGACTAGATCCCCCTGGAATAACTGACAGTCAAGTATATTACTAAGTAGCAACTTTGTGGACTGCATTGCAATGATTCAGTCCCTTTTCTGGGAATGAGGACAGCTTAAGGAAAGCGGGAGGACACCTCTCTGATGAGGTTTAACAGGAATCTTTGCAGTTCTTTCCTTCAAAAATCTCACCCACTGCAGAAGCTAAATGTCCCCATCAGAGTTTTTGTGTGTGAACTTAAAATATCTCTGTTAACATGCAAACCTTCTATGATCAGTGCCGCATTTAATTTGTACTATTCATTCACCCTTAAGTAAGGATCAGAGGTCTGAGAACTGATTTTGGAGAAAGAAGCCTAAATCCTTAGATTGCTGGGTAACTGATGTCAAAAAGGGATAGTTCTACTTTGCTACTCTGAAATGTTCGCACAAGTTCAACTTTGATTGTTGTTATGTGCGATTTTATTATTTTAAACGATTGGGCAGCACTGAGTCTAAAGTTCTTGGCGTTGTCACCCAGAAGAACATATTTTTTTTTTGAAAATAGACACATATCAAGATTTAGACAAGACAAGCATGGGGTTGAATGGAGGTCTCTGGATTCCTGATTGACGTTTTCCTCTTTAATTCTTATATTCAAGGCTCTATGAATGTGGTATTTCTCACAATGATTTCCTAATCCATAGCAGATTAGCAGCAACATGGGCACAAAAAACAGTGTCAGAGAGTGGCAGGTGACAGCCTGATAGAGGGAGAGAAAAAGGAAAGTTAAAAAATCAAATATAAGATTTTCAAAGGGCACACCAGTCTGAGATTAGCTAAGGTGGGAACTAACAGTGTTTTGTGTGTCTGGACTCCCTCTGATACCACTATGTGCCTCTGAAACAACCACTGGGTTTCATTTGGGGTGACTGAAAGACAGAAAAAAACATTGCCATTACATTCACCCTCCTAGCCCTAGTTAGGTACAGAGAGGGAAATGTAGTAGATGTAACTACCAGTAGAGGCAGGAGATTTATGAATATCATCCTTTCAATTCCTCAACATTTCTATGCAAGTAAGCATTATTGTTCCAGTTTTCGAGAAGAGTGAAGTAGGGGCAATGAATGGAGATCAGGCTCATTGGTGTAGGTGCCACAGGAGCGTGTGTGTCTTCCTTCCCCAGTACATTTGCTGTGGGCCACTGGGGTGGTGTCATGGCAGCTTTCTCCCTTCCCACAATCACTCTGTTCTTCACCTCTTTTCGCTCATACTCTCTGCCTCTTTCTGTCCACATTGCAAAGTCATTTCTCTACTGCAAGGTCTAGCTCCAGCTCCATCTCCTCAGGGGGTGTTTCTTACTGCACTTGGCATAACCATTCTGTCTGTCCTATTCCTACAGCACTGGGGCAACTCTGAGCTCTAAGTGATTGCTCCCCTTAGCCGATGGTATGTATCAAGCCTCATTCTGCACATTGTGTTGGGTTTTGCCTCCTCATCTAAAAGCTTGCTTCCTGAGATCAGAGGCTCTACTTTTTTTCTTCTTTGAGTTCCTAATTCCAGGTGAGACACATTTTTACTTTCGTAAGTTCTTGGCTGTTTAGAACACCCAAATTCAAACATAAGCAGTCTCTGCTGTCCTTGTGGATTTTTAACTAGCTAATGGCCATTTTGTGTCCTTGCCTGAGAAACATAAACCCACAAAAGCCTGTTTCAGGAAAGTAAAATCATTTTAAGAGTTCTTTCTATACTCTCTGTTGGCTCTGCTAATGGCACACCTGGCAACCTTCTTGCTTAACCTCTACTGAAGCAGAGGGACATTTTTTTCCCCAAACTTAAAGTCCTCAATGATAGTAAGTTTGTTGAACATGCATTGATTAATCTTTACTGTCCCATAAATTAAGCAGTGCTATTACAAATTCTTCTCCATATTCTAGCTTCACTGTTCTTTATCTATCCCACCATATCTTTGGCCAGGGTCGTTTTTTTCTTCCCCTTTGTTTCCCTCTCTCTCTCCAGGCATGTGGTGAGCACTGCTGGCTGCATCTCCCTCCACCCCCAGGAGTCACTATCCTTTGCAAGCATGGACCCTTTACTCCCGTTCTGTGCTGGTAAGGTCACTTCATCAAACTAAAGCTCATTAAAGGAAAAGGCAGAGAAACGATTCAGCATCCTGACCCCAGATATTGTAGCTGAAAAAGCCCTTTGCCTTTTATATTTCAACCTGAATAGGTGTATGACTCAGTAGTGGAAGGATTTGTAGCTGACACTCAATAGAAGCTGCTCTCGAATTTTGACAAATCCCATCTTGAGCCAAGAAGAGAAACAGATATTGATCCTAAGTGTACCTAATTCATCTCTGCACTTGTAATCCCAAAAGAAAATGCCTTCTATGACCAGAGGGCAGTCAATATTTTTTCCATCTTGTAAAATAAATAGCAGTTATTTTGGTGTGTCTTCATGCGTCCGGGGCACCAGAAGTAAACAAAGAGTTGATTTTTCCTCTTTCTACAGTGGAGTTATAATAACTACTGGATCCCTTGTTTGGACTAATTAAAACTACATCAAATAATTTGGATTGATGAGTGACTAGGGGCAACTGTATCATACTTTGGCCACATTAACAAGGAAACCTCATTCCCCAGGCTAGGACTGGTATATCTGCTGAGACTCAGCTGGAGACTACGATAAATTGCAAGAGAATTCATTTTAGGGGATTCTCTCTGACTCTGGTAGCATTACAGTTTTAGCCACACCGGGGAGGTGTTCATCCCAGCCAGGGTTCTACTTACAAACACGGTTTTATTTATTATCCTCCTTCTTCTTTACCTGTGAGACTAGAGTTAGTTATGGGAGAACTTCCAGAGGGTCAATGGGTCAGGCCAGATAGAGAACAGTTCTGCTTCCACAATCATTCTATATATTCTCAACTCAGATAGAGGGTCACAAGTTGTTGGAAATACTGAAAAACTGATTTGTGTCTATATTGATCTAAGCTCTGCATCATTTCCCAACCACCCCAGGTCAATCCCAAACAACAAACACAAAATCTCTCTGAAATGATGCACATCAAATAATGTGGCCACATGTGGGCAAACCATCTACTCAATTCCACACATTAATAATTATTTTCGTTCTTACACCTGACTGGTTCACTCAGACAAACCATCCTCCCAGCTTCTTGAAGATTAAGAAAAATATCAGAAGTCAAATTTGGGATTAATCAAGACTTTGAAAGGCTATTAGTTTCAAATTGCATATCATTTCATTTTGGCAATTTAAAAGAACTATTCAGATTTTCCACAGATTTTCTCTCGGTGCCTTGTCAGAATTATTATTTGAATGCAACGTGAGCCTTACCAAGAGAGGCAATTCTGATTTTCTCATAATCTGTCAAAGCTGTTGGGTGCTTTGACAGATTATGAGAAACACTGATATGTTTGGAATTTGTGTGCACATTTTTTGCTCTCTCACACCTCTCTACCTCCATGGACCACAGAGTATTACTAGTATCGTTGCTGGTTTTCCCAAGCCTCTCATGAGTAGACCTGCAGATTCTGTACCCCAACTCTAGAAGTCTCCTCTGAATTTATGAAAGGTCCAAGGCTCATCCTGCTCATCAAGCAGAAAATAACTGGGCAAAACTAAACACAATTGTTTTTAGTAGTATAACATTTCTTCCTAATATGAATTTAAAACTAAATATTATCAACCTTCGTAAAAATATAAAAGCCCCAAAGCTTTTAAATGTGAATGTGTCAAGTGACATATTTAAATGAAAGTATATAATTTGATGAGGAGTTAGAATCCCCAATAACTAACTCTCCTTAGCCTTGGCCCAAAGTAACTCTGTGTCCATGGTCAAGTCAGATAGTTTTTCAGGGTTTCAGTATCCTCATTGTCAGAGAGTTTGGGACTGGATGGCCTCCAAGCCTTCCTGCTGCTTTAATATTCTTTGAATCTATATCTCAAAGTCATGTAAATAAGCCATTTGGGGGAGATTTACATTGTTTTCTTTATAACTATAATGCAGAAATTGAGATATTGGGTTTATCACAGCATGGTTAAAACTCAAGAAATATCAAGCTTATTCTGTGAATCTCCTTAGTGGATCAAAGTATTTACCAAGGTTCTTCTTCAATGCTTTTATCTTCCTGGGTCCCCAGGTTGGAAAATGTGGCACATATTTGCAAAAGTAACACTCTTACAATATACATTGTCTATGATATTGTATTTCATAACATAGCTGATGCATTAAAGATACTTGAATATTATATGTACATATTCATGATCATATTCTCATATTATATATATGTATATATTTTTTAGAAAAGAACTCAATAGTCTCATGTGATCCCTGCTTTTACAGATGAGACTAAAAATTTCCTGTGAAGAGAAGTTGCCTAAAGCCATCCAAGTAATTAAAAAAAATGTTTAAATCTGAATGGCTTAGATGCCACCTGTTTAATCCTTATTTTTTCTTTCCTCCCACACTTCTGCATGTAAACTTTTACACTATTGAGATATAAATATATTTTTAGTACCTCTGTTATACACCAATAATTACACCCACCAATAAAAAATGAATTTTAAAGACCTTTACAGAATTACTAAAGATCTTTAGACTTCAGACCTCCTCTTTAATCTGTCTAGAAGCTGGCATAGCCAGACCCCTTGGTTTGTAACTTATCCAAAGTCACAATGAAAACCTGTGCCAAATCTCCTGTTATTTTCAGAGTTGAGCCTGAAGCAGGGGCTTTTAGAGTTGAGTCTGCGTTTGGCCTCTCATAACACACTGGCATTATCCACCTTTCTTCACTTTTCCAACCCCTCACTTGGTCTCGGCTTGAATACATTCAATAAATGGAGTCTCCCACTGATGGAAATTGCCAATGCCACCATGAGACTGTTGTTTCTGATTCTAACCCTAAGTCTGATTTCTTGTGACTCCCACTCCTCTGTCTCAATAGGTCCTCTGCTGTGTTGGGTGCCACCCACACCAAAACACCCTTTACTTTTTTGAAGACAACAACAGTGTTCCTGCCACACCAGTCTTCCATCACTCGACTCAGCTTTCCTGTTCAATTCTCCCTTTCATTCTTCATACTGTGTTTCCCTCCTTGGGGTATTTCTCATTGTCCTTGGGAAAACATTGTGCTCCAAATGGAACGCAACTCCCTAGATGTTCTCTGATCAGTGTAGAGGATAAGGGAACTGCTATTCACCATGAGAAAGATACTACCTTTCCATCAGGCACAGAAACTCATCAGTTTTCACTTATTGCTTTGTTAAGGGGTGATGAATTTGCTCAATCCTTCCCTTGGTTTCTCAGCAGAAGGCAGGCAGAGGAGCAATGGGCTTGATTTCAAGAATCTCTTTTCTGCTAGAACACTGAAGAGCCTGTCAATATCTTTTCTAGGTGCATTTTGTCAAACCGATATTCCAATAGACAGCCATTAGCACCTCACCCTATGCTTCAGAATCACATTTGGGGGAATTTACTTTGACTGATCACAGCTTGCAGGGATCATTTGGTTCTATGGATCCAATTTTATGTTTCAAAAGCCATTTCCTATCAGTGATGATGTGTGTACCCCTTGCTCATACTGATTTGCAAAGAGCATGATAGAAATGAGTCCTTTGATTTTCTTTGAGTCTTATCTGAAAGAGAGAACAATCTCTCTCTCCACCTCTCCCCCATCTCAAAAAGAGCCAGGCACTGAAGATAAAAGATATCACACCTCCTAAGAAAACTGATGAGAGTAAATTGTCACCCCATTGACATACTGAGATGGCAAATTGCACAGAGCACTTTCCGGGCCCCAGCAATATGGATGTTTTTCTTTCTAGGAAAGTATCTGATTTGGGAAGTTTATTGTCCCATAGATTGGAATGTAGTGATCCGTCAGATAAAATCATCAAAGGCAGAGTAATTCTGATTCTTATAATAAGCTGCGGAAGTATTTACTTGGGGGCACCAAAAAAAAAGATAGAATTCCTAAGCAGAGGAGATTCAAGGATATAATTCTGTTGTTCTAGAAGAAGAGTAATGTAAGGGAGAAACAGTTTAATAGGCCAAAGGAAACAAAATCCAATTGGTGACAATAACAATAGATTTTACAGGAAAATATGTGATAAGAAAGAAACATGCATTGTTTAGGACACCTGTAGTTAATTATTGCAGCTAAAGACATTAAAATCAGTTTCTTTGCTCATATATCTTCATAGACTGTTTGGCAATATTAAATGACAAAGGCTTAATAATCAAAAGTACTGAGTTAGCAAATGTTTTCTAATTTTAATAACTTCTTGTTGTAATTACCAAGTCTTAGAGTGAAATGATTTAATTAGAAAGTAATCAAGAAGTGTCTACTGTTAATTGAAGGAATTATAAAAGATCTACATTTTTAATATATTTCTGGGGTAATAAAATTAGAGTTTACCATAATTATTTTTAAACCACCCTGATGAGGAATGTTTGATGTGGGAGACAAGTATTTGGTACTCTAAGAGTGACACCCATTGCTGACAATGTGGTGGGTTTACAAGAGCTAATTTTTCTTGTCTGATGATGATGATGATGATGATAATAATAATAATAATAATAATAATAATAATAATAATAGCTGATATTTATCAAGAACTCCCTACTGTCAGAAAAATGATTCAAAGCAGAAATCACATGTGTTTTATTCACCAATGTAACTTCTGTGCACAAAACAGGTTCTTAATAGCCAGACATGGTGGTACATAGTTATAGACTGAGCTACTTGGGAGGGTGAGGCAGGAAGATCACTTGAGTCCCTGAGTTCAAAGCTAACCTGAGCAATATAGTGAGAATTTGCGCCCCCCCAAAAAAAAATCCCCAATAAATAATTTTAAATCATTTTAAATGAACACAGATCAGCAACAGTGTGACATGGTCCCCGATCTCACTTTTAACAGAGCTACTTACACTTACCATGAGAGTCCTGTTGGCACTTGCTCTTCAAGGTGAGTCGACACATTCATACTTGTTCCAAGCTGTATAATATAGTACACATTTATATTCATATTTGGTTCAGTTCAAGTCGCAAAGACCTTGCCACAGACCCTAGAGTACATATTTTCATTATTTGTCTGCTCCTTGCTTGTCCTCATGCTTTCCAAGCACTCAAGCACTCGACATTCATGGGTATTTGCAGGATGAAAATAAATGTAATAAACCTCCAAAACCAAGGGAGAGGAAAAAAAAAAGAGAAATAAAGAGAAGTTTATGCTAACTCCATGAAAGTAAGAGTGACTTTACTGAATATACAAAGATAAAATCATTCCCTGATGTGGAGTGGAGGAGGTGAGATTTGCCTTTAAGTATTTCGCTGTACAAAACAATCATTATCACAGGCACTGGAAAATTCACCTCTTCACGGAGATCTCTCATCTCTTGCTGTCCCTCCCAGGCCCATCGTCATAGTATTCCTGCCTCACCATCCACAGTTCTTAGCCACAGTGAATTACCAGGGACTTAATAGTTATCTGGGGTTTAATGACTCTTCGGTGTGTCTTGGACCATCAGCTCCTCCCGGACTCTCATTAATCCCAGGGGCAATGGCTTAGACCATGATCATTATTGCTTTAACAAACACTTCCAGGATACGGGGAGAGTGACTTTCCATTTATCTTCCATGGAAATTCATTCTGCAGGACTGACACTGTCAGCCTAAGAGACACAAGCTATTGTTGCAAGTTAAAAAAAAATGGTATTATTACTCTCTGTGCTTATTATATTGAAAGACAAAAGCTAATTAAATGTGAAAGTTCCTGACTTTCTGGAGACAGAGAAATGCTGGCCAACTTTCTTTTAAAAAGTTTTGTTAATACTGTAAGAAGAACTTTGCCATTATATAGGTACAAGCTAGTGAGAGGAAGAGAGGGGTCAGGAGTGAGCAGTGAGAAACTGACAAACTTGAATTAGTATTTCAAAGAATGCAACTTTTAATTGACTAAACTAGTAAGTGAATTAATTAGATAGCTAGTATTTACTCATTAAAAATTCCAATTTGTCATTGAGGGTTTTATTTATTTATATATGACAGAGGAATAATGCATTACAATTCTTATTAGAGACATAGAACACATTTTTTTCATATCTCTGTTTGTATACAAAGTATATTCACACCAATTCATGTCTTTATACATGTACTTAGGATAATAATGATCATCACATTCCACCATCATTATAAGCCTATGCCCCCTCCCTTTCCCTCCAACAACTCTGCCCTATCTAGAGTTTGTCTTTTCCTCCCATGCTCCCTCTCTCTATCTCATTATGAATCAATCTCCTTATATCAAAGAAAACATTCAGCATTTGGGTTTTGGGGATTGGTTAACTTCATTTAGCATTATCTTCTCTAACTCCATCCATTTACCTGCAAATGCCATGATTTTATTCTCACCTTTTATTTCTGAGTAATATTCCGTTGTGTATATATGCCACATTTTTTTTTATCCATTCATCTATTGAAGGGGATCTAGGTTGGTTCCACAGTTTAGCTATTGTGAATTGTGCTGCTATAAACATTGATGTGACTGTGTCCCTGTAGTACGCTGTTTTTAAGACCTTTGAGTATAGACTGAGGAGAGGGATAGCTAGGTCAAATGGTGGTTCCATTCCCAATTTTCCAAGAAATCTCCATACTGCTTTTCATATTGGCCGCCCCAATTTGTAGTCCCACCAGCAGTGTATGAGTGTACCTTTTTCTCTACATCCTCAAAAACATTTATTATTGTTTATATGCACAATAGCTGACATTCTGGCTGGAATGAGATGAAATCCTAGAGTGGTTTTGATTTGCATTTGGCTAATTGCTAGTGATGATGAACATTTTTTTCATGTATTTGTTGATTGACTGTCTATCATCTTCTGAGACGTGTCTCTTTGGGTTCTTGGTCCATTTATTGGTTGGGTTATTTTATTTTATTTTTTTATAAAATTTTTTAGTTGTAGATAGACACAGTGCCTTTATTTTATTTATTTATTTTTATGTTGTCCTGAGGATCAAAGCCAGTGCCTCACACATGCTAGGCAAATGTGCTACCACTGAGCCACAGCCACAGCCTTGCCATTTATTTTTAACTTTAGGTTTGTAGACTCAATCTACAAAAGCTGTTGGTTGTTACTGCTGTAAAAAAAAAAAGAAAAGCTAAACTCATGATACATGGATAGAGGCAGTAGGTAGCAAAATTTTTCTCAGTGGTATACACAGTGGTATACACTTGGGATGATTGTCAAAGATCCAGAATGAAACATAATAGTGTATTATTATTATTAAATAATATGTTGAAATAGATTAATATGAAAAACAGAAAACAAATAACAATTTAACATGCTCTTTGAGAGTAACATTAAGCAATAATAAATTCAAGGTATAATTGCATATTTTAAACTGTGTCCTAGCATTTACTTCTTTCTTTCTTTTTGCTAGCAGGATTGAACTTAGGGGCATTCAACCACTGAGCCACATCCTCAGCCCTATTTTGTGTTTTATTTAGAGACAGGGTTTTACTGAGTGCTTAGGGCTTCATTTTTGCTGAAGCCGGCTTTGAACTTACAATTCTCCTGTCTTAGCCTCCAGAGTCGCTGGGATTACAGGAATGTCCCACAGTGCCCGGTTAGCATTTACTTCTTAAAAAGAAAATTTCAACCCCCTTTTATAATTCCAGAGTACAAATATCAGGTTTTAGGCTACTCTTATTTTATTTGGAATAGAAATATTTGCACACATCTTCACAGTCGTTTGTTACAAAGTTTACCCTCAATGTTAGTCTCTCATTTAATAATGGACCAATCTCTGGCTATAAGGGAAAGACTTCTCTTTATTTCTATGTTTTTTTTTCTTTCCAAATATTTCTTTATTGATATTGCAGAAGCAGGAAGGAAGGATCTATGGAATATCTCTAAGTCTAATTTCCTACCACTGTTGCCCTCAGGAGTCTTGAAACATTTGGAGGAGGCGACATCACAGAATCATGAGGATGCCTATGGCTTAAAGGTACATGAGTCCAGAAGAGAAAGCATGTTTTTCATGTTGCTATTTTTGAAGAGAACCATTTTTCCTCCCTATTTTTTAACATATTAGGCAGATACCACCATAATTTCTTCTTTTTCATAGAATCATGCTTTGAGATAAATCACTAACCTAATCAATTAGTTCTTGATATTGAATTTTTAGAAAATCCTTTCAGAAATTGTTTGCACATAATTTGAGAAATCTGGAGTAAATGTTTCAAAAGGACAGCATGTTTTAAGAATTCAAAGAAACGTCTACAACCTTGAATAAGTTTCAATCTCTGTATAATTTTTTGTACAATTAAGCATACTTAATAATTTGATTGCATTTATTTAGTATATGTATATTTTTCCATATTAATTCAGGACAGTTCTGACTGACTGCTATCAGAACTTAAACTTAGAATGAAATGATCAAATTTATTCATGTTCCAGAATTCCAACCCAAAGAAAAAAAAATAGTCCAAATAACATCATGATGAAAAAAGAATCTGTTTCTCATCTAGTTTTTTGAGGTACTGAAAATAGTTTCTCTGACTCATTTCTATTGTTAATGTTCTGAAGGTCTGTGGATACAAGGTGGAAATCATCGTTTATCAGATAAGAAAACTGAAGTTGGTGACTTACCCAAGGTGACAAAAGTAAACAGTGATAGTCATCACATGCCTCTTTCAGCATTACCTAAGTTTATTCTTTCTATCTCTTGAAAACTGTGGAGTTATCATAAACTCCTTTTGATCTCAGCTGCTTTCAAGACCTGTTAGATAGATTTACCTCAGATATATGTCACCCATTTCTCCATCAACATGGCCACTGAATTGTCTCTTCATTTCTTTTCTTAACTATTGTGTTTTCATTGGTCTTCCTGACAATCGACCTTCAATAAACTCCTCAAATATCACCTCGGACCTCTCTTTGAAATTAGGCAACTTACCACCTATCACACATTTCATCTGCGATAGAATGTTTACCTCACATTAGTATGACGATCCATTTATTTTCTCTAATATTTCTCTATTTTCTCTAATATTTCTTAAAACATTAGACTAGGGACTATTCTGGTCCTTATAACTGGCAACAAATAAATGTATGGAAGTTGTGCCCATAAAAAAATTGAAACGAATAAGATTAACCATTTGAGGATTGGGAAAAGCATGAACTTTCTTACATATTTTCCCCCAAAAAAATGATTATAAAGGAGTTTTCTTTGCAGCTTGGTGGTCGTCAAAGAAAGAACAACAATAAATGATGCTTTCCTGTTTGAATATAAACTAATGGAAACCATTTCTCAAAGAAAGGTTTCCTAAATGACAGAGTTCTATTTGAGTCTTGAAGAATTGGGGATTGAGGATGAGGAGAAAATCCTTAAAGAGATAATTTCAAGAATTGTCACTCCCATGCACATTCTGTGAGACCTTCCTTTAGGGGTCTAATTCATGACAGAATCCTGGATTGAAGGAAGCACTGGATGTGAACCTGCACAAGAATTGAAGGTGGTTTCTCAGATTTTTCCCATGTGTGTATTTTAACCTATTGGAGATGAGAAAATTCAAGCAATTTTCTCTGTCCTCTAGTCATACCTTTTTATGGTTAATGCTCTTTTTCATTCCTTCTATATCAAATGTGTCCCTGACTTTTCTGGCCACAATATAAGAATTTATGCTTCCTTCTCTCCTAGAGATCTTTTTTTTTTTTTCTTTTTCTGATCTTCTGAGTCCTTATGCCTGGTAGAACTAGGTAAACTCTTTGTCAAACAGCTTCAAGTTTATCAAGGAAAGCTGTTGTGCAAAAAACATAATTTTAAAACTTTTTGCAAAGAAATTGCTGAAATTATCTCCCTCTTGTCTAAGTCCAAAGTGAAATGATTGGTGTTTTAAAAGCAAAACGTGTTCAGCTGTCACCAAAGTGATGCAATGTAATCTTCCTGCTTTCAGAAAAGTGTGCACTACAAGATTCATCTGAAATACACTATGGCCATAATGGAGAACATTTCTCTACATCTAAATTTTCTGAGAAAAAAAAATCATTTTGAATACATTTGGAATAACCCAACAGATATTTGCAAAGGGGGTAGCAACAAATACCTACATTTTAATAATATAAATGAATTGAAAATGACCACGTGCAGATGTTTGAATTTACATAATTTAGCTTAAAAATGTTTATCAAACCTCAGACATCAAAAACAGACCCTTTAATTTTAAAACCAGAGAGATTTCACTGAATGAGCTCCAAGGTTATTGACCTTGTCCTAGCTCCATATCTTCCTGGATTGGATTAGTCAGCCACTTGATAGCCACTTGCATGCCTGCTGCTCACACTGACTATGGCCAATGTAAGAGGGTCATTTAGCATGTGAACATGATGACTAACTGGCGCTATGAGGATCAGGATACCTGGATTCACTGTGGCATAACCTAATTTCCTAGATCTGTGTAGCTTCTTAGAAGCCACCTCAGCTCTGGCTTTCTCAGAGGATAGATGATTAAACTTGTAAGAATAAAATTAGAATTATAAAGTATAGTGTGTCTTTTCCATTTTCTTACACCAAACATCAGTCCTTGTACCCCATACAACCAATGAATCCATATTGCTCATTTAACTGTTCAGTTTTTGTGACCATTTTCTTTCTTTTCCTTTTTTTAAAATTTTTAAATCATTTTTAAAATACATGACAGCGGAATGCATTATAATTCTTACTACACATATAGAGCACAATTTTTCATATCCCTGTTTGTATATAAAGTATGTTCACACCAACTTTGGATAATGATGTCCATCACATTCCATCATCATTGCTAACCCCCTGCCCCCTCTCTTCACCTCCCACCCCTCTCTGCCCTATCTAGAGTTTGTCTATTCCTCCCATCTCCTTCTCCCTACCCGACTATGAGTCAGTCACCTTATATCAGAGAAAACATTCAGCATTTGTCTTTTTGGTGACCATTTTCTACTGAAAAATCCATATGTCCTCAGGAGCCTGAGAGAAAGACTATTAAACTGAAGCTTCACAGAAGTGGATCTCCCATTCCTTCTAGGCAACATGCTCCACCTTGGGGTCTATTGCCTCTTGAGTTGCTGAATGAGCAGTTTTCCTGTGCTTTACCTATTTTAGGCCCAGGGCACCCTGTGGTTCTTCAAGAGCATCAGGTTGATTGAAGCTTCAAGAAGCTCTTTAAGCCACTGTGAACCTCTGGACTGCTCTGATGTTGAATGCCCTTAATTCTCCCTGCCCCACCTCATAGAGGACAAGGATTCTAGGATACTGTCCCCAGCTTCACCTCCTTTAGGAGGAAGCAGTTTGGAGATGTTGTTGCCCATTTTTCCATAGAAATGGAACATAGAATTTGACAGTGGGGAGATGTAGCAGTGGTCTAATTTATGCTTTGAATATAGCCCTTGCTGCTCTGCCACTGTGACTTATTTTTAAAATGGGTAAGTTTTTGTCTCTTCCTCTCCCCCTGATCCTCCCTTATCTCTCCCCTTTTGTAATCTTAGGGGAAAGACATTACTTTTCTTCCCCATTCTAAGCAGAGTTATCTGTCCCTGAGTACACACTCACCATAGGAAGGAAGTAATCCTGACTTTTGGGGATGGAACCAGAAGATCTCAGAAATGACTATCTCCCAAATTAACAAGTGAATTACAATTCTGGACAGAGAACATGTGGAATGCAACCTTTGAATCACCTCTTTAAAAGCCCCCAGTTCCTGCTGATAGTCAGAATCAGACTCTGAAACAGGAGTCCCTATGTTTCTCCTTTACTAATAAAGCAATAAACCATCTTTTTCTAAAAAATAAGAAGAAGCTCTTTAAGGAAAATATGATTATGCTTCCTCCTGTGGAAGAACATGAGTGAGTCAGATTCATTAGAAAATAGGCGACTTCAATACAGTGAGTTGTCCTCACCAGGGAGCTGAGCTTTGTCACCGTCCCATGTGCCATTCAGTGAAAGAGTGGAGAGCCCTTGGTGTAAATTCCTTGATGGGGTAACCTGGCACTTAATAGCTTCCATAATTCACCGAGTGTTCTTTAATTACATATTTTTTAAAGGTTTCATCCATTGCTGTGTTAAGCCTGAGATTTATCCGAAGATAATATGCTCAATTATGTGATGATGAAAATGCCTTACATTTATCTAGATCAGGGTGTTTCAACTTCAGCACTATTGACATTTTGGACTAAATAATTTTGCACTGGGGAAGACTGTCCTAAGCATCACAGGACATTTAACATCCCTAGCACCTACCCACTGGATGCTAGTAATGCCACCTCACACAGTATTGACAATAAAATGAAAGTCTCCAGACACAGTCAAATGTCCCTGGCAAGTATGAGGAGGGGAAAACTGTTGGTTTAGATCTTTTAACTTTCCAAGTATTCCTGTATTCCACTGGATCCTCACAACAAAACAATGACAACAAGTTTTGTTATCTTCACTGGACATCGAAAGAAGAATTGTAGATAGAAAGAGCTTCCGTCCCTGACCTCCCTATGAACACTCTTTTGCTTCAGGTATAATAACTGCTCTGTATATGGGCACCAGGTGGAATGCTGACTTAACATACTTCATAATACAGTTGGAACGTAAGCTTAGAAAGGTAAAAGAAAAGAAAAATGGCAATTTGAATATGCCCACACTGAAATCATTTTCCTTCTGTTGAAGACTAGATTGGTATTCCACCTGCTCCACAAGATGTACCACAGGAAAGAAATGTCATGTACTAATTCATGGTCATGTAACATGTGCCTAAATAAAGTAAACTGCTTAATTGCTTGTATTATTTTTGAGAAGTTTAAAACAATAAACAATAATCAATAGAGGTAAGTTTCTCTAATACTTTGAATTACTATTAATAATTTATAATTTTGTTTTATAATTTTTAAGTAAACAAAATACAAAGAAAGTAATGCACAGGATAAAAGTCTCTTTGCTCCCATATTGGACTTATTCTCCTTCCAATGTCACTATCATGAATTTGAATCATATTCCTTAGGTCCACACTGACTTTTCTACATAAATATATCTTCCTTTAATCTATACATATACATATGTAAATAGAAACCCACAAATAATATGCACTTTAGCTAAATGTGTATTTTTTTAACTTGTAGAAGAGCAATCTATTGTATATTATGCTTATTTATGAAATTTAATGGAGTTGATATTGTGATAGTTATTATAGGGGAGGGGCCTGAACTGGGACTAAGGCAGTCATGAAAGTACTTTCTCACTAGTTATTACAATCATGCCAGAAAGATTTCAGACATATTGTTCAGAGTAGGAAGCATGGGTTTATTAGAAGGGATAAGAACAGGGAAAAAGAGACACTATCAAGGGAGGAGAAAGTGGGTTTTCTTGGAGAGGAGAACTACAGAGCACTCCTCCTGCTCTCCAGTATTATTAGGGGTTCCAGGGAAATTTCCAGACAGCCTTGCCCAAGTCCATCTTGACTTTTGACTGACAGCAGGATAAATTTCCACTGTACATGGTAAAGGTTCAGGGCAACGCTTGGCCACCTCGGTCCATTATGATTGGTTCTAATTGGAAGCTGTTCTTTACAGATTTTATGGTTAGGGGAATTATTCTTATCCCCCTGAGTTTGGGAACCTTTCCTGTCTAAGAGTCACAACCCCTGATCCCACTCCCTTCAGGGTAACTTGTGTTCTTTTCGTCAAGCCTGCATTTCTCCTGCAGATAGCAGGTTATTTGCTGAGGAATGTAACATATCCCTTGACTTAAGCCAGGAAGGGCTACAGTTAAATTGCTTTTTAAAAGAAAGCATGTGGGGGTCAACACAGTGGGCAGGGTTTATAGAATTATCCCTTTAACCTTATGCTCCCACTGCTCATGTCTGCCTGTTACTTATCAGTTGTGAAATCTATCTACTACCAATCTATCTAGTTCATTTTAATTTCATAATATTCAATTATGGGATCATACTACAATGTAGGGACTTATTCATTAATGGTCACCCAGTGTGACAGTAATTTTTCCAGTATTCCTAACAATATTGCAGTATATGTCTTAGAACATAACTCATGAGACACATATGCTAGGATTTTCAAATGGACATATTTAGAATTACAATTGTTATTTGACCTGAGAATCTAATATAAGGAATAACTGAGACAGAAATTGATGACGACGAGAAAAAAATACACATATACACTTTTTGAAAAAATCTTCAGACACAGAGAACCACATTGTGTGTGTGGTGGTGGTGGGGGGGCACAATGTCCAACGAAGGAAGGATAATATTGCAAAAATCGTTGAAAGTGAAACTAATGTTAGAACCACACTACATAGAAGGAAAATTGGAACTTGTAACCTTATCAAGTTGACACAGAACTGCAAAAAAGTATCATATCCAATTGAGTTTTATAAAAAAAATTCAAGGCCAATTCCTTATTTGCAAAATAATCAATGCAATCTGCTATGGTAATAGTCTAAACAAGAAAAAAACAACAACTACCCATTACTGGGAGTCAAATTATATTTCTTAGCTCTTGTATTCTTGCAGGAGAAAATTTAACCAAGACACAAAATGTAGTCAAGCAAAGTTTATTAGGAAAAAAAAAAAGCACCATCTAAAAAGAGTTCCTTCCCTAGTTTTATTAAGTAGCTTAGGGAAGTTTCCACCCATGCAACACTTCTCAACATTTTTAAATTTTTTTCCTTTTTAGATATACATGACAGTAGAGTGTATTTTGGTATATTATACATAGATGGTATATAATTTATTCTAATTAGAATCCTATTCTTGTGGTTGTACATAATGGGGAATTACCCTGATCCTATATTCATATACAAGCAGAAATCCTCAAAATGAAGGAACCAATAAACCTAATCAATTCCTCAACTTTTTACTGAAAGTAGGATTGCATCTGATCTTTTAAGTAGCTAGTGCTCATGGTCTTACCCAAGGATATCAAGGTGAAACCCACTGGGGTGGATTTTACTCTTATAATGACATGCTAAAGATCTAAAAGCAAGTCTTAAGTCACCTTGGTCTTCCATAACTTGTTCTAATTAGAACTTATTCTTATAAAAAATTTTATGGTCATTATACTTTGATTTTAATCATCCTGTTTTTCTAAGTCTTGGAATCTATAAAAGTCCCATCTTCAGAGTACTTGTGTTCTTATTGGTAGGGGGACTCTTATGATCAAGAACCTAGAGAGACTAGCTCCGCAGACAACAGGTTGTTTCCCAAGGAATGTAACATATCCTATTGACTTAACCCATTGCAAGGCCAGAATGGCTATAGGTAAATTGTTTTTTAAAAGAAAGCATAATGCGCCAACATGTGGTCCAGTTTATAGAATTATCCCCTTAACTTAATGTTTGTACTGCTCAGTCCATCTGCTGCTTATCATTACCATTATGATTGATCAAAATAGAAAATATAAAATAGAGAATGTTTTCATTCTGATGAGGTGAGTTTATAAAAATTCTACAGCTCATTTATCCTTAAAAATGAAAGACTGAATGTTTCCTTTTAGGATTGGAAGCAAGCAGCCATGACCATGTTCACCAGTCCTATTAACATTTTGCTGGAATTTTTAGCCAGTATAGGGAAAAACAAACAAAAACAAGGAAACAAACAAAAACAGAAAGAGAATACTAAGAGCAAAGGAGTAAGCAAAAGTGTTCTTACTTACGTATTACATAACTATTCCTATGGAAACTTTAGAAAATCCTAGGAAACATTTTTTAAATTTCAAGAATTTGAAAGGAAGTTGAATAAACTCACACAGTGCAATGTTAACACACAAAAATAAATTGAATTTATTTGTAGTAGCAGTGTATGACTGGATATTAAAAATTTTTAAAAACACCATTTAAAAGTATTCAATAAAGGAAATTCTTAGGTGTAAATCTAACAATACTTGTATGAACTCTGTATTCTGACCCCTGCAAAATCAATAATCTTCATTTCCTGGACCCAGTTGATGCAAAATGTTGATGAAATATATAAAATATAGCAAAAAAAGACCTAATTAAATGGAGTGATAGATCTTGATCATAGATTGAAAGAGGTGATATTGTAAAGATCCTAATTAAGATCCACTTTAGCCATGTATGGTGGCACACATCTGTAATCCCAGCAGCTGGGGAGGCTGAGACAGGAGGATCACTAGTTCAAAATCAGTCTTAGTAACTTAGCAAGGCCATAAGTAACTTGGTGAGATCCTGTCTCTAAATAAAATACAAAAGGGGCTGAGCATGTGGGTCAGTGGTTAAGTGTTCCTGGGTAATTCCAAAATTTGTAGAGAAATGTAATGAATCTAGAATAGTTAAAATAGTTTAAAAGAAGTTTAGGGAATTACTAACATTTTAAAGACTAAACATAAAGATCTGATAATTCAGGCACTGAGGTACTGAGAAAATGATAATCATGTTTATCAATAGTAAAGATTAGAAAGTGAAAACATAAACATATAAACATAAGACCATTTGATCTTTGACAAAGCCACATAATATATTCAGTGGAGAAATGATAGCATAATAGTCTTTTCAATAAATGACATTGGAATATTAGAAAGTCTGAAGAAATTTACCTTTCCTTGTAGGAAAGTTTTGGTGACATATTCACTTAGATTTAAATGTCTTCATTTTGTTTTATTGTTGAAAAATATTTTTGCCATTTATCTTACTAAATCCACTAAAAAAAATTCTTTAATAATGGAGTATTTATTTTTAGGAACTTTTAACATTTGTTCCACTATCTTTACCCTCTATAGTTTTTGACAAAAGATCAGTTGTTATTCAAATTATTGTTTCCCTTTATCCAAAGTGATTTTTTTTCTTTAGCTGAGTTCAAGATTTTGTCTCTTTAATATACCTTAATCTAGTATGCATCTGAAAATATTTTTACTTATATTTATTGTTAATTATGAAGATTCCCAAATGTATAATTTTGTGCTATGTTTGAATTAGTCTCTAAATTAATTATTCAATTTATAAAATAAAAGAATAATAGAATGAAACTGCACCTTCAGAAAGTAATAAATTTGATTAACAATGTGATATACCTGTGTAAGCATGAAATATTATTTTTTTCCTTTTCTTTTGATTATTTAAAATACATAAAAGTAGTGGAGCTGTATCTCAGTAGTAGAGCACTTGCCTAGCATGTGTGAGGCACTGTGTTTGATTTTCAGCACCACATATAAATAAAACAAAGAAAGGTTCATCAACAACTAAACAAACAAACATGCTAAAAGTATGTAAGGTAAAAATTATAACATTGTGTGTGTGTGATAAATGGATTTAGACAATTGCTAAGTTTCAATATTTTAGTGAAGTGAAATGGATTAAAAATGTAAAGAGGTGTCTTTATTTCTAAAGTAATATTTAAAAAATAATGCAAAAAGACAAGTACAGATTTCTCCCAAAATTCTAAAATGACACTCAAATAATTTAATAAAAAATAAAAAGTGGAAGAAACGTACTGAGGTCTGCAATTTACTGAGCATCAATTTACAAGATGTGTTAATGCATGAATAAAGAATGGATAGGTAGATAGAATGTGATAAAGTAAATAAAGTAAATATAAGAACTCCCTATAAAATTACCTCAATTTTGCTATGTAGTGTTTGATAATTTACATAATAAAATGTTTGGAATCACTTCTCCTCCTCAAAATAATCAATAATAATCAATAATCTTCGTTTCCTGGATTCAGTATATTTTAAACCCACACACATATTCTGTTCAAACACACATGGCACACTTACAAACATGTGGTGTGTAACAATTCTCAGCCAATTCTTAGTAAAGATCTGATAACTAGTATTATATAGATCAAATTCCCTGACAGCACTGTAATGGTATTAGGGATCATTGGAAAAATCTTTAATATTTTTTTTTATTTCAGAAACTACAAGCCACATTTATCAATAAGCTATGTATCAAAAAGCTATAATAGAAATTACAAAATATTCCGAAGTTAAAAACAACAACAAAAACTTTGATTTGAAACTACAATGTCTTTTAGGAGGAAATTTGAAATCTACAATCTAACATGGATACACAGAAAGAAGAAATAACATCAATGTTCTGAGCACCCAAATTTTTTTAAAAAGTGAAACAAATGAGAAAATAAAGATAAGATCAGATACTGATTAAATAGAAAATATGAAAAGGAAGGACTCACTCAAATTAAACTTGCTTCTTTGAAATAAAAACTCACTTCTGCTAAAATTGGTTAAGAATATTAACAAAGACACATACATGCATATAAAATGGGCATGGGGACATACATAATATGTGTATATATAAAAATGTGAAATACTAGCACATTGAGCAAATCAAGTTAACTTTTTCTGTGGGAAATTGACCAAAAATGAATAATTTTATATAGACAAATACAGTTTACCAAAATTTCATTAATAAACATTTCATACATTTTAAATAATTAACATTTCACCTGCCTAGAAAACAAGCACAGACATAAGTGTTATCAAAATATCTAATATCTATTTTTTAAATAAAAATCTTTGTAGGAAAAGAATAGAAATAGATACAATCCTTGGCTTATTTTAGGTGTCTAGTATAAATTTATCAATAACATGAATAAAGACAGCATGAAAAAGAAAATTTATAGACTCTAAAATATACATGTAAAAATATCCCAAATAAAATACTAGAAAATCTGATTAATATCATATAAAAGTTAACAGCTGTGGTAGCTGTAATTTGTAATGAACGTGTATAGCTAGATGTCACTTTTTAAAACATTTTATGATTTCCATTTTGATTTCCTTCTTAACATAAAAAGTTTGAAAACTTTCTACTTTGGATAGTAATGATCATCACATTCCACCATCATTAATAACCCCATGCCCCCTCCCTTCCCTTCCAAGCCCTCTGCCCTATCTGGAGTTCGTCTATTTCTCCCATGCTCCCGCTCCCTTCCTACTATATAACTAAGAATTTTTAAAACTATGATTGGTTAATGGGGTTTCTTTATTGACCGAAATAGTCATGTCATTTTCTTTCTTTAATCTTTCAATAAAATTAATAAATTCATGTTTCTGATTTTGAAATAATCATGCATTTCTGAGTAAAATGCTGACTGATAATGATAAGATCCTTTCCAATTCACATAAAATTCAATTTTTTTTGATGGCTCATTTAGGTGTTTTATACTAATACTAATAAGGACATTTGTCTGCAATGTAATTTTTTTTTAAATGCTCTTGTCCAATTCTGGTATCAAAGATATGCTAGAATAGTAAGCAAAACAATAATGGGGCCATTTTCCTGAATTTTCCTATTTCAAACAATTTGCATAGTTGATTATCTCTTTCTTGGCATCTGCATGTTATTTTTACTAGACTGTTTTCTTATTTTATAGTTTATTTTTTATCTTTATCATTATGAAGTTTTTAAGTATTATTCTTTCATGGTTAAAAAATCACATTTGCATTTTAATTTATGTATCCTTTATTGTTCAAAATGTTTCTATAAAATCAGACTATTGTTTTTTATCTCATATATCTGTTGATTGATTCTCTAATTACTAATATTGTTTACTTTTGCCTTTTTTAATCTTTATTTTTTGATTGTTTCCAGTTAGTTTATTTATCTTATTAATTTTTCCAAAGAAATATCTCTTTTTAATTTTGTTGATACTCTGTATTGTTTCTTTGTTATTTTTAATTATAAACATTATAAAAGAGCAACTAATTGATTAATTTCTGATCTTATCATTGTTATTTCCTTCTACTTTCTTTGATTTATTCTTTACCTTATCAATCTTTTGAGTGAAATTTAATTCATTTATTTTCAATCATAATTTTTAATTAATACTTGTATAGCTAAATGTTACTTTTTAAAACATTTTATGATTTCCATTATGATTTCTTTCTTAATGTGAAAGTTACTTAGCAACCATTAAAACAATCCAAACATTTTTATTGTCTTGTTCCTGTTAATTTTTAATTTAATGGCCTTGTGGTCAGGTAATATGGACTTTATGGTATTAAGTGTTTGAAATTGCCTAAGACCAGCTTTCTGACTTCTTTAATATATGGTGACTTAAAACATGCTTTATATGTTCTTGGAAACATTATATAATCTTTATTTTTAGTGTAGAATTGGACTAATGTCCATTAAATAAGTATTTTTATTTCATTGCTCAAATTTTCCATATTGGTAAAGATTTATTGTCATTTTAATGTTTCAGACCATGATAGATCCATTTAAAAATTTGCTCTATAATTATATATTAGTCATCTGTTCTGAATATTCTGTCAGTTTTAAAATGGCATATTTTTTCATTGAACAACCTTCCCCTCTAACTTATTAATTTAAAACATATTTTTAGTTTTAAAGTAAAGGTTAAATTTATTTATAATTTGTAGCTAATTAAATTTACTCATTTTAAAAATCCATTTTTGTGCTCATCACTGTGAGTCTTACCTCTAAGTACATGTTCTTCTTGCTGAAGTGGATTGTTAATAAGAGTTTAGGGGTAATAAACTTGCTTACTATTTATATAACTGAGATTGTCTTTTCAAGAAAACTGGAAAGTGGTTTAGGTAATTCTGCTCACTTTTCTGACTACTTTCTGGTCAGACTGTGACTGTTCAAGTCCCTGGGACTTCTCTGAACCTATTCTTATTGATGTCCAGCAATGATCTTCATGGCCAGATGCAATGGAATGTTGTAGTCTTCATCTTCTTTGACCTAGGAACAGCATTTGACAGCTTACTGTCTAATCCTCCTTGAGCTACATTCCACAGTTCACTTCCATAATACTATGCCTCATCGTATCTGTTGAGTTTGATCAAGTCCTGGCCTCAAGAAAATAATGTGTAATCAAGTAAAGTAAACCAGTTCCAAAAAACAAAAGGTTGAATGTTTCCTCTGATAGGAGGAAAGTAGCAAACCAAGGAAAGATAGTGGAATGAATCTGACATAGTTTTCCCGTGTATGTGTGTGAAAACAACACAGTGAATCTGACCACATGAACATCCATAATAGTGGGACTCTAACTAGAGTCCCACTATCAAAATGGATTCTGCTGTCATACATAACTTAAAAAAAATTTAAAAAAGAAAATAATGGATTCTTTGCTATTTCCCAGGTTGATAGGTGGAAACTTTTAGCCTCATTTCATGAAAAGGAAAGCATTTGACAATTTTTAGTTTTCAGAGCTCAGCTTCTGTTATCATACTGCAGAGGCCTGTGACTACATTACTCCAGTTAGGTGGCTGACAGGTAATTCTGAATCAGTTCCATCTCCTATTTTGATCTCAAATCTTACTATGTGTTTCCAAAACACAGAGCTTTTAAGGATACATGTAATGAAATCTCTATAAATATATTTTAATAAATACTAGACAAGACTATGAAGTCGGGGCTTGCTAAACTGTATATCTATAGCCCCAGTGTAATGTCTTGTCCATGGTTTCTTGGGCAAATTTATTAAATAATCTTAATTTATTCAGATTAAATTTTAGCTTTAAAGTAGACTGAGGTGTAAAGAAGATACAGTTGGAATCCATTTTCCTGCAGGTTTTCTTTAGAGTAATTTTATTCTCATTTGTATAAGTTATGACCATTTGACAAGAGTCCATGAGAAAGAGAATATGATAACCCTTTTGTCAATATCAAGAATGTGTCAATAATGGAAAAACTCTGCTTTGCAGCGTGTTCTGGGAACAACAAAGCAGACAATACCCATTATCCATGTGTCATTTCCTGGTTGAGGACATAAAAACAGATCAAGGCAAAACCCAGCACATCTTTAAATTAGTGACACAGATCGATGCCCATATTTCTTAGTGTCATGTTTCATTATGTTGAACTATTTATGTCATCGTAATCCAAAGCATCTTAATGCAACCTGACATCCAGGTTATGTTACATTAAAAAAAAGAAGCTATTGCAGTTTGTTAATGGGTCAGAAAATATTCTAGGACTCCTTTTCTGCTCAGTAAAGAGTTATCATAAGGGGTGTGTGTGTGTGTGTGTGTGTGTGTGTGCGTGCGCGCGCGCGCGTGCTGGGGGGCAGTCAGCAGGTTGGAGGGGTAGTCTGATTTAAAGATTGAAATGTGAGAGACCTTAAATTTGAGTCTGTCAGAAATATCTCCTTAACTTGGCCTCTCACCTCTATAGTTTATCTTTGATGGAAGTTTCAAGATTAGTTTTGAGGCAGTAAAATTTTTCCTCATGATAAAGTTTAAAGATGACCAATTAAATTGGGGCAAGGCTCAACTAACTTTTTGAGTGAATGTGTCACACATATTTTAATATTTTATTTAAACACTATACCTTTCAATATACTTTTCATTTTTACCATTTGGTTTTCTTTATTTTCTGAGTTTTCATAACAAATCATCTCTATTACTGTGGAATATTTTATATTGTAATAATACTTTATATTTTTGGATATATATGTTGATTCTATTAAAAGTTCTGAATTTCTTCAAGATAGGAACTAACTTATGTCAATTTATTTATTCATAATTGGTGGAATATAATTTCATATAACAATGAATTTCATTATGTCATATTTGTACATCCAACATAACCATAATTTGGAAACCTTATTCACCTTTATTTTACCTTTACCTCACTTCCTTCCTCTTCTTGATCTGTATGTTATGCTTTACAGATCTACCTTCTATTAAAACTATTATTAATATCTTATGTAATAATGAGTGCATTATAATTACATAAAAACAAATTTCATTGTGGTATGTGTGTACATGGATGTAGCATAAATTTGGTAGGTTTTGTTCCCAATACTTTCCCAATCTTTTCACAGCCTTTTAATCCCCTTCCTCTTTTCTGATAGTCTAAGATAGGGACTATTTTATTGCTGTAGTTTAGTGGCTCTCTGAACTTAAATGTCCATAAATAATAATGTTGTAATATTTAGAAATTTATTACCTTGTAATCCTATGATCCTGAATCAGTAATATGCATATGTAACAAATGGAAGAAGTGGAATAACAATATAAAAGATGGTTGATTTTTCATCAGAAACAATGAAGGCCAGAAGACAATGGAAAGACCAGCTTCAAAATATTGAAAGATATAACAACAACAACAAAAAGCTGTTAACCAAGAATCTATGTGAAGTAAAAGTATCTTTAAAAAACAAGAATAACATAAACTGGGCATGGTGTTGTATGCCTGTAATCCCAGTGATTTGGGAGGCTGAGGCAGGAGGATTCCAAGTTTAAAGTCATCCAGTCATCCTCAGCAAAAGAGAGGTACTAAGCAACTCAGTAAGACTCTGTTTCTAAAAAAAAAAAAAAAAAATACAAAATAGGCCCAGGGATGTGGCTCAGTGGTCAAATGCCCCAGAGCTCAATCCCCACTACCAAAAGATAAATAAATAATAACAACATATTTTCACATAAAAAGTGGAAAATTTCATGATGAATTTATTGCTAAAATAGAAAATTCATCACACTGAAGGAAAATTATATAAGGTGGATATTTGGTTTTAAAAGAAGGGAGGAAGAAAAACACTGAACATGGTAAATACATAAATTTATAAAAAAGATTAACTTTAAAATTTCTTAATTTCTTTAAAGGACAAATGATTCAGAGCAATAATATAATTTTTAGGTAAAGTTACATGTAGAGATAAGAGTATTATGAATTTGGCAGTATGAAGTGAGAAGTGTGAACTGGTAAAATATAAATTCTAAGGACACTGTGAGAAATTAAGTCTACATATGGTGATTCCAAGATCAACAAGGAAAAAGTAATAAAAAGCAATATAGCCAAAAATCCAATAGTGGCAATAAAATAGACTATTAAAACTCTCCAAACCAAAAAAAAAATAGATATAAAGTAAGAAAGAGAAATAAAGTAAGAAATAAATGGCGAGGTGATAGATTTAACCTCAACCATGCAAATAATCGATTTCAATGAAGACAGACTAAATACTCAAAAGGAAAAAATTGCTGGATTGGATAGAACAGCAAAATATATTCCGTTGACAATAGACAAATGTAAATAGGGTAAAGGTCAAAAGAATGGAAAAATACATATCAATGCAATAATAGATAAAGTATTAGCAGCAGTTAATAGAACAAATAAACAAAAAAATCATTTAGAATATCAAATCTAAATAATACAATTAACCAACTTGACTTCATTAACATTAACAGAACATTGCAAGCAACAACTGCTGAGTAGACATAATCTTCAACTGTACGTTGAACATCACTGAGAAAGATCATATATGGGTTCAAAATATATCTCATAGATGTCAATAAATTGAAATCTTATGTTTTTGACCACAATGAAATTAGATTGGAAATCATTAAGAATATGGATGTATTAAAAACATGCAAATATTTGGAAATTAAAGAATACTCCTAAATTACCAATGGGCTAAAAGAAATTATAAAAAAAATAGAAAGTATTTTGAATGAATGATAATGTCAAAATTTAAAATCTTTGTACTTTGTGAACACACTAGCACTATTGTAAAAGAATATTGGCCTTGAAGAGGTGAAGGTAAAAAGCTTAACTATATCACATGAAGATATGGAGCAATTAAACTTTCATGCATTGCTGGTGAGACTAGAAAACAGCACAACCATTTGAGGAAACTAATGGGTCTTATGGTTTTTTAAAGTTAAACACATATGTATACCCTATGGCCCAGCAAGCCTACTCCCATTTAGTTATCCAAGAGGAATCAAGTCATAAAATGATTTATATAATTATGTTTATAATGACTTTAATCACAAAACTGGAAACACCCACAGTGTATTACTAAGACTATGGACCAACAAATCATGGTATATTAATATAATAGAAGAGTATCCAACAACAGAAAGAACAAATAGCTGATGCTCACAATGGGAGTGAACCTCATGATGTTGTTGAGAAGAAGTTATTCACAAAAAAGTAAATGTGTGATCCCATGTATATGAAGTCTACGGAAACTCAAAACTAATCTGTGGATGTTGGAAAGATCAGTGGTTACCTGCAGCAGTGGGGAATTGACTACAAGGGAGAGCATGAAACATTCTGCAGTGATAGAAATGTCATGTATTTTGATTGGATAAAGTTTATATGCATGGATATATTTGCTGGGATAAATTTTATATGAGAGTATATAGTAGAATTTATCATACTAAATGCCTAAAATTTATACATTTCATTATATGAAATCTATATAATGATAAAGTCCATTAACAATAATTTGAGAAGCAAATTCATGGCCTCATTGTAGAAATTCTGACTCAGTAGATCTATGGTTAAGAATCACCTAATCTGAATTTTTAAAAAATTTTCCTAGCTGGGTGTGGCGACACATGCCTGTGACCCTAGTAGCTTAGAAGGCTGAGGCAGTAGGATCACAAGTTCAAAGCCAGCCTCAGCAATTTAGCAAGGCCCTAAGCAACCAGCTTAGTGAGACTTTGTCTCAAAATAAAAATGAAAAGGGCTGAGGATGTGGGTCAGTGATTAAGTGCTCCTGGATTCAGTCCCTAGGACCCCAAAAAAGT
Organism: Callospermophilus lateralis; assembly: GCF_048772815.1. Lineage (NCBI taxonomy): Eukaryota > Metazoa > Chordata > Mammalia > Rodentia > Sciuridae > Callospermophilus > Callospermophilus lateralis. Next base: position 33,702,317 of record NC_135321.1, on the reverse strand, counting down.
TGTCCTTAAGCATGTGAAGCACCAATGATACACCTGAAAGTACTGACCTGACATAATATCATATGTCCAGAAATGTTGATCACATTTTCTGAAAATAAATGAATTAATCATTAGTTACATAAATTTGTTGCCTCTGAATTATTCTCTTTACTAGGGAAACACATTAACATCTTTATTTTTGCAAAAATGTCAAGTTTTGTGAGCTTCACTCAAACTAGAAAATGGAAATTTATTCCTTCGTCATCTCATGTTCATGCCACAATAATTTCAGCATTCGTTTTTGCCAGTGTGCTCCAGCCGCCTCCCAGAAAAAGCCTCCCCTCAGCCTTCTGTCTGCCTTATTTCCTCTGCAAGCCCAATGACATGAAGCCCTTTCCAACTAGGCTTGTTGCTAGTATCTAACTAATAATGATTTTCCCTTCCCTAAGTCATGTAGCTCTTATTGACTGATCTATTCAGCCTGGCACTTACATACGTACTACACCGCATGGTTCTCTTTCCCATGTGGCTCTTTTCTCTTCAGTGATATTGCAAGTGCTTATTGAAAACATCTCTGCTTCTCAAACTCTTATAGCCTCTCTTCTTTTCCCATATTAATTAAAATTAAAATGCTCAATATTATTTTTTTTAAATTAAGAATACAGGTTTTTGGGGAAGATTCTAATACCACCACCAACAAACCATATAACTGGAAAACTCGTTTGTCTTCATCCATACAAATGGGATTTATAATTCCTTTAAATTGTTACTTTGAGGACTATGAAAGGCAAGAAAGAACATAAATCACTTAGCTGCCTTGTGCCTCTTAAGCAGTTAGTAAATGGTCATCAGCAGGGTTGTTGTTGTTGACCTGTAATTATTGGATAGTTGTGACATTAACATTTATATTGTTAAAAAACATATGATTCGAGACTGGAATTTTAAAATTATGTAATCCAATTCATCTGTTACTGTAATTAGGAAACAGGCCAGGGAGGAAGTTGCCTGTCATTGATTATTTTGTCTTAAAATAATTCCAAGCCTTAAAGCTTATATTCTGAGTTACTTATAATGTGCTGCAATGTAATAACATATTGGTTCTATACAGAGAATATTTTCCAGGTAAAATGCTCTGCATTTAGCATGGAAGGAGAAACTCAAAATTTCCTAGCTTTTTTTTTTTTTTTTTAAATCTGACTTTTTCTTTTAAAAAATAGACCTTAAAAAGTGTAGGAGGTCAAGCCTCTTCTTCCCAGTATGCTTTGACAGCACATTAAGATACATAATACACGTAGTCTTAAATAACCATCCATGTTCAGGTCAGCTTCATTCAGGGAATAAAATAATTTACTTGATTACTTACCGTTCAATTTGCAGTGCTATTCAACTCTCCAAGTTAAATGCCTCTGACCTATTTTTGTCATGCACTCTTGATCTGCTAAATTCTTGGCCAGCAAATGATATGTCTCACCCAGAAAATGCCAGCTTCCTGATCTGGAAGCCACTACAGCAAATCAGTGAGCCCATTTTCCTCTGCCATCAACTGTGGCACAAGATGCCATGCTGAGTGGAGTTCGTACGTAAATTTGCAGATGGTCAGAGAGAAAGGGATGAGAAAAGTGAGATGTGGAATATGAAACAATAGAAATTTTAATATCAAAGCTTTAGGGAGATGATTAGGGCCTATAAAACTGAGACTTTATGGCATTTGTTGCAATCGTTATATTATCTTTGCTAAAGGTTTGGTCCTGTTATCCTTTGACATACTTTGGGTATATTTTTAAGATCTCTAATCTCGTGGATGGTTGTTCAGTTACAACCCCCCCCACTATTTTTATCCCTTGCCTTGGGTTCCCTGGGGTGTCTGTGGTTAAGTGCCCTAAGAGCTGCTGATTATTGTGATTTCCTTTAACCAGCTCGATACATTCTTTGCTTTTCAATTTTTGATGTCAGCCCTAATGTGTTGGGCCAAACACGTTGGAACTTGTTAAGATTCTCCAAATAGCTTCTTTGTGCTACAGAAATCACACCAGTGACAGGCCCTTTGCTCCAACTCCCTGGAGCTTTTATGCATGTGCTATGCCCCCTACTATCCCCATCACTCTCTCTCACAGAGGAACCCAGACACCAACAACACTTATTATTTTTTAAAACTTCATTTCTCTCTGTATTTTTCCCTTATTCCAATTTGAATGCTGAACATAATAAAGTTGCCAAAACTCTCCCTCCATTGGAGTGAAAACCATTGATTTGTCGTCTCAATTTAAGATTCCTGACTCCAGATAGAAGGATATTCTCTATGGACATAATGGGACATTTAGCAATTCATTCATTTTCTTCACATGCTACTTATTTAGGCACTCAGCGGTTGGTGGCTTTGATGTGGAGTGGTGAAATTATAAAGACATTACGTATCATAAAAATATAAATGAAAGAAAACACAGACCCTCTTTTATATCAGGCTAAATTGACTGCTGTCATATTAAGGATATTTTGTTTTATAAATTATACCCGTTTCAAGGTATTCCCTTGCGTGAATCACTACATTGTCTTTTCTTTTTTTCTTTTTTCTTTTTTTTTAATAAAACAGGTTTCTTTTCCAATGCATTGAAGTAAAAGAACTCTCAAGGCTTAAGTATTGAAATTAATGTATCTGGTACCAAACATGACCTGGGATTTGCACTCTTGTGCCAACAAAGCAATCAAGTCATGTGTGATTTGCCAACTCATGTGTTAAACATAAAAAACGGACTTTGAAATCAAATCTGATTCATGAATTATATTCTTCAACATTTACTTGCTTGAAAAGTTTCCATAAGTGTAGCTCTCTCTTTAGTATTTGGTCCTGTGGAGCTTAAATTGTTGTAAAAACCTGCTAACCCCTCTAATAACCCATGCTGTGTGTGTCCACCATAAAATGCACTTAAGCCTATACCAAGATTTGGTCTCTGCTGGGTGGGCATGACCAGCAGGAGTAGAGTAGAACTGCCAACCCCAGAACATCGAAGAACAGGGATGAGAGTAGTCTGACGGTTGGACAGGTGAGGGAACTTATTGGGTTATTGTGGGAAGGGCATGTGACCTCGTGGCCTCATGAAGAGCCACACTGAAGGAGGAGCAGAAGGAGCAAGGTAAGAGGTCATGGAAGTCAAAGTCCAGAAGAGTTAAGGCAAGAGATTCAGCAGGAAGGCACCACATCATCAGGAACGGTAGGAAGTAGAATAAGACCAGGGCGAGCAGAAGGTCAAATCAGAGCTGGTGGGATTTATTAGGAGTGGTCTGAGAGAGGATAAGATACAAGATTTCCCCATGACCTGTTATTTCTAAATGTTAGGAAGTCCCTTTCTTAGTATTGGCTATTTTGGTTTAAGGTTTGCTGTGTTCATTGGTCAAGAATAAATATTTAAGAACAAGTACTTCCTAGTATTGTATGATTTGACTGAATAGTGTTTTGTTTAATCTCCCAGAAATGATTGTTGTTAAAATTATTACAATATTCTGTAAAAAAAATACATGTTTCCCTCTTCCGTTCTTCATTCCTCCTCTTCTTAGTGGATCATGGTGTTTGTTTTAGTCTCACATCAGAATTCCCTTGACCCCTTGGTCCTTTGAGCTGAGAATTGCTTGGGGTTCCTCAGCCCACACATTGGGACTTGGGGGTAGATTAGCATGAGGAAGTTTCACTAATTAGTGACATATTACCAGATCAGCCCTCAGGCTCCCACCTCTCAGCCTGAGCTCACTCTTCTGCTCCATATTGCCTTCAGTTCAAAGTAGAGCCCATAATGGCTTCGCCACCATTGCCCCTCTCCAGTTGCTCCCTCTTGTCTTGTTAGAGCTTATCCAGTAACTGTGGCACTGATTTTCAAATTATAGTGCAATAAATTCTTAATCCAGTTTTATTTTAACATCTTCATTAATTATGTGGAAGAGGGAGACAACCACCTGCTAATTAAATTTTCAGATGTTGCTAAATTGGGAGGAGTTGCATACCCTGCCAGCAGCCAAAATGCAACATAAAGGAATTTGGAGAAGTTATTGAGGATGTTAAGGGGAAGTAGGTAGGAGGATATTGAGGTTAAGAATGGAAACAAGGACCCTGGGACTCTTGAAAAAGGAAGAATAGCAGCTTCATAATCCCAAGGGCTGGAAGTAGTCTGTACCAAGCCAGTCATGGATTGTGGTAGAGTCATGACAGGAGGTTCCAAGTAGCAGGGAGACAGCTTTGCATTTTTTTCCCTTGAGAAAAGAGCCCTACCCTTTCTCTGGCATCTATGCCTGATGGTTTGGTTGCAATGACCTCAGAAAGCAATCAGAGTGAGAGTTCTAGCAAGCCAGTGGTTGGAAAAAACTGTAGTTTTCCATCCCTCATGATACCCAGCACCCGACTGGGCACATGGAATTAAATACTGTAAATGGAAGTAGTTTAGACAAAAATAAGAAGAGAAAAATATTTTTTTCTAGAGAAATGATAATTATTATCAATCATTGTAAGATAAATTTAACTGAAATTGATTAGAGGTAAACATGGCATATGTGAGCAAAGATACTAGAGGAGAATAGCAGCCAAAACAATTAACATGGGTTTTTCCTCTGAGCTGTGTTTGCTTCGTTTCTTGGAAATTGACTTGGATGGCTTGGTTGCTGAGGGCCTTCAGTAACTGATCCATGTCCTAAGAATGAAACACCTTCAGTGGCTTCATTAACTCTCTCAGGGCAGGTTATATGAATTTAGGTGAAAAGAGCAACCACCAAGGCCAAGGCAGTACATTTGAGCACTGTAAATATTGCCACTACTAAGTGGAGAAAGCATTTTCTTCCAGAGCTACTGACTGACTCCCTCATACTGATCATGATCTTTCTCTAGTTCCCCTTTAGTCAACTCCATCTTGTAGGCACATAATCTCAGCACTATAAGCTCTATTTTCTTTATTCCTGCTCTCAGCTCCTAATGCCACTGCAGATGCTACTCTAACTCTGCTTCCTTTTGCCTCAATTGTATCTCTGATTACAATGGGGGCTAAGTCAAAGGGTACAGAGAGATGATTGTGCAGAGCACAGCATCTCCAGAGCTGGATAAAATCCCATGTCCTGCTAAAAGGGAAAAGATTTCATCACATATGAAAATCAGTAGCATATTAAGACTTTCTCCTCCTGTAGCAGAGTTGTATCTATTTTTCTTCCCATACAAGACTCTGAATCCTGGGAGGACATAGAATATGGCTTCTCTTTTCCTTGTATCTCCCATAATACCTAACTAGGGGTAAACACAAAGCAGGTACCCTGGTTACTGATGGATGATTTGAGAGAAATCCTGCTTCTCCCCACATACCTACTTTCCTTCATTTAGAAAAACATAGAGACAAATGCATAGTCTTCCACTACTCTAATAAAATTAAGGTTGTGGGTTTGTATGACGTAGTTTTAGTCCAGTAAAAATCAGGTAGCTCTTCCACCAAAAGTACCAGATGGTTCTGCCAAAAAAGCATTGGCTTCTGTCACCTCCCGGCTGCTACCTGGTGAGTCAGGGAGTAGGAGGAATGAAAATAGCCAACCCATAAGTTTAGGATTATATGGAAAGAGGCTAATTGGTTTTTCACCTGATCTTCCCTGTCATTCCTTCAGGGATTAGGCTAAGCCTCTGTATATGTTTCACCGGGGAGTCATTGGGATTACACCTTGCCTTTCTGTCTATCATGCTGACAGCGCCGCAATGTTGACTCGATTTTGATAAGCCCTACCACTCATCATGCAACTCCTTTTAGTCAAAGCAGGTATATAATTTATGGTGCCCAAAGCAGTTGTTAGTGTAAAAGAATTAACTAGGAGGGAGGCATGTGCACCAAGACAGTCCCTGAATTGCTAAGTGGCTATTCCTGCCTGCTTTGTGAGATTTTTTTTTTTCCCCTCTGTTCCTGTCTCTCTCTAAAGTTCCTAAACAAGGGACAGATACATTTGTCATTCAGATATTGTGTCTTTTCCTGCTTTGGAAAGAGCTTATTTTTTTTAAAGGAGTCTATTAAATGCAATGTCTGAGTCTCATTGATGGAAGGAACACTAGAGAGGAGCAGAGTTTGGCAATGACTCAGGGGAGTCAAATTTTGGAGATGCTTGTGAAGTGAGTCAGAGACAAGGGTGAGGGGCAGGTGTTGAGGCAGAAGATAGAGTGAGGCACACCAGGGTTTCAATCTGGTAAAGCTGTCCGGATAACTCATGAGATTCTTTCTCTGGTAATTACAGGCTAAGGTGGAATGAGGAAAATGAGTCAGGCTGAAAGATTGATATCTGTGAAGTTTTCTGTTTTCAAAGATGTTCAGTCTCTAAAGTTCTGCAGCCAAGTGATCTAAGTGTTATGGCTTGGATTATTCCCCCCCACCCCATCCCAATAAAGATATTTTAAATTCTTGACCTCCAGTATTTCTGAATGTGACTTTGTTTGGAGATATGGTCTTTATAGAAGTAATCAAGTTGTGACCAAATTCTTGGGGTGAGCCTCAATTGAGTATGACTTGTGTCCTTCTAAAGAATGAAATTGGACATGGACTTGCACACAGGAAGACTGTGTGATAATGGCAGAGAACAGGGTGATGAATCTATAAACCTCAGAGTGCTAAAGATCTCCAGCAGACCACCAGCAGTTAGGAGGTGGGAGATTCAGAAGTAATCAACCCTGCTGACACCTTGATCTCAGATGCCTGGCTTCCATACGGTAAGACAATACATTTCTATTGTTTAGCCCTAAGTCTGTGTTACTTTGTTATGACAGGCCCAGGAAACATTGCCAGGGTAGCTCTACCAGCCCTGTATGGACCCACCCAACCTCTCAGGAAGTCACATTGCCTCAACAGTAACAATTCCCAAAGGGGAATATGATATTCTTCACTCATACAGAAATCTCTAGAGTTCATCTGAAAAGACAATCAGTGGGATTCAGCCTTGTTCTTTAACTAGGGTCCAGGAGAGGTTAAGTAATTTTGCCCACAGTATATAGTAAATAAATGGTTGTGGTGTGGATAGGATCCAGACCACCTCTTTGATGTACTCTCTGATAAAAGCACATTGCTCAGTGGTAGGTCATGATCCACAGTAGCAGGCCGTGAGGGATGTTTCTCTCCTATAACTTCCAACTTTACCCTTCAGCTCTTTTACCTCAATTTGGTCATCTTCCGTCTGCAAGCCCTGTATTCAGCTGCTTTCAGATTCTTTGATTCAAAGGCAAAAGTGATTTCTGTGTATAACAATAAATGTTTCATCTAACTTCCTCAGGGATGAAGTTTCCCAAATAAACCAGTGTTCCAGATTGCTTAAAGAAGTTGCTCTACCAAAACCAGTGTTCCAGATTGCTTAAAGTTGCTCTACCAATATTCACCATTTTAACAAATTCAGATGGAATTACGTCTGAAATACATCACACAAGTGAGGTGTTCCTATTTCCTTAAGTAGCATTCAAGCCATCATGAGGGCTTAAAATCATTGTTAATATCAGTTGGTACACTGTGCTGTAGCACAGACAGTTTCTCACTGTTTTTTCTTCCTAAAGCAGGATCTAAATTGCTTATACTCTGTAAGGTTTTAGTTAGCAGCGAGGGAAAGAATTTTAGATATCCATGGTGACACAATGAGCTATTCTCAGATGTTGTGGCTTAAAACCATTTCTCCCAAACCTGTGGGTCAGGAACTCAAGCAAAACTCAACTGAGAAGATCTCTGACAACAGGTGATGTCAAGTGGGGTCAAATGGGTGGTTCTTCCATCGTGAGCTGGATGTGGCTGGGATGTCCAAGATGGCCTATCATCCCTCCAGGGCTACCCTTGTCTTTGTGCCTCCTTCCTGCATGGCGGTTAGGCTCCAGGACTGAAAAAGCAGATTTTGCCAGTCCTTGCAAGTCCTTTAGGCTCAAGAGTTCTAGAAAATGTCGGGACAGAGAGGTAATCATGGAGCCTTGCCTCTGACCAAAACAAAGTGTCTAAGCTGTGCTTGAAAGGCAGGCTTTTTGGGTCTGTGTGAACAGATGAAGTTAGCACTGGTGATGCCAACTCATTCTTGGCAATGGTAAAATGCACCTTCATTTTTCTCTGGTGGCCATTGCTCCTGAATTTATTGGCATGGTGATTCCTATCTCCTTCTTCTCTTTCCCCTGTTCCCCATTCCTCCTCCTGACCTAGTCCCTTCCCTCCCCTGCCTTTCCTCTCTGCCTTCCTTCTCTTTCTTCTCCTTTTTGTTCTTTCTAGCATTCCCTGATTCAGATGACCAAGTGGATCATGAGAGAGACATATCAGATTTCCAGGCTTAAATTCTGATGCTGGATGCATGTCAGAAATCAGTTCCTTGGTTAATAATATTTAGCATTTAGAGTAGAGGGCCATGTTGTTGGGGCAGAGTGTTTAGAAGAAAGTAAGGAAAAGAAGGAGTCGGGGAGTGTGTGTGTGTGCGCGCGTGTGCGCACACCTGTATGTGTTTGGTGGGAGGACATTGGCTCTTTAATCTGTTGATGTTGACCATAACCCATGAACTCAGAGAATGATAGACAGAAGGCACCTGGAAATCACATATGAAGAAAATGGGGACAAGAATGTAACTTTGCCTTTTCAAGGATCTCAGAAATTTCACAATGGCATCAAAACTAGATTCTGATGCCTCTGCCTAGTAGTCCAGAGCTTTTCCCTCTGCTCTATTTTATTTCAACTTAAGCACCATCACATTTAAGAGACATTGAAATTTATCACCCTGAAATAGGGAAAAAAATGGAAAGGAAGAAACGAGGAAGTAACAAGCAAGGAACCCCACTAGGTATCAAGAGCAAAGTATCCCAATGTACCTTCTGTATTTCGAGCATGAACTGAGATGCTGAAATTGAATCATACGATAATATATGGAGTTAGGAGTCCACGACGTTTTTCTGTAAAGAACTAGATAGTAAATATTTTAGGTTTTGCAGACCACACAATCTGTTGCCATTAGCCAATTCCACCTTTGTAGAGCCAAAGCAGCCATACACAACTTGTAAATGGATGGTAGAGCTGTGTTCCAATAAAATGTATTTATGAACACTGAGACTTGAATGATTTCCAGGTATCATGAAATATTGCTTTTAAGATTTTTTTCTTAATAATAAAATACCCTTCTTAGATAATGGGGTATATAAACCAGGTTGGTAGTTCTACTTGGGCCCAAGGGCCAAATTTTTCTACCTCTATATTATAAAATAATAGAGAAACAAGTGAGTAAAACTGAGAATAAGTTTTGAAATATTAACTTTGTCTAGACTAACTTCTTTTCTCCATCTTTCTAATGTCTAGACTTTCCTGCATGATTCAGCTCAATTTGTAGTGTCCTCTAACACACTGTTATCTTTTCTATAAACACATAACTCCCCAAATGTGTACTACTTATTTGTTTTTCTTATCTTCATTCAGTGGTTACTGTGATATATCTTTGTATTGAGATCTTGAAAAGTGTTATCCTTCCTTATTTTATTCCACAGTGCCTAGCTCAGTGCTGAATATGTGTCTTGTGGTCTATAAATACTTAATATAATGCATGAAAGAATAAGTACAAGTTGGAGTTAATTCTGCAGTACTCAAATTAATCCTTCTGTAATGATTGTGTACAATGTGTCCCAAAATTATACTAAACTTGCAAGTTAATCAATATAAATTACAGAAGTTCACAATTAAACAATACAAATTAACAGGATTTAGAATGTCGGTGAGCCTATTTACAGTGACACTAGCAAATAAAATAGATCTACATTCAGATTACATTCGAATTAATCAAGTCCTATGTATCATTCAATGTCGTGCTGGGAAAAACACAAACCATTCTAGGTATTGCAAACAGAGGAGAGTGAAGTTAAAAAGGTAGTTATAGGCTTTCTGTCATCACAGTGAAGAGGGGAATGTTTGGGGGAAAATATGGAGCTGGGGTCAAGAGATACTCAGTGTCACAAAGTCACCTCTTTGACTTGTCAGCATCCATATAGACATGCCTCTGGCCTTCTGTTAAATTTTCACATAACAATAATGATATCTTTCTTCAATCTAAAAGATTGCAACTAATCTTCCTACTGATCAAGATTTGCCCACCCTGTCCAAAAAAAAAAAGCACAAGCACAAAATTATATCAATATATATATATATATATATATATACACACACACACACACACACACACACACACATACAGACTTGGATAATGTGAAACTATGTCAGTGACACTTCTGTCTAGCATATTCTGTAGCTTGAAGCTTAAATCCTAAGGCTAAACATCACCAACACTCTATACAGAAAGATGTAGGGAAAAGAGAATAAGGAATTGATTAACAAATATAAATCTGCACATTAAAAACAATACTTACCATTTCGTTTTTCATTTGAACATGAGCATGAAGCTGCATTCAATATTTATAGCATCCTCATTTTACTCCCTATCTACTCCACATTTCATTTGCCCTCAGCTAGGATCACAGTTTGCTAGGGTTCTTCCCCTGGTGGTTAACCCACATTTTATTTCCAATACATCTAAACCTTTGGTCCTGATTCGATTGCCTTGCTGCTGATTTCACTTACTATTAGACTTAGATGTAATAAATGATGCTCCTGAACACCCTGTGGGGCCTGGGAATATGTTATCAGTTCTAGCATCCCTTGACTCTCAAACCCCCACCTCCACTTGGCAGAGGGCAAAGAGACTCTCAGTTTCAGGGTCCCACTCTCTTTGCTTTCCCCACTACCCCAACATGTGATAGGTTACTTTTCTTCCCTAATTAAACATTTTGAGCTGCGAGTCATTTGTAATGATTTATGGCAGCTGTGCTTTTGCCAATCTTACACAGTATTTTTCTTATTACTTAATTGTTTTAGCAGTGCTTCAGCCATTAGTTTCTGAGTTCTGAAAACAGGAAACAGAAGTCTTCTATTATAGACGCCTGCCTAATTAGCTCAGAGGCTGTCTAATGGGGGCTATTAAAAATGCAAATGAGGTGTGATCAAACAGTGAAAAGTTTGGTCTTGACAGAATATACTAATGAATTCTCCCCCCTGCAAAATCTACCACCATCCTGAGTGTGGATTCCTCCCTCCCTTCTTGTCCATGTGATATGAATTTTCCTTGGTGACTGATTTCTTCCTTTCTCTCCTGGTCTGGACTACAGCTTAGTGGAGGTTCTTAAGGAAAGGTCCTTATTCCCTAGTCTTTGGGCTAAGGCCATGGATTCACTTCATCAGATTCACACAGAGGTCTTATTTATTCAGATTCCACAGTCTACTCCCAGAGTTTCCAATTCAGTAAGACTGAGGAGTGGCCTGAGAAGTAGCATTCTATCAAATTCTTAGAGAATGTTGATGTGCCGATCTAGATTCCCATTTGGAGAACCATTGATGGTGGGCTCTATGGTTTCTCTCCTCTACTCTTGACCTTAGAAGCTTCTGTTTTCACTTCCTTCCATGCCATCATTATCCGGACTTTTTTATTTTTATCAGTGCTAGAATCTAACCCAGGACCTTGTGTTTCAGTAGGCACTCTACCACAGAGTAATACCCCCAACCCCACTCTGAGCTTTTTTTAAATTAACAATCTAGTGTGGCTTTGTTAAGTCAGATGATGACTCAGTGTACCAGCATCATTGTCTAGCACTTTCTCAAGCTCAGTCAGGCTTAAGTGCCCATTCTTTGTGATTACACTGATAGATTTGGTGGAGTATGAAGCTTATTTGATTGGAGGATCCAATTTAAGACAAAGAATTGAACAATGAGTATGAATCGAGTGAGGGCCTTGAAATTTCCTAGTTACCATATGCCTGTACCACATTATGCTGATTCTCTACATACGCTCCTCAATAGACAGTGAGTTTCTCAGGGTTAGAAGTGAACCTTATTTGTCTCCATGGTTCCACATCCTGTGCTGTATCTAGCATGTGGTGGATGCTTAAGAGATGCTTATTGACTTAATCTGTTTGTGTCCCTTTAAAATCCCCATGCTAACTTTGCCCACACCCATCAACTCTTCTCCCTTCAAACAGAGGTGTAGGGTCAAATCTTCCCATGTTACCAGGGCCACTCCTTAGCCACATTCTCTACCATCATCACCATCATTACATATTGGATCTTCATCAGATTTTTTGATTCGCTGGAGCACTGAAGACTCTTTCATGCATTTGTATGTTTTCCCTTCATGTCTTGGAGAATCTCTACTCAGTCAACTTCCATCCCCTTATGGAAATGCCCCCTGAGTCCTTCAGGTAGGAAGAGTCTCATGGTTCACTGTGCAGTCAGTCCTCACAGCACAGCATGCAACAGTCTTTCTGTCTGATATTTCCCTGCCAGGTTGGTATGGAAGGATGTGTACAAGTTCAACCACGTGGAGTCACTCCCATCTCCTTCTTACTCCTGGCAGTGACCTGGAATTCCACTGCATTTCCTTTATTTCTTGCATTCTTCTCAGTATCAGATTGAATTCACTCCTGGAAAATAAAACCAATCTGACCTGGCTTTTAGTTCCTGGAACTCCTGCTTTGGTTGAACACTCACCTTCAGAGGACCTGGGAGACTATATAGAGAGCAGGACAAGGAGATGCCATTCTGATTAAAGTGCAGTGTCTGGAATCAAACTCCAAACCTTGAAGGAAGGAGTTAGAGTCTTCTGCACATTGGGCCTTAAAGAACAGTGTTCTCTAGATTAAAAAACAATAGCTGTACCCACGTGCTGTCTTCCTATCTCCTCACTGTGCATTAATGAAAGGGAGACATCCTACTGGCCACAGTTATTATGCTGCTGTCCAAAGCCTGCCCACTGGGTTTGGTTATTTTAAGGTGCCTTGGCAAGTGGCCACCACTCCCCAGGTCTTGCCTCTGGCAGTTCCTTTGCGGCAAGCATGCAAAATGAGACAGGGGCAGTGCAGGCCAGAGTCTGCAAGTCCTCAGGGCTCTCTAACAGAAACCCCTGGTCTAAGCAGAAGACCTCTATCAGGCTCCCAAGAGGCAATCTTGCTTTCCTGTCTTCTCACTTTCTCCAGCTGCAAAGTCTGGGCTCCTCAGGGGCAGAGGCTCTACCTCCTTCCTTCACTGCCTCATGCTCAGAATTCTGCATCCTCTATCAAATAGAAAGCTGGCCTGGTGAAGTTTTCTTTTCTGTCCTTCTTAGCAGCCATATCTCACAGAGGACCCGAATTGTGCTTCCATGGCCAGAGCAAAGAGTTCTGAGTCCACGTGTTCACTGCCACTTTGCTCTTCTGGTAAACAGTCTGCCGAGTCTATTGCAGGAGAAACTGGAGCATCAAAGATACAGAGGGTGCATCTGCCACCACCCAAGTCATACTGCTTATTCAGAATAGAGGACCCCATGTGTCCAGTGCTATCCTGGCCTGCCCCATGTAACCCCTCTTCTACTTGCTGCCCTCCATATCCTAAGAGCTATGAGACAAGGTGATCCTTTAACCAGACAATTAACACATCTCTACTGAACAGGATTTATCTTTGTTGGGCTAGGAAAGAACTGCATTCAGGGAAAGAGAAAATAACAATGCAGTGTGTAGCAAGCATACAAGGAGGAGGTTTGGTTCCTGTCAAAGGGCAGTGGTGCAGCTGTCAACAGCTCCTGCCATGCAAGTGCTCTTCCACAGCAGGGGTTGAGATGCAGTCCTAGATAGTTTGTAATCACACAGTGGTTCTTCAGGGCCTTGAGGTGGGAACAGGCGGACACCTCCTGATGACTTGTCCTTCTACCTTCTTTTCCTGTCCCTCTGTAGCCCCTGTTTACCACAGGTCTCCTCTGTGTATTCCCAGCTCATCTCTTTCCTTAGACTGCCCGGCATTCCTCTCCTTCCCACTCTCTTCTCCCTGGACAAACACTGTCCAGAACTGACAGCCCTAGAGGTGTCAGAATATGGCTCCAAGGCAAGGCATAATCATACAGTGGAGACCCCCTACCTGCGTGGCTCAAGCATGTTGACAATTACAGACCCTCAAGGCCCGAAGGAATCATCTTCTCCAAATGCTTCCAGGGTGAAAAAGACTAGTTTGGCACCTATGTATGGGGATTTAAGAGTTATTTTTGTCCTTGAAGCCTAATAGTGGGTTAGTGGTAATTATAGGAAAAAACAAAGTGGAAATAAAGGGTTTTTTTTTTAAGATTTTTTTTTTCTGGTTCCAGTATTATATTTTGAATTTCCTATTCAGTTAGACATAAGTCCTGAGTTCATGACCTCTATGATTATATAAGAAAAGGGCTCCTGTGGTCTATGAGCCTATGATTTTCACTTTGTTTCTGTTCCTCTGGCTGGTAGAATTTCTCAGAGACTGTGGAGAAGGGATGGTACCTAAATGCCTGCTTTGCAGGGTGCTGTGTCCGTGTCTTGAGTTCAGCTGAGGTCAGGGCACAGCGGGGCCCAGTGGATTTCCCTTCAGCCATGCTTTTCTCAGAGCAGTAGGACCTTGGGACTGTCAGGAACTTTCAGGGGCTCCCTACAGCCAATAGAGAGAAGGCCTCACTGTTCAGACAGATCTTCCATTTCCTCTACCATGAGTGTGTCCCTTCTTTATCAGCCACTGCATCTTAATCATTCATTCATTTCTCTATTCATTCCATGAACAAAGAGTCACCACCTCCCTCTTTTATTTATTTATTTTTTTGGTTGTAGTTGGACATAATACCTTTATTCCATTCATTTATTTTTATGTGGTGCTGAGGATCGAACCCTGGGCCCTGAGCATGCTAGGCGAGCGCTGAATGCTGAGCCACAATCCCAGCCCCATCCCTCCCTCTTTTATGTTCTGGAGATAGAAACAAGAAGAACAGAGGCTTCTACTCTCAAAGGTCTAATAATCCAGAAGAGGAACCCAGTAGGTGACGTCTGTGACACGGTGGTCTGCTCAGAACAGAGGAAGGGCAAGAGAAAGAAGAGATCCATTTCACCAGGAATGGGGTGAGAGATGGGCCAGAAAAGTCACAGAGAGAAAGTGACTCTGAGATGCTATTAAAGAAGTGTGGAGGAGCCATTCCAGAAAAAAAAAGCAGTGTCCACTGTGAGGACACAGAGATAATGACCACAGTATACTCAGTAACCACGAGTCAGAAAACAGGTGGCCCAAAAATAAATGTCTAGACAGGAGGGCAAAGGCCAGAGCTTGTAGAGCCACATGTAGGCCTAGGGGAGACATTTGTGGGTGTCAAGTGTGCATGTGTGTAGTTTATAATTGTATGACAAAGAGTATCTTGAATACTTAAAGAAATATCTCAGCTATAAAAATTGTTTAAACATGAAAAAGACTAATAGCCTAGAAGACATCCAACTAATGATTTAATAAAAAAAAGTGTAATCTATTTAGAACTTGCTCCACGAGGGACTGCTGATAGTATATGGTAGTACTTTGAACCACCCTGCAATGGTTACTTTTGAGCATCACAGGGGAATGACTAATGGGCTAGTGGAGCTCTCACCCCTGCAACACCATGTGGCTCCTTCCTGGTCCACCTGCCCTGCTGGGATGTCCTTGGGTATGTCCGCGCCTGTGATCCCAACCACTGGGGGACAGCGGCTCAGAGGCCAGTGTCTGGATTTCCCTGGGCTCCATGTTTCAGAAAGGCAAATCTGAAAAGGACCTCATTTAGAGGCTTGACTATACCCATTGCAGTTCTGGGTCACAGAAACCCTAGCAGCTGAGCTGGAAGCAGAGCTTCACAAAGATCTTCAGAAACACCTTACTGAGAAGCTGTGTTTGCTGCTGCCCTTTGCTTCTCCATCCAGAGGTGACCTGGACCTGCCCTGGGGTCAGAGTATGGGCAGAAGCTATTTCTGCACCTACCTCTCACCCATGACTCTCTCAACACAACTCCTGTCTTCTCTCATTGAACACAAATGCTTTCAGTTTGCTGCTGTTCTGACGATGGTAAACGTGGACTGTTATAGGCACCAAGGAATCTGGCATCCACACAACAGGTGCAGGGGACATGAGGGCTGAGGAACTAACTGAAATGACAGAATAGTAGAAATAAGAATGCACAGAAGCTCAAGGTGCAAAAGCCAGGAAATAATTCTTAAAAAAACGAAGAAGAGATACTGTGGGGATAGTGGGAATTAGTTCAAAATGCATTGATTTTGTCTCAATTTTGATGCTTAGAAGAGAAAGTTAAATGTATACTTGGTTAACTCTCAGAAGTACAAACCATAATTTTTATTTGCAAAGAACCACAGTACACATAGCAGATAGATTACATCTATAGAATTAGCAACAAAGCAAAGGCAGTAATAGGAATACTAAAATCGTTGATCGCTTACTAGATGAAATAAGTAGGTCGAGATATGTTACTCCAATAATAATGAATGCCTTAGCACCCGATTTTAAAATTGATGACTTTCCTATTGTATGGATAGTAAGTCTAAGGGACAGAATCACCTAAGCAAGATGGTAAGGAAGGAAAGCTAGAAATAAAATACCTATGGATAAAGATAAAACAGGAAAACACAAAGAAAGGAAATCTAGTCTTGGAAATATTAATATTAATCATGCATAATTAAAGCAAGAAGCATTATGTAATGGTCAAAGAGGGTTTATGAGATGTGAAAGCATTACTTTAAAAGGAATTCCCATAGTGTAAGAAAGCAGATACCATTGCCCTAGTAGAATCTTTTGAAATCAGCTTTGCTCTGAGAGAGAGAGAGAGAGAGAGAGAGAGAGAGAGAAATCAAAATGAGAAAAATTAAAAACATAAACTTTATTGTATTCTTTCTTTAAAAACAATACAAATTTTAAGTAGAATGCTTGGAAAATAATTAAAAAAAAAAGAATGAGAAATTGAAAGTACCCCAAACAGGAGTAGCACCTCCTTTAACAGATTTTCCCCAATAGGGTCCTGAGGTCTTGAAGAAGGCTTAACCCTACACAAGGGCTGTGAGGGAGGCAGAAGGTGAATATTTGAAAAGGAGACAGGAGCATGGTCATCATCCACTCTTCCCTCACCTAGACCATAATAGTTTGGGATAGGGGTTCTGCCACCTGCCTCGGTTTATCTCCTCAATGTAGCTGAGCAGAGTCCAAGAATTCAATAAGAAAAAGAGAAAACATAAAAGGAGAAAAGTGCTACACACAATTCTTGCTCCATTTTTAAGTAATGATTCCATTAGATTTTTAAAACATCGGGTGACATTCGTAACCATCTGAAAAAAGAAATCCAAGGAATTAGCAAAAAAGAAAGGGCTGGGTCTGGGGCTGGGGCTCAGTGGTAGCACACTTGCCTGGCATGTGTGAGGCACTGGGTTGAATTCTCAGCACCACATATAAATAAATAAAATAAAAATCTACTAACAACTAAAAATATATATATTAAAAGAAAAAAGAAGGGGATAGAGACAAGAAGTGGACAATGCCAAAGTCTCTTTTGTCCCTTGCTCTCCTAACCTCTCCAAGCTCACCTCGGCAAGAATCCTAGCCCAATTCCTTGAAGGAAGAAACAGATAGCTACCTACATCACTTAAGGCAGGGTGGGCACTTAGCGATGAGGTGTAAGGTAAAAAGTAAGTTTACTTATTTCAGTGACTTCCCCATTTGCTTAGTCCTGGTCAACTTTCAGATCAAGAGGATTGGGTTACTAAGAGTAACCCCCAAAATGGAGTTAGTCCTTGGGGAGGTATGAGTTGGAATTGGGCACCCTACCTGGAAGGCAAACAAAAAATAAGGCATGTAGGATTTTTTGCATTCATGCAAATCTTCTCAGGCTAGATGTAGATCAATAAATATATGGAGGAAAAGCCTTTTTAATTTGTGAGTTTTATGCCAGCCATAGCCTTACAGTAACAAAGCCACAACACTCCCAAATGAGTGCTGTTCAGAAAACAAAGTACAGACGTGGTGATAGATGGGAAATATGGCTTAAATACGCTTTTGGCTGCATCTTCCTGATAGTTATGATCGAGTCTATTTCTCCCCCACCATGCCTGTCATCCTCAGGATTAAATTATGATGAGGATGGTGATTACTGATAATTATCCCTTTCATTTATTTGGCATTTTCTACTTTCAAAAGTGTTTAAACATAGATCCTTTACCACAAGCCAAGAAAACAGGAAGGGTAAATGCTGCCCCACCTATCTTTGAGATGTGGAATGAAGTTATGAAGCAGGGGTCACTCACCCTGGGTCACAGAGCTCATTGGGAGCTCTCAGCTTTTTATCTGTCTCAGGATCTCTCTCTCTCAATTGCATATATGGTTCATTAGGAGAATGGGTGTTTTTTTCCATGTTCATGGATATAATGTGTTTCATTGATCAAAAATTATATTATTATACTTTAAGCATATAGTGGAATTACCTTTACATCTTTCTGTTTCTGTCTCTATCTCTCACCTTGCAAGTATAAATATGAACATACATATTCAGTCATTCTCTTATGAACTTCAAAGAGTTTTCCAAACAGCAAGACATCTGATCTCCTTTGTCAGGTATGATAGCTAGAACATTTCATAGGCTTGTCTCTGCTTCCTGTTTCTTCTCTGCATTCTGGATAAAACTTTAGGGATAGAACTGGATGCTGACATTTTATTTAGGAGACTGACTGGGTCTGGAAATGTGTGCATGTGAGATGCCACCTGCATTGCGCCTTGGCTGACTGCTGATTATTCTCCATGATCTGGAGCTAATCCCAAGGATTAAGTGAGCATCTGTTCCCCAATGCTGACAGTAGGAAGGGGCCAAGCCATCAGCAGAGCCAGTGGATCAGATTCCAGCAAAGCAGCCAATGTGGACAGGGCTGCTTCCTTGAGAGTCATGGAGATGTGACCCTGCTGCTCTCTTTCTGCCCTCCTGCATGGTGCTCCGTTTCACCCTCACGGGGTGGAGTGCTGTGCAGAGTGCAAGGCGGGAGATGGGGTCAAACTGCCTAAGCTCATGCCCCTCCTTGCTTCTCTGTATGCACCATGTGACCTTTGGCAAATACCCGTGGTCACTGGGCCTCAGCTCTCTTATGCATAAACTGGAGATCCTAGCAATAACAAGCTGTGGAGAGTCACTGTGCAGGTGGATGTGAGATTCCTCCCTGTACACCTTAGTGACAATGGCTGGTGGGTTGCATACCACCCTGTTTCACCTTTCTTCGTAGTTCCTTGCTCAAATTTTCAGTGCAGGAGCTATTGCCATTATTCCAGTACCTAATGATGTTCCCTATCCCCTACTGGACTACTGCTTTTTAGTAATCTATCAGGGGGTCACATGCTACTCCGTGTTTCATGGATCAGAGTCTGCAAACTCCTCCTGGGAAGGTCGTTTCATATCTTCATTCTCTGTAAAGATATACATCGGAAGCAAGAAGAGAGAAAAGGATGAGAAGGAGGGAGGAATTTTTGTTTCCTCCCACCTCCCCTTTGGATGAAGGGGTCTCCTAGAACTAAGGGCTCAGATTCAGAAAAACATCACCAGGGATTCTCTTCAACAGACCATCATTTGAAAAATAGAAAAAGACCCTAATTGTGTAATGTGGCTGCAAAGCAGAAGGTCAGGCTCCTTAGAAGCAGGAGGTCTTCCACCTCCTTTTGTAGACATAGGGCATTTAAGACTACCTGGAGCCTTTTCCAGAGGTGGAGTCATGCATTTCTCTTAACACTCCTGGGAAAGGGAAATAGAAATACAATGCATTGGGAAACTTGGATGAACAGAGTATCTGGAGATTCTGGAAGAGCTGAGGAATGTCATCAACTGGGTCCCAGGTGACTTTCAGAGCACTCAGATACCAACCTGACTCCAGAGCCACAGACCTACCTTGACAGCCTTAGGTGAACTTCCTCACCTGTGTGGCTGCAGCACCTCATCTGGACAACTATGGAACATACTGTTTGAACCCAGGGTCTCCTCCAGTCCTGACAGTAGGCGACTTGCCTCAGCCCCTGCAGAGATCTCTGGCTCTGTGCACAAGATAGCAATAGATATTTGCAATTAAAACAGTGAGTCATGTAGAAGGGATGACAAAGGAAGGTTGCTCTGCTTTAATCACTGCAATAATCCACACACAGGAAGTCCAAGAGCTGAGGAATTCTGCAGAGTTAAGTCTTCCAGATAGCTGAACTTCATGTAATTATAAATAAGAATATTGAATTTTATTCTAAACTTTAAAAATATTAAAGGCATTGTCTTGGCTTTATGGGTCATATTTATTATTTTATTGCCATTTTTTTTCTCTCCTTAGTGAAGAGAGGATGGAGGGAAGAGCTTGGAGATCTCTGGATGATGGGCAAGAGCACTGAGGGAGCCAGGATAGCCTCAGAGCACCTGGGCTGCTTCATAGGTTTTGACTTTTCCCATTGTCTTCCCACAAGTAACTCCTCACTCTCTCAGTCTCTGATGGGCACTGGGCAGAGAATGGAAGGGACATGCGATCATGGAAGAAGGCCTGGAGGAGGACAGGGTTTTCCTTCAAGAGCAGGTCAACAGTAGAGCTGGAGGAGACCAGCTCACTCTCTTGGTGAGTCACAGTCTTAGAAGATTCCAGATGCCAGCTTCTCTCATTTGCAATCTCTTATTTTCTTTCTCAGAGGATCTCTAAGCCATTCAATTCAACTTTCAAGGTCAGCTCCTCATAGAGTTGATTGATATTGACACTGATGAAGACTATCCCATCTTAGAACCCACCATACATCATATTTTATAATTCTTCAATCTGGAGAGATTCTGTGCTGAGTGCTAATAAATTAAAAAACAATCGTCTACTGTAGCAATCCAAGATCCTGTTTTTGCTTGGTAACTGAAGACACCTGGCCAGAATCACATATAAATAGTTTATTCCTGGTATACATTCTACTGGGATGTTGTTCTCATGCAGTGCTCGGCAGATCCAGAACTCTAGGGACCATTCACCTCCTCATAGCCCTTTGCTGACAGTGTCAGGATACATAATCCTAGATGGGTGGTGGAAACTTAGTTTGCTAACATGTGGCCCAAACAATGAGGTTTCAGCCCAAAGTATGATATGGAATGTGTGTCCTTAGACTTTAAAGGAGGCCACATGTACATCATGAAATGACAGTGCCTTCCTTAGAAAGCTTGTATCTGCCTTGCATGCTGTGTGACTTTTTGCTGAACTCATGTGGAAAGGAAGAATACACCCAGAATATCTCATTATAGGCTACGGTGGGATTATAATGTGTTAGATCAGCTAGACTGAATTCCATATCCTGTATGTGTTTTCTTAGGTAGTCCACAAAAGAGATTCTTATGGGAGATTTGGGAGGACAAAGGGAAGTAGCAGTCATTTTGTATTTCTCACACATTGTCACCTTCTGTGAACTCATCTTGTTGTGAGACAAGGTGCAGTTGCCCTAAGTCTGGGACTGGATGTGGATGCTTAGTTCTGGGATAAATGACCCTGGTCTCTGCAGGACATCTTGAAGGTCAGAGGCAATAAGGACTCACATGACCTTCAGTCTGTCCTCAGAATGCAGCTCATGCTTGTGCACTCCAGCTTCTTCTTGCTGCCTATCCCTATGTTACAGTCTAGCTCACAGGGACTGTTTTTGCCCGTTTTTCCCCATAGAACATCCCTCTTGTCCATTATGTGTATGGTATTACGCTAGTCAGAGCCAGCAATCGGGAAGTAACCCTTCTCTCTATATGTTACTAAAATACTTGTTTGCGAGAGGGTAGAAAATAAATCCTATAAAAATTCAAGGGCCTGCTGCCTTGATGAAATTTTGAAGTGCCCAGTAGCCTGGACTATGTCAAAATATTCCTTTCAAGATAAAGGACAAGTTAGTGCAACTGATCACAAGAAAGAAGCACAATGGTTATGGCACTCTTTGGAATTTGGAGACAACATTTAGCGCCTCTGTTTGCACTCCTCTGATCATCTACTTAGGGCCAAAGGAAAAAAAAAAAAACCTTGAGTTTGGAGGTGAGACTCAGAATAAAGGATGGCTCTGCAATAGGTCTAGGCTGCCACGTACTTGGGTCACATGACCCAGCAGATCTAATGGTGCGTTATGTGTCCATGGAAAATGAAGATGTGTGTGAATATCCGAGTGAAGTTGTTAGGATTTGGTGTTAGAATTATATTCTCTCTCCATGTGTCTTCTTTCCTGTTGAGAGACAGATTTTGAGTTGCTAGTGGGTCTTAGTAGAGACTGAATGTTTAACCCTGGGATACCAAGCTAACCATACGACCTGAATTTCCCATCATAAATTGGGGTTTCTGATATGCTAAGCCATGCACATGCACAGTATCTACAATTATCAACTACAAGTGATGTTTATGCCATTGGACTAGAACAGGTTTTGAAGACATGAGCCTTAGGAGGTATCTCAGATGCCCATGGCCCCCAGTCCATACTCCTGCTACACTCTTTTCTCTCAACCTATGACTTCATAGGGAACTGTCTATGACAAGTGAAGAAGAAAATCATGGCCCTTTGATTTGCAGATGCTCTGCCTGGTAAATGCAGCACCCACTACAGTGGGAGTACACTGTAGCCCTATTCCAGGTGGCCCTGAAAGATTATAATGAAGAGAAATCTTCCCAGTGGTACATCATTAAATTATTCCCAGGAGAGATGGCAAGAGTTACATATCTATACCAACTCATACATTATGAATGTCTTAGCTGATATTCAGGAACTTGGAAAGAGCATGAATGGAATATTGGTGACAAGAAGATCTGGGAAAGAGGCATTTTTATTTGAATGTGTACTTAGTGTGAAATATTTGTGCTGCTTGTGAATGATGACTGGAGGTGGATTCTAGCAGGGTAAGATTTTAAAATCACATAGTTAAAAACACCCATTCTGCGGCTACCATTCAACCTCTTTCTCCAGCCACTCCTGTCATTGCCTAATATGTTCATCAACAAAGAGGCCATGGTGGCAGGGATGGACAGTATACATAGGCTCAGCAACATGTACTCCTACTCACAAGGGTGACCTGGCTAGAGTCACTGCTGAGTACCCAATCTGCCAGCAGCAGAGACCAACAATGACATGGCACCATCCTCCAGGGTGACCAGCCAGCTACCTGGAGACAGGTTGATTACATTGGCCTGCTTCCATCCGGAAGGATAGTTCATTGTTTGTGCTGGAAAAAACACTCTTTGTGTGGAATTTCCCTGAATGATACCATAGGTTTTTTGTTTTTTTTTTTTTAAATCTAAACATCAACAACAGAGGCCATAAATTTGGTGCATTTTTTATGCATTTATCCACTGAAAGGTTACCTGCAACGGTTTATGTACAATTAAAAAAAAAACAATCTAAAGGTTTATAATATTATGTCCAGATTTGTGTTTTATCAGAATGTTCAAATTAAAAACTAGGGAAGCAAATCTCCCAGGACAGGCTAGGTTATACTATACAAATAGTCTTAAACTTTTGGTTGCATAATGCAACATTTCTTTCTCTCTGCTGTCTGTTTAGGTGGCCCGGGGCTCTGTTTCAAGGTCCAGGTTGACGAAGCAGACACCACTGGAATACTGCCAATCATGATGGCAGAAAAAAACACTCATGGAGGCTTATACTTCTAATGACATTGACAGGCCCAAGAGGCTTAAAAAGTTCATAGCTCCCAGAGCCAGAATATTTTGTTGATCAGAACTAATGAGCGCTCCAGAGGTAAGAGAAAGGTATAACTGCAAAGGTCTCTCACCAATGTTAAAGAATGACAGCTGCTTGTAAGAAAAGAGACAAAGGAAAGACTAGAATTAGAGATGGAAGACTAGGGTTATTTAGTTTAGGGGTAGAGGATCAGTCACACAGTTCTAAGGTTTTCACTGATTTCTAGCACAGATCAGCTTCTGCTCATGGAGCAACAGAAAAATTGTATTCTGTGGATCCGTTAAGAAGGTTTGGGCCTTTAAATTACATTTTATAATGATTTTCATATCAACTCCCTACAATACTGTTGTTTTGTAGGCAAAAAGAACACTCTGTTCAGGTCCTCATTCTGAAAAGACATGTAATAGTAGGGACACAAAGGAATCATTGCAGGCTTTGTTACCATTATAGTCACTATACTCCCACTGGGAGGTCTTTCTAAGTGAATTAAGTCACAAGAAGCAAGGAAGAGAGTCACAGCCTTGCTGGAGAACACCCCACTTATTTAAGTCTGTGTGTTGTCTATTTTCTGCTGTTCCAGAAAAGAATATGTTGGGATGACATGCATCCCTGGATAAGATTGTTTTGAACAATATGAGAAATCAGTGGCATTCAGGCCAAATTAAATCTAATTTACTCTACAAATTGCCAAACTATCAGTCCTATTAAATCTGTTTATTAAAAGGCAGGAGAGTCGGCCTGGGTCGCAAGCTGTGGCTGGGATAATAAGACAAAGATGAAGCCCACTAATGTAGATAAATCATGTTTGATTTCCAGGCCAGAGGTAACCAATGGGAGGGCTTTTGCCTCACCTCCCCTGTCATTGGAGGTGCCTGCAAGACCGTCAGAATGCTCCCAGAGTCAGGTCATCCTGATTGATTCTCATGGCACTGGAAAGCCTATGTCATTGACCTCCATCTGGGGTCATTAATAAAACCAACTTTATTTATCTCTAGTTATCCATTCTATGAAGCGCAGTTTGAGCAGATCTTTATGATTTGTGGTTGTGTGGAATAAGTAGGGTAGAGTGGCAGATAATGGCAGTGGCAGAGGCAAGGCTGAGAGGTTGGGATTAGATACTTTTAATACCAAAGTTTAAATAGGCAAAGTAATAATAGACTATTAGACCCAAATTATTTGGAGTGATCCATAAAACCTTGTAAGGTTTTATGTTGGATTTCACATGTTAATAATTGAGGTTGTACACATGAGACAAGGGGAAAAGGGCTTTGCTAATTAAGGCCTTATTCTTTAAAAAGTATAAACTTTGTTTATAGCACTTACCTGTTTGGGATGCCCTATCTCAGGGTCTCCAGTTACTAAATCCTACCTCTCATTGGAGGTCAGACCTAAACCATCTCTCCTTTCCAGAAACCCTCCTTTAATATCCTAGTCCTTACCTCTCCTGTTTTTGAACTTCTGCTCCTGTAGGTATTAAAAGCACTTAGCTTTGTGGTAATCATATCCTTTAACACATTGCACTTTGATGAGACTTTACAAAATATTTCCTTGAAATTTCAAAATACATAATGACCCAGTAACTTGCCCTGGATCACACAATTTTTGTAATCACTCCTAAGTTTTCCATTGATGTTTTATTCCATTGGAGTAGTTTGTCTTGAAGAAGAAAAAAAGTCACTAAGGTTGTGTATTAGACTAGGTTAGGGGCTAGCTTGAGAACACAGTGTGAACCGTGCTGCACTTTCTGAGGCTAGAAAAATCACAGTCTTCTAGTAGGTGCAGGCAGACAGGCTGGCTGGCGCTTCCTGGCTGTGCTTACCAATCCAGAAGGGTGTTCTCCTTCATTGAAATTTGGCCTGCAAGCACCTTCCACAATTCCAGTTCTATGCTGTCCACTTTGTTCCAGGAAGACTTTGGCTCAGACACCTTTATAATGGATACTTTTTTAAAGCTAGTTATAGGGAAAATGATTGAAAATAAAGGGTGCCCGATGCAGTGGCCCATGCCAGTTAACTCAGTGACTTGGGAGGCTGAGGCAGGAGAATGGAAAGTTTGAGGCCAGCTTCCGTGACTCAGTGAGGCTTTGTCTCAAAATAAAAAGATAAAAGGGACTGGTGGTAGAGCACCACTGGGTCTAATTCATAGTGACCCCCTCTCTGAAAAAACACAAACAGAAAATAGAGGATGACCTTGGAGCATAAAGCTTCACACCCCAGACTTTAATTTTGAGGGATAAACTTGTAGGATTTGGTCACTATTTTGCACAATCTAGTGCTGGGCCCAGGAAACCTCTGGAGGAAAGCTGAGGTGGGAGAAGGGAGGGTAAAAATTGCTCACAGTAATCCAAAGGCTTTATTAGTCTATAATTAGGAGTGATGGGAGGAAGCCAAGTGAGGGAAAATTTAAGCTGAATTGCAAGAAAAAACGAGTCCCTAACAATGAAGAGTATTCAACTGTGGAGGAGGATGACAGAGACAGAGCAGCGGCAGTCACTCATAATTTCTTTATTGGTAATTTGGTCTCTATATTTTGGATGAAATACATATCTGGGAACCATGCCAAGCCATGCAAGAGATGCCCTTTAACCGGAATTCAGGATGATAGCATTAATGGCTCTGGGAGAAGAAAATGAGATAATCTTGAGAACCAGCTGAGAATGAGAAGTCAAAAGAACAAGATGTTCTCTTAGGTTTGGGTCCTGGTGCTGCACATCATTGGAGCTACTCGGAGATGGAGGCGTGCATCACCAAAGCAGAAACCAGCGATCCTTCTTCTTCCTCCCACTGTCTCTAGAGGGCATAGCTTCCTGCCTCCAACCTCAGAAAAAAATCTGCATTCTCAGTAGTCCAGGCAATGGGAATTTAAAATGCTGTTCTAGACCATGCAGTGCATTTATTTTAAAAGGGAAAAAACAGCAGGGATGGGGTTTTTAAAGTAAGTTTGCAAAGTAATCAAACTACTTTGCATCACCCTTGTGGTAAGACTTACTTATGAAAACAAACTGTCGTTGCTTCTCTCATCTGGTGATTTAAACAGCAGCTTATTCTTTCATGTCTTATGCAGGTGGATTTTTGGGGGGCTGCTTTTTTTTCATGTCACCTCTGTTCACAGTTTTTCTAAGAACATCTACAATCTGTTCTCAACTTAACCATTGTAACCATATCTACACTATTTATTTTCTGATTTAGTTTCCTCAACAGACATGGATACATACATGCCCAAGTATGAACATGCTTATCTACACATGCCTTTGCATGCATACACATATGCACTAAAAATACTCTGTGTGTGTGTGTAGGGGGCATGGGGTACTTACCATCTTGGAAGTTCAGTGTTTCTGGGAACACCCACAATTTGAGAAAACACTTGTGTTTTTTTTTTTTTTCAAACTCAATCTACTCATCCTTCTTTAAAAAGAGCCTGTTTCCCCACCTCTGCTAAAGTAGCACATGTGCATTGGTCACTATTTTTACACCTAGAATCCAACTCCACTCCAGTCAGTGAATAAGAAATCCACCTGCCCCAAAAGGCTCAAGTCCAGCACTAATAGAAAATGCCATTCCCAACCACCTCAGCAGAAAAGAATCTCGCCTTTCTCAGACGTTCAAAACTTTGTGGAATAACCAAAGAATGCCAGACACATCTACCTTCTGCTGTAGGTCTGTGCATTCAGGAGTTATCTCCTTCACTAGGACGTACTCATGCTTCACATAGCTTCAATTCCCTAGGATACCCAGCAGGGTCTTTCTCACCTAGGAGATGCTCTTTTTGGAGTAACATTAATAATCAAGTTTAAGATTTTCATCTTATCCCTCCTCTGCTTAGATCTTTCCTTCAAGTTTTCATCAGACTGTGATTCCTCTAAAGCTAAGTGTAAGGTCAATGCATTAGGCTGTCACTGATAAGCAACACTCTTTCCTGCTCTTCCCAAGATCCTTTTGCTGCACTAGTATGTGCTGCTGCTTCCAGTTAGGGTGGTGGCCTCTTGCGACTGGTTCTTCAGGATAATGAACCAAGCTCTGCCTTCAGGAAATTTCTCTGGACATCCTAGTTTTGATGAACATTCTGGTTCTCCAAGTTTTTATCATAATTGTGATTAAGCTTTACACCATAGCAGATAATTATTTCTGTTTTAAGAACGTTGCTTTTGTTTCTCCAATTAGACCATAAATTAATTGGGGGGATACATAAGCCCCTGATAAAAGAACTGAACTCTGCATCAGCAGCTGGCTGCAATTTGACTCTGGTATTTGTTAGCTGTGGGATCTTGGGCAAACACTAAACCCCTCCCCTCCTCACATTTATCATCTGTAAAATAGGGATAGTGATAGTACATATTTTATAGAATGAAGTGGAAATTAAATGAGTTAATATGTGTTAGTATGTAGATTAGTTTCAGGAGCATAGAAGCTCCTGTGTATACCTCTGTATGATGTGTACATGTGTATAAAGTTATTATCATTATTATTAACAAAGCATAATTTGAATGGGGGCTTTATTTTTAATCATATCTTCCAAGTATATGGTAAAGTCCCAGATATATAATTCATAGTATTTCATGAATATCACTTATTCAATGCTGTCAAGGTGCCAAGTTAATTCTAAAATTTAGAAGAGAACAAAAAAGACAATGTCCTGTTTGCAAGGAGCTTATATTTTATTGGCGAAAGATAAATAATAAGTCAATATAATTTTTATATATACATGTAGTATGTTACAATAATTACAATTATATGTGTGTTCTATAAAACATAATCACATTGAATATTGCAGTTCTGTATAGATTATGTACAATTATGTACACAGAGTATGTGATAGTGTGTAATACATTATGATGGAAGTGATTCTATATGCTATGGAAAACATAGCAATGTGAAAGGGAATGAAATGAAGGGGGCTTTTTTAAACAAAGGGTAGTTAGGGAAGACCTGTGTGGTAAGGATTCATTTGATAAGAAATCCAAAGATGGAGGTTGTGGATGTCTGAGAGTAGACTGTTCCAGGCAGAGAGAACTGGAAGTGTAAAATCCCCGAGGTTGGAAAGTGTGTGGTCCTATTTGCATAAGAGCAAAGAAGCCAGGGTGGTGAGATCCCATGAGGGGAAGGGGAAGAGAAGTGAGAAGTGAGGTTAGCCCAGAGGGCATCAGAGCATGCCAGGCTTATGGATCACGGCATGAGTTGAACAACAAACCACCTCACATTTACTGGCTGAAATCAGCAACCATATTTCATTATTGCCACAAATCTGCTGATCAACTGGGGGTTCCAAGGTCCTGCGGGAGGTCATCTGGGTGTGGCTGATCCTAGATGAATGACCCTGGATTACCTCTCTCTCACAGCATATGATTGGTAGAGTGAAGGATCTCCATGAGCCTCATCTTAAGTCACTCATCTCTTCCAGGTGACCTCTCATCTCCAATAAGACAGACTGGGTTTCTTCACATATTAGTCAGGATATATCAATCAACTGGGTCTCTCAAAAACAAAAACAAAAAATAAAAACAAATTAAAACCCCCCAACAAACAAAAGGAAAAGGACAAAGTTTCTGATTTGCAGCATTTGTTGATTTTTGTTGTGCAAGAATTCCTACCATGAATGATTTCAGGTTTCTAGTGGTTGTACAGTCCAGATGCAAAATTCCTGAATATTTACCTGATCAGCTGTGATTCTATAGCTCAGCCAGGCATGCATGTGCTGCTATGCTCTTTACATCTGGGTGCAAAGACATTCCTCAATTATTTCTGTTCCCCATCATAGTTTCCATGTCAATTTTTTCTCTGCAATTTTACTTTTTCTTTCTGAACTCTTGTCTTCACATTTTGACATTTGATTGTATTTAACAAATTATTTACTTTTATTAAATGAGTAGTTCTTTCTGTTTCCCTCATGTGCACATTGAGTTTCATGTGTCTTTTATTTTTTAAGTGTCTCTGGTACATTTAGTATAAGCTAATAAAATTCCTTGGTAAGCCTTATGGTTTCTTAAGTATAAAATTAATTTTAGACATGAAAATGCTACATTCACAATTCTGTTTAAGATCAATCCCTTTCTATTTGAGGCATATTGGACTGGTGAGGAACACAACCTTTAGGTTCCTGAAGATATATGTTCTGCTAGAGAGGATCTATTTGGTGCCACTTGTATCTTTTTGAAGTTTTTACAAAGGATGTTGTTAGCCACACCCTTCTGTTGTTTTATATAAAGAGGTTGCTGCTTCCTTCTTTGGAGTCGTTGGCTGCAGAAACTGGAGATGAAAGATAGTTTTATTTTCCATTCTGACATATGTCTCCCTCCATATGTCTTTCAAATTTGCTGACAAACAGAATGGTCTCTCTTAAACATATTCCTGTCTTGCAATACATTATACATAGCTAGAAACATCCAACTGGTATTTTTAACATTACATCTGGAGAATTTTTTATTCGGAAACACAAATTCGTTAAGTATGTTTTCTATGTTTCAAATCATTGCCAATGACATATTTTTCCAGTGTTCTGACACTGTATGTCATAGGTCTACCTTTATTTTCAGATTCTGCTGACCATTTCCAAAGTCAACGTCACTGGCTGGGCATCATGGGCTTGTCTGGAATCCCAGGTTTTGGAAGGCTGAGAAAGAGGATTGAAAATTCAAGGACAGTCTGGGCAACATAGTGAGATCCTATGTCAAAAACAAAATACAGAAACAAAAACAAACAAACAACAACAAAAAAATCAAAACCAATGTCACATGTTTTATTATCTATTATAACAATACCCCACTCATGGTATTAATTTCACTTTTCATTATCTGTCCTGACATAATGAACCACCACAGCACATAAAACCTCAAAATAATAGTAGTTTCTATTGCTTCTGATTCTGTGGGTCAGAAATTTAGGCTGACATCAAGCAGACATTTAGACATTTATTACACTTGTTTTGCCTGGGAATTCGCATTATGGTTATGGTAATCTGGTGATACCGACAACTTGTCTCAGGTTCTTAGGTTAGGTGATCTTAGATGACCTCTCAAATAGTGGTTGGCTGTACTTGTCTCCAGAGAACATGTCTCTGAGGAAAGAAACAATCTTTTTACATAAGGATAATAGCATTTTAAGCAAGCAATAAGCAATGCTTCAGCACTTTCCAGTCTCTGCATCACGTTCACTGCTATCCTATTGCCCCAATTCTCCCTGCTTCCACTCTTATTTATCTGTAATATTTTCCCATGTAATAGCCAGGGAGACGCTTTTATAACTTAAGTTAGATCATGCCACCATTCAGCTTAAAGTATGAGTGTTAGTTATCCATTACTGTGAAATGAACTACCCCATACCTAGTGGCTTAAATATAAACCAGTTTATATTTGGGTTGGGGTCAACTGAAGGGTTTTCTTCTGGTCTTGCTTCATCTTACTTTTGGCCATAGTCACCTGACAGCTATGTGTTCCTACAAGACCCAATATGGCCTCTCACACTTATAGTTTGTTCTTGCGATCAGCTGGGCCATGTAATACCAAATGCCCTGGGATACTTCAAATGATGTGGACAGCATTCCAAGAAAGTAAGCCTCAGTTTGCAAGCATTCTAAGATTCTGGTTATGTCATATTTGTAGATATCCCATTGGCCAAAGAAAATCACATTCTAAATCTAAGAAAAAATACAGGAGGATTCTGTAAAAGGGAAGAATTCAGGGACAAAGAGATTCATAATAGTCCATTACACTCTAACCTCTGGCTCCTGTAATTCATGTCTTTCTCCTATGAAAATAAACCCACTCTTCCTCAGACCTCAAGAGTTTCATTTAATCAAAGAATATGGCTAGAAATCCACCATATCATGATCTTCATTAGGTACAAAAGCCTGTGGGAGCCAGTGTGCATAGGACTAAAAAGCAGAGGAACTTAACATCATGATTGAGGATGAGTTGGACTAGTTATGGGTTTAGGTTAGAGAGAAAATAATATTCACTTCCCTGGGCACATTGGAGGCCATTTCCCTTATGGACATTGGTATGCTCTTTCATTCCATATTCTTTGAGTTTTGTTTTATGATCACATAGGATATGGGACATAGTGACTAATCTTGGAAAGCAAATGTGTGATTCCATGTTCAGAGGTATGCCGGGGGCATGGAAAAAAACTGATAAATCATTTTCAAAGCTGAGAAGAGATTAGAAGTAAGTTCTGTATGTGCAAAAATTATGGCTTAGACACAAGGTAGGAAAAGTAACCCCTTGACGTGCTGTTAGCTGCAGTCCTTCAGTGAGCTATCAAAGGATCCAGCAAATGATTCAAAATGAGGAAGGTTGTATACACATTGGGGTCGGCCGTGAACCTCATTCCTATCAACACCATGATGTTAAATAGCAATTAGAACATCATACATTTATTTTTCTGCCCCACCCCTTGGACCCTTTGAAATCACCCTCTCTTTAGTCTTTATGGCATGTGATAACAGAGCCAAGAATTGCAAACCCACCAGATTGTGAAGTTGGAGAACTTTCGGGGGGAAAGTCGCATGAAGGGCACCTTTTTTCTGCAGTAACTGACAATTATCTTCAAAGAGGTTTCAAAAACTGCCTCATAAATGTAACATCCCAATCACATACTGATTATTTAATGGGGAGATATGAAAATTCAGTTGACAGAGCTGACACTTCCAGGAGGGTATTTTTCATCTGAACTAGGAAAGAAAGACATCTTTGGGAGAAAAGGCCCCTGTGAGCACACAGCATTCTGGACTCCACGGGTCTGACTGTGACCCACTGAGCCCCTCACTGGCCCCACACACAGACAAATGGTGCCACAGTCGCTGATCTGCCCTCCTGGAACTGTGTTCCCCTGGCTGGCTTTGCAAATCCTACTCAGCCCTCAAAATCAAGATTAATTTGACCCTCTTCAGGAAAAAACATCCCTTGTTCCTCCAGCCCTTTCTTGTGTCTTCTTTTTCTAATTCCTATGACATTTCAAACTTAAGCCTCGTAATTAAACTCTGAATTCTAAACCAATCTATTGATATTAATAATACGATTTTAACATGGTATGTGTTATGCACTACTGCTTCAAGTAAACAAAGCTCAGTTCCCAAGGAGAAAAGAATAATGAAAAGAGCTCGTTAAGAATAATTCTGGTGGGAGACATTTCTGACATTGTATCAGGGCTTTAGGGGTTGTGTTTGGGCTAGGGTCCCCTTAGATGACATTTCTGTCATTAGAACAACTTGCCTCTGTACATTGGTGTGTGTATGAGCTTGTGAGCATGTGTTTGAGTTAACCATTCATTACTGCAGAAAGGGCTGTGGATTAAATTTAAATCTGAAAATATGTGTTGAATGCATACTAATGGCAGGTTGTTCTTCTAAGTTTGTGCATTTGGCAGGGAGAAGTAGTCAGAGAATGGAAGAAGAAATTACAAAAATGAATCAGGAACCTCATTTGCAATTATCTTACCTGTGTATATGTAAGGTGAATGCGTGACATACAAATGGTCCCTTGTGGGCACAGGAGCTGTGCATGGGCATATTTCTAACATGCACATCAGCAGAGTATGGCTATGGTACCTGTATGAGATCTCAAACTCATTTGCTGTTAGATGCCTTACACTCACAACAGATGCAGAGTAGTTGCTTCCAGGGTGATATCTACAATCAGAGGATGAATACCAGAGAGATATAGGAATAGAATACCAGAATATGTACTAGAAAAATAATTTCTAACATGCAATTTTTGATTTGTCATGGAAGCCTTGTCAGTCCTCAAGCCAGATAGTCAACTGTGGACTTGAGGTATCTGCAGGGTGAAGATTTTAGAGTTCAAAGGGCTCAGGGAGGCACCATTGTGCTTTTATTCTTTTTTAGTTAATATATGCTCAGCTAAGTGGATTTGTGAAGGAAAGTGTGGACTGGATAGTGCTAACCATGTGAGCCCAGGCGTTAGAGTACAGTGGACTCAGTCACCACTTCTCTTCCTCAGTCCATTACTAATTGTACAAGAAAAACTACCCAATTAGATCTAAAGAGGGGTCAATCAATGAGCAGGCAAGTAAACTTCATTTTGACAGCATATAGAGAGGAATTTTCCACCCCAGTGTGATATTGTTGCCAAAAGTAATGATTCAACTTCCACCTGAACACATTGAAAATTTCAGGAAAAATATTCTAACCTGCTTGACATTTAATAAACTGGAAATTAATTAGAAAAATTCCAACAAATATTTTTGCTTAGTAGATACTAGAGATTGAAAAGTGAGTTCATGACAAGATGGCAGAGCCAACTGTGACTGCATTCCTGGGCATTGCGTCTTCATGGAGTATTGTTTAAAGCTAGGGCAGCCATAAAAACCTAGGACCATCTCATACTGAAGTCAGCATAAGATGGTAAAATTATTCTATCACAAGATGTTAGAACAAGGCTTTCTGAAATGTGAAGTGTATTCAGTCTCATTGCTTTCACTGAAAATGTTATTATAAACAATGATTTCAATTTCAGCAAAAAGTTACTATTAAATCATGATCATAAAATAAAAATGTAAATTTTGGTTATTTCATTTGTTTCTCATATTTTTAAAAGTTATATTTCGGTGCACATTTTGTAATGAATGCAGCATATTAATTTATAATATGTGTGTGCATATCTATGTAAATAGAGCGTGCTGTCCCTACATATAAGAAACACACACACACACACACACACACACACACACAATATATGTTTGTGACCAAACACTGTCAGAAGCCACTGAATTTTAAGTTCAAGGTTTATAAGGGATGCTATGGCAGATGTGAACCTGCTTTTAAAAGTATTTTAAGTGATACAGAATACCATCTGAGGGGCCCAGCACAAGTCTATTGATAAACATGATCAGTTATGACAATTAACTGCAAGCAGATGCCAACAATAGACCTGATTAAAATGAGAATGGTTCAATCTTTCTAGAAACATGCAATCCAGACTCTTCTCTCTCTAATTCGAGGTCCTACTGCATGACCCCTTCCACCTTCCTGCCCATGATCTATTGTATGAACCCTTCTCTCTAACCTGACTGGACATCACTTGCCTCTCAAACAGACACGGTGTTCACTCACCTCAGACATTTCTTTCCTCTATCCAATCTGAAATGCCCCATTGTGTCCTCCTGACCTTCCCGTTGGATCCAAAGCCTACTCATCCTTCAAGACCAAGGTCAGCCCTCTTTTCCTCCTTCAATCTCCTCAGACCACTTTAGCCCACAATTTTCTCTTTCTTTTCTAAACTAATAGCAGTTTCTATCCCTGCCACTCATTTGACAATCAACTATATAATGCATTGTGACAGCTCTGATATTACATTGTGCCATATCGTTATTTCCCTCTTCTGTTTTTAGTTTTTATCTATTTCCCCTCACATTTTGCTTTATAACTGTAACTTCACTCAGACGTCCTTTTATGGCAGGGGTGGCATTTCCCCCTTCTGTTAGATTCTTCCTTAATCTGTGCTCAGCATGCAATTAGATTCAGAGAAAGTGTTTAATAAATATTAGTTGTTCCAATCAAGGTCAGACCATTCCATCTGATGCTGCATTTCCTCAGCAGACATTAGAATAACAAAGTGTCATTACAGGGCTGATATAAGGATCAAATAAACAATATGTATAAAATGCAAGGTGAAGTGACCACCACTTGGTAAATCTTTATAAACTCATATTCCTCAGCATAAGCTCACTAATGAAAATTTTTATGTTCCCAAACTACTTGGTTGTTTTAAAGCAGCAGCATGCTTTATTCCTTCATTCACTCAAATCAGACACTAAAAGAAGAGGTTCTACATTTTTATTTTAGGGTGCCTTCCCTTCTTCTTCTTATATGAATTATTACCTTTCAAGCTATTCTTCCAATGCTCAAGAGAAGGGATTGTAATATTCTTGATTCATTGGTAATTGATGTTAATTGAATGATGTTCTGTCTGACAATTCAATACACTGACCACCTCGAATAAAAAAAAAAAAAAAAAAAAAGAAGAAGACAAATAGACAGACACACCTGCAGTGGCCTTAATCAGACCTGAAGCATCCCGCTGACAGATATTTAACTCATTAGTTCTGTTTGGCTGTTGCTCTGACACCATCACTATAATACAATATGAAGTGCTAATTATCACAAAATCCAATGATACAATTTACTGGGAGAGAAAAACCTTTTTTCTCTCTTTATTGGAAGCTGCCTGCTCCCTCTGTTAAATTTGATCAGCATTTACTGTGATAGAAGAGGAGACCACAGCACTACATTTGCCTTGAGCCCTAACTAATGCAAAGAACAGTTCACTCTCAATTCATGTTATTTTTCAGATAATTCAGCACATCACTAGGTGCTTAAGAGTTTCTGTTGGTAATCTAAAAAGACAAAACAAATCTGAGATACCGCATCCTTTCAAATGGGGAGTCTGACGGAGTCCGGTGACAAGTGGGCAGAGGCCAGGGCCTTATTCCTTCCATGGGCTCTGAATCCATTTGTGTGTACAGCACTGAAGACCTGACCATCCATTCTATTCCATTTCCTAAATTAAATGGGCTGGTCAGTTTCAATATTCGACCCAGGTCCAGATTTCTTAAAAACAAAACCACCATTACTAGGACTTTCCTGAGAGAGAGTGTGTGTGAATCCTGAAGTCTAGGTACTACTGCCAAGTTCAGGCTGCAGCTCCTGAGCCTACACCTCAGGAGTGGTGCCAAGGCCTGGCCTCAGAATCCCTGCCTCAATTGGACTTGGGGAGCCTACCTGTAGACCCAGTGACTCAGAAGATTGACAGAAGAGGATTGCAAGTTCAAGGCCAGTCTCAGTAACTTAGTGAGAAAGTGTCTCAAAATAAAAGGGTCATGGATGTAGCTCAGTGGTAGAACACTTGGCTAGTACGAGCAAGGTCCTGGGTTCAATCCCCATTATTGAAAAAGAGAAATCCTTACCTCCCCCAAGGGTTAGCATCCTGTGGAAGCTTTAGCAAGTCACCAACTCCTTGTCTTGACCCAGTCAAGATCTGATAAATCTTGAAAAGCATCTCCTTTCCCATGTAGTCAATTAACAGTTGAGCAGCCTGTTTGAACCCGAGGGCATCATTAACTTCCTCCATTTCAACTTTTCTTTGCCAGAAATTCCAGACCCTGTGTTTTCTTCCTGTTTTTCTGCATCTACTTCACTTGTACATGGGATGTGCTCTGAAGCCCTAGACTGGGTGGTGGATGGGGAGTCAAAGACAGAGCGCTGGTGTGTGCAAAGAGACCGCTGGAATGGAGAGGAGGGTGAGAGAGCAGAGCTGCCACAATGCTCCGGCAATGACCCCCTGTCTCTAGGCCATCCTTCTTACCTCTTTCAATGGCACCCCATTTACTTAATTCCATACTCCTGGAGCTCATAGAATGCAGTCATGGGAGAAGAAAGGCAAGGAAGTTTTTCAGGGCACAATCCTCGTTAAAAAGTTCACTTTAACTATGTGCAACGAATGAAATATTGAACAACTGGTATATTATTTTAAAAAGGGATATTAAACAACAGTGCAGGACTGTCTGGTTATATTACAGTGTCTATCTTCTCATGTGTCAGCAACAAGTAACGCTGAAGGAGGCCTAATTATCATATTCTCAGTGGTACAGGTAGTAAAACAGTTATGCTTTGCATTGCTCAGGATGTTCAGAGCTGAAATAGATAAACTATGTGGGAGACTAGTAATAGGTAATTATTCTCTACTTACATATTCAGCCTCATAATTCTAAATTAAGGTAAGTGGAAAAAGCTTATAAAATATTCAAAGCTCCTTTATCTTTCCTCCTCCCTCTTATTAGAAACTGTGCATGAATTTGCATAGAATAAACTGAGCTCATAAATCAAAGAAGAAACTGCAAGAATGCTCTTTGTAAGTTATAATTTAAGGTTAACTGTAGCACATTTTGCTTACTGTATTATTAATGACTTTCGTTCACTCATGACAAGATTACATATTAAAAATTGTTGGTAGACAAAACTCAGTTCATAATCAATTTGCTTCTTAATGTGAGCAATCTGCGTGCATCCCTACGGCGGAGGCAGGTTTAGCGAGGATAATGGAAGGAGTGCCTTGGGAAGAACGTGCTCACACCACTGGGCTCCCTTAGGGGTGTGATTGACAGGCAGCTCCAAGGGGGAATTTAAGGACTGGAGAAGGGCAAGCCCCGATGGCTCAGTCAGGGCTTAGGGCTGCTCCCTGAGGCCCCAGTGACTCCACCCTAAAAGACCTCTTCTCTCCTTCTCCCTGACATCCCATAGTGCTCTCCAGCCACTTGCTGTACTTGACATCTTTTCATCCTCAGAATCTCATCTTTTTCTTTTTTCTTTCTTTTTTTTTAAATACAGCACATCTATTTACTAAAAAATGTATTGCCGTTCCACTATTAAACCAACCTAAACCTTTTCCAGGTGTTTGTCAAATCAGGTTTTCAGCTACTGTGGTCGCCCTTCTCATTTTCTCCTGTTCTCCTTCCTCCTTTTTATCTTTGATTTAGATTTCCAGCCAGTTCCCCCCCTTGCTACTTCCTGGGTCGTGACATTTCTGCTTTTCTTTAGAAATGCTCCTGGTCTTTCACTCCCGCCAAGCATTGCCAACCGGGCTCTGGTATCAGCTTTCCGCCACCCCTCCCCACTTCCTTGGCCCACCTGAGGGTAAAGTTTTTCATTAGAGCATATTTAGATACCAGCTGCCTTCGGATGCACGTGAGGCAGAAAGACATCCTCTCTCTGGGCTGCAAAAACAGAGAGACAGACACAATGTTTATAAGTACGTTCCTGAAAGTTGGATCTGGTGGGCTTGATACTGGAATCATGGATTACAGCCCTGCTTCTGCCTTGAACTCATTTTGGTGGGAGAATAATCTGTGATCTGTGCACATTTCTGGGTCTCTTCAAAAGGTATGATAAAAACATGAATAATGTCACATTGAAATGCTACATAGCCTTATTTCATTAGTGATTCCATTCTTAGTGTTAGAGATTTAGATGATTTGGCATTCATATACCTAGAGAAGGTGTTGGAATTATGTCAAAACCCTTAACCAAGCTGGAAACACATGAGGTTTCTGCTTCTGGGGTGGGGAAGCTCTAATGCAGACCCCGTAGTAGCCACAGAGCTGAGAAAGAATTGACAATAGGTTCTAAAACATCTTGGAGGAAGATCCAGGAGGAGAGTTGTTCCTATTTTCATTCTAATTTCTAAGGATTGGACCCATTTCTTGTCTTGGCTTCCATAGCTGAGAGGCCCCCAACCTCACATCCCCTACACTTGGGAACTGAAAGCCTGCAGAGTGACTTCATGCAAAGCCACAGAAGGCACAAGGAACATTTAAAAGTGTGTCTGGGCAGAACTGGAAAGAATGGAGATGGAGAAACACATCTCTGCATGAGGTTGCATGGGGACTCGGAAAGGGAGGTGACTCAGCTCAGATGTAAAACATCCAGGATATTAATTAAACTTAAATAAAGGAGATGAAATGAGAATCACAAGGGATTCTTTATTTTCTGCTGACCTTTAAATGGAGTGTTCTAGTCTTCTAGTGCATCCTCAGTCTTCCTTGACTCTGCTGCTGGGTGGCCCTATGACTTTTCACAGCTTCTGTTCTGACTCTTTCCTCCAACAACTCTCCCATCTCTAAGCCTACTCATCTCATCAGAGTTCCAACCCTGTGCTTTCAATACCCCTTCTCCCCACACCTTATGAATCCACATATTCCCACACAATTCAAAATCACCGTCCCAAACAGAACTCACCTTCAATATCATCTAAACCCTTTGGACTCTCTGTCCTTGCATGACACTGTCATCCACCCAGCCCTCAAAACACCATCAGCGAATCTTCCCGCCTCACTGCTGCTTCTGCACTCCGGGCCCCCCCCAATTCTATCCAGTATCTCCCAGATCAG
Organism: Callospermophilus lateralis; assembly: GCF_048772815.1. NCBI lineage: Eukaryota > Metazoa > Chordata > Mammalia > Rodentia > Sciuridae > Callospermophilus > Callospermophilus lateralis. Next base: position 33,662,923 of record NC_135321.1, on the reverse strand, counting down.
GCCTCACCTGCAACTCTTGGGCATCACATCAACGAAGGCTCCCAGGCAGGGGTCAGTCAATGATCTTTTGGTAGTGCTGTTGCTGAAGTTATTAGTCACCTGCTTTTCATCTACACTGTCACAGAGTGAGTGACCTAAAAATCAACATTCAATAGCATCATTTTCCTCATTTAAATCCCTCACTGGCCCTTTGCATGATACATCCAGATTTTCAACAACTGACAAAAACTTCATGATCCTCCTTGGGCTTTCCTGTTTGTTATCATCTTCTACTTCAAAACTCCAGACTTCCTGAATTCAAATCAAACATTTCTCTCTTTCTTTCCCCTCTACCACTTAAATTTTAGGCAGCAACTTTTTATTTCACATTCAGCCAGAGGCAGAGCTTTTATTTCTGTGATGTTGCTAAAAATGTTAATTTAATTCATTAAAAATGTATTGTGCATCTATTATGAAATTCTAGGAGTTGGGGAAATTGGGGAGTGAAGACAGTTGAGTAAAAGCAGAAAGGATTAGGAAAACAGAGAAGACCCTGAGGACCTGGAGAATCTTCACCAGTGCTCCCCCCGCTTCCTTTCTGAGAGCACAGCAATCAGAATCCCCGGGGACTGCTTATGCTGAGCAGAGGCCACTCTGCCCTGGGACCAATTGCAATTCTAGATGGTTTGACCTTCCTTCCGAGTGAAGACTAAGTAATGGATGTGAACTGATTGGCACTTAAGAGACATTTTTTTCAGTTTTGTTAAACTCAGAGGCACTGATACTCAGATCAACACTCTAAATGGAATTCTTGTTGTTACAGTGTTTGTTTTTCCTATGGTTACATAACTCTAGCTGAGCTCACTTCTAAGCTTTTAGGCTCTGTAATTTTCCCAGGTCATTTTGCCATAGGCAGGTGTTTAGTTACTCTATTGCCAAGAGGTCCATCATAGAAAAAAGGCCTTCATGTTAATTAAAGTGCCACATTACCTTTGTGCCTTGGGGGGAACTTGAGACTCAGAGAGCTGGGAGAGAGAAGGATCCCTGCTCCACCTAGATGAGTACTTTGTATTCTGATTTTGCATGGAACCTGCTCAGAATGAGGACAGGGGGAGGAAGAGGGGAATTGAGAAAAAGGGTACAAGACGGGGAAAATTGGGGAAGAGAATAGGCCTCTGCAATTCTGCAACTGGCTGAAGAGTCAGATGAAACTGTAAATATTATGGTGGAGGAATTGCTTAGTGGCTCATTTGTAAGTTATCCCTCCAAAGTCACAAATCATTCATAATTAATTATCAATTGATTGATGCAGACATGTGCCATAGGAGTTCTGAGAGGGTGAGATCAATGTATTTTGCAGCAGCACAATGGGCCCTCAGAGAAGACTAGCACTGGGGTGTGGATTGGAAGGCATGGAGGGGTGAAGGTAGGAAGGCAGGGTATGCTCTATGTGATGCAAATTCACAGTTCCCTGATGATCTCCATGGGGTGCTTGCAGTCAGCTCCTGAAGAAGAATATGTACCACACTTGTGCATATTCAGGAAACCTTTCTTGAGGGTTGGACTGAAATCTCCTGGATTTAGTCCTCTATTTAGTGTCTAACTCTCTATTTTGTATGGGAGCACATACAGCACCTCTTCATTTCTCCTCCTAACTAATTCCATCCCTCTGGAAGGCACTAACAGCTATGAAAACTTTGTTGAGTGCCCTTCCAGCTCTCTTTGTATGCATTTATATATGGAGGAACTGATATATATTCATGTAGATGCATACATTCATACGCATTTTAAACCCAAATGAGATCATCCACATCTACAGATGGTCCCTGACTTAGGTTGGTTTGACTTATGATTTTTTGACTTTACAATGGTGGAAAAGTATTATGCATTTAGTAGATTCTGTGCTTTTTCAAATTTTGATCTTTGCCCTGGCTAGCAATATGTGGTACAATTTTCTCTTGTGAGAAAATTGTCCAGCATCAGCGAGCTGCATTTTCCAGTCTACCATGAGGGAAAGAGGTTACCATGAGATTACCAATACTCTATAGATTGTTGCATTGTTAAGCTATGGTGTTTGATAAGTTAAATGTATTAAAATCATTCTTGACTTATGATATTTTCAACTTTGGGGGTATAAAACCTCATTGTAAATTGAGGAGTGTCTGCATATGATTCTAATGAGTTGCTTAATTTGTTGTTGCTTTAATGTGTACCTTAATGATTCTTATTTATCAGTTGCCCTTGTCCTTTTTAGTTCTATGGTGTCCAATAATAAGTCTCAGTCTGTTTATGCAATATGTTATTGATAGATGTGTAGATTGCTTCCAATTTTTCCCTATGGCAAATAAAAAGCATTTTGGTACTTACAATTTTAGACAACGTATGTATTTCTTTATAAGGCAGGCTCTTAAAAGTACAATTGCTAATTTTGGGAAAAAATTGATTAAATTCTATGAAGATTCTATTTATAAACTACCAAAATGTATTTGTTAGTGCTTATATTTCCACACTAGTGTTACCTTTTAAATCTGCAAACTTGATGTGTGAACAGTGGTATTTAATTATTGTTTTAAAATGCATTTTCTTGGTTACTGGTGAGTTTAAACATCTTCATATTTGATTGTTCACTTTGCTTTTGAAGTTTATTTTTAATACTCCAAAGAAGTCATTTGTCTCCTCTCTACTCCTCATTAATTAGAATTAAGTCAGTTTGACTTTCACTGAATTTTTCCTAAACATCAGATACCTAAGCCGAGTAATGTGAAAGTGTTAAGTGAGTTAAATAATCAATTGATCAATATGTATTCACTAGGCAATTAATGCCTCTAGTCTGTGCTGGATATTGTTGGGGATACAACTCTGGCTTTTAAGAAGCTTATATGATCTTTTAGGGTGATAAGACTCAAACTGTAATCAATGACATTACCACTGTTTACTAGACCCCAAGGACTGATCAACCAAGGAAGAGAGAGGCTTCCTAGGTTGAGCAGCTGGAAAAGGCTTACTGAAGGAGTATAAGCAGAAGCTTAACCTTGGAGGAGAAATGTTGGGAGAAGGGAGTACATTTTAGATGGGGCAGAATAGTGTGAGCAAAGGTACCAATTGGCTTTCAGAGGGTAGTAAGGAGTGCAGCCATCCTGAAGCAGAGATTATGGATACCTATGGAGTCCATGCCTGCTGGAGCTGCTCTAAGTACCGCCCAGGCCTTTGTTGACTATTTCCATCCTTTATGAGGGACCTGCCTCTGTCTATTCTGATCTTGACCTGCCTTTGGAAGGTTGCTTCAGGGAATTTGGCTTTCAGGCTCCAGGTGCAGGAGGACAGATGAGGACAGGGTACGGGTTTCTCCCTTCCAAACTCTACCAGATCCCCCAGGAAGCTGCTGGATCTAGGACCTGCCTGATTGCAGCCCCTAAAGCCTCATCATTTTGTCCAGAGGTGCCATTGCTGCAATTACAATCCAAACCCAGAGTCAATTACTCACTGTGTGAATCACCCCCAAAAGATTGCTTTTTCCTTTTCCATTAGTATCACACATAATTGCACTCTGTGTGGTTCCTAAACTCGTATTCCTGACTTCAATGTCCATGAGGATCTGGGTCGATTATAAAGTCCCTTCATCTCCTATCATTGACCTCACTGACACTTTCCATAAGGATTTTTTTTTTCTATTTTATTCATTAATAATGCACCCACCTCCTACCATTAATTATTCAGCTCCTTGTGAGCACAGAATCACTATGCTTTCCCTGCTGATTTTTCCATATGTTCATCCTTTCTTCTTTGTCTCCTTATTAACAGGGAATGTTAGTACTCCCATGGCCTAGAGTGGTGGGGATGGTTGATTTTTTGCTGGCACTGTGCTTTCTTTTTTATAGCTACTATCTCTTTAGGATCCCACCCTTCCAAACCTTTTGGTCCTTAAGGTTACTTCAGCGTACCTAGGGCATAAACTCTCTTGGGCTTTCTATTTGATGTGATTTTAAGCTGAAGCTAACTCTGCTTTCCCTCTCCCCCTACACCTCACTGTCACTATTTCATGCATTACCAGCCCTTGGGCCTTATTAAATGGTCACAACCAATTCTTCCATCAATAATTTAACAGCTGCTAACTACCATTACATGAGAGACATGCTGCACCCTAGCAGCAATAAGGAAAGGGAGAATGAGAAGTGGGTGGGGTGCTGTAGACCACCATGCGAGGTACCAACCTGGCTAGATAAAGGGAAGGACTAGGCCATCTTCCTTCCATCTTACATGCAAAAAACCAGCAGTGACTTTATTCCATATTTGAACCAGAACTCATATGCTAAAGGTTCAGTCTGGCAAAAAGACTCATTAGTGGGAAATTTTGAGCATATTTCAGGAAAGTCAGAATTTATGTGCTCTTGGAGACATTTCACATGAACACATTTACCAGCGAAGGAGCATATGGTGGAATGAGGTGTTTGAAGGACAGTAAGGGAAGGAGCGTGAAAGAACAAAATTTGTGTGAAAATTCCAGACAAGTTGCTGAGGTTTCTGCCCAGGTGTCTGGAAACTATGAAGTCCTGAAAACTCAAGCCCTAGTGTAGCCATTGGGATGAACAAGCACAGCAGGGGTTTACAGTGAGGCATATGAGGGGCATATGGGTATTGAGGGGGCACTGTGTGGTAGTACAACCAAGTGTAGAGTCCCTGGTGGATGTGAACCTCCAAATATCATGCTAGTCTTGTCTACTTTGGGAAGGGAAACAGCTCCATCTTTACTTCAGACTATCTGGATTTTTCCAAGGCTGACATGTGCATGCTGTGCCTATTAAAGGATGAATCCAAAAAGCACAAATTTTTAACTCAAGCTATGCTTCAAAAATGAGAAGTCAAAAGGGCAGAAGAATTTCAACATACAGTGAAGACTATAAATTGTAGTAGGTGGAGTTTTCGTGTGTGTGTGTGTGTGTGTGTGTGTGTGTGTGTGTGTTTCTTGGCAAATAAATAATTTATGACCCTTTAAAAGACAATTTCAGCAACAGTGGTGAAGTTAGAGACCAGACAGCGAAGAATCAAGGAGTGCCTAAATGCTGCAGTGGAGACAGTAGGGGCAAACTATTCTTTCCAGAAATTAGGTAAAGGAGAATGATGGAGAGTTTAATGGAGGATAAAGAGAAGATAAAGAAGACTTTCATATAGAGAAGAGGAGACCATGCTTGTAGTTTGACTTTAGCACACTGATAGACTGGGGTATTGAAAGTAGAACAGGTGTAGTAAGGTGGTGGAGAATAGGTGCTACAAAAACAGAGGTAGATCATACAAATATTGACCTCCAAGAGCAGCATTGTTTTAAATCAATACATAGTATCATATACCGTGCATGTGAGAGGAATCCATCATACTTCCTTCCAGAGCCACAAGAAAAAACAGTGAGTCAAGCTAGCCAGTCATGAAGAAGAAGCTCTTAATGTCAATCCACCATTTTTACTCTAGGACCCTGCACACAGCAGACCTATAACCCAATCTTACAACAGAGGCATGATAAGCAGAGCAACACCTTGATCCCACGGTGCTAGGTGCTGCTGCCAAAAAAGAAATTATTTTCATGAAGAGAGGAGATAGTTGAATATAGACCACATGAACTACCTTCAATCACGAGTATGAAAGGAAGAAAAAAGCATCAATTAGTGACATTTATGGTGGTGGTAATGATGATGATAATTTATTGAGCACTTCTTATAAAATATCATAGCTGACAGGCTTGAGCACTTGGTGTCAGGTACTAGCCAACAACTTTACCTACTAATGAGATTTAACTTCTTTTCATGAGACTGCTTTATTTTTCAACTCATAACAGCAATGACATTTTACTTACATTATCATTGTAATGTAAGTAAGAAACAATACCATTTTTTCTTTCTTTAATTTATGTAAGGTAATCACAGTTTAGAGAGGGTAAGTAATTTGCTCAGGTGCACACAGGTAAGCAGTGACTGAGCTGAATTCAATGCTATGTTTCACTGATGTGAGCTACCAAACACTTAACTGTCCTAGAAGCCCTTTCATGTGGTATAGTAGGAGCTGATCATTGTAGATGAATTAAAATACTGAAAGCCTTTTCCAGAAGTAAAGAAGCTTTTTAAAAAAATCCTAATATCTTGTAATGTCTCTCTTAATCAACATTGTACTTTCAACCAAGAAGCATGCTACTCCTTCTGTCTGCAGAAACCAGAGCCAAACTGCCTTATCTTGGATTTTCCATTTTTGTTTCTTTCAAGTTAGGCTAAATGTTATGAAGGATGACACTTAGGAGTTTCAAGATATTTTCCTCCCTCCCAAACTAACATCTCACTCTCACTTAACAGGGTTTGTTGTGTTTTGTTCTTTCCAAATTGCCTTCATCAAATCTTTTCAATTTAGATTTCATGAAAGAAATGATTATATTACTTTGCATTCATATTTTATTGGTTGATGTATTATTGAATTAAAATGTTTCATTATAATAATAAGTCCAAATGGCAAAAATATGGTTGGTTATAATCATGACTGATTCAGGGAGTGTGGAACTTGTGAGTGGAAACAGAGTGTGCAGAAAAAACAGAGCATTCACTCCCAGCCAAATGCATCCAGTATGGCCTGGGTTTAAGAGAGAACACCAATTAATTCTAAGTGTGAGGTAAGTATCAACTACTATCCCTCATGCTGTTGTGGTAGAGACTGTCTTTTACCCAGAATAAGTAAAGTACAAGGTCGTGAAGGATGAGGTCACAAAGTTTCAGGAAGGTTATGCTGTTGAAAGATTGAAGATGTTAAGAGTTGCTTAACATGTTGTACTCACTTTTGTGTATGCATGGATATGGGTATTTTTTCTGCAAATGATTTGTGACCTTTTTGAAGGCAAATGCAACAAAAGCATTAAAGTTAGAGACAGATTGTAAGCGATCAAGGAGGATCTAAAAGGTGTAGTGGACACAGCAGTTGCAAACTCTTTTTTTTTTTTAAGGAACTAGGTACACCGCAAAGGAGAGTGGTGAGGAGTTGAAGTGGAAGAACAAGAGGAGATAAACACGACTTTAGCATGGAGACGGGGAGATGATGTTTGTAACCTGAAAGTGGCCTGCTGACAGCGAGGGGTATTGGAAGCAAAGGACGAAATAAGTAGTGAGGCAGCAAACAGCATGTGCTACAAAAACAAAGGCAGGTCATACACATATCAGACCCTAGAAGAGTAGAATTTTTTCTGAGACAAAGGAACATGGGTGTGTGAAACAGCTTTCTGTCACTGTCACGAAATATCTGAGATGAACAACTTAAAGGAAATATTCATTTTGATTCAGAGGTTTCAGTGGTCACGTGGTGGCCCTGTTGCTTTTGGGACCATAGTGAGGCACAACATCATGGCGGCAGCAACAGCTGAAGCGCAACTGCTCACCTTGTGGTAGCTTGGAGGCAAAAGAAAGAGAGGGAAGGGCCTGGGTCCCAAAATCCTTTTCAAGGGCACCTCCTCAATGGCCTAACTTCCTTCCACTAGACCTTAGCTGCTAAAGCTTCTACCACCTCCCAGTACCACCACGGGCTGGTGACCAGGCCTCCAGCACAGGTTCTTAGAGGGGCATTTAAGATCCAAACTACAACACAGGGATGTGTAGAAAACACTAAGAAGGGATTCTCAAACTTTCTGTAACTTTCTTCCAAGGGTGTTAGTTTCATTGTAAGGAGCTTTTTCTGCCACATCTTAAAGAGACAAGTAGGATTTGAAGCATAAAAAAGAGACACTGTTTCATCATTTAGGCCCAGTGAGAATGCTCAAAAAGTACTTTTCCGACATAGAAAATGAGGTAAAAAGACATACACAGGGTTTAAATGTACAGGCTATTTTTGTATTCAATAAAGATTTTTAATTTTCAGAAAGAAGAGAAAAATAAGGAGGCTTCTCTCTGGGATCCCAGGCAGAGGTAAAGGGCTGGGAGAGAAGATAAATATGAGTCAGCGTTAGAAAAGGAGGATCACTCTCCTTAACCCAGGTAGTGGAGACTCACTCAGTATGAAGGAAAGAAGGGTTTAGTTAAGACCTTCTGAGGCTTCTAAGTCTCCTATGAACTTTTTTTTTTTCTTTTCTTTTTTTTCCCCTTTAAACATCGACCAGAAAGCTTTGTTGTCTAGGAAAGGGTAAAAGGATGTCTGGCTGAATTGGAATTGACAAAACTAGGCAACTCAGACAGGGCAGTCTCCGGAGCAGCCTTTAACCACAAAAGAGATATTGAAGGCGATGCGATCGATAGAGCCGGAGCGGACACAGGAGGAAGATGATGAAACCCATCAAATTCGATCACTGGGCAGGAGTGGTCAGTGTCAGCTTCCTAAGGAAGGGTCACTCGATGTCAGCTTCTATGCAGAAGCTTTCACCTCCCCTGCTGCTTACGTTCTTAAGATCATAAAGTTTTAGTGTCGGGAGGAATAACGCATGACGCCTCCTTTGAACTTCTACTGGGGACTGGAGTCCCTTTCACTGGGGCCTGGATGAGTAGTTTCCCTGGACTCATGGACTTCAGACCTGCCAACTCAATTGCCTAAAGTATTCGCCAGGTGCTACCTGTCTCCCTGAAGACACATTAGTTTATTCTTTAATTTGCTCAGTTGTAATTGATTTCTACCCATAGTAGGTTTTAGGAAATCTGACTACAAATTGTTTGCAGTTTCTCCCTTCAAGAAGCAAAGTCCATTTGCCCCAGACTTAGCTTGTGATTTGGCCAAACAGGACAGGGAGACAAGGAGGCAGGGCTAGATGTCTGATCCCAGAAGTTTCCAAAAACAGCCAATGTGGCATGGAGAGAGAGGTGAGCCCAGATGAGGCCAGCTCCAAATACTGGCCACCCAGTCTGTAGCAACCCAGAGGAGCTTAAAATAAGCATTTTAAGACAGTGCATTTTGGGGTCATTCAGAGGTGCCTGATGTTTTATTTAAGGATAATTGTAGGAATACACAAACTGGAAGGGATACAGAAATTTCTTCTGCTGAGTCTCTTGTGGCTGCCAGAGGCCCACCAAATTTTAAGAGAAAACATAAATTATCTTAAAACTGTCCTAATAAATGGTCCATGAAAATCACGAATCAATCATAGCCTTTAGGTAAAACTCTGGGTAACTTTTTGATTGTACTTAGAAAATATCATTCCAAAAGACTGCATGTGTTCCCTGGTAGAGGGGGCTCCCAGAAGCAAAGGAAAGACAGTCATCTTTGTCACTGGAAGGGCAAGATAGAGTCTGTTATGACATCCTGGAGTGGTGGATGTGCCTGCACAGAGTAAATGTCCCTGGCTATGAGCTCATTTATGCAGCTGTGGCCACCCACTTTCTCTCCTTGCTGTTTTCCCTCTCTTCAAACAACCCTTGGATTATCATTTGACTTTCTAGATTCACTTACCCAAAAGGAAAGCACATGCTTATACATAAGCCCTGACATCTCATCTACTTAATAGTTATATTTCTCATTGTAAATTAATGAATTGGGCTTCTATGTTTTATAGATTGTCTCTGAGAGCTTGATTAATGCATTTGTTGTTCTGCAAGCTTAGGATGCAGAGAGTGGTGAATTTACCAAACACATGCTCTCCTCTCTCGAGTACCAGTTGGACTCTTTGACTTGATACTTGACCTCATTTGTACCTTTTCTTCAAACAACAGAAAAGTCCAGGTCCCCTGATGCCCAAGATCAATGTTCTTGTCAGTTTTTCATGTTGTTAATTTTAATATTAGTTAATGTTTCTTGATGATTCCGTAGGTACCAGGCATTGCTCTAGGATTTTATGTGAATTTTTTCATTCAAACCTCACAATGACCCTGAGGGTAAAGTTATTCAAACTTTACAAATAAGGAAATTGAGAACCAGAGAGGTTTAACAACTTTCCTGAGATCACATAGGTGGTAAGAACAAACCCAGGATCAGACCTGAGAGGTGTGATTTGGAATACTTTCCTATGATCAACAAGCTACAGTGCCGGCCAACTAGGCAAACTGATTCCTGTCTCCTTCCCCCTCTACTTAAGAACCATCATGAACATCCACTAGAATAAGATATATTCCATGCTTGTATAATTATATCAGAATGGATTCTACTGTCCTGTGTAACTAAAAAAAAAACAATAAAAAAAGAACAAATTCAGAACATCTCCAAATAACTATCAGAATAAGTCCAAAGTCCTCTATGTGGCTTTGAAGGCCCCTGGCAATCTGATTTCAATCTATTGATAGACCTTCAACTCCCATGTTTCATTTAACTTTAACAATCAATTACATGAAGTGTTTTATATGTCAGAATCCGGCTCTGTGCTGATAGAGAGTCAAAGATGAGTAAAAGACATTGTAACCTAAATAGCAGATAAAACACAAATCTGTGAAATATAACTCACAGAAAAAGACAGAAAGCAAACGATGCTGCGAACATTTACAGCAGAAGAAACTCACTTCTGAATTGGGGACACTGGTGGCATAAGAGAGAAGGCAGGATGTAAGGACACCTCAATGAGGCTTGTACTAGTCTAAAAGGAAGGAGAAAACAATTCATTACAGATAAGAAGAACAATGTAAGCAAAGACAAGATCTTAAAAGAACTGTGGTCATTATGGGAACCGAAAACGGGCAAGTGTGATAAGAGCCGAGTATGATTGCAATTAATGTCAAAGAAATAGATTGCAGTTAAGTTGTGGATGGGGTATCAGCGTTAGACTTGAAGTAATGAGTCTAGTCTAAGAATAGAAATTATACATTGTGATTTTAAATAAACTGAATGCTGAAGTGTGGAAAATCGTGGAGATACTCAGTGCAGACTAGCGAAAGCAATTGGAGTTAGAGACGACTCATCCTTTGGTTCCCTGCTTCTATCTGGCATCCTGGCAAACCAGGCAGAGGGATTATGTGATGCCACAGGCACCAACTTGAGTTTCCTCAGGTGCATTTCGGCTTTCAGTATTTACGTGAAATTTTCAATTGATGGTTTCCACTGACATACATGCCTGAAACAGGGTGAATAACTATGTCTTTTAAATACCTGAAAATCTCAACAAGATATTAAAGACTCTGAAAAGTTCTGAAGCACAACATTGTTTAGTTGGATTTTTAATTTTGCAGGTTAATTGCTACAGAATTTTCCTTGATTCCTGTCGCCCCTATTATTATGACATGGGTTAGTATTTCCTTCTGTTGAAGCTTTGGGAGTCTTCCATCTGAGTGATACCCTTCACTAAATAAATGCTGCAATGTGTCTTCTCCTCCCATTTGGGGACAGTAGACAGAGGCCAGACTAGAGTGGGACGTCTAAGCTCTGTCATTCAGGATAGTCCACACAGCATGACTGGGTAAATAATAAAACTGGGCCCACAATTTCTTGTAGGTTTCATGGGACTGATGGCTTGTGATTTCTAAGAGCATTTTAGAAATTAATGGAGCTAATATATCGATAGGGTTTTGCATATACAGAGATTGTTATTGGTTTTATACACTGATGTGTTAGTCTGAATATCAAGCCAGGTTAAGAGTGGGCTGAAATTATTAGCAGATAATTTTTTCATACCATTGCCTCTGGACTCATATGGCTTCAAATAACATGGCTTCAGTACTGACCTCTAATCTTGAATGATTTGATTAAAAATGCATTTTAAGAGTAAGGAGACATCATCTGGCTTCCAGTTACCCTAAACACCATCTGTAGGTAGAGAGGGTCAGGATATTGCACCTTCAAATCTGCTACTTTCATATATTGATGATTTTGAGCTGAAATCATTGAGAAGTAACAGATGTAAGAGAACCTCTCTGCCCTCCTTCTTTCTGCCTAAAAGAATAGCATGATTTTCTCTTTGTAAAGTAACTTCCTTCTCCCATACCAAGAAGAGGAGTACAATTCTCATTCTCAGAGATGACTGGAGTCTTCCTAGCAAACCTTACAAAACAAATCTTCTCTACCACAGATTCCACGCTCCACAGTCAGTCACTCTTTCTAGAAGACCAAGCTCCCTTTGCGTTCATCCTGCCATCGAACTACAATTTACCAGCCTTTGTTACAATAGTGTGTAACCCCTGGGTCTAACTGCTCCTTTGGGTGTTCAGTTCTTTTCTGTGCATATAAAAAATTAATGTCAATAAAGAAGGCTTTTCTCCAGTTATTCTGTTTTTCATCAGTTTGATTTTCTGGCTCCTAGTTACTAACCCTGGGAGGGCAAGGAAAAGCTTTTTCCTCTTGTAGGTGTGCAGAAGTCCTAAATCAGGAACTTGGGAAGAAGGGTACTGGTATGATTTCAGACATTAACACTGTACTGACTGAGGGAAGCCAGGTCCCTTATGTTTGCTATGGTTTCATGATATTTGGAAAGAGGATTTTTAGACTAGACCAGGGTCAGATTCTAATCTAGATCTAACACCGATGCTCTATCCACACACATAAGCACTGCTCTATACTTATGATCACCAAGGGGCACACAAAGGGATGATGGAGTGTTTGAAATCACACTTCATTCTAAAGAGACATTGGGTATTTGAGTATTTCTTTTTTCTTTTCTTTTTATTTGGTACTGGGGATTGAACTCACTGGCCCTCGACCACTAAGCCACATCTCCAGTCCTATTTTTGTGTTGCTTTTGCTGAGGCTGGCTTTGAACTTGCAATCCTCTTGCCTCAGCCTCCCGAGCTGCTGGGATTACAGCCCCCATGCCCCACCAAGATATTGAGTATTTCTATTCTTACTTCCTCATATGCACAATCTGTCCCTAAAGCAAGGAGTTCAGATGTAGCTTGGGAGTGTATATGGTTGGAAAGTTGAAGGTTTTTATGTTTGATTTCCTGTTAAGTCTCCAAAGCTATTTCCAGTGATTTAAGTGCCTATCTGATTCTTTGACTCAGCTGTCCATTCTGCTTTTAGCATCTATTCTAACACCTGCTTTAGTTTAGAATTCGCCTTCGCCTTCTGATCACAGGGGATCTTCCTGAGCTCCAGAAATTGGGGACCATCACTCCTCAGGAAGCAAGAACCCCAAATCCAAAGTCCAAATAAAGAAAAATTTGAGCTGGATTTGCAGCTCAAATGTAAAGACTTCAATTTCTCCTTCAATTAAATTTTTTTTTCTGTATAAATTACCAATTGGCTAATGGCTGGGGGGATTGAAGGGAAAATAGGCAAGTGGCTTTGTGAGGAACAAAGAGAATAGATGCATGGATAAAAGTACTTAGGGGAGAATCTGGTTAGGAAAAACAATGTGTCTGGCTTAGCATGTAGAGTAAATCTCTTATTCTCTGTTATTGCATTACTTGGACCAAGTTGGCAGTGAGATAGTCAACCAACCCGAGGAATGCCAATATGTCAAAAGGAAACCTTTTCCCTTCAGCAAATAAAATATTAAGAGGGCTCAACGAAAGCCAGTGGGAAGTGGCCTGGAGAAGGAGATGAAAAATTAATTTTAATGCATGGGAGACTAAGTAATTCACTTATTTCACAACCTCAATCAATTTTAATATTTTAGTATTTAATGTGAATGTGGTGCCTCTCCAATAATATTTTAAAAGTTGTTTCTCCCTTTTTGGCTTTTGCCCTTCCAGGCCTTTCTGTTTCCAGAGTCATTTGTTATTATTTTATTTTTTTTTTAGTATCTTCGTGGAGGTTTCTGTGGTTCTCGTGTTACTCAAGCCACAGGTACATCCAGTTTGAAAAGTCACAGGATTATCAAATAGGGACCCGAGGCCGTGGAGAAGACCCAAAGCCGGCTTTTAGACAGGCTGATTTTTGGAGAGGCCCCTGAACCTGAGAGGCTGTCCAGTCTCCGTGCAGACCATTGTGTAGAGAGCAAAATGGAGTCATTTAGTCATTAGTCCCTCAGATATCAGCCCAAGAGGAGAAGCTGTCTGCCCTTCTCCACAATTTAGACACTTATCTTACAAATTCACCAAGCTCGGTGATTTCTGAACAATGCCAGCTGTTAGGGAGCCATTTCCCTGGCATTTTCCCCATAATTTGATTTGAAAGGAAAAGATTAAACTCAGTCCGACCCAGAACTGTCAGCCCAATGCCCTCAAAGAATTTGACAGGAAAAGGGAAAAAAAAAGAATCTTTGCAGACTCTTTCAGATGAAGAAATCACCTTCACCTGTGCATTAAGGAGAGACAATAAGGCACAATTCATGGGACAGAGGTTGGAGGCAGATAGGACCAACAAGATTTCTGCTCCCAGAGAAATGGATGAAAGTGAGGTATAAAGTCGTAGTCCTTCTTAATGACCAACTTTTGGATAATAATAATTTTAAGAATAAAGGTTTGATTGTTCTTTTTTTCTTTTTTGAAACTTAGTGGTACTCAAACACTGAGCTACATCCCCAGCCCTATTGTTTTTATGCAATATCTTAATTTTTATTTATTTGTTTATTTTATATGGTGCTGAAGATGGAGCCCAGGGCTTCACGTGTGAGAGGCAAGTGCTCTACCACTAAGCTACAACCCTAGCCACCGACCTACCAAGCTCTATTTTGTATTTTATTTAGAGACAGGGTCTCATTGAGTCGCTTAAGGCCTCTCTGTTGCTGAGGTTGGATTTGAACTTGCAATCCTCCTGTCTCAGCCTCCCAAGCTGCTGTGATTACAGGCGTGCGCCATAGCACTCAGAGGTTTGATTGTTCTTAAGTGGTGATCAGCTGGTATGACTATGTGAGCATTTTAAAGATAGTTATAACAACCTAGTTTTATAGAGTGTGATGCACTCTTCAAATGTAATACTAAAAATTACATTTCTTCTTCTAGATCTGAATAAATAGGAATATCAGAATGTTTGCATTTTATTAAATACACATTTTACTTAATTCTTGCATCATATGGCTGGTTTAGATGATAATGGTACCTTTGTTGCTTTGCTCTGGTCATTTATTTCTAGAGATCTTGTTCAAAGATAAGAAAGGGTCCAAATCCTGTAGCCCTGGTCACTTTTGCTGCAAAGGTAATGGCAAAATGTGCTATGAAAATTCTAATTCAATAGTAATTTTGTTTAGCTTATACTATCACTCATATTTTTTCAGAATATAAGCATTTAATATATACTCTTTGAGCTTAGTCTCATTGCCATCTGCCTTGCCTTGCATCTCAGTTTATGAAGGGACACTTTGGGGAAATCAAAGTTGCCTCTCTGTCAATAACATCCTTTTAATTTGGGAGCAATTTCCAAATATGTCTTTTTTCTTTTTATAAGTCAGAGTTCAATATTAAGTATGTTAAGTAGTCGTAGCATAACACATTCTTTTAGTTGAGCAATAATCCAATTCCTTTCTTTTCCCACAGATGAAAAAAAAATGCCAGACGTAGGAAATAACTTTTCCAGAGTCATAAAGGTTATTGGTGACCAAGGTAGAGCTGTATCCAGGGCTTCTGTTCCCTATTCTAGCCCATGCTCCATTTCAAAGCATTAATCTTTTAATTTGACACCACTTTTCAGAGTTAGAATATATATAAATTTAAAAACATATATTTATATGTATTTACAAATACAAAATTATATATTATATGTATGCAAGTATGTGTATATATATATATATATATATATATATATATATATATATATATATAATTTACATGTCCATTTGCCTTTTTCTCCCAACTTCTCCTGCAACATATTATATCTTCATGTTTTCAGTAATTATTCCTTAAAATTTTTCTGTTTATTCATCCACAACTGTGCCTAGGACAGTACTGACAAAGCATTATGTCCTCATTAATTATACAATGAATGAATACTCATTTTTGAGATGATTGCATGCATTTATAGTTTCAAACTCCTCAGTATGTCATTTTTATTGTTTTATTTTCCTTTTTTCATTCTTTCTTTTTTTATTGGTAGACTTCTATTAAACTCAGAGGTCATCTTGTGGCACTGAGACACTGAAATCCATTTTCCAATAGTAACTAGACACCACAGAATTTTGTTCTTTTAAATAGTGCATTTGACATTGTTGAAAGATATTGAATCTAAATTTCCCTTTTCATATACAAATATGTTTCCTAAGGAAAAGAAGTAATGAAACAGCAATAAATAACAAAATTTGGCTTAAGACCCCAGTGGGTCCCTTTGTCTTCATTTTCAGTCTTTGAGTTTGTGATGGAGGAGAGACATTGGGAAAGGGAAGACCCACGGAAGTGGGCATCTAATAAAGTATTTGATAAAAATTATTTAAAAGAGGATATTATAGAGGGACTCCAGATTTCAATAGGTGTTACATTTACTTATAAAGCAATAAAATTATTTATTAAGCAATAGAGTTTTATTTTTTGGAGTTCTAGAGATTGAAAGGCAGGTTCACCAAGTTATAACTACACCATGCAAACTTTTCACTTAAGAGAAACATAAACACTCTTGCTCTCACACATACATGCTCATGCACATAGTGATAATATTCATACTAATAAATGTGTCACATAATAATATTCTTTCTTGGTTCAGTTAACTACTTTGTACTTGAAGGAATATAAGATGGCTTAGGGAGATTCATAAGCTATAACAATATAAGACATTAGGAATAGTAAAGAAACTAGGTGCAGTAGCATAGGTCTGTAATCCCAGCAATTTAAGAGGCTGAAGCAGGAGGATGCCAAGTTCAAGGCCAGTCTCAGCAATTTAATGTGACATTCAGCAACTTAGCAAGATCTTGTCTCAAAGTAAAAAATAAAAAGGACTGGAGATGTAACTCAATGGCAAAGTGGCCCTGAATTCAGTTCGCAGGGGGGGAAAAAAGTAGGAAAGAACGAAGAATAAACCACAGAAGAGATTTAAAACAAAGCCATGCTTGTTACACATATCAAAAGCATACCATGTAAAAATTTGATTTATGTAGATCAATAGAACTCTAGGGTCAAAGTGTTCTGGTATTTCTACCCATGTAAGTTTGGACTAGTTCATGAATTTGGATAAGATTTTGCATGTGATTTCTTTTAAAATACTTATAAAACATTGTCCCTATCCTGTAGGAACTGGCAGTCTAGGAGGGAAAATAAGACTTTCCCAGTGGAAACAATTAAAATATATTCTTGCAAAAATATATTTGCCCATGCTCCCTCTCCCTGCAGCCTCAATCTTCTCCTCTCTGCTTTGGATCAACCACCCTGTTGTGCATGGGCCTTTCCTACCCACTTTGTGAAAGATCCCTAGCAGTAGCAAGTGCATTTTGTCCTGCCTCTTCTCACAGAGACATTCCTTCAGAACAGAAGGCTCAGGGTGTCTCCTTCATTGTCACTGATTTCACCTCTCTTTCTTGGAAGTAAGCATCTTTTTTGTTGTATTATTCCTTCTGCTATCATTTCTCTTCTGACTGAAGTCTTGTCCTACCCACGTTCTTCTCCCCTCCAGGATCCTGCTGTCATTTACATACTCCCTAGTAGCTCCTCCTCTGTGACTGCATTTGCCCTTCTCTCTCACTCTCATTGGTTGCACTTGGTCTTACCCCCTGGGGTTTATTCTCTTTTAACTTTGACACATGTTTTCATTATCTCCTTGAGAGAAACTCCAGGGGCCTAGAAAAAAACTGCTGGAAGTGGCTCACAGCCTCCCAGAAGCAGTAATGATTGGGTGGTGCAAATTTTACAGGGGAAAGAGTTAAGGCCTCCTAAAAGAACACATCTGTGAAGCACTCCTGGTACTCTCTGATGAGAAGGGAGTGGTGTTGAGGGAGGGTACTGGACTAGGGCCCTGAGTAGGGTCAGCCTGGCTTCCCAAGGTCCAGTGTTCAAAGGTGGGCAATAATTTCACTTGTTGAAAACTGGAGTTTGAATCCAAGCTCACATCAAACAAAATGACAGCTGTGGGAATTTTCTGGAAGGGGTTAGGTTCCAGGGTGTCACACACTGATGACACCATGAGGATTGTGCACAGATTGGTGCACAGAGCACCAATTAGGGAGCTCTCAGAGAGTCATGATCAGTCTCCATTATAATTGCTATGCATAGGAATCCTGATTTTTGTTGGCTTTCTCAGCTTGAGTCCCTGTAAGCAGAACAGCGCCCTATTGCAAGGGAACTTCAATACTTTAGAGAAGTTTGTTAAACTTATTATGAATGTTTTAGCTTTTAGAAGAGGAGGTGTTGGGCATAATTTAAATTTTAAATAGATTTTCAAGATAATTATCACAGATATACACTATTTTTATATTTCATTTAATGATATCATTGGGTTTTTAAGATAAGTATGGCTATATGATTCTACTATAACTGATTTCAAATGTTTGTGATTCTTGTCCACTGATAACAATTTTCAGTTGTTTTGCTTCCAAATATACATATATATGAACATGTACAATAATACATACATATATGATATGTAAAATGTAACATATATAATAAATAATGTATTCATATAACATAAAATATATACATATATATATCAATAATAGTATATACATGTTTATTTGTACATAGTGTTATATAGAATATATAGTGCCATACACACATTTTATTACCTATCTCAGTTGATAAAAATAGATGTGTCCCTTATAACAAGAGTCTCTAAATCTTTAAAAGTCAATTCTTTAATATTGTAACTTTCAGTAAGTTATCATTTTTGTCAAAATAAATGTTGTGGTAGCTTTGTGACCAAGAGAAGCTCAGAACAGTCAACTGCGTGGAGCCTGAGTGGAGAGTCCACAGAGAAAGCAGACCACCTACTGTTGCCCTGTCAACAGGCAACCTTGACTATAGATGCTGTTCGCAATCTTTTGGAAAATAGACAAAATTTGGGAACTATGTTGCTTTCTTTAATCTGAAAATGATACTGATTATGAATTTCACCAGTGTACCAGGTAATCCCATGCCATGGCTTGGCAACAGAGCTTTTCCTGGTCCATGGAATTATGTGCCCTTGGATGATCCCTTTTAAAACTTCTTGAGCACAGATTGACCTTGAGATACGGGGTCGGGGCGGGGGGGGGGGGGCAATTGTTTGGGTGTCTCAATTTCATGTTTGTCTTGGCATCAAACATTAAGAATTGGAGACCTCCTGAGAGATAAATCACTTAACCGAGAAGAGTGTTGTTGTTGTTGTTTTGCTTGTAGTCAAACTGAGATGGGAATTGGATGTCTGGAATAGGCAGTGGAGCAAGAACAGATAAACACACACAATATGAGTGGCAAGAGTAGAACTAAAGAGTGATGCCAAGAATAAATACTGTCTGCCTAAAAAGAGGATGCCAAGAGCCAAGTGGAAAAGTACCAAAATCTGTATCAGGAAATAGGAGGCTAAATCAGGAAGCTGGAGGAATTAGGAAACTCTAGAAGTTAAGCGGAAGCTATGGATGATGTAGGATCTCCTTTGAGCCCCACTCTTGGGCCATAGTCTTAAATGTGTCCCTTCTCCAGACCCTCCCTTCATCCTGGCACACAGAGTTCTCAAACACCAGTCGAAAGCAGACGTTTCTGGAAGCCTTGTGAAAAAAAGAAATGCCTATGTCCAAAACCTGATATGCTGGTTTAGTGAAAGAATTGGCAAACACCTTGTCTTAAGGGCCAATAGTAAGTGTGGTTGGTATTTTTGGCCATATGGTTTCTGTAACAGTTTCTTGTCTCTGTCTTTCTTGCACAAGAGCAACTATACTCAATACGTAAACAAGTCAATAACAAATCTTTATAAAACAGGTGATACACCAGATTTGGCCCAAGGGCCATGGTTTGCTGATCCCTTGTTTGGAGCAATGCTATTCTTTTCTCCAACACAGTGGACTAATCCATATTGAAGAGAAATTGTGAAAACACAGCCCTCCAAAATAGAAAGCCAGATGTTTCTTTTAATAGCCTATAGTTTTGCAGATAATGGTATGATTAGTGCTCAATATTTTTGTGTTCAAATGTCGTTGAGAGATGATATACAGAACTGTGGTGAAAAATGTAACTTCTTTTGGAAGCTTTTGGGAAAAGATCTTGTTTTCCTCCAAGGAGCTTGCTCACCTGCCTGCTCCTGGGTTAAAAATTTCACCTTAGGCAGCTCAAGTCAATGCAAAGCAAAAATGTTTCCTGGTATTGTATTCAAATTAAAGAAGAGTAGCTATTACTACCTTTATGGTATGTGAAGAGTACTTTTCCTTTTGATGGTTCAATACTCCTGAGAAGATAAATAACACTTAATCAAGAGGAAAAATGGGTTGAAGACAGAGCTATGTAGATTTTTCTAAGATAGTGTCTATTGGTAACAGCTTAGTGTAACTGGTTACAAAGTCCTTACCAGGGAGACAAGGGTTTATTGGGTTGTGTGATAGGGGGAAGAATGTAGGTTTCATGTTTAGATTGGAGGGATTTTCTCTGTGTGTGTGTGAGTGTGTGTGCACGCCTGCGTGCGTGTGGTGTGTGTGTTGTATGGGACATGGTTGTGAGGCAATTGTGGCATGTATTTATGAAATGGATAGCACTGAAATGAGATGTTTCCAGAGCCACATTAGTCAAAACCCAAGCAATTCCTCCATTAAGGAATCAAATCATCTTTCACCTCTCAATGAGGTGTAATTGGTTTCCTGATTAGCATTTGCAGTCACAAGATTTGCTTCTACATGACTCTCTCAGGCAACCTGTATGTTCTTGGAAGAGCTGGCTTCCTGTAGCTACCTACCAATCTCTTGTGGCGGGGGGACCTAGGCTCCAGTGGACAGGCCAGAGTGAAGCATAGAGGAGTTGCAAAGTTGATGTGTGCTCTGGGGGACTCTTATGTCTAGTTCTCTGACCTCCCCTTTGTACCGCTCTTGAACTTCCCATATTTTACCTTTTCAGCACATTGGTCAGAGTCTGTTCAGATCTCCAGCTTTTCTTGAGTTCCTGATCTTTTTTAAACAAAAATTAAACTCAATTTACCTTCCATAGGAGAATACTGTGCCTTGGATGGTTCTTGACTTCTGGGAACAACTAATTAGATAAACAAATTGAAGATAATACCTTTTCGAGTTATTTGCATTTTTTTTCAGTTAAGATATTGCTTTTTATTAAGGGTTTTGTACTCTTTCCTCACAAGGATTACTAATTGGAAATTTCATTAGGAAATAGTCCTAACCACCTCAGTTAGCTGTCACATTTGGAATGGGTTTGGATCAGAATGCTAAAGTTAATTGAATGCCAGGAGACCTGGGTTTTTGTCCTGTCTCACATTACTAAATTAGCTATGCAACTATGTTCCCATTATGGATCTCAGTTTTCTCATTCTATAAAATTACAGTTTGGAATTACATGATTATCATTTCAAACTCCAAGATAAGCTAATTTACACTAAATTATTAATGACTGAAGATGGCTTAATGTGTTAGATATTTCAAATACAGTGGAATTTTGAAAACCTTTAGATCCAAGAGGTTCTCAGTATTCTCAATTTAGGCACTATTGATAGAACAGAGATCCGCCCAGTTTCACTAAAATCATATCATGGAGGTAGCAGCTACAATTGAAGTAGACTCAAAAATGACTAGAAAGTTGTTTCTGTTAAGGATAGAGGCTTGCTTTAATTTCAGTGATGGTTTTGTACAAGAAGCAAACATGAACGAATGGGGATAATAAGATGGGCCTTAAACGCTGGGATTTGGAGGAGGGAGTGGTGTTTTCTGTGTAAACCTCCTAAAAGGTTTTAAGACAGAGAAACTTGGGTCTACTTGGTGTTGCCATTTTGAATATATAATCTAAACATTATTCTACATGTTTTTTCTCCTTGCTCTATAATCTCAAAAACTTGTGTACCACTCCAAAGATTTTTTAATTATATAAACAACCATGCTTAGCTACAATACCAGATGCAAGCTAAGAACGGTCTGCAGAGCTCTGTCTTCAGGCCCTTTCTGCTGTCTCTAAATTGCTTGCTCTGTGATGCTCGGAATAGTTTTTTTCTCCTTCATTTTTCATACAATATCTGACCATACATCTTCCATATCTGATAAGAGTCTTTGCTCAAATGACTGTTTATTTCTCTTAAATGAAAGGCATATTTCTTAATGTGTTACTCAGACCACTATTAACAGGTAGTGACAGCAACACAGGCAGAGGCACTCTGTAGATATCAGGACTGGTACACACAGCAGAGTCCCTGTCCTCAAGAGGTCTGCATCCAGGCAGAGACAGAAAATTTGTAAAAGCACTCATAAGGGAGGTCTTGGAAGTGTGCTCTGGGAAGAATAAAGAAGGGAAAGGCTCAAGAGCAAAGGACCAGAGGTGAATGATTTTGTCAATAGGGAGGCAAGAGAAGGTCACTCTAAATAAGGGGCATTTGATGAGAACTGAAGGAAGTGAGAGAATGGTCCAACAGGATTCCTGGCAGATATGACTTGTTCCCATACACTGTTCCTGGCCACTAATCGTCTTCATCCCTGTGCTAAAGCGGCTTTTCCTACCTGTCCTCTATCTTCTCATAGCTCATTTTTAGCCATCACCTCCTTTGTCCACAAGGCCTCCCTGGTAGAAATATCTTCACCATTTGCATGCTCCATTTCTGTGACGTGTCCTCCTTACTAAAATTATTTGAACTGCCCAAATCAATATTCACAGCATCTTTGTGGTCATCTATGGGCAGGTGCCTGCACAGAGTGCCGAAGATTTCATGTCACTGTATGGAGATGTTCCTAGCTGAGGTTGAACACGGTGACACTCTTCCTTCTTATTTCACCTCTCATATTATAAACATGTGTTCTTTCCATTATCTATATAGTGTGACTTTTTTTCACATTTTTTTGTGTGCATAAAAAGCTGTAAGGTGAGACCCAACAATTCTGCTGAGTTGCTGTCTTGTGTTCCTAAACAAGACAAACAAGGTTGTGATGTACCCTATAGAGAAAATACATGTATTAATGAAGCTTCATGAAGCATGAATTACAATACTATCGGCTGTGAATTCAATGCTAGTGATTCAACAATATATATAAAATGTCTTTAAATGCAAACATGCATCAAACAAGGACAGGTATTTGATTAGGTGATGAAAATATCATGACCAGAGTGTCACAGGAACCTAATCTTATTTTCACTCTGGAAACCGTGGTTCATACTTTATGCTAATTTGATGCTAATGCAGTGTTCAGTGCCTTTTTAGAACTTTATATACCAGTGAGTAATGAGAATCAGCTGCATCTTCTAGGTCTTACCTCCAAGTGGATTTACATGGAGTATCTCATATTTTAGTGTTGCTCATATTCTAGTTAATTTTGTACTTTACTTGATTTTGAACTCTTCTCAAATTGTTCTTATGCTTCTCTTTGGCCCACCATCTTGGATAGATCCTGATCATTGAGCATATACTATGTGTCCAAAAACTGAGCTTAGAATTTTCACTGTAAGAATGGGGAAAATAAGCATCTGGAGGTCTTGTTTCTAAATTAAAACCCGGAGGTCCAGAGAGGTTAAGTGATTTTCTGAAGGTCACAGTGAAAATAAAGCCAAGGAGCCTGCATTTTCTCCCAGGACTGCCTGGCTCCGAGGCTTATATGTCTCGCACAGTTCTGGGTGCCTATAGGAACTCTGAGCTAAACTAAGTATTACACAAAGAAGACAAGAAGGAGGGAGGGGAAGTCAAGGACAATGCATGCTTTGTATTGGTTGGTAGCAAAGCTATTTTTCTCTCTGGAAGAAAGAGATGAAAGTTCTGATATTCAAATGCTCACCCACCAGGCACCCTTCAGAATTCCCATCCATCAGCTGGCAAATGGACACATTTTAACGAGCGCAATCGCAACCAAGCAAGTTCTGGCAACAAAATATGCCTCCACTAATGATATTCAATTGTTCTAAGAAGACAAAATGGTCTGAAGTGTAATGAGATGCCAAACACACAAGCGCACAAAACAGGCTGCTCATATTTAAGTCCTTATGTTTCTTGAAGTGAAAACTCATTTTAAGAAGATTATGGTGCATATATTATAAAATGGGATGATATTCCACATTCATGCCCCACTGGGGCCTTGACTGTATTAAAAAAAATGAAAACAAAACCAACAACAACATTTTGTTCCCACACAAGTACTTTGCTAATAGGACATGTGACGTGGTAGTCATTTGTTTGGGTTATTTTTATTGCAGGCTCTCTGAATGCATTCGCTCTTTTGATAACACAGTAAGTTCAGGGAATTTTTTTTTTCAGCCAGGCTTTTGAGGGTGAGATTATTCTAGAAACAAGGAGTAGAGGGTCAAGGCCATGGGATAAAATGGAAATTAATGAAGTGAGGTAAGAGTTTTAGAATAAAGGAAGGAAACTTGGCCTCCCATGAAGTCTTCCACCCACTTTCTAGTTAGAACAAAGCGATGATCTTTCGAGGCAGTACCCAGATTTCTATTGTAGACCAAGTTCTTCTACTCAATGTGTTTATTGGTGGCAGAGATCCATGATTTCAAACACTGTATTATAAGTAAAAGCCTTTGTTCTATTGAAATCCCTCTAAGAACTGTAAACAAAACATATGAAGCAGAAAGAATACTGTTGAAACAAGCACAGTGTTTCTTAAACAATTCAGATCCTCTTTCTTCTCCTTCCCCTTTCTCTTACCAGAAGTACAGATGGGGCTTCTGGAAACTCCCAAGATCCCAAGAGACTATGCAAAAATCATTAATTTCCAATGAAAGAAGATATTTAAATATCCAGAAAGGAGGGACAGAATGGTGCAAAGAAGGGCATGGGAGTTTGGATCACAAAATCATTGTACCTGTTTCAAAGAGACAGTAGACAGAAATGGGAAGGTGATTCAGAAATTAACCAATGTAAGAAGGAGTCACCACTCCTAAGGGTGGTTTCAGTGAAGTGAGAGCTTATGCTTGACTTATTATATAACTTCATATCTGCTGCCATAGAAATTTGAATGTGAGTCTGTTTTATAAGTACCAGAGTGTCAGGGCAAAGAGGCTGCCTAACATCTGTGGAAAGGGTCAGTTTGTCTAACTGATATTTGAGAATTTCCTCTGTTCTGGGCATCCTTTGATAATCAAACAACAAAGGACAAATATAGCCTGTCTTGCTGTGCCCATCTTGGAAGTTCATTCCCTGATTTCTCTCTGAACTTCTTATAATTAATCCTTAAATCTTACTTTCTGAAGACATGACCCTTAATCTATACACTTGTCATTATACATTCACACCTCTGGCCATATTTTCATTGGTGCAAATAAATTTTTGCATTGATATATATAAATTTGGGCCCAAGAGGAAGATTTCCATTCACTGTTGTCTTTCTGGGATGTTCCTGATTGGGGTTGACTGGTAATAGCATATTATGTGGAACTATTTGCATCCTAGGTCTGACTTCTTTCTTCCTCTGTAAACCAATCATTTGGATCATCCCATAAGACCCTAAGAGGAGGTTAAAGGAGTAGTGAGTGATAGGGCATCTGTGGCAGTGCCAGGAGATTCTGAGCATCCTGCTCATGCAATTGTCTTGTGCCTTTAGACCCTTATAAACTCTTTTCTAGTATACAACAGTTTTAGTTGATGATAGAGAGCCACTGTATACCCCCAAATTTATGATTTAGTAGATGAGAAAATACCCAGTTCATGATGTAATTCAAGTTGATAGTTTTGTCCTGTAATCAGATATTAAATCTCTACCAGGATCAGCATTAATCTAGGACATATTTTTGTTTTTTTTCTGGATGTAAATAATATCTTCAGAAAGGTGCATTACTTTGTTCCCAAATTCTGAGCAATCACCCAATGATTTGTCTACTGGTGAGTTCCAGAGACTTCATCCAGTACTTCTATCTGCCATAGTTATTCCATGTTCCAGAGGAGATGCTGGATAGTAAGCCCTACATGGCAGAGCAGCATTCAATATAACCTGGAGTAGCCTCAGAGCTCACCCACAACTGGAAGGTTTTCAGGTTAGCAGTAAGTGGGTGTTGTCAGTACCCTCCAATGAAGTATGTGCTGCTTCCAAAATCTAAAGGAACCCTTGAATACATATTTTGTGCATTTTAGTGGTATCCTTTGTAAGGTGAAACTCTACTGTACTCCTAGGAATGTCACCAAAGTGTCATGTATTTTTATGAGGTTTAACTCCTAATCTTTGGCACACCAAAATGTTAACAAGGTTTTTAAGATAATCGCTATTTCCTACTTGTCAAGACCAATCAGAATGATGCCATCAAGGTGGTACACCAATACAATATTGTGTGTATGTGTATGCAGGAGTGTTCCATAGGTCCAGAGTCTCTGAAAGCTAGTTTATAACAGAGGTCAGGAGAATTCATATAGCTCTGGAGCACATCAATTAAAGAGTATCATTACCCTGTGAGGTGAAAAGCTTCCTGCCTCACCTGATCTTAATAAATTAGTTTACAGAAGAAAGAAATTACATACCATTAGCTTGATACCAGGTACTAGGAGAAATTTGCTTTGTTCAAGGAAAGATGTCACACCAGGAAGAGCAGCTGCAAGTCAAGCGACAGCTTGATTTATTTTGTGGTAATCCACAGTCACTTCCCAAGATCTAGCCATTCTTCTCCATTATGAAAAAGCCTAGTTCAATGGCATTGTGACAGAATTCACAGCTAGTACAAATATCTAGTCTCTTGCTACCAAATGCTGTCATCTATTAATGTCCAGTCAAAATTATTGAAAAAGCAGATAGACTTCCAAAGATGCTGAAGATGTTGCCCAAAGCCAAGAAATCAAGTCAGAAGAATTTCTTCTCCCATCTTCTGATAGCTAACTAATACCTCCTTGGGGAAACACTAATAGGAAACTGGTTGACAGAGGTAAGTGGAAAATTTAATTTATAGATGAATAAATTCAGAATTAAAGAGAAGAGGAAAGAGCCATTGTGGTGTTATAAGACACTAGGTAAGTAACTGACATTGTTTCTCTTTGCATAATAAATTGGTGTTTGGAATAGACCTTATTAGCTATGTGGCTTATAAATGTCTCTGCCTTTCCTGATAGCATTCCAACACACAGAGCAAGAGGATATAAAACTAATGACATGAGCCTTACAAGACTATGGTGCCATTTGAAGTCCGTAATGCCGACTTGAAAACTTTCTCACTTTCCTCAAACCAGGAGTATAGGACCATACCAAATGTTGATGTCAATAACATTTAGCAACATGAGATGGGTAAGATGAGAAATGTACCAGTATAGATGTGGATTCAGAGAAGGAGCTGGGTAACATGCAAAATTGTGGATTGGATTTAGTTCATTTAAAAAATGTGGTATCTGGGTTATCGCTCATCCAATAGAAATCATTACTAAAATGTTGTGGCTTCACATGTAGCTCATTCATACAAAGATCATATTTGCAGTAGAACTTCTGTATCACATAATGCATATTAGATTCATCATATCTTACCCACTATTGAATATCACACTTAAAGGCTCACAAACATAGTTCAGAGGATCAGGAGATCTGTGAAAAGCCTAGAAATCGCCTAAAATCTATATATCACATGATAAAAATGAAAGAATTTTAATGGGGGGAGGAGCAGAGATAATTTGTATTAATCCACATATTTTCCCTTTTCAGATTTTATTCCTACTACGTTCTTTTCTTGAGTTCATCTTTAATAATCTTTCTTTTCCAGAAGTCTCATTAATACATACTTGAGTGCAGGTGTTCATTAACAATCTTCTCGGTTTTTGTTTGATTAGACATCTTACATTTTTACTTTCACTTTTGAAGGATATTTTCACTCATTTTTGAATTTTATGTTGGCAGGTGTTTTCTTTTGGTACTTCAAGGATATCATTATGGTATTGTCTGGCTTCTGCATATTCTGAGAAATCAATGTTCATCTTATTGTTTCTCATCCCAAAGTGGTATCTTTTTTTCTCTGGCTGCTTTTTGGGTTTTTGTTTTTGGTCTTTGGTTTTCAGAGGTTTTATTATGACATAGGTAGATGTATTTTCCTTGCAGTTTTCTTTCTTAGGAATTTGTATAGTTTCTAAAATTATGGTTTCAAATTTTTTTTAATCTTTTGGAAAGATCTTAGAAATTATGTTTATATTTTTTTGCCTCATCTTCTCTAGGGCTTATGATTACCCATATATTATATCTTTCACCATGACACAGTTCTCTTTCTCTGTCTTTAGTGTTTTCCATTCATTTATCACTGGGCTTCAATTATTTTCTACTAATCTGTGTTTTACTTCATTTCATTCTCAGCAGTAGTAACCCAATGGCTGTTAAGCTCATGTATTGAGTTCTTAATTTCAAGTATTGTAATTGTCAATTCTAGAATATCCATTTGATGCTTTCTTGGGGTTTCCAGCTCTATAGTGAAATGCCTCATCCTGTTGCCTATTTTTCCAAACACATTAGTCATAGTTATTTTAATGTCTATGTTTGATAACTCTAATATCTGGAAAAAGTGTGAGTTGATTGCTGTTTTCTAGTTTTCCTCTGGGTTCATTTTTCTTGGAATGCATGGTTACTTTTGCTTGAATGATGGACTTTTTAATTAAAAATTTTGTACAGTCTCTGGATAATGTTATATTCCTCCATAAAGGAAGGACTTTATTCTTTGGCAGGCAGTAAAAGTGAGAACACATTACCTCTATTCAACCATCAATTAATTAAGCTGACTCCAAGCTGGATTTCAAGACTCTGTAAGTCTTGATACATCTTTTAGTTGCCTAGTTCTTCAGCTTTTGCTACTGAGATCCTGGGGTGGGTGACAGTGAATCTGTTGGTTGGGAGGTTATGAACTGCAGTTTTCCTGCCACGAGATAACTGGGCGCTCTGCCAAATTCTTTAGTTACTTTCAGCTCATCCATTCCCAAGTGTAAGATATCAATTTTATTTTTTCCCACTATGCTTTTCTCATGGATCCTAATCCTCATCTGCAACCACGTGTATTGCCCAAGTCCAATTTTGGTCTTTCCAGATCTGTGTTAGCTGAAAGCTCTGATATCTTCTCTGCTTCTTATAGACAAGCTACAGCTCAATCTTTAGCTGTCTACCTACCACTGCTTAAAATTTTCAAAATTCCCTATACTCCCTTTCTAATTAAGATCTTGGTTCCCTAATATTTAAGGTATTCATTTACTCAAAAACTGTTTATTGGGCTCAAACAGATATTATTTGTTAGTACCTTAACTTTTTAGTTGCTTTCAGAAGAAAAGAATGTCGTTCTACTACAAGCTACCCTGTTATAACCAGAGGTAGAAATGTGTGAAGCTACTTTTAACAGGTATAAAGGTGGAGTGTTGGCATTGGCCTAAGCCTGTTGGTGACCAGGTATGTCTGTGAAACAATGAAAGATGGAAGGGATAGTTGACATTTATTTATGCTTTTCTGTCTTCCATTATATTCAGAAAAGCAGTGCCTTTATTCTGACTTTTGATGACTTAGACCTCTGATCTACAGTCATCAAGGGGAAAATATGTGTGTACAAAGCAGGTATATATGGGAATCACATTTTTTTTGAGCTGTCTTGAGGTTTTCTGATGGCGTGGCACATCATATATTTGTAAATGTTCAATCAGTACTTGAGAGAAATGTGCATTTTGTAATGTTGCTTGCAAAACTCTATAGGTGGCTGCAAGTTCAAGGTTATTAATTATATTGTTTTTAACTTTTAAATGCTTCTTTTAGTTACCTACCTGTTCTATCAATAGGTGAAGTGTGTTGAAATGTACCATCTTTTTATTTTTCATGTTTTCCCACTTGTTGTGTTATTTTAGTAATTTTTCTTTTTATAAAGTATTATCTCTATTTTCCAGGAATTTTAATTCTATGCTGTTGTGGACATATTTGATTTCATGTGTCCTATGTTTGAGCTTGGCCTGTATTAATCTCTTCTGTTACTTGATTTCGATGTTCATTCCAAATTATTTTCCAAAGGCATTGTGTGCAACAAAGCTTCTTATACCTTATATGCTTCATAATAGGTTTATAGCTCTTTTGTTTGAGTGATTGTTTAGATGGATAGAAATTTCAGCTTTAAACGTCTTTCATTACTGGCACCTCTGGATTTAATAGCAGAAGAAATTGTCATATACAAATATTAATGTGGAATAAATCATAAACCAAGTGTAAAATATACCATTTCAAAAAAAAAACAGAGAAAATTGTTTCCATCTTAGGGTAAACAAGAGGCTGGGAAGGAGGCATGTGGAAAAGTCTTTCAATGAGTACCAAGTTCCTAATAAAAGAAGTAAGTTCTCAAGTTCTATTGCATAGTATGGAGACCATAGATTTTGACAATGACTATTTCAAAATGTTCAAAGAAAGAATTTTGAATTTTTTTACCACAATTAAATAATAAATATTTGAGCATATAGATATTTATTTATTTTATTTTTTGGTATCAGGGATTGAACTCAGGAGCACTCAGTCATTTACCCACATTCATAGCCCTATTTTGTATTTTATTTATAGACAGGGTCTCACTGAGTTGCTTAGCACTTCACTTTTGCTGAGGCTGGCTTTGAACATGAGATCCTCCTGCTTCAGCTTCCTGAACCACTGGGATTACAGGTGTGTACAATGGAGCCCAGCAGAGATAGATATTTAAAAAAATAGATTAAAAGTATGATAATACAAGTGCTGGTGAAAATTAGCAGCAACTGGAGCTCTCATACATTGGTGGTGAAATATGTAAAGTGATAATCCATCATGGACAATAATTCTCTGGTTTCCTATAAGTCATACACTTATTATATGATATTATAATTTTACTCCTTGGTACCTTCTTGAGATAAATGAAAATATATGCCTGCTCAAAGACTTACAAATGAATGTTCATAGAAGCTTTACTCATAAAAGCTAGTGAATGGATAAATTGATAAACAAATAATGGTCTATTGATTCAATGGACATCTACCCTGTTATAAAAAGAACAGACTCATAATAAAGGCAATAATTTATATAAAATTCAAAAATATTCTTAGCAAAAGAATCTAGTCATAAAACAGTATACTGAACACTTTCATTTAATATAAAACCTAAAAAAATCTTAATTTTGGTGATAGAAAAAGATCAACGCTTGCCTGGGGTCAAGAATGAGGGACTGGAATTGAATGGAAAATGGTACAAGAAAGTTAAGATTAACTATATTGGACTATAGAGTTGACCTGAATGGTGGTTGCATGGATGCATATATTTGTCAAAACTCAATGTACTACATATACTTATATAACTTGCATATTTTAAATTATGTAATTTTGCCTCAATAAAATTGATTTAAGTAAAAATTTTGCCATTCAAAATCAATTTTTATAATTTTTTGAAGGAAGCCATTAGATAAGCATAACATGAGATATATATAATATTATTCCAGAATTCATATGAGAGAGAAACCTGGAAATAACATGATTAACAATTATGGATAATTTCAGTAAATTTGGTATATCCATAAAATATAATAAAAAGGTGATGTAGATATACCCTAATTGATATATAAACATACTAAAAACATTTTAATATTCATTATCTAGTTTAAACTGCACAATAATAAAAAAAAACATTTATAAATGGTCAAAAGAAATATAACTTTGAGTGAGGAAGTGACTTGTCCAAGGACATATGGGTTCTAATTCAATGGTGAGAGTTCTTTAGAGGTTACACATGTGCTTCCTCTGTACCATGATGTCTCTCTTGCTAAGCCCATCAATTTCATCCATCATGCTTCAGTCTGACCTGTTTCCTTGAGGTGACAGAGTGCTGACAGCGAGCAATGCAGAAAAGATCTTGTTCATGATGGTTGAAAATGCTAGGTAATACTCTTCACTGTGGAAACTGAGTGTACCATAGAAACCAGGTAAGAAATAAGGAGATTCAAAGCCATTAATGTGTATGATTGGCATTATGATTGACATACATTAAGTCATAATTCTCACTGAGTCAAAATGTGAGTTCCCTGTTCTCTCTGATACCACTGCTCTTTAGGGAATGTAGGGGCCAATTCCAATTTTTCAGAGGGCCATATTAGGTGTGACCTATAGCTGTATGTATCAGAAGATCAGCTTGTTCTTGTGAAATCAACTTCTCTCCGTCATTGTCTCTTATTTTATCTTCATTTTCCCTCTATTCTTCACTATCAAATCAAATTCACTGATCCAGTGCCCCATACTTCCTTAGGATCTGTCAGTCAAAGTATGTGCAAGGGAGTTGGGGGTGCCTATTTGGAGTTGTTAGAGTCTGAAAGCACATTCCACACCCTCAGTTGCTCATCAGTGTAGCTGAGGGAAGAATTTCTGTAATGTGATACAGACCCACAGACTTTAATATGAAAATCTTGACACCAGATAGGTTTCTGGATTTTTGAATAAAGATAACACAGTATGTACAGCGGGGTCTGGAGCGCAAACCTGTGAACAAACATATGCAGTATTTTGGTGAAATTTCCAACTATTCATAATATGTCAGTAGCCTAATGATACTGCAGGAATGGTTTTGCTATCAAGTTAATTCAAGTTGATTTCCAGTAGTTTTTGCTTTTAATTTCCTTATTTTCCTATAGGAACTGTAGGCCAAAGAAGCTTTCCAGGAGAGAATTCTTGGCGTACTTTTAGCCTGCAGATTGTAGCTCCTCTAGTTTTTCACTTGGCCCTTAATGCTTCTTTTTTAATTTCCAAATTTCAGATACCCACTTTGAAACTTTCTCTTGGGTTTGGATGTGTGTGTGTGTGTGTGTGTGTGTGTGTGTGTGTGTGTGTAGGTATGCCTGTACATGCACATACAGCTTTGCTGGAGTGTAAGTTAAACACAATCATACATGATTAGTGATGAGAATGCATTCTGAGAAATGCATCATTAGGTGAATTTGTCTATGTGCAAACTTCACAGAGCACACTAACACTCATGCAAATACAGTGGACAGCCTACTACACAGGTCGGCTGTATACCATTGTATATTATGACCTGTCATTGACTGAACATTGTTATGTGAAACACAATTGTACCTTAAAAATTTACCCATTTAAAATTTATAATTTGATGGGTTTTGGTGTAAATGTGTACAGTCATGAAGTTATTGCCATGTTCAAGTTTCAGAATATTTCCACACTCCCAAATCTTCTTCCTGTATCATTGAAGTCAGCTCCATACCAATTCTAGACTCATGCCAGGCAAATACTCATGTCTTCTTTTGTCTCTGGTTTCTGTTACTTGTTCTAATGTTTTGAGATGCATCCACATCATCATATGTATCAATAGTTTGTTTTTTTTAATTATTGAGATTTCCAAATCTCAGTAATGAATCAAGCATATGTATCACATCAAGCATATGTATCACATCTCTGTAATAGAATATATTTTGGCAATAAGAAGATCATGTATTTTTAACCTTTTATCCAACTTACCATCTCTGCTCAGCATTGGGTGCTTTACTTCTATTATCAACATTAAGCTCCTAAACCCACAGTTCCCAGTTAGGAAGTAGTATTAAATTATGCCACACACTGAAAGAGTTGTAATTGCTTTTCTCCTGGGTTAACAGATAGTAGCCATGACCCTCCCTGCTGTGCATCCAGCTATATGTCATGCAAGAAAGCCTTTTTGATGATGGTCAAGTTGATCATCAGTCTAGACCTCAATGCTTTTTCAGTTGGACCCAAGCCATGGGGAGCTTTGCCTGCCACATGGAATCCAAAGATTCAAAGTGTGCTCACTTCCTGAGAATGGAAGGACTGGAACAATATTGGAATTCTGGGGGAAACCTGTTCTTCATCTGGACAAACTGTAGCCCCTTTTCTATTGTATTTGATCCCCAAATCAGTTTACTGTCTTTAGGAAAAAGGATTCTGAAAGAGATTCTCTTCTGTGTCTCCTTCACACTGAAGATTTCTGCTTGAACAGTGATATTCACACTTAAAGGAGTGGGAGAAAACCACAATGGAGGGTTGGTGGTCAGAAGGAAGGGCCTAAAAACTTTGATCTGCCTCCAGGTCAAACTGTACCACACTGGAGGCAGTGAAGATCAGTGACAGGATGGCGTGTCCATAGAAAGGATGATTCATCACCCAGTGAAATCCCAGGGAAAATGTCCCTGTAGCCAGGCAGGACCTTAGGAAGTTGCTCTCAGGATTATACAGAGGCTCTGAGAGTAGATGCAATTGTTGCTTATACTTCTTGGCTAGCAGTAGAGCCTGGGTGGGCCAGGGGACAGGAATGACAAGGGATAATGATGCCACCCTTCTAAATCTGCAGCAACTTTTGGTCTCTTTCACTTAATATTTTCATTTGAGATTTAGATGCTATTTCATTTTCTTGTTCTTGAAAAGTATTTAAGATTTCTGTTTCTACTTTTACTAATCAGAAAAATGGAAATAATAATTACTTTTATTATCATCTCAGAGAATTGAGGTAGACATTAAGCTAGTTAATGTAGGTGATACCCTTAGGATGGTAATCTTGGAGATTAGAAATATCTCAATAAAAGAAAATGTTACCTAGTATTGTTCTTCAGTAGATAGAATGTTTACTTGAACCTGTAAATTATATGTAGATAACAAAGGGGAGATAATGTGCATAGTTTCATTATAAAAATTGGTGTCTTTGTGGACAAAGCTGTACATCTACAGATTATTATTCAAGCCTGGGACATGAATGTGAGACTGAGAATGAGGAGAACTACTTCCTCCAGTCCTCTGATGGACCTTGAGGTATTACGGAAGGGTCAGTACTTCAAACAGGGGGACAATGTCCAAGGTATTTATATTGAGGGGATGGCTATACAGGAAATACAGCCTATCCAATCCAGCATTTCTCACATCTCATAACCAGTGTCAAGGGCTTTCTCTCTTATAAGTCTCTTCTATTGTCTGGGAGCCTTTGATAAGAAAGTTGAAACTTTTACAGCTGGTCTTAGCCATCGTTTGGAGGAGGGGCCATTCCTGCTTTAGATATTGTAGTCAAAGGACAGCAGTGGTCACCTGCTGCAAGACAGGAGATGAAAGGGAGGAAAAGGAGTGTTGTCCTCTGAAGCAGATGTTTGCCTGAGGTGACAGGTGATGGTGGGACAGGTAACAAGCACTCCTTGGGAATGAATATCCAGTAAAACACTGGACTTTCTGTAAACTCAAGCAGGAGGAAAACCTAATATTAACTGACTATTTAATTAAAGGAATGTACAAGTCTGAAAAGTCATTAGCAGGGGCAGGGACAATCTTCAGATACCACATGCTAGCAGTCAAGCAAGAATTGATACTGCCCTCAGTAGATTTTTCAGGCAAAACTTCTCCCAAATCTCAGTTACTCCAGTCTCAGGATAGAGGCAGTAGAGATGCCTACAGTTCATTGAGCCCTGATGAGACACTACACCCTTTTGTTCTTCAGAACCATTAGAAAATATGGTTGGTGATAGCACTTGTTTCTCACCAGTTGGTTAAAATTAACCAGTTGGTTAAAATCTCCTAGTCAGATAATCTACTGTATTAACCACTGGAACAACTCCACTGGGTCACAGTGGGTTCTCTAGAGTTCTACTTGCCACACTGAAAGTATTGACTAAAATTGTGGCAGGGTCAGTGACATCAAATTCCACCACTCTAAATAATATATGGAAAAGACCAATCCAGCACAAACTCAGGATGAACTGTCAAATGCTTCCACATTTTTTACCCTTAAGATGTGGAGGATGAGTTTTTTTTTTTTTTTTTTTTTTTTTTTGTGTGTGTGTGTGTGTGTATGTGTGAATGTGAGTTTGGGGATGGATATAGCTGGAGATTCAATTCTCTCTTGAGCTGCCACTAAAACTTTCTTCCTCCATTCCCTAACACACTTATCTATATTGAGAGCAGAACAATAATAACTTATGTTTTCACCTGAAGCCCTTTTGTCCCTGATGTATGTTGTTGCTACCAGTTAGCATGGGTATGTTCACCATGGCCAGACAGTCCAAATCATACTTAGGTGCCCAGAAAATTGCCAGAGAACTGGCTCCAAATTTTCTACTCAGAAAAGAGAGACAAATTCTCAGTTATCTAAAAATTAAAGAAAGCAGAATATGCTTTCATGATGCAGGCACAGTGATTTGGGAACAGAAGAAACACCAAGAAACTATATTAAAATCTAGCAGGTCCCCCCTCTCTTTGTTTGCCATCTGTTATAGTTTGTATCAAGAATGTCCCCAAAAGGCTCATGTATCGAAGACTTGGGCCCCAACTGAGGATGCTATCAGGAAGTGGTGGAAACTTTAATAAGAGGTAGGGCTTCCTTGGAGGAAGTAGGTCATAGTGTGTGTGTCCTTGAAGGGTATATCTTATTTCTCCCCTGCTCCCCTCTCTCTCTCAACTTCCTGGCCACCATGAGATGAGCAGCTTTCTTCTTCCATGTCCTGGCACCATGATGTTCTGCCTCACCACAGGCCCAGAAACAATGGAGCCAGCTGACTATGGACTAAAACCTCCAAACTTATGAGCGCAAAGAATTCTTTTCTCCTTTAACTTGCTTCTCCTGGGGAATTTGTCACAGTGATGAAAAGTCCCCTAGCATGCTCTCCTGTATTGATGTGAAAACCGATGGGATTGGGCATTCTTGTGATCTACAATATCTTGGTCATCAAACTGGACATAGATAGGAAACCACATTGAGAGCCCCAACAGAAGAAGCCTATATTTGCATTTGGTACTTTCGGTCTACTGCCTGGAGACCCATATCCTCTATTTCCACAGCAATGTCTAACAAAAGCGTGGACTGGACCCTGCCCAGGCTCCCATTCTTCTTGCCTTTCTCTGGTCCTAGAACTGCAAGTAAACATTGTACCTCCTGGGAGGGGTTTCTCAGACCAAGATTACAGGGTCTTCTCCAGCTTTGTGAGTGAGACTGCTCAGATCCCCTCATGCTCAGCACCAGTGGACCTCCTGCCAGGAATGGTGCCAGAGCACATTATAGACAAAAAGGCTTCTGTTATCTCCTTTTCCTCAGGCCTCATCTTTCCCCATCCTGGATTATGCCCAGGCCTAAACCAGACTTCCGTGTTTGATTCCAGTGGACTTTGTGCCAAATTTGGCCTAAGGATATTTTAGGCACTAGAATATTTATATTTGCTCTCCTTTGCACTCCTTCTCCTCACCCACTGAGACAATGGGGAGAAGCACATTCTTCAGGTGTGTGGTGCTGAGATGGTTGTGAGCTCCCACTTAGTTCTCTGAGGGGAACCCACCCACTGCCTGAGAAATTAGAAGAAATGGCAACAGAGAGGAAGATGGGATGATGCTGTGGAGACCGGAGCCTGGATAGAGTGCTCACGTTTCTAAGAAGGAAGTTGCCTTATGCTCTGCCATCAGGAGTCCTGGCAATATGCCACTACTTAATGCCTACAATGGCATTGTCACAGGCTCGTACTCTTGTCTTTTGATTTCTAACCTTGCTTTTATTTCATATGCACATAACTTCAATCATCAGAAGTTTATTAATGTACTTTGATACATACTGGTTTGTACTAAATGCAAAAAAAAATTTAAATAATATTTAAAGCAGAAGGAGCTCATAGTCTAGTGAAAAATAAGCATTTTTATTTATAAATACTATTATAATAATACATGATAAGGGCTTTCTCATCAGTTGCTTAAAGGGGCAATGGAAGAAAATGTCAATTCTGAGAAAATGAGGAGAGGCTTTAGAGGCCATTCAGTTGAGATTTCAAGGAATAGGTGAGAGTTTTCTAGCTAACCATGCCCAATGAAGGAGTGCAGGGAAAAAACAAATTCAGGGCAGAAGAAGACAACATGTGCCAAAATGATTCAACAGATCTCTTGTCAAGTTAAGAAATTGGTAAGTAGCCCGTGGTACATTGGGTGGACCAGTACCATGAAGAAAACTGTGAAGGGTAGTCCTATGTGCCAATATGACTGGACCATGGGGTGCCCAGATATTTGGAGAAACATTATTCTGGCTGTGTCTGTAAAGTGTTTCAGGGTGAGACTAATATTTAAATTGATAGACTGGGTAAAGCATATCTTCCTCCCAAGTGTGGGTGGGGCTCATCCAATCTGGTAAGGGCCTAAATAGAACAAAAAAAAAAAGGTTGGATGAAGGAAAATTTGTTCTCTGCCTATCTGATTGAAACATAAGTGTTCTCCAGCCTTTGGACTCTTTGGAATAGGGCTAGAGCATGAACTTTCTTGGATCTCCAGCTTGCCAACCTCAGATCTTGGGGCTTCTGAGCCTCCCTAATCACATGAACCAATTTATTCTTTCTTTCTTTCTTTCTATCTATCTATCTATCTATCTATCTATCTATCTATCTATCATCTGCCACCTATGTCTATTTTCCTGAAGAGTTCTGGTGGATTCAAGGACATTAGTTATGCTAGTCTGCTCAGGATGCTATAATAAAATACTATAGACTGGTTGACAAAACAATTGAAATTTATTGTCTCATGATTCTGTAGGATGGCAAATATGAGATCAAAAAGAGTCTACAAATACTTTTCCTGATGAAAGTTTTCTTCATGGTTTATAGATAGCCACCTTGTCACTATGTTCTCACATGGACTTTACCAAGTATCATGAGTGCTAAAGATAAATGTGATACTTACTTTTAAGTGACAAAATAGAAAACTATGGGATTGGAGTTAGGAAGAGAGAGAGAGAGAGAGAGAGAGAGAGAGAGAGAGAGAGAGAGAACACAATATATCCAATTACAGCCAGACTAGGAAAGAAGCAACATGGAAATTGGGGGTGGAGGACACAATTCAGCCTATAACCCTAGACGTGGGTAATAAGAGAGGAATATGCATGGTTGGGCCCAGACAAGGATGTGGAAGACTTTTACCTATCTCCTATAAAGGGATTTTAATGATTATTTTGCCAACGATGAGGAGTTATTGAAGGATTTTAACTGTGGAAAAGAGATGATATAATTTATGTCACACAGCTTACTTTGATTTCTGGTAAAACAAACATTGACTAGCCATTCCTGAAATATTCTTTGCACATCTGCCAAATTTGATGACAAATTTAAAAATGAATACCCATAATCTCTGAGACAACTAAGGCAGAAAGAAAGCCATTGCCAGAATCTTAGAGATATTTCAGAACTTATATGGACCATGTAGTTGTACTGAAAAAATAATTTGTGGCTTTTCCATGTAGAACATTAGTGAGCATCCTAATGCTTATGGTCTTCTCCTGAGGCTCAACATGTGTGGTGTGTATGCCTGGGTTAGCTATAACACTGGAAGACTATTCCAAACCACATTGGTGAAATATTATGAAGTGAATATAGTTTCCATGCAATATTAAGTGGCAGAACAAGAAGAGGGTGAACTAGGGGTGCAAACACAGATTGAATTTTGGTATTTTGAATTTGATTGATAAATCCTGCACAAATAGCATAGGAGATGGGGGAAGGGAGATAGAGGAAGAGAAGGGAAGGGGAAAGGAGGACAGGAGAGGAGAGAAAAGAAAGGAAGGTGAAAGGAAGGAAGGAAAGTGAGAAAGAAGAGAAAGCAAGTTTCTAATATTAAATCCTTACAGAGAGAATCTGGGATCTAAAGTTAATGTGAAAGATTAGGTAGCCTTCCCCCAAGGCTATCTATTAGTGAGGGTGCAATGTTATATGCAAATGTTGGAAACAAATAAAAATAAAATTTTGTAAATCACATGATGAAATTCACAACACAAGGTTTTTGTTCATCCTGTGCTAGCTGAGTGAGCAAAACAAGTAAATAGTGAGTGCCTGACTTGTTCTTGAAAAATGTCATATTCTAGGGCCCGAAGTCTAGGCTGTTAACAAATGTTTACCCTGGAGAAAGCAGGCAGGCTCTGAGGACAGGTTGGAATAAACTGGTAATTCAAGAGGAAGGTTAAGGTCCTAATGGTTCTGGGACATTGTTGAATGGATATGTTTAGGTATGGTAGCTGTAGAGCATTAGAGAAGAGTGGAAAGAAGGAAGTAAAGCAGTGCGAAACTACTAACTCATGGAGAATTCCAATATCTCAGTTTTATTCCAAGAGTGTGTCATGTGTAGAAAAAGATGTCTAACACACTTCAGATATGACAGGGGACATATTTTTCTACCCACCTCTTTGTAAGAGAAAAGGAACTATGCTAACCTGGAATCTCAGGTGCTCTGAAGCTGTGACGCTATGGATGGATGACATATTGGATGGCTTCTATGGTACTCCTGATGCAGTTCAATGAGAACTGGGTTCTTTAATCCCAATATTGTCCTTCAGTGAACACTAGACTTCTATTAGACATGACTTCTGTTCTCAGGTGTTATGTGATATAGTCTAGGAGACAAGGACACATCAGAAAAACTGAACAGCTAAAAACAATACAGCTAAAAACATATATATATATATATCAACTGAAATGTATGTGATAGAAAGATCCAGTGACTTAATGAGTTATTATTACTGGTAGAGGTGCCAGAGGAGGCTTAATAGAGTAGGGAAACAAACTACAATGATAGAGATAGACAGGAGTCATATAGATGAGGAAGGAGTGGTTGACATTGCAGACTTAAAGTATAATATGAGTTTCAAAAACAGGGAACCATAATATGAATTAAGCCTATACTTTTGAGAGAACAGGGATTCAGTTTAGAACAAAGTACTGAAATATAAATGGTAATATTTGGGGCTTTGCAGATTATCCTGTGGGCATTGTGGAACCATAGAAATTTAACAATGTCCTCCTTGATGTGAATTTCCAAAGATAGAATAGCAATTTATCTTGGTTTATATCAAATGGTAGTTTCTCTTATAGCAACCTGTATTTGAATATCATACAATCAGCAAGACATGATTATATTCTTGCTGTTTCTGAAAGTTATGCAATTACCTTGATATTTTTGCACCATTACATGTGAAAAAATAACCCTATTTTCTGTCCTTTTCTCTCTTTTGGGCTGCTTTTAGCAGTCTGAAAATCAGCTTTCATTTTGACTGCTGCTTAACAGAATTTGATTAAAAAAAGTAAACTAATTACAGCGGAAATGCAGCCCTGCGAAGCTTTAAGAAAAACACATTATTTTGTTTTAGGGTTCAGTTACTATACATTCATTTATCATCTTTATAAGCGATGTGCAGGCGATGATGAATAGGCCCTGGCTTTGAATCAGGAAATGGAAATTATCCTCTTTATTTTTTTCCTTTTTCCTTTTTTTTAAAAGCAAATAATGAATACTAGTAAATTTGAAGCTAAATGTTGTGCCAAGAACTCCATGATGATGTAATGCCATGAACACCAGCAAGAGCTGCCCACCTGCTAGTCTGAAGTAGAGAGTACCCCTAGACCAAAGATGTAAAGCTGAACCTGGAGAGTATCATATCATGGTTGGCTCTCTGGTTTGAAGAACCATCTGGAAGATGGATCTGCCCGTCATTGCTCTATATTTCACCCTCCTTCATGCCAAGTAGCCTTTGCCCTTAGAGAAGTGTATGTGTGATCTTTAGCATTCCTTCATCAGATCTTCTTCTGATTACTTTTTATCCATAAGGCATTGACCACTCCTCTTATCCATCTAAATAATATTTATCTTTCAAGGGCAGTCTGGGTTTCAGTCTCAATGGAAAGCTTTCTTAAATTATTTGAGAATATAATCAAATCTATTGAGAATGCTATAAATCTTTCAATAGTGTGAGAAATACAATACTTTTACAAGCAGGAAGCTTAATGTTTCCAGATGGACATAATAAGTTTTAATGTTTGGGTAGGATTTGGACAGGGAGACAATGTGGGAAAATATATTCTCAATAAGATAAGAAAAAGGGATGTCAAATGTATACCATGGTTGAAAGAAGACTAATTCTGACTTTCATGGTCATTATGGTGTACATGGAACTGGAAGTATTTTAAGAAAGAACTCGGGGATGTTCACCTCAGTATAAGTTTCAAGTTTACATTGCACTTATCATTTGGTGTAGAAAAACAAATCTCCACTGAGAGAAACATAGGATTATCAATGTTGGCTTTGTTGATGCAGAAAGTTTTACATACTCATTTCCATTTCAGGGGTTTTGCAATATTTACATTAACTTGCATATAGAATGTTTAAGTTATTTGCATATGTTTGGTAGATTAAATTTAAATCCACAATTTACTTACATTTGGAAGGCATTTATGGGTAAAGACATTAGCCATAGACACCATTCACAGATAAGGTTATGTTTTCCTCATTAATTCTTACATTCTTTATAAATTATGTTAATTTGATGTTTATGCAGTGATTTTACACATATTCTGTTTTCTTTTTGGAGGCAAAACCCAAGTTTATCTACTTATTGCAGCACACTGGATATGTGTGTATACTTCCTTTTGGATTTTATTAATTTTTGTTTCTTTTCACCCTCTTTCCTGTTCCAGTTGCTTTTCTTATATCTTCTCTGAAATTGCAGAGGCAACGATTAGACACATTGGCCTTAGAAAAATAAATAATGGGAAATATGATGCTCTGTCACTTTAAAATGTGGTCCATCTCCACCAACATATTAAAAGTCTAAATATTTTATTGTCTGGGCACAATCTCATTTTTATTGCCCAATCACAGCTCATTGGCTAGGATATGCTGGGCAGAAGAGTGAGCTGGTCAGCTAATGGCCTCCCTGCTGCTAAAATTAACTAATTGTTAAAGTAATAACCATGGACCCTCATGGCCTATTTTAATAGTCATTGGCAATCTGGGAAATTATTTTGCTGCTTTCATTTCAGTAAGTCCTTCTATTGGCCATTTGCACCCCTCTCCATCCCTTTAAATGTCTTCTTGATGAGAAATATTTCAATGAGAATCTGCAGGGAGCTCTGACCAGCCCCTCTAAGTTGCAGTTGGAGTCCGTTGTTCCTCCTGTGAAGAGGGAAGGCCATTTCCATTGTATAGATTCATGTATTAAGGTGTTTGTGTGGGTGGCCATCTTTCTAATGCACCAAACTTCTTTTCCAACCTGATCTTCCCTTCTCCATCCCATGGGCCTCCCACATCAATTTGTTTCACATCTTTCTGTGCCCACACACTGCCCACGATCCTGCCTGTCTTTGTAATGGAAAGTCGTTTTCTATAGATAATCACCTCTGTCTACCACAGAGGCCAAGGTAGGGGCTCATTCACTATGAATCTCATGACAGTATTGCATGTCACACTGGCCTCCTGTCCCCAGATGTTTCCTTCTATATTACCTTGGCAACACTTTTTAACCATGATTAACATGTTGCATTCGCCTTTATCTAGTTGCCTATTGCTTCAAGCATATTCTTTGATTAT
The DNA here is from genome assembly GCF_048772815.1 of Callospermophilus lateralis. NCBI lineage: Eukaryota > Metazoa > Chordata > Mammalia > Rodentia > Sciuridae > Callospermophilus > Callospermophilus lateralis. Next base: position 33,619,879 of record NC_135321.1, on the reverse strand, counting down.
TCTCATATAATCTATAAATTTATGTCAAAAAATTCTATAGTTTCTCTTATATCCCTTAGTACCAGGAAATGTGTTGAATATATTGTCAATGTTTGGTAAACACATGTTGAATTAAATTAATTTCAGTGTGGGGATTTTGAAATTGGATCTGCTGGACAAATTCCCTGTCTTAAATTTCACATGACATCAGAAGAAAAGTTAAGTCCTATAGACTTCCTTCACTGAAACTAAATATTGATGAATTTTATCATAAACATTAATACTATGGATTCCAGAGATTGAGAATTCCTGATGGTAGAATTTTAAAAGTCTCCAGAAAAAAATATACTTCAAACTTTGTACTAAAGGGCCTTAATTCTTGAGGAAGATGGTGTGAGACAGTTATGGTGCAAACGTGTTTAAAATTAGAGATGGAGGGCAAGTTAGCTTATTCAGAAAGTTCACTTGGAAGACCTGTATTCTTGCTATTTTTTCACAGGAACAAATGTGTAGGGCCTCTGATAGATACAAAGAGTGTGAGTAATTGCAAAGTATTTCTTAATAAAGTCTCCCATCTATGTGGTATAGTGACCAATTGCAAACCTTCATATAGCTCTTCTCACTTGTATTATTGTGATGGTATTTTATGTTATTCCTATTGATACATGATTTTATTAAAAGTTTTAATGTATATTCAAAAGTATACCATGTTGATAGTATGATTTAAGTTATTTTAATTAGATCAAGACAAGAAACATATCTATTGATATACAATTTATACTAGTTATGGCTCAGCCTGTTAAGACATGCAAAGCTTCTTGGGATTTCATGTTTTTATACTTTGGGTTGGTTGTAGTTGGAATAGCATGGTATACTACGGAAAAGCACAATATAGATTAATGACAGATTTTAATCTAGGTTGCTACAACCACATTAAATGGTCCAGAATCTCTTAATTGCCACATTTCTAACACTTCACAAGGGCTTATAGCTCAACTGTTAAATATAGGTTCAGATTAAAAGAGCCTTTGCAATCCTAGCAACCTATAATTTATGATTCCCTTTGTGTAAGGGCCCCTTTATAGTTCTGAAGATTAAATTAACATTTGAGTTTGATTTTAAGAAAATGTATTTGAAAAACTTTCTCAAAAATTATAATGAGGACTCAGAACTGAGAGTTGTATCCTGATCCCCCACCCCATGTATCAGTATCATCCCCTTAGAAATATAATTATAATGCCTATCAAATTCATTGTCCTCATAGGTTAAAATGGGAGTGATTGTTCCCTTTGATCTGTTTTGGTAGGTGATCAGGACAAAAGCTGATAATTGGTCAGTCATGGTGGCACAGGCCTGTGGTCCAAGCCCTTCTGAAAGTTGATGCAGGAGGATCTCAAGGTTGAGGCCAGCCTCAGCAACTGAGTGAAAACTACCAATTCCCAATACCTCAAAAGAAATTAAAAATACTGATAATTATTTATTTAAAAAAATGAATAAATAGCCATGGAATGATTCTCCCATGAGCCAAAGGTATACAAAATTTTTGAAATCTCTCTTGATTCTTTATATTTCCCTTAACTTCCCTTAACCTTCCCCTTAACTCCAAGCTTCATCTTTGTTAAAAAGAGTTGAGACGGGAAGAACAACACTTTGCCACACATTCTCTAACTGTCATCTTGTGTTCCTGCAGGGAGGTAGAGAATAGAACAGAAAACTCTGAGTCAGCCAGAGATGCTTTCAACCTCAGCGCAGCCAATTACTGGTTGTGTAATCTTGAAATTCTTAGCAACCTCTCAAAGCCTGAGGTTATTCATGTTAAACATGGGGATAATAGACGTACCTGCTTCACAGAACTGTTATGGGATTCTGTGGGGTAATGTGCAATACATCCAACATAGTGCATTACACAAAATAACAATAGGCGTTTAATTAATACTAGATATTATTCCCATATTATTATACCGAGGACTACTCAAACAAATGATACTCTGGCATGCAAAAAAGAGTGTGTACAGTGAGCTAGTGTCACCTTGAAAAGCTGATTAGAGATCTACAGTGTCCTGACTGTCGGAGGGAGGAGAAAAACAAGTGGGAGAAACTGCTGCCTGCCAGGGGCTTTGGGATGAGCAGGCACTCTCCAGGAAGAAATCACGACTTGCCCTCCTCCAAGAGCCTCTGGGGAGATCGGTGGGAGCTTTGAGGGGGCTGACGCAGGGATTTAGAAATTCATCAGGAAAAAAAAAAAAAAAAAAGAAAACAAAAAGTCCCCTGAAAGAATTCTAGATCTTTGTGTTCAGGAAATAGGTCCTGAGCATGAAAACCACAAATACCCCTCCCACTGATCCTGAGATGCCTTTACCTTGAACCAAGTAAACCCCACGCTGAGTTCTTCTCCAGCATCCAGAACTTTGAGGGCAATGGAACAGAATTCAAAGAGCACTGGGGAGAAATTCTAGGTCAGATGACAAAAACATGAAACCAGCTTTCTGTTCATGAATGTGTGTAGGTTTGCTCCACTGGTTCTTTAGGGCCTTGCTCAACTGTGTCTTCCCCCATGAGTTTCCAGAGGTTTCCTCTTATTGCTGATCCACAAGTTCCTGTAATGCTCAGAATCTTTCTGTTGGCATCTGACCCATGTCTAGTTCTGCTAAGCAGAACTGTGATTTCTAAATCTATTTTTTTTTTTCTCACCTCCACGGTAAGTTCCCTGAGAACAGTGTGATGCCTCTAGCTACCTGACCCTCCAGTGCAGGGTAGTGAGTGTTTCCTTAGGATGTGCTCCTTTTAGCACGCGGAGAGATCACGTCAAACACGTAAACAAACCCCCAAAAGAAATGTTGGGAAGAATGTGCCAAGCCGTCGTCCGTGGTGGTGTTTTCTTCTGTTCGAAGGTAAAAGCTAACTTTGGGCGTCGCGGAGGAAGGGGGCCCATCTGGTCCTGTGACATTTTTTTTTTTTCTTCTTCTTTTCTGGAAATATCATCAAAATGGAGTGAGAAATTGTGCTACAAACTGAACAATCATGATCCCCTCTCACATCTGAAAGGAAGATTGCAAGAGAGTAATGAACATGAATCAAGTCTGGGCTTGTCCTGCCCAGATTGAGGCAAAACAGGTTTTGCTTTAAAAAAAAAAAAAAAAAAAAAAAGCACCAAAAAACATCTGCCATAAGGGGATTTAAATTGAGTACTCCTGTTTTTAGGAAAAAAAAAAAAAAAAATCTCTATTTCCTTACAGGATGTCGGCTTTGATCACTAATCCCTGGAAAATGTTTTAGGAGCTCCTCCAATTGGCAGCTACACTAGGGAGTGGGCGTGGGCAGGTGTGGGGAATGAGGTGGGAGGGGGCAATTCTTTCATAAATGGATGCGTTCTTTTAAAATAGACATCTCCCAGAGGCTCTGGGCTCCATGAGACTCTCTGGATGTTTCCAGCAGTGTGGCCCCGGGGGACACCTTTAGAAAATGTTTCTTCTGCAGGTCAGCACTTTCCTGCCCGTCCCTCTCCCTGGCCAATGGCATTAATGTGCGTTTGTCAATACCGAATTGCATTTGCCGCAGAGCCGCTTAAGGAGAGGGAGGCACATCGTGTTGCATTTTCCTTGCCTCTCAAACGGGAGTCCTGCTTCCCCCCCAGCTCTGTGCTGTCAGCAAAACCTAACGCGTTTACAATCGGTCTCTTGATCTAAGGTAATTACCTCCCGGAGAAATAGCGCAGGTGAGAACCTAACAAGAGAAGCCGCTGAGGTCCGCGCGGTGGGCTGCTGTCCCCAAAGTGTATCAGACTTGTCAAATTGGTTCAAATTAAATTGACACGGTGCTCTTCCGGGCATCACCGCGTTATTATACATCTCGGAGCCCTTTTGGGCAGTAAAGCCTGCAGAGTTAAGAAGAAACGTGCAGAGGAAACCGGCTCCTCCAAGGAGCCAGCAACCAGGACAGCGAGGGTCTCCAGGAGGACACGTTAGAGCTGGCTAGGAGAACGTGGAAGGTTATGTTACTACCAGAGCTCCCTTTTGGTCTTCTCTCAGCACTTTCTAGTTCCTGCCACTGTGACAGAGGTGTCCCCAGGCCTTAGCAATGAGGCCTATGAACCATTTTTTTTTTTTTCTGCCTCTGGCTTCATTTATTTATTTATTGTAACATTTTTTTATGTGCACTGTCCAGGGAAGCTGCTGCTTCCAGCAACATGGGCCTTCGCCTGAAGGGCAGCAGGGGAATTCTAATCCTAGCCTTTCCCCCCTAATGGCCTGGTGACCTTGGCCAAGTCACTTAACCTCAACACACTGGGGCTGTCGTTTATAACCAAGCAGGGGGAGTGAATGAGGCCTGGATCACCTCGCTGGAGTGTCAGGAGGAATAACTAATTAATGATTGTAAAGCACTTTGCAAACAGAAAGTGCTGTACAAAATGCTTAATATTAATAATAAAATGCATTCACTGCAAGCCTCTAGGCGTATGTACAGAAATAACGATAGCAATTAAAGTAACACGCTAACAAAACTCATTAACCCCCAAACCTCCTTCTGACTGTACGTGGCTGTTGTAGCTTCATTGCTTTCTTAAAGCTGCCAGGTGGCCCAAGGAGGAGGCTGCCTGGAGGGCACTGCAGCCAGACTCTACCTCACTTTCTAGACAGATGAGCAAGTCACCTGTACTGAGAACCAGTGTCCCTAAAGCCCCCATCTCCACCCAGGCTTTCCTGCCATTTCCTTATGCAGACCAGCTGCTTCTCTCCATTTTAAACATCCATTCCTTATATGATGATGGACCTTCAAGGACTTAGTTTTGTTTTGTGTTGCTATAACCAACATCCTTAGGCTTGTTGCTTTATAAAGAATTGAGGTTTATTTAGCTTATAGTTCTGCTGGATCAGAAGTCCCAATGGCACTGTCCTGGTGTCTGGTGAGGCCCTCTGGCTACATGACAGCATGGCAGATAAGCAGCTGTGTGTATAAGGATAGCATGTCCCTGGGAGTGCAAGCAAACGAGGGAGCAGAGAAAGCTGAGCTCACTTTATCAGAACATGTTTTGTGGTTACTCAATATGAGGAGGTCTGGCTCACTCCCCTGAGAAGGGATGAACTCTTTCCGGGGGTGGTCCTTCTATGACCTACTTACCTTCCCCTGGACCCCACCTCTTAAAGATCCACCATCTCTCCCTACTGTTTGAGACCACACTTCTATCACATGAACCACTGGGCGGGGGGGAATCATTTCCAAACCACAGAAGTGATTCTTCTCCTTCATAGTCTCTATTTCCTTCCACGTGTATGTGGCCTTTCTCTACCTGGGTGGTAAGCCCTTCATGGGCAGTTTCCCCGTGTCACAGCCCACTCACTCCTACAGGGGAGCAGTACAATGGGGAGCACTTCATGGTCCAAGGACCAAGAAGCAGCCACAGATGCTTCGCCCTTCCCAGCTGATTGACTGGACCGAGGGGCAGGGGGCTATTCAAAATGGGTTGCACATACTGGGAATTTCTTGTTCCCAGCAAGCTGAAATACTGGCAAGAAGCCCTGGCACCCAAGAGAAAGTTAGGATATTGGGGGGAAGGTGTAAGAGGAATAAAGGGCTTTTGACTCAGTTGTTTTGAAAATCCATAGCCGTTGACCTTACAATAAGGTCTTCCCCATCTCACCCAGGAGCAGCTTGACTAAGTCCTCCAAGAATCAAGGTCCTGCTTTTGTGCCAAGTAGCTACTTAGAAAGGTCCTGCTTTTCTGCCAAGAAGCTGCTTAGAAAATCCACTTCCAAACCAGAAAGTGGGGGGTGGGAAGAGAGATGAAAAGATAAATTGAGGAAGTAATATGAAGGGAAAAGGAAAAGGAATAATATGATATTTTTAGAGTAATAAGAACCAGGAGCAAGGCTGGATGTGTACTGTGTGGTTGTGTGGGGGGTCACAGCTCAAGGGGATAGAGGCTGGAATGAAGGGCATAACTGGGGGTTCTCCATTATTGAGGGAAACACCAGGGGACTTTGTGAAGACAGACTAGGCCCCTTGTCAAAGTTTAATCTGTCATTTTACTCTGTCACCACGAATGGTTAATTTGAAACAAACAACTCTCTCCTTCCTTCCTTCCTTCCTCTTCTTAATAGAATGCCATTCTACTTTTTGTTTCTGGTTAAATTTTAAATTTCATATCTCACCCTGCCCAGAGTGCTGGCTCATGTCATGATTTTTTTTTGTGCTGCAACAGCATATGTTACAGAAAATAAAAGTTGTATGCAAACCACATTCCCGAGGCATTGTGAGTCAAAGTTTAATCTGATTTCACCCTGAGTATGATATTGTAAGACAGGGTTTGATAGGAAACTCTAGATTGATAATCCAAGTTGTTTTTATAAAATCGTGACCCCCATATACCACGAGGAACCTGCTACAAATAATACATCAGGAGGGTTTCCATTAAATGTCATATAAAGTGTCTAAGCAAATAAGAAAAAGTCAGACATTCGATTTCACTTATTTATAAAGATGCTCTGGAAAGAAGCTTCTTGGCAGAAAAGCAGGACCTTGAGTCTTGGAGGACTTAGTGAAGCTGCTCCTGGGTGAGATGGGGAAGGTCTTATTGTAAGGTCAATTGTTGGAGAGGAGGACTTTGCTTGAAAAGATTGGATCCAAGTAGGGTCTGGTGCATCTCAGCACCAAAGACTGCGTAGAGGAGAGCGAGAGGAAACAAAGAGGAAAGAAGAAGTTGGGGGCAGAGACTAACTGCTCACAGATCCATTGCTGAGCAATGCCAAGTGTCCATAGAAAGATGCAGCAGAACTTGAACAGGAGTAAAGTAAGAATTATGGGACAGGGGTCCAGAGGTCCAGCCTGGCAGAGATGTATTGTGAAGAATGCTCTTGATTTTTGGAAGTTGATCTATAGATGATTCCCTCCTGTGGAGAGCAGAGAGTGATTGTAGACAAGCAGTTTGGGAGATTACCTGTCTGGAGATGACTTCAAGGAAAAAAAAATTCTAAAATTATAAGAAAAAAAAGTCAAGAAATGATATTGAGTGAGCACAGTTCTCTATTTCACAGCCAAATCAAAAACTCTTTGGCTAGGAAATTGATATTCTGTCTCAGAAACTCTTTCTTGAAGGCTGGGTGTGGCTTGCAGAGAAGAAGACAGGAGGGGACCTTTGTGCACATTCTAGGATCCAACCCTTCCCCCCAATTCATGGTGTAACAACCTTAAGCAAGTCAATTCATGTCAGTCAGCCTGTTTATCCAAGAAGCAGAGCTTCGAGTTAGGTTGTCAGTAGAGTTCTTTCTACCTCTGATATCCAATGAACTCAATAATGATGAGTTTCTAAAAGAGAAACTCATATTCCATGACAAATATTCTATGGCTAAAATGAATACTTAGGCAATATTGCCATTTTATTGGAACTGTTCAGAGTTTTTTTTTTATATTTATTTTTTAGTTTTCAGCGGACACAACATTCTTATTTGTATGTGGTGTTGAGGATCGAACCCAGGCCGCACGCATGCCAGGCGAGCGCGCTACCGCTTGAGCCACATCCCCAGCCCCGCAGAGTTATCTTGATGTGTGCAATTTTAAGGTTTCTTCCCAATGTTTGGGAATGGTCATCCATCAGAAGCCATTCATCAATTTCTGCATTTCTAGATCTTTGGTAAGTGGTGAAAATGTGATGGCGCCCCTGCTCTTGATGAGCTTAGAGTCTAGCTGGAGAGACACATTAACACATGAAAAATGACAAAGATAAGAGATGTCACTAGATCCTGTGCTCATTGTCAAATGAGAGCTACAGACCAAAAGTACTTTGAGCTTAATGAACTATGAGCTTCCAGCAGGCTGAATGGCCAGAGGCAAAAGAGTTGTGTGAGCTGGTCCTTGGAGAGTAAAAATTCTGTTCTTCCATTATGCATCCTGCTGGGTGAAAGCTTAACAAACCACACCCACAAACACATACCCAGCTGCACACACATACACTCTCTATCCCAAGGTCCAAAGGTCTTACACAATAGACTCTTACTGAACTTGTGTTACTTATCAGAAGAGACGACGAAGAAGTACCAGAGTGGTCAAATCCAGAAGGTACCATCTTATGGGTTATAACCTAGGAGAACTCACTTAAGATTAAGTACTCATAAGATGCAAGAACAACCACTAAGCCTGGGGTTTGGAGTCTTAGATCTTAATCTTTAGTCTCTCATTTACTGGCACTCTGAATTTGGAAAAGTCTCCTATACTAGTTGAGCATAGGATATTAGATCCAAGAATCTTTCACTACGTTGTTCTAGTAGACTATAGTTGGAGACTGAGTAGAAAAGTCAGGCAACAACACGAAGACTGTGTTGTGCTTCCACAAGGATAGATGTTGGGTGTTCCAGACAGGGATTTCTGTCTTACTCCACAATTAGGACCAGAGTTGGCCTTTCTGAAATGTCCCTTCTACTCTTAACAGAAATCTAGAGGATCTTCATCTTTGTGCATTCTACTTTTTCAGTAAACACATTTCATCAGCAACTATAATTACACTGTGCATAAGTGCTGGGCATAATGATGACCATATAATTCATGGCCCAAGCCAGAAAACAATTGAGAGTACAAAGGATAATACTACAATAACAATAATGGACAACAGTTGCCAAGGCCTGTCCCGGGGAACTGGACGTATAATTTCCCTATACATAAAATATTACCCATTCTCCTCAACACATCATCAACTCTTCCTCTTTCAAATTAGGAAGCTGTATGCATGTACCCTCAGCAGACACTGCAGATTTTATTTAAAGGAATATATAAAGCAATCCATATAAAATGCTACCTTTTACGAAATAAAGAGTTCCTAGGAAACAAAGACTGCTAAATATCAAAAATTGAAAGTTTAAATTACTTGCAAAAAGGTAGATATAGGACAAAACATGTTCGCAGATGGAAAGAGGATGTGTGTATGCACACAGGTTACCTTCTTGCAAGAATGTGAAATTAGGTGATTCTACAGCATGGTCTTTGTGCAGGTGTGTACAGGTGTGTATATGCAGGTGAATCTATTGATGCCTAAGGGAATGTGATTCTTGGATTACAAAATGAAAGAGAGAGAGGAGGGGTGAAGAGGAGAGTTGGGAATGCATACGTAATTTAAACTTGTATCCTAACAAATGCAAAACAGGAAGGAAACAGCATTTTAAAGAGGCCAGTAGATAGCATCAGCTCATTAGTGGTTCCATTACAGTGTACATTGGTTTGCTTTCTCTCCTAGTACAAAAAAAAAAAAAAAGTGATATATGTGCATGTGGGTATGGAGGAAGTAAATTAAACACAGCTCAAGTTATTTTAGGGCATTCTGAAGATTAACTCTCATCCTTGAAGGTAGTGGCAAGAATTATGAAATGTTTCAGTGTTTTGAAGTAAGCTGTTGGGCCAGGCATGGTGCACATGCCTGTAATCCCAGCAGCTCAGGAATCTGAGGCAGGAAGATCACAAATTCAAAGCCAGCCTCAGCAACTTAGCAAGACCCTGTCTCAAAATAAAGAATTAAAAAAAGGATTTGGAATGTCACTCAGTGGTTGAGTGGCTCTAGGTTCCATCCCTGATGCCAACACACACACACACACACATTTATATATATATAGTGTGCATGTACAAATATGTAACAACAAATCCCATCCATATATGCAACAATAATACACCAATAAAATAATGTAGAGGATAAAAAAAGAATTAGCTATTGTACTGTAAATATAATTGGATTCCTAAGTACCCCTTCAGTAGGTGAGGAGTTAGAGAGGGTCACCAAAAAAGAAATGGAGGGCTTTCTACCAGTTGGATGGAATAATGGGAGAATCTATCCTGCTGACACAGCAGGGCTGTCAATGATCAGAGAACTATGTTTCCATTTGGAAATGATTAAGGTCTTATTGCTCCTGTCTTAGATATGAACAACTTGAAATGCATCTGTTTGATGTAACTAAGGTTGAATGACAACTCTATGCATGTGGTTAGCAAAGTTCATTGAGAAGGAGAGAAGAGCACCAAATTTCAGGAAAGTTGAACCATGAGAATTGAGTACTTTGATTGAATTTGATAGCTCTTAATGGGAAATGTGCTGAACTGGCAAGAAAAAAAAAAGAGAAGAGAGAGAATGAGATTTGGTAGAAAGAATCAAAATCAAATTTAGTTTAAAAAAATCTCAGAATTAATCTTGCCCATTTTATGCAGTTAATACTAGAAATTATTTTACGTGAAGAAAGACAATGCTAGAAATAGCAGGATGAAATTTTAGAGGTGGAATTAGAAGAGGGTAATGGAGGAAGCTAATTTTCTTTTCTGCTCCAAAATATCCCCAGAAATCATTCTTGGAGTCTATTTGATTCTTTTTTTATGAATGATGAGGCAGGGTTTCCTAGGGAGAATTTCTGAGTAGAGTAAATGAGCCTTGCTGTCTGCGAGTCAGTGTGGATGGACTAGAGGAAGAGAAAGGCCCCAGGCCCTGCCCAGATAGGAGGGATAGGATAGCTGGAGTTATAGGTCCTGAAAAGACCTTGGGTCAGCCAAGGAAAAGAAAAACATAGAATGGGGAGGTTAGGACTACAGATAGATACTGCAAATCTCCTAGGAGTGCCAGGGTTTATCCTTGGCAAGGGCAACTGGAGCACTGTCGAATAGGTAGCTCCTAGTGATAATGGCCTGAGTGCTCCATCTTGACTGTGGTGCATGTGGCACATGGGGCTGGCACCAGGCAGCTCTTAGGCTTTGGGGCCTAGTTTGGTCCCCATTTCCCAGCAGGTTTAATTTTCTTTTTAAACTTATTTCTTTAACTAAGACATTCTTTCCCCAGTTCACAGCAGCTACCATGAACCAGATAGTCACCAATGGTAGCTGTGTATGATAAGAGCCATGATTTCCTCTACGTAGAGTAACTGTCCGATTCTGAACTGTCAGGCTATTGTGCAGTAAGGGCTCACAGCTTGGCTGCTTGGAATGCCCGGCAGAACTCTTCTCCCATTTCTTCCATGATAATTTTCTGAGAAGTGGGAAGGGCAAAGGCCCAGAGTGATTCACCGAAGGTGCATATGGTATTCATTCTGCAGAGAACAAATATGGAACAGGAGAAAAAGCGACAGTCGCACCATTTGCATTTGGTATGTAAATTCAAGATACATATTGATTTACATGTATAATTTAGTAACCAAAAGAAAAAAAAAAAGAAAAAAGAAACCCAGATAGCTAAGTAAACATGAATACCCACCCCAAGCTAAAGGCTGGGCTCGCGGTGGTGTTTGTAAATGGCACTGTGTGGCAGCACATCTCGGCATGCAAATGTGTACAAACTTAAAACTGTTGCTAGGTTAAACAACACCTTTCCCAGGAAGCACAACCGGCTTAGCAGCTTGTGCCATATGCAGTGGTCTCCAGGGCAGAAGGCCCTTTTCTTCCCTTCTAGAGAGGGCAGGATGCAGGATCCCTCCCTGGGCTTTCCTGGATGAAATCCACCTTCATGCTGATGCAGCCCAGATGTATTAACATCTTTTCCTTTCGTTGTCTCCATGCATGAAGCCCTTGAGCATACATTTCTCACAACCTTCAGGAAGAGACTTAAGTGCCTTCCCGGGCGCCATCCTTATCCAAATTTGTTTCCTATTCTCACCAATCTTCCCCACACTCAGCCTCAGAACTACTTCCCCCTCCCCCTGGGGGAGTATTTTCCTCATTGTTCTCTGGATAAATATTCTCACCCCTGTGGTTTGGTTAGTCTGTTATCATCCAGGAGAATGCCTATTCCTCATCCAGCAAAGTCCAATTCATGTCTCAAGTTCAACTTGGACTTGATGCCTCTATGAAGGCTTTATAGAAGCTGCAGCTTTGCTCAGCTCATTTCTCCTTTCTAATATAGGCCTGGACACTTGGGTCTGGAGTCTTTAGCATATACAGTTGCATAAGACTTCATAATGATTTCCCAAGTATGGCTCTTGGTTCCTCAACCAAGGAGAATGTTCCCTGAGGGAAGGGATTCCATCCCCTCGACCACATGCTCTTTTTGGCTACAGAATGGACACAGTGATGATGCTAGCACAGAGTGCTATACTTTAGTGAAAAAAAAAAAAATCCCTGATTTTCCTTCCTAATGTACTGTCATGATTTGAAGTTTGCAATAGGACACCTTAATCATGACTGCATTTAAAAATGGGTTAACAGAGGAATGCAGAGTACAAAAAGTACAGTAAGGGATGGATTCAGGACATTCCTTTCATTCTTACTTTGCTGCTTTTGAAGAAGAACAATAATATATACATGTTATAATCCAAGGGTTCTGAGCAGTAACACTGTTAATGCTTCGGGCAGGATAATTCACTATTATGTGGGAGCTGCTCTACATAATAGAGGATGCTTAGAAGTATCCCTAGTCTCTTTACTAGATGACAATAGCTCCCCCTGTCCCCATGCCTTTACTTTGCAGTTGTGACAGCCAAAAATATCTCCAGTCATTGCCAAATTCCCCGGGGGAGGGGAGGCAAAATCTGTATTAACTCCCCCATCCACACATACTAAGATAGATTGCTTAGACCAGACTCCAAAATTCTTAAAATATTTGCATTGCTTAGACCAGGCTCCAAAATTCTTAAAATATTTGCATCCTTTCAATAGGTTGAACAAACCCTTATGATAATTTAATATGATTAGGAAAATTCTGCTTTCTCCATATTAATTTCTTCTTATTTATTTTAACAGTATTTATGTAGCACATATTATGTCCTTAATTTTTACTGTTTTAAGTGTTTTACAAACTTTAATTATTATGCCCATAAAGTAGGTATTATAACTGGGGAACTGAGGTCCAGAGAGATTAAGAAATTTATCTGAGTCATAGAACTAATAAGTGGCAGAACTGGGATCCAAACCTGGCTGCTCTAATTCTCAAGTCTGTGTTTTTAACTAATGTGCTTTTCACAAAGGCAAAAGTTGGTCTTCTCAGGATTAATTATCTCAAATTAAACAAATTCTGTTTTTGCATAATTTCACCAATTCAAGTGTGTCTAATTTGGGTATTATTATAACCCCTATTATTTGTTTTAGATATCCACAACTTTCTCTTTGATTAATGACTTGTTTCTCATTGAGTCCTTTCTCTTGACTGGGACTGGCACATATGGTTTCACTAGATGCCGGGATATAGAGGGCTGTGAATCAGAGATCTTTGGTATACTTCAGAGTCTGAGGAAAATATTTGATCTGTCATAGCTGAATTAATCCCCAGTTCTCTGTGCCCATGGGAAAAGCTCTAAACTGATTGCTGTTTTGTGTTTTCAGCTATTTTAAATTGTCAGGCTATTCTCCAGCTCAGAATCTCTAGTGAGTCTTTACTTCCAGCTGCACTGAGTCTGAGCTCCTTTGACAAGATGTCAAGACCTTCCGTTATCCCACTATTTTCCACATGGTCCAACTGCTCCATATGGGCCAGCATCCTCACTTCTCACTCCAACCTTCACATGTCCAAGTATCCCTGCTGTTCGTTTCCAGCTTGAAACAAGTTCAACAACTTGCATGAATTTCCCCTATTACTGAAACCTCCGTTTAAACTTTCTGTTCTCCTTTCGCCTGCTTTTTGTGTCATCCAGATTCACTCATAAGGATAAAAATCTTATATCCTGCATTAGTTTACAAGGTTTATACTCATATTCTCAACTAAATTGTACAGACCTTGAAGGAAAGAGCTGTTTTTCTTGTACCTCTACTAAGCACAGGGCAGGAACTCAGTGAGCATGTGGATGCCTTGCTAATTCTTCATCAGTCCTCACCCTCTGTGTTGGTCAGCTTTGCATCACTATCATCAAAATACCCAGCAAGGTCAACTTAGACTAGGAAAGTTTATTTTGGGCTCATGGTTTCAGAGATTCAGTGTATAGATGGCTGATTTCATTGCTCTGGGCCTGGGGTGAGGTGGTACATCATGGCCAAAGGGAAGTAGAGAAAAGCTTCATGGCTGAAGGCCTAGTAGAGAAAATCTGCTCATTTAATTTCATGGTAGGCAGGAAGGGGAGAGGGAGGGAGACAGAGAGAGAGAGAGAGAGAGAGAGAGAGAGAGAGAGAGAGAGAGAAAGAGAAAGGGCAGCAAAGTAGATAAGTAGATGCACTCTTCCAGGGCTTGCTCCCAGTGACCCACCTCATCCAACCAGGCCCACTGGCCTACAGCTACAATCCAGTCTGTCCATTCAAACTAGGATAGATTGATTAGCTAGCTCTCATACCATTTTATCTCAGAACATTCCTGTATCAGCACAGGAGCTGTGCAGGGGACACCTTATACTGAAACCATAACACCTCCCTTTCATCAAGAAGGAGGGCATGCCATTCTGCCTAACTCTAGTGGAAGTTAAGTTGCAACACAAAGTCATCCAGTAGTTGAATTACAACTATCAGTGATTAGCTCTAAGACACCAATTCATATACGACCAAAGCAGTTTCTAAGAGAAGCTTGAAGCAGGGAGCCATATGTAGTTAGCATGATGCCAATGCTTACCTGGACGGAGTAAAATCTACACATATTCATGCTTGTCTTGTGAAAAAGACCAACAATGGGCACCAGTAGATTGACTTTGGTATGGGTCATGTTGAGTGACCATTAGAAACAACTGAGCATGTATCAGAGTGAGGGAGATTTTGTTATCTGCTAGGCTTCTAACACCAGAAGCTACAAGTGAGAGAAATGATAGATTGAATGAACAGTTTTGCACTGGAGTGTTTACTTTCTTTGATGATGACTATGGTAATTGACAATAGTCTGTGCTTTTGGTCATAGCACACATTAACATCTATAGAACTAGAAGTATCACCCCAGGTCAATAAAATTGTTGGAGACTAAAACAGCTGAAGAGAGTTACTTAAATAAATGCCAAGCTTTCTTAAAATATTTTAAGACTTCCTGCTTGCTCTTTAAGAATTTAGTTTTAGAAGTTACTTGATGCAGGTGAGAGAAACCCTAAATGCTATAATACACTGAATTCTGTAACCTAGAAATTAATTATTCATGGAAATTTTTAATATGACATTGATTTTCCTTTTACTATAACAGCAATTGGTTAACCAAAAAAACAAAACAAAACAAATTTATTGACTGTTTATTGTGCCAGGCCAGGCATGATGAGAGATGACTTCTTTTTTTTTTTTTTAATATTTATTTTTCAGTTCTCGGCGGACACAACATCTTTGTTTGTATGTGGTACTGAGGATTGAACCCGGGCCGCACGCATGCCAGGCGAGTGCGCTACCGCTTGAGCCACATCCCCAGCCCAAGGGAGATGACTTCTTATAAAGGTCTTAGTAATTGCAAATTTCATTTTAAAAATTGACAATTGGAAATTTTTTGTTAAGGGAAAATTGAAAAGGCAAAGCCAAATGAGTGTTATTTTTGCACTATTGTTTTAAACACCTTCTTGTATATTAGAATTCACATAGAATGGGGAGTTTAGGACTACAGATAGATATTGCCTATCTCCTAGGATATTGACAATTTTTATTTTGTATTTCTCTCCTGGGTGGTGGAGATCATGTATCTTCTGGATAGCCTGGTCATTTAGCTATTCTATTTGGATCTTTCTGAAATATTTCAATTTTTTATGCCTAGAAGAAATCAGTGACCCTGTTTAGTTACAGCTTGCCTATTATTCTCCACAACTCACATCAACATTTTTGTTAATAAGCAGTCCTCGTTAATGAATTATGACCCATCGTTAGCATCAATGGAAACGCCACACATTTCATTAGTTATTCTCTTATTTGGTATTAATCCCAATGTCCTAGGATTATCTGAATTTCCAAATACTTTGCCATGTTAGGCAGCTTTTTGTTGCTATGACACAAATACCTAATAAGAACAGCTTAGAGGAGGAAAGTTTTGTTTTGGTTCATGGTTTTAGTTCATGTTTGCCTGTCACTATTACTTGGGGTCTGAGATAAAGCAGAAGGGATCAAAGAGGGAAGGTGCTTAGCTCATGACATCTGGGAAGGGGGGGGGAGAGAGAGAGAGAGAGAGAGAGAGAGAGAGAGAGAGAGAGAGATGAATTAATCTGGAAGAAAATAAATCCTTCCAGGGCATGCCCCCAGTGATCTACTTACTCCAACTGGATTCTACCTCCCAGTAGAACATACAGCTATTATGATTAATGATGAGGTCAGATATGTTGTGATTCGGTCATTGCCTATGTACACATGAGGCATTGAGGGACATTCCAGATCAAAACCATAGCATTTGCCTTTGAAGAAATCCAGTGAGTTAGATCTGTTCTCTTTCTCTAAGAGATGATCATGCAACTCTCAGCAATCCTTCTAGGCAATAGATTTTCCTTTAAATCTGTGGGGAATATTTTCTAATAGATTAGAAGACATCACTTACTTTACGTTCAGAAAGCTGTTCATGTTACTATTGTAGATACGCCTACAGTAGCCAAGATAGTCTGTCATACTTTGGCTAGATGAACTTGGAAAATTTTCTCTAAGAAAAAATTATATGCAAGAAACAATAATTTAAAAAATAAAGTAAAGGAAGCATGTGTTTTATTCCTGCTGGAATGACATTCTCTCACAAAGGGCAGAACATGCATGTGACCATCAACATGAATTTGGTATCATGGCTTTGGAGCAGTGAGATTATATCTCACCCAGCGAGATACACCTACTTGATTCTCTGGTGCCATTCAGGTTCATACCCCATTATCAAAAGTTGGTTTCTTAAATTGAAGGAAATAAGATTATCAAAATATTCACTCATTGGTCTGGAAACGTATAAAAACTTTTGTGAGAAAGGCGTCTGTGGGAAATAGAGATTCTTAATGTCAAACCCAATTTCCCCAGTATTTTCCTCACTAACAGGCTAAAATCAAATGGCTAGAAATCATGAGTTTATATATTATAAATTTTAGAAGTTTAGATTAAGGATTTGAGGGCAATCTCAGAATCAGGGTTGTATTGTTAGGTGAATGTTCATAAGAAAAGAGAAAGAGGCCAACCTTGGTTACTTTCATTACATGCACTCTGGCATATAATGGTTATTTTAATTTTATTATTTAATTTTGTTTTTTGGTACCCTCTGTCTTTTCTCAATTCTTTTTGTGTTTTTGTGAATAGGCATTGTTTTTAGAGACAGGGGGAAATATAATTAAAAAAAAAATCTTCCTTGAAGAAGATTTACACTATGAGAAAGACACAGCTGATGTGATTCAGGATGTTAAGGGGCTGAGAGATGGTGGAACAGCAGGGCCACACATACCCTTGAAAGATCAATTTTCCTCTGCTCCTTTTAGCCCATCTCTGTGTGCCCTGCTCTGCACAGGGAACAATGTGACTGATTGAAAAGAGTGAAGTTTGTTCATTTACGGCAACCTTCTAGACAGGAGACAGACACATGGTGAAGAGGTGCTGCATGGAGCACTATCAGCACATATCATCATTGTGGAGAAATTGGAATTAGGCCAAGGGTGCTGTGTGCTGGTTGATAATCTCATTCCAGGATAATCTCACCACTATTTGCTGAACTTGGACTTTGTTATCCTTTCATTCATTCATATATTAAATGCCTACTTATTGAGAGTCTAACAGGCACACTGTCTAAAACCAAGGCCGTTAGATGAACTTTATGGAAATGGTATCTATAATTCCAGGGATATAATCTATAATCTATAAATGGTATCTATAATTCCAGGGATCACAGTCAACTAATACCTTTTTCACTGTATTTTCCTAATACCTATTTCACTGTATTTTCACCGGTCAGGGGTAGATTAGAATCTCTGTCTGGAAGATAATGTTCCAGAGAAACTCCTAAATGTGGTCAAATGATAATGCACTAATCCAGTACTTTTTTCCCTTCAGGACTAAGAACAACTTTCCTTTGTTACATTATTTAATGTTAGGGAATTATAGAGACCTTAGAGAATCTATGGAAAATAAGACAAATGAATACATTATTTTAATAGTTTCACAAAATCCCAGAAACCAATCTGTAGACCTTTATAACAATGCTGTAGCCAGAAAGGTCTCAATATCCCCAGTACATTTGGACCCACCAGCTCACCTAGCAAAGAAAAAACTCCCTCTAGAGGTGGAGAATGACTCATACTAAGAGAACCAAGGATTAATAAACAGAGTACTTGAAGAAAGTAGAAATATTTACTCTTAGAATTACATTCCAGTTGATCTAAGGTTGACTTAACTAAGCCTCTTCTATGTAGAGTGGGCATGTAGAAGATCTAAACATGTCTGAAGCTATACCTGCTTTGGGCAATTTTCAGGGACACAAAATAAAAATAATGATACATTCCATGAAGTCGGAGTATAATAGTACCTAAAACATTGTGCAACACATAGTCCGTGTTCAGTAAACATTTTTTTGGAAAAAATAAGACAATATATCAAGTGTTAAAAGCATGGTGTGAATAAACATCTCTGGTTACTTGGAGAACAGAGATATGACACTTGATTGGAGGGGGCAGTGAGGATTTCTTTAAGGGTGAGCCTTGTGGAGTACATAAAGAAAGAGAGATGGAGTGGAATAAAGTGAACATGAAAGGGAAGAGGATTTCAGAAGGAATGGTAGTAATCCAGAGAAGCCTAGGACAGGTGTCAGAAACAAGAAGAGTGGGGAAGCTAGAGAGACAGGCTGAGACAGGCTTAGTCATGCTGCAGGGTTAGAGTTAGGATTAGGGATAGGAGATCATAAAGGCAGTTTTAATTGATCTCTTGGTATTAGCACTAGGATTCTCCTTCTCAGCTTCTAGACCACACTCAATATTTTTCCAACATCTCTCACATCTTGATTTTTATATTTTTTCTCAATTGACTTTATTAGCCCGTCTGTGTTTCTCTCTCCTGTGTTCTGTCTGTCCTTAAATTATAGGTTAGGACATAAAGCAGCCAGGTGGCATGGTCTATGGAAAAGAGGACTTATATCTCTGCTGCATAATACTTGGATGGAAAAATAATATTAAGAAAATTTGACCCATTTATGGTCAGAATCTCTTCATATGCTTTTGAGAAAGAATACAGAACATCATGTGAATGCTGACATGGTGAAAAAGTACATCTAATCCTCATTCTATAATTTCTGGGAAGAAAACTATCATTTTAATGCCCTGGAATAAATCCCAGTGTCTTGAACCTTTAGAACAAAACTTATTTTCACCAGCTTTTCAGTGGTGGAAGAAGACAAGAAGAGTTTGTTAGCTGTGATGGCCACATTGGGACCATGGTAGCCCAACTACATGTAAAATCCCTAAAAATTCTCTTAATCTTTCAGGAATTCCATGGCCGCTGTGTTCATTTCACATTAGATGTTGGGATTCAGGAAAATGCAAGCCACTCTTTGGCTGTTTTTTGTTTTTTATTACTTTTATATTTGAATAATAAATGGTACATATTTATGGAGTTCCATGGGATGCTATGCTAACTCTATATTTTGGATAATGTGAAAATCAAGATAAGCATATATATCTTCTTAATCATGTATCATTTCTTTGTAGTGAAAACATTCAAATTTCTTTCTCCAAACTTTTAGAAATATGCATCACATTATTACTCTATCATATATAGTCTTTCCTTAATATGAACAGAACTCTATAACTTATTTTCTACCTAAATGTAAATGAATACCTGTTGACCAACCTTTCTCCATTACTTTCTCTCCAGGTACTGTCCCCATGCTCCCAGCTTCTATGAGATCAGTTGTTAGATTGAGATCATACTGTACTTGTCCTTCTGTGCTTGTATTATGTCACTTAATATAAAGACCTCTAGTTCTACCCATGTTTTTGCAAATAACAAGATTTTATCCTTCAGGAAAGAGATAATCTACAGAATGGAATGAAAATATTTCCAAAGTATGCATCTTCCAGGAGGTTAATATCAAGACTATGTAAGGAATGCAAATAACTCAAGAGGAAAAAAAAAAGAAAAAAAATACTACAATCCATTTAAAAATAAGCAATCAACATAAACAGACATTTATCAAAAGAAGCCATGCAAATGGCCAACTAGCATATGAAAAAAAATGTTTGATATTACTAATCATGAGAAAAATGTCACTCAGAATCACAATTAGATATTACCTCACTCCAGTTGAAATGGCTAATTTCAAGAATACAAAAGCTAAGTACTGGCAAGGATATGAAAAAAAAATGAGAACACCTATACACTATTGGTGGAATGTAGATTAGTTCAGCTATTACAGAAAACAACACAGAAATTCTTTAAAAAAATTGAAATTAGGATTATCAAGTGATCCAGCAAATCCTCTACTGGGTATATGAGAAAGGGAAATTAAATCAATATGTCAAAGAGACATTTGTATTCTCATGTTTATTACAGCACTATTCACAGTATACAAAAAATATAAACAACCAATGTGTCTATCAACTGATAAATTGATAAAGAAAATGTATAAATATGCAATGGGATACTATTTAATCATACAAAAAATAAAATCCTGTCATTTGTGATCATCAATTTTGTATTCCTGCTTTCCCACTCTATATTCCTTCCACCTTTATTCCTTCTTTATCTGTTTCACTTTTCCATGACCCTCACCCTCCTAGCTGTAGTTTTAAAATAAAGCCTGCTCTTATATTTTTTAGTCACTGTAAAGTGGACGTGACCAATGTCAGTTTAGAGTGATAACTCACAGGGAAACTTGGATTTTAACCCAAACCCAAGTCTTAAAGAAAAATCTTCCTGATTAATATGACTAAGCTTCCTAGGATAACTCCTAGTTCCCAGAAGATTAAAAAAAAATTATCTTTGAGTTGGATATAGGCAAAAAGCTCTCGAAAGTGTCATATTTTGAAAGACAGTTTTGTTATCAGATTTTAGAAACCCTATCAGCCAATCCGCATCAGTCAGGATTTTATGTTTTGGTCTAACTCAAGTCAGTTTAGATTATTTCCCCCTCCACATCTTGAATAACACTCACTGCCTATTCGTAACCACCACCAGTGATTACTCACCAAAGATCAGCTAATAAATAACCAAGTTCCTTTGCTTTTGATTAATCAAGATCTATTGTCTTTTTCTCTTTTATTGTTTTTAAATAGTGCTAGTAAATGTTTTAGAAGTTCTTAATCAAGATCTCTATTTTCATTTTTATGGAAATGTTTGACTAAAACAGAATTGAGTTTAATGAACAAAGCTGTTTGTATTTATTCTTAGCACTTTCTTTCAACTGTCTATAGTACATGAAGAAAGAACATGACTGTTAAAAGTTTAGCTTTTATATCTACAGCAAAACAGAGAAGACTGGTTGGTGGACACCTTAACAGACTATTCACTTGACCCAATACTTGGGTTTCTGCTCTTTTTTTTCCCTAAAATCTATTCTTGGATCTAAAGAAAGCGCAGCCGTGAATTGGCATCCAGATGGGCTCTAATTCAAGAGATAACCAGAGGGAGGCCCAAATACCCCAAAGCCATGGAATTACACCTTGTCTTGAACAGATGGCACAGCCAGAGACCTGGGATTTCCTGAAATGCAACCAAAAGGAACATTTTGTCTTAGTGCAAATGTGTTAAATATCAACATTATTGTAGAGAATACTCTTCAAAAGCTAACTTCAACATTGATACAATGTGGGAACAATTAGAAACCTTTGGAATGCTTCATGCCCAAGTGACGTGTGCGAAGTGGTCCTTTGAGGGGAAAGCAGGAGCCTAGGACAGGTACAAAGCACATGAACAAACCAACATAATTGCACAATCATATCCTTACCACTCCAGGGTCATTAGCTAAATGCAAGTGTATTTCTTTAACAAAAATATCGATTTGTGTAGCCCGTCATCCTGCATTTCCTTCTGATGTCCAAGTAAGTTGTAGCCATTCCTGAATGTAGTAGCAGTAGGAGATAAGGAAAGGTGAGGTCAGGTAGGGTTGGGCATCCTTTTTATCTTTTTGTGTGAAGTGTAACTTAGGTCTGCCTCAGAATTAAGCAACCACTGATATCACTAACTTGCAAAGAAGCAGTCCCACACCTTCCTTTGCATCTTTCTGAAAGCTGATTTGCTTTCCCGCCTTTTTTTCCATCTTATTCATTGAATCAGACCTTTGCCATCCTTTAGATCTCCTCCAAGAGAATGTTACAAAACATCTGAAATTAGCACACTCACTGTCAACTCTTGTTTTACTTACTATTCATCCTGCTGAAAATTTTTTCTTGGGTAGCATAATTAGATATACTTCACATGCCTCCTTATCTGCACAAATCGATTTCTGGTTTCAATAATCCAGATAAACTCACATATTTGTCTTTGATTCTTCCATTTATTACTTAGGAAATAGCTAAGCATATATATGTATGCATGCATATATAAATATAGAGTATATACAAGTGTTACTTATATCTGTTTCTACATAGATGTTGATTCAAAATATATACAAGTGTTACTTATATCTGTTTCTACATAGATGTTGATTCAAAATATATTTTCTTTTATAACCATACTGGAAAGTCGATTAGGACTCAGTATGAAACTTTAGCAATTACAATGGTTCAATAATGAAATATGGTTCTCCTTTCCAGGTTTTGGTGCACTCATTTTGTTTCTTCACTGCTAGGCTGTTTCCCAGGGAAGAGCATAACATGATGCCTTCATATCATGCAGTTTCTGCATGAGCGCCTGGTTAGAGCTTTCCCCTCTTATGGAGATGAGTGTGCTAGGTACCTAGAAAGAAACCTCATTTTCTCTTTACTATTCTGCGAAATACAAAGCCCAGAACAAGAGGTAAGTTGCTTATTCTTTGTTTCATTTTCTCTGATTTCTGCACTGTCCTTTGATTCCCCTTAATCCCAAAGGTCCCAAGCAAAAGGTTCAATTTTGAACCCTGAGTCTTACTAGATCTAGTGCCATTCCATATAGGAAGGGAAAGAGAAAATACTCTCCTAAGTACTGTTATCACTGACCATTTCCTAGGTTTGCCAGGGCCTCACTCAGGTGAACATTTTGGAAAGGAGTAAACATGGTTGAGATCTAAGGGAGAGAATACATTTATGGTATATAGTTGAGCATTTTACTAACGGGTGTTCTAGTACCCATTGATGGATTTTGTTTTGTTTTGTTTTGTTCTGGTTGCTGTTTGGGTTTTGGTGGTAGAAAGGGACTGATACAATGAGGGGACAATTTGAGAGAGTGCTTATATTCTGTCCCTGGAGAAATTGTATGTAGTCATTCTTCTCTTCGCTTCTGATTCCCATTTATTTGAAATTTCCTACCACTATTTCCTCTTGTATACACACATATGTATTGACAGTGAGTTTGACTTATGTTTATGCTTTCTGAGTTACCCATACTCAAAGATGATATCATAATCATAAAACAGCTTTTTAGTAGGCCTGATTCCACATACCTAGTTGGTCAGGTGGGTATTTTAATTGAGTTAGCCATTCAAGGGAAAGTTCCAGCAAATGACTCTAATTTGACATGTTAGTTGTGGGCTGCTTTTTTTTTTTCTCCCTCTTGTATCAACTATGGTGGCTAATTAGGCAGCAGATTCAAATCTTCATGAATTTTTCAGGTTGATACGTGTTCCTTCCCAGGGCTAAATTGCTGTTATCAGAAGAATGACTCTGGTGCGCCTTGTTGGTGGAATCTGACCTTATTTCTCTATTCAGATTAAAATTAGTTAGGGGACTGTGGCCAACAAGTTCCTCTAGTAAATCATGTCTCAGGAAACGGGTCTGCTTTAGCCTGTGTCCCCTCTTCCTGCCTCTGCTGCTGTAGGCTCCATCCGAAAGAAGAAATCCAAGGAAACTTTTACCCAGGGTATCAGAAACTTAAAAATTCAGTAGAGAACCTAATTATAAAACTCTTAAAGGGGACTGGAATAATTCCATTCCACGAGCTTTTTGTGCTAACAATGAGGAAGATTTAGTATGTATGAATAAGGGACGGAATTTTGTATTAACTGAATGAGAAATAAGGAAAACTGCTTTATTACATGATTTGCATAGCCATATTAGGGATGGCGGAAGAATCTAGTTTTCCTTGGGATGAGAAAATAAGGGCATTCCATTGAACTTTCTCCTCCTGACCTCTAAAAGGAAAGTTGGGGTGCTAACCTACCACCCCACCCCACAAGTTGTTGATTTCCAATGATAGCTGATTAGTTTTTGGTATAATTAATAAGACTTATATACTGTTGAAAAAAAATCATCAGTACTAATTTTCATAAATGGGTTGTTATTTCCAGTAAGAAAATACCAATTAATAGATTCACTAAGAATTGTAATGAGTGGGCCCATTGGAGAGTGGCATAATAATAAGAGCAGAAAAGTAGTTTCCAGGACATCGGGTTTCTGCATTACTCTTGGCAGCCCCAAGAATTTTCCTGGGGTCGGGGAAAGAGGGACAAAGCAAAACAAAACAAAAGAACAAAGGGAATGTGCCTTTCAAGGCAGGAAAGGAAATCTTGAAAAAAAAAAAAAAAGACCTATTTCAATCCCCTCCTCCCTTCTTTTCTTTTGACAATTGTATTTCCTAGTTTTCCATGGGGAACACACAATATGGTATTTAGTCTCTTTTCTCCCTCATGATTTGTATATAATTAGGGGCTCGGAAATATTATCCTGCAGCTCTAAAAAGAAGCTGCTATATTGGAATACAAAGGGTCATTTTACTTAGGGTTGTACATACTTTTTAATTAAAAATTATTTTATTACTTTTGTTAAGTAATTAAAATTTACAAGGTGATTTCTCACAAATATTTATTAATATTAAGTTGTTTTTGGCATACACCAGTAATAGCCAGCGATTGCTTTACTCTGCATGTGTAATTAGAGCAACTAAGAGCAACTAAGTAATTATATTTCTTCCTTGAGTACAGTTGACATTATCACATTTTTCTAACTTTCGGTTCACTTTTATTTCTATTAGTGAATGCTTCATAGAAGCCAAGATAAGCGGTGTCTGTTAGCAAGGAGGAAGCTGCTTCTCTTCCTGAGCTTTTGAGAAACAAATACTATGGGCTGTTTGCATTCTTATATGCTTTGTTTCCTTAGATATTTTATTCATCTATGGCCCTGTATCTTGTCATTAATATCTGGATGGTTATTAAACCATTTCTAGAGTGCACATCTTAACTGAAAAAGAAAAAAAAAAAGAAACACTCAATTTTATATATTTGGGTTCTATTCAAATTGGAACATAAGTGGCGTGCCTATTAATCACGACATTTGCTCTGCTGTGTCCTTATCATACCCTTCTCTCTTTTTCTTCCTCAGATATTATCAACTTTCATGAATTCCTCTTTATCATCTGTGAATGCCCTTTAAGAGTTCCCAGTGTGCGGGCTTCATGCCATGCGCAGGGACAACTATGCATTTTGACTTACAATCCTTACCTGCTGAGGGGCTCAGCATTCGATGGAGGGAAGGCTAAGTCAACATGATGATTTCTTCCCCAAATAAAGGGGAATGAAAAGGAAATGCGAAGCAACACACCCTGGAGACATCTGTTATTCTTAACCATGATACAAGATGAAGGGCCACCAATGCAGTGAAGGTTAAATAGCCGTGCGGGAGCATGCTGAGGCAGTGTCCCTGGTGGATATCTCAGACAATGAAGGCAGAACCCAGGTCTCCGGCCTGAGTGGCACATTCTGGGGAGCAGAACCTGCAATTTTTGTATGGAGAAACAGCAATGGAGCCAGCTTTTCTTGAATGCTATTTGAAACGAGTTTTTAGAAGACAGAAAATTCGGGCTGAACAAAGAAGTACACTGTAACCTACACCTTCTCTTTGTGGGCAAAATGCAGTACCAGGGATCAGACTTATCCTCCATCTGAAACAATCCCCTATAAATAAAGACATTTTTTTAAAATAGTAGTTTCCAGAATACTAGACATCAGATGCTGCTGCCTATATCATGAGAAACAAATGAAGTAGGCGCTGCAGAATCCTAAGCTGACTGCCTTGAGAGAGTTTCAGGTGGTGGATTAAAGAGGAGGGACCCAGACAGAGCCCAGTGGACCTTCTGCATTGAGGAGATGATATTGAGAATATGAGAATATAAGGATACTTATGTGGCCAGCATTTGCAGAGAAGATTAGTAGAAACGAAAGCAGACCAGAGAAAAATCTGAGATCTTCAGAGGTGACTCTTGACAAGTAAGTAGAGTAATCATCAGTATATCCATGGGAAGAAATCCTCCCAGGCCAAGGAAAGAACTGCCCAAAAAGGTTAGATGAGAGGACATTTGGGTCCAGTGGGACCAGAAGAGTGTGTCTTTCCACCTGCCAGACTGGAAATTCCAAAAGGTCTGGTGCTTTGGTACTGTACTCAGAGGAGTCTTGCTTTTGTTGAGAAGGATATCTAGTAAATGCTGCTGTGGTCTTTCCTAAAAACCTTAAAAGTAAGGCCCGGCGGAATCAGGGTGTTTCAGGTAACACTATGAACCAGATTTGTAGAAAGCAGGTGAAATGGGTGGAAAAGAAGACTGTATCGCAGAAAGATCTGCAGAGCTTAGTTTGATTTCTGGGAGAGGTAATGACCATGGATGGCTGTGAGATCTCACTGCCTCCACTATCAGCAGCTGAAATACAACTTCAGGCAACTTCCAGCCTGCCACCAACAACTAATCCTGGAAGAACTTCCTCACTCAAAGGTGAGGGATAAACAAAAAGACACAGAGAGTTGTCTTTAAAAATGATAAGTAAGGCTGGGAGTGGTGGCACATGCCTATAATCCCAGACGCTTGAGAGGCTGAGGCAGGAGGATCACCAGCTTTGAGTTCAAAGCAGCCTCAGCAAAAGTGAGGTACTAAGCAACTCAGCGAGACCCTGTCTCCAAATAAAATACAAAATAGGACTGGAGATGTGTCTCAGTGGTCAAGTGCCCCTGAGTTCAACCCCCAGTATGCCCCTGCTCACAAAAAAAAAAAAAAAAAAGATAAGTAACCAGGAAAACCAAAAATGAGACCTCTAAAGGATGATATCTTGTGAGAGAACATACCCTGAAATGTTAGCACACATCAGCTGGAGAATGTGATGGAGCACATCACCAAAAATATTTATTTTAGGTAGAAAACAAATGCCTCTATCAGATAACAAAGTAGAATAATGCAGACGTTTCAGAGATGAGAATCGAAGGAGATTAAACCAGGACTGGCATGGCACAGAAAATAAGAGAATGTGGGAAAAAATAAAACCGTTACTGAAATGAAGTCCCTATTCAGAGCACAGAGGAGAACAGACCCTGAAGAAAACAAACACCCAATAACAACAACAACAACAACAATGCTAAGAGGAATGAACATCAGGATTGAGGACAGTGAGTGAAATAAAATCGAATGAACAAATTTAAAAGGAATGGAAATTGAAGATATAGAAGATAAAAAAGGAGCTCTCAGCATACGCATGAATAGTACCTTAAAAGGGAAAAAAATCAAAATACTATTCTTAAATATTAGAAAAAAGACTTTCCAAAAACTAAAATAATGTCTGAATTTTATTAAGTAGTTTCTTTATGTCCTTTAAGATACAACTTTGCATTGGTCTTCACCAGAAAACCTTTTTGACGAACTCCACACTAAACTCACTCAATTCTTGCAGCACAAATTGGTATATGCTATCATGTGTCTTGTCTCCAATTATTACACTGTTGTTGTTTGTTGTTGTTTTTAGTTTGGATAATTAAGCCATTTTATGAGGACTGGGGCTGCATCTTTCTCCTTTTATGGCCCCTTTTGCATTTTGCTGTGGACTCTGTACAGAGTGCAGTGTAAACAATGGAGCAAATGCACGAAACGCAAATTTTCCTTGAGCCTGGAAGCAATGGCCTCTGTGTGCTGATTTGGCAGTTCAGTTCTGTTACTGAGGGTGCCAGTTACACCTGTGTTACTGATTTTCTGTTGCTCTCTTGAAGGTAGGTGAATAACTAGAGAAGAGCAAATATTTGATCAGGGCATGGGAAGTTGAAATGTATCATTTTTTTTTCTTTTTCCCTATTGCCAAATATTCTAAGTTAATTAAAGATGCAGGTACTGGTAAAATTTCTGCAGAAGTGAGGGCACTATAGTCCTAGTGCAGGGCTTGTGCCAACTCCCACAGAAAAGTCACTTGATTTTTTTCGTTCTGCCGTGTCTTGGGGCTATAACAATTCCTGTCTTGATTAAAGACACTTAATAATTACGTTTTTGAATGAAAGAATAATTAGTCTCTATTTCTGTCTATGAAAAATGAAAGGGTTACACTAGCGTGATTTCTAAGAGCTATTTGCAAAAACCTAAAAATTACCTGCTTGCCTCTGATTGGTAAGCATTTATGCTGTGCATTTCAATCGCAGTGACTCTGCAGATGCCTGTTGTTTTTATGGAAGATGTGTGTCCCCATACGTGCTGTTTACACGTTCCATGTAGATTTTAATGTCCATCCTAACTTGCACAACTTTTGAGAACAGCCAGACAAAAAGTCCAGAGGGCACACTGAAGGATTCTTACAGGAAGCTTATAGCCTGTCTCCTTTGGCTAATTTGCAAAAGCATTTTTTGATTTAAAACAGAAGGAGGGAGAATCCCTGGGAGAAAACTCACATCCACTAATGTTCCTTCTGGAGTGAGTTATGAGAGGAAGCCCCAGATGGATTATACACGAAGGTTAAACTTTGAGACACTAATTTATTGTAAAGGTAAAGATAGTAAAAGAACAAAAAGTGCCCTGAATGCTATGTCTGCGTGTCCTTTTTTTTTGTCCCATGCTTTCCAGTATTTTTAGGATCTCTGAAAGGAATTTGTTTTTCTGTAGAAGCAATGTCACCCAGCTTCCTAAGGAAAAATCTTTCCCCTTTGGAAACAGTTGAAATGACATTCTAATTAGATTCTACAATTAGACAAAAAAAAAAAAAAATGGACAAACTTTCAAGACATTTCATCTTGAAAAACAGCAAGTCTAATAGAGCTGTTTGTGGAGAATGCTATCAAACATGCAGTGGTGTTCAGGAAAGTATTTTTACATACAGTGAATACCGTGATATTAATGCCATATTTCATCAACTTGAAGATGCCTATTATGTTCACATTATGACGGTTCTAGAATCATTTTATAAGCAATTATGGCAGACATTGCTGTGGGTCCAGTTGTCATCATGCGCACATGGATGGACCTGGGTGATTATTCCTCTTGGTATTAGTCTGGCAACTACAACCTCTCAATAGCTCAGTCACTACACCTTTTAAAAAATATTTGGGAAAGGAATGTGTACCCTGATTTTCCCCTGAAAATCTTGTTGACACTAGTAAAATCAAAAAATCATTTTTACCCAACTTATAGAATGGAGGCCAGTATTTGGAAGAAAATTCTGGATCTAAAATGTGGGCATTCTTTTCATAAATGCTACAACATCTCCTACAAATCAACACACTCAAGGATAGAACAAAAAGGATGACACATAGAAACCTGTATGTGTTTTTCTAAATATTATTACATTAGCATCTATTTTTTAAATTTTTTCTCATCTCCCCTAATTCTGGCAAATGGGTCATGCACCCCCAGAGCTCCTTTTGGTTCTGTTGTCTGAGGACCTGTGAAGGGACTGTGGTAAGTGAACTTAGACGTGACATTTTAAAAAAGAAAACTTTTCATGGGATTCCTCAAAAAGTGTTTCATTAAAAAAGACGTGTGATAGATGAACACATCAATGGTGCCACCCAATGGCCTCTTGATCTCCACACCCTTTGCCATGAGACTCTGCACCAGGACTTAGAACCTATTTCTCTAGCTCTTGAACCTTTGCTTGAACCTCTTTGACCAAAGAAATAAGGTGGCAGTGATGATGTGCCACTTCTGAGACAAGATCTTGAGAGGCCTTGCACGCTTGTGCCTTTCTTAAGCATGGTCATTCCCATGTGGATGAGCATGGGCTAGCCTGATAGAGGAGGAGTGGTCATGTAAATGAGATTACAATTGTCCTTTAAGAGTGTGAGAGAACTCAGTCAAGAACACTGTGGCTAGTTTACCTACCAAATGCTGATTGATGATTTCTAATTGAGCTCAACACGCAACAGTAGATTTGCCCAGTTCACCTATTGTCTTATAAGCAATAAATATATTTATTGTTTAAATCACGGAGAGATGTGGTCATTTGTTACACAGCAATAGCTTACCGATACATAAGGGGCAGCATATGCTTTGCTCATAAAAGCAGGTCAGCTTGAAGTTCACATGAAGATGCTTTTTCTTAAGATGTTTTGAATCTTTTGAATCCCACATATCATCTATTTCTGCATTTCCTAGGAGAAGAAGCACTGAAATTCTTTATGACAGGCTGCTCTTGAGATATTTTCAACTTAGTTGGAATCAGGATTTGCCAGAAATGTCGTGAGACAGCTTGTTTAAGTGAGATTTCCTGCTCAGTTTCTTTTTTTAAAAGAAAAAAAGATAAAAAGAAAGAAAAAAAATAATGATTTTTGGATGTAGTTTATCTGTGCTGGACACATTTGGACATGTAGCTAAGGGGAATCAATGGGTAAGTATTATAAAGTTCTTTAGAAACTTTGGCAAAGTCTTCAAACTACCTGAGAATTCCAGAGATTGGATTTTGAAATAGGGTTCTAAATTAATAACACCGACATCACAAATTTCTCCTACAAATCAATCTCTTACCCTTCATAAACATTCTGTTTACAGATTGCTGTGTCTTCCTGTGGCTGTTCTGTATTGAAGCTAGATATGGTCTTTCATTATTATGCTTGTTAATTTTCAGAGGATTGTCCCCATTTCTTTTCAGTCTCCCACTGAAAGGTGAGTTTTAGTCAACTTACTATTTGGTAATATTTTTACATTTCAATTTTCCAATTCAAACCAGGAAACCAGAGAAGGGTATGAATAAAACTTAAGCTATAGGTGCACATTTAGAAAAAAGAAAGAGCAAAGGATGAATATGTATGAACCTTTTTTAAAATGCCATATTTATGAGGAGAGGAAAAATATTGGAGCCTCACTTTCCCTTTACATATTTTCAAAACACCACATGGGATTGAATGGGACCAAGTGAAAAGTATAAAATGTGTTGAGAGTGGTGGGTGTTTGAGTGTGTCGTGCAGTGAAAAGCTGGCAATGTGAATCCCCTGGGGCTTGTGGGTAGGAGGACACACAGAGGGCTTGGGGAGAGGGAAAGACATGAATTCTCTCACGACTTATTTTCTGTGTAACATTTGGCAGAACGCATGTGCTCTTTCTGTGTCGGTGTATTCATCCTAGAGGCTACAATGGTCAAGACCATGAATTGTTCCCTAGTGGGCCAGGGCAAGGGCTTGCAATTGTCCCTGCAGTCTCTCCTGTAACACTTGCTCTAAACCTGCATTAAAACCAGCCATGGTGATGTAAAAGGGGAAAAAAGGAACAGAAAAAATATTCAGCTCTGGGGATTTTAATTTGGCCAGCACTTATTTTAATCACTCTGTGTCTAGGCCAGTATGAGACTCTGAAAGGTTGAAGCAAGAAGTAGTAGAGAAGAGGGGGGGCTGTATTCTCCAAGGTAACAATCCCTTGTCTTGTCCAGTCCATGAAAAAAATCACACATGTGCACAAGGCACATGTTAGGGGAGTTGGCATTCATGGCAAAATTCTGGTTAAATGAGTCACATTCAACTGTTCTTTTGGAGTCCACTTGGCAGTAGATATGAATAGTATGTATAGCATGTATCTGTGAATTAGTATAGGAAAGTTGTTATTGTTGTTTTTGTACTAGAGATTGAACTCAGGGGCACTTGACCACTGTCTTATTTAGAGACAGGGTCTTACTGAGTTGCTTAGTGCCTCGCTTTTGCTGAGGCTGGTTTTGAACTTGCCATCCTCTTGCCTCAGCCTCCTGAGCTGCTGGGATTACAGACATATGCCACCAACACCTGGCCATAGCATATAAAAGTTTTTTAACAAGTACGGAGTTAAAAAAAATGTATCAAGTTGTAACCTGTGACATAATACCATTTGCTACCATTATAGATGAACTAAACAAACCTAGACATTCCTATCTTGTAAGAATAAAAAAAAAAATTAATAGAAAAAGACTGGGTTGGCATATACAAAATAGTTATCTCAGTGAAAAAAACTAGATGTGGGAGGGTCAGGAGTACTTGTCAACATGGTTAATCTCACACTAGCTGAACTAAATGAACACATTAAAATAATTAAAATAAGTAAATTATGGACATAAATTATGGGCATGAAATTTACATATAAACATTTCCCTCTCTTGCATCAGATAAACCAAAACAAAGGCGATTACCTTCAGGTTTCTCATTGTTTGGTTAGAGAAATGAGTTATGGATATAATTCATGTTGTAACAAAATGATGTATGCTCTTTTCTCAATTTCCATGACATTTTGCTTTTGGATTCTTTATCCTACCTCATTTTTTTTCTTTTTTTTTTCCCTTCCCTTTCCTGGTCTTCTTCCTTCTCAATGTCATTCAAGTGGGTGTTTCTTTAAGATTAGTCTCTGTCCTCTTGCCTCTTTTCTGGAAAATGCAACCCCTCCCCATGGAACTCAAGACAACCACGGATGGAATGGCTTTCTTCACCTCTATTTCCAGCTTCACTCTTCCTCCTCTTGGGAGTCTCTCCTTGTAGGTTTGCCACCTTTTGGGGACTCAGATTTTCTTGACCCAAATTAACTTCTTTCCCTATCTTCCATGGGTTGCTTATCCTGTCTTGATTTCTGTCGAAGATGTTGGCATTCTACAGTGCTCCCGACTGATGAGCCTAGGGCACTCTGTAAGAGCTCCTTTTCCATTTTCCTTACCAATCACAATGCCCCATGCAATCTTGCTTTCCAAAATCTTTTGATCCATGCTTAATCTCTGTCTCAGTTAGGGTGCTATAATAGAGTGGGTGGTTGAAACAATAAACATTTATTTCTCCCAGTTGTGGAGGCTGAGCATCTAAGACTAAGTTGGCAGGATGGAACAATTCTAGTGATGACCCATCCAGCTGTCTGACTTCTTCTTTTGAGATATAATCTCCTCCTCCCACATGTGTGTGTTACCATTGTCATGACATCATGTCATTTCCATCTGCTATGATGTCTTGACCAGAGCTGAGCAGATGCCAGGGCCATGCCCTCAAACTTCTAGAACTGTGAGCTAAATTAACCTCTTTAGGTTACTAAGTTTGTCTGACTCAGATATTTCATCATAGTGATGAAAAACTGACACATACAGAAGAAGCTCTTTCTAAAGAGATGGTATTTGAGTCAATATCTTTGAGGAAACCTCAGTGCAGAGATTATGGACAGGGTTTACTCCAGAACAAAAGCACAAGATGTACATGAGTTTGATGTGCTTGAGAAATTGCCAGATGAAAGAGGCTTTCAAGAACAAGAAACAAACTGGGTTGTGTGGAATATCATGAGTCCAAGGGATGTTGACTATTGAAAAATCCCAGGTAGGACCTATGTAAAGGGAGTAAAATTTTGAAGGAATTTTCATAAATGAGTTCTGCATGACCAAGACTTTTCTGACTACAAAGACTATGTAATACCTCTACAATCCTCCCCTTCCCCTAACATACACATTTCTATGGAGTAGAATTTAAGTTAGATAGAGAAGTAGGGAAAAGAAAAAGGAATTTACCAGGGAAGGGAACAGATAAGTGAATCAACAACATTTTCCTAATTGGTTTCCAGAGGCATTTGTCTATGCAAGACTGAGATGTTTGATATTCTGGTTGAGTAAGTTCTTGATTCCAGGTCATCAATTATGATAATAGAACAAATCAAAAAGTTTCCAGCAAACAGAAATTCTTCATTTCCTGGCTCCTACTCAACTTTATTGATTGGACTACAGGGTATGACTATAAATTTCATCCAGAAATGCTAGAAACACTTTTGGCTGGACTCTTTGCTTTCTCTAATTTTAAAAATGGTTCAGGGTGCTTGGGACAATTTGGATTATTCATCCTACCCTCTCCTCTGCCCACATGCAGAGTCATGACTTCATCAATAAAGTCTTCTTCACTCTTGTTATAAGAGAAATGGCCAGCCATATATATCACTAAAAGATTTCATTTATACAGCCTTCATTTTTCTTGCAAAATAACTCTTGCACTTGTTTCCTAAATGTGAAAATGATAATCATTAGAACCCTTCCTTAAAGTTATAAAACAAAGTTTTTTTCTCAAATAAGTATTTCCCAGGAGAGAAAAGAGAGCCATGGTTATATGACTCATTCCTTTTTCTCCATCTATGTTCAGATTCACATATATGGAGCGACAATGTACAGGCATGAATATTCCAGCCAATTTGAGACCAAAGACCAAAGTGCAATACTCAGTTTCTCCTGTCACAAGCCAGGTGACATGGTGAGTTGTTTAATTTCTACCAACCATAGTTTTCCTCCTCTGCTAATATTAAAGTTTATCTGAGGTTTGCAGTGAGTGCGTGTTGTAGCTTTGTGAATGATAAAAACACCAAATAAATATAAAACCACATAAAGGTAACCAAAATACTAGCCCAGATCTGTTTTTAAGAACCATTTCATCATTATTTTGGAAGGTGCTAGAATTCTGAAAGATGTTATACAGCAAAATCCTGTGGCCTTTGCATAAATTTAAAATATAATAAAAAGAATATTTAGGTTCCTTACTATGTGTTGGAGAAAATGCTACATGTCTTAGATATTTTAACTTCACAACAACCCAATGAGGTAATTACACTCAAAATAAAAATACAGTGAGACATATCCGTGTTACATAAGTTAATTTGTTCCCTCAAGGGAACAAGTTTGGGTGCATAAGCATTCAGTCACCCTGGCTCATATTACCACAGTGCACCGATGATGGGCTGTAGAAAGAGGCCAGGGTTTTGAAATCTGAGAAATTTCAACTTGAGGCAAGTACCTGTGGATGATGGGGTAGGAAAAAGTGCTTACTTGAAGAGGAGAGGAAGTCAGAGATGAAGTTTACATTCTTGATTTTGCTTGCAAGTATCACTTTGTAAAATATACATCACTGTTTTTCAGTACTGATATCTTTCTCATATCATATATTTGGTTCTGAGATGAAACAAAACCTGCATATCTCCATTCTATCCCATATGGTTCCCCTT
The DNA here is from genome assembly GCF_048772815.1 of Callospermophilus lateralis. Lineage (NCBI taxonomy): Eukaryota > Metazoa > Chordata > Mammalia > Rodentia > Sciuridae > Callospermophilus > Callospermophilus lateralis. Next base: position 33,584,872 of record NC_135321.1, on the reverse strand, counting down.
AGACTCCATTCTGTGACTGGTACCTAAAGGAAGAACACTGTGACTTTTGTCACCTTCCTTACCCTTAAGCTGCCATACAATTACCTCATTTTTTTCCTATGAATCATTTATGTTATTCTCCTGACACCATAAGCTACCACTTATAAGTAAATAATTTTCCTAAGAACCATCAGTGGTCTTTTCCTAGAATTCCATTTCAGATACTAGCTAAAGACTGGGAGCCTAGTAGCGAATAGGTAAATATTCATGGATGGGTTATATTAAAGTGGTTGGGACTGAGAATTAGCATAAATATCTTTATGCTATTTTTTTCATACTAAATATTCAATTTAATTTGGCCCACAGGATGAACTGTTCCCACTATTCAGTGTGAGGATAGTATACATTATTGAGTGGAACGGGAGAAAAAGGTAGGGTAAAGAATTTTTCTGACACTTGAGTCATCTTAAGCAGTGAGCCATGCTTTGATGACTGATTGGAGATAACCTTCAATAAAAGGATCTTAAGCAAGTACCCTTTTAAAAGTAGCTTCTTCTTGAACTCATGTGTGTCTCTGTCTTAGAAATCCCTTTTTAATCCCTTCAGCTGAGACATTTACTTTAGATGAAACCCACCTTAGTTTGGAAAGCACCTCATATTCTGAAATCCTTAAGAACATCGTATCTTTTCCACTAATTATATCTACTCGTGAAGCCCTTTTCTTCGTTAAATATGAGAAACCTATAAGTTCATATGTTCAGGCTGAACATTCTCAGGGGACAGAGCTCATGTCTACTGAGGTTATCTCTCCAAAAGTGTTTCCAAGGCCTACCTAACCTTTAGAGTTTAACTAAGCCCTATTTCCTTGAGAAAACTTGTTCTGAATATTTTTACCCAAACACAAATTTTCTGTCTCTAAATCCCCCCTTGTATTTTAAATAAGTATTATTTGCTTCATGGTCTTAATAATTTGAAGTGTTTTATCTTCCAAGTAATGACTTCAAGTTTTTTAAGATCAGGGTCATGAATTGACTTTTTAAAAAAAAATATTTCTTGTAGTGCCTAGCCAAAGTGTTGGTGGAAATTGTCCACTTTCCAGTAAATGACAATGAATGAATTTCATGCATACAAGTATGAATGAATGAATTTCTCTCTTTGTGATTATGTAATAACATAGCATTCATAATTTCTCCCTGGGAATTTCATTTGGATAGTGACTTTTTATTGTATAATTACTGCACAAATGATTTCTGTTTCTCTCAACCACTATTCGAAAAGTCAAATTGAGAGAGCAGAATGACTGTCTGTGTGCAAAAAAAAAAAAAAAAGTCTTTCTTTTTCTCAAGAAAATTCAGCCTCTTAGCTTCTTCTGTGCCTGAGAATCTGCCCTCTCTCACTAATAAAAATGATTGAAAAGCACCTTGAAAATACAAAGTGCCATATAAATGCTAACTGAGGCAATAATAAAACAGTAATAATAACTGTTTGCTGATAAACGTCACTTTCAAGCCCAGGGGAGACATTTTGCAGGGAGAAAGCAGAATGGGTCCTGCTTGTCCCTGGGCCATGCCTCACTCTGAATACACTGTTCTCCCTCCATTTGGACACCGTCATTCACAATGGTCATGAAATAGTACTGGTATGTAAAATTATTGTTATCACCCACATTGTAGAAAGCAATGTGTTGCCAAGAAATCCATTCCCTGACAACTGCCAGGGTGACTTCACTCAAGCTGATCATTTTGAAAATAAATGGACTTAGGAGGGAATGCACAAGGATTACTCAGCTCCTATTGGACACAGCTCAGCCCCTCACGTAGCTGCAGTATCCACTCCAGTTTCAATTAGCTCTGGGACAACGTCCATCAAAGAATTGGTTCAGTGTGGACCCAGATGAGTTGTTCACCGACATGTTGGGATTTGAGAGAGCAGAGGGAGTCGCTGGACATGAATCTATTCTGTGGGTCCATACCTTTTTATATGAGGAAGAAGAAAGCAAGAAAGGGAGATGAGACTCAGGGCAGAATTAATGGGAGGATGGGACAAGAAAGAAATCCAAAAGGTAAAATGCAGACCTAGGAGAGCATACCTGTAAGCGATGAAGAGGGTGTTTTAAGGGAAACCAACATGCCCCAGAATCCTGCAGGTTAGAGGAAGTTACAGGGCACTGGAACACCAGGATGTAGCAGTTGAAGAGGAGAAAAAAATATGAGAAAAGGGGGCTCAGGCATGTTGAAAACAGTGTTGTCCATACTGATTTTGCATTGATCTTGCCAGTGCTTAGCAGACATTTATAAACAGAAAAGTTATTCTAATTTTCCATTGTAGGTCCCTCTTCATCTTTACAAGCACCTCAAAGGACTCTCCAGTTAATTTTAGTTTTTTCTCTAGAGTCAAATGAGCCTGTCCCTTGCCATTGCTACTGCCACAGTTCACCTGTAGGCCCACAGACAACTCACTCTACCTTTCCAAAATTAAGAATTACCTTTAACTTCTTCCAAATTTATTTATTTTCCTGGATTTTCTACCTGCAGTTTCTATATAAGTTCATGTACTTTATTATATGAATTGACTCCTGAAATTATGGAAGCTGATAAGTCCCATGATATTCAGTCTGCACACTACAGTCATAGCAAAGCCAGTGGTAGAGATCAAAAGCTTGAGAACCAGGAACACTAAGGGCAGGAGAAAATAGATATCTCTTGTCACCCAGTCAGAGAGACACAATTCCATCTTCCTCCACTGTTTGCTTCCATGCAGGCCTTCAGTGGATTAGCTGATGCCCACTCATCTAGGTTAGAATCCTTTCTTTTGCTCAGCCTCTCAATTCAAATACTGATCTCGTTTATAAACATTCTCAGAAACATAGCCAGAGATAATGTTTAAGAAGCTATCTGGGCATCCTGTGGTCCAGTCACGTTGATACATAGACTAATCATCATAGTGACCAAGACCTTTGATATATTTTGAGTTCCCATTCCCAATTGTACTCGCAAAGATAAACACTTTGAAGTTAAAACAAACAAACACAAAAAACATGGCAGGTGTTATGCTGAGTTTACTTCCTGGTGTACATGCTGGAAAGAGGGATGTTTTGAGGTTGGGGACTACTTCTTGGGTAGAGGTGAGGGTATCAGAAAGAAGCTGAGTTTAAATGAAGGCTTTTCTAGAGAGTAAAAGCAGAAAGTAAGCTTTCATTTATTATCTTAATACCTTTCAGGCCCAAGAAAAAGACATAATGATTTTGCAATGTATGATTATATTTGTGACTTCAGTGGTTTATTATTTGGTATCTCCATGTTTATTCCCCTGAATTATAAGCCATAAGGCCCTCCTGAGGAAAGGAACTGAGTGCTTATCTACAGTGAGGCTGCTGGAAGGAACGTAGAAGATATCTTCCTTTCTTCTGGAGAAGAGCCCCAAGGAATAGAATGAATACATGAGTCATTTGCACTACCAAATTCAGCTTCCACTGAAGTAGCCCCTCATCCCTCAGAGTTTCTACTCATGCAAACCAATTCAGACCCCCTTTCTACATACACAAACTTAAGTTGAATTTCTGTTACTGAGAAGTAAGAACCTTGACAAACAAAAAGATGGAATACTGTGTTCATAGTCCCACAGCTGGTCTATGTTGGGGCCAGAGGAGATCCCAAGTCTCATACTCCAAATCATTGCTTTATGGATGCCATAATTCCCCTTGGAGTGTGATCCATTTACTCCTTGACAACTCAGCATCAGGGATTTTGAGAGAGACTTTTCTCCAAGCAGCTGATATATTGAGTATCTGGGAAAGTGAAAAAGCTCAAGAAGTGGTAATAGGAGCCTAGAAATAACTGTATTTTGGGAGGGGTCAGGATATAATGCTTTTCTATGATTTCCCTTTGTCCAAAGTTGTCTAATTAATTTACTTTTACATCAAGACCCCCTATCTTTATGGAGACTTTTAATGATTTATTCAGACTCCTCCAACTATCACCTGAGGCTGCGTTTGCAAAATACAAAAACATCCAACAATCCCCTGGGCCAGGGAAGTCTGTGATGACCATGAAAACTTTATCACCCTTCTCTGGGGGTGAGAGAGGATGTAGGCATGGTCTACCCTGGCTGAAGCTGGGGTTATGTGGCAAGAGATAGATTATTCCATATACATTTGAAATAAAATATATGACTAAAGTAAATTTTAGTTATGGATATTGATTTCATTGACTAAACCCTCCTCCTTACAAACTCCTTGGTTTGTCTAACAGAAATGTTACCATTTGACCAGGGTAAACTATAATGAGGCTTAGAAGTTCATGCACTGAATGAATAAGAAGGCTGCAGGCTTTTCTCTGAGAAGACTTGTGCAGAATGAAGACGTCAGCTCAGTGTGTCTTTTTTGTCCCCAGGATTACTTCCCCTTCAGTTTTTCTTTTCCCACCGACTTCTTGCTCCCCTCTCAGTATCTGCTCTTAGATTCTTCATTTATACCAAGCTCTAAGTGACCCAAATCAGACTCAACCACAGCTCTCACAAGGGAGATTTGTACTTTGATCACAAAGGAGAACTCCATTTAAGCTAAAAGTATGCATTTCAATGGGAGAATTGCAGGCACAAGCCAACTGGGGAATAGTGGGAGTCACCAGAGTGCTCATCCTGTCCTTGAAGTCTTCTAATGCAGGCAGATTTCAATCAATTCGTTGCACTGGACATTGAAGTTGGATATTTTTCAATTCAAATGGGACTAGAGATAGTACTCCAGCCATTTTGATACATTAGCATTTTCGCTTCAAGGTGCTTTTAGTGCAACTTGAAGCTCTGGGAGTATATTGCTAATGTGTAAGTCCTGAGTGGAGCAAGAGAGGCCAGTGGCTCACTGTGGACAAGGCACAGTGTTCTGGGATGCTGGATGTCAGGAGTGGCAGATCCTGTCCTGAGCTGACCCACGCTAAGAGAAGCAGTCAGCCAGCCCTCCTGCTCCAGGCTTCTTCATGCCTTTGGATGACTTGGGACATGACCAGATATTCTGTTTTTATTGATTCTGCATCTTCAGTGACTGTCCTTCTTATGTACTTAACAGACTTTCTCTAGATCCACACATTTATTTGGGTCACTTGCCCACACATGCACTGTCTGTCCATAGTATCCTTCCATTGTTGATATCCAGGGCTTATTCCCATTATTCCAGCTGCCTTGATTGGTAACTTTATTTCCCCCTGAAAAAAAATGAAACTCTTATAATCTCCACATCTGTCTATATTCAGCCATTCCAGTTACTTAAACTCTTCTATCACCTGAAAAATGGAAGCACTAAAGCAGAGCTCACTATGCAGGATTATTTAGAGGATTGAATTATTTAACATAAATAGATAAGGATAGACTTACTGCAATGTCTTGGCTGTATTTAGAAGGAGCATTCAACAAGTGGCAGCTTCCAGTGGTAGGGATAGAGGTTGTGGCAGCAATAGCACCAAAGACTCAAGAGAAATTCTGTTCTTTCTGCACCCTCAACTCAGCCTCCTTAACCATCCTTTTCCATTTCAAGGAGGGACATATTGACAGGTGGATCAAAGATCTCAGAACACTTAGTGTTTTATATTTTCTTAGTGATCAGATTATTGTACCAAGTTTCTGATTTTTTCTTATCATCTCACTTCTAATTCTTGGGCAAAGAATTGACCCTTGGAAAAAGCAATTCTTCAATTCTCTTCCATCTTCTCCTAGCAAAGATTTCTCCATAAAGCTGGTTACTTTGTCTTTCTGTCTCTACACACATGCCTGAGTCTATCAGTAGGATTGGGAAGGGTACAGGAGGAACCTATGGAGCTTCATAAGAGGAAGCATGTTTCTATTTGCCTTTCACCAAATAGACCTCCACTGTTCTCAGGTGTTTCTTTAACTATTAACAAAGAGGAACTTTGGGGCATATTGTGCAATTTTTCCTTGGGTATCTAGCTCTCCCCAAAACTCTTTGAAAAGTAGGACTCATCTGAGGTAGAATTCTAGTTGACAAACTTTTTGCAGGTGATAACACCCAAAGCTGATGCCTAACTTTTTTATTCCAACGACCTCCATCATTATTTACTCTACCATTATTATGCCAGCTAAACCATGCCTTTTTCTGCTCAAGGTAATAAAGGTACTTGATTTGCATTTTAAATAGATCATTCTGTTGATAGTATAAAATTAAGTAGGAAAACAACAATCCAAATGATAAATAATGAGAGTGTGGGAATAATAGAGAGGAGAAAACAGAACAAAGAGAAGGCAGGGCAAGGAATGGGAAATGAGGCTGCAGAAGAGAAGGTTCTATGCACTAGGAAGAGATGGTGGCACCATTTGTCAAGAAGGAAATCTAATCCAGTGGCTCAGGAGGCTGAGGCAGGAAGATAGCAAGTTCAAAACCAGCCTTAGCAATTTAGAGAGGCCCTAAGCAGCTCAGCAAGACTCTGTCACAAAATAAAATACCAAAAAAAGGCTGGGTTCAATCCCTGGTACCAAAGAAAAATAAAAAAGGAAATCTAGGAAGTAATTGCATTGCATAGAGAAGATGAGAAGATCATAAGCCAAAATGTACATGATGATTCTGGTCTATAGATCAAATCTGAATCAAAATATGGAAATAAGTGTCTCTTCATGGTATCTATAATATTCTAGGTACCTTGTTGTGCCATCTTAACCATATCAAATGTGCATATTTTACAACTTGTACATTCAATTGTTTGTATAAGAAATGCCCAATCTAATTGATCATTCCTAATGATGACGATTATTTAGATAAACTAATTCATTCATATGTTAAAAGCCAAGAATAACTAGTATTAGTTTTCTTTTTTCTGGAAGTGTTTCATACACACGAATGCAACTCAGAAAAGTGAACTCTAGTGGTAGAATATTCTTGTTCCTACTAAGATATTGGTGAAATGTTTAAATGTCCATCCCTAACAGGGGTATGTGTGTATGTGTGCAGTTTACTTTGCAATATTGTACAAGGAAATTGTCACCTACTGTTTTAGTTGCAGGACACACTGTTGTGCCTTCTTGCATGCATCATTGCCTCTGCACATACTGAGTTAAGAAGTTCATCTATATGACCTTCCCTCTTTCCCTCCCTCTCTTCCTTCTTTCCTTCCTTCCTTTCTTCTTTCCTTCCCTCCCTCCCTCCCTCCCTCCCTTCCTTCCTTCCTTCCTTCCTTCCTTCCTTCCTTCCTTCCTTCCTTCCATCTTTTGTTCCTTCTTTTTGGTTTATTTGAAAAATGGCTGCATGGATAATATACTTCTAATTAAGCATTCAGTGTTCTTGCAAGTATCATACTTTGTGATTTAAAAGTAATATGTAATCTGATTAAATAAGTGATATATTTGTATTTTCTTTTAATTTTATTAAGCAGCTATTGATTTTTTTGGTTGGTCAATAGCAACATTTATTAAGCTGAAGTTATTGTTCATCAGTCAACTACAAACTTTCAAATTAGGTCATTAAAACATATTAACTATAGATGTGTATATACTTACATTCTTGAGTTTCATTTTATTAGCTTTAATACTAAAGCAGAATTCCTGATTAGTATCACAAATGAGAAGCATTTATCCAATGTATTATCTAAATTCATAGATTGCTTTAGTCACTACTAACAGTAATTTTTAAAAAATTCTTTTTAAAAAATATTTATTTTTTTTAGTTGGACACAATATCTTTATTTATTTATATGTATGTGGTGCTGCATATCAAATCCAGGGCCTCCCCCATGCTAGGCAAGCGCTCTACTGCTGAGCCACAACCCCAGCCCACAGTTGTTTTTTATGGAGAAATTTTCATGGTATGACATAGTATATTTGCTAAAGTTTTATCTTAAAGAGCAATACCTGACTCACCCTTGCCATGGATGTGACAGATAGTCTCCTTCTTGCTATTTTTTTTCTTTTAATTGACAAGCTTCTTCAGCCAAAAATATTTCCCCCTTGGTTGATGGGAATGTTGCCTGAGATTGCCAGGGTCAGATGTGCAGAACCCCTCAATATTATCTTTTTGAAGCTTCCTCCCACTGTTGGGTTTATTTTCTACAATATTTCTTCCACAGATATGATTATAAGAAACTTTCTATACCTATGAGACCTGAGAATTTGTCCTCTATAATTTGTAGGTAGTGAAAGTGTTCATGCCTTCTAGAACATTCTCCTCTCAGATATCCATCTGTTTATCTTAGTGTCCCATAATTCCACTATGTTTCTGTTCTTGGAATTTCTTCCCCTTCAGTCTTCTTTCAAAAAGCAGACAAATGTATAAAACTCACTGGATCCTCTTTCTATGAAAAATATAGTGACACAAGAAATTAAGAATTTTGGGGGGGGGAGTTGGGAAGAGAGAGAGAGATAAATATTGATTTTTTTTAGTCTCTAGACAACTGTAACAGAGAGGGAATGGTAGCAAGAGGCTATAACAATGCTCTTTCAGCCAGTTCTAGGAAGTTACTCACCACCCTTGTCCCATATCTTGAAAACAAATGGCAATGTTTGGAGAGTAGGGGCATTTATAACTGCCCGGAATGTGACCGACCATGAAATATTGGGGCCCATGAAATTAGCTAATCAAATGATGAAAAAAGTTATGGTTTTTAACTATTTTGTAACAATGAACTATTATAAATGTTTCACCAACATAAAAATTAATAACAAAGGTAAGATGTAAGTTTTTTTAATGGAGAATCAAGCCATTTCTACTTCAGACTGTTCCTCTCTTATTAGTATTGCTGTTTATTTTGGTAACTGTAGGTGCTACATCTGGGATGAGATTGGGATAAGACTCATCTCTAACCCACTTTGCTACTATTTCACTATGCTATACATGTGGTCTATGAGTAATGAAAGGAACAATAAAGAAGTGTAGACAGTTTAGGGTTAAATAAATACCATGTTGGAAATTCAGGGTTTTATTGATGGTAAATGAGAATAAAAGAGTACAGTAATTCAACATCATCTCTATCATCACCATCAGTACATCAGCATCATCACTATGGTTACTACTATCAGCAACATCCTGACCATCACTACCAACACCACCACAGTGCCTTTTCTTCCTTTCCTCTGTCCAGCACTCTTTTGAGATATCCTTTCTCACTGTAATTTTCTACCAATCTGCAATGCTATGAGGTTCTATCCTCCTTCTTTTTCTGTCAAAATAATACATCTTTTTTATATAGAAACCGTCACCTCCTTAAACTTCTCCCCAATTGTCCCAACACAGAGTTCTCTCTCTCCTTCAGCTTTTGTTTATATTGTCTTTGTGTTTTGTATAATGTTTTTATGAGATGCATTTCTATTAGTATAAATGAATTATTTCTCCAGCTAAAGAATGAGAGTCTTTCTAGGGAAGTTGTTGTTGGACAGGACAGTATCTTAGTAGGAACCACAGCCTCTCCTGTCAGAAATTCCAGAAAAAATCCAAGAGAGATCCAAGAAGGTCTGAGATTCTCAACTCTGAGAAATCTCTAGGGAGAAAAATGACCATTGCCATAAGACAAAAAAGAGTTAGATATAGAAATATCAACTCTGGGAAAAATAGTTTTTTATGTGGATTCTGGTGGGGTAGGAGCAGGAGTTGGGATGGCGGATACAAAATTGCTTGAAGCATGGTGTTTGTTATTTCCCCTTAATGGTTAGTATTTTGCAAATGCTGGAGGGGATTCTATTGGGAATCATGGTCCTATAGGAGCACATAGTTAAAGAACTAGGAGAATCTAAATTATTTTATTGTGGTCAACTTTTACCCATAGACTTCTAAGACCAACAATTTATCTATACCTATTATAGACTAGAAACTATTTTAAACAATTTTTGAGGTATAATTTATATAAAAACACTGAAAGTACTTAATGTATCCGATCTGATGAGTATGGATGCAAATATGCACCCATCAAACTATCACCAGAATCTATATCATAAATTCATTCATCACTTCCAAGAGTTTACTACCACCATCATTATTTTATTATTGTTGTTGTTGTTATTGTTATTTTTCAAAAAGAAAACTTAACCTCAGATCTACCCTGGAATACACTTTGGAAACATTTTTTTTCTGTTATATTGAATACCCTCCAGCATAAGGATTATCATTTTCCTTCTACAATGAAACTATCAAGTCTCAGAGAAGCTCAGCAATGTGATTTAGGTAACAACCCATAAGGATGTCTAGTCTTGGTCGGGGTCCTAAACCTCTTTTTAAACTCACCATTCTTACAGAATTAAGAGAGCACTGAAGGTTTCTATGTCTCCCTTGAGTTTAGGACCTACCTTTGTATAGTAATCAGGTTTATTTCACTTCTGAAGCTTTGGTTTTATAAAATCTACAACCCCATCAATAACATGATACTGATGTTATGGAGAAAGTAGCTTTTACAATGCAGATTTGATATTTTAAAACGAGAGTAAGATCATCCTTTTTTATAACAAGATCAGATGAAATATTCTGCTCCCTCCTCTCCCTTTGTGATGGGAGAAAGCTTATTCAAGGCCACATGATATAGGGTGTATCATGGGGACAATATTCTTATTACTTAATATTTAAAAGCAATAATTTCAGGATACTTAACCTCATAGATTTTCTAATACAGTAAAATTAAATAAAAAAACACCCTAAATGCAGCTGATATAAGCCCTTCATGTGCAATTAGCAAATATTAAATAGAAACTTTAATATTAGCATTATTCTTTATGCCCCAGTGAGTGGGATATTATTTAAATTGATATGACATAAGAGGATATAAATAATTCCTAAGTGTAAATTTAAACTGGAATTTCAGACAGAGTTTGAAATCAGTGAGTATTATCAATTCCCTATTTCCCAGTGTATCATTTATTACCAGCCTGAAGATTTTTTTTCAAAGAGATTAAATTAGCATTAGGGCAATGATAAACATTATAAATAAATACAAAAATTGCTATTCTGGAAATCTAGTTGAAAAGAAAGTAAATAAATTGGTGTGGTATCAAATTCTATCTTCCCTAGAAGAGCTCAGACACAGTTCTGAGCACAAATAATCCTCTCTAACTTATTTTGCAATCAAAAGTGAAATATATTAAAGCCTGAAAGTATAATTTCATTATCTACTGTTCTAGATACGCAAACTAAGATTCAGAAATAGCTGTGGCATGAGAGGAATTCCAATTAGTTTTACACCACTAGTTGGTCAAGCAGAGGAGAAGCTGAAGTATTAGTTGATTTCTGGGTGGGAGCACTTCTTTCAGCTTAGGTGGAGGAGGAGGACTTGAAGGTAGCTATGGTGAAAACTCTTCTTTCCAGACAATTCTCTTTTTCTCACGTGTATGAACTTCTCAGTGTACACGTGAGGTGGTTAAGATCACTTGGCCAAATAAGAATTTGTCTAATCTAATTTGTGTCCTGGAGTGTCTTCTGTCAAGACAAATAGAATATATGTTCCTGTACCATTTTCATATTAAAGATATGCTGCAAAATGGTGACAAGATGGGGCTCTCCTGAGTTATTTATGTGTGGAAAATCAATACATCCTGCTGTTCTTGGTTGGGGCCATCTTGGTTTCATAACTAAATGTAATGGAGAGCCACCCACCTGGATTTACTTGAGGACTACCCAGAATAAGAGTCAAACTAAAATACCTATGGTATACCACAATGCCTAGAATGTCCACTTCTAACACATCTTCTGAACAGCACTATGTGTCCACCACTACTGTATTTGAAAGCAAGTAGGAAACAATTATTAGATTTTAGAAATAAACACCATAGGCATTCTCTTAAAAATGGGTGTTTCTGGCAACTACAGAAAGAAGTGAATAGGGAAGAAGAACTCAGCAAATTATTGGAGAGTAGAAATGATGATGGAGTGATAACTGACCAGGCAGAGGAGAGAGAATGAAATTCTGTGTCCTTTTGAGATTTACTAACAAATTAATGAGAATATTTGTCCTCCAAAACCCCACCCAGAATGGCTTAGAACAAGGAGGCATGAAGCACATTTGAGTCAGGGAAACTAAGCAAAAATTTGTACATGGTAAAAATAATACTCAAGCACCCTTTTTCCTCCCCTTGGAGATTACCTTTTCTTCTACATCACTACTTTCTTTCTTCCTAACTTTCAGAGGAATCCCCAGAAATAAAAATAAACCAAATAGGTGTATATATAGACATTGAGACATCAAGTTTAGTGCAGCTCAAAAAAAAAAAAAAGGACAATTCAAAGATTATAGGAAACCTAAAAGTTGGACTGAGAAGTGCCTGTCCCTATTTATCCCCATCTCCATAACACAAGCAGGAGAACAGAGATGCTATTGAAGTAATGCAATGATCCAAGTGTGGCAGCAAATCCTACCAGTCTTGATGTTTGAGTTCCCACTGGAAAGACCAGTGGGAATCTCTCTCATCCTAGAGTCAGCAAGACACATGGAAGCACTTAGAGCTTCCCATTAGCTTTCCTATCCCTTTAAAATATAAATGCAATCAGGAATGACTAGGCTTTTGAGTAAAATCTTCAAAACTGGAGACAATGAAACAACAGCAACAATAGCAATGACAAATATAAAAGACCCAAAGTGGGCCAAACATAGGCAAAGCAAAATGCCGAAGACCAACAATATATGATATGTAAAAATCTGTGTCACAACTGCAATAGAAAGAGATGGTAGGAGAGAGAGATATGCATGGGGAGAGGGAGAGGATGGAAAAACCAAACATTCCTCATGAAAGGATAGTCATAGTGATGCCCGATATCATAAATAAGATATCATAAATAAGGATACACAGTATGAGGATGTTTATGAGAACATGCAGAAAAAAATATTAACTTATATAATGGAAAAATATAAGACATACTTAAAATAAAGACTGTGAAATAAGAAGGAATTTATTGTGCTTGCTATAGAAAGCAGAACTCCTGGTAGGACAGATAGAAGCAATTAGGAATGTTGTTTTCTCTATCAGGTGTTTTGTGTTACTTGCATTTTAAAATCATGTACATGCATTTAAAAAAAAATAAAATACTGAAAAAAAATATCTCTGGATTATAAGTCAACTTCACAGATGTTTGTTTGTGAGAGTTTATAGGAGTCTAGGGTCTTACTCGTTGTCAATCTTGGTCACATTCCTAATGATGAACACCCCTGATAGACTTTGTGTGCGTGTTAAACCCCCCCAAAATATCTGAGGCAGTACAGAGGGATGTAGGGAGGTTCATGCATGATGGGCACTCTCTCAGATTGAAGTCTTAGGATTTATGCATCACAGCTCAGTTAACCTGTGGCTTATAGTTGTCTTGATGCCTCTTAGAGCCCAGACCTGGTGTTCTAGTTAGTACCTGCAGGGTCTGGTTGTTGAATAGCCTTCTCCACCCACCTCCTTTCCCATAAGCTTGGGCCTGACATTTCTACCTGGATGCTCTCTAGTGCCCATAAGGCAGTTTCCATCTTTGTCACAAGAGATGCAAGTTGGCCTGATTTAGACCATTTAGAGGACTGACAGCTTGACAAGATTCTGTGAGTTCTCCCACCTAATGACAGACCTGGAGTCTGGACTCATCTTAATTGCCAGCAATGCCAGCCACAGATGAAAATATTCTCAATCCTGCTTCCTAGCTATAGCTATCTGATTATTAATATATGGCCCCATGCCCTGGGTCCCAGGGCTGAGCCTATTAATCTAACTTGATGTTGAGGAGCTGACCACTGAGCTCCCCACTACTGTAACTTCCTCTGTGATAAGATCACATTCCTTCACCTCTGTCCTACCCAGTCTGAGCTTATTTCCTCCCTCCAAATGGATGGTTGATCCATTCTTCCTCCAAATGAAATACTGCTGAAAAATCAGATACAGTCCAACAAAGCATATGCTTCCTTTCTCTTTAAAATACATGTATTAGTGAAAAGATAAACAAGCAGTGATTTATATTTAAAGTACAGGTCAAATAATTCCATGATACATAGTGGACATCTGGCCTGAAAAATATAACAGTAAGTTCTTGGAAAGTTTTACTGTCTTCCCTGTGCTGCCTGATAAGTATAAAACTGTATCTCTTTTTTCTTTATTATTTTTTTAATTTTCCACCAGCACATATGGTGAAATTCTACTATAGGCTCCAGGCTTCCCATTTAACCTCAAAAATGAAGAGAAAGCAATTCAGTAGGTGGTTAAGAATGTGTCATAGGCACAAACTCAGCTTAAGGCATTATGAATTTTCTGTGGAGAAAATGCATTTATTCATTCTGCTCTAAGTCAAGATGGCTGAAACCTATTATCTCAAACTTTGAAAAAAAATCCCCTTTGGGATGTGAATAGCCTATGAAATATTTCAGTCAAAAAATGAAATTTTTGGAGAAAGCGAGGGTCCAGTTGAAACTAACAGAGTGGAGTTTAGGCTTGCAATCATCAAAGCTTTCTATGAACCTTCTAGATAGAAAGGGGCATGGAGAGTTAATGGGTGATATTATCCTAATTATTATTGTATAGCATAAGAGGGCCAATCTATTTCTGTAGAATAATAGAGCTAGGATGAGATTCGACAGCATCTGTCACAATAAATGCAAATATATAGAGAATTGACAATGAGCCATGATCTCATAAGTGATTCTATTTTCCATCTGAATAATGACAATGCTGCATTTCAAGCTCACATGACAGATACCTTAAGAGGCTTTCTGGGGCCTGCACTGGAGACCCTTTCTAACTGCATTTTCAGGAGTGAATGTATTTGGACTTGGAGGTTTCTAAAATATTTTATGTCCCTAAAGAATTTCCTGTGCACTTTATTTTTTAGCTTACGTTTCCAAAGCATCCCTGTTCACAGGCATTTTTAAAGTAGTTTTCACATGCTCACCTCTGTGATAGCAGCTTACAAAATGCAGATGACCATTATCCACCCTAAAGGAGCTTACAATCTTATTGGAAGAGACATGGGTAAAACTGATCATATAATCTCAGTGCAAGACAAAATTTAAGTGTGTGACTGTGCATGCTATAGTAAGTGCTGTTTTCAAAAGATTATAGGCTGAGAGGTTCAGGAGGGTGTTTCTAGAAGAGATGGACTTGAGTGGTGTCATGTAGGGTGGAAATGGCTCTGAGAGAGGTAAGAATGGAAGTGAGAAGACTTGAACAAGCACCTATGCAGAAGATGCAGAGGGCTACAAAGACTTTAGGTGAAGCATCCTCAGAATCACTGGTGGGTTGGGTACAACCCCTGAGCCTGATTGCTTGCATCTTTCTCAAATGCACGTGGCCCTTAATCTCCTTTTTGTTCTATTTGTGATAGAGAATAGTATCCACTTAGGGCCTTTCTTGAAAACCAGTGGATTGAGAAGCAGCATACTCTTCCTATAGTAATGTAGGTTAATATAAAGATGAAGCAAGAGACTGGGCAAACATTCCCATGTGCCTTGCAGTCTTTTCTCATATTTCCAGAGGAGATAGAGGTTTGGGAAAAAGAGACACTTGGTAGTATCCAGTAACACATTGATGTTGTGTGTCAGATCAACCACAGACTTCTTTCTTCTTTCCAGTCTGGTGAGATGTTAATTAAATATTAATTGAACCCTTCGTTTCCCTGGCCCCATTAGGTCACAAATGTTTTCCCAATTTCTCTCTTTTTTATTGTGTCTTCTACTTGGTCTCTTCTGCCTGGAAAATTTTCAAGCAAATTTCTATGGCACCACCCTTTCTCAAAAACAACCATGCTTTTCTATCCCAAATAAACAGACTCGTTTTTGTTTGTCTTATAGTTGTTTGTAACAAAAACTGTAAGAAAAATAGTTTCAAGTTTGTGGATGTACCACTTGCTAAGCACTAAGACAAGCTTATCACATGCATTTGCTTTATGAAATTCTGTATTGAACGTATGAGAAGATGCTGGTGTGCCTGTTCCGAGAAGGCAATTGCCTATCCTAAAGTCAAATAGCTAAGTAAGTGGTAGATTGCAGACTCATGAACTAATAAATGGGTGCTCTTTCTACTAAATTGCATCTTCATAGGACAAAGAAATATAGCAACTTGGGACAAGTTTAAAAATCCCAGGGGGCTACCAAAAGTGCTCAAAGCACCCAGAAACTCCTGATAATCAGCACATGACATGAACCACATTGACTCAATTTCAATAGGATCTGAAGAACTGCAACCAGCCCAGAGCACAGGTCATCTTTGTGTGAAGTCATTGCAAGTATAATTCAGGTTTACTCAGCTTTACCAGTCAGACTTCGCCCTTGCCCTTCAATTCAGTTCAAGAAAATTGGACCCAACTGAGATGAATGGGTACGGCCACTTCCTGTGTTAATAAGGGGAATTTGAGGGACAAAAATGTAAACCATTAGCTTTAACTAAAATTGTTAGGGCTAAGGAAAATGGAAGGGATGGTCAGTTTATGGAGGGCATAGAGAAGAATTCAGACATCGTAAGTTTGAGTTGGGGCTCAGTATCTCTAAAGTGCATGGCAGCAGAATTGGGTCTCCAACAGGAACCCTGTCTGCATAGAAGACTAGATCATAACTTGAAGGTTTTACTTGGAGGGTGGACATCCATCCAGGTTGCTGTAAATTATAGAACTTTACAGTCTGATTTTTGTCTTCTAGAACCTGTCTTGAATATCCTGAATATCGCATCTAAAAGCCCTGGATAAATCAGCCCCCAGGCAAAGGAGATAAGTCCATATCTGGCTCATGGAAATTATCACCTGACCTTGACCAGGTGGAGACCACACATTGCAGCTTTTAGTTCCTGAGAGCAATTGTTCATTCAGGGCCCAAACACACTTCTTTCTATCCTGACCCATTTCTCTCTGCCTGAAGCAGATTCACCAGCTTGTTTTTTAAAGACAGATCAGAATCTTAAATCAGTGTTCCAAAATTATATACTTACTTTAGAATTTCTATGGTATGTTAGTAGATGTTACATAAAAAGAAGTTTCTGTGAGTAAACATGTTTGGGAAATGTGGGACTAATCAAAGATAAAACATGAACAAGGGAATCAATACCAACCTCTAAAGAGAACTGGAAAGAATGGATAGAGCATTCAATTGAACCAGGAGCACTATTTTTTTTTTAAATAAAAAATGTCAAACACAAAAATTCAATGTTATTTTGTATTTTATCTGAAAGGTAGGTATAAGAGTATTCATTTTAGCCAGGTGTGGTAGCACAAGCCTGTAATTCCAGTGGCTTGGGAGGTTGAGGCAGGAGGATCATCAGTTCAAAGGAAGCCTCAGCAACTTAGTGAGGCCCTAAGCAACATAGTGAGACCCTGTCTCTACATAAATAAAACAAAACAAAGAATAAAAAGGACCGGGGATGTAGCTCAGTGGTTAAGTGACCCTGGGTTTAATCCCTGATAACAACAAAAAAGAATATTTATTTTATTAATATATGTTGTTTTTAGTACATATAACATTTCATAATTAAAATATATAAACTTATTTTAGTTTTTAAAATATTTTTTCAACAAAAATTTTAATTACTTTGCATTTGGAATCTATAGCAGGGGGCTATAGCACCTGATATTTCCTAACTAGTTGACCAAAAATCCTTTGAGAAAGGATTATTCCTGAGGACTCTTGTTTTCTAAGACACAACTTTAAGAAATGCCCTAGGAGATACCAGTATTTTCTATTTACTTTTCTGATGTCTATTCTTCATGTCATTGTTGGCCATAGGCTCTCAAGCTGGAGCTACCATCTCAGCAGATTCTGTTCTGCCCATCAGATTCCTCCCAGAGGTAGCATATGATACTGATTGCTTCTTATTTCAAAGGTTCTGTCTCTCCATTCAGAGCCTGATCACTTTCTAAACACTCCTGGCTTTATATTTATTTTAAGAGCTGACATGATGTCCAGAATTTAATGAATAGTCTTTCTCTCCATACTTCTCTCTCCTCTCCAGATACTCTTTGAATCCTTACTTAGGTTGAAGACCTTCACACATGCTTCCCCTTCCTTCCAGGAAAGATGTTTTATAATCTCAAAATATTTTAAGCATATAGATTCTATAATAAACTTAGTCTTCTAAAATGGAAGTTGAGAATTATATTCTTATAGAGAAAGTTCTTTTCTGTTTCCTGCTCTGTATTGAAATTATATTAGTCATCAGCATATAAATTTGAAAGGCAAGGTTTGCCTTTGTCAAGAGAAAAAAAATATTTTTACTAATTAGATAATGAACTGAAGTAAAATGTTCTTAAGTATAGTTTAGGAAATAAATAAAGTGACTATTAATGCCATAAAATGTTTGGATTGTAGGTCAGTAATGGAAGAAAGGTGTGATGTACTTGGAATAATGTAAGTTCAGGTCTGGGGCAGGGACTTGGCATGCAGAATAGACTCTAGTGCAGACTTGATGTTTTGATAATTCACTTCAGTTCTTTGGCCTGGGATTTACTGTTTAAAAAGGAGTTACCATAAAATGTACCCTGCATACTTCATAGTGTTGAACAAAGGAGAGAATACCTTAAAAGACTTAAGAAGTTCTGAAATATTGATGAGTGAAATGCGATAGATACTTACTATTATAATTTCTTAAGATTTTTAGATTGAATACCTGTTGACCAAAGTTATGAGACTGAATGTTTCTTCATAAAAGGCAGGGTCATAAGACTTTGGTAAAAGGCATTTGTTTTTTGTTTGTTTGTTTGTTTTGTTTTTTATTTAACAAAATTCTTGTTTGAGAGAAGGCATAGTTAAGAGGCTAGTCATATAAGGAAGTGAATATACTGTTTAGTGAAGAATTTAGAAGGCCAGGTCTTAAACCATGTCTACTGTGTCAGTTCTAGATAAAGACCTCTAAATCAGTTACCAAGTTAAACAACTCCTATCTTCTGCATCTCCAAATAGACTTAAGGCAGCCTGGGAAAAATGATCTTTGTCTCTATCATTGGATGCCTAATAGATTGGCGTCATTGGGGTGTGATGTGAATCAGTTTTGTTTTGGATTCTGTGGAACCATGTTGAAGATGAGATAAAAGGAGGTTAAAAAAAAAGAAAAAGAAAAACATTCCCCACACTCTCCTTTCCTCCATTACATTATTACATTTGTTACCCATTCCTGGGTTAAGGCTGCATCTTCAGCAATAGTCACTAATGGGCATGTGTCAAACCTCTAAGAGTAGGAACCAATTAGCACCCAAGTATATGGGCTCCATTAGCCTGAGCTTCAACAGAACCAGAGGAAAACATCTACAGATTTCAGGCTAGCAGTTCTACCCTTTAGAACAAATGGGCATGCTTTATGAAACACAGGCTATGTTTCCATTCCTCATCTAGGCAGAGGGGAGGGTAAGAGAAGGAAAAGACTCCTTTCTCTTCCTCAGCTTGCTCCAAATAAAAATGGGAAGATACCACTTGTATAAAAAGTACAATTAAAGCATAAACATTGATATTTAAACAAAGAAAACATAAGTGATATAATAGGTTGAGGAAGAGTACCTGCTTTTTGACAAATGTAAGCCAAGAAGGTTTTGGAGAAGAAGTGGTGCCTCACAGGGATTCCTGGAATGTGGATTGTTACACTGGAAAAAAAGAGAGGCATTTCAGTGTTAATGAAATCATACAGCTGAGTCTTTTCTCCATCTGTACTAATCTTGGTAAGGGTGGTACAGGAGGGGGGTGGTTAAACTTTGTCAATCCAGTTCTAGAAAAAAAATGAGCTGTTCAAATTACCCTACCACTTCATAAAGGTACACAGATGGCTCTAAAGGAAAATTACCTACTTCACAGCTTCTGTTGACTTGGATCATGATTGCTTTCCTTGATGCTGTGCATCTGAAGTCAGGGAAGCCATGACTAGCCTAGATTAACTTGCAGCATATTAAAGAATTTGGCTTTTAGTACAAAGTGGCAGGTTTCAAATATAGAAACTCACATCTAGATATTCTATCAAGAATAAAGGAGTCTCTAAGGCGTCTTTGGGGTTTGTTCTATTTTCCTGCCATATATTTTTATCTTCACCTCAAACTTCTCTGTGCCATGGATCCACACTAAGAGTTGGCAAGCAACTGCCCACAGGCCGAATTTGGCTTACTGCATTCTTTTTTTTTTCCTCTTGGTACCAGGGGATTGAACCCATGTGCAATTAACCAGTGAGCCATACCCCTAGCCATTTTTGTATTTTATTTAGAGACAAAATCGTGCTGAGTTGCTTTAGGGTCTCGTTAAATTGCTGAGGCTGTTTGAACTCATGGTCCTCCTGCCTCAGCCTCCCAAGCCACTGGGATTACAGGTGTGTGCCACTGCACTCAGCTTGCAGTTTTTTGTAGGGTTTATTTTTTTGTAGTTTCTGCATTTTTATTGTAACACAATCATACCCATTCTTTTATATATTGTCTCTGGCTGCCCTCATAATACAATGGCAGAGCCGATTCTTTGTGATAGAGATTGTGTGGCCCATTCCATAATCTATAGGAAAATATTGAGGCTCGGCAAGTTTCTAAGTCAGCAGAGACACAGTAGCTGGTGTATGTAAAGGGCCTTACGCCAAGGACAGATCTGGCCTTTTATGTATCATTTCATCTTCTGTTTACCACTACCCAGCTTAGGAGTTGTTGGTCCTCCCTTTTAATCATGAGAAAATTCACTCTGAAATTTTTAAGTAGTATGTCTGAGGGCCCAAATTGAGGTCTTCATGTCTCCCAATCTAACTTGTTCTTTGCAGGATTTTCTGTTGTTTGAACAAAAATCAGTATTTGGAAGAAAAGAAAGGTTGAAGGACATTGTACCAGTTTGTAATTTCAGAGGTTTGGTGTTTTTCTTTACAACCAAGAAAATTCAATGGTATTTAACTAGGGGAAGAAACACCACAAATACTTAGACCCTTTTAGAGATATGTTTCAGAAGAGCTCCACTTTTTATGGATGCTCTGACCTTTCTTGTTGTCTTTCTCTTTCAAATTCTTCATAATAAAAATGAATTCCTTTATGTCCAATTAAGTTGAATTAAAAAAAAAAAAGATGCCCGTATAGTTGTGCATAAGCCTCTTAAGTTGTTGGACATAAGTTTTTTCATTTGTAAAATGATAGAAAAGCATAGTTGTCAACATTATTTTAAGGATTAAGTAATGCTACAAGTAGAAAAACACTTGAAAGCTACTAAGATGATATAAATATTTGGGTATACTAGTATTCCATTTACAGGTATATGTCTGAACAAATAGAATGTAAGTGAAATAATGAGCGGAATGAGGATAAAAGAAGAAGTGGACAGTAAAATGTGGGGGGTGGGGCAGTTAGAGGAGAAAGAAAAAGGGTAGAATAAATTCTAGAGAGATTTGTGCTAAAGGTGAACTTATGAAAGAATTATGACAAAGCAATGGCCAAGAAGGAACAGAGGTGACGGTCACATGCACAAGCATAGCTCTGCATGGAATGAGGGAGCCAGTTCAAGACTGGCCATGAGTTTGAAATTGTCTTTTAACAGACTTTGTCACTAAGGGCTTGTCATGGCACCAAAACAAATGGGGAGGCCTTGAACTTAGGTGATTGGAGACTACCACATTGCTTAGGTGTGCCAGGCTTCAGCCAAGTGTTTTATGTTATTTTTCTTTCTCAATTTACTTTTTCATTTTATACCCACAACTGTGAATGAAGATCACTGTGGATAGTGCTGTTTGTCCCAATAATAAGAAATTACCATGATGACCTCAATAAGAATTGGGGCTTATTCTAGCTGGCATATTTGTTTAATCTGTGGGTTGTACAGCCTAGCATCAAATTCAAGGCTTTGTACATCTCCCCAATCTCAGCGCGACTTTATCTCCACTTTCCCTTCCAGGAAATCTGTGCCCCACTCAGACTGTTGTCCCCAGTGTGTGCTGTTTGCAGAACTAGTCACCTATTAAACCAGTTGCAGGGTATCTGTCAGCAACAGCACTTTAACTTTGTTTGAGTTACAGCACATACACTTAAAGATAATAAAAGTGTTCATTCTTGACAAGTTTATTATTCAAAAGCTTTCCTATACAGACTGTGTTCTCTCCAATCATTCTGAATCAGTGAGATTTCACAGTATTACCTTTAGTAATATTCACCAATATTTAAATCTCATTTAGGGAAGCAATTCAGAGTCTTTTGAGTGTGAGAAGTATAATAAAAATAAATAAATTCCATTCTTCCCATAGTTTACCTTATGGCCTATATGTTAATCACCCTAAAATGTCCACAAGCCTATAGGAAAACAAGTACTTATTTAAAATCAAAGCTGCTTGAATTCCAGATGGTTCGAAGTATATCTTAATCTATCTTGAGCAAGTCCCCTAATTCTGCAGGAACAAATGGTGGAATGTTATTAAAATGTTAATTAGTTAAATTTAGTCCCCAAAGTATAAAGAAAACAAAATTGCACCTACATGATTTTATTTTTACTAATGGGGAAAGAAATTCTGATATATAAAGAAATGAGGTTATTTGAGAGGAAGAAGAAATACATGATGTGAGTTTTAGATTAAAATATCCAAAAGTGTGAAGTAAGTTTGAACAAAATTATTAGGGTATATTTACAACCTATTACATGAAGCTATTTTCAAAATAAGCTATTTTTAATCTTGTCTCATGAGTTCTTTCTTTATTCAAATGGAAATAAAGTGATAGAGCTGCCAATGATGGAGTGACTGGTTTTGCACAACTTGATTTTTTTCCCTATTTTTCTAGCTACTGAAATTGAAAAGGCCTTCAGAACCTCCTAGAATCTTCAAATCATTCAGCCTTTCCTACAGGAGGAAAGCATCTTTCTTCTCTGATATTCCCCAAAGAAAAGGCAGACTTAGTCTCCCTACTTTGAGCATCTTGAGTATAAATCTTTAGATGGTGATTGTGTAGCTTCAAAAGAGCCAATAAAAAAGACAAACATCAAGATACAACACAATTTATTAATGAGAGACTTCAGGGTAGATCAGCTTGATAAGAATTCAAACTTTCCTCTAGTCGTTGCACTTTGTTTATAATTGGTTTAACTGCTTCATTTTAACCATATGTTTGCATTTGATTTAGTTAAAAGAAAAAAAATAGTTGGAATTCATTTAATAGGTTGAATCACATACTTACTAAAAAGTTTTAGTAATGGGGAGCCAGTGAGGTTTTATGAGCAGAGGTTTGATGTTATTGGACTTCAGAGAGTTTAAATTTGGGTAATCTACTTAATGTAGAGGAGGTCTATTTTAACTAGCCCATTACGGTAGCTGTGTTGTTTTTAAAGCTACTGCTTTTGATCAGTGTGTATCTTCTAGTGCTACTCAAATTACTCTTCATAAAATAATGCTGATTATGCTTCCATATGGGGTGATCTTCTCGGGCATCCTAGGGCTGTCCTGAGCAGCTAATGCTCAGAACAAATCATGAAAGTCAGAACACAAAAGTGAAACACAGGTAAAGACTCCAAGCTTGTGAATGTTATTGGTAGTGTAAACACTACTTTTGACTTAAGGGAACTGGTCTATGATAAGAGTCCATAGAATAGATGAGCAGTGATTGGTGAGACTCAACTACTCATTAGAGGTGGCTCTCAAAGTATATCAGAAAGCAAATTAATTTTTATTCACCAAAATGAAGTATATTTGACTTTTTAATTGTTGGGTTTTAAATAAGGAAAGATGGGTAAAATCTAATGTTCTTTTTTATGCTTTCTAATATGCTCAAATATATTATGCTGTACTTTGGACTTTTTAAAAAAATATGCTGAGATTTGAACATCACATAGAAGAGCCATTCTTGGTTCTGAAACACATTAGACTTTGGGGAACAAGGAAGAGAAGAAGAGTCTTGACATCTTTTTTTGTCTCTATAGATCATATGCATAAATATATTTTTTTCCCAAAGATTTTAGAAACTGGAAATTTATCCCTGGCTATCTGTGGGCAGTGGTTTCTGGAGCCCACATATAGAAGAAAGGCCAATTTATTATCTCCTGAACAACAGGCTGACTTGACTTACATTTATTATTCATTTGGAAAGTCTAAGAAAAGGCTACACTTGTATAGAACAAGGAAATGTGTGTCTTCCTGCCTGGAGCGATGGTACTCACCCAAACTTGCCATGAAGAATGTGAGCTAATCAAGGAAAAAGAGGTAAGGGCTGGAACATCAGATAGATCTAGGGAAGGTGGACAGAAGAAACAAATTCTAAGAAGGTATTTAAAGAAGAAGGACAGATTTGTCTCTATTTGTAGATGGACTAGGCGAAGCAGATGGTTGTTACTGAAGTGTGAATTTAGGCAGGCTTCACTCCCTCAAATTATCTCTAATTCTGGCCAATCATTATATCAGAAATTCTTATCACCAAGAACTTCTAAGTTGAAGCACTGGTCACTAAATTAAATGCAAAGTTAACTGGAAAATGCCTAAATGTATAGAGATTCTATAGGCCGTTTTCCCCTATATTGCTAGTGATGCTTCCATTTTTTTCAGGAAAGGGATTAAATATTATTAGATCCTTCCAGATCTTATATGGGTAGGTTATTTACTTAGATCTGACCAAAGAGATGGGAGCAAGATTCTGTTAGAGTAAAATCCTCAGAAAGATGCTTCCTCAATG
Organism: Callospermophilus lateralis; assembly: GCF_048772815.1. Classification (NCBI taxonomy): domain Eukaryota; kingdom Metazoa; phylum Chordata; class Mammalia; order Rodentia; family Sciuridae; genus Callospermophilus; species Callospermophilus lateralis. The sequence continues at coordinate 33,560,394 of NC_135321.1, read as the reverse complement.
TGACCATGAAAGGTAGTGCAAAAGACCCGTAGTAATTCTGGTTCTAAGCTTTGACATCAACATGGCAATCATCTATCACAGGACCTTCTGCTGATCAAGGTGAATGTGTGTGTGCTACAGCCACTGATGACTCATTATTCTATCACACAGCTTACCTCATATACCCATTACTAGAACTTACTGGTAAAACCTTAACAGTTACTAGTCTTTGAATCCATCTCCAATGGAAAACAGGGGTATTTGTATGAGTGAGTCCTCTCTCCTTGGATGCGCCCCAACACTTGAAGTCTCGCTCAGTTGGCACTACTTTGTGCCATGCCTTATTATCTTTTCTATATGTAAATAATAAACATGTAAAGATAGAAGGCATATTTAAGATACTGGAAGGTTTATGATGTTAGAGAATTTGAGTAGGTAGAAAGGTAAGTAGATATCTGTAGATAAGATTCACCTCTTAGAAAATATTTCACAAAATTGAATTTTTAAGATTTGGCATCTAGTTAAGTTTCACCATCATGAAATTCTAGAATATAGTCTTGTTTTCCAAACACATGGCTCTGTGGCTTAAGCAAATAACAGAACTCCAGTGCTTCCTATTCCAAAATCATAACAATTTCTTCTCCCTAATGTTCTTTACATTTTCAGAAATATAACACTTATACATTAAAATGGCTAAGAATGTCCAGCTTTCCAAGTGACTCATAGATGTCACTGTCTGGGGCTTCCTTCTACTGTCACAGTCCATCATGCAAACGTACTTCTCTCCCAGTCTTACTGAGAAGTGAAGAAGTCCAGAATATAGGCTGTAGAGACCACTGGAATCATTTTACCTGTTTCTCACTATTTTGAGGTCTACATAGCAAAAACTTTCAAATGTTTCAGAGAAAACATCTTGAAACATCAATGAACCTGATCCACTTAGTGGGATTTACTTCTGCAGACCAAACACTTTGTATCTTGTATTTGACCCCAAATGGGTTTACTGTAGATTTATTGAAGCTAAACTTTGAAGAGCTCTAACTTTCTTGAGATTCTTCTAAGGCACTCTTTCTAATTTTGTATTCTCTGAATTAAAAAAGTTTCTCTCTGCAATTGCATGAGCTCTCAGTCCCACAAAACTTAATTCATAAGGGAATATAAATGTAAGGAAATCATAGCCCCTTCTCTAAAACATCTAAAATGCTCGTGAAGTGACAGGTATATACTTAAATATGAATGCACAGAAGAGAATGTGTTCATTGCCGTGGCAAAGTCAAAAGAAGTGAGTGGCAAGTGAGCATTGTAAGGCTCTTTTTATTTGGGTGCTATCTGAGCTTCATGGAGGAAATGACTTTGGAGTTTGCAAAATGAAATGATTTTGTAGCAAAGAGCAATCGACATTGGGTATTGTAGGCAAAGGCAACAGCAAATGATCTTCAAGGATCACAGCAATAGGGGAGGGAATTGAAAAGGAAGCTTAGGATACATTCATGTAGTTTTTTTAAACTTTATTATGTGTCAATTACAAAGAAAAAAATGAAATAATAAAAAAATTTCAAATACAGATAGAGTGAAACGAATAGTTTCAGACAGCTTCTCAATTGCCTCTTCTGTCATCACTGGGTCCTTCCAAGGTTGATGCATACACAAATGTTGGATTAATTTTTCTGAATTATTCTGTTCTCTTAATGCTTTGCCCTTAGATTTCCACATTATAATAGCAATCTGATATCTTTAAGCAGAAAGTATTTCATCCAGCTTTTCTAATTGCCCTATTGTAAGGGTTTATTTGAATTACTGAAAGTAGAAGAGTTGGAGACTTAATTTTATGTGAAAAAAAAATCAAACTCCATACCTCCTGTACCTGGGATCATACCTCAGAAAACAATTAAAGCAGATGGGATAGCACGGTAACTGATCGAGTAATTAGAAATGACATGGTTTTAATCCCATCACAAATTTTTAATAACTGTGGGTCCTTGTGGAAATTACTTTATTTCTCTGAGTATGAAAGTACCGAGATAAAAGTGATGTCTGCTTTTTCAGGCTAGTCTGCTAACTGGGGTTTACATGGTTTAGACACCATCAAGTTCTTTTTGTGCCTTATCTCGCATTATTATTTTTTTTTTTTGCAAACTTTCTAAGATAAATAATGTTTTGATATAAAATTTCAGAGGAAGTATTTCAACAAAGATACTCAGTAATTACCAAAATAAGAGTCCGGCTAGGACTCTGTGCTCCTGAGGTAGGCTGCCTTGCCATACAAGGTTTGATTCATTTTAATTTTTCTTTTTCTACAAGTCACATATTTATGCTTAGTCTGTTTTGCCTGCTATTCCACATGTTTCACAAAATAATAAACCATGTAAAAAAATTACCCTCTTTATGTGACCCTCCTGATTAGCCCTCCAAACCTACTTTTTGATAATGTTCCTGGAATTATGATGATTTAATCAATCCCCCAAATTTTGAAAACTACAAAACTAACCAATATATATGTTTTTAAAGACTGAAAGTTATTAATGGACAGATTTGTGGTGCCTTTTCATTTCATTTTATTTTTTGCTGTTTAATCATTTTGAATACTTTCTCATTCTGAGCCAAATATCCTTAAAATGAAACTCTAGTTTTATTGGTTTTTCCTGCCTTACTCAATATAAGCTCCTTTTTTTATTTTTTATTTTTTAACCTTAAAACTGACATTAGCTGGGACTAACTCAGTTTTGTATCTTTACTGACAAATCCATATTAATAACAACATCAATACTGTATTAAACCTGAACTATGGGAATAATTTGTAATCATGCCAAAATTAATAACATTGTGTATCACCCAGAGAGCCTCTCACGGAGGAGAATGAAATGGTTATTAACTTGGGTTATTATTGCAGCATTATAGACATTTAAATAGGCTATAATTCTAGAAATTTAAAGGTCAGTTTGATTTATTCAATTTAGTTTGTCATATGTTTGGAAAACTAATTAAAATCACAAACAACATGGTTATAACATTTTGAATGGTAGGTTGGAAATCTATATTTTGAGTCACAATAGGGAACCATTTCCCGGGCATGGTGCATACTCTATATATGTGAAAGGGGCACCTTCGTTCATCTTCATGGTTGGGTCTAGGAAGGCACATTTCATGACAGCATTTGGACACACTGTCTTTCTTGTCATGGACATTCTGCATCAAGACACTGTTCTTCAAGCCTTCCTGTGACTATGGGAGAGGCATTAAACTATTAGGTGCCACTGCTTTTACATAATCTCAACATCTAAAATGACTTCTCAGACCCAAAGTCTTTTCTCTTCATCTGTTTCTCAAATTTATTGTCAGTGGAAATGTGTGGTTTTGTTTGAAATAATTTCAGTCCGGAGAGGACTGATACAGCAAATTTTGCAGGGCAATGTTTTGAGTTATGTTTGTTTTATAGGAAATGTTTATAGGAAAAGGTAACATGATAGGACATTGAAGCCTGAGAAGAGAAGGAATGAAAGACAGATTCAAAAAACTTATGTGATAAGACCACATAAGAGTAAATGGGTGGGTGTAAAAAATATGTGGTTTCAACTGTTATTAATATGAAAACCGAAACATTATATGTGCCTCTTTTCTCATGTAGTATCTACCTAAACTCTCAGAGAGAACAATTCAGACATGGCTATTACTATCAATGCCAAAAAAGAAATATGGGAGATGAAATACCAGTATAATTAAAGGGCAATACATAAAGAAAATGTGAACCAGGTCTTTGGTCCATCCTAATGGATATGACTGGAAGGAAATGAAATAATAGATTTGAGACCAAGTTTCAAGGTACCCTCAACATTTAGCTGCCTTACATGACTGTAATTATCAAGCTATATCTTATAGCCAAATAGCTTCTAAGAAGTCCTTAAATTATTTGGATGACAACTTTATGATCCCCAAAGCAGAAGCTTTAGCCATATGAATATCTACTTTGGGTTGACTGCCTGGTGACAAGAAGGGACTGATGGCGGGAGGGAGAGATGAAGGAGATGAAGACAGGAATGGGATCACTAAGATTCTGACCCCTGGGGCAGATTGCTAAGTGTGATAATTGTAGACACAGTGTTTCCAGATTTGATCTTTACTGAAAATAAACCCATAGCTGCTTTTTTAGGAGTTATTTTTTTTTTGCTCCATGTAGGATGATTAAAAGATCCAAATGCATTTAAGAAAAGTGCCTTTTGAACACCTACTATGTGAGTAAAAGGGATAGTGTAAAAAATGCCACAGTTCTTAAAGATCATAACCCAAAAAAGGAAAAAAAAAAATAAACCTCCATGAGAATATTAGAGCCACAACTAGGCATTCTTTAATAAACCTTGAGTGTGTGTATTCAGAGGTAGAAAGATGGAATACAAACCAAATTGCCATGGGCAAAAGATGATACAACTTATTTGATGTCAATTATCAAAGGTAAAATAAGAGACAGAATGAGAGTGTAGCCCTTTTCAAAACATTGTCTCTGATATGAAGGATAGAACGTCAAAGTTATAACTGACAGTTAGGGGGAAGATACTCGAAAGGCATAATTTATGAATTGTACTGAAGATATCTAAAAATAAAAGAAAACTTAATTTATGGACTATTTGGGGGAAAAGGAACCTAACGTCCAAGAAAATTCAAATCTCAGATGTTATCTTCAATTGAGAATAGGGAGGCAAGCAAGGCAAATGGTTTGCCACCATACATGTGACATTGTACTGCACACATTCTCATGCCAGGCACTGTCTAGTTGTCATTTGAAAAAGGTACAGTGGTGATGGCTTGGCAACTGACTTCCTTAACAAGTGTTCTAAAGCACAATATGTAAAATCAAGAATCAATAAATGGGATGGATTCAAACTAAAAAGCTTATTCTTTGCAAAGGAAAACACCAAGAATGTGAAGAGAGAGCCTACAGAATGGGAGAAAATCTTAACCACACTCACTTAAGATAGAGCACTAATCTCCAGGATATTAAAAGAACTCAAAACACTTAATACCCATAACACAAATAACCCAATCAATAAATGGGCAAAGGAACTGAACAGAGACTTCATAGAAGAAGAAATACAATTGATCAATAAGTATATGAAAAAAATGTTCAATCTGCAGCAATTAAAGAAATGAAAATAGAAACTAAGATTTTATCTCACTCCAGTCAGAATGGCAATTAGCAAGAATACAAGCAACAATAAATTTTGGTAAGGATGTGGGGAAAAAGGTACATTGATACATTGATGGTGGGGCTGCAAATTGGTGCAACCACTGTGGAAAGCAGTTTGGAGATTCCTCAGAAGATGTGGAATGGAAGCACCATTTGACCCAGCTATCCCACTTCTCAGTTTATACCCAAAGGACTTAAAATCAGTGTATTACACTGATGCAGCCACACCAATGTTTATAACAGCTCAATTCACAATGGCTAAACTCAATTCACAGTAGCCAACCAAGATGCTCTTCAACAGATGAATGGATAAGGAAAATGTGGTATATATGCACAATGGAATATTACTCAGCTTCAAAGAAGAATGAAATTATGGCATTTTCAGACAAATGGGTAAAGCTGGAGGATATTAAGCTAAGCAAGACAAACCAATCCCCACCCAGAAAAGGTGGAATGTTTTCACTGACACATGGATATTAATTCACAATAACCGGGTCGGGGGATAGGGAAGAATAGTGGTACTTTGGGTTAGGCAGAGGGGAGTGAAGGGAGGAGAGCGGACTGAGGGTAATAGTAGAATGAATTGTGTATTATTAACTATGTATATATATATGATTACATGACCAGAGTGATTCTACACCATGTACAACCAGAAGAATGAGAAGTTATACTCCATATATGTATGATGTGTCAAAATGCATTCTACTGTCATGTATAACTAATTATAACAAATATGTAAATACATTTAAAAGTACAAGAATGGAAGTAATTATATAAGGCTAGCGTGCTAAAGGACTGAAGCAAAAACAAGTTAGCCATCAGGCAAAGGAAGAAATTGCTTTAAACTCTTTTTTTTTTCCATGCAGAAATTCACTATGAAGAAAAGAATCTTGAGATGGGCCTTGGTGGATATTTAGGATTAAAACAACTCAAGGGAGAATGTGTGCCAGAAAGGCATTTTGCGTTAACAACTTGTAAAAATTTGTAAACCAATAACTAAGCTCTGTATTTCTTAGATGCTGAACATTTTTTTCATATGTTTGTTGGCCATTAGTATTTCCTTTCTTCTTCTGAGAACTGTCTGTTTAGTTCTTTTGACCATTTATTTATTAACTTCTTTCTTTATTTTTCATCTTTTTTGAGTTCTTTAAATATTCTGAATACTAATAAACTCTGGCCTGAAGAACAGGTGGAAAAGAATTTCTCCCATTCCTTGTAGGCTCTCTCTTCATGCTTTTGAAGAGGAAAAAAAAGGTGAAGCAAAGCTCAGGAAAAGGCATTTTATAGGCATGGGGGGAGCAGTTAAGGAAAACTGCAAAGCCTTATGAGTAACTAGAAATTCCAAGAGGGAATGATTACACTGAGCCTTAAAAATCATTAAGAGTAAATGATTTGCCTGGCATTAGAGAATGAAGGAAGTGAAGGGGAACCCCAGTCAGGAGTGCAGGCTATAGAGGAATTCAGACAGGGCAGAACTGTAGCCAGACTGGGAGGGAGCAGGTGAACATCTCACTTACATGCTAAATTTTTTTGCCAGTACGTCCTATTAGATAAACCTAATAGGAATAGAAGCTGGGGTCCAGGGAGGCCAAGTGACTGAACCACAGGGGTGAGCCTCTGGGACACAGTAGGAAGATGAAGAGTCCACCTGGGAAAGTAAGTGAAGAATAACCAGAGCAATCAACCCCTTTTTTTTTTCATCCAGATCAGAAAGCATTTTTGAAAGTCAATATCATTCATGAAATATTTTTTGACATCAGTTTAAAAGCAATTTTCAACTTAGATATGGTGGCCAATAAAAATATACACAACTGAAATTAAAACACCTAAACATCTCTTAGCACATACACCTACACAAAAACACAAGTATGGACACAACTTGAAATATGCTTATTATGGAGTAAATGAAAATGATAATTGCAAGCAATTCATATTTAATGATGTGAGTCCCAACACTTTAAAACCTGCAGGAAGCAGGTAAAAGGATACCCGAGGAAAACTTGAAAGTCTGAAATTAATTTACTGGAAGGAAAAGGATAAAATTAGGGAACACAAAATTGTCATTATTTTCAGATAATGTGGTTATCATTCTGAAAAAAAGCGATAAAACTAATTAGGTATACATATTATTTTAAAGAAAGTATGGCAATTTAATATATACGACAAACTTTAAATACTAGTACAAATTTAACAACACCAGCAATAATCAACCAGAAACCATAAGTAAAACTAAAAAATGATTCACAAGAGCAATAAAAACTATAATGTATCTAAGAATTAAATTCAACAAAAAATAATAAGTTCTCTTATAAGAAAATTTAAAATGTGAAGAAAGTACACAGAAGATAATTTGAATACATGAGAAGCCTATATTCTTGGATAGGATGATTAAATATTATATGTATGTAAATTATCTCTCAATTTAGTCTATAATTACAATATGATCCCACTAAAATATAGAGTTGGATTTATTGTTTATCTTAGTGAGCTTAATATAAAATTTACATGAAAGAATAAAAATCCAGGAAAAATTAAGTAAACGTATAAAAGAAAACTAAGGTTTGTGGGTGGGAGTGCATATTCATATGCAAAATTATGATGTAATATAAATTTTAAATAATATGAAAACAAAACAGTAGTTTTCTTATAAAGACTAAGAACAAAAGTACAAGGAAACACCATGAGTGGCAGAGGTATTTACTCATATGTTTGGGATCATCATATAAAATAAAAGTGTCAGCACAAATAGGTGGGGGAGAACAAATTCCTACACGATTTTGAAAAACTGGTTCAGCATATGGAGAATAACAAAACCGGATTTCTGCAAATATACGGTAGATTCTAGTTTAAAAATTTACATATGAAATAAATGAAGTAAGGCATTAGAAATATGTAGGAGTACAATATCTCTGTGATGTATGGTTGATAGAGACTTCAAAAATAAAAATTTAAAAGCACAAACCACTGGGGATGGAAAGGTACAGCAATATAGATAAAGGATAATATGTTATGACAAAGCAGAGTTTATTCTAGGAATATAATGTTGGTTTAACATTCAAAAATCAAACAACATAATTCAACATGAATGGAACAAAAGAGATAAAAACATGTGATCTTCTTAATAGATACAAAGTTCAACACATATTCATGTTGAAAAAATCAGAAAACTGCCATTAGAATGGAGCTTCCTCAATTTAAAAATTCTGTAGATAACATCATATTTAATGGTCAAGAACTGAGTGGTCCACTCCTTAGCACAGGGAACAAGGCAAATCCGTCTGCTCTCACTACTTGATCTTTACATTGTGCAAAAAGCATTAATCAGTGCAATAAAGCATGCTAAAGAAACAAAAGGCATTCAGATCAGAAAGGAAGAAGTAAAGCTGTCTTTATTCACATATATGATGGTTCATGTAGAAAATCCTAGGGAACATACCAAAACCTAACAAGGGAATTGAGCCAGGTCTCAGAATACCAAGCCAGTATAAAATCAACTGGATTTCTGTAGTTGTGCAGTGAACTTAGAAAACGAAATTGATGAGGACAATTTAATGGTTTTAAAATAATGAATAATTAAGAATAATTTTAATAAAGTATATGCAAAATCATACACCAAGAAAAAAATATATTGAAGGAAGCTCAAAAAATGGAGAGATATACCATGTTTTTAGATTAGAAAACAATATTATTAAGATGTACATTCTCTTTGTTTATAGATTCAACCCAAGCCTGATCATTAACTGAACCAGATTTCTGTATAAATTTAAAAACTGATGCTATAATGATATGTACAAGCAAAGTACATATAATAATCAGAATAAGTCTTAGAAAAATAACAAAACTGAAAAACTTAAACTGCTTGATTTCATGTTTAATTAAAGCTACATTCATTAAGAATTTTCTTATAGTTTAAGGATTAACATATAGATTGACGAACAAGTATAAAGTCTGGAAATATATATTATATGCATACACATAAATACTCTATTCACATGCATGTACATACGTATATAAGCATATTTCTAGACTCTAAATTGTTTTATGTTTTTGTGTGAGTACAGGCAATACATGCATACATGCACTGGACAAATATTCCCAAAATTGAGAAATGAGGCTGTTGAACAGTTAGTGCTGGGATAAGTGAATATACCACTGGAAAACACATGAAATTTGATTTTTGTTTCATATCATTTAATAGAATTTACATAAAATATTTCATAAATTTCAGCTTAAAAACTCAAATTATGAAACTTCTAGAGGAAAATAGAGAAGGTTTTCATAAGGTTGTAGCAGGGCAACATTTCCTAAAATTGTTAAAAAAAATAATGTTTGACACAGAAAATGTTCTCTTTTCAAAGGATAGCATTAAAAATTTTGAAGTCAAGCCACAGGTTGTCAGAGAAAATTTGCAAAATATATCCAATAATATTCTTTATACAGAGAGGTATAAAGAACTCAATAGTAAGAAGACAATTCAGTAAAATGTGGTTAAATGATTTATAAGAAACAGTGTACAAAAGAAGACATATAGTTTTAAGCATATAAAAGGATATTCAGTCTCATTAATCTTCAGAATTAGTCAAATGAAAATCACATGATGCCAATAAGTCCTACTGCATTCAATGAAATTGAAAATGTTAATCAAACCAGATGTTGGCAAAGACATGGAGCAACTAATATCCTTTTGTTTTGTCAGAATTGTAAAATGGCAAAACCACTTTGGAAAACAGTTTAGTAGTTTCTTCTAAAGTTGAAACATACATTTTCTATATACTTATAGTTCTTTACTCAATACTAATTAAATATTTTTACATGAAGATTTGTACAAAATTTTCAAAAATCCTTTATTTCTTCTTATTTATTTTGTTCAAATTTAAACATAAGTATATACACTCTAGGGAACACAACATGATACTTGAAAATATGTACATGTGGTGGCATGTCTAAATCATGCAAATTAACACATGAATTACCATACATACACATATTTTTAAAATAAGAGCCCTTAAAATCTATTCTCCTAGTAATTTTCATGTATATAACATATTAATACTAACTATAGTTACCATACAGCACAATAGATACTTTGAAGTTATTTCTTCTAAATGAAATTTTATATCCTTTGACCAACATGTCCCCAACCTTTCTTTTTATAAGTTTGACTTTTATAAATTCCACATATTGATGAGATCTTGTGGAATCTTTCTGTGTCTGGCTGATTTCACTCCAGGTATATTCATTTAACTAACGACAGGATTTTCTTCTTTTTATGACTGGCAACTATTCCACTGTATGTATATGACACATTTTTCTCTACTCATTCATTTGTTGATGGACAGACATCTATAAGATTAGTATCCTATCTTGGATACTGTGAACTATGCTGCAATGAATATGGTAGTGCAGATATTTCTTAGAAATATTGAGTTCATTTCCTTGGATATTATATGCACAAGTGAAATTGCTGGATAATATAGATTGAGAAAACTGGATATACAAATATGGAAGAATTAATTCAGACCTTTATCTCATACTATATACAAAAATCAATGCAAAATGGATTAAAGTCTTTAACATAATAACTGAAACTATAAAGTTACAGAAAGAAAACATAAAGTAGTTCTATGAATTTGGTTTAGGTGATGATTTTTGAATATAGCTGGAAAATCATGAGATACAAAAGCCAAAATAGATAAATGGGATTACATAAAGCTAAAAATACATCTTTACAGCACAGGAAACACTAAAAAAATGTGAATACTTTCTATGGAATGAGAGAATATCTGAAAGCTATGTATCTCCTAGTGGGTTAGTATCCAAATAACTCAAGGGTAAGAAAACAAGTAACCTGGGGTAAAAATGAGCAAAGACCTAAATATGCATTTTTAAAAAGAAGAAAGATAAATGGCCAATAGAAATATGAAGGAATGCTCAGCATCACTAATCATCAGGGAAATATAAATTTAAATCACAATGAGATATCACCTCTCACCTTTTAAAATGACCTAAAAGACAGAAGGTAACAAGTGATAACAAGGATATGGAGCAAAGGGAACCTTTGTACACTGTGGATGGAAGTGTGAATTCATTCAGTCACTACAGAAAACAGTGTGGCAGTTCCATGAAACATCAAAAATTGAAGTACCCAAGTCCTTTAACAATATTCTGAAAACTGGAAATAAGCAAAATGTCAATTATCAAGTGAATAGATAAACACATGGTGTATTTATAAAAAAAATAAACCACTAATTATCTAGGTAGTACTGCTAAATCTATTATGCTAAGTAAAAGAATTTGGACACAAAATAGTACATCTGTCTTATTTATGAACTCCTAGCATAGACAAAACAACTCTTCCATTGGCAAAGGTACATCAAGAGGTTGCCTGGAGTTGGCAATGGTGAGAAACTATTGCACAATGGAATCTTTGGAGTTGCTGAGATGTTCTATGTGGTTACATGTTTATGCATTCTCAAAATTCATTGAACCTGGATTTGATGGTGCCTATATCTAATCCCAGCAGCTTGGGAGCTGAGGGAGGAGAACAGCAATTTAGTGAGGTCCTATGCAACTTTGTGAGACCCTGACTCAAAATACAAAAAGTAAAAAGGACTCAGAGGTTATGTGCCCCTGGGTTCAATTTCTGGTACCCAAACCAAAAAATAACCAACCAAACAAACAAAAAACTCATTGATGTGGGCAGTAGCATGGGAATACACTATAGTATATAAACTGTGCCTGAGTAAAGTGGATTTATAACACTAATTCCTAAAAACTTTTCAAAAGAAATGATTAATTTGATTGAACTAAAATTGTTTTCCATTTAAATAACATCATATGAAAAAAGTATAGAAAAACATGTAGCACATTAGGGAAGATATAGCCATGGATTAGTAGTTAGGATAGGCAAATAACTCCTTCATATCAATTAGAAACAGTCCACAACTTAGAAAATGGATGAAGAACATAAATAGGAAATTTATAGATCAAGCAATCCAAGAGACTGAAATTCATATCTAAAAAGACTCAAATTCACTGGAAAACAGTGAATGTAAAAATAAAGCACAAAATATAAATATATCATTTTTCACCTACTAGAGCCAACAGAAATGATAAAAGCTGGATAATCATAATTATGGCAGTGAATGATAAGGCCATTCAGGAACCCTCTTGACAGTTTGGTGAGCAAGGAGATAGTACAACTATGCTGAAGAGCACTTATTGGCCTGTAGGGTATTGGCCTTGATAGACTGATAGAAGTAAATTATGGTCTCTTGCTAAGAAGATGACTTTTCCATATGCCCTTTTATATTACTGATGGGTTTTGCTCAATCTCATGTATAGGGAGAGGAAAAACCCTTAAGTTTCTGTCCATTTGACTCTTTCACTCAACCATTAAATTGTGCCTCTTTCTGTCTACTTTAATGCTCTTGGCCTTGAGTTTAAACCTGCCCACCATTAGCAACAGACATCTGATATCTTATGCTTTGTATTTGTCTCATTTTCCTTTGTCTATATTTTATTCTCCTCAGTTCCACACCACTAAGTTGGTAGTGTTTCTTTTTAATTTAACAGAGGTTTGGGATTTATCTTATCATCCATACCAACAGTTTTGCTTTTTCTATCAATGGGTATGTTTAACCTACCAGGTTGCTTGACTTTTATTGAGAATAACTGATCAATTTATGTTATGAGACCTATTTGAACATATTTAATTCTGTTCTCATCTACTTAATGGATGAAATAGAAATAGAAAAATTCTTCTGAAAGACATAATAGATGACTTGAAAAGACAGAAAACCATTGTTGAAAAGGTCTACTCACAATAATGAGCACAAAATTTTTCTTCAGTTAAATTAAAAACATTAACATTGCTAAAAGTTTAACATTGTTCTAATGAAAATACAACCTGATTTTTTAATCAAGTGGCATTTTTAGTTTGCATGGGAACATAAAGAAACAAGAATAGTTGGAGAAAATCCAATTAAAAAAGTAATATTTATAATGTCAGGGATGTAGCTCAGTTATAGAACACTGACCTGGCATGCACAGGGCCCTGGGTTTTATCCCCAGCAAAACACACACACACACACACACACACACACACACACACACACACACACATACACACAATAATATTTATGATGAATTCACTTTCCCCTGACCTATCATTCTCAATCCCCCAGTACTGCTGCCTAGAGACAAGTAGTTTTAATTGTTTTAAGGCATATATTACAATCTCAGAGAATGCACATTTACTAGTTTTAGATAATATCTTGCTATCATGGGTGGAAATTTGGTTCTTATTTCCTACCTCCCATTAGTCTTTCCCTTTCTCCATAACAACTATGCAACTGTGATTATACACCCAAATAGAGGCTAGTTGTACTGCTGGTACTTTGTTAAGAGTTGTTCCTAGCATAGCCACGTAACCAATGTGCTGGTTACATGGGTTTTCTTGAATGCATTTGCTTTAATGGGAATTTCTAATGGACTTTTTTTTTTCTCCCTCTTGAAATGATTTCTCTCTAATGGTCATTCTATAGAAACAAAAAAGTTCACTGCATCAATTATTGTATCAATTGCCATTTTTTCCCACTTGACTTTGCTTCTGGAGGCCCATTTTGCCCTGTCCTGACCTGGGTATTTGGTATGCCTGTATGCAAGGCTGTAATCCTATGGTGTGCCTAGAAGATCTCCTGGATTGGGTGCCCAGTTTCCTCTTTTGCTTCCTGATTTTCCTAGAGTAAGAATGTGCTTTCAGGTTCTTGCAGTACTAGAGAAATCTCTCATACAATATTGGATGCTTTGTCTCTTCAACTATTCAGTTTCTCTAGACAAATTTGTTGGAATTTGGCTCTAAGGTTGAAGAGCCACATATGTCAGAATAAGCCATGATCAACTCCCAGGTTCCAACATCACCACCTTAAGTATGTTCAACCACTCACTTCATTTCAATCGAGAACAATGTTCTATTATTGTTTTCTGAGAATAAATATCAGGCTGTCTTTGCACTAACTCAAGGACAGAGACTAGGAAAATAAGAGAAAAAGGAAGGGGTGGATATGTCACCTGGTTCACTTGCTTGATGCACAGAATTTAGTCATCCCTTTTGTTGTCAGTTCTAGTTGTCGCACCTGCTGTCTGGCAACTGAGCCTTCACCAAGCCTGTTTAACTATAAAGCATCCCTTAAAAGCTCCTGTGTTGGGAGTGTGTTATTCACTGTAACAATGTTCAGATGTGACATGATTATATTATGAGAGATATGACTTCATCAGTGGATTAATCTATTTGATGGATTAATAATTTGAAAGGATACTGTACTGTAACTGTAGGCTGGTGGGGGTCAATGGAGGAAGTAGGGGATTTTATTTTGTTCCTGTCACATCTCTCTCTCTCTCTCTCTCTCTCTCTCTCTCTCTCTCTCTCTCTCTCTCTCTCTCTTTCTGTTTCTTGGCTGCCATGAGCAGAGCAGCTGTCCTCCTCCACACCCTTCCTCCACAATGTTCTTTCTCACCTCAGGCCCAGAGCAATGGAGTTGGTTGACCACAGACTTAAACCTCTGAAACTGTGAGTTCAAAATAAATTTTCCTCTGCAAAGTTATTCTTGTTAGGTATTTTGGTCACAGTAATGAAAATCCAATACGGAATCCAAAGCCTCTGCATTCTGAACACTTGAAGGGCAACCATATTCCATGCTCTCCAGCCCTCTCTGGATTCTTGCAGAGGTACGTTTCATTCCTCTGATTTTACCTGCTCACACATTTCTGTTCATTGTCATCTTCCCCAGGTCCCTGCACTCTCTTCTCCTTGGTGCTGCCCACCCCCTTCATTATTATCTGCTTATTCCTTGTCATACCTCAAAGCTGTCATTTCAGTTTTGCAGTGTAGACTTTACAGCAATGTGAAATGAGAACCTGCTGGGTATGCATTCATGTATGGAACTCTATAACATTTTATTATATAGTGAAGCAAGTCACCCCAAAATACTCTTCTTTTTCTAATTTGTCTTGGCTATTATTTTCTATTATTCATCCACACGGAGTTTAGAATCATTTTGTCAAGTTCAAAGAAAAAAAATCCAATTGGAATTTTAATTGGAAATGCATTAAATTGATTAACTTGGGAATGATTGCTTTTTATTTTTAATTAAATTTCCAAGCACTGTTTTTCTAACATTGCTAATTATAAATTTCTAAATTTATTGCATTTTTTTTTTTGGTCAGAACCTGGCCTCAACAATTTCTCCTTTTCCAAAGCAGTACAGTAGATAAAGACTGTTCTTAGCATCATCTGGCCCAGTGCTTTACAACGTGCAGGGTCCTGAGTTAACAGTATCAGCATCAACTGGCAGCTATTAGAAATTCCAGTTATTGGGCCCATACCAGATTCAATGAATGAGAAGCTTTGGGAATGGGGTTCAGCAACCCACCGCAGGATTCAGATGCACATTAACGTTTGAGAACCACTAAATTTGACATCTGACTAGTCATGCAACATTAGGAGGAATAGTATTCTAAGTTTAAATTTTCTTGTATGTCTGATGGAGAAATAATCATATAAACTTCACAGCATTGTTAGTAGGTATAAAAATGTTAATGCGCATGAAGCATTTAGCATATTTCCTGGCCCATCACTAACTGAAATGAATACTAGTGGTCATCGTAACTATTATATTGTCATTTTGTATTTTTGTCCAATAAAAATCATGGCATCATAAAATTTTTGTCATAATCAATTTTGGCAAGTGTTCAATGTGATGTAAAATATTCTCTTTGTGTATGGAATATGAGAATACTATGAAAATAGATGTTCTAATTTTTAGAGATATATACTTACTCATATATATTAATTATTTTGCCCATTGGACAATTAGAAATGATTGCACATTTTGTTAAACTTTCCCAAGACTATTGCATTTCTGTAAAATATTTATTATAGTCTGAAATTGTTTGATATGTATTATACCCTGTTACGCTGCATGTTAGCTCCCTTTAGGTGTATCTTCATTGTAAATTTCATTTTTATTCATAGTGAATGAAAGGTATTAATCTCCTGATTTTGAGGTTTTCCATATTATCATCGCCCTTGTGTTCACTTTGTTTTAGTTTAATTAATAACGTTTTACTCATTCTTTTAATTTCATGAATTTTCTTGTCTTTTTAACATTGAAGTATTTTCTACAGTTATTATATATTTTTTTCAAAATCTCTAAAAATTCATATTTTATGTGAAAGCAAATCTCCATCAGGATTATAATTGTATAGCTTTTCTAGATCTGCCTTCATTGAGTTCTCCTTCATTGTGTTTTCAGTCTGTTTCTCCATTTACCTAACTTTTCCTATATGTACAATTTTTGTTTTTGTTTTTTGTTCTCACACTTATTTTGGAATGTTCTTTTTTCATGACTAATAGTTAATTTTACTGTTCTCAAAATTATTATTTAATTCTCATCTTTCTAAATTTCAGTCTCAGAAGGAAACTGCCTCTGTGACTCATCCCTGAGATGTTATGAAGTACAATGCACTTTTTGTATTTAATATAATGTGATTTTTAAACTGCTATTGATTGAATTGTATCCCCACTAAATTCATATGTTGAAGCTCTAACTCTCAATGTAATTGTATTTGGAGATAAGTCTTTTAGAAGGTAATGAAGGTTAAATGAGATCAGAAAGATAAGGTCCTACCACAGTAAGATTGGTGACTATAGGGGAAACACACAGCCACTGAGGAAAGGCCATGTGAAGGCAGAGCAAGAAAGGCCATGTGGACATTAGAAGCAGTGGCCTCAGTAAGATCCAGCCATACTGACTCCTGATCTCAGACTTCCAGTCCCCAGAATGTGAGAAGATACAATTCTGTCACTTAAGGCACTGAGTTGGTATTTTGTTAAGTAGTCCAATAGACTAATAAATGCACCAATAATTATCACTATATTCTTTTTACACTATCTTGTTTCTAGAGAAATTATTAATATTTGAGCTCTGCTTTAAAACTATTTGCAACAGTCTTTGAATTTCACTTAAATTTCTTCACGATGTTTTCTCTTTTTTGTTTATCATAGTGAAATGTACTATATTTTTCTTTCTTTCTTTCTCTCCTCCTCCTCCTATCTAAAAGGGAGGTTACATTTCTGAGAGGACCTTTAAAAACGAGAGACAACTTGGTCATGTGTAATATTATCAGTCTTCACAATGTTTTCCTCTAATTCCCCACCTCAATATTTTACTTTGCTAACAAGAATTTAGATGGCAACATAATCTTTATGACTTTGAATATTGTGTACTTCTTTTCTTCGTTTTTCTTAGTTTTGCAAGCACAAGGGAATTTGCCAGATGTGAATCTAAGTGTAATTTTTTTTTCCTCATAGATTTTGTTCTAAAACCTGTGGGTTTTTAAATCTGTACCTAGCTTTCTAGAGCTAAAGAAAGACTTACCTTCCACTTTAGCTTTCATACTTTATTCAACATACCTCGTTCTTCCTCCTTCTTTAGAAATATTCTCTATTTGAACATTTCTGACCCAGTTGAAATTCTCTCATCATCTGTTTCAGGATGCTGATCTCTGCTGTCTGAGATATTTTCTCAAGTTTGGTCCAAATTAGTGATTGAATATCTTGCTGTTTAAAATTGATTATTTTTTACACACTCTGCTGTGCTTCTTAATTTTTTTCTTTATTTTCTATGTATCTGAATTGTCTCATTAATTGTTCCTTCTTTTTATTTTGTAGAATTTGCATCTTATCCAGGTAGACATCTGTCCCTTTTAGAAGAGACCATGGATTCTTTCATTCTATTGAGAAAGCCAGGCTCTTGACGCTACAGGAGATGTTTTCCAGAGGTTTTTCCATTTAAGTTCCCTTCTTATTTTCTATTTTGTCATTTCTATTTTTTTTTTCATCTTATAACAGGTGTGATGTGATGCAGTCACATATTTTAGACATAGCTATAAATACACATTGTTCCGCATTTCTTTTGGCTTATTCAAACACTTTTCACTTTCCATCCGATGTGCATTTATTGCAGATTTCTCCCACAGGATCTTCACTTGCTACTACCCATGTTGGGTTGGTGATCTTCCAGGTTGAAAGACTAATGGAAATATGGAATTGCCATTGTACTCATGAATCCACATTCTTCTGACATCCCCTTCCCAACACCATACCACACGCATATTTCTACTCACGGTGAACTTTATTCTCCATGTGAAAATATGCACACAGAAATGCTTACAGGTTTTCTAAGAATTTCTGTCTACCAAACAGAAATAAAAATTGAGTGGTGAGAGACTGGGTCCTGGATGCCTCAAGTATCAGTATGTCTGCAGAACAACAGGAAATATCCAGGCTTCTCACTCTTCATCTGTGAGTCGTGGTCTGGTCAAGGCTGAAGGATGAGGTGGCTTCTTATGCCTAGAGAGGTGATTTTTCTTTCACGATTCAAAAATTGTGGTGAATTACGGGCCAATTTCCCCTAACACCAACATTTAAAAAGAGGAAAGTGGGGTCCAGAGAGGTTAGCTAAATTTATCAAAGTTGCGGAACTGACAGGTGATCTGAGGGTTACCACCAAGGTTTACACTCAGCACACTTTTCCTTAATCAAACACTAAGCTGTCTTTCTTAAGACAAGTTTGTTCACTGATAAAGCAAAGGAAACCCTAATGATTTGAGTATTCTCTGAAATCACTGAAGAGTACTTCCTGTCTAAGAAATAATACCTAATTTTCATCCTGGGTTTATATAAAATAGCAGCATGATTCAATTTATGCTAACCCACAAGTTCTGTTTATCAAACAGAACTTCAATGCAATGCATTTTTACCTCCAGCTCATGGGAATTTGTCTTGTTCTGACCTCTTTTAATTCACGTTGCTTCCACTTCTTCATCAGTTTACTCATATACTCTATCACATGCTTTGGGGCTCTTGCTTGGGCCTTGTCTCTGAAGAGGGTGCCCAACATTCTTGTTGGAACAGGCCATGCTTTATTGCTTCAATTGTTCTCCCATGCCATCTAGCATAAAACCAGGCCCCAAGGAAGTATTTGCAGCAAAGCCTCGCCGAGGGTAAAATACTCAGTCAGCATCTATCTCTGGAGACTCCTTCAGGAAAATTAAAATTTAATTAATAATCTAATAGCAGCTGCATTTTTCTTAAGTTGGCTCAAAATAGCTTTTGTTTACCTTTTTGTTTCCTCTCTTTCCATAGACAATTTTTCACAGATATTAAGGTTTCTTGTTCAGCAAACATTTCATGAGCATTTCCTGTGTGCTCGGCAGTGGGCCACTCTACTGGGAAACATAAAGGAACAAGATGCAGTCCCCGTTGCAAATGCTGTGCGATTGAGCAAAACAGACATGTACATAAATGATGTCAGTCAAATTTGGGAAATTTTCCAATGAAGTTATGCACTGCAAGAGAAGAGATCAAATAATTTAATTTGGGGGAGTGTCAAGCTCTCAAACTCATTCTTTTCAGAGAACAAAATCCAGCAAAAAAAAAAAAAAAAATCCAATCCCAATGTACCAATAAAGCCATGACTCTCCAGGGACTTAGAAAAAATTTACATATGTGTGTGTGTATGTGTATGTGTGGGTATATATATATATATATATATATATATATACACACACACATATGTGTGTGTCTATATCTATCTATCTATATCTCTATCTCTATCTATCTATCTATCTATCTATCTATCTATCTATATATGCACACTCAGCACACTTTTAGTGAACCTTACCTAATTCTACTATTTGGGAGTCTAAGGACAATGGGACCTCAAAAGGGCATCACTCGACCATGACCAATAGGCAAAAGAAATAATGAACATTTTACAATGATGAAAAAATAAATCCCTTTCCTGTGTCCTTCTGAATTTACTTTGACTAGCTATTGAACAGGCATTTCATAGATTCAATACATCACAATGTATTAAGTGCTGCTAGGCTCCCGCCACTCTGGCTGCCCTGCTGTGGACCGTCTCTTTCTGTTTGCATCTTGCCGGTCCTTTGTGCATATAAACTAAGCGTCTCCATTTCTGCTCTCAGAGTGTACCACGCCGCACAACCGAGATTTCAAGAACAAATATCAACAGTGGCTAAGCCAAACATATCTTGTCAAGAGAGTGCCACTGCAGTGTAAAGATTGATTTGTCGAGGGAGGTCTTGCATATAAGTAGATGTGAAGGCAAGGACTGAGGTTAACAAGTTTCCATGGTGGGAGTTTATTTATAACAAAATCACAAAGGGACAGTTCTGCCTCTACCAATTACTCTCCATCTCTTCCTGCAACCATTACCTGGCAGCTGTATTCATCACCAGGAGTTGACCAATGGAAACCCAGGTAGAGCTCCGTAGAGGAAAAGCTTGCCCTCAGAGTTTGTTTTTATTTAAGTGAGCATAACTTCATGCCAGTCAGGACAGTTTGGGGACGGTATTCGTGCCCAGCTCAGTGCTTAGATGAAAAATAGGAAATAAAAGAGAAAGTGAGACATGGACAATTTAAGGCATTTAGAAACCAGACCCACAGACATTACATTGAAGAAAGTGTGCAATGAGGAGTTATTTGTATACATTTTGAATACTGAGCATAGTAGATCAGAGAAGGGAGAATCCTTTAGGCCTGGAGCAGTGAGATGTGGGTCAATGTAAGTGGTGGCTGTGGTACTGGTACTCGAGGGGCAGGTAGATTGGGAGCAGCTTGTAGTTGGTTACATGGTTTCATGTGGAGGGTAACATGTGTCATCATCCACAGTCTTAGTAAAGTGGCAGAATTAAGGACAGGACCAAATGGCTGGATGCATAGGAGTCTATAATCGACCAAACCTAAAATAGGAGTTGGTCTTTTTTATTTTTTTGTACTAGGGATTAAACCCAGGAGTGTTTTATCACTGAATAACACCCCCAGTTCCCTTTATATTTTAATTTGAGACAGGGTCTCCCTAAGTTGCTGAGTTGCTGAGGCCGGCCTCAAAGTAGCTATCCTCCTGTCTTAGTCTCCTGAATTGGTGGAATTAGACTTGAGCCACTGCAGCTGAAAGGAGTTGGAATGTTCTGTTCAAGATCAGAGATTCTGTGTCTTGAAGTCCCACCACAGGACTTCAAGTTCTTAGGGCAACAATCTTGCAGTTGCCTCAAGACCAATGACCTCAGAATATCAAAATCACTGTTTGAATGGCATAATACCTTTAGAATCTCAGGGATAGGTATCAGTGGGGGAAAGAAAGTTAGGAGAAGGCTGTCTCATAACCTTCGCCCCCACTGATATCCTGTATGTCAAGACTGATCTCAACCATGGCCAATTAGCTCTCAAATATGTGCCCTTGGGCAAGAGGTGGTTGAGGGGGAATATATAAACAGCAGCAATTTTCCAGTTATGGATTTTAGATTGCATGGTGGAAGAGAAGAAGCTAAAGCAGAAATTTTGCAGAATTGCCCTCTGTCTGTGAGTTCATGGCATGTCCCTCATTCTCCTCATAGTCCACAGGCCAAACTTTTCACAATTTGGAGAGTGCCAGAGGTATCCCATTAAACTCTGATTCGTCCTAATAATCAACTCCAGACGCATCCTTCCTTCAAGTTCAACTTCTTCCAACTTAGCTCTGCCTTACCCAGGTCTTACCCAGGGTAGGGCTGGTCCTTTTCCTGACTCTAGCCTGTAAATTCCATCCCAATAAGGCTCTGCCCACTTGGAATCTTTCATTGTCCTCTGGAATAGAAATGCCATCAGGTCCTACTTCCTTAATACCTGGTGACATCTTGTCATTGGAATGAACTCTGTTAATAACTTGGAAAGATTAAGAGGTAATCAGTGAAACAGCAGGGCTTAGATAGTTTTTCTCTAATTTTTCAGTATTTACCAGTATCCAAAAAGGTCTAATCACAAATGAAGATGATAATTCATAATGAAACAAAGAATAAATGTATAGAAAACATTAGTTAGAAAGGAGAATAACAACTAAAAAAATATACACATAATATACATATATTATACATATGCAATGATGTAAACTGTGCATGAATACCTTCTGATCAATTTCCATTGTGGAAATATCTTTAATGTATAAGTATCATTTGTCAAAAATGCTCATATTTAAATGTATTTTTTTTAAAAATTAAGAAAATTTTTAAATAGTTTAACCTTTATCATGATTATATTATGAAAATGCATTTTATTTTTCTGATGTTTTAAATAGAGCACAGTTTACATCTTTTAAAACAATATTGCTTTCTACTTCATACAGCTTGCACTTTGCTTCTAGAATTATTGACGACAGAGTTGCACATTTTGAGTGCTTGTAAGTTTCTAGAATTTTCTTAATCCCATATTGTTGTTTTGAGTGTGCTTTTTCATTGAGCGGACTTTTCCTTTTAATCGGATGAGGCTAACATGCTTTGGTGTTAGATGGTTAAATGTTACCCTTGAATATTTCAGTCATAAAGTGAGTGCCAACAGGTCATAAACCATGTCCAGGTGTTAAGTGTCTAGGTATGATGCCTGATTTGGGCAATTGCTCTTGAAACCAATGAGTTGCTGTTCTGTTGAATTCCAGATTTTTATTTCTAGTGTTAAAGTTCTGATGGTCCTCAGCTTGATTCCAGAACAATAGATCATTACTATTTTTCATGTTGTAGCATGAAGATTTATTGGCTTATAAGAGATATGAAGTTATAAGAACTAGAGCCAGGAGGAACCTAAGTCTCAGTGAGTCATTCATCTCCTTAGAGTTCAATTATTCCCAGATTATAAAACGAAGATGAAACAGAAGACTCCCTGCACTTGTGATTTACTGACAGGGTTGTATGGAAGTCATCAGAGAGTAGAGTTGTACGTTTCTTTTTCAAATAACAATCCATTTTCCATTTTGTGGCTTGGGGACTAGAGGATATGTTTACCTTTGACACTAGGGCCATTTGGACCTTGTCTTTTCTAAATCCCTAGAAATGATTGTTCACACAGAAGCAGTGCCAGACAAATGAAAGCTATCTCAATCTGTATTTGAAAGTATAATAATTAGACTAGAGCTCTTTTGGAGAAAATCTACAGCAGGTATAGAAGTATCAGCTTCTCCCACTAATAAATGTGTGTTGGACAGTGTGTTTTCAAGCTTGGGGTTCTTGGTACACTAAGGCATCTTGGCCCATAAGAGTTCAGCTGTTGAGTTAATAATAATGCTGGGAAATATCTCAGTCATTACTGCTGGTACCCACCATATCCAAGAAGTCATTGTAATTTCCCAGACAAAGGGTGCAGTAAGAGAAAGAGAGGAGGAAATGGATTGTTTTACATTTGCAGCCCATTTCTTTCGTTTGCTTCATAGGGGTCTAATTACACCTCCTTTTTTCTTACCTTTCATATTTTCTTCTCTTTAGATATCATTCAACATAGCACACTGCTGTTTCAAGAATATCACCCTGGAAACATACCTCATCTCGTGTGATCACTTCCGTTTTATTCCACTATTGGAAAGCTGCCCGAAGTCTAGTGGCACCTTGCAGGGAGAGCTTTACAGAGAAATCCACAAAATCAGGAATGGGGGAGATAGACCATTTCCACCCAAATTGGTTCCTTTAATTTTTTTTTCTTTTTATTTCTTTTACAAACTAGGAATCACCTGCATTTTCTGGGAAGATCCTTGGGGAAGGGGCACAGACCAGATGAATTCATATTCCTTCTCTGAGTTCCAAATCTCTTCAGGAAGAAAAGATTCTTCCACATGAAATAGACCATAAACAAAAGGCAGAGTTTTCATGTAGCCTTATTACCTGCTTGATTAGGTCCCAGTACTTTGCTTTTTATTATTCATTCATACGTTCATTCATGCGGTCACCCAGTGAACGTGAATTGGGAACCCATTAAAGGTGAGGTACTTAAATGCCCAGTGTTTTGAATGACAGGAACCAAGTCAAGGCTGGCAGTGATGAGCTCCTACAGACTCCATAAACCACCCCACAGACATTTCAAAAGTAGCAGTTTCCCCAGGAAGCCCTAATTCCCAGGAGGCCAAGTTTTTGTTAAAGTTTTGATTTAACCCATTATGTCCCAAGTTTTCAATTCTGCAAGGATAATAAATATACAAATATTATTTCAAAGTTGCCATGAGTGGTGTATTTGTTACTCAATGTATAGGTGTACTGCAACTGGAGTAATGGGACAAATTGTGTGTGGTGTGTGTGTGTGTGTGTGTGTGTGCGCGTGTGTGTGTATATATGTTTGTGTGTGTGTGTGTGTTTTCACTCCCTTTCTCAACATGGATTACTTCCTTCTCCTTATTACCCAAATAAAACATATACAACATCCCCAGCATGAAAGACACACTTGGACAATTCCTGATTTTGTCCCCAGGCTTGGTAGTCATTAATAGCTTTGAAGGACTAATGGGAACACGCAGTTTCATCCTAGAATATCCTATTACTGAAAATAGTTCCAGGAATGATTAGGAGAGAGGTAGCAAAGCTTAAGTTTCATATTTTTTTTCTTAGCTTGTTATTTTTTACAGCCAAAATAAAATGGAGTCTGAGCAAAGTTTATACTAATGTTTTTAAAAACTGGAGTACTATCACCCTAATACATTCTAATCTTTCAATTCTAATTGGACACAAAGAAGTCAACAATCAAGCTTTATTTCTTATTTCTAATTGGCTGTAAACTAGTAAGCAAGTGCTTCTATGAAACTTCACCCATTGAGAGCATCTGCCTTTGCAGAATCACAAATTTAGCTCATTATAGCAGCCCACCTGAAGTGCCCCCGTCCCCTCTCAATAACCGCAAAGCGAATTACGTTCACATATTTGTTGTGCTGGTTTGCTTTCAACGTCAAAAGCTGTAAATCTGAGAAGATAATGCACATTCTTGTATGTGTGTGTGTGTGTGTGTGTGTGTGTGTATAATTTTAGTGAGGATCCTAGCCTAAGTCTTATTTCCCCATGCGGGTCTCCTCAGTCAGGATTCTGTAGTAAATTCTTGTTTCTCTAGGTTTTTTAACTCAGTCTCTTCTTATTACTGGAATTACTGTTGCCTACCTATTATCTCACTGCTGTATTTCCGCAAAGTCCTATGGCATAGTCACAATTTTATTTAAACACCACTTTATTTCTACATCTCTTCTAAGGAGCCGAGTCATTGGGTTTGGGTGGGAATGACAATTTTATTTTGAGATGTAAATAACTAGTGGTCTACTTGAAAATTCTCTCTCCCATTCTTGAAATCTTTTCCACAAGCAATAGGGAAATCCCTCAAAAATTTGGAATGAAACCACTATTTGATCCAGTTATACCACTACTTGGTATATATCCAAAGGAGTTAAAATCAGCCTACTATAGTGATGCAGCCACATCAATGTTTATATCAGCTCAATTCACAATAGCTAACTATGGGACCAACTTAGTTGCCCTTCAATAAATGAATGAATAAAGAAAATGTGTTGTGTATATACATAAGAGAGTATTACTCAGCCATAAAGAAGAATGACTTTATGACATTTGCCAGCAAATGGATGGATCTGGAAACTATTATGCTAAGTAAAGTAAGTCAGTCCCCCCAAAGCAAAGGTCGAATGTTATCTCTGATAAGTTGAAGCTAATCCACAATAAGAGCAGGGTTGGGGTGAGGGGAAGAGCAGAAGTGCAACAAATTAGACAATGAAGAATAGAGATAGGGGAGAGGGAATAAGCAAAGAAAAGACAATGGAATGAATCTGACATAATTTTCCATGTACATATATGAAAGCTACACATTGAATCCCACTACCATGTACAGCCATAAGAATGGAACTGGAGTAAGTTATATATACAATCAGATACATCTTATATCAAGAATAAGATATATCCCATGCTTGCTTGTATAATTATAGCAAAATGGATTCTGCTATCATACATAATTAAAAAGAACCAATAAGTTAAAAACAATTAGAAACCTTTTCCACAAGGACACTTGTCTCAGTCCATTCTTTCGTAGGGCTTTGGGAATGTTTATATTCCAGCCTAGGACTTAGGTTTCTTGAAGGGAGGGTGTATGTTTGAGATCTTTTCATGTCTCCCTCCTTCTCCATCCCCCATTATCAAATTGCTTCAGGCATAATAGATGCTTCAACAAATGTGCACTAAATAGATGAACTCTAGCTGCCTCCTCTTATTTCTTCCTTTCCTGTCCCAAGTTGTTATGTCAAATGCAGCAACAACAACAAAAACATATTAAATATATAAATAACTACGACAGCAACAACAAAAATACCAAAAAATAAAAAATGAAAACCAAGTTGGGATGTCCCAGGAGAACAAGCCCTGCTGGGTGAATGAATTGTGCTTGAGTACCTTTCATTTCTCGGATGCAATTCACACATGCTCTGCGTGAGAGGCTCCAAAGCCCTTTGCTTATTAACAATATTGAGGAATGTTATTTGTGTCCTTAGGGAGGGTGGGGTACATGTCACCTTCTAAGAAAGCCTCAGTTAACCAGTAGGAAATGAGCCATACTCCTTATTGAGAACTGTTCATTCCCCTATTGAAGAAGGAAGAGGAAAACACGTTCACATCAAGGAGTTAGTAAAATAGGAGATAATGAAATTAAACAGAACCACATTGGTAGGCCATTGGGAAGGAACAGTTTAGGATGAGCTCTATTCTCCAATTAATAATCCATCTTTATATTCTGCTCTGGACATGCAGATGATATTTGTGGGTTTTATCAATATAGATAAGCAAGTCATTAGTGACTAAAATGTTTGAAACTCAGATAATATCATCAGGGTCTCCAGGTTCATAAATATCCATATTCTTAAGAGGAGCTCAAAACCTTAGGAAAAAAATAATTAACAAAATATTGTTTAACAAATAAAAATTGGTGAGGTTGGTAAAAGAGTTTCTTTATCTTGTACCAGTGTTGCTTCCCTGGACCAGAGATGAGGGACTTTGTGACAACTTTTCTTCCTTCTTGGAAAAACTGAGACAGTAACTATTGCCATTCTCTTTCTCTTCCTCCTAGCCTCTCTCCATGCAGAGAAGAGCAGCCAATTAGATGGTCAGAGTCAGATGCCCACTGGAACTTGATGAGAATCATGTAGATTCCACCCTGACTTTGGAAGCTGCCTGCCTGCTAGACTAGTCATCAGGGTGGTGGTCTCTTTTCTGCTTCATTTTCCCTTATGGAATATTTTCCAATGAAGGAAAGAACCCATCTGAAACCTCTCCATTTCAATTGGTCAATAGAGGAGGTGCATGCAAACCTGTAGAATTAGCTGACCACAGTTCGTGGTTAATTGCACAAGATGCCCTGTTTGGTTCCTCAAAATTGTTTCTCTGAGCATATTTTACTCAAAACTCTATTTATTAATCACTGTTTCCAAATCACTAATAAACTTGAAGGTTTTACTGTAAATTTGCCTATTCTCTTCATAGATTAAAACCTGGGCAGGGGGAAATGGTACAACCATCATTGCTAAAATAGTCAAATCTGAATTAACCATTTTCTAAGTCAACTTTGTTTTTTCTGTATTATAATTCCAAAGAGGAAATAATTTACTGAAGAAAAACTAAAATATAAGACTTAATTTTTTTTTCAGAATTGGTCACATTGGGATTAATTTCTAACCTCTTAGAGCTGAGAATGATAGGGAGGAGTAATGGTTTGATGGAAAAGATAAGGAAGAAAATTCTCTGTTCACCATCAAAATGGTAGAGTCATTTGACTGATGAAATGGAATAGAATTTCTGGAGAGTATTGAAGACCCACCTGAAGTATATAATCATATGTTAAATGGGAACCAACCAAGAAGTTAATATAAATCTTATCAGTAATTATGCAATTTTTTTCTTCTCTTTATTGAAGAAATAATTACTCTTCTTGAATTCCACCTCTATCCTGTGTGTGTGTATGTGTGTGTGTGTGTGTGTGTGTGTGTGTGTTGTATATATACACATTGTCACCATACACATATATAACCCTAAACCTAATACTGCTTAGTTTGTCTGGCTTTGAGATTTAAATTGTATTAAATGTGTTCTTTGGTGACTTAATTTTGTTCCATACAATATTTATTAGCTACATCTATACTGTTGCTTAGGGATGTAATTCATTTATTTCCACTCACTGTATAGATTTTCATTGTTTTTGTTATTACACAAAGTTCTGTATGACTTTTCTCATGCATAGTTCTTGGTGTATATGTGCAGTTTCTCTGAGTTATTCACCTAAGAATGAAATTGCTGGCTCATTGAGTAGACACAGTTTAAAGATAATGCCAAATAGTTTCCAAAATTGGTGGTAAAAACTTATACTCCCTCCTTTAATGGTTTCTATTCATTGCCTTAGATACAGACACTAAAAGAGGAAAGGATAGGTTCAACTAGATTGAAGGTTGGTCCAATGTGTTAGACCATTTTTTTTTTTTTTGCTGCTATAGCAGAATACCTGAGATTTGGTAACTTATGAAAAAATAGAGTTGTATTTTGATTTTGCTTTTGACAGCTGAGAGGTCCAAGATCATGCTACCAGTATGTGGGGAGGGCCTTATGATACCTTATCCCATTGAGGAAGAAGGGTTAGGGCAGTAGAGCACTTGTGTGCAAGGAGATATTAGGGCTGAACTTCCTTTTGTAACAACTCACTGTTGTGATATTTCACCTGCTCTTGTGATAATGACCTTAATCCATTAATAAAAACAGTGCCCTAATGGCATAAAAACACCTTCCATCAAGCCTCCTCTCCTAACATTAATACGGTGGAAAATAAGTTTCCACATGAGTATTAAAGGGGACAAATATTTGAACCACAATGAGCAGGGTATATAACAGAAGAGATAGGGGAATTGAGATTATATCAAAGGAGAACTATAATGGTGTTGCTTGGAAAGGAAGCTAGGGAGAGTATGACTTAAGTGAAATAGGAACAAGAAAGGAATTGTGTAACCTTCATGAATTCTAGGTTCCCTTACCTTCAGCATAGAGCTGCAGGTGGTGAGTAACTGCACCCATGGGTACAGAGTCAAAGGAAATTCTAAAATGGAAGCCTTTGACTGCAGATGAAGGGAGAACAGTGTATGTAGATAGAATTGGGAGGATGCAGCAAAAACTTCTTGGAACTATCCAGATGTATATTTTTGCTTTGTAGTTAGAAACTTCTCTGAGGATGTATAAAAATAGTGAAATCTCACAAGCTATGAACTTTTGCTTTTGAGCACATTTGCATGGCTGTGGCCAAAATGAGAGGGGTGACATTGTAAGTTTAAACTCTTAAGAATGTCAGAACTCAGTAATGCAACAAGGACAACAAGATCAAAAACAAAATAACAAAAACAGAGAATGTCTAAGAAGTTGGAAGAAAGTCATTCAGGTCACAGTTTGAAAAATAAGAATGCAAAATTGTAAAACTAAGTCCCTTGACTCTACGATAGAAGGTACTATAACGGTGTTTGTATGGAGTGATAATTCCTTTGTTTAATGACATTTTATTAGTACATTATAGATATACATAACATTGGGGCTCATTTTTTATATAATTATTTAAGCATGGAATATAATTTGCTCCAATTCACTTCCTAGTACTTCCCCTTTCCCTCCCTTTCTTCCTCTCCTTATTCCCATTTCTTTACTCAACTAGTCATTCCTCTATTTTTAATAGTTTTTTTTTAATTGGTGTATTATAAATATACATAAAGGTGAAATTCATTATGGTATACTCTTAAGTGTGCATAGGACAGTTTGGTCAGTTTCATTTCACATTCCCTCTCTTTTTCCTTCCTTCCTTCCTCCCCCAGAATCTCTTTCCTTTACCCCAAGGAATTCTATTTTGTTTTCATGATATTTCCTGCTCCCTTTTCTTCTCCTTTATTGGTCTCACTTCCACATATGAGAAAAAAAAATTCCTTGACTTTCCAGATCTGGCTTAATTTAGCACAATGTCCTCTAGTTCCATTCACTTACCAGCAAATCCTGTAATTTCATCTTTTTTATTTTTATGACTGAGTAAAGCTCCATTGTGTATATATGCAATATATATGCACCACATCTTCTTTATCTGTTCATCTGTTGATGGGCATCTGGGCTGGTTCCATAACATGGATATTGTGAATTGTGCTGCTATAAACATTGATGTGGTGGTATCACTGTACTATGCTGATTTTTGGTCTTTTATATAAATTCCAAGGAGTGGGATACTGTGTCACATGGTGGTTCCATTGGAGTGATGATTCTTCATTTTTTAGGCAAAGAATTGGAGATTCAGAGGAAACTGGTCTCTCTTCTGAGGACAAACTTAGATATCAGAAACACCATAATTTACATTCTATTTCAGAGCCTCAGAAATTCAATTTTTTGATGCCCTCCTCAGGGCTCTGGGCAAAAGCATCATAATGGGAGAATTTGTACAAGTCTGAAAGTCTTGTCCTGCAGGGAAAGGCCAGGCCTGGGAACTGGGGTTTCAGAAGTCTGGTAGCCCCCCAACTCACCATGGTGGGTGCTGGTAAGCAGTTGTATTCAAAGACAGCAAAAAAGATATCTTACCTTAATTCATTTTTCCAAAGAAGATATTTATGTATTTTATGTGCTACCTGAAAAACACAGGTTAGACCTTTTATTATCTAAGGTCCTAGTGGCTGATTTAATCATTTCATGCCATGGCTTCTTTTTCAACTTGTCATTAGACATAGCACATACAGGCTTTCTATTGTGAACTATTGTCCTGTTTCTGTCTTGTCCCCCTTAGTTGTTAAGTGCCTGGAAGGTATAGAAGGTTTCTGAAGGTATAGAAGGTTTCCCCATCACCCACCAGTGTCTTTATACACAAAGATGATCAAATGATATTTGATGCTTGATCAATTACTGATTGTCCAATGAATTAAATTTAAACAAATAAAAAATAACTTTGTTGGACAGATTCTGGGTATATCACTATTTTGGTGTTTTCCTGTTTTGTTTTTTAATATCATCTTTTCTTTGAAGGAGAGACTGACAGAGCCCTAAGCTGAAAAGAATGAAGTATACCCAGCTAATATGTTACATAGGCAAGGTTCCGCTGCTGGGAGTTGGAAAATAGTAAGTTGGAAATGGGAAAGAGTTGTGAGAGTAAGTGGGGCAGAGAGAATTATGTCATTGGAGAAAACCAGAAAGTTTTAACAGTTTCCACCAGCAGTTAAAATGCAGTGTAAAAGAGGAGCTTTCTCAAGATTGAGGGTGATGGAAATGGAATGGGAGACACTCAGGGAGATAAATGAATGGGAGAGATTTATTGATGAAGCATGTGTAGAACTAAATGTGGAAGTTAAAACAGCAGAAAATGAGGTCCAGGAGAGGAAATTGAGGGAAGAGGCAGCATGTGCCAGGGGAGGAGGAGCCAAGCCAGGGGAGCAAAGTGAAAGCAGAGCTAAGGCTGGCAAAAACCACTCCTCTGAGCCTTGGTGCTCACCCCTGTGCCCTGACACTAGGAATGTGATTTGGGTCTCAGAAATTGCCTTGGGGGAATATCAACTTATGCTTCCTATCATTCTGTCGATCTGGATTTCTGAATATTGTAGGTGTCCAGTGAATGTCCAAATAAGAGAATAGCTGCAAGAATTGTTTGTTTGCATTTCTTAAAAGTGGACTTTAGAATGAGTGTTAATTTGAAGATTTACTTCATGCTGATTCTCAGAAAACTGAAGCAAATCTTAAACTATAAGGACAGCGAGCGAGGGGCAGCGATTTTAATGGAATTTACTGTGTTCCTATTTCACTTTATAATTCAGATTTTATCAGAGGTGCTCTCACTTCCTTTGGTTCAATGGAACTGATACACCTGGGAAAGAGGTGAGGTATGGAGTGTTGGAGGATTGGGGGAAATGTGGACCAGGCCCTGGATCAGGTAGATGAATATTCCACTGTGGTCTTAACTTTTAATTTTTGTGTAATAAATTACTCTGAAAGTTCATGGTTGAAAAACAACCTTGGCTCATCCTTTTGTTGGGGTAAGACATGAATAGAACAGGAGAAATGTCCATGGTGATCTCATTCACATCGCTAGGATCTCAGCTCTGGACTTTTGCTTATCTACACAAATCTCATCATTTAGTGGTCCAGCCTCACCCTGTAGGTGGCAGCACCATTCCCGAGGGCAGAAGTGGAAACTGCAGTCTCTTGTACTCCAGATCCGGGAACTCAACAACCTCATTCCACACCATTGAGTCTGACAGAACAAAAGACCAGGCCACAGCTGAGAAATATGAACTGCATCTTTTAGACAGGAATTTTAAATTACTGTGGTCAAAACATCACTGTTTAGGGACATGCTCTAACCTTACTCTTTCCATTTAATAAATTCAATCTTGAGATAACAAACGCAAATGCATTTAAGTCAAGCTATTGGGATCTATTATAATCATATTAATGTAATAAGGAATGACCATGCAAAAGTGACTTGCCCACTCAAAGCCAAAGGTTTCTCCTTTATAAAATCACAATAATAATCACCTCTTAGGGCTTTTGTAACACACTTGTAGACAGATGCTTGAAGAATATAGGTAGTACTCAATAAATGAAACATTATTATTTTAAATGTTCTTATTACCGCAGTTATTAACATTATGATTAATAGAACAATGTGAACTCCACAGGGTAGGAATTGTCCTTGTTTGGTTTAAACTTTATTTATAGCAGTCTCTGACATGCAGAGAACACTCAAAATTTATTTGTTAAGAGTTACATTGAAAAATTCTATGATTGTATCATTTTTTAGTGCTGCGTAGAAATGGATGGCATTAGAGCAGATTATGCTAAGCGAAGCTAGCCAATTCTTAAAAAACAATTGCCAAATGTCTTCTTTGATATAAAGAGAGCAACTAAGAACAGAACAGGGAGGAAGAGCATGAGGAAAAGGTTAACATTAAACAAAGACGATTGGGGGGTGAGAGAGGGAGAGAGAAGGGAAAACATATGGAAATGGTAGGAGACCCTCAATGTTACACAAAATACATAGAAGAGGTTGTGAGGGGAAAGGGGGGGAAACAAGAGAGAGAATTGAACAACAGCACAAGAGGTAGAGAGGGAAGATGGGAGGGGAGGGGAGGGGGGATAGTAGGGGATAGGAAAGGTAGCAGAATACAACAATCACTAATATGCCATTATGTAAAAAGGTGAGTGTGTAACCGATGTGATTCTGCAATATGTATTTGGGGTAAAAATGGGAGTTCGTAATCCAATTGAGTCAAATGTATGAAAGATGATTTATCATGAGCTTTGTAATGTTTTGAACAACCAATAAAAAAATTTTAAAAAAAGACTGTTTTCAAGATTCATGGACATTTTATTCAGCCATTGATAAAGGTGATGGAAAATTGATGGACTATGAAAATATTTTTGTTGGACAGTATTTTCCATGAAATAAAATTTGTTGCAATTGTAAAAAAAAAAGAGTTACATTGATTGAATTCATTATTATGAAAATAATTGGCATGTGAGTATTCAATGCATATGAGTTACTCTCTTCTTAAATAGCAACTACTATGATATCTGTTTGAAAAATCTTTCCGTCCTTCATCTTTTACATATGCTGTTTTAGATAGTGTATTAAATGTACCATGCTTCTTATATATGCAGTGCAAAACTGATGAATGGCCTCTGTCCTTGCAGAGTGCAAACCTCACAGAATCCACAATAAATATGCACTTGAAAAAGTAAGAAGTGTTTGCTCTCTGTCAAATCATTGGTTTCAATAGCAAAGTTCTACATATGATCTGTGGAACAATTTTTCCGAGAACATAGTACCTGCAATGGCCGTGGAGAGATTCAGAAGAAAAGGTGGGAAGTTTCCAAAGCATAAGCAGAGTTTCCAAAGCATTAGCTCTGGGAAAGGACTGGGCTGGATATGATGGAATTGGGGAGGTCAGAGAGGAGATTCGGAGACAGACTGAACTCTGCACTTTAGGTTCAGTGTCAGGAGCCACTGAATACATGTGAGGAAGCCTGAAGTTATCATGAAGTGCATTTGTGTTTGCAAATTCAAGATCAATTGAAGGGTGCACCCTGAAGGAAGAAGTCACACTGATTATCTGACAACAGATTCTTGGTTGCTCTGAGTCAACGGGAACTGAGGAGGTGATCTGGACCCAAGGCCCTAACTAGGCATCTCCTCCTCTGCTTTCCTCTCACTCACACACCGAAGATCAAAACTGCAGCTTTGCAATATGTGCATCCCACTCTAATCTACTTCTTGTCCCCATTTCCAATTAAAACAGCAGTTATTGAACTAGATATCTTGTATAGGTGTGAAATACTACAGGATTTGTAGTAATTAATGATTATTATGATAGCTATAAGTTATTAATGGCAGAAAGAGCAAGATAATGTCATCATTACATCTTTATGATGGTGTGAGGGGCCATGAAAGAAACTTAGCAATGGCCATAATGATCACTTCTGTAATAGGAAGATAGAAGGCAATTAGATAATAGATCTGCCAAAAAAGAAAAGCTGGAAAGTGTTAGAGAAGATGTATGAAGGTGGAAAGTTGTTTGACATCTGGGAAGGTGAATAAAAAGCATCATCCTAGAGAGAATACTCCACTCAAATAGCACATCCCCTGAAAACATCAGCACTGGTTTGCAAAGCTGCCTGAACTCCAAGGGACCCAGAGTGAGATGTCAGGGTTTCCCTCTTGATTGGAGGGGGAGAATGAAAGGGGTCGGCAATAGAGATAACAACACTTCAATGCAAAGGGATTGAATTGAATTGAAAATCCAAATGTGAAACTATACATACAAGTAAAGGGAAAAGAAGACACACAGATTATATTCCTATTCAAATGAATTATAA
Organism: Callospermophilus lateralis; assembly: GCF_048772815.1. Lineage (NCBI taxonomy): Eukaryota > Metazoa > Chordata > Mammalia > Rodentia > Sciuridae > Callospermophilus > Callospermophilus lateralis. The sequence goes on along the minus strand of NC_135321.1, from coordinate 33,525,452 downwards.
AGTTCACATATCAAATGATATAAATCTTTAGTAAAGGATTTTTAACAGTCCTAATAGTCATTTTGTGTACCTTGATGAAAAGATATCATGTAGAACTAATATCCATGTTCTCAAATTGATTTATAAATTGGATACTCCAAAACAGATTAGTATTTTTTTTTTTTTTTTGGTACTGGGAATTGAACTCAGGGGCATACCACTGAGTTACATCTCCAGTCCTTTTTATTTTTTCTTTTGAGGCAGAGTCTCACTATTGCAGAGGGTCTCACTAAATTTCTAAGGCTGGCTTCAAACTTGCAGTCCTCCTGACTCAGCCTCATGAGTCGCTGAAATACAGGTGTAGAAAAAAATTTTTAATCATTATTAATATGTTTACTGACTTGACAAATTTTTGAGTGTATTTGACAGGGAAAATGTATATCTAACGTATTTTTAAAATAAGTTACTTTTAAATACTTTTTTAAAAAGTGTAACATGAAGGTAATTTTCCAGATACTATCACATACTAAAAGCTTTTATAGTTTAAACAATGGATATAAATTTAAGATAAGCAAATGTTAGAAAAAGCAAACTTAGTTATAGAATTATGGAAATTTTTCTACTTATAGCTGGTATTTCAAATCAGGACAGAAATAATAGACCATAGAAACAATGTTTCAGGATATTTGAAAATTCATTTAGAAAAATGACCCAAATAGCATTTATGCATGGCTTATGGACAATAAGTCAAAAACAAATGCAACTACAGTAACATTTAGTATTTATAATGATCTGCAGGAAACTATTCTCATAACCCTGATGAAGAGAAGGGTACTTTGAGTGAGATACAAATACAGATGTCAAAAAGTGCTGAAGAAAATGATGTATTCAAAAACAGAATAACCATTAAGAAAATAAAAGACTTATAAGGAAGATTACAATATTTCTAATCTATATAAAATAATATAAAAATGTATAATGAAAAAAGTGGACACTTCAGAGAGAAAACAACAAGGGCCAAATATTTAAAGGATCTATTTTTAAGAGAAAAAATGACAATGGAAAGTAAATACATAAAATGGTTGATTTTACCTTTAATACAAAAAATGAAAGTTTAAAGATATAACCATTGGATAGGTAACAAAATACAATAATCTAAAGTGAAGAAAGTAGAGGAATTAAATTTTAACTTACCTTTGGTGGCTGTGAAAAAATGATAAAAATATTTTTGTGGAGATTATTATTATTAAAATTGAAAGCAAAATTAACTCCTATGAATTTTAACACAAAATAGATTTGCTCCTTCCTATGGCAATGTAATATATGACCAACCATTTGCACATATGATTGCTTAGCCATTATTTAGTAGCAGACATTTCTAGACATTTGCTCCTTTCCTTCCCAAGATTGATAATTTGCATCTTTTCTCTTTTCTTCTTTGTTGTTAGAGGTTCATTCATTTTTATTGATCTCTTCAAAGAACCAACTTTTGGTTTCATTGAAAAAAAAATATATATATCTATATATAGATATATATATATATATTGCCATGACCAGCACTGCCATTAATTCAGAAACTGGAGAGGCAATAGGGGATGAAGAAAAGACAAAGACAACAGATGCACATTGAGAAAAAGCTGGGGCCAGGTAGGCAGACAAGCCCTGATGAGGCTTGATTGACTCTTTCTTTACACAAAAGCTTAGATTGTTGATTTGAGACAATTCTTTTCTAATAAAGGTATTTGATGCTATGAAACACCCCCTAAAATCTGCTTTAGCTGCATCATATTTATTTGAATATGTTACATTTTCATTTTTGTTCAAAAATTATCTGTTTTACTTTGATCCACTAATTATTCATAATTATGTTGTTTAATTTCCAATTGTTTGGAGATTTTCATGCTACCTTTTCTGTCATCAACTTGTAATTTAATTCCATCATCATCAGAAAATATACTTGTTATATGATTACAATTTATTTAAACTTGTTAAGTTTTGTTATATGACCCAGAAGACAGTCTATTATGGTGTATATTCCATTGTATATTGTATTGTTTGGTGGAGTGCTCTTTAAATGTCAGAACCAGTTGATTGATGAAGTTAGCCAGTTTTTTACATCCTTGCTGATTTTTTCTTTTTCTTTTTTTCTTCTTCTTTTTTTCTTTTTCTTATACCTATCTTTCTAACTCTTCCTTTCTTTCTACTAATTCCATCTACTGATGGAAGAAGATTGTTCAAATCTCCAAATATAATGGTGGATTTGTCCCTTTTCATTTTTTTCACTTTATTTTGTTTAAACATATTCAGTTTCCCAATATAATTTATTATTTTAAATCTCTCTTGATACGTGCATATGCATTCTGGATTGCTACCTATTATTGAAGAATTGACCTTTTCCTTAAAGATAATATGTCTTTTGTTTCTAATATTTTTTTTGGCTTTTATGACTCTTTCACCTCTTATTATTTCTCACTTAGTTTGTGGGGGTTGAGGGTATGTAGTACATTCATGGCATTTCTTTTCTATAATTTTAATTACCTGTGCTTTTATATTTCGAGCTCCTTCAGTTACCTAGGCACTGTATGACACTGAATTGCAAGTATGTTGGTTTTAATCCACTGTCTTTTTAAAAAGTTGGCATATTTATGCCATTTGTGTTTAATGTATTTTTTAAAACATTTAGTTTTAGGTCTATGCTTTTATTATTTTCTGTTTTTCATCCTGTTTTTCTTTGTCCCAACTTTCTTTGGTATTATTTAAATATTACTTAACATTCTACTTTATTTTTTATGCTTCTCACTGTATTGCTTGGCATAGAATTTTAATGAGTGTTGTATATATTACAATATGCATACTTAATTCTCCTATTCATTATTTTACAGATTCAAATGAAATATAGAACCATTAGTAAGTCTTACTACATATAGGTCCCTTTATTCTATTCCCATTATGTCATATAGTGGCCTGATTGACATTCACATTGACAAGTTTTATATCTTTTGAAAAATTTTGAAATTTCCAACCAAAATTAATTCAAATATCTTTTGCAGAAACACTTTATTTTTTCTCTTCTGGAATGCAGGGTTCTGGATTCTGGTTCACTTTTAAAACTTTTTTGTCTTTTCATTGTTTGTGCTGGGTAATATCTATTGAAATTTTAAGTTTTCTGACTCTTGCCCATCACTTCATTTCATTATTGTGTCTACTCAGAGGTTTTACTGCATTTCATTTTGTTTCTTATATTTCTATTATATTTGTCAGGTCTAAAATTTTCATTTTGTTCTTCATTGTGTTTTCTGTTTCTTTCTTGAGACATTCTAATTTTCTATTTATTTAAATAGTACCAATGTTTGTGTACTGAAATATTACAACTACTTCAAAGTCTTCATAATTCCAAAATTTGTGCCATCTCTGTATCTCCATTTGTTCACTGTCATTCTCTACACAAATTTAGATATTCTAAGCATTGCCTGTGATATTAGATTGAATTATAATATTGAAATATTATGAGATGCTGGACATTGTTTTAACTGTACAGAAGATGTTTACGGTTTTTAAAAACAGGTCATCAAAGTAATTATGGATAGCCTGCAAATTCTTACCTGATTAGTTTTTAAGGCCTGTACTGTGCTATTAGAATGTTTTCTGCACATGGTCTGGGTTGTGGCTCAGTGGTAAGAGCACTTGTCTAGCATGTGTGAAGCACTGGGTTTGATTCTCAACACAACATATAAATAAATAAAATAATAAAAGGTAGTCACATTACTTTATGAAAAGAAGGAGGAGGAGGAGGAGGAAGAGGAGGAGGAGGAGGAGGAGGAGGAGGAGGAAGAGAAGAATGTTTTCTGCATGTGACAACCCAGTGACTTGTGTGAGTCTTGGTGAGAATATTTGTACAAAATCGATTATCTATGTATAGGTATGTCTATCTTTATATTCTCTATCCTGATATTTTACTTTTTGTTTTAAAACACAGTTCTGATTATTCTAGCTTTTACAGTGTTGCATAAGTACAAATTCTCCAATTTTTGTCCAATTTTATAATTTACTTTTTCGAAATAAATTTTAGAATCACTTTATCAATTTTAATACAATTACTACTGAAACTTTAATTGAAATTGAATTACTTATATCAGTATTTTTGAAGACAATGAACATCATCTTAATAGTACAGAGTTTTTCTCAGTGATATAGCACAAATCCCTACTCATTTATTCTCTCGGCAATATTATTTTTATCATAAGTCTTGGACAAATATTGTCAATTTTATTTCTGAATTATTCATGCATTTGATGCTATTGAAAATGATACCTCATTTTAAAAATATCTTCATTTTGAATAAATAAAGATAAATTTTAAATAGTTTTATTGAGTTATGATTAATATACATAAAATTCATCCATTTGAATTATACAATTCAATGCTTTTTGTTTTATTTATAGACTTGTGTAGTAATCACCATAAGCTACTTTTAAAACATTTTATTACCTAAAGAAACAAATTTCATTTCTTTTAGTCCTCATTTTCCTTCCATTTACCTCCAGCCCTGGGCAATCATAATCTATGCTCTGCTTCTATAGATTTCAATTAAATTCAAAAGATTTCAATTAAAGCACATAACATGTAGTGTTTTGTGGATGTCTTCTTTCACATAGCAAGATGTTTCCAAGTCCTATTTATGCAGTATTTATTTTTCAGTCTGTCATTTATCAATCTGTCATGAGTTTTTCTTGTCAAATACTTCATTGTATAAATATATCATATTTTAATTCTCCATCAATCAGTTAATAGATATTTTTATTGTTTCTAATTATTGGCTGCATTTTGGCCACTGTAATAATGATGTCTTAGATATTTGTTTATGTGTTTTTGTATAGACAAATTCTTTCATTTCTGTTCCAGGTATATACCTGTGATAGAAAATGCTCTATTATTTGGTAATTTTGTTTGACATTTTGAGTAAACATCTATTTTTTTCCAAAGTGGTTGCACTATGTTTTATTCCCATGAGTGTCCAAGATTTCCAGTTTCTTCACATCCTTATCAATACTTATTCTTAACCTCTTTTTAAGTATTCATCGTAGAAGGTATGAAGTGATGCTTAATTGGGATTTTGATATTCTTTTCCCAGTTGGTTCAGATGTTGAGAATTTCTCCATGAGGTTATTGGTCATGTGCATAACTTCTTCAGAGAACATATTTATTCAGTTTTTAGAGTTATTTTTCTTTTAATTAAAGAATCATGTTTATTTTATTTTATTTTTTATTTTTATTTTTGGTACTGCATAGTGAATGCTTCTCCACTGAAGTGTACCCCAGTTCTTATTTTTATTTATATTTTATTTTGACACAGAGTCTTGAGAGGCTGAGACTGGCCTCAAACTTGTAGTCCTCCTGCCTCAGCTCCCTTAATTGCTGGGATTACAGGCATGAATCACAATGGTAAGCACAGTCTTTTCATTCTTAATGATATAATTGCAACATAAATAATTTAAATTTAGATAATATAAAATCTACCAGTGTTTTGTCTTGTTGCTTGTGCTTTTATGTCATATTAAAAAAGACATTGTCCAGTTCAAGGTCACAAAAATTGGCTCATGTTTTTTCTGAGCATTTTATCCTTTTAGTCCTTACATTAGGTCTATGAATCATTTTGAACTTTTGGGGGGTATGATTTAAAAGGAAAACATAGAGTGTTTTTTTGTTTGTTTGTTTGTTTTTACATATTGTCATTCAGTTTTCCCAGTATCATTTATTGAAAGAAAAATTTTATTTTTATTTTCACAGAATTACCTTGGTGCCTTTGTCTAAAACCAAACTGAAAAAAAATATGTATGGTTTTATTTATGCACTTTCAGCTCAACTGTGTTGATCTATATGCCTATTTTATCCTTATTCTAGTATTAATTGTCTTGAATTACAGAATTACCTTGGTGCCTTTGTCTAAAACCAAACTGAAAAAAAATATGTATGGTTTTATTTATGCACTTTCAGCTCAACTGTGTTGATCTATATGCCTATTTTATCCTTATTCTAGTATTAATTGTCTTGAATACTGTAAGATTATAATAACCATTGAAATTGAGATGTTTAAGTTCTTCAACTTTGTTCTATTTTCAATATTGCTTTGGCAACTCTGGATTCCATACATTTCCAAATTAATTTTAGATCAGCTGGTTAAGTTGATATCAGTCTGTACTATTATAGTAAGCATATTAAAGCTGTAGACCAAATTTGGAAATGTTCCTGATCTCAAACTTACTGTGTCTTCTGACATGAGAACATAGGATAGGAGTACTTTTCTCACATTGACATTTTTGTTGTTGTTGTTTATTTGCTTTAAGATCTTAATTCTCTTACTTTTAGGAGACTTAACTTATTAGCATTTCTACCTGAACAATTATGCAGATCATGTAGAAAGTTTACCTTAATCTTTTTTTTCATGATCTTTATGTTCTTTCTTTTCTTTAATTATTTCTAAAATGTGTAGTACAATGTTGAATAGAGATGGAAAAAGTTGATATGTTTGCTGTGTTAGTTGGTTTTTGTTCTTGGAACCAAAATACTTGTTAAGATTAACTTAGAAGAAGAAAAGCTTTTTTGGCTCATGGTTTTGAAGTTTCAGTTCATGGTCAGCTAACTTCATTGCTTGGGCTGGTGGTGATGCAGAACCTCATGGTAAAAATAAGCAGAAATACGACCCAGTTCGTCGTGGTCAGTAAGCAGAGTTAGAGAGGGGAAGACTGCAGAGAAGATGAATCCTTTCAGGGCACACCCCCAGTGACTTCTCTCCCCCAGCCATGCCCCACCTGGCTACAGTTACCACCCAGTTAGTTCCTTCAAACTAGGATGGACTGATTAGGTTACAACTTTCACAGTCTAATTATTTCATTTCCCTCATTAACACAGAGTTTGTGAGGGACACCTCATATCCAAATCACAACACACCTTGTTCTGATCTTAAGAAGAAAGCATTCAGATTTTTGAAATTATCAATTTGCTGTTAGCATGGGTATTCCATAGATATCTAGAATATGAAAGTTATTTGATATTTATTATTAAGAGATATTCTTAAGAATAAGTGCTGAGTTTCATCAAATATGTTTTAGGATCTGTCAGGACGAGCACAACTATTCTATTATTAAGATTGCTTACATGAGGGTTTGAATATTTTGCAAAATGTATTTTTTTTTATAAAATTATATGTACACACATATGCACTTACATAATGTAAGTTTTATGTGATAGTGTTTTAAATTCACAACTTTTTAATTTTTCTCTTCAGTATAGGCTCCTATAATACACTCAGTAATCTAAGATAATGCAAATTATTTTGCGCTGATGTGTGTGTGTCTCTCTGTGTGTGTGAAAGACAGAGAGAGTGAGAGAGAGAGAGAGAGAGAGAGAGAGAGAGACTGTATAAGAACATAATAGAAATAAGACTGTATAAGAACATAATAGAAATTTGTGACTATATTATCAAACTTTATCCATTGAAATACTTCTTGGTAGGAAAAGTTAAATTGATGTAGATCACTCCCTAAACCAAATTAAATAAATGAAAATATGTAAAATATTCAATCATTGACAATAATAGAATTCAATAACATTAGATTTCTACTACTCCCACCATCTTAGTTTCTTTAAAATGATAAATATTAATGGTAAATCCTGGAGTAATTTCTCAAACTTGTAGTCTATCTTGTTAGAGTCTAAAAAGGGAGACAGTTCAAACCTAATAGGAATGGAGGATGGTGGCACAGAAAAGTCAACTTGATACTATATGGGATCTCAAATGAAGTTATGTATGTAAGTTTTTTTTCCTTTCTGTTCTGAGCTGGTGATGTTCAGGATTGGTGACAAGAAAACTAGACCAATGAATTCAGAGACTGTGGCATGTGTAAAGAAATCCCAAAATGTGAATCCTGGATAAAGACAATTTCTCATAAAAGACAGCTAAATTTCAATGATTTAGCTATGAAAACTAAACCTCATTGATATATTTTATACTTGAATTCTGTGTAAATAGGAATTGGGTAAATATTGAATGGCTTAATTTAGTCATCAGAATCCCTATTCTACTCCCCTCCTCGTTGTTCTGATATTTTAACAAACCCTAAGTCTTCAGTTAAGTTTCTAGAGATTATACAGGATGCCAACAAGCCAATGGTATATATCATCTTTCCAGGAATTTTCTGAAAACATACCATTTCCTGGGTTGAACTAAATATGGGGCTTCTCCAAAATACAATATTAGCAACATTTTTTTTTTTTCAGTTTTGTGTAAGGCTTGATGACTCTCAATCTCTGACCCTCCACCCTCTCAGTGCTGATCAATGTCTGTTCTCCTTGAAGGTCAGGGCTTCTGCAGACTGCCTGGATTAAGGTCTTGATGTCAGAGCCTGTTATCTGCTGCAGAGCCCCTAATGCCATTAGCAAGAAAATGAAAGAAGCTTCCAAACAACCTTCAGATCGATGCTAACGTTATAACTTCCAACAGCTGCTGCTCAGCTTCTTTATTTGTTAAGACCTCCTCCTGTGTAGAACTTTCTTGACTCCAGTTTAATTCTGTCAATTCAACAAAGATGTTCAGAGCAGCTGTTCTGTACATAGGCTTGGGCAAGCTTTGGAAAAGTGAAATGCATAGGATGGGGTGCATCTTTCCCTCAAGGTAATAACCATCCATCTAGAAAGAGAAACATCACAAAGCATTTGTAGGGCTGTGTGTGACCAAGATAAATTCAGATAACTTCAGTAATAAAATAAATTATTTTTAGGCTGAGAGTGTATCTCAGTGGTAGAACCCATGTCTAGCATGTGCAAGGCCTTGAGTTTGATCCCCAGCACAGCAAAATTATATATATAATTTGTGTAGGTATTGTTGAAAGGAAGGATTTGAGGAAATTATTTCCACATGGAAGAAATAACCTTGGAACCCAAGATTGTGATATCTTTTATGACAAAAGGCTGAGTACTCTTCAGTGAATTGTATTTGCAGGTTCTCCAATCAATACTCAGCAGAGGAATGACATAGAAACTCCCATGGAACAACTGTATTTCTACTTGAGGGTGTTTTCTATCTCTTGTAGTGAAGGGAGAAAATGAAAAATTCTAAATTCTAAGACTTTCTAAAAGCTGTTTTCTTTACCTTAGAAAAAACAGGGTAATTGAAACATAGTCCTCTTGTGTGTGTTAACATGTGTGTGTGTATATATATACACACACACACACATCTGTATGCATATACGTATAGGTACGTGTATGTACGTGTGTTTGCCTTCAAACACACACATATACCTGTGCATGTATTGTTACACGTACATATGCATATATATATATATATATATATATATATATATATATATATATATACACACACACACACACACACATACACACACAGAAAGAGACAGAGACAGAAAAAGAGATATCAATAGGAAGGGATTTTAGCATTCTAGTAATCCTTCTTTGCATTGTTGAGGCTGCCAGTCTACAATAGTGTCTGCCTAACCTCCTTTAGATGATCAACCATGACTGATGTATTCAAGCTTTAGGAACCCTGAGAACACTTCTAGGAAGAAATCATTCAAAATTCTCAACAATCTGGGCCATATTCTTCTTTTCCTAATCTCATTTTCCTTTCTTATTCTGTTCACATCTTCCATTACTGACATATTCACGTCTGAAACATCCTTTGGGCATGATATAGGATTTATTTGATCACCGTTTCCTTACCTTGAAGGCTCTTCCTTAATGTTTTCTCCTCTTAACTCATATCCTTTTCTTCCTATTCCAGTTCAACTTAAGCTTGCTCGATCAAGTCTTTGCTGAGAGTTCCCATCTATGGTGAACTTTAATTTCTCTAAATTTCTGCATGCTGACTTTATAAAGCATTCTTTTAGGACTTATCTAGTATCTTCCAGAATTTCTTATATTGTGGTTCACACTCATTTAATTTTCTGTGTTTGAGTGTCTTTCTATGTGTGCTAATCTAGATTCTCCTTTGAGAACATAAGTTCTTCGGTATAGGACATATCTTTTCTTCAAATTATTTTTAATGGTACATAATTTTTGTTCATTTTTATAGGGTACATTATGGCAAATCAATATACATATACAATGTGAAATAATCAAATCAGGAAAATTAAACATTTTATCTCTTTAGCCATTAATATTTTTCTAGTCATTTTGAAATATATCATAGACTGTTTTAACCAACTCCTCTATGCTAAATAATAATAATAATAATAATAATAATAATAATAATAATAATGGATTCCACCACTGTGTGTTTCTTGTTTCTTATTGAACTTCTATCCATCCACCCTTCACCTTCTCTCTAGTCTCTAATTACCACCACTCCATTTTGTTGTACTTCAAGGATGACTTACTGGTTTCCACAGGTGTGTGTGAATATGTGATATTTGTCTTTCTGTGTTTGGCTTGTTTCACTTAACATAATGACTTCTAGTAGGACATGTATTTTTATCTTATGTAAATTTATATTACATTGCTCCATCAGTTTCTATTGAATTAAAAATAATAGAAAACATTTGCAGAGAGACAAATCTTTTACTTAAGTATTTCTTCACTAAGCATAGATGAAATGTGCATTTCCTGCTTGCTTTTTTATAACCTGAACTACTAAAGTGTGATTTTCAGGAATTTATGCAATTTAAACAATTTTTTAAATATGTCTTGTTGGATTCCATACTCACCTGATTTATCTCCTATTCTTTGACTACTGCATTCTATACTTCTTTTTTTTTCTTTTTCATCATTATCTCTAAATTTTAGAGTTCTACTCTTAAATCTCTACTATTTGATACCTATACTCATTCTCTAGGTAATTTCAACTAGTCCAATGTTTTTAAAATCTCTATATTATTGATTTTCAGCCTATGTCTAAATCCAGAGGACTCTCCTTTGAATTCTATGAGCTGTACATCTCAAATAGATATAGAGTTGACAGTAAAATTTCAGACTAACTTTGTATGTTCACATTTAAAATACTGGTCATTTAAAAATACAACAGTTTTTATGGACTTGGGAGATCCCAACCTTTGTAAACAGAATAGTATAATGAATTCCCTGTAACCATCACACAGCTTCAATTATTGTCAATATGTCCCATCCTTATTTCATGCATAGTTTTCTATCCTTCCTATTATATTAATTTTTGAACTATTTTAGGTAAAATTTATACACTGAAATGCAAAATGTTAAGATCACATTTTTTTGACAAATGAATACATATGCATAATCAGCACTATTATTGAGACTTTGATTGTTTTGTCAACATGGAAATTTTCCTTCATGTTCTTTCAAAATTAATCACTTAACCTCACCCAAAGACCATCATAAGTCAAGACTTATCTGTATTGTTCCATCTTTAATAGTTCTTTTTTTTATTATTACAGAGTAGTTATTGTATGAATAAATCACGATTTGTTTTTCATTTATACTAATAAACATTTCTGTTGTTTTTAATGTTTGTCTAAATGAATTAAGCTACTATGAATATTCTTCTGTTTTATGTGATCATATGTTTTCATTTGCTTTGGAAATAACTTAGTAATAAGATACTGGGCCATAAGAAGGTGTATGTTTAACTTTATAAAAGACTTCTGAATTTCTTTATAGAGTGATTGGATTGTTTTATACTCCACAAGTAGTAAATGGGTGTTTAGGTTGTCATTAGTCTTTGAAATATTTATTGTTTCCAGTCTATATAATTTTAAATATTTTAGTGTACGTTTACTATTATCTTCTTGAGCATTTAATTAATATGATGAGAATTCTTCATATGCTTATTATATATGAGGAAACATTTTCTTATATCTGTTTAATTCTTTGCTTTTTTTTTACAGACTTGGTGCTTTTTTGTTTTAAATTTGTTTGGCATTCTGCAGGAATTGCCATTTTCCAGAGATTCACCAAATTGAGGACCAGAGAAGGAAAAAGGAAAGGAACCTAATATGTGTTCTTTAGACCTTTAAGAAAATATAAGGTTGGTCTAATTTTACTGAGGTTTACTCATGTCTATGTTCTTAAGGGATATTGGTTCTTAATATTACTATTTTTTTGTAATATGTCTGTCAGATATTAAAAAATGGTTGTTGTCCTCATAAAATGGGTTTGGAAAGTTGTTTTTTTCTTTTTTAACTTCTGCCATATTTTCTAAAAGAAATTTCTCTTAAGTAAATATTTGATATAATACTCTAATAGGACTTGAATTTGTGTATGTGTACAAGAGAGATATTTGTTAAAAAAATATTTAATTTTTCATAGAAAAATGTGAGGAAATTCAAACATTCCATTTGGCAGTTTATTTTTCAGCACATTTTATTTTATGAAACAATTTATTGTCATAATATCACTTTTGTATTTTATTATTTTTTGGCATCTATAGGATGTGTAGTGTTAGCACTTAATATTAAAAATTCATATTTTCTTTTATAAAATTTGTCTAGCTAGACCTTTTTTGAAATTTAATTGATCCTTCTCAATAATTTTATGTTTTCACTAATTGTCTGTAATTTGTTTTCTTTCTCTTAGATCCTATTTAACGTATTACTTTTTTCTTACACTTACTTTGAAATTGAGTAGCTTTTCAGATCTAGTAAACTTAGCTTACTAAGTTTAAAATTGAGAGAATAATTTTTTTTTTTTGCTTCTCTATGACCATTAAATTTTGATGCACATATTCTAATTACAATTAATTTTGGAAATTTTTTCAATTTTTTTCTTTTGATTTCTTCACTACCTCCCTTACTCATCCTTAAAGGTTATTTAGAATTATATTGTTTTTAATAATTAATATTTTTACTATAAAAGGTGGAAAAGGAAGGGATCCTTTTCCTGCTAATCATAAGGGATTGTGGCTCAGAAAGACTGATTAGCAAGAGAAAGGCATAAAAATTTGTATATTTATTCATTTAAATTGTTTTTTCAGTGTTGGTTGTCATACCTCCTTTCTTTTGTGTGCTAGGCAAGGACTGGCAATATCCCCTCCCATAATATAAAAAATTTATTAAAGTACATTAAATACAGTAGCCATAAAACCTGTAAAACTTGAAGAAGTGGCCAGATGATTGAAGCTTAAATATAGAAGGGAACATGAGAGATATAGTTACAAATTAAGGAAAAATGGTGAGTGAAACTTCACAGCAAACACAGGGTGTCTTATTATTAGGTAAAGTCACTTAGATAATCTATTAGAACTCTCTCAAGAGAATAAGTGAAAAGCCTATGGATGTGTTGAGGAATTTTATTTTATCTATTTATTTTCTCTGCTGGTTAATCTTTTGTGAGTATTTGATAAGGTTCCTAAGAGGAAATTTAAGACCCTTTCATTTCTTTCTCTTTTTTTTTTGGTACCGGGGATTAAACTTAGGGGTGCTTAACCACTGGGCCATATCCCCAGCCCTTTTTGTATTTTATTTAGAGACAAGTTCTCGCTAAATTTCTAAGAGCCTCGCTAAGTTGATGAGGCTGGCTTTGAACTCCCAGTCCTTCTACCTCTGCCTCCCAAGTTGCTGGCATTACAGGCAACTGCACCCAATTTTAATTTCTTTTGGAATAGGTTTTTTAGTCATGTTGGGAAACTTTGGAGAGAGTCCTCCCTGTGCTTTGGAGAAAAATAAGAGAAAGTTAGAGGAAGCTTGATTCTGAGACTGTGTCTATAACTCAGCATGTTGAAGTGTCACACTTTGGAACACCAACCTTTAAGCTCCAACACTAGCAATACACATACATACAAACACACACACACACACACACACACACACACACACACACATATAAATGGATTTCTAACTTAATTTTATAGTGTTCAAAAACATATTCCATAATATTTAGGGTGTTCTTGACCCTTTCTCCCATCATGTTACTCTTCTTGTTGAATATTTTGTGTGATTTTGTGAAGAATATATATATTCCTTTCTTGCTTATTTAGTGTTCTGTAAATATTTATTAGATTAAGGCCATCAAGAGCGTTTGGATCCTATGCACCTTCACTAATATCTTGTCTAGTTGTATTATTTACTGGGAAATAAATTAAAAATTTTCTGTGACTGTAAATTTTTCTGTTTCTCCATGTGATTTTCAGTTTTCCACTTAGTGCTTCTACCGACCTTCCATGCATACTATTTTGCATTGACATTTAATAGCATCTCTTGAGATTACACTGAGATGATGTCATTCTTGGCCCTCTTCCATTCATACTTCTCAGCTCATTTGTTTGATTCTTCATCAAATTCTGTTGACTATAATTTCAAAAAATACATCCTGAATTTGAAATCTTCAAGCCTTCTTCATGCTAGCTCCTCAGGCTAACTGTCTTTCCCTTGAGTTATTGTGAAAATCTCCAAAAATTACACATTTGTCTCTCCCCTTGGTCCTTTTAGTCTATTCCAAATGTAACACCGAGTGATCTTTTCAAAGTGCTCCTGGGATCATATCACTCCCATGTTCCTCAGATGCAGCATAAAAACTGAAGTCCTACCAGGACCCACAATGCCTCTCTGATCTGCTCCATGTGCCTCCAAGTCACCCTTTTGGACTCATTTTCTAGTGACTACAAGCCCCCCTTACTCATGCTTGTCTAAATAAAAAAGGATCTTTATCATTACCTTAACACATCAATCGGGCTTCTACTTCAGAGCCTGTTATTTGCTCTTCCTTCTGATTAGAACATTCTAGCAACTGAATTCCTGTGGTGACCTTCCTTGTCTTCTTCGGGTTGTATTAAAACATCATTCTCATTGAGTTTTTCCCTGCCAAACCTCTCTAAAATGGCTGTCCCACATCTCTCAGCCTTCTTTGTGGCTTTAGTCTTTTCCTATTGAACATGAGAATTATTTTAGTAATTTATTTTGCTTAGTGTGGATTTTCTTCCCTTCCTAACACTCATTAAATTATAAATTTCGCGAAGGCAGAGCTACTGTTGGTTTTGTTTTTGTTCTGTTCCTATCTCCTAGAGTAGCACCTGACATTCTGCTAATGATATGACTTAAGGTGACAGATAATCTCAGGCCAGGGTATTTCTTTTGCACTTCTTGGTGATGTTCATTTAATAATCCTTTAATCTTCCCTGATAAATGGTGAACTAATCTTACCTGAAGTACCTTTAAATGAAAGTGATTTTGCTTGCTCCCTGGGTACCTTGTTTCCAGAGTACTAACTGTCCTAATAGTCACAAAGATTTTCCTAAAAATTAACCTAAATTCTCCCTCTGTTGAAACAGAAGCCCCATTAGCTCCCACTTTGTCCTTGTTGACTAATGAGAATAATTGGTCTCCGTCCTTTTTATAGACTCACTCTTCTGTATTTGTGCATATCTGCTGTGCTTCCCCCAAGCCATTGGTCAAGGAAGTGTGTCAGGAGATGGCCACGTGGGGACCAGCCAGTCCCAGAACGGGCATCAGCAGTTCATCTCTGCACAACAGAAATGAATGAAAGAGATTTTAAACAGACAGTGAGTTTATATGGAGAAGGGGCCCATACGGGGCTTGGATTCCAATCTAATGTTGACAAAAAGATTTCTATAGAATCTTAAAACTTGTGAGCCGCTACTAAACTGACTTGAGCTTTGATTTTGACAGTAAAGATGAAAGCTTCTCTGGATGCCTTCTTTCTTTCCCCAGAAAGCAACTTTCTGTGTGTCAAACTTTGTAGATGCTTTTGTAACTTTTCACACTGTTTCCAGTCACCTTGCGCTTAATAAGTTTTTCAAAGAATCGATTCTTATAATTTTGCAGAATATTCTATACATTCAGTTGGCCATTTTTCATCATCTTAAATTTTTATTATTTGTTTTTAGGAATATAAAGATATCCTTTCTGGATCCAGTTGCTTTCTCATTGTTTTTTTTAAATTATACCCTCATTTTCACCACCAATATGCCTTTATATTGGGAAGGAAAGTCAAAGAGTATACAAAGAAATAATGACATTTAAATGGTTAAGTCAACAGGAATGAAGGATAGTGTGATCAATGGAAAGTATCTTACTTATAATTGGAAAGCATGGGTTAAAATTCCTTTTCTTTCACTTAATAACATTGTGGCCCTTGGGAAAATTCCTTACTGAGCTCCAGTTACTTCATGTTTAAATGAGGTTTCAGGCCAGATTAACTTTGAAGTTCCTTTTAGTTCTTCAGTTTTATAGTTCTGCAAAGGAGAACAGCTCCAAAAAATCTTATTACCATAATGTTTAAGTTTATTATCCATGCATTTAATGTTAATTAACAAGATTGGTGGAAAGCTATTGTGAATTAGAGTTCACAGTAGTGTGTACTAGAAAGTATCCATATGAAAAAAATGGGAGCAAAGATGAATTAATATTAACTCTCTATTCTTTTCATATTGATGAGATAAGTATTATTATTTAAAATTAATGGGATTAACTTATTAGTGTGAGTGGGCATGCTTTGAGGAACTTTCAAATTTTTTCTTGGAGCTCTAAGTTGCAAGTTTTGTCCTTAAATGGTAAACAAGATGCTGATATTTTATCTCAGGTCAAAATTTCAAGCCCTGTCAAATGTGTGATAGGGGAAACTTCAGAGTTACACCTGCTTATCATTCATGACTTGTCACCCAAGATTAACACCATTGACTAGAAAGAAGCTGGTGACACGATATAAAAACTTATGATGGTACTCACTATAAATCAAAAGTCACAGCTGGTCCACCTGTCTGATTCCTGTTTCCTGTTGCTTCAACACTTGTCTACATCATTTTCGAGAAGGTCAAGCTGCCAGCCATGTCATCTCACTGTACAGCAAGCCACCACCTCACCTGTCAACTCACTGCATGATACAGGTGAGAAAATTTGGAAACAGACATGGAAATGGGTGAAAGTCTTGATATTTCACAGGATTAAAAGCAATTTAACAGTATTGTGAATGGGGGAAGACTTTGGGAAGAGCAGGTGTGGGCAAAGAAGATCATAAATTTACTTTTGGACATTTCAAGTTTGAGGTGTCTATTAGCAATCCAAGTAGAAATGTCTAGAAGGTGATAAAATATTTGAGATTGGCATTTAGGAGAGAGATCAAGAGTATAATATTTCCCAAGTGCTGTCTTGGCCAAGGTTTGAAGTATAACTAACAATTCTCATTTCCCCTTGGCAGAAAATTTGTTAAACCCTCATCCCAACTACTTTCTTTATTAGGTTATCGGACTCCTGGATTGTAGTACATGCTTAGCGATCCATGAACATCGAATGCCCAGGCACAACAATTTCTTTCTTGGGCTCTCAGAATTACTCAAGCTACCTTGTCCCTGGGGAGCCAATGAAACATAGCTCTGCCATATTTCCCATATATAAGAGCCTCCCTGTACAGTTTCAGCTTCCTGTTACTCTGAAACCTCCTGTAAGTAACAGAGCTCTGTCTTGTGTCTATTCCATTGGGTTCTGTGTTGTGTACCATCATTGAAAAAACGCAAATCTTTTACATGCAAGGTCAAAACTGAAAATATAAATGTGGGGATCTCTAGAACTAGACACTGTGTATAATACCCGATAGGGGCTAATTTGGAGCAGCTAGCAGACTCATTTTGATGTTGCAATGTTGAGTGTGTAATTCAGCCTAGGAGAGCTGGATGGTGGATATCACTTGAATTTTCTACTTAAGAGGCCTTGTGATATGCACACCAGCTTGTGGACCTGAAGGTAACTATTGGCATCATTGTTATTTCACCCCTGCTGGTGTTCCTGCCACAGGGGACAGTCTGATGGGAAAATCATAGGATTGCTAACATAACTGATAAGGATCAGAAGATCAAGCTGTAGATCTGTGTATTTAAAGAAATACCAACCAAGCTCAAGAGCAAAGGAAATCAATTCCAAAACATGTAGCAGATGGCCTGATAACCATAGGTAGAGCCCGTTGGTAAAATGTTAACTGACTTGGACATACATATATATATTTCATGTTGCCTTTGAATTCAAGGTGATAAAAAAGGAAGTTTAGAAGCAGCAAAGTTTCAGCAGTGTGTTCCACTAAAACACCTAGACAAGAAGAAATCTTTTGGGGGTCTAATCTTTAGCTACCTCCCCCCACAAAAATTCATTCCCATATATATCCTATTCATACCAGCCTCAAGTCCGCCTTTAACTTTCTTCCTTCGATTGTAGAAGCACAGAAATCCTTGCAAAAATTAGTCCTTTTCATGCCAGAGAGCTGTTGACAACATGGGCCCTGCAAGAACTGCAGTAGGATGTCCTGCTTGCCTTGTTTATCAGAAATGCTGACTGTGTTAAAGCTTCCATTTAGATTCATGTGTGGCTCTGCTTTGGCTAAATTTATCCATGGGCCTTTGGTTCATTTATTTTTTTATCTATGCTGTATCTGGAGTAATTACCTGTATCAGTTCACTGATGGGCATGTCCTACCATTAGCAAGCCCTTCTCTCTCTTTTGTATTTGTGCATATTTTGCCAATCACTGGGAAATGAACTCATCATAATTCTTTCTTAACTGGACTTCTTTGTCCATATTAAGTCATGCTTATCTTTCTCAACTTTGAACAGTAATAACAGGGAGATGTTTCCTTAGCCAGGGAAAGAAGGCACTATGATAGTTCTTGTTCGTATGCATTCATGTAGGTAAGAAGTGAAGAAGAATACATAAAACAGTATGGGAAGCAGGGTGACTCGAAATGATCCCTAGACAATGTGTAATTGGACTATACCATCTTCCAGTTATTAAAACTGATTTTGGCTTTCTAGAAGTGGAATGTCCAGCCTTTGGCTATTGCATGATAGAAGATGATCATGTGCTATATTTTTTTTTGGAATATCAAATCTGTAGGAATCTCTCATCACAGAATAACTTCCTTGGCAAGGAGTGTTCCCATATACTCTCACCTATCTCTGGGGTCTCCTAAGATGAGAAGCTTAGACTGAACCGTGTTCTAATTTTTGCTCATGGCCATCTGGGGCCTCCCATGTTCTCTTTCTGCCCCTGTCTTTGCTTCACTTTGCCCTTCCCTATTCTTTGTCTTTCTCGTCTTTGTTCTCTATCTCTGAGGACCATTCTGCCTCACTCTGATTTCCTTTGACTTTGAGTTATAATTTTCATTTTATGAATCTAATTTCTCTCCTATTAATTGAAAAGGATGATTGGGGGGAGCAGAAAAAGGATGATCAAGATTTGTAGAAATGAAGAGGTGATGTATTCATTTTTTTCCCAATGTCCCCACTGACTTTGGAAAGTGGCACCCGTTGGCAGTCCTGTGACTCAGAAGAGAAAACGCTGAAGTGGAAGAAGGAGCCACTAGTTATCAACACTGTCCCTGACCAGCTGCACTGAAATGTGACTGGGACACGGAGATTAAAGACCATTCATCTTTTCAGATGTCACCCCTCTGGGCCCACAGCATTTGGACAAGGAAACTCAAAAACCTTCATTTTAAATTCTGTCTCCACAATTCTGTTGTAATTCTTTGTCAAACAATCTGCTTAATATTGGGATTTTAGGGATACCACAATAAATCCCTCTTCAATTTATAACCCCCATTCTCTAATCATGGATGGCTGGAACTTTTTAGCATAGGGCAGAGAATTTAATTCCTTAATTAGAGATAAGAGGTCTGAGCAAATTTGCCTGGAAGAGGAATCCATACTCTGAAGCCAATATCTTATATTCAAATTCTTTTTACAAAAATTTAGAGAAGGTAGGGATGAGAATTTCTGAGAAAGATGCCTTCCAGAAAAAAAAAAAAAGAGGGAAAATGATTTAGCCAAAAACTCTTTGCATTTTGTAAAAGAAAATCTTTTCCTACATGACAAATTTGATAAGCACAGGTTTTAAAAATTACAAAATGTTTTTGTGTATTTTAAAACTGAGATATACTTTATAAAATGCAATTTAAAGTATGCTTGTGGGCAAGTATATGCACGCACACACACATACACACACACACACACACACACACACTCAAATACACATACTGAAACACATGCACATAGAAAACCCCAGATGCTCAGGGTTGGGATTAACTGTGAGGACTCAGTGCATTTAAGGTTTGTTTGGCATGGTTAGTGACTGACTGGTATTCATCAGGAGAAAATATACTTTATTTTGCTGGAAAAGAAATTGTTAAAAAAAACAATTCTATAAACTTTGTTACCTCTACCAATTATTCCTAGTTAACAGAAAAAATATGTAGTTTCTCTTTACTTTGTGTGTTCCTGTTGATGTTTTGAAAGCCATTACTTTACATCTAACACCTCCCTGTTTAGCTTAAGATATTTTGTCCTTCTAGCTTTAAATATTAATAATGGAACTCAAGGATGAGGTAAAAAGCACTATACAGATGAAGTACAATATAGCAGTGAGCTCAGAGAAACTTGCTATGGCATGTACAATTTGTCTAAGAATTTCTCTGCCTATATAACCTATTTTTTCTATATTTTTCTTTCTGTACTCAGTTTTATGTGTGTATTGGATATTTAGTCAAGCCCTTTTTCTCATTTTGTGTGTTGTTTTATTTGACTTCTTTTGACTTCAGGGTAATAAAACAATTCCATATTATACTGCAGTGATGAATAATGACATTACAATTTTCAAATAAACAAAAGCCTATATATTAATGGATATAGAAGCTATCATAATTGCCCCCAACTATAAACAATCCTTCAACAGATGAAGATTTAAACAAATGTGTTAGCATCCATATAGTTAAATACTACACAGCAAAGAAATAAAACAAACTACTGAATTGTATTACCAAACAGATACATTTTAAGTGTGTTTTGTTAGGTGAAATGAGACAAATGGACAGAATTCATATTTCATGATTCAATTACAGATCATTCTGGAAAGAGACAAAAACTAAAGTACCAGAAAATATGTAGCTTTTCCAGTGATTAGCATAATGTGACTTAGTAAATATTAACAGTGTAAGACATTTTAATGTGATGAAAGTTTTTTCCACCATAATAACCTGTTAGATATATGACTCTAAGCACTGATCAAAATCCATACAGTTGAACACATCAAACACTAAATGTTATAAAATGTTAAAATGTTGTCTGAGTTATCAGTTATCCTACAATAAAATATGGACTGTGACAAATGAAGCTAACTATATTACAATGATGGAAGAGGGTAGGTGGATGACTGACACAGGTACTCTGAAAGACAATGATTTGACTAAATACTGTAAGAACACAAAGAAAAAGAACCACATATAAACATTGTACTGTAGTTGGTAACTTTGTTTCTTGTTGGAAGTGGGATGGTCTATGGCTTAGAAATTAGTGCAGCATGTAATTTACAAAGATAATATAGTTAAATAAACAAAGTGTAGATAATCTGAGTTTCTCACTGTCAGAGGTAGAAGTTTCAAATAAGAAAGGAGGAAAGGCTGAAATGACCTCTGATTTGCTGAGGTCTGAGTGGACATTCAAGTGTGCATGTACCTCAGTACCAGAAGGATAGATGTGTGCCACAGGTGTGAGTACATATGCATTTATTTCCTAGAAGCAGTGTCAGCATTAAGCACACTTAGCACCCTATCCTTGTTTCTGACAGTCTTGTCCAATAAGGAGACCCAAAGCATCTTGTAAAAATGACCAATTCTAGCTTTGGAAGAGGGGAAGGACAGATATGTTTAGAGTGTCTTGTAATTACAAAGTTTAAAAAGTTAAAAAAAAAAACAAACAAACATCAGAAACAGTCAATCTGAAAGATCTGCCGGAGCCCAAATACCAACAACAAAAATGATAGTCCTATTATATATAACCCAGAGTATAAAATAGATATTTATACTATACACACACACACACTCACACACTCACACACACATAAACACACACATATGCACCTAAATACAGGGAGGAGAATGCACAAATCTTACTCAGAGAATCCTCTACAGAAAATATACTGAAAATATTCGTGTTTGAAATTTTAAGGAAGAACAGTAGAATTATAACCTCAAATATTTCCTCAAATATATTTATTAATTAATACAATGGGTTTAATATATGATCACGCATTGTGAGATGTTCTTTTCTTTGGGAGATAGAGTTTCATCTTTTTATTCAGTGCGTTGGCTGAATTTTGTGATTTTACTTTTAATGAATAGAATTTGGAAATAAAAAAATAATTAATGTTACATAGGTGGGAATTTTACAGAGGCAGACATCAACTGAGTTTAGTGATCAAGTTCGCCATTGCGGAAAGTAAGTCATGTTAATACTAGGTCCCCTCTGACGATGTTAACGGGAAAGAATTTCACTCCTGTAGAATTCTTCCTTAGAATTCACAACACAGGAGAAACATCATCCAAACTGAAAATGAGAGATATTCTATTAGGGTCAAGGTCACTCACGAAAAGCAAGAATAGAACAAGAAACTGTCAAACCAGAGGAAATTGCATCATGATGACCACATACAATGTGGTATCTGCATGGATCTTGGAATAGAAGAAAGATATTAAGGTGCAATCTGGCAAAACTAAACAACATCTGTGGTTTAGTTAAATGATTTTGGCAATGTAAATTTCTGAGATTTATCAAATTTATTATGATTAGGTAAGATTTTAACATTTTTGGAAGTTGAACAAAGGGTGGATTGTCACTTTCTGAACTACCTTTGCAAATCTGTATTTCAGGGTGAAAATTATAAAAATAAGTATGAATTAGTGTTTCTCTGTACTCAAATTGTTTTTGTTAGTGAATTATTTTGGCCTGCTGTTTCTTTATAGGAAGATTTTAATCTGTTGATTTATTTTATTCATTGGTTATAAAATGATTTTTTGTTTTGTTTTGAGTCAGTTTTAATGTTTAATTTTTCTGAAAATCTATCCATTTTCAAGTTTAATTGAAATAAAACTGTTCATTATGTTTTCTTATTTACTTTTTGATCTAAGTAGCACCTATCATTTCATCCTTTTGAAAGGAATTTGTTCTTTTTTCTTAATCAGTTTCATCAGAAATGTGTATTTTGTTTGTCTTTGAAAATGCAGACATACACACTTTTAGCTTTGGGAATCCTACCTAAAGTATCATTGTTTTCCATTTAATTAATTTCTGTGTGTTGTATTTATTTTTTTAACATTGACTTATTCATTCTCTTTTCTTTAGAAATAGTCTGCTATCCTTTCTCTCCTTTTAACATCAATGATGTTTATTTGATAGTTTTAGACTTTTATTTTAAAAAAAAGGAGAAATTTTTTAAAATATTTTTTAAAAAATAAATGACAGTGAAATGCATTGTAATTCTTATTACACATATACAGCACATTTTTTCATATCTCTGGTTGTATATAAAGTATGTTGACACCAATTCGTGTTTTCATACATGTACTTTGGATAATGATGTCTATCAACATACCACCATCTTTGTTAATCCCCTGCCCCCTTCCTTTCCCTCCCGCCCCTCTGCCCTATCTAGAATTCATCTATTCCTACCATGCTCTCCTTCCCTACCCCACTATGAGTCAGCCTCTTTATATCAGAGAAAACATTTGTTATTTGTTTTTTGAGGGGGATTGGCTAACTTCACTTAGCATTATCTTCTCCAATGTCATTCATTTACCTCCAAATGCCATGGTTTTATTCTCCCTTGTGCATGCAAGGCCAGAACTCTATCAACTGAGCTATATCCCCAGTCCTTAGTCTTTCTTCTTCCAGAACAAACCTAAGGCTATACTTGTCCAATGTTTATTCCTATAGTTTTATTCCAAAACTTTAAGGTCTGAAAAAGTTATAAACATTTTACAATCTCTATTTTAATTTCTTTTTTGACCCTTGAGTTATTTTAAATGTTTTTTGTTGAGAGCCACAACCAAGTCAAGATGGCGCCTGGCATTTTGCCAGAAGGAGTGGTTGAGAAGTGACACCAGCGAGCCATTAAGATGAGGATAATTAAGCTGTGTATAATTATTTAGATAATGACTGATTGCTGTAACTGGATGATGCTAAATTGAAACAAGCTGTGTATTCAGTTGTGTATATAAACCTCTGCTCTCTGGCAATAAGGCAGCTCCTGCTACCTCGGATGCCCACTACTTTTGAGTTCCAGTTGAGTTCTCGTGGAGTTCCCATTGAGTTCTGGTTGTGTTCCCGTGGGGTTCAGGCAATAAAGTAGTTCCTGTTTTGAACCTACAAGTGGCTCGTGACCTCCCAGGTATTTTGTGCCCAGCCAGACTGCGGCAGTTTTTTTTTTTTTTCCTTATTTTCGAAATATATGTGGTTTTTGTGTTTAGCTTTTTGCTATTGATTTCTAGGTTAAGTGCATTGTAGCAATGAATATGGCTTTTATTATATCAATCATTCTAAATTTGTTAAAATTTGTTTCATAGCCAAGTATGTGGTTAATGTTTATAAATGTTCCATTGCATGCTTGAGAAATATGTGTTCTCTGGGGTTAGTGGATATGCTGTCCTATGTTTGCTCCTAGGATCAATCTTTTTAATGTGTGCTTTAAGTCCTTTATATTCTTTCTGATTGATCTATTAATTACTGTTATATTAAAATATCCTACCATAATGATAGACTTTTAAAAGTTATTCTAATTCTTTTATTAGTATATTTTAAGTCTATGCTACTGTAGTTATAGATGTTTAGAATATTTTCTTTTCTTATGAACTAATGATATTTCTATTATGTATGAATTCCTTACATGTAAATTGTCAGATACTTTCATTGCCATATGATTTTTCATCTTGTAACTTTCTCTTTCCCATATGATTTGTAAATGTCTAGTTGCATATAAATAAATTTTTATTTCTCTTAATTTCAAATATCCCTTATTTTTACTAGAAAACATTTATTTGAAGTTATTTTGAAAACAAATATGTTTATATCAATGTATTTTTACCACTTTAAAAAGTTTGCCCTATAATTTTCAATTTATTTTTCTCATTGTTAGTATTTTTTAAAAGATTGATTGTTTTGTTCCCAAATTTTGGAAGTTTAATAATATAATTATGTCTTTCATATGTTTATGGTGGAAATTTTAAGAAACTTCTTTCATCTATAAAAGTCTAAAATTAATAGCTTTTGTCATTTCTTCCTAAAATAAATGCAAAGATCTTAGAACACAGTATCTTCAACCACTGTACTCTTACACATGAAATATGTAAGTACTAAACTTACCAAATTTTATTTATGAATGAAATTATTACTTTACAACTATCCCAAATTTGTTTGTATTATGCATATATTTAGCTCTTTATTTTGATTATTCTTTCTAAACTTCTTATCTCCCCTGTCAACCCAAAGCATAACCTTTTGAATATATGCTAGACTTTTCTTCAATAGGTATAGCACATTTTTCTAAAATTTAGTTCATATGAAAAGGCCTTTATTTTTTTCCAATGCTTAAACATAATTTCATTGCATTTACATTCTAGCTTGACACCTATAGTCCCCTCAGTAAACTGAGTAACTTTTACCAAAGTGTATTGACATCTGTGTCTATTCTTTCTTACAAAGAGTAAAACCTCAATTAATCACTGTTTTCAGTTTTGGAACCTGATCACTGGCTATTTTATATATCTCTCTTTTGAAGGGATTTTGAAGTTCATCCATCATATTTAATGATGTGGGTTTCTTTTTATCCCATTTAATATGGTTAGGTTTTATTTTTTTAATTGGAATGCGGATAATCATTTTTTTCAGTACCATATATTGAAAATATCATCATTTCTCCAGCTAATTGCTTTTGGATCTTTCTCAATATCTGTTTTCTCTCTCTCTCTCTCTCTCTCTCTCTCTCTCTCTCTGTGTATCTCCTCCTATGCTTTCAATTTTGCTTCATTAATTTATAAGTCTTTCCTTTTGTCAATATTACACTGTATTTATTAATGCAGATTTATGGTAAACCTTGAAATCAGTTTGTGTGAGTCCCCTAATTTTGTTACTCTTTTTCAAGATTATTTGAACTGCTTATTTCCTTTGCATAAACACACACACACACACACACACACACACAAACACATACCACATACAAACACACCGACTTTTCAACATCCACAAAACATGATGAGATCTTGATTGGGATTATATTGAATTGGCAGATCAAATAGGAGAACTAAAATTTTAACAATATGAAGTATCCCAGTTCATGAATTGCAATTGTACCAAGTAAATGTGAGAGTAAAAAAATTTCTTTTACTAGTATTTTGTGTTTACTTGTGTATTGATTCTATACTATTTTGCTGTGTTTATATCAAAATATCTATATTTTATAAAGGTCAGTAGGCTTAGTATTAATATTCCTGTTTTCATTCCTATTATTTATTATCTTACATCTTCTTCATCAGTCTGGCTACATAGAAAATTTCATGGAAGAAAAACCTCATTGTTTGCACAGGATAAGAAAAAGCAGTTTGGAAAAGTACCAGAAGGATAGTTCCAGACCTCAACAATCTCAAACTAGCAGGAGAATCAGATTTTTCACATACCACATTTTAATACTCAGAATGTCTAGTTCTCAACAACAACAACAAAATGTAAAACATATAAAGAAGCACAGAAGTCTGGTGCATAATTTGACAGAAGAGTTTCAGAACAAGCCTAGATTTTAAAATGAGTGGGCAAAGACATTAAATCAATTGTCTTAAATGTGCCTCGTGAACTAAAGAAAAATCACAGCCATAGAGTGCAAGTCAGGAAACTTATCACACACAAGGGATTCCCAATAAGATTAATAGCAGATTTCTCATTAGAAAAAATGGAGGCCAAAAGGAGAATATATGTGTATTACTGAATGAAACAACTAAGCAAAATCTATCAGCCACAAATTCTGTATGTGGTAAAACTATGCTGCAAGATAGATTAAGATATCTCCAGACTTGAAAAAAAAAAAAAAGCTGAGCGAGTTCATTATCAGTAGATCTTACCAGTAAGAAATGCTGAGAGATCTTAGTTAGAATAAGATATACTCCATTTTTCTATAAATATGTCAAACTGACTTTACTGTCATGAGTAACCAAAAGAGTAAATAAAAAGTAAGCAAGAAAGTCTCTTTAGAGAGTCCTTTGGTCTGAAATGAAAAAAAACACGAGACAGTAATGTAAAACCAAAAGAAGAAATAAACAATAGTAGTAAAGTTTACTATATAGTTAAAAAGAAACCTCAACTTTTGTATATTTTTAGCTTGTAACCCCTCTGTTTGACCTATATGACTGAAAAATAAAGCAAAGTGAATAAAACTATAGCTATAAATCTGTGGACTATAAATATGCATTTGTTAGAAAAAAATAATAGTTATACAATGCAGAAAATGTAATCTGGCAAAATAATACCAAGGGGGAAGAATAGGATCCTATGGAAGTATTCATAAGATGTTAAAAATTTAACTGGTATTTTTTAAACTAAATTGTTACAAATTTAATATGTTTATTTTATTCTCCAAGGTCAGAATATAACTAGGAAATATACAGAAAATAAAGAAGTAAATAAAAATGATTATTATGGTAACAAAAATAAAAGCAAATTTGTAAAATGGAAAAAAGGTTTATCTCTTCACAAATTTCTATTCTAGGTTGAATATAAATTTGAATATGAAATTTCATAGTATAAAACTAGAAAGACTAAACAGGCATGTTTATATACACAAATATTTCCTATGATATAATAAACAGCAAAGTACAAAGCAATGATAGCCTTGACTTTAATAACATTAATAATTAATTTAAAAAGTATTATAGATATAACTTCAGCTCCTGGCTAAAATGGAGAAATAAAGACCAGATTTATCTCACCCAAATTAAGTATATAACTAAACATAATATGTAAGAAACATATTTCAGGTAATTTGAAATCAGACAACAAAGAACAGGGTATCCATGTCATGGAAAATAAATACAATAGAACTTAAGACAACTTAGCTTGTTGTTTGAGGAGAATTCAAGGTCACAAGAAGAAATTGGGGATTTCTGAATCCCCTGGGTTGAACTGATAGAGTTGGAAGGTCAGAAAGCATCAGAATTGTGTTCCAGGGTTGCAAGAGTTATACAGAGGAGAGTTGTATATGTGTTTAGGGTCTCTCTTGAATCTCCAACTAGAATTAAATTTGAAATTCATAAAAGACATTATGGGTCTCTTACAAATATTTGGACAATATGAAATACTTCTAAAATTTATAAAGCTTTTCAAGCAAATATAAATACAAATTTAATGCAGTTAATCAGTGTTCAAAGGAAAATGTAGATGAGCATATGCCTTTGTTAGAAAAGATAAATATTTTCAATGACCTCAGCATCTTCTTTAAAAACTCTAGTTAGAATAGTAAATTAAAACCAAAAATCATGTAAGAAGGTTTAATTAAAATAATAAAGATGAGAGCTGAAGTCAATGAAATGAAAAAGAGAAAATGTCACAGAAAACTGGTTTTTAGAAAAGATCAATACCATGATATATTTTCTGCCACACGGCCGTGAAAAAATGAGAAACAAATTATTATTAGCAATGAGAAGAAAAAATGCTAATAATTTTATTCTAATAAATTCTTCAATTTAGAAGAAATTATAAAATCCGAACTACTAAAATTTGCTAAAGAAGGGATAGATAATATGCTTAGCTTATATGTCAAATTTTTTTTTTGTTTAAAAAATTTACATACAGAAAAATCCAGGCCTATATGGTTTCACTGTAAATACCAAACTCATAAATAAGCAATAACACAAATTCTACGTAAACTTTTCCAAAAATGGAAGAAAGGGGAATACTTGCCCTTTGCTTCTCTGATCATACTGTACTGATATGGAAAAGAAAACCACAGACCAAATAATCTCACTAATACAGACACAAAATTCCCTACATGTTTTTAGTAAATTATTTATAACAACATATAAAAAGCATAATATATCACAGAAAATGGGCATTATACAAGAAACCCATAGTTGATTTAACATTTGAAAAAATAAACATATTTCATTACAATAATAGGCAAAAAATAAAAACAAGATAACCCTAATAAATGTATAAAAAGGATTCTACTCCACTATCTATTCCTGATTAAGAAGAAAAATAGTACTTTCAGAAATTTTGAGTATGAAGGAGCTTTGCAAACTGATAGAGGGTAGCTATGAGAATCAATAGTTAACTTTATTTAATTTTGAAAGCCCTAAGTTCAGGAAGAAGGCAAAAATTTTCACACTTACCACTTTTATTCAATATATAATAATTAAGATTCTCTTCAGTGTAATTGGCCAGAAGAAAAAAAAGGCACCCAAATTGGGGGGGGGGGGGGAATAGTAAGAAGAAAGGAAAAAAAATCTTCATTTTGCAGAAGACATCTTCCATTTCAGAAAATTCTATGTAATATGCATTAGTAAAAAACAGAGTTTAAGAAATGTGTAGTACAGAAGATAATCTACAAAAAATCAATTGTATTTCAATATGCTAGAAATGCACAATCAAGAATTGAAACAATAAGTCTAACTTACAAAAACATCAAAAATAAAATGATAATGAATGTGACAGAAAGCTTACAGATCTTGTAGATTGAAAACTACAAAACATTACTAAGAGAAATTCAAAAGGACCTAAATGGATGGAAAGTCATCCTGTTATACCTGGATTGGAAGATGCAGTATTGATGTGAATGTTTCCTACACTGCTCTATTAAATGAACTTCCAATTAAAGTCTGTTAACTTGGGTCTCCCATGCTCAGAATGGGGCAAAAATAAATAAATGAAGGAAGGAAGGAAGGAAGGAAGAAGAAAATTTATACTACTAAATGCAGATGTGAGTCAGAATAGTTTTGTAAAAGCCCCTAGGTGCATATGCAGGACTTATCCTGAACATATTGAGTGTTCTGAGATATAAATATTGAGAAGCTTCCTAAAAGGTTAACCCCCTTGCTAGATGTCAAGATGTTCTTTTCAGGATTCAGCTCAAAGTAAATTGCCTATGAATGGAAAAAGAGGAGCGCAGCGTAACAGAAAACCTTCAAGTGATTTTTTTGTGTGTGTGTCTGTCCTCAATGCTGCATACATATAAGTAGAAGCACTTTTGCCTCTCCATAAAGCCTTGCTTATGTTACACCCACTTCTGTCTTCAACCGTGATTTACTCTGAATCCTGCCTCACTTGCTGTAAAATGCTGTGTCTGCCAGTAACACCTCAGTGAAATCTCCTTTAAGTAAAGCATTCTTGCACCTACGCTGTTGCTCTGAAAGCTGCCATCTGGTCTAATTCAACTCTATTTTAAGCTCTTGAATCACATGACTTAAATCCACATAAGTGTTGATTGTACATGATTGCCTTTATTGATTCCTGCTTGGACTAAACTTATTTCAGAGCCTCCATCCAACTTTAGAAGGAATTCTGTTGATTTTTTTTTTCTTTCTTTTTTCTTGTTTTTGCTCATTCAGTTCCTCTGGGGCTTAATACTAAATCGTCCCTTCTTCTTTTCTAATGCTATGTCTACAAAGATATTGAGCAGCTGAGTCATGCAATGATTACACTGGAAATTTGGTTTCCTCAAAATCCCAAATGTCTGAGTCCATCCATCATCACCCCACCCATCTAAACTCAGTTCTACCCCTTGATTGCCAAACAACTACACCATTACTATCCCTGTCTCTTGGGGTGGGAATAAATGGCATTGATGCTTTGGGATTTCTATCACCTATAGAGCCTGCCCATTATTTCTTGATGATTTTCACAACTGTTCCTCCCTTACCATTCCCTTTGTTGTCTCCACCCCAGAACAGATGACTGTCCTATCCTATTCAAGTTATGCATCTATCTGGCTAGTCTTCTAACTAGTCCCTGGATCAGCCTCAGTCACTCAGAAATTCCTTGGTGAGCTGCGGGAGCCCAGTTTTATTAAGAATTTCCCAGTGATTCTGAATCTCAGTTCATAAAATTACTATTTTTCCTATTCTGTATTTTGAAGCTTTGTATATGTCTTATTATCTCCAATCAAAGAGAAGTTAAGAAGATAGAAATCTTCCTCACCGTTTTATTCTTCAGAGAATCTTACATATGAGAGTGTTCAATAAAGTTAGCAGCAGCAATTCAAGATAATTTACAGCCAGACTGGGGTTGTAGCTCAGTGGTAGAGCATTTGCCTCGCACGTGTCAGCTACTGGGTTTGATCCTTAGCACCACATAAAAACAAATAAATAAAATAAAGGTATTGTGTTCATCTACAATTTAAAAAATATTTTAAAAAAAACCCAGTAATTTAGGGCCACCTTACATTGGAACAATTGTAGGTAATGCCCTGCCCGAAATAACCTTTATTGCCAGTTCCCTTTCCTCCATCTATTGAATCATTCACTCAAGGTCCACTTCGGAGTCTTCCCAGCAGTCATCCCTCATTCATATTCTTGCTTTGCCAAGCCCCTACGGTGCACATCATCTGTGCCAAACACTCTACAACTCAACATTGAACAATTCTTCCCAAGTTAGTCATTTTTTTCTAACTACCCAGGAGTATTCTATTGTATCTTCCTTCAGCTTTTATAAAATTAGTCTGAACATTCTGACAGTGCTGAACAAATATTTGTTGCTTATTTTCTCAATGCATACAGATGTGACTTGCATTTGAATTCATGTTATGATCCCTTCCTTAAGACCCAGTATTCACAAAGCATTGCTTCAGGTGTTGTGTTAGTATGAGCACACCCTTTGAAATGTTTAGGAAGGATTCCAGTGCCAAAAACAGATGATGTATAAATTAGCCTCCAAAGGGTTTTATCATTAAGAAAATTAAAGCTACCACTGGGAGTTAATCCATCTGTCTGTTGGAGAGTGTTGCCTTGTCCAACACTTGCAAGTAAAGAGCACTTATGGGAACAAATGCTACTGTGCTAGGATTCAGTGAGATCAGGAAGTTATTTGGGTCGAATTCCATCCTCCCATTTCAAAAGGAGTCTCCTTATCAATGAGTGATGATGGTACTTGAAGCAATCATCCAAGCTTCCCATAGTACACTGTTATTTGCAAAAGAGTGGAATGTGCTGAACTCGGTAATAAGAATCCTTCTAAAATTTTCTGTGAGGTAGTAGTATTAGGACATATTGAGACTTGGAAAAACCACAGTTTAGTTATGGTTCTGCTACTCACTGTGTGAACTTGAGTAAATCAGTCAGTGGCATTGATCCTCAGTTGCCTTATCGGACATGGGAAGGAAGCTGTGGAGTGTGTGGCCAGATATGGAGGCCTTCTCTAGCTGTCCTTCTTTATATAATAACTCTGGTTATATCTGCGGATATAAGTTGGGCAAGCAAGAAGTATTTTTGCTGTTTCCAGAGCTATTAAGAAATGGTATCTTTTCCTTGGTGGGATGTTAAGGGTAACAGTGCACAAGTAGAGGTATGGGTGCCAATGGTTCTGCCTTGGTGGAGGAACTGATGGCTGAGCATGATAATGCCAATGAGGTAAACAGCAGCAAGGGCTGTGGAAGAATCAGTTCTCAACTTTAGAGTGACTACATTCTTGATCAAATTGCTCTGTTTTGGAACGTATACACAAATTACATTCATGAAAAGAATGACGTTTTCCCATGTATTTTCATAAGGCTAAAACCAAAAGTCTCCTTCATGGTTTTGGATACAGTTGGTTGGTTAAACTTTGTA
Organism: Callospermophilus lateralis; assembly: GCF_048772815.1. Classification (NCBI taxonomy): domain Eukaryota; kingdom Metazoa; phylum Chordata; class Mammalia; order Rodentia; family Sciuridae; genus Callospermophilus; species Callospermophilus lateralis. Next base: position 33,492,920 of record NC_135321.1, on the reverse strand, counting down.
ATTTATTTATTTAGGTATGATACATTATTTTATAATTGCCTTTTTCTATGTTTGCTGTCATATAGAAATAAAACTAGCTATAGTATATTAATTTGATTCTAGTGATGTTCAGAAACTTTCTTATAACTTCAACAATTTCTTATGTACATTTTTAATTTATTATATATTTGATTATATACTGTTCAAACAATTATGTTTACTCCTTTATGAACTGCATTTTTTTCATGTATGTGTGTACATGTGTATGCACAAGTTAGTGTTTATGGTATAATATGGAATAAAAGTGGTTATAACAGATGTATTTTCCCTTTTTTGATGGTAAAGAAAATTCTTTAATCAGGCCTTCATTTAGTATAATGTGTGTATGTTTGTGTGTGTGTGTGTGTGTGTGCGTGTGCGTGTGTGTGTGTGTGTTTTGGCCCATGTCTTTGGGTGGATCCAGTATGATCCCCTAAGTGACATAGCTTTCTCTGCAGTTAGACCATACAAAGTTAATTTCCTCTTACCTATCATATGCTCATTTCATTGTTAACTTCAAATTTACATATTTAACCTACATTCGACATGATTTTTCTTTTCCTCTTATCTCATATTTTCCTGAATTACTACACACTTTATATCCTGTGGGAAAAGTCACTGGAAAGTAGAAATATGAAGGTCTAAGTGTACAGAGCTATGGAGAAGTGAACATTGTATCAGCGTGACATGACACAAAAATTTGTTACATACAGAGCTCCCTTCAGATAACCACAGCAGAGGTTTTGTCAGATGATGAGCATAATTTGCCCTCAAATGAAAAGTCAGAGTCTCAAATAAAATAAAACTAGTGACAAGTCAATCGTTAATTAAAGTTCCAGAAGCTTGGTTTTAACAAGCAGCTAAATGCTTGTTAAACTCACTAGTGTTCAGTCTACACAGGCCAAGTGAGGTGGGGAGGTGGCAGAGCATAATTCAGTCAGTAAATTAACATATCCGAGCACAGCTTATGGTGTTCCAGGAGTGATCACTACGAATTGGAAGATGCCTTAGGTCAGGTGGTCAACCTCTCATCTAATGGAAGAAGCTCTTTTGTCATCATAATCTTCCTAGTGGTGTTTGGTTTTAATTCACTTCTAACTTGATGGATGTAACCAAAGTTAGATGCATCAGCTTTTGGAAAAAAAAAATTCAATTACAAGGAAACAGATCATGTATGGTTCTAATACTTCCAAAAAGTTAGCTTCCAACTGTCTGTAAGAGATATACATAAAAGCAATCTCAAAAGAAAATGAGCAATTGGAAAGCAATGTAGAAAAAAAGTAAGAAGGAGTAAAACAAGGGCTTGGATTGCTGGCTGGAGCCAAGGGGCCAGCTACTGAGTGTGCATGGGGGAGGGGGAGTTTATTATCCTCAAATCAATGCCCAGTTTACTCATCCTAAGTAATTTCTCTAGTATGCATCAGGAAAGAGCATTACACAGAGCTGGGGAAATCATAGATCCACATAAGGTGACATGCGGATTGAACTCAGGCTAAAGACACGGAGTTATGAGAGATAGCCTCTATAAGAGAATATATAAAGAAGATGATTTCACGGACTTCTGAGTTCCAGTTTTTTTCATCCTTCACTTTGTCATAGGTATGTGTCAACAGTGGATAACATGCAGGATGGTTTTCTTTATAGACTCCACTCTTCATCAGCATGAAAAATGTTAACTTTTTCACTTTTGGGGATCCTTCACTGGTGTACTCTATGGCAAATCAATATCCAATATGTTTAAGTCACATTTTCATCCTAGAGCATTCTGTAAATATGGTAATAATTTATGGGTCAAATTAAAAAGTGAGAAATTGTCAGGCTGTTTGCAGAGTGGATGTATCATTTTGTTAGGGATATGCTGCGGTGAGGGTGTGACTAGGAAGGGTCTGGAAGAGGAAAGTCTGTAGGGAATTGAATTGTCTTGTGTCCTGTTGCTGGTAGTGGGTACATGAATCTATGCATGTGTTAAAACTCATAGAACTTTACTTCCATATGTAAGTATAGAAACTTAAATAAAAACATACAAAGGCACACCACTTTGGAGTTTACCAACAGTCTTGCAAATCTGAAAAAACACAAATTTTCAGATATATTAGAAATTTGGTTTAAAATTGGAGCCAAGCATAATCAATAAATCACTGCTTTAAGAAGCTATTGGTTTCACTTTCTTACTCTTTATCTTTTATATTTATTTATATTTAAAGATAGTATTTCAAATTATCGAATGCCCTTTTTATTCTGCATTTCAACTCCCACTATTTATTTATTTTTTAAATTGGCATTTCTAATAGTTCTTAGAGGTATGAATCAATCCTACAGTCCTGGGGAATACTCACATAATATTTCAAAGATAGGTGTGGTAGTATTTTCATGGATCACTTTCCACATCCGAGTCATCACAGAATGTAAATGAGGGTGATAGGTAGTGAAGAGAGGGCACAAAATATATAAGTACATTCTTGATACAAATTATCTGCTGTAATGTCCATAGAAGGCAGTTCATATGTACACTTAGGCTATTTTTATCCCAGAGATCCTTGTTTTTACATTGTCACTGTACTGTAAAAACAGCATGCCACATCTCTCCTGTCCCTTTAGTAATGATACTAATGCAGTGTGATAAAAACACATGCTGTGTCATATGTTATATGTTATGTATTCCTAATTGGACATTTGTAAGATGCTTAATAATGACTGAAGCTCCACTGTGTCTAATATATTATGGAATAAATGTGTCAAAACACAGTGGCATGCTCTGAAACTTTATTTTAAAAGAGGCAAATCATACAACCCAGATGCCATTATCTGTGCCTGATTTGGGCAGCAATGGGATTCAAGTAGCAGATGATGAAAATCATACAATTGGGATATCTTTTTGCTTTAGAAAAAAAGAGGCTGAATCTGCCAGTTTTGTAGCTGAGGCTCAGCTTAGACTCACTTCAAATGGAGTTACATTGATAAAGTAGGCCAGTGCCATCATTTGTTGGCCAGAGAGCAGGAAAAAGATTTTCTTAAAAGATCTAATCTGTGCTCCAAATTGCTGCCACATAAATAACGTCAAAGGAAGAGCTTGCTCTGTTGGTATAGCTATTCGCATGAGTTGTCAGGCTACCCAGGATGGGCATAACCCTGCAAGAAAGCTGTGGGGAGGCTTGCTAAACCAAAGGATGACATGTGTCATTGTCAGCAGCTTCATTAAATTCTTCTTAAGAAGTAGAAGCATAATGAACATTTTAGGAACAAATCTGGAATAAAAGACAGATGCAATTAAATCCACACATAAGATAGCATTTATCTTCTTTCTGATTTCTAGACAAATACATTTCTATCTTATGATTTCGAACAACTCTCAAAATCTCATTTTTTTTCATTCTTTCGCCAAATATGCATTCAGTGCTTTCTATGTTTTAGGCATTATACGAGGCTCTGGAAAGACACTGGTGAGCCAGTTGTACTTCCAACTAAAATTATTCTTTCCTTGGAAAAGTCTTTTAATTCCTAGAATCTGGGCCTCAAGTCTGAGGCATTTCCTTCATATGAATATATGAATCTATTTGTGCTTTCATGTATTCACAAATTCATTCTAACATTGTTTTCAGCTTATAGTTACTGAGCTTCTGTTGAAGGCAAAACCTGTTGGTTTATTTTAATATCAGGCCCTTCTTATGAATTGTATTCTAAACTCTACAGTGATTCATTGTAGCAGCTATTAATTGACTACTTATTTTCTTTGCCTTCAATTTTTTTGATAATTAACTCTTTATTCCTTTCATACTAAGATTGTAAAAAAAATACTTATTTGTTCTTTTTTTTTCTGAAATTCTTTGGTCCAAGCCTTGGTTATGGTCAAGACTAATTTTTCACCTCAATGTGATCTTCACTTGAATCAAGGGTGAATCAATGGTGCTCAGTTTCATCAATGATGTTTACCTACAGATTTAGATTTCTAATTGAAAATACACTTCTCATTGTCCTTTTTTGCTTTCTGTCTTCTCAACTATGAGTGAATTATGATCTCTGAGTGAAAAAAAAAGATCTGGGAATTAAGGCTGTCCATTACTAGGTGCCTAATTTCATCTGTGACCTTCATCACACTCATGTGCAATGCTGGATTTCACATGTCTTCATTTAAGAATACTCTACAACATGTTTTCAGACACCATCTTATAAAATAAACACTTCCCTGAAACTTGTACTTGATCAAGTTTTAATAAGCCTGTATATTAAATTTTTACATTATTTCATAATTAGAAAAATTTTAGGTGTATCTCATTTTACGTAAAATGAGCTATATCAATATTCCTCCCTTAGTGCAAAGCATGTCATTACTATTATTGTTTTTATTATTTTTTTTTATTTGATAAAGGGACAACTGTTCTCCAGAGATTGCCTGCCAATTACTCCTTTCCATATGCAATTTCAGATTCCCAAGTACAGGAAAGCAAAACAATGAGTGTTTAGGGTTTAATTTTTAATAAAAAGTTCCCCAAACTCAATTAAATTCTTAGTGAATCTTGAGTGAAAATGAAATATATTAAACCCCAAGAAGCAGCCGCAAATGTCTAATACATTGGATAACAAGGATTAGAACGCTGGTTTGGGATCATATGCCTTCGTTTGGTTATTAGACGTTAAGAATGGGATTTCAGGAAGCTCTCCTAGATGCATTAGTCCCAGTAAAGTACTTACCAGATAATTCATTATAGTCTTTTTTGGAGGGAGGGGGGAGGGTTGTAATTTAGAAGAATGCAATTAAAACTGAACTTGATAATTAATTCTGAACTGGTGAGAACTAGTTCCAGAGATTATGACTATAATGCTGTGTAGTCATTGATATAAATATTCATGAGGTTTCATTGTTTTATGGTTTTCTCAAGCACACAGCTTATCTGAAGAAGTAAAATTAAAGTACCATTATTTAACATTACAATGCAAATAAGAATCAATGAAGAAAGAATAGTTAATTCATTAGAGAATGTGAGTACATGTAGGCACATGTGGAGACTTTTCCATATATGTTTGAATACAATGTCTTCTAAACATATGAATTAGAAGACTGGCAAGAGAGAAGAGAAAAAGTGATATGGGTAAACAATTCTGGATCTTAATCTGGTCAACACTGGGTGAGTGAAATTCATTGAAATCGACTTAACCTACCACCAAAAATCAATCAACATATAAAACTAATCGTGTGCAGCAGAAGAGAGAATGAGAAAATTGTCTTTCTTATTCTATTTCTATCTTTTACTGAGCCATAATGCCATCATATCTGACCTTGAAGCAGATTCATCTATAACATGAAATTTTCAAGTAATCTGATAGAATAAACAGGGTATGATGAATGGATGAATGGATGGATGCATGGATGGAAACTACAAAGAGCAAAGTAGCCAAAAGCAGCCAGCTAGGAAAATTGAAATCAGTGGGAGGAGGGGAAGTGGCAGAAAAGAGTATAATTTCAGACTGTAGTCTTTGATTTAATTTTATTTTTTAAAAATCCATCTTAATGGGATTCTTATAATCACTATTTGTTTATATCCATGAACTTGATGAAGAAAGAATCAGCACAAATAGTATATTCACTGAAAACTTTATACAAATTTGAGGAAGATTTAAGCCTCTGTACTGGTATGTTCAGTTCATTTATTGTTAAGCACCACAGAGTCAAATTCAGTATTGTGTGATTAAGCTGCATCTGTCTCTGTGCAAACACTCACCATATTTCTTTAAGTTCAGCAGGTGTTTTGCAAAGAATCAAAAGGATTTTGCACAAAATTAGTGCCTATAATAAAGCAATGCTGATGAAGACACAGCTTTTTATATCACTGATATATTATAGTTTCTTTCTAATAAATGTCATTTCTAGATATTTCAAAACCTGAAGCAGATTTGCTGACTGCACTGTTTTAAAGCATATTTGCTGTGCCTTATTGCTAAGATGTTCTTTTATAGACATACAGTTTAGAAATTTTATTTGACACTGTTGACTACTAAATTAGCAGCTTTTCAACTTTGCAAGACTTCTGTCAGACAATTGAGATAAAAGATAGGATGCATCACTTTTGCAGTAATATTTTCTGGCACTGTCCTAAGGCAATCTGAGATATATTAATTGAGGCCTCAATTTGAGAAACAAATGCAAATAAGGTTATTTTTTTGTGTTACCCCATTCCCAGCTTTTCTGTCTGTCTCTGTCTCTGCCTCTTTCTTTCTCATACCCACAAAACTTAAGACAAATCAAACTATAAATATGCAAATCTATTCATTTTTAATTACCGGTATTTTATGGCTTAGTATTGCAAGATTCTTCAACTGGAAGTTTTATTAGAGGAGTCCATTTGGCCTCTTACTGACAGAATGCTTTTTGGTTTTTGGGGTTGGCAATTTGAATCACTCTGATGCTGTATCTGGGAAATTTTGTTCATTTGGTGAGAGCTCTGGTTTTATGAAATGCATGTACCATGGGGTCAAATCCTTAGCTCATCCAGACTTGCTGTTTTCAGTGAACAACAAAAAGAGTCAGATCTCAATTCTACCCACAGATGAAAGTGGTAACACAAATATTCTTAATCTGTAGGTAAAATGAGCTCTGAAACATGGAAGCAAAAAGGCGCAGGACAAGTTACTTATGGAACCCTAATCCGGACCATAAGGTACAAGTGTGGAAAGAGGCTGTCCCTCTTATTTCTGATATAACCCACAATCACAATCAATCATTTTAAAAATCCAATTCTGTGAGAGAGACTGATGGTCACAAAGAGAGAAAAAGAGTGATATTAGCTATAATGCTTTTTCTGATGAGTTTTGTTGAAAAATCTACATCCATTCAAAACTAGTTTCTATTACTGACTGTGACCCTATACCTATTTCATGTGTGTGAATGTGGAAGGGCCACTGAAAAGATAGTTTCTTTTTTCAAATTACTTCTAAATTCACACATAAAAAAACCAACAAACAGCAAAAAAAAATGCAAATCACAAGAATGTGGGGTGTTATGTGCTAATGGATAATCAGTAGAGGTATCAAATTCCAATTCCAGAGAGATAAGAAGTCAAATATTCAGCATATAGTCTCTATAAAAGGAAAGGTGAGAGAGAATCAAAGAAACATTTGGGGGCAGAAATAATATGGAAAGCAAAGACAAGGGTCTTCTTTCTCCCCTTAAGATGGAGAATGTTGTGAAGGATAATGCTCCCATCCTTACAATTAGAAAAAGCTGATTAAACTACAAATGGCCATGTTTCAAGAGCCCATCAGGATGTTGTGGTTACAAGGCCACCAGGCAATCAGAAATGTGTAGTGTAACTAAACTTTCCTCCAAGGAAAAAGGGGACATGCAAATTGTTTCATTTGTGGTAGTACACTCCAGACTGGAGCTCTGACACCCTGAAAGCCTGTCTCTTAACATCCAATGCATAGGATTTCTTTATAATTCTGATGGGGTCAGAACAATGGTCAACACCACTGTCATGAACGTGAAACTAGAAAAAAAAAGTTTAGCATTATGGTATTAAAAAGAAAGATATTTTTTCTCCCCTCTGGAAGAGTGATACTAAGTTGATTGAAGGGTGGAACACTAACTCAGAAAATCTCACCAGTATCCAGTACCAGGGTTAAGGTCCTGTAGAAGAGAAACCTGAAACTGTTATCACATCCAAGGTAGTGTTACCAATAGCAGCTCCCAAATTCTAATCAATACTGGACTAAGTTTACTGAATTGTCTATATTTACATCTTGATAGAAAGAGAAGCATCTCTTTTCTCTGAGAAAACACTTTTTACTTCAGTCTCTACTGTCACGGCAAGAAAAATATAAAATCAAAGAAAAGGAAAACAACAACAACAACCCATTAATTCATTTTCAAGAGATAAAGCAACTAAAGCAACCAGACCCAGAGATGGCACAGATATTAGAACTCTCCGAGAAAGCTTTAAAAAACAGCTGTGATTTAAATACTACTACTGGTTCTTGTGGGGGAAATGGGCAACACACATTAGTTAACAAGAAATTAAATTAATTGTATCTGGAAGCTTTGAACTCAATATTGTCTGAAACCCAGAAGTGCATGTCACTACAAACTGAGTTTCAGATCAAGTTGGCTAGTTTGGGTAGAAACAAGAAATAACAACTGTACCTCCCAATGATAAGAGTATGATAAGATCTTTTTTTTTTTTCCTCTCATTCTCTCACCACCTCGCAGCTTCAACAGAAGACTGCAGTGACTACAATTCTGAGAGAGGGGAATATTTCTTTCCAGAAGGCATATTAGACAAATATATCAAACTCATTGCCACTTCTGTGATATCCCAAATGCTTGTTTTCTTTCTAATATCCATCTCCTGTTTATTACAGTATCTTCAAATAGTCTTTCCATGCATTGTACACATGTTTTATAGTTGGAGTCAGGGAGAGTGATGTTTTCTAACATTTTCTGATTTTCTTCTCTGAAGCTATGAAAAATATCAAAATGATCATAAACAAGATTAAATACAAAATGTATGCAATTCAACTAGTTTGTATAGAAAAAAATCATTCCATTAAATGTTTAAGAATGTGGCAAGTTCTAAAATGAATGTTTTATATTTTTACCTCAAGAAACAAATTAGACCAAAAGTAAGAAGAAAGATGTAGATAACAAAAACATCTGAAATTACTTTTTAATAAATACCAAAAAACTTAATGAGATGGAGGGAGGGAGAGGGAGGGAAAAAGATAGAAGAAGGAAAGAAAAAGGAAAAGAAGCAAGAAATGAGAAAAATAGAAAAAAAATAACAAACCCCAAATGTGTGGCTTTTCCACTTTAAAAAAATGGAATTTATAAGAGTGTGTACAAAGTGATCAGAAAAAAAGAGAAGCCATAGATGACACATATCAGCAATAAATGAGGGATCGTTAACAGATTTTGAAGATTTAAAATGATAATATTATGATAATACATTTGATTACTTGGATGAAATAAATTATTTGAAATAAACTCCTAAAGTTTAATTAAGAAGAAATAAACTTTATAGTTCTATATTCAGTAAGAAAATAAATTCATAGTTCAACCTCTAACTGCAAAGAAATGTCCAAGCTTATATAGTGTTACTCAGAAATTATGATAAAGACAATTCCATTCAGTTCATAAGAAAACTCTTAAAGTCTCAGACTCCTCAACTATATATATAAATAGAATCCAGTAATATATAAAAATGATACTATCATATTAAGGAGGGTTTTGTTTTATTTTGTTTTTTTTCAATGGGCTGGAGATCAATGGAGACTTGCTGCGTGTGAGGCAAGCATTTTGCCATTTAACTAACTACATCCCCAGCCTTTTTTATATTAAGGGTCTCAATAAGTTGTCCAGTTTGACCTCAGATTTTCAATCCTCTGCCTCAACATTCTGAGTGGTTAAGATTAAAGAGGTTTTATAACATGAAAATCCAATCCTTGGCAAAATTTTTAAAATTAATCAATGTGATCTCATATCAACAATGCAATAAAGAACAAATGAACGGTCATTTTAGTATGGACAGAAGAATACATCTGGCATATACTGTAGGCATTTATGATAGAATAATATCAGAAAAATAGGTATTTTATTAGTGCACATTCAACATATCTCTAGGTAATATCATTCTTAATATTAAAAGAGTAAGTACTTCCTTTTAAAGATAAAGATGACTGGTTACAAGATGAATTCAAATTGTGGGAGTCCTAAAAAGTAGAATGAAAGAAAGAAAAGGTGTGCTGATTTGACAAGATAAATAAATGATCTTCATTTACTGATACTATATTTATCTATGTAGACTATGCCCATGTATGTATGTATGTATATATATATATATATATATATATATATATATATATATATAGATAGATATTATACATATGAACAATTGGAAGTAGAAATTTTAGAAAGTACTATTTATATGGCATCAAAACATGACCCTATTTAAAGATAAATTTAGTAAAATTGTGCAGTATTTGACAAAATCTATAAAACATTGATGAGAAAAAGTAAGACAAATAGATACAGAGATAACTGTGTTTATAGTTTGAAAGATTCAAATACCCAATATGTCAATTTTTCCAAAATTGATTTATATGTTCAATGCAATCCTAGTTATAATTTCAGCAGGCTTTATTGAAGAAATCTACAAATTTATATTAAAATTTTTATTAAAAGTGAACTAGAGCAACTGAGACAAATTTGTAAACAAGAGATGTTATCTTGTTCTTAAGTGTTGCCTGATATTTCAGCTGATATGTCAGAAAATAAGACATAAAAAATATTTTGTTTTGCTGAATTTATAGTAGAATTTGAATTCATATTCTTGTCAGATTTCCTGTATGGAAACTGGAATTGACTGCAAAACTATGTAAATTTTCATATTGGAAAAAGAGTGTTCAAAAGAATTTATGTAACTATTCTTACCAAATCCCCAAATGCTTTTGTCAGCAGAATTGGAATCAGCCCCTTGGGCCTTTCTCATGCAATACAGCCTATAACCACATGTCCTCATTCAATTACTTTGTATGGTATTACAAATTTCCTTTAGGTCCTAATCAATTTCTACTGTCTCCAATACACAACTATGGACAGACCCCAGTATGGCCCAGGATACCTATTACAAACTCATATTTGGGAGGAGTCAGCTTAATCTAAAAATAAATGTGAGATTTTTCTAGTTTGTATCATTATGAAAAGATTTAGAAAAAGATGTAGAAGGTGCTTGATTGAGGAATGATGTATTTCCTGGTTCAAGTGCACTTACCAGAGACAGTGAGGAGTAGGTGAGCTCCCACAGTTAGAAGAGACCCCAATATTTTTTCCTCATGAGTGATTTGAAATGTGGTGATCTCAGCTAAATTAATGTAATATACTCCCATGTATTCCTTTATTTAACTCAGAGGAAGGAATTTGAAGGCTTTGGTAAATAGAATTAATAATGTGTGACCATCTCTTTAGTGAATTCTCTAAGAGGGCTCAGAGTAGGTTCCCTATACTATGACAATGGGGAACACTTGAAAGTCTCAGTATCAGTGAAATGATTGACTTGGACAGCGTATGAACTGAGAGGTAACAGCCACTGATGTGAGCTCAGTACCTTGTGAATCTAAGGGAACCCTGAATGGCAAAGACCAAGTAGCCACTGTAGGTGGAAAGGACTGTAGAAAAGGCTACTGGTCAGCAGAGGTTATCAAAGTGACTTGGCCTTTTGGAACCTTCTCAGTAATGAAGTTCCCAGGACCAAATAAATGGACATTCTGCTTAGTTGCTGTTTGAGCTGCATAACTCAGAATCCATGTTTGATTATTCAGGCTTTTAATTGAGTTCATATGATAGAGAATAATGGCCCCTCTTCAAATTCTCAGATCTGAATCAGCTCACAGTTTCAAAGCTTCTGAAATTAAAATGAGACTTCATTCATTTGAGGAAAAATTCTATGATAGGTTATAAAGTGTGTATATTTTAATCTTCCTAACTTTCCCCAAGATGACCTAGAACAGATAGACAATGGGAAAGAGGAAACGCCTAGACTCTTTGAACAAACTAAAAGTCTTCAGAACCCAACAAGCCAGTGAGGTTCTTCTGTCAGAGGAGATTGAGTGATGGATTGGATGCTCCCTGAATTCATGTTGAGACGATATTTTCCAAAAAGACTGATACAAACTAAACTTTACAATATTTGTTTGGAGCAAGTTCAAGTATAATGATTTTTCAGGAATGTGTGTTTAAGTGTGAAAATGTTGAGGACATACACACAAACACACCTATACATACACATATGTATGTACTTACAAAAACATGTATGCTTATACACAAACATACACACATATATACACACACATATATACACACACATATATACATACACATTTATTTTGGTCTTGGGAACTTCATCAAGATGTTACCACAGGTCATATTGGGGAAAGTTAGGGAGAAGACTAAATTGTAACCACTTCTGAATATATTATAGGGCCTTCTCTCAAAGGAATTTAATCTCCTTTTAATTCAAGAAGCTCCTGATCTGTGAACTGACTTGTCTAAAAATTGGGTAAGTGCCATCAGTATCTATCATGTGAGTTCAAGTAAGGACTCTGGTCACCAAATAGGTGTTGTACAGAACAAGTAGAAAGAAAGTGGCTGTTCATTTATTTTTGATCCTGGGAACTTCATGGATAGAGATTAGTGACAAAGTAGAACTTCTTAACTTCTATTTAACTTCACCTTTTCTGCAAATTTCTCGTTTCCTTCATGGAAGAACAGAAGTAACATTAATAGGTTCTATGTAATTGCTGAAGGAATTTTGCAAAACATCTTGCTGCCTCAAGTAAGTTGAAGATGGAGGATTGAGTTTCATTACGTTTTAGGGGTCTTGGGTAAAAGTCGCAACTGTGGTTCTTTGTGTTCTTCACAAAGTACTTTGAATAATAAAATATGTAATGGAAGACTGAAATACCCTAATGATAGGTTGTTTTGCAAGGGGAGAAGATAATTGTGTTTTTGACTACTTGTGAACCTTCTATGGAATTACAGAAAGTTTACACAAAAAATATATATTAAAAAGGGGCTGGGTTTGTGGCTCAGCAGTAGAGTGCTCGCCTAGCACTCTATGCCCTGGGTTGGATCCTCAGGACCACATAAAAATAAATAAATAGAATAAAGATATTGTGTCAAACTACAACTAAAAAATAAATATTAAAAAATAATATATATTAAAGAGAGAGCTTAAGAGTACAAATCATTGGAAAATCCATGACCATAGGACCCAATATTCATTTATTAAGAAGAAAAATGAGGCATGATTTTTCTTTGCTACTGAATTGCTATATGGGACAAGTCAGATAGGTTTGATACATCTGTATTTTAGCAGAGCAATTGGCAAGGCCCCTATTGCAAATGATAAGAAAAAAATGAAGTAGTTACATAGTTAATAACTCAGATCAGTATGGGTTGCAAATTCATAAATGAATTAATGAAAAGATTGAAGAAGGTTTTCAGTGGTCTGACAAAAGACTATGGGGAATTTGCATTTATGGCTCAATTGAAATGCAAAATTTTGTTGTATGAGAAGTTTAGATACTTCTGCAAAAAAGTACAAGTTGTTGTATATTTACTTTGACCTCACAGTTTAACTGCCACAAAGGAAGTTATCAAAAGATCTGAATTGGGTGGGAAACAAGACTTTAGGAATTAGGATAAAGTTGTTGTATCCCTATTTTAAAATCATCAAACAATCCTGATTACTCAAATCTAGTCTTCACACAGTAAGAAGGAAATTGAGTCTAAGAACCATACCATTTAAAAACTATTTGAGAAAAAATAGGGATTTCTTCTATAAATAGAAAATTAAGTGAAAATGTGTGTGTGTGTGTGTGTGTGTGTGTGTGTGAATTTTAAATATATAAAGTCTGTTGCACACCGAAGAAGTAAGAATGAACTCATCACTGGTCCATGTGACAAAGAGAAGCTCGGAGAGAAACTGTCAGGGACATAGAATAAAGCTCCCTGGAAGGAAATACTTTAGAGTTAGAGCTTTCCATGGAGGGAAAGTGGGGTCTTCATGCATTCGAAGTCATCTCACAGGAGGAGAGCAAATTTAGGATTTTCAGTATTAGATGTATGAGTGGCAGGAATGACCTTTGGGCTTCCTGCCAAAGTTAAAATTTGATGACTTTCTGATTATAAAATTATCATAAAACTTCACCTCTGCTTTTTATTCCCCCTGCCCTCTGTTCCCCTTGTTGCTCTTCCCTTTTCTATTTTGTTTTCAGCAAAGTCTTCTGAGAAATCCGCTTGGATTCATTTATTCTAGACATTCAAATTTAAGATTTGACCTCTCCGTCAATGGTTACCAGACTATAGTAGCACTAAATTACTTCATTTCTGATTTGATTTCATCTTGTATTTCCCAAGATACACCCAAGGAACTTTGTTTTCCTAGACTCACTGATATTTTTTAATAATACAAGCATTTATTATGTGTCTGGGGTGAACAAAGCATTACAGGAAGAGGAGGGACTTGGAGAAATAAAATTGTGCCTCCTGCCTCCACTCAGATGCCTATGTCAAATTGTCCAGATGGTAGGCTTCTGATTTTTTTCTGAACAGAAATCTGCATTTTCTCTAAATATCACTGCTAAATATTACTTAAGATGCCTCAGGCATTCATTTAAATTTGAAATTATCAATGATATTATGGTCCATATAATATAATTCATATTTTTCCTAAGAATATCAATGTTCAAGTGTACAGCATCTTCTCAGTCAACCTCTCAGAACTCTTTCTTGTTGCCTTACATGAAATTCCACCTGATGGAGCTGGAATTAAATCAGAAGTGTCTTCATGTCCAAATATCTCGGTTTTCTTCTAGAAAATGTGGACAAGTGCTTTCTTACAGTTCAAGAATAGATCTCTGAATCAATGATTCTTGAAGTCCTGCCTGTCCTTTAGCCTCATTAGAATCACCAGACGAAATTAGCATGCACAGATTCCTGGGTCTCTTTGCATGAAGTTAGCTGCTTTCCATGTGTGGTTGAAGGCTGAGATCTCTGCACCCACCTTTCCCACCTTCTTTCACTGCCACTGTGAAGGAGACATTGAAAGTACATTTTGCTTTTTCATTCCTCTCTTAAAATTTTACTGTGATGTTTTAGAATTTGGGGCTTCACACTATTCATGAGTTCCTTCAGTAAACCCCACTTACAAACTGATGTTTCAGTTCCTTGTTCTGTTCTCAATTGTCTACTTAGTTTCATTATAGATTGCTAAGTACTCATGTTACCTTGAAACTTTTTGCTCTTCTTTCAAATTTGTATTTTGAAATATATCTCTCTATCTCTCTATCTCTATCTATCTATCTATCTATCTATCTATCTATCTATGCTACCACTTGGGTGATATTATGTGAGTACAAACCTGAGTTCATTTTTTTTTTCACAGAAACCTGGAACCTGAATTTTTTTTTCCAAATTGTCTCCCCTCCCCAGTAGATTTTTATTTACAGCATGGTTTGGCAATGGGTTGCAAAACCTCTGACCCATAGCACAGTTACAAATCTCAGGTGCTAACATGCCTACCTAAGAATAATTACCTACTCTCCTCTCTCCTTCTCTCGTAGGGTGCTGTCAGTAGTCCATTAAGACTGAAGGTTTAAGTCCAACAAACATCAATACCTTTCTTTAGGCATGTGTTGAATGTCACTTGTGCTGCAAATTATCTCTGACAATGTGTTAATCTTGACCCCGAAACTCTATAGTGAAATACTGAGAACATGGACTGTGCCCTCCCAAAGCAGCTTGGAACGTGGCTTCTTAAAACTGCATTATTTAAAATTCAGAGAGTTAATGTGGAAGTACATGGAGCAAACCCCTCCCCTATCACATTGCCTGTCTTCTCCCATAAAGTGGCTAATGAAAAAAAATCCAGTTATTCTAGCCTTCTTATTCTAATCTCTATAGCAGTATTTGTACAAATGGTTGAACCAGAAATAGTCATTTTTTTTTTCTTGATGGCCATGTGCCTGGGGAGGGTTGAAAGGAAGATTCCTCTGTGTTGAGAGTTACATTGTAAATGGGTGATGAAGAGTGTTTGGGGGGCTTGAATTTAACTGATAAGTGCATGATATTGGGTTTGGTTTTAGCAAGCTGGATTCTACTCTTTCTTTTAATGCTCACTTTTATGATTAGTATTGTTGTTTTAAACAACTATTTCTAATATTAAATTTAACTAAATGATAACTAATGAAGATCATCCTAAAAAAGTTTCTGAACTTCATGGGCATGACTAAGCCCTTGTTTCTCTTCAGTAGAACCACTATTGTCAATGGGTACATGCATTCCACTTTTTTACAAAATCTTGGGTAGTGCTATAGTCAGATTTTATGCCGCTGTGATTGAAAAACCCAAACAGCACAATTGTACAGGAAGAAAGGTTTATTTATGGGCTCATGGCTTCAGAGGTCTTAATCCACAAGCTCTATTCCTCCAGGTGAAGCAGGATATCACAGCAGAAGAGTGTGGCAGAGGGAAGTAAGCTCACATGGTGATCAGAAAAAAGAGAGAGAGGTCTCCATTTGCCAGATACAAATATGTACTGCACAGAGAAGCCACCAATTTGCACTCCTCCAGCCATACCCTACCACTTCAGTTACCATTCAGTTAGCCCCAGGAGGGGATTAATTCACTGATCAGGTTAAGGTTCTCAAAACCCAATCATTTCTTCTCTGAATCTTCTTGCATTGTCTCATATGTGAGTTTTGGGGGACACCACATCTCAGCCATAACAGGTAGATTCCTTAACCCTGACAAATTTAGGTTTCCATGGTGTTTTGTTCCATTTTGAATTGCTATAACAGAATACCTGGGGCTGAGTAATTTATAAAGAACAGACATTTATTTTCTCAAAGTTTCTGGAGGCTGGAAAACACAAGGTAAAATCACCAGCATTCAGTGTCTGATTGGAGCCTTCTCACTACCTGCTCACATGGCAAAAGGCAGAGCCTGAGAGAGAAGCTAGTTAAGCTCCTTAGGATGCTTCTTTCAAAAGGGACTTAATCTCATTAACAAGAAAGGAGCCCACATAACCTAATCACTTTTTTAAGGCCTTGTCTCTTGTTTCTGTCATATTTGCAATACTTGAATTTTGTCGGGGATACATTCAAATCACAGCACATGGGTAAAATACAGAAGCTGTGTTCTTCATCTGTGTCCCATGCTGTACGAGAGATGTAAATGAGATAACTAACTTACACAAGTACTTTGAAAAGTCCATGAAAATGTAAATGTATTATAATATGGATGAATATTAATAATAACAATTATAAATGTGAAATAAAATTAAATATACATTAAATAATAATACATTTTCCCTCTAATTTAAAAGCCTTGAGGGTAAGGACATTATGACACTAAAGATTTGGAACCCAGTGTCAAAGGAAATATATGACTGCTCAAGAAATAGGTACTCAATGATTAATTATCTGTTTAAATTTCCTTTTTACTAAAAATCTCATTAATCCATTCACATAATTTTCAGTTTCTGATCTTTGGAAGAGGACTAGGATAGAAGCAACTTTTGCAAATACGGCATATATTTTTAGGGCTGTGCATTAGTCTCTGGTTGTTGTAATAAAATATTACAAACTGATCCCCTTAAATATCCCGAATTCATATCTCACGAAATAGAAGGTTTGAAAGCACAAGATCAAGGTGCAAACAATGTAATGTCATTTGGAGGACTCCTGTTTTGGCTTCTAGGTGACTCCCACCTTGCTATGTTCTCACAAGGGCTCTTCTTTGTGTGCACAGAGAGGAAGAACAAGCTTTCTAATGTTTTTAAAGACCTTATGGGATCTCTCCACCGTGCCCCCATCCACAGTGGGGGTTAAGTTCTAATTTCTGAATTTGGAGAGGGGTTGCAAAGTATATGACAAAGTACTAAAAGACTGGGTGATCTGAAAATATAGAACATGATTTTATAGTTATTGTGGGGGTAGGAAACTGAAGTCAAGGTATTAGAAGGGTTGGTTTCTTCTGTGACCTCTCTCCTTGGCTTACACATGGCTATCTCCTCTCTGTTTCTCTACATGGACTTTGTTCTGTATTTGTCCATGTGTTAATTTGTCCTTTCTAATCAGGACACCAGTCATATTGGATTAGGGCCAAATTTAAGCTCAATTTAACTTAATTGTTTATTTAAAGGCCTGATCTTCACATACAGTGAGGTAATGGGTGGGGGGCGCAGACCTTCAACATATGAGGTTTTAAGAGACACAATTCTGCCCATAAACTGGTACAAAACACCTGCAACTTGGAAAGTACTTTTATGTCCATTCAAACTGATGACTTGCTTTGATCAGCAAATGCTCAATTGATACATTGCCAGAAAATAACCATTATCTCTTCATTTATAAACGAGGGCACCAAAGGACAGTCATTGGTTGTGTGAGCTCATGTCCTAATATTTACTTTAATGTAATAAAACACATTTTTTTAAAACTATATCCCCAGGAAGTCCATGAACCTGCTCGGTAAAGAGCTTGTCTTTTTTGTGTCCACCTAACCTTCAGTGTGAATAGACATCCTGGTATAAAATTTTCAAAAGATTCCTCAATAATTCACATTAATCACTAATTTACAGAACTGTCCCTCTTCAGTTAACTTAAATCAGTAAAGGGTGTTTTAAATTCCATCCTCCACCCCTCCCCGCCAAAGAGGTTTTTCCTGCCCTTGTGAGTTCATTCAGTCAGACAGAAGCGGACCCGACTGGCAGCTTCTTTGGTATGCAGAGCTGCCTGTAAGAGGCCCGTGTTATTAAAGTTGAGTTTTGACATTTCAAAAGAACATTGGAAGACTTTGACCTCTTCTTCTGGAATTGGAAAAAAGAAAGATACTGAGGAGTCTCAATTCACCTGAGGTGGTATGATCCTCCCCACCCCACCTCCTTTAACTAGAGAAAATTTTGGTTGTGTACCTTTAAAATGAGATTTACTCTCTTTTATAATTAACTGTCAAGAATAAACAAAAAATAGTCTCCTGGATGTTAGCTCTCACACATGCATTTTCCAGCCTGAGGAGCGACTTCACACACAAGGTCTCTGCCGCTCACCTCTCCCCATCAGCACCCACAATTAAGACTCATTAAGATTTTCCTCACTTCCATCTTTCAAGGACAAAAATAATGCAAGCTATTACCATTTGTTTTATTCTAATAGGGAAACCCATGGGGGTTCTGTACTGAGAATTTCAGAATTTTCTTGTTAAATCACGGGGCTGAGAAATAATGAGCTCTTAGCTTAATTTTCCTTGATCTTTGTTTGTAGGTGTATAATGTTTATTCTCTTGAAGTTTTATAATCTTTTAGGCAAAGTTCACTTACTTTCCTTTGTAGGCTGGGTCAACTCAACAGTTCTATTCTTCTATCTGTGTTGGATCAAATGTGTTGCCACTTCTTAGAACTCTCCAAATCGCTAAGCGTATGTGTAGTAATCTGAGTGGGAAAGTGAGTACAGGCAGATCTATATGTGTGCATAAGTTTTTTTCTGAGTATATATTCATGCACTTTTAGTTCATTATGAGCTAAATTTTCATCAGCCACCAGCTAAGATTAAGGAACAAAACAAGAGTTTTAATATATTCTCTTAGCCCCTCCAAAGTCCCAAGAAATCTTGTAATAATCTGACATTATAATTAACTCTATCTTTTCCCATTGAAAGACAATGCAACTTTTCAAATTATGCTATTGACCTTGAATGAACTGTCTCAGTAAACTTGAAATGATGAGACTCAATCCAGAATACCTGCTCTTAGACCTCCTTTTAACTATAATTCATGAAAATATGCAAACATGTGAATACCATACACACAAATGCTTGCATGCTAGAAAATAGACTACTTACTTCCTTTCCCCATTATTTCTCTACTCATGAAATCCTAATAAGTTTCCATTTTTTTGTAGGAGGGATCTCCAAAGCTTGGTTATTAGGAACTAATTTTAGATCTCAGAATTATTGAAATCTCTGTATGTATATGTTGTAAGGGTAGATAGGATTTCTGAAAGTGATACCTTTAAGAAGCAATTATTTGTACAATTTGTCTTTTCCTGGGGTATATATTAAAATTCTCAATGATTAACTTTTAACAATGTTTTCTTTAAAATTCTTGCTTTATTTGAGTTAAATAATTTGAAATTTATTGTTAGCTTTCCTGATAATCTTATTTTTATTCTCTTGTAAGGATTTTCATAATGCTTTTTTGCCCTAAATTTTCCTCTGTATTCTTTTTCTTTATTTCTTTATGCTGTTTCTGTCCATCCTGGTTCCAATTACATTTTTGTTGGTTCCAACTGATGTGATAAATTTTCTACTTGAAGAACACCTAGAGCAGTACCCTAAAAGCAGCGGATTATAAGAATAAATACAAATATCCCAGAGATATGTGGATTCCATTGGAAGAGGTTCCCTTAGGTCACTTGAACGTGAGAGGGCTGTCTCCCGAGCCTCTGAAGTAGAGAACAGAGATCTGACAACAGAGACTCCCTCCCAGTGTCTCAAAAGGAGATGGGCAGTTTTCTGGCTACAGAGCATACCCAAAGCATTTAATACTGATGTGCCTTGCAGCATGATCAGACTCAAGAATAAAGGAACTACAGTGTACTAGATAAATAAATAAAAAACAAAATCCTTACTTCACTTACAGAGCAATACAAGATAGAAAAGAGAAGTTAAGGCAGAAATTCAGAATAAAACCTAGTCAAATTAAACTGCCATATGAGTCAGATAAAGTGCAAACTAAAAAATAAGGTCCATAAATATTCCAACTGCAGCACAAAAATGTGTATATAGATCTAAAATATGATTTCCAACAAAGCAAATCAATATGTGAAATAAGAGAATAATAATTGCTAAAACACAAGTTAATGATCCTGATGAGTACAAGAAAAAAAAAATCACAAAGAAAAAAATAGGAAGCTACAGCGAAAGAACAGAAAATTGAGATGTAGTTCAAAACACAGGAGTTCTAGAAGGAGAAACGATAAGTTTGGGTAGAATGAGGAATGTGTCATTAATTATAGACATAATAGAAGAAAACTTTTCAGAGCTGAAGAAATAATTAAACAGGCTTGACAGGCTTGCAAAGTTTTAGTTAGGGGTAATGAGAAGAAAGGAAAAGGGAACAAAAAAACAAAACATTCATTCATGTTATAAAATTCATCAACCATTCTAAAGTTGTAGAGAAAAAGGGTTCACATATAGAACAACGTTATCTACAATAGAACAACCAGACAACCATAAGAAATACAGTGTGCTGTTTTTTACAGATGAAATTAAAAACAATAGATAGTTAGGTTAAAATGCAGTTTTAACACATACAGAATTTGTAAACTCAGGTTTGGATCTGAGAAAATTACTCAAAATACAACATAGAGAAATAAAATCTTAAATAATATAGAAATTTTAAGAAAAATAAAAACATGATGAGAACCATTAGAGTAGAATCAAATAATTTTACAGGAACCCTAACAACAAATTTCAACTTATATAATACAGGTAAAACAAAGACTGATAAGATTTAAAAGAAAACATTTTAGAAGTGTAATGGCACTGATGATTTTAGCATATACTTAAATAAAGTAGAATCATCAGGAAACAGTGAATTAAGCATTAAGATATAGATTCAATAAATCAAGTATAAATTGATAGATGCCACAACCAAAAAAATTCTCTCTAGCCATATATATGCATACATAAATACATATGCACACACATATCCACACTATATATATATATGTATACATATATATACACACATATACATATATATACACACATATATATATATTTATATCCTTGTGATTTGTTGTTAGATCATATAGATGTATAAACATTTAGGTATTTCTTGGATTTTTATATTTCAAATACATATGTATTTATAGTTCAAAACTAAAGAGTGAAAGACCTCTCAATAAATGCTTAATAATCATTAACATACAAACTATATTTTCTAGGTCATGATAAATTAAATTTGAAGTTGTGAATCAATAACATAAAACATCTGAAAATTAAGAAATTAAAGTGCCACCCTAAATAAGACATGAATTTAAAAAATCATAGATAGATAATAGAGAATAATCACCCACTGAATGACAGAACATAAGGCTACAGAGTACAGCTTTGCTATTCATCTGAAGATGTGCCAGCAAAAATAATTGTAGCTTTAAAGAAAAAATGAAAATTTCATTAAGGACGCTTTTAACTATAAAATTGGAAATGAGTAAAGAACAGTAAACTCAAAGAAAGATGAGAGGGAATTATAAGTATTAGAAAATTATAAAATAGTTAACAAAGATAAAAAGAATCAACAAAACCAACAGCTGCTTCCTGGTAAAACTTAATAAATTAAAAAAAATGCTGGAAATATTTGTTCCAGAGAGAGAGAGAGAGAGCGCGCACAAATAAGGAATTTTTGAAATAAAAACAGGCCATTAATATGAACCTGCTACAAATCAACAAAATATGACAGTGCTATACATTTGTAACAGCAAATTCAAGATTTAGGTGAAGATGTTTAATTTTTCCATAAGGGTGCAAGTTATCAAAAACTGACTCTCGAAAAAAAGAAAATCTGAATTGTGTATGGCATTCTTGCAGCTTTGTACTATATTTTCTAAAAACACCAGCCCCAGTTGTATTTCTAATATGATTTGACAATCCTTTGAAGAACAAAAACTGTTTTACACACATGTTGTTGTTCATAGGAAAGAAAGCTAAGGATTATTGTTGCCCTTCCTTGCTAGTTTTTTTTTTTTCAACCTAGAACAGCCTTGATAATATATCCACACAAAACCAAATCACAAAATAGATCTTTAAAATAATTGCATATTCTGAAATAAAATATTCACATATATATCTGATAATGTAATAATAATTCATGACTAGGTTAAGATTATTCTGGAAATAATATGGAGGTGGAACATTAGAAATATGGTTAAAATAATTCAAGATATTAACACATTAAAGGGGGAAATACTATCATTATATTACTTCATTTCATCTTAACAGATACAGAAGAGGCATCCTATAATATTTCCCATCCATTCATGATAAAACCTCTAAGAAAACCAGAAGTAGAACTCCTCACATACCTTTCTTGTTGTTGTTGTTAACCAGAGAAGGGCATTCTAAGTAATCATAATAACTCTCATTCTTTGCAGTGATTGATTATTATAAATTGTGAAACACTGAAAGGCACATTTAGCATTGCTTTTTTGTCTACATTGTTATGAAGTTTCCAAATGTTACAATGAAATGAGAAATAGAACAATTCATAAGAAAGAAATGAAATACACCCTAAAATGTAAAGGATGTAATGTCAGGTTTTGGTAATCTAGTTTCCTGATATGCTGTTTTTTAAGTACTAAACTTGAAATTTGGATATATTGGTGTTTAATGCTTTATACAATTAAGAGTATGAATTCTTTATGTACAAAAATATTCAGATACTTATTCAGTTATTGAACTTTTGAATCCAACAAACAAATGCTCGAAAGAGATCTGAGCACAACCATCCCCTTTAAAGCCATTTAAAGGTTTTTAAAATGTCTCAGATACCACTGATTCACAAAGGAGGCCATTCTCATTCGAATGGCCTCTTAAAGATTGCCATGAACTCAGGGTAAGAAACTCTGTGGAGGGCCCTGCTCCCTGGGTACCTCTAATTTTCTCTGGACCTTCCTCCATGTCTTCTTAGTTCCCTGTTTTGAGATCTACAGACTTCTCACCACCGCCTTCCATTCTCCTGCACCACACAGCCATTTCCTTGCTTCTTATTGAGACAATTTGATTATACCTTTAAAGGCTGAAGCACCAGAAACACAAAATCCAGGAAGACTTATAGATCTCCACTCATCCATATTTCCCTGTCCAGTGGAAAATAACAGAGCTGACAGACGAATTGAATCACTTGAATGACAACTGGTGGGGAGCTAAATAAAGGTGGAAATAGATTAATATCTCTAAATCACCTCATAGCAGACATTGTCAGAACCCATCATATCCCATGCACTCTACCATTTCAAATGTTCTGGCTATTCTCCAATTTCTGATCTAATATCTGTGTCTCTGTACCTGAGGCCTTTTCTGGAAACTTGGAAGGTCATACTCACTGTAGCTGAAGGCTAAAAATGTTGGAAATTTAACTCCATCCTGTACTGTCCCAGCAGTCTTAAATGACTCTTGAGAGGGAGTATAAATTACCTCCCAAACAAAATACCAACAAGCCCCAAGGAATTTAAATAAGACTCAGAGTTTCATAATATAATATTCAAAATGGCCAGAACAAAATCAAAAGTTACTTGGCATATGTAAAACTAGGAAAAATCTCAACTCTCATGGGAAATAGTAATTAGCACAGATACAAGAATAAAGAGGAAAAGACATTCAGCACTTATTTATTAAGACGCCCATAAAAGTAGGAAGTAAATATTTTGAAAACACACGTAGAGATATAAGAATCATCACAAAACTCAGTAGATGTAGAATAGAGTGAATAGGATGAAGTGACAATTATAGGATGGATTATGAAATTAGGAACAATAGCTGGGGCAGTGGCACATGCCTGTAATCCCAGCAGCTCCCGAGGCTGAGGCAGAAGTATGGGTGAGTTCAAAGCCAGCCTTCATGAAAGTGAGGCACTAAGCAACTCAGCAGTACCCAGTCTCTAAATAGAATATACAATGGGGCCGGGGATGTGGCTCAGTGGTCACATGTCCCTGAGTTCAATCCCCAATACTCCTCCCCTCTAAAAAAAAGAAAAAAGAAAGAAAAGAAAAGAAAAAAGAAATTCAGGTTATCCTATTTAAATCATAGAATTATGGTCACTTAAAAAGTAGATACTCTCGATCTTGTGAGATGATATCAACAGATTTCACATTTATTTCATTATAGATCCAGGAAGAGTGAAAAAAGAATGAGAGGCATAAAGACACTTGATTTATAAAGCATTACAAGATACACCAAATCAAACTGTTGAAAACTAAGGCCAAAGGGAAACTACCAAAAGCACTAAAAGAAAAATAACACATTCTTTACACAGACACAAAAATTATATACTCTAAAAGAATTGCTGAAGAAAATTCTTCAGAGAGAAGGGACATCAAACCAGGTGAAAACCTAGGACAATAGAAATAAAAGATGAGGACCAATGATGGTAAGTATTATGAACACTTCATCTCTGCAATATTTTAAAATATGTATCATGGTTGAAAATGAAATTTATTATATTTTTCGATAGGATTTCTGATGATTGTAGTAAGACTTCTCCTACAAAAACGGGTAAAAGAAGGTATGCACATGGTGGTTGGCTTTTTATATTCTACTTCAGTGCTAAGAACTGATTTTTAAGAAGGTTGCTTGAAGTTAATTGTTATGTTTACAAAAGTAACTAAAACAATTGTAGAGACATAGTCAAAACAATGAATTAAAATGGGATTCTCAAAATGTGCAAATAAAGTAGTTAATAAGAAAAAAAGAGAAAACCATAAATTTTTAAATTAATCATAGAATTACAGCTCTAAATCCAAACAGCCATAATTACATTCAGTGTCAATGATTTCAACATTCCTATCAGAAGATAGTTTCTTATTGGATTTTTAAAAACTTAAAAAAAAACCACTGTATTCTTTTAATAAGAAACTCACCAGACTCAAAATTATATAGACAGGTGAAATGTAAAAAAGATAAATTGTGAGAGGCTATAGTAGTCTTCCCCCACAATCCCATCCTTGACTGTAGTTTTGCTGTCCATGATTTCCATGGAAAATCACGTACAAAATATTGCATGAAAAATTATAGGAATAAATAATTTATAAGGTTTAAATAACTTTTATTATTGCATATTGTTGTCATTGTTGTTTTATTGTTGTTAATCTCTTACTGTAGCAAATTTATAAATTAAAATTTATTGTTGTATGCATATTTATTTTATGACTCTGGATAGTATAATATATAGGCAGTTCTGCACTGTCTACAGTTTTAGGAATCCACTGGCCATCTTGGAGTATATCTTACTTGAATAATGAGATTGCACTATTTAAAAGAGAGCTGGGGTGGCTATATTAATATCTAATGTATCCTCTGGAGAAAAGGAAATTACTAAATCTAAAACAGGATATTATAAGATGATTAAAGAGCAAGTTCTATAAAAAGCCACAAAAATACTAATGTGTTTATACTCACCAATAAAGTTTCAAAATATATAAAGCAAAACTGGTGGGAGCATATGGAAAAATAGAAAAATGTAAACTGTATACTTGAAGATTTCAACGTACATGTATGTGTCTTAATAGTACATAAAACTAGTAGATAGAAAATCACCAAGAATATGGAAGAAATAAAAACAACTCTTAACCAGCTGGATCAAACTAGATTTATAAAATGTTCCACACAACAGCAATAGAAAAAAATAATATTTTTTTTTTCGAGAACACATACTTAACCTTACCCCAAATCATGAAATAAACTTTATAATACTTTCTTTTAAATTGAAATTATATAAAGCATATTTTCTCTTCATTATGGAATTAAACTAGAAATTGAAAAAAATAGATATTTACTGTAGTCATATGGAAATGGTATTAAAATCACAATTAGTATAGTTAAATTAAAAAAAATTAACAGATAACACAAATACTAGCAAAGATATTGCAAAGAGGAACCCTAATGCATTGCTAGTTTGTGTGTCAAATGGTAGAGCCAGCCTTTTTGGGAAAACATTTGAAAACGTTAAAAAATGTTAAACATTGAGCTACTATGCAACCTAGCAATCCTGCTCCTAGGTCTCCAGCCAAGAGAAACAAAACATTTATAGGCAATTTTTTGCATGTGAATGTTCATTGCAGCATTATTTATAATATTCTCAAGGTGAAATAATTTGAATGTCTATGAACTCATGAATGAGAAAAAAAATTGAACATATTCATTCAATGGAATACTATTTAGTAGTAAAAAGAAATAAAATGTGGATGTATGCAAGAACAAAAAGAATCTTAGAAACATTAATCTAAGTAAAACAATCCAGGCAAAAATATTCCAAAATGTAGGATTTAACTTATATGATATTTCAGTGTAGACAAATCTATAAAAACAGAAAATAGCCTCCTGGTCATCTGGGTATGGGGGTGGAAAAGAAAGTTAACTCCAAATGGTGTTAAGAGATCTTTTTGAGATAACAGAAATGTTCTAAAACTGGAAATAGTTATGGTTGAACAACTTTGAAAATTTGTTAAAAAGTTATTAAATTTTAAAATTACAATGAATTTCATGGTATAGAAATTATATAAAATATATTTACAAAAAACATTAGCTACCAACTGGGAAAAAATACATGCTCACATATCTGACAATATATTTGTACCCAGAATATATAAATAACTTGAAAACTAATAAAAAGGAAAAGCAAACAACCCAATTAATAATTTGGCTGAGTAATCCACCAACGAATCTCTATCTCTCTCTCTCTCTCTCTCTCTCTCTCTCTCTATATATATATATATATATATATATATATAGAGAGAGAGAGAGAGAGAGAGAGAGAGATAAAGAGATGATTAATATCAGCAGTCATCAGAAAAATACAAATTAAAGCCATAATGAAAAATCACTACACATTTGTTAGAATGGCTTAACCAAAAATTAATGACAATACCAAATATGAATGTGCAGTAATTAGAAGTCTCAAACATGTTGGGAAAGTGAAATCGTAGAAAAGTATTTGGAAACCTTTTATAAAGTTAAGCACAGATAATAAGCATACATATAAGTTATGACCTAGTTACTCCATTCCTGGATTTTACCCTAGAAAATAAAAACAAATGGTCAGATAAAAACCTTTGTGTGTAGCATTATGTAAGAATAGCAGCACTATTCCGAATTAACCCAAATTTGGCAACAGCTAAACGTCCTTCTCAGATTTATGGATAAATAGAACGTGTACATCTTTGGAGTGGAATATTTCACAGTAACAAAAAGGAACAAACTACTGATATGTTCAACCACTTGGATGCAGCTAAATACATTTTGTTGGATGATAGAAGCCAGTCTCAAAAGGTTATGTGCAGCATGATTCCATTTACATGACCACATGACCCCCTTAAATATCCAAAACTCTAGTGAGGAGAGCCAATCAGCAGTTGCAAGAGACAAGGAGGATGTGGCCACAGAGGGACAATACCAAAAAGCATCTTGATTTGATGAAACAGATATATATCTATTTTGGTGGTCTTAGTACATGTATGAGTATGCACAGGATTTTACAATTAAAAAGTTAATTTATTAATTATATATATAATATTTTAATTGAAGACATAATAAAAAATAAAGTGGAAAACAGATCGTTACCATCCACATGATATTTTCAACAGCAGATGGATAAACAAAGTATTATAAGGTCCAGAACTGAGACCATACTTTTAGACATTTAAGAAACAATATTCTTCAGATGAATGGGGAGTTTTTACTTGAATGAATTCTGTATTTACTGATCTGTCTTCCATTGAACAACTCTCTTTCTTTCTCTGCCAATAAATTTCTTTGCATATAATTTAGGGTAATTCAAGAGGAAAAAAGTATATATATATATATATATATATATATATATATATATATATCCCATTCTGATTTTCTCTGCTCTTAGAATTTTACTTTTAGAGCCAGGATAGAGCCATTTGTGTTGAGGACTGGTATCCCTGAAGTGCAGAGTCCTCTAAGCTCCATGTCCACAGCCCCTTTCCCACTCTTTGTTCCTAGTCGAGACTTCTTCATCCAGACCTCAAATTTGTTAACCAGTAATCTTGATGCCCTATACCTCATATAAAAACATAAATTAAAAAAGACATTTTAGGTTGCATTTAAACCCTTTTAATAGCCTTTCAGTTTTCTGAATAATAAGACAAATTAATAATATGCACACGATCTAATAACTGACCCTGGCTTTTCCTTCCATGGAGAAAAGCATGTGAAACAGGCTGGACGTGCTTGTGATACTCCTGACTTGGAATAATGTGCTGTGCATAGGCGGTCACTTCTTGGGCTGGATCATTTGTTTCCACTTAGTTAAGTCTATGAAAGTGCTTTGTAAAACAACTTCTCCAGGATCTAGCTTACCTTCCAACTAAAGCACAAGGGGGAACCCTCATTCATATACACACACTGAATCTTTTTTTTTTTTTTTCTTTCCATTTTCTTGTGGTGCTAGGGATTGAACTCAGGGCCTCTGTGCATGGGAGGCAATGACACTTGGCTGTAATCTCCCTTGGGGAAATGAGCATGACTCTTTCCGATCAGCACATATTTCATGAATCTAAGGGAGCCTCTAAGAAAGTAAGTAGTGCATGAATCATTGAATAGCTCTAAAGCAACTTTTTCTTCAGAAGTCCATGTCCCAAGTCCGTGTCCATCCGGGACAGGACATCTATCTTCTGTTCTCTCTGTAGCACTGTGAACCTGCATATCTGGTTTGGCACTTAATTGTGTTCTACAGAAACCAATGTGTATGAGAACCTTATTTTTCACAATAATATCATACGTTATTTGGAGGTATATAATTTGTCTTTAACAACCTTCCTAAGTCATAACTAACAAATACCTAAAGTTTGGATGACATGGTGCCTCACTAGAGAGTCAACTGAAGAATACTGGTAGGGTCCCTATTATTCAACATCTCTGCACAAAGTATGGCCTCCCATTCAATCCTAACACCTGGGTACTGGACACCTGGCTTCACCCTGATTCCTGTAACTTAGCCAACATTTCAAAGGCCTGTTTGAGCCTGTTAGAGTAAACAAGTCAGGATAGCGCCTGGCATTTTGTCAGAGGGAGTGGTTTGTGAAGTAATGCCAGCAAGCCATTAAGTGTGGAGATTCCTTATTGGTTGACTGCTGTATCTATTTTATGTTAATGAAGATAAGCTGTGTGGAATGTATAAATACCTCCGTTGTCCTACAATAAACGTCTCCCACTCCTGCTGTATCAATCTACACAAGTTGTTCGTCCCCCCCCCCCCCCCCCCCCGCTGGTTATTTTGCTGCAGCCTGACTGCGGCATGAGCCACCAGTTTCCTGTTTAGATCAATAATGGCATAATTCTTCAGGCTCAGTATTCTGCCTTCTGCCTACTGGGTCTTCTCGTGACTGATCCTATGGTATTTGATAGTTATTCTCCTTGGTCTTTGAAAGGCAAGAGGCCTTCCACCCGCTAACAAGATGCCCACACCTGATCCCTGTAACGTACCCTCCAGTATTCTGTAGCTCAGAACTCCAGTAGGCCCTTCACCCTTCTCTGTCTGGTCCAGAGGATTCCATTGCTCCCTCAGTCTGTCAGGTCACCAGAGGCCTATCATTGATTGTCTTTTGCATCTTCCACAGCACTTAGAAGGACTAGAAAGGGGGTAGTTTCAATTATACTTGGTGCTAGATAGCTACGATTTTTATATTTCACTTTTCTTTTCCTGTTTCTTATGCCCTTAAAGGATTTCAAAAAGACCTCCAAAAACCAGAGACTCAATCTTCTTCTTTCAATAATCCTGTGTTTCAGGGTCATTTCCAGAGAATCAAAATAAAAAAAAAAAAATTGGAAATACGAATGCCAAAAACATACAGTGAAAAGATGTTTACATAAGCTAGAGGGTGAGCTTTACAGCTCAAAATGATGTCTTCAAATCTCACTCAAAAGAAACCACTCTGACCTTGAAGCAAAGATATTCACTCCAATATAAAGAGTTCTGTGATTAGAACTGTCCTGAATTGCTGAAAATACCTCTTTCAAAGGATTTTGGTGTGCCTCATATTTAAGCATTATTTGTGTTAGCAGAGAAATTAAATTCCTGAAATCCCATTTAAGGCTGGGGATGGGGGTGGGGTGCGGGGAGAAGAGCAGGGGATTTACCCACTGATGCTGAAGTAGAAAACATGGAGCATGACTTGCAGCTGTTCTGCTCTGTCTTAAACAAGAAAACAAGGCTCCTAACCAGCCACCACCAAACACCTTTCACTTGGTTCCCATGGCAACACCTCTATCCTCTGGTGCCCATGATGTCTCTAATGCCTCCGACTAGTTGGATTCATTGGCACCTGCTCCCCTTGCCAGCTCTTGTCAAAACTTATTAGAATGAGAATCTTCTCCGATAGCACTACTGGGAGAAGAAGGCAGACACAGTTTAGTTCACTGGAGATCTCTCTAAACTCCTAGTCAAGCCAGCATCTCTGACGTCCTAAGAAGAAGACTTGCCTCGGCTCATCGTGTCCTGCCCACAGACGTGCTCAGCACAGCATGTGCATTGAAGCAGTGACCCAGCAGGGTGTGCTCCTCTGAAAGGCTGTCCTTGCCCAAGGCTTTGTTCTACTCTATAAGACCCAGGTTTCTGATGCTTTGCAAGGAAAGGAAAGAGTTAGTCCAAGGGGAAGGTGCTGTGGTCCCTGAGGTACCATCAGCCAATGGGAGCAGTTGCTGGTGACGTAATGCTTTTAGCTCCTCCAGTCTTGAGAACTTGAGGGTGGGAATTTGTGGGGGCTTGAAATTTTTCTGGCCTATATTGAACCAGATTTTTCTCTCCAGCTATTTATGTCCTGTCACTTAAGTTTAGGCTTTCTCAAGAATACAAGGATGCTGCTTTTAAGACAGGATTCAGAGCAGAGCCAGACAAGCCGGATAAAACAGCAAGTGTGACAGCAAACTTTTTGCCTATAATCCGGTATTGTGGTTTTATGTGGCTTCCTGAGAGAGAGTTTCAAGTGATCTCTTTCCTTCCTCAACCTGAGGTGACCCTACACTTAAAACAGCATAGATTCCTTGACATCTCTCCATTTCTTCATCTCTATAATCCAATACTAAAATCTCCAGTGCTAACATGGAGCCAGATGATCCTGCACTTCCAGGGTGATCACTAGTCCTACTTTGCCCAGAAGGGTGTCCCAGAAACTGCACTTTCAGTAATAAAATTGAGAAAGTTCCTGGCCAATGAGAAACAGTGCCTCTAGATGTAGCACCCCCTGGTGTAACAAATACTTATATGTTTGAGGAAAAAAAAAATGAAGATGTTAGAATGAATTTTGTTAAACAGAAAAGTTCATAGTGAAGCCGAAATGTATATGTAGTTTGCTGTGAGGCTAGTGATTTGGTTCTTCCACATATATATATTTTTTAATTGGCTTAGAGATGGTAGAAACAATCTGAGTTTCTATTAATTCACATGTATTCCTTTTCATATGTTTGTAGTTTTTACACTTACTGCTCTCTTATATTTTCATTTGTTCTTCTCAAAGTAAAGTTTTACTTTGTAAAGAAAATTAGTGAATATTGGAGAAATCACTGCAGATTTTATTGACATGCTACAAGGTGCCTACATTGCATTGGACTGAAGAATAAAATTAGAATATGCACTTTCTCTTTCACGTGGAGCAACCAGGTCTCTTATACTCTTTCCAAGGATTTTCAGGACCACCATCTCCCAAACATTACTATACCAATTTCTCCTTCACTTTTTGGAAATAATTAGCTTTCTCAGTGCTTCTTTCCCCAAACTTTTGTAACCCAACCTCTAAATATTTTTAAGAATGTGAAGCTGGGTATGATGGCACATGCCTGTAATCCTGGCAACCCAGGAGGTTGAGGCAGGAGGATTTAAAAAGTTCAAGGCCAGCTTCAGCAACTTAGTGAGACCCTAAGCAACTTAGAGAGCTCCTTTCTCAAAATAAAAAGTAAAAAAGGATGTGGCTGTGGCTAAGTGATTAAACACCACTGTATTAAACCTCTGGTACCAAAAAAAAAAAAAAAAATGTTAAAGACATATGTAGAATTAGATTTTCTTTGTACTCAGTGAACATGAAATCTATTGGTAGCTAGTAATCAAAACTTTTAGAAGAAAGTAAGGCTATGAAGCTCATTTTCAAAAACCTGCATTTTTTAGGGTTGGGGATATACCTCAGTGGTAGAGTGTTCGACTAGTATGCACAAAGCCCTAGGATCAATCCACAGCACTGCAAAAATAAAAGGAAAACTAGATGAGGAAAGGGTATTTTCCTTTACTTAATAGTAGTAGAAACAAATTAGATTACCATACATGTATGCATTCCCATACCCACACACAGATCTGGGTGTAGAATCCTGAGGTAAATGTCAACATAGTTTTGACTCAACTCAGTCATGACTGGGCACAGTACATCAGTGATTCAGGCAGCTGGCTGGCTGGCCTTTCCCATTAACTGATTCTCAACAGACCCCATATCCTCAGAAGACTTATAATTTATTTTTGAATTAATACACATATATTTAGTGGTTGAAGGGTCATACAAGTCAATAAGTAGGCTTAACATGAGCAGTAGCAGGAACGATTTCATCAATTAATAGGATGACTGAAGTGAATGAGAAGATTATTAAGGACTTCAGAGGTAAGAGGATTCCTAGAAGATGTCAGACATTTAAAAAAAAACTGTCTCAATTTTTAAATCCCAGCCAAATTTTTTGAACGTCATCAAGCTATAAACTAGCCATATATGTATTTCCTGTATATGTGCTATTCTTTAATAAAGAATTAAGAAATATTGCCAGTAAATGGTAAAAGATTAAATGCTTTACATTTTATAGTATTTTATTGTAAGCCTATTATAATAAACAGGAGTCTTTTTCTCCATACTTCCTCACCTTGATTCTACTTTTAATTTACTATTACCTTAGATGTGTAATACTACTCTTAAATAACAAATTTTTGCTCCTTCATCTAATTTTTGGAATTCCTTTCTCCTGACTTCCTACTTTATAACATAAAGAGAACACTCATAACATTACCATCACTAACACACACACACACACAGCCATGCATGAAAAACACACAGTATGATTGCATTTCTTGTGTATCATATCTTTATCCTTGAGTAAACAGTTGCATTTTTTTCTAATTTTCTTTGCTTTCAATTAATTATCATTAATCTCTCCCTGAACTCTCTGTCAGAAATAGAAAACATCTTTAAAGTTCAGGCTCATCAAGAATAACTTGTCAAATAAAATAGCTGTGCCAGTTTTCCTTGGGGACGTCCCTTCTGGATTCTGTATTCCCTGGATGATGTCTGAAATGGCGGTTTATGGAGCAGCTTCACAGTCCTCCTCTGGGACACCTGTGCCTCTTACCCTAGCAGTATCCTCCATATTTCTTTTGTTGAGATCACAGGCATTCCCCTTCCTTCCAGGGACTGACTCATTTCTTTGCTTCCATATGCATTTGAGAGTTGTCTGGTAAATTTTGACAAAAACCCTTCTGGAATTTTGATATGGATTACATGAAATACATAAACTAAATTGTAAGAAATGGTTATATTGACTCTATCTGACTTTCTATTTATAAGCATGGTACTTCTTGTTATAGTTTAGATCTTCAAAGTCCCACAAAGGGGACCAGAGAGAACCTTCATGCTCCAACCTTAGCTTGGTCAATAATGTGGCATGTCAGGGAGTTTGTGGAGCCTTTAAGAGCTGGGCCTTAGTGAGATGTCTATAGGTGATTGAAGGGTGCCCTCAAAGGGGTGAGTGGGAGCCCAGCCCTTTTCTCACTCTTCTGTGCCCTCTGGCCTTGGGGTAATTGGTTTTATTCCACCCCAGCCTCCTGCCATGATGTGTGATCTCACCACAGGTCCAAAAGGAATGGGGTAAATCATTCATGAACTGGGCCATCCAAAACCATGGCCCAAATGAAAACTTTTGTCTTATATGTTGATTATCTCAGATATTTGTTCTAGTAATGGAAAGCTGAGAAGCATAGATCTCTATAATTATTTAAATTTTAAGGAAAAGCGATTTTCCTCCATCAATGTTTTATAGGTTTTAGCATACAGATTTTAGCAGATATCTCATAACTTTTATATTTAATACTTTTACAGCTCATGATTTTTTGAGGAAAATGATGTTGTTCAATTAGTTTTAATTTTCAGTCATTCATTTCTTGTGTGTTGACATAAAATTGAGTCATGTATGTGAACTTTATAACCTGTGACCTCACTAAATTCTCTAATTTTATTAGTTTTTTTGTATCAAAATTTGAAATATTCTAAGTGTTGAAATAGGTACTATTTATTTATTTATTGTTCTATTTGTATGATAATGATACATTTTTCTTTCTTATAATACTGGCTAGAACTTCCAATAGGATGTTGAAAATAAAAAATGATAATAATAATAATAAACAGTTTCCTCCCTTCCAAATCTTAAGTTACAAGAGTGTAGTCTCTTATCATTAAGCATACTATTTATAGTTTGTTTTCTTTTGGTTAGGTGTCATGTGTTAATTATCTTACTGCTTGGTTCAAGGATTTTATTTAAAAATGAATTTTTTATTTGGTATATTTTTCAATCTGATTTTCTTTTCTTTTTTTCTCTCTCTTTTTTCTTGTCTTTTTTTTTTCATAACTGGTGGTTGAACCCAGTATACTCTACCTCTACCACTGAGTTATACACCCAGCCTTTTTAATTAATTTTTTCTTTTTAATTCTGAAACAGGTTCTCACTAAGTTGCCCAGGCTGGACTTAAACTCACAATCCTCCTGCCCCAACCTCCTCTGTAGTTGGGATTAAGGGCCTGTGTCACAGTACCTGGCTCTTCTGTTTTCACTTTCTTAAATGAAAGCTTAAATTAATTATTGAATTAATTAATCAATATTGAATCCTTGACATTGATTGTTTTTAAGTTTCTTCTCTCTTTGCAGCTTTTTAAAGGTTTTATTAAGGTATAATTTTAAAACATAAAATTCACCATCGATGGTCTTTCGTAAAATTAGATTGGTGTGACCATCAGCACAACTTCACTTGAAGATATTCCCATCATGCCAGAGAGAACCTTCATCAGTCCATCCTGACTCCCACCCCTAGACTCAGATAATGTCTAAAGGAATACCAAATTGTCCCAGAACAATGCCATAAAGAAAATGTTCTTTTCTCAATTTAATTGCCTTAGCACCTTTTTAAAAAATAAATTAATAAATTAACTATATATGTATACGTATATATATATATATACTTATTTATGAACTCCTGATTTGCTCCCTTTATATGTATATTCTTACGTCAGCTCTTACACTGTCTTAATTATTGCTACTTTATAGTAAGCTTCCAAATCAGAAACTTCTTTCCACTTATTTTTTATTCAAGAATTTTTGACTATTTTTGGTTCTTTTCATTTCCATATATATATTTTTAGCATCAGCTTGTTGATTTGCGTGAGAAATATCTGCTAGAATTTTGATAGGGGAGTGTTGGATCTATAAATCTGTACTTATTTGAACCACTGTTCCCAGACTTAATACATTGTTTCTCTGTGCTTTCAAGGTACTATTTTCATCTTTAATCTTCAAATTTTTTACTACTGTGTGTTTGATATAATATTATATTTTATCATTGGAGTCACTGAATTTCTTAGACTGTTTCTCAAATTTTGGGATATTTTTATACTAGTATTTTTTCAATATTATCAGTCCTAAAATTCTTTCTTCCATCATTATAATTACCTGAATGTTAGACCTTTTTTTATGCCTATATCTTTGGGTTTTTTTTTCTTTTTTTCTTTTTTTGTTTTTGTTTCCAATTCATTTTTGCTATCTAGATTGAGTCATTTCTATTGTTCTAACTGTAAATTTGTCTATTCTTTCCAATTTATTTCTATTCTTCCATTAACCCCACCAAGTGAGGATTTTATTTCAGTTACTGTAATTTTTATTTTGAAATATTCTTACATTCTTATAATATTTTCTATTTTTGTCTTAGATATTCTGGTATTTTTCCATTTATTCTAAGCATGTCTTTAATTACATGTTGAAAATTTCCAAGTGCTACTTTAAAATTATTGTAGATAGCTTTGACCTTTGCCTCATCTCTGTGTTGACATCTGTTGATTGGTCATTTTTTGTTTGTTTGTTTGTTTTGTTTTTATTTCTACATTTATATTAATATGTTCCTGATTCTTGATTTGCAAAGTAAGTTGGATGGGTGTTATTCTTAATATTTTAGTACTATTTATGAGACTTTATTTTGTATTTGATATTATATTATTATATGTTAACAGATGTTAAGCCTACTTGGGTCCACAATACAGGTCTTGACACAATTTTGATTTTGTGATTAAATTGAAAGTTAGTTTTCAAAGTCTTACAGTACTATTCTGGTTTGCTTCATTTGTGTTGGATCCAAAAACTAATCTTAAATCTAGGCATGTTTCCATGCTTTATTGCTTAAAACTGTTAACACTCCATGCACTCTATCATTGAAAGCAGGTAGGGTTTCCCTTTTTTTCTGTAACTTGCTTATTTTTGAAAGGGAGAGGACAATATGGTTTTACTTCTCCATTTGGAGATTAAAAGGAATATTTCTTGCTTGGTTTGGTGTATGTGATAGTTAACAAGTTATAGAACAGGGTCTCTAAAGCACCCAATAGGATGAGGGTAGTCCAACCCCCTTTCCAATCCTTTATTTAGAGAAAATGATCTTTTCTTACCATGTTTTTTTTTTCTGTTCCCATTACCATTTCTGACTTGTGGAGTGCTGTATCATGCTGATAGGGATATATAAGAAGGGTTGACCTTGGACCAAATTTGACCCACTATGCAGTTTTATAAATAAATATTTATTGGGACACAGTCACACAATTTTGCTATAAAAGCAGATTTGAGTAGTTCTGAAAAAGGCTGATTTCCCTGAAAATATAAAACTATCTAACTTTTAATGAGAAACATTTGCTGATATCTGATATAGAGAAAAGGAAAAGGAAAAAATGAAAAATAAAATGATGAAACTCACCATTTTGTCGTCCCTGGAGTCTTGATTTCCCTAAACATGCTGCCTTATTTTCTCTACCTTTCAGAGTCTTCTGACAGTGACTTTTTGTGTTTTCCAGGACTACATTGTAATTAGTGAGAGGAAAAGTGCAGAATGTGCTTACTCCAATTTGTCTGAAATCAGAAGCCCATGAGTTTGATTTTAATGGTTTATACAGATAACATTGGTAATGCACATTTATTCCAGTCCTCAAAGATTATATACAAATAGCTTATTAAGAAAATCAAGAACTTTCAGGAAAAAACAGTGAATCAGAGAAATCTGGGAAGTTAGCATTAACCAGAGAAATATTGGATGCTCACCTAATCCAGGACAACATATAGTAAAAGCAGAAACTCATGAATGAAATCTATAAAAAAGCTAAGCAATAGATCATTGCATATACTCCAAACCATAAGGACAAACCATCAGCAGTTACAAGATGGGACTGTACCAGAGTTTTTGATGAAAGAGGTAAAAGAAAATGATAGGGTACATGATCCCAAGAGCTAAAAGATAGTCACTCCAAAGCTTGGCAGATGGATAGTAACTGAGAATAAAAAGAGTTCTGTTCCTTCCAATACACTGTAGCTAAAGGCAAGGCACCTGTGATAAGGCTGAAGGGGATGGAACAATCATCCTTATGAGCTTTAGGAAGTGATCAGCCAAAGTTCTCTCCCTATAAGACATAGAACTGAAGTGAAAATTGCAGGGTGAAACTACAACTGATCAGGACAGGAACAATGGAGAGAAAAACAAGAGGAAATGTGAAAAATGGAGGAATGAAACAGAGCCAGGATATTTATTAGCTAAGCTGCATTGCTACTGCTAACAAAGCTCTGAAGTAATAGAGAATTTATTTGTTTTAAAATCGGTTTTTGTGAGAAAACCTATCTGAGTCAAATTTCTACATGCTAGTTGAGAAAATTTAATTTTACATATAATTTTATCTCAGACAAACATTGGGACAAAATTACATATGGAATTACTAGAAAGACACTGGGGAACTAAATTAAAGATAAGTTTCAGAATTATAATTATCAAGAATACAAATAATAAATGCTGAAGATGTGGGGAAATGGTATACTCATATATTGTTGGTAGGACTACAAATGAGTACTACCACTCTGGAAAGCAATATGGAAATTCCTCAGAAAACTAGGAATGGAACCATATGACCTAGCCATCCCATTCCTTAAGTATCTATCCAAAAGAACTAAAATTAGCATACTATAGTGATAAAACCACATCAATTTTTATAGTAGCAAAATTCACTATAGCCAAATTATGGAACCAGCCCAGATGCCTATTGATTGATAAATGGATTAAGAAAATGTGGTATGTACACATTGAGTTTAACTCAGCCATAAAAAATAATGAAAATATGGCATTTGCTGCTAAGTGGATGGAACTGTAGAATATGATGTTAAGTGAACATTTAGAAAGTCAAGAGTCTGACATTTTCTCTAATATGTGGAAGCTAGAGCAAAATAAGGGTACAAAAGGCAGAGGAATCAATATTATAAAGATATAGGAAGATTTGTGGAGTGAAGAAAGATATCAGAGCAAGAAAGAAGGTTGGAAAAGAAAAAAAAGTGGAAAGAATTTAATAAAATCATGCCATGTACATGTCTGTATATACCACAATGAATTCTACCATTATGTATGAATATAGTAAAAATAAATAAATGAGTGAAAGGACGATTCGTAGATTAAAAGAAGGGAATAGGGAAGGGAGGCGTGGAAAGAAGGGGCTGCATCAGGAACTGAAACAGTCAATCAAATTCCATGCATGTATATATTTTTTCCCAAATGAATCCAACTCTTATAAATAACTATAATGCTCTAATGAAAAAAAATTAACTGGTGATTTCTGGGCCTTCCATTCTACTTCATTGATCTATTTGTCTTTTGTCAATGTTCCATTGTCTCAATTACTGCAGGTTTCTTATGTCTTCAGATTTGGTAGTGTCAGTTGTCCTACTCAGTTCTTTTCCAATATCCTGCTGGTTTTCCTGAATTTGACTTTAAATGTTAACTTCAGAATTAGTAATCAATATTCCAAAGAAATTTACTGGAATTTTGACTGGGTAAATACATGTTTTTCAGGTCACATCATTCCCTCCAACCAGGCAGACTCAAGGCACTCTGGAGCTCTAAAGTGTGTGTGAAAACTTCCCTTCTCCACCATTTCTAGATTGATACTGTCTGACTTCCAAGTTGTGGAGATTATCATATATCCTCAAGATATCTTAGGATTGCACTAGTCAACCAGTATGAAAATTAAATAAAAACAACAACTCTTAAGTAGACGTAGAAAACTTCTTAAGTAGAAGAAAAAGTAAGAGAAGTTTATAAGCAACATAACAGGTTAAAGAAAAGACTGAAGTCTCATTAAAAAGGAAAAATAGAAAAACATGCTCCACAAAATGTTAAGATAGTAAAACAGAGATCTTGATGCTTTTCTGAAATAAAAGGAGAGGAGAGATGTTACACATAAGAGAGAGTGGGCATAGTTGAGATGTACCCAACTGCGTCAGAGTAGGGTCGCCTAGAAAGATGAAGGTATGGATTCAGTATTAACCTCTCTAGCAGATGGGCAGACTTGCTCCACCCTTTGGTAACAATATGAGAAATAATAAAAATAATTCCTGTAAGTCCAGCTTACAGACTATCAAGCCCTCAGTATGCTGTTTACTGTGACAGTGGGCAGAGGGGGAATCCCTGCATGTTCAAAGTCTCCCACACCATGATAGACATTTTAAATTGTCAAATATCAAGTTTATATTAAATGTTAGTAGTAAATATTTCTGTTGAGATAGCTCCCAGATGCCTTATACAGTATTTAAAAATGTAATGCTTTAAGTGGAAGAGGAGCTCAATAATTTGCCAAACTGCTTTAAGTATTTATGAGAAGTATAAGTTGAAGTCTTTGGTGACTTGGGGTTGTCATTGTCAAAGCTCTTGTGGACTTCACTTGTAAGATAGCCGTCTCCTTGGGGTCTCTATTGAGGTCTGAGCAGCTATCTGTTCTGGCACTAAATTGACCCCACTTGAAGGCTTTTGGTGTTGCTTTCCTTCCTTTTGGTTTGCTAAGAGTGTTCCTGATCTCTCTTTCATTCTAAATTGCATCCACCTTGCCTAACTGTGTAATTGACTGTTTCCAGTTTTTTTTTTTTTTTTTTTTTAATGATGGGATACCTAAACAGTACATTTATTCTGTATTGTTTGTGAATGGACATTCAAGTGTGAGTTTTGCTTTCGATTCTCAACTTACACATAAATACTGCAAACATTTATGGGGTACCCTGTGATGTGAGTGTGAATTTTTGAGATGGTTTTTCCTTTGTGGGTCATGAGCCATGGGTGGATTGCAAAGTTACCTAAGTGGTCAGGACTCATTTTTGTTATTTAAATAATAGAATGTACTAAAAAATAGAGAATTAAAAATGTAGCAAATATAATTGAGAACATTATTCACCACATGTGGCAAATGCAAATGTATTGTGAAATCCAGTATTTGTGTAATAGTAGAAGATGTTAAATCTGATTTACTATTTGACTATAACCTCTTGTAAAATATAATTAATGAGTTTTGGGGTTTTAAATGTGTGTTACATATCTTTTTTCTGTCATATTCCTTATAACTTTTTTATTTCTTTGCAGTACATGAGGCATAAGAATAAATTATCTCCGTGTAAAAGCCCTCCTTATGAAATATCCTGTACTACAATAGGGTTACTTTTAAGAACATCTGTCACTGAAGAATTGAGAATCAGTGCAAAGCTAACATCTTCTTAAGTTGGCAGTTATGGCAGAGAACCCCCTCATCAGCAGTGTCAAAAGTGGTAACAAGTCTCAGATAAAATGGGGAGGGATCAGACCCTTCTGGCAGGGCTCCCTGACTGCCATGCCTAAGCGGGGCAGCCAGCCTACTGGTCCCTGAGGAGAAACAACAATAGAGTGGTGGAGCAGTTGGGTGGCAGCCCTGGTTGGTTGGAACACCAACTCAAACACTTGTAGATCCCGCCATACAGGCGATGCAAGCCAAGGTACACCGACCTATCTCTCTTTGAGGTCCAGGCCTGGGTGCGGTGCAGATACCTACTGCAGAAGCCCATTCAAAGCAGTGCTGCAGCCCAGAACCTGCAAACGTAGACTATCCAATGACCTCAAATTTCTGCTTCCTTACCTGTAACAGAAAATGGAAATGGGGCAGACCTGAATGAAGTTGGGACTTGAAAGTTGACTAATAGCATGAGTACATTTCCAAACCCCACTAGCCTAAATTTGGACCAATAGTGTTAGTATGCTTCCAAACTCTAATTAGTGTAAGTTTGAACCACTCGCATAGGTACTTTTTTCAAACCCTAATTAGCATAAGTTTGGACCAATAGTAGTGACCCAAGTTCTATATAAACTCCTTGAATAGCACACTCAAGTGCAGAAAACTTGCAATGCAAGAGTTCTATTCCTATTCTTCAATATACCCTGCTTTTATGCTCACTCATCCCAGTTTGTGGATTCTATTCTTTTAATTCAAGAGATAAGAATCCTGACAGAAGAAGAAATTGACAATTAGCTGCTAGGGTCTGCTGCAACACTGGGGGACATGGGCCACCATAAAGAGCTGCAACACAAATGGAGTTTCATCTCAAAACTCCACTTTCACTTTCTTGTGGGCAGCTTTTAGGTAGAAATGTGGATCTAGGTTGCTTTCCTTTTAGAAGAAGGCATTAGCCTGGGGTGAAAGTGAATTAGCCTCAGGAAAAAAAAAAAAAAAGAGTAGAGGCTTCTATAAATAGCTTGGAGGCCACACTTTCAGATAAGACATGGCTGGTATTCCTGAGGCTGCTATTGTGTCCAATTCAGCTCATAGTGGGGAAAGGTTCCTCGGGGAACCTTGGCATGGGCCTTAGACTAAACAAACATAAAGGATATCATTGTGTTTCTCCAAGGCTTTCAAATGAAGGTAGAATGTGGCTAGGCAAGACCTGGTAAAAAGAGGAATGGAAACTCCCAACTCTGAAGTTAAGACAGATATTTAAATACTTATCAACTAAAATGATGATGATGGTGGTGGTGGTGGTGGTGGTAGGGTGATAGTAATGGTTGTACTGGATCTTCTCTTTTCTAGAACCTCTGAGAGGGAGTACAAACTCTTCTACCCCTTTGCATGATCCTTTACTGTTCTTCCTTCCATTTGCTTCCTGCTACTTTTTCTCTCTTAAAAAACTGACTCATGTTGCTACTTATTGATTGATTAGTAATGTATTACCTTAAACTCTTTTGATGCCAGTGTAGCAAAACTCACTACGTTGGCTTCTTTGAAGGGGATAAACATAGATGCAGACCTGTTATTCAGGAAGTGTGCACATATTGCAGCACAGTGAGGGAATTAGAGAGGTGGGAGATGATGGGGTGCAGTTTGCCATTTTCCCTGTGGCCCCAAAGATATGCATAACATAACCCACAAATACACCTATTATTTGGAAGACATAACCTACCAGAGATTTCTTTTTCTTACTTTCATTTTATCTGTTAGATATCCATCATTTTAATATTAAGATCTGCATAAAACTGATTAGTATAAAAAATATCGAGTTTGATGTTAAAAGGTCACATTCTGGCTGTACTTTTTTACACGACATTGTATGATTTCTTACTGTGAGTTTACTTGGAATATGCCTGGATGTTCATTAAATTGGGAGGCCTGGTTATTTCCATGAATAATACAAAACCTCAAAAATATTTTCCCAGAAACTGAGCCATCATGAGAATTACTGAAAGGATGAAAACGTCTCCTGAAAGGAATTCCCAGTAGCTCATTTGTTATGTAAACAAATCTCTTGTCCTGAAGGAATGGTTGGTGTACATAAAAATAATAATAAAGTATTGGAACCTGACAGATTCTAGGAAACTTTTTGAATTTATGAGGAAGTATTTCCTCGAGCAAGGGGGAGACCCTTATGGTTCAATAAGTTTTACATTGAAAATAAGAAAATGTAAAATAAATTAGCCCAGAGAAGAGTGCAGGCATACATTTTATTCCCAGTATCACCAGGACGGTGCTGAAACACTTTTGCTCTTTTGGAGTTGTGGCAAATAAGAACTATATGTACAAAAATGATCCATGCAGTTGCAGCTAGTTGGTATCATTGAATGAAAAGTTAAAAAAAAAAGAGAGAGAAAAAAATGGTAAGGAAGAAAATAAATAGAATATGAGAATATGTAGGTGAAACACAATAGTTCATTATTGATACAAAGTTTGTTATACTAAGTCCATTCATTACAACAATTACTGCCTGAGGAATTTTTAAACACATTACCTTATTTAGTCTTTGAGATAAAACTCTAGTTTCTAGTTCAATTCCTAAAAGGCAATGGTTATCAGGAGCAGGATGAGAGCAGGCATATAAAGTGTGAACAAAGTGGTTTATTCTGTGTAGTAGTTATGGTGGCTGAAAATACTGAGGACTAGGCATGTCCCATGTCAAGTGTTCCAGGCACTGAGTGAATTTCAAATGGATCTCCAAACAGAATCTGCAATATAAGGTGTGGGATTTTGTTTTCTAAATGGGTGGAGCTAGAAAGCTCTAGAGAAGTTGTCAGAATCCCAGCCAAGAGAGTTCCTATTCATAGAAGGGTTTTTACACAGACCTCCAGAATGCACACAGATAACTGAAGAAAGAGCTTCCAGGTAATCCTCATTCTGGTGAGGATTTTAGGCTGATTGCAACTCAATAGGCACATAAAACTCAGGAACCCAGTGTAGTTGTGCACACCTGTGATTCTAGAGGCTTGGGAGACTGAGTCAGGAGGATCTTGAGTTCAAAGCTAGTCTCAGCAATGGCGAGACACTTAGCAGCTCAGTGAGACCCTATCTCTAAATAAAATAGAAAAATAGGGCTGGGAATGTGGCTCAGTGTTTGAGTGCCCCTGAGTTCAATCCCTGGTATCAAAACAAACAAACTAACAATAACAAAAAATAGAAACTCAGGAAATCACGTGATTGATTTCAGATCTTACCTATGATTGCACTGAATCCTGTTATTTAAGTACTATCTTATCCTTCTTTAAGTGCTTGACAACAAACCTATAAGGGAGTATTATCATTTTATAAACATCATCATCACCATCATCAACATCAGCAGCATGATCATTATCAGTGTTCACTAATAAGGCAATTGTAGTTTAAAATAGGATAATTAAGGCTCTTAATAATAGGACAGAGTCAGAATTTGAAGTTAGCTTGTCTGAATCTTGAGAAACTTCTCTTAGTAACG
Organism: Callospermophilus lateralis; assembly: GCF_048772815.1. NCBI lineage: Eukaryota > Metazoa > Chordata > Mammalia > Rodentia > Sciuridae > Callospermophilus > Callospermophilus lateralis. The sequence goes on along the minus strand of NC_135321.1, from coordinate 33,448,281 downwards.
CACCAACTTATCAAAGCAACAGCTCCAGGCAATTTCATTCATTCAGTAACCTGTATCTACATAGCACCTGAAATGTTCCAATGACTGCTGGGTGCTAGGTCTCAGGTGCTCAATAAATAGTGATTTGCTAAAAGAATGAGTTAATGAATGAATGTGCAGTTATATTTGCAAATGTATAAATCAAAGTGTACCAATTTGAAACTATTTTGATCAAACTGTTGTGATGGAGGCTATGGTATATGATTGTATCCTTGTGAATGGAAGCAGAGTGTCTCCTATGCTGTGTTCTCACCGTCAATCACCCTGATATAGACCTTTCTTGGGTTAGGGAATGAGAGAAGGTAAAGCAGTTATTAAAGCAGAGGGAGGACAGAACTCTTTGTTTATTTTCAGTCTTCTGGCAGTCAGGTCTGGACTTGACAACAGAAAGGCTCAGAGAACCCCAAGCTTGAGCTTCTATTCCTGATACATAAGGGTAGATCCTGTGGGTAGTTGTCTCTCTCTGTGGTCCTTGACATTTAGTTATCCTATCTAACCTATCTTTAGGACTTGACTTCCATCCCTTTATTACTAAACTGTCGGTAAACTCTTATTACAGCTAACAGCTTTATCGGGGTTATGTTGGAAGTGGGCTATTTTATTGTGATGCCCGGGAAAACTCAGCAAGTTACTCCTAGGTAAACATAGAGGTTGTAATATTCCCTTAGTTCCTAGAGGGGTGGAGATGTTTTGGGGCAGTAGGCATCAATACAGGAAAGAGGTAGGCAACTGATTCTAAGCACACATTAAGAGCTCTTAAGGGAACGTGTATTTAACTGGTAAACATGTAGTCAGAGGTGTGGTGTTATGGAACAAGAGGGCTGGGGAAAATTAACCTCATACAAAGTGGTTTAATTTTGTGGGCACTTATTGATGTAAACCAAATAAATATAATCTCATGCCTGCTAACTGAGCACTCATGGAATAGTTAACAAAGTTGAGCCCTAGAAACGAGACCTAGGCTCTTCCTGGGGAATGCTTTAGATTGTTCAGTGGGTTCAGTTCTCTCTTTGAAGGCAGGATTGATGATATTTATGTGTGTGACAAAGGCCAAGGTCTTATGTATATTTCCAACACTAGCCAAACCTTTCCTGTTCTACTCAACAAAGCCTACAGGAATTTAAGGAAAGTATGGATGATTTCAGTTCTCTCTAATTTATAGGTCAAATAGATGTTTGTAAACTGGAATTAGATGTGAAACACTCACAGTGATACTGAGTAAAATGATCCATAAAACATCTTTCTGACCTGATAATCCTGGTCTACATTATTTCAGATCAGGGAGTATGTAAATTCTTCTACTGGAGAAGTAATAAGAAGGAAGAAAAAGAATGTAAGAAATTGGGGCCTGATATTGCAATTTCATCCAGATACTGGGGATGGAGAAGGAAGAAAATTAAGGCCAGAAAACAATTCTGGGCTACCAGTGCCAGAGCTGAATGTCCACAGGAAGAATTCACTGAAGGAAGAGCCAGTGAGCAGAGCTACATCTCCTTACTCCAGCCACAATCTGCACCTTGGAGAAATCCCCAGTGATAGGGACAGCAGGCCATTAAACATCTTCCAACCACTGCTGAGGTTCTGATGAGGCCAGCAAAGAGACGGATCTCTCCTTTTCCTGAATGAAAGGATTTTCAGTGAGAAGTAAATATAGAAAACAAAATTAAAAATAAACAAACCAAAAAAATTTCACCCATATCCACACGCTTAGCTTCTATTGAAGGAAGACTCAGGCAGTCTCATCACACTCAGCCTAGGATTCTTGTTCAGATGCTGGGAGTGGATTTGAGGTGGAATATGGGGAGGGTGTGTGGTCAGATCCAAACCCACTGCTAATATATTTTTTTCTTCATTTTCATTACATTTCTCAACATCCCGGGAAGGCAATAGGTCAGGGGCACTCATTGAGGGAGAAGAAGAAGGGAAGCACATAAACTAGCAGGGACCACTCACTGCCGACTGGATGGAGGACGAGGGTCAACCCACTCTAGGGTTGGCCATGCTCCAGCCTGATCTCATTTTCAGTGCTGGTCTCAAGAATAAAAGTCCAGAGAAGCGGTTTCACTTCTCCTCAGCTCATAACCGGGGACAGGCTCCCTGGGGTGGGACATCTCAAACTGAATTCATGCTTTTTGGTGGGGTCAGGAGATTTTCCCTGGGAAGTGTGACTTTCACTTCTGACAAGCAACGACATCGCTTGATCAGCACGTAATTCTCAGGAAAAAAACATTTGGCTGAGCTAAATGGAAAAGCATCAGGCACAGACAGATTAAATTTTCCTTTAAATAAACATGGCCTTTCAAAAAGGCAAGAAAAACGTTTGGAGCAAAACATGCTAGGCATGAAAATTTCAGATGAATTATCCATCCGTCCTGAGCAAGAACAAGAATTCCTCTTCTGCAACAGCAGGGGGAAGAACTTGAAGGTATTAGTGCTTCCGGTCGAGGAGTGGCTCTCTAACACAGCACCCCATACTGATCAGGACTCTCAGTCTCCACATGCAATGATTATTGACTTAGGTGACCAGAGTTTGGGATACTTGAAGTTTGACTAGACTTAAACCTGACTAGAAATAGGACAAAGAAATCCCTCCCTAAAGACACCAGCAGTTTCTTCAAGTAAAATGCCATGGTTGTATCATAGTCCAATCACTTTTCATCATAAAATGGTGCTGATCAGTTTGATTCTTTAAAGTTCCTAAAACATAAACCATATGATTTTCTTGAAAGTCTGCCTCTCCCACAGCCTGTTTCTATTATGTGCCCTCTTTCCAAATATCCTTTCTTCCTCTCTACTATTTATCAAAGAGACCTAAATAAAAAGGTCAAGAAAAACCTTCCGTGCTTAATTTCTATTGCCAATCACATTCAGTCAGTCAGCAGATCTGCTCAGTTCTATATTTTCTTTAGACGCATACATTGATTCAATAAATACCTGTTCAATAATTTGATATCTATCAGACACAGATCTGTTCACTAGAGATACTGGTGTGAAAAGGGTGATGTTCTCCTGAAACTTCCCTCAATTTGGGGAAGGAGCCATTGACAAACACATGAACAAAATGACTACACCTTAGATATTTGTGAAGATGGTAAAATAAGGTATTTAAGCTGAGGTCCCCATAATGGGAAGGAACTATCTACAAAACTAACTGGAGACAGAGCTGCCCAAGGAGGAGGAATAATATGTGCGAAGTCCCTGGAGCAAGGACTGGTATGGCTCTGTAAGATGAAGCAATAGTATGGCCTTTACATTGGATCATAGTGGGAGTGTAGTTTCAGAGCCTATCATTATAAGAAATGCATTCCATAGGCTATAATAAAGAGTTTTGGTAAATTTCACATGCAAAGGGAAGCCTCTAACAAGTCTAGTTCTCTGTTGGTCCGTTTCAGCCCCCGGAGGTCACTTATCACCTAATTCCTTCCAATCTCACTCTTTGTGATTTCCCTTGCACAGATTCCTATTACTAGAGGTATTTCTCAATTTTGAGGCCTCTCTGCAACTTTTGACACTCTGTTTAAGTTGAGGTACTATATTTCCTACCTTTTGGTTCTTGGTTGGATTGCAGCAGAGATGAACTCATTTAACTGAGGTTCTGTCAATCAGACGTAAGGCCTGGTTTTTGAATTGAAAGATAGTAACTTAGAGAATCAGGTCTTCTGTGGATTCCAATCCAGGAAATAATAATTCAGTTCCAGGGGTAGTGGTGGCTACAGTTCTTGCAGAAGCATCCAGGGCTGGCTACCCCATTGTCTATGCCCGGTGGGGGTACCAGATTATCTCAACCAGGATCAGATCTGTGCTGTGGTTTTTGGCATCCTTCTGGACTGCATAGGCTGAAGATTCTGTGACACACCCAAAGATTCAAAACTGGCATTCAACTGAATGAGTTGATAATCCAAATGCTATGCTTGGTGTCTATTGTCTCTCACTACCACACGGATATTGCTCCTATTCACTGTCATGTATGCATAGAAGCATACAAAGAGCAAATGTTTTGGTTTTGACTTTGGGTAAAGATCCAAAGAGTACTAGTGTTTAACAATCCCCCTGGGGCTGGAATTGTTCCACTGATTTTGTCCAATCTTCAGTTGGTCTCCTGAAACCTCTGGCACAACCTGAATCTCAATATGTTCCCTCAAACAACTGTAATCTTCCTCCAATATGCTTAGCAGCACAGGCCTTGGTGGTAGCAGTATTATTCTACAAATCTCTCCAATGGAGAGCTAAGCAGACAGGTTTGGGCAACAGTTCCATTTGAGGAGTGTAAGACTTGCCCATTCCTACACATCTCCCCGGAAAGAAAACTCACGGCGGTGGCCTCATTAGCAACTGCTGAACAGATCTGCTGCCAAGGAAACTACATCCTTTTTGATACCCAATGCCAGAGCTTAATCAAAAATGGAAACAGAAAGGAAGTTCTAAAGCAAGCAGCCAGTTTTATTTTATTTTTTTTCCCCTACCCCATAATCTCAGCAGGCCCATTATATTGGCAGGTCAGCTTACTCATGCAATTATCCACACAATGAGTGGGAGGCAGCAAGCAGGGCAGGACTGGCTGGGTGGAGTCCATCAATACAGCAGCTCACCATTTTCAAAAGAGAGGTGAGTCCCTCCTCAGCAGGGAGGATCAAGTGCCCACCAGATGCAAGCTCCATGTGGAGGTGGAGACTGAGGCTGCGCTGAGAATCCTTGAGAGTGCCAGCATGCAGTTCCTGACAGCCACACTGCTATATTAAGCAAACTTCTCAATGTTTCCCTGTCTTTTTAAAATTATTATTATCACCTGCCTTTGAATTTTACACAACAAAATGCAAATGAATTCAAGACACCAAGTGTAATGATGAACCATGTTACTTAGCCGGATTCAGTTAGCAAATCATTTCCTTTCTCCTGGCCTCCTACCAAGGTATTTTCATGACTAAGGGAAATGGTGGGTGTGAAGGGGCCAGCACTTGCACTTAGAGTGAAATCTAAACCAGTATTGTTTCTGCCACTTCCTGGCTCTGGGTCTTGGGGCAAATTACTCCCCAAGCCTGATGATCTTCCTTTTAAAATAGAAATCTCAGTCCACTTCCCATGAGTGATTTGGGGATATGCCTGGCACGTAACACATTGGTCATGGGCTGTCAATCATTGTTGGCTGAATCGATTGTTGCAGAATCTGTGGCCAGTCCTATTACAAAGTACAAAGTTCTAGAAACCAACTTCAGGGAGAAGAGAAAACATTAGGAATATATGAGCTGAATGACTCCTTTTCTTACTTCTCTCTTCAGCTATGGCAGACATGATACTGTCAGCATCTGGGTGCCCACATAAACAGCTGTCTACAGGAAACAAGGCAGGAGGCCCATATTAAATAATGAAGATAGAATAGATTAATTACACCATGGTAAGTAACTATCATATAAAATATGACCATTATATGATTGTTATTACTTTTACTACATTATTCATGCTGGCATAAATATAACAACCCACTAGTCATCAGTGTCAAACTGTTTTTATAGAGAAGGAAAATGGAGCTCAAAGCATTTAATGGCCTAATGGCCAAACCTCTAAAACACCAGAATAATGGTTGGCAATGCATGAAAAGAAGCCGGCAGGTTTGCCAGTGGGACAGCTTAATGACTGAGCTGTTTTAATCTTGACTTCCCATTCCACTGATGCTTTCCTCAGACTTATAACTGAGTAGAACAGGTTACATATATGGCAGAATGAATTCAAGAATCCAGAAAGGTTACCCTGGCCCAGGATATCAAACATGGTGCTCTAGTTATATCATTTGAGTTTCATTTGCATGATTCTTGAAAACAACGTTCTAGATCCATACCGGACCCTCATAGAACAAATTTTTTTGTGGTGATAATCTATGTAAGTTAAGAGCAAATTTTCCCACTAATCTTTCATATCAAGTGGGCGAAACAGCTTAATTGGTTCAGGGACGCTTTCCCAAGGACACAGTTGCCATTAGGTTTAATGACCTTAAATCCTTGATATTTTCAGGATGTTATATTCACTCTTATAATTCCTGAGTACAAATATGAGAATGAGTCTAAAAGAGGAAGGAGAAAGAGAGTCTGATAGATTGAAACTATGGAAGGTAAAAGCAAGTTTTTTTAAAATTCATGATTCTCAAACACTTTCTTGCTAGACCTATGAAGGTTCTTGGTGTTGTTCCCTGATCCACTCCTGAACTTTGATCTCATACAGAACTAAAATGGACAAAGCAAAGGAAATTGTTTTCTTAAAACTTTTTAAATTATCAAGAAAACATTAAAATTTATGTTTGGTAATTATTTAGAAAACATAAGATACAGACAGATAAAGGTATCTCAGTGGAGCTGGATTTTCAGTTTCTGCAGATGCCTATTCTTCATGTATATGAATATGGACATCAAGCACTCATTCATCTAGCATTTCTTTGGGTCTTCTGTGTTTAGAGTAGAACCTTGGCAATATGATTAGGTCTTTGTAACTCCTATGATGTTAGTGAAAATTACCATTATTTTGTCACTATTGCTCACTTCTGCTAAATTTTCAATTGCTATGAGAAATTCAGTAAAAAATTTAAAAATCTCAACTAGAATTCTCACTAGATGTCAAGTAGGAAAAAAATTCATGCTCATGGCCCAACTACACACAGGATTCCCCTGAAGATCACATGAAATAATGCATCTGAAATACTTTGTAGCAATGGACATTATGTGTACAGGGTGATTGGATCATTTTAAGTTAATAATATAATGGCACAACATGCAAGCTTATCCTATCATGCTAACTTTTTAAAAAATTCATTGATATTTTATTATAGAATAACTAAATATCCTCTATAGATAGATTTAATATATTTGCTTTTACTGTAAACACACCATTTAAAGCAGTACTTAAATTATTAGAAATCCCTATTTAAATCATTAGGGAAGTTTTAACAATACGTAAAAATGGAAAGAATATCATCACAATCTCCATGTGTCAACGAACCAGTTTTAACAATTTCCAACACATGGTCTCATCTGTTTCTACCCTCCTTTCTTCAATACACACAGTGGATTTATCAAAGTAAACACCAAACATTATGCCATATTCTCCTTAATAATTTCAATATATGTCTTCAAAGTATGAGGACTCTTTCTTCATATGTTTGTTTTTAACATGAGCACAATAGTTATCCATGTGACCGTGTTTTTTCTTTTTCTTTCTTTCTTTTTTTTTTTTATATTTTGGGATGGAGTCTCACTAAATTGTCCTGGCTGTTCTTAAAATTTGTGGGTTCAAATGATTTTCCTACCCTAGCCTCCTGAATAGCTGAGACTGCAGGCATGTGCCAAAGTATTTAGCTTAGATATTTTAAAAAGGTCTTCAGGAGACAATTTCTGATTGAGGAAGAATACAGTTGCGTATCTCATATTTAAGCATATTTGATGACTCCATGTAGGCCTCAGGATGAAATATCAACCCTAAAATTATTCTGTAGTCAAAATCATCACCTGGTCCCCACCGTGGCCTGTGCATATTTGTTTACAGTGTTTACACATCATCAGGTCAAGCTTCCTGCTGCCATTCTGTCTGGACGCTATACATTTTGCAAGGGCTTGCCCAGTCTAACCTCTTGATTTCTCCACCTTACTGAAGACACCAGAGTTTAATCATTTTCTTTAAACCCCTAGTGTATTTATTCCACTGTAAAAACGGCAGAATTTTATTGATTAAAAGCATATGCTTTAGAGTCTGACAAAGCCAGGTCTGAGAATTTCTCCTGACTTAACAGCTAAATGCCCTTGGGAAAGTCCTTCCTAATCTTCATATCCTCAGGTATTAATAAGAATAATTTATATTGTTGATAAGGAGATCTATTAAGTACCTGTGTAAGTATACATACATGTACATATGGATATATACATATATGTATATATATGTATATATAATGTATCTTCTGAAGACATAATTTATTATAATGCACATTTATATATGACATTTTCACACATATATATGTACATATGTAGTACAACATAGAAAACAAAAATCAAATCAAAATAGTGTTTTGCTGCTTTGTCACAGTCTATATTCAAATCTATATTCAATGACACATTCTGTATTTTGCTTTAACTTATCATCTTGGATTGTTAGTATTTTTCTTTGTGCTTACTTCTAGACATCAGCTTTTTGAAGTCATAGTCTTTGACTTCTCCATAGTGGCTGGTTTCACGCAGGAGATTCTCAAAGGTATTTCTGAAGACAGCCAGCCAGCATGCAGGGAGCTGGAGAGGCCAGGGTTCGCAGTCTTTTCTACTGTGAGGGCCTCATGTTCAATAGCAGAGCCCAGCCCCCTCCTTCTAGGCTCCCTACCAGGCTTGCAACGTGTGTGTGTGTGGTACGGAGCAGAGCACTTTAAAGTGAATCTGTACACTACTACCCAAAGGAAAAACCTTTTATGCAGAAAAACAGGTGATGGGACAACTGGAGAAACAGTCATTGCTAACCGAAGTGAGTTCCCAGACAGCTGATCCTACCACCGGGCTGGCTGTCTTTATCCTGAAAATGTCATCCTTCTTTAGTCTGTAAATATCATGCTATAGAACACCTTAGAGCTGGCTTTGGGAAGAGACGGAGCCAACGATGCACAGGCAGTTTTCTGTCAACCAAAGGACAATGCTTCTTTCTTGGATTTAATAAAAAGGGGAGGGGGCTGGGCAGGCTGCTATGGAGAAAGGACAAGCAATATCCCTCCTGCCATCGCTTTGTGGCTTCTGTAATAAAATGATGAAAGAGCGCCTTTGTCCTCCCAAACACCGGTCTTACTTGGGCACATTTGCTTTTTCACTTTCAAATGTGTGAATTCTTGGAATATGACTGTGGTTTGCCTTTTAAACCTGCACCCATAGGTTCTGTTAAGGGCTATGCAGGGTCCTTTTACCTTGCAATATCTCCCAAGCCCAGGCCAAATCCTCTATTTCACCTTTTCAAAGTCTCACACTCCACTAAGTAAAGATGTAGTTCAGTTAACCAACACTTTGTCAAAAATAAATTCCACCAGAAATGTAAAGATTATCTTTCCTTAATGTGAAACATTCTGTACCTTGAATTATACAGTCAGATTTCTCTGCATTTATTACCTGGCTGAAAACAGAAAATAACAATTTCATTGTAAAGGGAGAAGTAACTTTTGGCTTATGGATCAATTCTAGTGAGGGCCCTATCTGAGAAGGGGGTTGATATGATAGAATTTGTGGAGCAAAAAGACTGTGGAAGGCTGCTGGTGTTTGCAGGTAGAGGGGACATGTAGGAGAAAATGAAAAGCATAGGAGATGATGATAGAGAATCAAAAGAAGAAGCAGAAAGCGTGGAGGACAGACTTCATCCTTCTGAAGTTTTGCTAGTGCTGTGCATATGGAATCACGAAAACGGTAGTGGTTTGGAGTACAAGGTCCAGAGACAAACCCCTATAAACTAATTGCAGCTGCCTTCCTTACCAGCTCTGCGGTTTTGGAAAATTTATTCCGATTTCATAAGCCTCAGTTTTTTGTCTGTCAAATGAGAATGAAAATGTGTTCACAGGTCACAGGGCTGTATTGAGGATTAAAGAGGACAATGCATGTTATACATTTAGCAAAGAGACTGGTACACATATATGCCCAGTGAATGCCAAGTATCATTAAATGTATTTTTCTAAAAGTAAGAAAAGAATAATTAGTATCAGAAGTTCTTTGAATTGGTAAACTATTCATTATATGTGATTTTGTCATTTAAGATTATTTTTAAAGATCAATGATAAAAAGTCCAATATTTATTTATATCTTTGCAATTATTAATTTTTTCTTTGTTATTGTTGGCTATGAAGTGACTTCCAAAAGTTCCTGTGTTCATGTACAGATGTTTGGAGTGAAATAATTGGATTGTAAGGGCTGTAACCTCTAAGTCAGTCCCAGTTTGAATGGACTAACTAGGTGGTAACCGTAGGCAGGTAAGATGTGGCTGGAGATGTTCAGTAAGAGCTTTCTCCAGAAGGGTTCATCTTTTCTGCAGCCCTCCCCCGCCCGCCCCACTTTTTATTCTCTCTGGTTCCTAGTGGCCCTTAATGGAACCATGAATGGAGCAGTGCTCCTCCACCAAACACTTCTGCCTTACCTGAGGCCCAGAGCAATGGAGTTGGCCCACCAAGGACTGAACCTCTGAAAATTCGAGCCAAAATAAACTTTTCCTCTTTCTAGTTGTCCTTGTCAGGTACTTTGGACACACCTACTAAGCTAAGACTGAATGCAAAATTCAGTACTTTGTAGAAATGTTTTGAGGTCTTTAGATACAATCACAGATTTAATTTTCATAAGAACCTGTTTTACACATGAGAACATAAAGGCTAAAGAGATCAAGGAACTTGTTCATGATTCCTCGGGTATTATGGTAGAATGAAGATTTGACCTAGAGCAATGAGAAACCTGATCCTGTGTTCATAACACTATAAGGTCTAGAAAAACAAAGACACTTGTTAAAAATCAAATAGCAAGTGAGAAGTAGGCCTGCTAGCAATCTTTTTTTTTTTCTTTTCAAATAAGATTCTTTCCTTACTAGCTTTCATCTCTCCTCCATGAGGGCTGCTCAGCTAACTATAGGAATTAGGACTGAACTAAGCATTCAGAGGTCTGGGCACCAGCCCAGCTCCCATATCAATACCTAGGTGGCCCAGAGAAGGGAATGAATAGTGACTTTGAGCTTCAGTTTTATCATAAGCTACTTGGCTGTGACAATTAGTCTTAGAATAGCATTTTTGGTCATGGCAAGATCAAAGGAAGACAACTTTGCTAACTCTAAACCAGCGACTAGCGGTAAGATATTATTCTTATTTTTGCCAACATTAATATCCTTTCTTTGAATGTATCTTTTGGAGTAATCTATGTTCACAAATCTAAATGATAATAAGACTTCTCTAGAGCTTTTTTGTTGTTTTCAACTACCAATTTCTGAACGCTATAGTTTTTGAGAATCTAATCCAATGGTCTGGGAAAGGATTTCTGAAATACAATTTTAAAACTTTCTATGTATTTCTGATTAAACAGGTTTATGAAACTTCAGTTTATACCAAAAGTTTTAGCTCTGGATCTTAAAATATCTTGATAGTTCCCTCTTACATTTTCCTGAGTCTGGACTCTATCCTTTTTATAACTTAGCTACTTAACAGAAATGGTATTTCCTATTTTTCCCTTATTAAAACTAGGAGAACCCAGATCGGGGCTGGTTAGGATAATTGATTAAATTATACGTATTGACTTGATTGAAATCCACGATAAGTAAACCTGTAGCATACTTGTGTAAAACAACAAAAAAAATTAAAAGAAACAGTCTTAAACTTGCAGAAAAAAACTCTTTATTGATGCTGAGGAATTGCCTTCTTGAATGGCACCCCCAGGGCATGGGTATAGATTAAATGACCTTTTAAGGTAGTGACCCTTTAGAAAGGTTATTCTTGATTCAAAGGCCAAGTCGAGACAAGCAAATCATTTTGGTGAAAATAAAATAGCTGAATTCAGCCAGTGAAATGAGTATTTAGTGAACTATCCTTTAAATGAACTGGTATTCTTAGTGGTCTATTAGGGACTTAAAATCCAGCCTGGTGTTTTACTGAGGTGCAGGATCATAGCCCACAGAGGCTGCCACCGAGTCAGGGATTAAATCCTGATGTCATGCCTTAACCTTTAGAGACCTCCACAAGTTTCTCACAGCTCACGTTTTCTCATCTGTGCAACTCAGTCCAGAATGAGATGAGTCAACATCCCCATGCAAAACACATGTGCTGGACAGGGTGAGCATGGAATAAATGGCAGCTGCTATTATTTTTAGACATAACTAATGCACCCCCCAAACTTTCTGATTTCTCCATTTCCCCTGATGGTTGGAAGAAATTAATGCAGTTGCTGAAGCAGCGAAGGACTGTATAAAGCACTGGGAAAGGCTGACTTAATACATGTGATTTAATTCCAGAATGTGCTTCTGAAAATCCCCTGACTTCTTTGTGAATATCTGTTATCTCTCTGCTTAAAAACAAGGTGCACAACACTTCTTGTAGCATTTTGGCTGCTTGTTTTAGAAGGAGACATTGATAAATTGGAGAGGATCCAAAAATGATAAAAGGATTAGAGGATATGACCTACAGAGAAAGATTATTAAAAGAACTTCATACACCCAGCCTGGAGCCACAATGACAGTGGGTGGGGAATATGATAAGTGAACATAAATACTAGAAATAGGTAAGAAATAAGGAAAGAAACGATTTCAGGTGATCAGAGGGTAGACAAACAGGATGCATGGTCTTAAACCAGAAAAACAAGCACACATGGAAAGGATTCTTAGGAGAAAAAAAAATTCAACAGAAAGGTCAGTGAACACCTTGATTATTTAATCTGGGAGGAGATCCTATGTAGCTCTATAGATGTATCTCTGAAGGCCAGTTCTTCCAGGGTCCAACCTGAGGAACGTGCAAAGAAGGCGTGTGCTGGCTTCTTGCACTCTCCCTTGAGGACTTCGACCTTAGGAAATGTACAAATATCCAGGGGAAGGACCAGGATGCATTATTTCTCCATATTTTTCTTCTCTCACTAGTGTAATTCAGCAATTTGGTGACCTACAGAATGATAGGTCCTCTTCTCAGAAGCTGTGAATGTGACCTGTTGTGTGTGTGTGTGTGTGTGTGTGTGTGTCTGTGTGTCTGTGTGTGTGTGTGTGTCTGTCTGTCTGTGTGTCTGTGTGTCTGTGTGTGTGTGTGTGTCTGTCTGTGTGTCTGTGTGTCTGTGTGTCTGTGTGTGTGTGTGTGTCTCTGTGTGTGTGTGTGTGTCTGTCTGTGTGTCTGTGTGTCTGTCTGTCTGTCTGTGTGTGTGTGTGTCTGTCTGTGTGTCTGTGTGTGTGTGTCTGTCTGTGTGTGTGTGTGTGTCTGTCTGTCTGTGTGTGTGTGTGTGTGTCTGTGTGTCTGTGTGTCTGTGTGTGTGTCTGTCTGTCTGTGTGTCTGTGTGTCTGTGTGTGTGTGTGTCTGTGTGTGTGTGTGTGTGTGTGTGTCTGTGTGTCTGTGTGTGTGTGTGTGTCTGTCTGTCTGTGTGTGTCTGTGTGTCTGTGTGTGTGTGTGTGTCTGTCTGTCTGTCTGTGTGTCTGTGTGTCTGTGTGTGTGTGTGTGTCTGTCTGTGTGTCTGTGTGTCTGTGTGTCTGTGTGTGTGTGTGTGTCTCTGTGTGTGTGTGTGTCTCTGTGTGTGTGTGTGTGTCTGTCTGTGTGTCTGTGTGTGTCTGTCTGTGTGTCTGTGAGTCTGTGTGTGTGTGTGTGTCTGTGTGTGTGTGTGTGTGTATTTATGGTTTGGGGATGAAGCCTAGGGTCTCCTGTGTGCTAGGCAAGTGCTCTACCACTGAGCCACACCCAAGCTCAACATCCTTTTTCAAAAAGAGAATGTCTGTGGACACCAGTGTGAAAGTGAACTTGGAAGCCTTGAGCTGAGAAGGTCAGTTTGTATTTTCTGGGCGGGTCCTCACTCCAGTATCAAGTGTCCTTAATGCATTCAGATGTGAATCCACAGAGACACAGAAAGAGGTGGGAGAAGTGTGGAGAAAGGGATTGGAGTGATGTAGACAGCAAAGCTGAGATTACCAGGGTCTCCAAAAGCTGGAAGAGACAATGAAGGATATGTCCCTAGAATTCAGAGGGGACTGGCCCTGGAAACACTTTGATTTTGGAATTCTGGCTTCCAGCATAGTGAGAGAATAAATTTATATTGTTTTAAGCTGCTTTCAATAATTTGTTGTGGAAGCCTGAAGAAACTGATAGACTCAGTATAAGGATTAATTTTCAAAAATAGAAATCCCAGAAATTCTGAACATCAGGCACCAAAAAGTTGATAATTAATGCATGAAAAAAGTTCATATGCTTCCTTATGGTTCAAATATTAGGATTCAGTGAGATGTACTCACGATAGATGCAGCTTGAGAAATGTTGGAGCAGGATGCAGACCTGAGAGGCTGACCCAGGCATGGGCTGACTAGTGTAATTCAGTGGATTGGTGACCTACAGAATGATCGGTCCTCAGAAACTGTGAATGTGACCTAACAGCAGCAGCATCATCTAGAATTAGACCTGGAGCCAGAATATTAAAATAAATAACTCCAGTGAACATACGAACTACAGTGACAGAGGAGGTGAGGAGTATGGAGGCTGATTTCTTGTGAGGGGTCCTCTAGGAACCCTGGGGTACTCCTCAGTGTCTAAGCTGATATGCAGAATCAGGCTTCCAGCCCATGGAAGAGGAACTTTAAATGCAAGGGTGGATCCAACTACACAGAAAAACCCTGGATATTTGGCAGCTCGGAACTGGCCACTTCATGAGGTAGACCCACAACACAAGCAGCTAATGAGAACCTTCAGGATAGAGAACAGCGGGTGACCTAAAATGTACAAGATATTGAACCAGGAACTTCAGTGCTATTGGAGGGTATGAATGCCCATTCAACATTTAACAAGCATCTGCGATTGGGCACTGCATCACAACAATTACTCAGAAGGATGCCAAAACAATGCCTTCATGTTACTAGGAAATAAGTTGTTTAATAAATACACTCCTTTTCCCTGGGATGTTAAGATATTTGTGGTCCCTTCCAGGATATTTTGATTTCATAGAGGCTTCTCAAGATAGAATGAGGGACAACACAAATGCATTTATAACTTGTGGCAGAATCCAAACCTCAGAGAAGAATGATTGGAACTTCCCTGGATATCCACTCATATTCTTTGCGTAAATGACTTCATATATTTAGTCAAAACTTTGAATAATAATTCACAGCACTGAAAAGGAATAGAGTCTTGCAGGATTTATCAAATAGCATGTGGTTGCACAGGAGGGAGGAAAGGTGGCACTCAGGGCTGCTTGGGGCCACCTTGTGCCTAAGGGCCCTGAAAGTCCTTGTGACTAGTCTGCACAGGTTGTCCTCTATAGAAGCCAGGCCTGGAAACAGACTCTGATGACTTTCTCCAAGGTTTTTAGGTGTGATGAATTTTAATTCAGAACACTTTCGCGATATACTTAGGGAGAGTAAGGAATAATGTTGACATATGTGTACTTCCAAGACAGACTCAAGTGTTAAGATCTGGGTTAGTTTACATGAATTAAAAAAATCAGGCTACCTTCTATCAGTGTTCTAGCAACTCTCCTATAAATTATGTACAAGGTTCTTTATTTGCTCCCGTGGTATAATTAATATTATCCTCATTTACAGATGAGAAGAGTGGGCTTATAAAGGTAAGTCCTTTGTCCACACTTCCTAAAAACTGAGGAAAATATCTCGGATTTGAACCAGATTCGTCTGATTCCCCAGCATATGCAATTCTGCCTAAAGGTCTTATGAGTGGTGAATCAGAAAAGGAATTCACCCACACACCTTGCATTGACAAAGGTAGTGCTTTGTCCTCAGCCAGTTAATATCAAACAATAAAATAGTGATGGGAGAGGACAGAGAGGCTCTAGGTGGTATAGACTGAAACACTCTCCTGTAGGTGAGGGCCATGTCTGGAGAAGGAAACAGCCAGCTCCTTTGGAGGAAGTTGCTACTGACTCAAGAACACTCAGGTGTGGGCAGTGAAGACAGAACTCCAATAATGGATCTCTGAATACAGGGCGGCAGAGTTAGAGAAAATCTTCGGGCTGTTGAGTCAAAATGCACTGGTCATCAGAACATCGGGAAAATCCTCAAATAACCTGCTTTCACTTACATAGTCTTTAAAGATGATATAGTTTGCATCATGCATCTCTTTTTTTTTCAAGGATGAAGCTTAGCCAACCTCTGGTGATGAGGAAAAGTATTGTTAGTAGCATCCAGGGTAAAACATGATTCACATAATAAACCCACTGACACTGGTAATAAAAGGCATAGAATTCATGGAACAAAATATTGGTTTGTGATTCTCCATTACTGTCTTCTGTATTATTGTCCATAGAGCCAGGTGATAGAAGTATAGAGACAAGTCGCATCATTTTCATAGAGATTGTAAATCATATGACTGCACAATAAATGGCAGATCTCCACCCAAATGACTGAATCCCCCATAAATGCTTTGATGTTTCAAGGACAGATTGGTGTGTGCAGAGAGATTAGATCATTTTGATTCTGTAACCATAAACATACTGCTATGGTTTGAATGTGGTTGGATTCATGTGGTAGGATTCATGTGTCAGGAGTACAGTCCTTAGTGAGGTGGAGCTCAGAGGTGGTGGGCTTTTGAGAGGTAAGACCAAATATTATGTCTTTGCTCAATGGTGGAGAGGCACTTCTGAAAGTATTAGAAGCCCCTATCAGCCTGGCTTCTGTTTTCAAATTGTGATCCTTCCTCTCAGATACACTCCGCCATGTCCCATGTGATCCTTACAGAGTGTACACTACGCAGTTTAAACTTTCAGCCTCCAAAATGGTAACTGAAATAAACCCATTTTCTTCATAAGGTTAGCTTGCCTCAGGTATTTTGTTATAGTAATGAAAAACAGACTAATGTACTTGTTATGTAACCTTAGGTAAGTTGTCTGAAACTTGTTTCTAAAATTTCATGTCTGCAAAATATAAATTGTAAAAACTCATCTGACCTATAGAAGAGTTGGGAAGATTGGGACACTATATATAATAAAAATAGTGCCACTGGGGAACAATCTTTAGCAATGAGCTTCAATAATCTAGGAAAGAAAGGCCTGTTTTTGTGTCATTTTCACAGATCTCTGACCAACAAAGGGAATAAACTAAAGGGACAGGCATCCACTCAGATTGGAGACCAGTTAGGCATGGGTGGGACTTTGAAGCTCATCTGATCCTGAACCCCATATAGCTCTTTTCTCAGAAAGTTGTCAGGCCTGGGCATGAGGACTACAGGGTGGGGACATGCCCTGCAGCACGTGCAACTCCTGTGGACAGTACTCTCAGAAACTTAACAGGACACCAGCCTCTTCTCCTTATAATGTTACAACACAAATTCTGGGCCACTGCCTTTCTCATCTTCAAACATAAGAAGCTGACTATTCACGTCTTTCCTGTGGCTTCCTTTCCTCAATAAAAGATTGTTAATTAATTTGGCATCGCAATCTCTGAGTTCTGAACATGCTGCCATTTGTCTTTTAGAACATGGTTATTTAGAAGTAAGTTCCACACATAAAGAAGTGTTTTGACAGAGCATGGGTGCTACCACTTTTTATAAAATATCCCATGTCTCTTAATGTGTGCATAATCAAAAATTTAAAAATTTGAGCTCCACAGTGTTGAAATTTATTGATTGCTCATATTCTAGGAACAACGAACTACTTCTCATCTTGACTCTTCATCGTCCACAAATAGATTTCAACTGGGATTCCTACAAACTCAAAATTAAACTTCATTTGCTACAACCTTAAAATAGTTTTTGCCCTTGCTGGTGTCTTATAATAGGATCCATTTCCAAATTCTAAGCATCTTGAGATTAGAGGTTATATCCAATTTGTAAATTCTCCCTAAGCATGGATCATGCAGGTGTTAGGTATGATCCTCTCACAGCCAAGGAGAAAAATGGTTTCAGACATGTTGAATGTCTTACTTCATGCTATGAGCAAGAGACACACCCAGGACCTGAATATATGTTTTCTGTCTTACTCACGATGCCCTTTGTTCATTTATTTTTAAGTTTGCTTAGTTTTGAAATATTTCAGAGAATAAAGAGAATGACATTTTTTTATGATTGGGTCCTAAAAAACCCAATTTATCAGATCACATCTTGCCAGATTTGCTTCATCTGTAAAATAAATGAGGGTCTTAACTTTTGGGGAAAAAAAAAAAAAACCTTATTGTTATCGTTTTTCCTGACTTAGGAAGACTTTGTATTTAACCAGTCTCTGTGGTACACTCCTGTAATCTCAGCAACTCAGGAGGCTGAAGCAGGAAGATGGCAATTTCAAGACTAACGTCAGCAACTTAGTGACTCCTCAAAGACTTAGCAAAATACAGTCTCAAAATAAAACATAAATAATTTAAAATCTGGTATCACTATACCACCAGTTTCACTCTTCCTGTTTAGAATTGTTTTTGCTATTCTGGGTCTTTTATTTTTCCAGATGAATTTCATGATTGCTTTTTCTATTTCTTCGAGGAATGCCATTGGGATTTTGATTGGCATTGCATTAAACCTATAGAGTACTTTTGGTAATATGGCCATTTTAATGATATTAGTTCTGCCTATCCATGAACAAGGTATATCTTTCCACCTTCTAAGGTCTTCTTCTATTTCTGTCTTTAGGGTTCTGTAGTTTTTGTTGTATAGTTCTTTTACCTCTTTTGTTAGGTTGATTTCCAAGTATTTTATTTTATTTTTTTGAGGATATTGTGAATGGGGTGGTTGTTCTCATTAACATTTCAGAGGATTTGTCACTGATATACAGGAATGCCTTTGATTTATGTATGTTGATTTTATATCCTGCCACTTTGCTGAATTAATTTACTATCTCTAGAAGTTTCTTGGTAGAACCTATTGGGTCTGCTAAGTATAGGATCATGTCAACTGCAAATAGTGATAATTTAAGTTCTTCTTTTCCTATCTTCATGCCTTTAATTTCTTTCGTCTGTCTAATTGCTCTGGCCAGTGTTTCGAGAACTATGTTGAATAGAAGTGGTGAGAGAGGGCATCCCTGTCTTGTTCCAGATTTTAGAGGGAATGCCTTCAGTTTTTCTCCATTTAGAATGATGCTAGCCTGAGGCTTAGTATAGTTAGCTTTTACAATGTTGAGGTAAATTTCTGTTATCCCTAGTTTTTCTAGTGTTTTGAACATAAAGGGATGCTGTACTTTGTCGAATGCTTTTTCTGCGTCTATCGAGATGATCATATGGTTCTTATCTTTGAGTCTATTGATGTGGTGAATAACATTTAATGATTTTCATATATTGAACCAGCCTTGCATCCCAGGGATGAATCCTACTTGATCATGATGCACGATACTACAGAGCAATATTAACAAAAACAGCATGGTACTGGTACCAAAACAGGCAGGTAGACCAATGGTACAGAATAGAGGACACACAGACTAATCCACAAAGTTACAACTATCTTATATTTGATAAAGGGGCTAAAAGCATGCAATGGAGGAAGGATAGCATCTTCAACAAATGGTGCTGGGAAAACTGGAAATCCATATGCAACAAAGTGAATCTGAATCCCCTTCTCTCGCCATGCACAAAAGTTAACTCAAAATGGATCAAGGAGCTTGATATCAAAACAGAGACTCTGTGTCTGATAGAAGGAAAAGTTGGCTCCAATCTACGTACTGTGGGGTCGGGCTCCAAATTCCTTAATAGGACACCCATAGCACAAGAGTTAATAACTAGAATCAACAAATGGGACTTACTCAAACTAAAAAGTTTTTTCTCAGCAAGAGAAACAATAAGAGAGGTAAATAGGGAGCCTACATCCTGGGAACAAATCTTTACTCCTCATACTTCAGATAGAGCCCTAATATCCAGAGTATACAAAGAACACAATAAATTAAACAATAAGAAAACAACCCAATCAACAAATGGGCCAAGGACCTGAACAGACACTTCTCAGAGAAAAACATACAATCAATCAACAAGTACATGAAAAAATGCTCACCATCTCTAGCAGTCAGAGAAATGCAAATCAAAACCACCCTAAGATACCATCTCACTCCAGTAAGATTGGCAGCCATTATGAAGTCAAACAACAAGTGCTGGAGAGGATGTGGGGAAAAGGGTACACTTGTACATTGCTGGTGGGACTGCAAATTGGTTCGGTCAATTTGGAAAGCAGTATGGAGATTCCTTGGAAAGCTGGGAATGGAACCACCATTTGACCCAGCTATTCCCCTTCTTGGACTATTCCCTAAAGACCTTAAAAGAGCGTACTATAGGGATACTGGTACATCGATGTTCATAGCAGCACAATTCACAATAGCAAGACTGTGGAACTAACCTAGATGCCCTTCAATAGATGAATGGATAAAAAAAATGCGGCATTTATACACAATGGAGTATTACTCAGCACTAAAAAATGACAAAATCATGGCATCTTCAGGGAAATGGATGGCATTAGAGCAGATTATGCTAAGTGAAACTAGCCAATCCCTAAAAAACAAATGCCAAATGTCTTCTTTGATGTAAGGAGAGCAACTAAGAACAGAGCAGGGAGGAAGAGCATGAGAAAAAGATTAACATTAAACAGGGATGAGAGGTGGGAGGGAAAGGGAAATTGCATGGAAATGGAAGGAGACCCTCATTGTTATACAAAATTACATATAAGAGGAAGTGAGGGGAAAGGGGGAAAAACAGAGGAGAGAAATGAATTACAGTAGATGGGGTAGAAAGAGAAGATGGGAGGGGAGGGGAGGAGTGGGGGGATAGTAGAGGATAGGAAAGGCAGCAGAATACAACAGTCACTAATAGGGCAGTATGTAAAAACTTGGATGTGTAACCGATGTGATTCCACAATCTGTATACGGGGTAAAAAGGGGAGTTCATAACCCACTTGAATCAAATGTATGAAATATGATATGTCAAGAACTATGTAATGTTTTGAACAACAATAATAAAAATAAAATAAAATAAAATAAAGATGCACAATAGCAACACACACACACACACACAAATAAAGCATAAATAAAAGGGCTAAGGATATGGCTCAGTTAAGCAGCCCAGTTCAATCCCTGGTACAAGAAAGAAAAAAAAAAAGACTTTCTATTTGTCCTCGATTTAATTATGTTTTTATAATTAATTTTGCTTATTTGTATGTTCTCAAAGCTTATTTATTTACATCTAAGTAAATAATCTAACTTATTTACATCTAAGTTTTTAACTTTGGGTGCATAATGTTTTCATAATATCCTTTTAGTATTTCCTAATGTTCAATTATTTGTCAATATTCTTTATCTCCATTTGTTTTCCTTTTTTCCGAAGTGATAAGCCATGCTGAAGGATTGTGTATATTTTATTTTCCAAAATTAGAGCTGTGTAGTTTATTGACCTGCTCTACTTTTTCTTAATTCCTATTTAATATTTTCTTCTATTTAGTTACTTAGGTTTGCCCTCTTTATAACCTTAGTTAAATGAGTCAAATGTTTACACAATTTATTTACACTGTCTTTTAAAATGGTATGTTGAATTTACATTGTCTTTCACTTCTAAGTCATTTGTGATTTCCATTTTAATCCCATCCCATCAGTTATTTAGAAATTTGTTTTTAAGTATACACATGTATGCTTTCCTCAAAGTGAAGTTTTTGTTTATCATTAAATTGCTTTTTTAGACAGAGGACATAAATTGTACGTTAGTGATTCTTTGAAAAATATTAAGCTTTTTTTGTGGCTGAATACTTGGTTGCTGGTTTCAAATTTTTATGCATGATATTTTATCTTTTATTTGCAGAGACAAACATCATAAGTTTGCTGATTTTTTAAAACTTTATTTTACAAATTAGAATACCACAAATTTGACTTTTCATGTTCAATAACATACAGATTCATATAATTGCCAGCCAGTTCACAGAAGGATTCTTTTGCTTTCAAAAAACTCCTCCCTACTCCCATTTGTAGTCATAATCTTCCTCAAACCTCTGATCCCTAGGAGTCATGATTTTGCTCTCTGTCACTATATTCTCTTCTGTTTTTTAATGTAATATAAATGAAATCTCATAGCATGTCACCTTTCGAGACCGGCTCACTCCACTCAGCATGAGACCTTTGAGATGTGTCCAAGCTGTGGCACAGATCAATTGTTTGTTCTCTTTCTGTGATATCTGAGTTTTCTAATCCATTCACTAGTTGAAGGACATTGGCATTGTTTCCAGTTTAGTGGATTATCAATCATGGTGCTGTAAACATTCATGTATAGTTTTTGTTTTTCTGAGTTCAATGCTCTGTTGTGGACATCTAGGTCATATGGTAAATGCATGTTCAACTTTAAAGTAACTGCCGACTCGCTTTCCACAGTGATGTGCCATGTCTGAGGGCTGTCAGCATTTTTATATCTTTTCTAGCCCTGGTGATTGTCAGGATTTTTTCATTCCAGCCATCCTAATAGGTTTGCAGTGGTGTTAATTATGGCATCATTTGTCATCTCCCTAACATCAGTGTTGTGGGTACCCTTTCATGTGATCACTTGACTTTTGCATATACTCCTTAGTGAAGTAGGTTTTTCTTTGGGTTGCTTCTACTCTTACTGTCAAGGTTTCAGAGTGTTTTTTATAAACTGAATGAAAATTCTTTTCACTCATGAGATTTGAAAATATTTTCCCTTAGTCTTGAATTTCTTTTGTAATTCTCTTCATAG
This sequence comes from Callospermophilus lateralis, assembly GCF_048772815.1. Classification (NCBI taxonomy): domain Eukaryota; kingdom Metazoa; phylum Chordata; class Mammalia; order Rodentia; family Sciuridae; genus Callospermophilus; species Callospermophilus lateralis. The sequence continues at coordinate 33,425,937 of NC_135321.1, read as the reverse complement.
TTTTTATCAAAGAAAAACATTTCAAATTTGGTGAAATCTATTTTATCTACTTAAAAAAATAAAACAAAACTGGGAATCCATCTTATCGATTTTTCTTAATGAAATGTGCTTTTGGTGTCACATTGAAGAACTTTTGTCCATCTCCAGGTCATGAGGATTTCCTCCTGTTTGTTTCTGAAAATGTAATAATTTTGAGTTTTACTTTTAGTTGTATGATTCATTTTATGTTAAATTTCATATAGTTTTCAGTTTAGATTGAGGTGGTTTGTTTTATTTTTATGAATGTTCCATATGAAACTGCAACCACTTAGAGGTAGAGGATCTCAAGCTTGAGGCAGCTTAAGCCTTGAACATTTTATTTTCATCTCATAAGTTATTTATGAATTTATTTTCAACATATATGCTTAGTCTTAGGCAAAATTAATTAAACACATAGGGAAACTTAAATGGATTAAAAAAATAAAAAGGGCTGGAGATGTAATTCAATGGTAGAGTACTGGCTTAATAAGCACAGGCCCTGGGTTATATCCCCAGTAAAAAAAAAAAAAAAAAAAAAAAAAAAAAAAAAACCAATATTTTTAGTTTAAAAGACCTTCAATTAAATTGAATATCCTCTAAAATGTAAAAAATCAGGCTGGAGTTTTAGCTAAGTGGTAGAGCGCTTGCTTAGCATGTGTGAAGCACTGGGTTCAATCTTTAGCACCACATAAAAATAAGTAAATAAAATAAATGTATTGTGTCTATATACATCTAAAAAATAAGAAATAAGATAAAATGTAAAAAATTAATTGATTGTGTTTATGTTGACATTTTTTGGAAATGAAGTATGTATTTGTTTTCATTGATCTACACTGTTATCCTATCACCAATATCACATCTTATTCTTAAACACAGTTTCAAAGTGACTCTTAAAATCCAGTAGTATGAATCTTCCAGCTTGGTTATTTGATTTTATTTTTTTAGTATTCTTTTGGCCTTTCTAGCTCATTTACTTTTCAAATAAACTTTAGAAAAATTGTATCTAAATTAACAAAATATCTGGTAGGATTTTGATTAGAATTGATTTGAATCTGTAATTTAATTTAGGGATAATTAACATATGTACTATGTTCAGTGTTCCAATACATGAACATACTATTCACTTATATTGCTTTAATTGTTTGAGCTTTTTATTTACATTTCCTTGACACACACATAAGTACTTCATTTTTTAGAATTGTTGTAAATGTTTGTTTATTAGTTCAAGTTTTCAATAGTTCCTTGTTAATATACACAAAAAATGATTTATCTTTGATTTCTGAAAAGTTGCTAAACTTATTATACTTTTTTTATACTTCTTGATTTTTATTTTTTGATAATTTCAGGGGTATTTATGTGTAAACAATCGTGTCACCTAAAAGTAGAGTAAGTTTTATTTTTTCTTCTCTAACTCATACTTTTACTCACTTTTTTTTCTTGTTTCAGGGGCTAGAAGAACCAGAATAGCATTTGTCAGCAATCATAAGAGTAGAAACCCTGGACTTGTTCTTAGTTTTAGAGAGATAGCATTCAATCTTTTTACATTAAGTAATATGTTAGCTATAAGTTTTTCTAGATGTGTTTGATCCATTAAGTAATATGTTAGTTATAAGTTTTTCTAGATGTCTTTGCTGAGAAGTTTTAGTCATATTTAGTCATCATTTTTCCTGCAGATCTTCTTGCATTGCCTCGTACATGAACTTTTGGGGGACTTCACATCTAAATCATAACACCCCCTTATTACAGCAACATAATGCTATGTTTTTGACATGAGAACTTAAATTTAAATTCATAATGTCTTCCTCCTGAATAGTTGGCTTATTATTTTAATTTTATAGTCATTTCCTTTGTTTGAACTTAGTTCTGCCCCCTTCTGTGTGAATTGTTTCTGCTTTTGAATACAGATAGCCATTATTCCTTCAAATATTTGTGTCCTTTCTGGTGTAGAAATTTTTTGTCATGCCAACATGTGCTTTTTCCAATACTCTTCATTTTTATGAGTCCGTATGGCTAACTCTTCCCAATTACATATAAGCAGAAGTGATACATGTTAATTTTAGTCAAGTTGGGTAAGAACCAGGCATCCTTTCATCAACTTCATTTTTTATACTCCTTGTCTGGAGGAAAAAGGATTTGAACCCCTAGTGTAGAGCAGAGTCACCAGCTGGAGGGAGCCTGTGTTCCTAAACCAGAGTAAGAGAAGCAGCTCACCAAAAAATCCACATTCGATTCAGAAGTAAAATATAAAAATTCTATTGGATTCTCATGAAAATTTGGGGACAGGCTTGTTATGGTAATTTGTAATATCTTAACTGCTGCAAAAATATTGACTTGGAACAGAATGCAACCCTCCAACTGCATTGCCATAGTTGTCATGTGGTGGGTGGCAAGGCAATTGACATCAGAAGCTGGAAAGCTCAAAATCCATATTATACAGCAGCAGCACTTTCATATACTATTGTCCCAATTAAGGCAAACCATTTGCCTACCACTGTGGAAGTCAGAGTAGTGTAGTGTGTGTTGATCGTTATTGGATGTGCTTTATGAAAGTATTAAGGGTAAAAAGCTGAGATCCAGAAAGGACTTGAAAATTTGTTTGTTTTTGACTGGAGTGAGGGGAACTGAAAAATAAAGAAAGAAAAGATAAAAAGACAATCCTAAATTTTAGAATCTTAACGAATTGAAATGTTGACCAATTTGCAAACTCCCAAACCAAAATGAAGAGAGATAAAAAGGATTTAAGGAGCCAGGGTCCTGCCCTGGATGAAATTCAGGTTTGAGCCTTCCCCTCAGTCATGTTAAATGACCACAGAGTGATCACTTAGGTGGGCTTTTCTGTACCTACAACTGTTCCAACCAACACAGGTCTCTACCCATCTGTGTTGCTCTATTTGTGCACCAGGAAGCCTATCCCTATGAATTGTCCTCCCGAGTTCCCCTGAGGGGGGTCTCTAACTGGACTGATGGGCATCTAGCAAGACTTTGGTGAGTTGGAATATCCCTTCCCCATTCTCTTATTCCTTTGGCAGACACTATTTTTCTCTATCACTAAATCTTACTAGCTAGAGAGGGGGAAAATGTGGAAGTAAAGGACAAGGAAATCAAGGCTTGAATATTATACCAAGGAAAGAACTACTGGCCATGGAACTGACTGGAGAGAAATAGATTAAATACCTACTGTTTACCTTGTGGAATGGCATTTTCAAAGGAATAATAACTTACAACCAAAGCAGCCTTTGTCTATTTTGGGCTTTAACATAAATTTGGAAACATATAAGCTTGTTGCCCAAACGTGCTAGAATAGAAGACAAGACATGGAATCTCTATAGCTTTCTTCCCGGGTGCGTAGTACCCTTAATGGAAGTGGATCTAGGGTAGAGTAGACAAGGAAGAATATGTTAAAAAGTAGAGCTACAGGTTATGCAAAAACAGTGCAACAGGGTCCCTCCTAGAGAGCAGAACCAGAGTCTATGTTTCTTCCTGACAGAACAGGAAAATGCTACAATTGATACTCAGCAGAAATTCAAAATTTCTAAGGACCAGTCACTGATGTATTATCCAGTTTTCTCTTTGGAAATTTGATGGATGCTTTCTTGCCTCTCTTGTATTGATATTTGATGTTTGTACAGGTGAGGACAGATAACTATCTTTTCTATTTAAGTAGCTATCAGTCCATGAAGAGACACACCTAGACCTGCTGAAATAAAATGAGTAACACCAGAGATCTCTGATTTGAACTTCATTTTTTTTTTTTACTCCATTGGAATTTTTTTTAGAGAGAGAGAGAGAGAGAGAGAGAGAGAGAGAGAGAGAGAGAGAATTTTAATATTTATTTTTTAGTTTTCAGCGGACACAACATCTTTATTTGTATGTGGTGCTGAGGATCAAACCCAGTGCCACACACATGCCAGGCGAGCGCGCTACCGTTTGAGCCACATCCCCAGTCCTCCATTGGGATTTTTAATTGGGAATTTGTTTTTTGGTAGAGAGAAAGAGTGTAAATGGATATTTTGCTGTCCTCATGAACAACCTTTGATAGAAATGACTACTTTGTCCAATAATATTTCTTGTCCTTCTTCAATAATGTAGTTGCTCTTTCCCCAATTCTTTTTGTATTTAAGTGAGATTAAATTATCAATTCTCAACAATGGACTGTGAGCAGAAGTGATATGTGTCACTCTTATGCCAAAATGGTAAGAAGTAGAAGCCTTCTTCATCATCTCCTTTTATATCTACCAGCTATAATTGAAGACTCTGAGGACTTAGTGGATGATGAAGCGAAAATATTCATAGGGCTGGTTTCTAAAGCAATATATGAGAGACAATTTAATGAACTCTGGTACAGGGTTTTTTTAAAGGGTCTCAATGTGTTGCCCAGGCTGGTCTTGAATTCCTGGGCTCAAGTGATCCACCTCCCAAGTGCTGAGACTTCAGCATGAGCCGGTGATCCTGGCTCTTGGATTCCTACCTAAGCAATAAATAATTTTGTTTGTCTAAAACATTAAAACTCTAGTTCTTATTTTTTATTTTTAAGTTTATTTATTCTTTCTTTTGTTCTCAACCATTATAAATCTATAACAAATACTCTTTCTTCCCTTTTTCTTTTTTCTGTTTTGTGTTGGGTTGAAAAGTTTTAAAAACCTTCTCTGTTCTCGAATTTACATGGAAGCTAGCTGTTGTATTTTAATTTATTTAGCAAGTGCACATATATTTAAAAATCAATGAAAATTTAAAACAAATTCAAAGTTAGTGCTACGAACACCTTCTTGGTCATGAGTAAGATTACTAGTTGCTGGGCATGTCCCTCTCTATAATTTCTGTCATTATCAAATCTGTCAATAAACACAAAATTAGTAATTTTACATAGAATGTTAATTAATTTTTCTGGCATAATGTATCACTTCCTATTCTCACTCCTGCTTCTTTTTTCGCCCCCTGAATTCAGTAATTCTTTTGGCAAAAGTATGTTCATGAAAAATTCTCTTATACTTTATTTTGGTTTCATTGTGGAATAATAGTTCAGTTGCATGTAAAATACGGATTGCATTTGAAAGAAAAGTGGCACAGAAGTAATCACACACACCTGGGATAAGAAGCTGGTTTATTTGCAGGAGTCTGACAAAGCTGCTCTGAGCAGAGAAAGGAACAGCAACAGCAAGTGAGGGAGAGCAGCAGCAATTCCCCTTAAATGTTATCTTTTATAGGCTAGAATCATGGCCATGTGCTAGGGGTGGGTTTAGTCTTGACTGACATGGTAAGTATCCCCTGATCTTGTGGAAGGCAAATTTGTTTCTTGGGAACACAAACAGGCAGTTTTTCTATCTCTCAGAGAGGGGACAGGAAAACTGGCATGTCTCTTTACCTTCTCAAGTAGAGAACAGGGAAACCAGGACATCCCCGTCTCAGGGGCCAGTAAGTTGTCTTCGATCTATCAATGAGAGAATAGGGAGAGACCAGTACATCTCCAGACCAGTAGGTTTTATCATGGGCTATTTTCTATTCTTGGGAATAACAACAGTATTTATAAAGTGGGGGTGGGGGAAAGAAAGATGGCTGCAATTATGCCAACAATATTGCTTTCCTTTAGCAGTTGGAAAATATTGCACCTTTTTTTAGTCTATACATGGAGGAAAGGAAAGAGTCTATTGTCATTTCTTTATTATTGGTCTTTTATTTTTAATAACACTAAAGAATTAACTATGCTTTAAACAATTTGTACTTTTATCATGATATGATGATGGATTTCTTATTGTTTATGTGGTTGGTTGCGGAAATAATTTTCAATCTGATGACTCTTCAGTTACAAAAAGGATTATTTAGTGTCTCTGTAAGTATTTCTTCTTCACCATTCTCTCTATACTTTTCAACTCTTAGATCTCTTAAAAACACATTGAATCATCAACTTATCGTTTTCATTTCTTAACTTCTCTTTCATAAAGTTTGACAAAACATTGTTTACCTTGCATGTTCAATGTTATTTTCAGTACAATTTTCCAAATCACTAACTTTCTCTTCTACCATGGTTAGTTTTTATCACATCAGTTACATTGTTGTTTAGTTGTGTAAATTTTAATTTCCAAATTTATGAATTGGCTCTTTTTACTGTTCCTCTGATTTTATTTTCCTTCTGCTTCTTTGGTTTCATGATTTTTTCATAAATGAAGATAATGTCTTCATTACATTTTGAACATCTTCAGCATATTAAAAGCAACCTAAAAATTAAGTAGATTAAAATTTAGGTATTTGTTAAAGTTTAAAATGCATTTAATCTGGAATAAATAAAAATGAATTTAATTTGAAATACATAATAGTAATTGTGCTGGCTAGCATTTTTATTATTTGAATTATTAATTAATTTATTTTTGGAATTTTGATTTGTATGCTCATTTTGAGTTGAGGCTTTGATTTGTTCAAAGTTTATTTGATGTCACATGATCATTCCCTGACAAAAAATTTGTGGTTATGGATTCATTGATACTTCATAGCTCCTAACTATAATGTCTAACCCTAACTTAGACATTTTACACCTGCATCAGTAATTTTATTCTGCAAGGGTGTGCACTACGTTGCAGGTTTACTCAGAGACTCACAAGTCATCTCAGTTCAGTTCAGTGTCATAAGGACATTTCTTTCTTTCACCTCCTTAGTACAGTTTATAGTAAAAAAAAATAGTTCCATGAAAAAATTTGGGGATTAATAATTTAATGTCTATTATAAGGAAATAATCACGAACACAAGATCCAGCTTCTAGTATTAAAAAATGTGCATGCAGCCAATCTTGAGAAGAGTGCTTGTGGTCCCTTTTATTTTATGGTAAGCTAAGTTCCTGAGCTCTATAGCTTTTTTCTTTTTATCAGAACCGACTCACAGAGAGACTTGGTTAATGACTTTTCATTTTTCTCTTATGAATGCCTTCGTAGGGTCTGGCATTGCCTGGTATGGAGTTGAAGAAGACTGACAAAGAGTGAAGCTGGAGCCATCATGAATTGGAAATACTGTTTTCTCTCCACACATTGCTAGGTCTCTAAATGGAAAAAAAAAAAAAAAAAAACAGTTTTGAGACAATGTTTCACCTGTGACTGCTTGCTGAGATACCCAGTTCAGAAATTCATGAACAACCTCCTCTTGCCACCACAGCATGTTGGACCATCTTGAGCATTTTCTACATCTCTTCCTGCATGATTTCCTTTGTTAGAAAACAAAACCTGTCGCTTTCTTTCTTGAGACCCCCTGTTCCTGCCTTACTCAAATACTTTAATTGTCTTGCATTTTTAGAAAGACTTTTTCTCATCCCCCTACAGCATTTCATTGCTGACAGAAAGGCTGACAAGGCAGCTGACACGGTGGCTATTACTTTGAGCAGTTTCTAAACAATATCATTTTGCTGCCCTTCTGCTTTCAGTGAAATTATAGGGTGCATTCTTTTTTTGTGGAACAATGGAGCTCAGCTCCCACACCAGGGGTCCTGAACAAATTCCATACCAACCTCCTGAGCTTCAGAATTAATGCAATTATCACTGAAGATGTCACTTCAGGCACTAGTAACATCACTATATTGGTTCATCTTGCCATAACAGAGGAAGAAGGAATGGAGGAGTGAAGCTATAAACACACACAAATACACTTATATGTGGATATATATATGTGTGTGTGTTCATACCTATGTATGTATAAAATATCCTACTAATTTGAAATGCATCCTGAGTAAATAAGAGCAATATTTATAGAAATGCATGGTGACAGGTCAGCTGTGAATCTGAACTGGGGGCTGATAAATTCTCATTACCTTCTCATTACCTGACAAATGAAATGACCTGCTAAACAGCTGCTGAAAATTCAATCAGATACCTGCAAATAGCAAGCACCCCATGTGACACGTGGAGAAGGTTGGTGAACATTCTTGGATTGGAATCACACAGAATGAGGAGTAAAAGAGAAGTTTCCTCTATCCCTTGCATCTGCAAGGCTATTTGAAATAATGACATTTTTTTTCATTGTTGTCACCACTCTGTGCCAATTCAAACCACTCTAATTTTCTTTCCATTTCTAGTCCACAGAGAAAACAATCCTTGACTTTCCCTGATCCAGAGATTTCCATTAATCCTTTTCTCTAGACCTTTCTTAATGTTTAAGCTTAGTGTGAATCTGCCTGCAGACCACCTTTATCCAATATGGAATATATATGTCTGAAGTGGAGCTACATACAGTACATTATGCAATATGAAGAAAGTATGAAAACTTCCTTTACTCTTTTTATCCTGCTTATTTTACTTTATACTTTTGACTGTTTTAATATTTATCATGAATTAGCACAACTGTATATAGTAGTGTTATAAACTATATAAAATTTATATTATCTATAATATAATATAAACTATATATATATATATATATATATGAGAAACAATTATGTATCGTAATACCTAATATAATAAACATTATGAGTGAAAACTCAATATATTAAGTGATGGAAATATTCTCTTCAAAAAAAATCTAAGAACACTATTCTAGAGAAAGTCCTCTCAAACTTTAATATGCACACAAACCATCTGGGGATTTTGTAAAAAGCATATTGAGATTCAGTAGGTCTGAGATGGGGTTAGACAATTTGCATTTCTAACAAACTCCCAGGTGATGCTATTTCTCCTGGTTCTTGGATCACACTTAGAATAGTAAGGCATAAGTGTGATTTGATGGCCTGCTGAAATTATCCTCTTCCCAAAATATTTCTCCCTCTGGGAAGGTAGAGATACTTGAAAACTTTTTCTGTATTAAAACTTCTCCTTAGAGGGTAGAAATATTGCTTTTGTCTGTTTTCTTTGTTTTGTTTTAATTTGCATTTCCCAGTATAGGTAAAGATATATAAATACATTTAGGTTGGGATTCCCTGGAAACAAACTCTGAGCCAGAGATTTGCATACAATAAATATGTTGGTGAATGCTGTCAGGAGATGCAATTATGGGGAATGAACCTCAATCAGTCATTAGATATGGGCTGTCTCCAAGACAGGAGACTGTGCTCCTATGGGATTATTCTCTTCAAAAGAGGGAAATTTTAGGAGCATTACTCAGCTGACTGACAGCTGCCAATGGCCAATATTCCCAGCAGTGGAAAGACTGAGGTCCTTTTTCCTAAAGGTAGGATTCTGAGCAACACGTCGTAGTATCCATTACAACCTATCCTAATATTTCCTTCTGTCTCCCAGATACATATTTGTAGATTAAGTTTCTCCAAGATTCCAGTGATCCTCTTTTCCTACAGAAGAACAAAGTTTAATGGGATGAACTAGAGCTTCTATTATTGTTGGTTTTAGAAATAGAACTGATACTATAAAAATTGAGCCTCTGATACTAATAGTTATCTAAGTGAATGACCTAGGTACCAAGCATGTTCTTCTCAACAGCTCCACCTCCTTTTGATTCACTGTCAATTACTTCTGTCTTTTTGTTTGCTGATCTAATGAAACAATCAAACTAGAGTGATGGTATGGGAACAATAACATAGTGTTTAATAGGATGCATGCTTTCCCCCACTAGAAGTTTCCCTTCCTTGGAAACCAGGACCTTTACTTTATAGATCCCAAAACTTTGGGAATGAGAAGTACAAATTTGTCAAGGGAGTCAATGAAACTAATAAAAAGTGGAGTCTCGTTTTGGGGATCCTTGATGTGGCTCAGGAGATTGCAAATCTTCCCCCAGGGTATAATCATTGACCTGATGGGTCATCTGCAATTTCAATAGGCTCTTCTTCCCAATGACATCTTGTAGGTGTCATGGTCTATGCAAGGACTAGTAGATCACATGGATTATTCTTTGCTTACTGGCATTGTTGTAAATAGTCTAGCTGTGTCTAATGCAGTATTATGCAGAATACAATTCTATTTCATTTTACTGAAAATTCTAAAACCCCTAAGATATAAACATTGAATGATGTCCATCAGGCAAGAAAAGAAAACCCATACCTGAATATATTTTAATTCCAGTATTACAGGAACAACTCTTGTAAAGTATTAAAAGATGTAGAATTAGGTAGTGAATGAAGTCACCTTTTATGCAGACACAATGGAAGCATGAGGTCAATTCTGTTAAGCTATCTTGGCATGGCCTTTAGAATTCTGCCTCATGGATTCAAGGGAGTCAAGATTTTGCATATGACATGGACAGGTCTTTTGCTATGGGATGCTCTTTGGATATGGTGTGATATTAATGAAGGTGAGTGAGTCTCTTCAGGTCGAGAAAATTTGCACTGGGGAATTCATTTGAATTCACTTGTCAGATGCCAACATTCCCAAAGTGCAGAAGAAAGGGAACTTTACTCCTTAAAAGAGATGGCTGGATCTGAACCTCATACCACAGAACTACAGAAACACTAATATTATATATGAATACATTTATTTCTTACTCTTATACATGAATTAGGACCAGTTCCTTTTCAGTGGAGACAGGTATTCTTTCAGCTGAAGAGGGCAGATACATTGTTAATATGAACCTAAAAAAGCAAAATTACATTAGATCCCATGAAACGGAAAATCCCTGAACAGAGATCAGGGGAATTGAAAGGAGAAAATGTGAAAGTACTGAAGACTTCATCGACTATCTGATACTTGTCTGTTCCTACTTCTTCCAAAAGGGTCATCTCTGTGCATCCATTGGTGGCAGTGGGATGGGTAGAGTGCATCTATGAATAGATAGAGCAGTATGTAACAGACACGGAGGATGAATCAGTCTTAGGCAAAAAAGAAAGGAATGGAAGTTCGTAGTCTCGGTGCAATGGTTTGACAGTATGTGGTGGTTAGTTATGCTATCTGATTGATGGTTAATAGTATCCCAGTTCTCTTACCCAGTCTGGTCCATATCTCATCAGTTATTAATTAATCTTCACTAACACATTCACTAATTATAGCTTAAGTTCTTCCTCTCCCCAGAAATTTCTGCAGACCTGAAAAAAAAATTTCAATTATACCTTTCTCTAACTCTTTTCCAAATATTCACCTATGACCTCATTGTATACTATTTCATGTAGTATATATCATCCTCGTTTTTTGTTAGGCAAATGGGGATAGGAGATATATACACATGTGTAACCTTTCATCTTTACCTTTAACACACTAAACTTGTTTTCATAATATAGCCTGTGTGACTCTTAGTTTTCTCAAACACAATGTGACAAAAAATAGGTTTCAAATAATGAAAAGATTAACAATAATAATGTCTATCCTGTAACTTGTACTTAAGAATTTGAAACTGCTAATTAATACCATTTTCAGCCTTAATTTTTTTTTCTGATGTACCAGGAGGTAAAATATGCAAGGTTTTGTTTGAGATTGTATGTCACCCAACTGAGGATAAAGGGATCCATACAATTATGTTAATAAAACACATGAGTGTTTTAAAGTCATTTATTGCAATTATTTTGGCTGTTCATAAATACTATTTTCACTCTTCACTTTATATTTCCTGTATTTCAAAAATATGAAAAGTTTTCAAGGAGCCACATTTCACAGAAGTGGGTCCTTACCTGGCCTTATCCTCAGCCCTGTCCCTGTGTAAAAAGACATTTAACATTTCATGTTTCAATTTCTTTATCCACAAACTGGAGGCCACCATCCTGACCTGCATCATCAAAAAGCAATTTCTATTAGCAAATTAATGACTGTTGAGGCAGCTATCGATGCTGAGTATCTTTCATATTAGATTGGGCTTCAATTGCCAAACAGAAAGTGAACCATTCCAGGAAACCCCTGTGGGAACAAGAGTTTAAATTCTTTTTTTTTTTTTTTTTTTCTTTTTCTGGGCAGCTTAGGAAAAGTACTGGTCAAAAGAGAAGAGGAAAGGCAAGGGGGAGGAGAGGGCAGAGAGGAGAGGAGATAAAACAGTTCAAGGTTGTATTTTCCTGACTTCATTCCTGCAATGTCGGCCTCACCCTTTATGACAAGGTCTGAGGAAGATGTAGTTTATGATGTGCTTCAAGTGTGATAAAGAAGCTGAGAGGTGAGCCCGGGAAGGGTTAGGTGTCCTTGAGGACCGGATGGGCTTGAGTACTCTGTGAGGATGGATGTTATTAAATTGAATTATTATTATTAGCACTTAGACAATGTGGAGAGGAAAAGGAGGAGAAAGGAAAGAGAGCTAAATTAAAACTGCATATGGATCACGTTGGGAGAGAATTCTGAGAGCTGCAGCTGATCCGTAAATATGGCCTGGACTCTTCAGGGAGGGGCTGTGATTCAGGAGTAATTCTTCAATTCTGTGAGGACTGGCTTTTTACCACGAGTATTTGTTGAAGATACAGAGGCAAGTCCAGGCCTCTTCTGTGGTTTCACTGAGAAACAGAGATGCAATTAATTAGCTTTATGAAGGCTGCTCTTCCCGTTACCTCTGCTCCAGCCAAAATGGAATCCTCTCCTCCAGGGTACCCTGTGTTTGCCCATGTTATTCCACCTTCCATAGGACCTTCATGCTTTTCTGATCCGAGTCATATTCTCCCCACCTTTCGCAGGCCAGTTTTGAAATTGCACTCGTCATTTTTATTGGCAGTAGTTAACATTTATGAAGCACTTACCATGTGCCAGGCACCGTGCTAAGCACTCAGCATTTATTATCTCATCTTGTCTTTACATGTGCACTACGAGGAGGATTTCATTGACCCTATTTCACATCCGGAGGCTCTTATCTCAGAAAGATATATAACGTGACCCCAGGGCTTTACAACAAGTGTTAGAAACTGGACTCCATCCTGTTTCTTTCTGACTCTAATACTTGTGAACTTAAATTTCTACTGGTCTCCCTGAAGCATAAGCAGATAACTTTAATCCATACGGATGTGTCAATCTTCCCAGGTACCCCTCATTTCTATTGATATAAAAGTATAAATTAAAGAAATGGAAGGAATTGTGTGGGACCACTAAAAACTCTCATGTGCTGAGAAGGAAACAGGATTCAGGACATAAGTGGTGCTTTCATTCCTTCTCCAATGGTCAAAAGTGTACGGGATCTAGAAAGAAATTGCTGAGTTCCACAAAGGATCTATCAAGGAATAGCACTTACCGGGTCATGGACTATTATCTTAAACTATCCTGAAGACTATTTCATAGTTGTTTTTGAGGAACACAGAAAAAAATAATTCTTTCTTTAGGAAAAGGGCTTTTATCAAGGAAAGAGACTGTATAGATGAGGAAATGATGAGAAATTACCCCTCAGAGACATAAGACCATTTATTTACAACATCACTTATATTACATGGGACACTCATGGATGCTGACACTTCTGTCCTTACATTATTTGATTTGTCAGCAGCAATAACTATGAAAAGATTCTCTTATCTTTGAAATGCTTTCCTTTTCCTTTCAGTTCCATAGTGAGAGTGCATTCCCCACCTACTGAGGGTGCTCTCTTATCCCATTAGTTTCTCTCTCCCAGGTTTCAATGCCTCTTCTAGATCTGGAGAAGCTGGGTGCTCCAGGATCTTTCTTTGGCCCTCTCTCATCTCTATTCAATCTCTCCCTGGGAGACCTTATCAATTTCCTTAGCTTCAATTTGCAATTGCACAATCATCTGTAAAAATTTTATCTCCATCCTGGGCTTCTTCCACACTCTACACTAAAATATCCAATTGATATTTAGAAATTCTTTTTGAATGTCTAATAGCTATCTCAAACTTCACTTGAATAAAAGCGAAAAAGTCAACTCCTAATTTATTATGAACTATTTCTCCCACAACCCATCTTTCTTCATCATAAAAAGTATTTTAATTTACCCCATTTTTAAGTAACAAATCTAGAGGTCATTCTTCTTTCCTCTCTTTTACTCAACCCATAGTTTCTCTCTTCTAACAAGCCACCTCCATTGTTCTTCTAAACATTTCTCAAATGGGTTCACTGCTTCAAGTCTCCATGGTCACTCTAACTCAAGGTTTAATAATATACTATCTGGACTGTCACCCAGGTAGACATTCACATGACTTTATGTTTCTGTATGTGCTCAGGTTCAAGGTATCCTGCAAAAGACCCAAGGTGGGGCTTCTTCAAAGATTAGGCCACCAGGAAGGAGATTGAGCAAATTATTTTATATGCACATATGAATATGTTAAAATAATCAATCTCACTATTATGTATAATTGTAATGCACTAATAAAAAAAGGGGAAAAAAACCATAAAATTTTATGTCAGATCATGACACTCAATTTCCCACATCATTCACAATGGGTATCATCCCTTTGACACAAATACTCAAATCCCTGACTCCAGCCTCTAGAATTCTCTATGTACTGACCCTCACCTCCATCCATCTTTCCCCATCCCTGTAGTAGTCATTTCCATTGGTCCTTTTTAGGTTTCTTTGTATCACACCTGTTCATTCCTGCCTATGCTTTTCTCATATCTATTCCCTCTGCCTGGAATGTTCTCCCCACGACTTTCACAGGGTTTTCTGTGGTCAGGTATTCTATTGCAACTTCAGTGTCACCTTCCAGGCAATTTAAAGTAGCTTCCTGCTCATGGTGATATGACCCTATTAACTATCCAAATAGGACATATCATCACTTGCTTTTTTCCTCTTAATTTTCTATCTTTTGCCTTCTGATTTGAATGCCAATTTATGAAAGTAAAGCTTATTCATTTTTATAATCTTAGGTTTTAGACAATGTCTAGTACCTAACACTCAGTAGATTTTGTTCAAAGAGAAAAGCAGAAATAAATGAAAAATATCAGAATGAGTGATCCCCTATACTAATGTTCTAAGTACTTATTGCTCATAAAATGGGTTTGAAACTTTACATATGAATATATATGCCGTGGTGAAAGTGTCACTGAAACTAGTAGCCACTGAGATGATTAGAAGATGACAAATGAAAGTTATACCTTAAAAATACTGTTTAAACAGAGGTCATGAGAAAATAGCACTATAATCAAAGAAGCTTTTTTATGCCTGAAAAGAAATCCTCAAACTTATCTGAGGTAGAGCAGTACAAAACACTCTTATGATAAAGTATAAAAGAAAAACAAAGTGATATCACTGTGAGATGATACTTTACAGAAAATCACTAGAGAAAATATATGGTTATAGTTTTTCTAATATAGATCATAAAAATGGTACATATGGATGTTAAAGTATAGAGAGTGGGAGGTAGACTGAGGTTTTTTTCAAATATTCTCATACTTGTCTCAGAAAATGATATTGCAGTCTCTGTAATTATTCATGGAAGAGTCCCAAATATTGTACTTAAAAATCTTCTTTCCATCAAAATTCAGATGAAATCAATCACTTATTATTATCTGTAACCTGATTAGAATAAAACCGCCTAAATTGTCCAATCTCAGCTTGGCGTGTCATTTAAAAAAAAATTTAACTTAAATCTTTACCAAAATTTCTCAAAATCTGCACAAAAACATAACAAAGAAAAGACATTTAATGGGTTTCTTTCCTTGCTTATCCTGTGTGTTTGTGTGGTGTGGGGGGTTTGGGGTTCAGAGATGGAAGGGGAAAAAGAAAGGGTGAGTAAAAGAGATTTATAAGCGTGTGTGTGTGTGTGTGTGTGTGCACATGTGCATATCTTGCATCGTAACCTCGAAAATCTGTCATTTAATGCTTTCTTCAAATTTCACTAATTTCTTTATACCTAGTTATATCACCATTCTCTAGCCAACCACATATTGCTATTTCCATTCTTCCTATCAGCAGCTCTTTAGTCTACCCAATAGAAATTAAATCAAACAGATCTAAAACCTCAGTGCTCTTTGTTACTTCCTGACAATAAAAGTATTCCATTATGACCACAAACCTGCAGCTTAAATAATCTCTGCTACTACCATCCCATCTGCATGTTGGCATTATTTCTCTTCCAGCTTTTTACAACTGTTTTTCAGGCTTTCTTACATCTCTCTTTGGAAAGCAATTCATCCGTGTCTTTTGATATAAATACATTCAAGCACTCTTTTGCTTAAAATCTTTAAATTGCTTCCAATTGCTATTAAATTTCTAGTGCTTTCACACTGGCTGGAAAGCCTTTCCTTGATAGGATACCTTTCTAGTTTTGAAGCTCATCTCCTGTCTTATTCTGCAACTATTATGGTTTGGAAGTGTTCTCCCAAGGCCCATGTGTCAAAGCCTTGGTCATTAGCCTATGGCACTTTTGGGAACAGAGAACCTTAAGGAGATAAGATCTGGTGGGATGTAGGTAGGTCATTAGGGACATGCCCTTAAAAGAGATATTGGAGCTCTGGCCCTTTATTCTTCTGGCTGCCATGAGATGTACAGTTTTCTCTACCATGTGAAGCCCACTAGGAATTTCTGCCTTACCACAGACCACAGGGCCAAAATGGTCAGAACCAAGCAAGCATGGGTTGAAACTTTGGAAACCATGAGCCAAAATAAACCTTTTTTTCCTTAAAGGTCGATTATGTCAGATATTTTGTCACAGTAATAGGAAAAACACAACCATTCAATCTCTTTTCCTCTCCCTCCCTCCCCCTCTCTCTCTCCCTTTCTATTGGTACAGGGAATTGAATCCAGGGATACTTACCATCTCCAGCCCTTTTTTATTTATTTGTTTGTTGTTTATTTATTTACTTATTTAATATAGAGATAGGATATCACTAAGATGATTAGAGCCTTGATAAGTTACTAAGTCTGGCTTTGAACTCGTGATCCTCCTGCCTCAGCCTCCTGAGCCACTAGGATTACAGGTGTGCGCCACCATGCCTGATCAACAATTCAATCTTTTTTTTTTTTTTTTTAGTTTGATCTAATTAGTTATACATGACAGTAGCATGTACTACAATACATCATACATAAGTAGAGTATAATTTCTCATTCTTCTGGTACATGATGTAGAATCCCACCAGTCATAAAGTCATATATGTGCATAAGGTAATGTTTGATTCATTCTACTATCCTTTCTGCCCCCATACCTGCTCCCCTCCCTTCACTCCCCTCTACCTAAAGTAACTTTATTCTTCCCTAGCCCCCTTCCCTTTACTGTAAGTTAGCACAGCAATTCAATATTAATCTACAACTTCATTAGCATTACCTCAATCCTAAACTATTCTATATTCTCTCCTGCTTCTAGACTTTCTTAAACTACTCTTTCTACTTTAATGTTATACCTTATCCTTCTTATAAGTAACTCTATTCATCCTTCAACTGAATCAGTTAAGTATCTCTCAAATAAGCTTAGATCATACTACTATAGGTATCCAAAACATTGCCTTTCCCTTAAAACTTTGCCACAATCACAATTAATTGCACAAGTATTTGTTTAATTTCTGCTCTCCTTATTTGCATCTTAAGATTTGCATTGCTGTGACCAAAATACCCAAAAAGTGCAAGTTAGAGGATGAAAAGTTTACTTAGGCTTAGGGGTTTGGAGTTTTAGTCCATGGTCAGCCAAGTCCATTGTTCTGAGACAAAACAGAAGGGCATGGCAGGGGGAAATTGCTTCATTTATAGTGACCAGGAACAAAGGGGGAGTGGGAAGAAGAGAAGAGATGGAACTGCAGGGAAAATAAACCCTTCTATGGCCCACACCTTGTGATCTACCTCCTCTAGCTATGTCCCACTTGCTTACAGTTACCACCCAGCTAGTCCAGCCATTCAAACAAGATGGGCTTGTTAGATTATATGTCTCATAATCTAATTATCACACCACTGAACATTTGTAAGTTAACACAGGAATTTTGGGGATATACCTCATATGAAAATTATTACATTTTTGGACTATAATGTACAGGAAGGCAAAGGTGTTTTTATTTTAGCACACTGCAGAAATTTATTTAAGATATACACCTCACTAGTTGAATAATTGAGTGAAAAAATAAAAGTGTTAAATAAATTTATTAAAGATTTACAGCTGCTGGGTGGAGGGTGTGTGACATTTTTCTGACTCTCCTTGTTGATGAGTGTTTCACCTTTTACAAGGATGAGGAAACAGTAAGTTTTTACAACTGACTATGATAAAGAGTGAATCTCTTTCAGCAGAGTCACTGTGATAAGAATCTTGGGGAAAAAATGACTTGTCATCTCAGAATTGATAACTTTGAAGAAGAAACCTAAGACCTTCAATAGTTGAACTACTGTCCCTGATCTGTCTGTGAGGGCAGCAGTAGGAATGGGATGGGGACACAGGGCTTACAATACAGACTTTACCTGACTCCATTAGTATTCAGACTCCTACTCCTGCTCTGTGCTTACCATTTGTTATTAACACCAGGGGCATTGAGGATAACAAAATTTACTTTTACATGTCACGGTTCTATACTGATCTTATATTCTCTGGAGCAGTTACCATGTAGGCTAATTGTGTATAAGTATTTCAGATGCATAATACGTGTCTTTGTCTCCTGGAAGGAAGAAAAAAAAAATGAGCAAATTGCCTCTATGACCCTATTTGCTGTCACCTCTCCCCCACTAGAGCAAAGTGACCACTGTGTGTCTGCTCAGATGAATTCACATTCGAAATGGCCTGCCCCAAAGAGAGAAAGAGGGACCTCTGAACAAAGAAATAAGTAAAAAAGCCCCTTAAGTCCTTAAGAATTTCATGGGGGAAAAAATCACAAACAGAAGGAGATTAAAAGCAAGAAGAAATATTTGTTTTAGGAAAATGGTGATTTTTCACTGTGAAGAGAACTGGAAGAAGGACATGGCTTACAGTCGATGAGGTACTGCTAAAAATGACAGCGAAGACAGAGTGATTCATTCACCTCTTATTTTACTCACATTTTATCTATCAAGGAGAATGATCTCCAAACTGTAAAGCATAAAACAAAATGCATGAAGAGCAGATCATGAAGGGAGATAGATGCTAGGATCTTCAAATGGCATTTGATGTCCTTAAATGAACTTAATCCTTAGTGTGGTTACTGAATCTATGGTATGGATTTTCCATTTGCTATTCCCCATAACTAGTAATGTTACTTCACTATCTAATACCATTTCTGTGACTCTGATCTAGAATTTTATATTAATGAAGTTTGCTATGAGTCAAAACTTGGTAGAGTCGGAATTGTTGATCTTATGACTATTCCCTGACTGTCCTTCTTGACAAGTGGAAGTTTTTAATATTTCTGCGCTGCACCACGGGTAGCAAACCCTTGAGCTTCAATCTGAAGAGTGTCCATTGTTTAGGCTTGTGACTGGGACTATCTTTTTAGGACACTCTATTCAACTTGCTCTGTGGAATCACTACAATTGATTTGTTCTCCTCAACCATTTAGCATGTGCCCTGCCATGGACGTGGCCCATTTTTAATGATGAAGAGACTTTGCTTCAACAGCCAGTTCATATATAGAACCTAAACTGTGCTCTTTCAAATGCCTAGATCTTGGTTCAAGTACAAGAACTCTCATCTTTGTTACTATCTCTCAAGGATTATTTTTCCCAAGGAGGTCTTGATATGCAAGTAGCCCTCCTTTTTATGGAAACAAAAACCTGGATATACTTTGAGGTTATTGGATTTTACACTGACTTAGAAATTTTTCAAGAACAATCATCGTGAATTATGTCTCAGTGTAGGCCTTGTTCTGTTTTCCTATATTTTCTTTTTATTCTTCCTTTCCTTCCTTCCTTCCTTCTTCCTCTCTCTCTCTCTCTCTCTCTCTCTCTCTCTCTCTCTCTCTCTCTCTCTCCATCCTTCTTCCTTTCTTCTTTCTTTCCCTTTTTCTTTCCTTCCTTCTTTTTTCCTCTTCCTTTCTTCCCTTCTTCACAAGCAGGATTGCCAGCAAGCTCTATGACTCTCTTTTGAAATGTCACTTCTCTCATTCTTAGCCTGGTCCCCCATAGCAATGATGTCTAGTCTACCTTAAAGGCAAAAAAGACGTTTGCGTGTGTTACTTATGGAGATCAGAGAAACGACATCATTATCCTCCACCAAAGCATTACTCACGTTAGTTTGTCATAGATGATGAAAATGGTGTGTTTGATTCATAAAATTAATCTTACAACTGGAAAAGAAGTAAAAAATAATAATAATAAAAGAAGTAAAAAGGATCATAGTTATTTTGTAGCACAACTTAAAATTTCATTTTATTATTTCCAATCTGGATTTTTAAAAGCAACAGCATACTCTTTATATTTTTGGCATACCAAAATATTATCTCATTTTTTAAAAAGTTCAAATGTGCCTTGTGTACTTAAAAATAGAGTCCTAAGTCTTATAATTTGGGCCACAGAATGATTAAATTAAATCTCTTGCCTTTAATTTAACCCTCTCTTGAAGGGTTTTGGAGTGACTTTCATATAAGTATGCAAATTATGAATCTCCAAGTGTAGAATGTACAGTACACATTGTTTTCCAATCTCATGGAGAGAGTCACAAAATCTCTCCCACTTCTTTTCCTTTGGTTATACACCATCTTTTTTTTTTTTTGTTTAAGATATTGTGTTTTATAGGAAGGGGCCCTGAATTCATGTCATGTCCCAATAATTGGTCCATGCAGTCATTCACATTTCCCATCAGAACAGGTGTCTGACAACAAGCATGGGAAAGAGAAGTAAAGAAGAAATACTACACAACTTGGCATCCTTCTTGGAGACATAAGCACAAATTAACTCTGGCCAAGCAAGCAGAGAGGAAAAAAAAAGAAAAAGAAAAAACAGCTTTTGAAGGAAAACTTGGATTAAACTATATGACTACTTGGAGAACTTTTTTGTATGCTCCGAGTTGCTTCAGGTTTCCATTCCAAACATCATTCCAAGTCAAGCAGACAGAACATTGCTTAAGTTATATAACTGTGTATGAGTTTTATAAAGCTGGAGTAATTCTGTTCAGAGTCCTTTCAGAATTTGCATTTCATTGTCTTTGTAAGTCCAGAAAAAAGGTCTCTACAAATTGGAATTTGTACTTGGGCATCTCCTGGAACAAAGCTGGTTCTGATCTAATCACTCTAAAGTAAAATCATTCAGAAGTCAGGAACACACAAATAACACACACAAAACTAGGTTTTGTTAGTGCTGAAAAGCCAATTGTAATTATTATTTTGCAATATATGGCTAAGTAAATCTGTTAACATTTCTCTCTCTCTCTCTCTCTCTCTCTCTCTCTCTCTTGTTGTTGTTATTTTGGCACTTATTCCCTTGAGGTTAAATCTTATTCTAGCTCTAGCACATTCTTCAAAATTTATTTTAACATGTAAAATTTCCTAGGTTTATTTGTGCAAAACGTTTACCTTAATGTCTGACACATTTTGTTATATGCTGACTACAGTTGTTCTTTCCCTATCATATCTTTTCATCTAGAAAAGATTTTTTGAGATTGATTCTTAACCTGGGAGTTTTAAAATGTCATTGCAATATAAAAAACCTTCTCAGTACTCATAGTCAACTTTTAAGTAGAGAATAATTGCTTTTTCAATTCTGGAAATATGTTTGTTCCTATCTTTGCTAATTTGGCTCTGCTTCCACTTCTTTCACTCTTGGATTCTGAAATTCCAAGTGAAGTTTAGCCAACGTCTTTGAGTTGGTTCCCCCACCATGCCTCTGAGTTTTTCTTTAGTTTAATGCTTCAGGACTATTTTCTAATTCATTGAATCTTTCTCTGACTCTATTGAGTCTACAATTAACCTCAAATATGACATTGTATTTCATTTATAATTTCCCCGTTTTTTTATTTCCAAAATTTCTAAATGATTCATTTACTCCAAGGAGTTTTATAAAAGATATCTACAAATTATTCTTTTCTATTTCGACTTTTATTTGTTCTGCACAATCTTGTGAATATGTATGTATGAGTATAATTTCTCCTGTTTGATCATAGAGCAGCATAATCATATTTGTTTATAAGGTTTTGTCATTCTGCTTCCTAAAAATAATCTTATCTGGAATCCATCCTGTTAATTTTTTTATTTTATTGATGCATTTATCATTAGATTTATTCTATTTTTCTGTATGTTTATAATAGTAGGTTTACTAAGGTTTTTCTCTTTCTCTTGACTGTTCTCTTTCCATGCTATTTCACATTTCACTAATCTACCCCAGTCTGGAAATCCAGTTTTATTTTTTTCTTGCACATTCTAGGTAAGTGCTCTGTACCCCTGAGTGAAATACCTAGACCTTTTAATTTTATTTTTCCATACTCAACCCAATCTAAAGTATCTATGGTTTCACATAAATAGCCTTCAAGCTCCAGGTAAGTGCTGAGTGTTAAAATGGCTGTCTGTTTCCCTTATCATATGGACAAGTCAAAACCATCACTCATGCAGATACATGATAACGCAAAGAAATAATTAATATTTCCTTAATAAAGATATATAAATAGGGAACAAATGAAAATTAAATAAATAAATCCTCTTGTTATTATCCTCAGATATACTTACAAACAAAATCCTTAAACAAGACAAAAAGAATTCTAATAAAAGATTATATTAAAATTGGAAGACAGATTCAATTTTTTTTCATAAAGCATAACACAAAACTGAAACTCTATAAGCAAAGACAAAAGACATTTATAACAGATCCAGGATCCAAAGACCTAATATAAAGTTCAGAGCAAACATGAGAAATATTCATATCAAAGAAATTTTAGCAGATTTTAAGAAATTAATTTTGAAGCATGAAACTCTATACTGAAAAAAGAACGTCCCAAGCCTGGTGTCATAAAAGATAATGCATTCACCTTAAGGCAAATTATCATCATGTTTCAGAACATGGAAAGTTGATAGATGTGTTGCAAAGTCATGATTTATATGGCTTCTATTTTCAAAGCAGCAAGAATAAATACCAAAAATTAATGCCTTCAAAAATCTGAGTAAACATTATTTTTAACCTAGAATTCAGTAGCCAGCCAAACTATCAATTGAATATGAGGACAAAGAAAGGACAAGCAAAACTCAGAAAATGCCCTACTAGTCATCCTTTTGTGAAGAGCAGTATGATGATGACTTCCAAGAGTGCACAGTCAGTTAACCAGGAATGATTAAAATATCATACCTGGGAAAAAATGCAATCATACTAGAAAAACATTTAAGAAAATTCATTGGAGAATAATCAAAGTACATTTTAGACAGAAAGATATAAGTCCAGATGATAGAAAGAGGGTATAAACACTCAAGTCTCTGGGGGATAAAAAGAAATAACAGAGTAGCTTAGAGCATTTAGGAAAAGCAAAGGATGGGTGTTTGCTGTGCAGGAGAGGAAAGGAAAGACAAATAGAAAACTGTTGGCAATGCAAGCTTCTACAAAGCAAGAGAATGTGATATCAATTATTATTTGGCTCTGTAGTGAACAATATTTGCATAATTATTATAATGTTAATAAAGGTTACTGTTTTAACTAATAGAGCGACTTACTATTATGGATATAAGAGGAAGATGAAATGCAGAAAAGAATAAAATAGAAAATTGATATAAGATATCACTTTATCTGCAATGTTTAGAAACATAGAGGTAATTAATGAAGAAAAAAAAAAACAGCAAAGGGATGGTATGGTGGGGCATGGGACTGCCATAAGCACTATTTACCTTTTCAAACTATGCATATGAATCATGCAGATAACCTTAGAGATTCACTGTTTCTCTCTTTCTTCTGGAAAATGTTCCAATTCTGGTTCACTTATTATCCCCTAGAGTCCACCACAAAACAGAAAATTATGAGCAGACTTCTTGTCAATTCTCCCAAGAATGGTACATAACCAGTACCATTTTAGATGCATGGGGAGCTAATTAATTGAATTCAATGAATGTTTTAAGTCATTAGAACATGATTTTCTTGCTGAAAAGGTGTAGAGAATTTGTGTTTGGGTTGTGTTAACACTTATATGGTTGTTTAGATCATTTCTACAGAATATTTCATTGCATTATGTCCAATGAATTTCTACCATCTGACTTAAGTCCCTTTCTTTCTCTAGTCTCCTTGAAAACAGTTCTCTATTCTACTTATCACTGCATTCCCAGTGTTTAACCTTTCATGGTATTTAATACATAGTTAAAGATTTTGATTAAATTGTGCTAATTATTTCATGACTATATATATAAGAATGAATTTGACTCCATTGACATAATGGAAAAGTTAAAAGGCTGAGTGAGAGTCATGGCTATAGCGAACCACTCCTGGGCCAATTGCTCTTGGAAAAGTTGCTTAAGTTCTCTGAGGCGTGTTTACTGTCACACATTCCATGGTGGTAATACTATGTTAGCTAAGATGAAGGTGGTAATACTGAGTAGTGATCAACATAGGTGAAGGACTTGTATATATGACATTAGTGATTATTTATCTAGCCCCAAGGAGTTAAGATATATATATATATATATATATATATATATATATATATATATGCAATTGGTATTCCAAACCCAGTAAAATGTTTAAGCTTGCAAAGATGACATTTTGAGGTAGTGCAACTCCCAGGATTGAAGCCTCAATAAAATGAGGAAGTGGGGGAATAATAAGATAAGACTGGGTATTAAAATGAGTTTAAATGATGTCACTATGTAGAGAAATTCACAAAAGGGTTTTCTGCCTCTTGGCCCTACATGTGCTGAATATTCACAGCAATCTTCAGAGTTTATTGACATGATACCAGAAAAAAAGTGAACTGTAGACAGATCTAATAAAAGCTGGACAGCCCTGTGCACAAATAGCTCCCACCGAAGGCCAACAAAATGAATAATATCTGTGTGTATGAGTGTGTGTGCAGGTGTGTTTCACATAAGCAAACTTTACTCAAAATACTTCTTCAAAATCTGTTCATCCACGGACTTTCCCTCCTCACCATCGGGAAATGAGAATTGAAAATATTTAAATACTGGCAGAGGGATGGGCTCTGGGCGGCAAACCAATATTCTCCATTAAAGTCCGAGATTTAAAGATCCATTTATCAAAACCTTTGGTGTGTGCCCAAGTCTTCCTGAATTAATGCATGCATGCATATGAAAATCAATGTTTCCTGCCCATATAAACACTGCAGCTCCGAATCAATCTCTCAAAGCCGAAGAGGGTTAAATATTTAAACAAGCTATGTATTGAAATACATTTTTAATGCCGTGAAGTCATTCTGATGAAAGATTACTCAGGAGCCTTCATTACTGAGTGTAGAGAGTAATGTGGTATTATCAGAACAGATGGCCCAGCTGTCTGTGGGCTCTGGCCCCCCTCAGGGTAGATTCAAATACTACTCCTAGAGTCAGCTGTTGGTAGCCAGTGGCCTGAATGGATGGCTGCCTGCACGCCACACATCCCTACATGACGGCCATCCTGGCTGCTGTCTCGGGGAACATTTCCTTAAGGAGTCGAATGCTGCTTTGATTTGATTTGATTTGGTTTGATTTCTTTGCAAGCATTCCATGTTTCTGCCGCTTGTTTCAAGAGGAAGCTGTATTTCAGGAATCCAGAGCTGATACTCTGACCGTTCTGCTGCTTGGTGTCAGATTCGGAAGCACTGGTGATGCACTTTCAAAAATCCACATGAAATATGATTTAAGGTTACCCTATTTTATTACCTGTTTCTGCCAAGTAGAAAGGGACACACTGAATAGAAAGGTCACTTCACTGTGCTTCATGGTCCTCCTTTCCTGGCTTACTATCTGCATGGCTTTGTGAAATTTGCATAATTTCTCCAATCACCATTATTTTCATATGATTTTGTGGGGAAGAGTGGGGTACTGGGGGTTGAACTCAGGGCCTTAGGTTTGCTAGGCAAGTGCTCTACAATTGAGCTAAATTACCAGCTCTATATGTGATTTTTGATGACCCTTTCAACAACCTTCTATGCCTAGATTTTAAGTCACATGTTCATAAAAGAGAATCATGAAGAGAAAATTAGTGATGGTAACAAGATGATTCAGAGTCAAACAGAGTTGCCTGGTCCAGGGACAGGGCCTCCACACATTTTTCAAACACCTCTGCTTTGCTGCATCTCAGTTTTCTTTTCTCTAAAATAAGATGAAAATTTATGATTTGTCTACCTCTATTGAACATCTTGAAGAACTTGCTAACATATCAAAACTATTTATTTAAAATACACAATGTTCCCAGTTGTGAGAACTAGAGATGGGAAAACAGGGAAGGTTCTGGCACTGAGGATAGGCGGGGTCAGAGTATGACAAGTGTAGCTGGCAAATTTCAGAGCACATAGGACATTTATAAGATAAATACCTTACATGGTCCCATCTAAATCTGATTAACTGCATGACTTTTTTCATTCTTGCCTCTAAGCCATGTTGTGAACGAGACTCCATCATGAAAAACAACCCTTTGAGATCAAATTGGTTTGAGTATGATCAGGTCAAGACGAGAAGCCAGAGGAAGTGGCTGAGACCATGAATGATGGATTCACATTGTGATTCTGCATTTGGTTAACGAATAAAATTTAGAGGTGAATGTGATGATCAGCCAACATTGCTACATTTTTTTAAATTAAATATCAATCCAATTTTTATATAGATTTAGAGATTTTTTTTTCTAATTTCAGCTTCTTGCTGCTATTTGTGATAGGTCTCCAATAATGACACGTTTCTCCTGGAAGGGAAAAGAAAACAAAACAAAGCACACACTTTTCCAAGTAGCCACAATTTTCTATGAAAATTAAAAGGTTGGAGAGGATTTAAAAGGAACACTTGGCAGCTTTCACATACCAACTCCTTGTCACAACCCCACTAATTCGACAAAGATCAAATCATCAACTGTAAGAGGAACTGGAGCCAGACCATTTGAGTCACAGACTGATAGCTGCCATTTTCATTAGGTAAAGCCTGTCATTCCCTCTGCTTGCTTATTAGCTGTGGAAGTTGATGGCTATATATGTACAGCAGGGGCAGGCAGGTGCCAAGCCCTGCAGCCTTGCACTAGTTTGGCATGTTCAAGGTCCCCCGTTTCATTATTTCTGTTTCTACAGACTAACTAGTTTCTACAGTCTGCTTATTAATTTCACTTCTATCCGTGAAGCACTACATCTCTACCACAGGCATCCAATATTTTGTTCCTACTGGCAATATCACCAGTCCATCCTAGACTCTTGGGACTCACAGGGTTGAACCATTTGCTCTCTGGTCGAGATAAGTAGTTCTTAAAATTGTCAGAGTCAAGCCATTGTTATGAATTTAATTACTGGAAGTCAAGCCATGAAGCCAACACATGAATCTTCTAGAATATTTTGCACAGTTTTCTGTTTGTTGTGCTTTGTTTTTTGTTTCTTCTACCTAAAACATCTATATGACACCCTCTTGAGGTGTTTGAACTTTTCTTCCCTCTTTGTCCTTGAGTTAGCTTCATGGCTTCCATGTGGTATCCTCAATCAATTAGTCTGAAGAGATCTTTTGCTCATTTGGCTTGCAATACCACAGGCTCCTTGAAATACTCCCTTGCTACATATAACGCAGTACCACACTCTTAGCAAGGTGTTGGGGAATCCAGTAGTGAATTATCCATGGTCCTTATCTTCTATCTTTTAACTAAGCCTATGTTATTTGGGGAAAACAATTAATCTGTCTCATCTATCATGAGAATAATATCTCCTCCACAAATTATTATGAGGATAAAAGAATAATGCATGTGAAATCTCTTTGTAAATTATAAAGTGCTACATAAACATAAGATATTGTTTTTATTATGCCTACTTCCCATCATATCAGCTCTCAATCATTTGTCTTTCTGTATGAAGATTAGGATATTTTTTGTTGGTTTTAGCTTAGTGATTTGCACATAAAGATTGAATTGATTGATTCATTTTTGCCTTCAGATTTATGATCCAAGGTCTAATAATATTTCAAAATCTTGGCAGTCCATGACTGAGATTTTGAGTTGCCTTTCTCCTTAGACCTTGCAAGTTCAAATGGAGTTGGTTCCCATCTATATGAGATTGTGGTCACTCGAACATGGAAGCTGAGGGAGGCTGGAGTGAGGGGCTCTGTTCCCCATATAATCTCATTATATTTTTCTCATAACTTTCCAGTTTAGCAAAGGCACCTTGGCCAGCTGTTTTTCACTAAGCCTTTATTTGATTTCACTGATTTTAAAGTTTACTGGTCTCGTTTTATTGCTGGAACTTACAGCAAAAATATCTTCAGACACATATAGGAAAGCATAAAAACAAGAGAGTAGCAAATTTTTAATTTATATTTATTTTGATTTTTACAAAATACATTGAAGTATATTTCTCTATTCACTCCTTTGAGCGTGTGCCCAAATCAAAACATTCAAAAATTCCTTTCATTTGTGAAAAATCTGAGGCATCTGTCTCCAGAATAATAACAGCATCTATGTTTTTATTTCCTCTTTGTAACAGCAATGACTAGGAATCTGACTTGTTTGAAATTATAGCAATTATAAAAGGAGTTTTGCATATGATTTGTACACATTATCCTATCCTGGGACAGAGGGCTGATCTGACTGGCTAGGTATATTTTTGTGAAAAAGAAGTGGTAGAATAGATTTCTGGTCCAAAGCAACACAGCCACAGCCATCATATCTGGGGTAGGATCAAGGGTTGAGAATGCTCAAGGCAGCAGCCAGAGGAGGTAGTAGAGATAGACACCCAGTAGAAGACACACATCCCCAAATCTAGAAATGGTCCATGACAAGATATAACAGTCATGATTGTTTTAAGTACAAAATTAAAGAATTCCAGTTACCATTTGCAGGTAAACTGATAGAGTTGGAGAATATAATGCTAAGTGAAGTTAGTCAATCCCCAAATAAACAGATGCTAAATGTTTTCTCTGATTAGAATGCTGATTCTAATGGAGTTAATGAGGAAGCATGGGAGGATTAGAGGAGTTCTAGATAGAGCAGAGGGGAGGGAGGGGAAGGAAGGAAGTAGGAAAGACGGTAGAATGAGATGAACAGCATTACCTTAAGTACATGTATGAAGACATGAATGGTGTGACTCTACTTTGTGTACAACCAGAGATATGAAAAATTGTGCTCAATATGTGTAATATGAATTATAATGCATTCTGCTGTCATATATAACAAATTAGAATAAAAAAGAATGCCAATTACATCTGGATTCAGTATTTTATTATTTTTTTGTTTATTTGAGAGTATTTTGATTGACTTAGACTTATATATGAAGAAAAGAGAACACAAGCACCATTTTGACTCTGACTTTTCTAAATTACTTTTCTACTTGGATATTGATGCTCCTATATTTACAAGCAGTGCCTCTTTGCAACAAAGAGATACAAAGTCAACCTTCCTTAAAAGGATGTTTATAATTGTGTCTAGGATTTTCTTTGTAACTGCTTTAACTCAGTCTGCAAGTTAGGATGGCTATGTCCATTCAGTGATAACATTTGTACAATAGCTACATGAATGGTAGTAATTCACATTATTTTCTGATCTCAGAGAATTAAAATGCAGTGGCTTAAGTGTATTTTGAGGTTCCTGAAAATAGAATATGAATTTATATAGTCAAGGGTTAGAAAGTCAAATAAGACCAGTGGCCAGGAAACTCAACAAGCAAGTAGAAGTCATTCTCGAATCAATCAGGACTGAGATGACTTTTCTGTTTGTAGAAGCTGGGAAAATAAGTTGGGAAACATCAGGACTGGAGTTATTTTTCAGGAATTTGGAGGAATTTAGGTCATCCCCCAATTCCAAAATAATCACTGGCAAAAAGATAAGTATAAGCTGATTGAAGGTGCCAGCTCTAAGTCAGGCTTTAGGCAGTCTCATGTCAACGGGGCTGAGGACCTTCTAAGTTGCTGATGTTTGACAACCCAAACATTCCCCTAGAGTTCAGGAGCTCCCGCTGGTGAACATTCATCATTTTACAATTGATAATGTAGCCTCAGAGAAGAAGAGATGTGTGAATAGAGGGAGAAAAGGAGATCATGGGAAAGACAAGATAGAGGGGGAGATAAGATGTTAAAAGTCATGGAGAGAAAGGAAAATAATGTGGAAAGAAATGTAAAAAGCCAAGAATGAGTGAAAAGAGAGAAAGAGTAGAATGAAAAAATAAATGAGATGAATGGAGAAAGACCTAAAATGGGAGAAGTTTGTAAATAAGATTGAGGATATTACAGCTACTGATAGTTTAACTGCAGTCTCTCTTTATAAATAACTTCACAACCAAAATAACAATCAAATAAGAAGCTCAGAATTTAGGTCAGTGTTTCTTTCAAGAATCCACTTCTATCTTTCTCTTCTTGATCATTTGCCTTTGCAGATCCTTTTTCAGGGGTCTTCCTTCAGCTTCCAAACCAACCCCAGAGACTACCTTTTTATTTCATCACACTTCAGGAGCATTATACAGGCTTCTTGCATAGATATCAGACTATCTGAGACCAAGGACCACATGTTTTCTGTTTGTCCCAAAGGACCTAGATCAATGCATGTATAGAGAGAGTACTTAATACCAGGAAAGATCTATGTTCAGGCATTTGTGCACCATTTAAGAGAGTTAATGAATGATCCCAACAACTTTCTAAAGAAGCTGGTCTGGATAGGGCAGCTTTGGGCAGAGTGCAGTTTTCTCTGGGATTAAGGAGCCCACACAAAATGGAAATGAAGCTTTATGCAAATATGACCGAAGACTGTCTAGCCTGTCACACAAGAGCAGTTTCAAAGGAGAGGTCCCTCAGCACTCCAGGAACTTCCTTCAGGAGGTTTGTGGCTCTGCAGATACTTTGTTGTTGTTGTTGCTTTTCTGTTTCATTTTGTTTTCAAATTTTATTCAGAAATCTCCCCTTTGTCTGGCTCACACAGCCAGACAAACCATGGCTAGTCTTCTCTACAAATAAAGAAGTGTGTAGATGGAAAAGCTGATTTCCCCATTCTTCATCTTAAAATTTCTGTTCATTCTCTTTGAAAGAAAATTCCCTGGGAAAGGGAACATAGTAACTTATAGTATGGTATAGGAGTTTGAAGTTGACTGTCCCAGATTTCTACCAACTTGAAAAGAATCAGTTGGCAAGAATAGAATAAACAGTGGATTGAAGACCTATCTTCCTGAATTCAGAAGTTAGACGACCATGACAATCTTCAGTTTTCTTAACAGTAGCATGCTGCATGCATTGTGTTGACTTATAAGTGTAAAATTAGAGAACACAATGCCAAGTTTGTTCTTGCCCGTTCATTTATGTGAGCCATATGCTTTTATCTATTTATCCCTTGTCTTTTAGGTGTCATTAAATATGAAATGGTTGGGCTGGCTCATGATCAGCTTCTTACTGACTCCATGTTTCTCGGAAAACAACCAATGTCATAGTTTGCTGGTGACAGTGGTAATGGTGGAGATAAAGGAGACAATGAAAACAAAAATTGAAAGAGCACCAAATATTCTTCAGTGAAGCAGAATTTTTGTATCTCCTCATTTGGAAAAGAAACAAGACTTTAAAAATAGGGAAAGCTTTCCAAATATAGATACTATATTATGATCATATTATTCCTCTATAGCCCTTCATTGCATCATAAGTTTTCTCAATTGTATTCATATGATATATTTTAAAAAAAACAAAACACCTGGACTTGATTAAGAAGTTGAGTCTGGACTTGAGTTTCATACTTATATGATATAATAAAACAAAATTGGACTTGAGTCTTATCTCTGCTTTTCACTATTGAGTTGAACTAGGACTGGTGAACTAGGACTTTGTCAGAATTATGTATAACTGAAGGGTCCTCTTCTGTCGGATTATGATTAAAATGACATGATGTTAAATCTATCTAAGTACTGTATCATATAGTAGATATTAAACAATTGTATATGGAAGTCAACAGAAATTCCTAGGAAAAAAGGAAACAAATAGGATCCTTTCTATTTTCTAGATGAGAAAAATAAGTATCATAGAAGTTAAATCTCCCACTAAGTTGATGGCACAGGAGTGACTGGCACGCTGACATAGACGGGCAATGCCTACAGAAATGAGGTATAAAAACATGGGGATCCTAGCACAAGAGGGTAAACAGATACCAACTAATTTCAACCTTCACCTTGGGTTCAGGCTCTGTTATTTTTAGGAAGGAAGAAAAGAATCCCCTGTATATTGATTACCTACTATGTGCCAAGATTTGTCCTGGGTACTTTCAAACATTTAATTCTCCCAAGAGCCATCAAGATGGATATTAGTATCACCCAATTATAGATGGGGAAACTGAAGCTTAGAGGGTTTAAGTCTGTCACCCAAGGTCAAGCAGCTGGTGACAGCAAAGACTGGATTTTTGCCTCTTGGCCACTGTTTCTAATATTAGCTAACTTTCCACCTCCTTGATTCCAAGGACCACTGCCACCAGACCATCAACAAAGACCTCATTCCTCACAGTTGTCTCAGTCTCGTAGCAAAGCTTTCATATCACTTTGTTGTTCAAGGCAGGACCCTGGGTGCCATGCTGAGGAGTGGACAACAGCAGTCTCAGGCAGAGCAGGAGACAGGGCTGGGGGCTTGGTCAGGCGAGTGTGGGCTGGAAGGTACAGGAAGTCGACAGGTCAGAGGCCACTTTCCAGGGAAGTCAGCTCGGCAGGTAGATATCAAAAGCCCAAACAGTCAGGGTCCAGAGACTCAGTGATCACAGAGGCAGGGACAATGGTTCTATTGAACAAGAGACATGAAGGCAAGCAAAACTTCTAGGGTAGGCACTCTTTTGTTGCCTGCTGAGTGTGAGCAGCTCTGGATCCTAGGTGTTAAACAGAATTAGAAGAATTTCAGACACCTGCAGGAAAATTGTGCCCCTTATGGAGTGTAAAACAGAGGTGTAGAAATTGTTTTACTGTGGGCAGTTCTGCAAAGGGACTAACTTTTATACTGGTTAATGCATCTGGAACTTTGGTTTCAGATTCCCAGAGACTCACCTTTCATATGACAAATACTCCATTGACTGTTCTCAGAAATCTCTAGAAACAGTGGATTTTTAAGGTACCCAGCCTCATTATTGTACACCTTTCCATTTCACCATGACCAGCCCTCCTACTCTCTAACCCCTGCCCAAACCTACTCTCCCATTCACTTAGTGAGAATGACTGAGAGCAGAGTTGGGAATACTTCCTTCCCAGGAGAACTGACTTCACTTCGATAATGACCACTTGACATTGAGTTAAAGAGGACTCTTTGAGCAAAGACTGAGATGTGACAGGGCTTCCTGGATCCCTTAATCTCCCAAAAAGTAAGTTCTGCTCGGAGAGCAATCAGGATTGTGTGTGTATATGTGTGTGTGTGTGTGCGTGTGTGTGTGTTTGTGTTCGTGTGCGCATGCGCGCACACACGCACACACGTGCACATTCTGGAACTATTTTCTCATAGTGACATTGACATATATCCTCATAAATTAATTAGCAACCCCATCTCAGCTGACATATTTGGCAGAACCCAGAAGTTCATGTGCTACTATGTGGGTTAGTTCCCATGTTCATTCTACTGGGAAAGATACAGTGTATTATGGATATGTATTCATACCACAGGCACAGGGAGGCAGAATGCTTCTCTTTTCTTCCAGGTTTCCACAGAAATATATTTTAACTTATTTCTATGAAAGATGTAGGAAAGAAATTGATAAATTAATAGAGAAGTGATAGAAAGACCAGAGAATGGATAGAGTCAGCATCCTTAATGCCAAAATCTGAAGTCCAAAAAGCTCCAAGATCTGAAAGTTTTTGAATGCTTAAATACTATCACATGTGGAAAGTCTGACCTCTGAGTTCATGTCACAAGTCAATTTAAATGCAGGTTCACTAAAAATATTGTTTAAAATTACCTTCTACCTACTTGTATAAGATATCTGAAGTAAAAATGAATTTCATGTCTAGACTTGGGTTAGCCTCAATGTATTTCATTATGTTAATATAAATACTCCATTTTTTAAAAAAAAAATTGGAAAAACATCTGATAATGGATTTCTGATGATGTATAGTGAATTCGTATTGTAAAGCTCCATCTGCTAAACCCCATATATAATTAAGAAATGAAAATAAAGTAATTGTGTTCTAGTCCTTTCCAACTTGTTTTCTGGAATTTATAGGGTCTCCTCAAAAAATTACTTATGACTTTGCTTGCCTTGTTTACTTATTTATTTTTCTGTGTTGGGGAATTAAACCCAGGGCCTCCTAGGTACCAGGCAAGTGCTATATATCACTGATCTGAAACCCAGACTTCCTTTATACCTTCCCAGTAATTCTATTAACAAAATTTGGAAGGTTTTGCATGTGACAGGCATTGTGTGTGATAAGAAAAAATAATTGGGCAAAATCCCTGTTACAAACAGTTAACTGAAAGAAGCAAATACATAAATAAATAGAATATGTTTATTCAATAAATATGGATTGAGCACTTAAATGTGGCAGGACTCATGCTATAATCAGCATGACTCATGCCCCTCATGTAGGTGAACAGCATTCCTCATCTAGATAACAAAATTCTCATCACAAACACCTGCTTAGTTTACTAGTAGAGGTATTTTACTCATTCACATATTTTCCAGTTCCTTCATTTATTTATTCTTCACTTACTATGTAAAGTGTTGGGTATGTAATAATAAACAAGACTGAGGAAGACCCAGACCTGATGAAGCTGGAATCAAGTAGTCTTGAAATTTGATCTCAGTTTTGTTGCATAAAGACAATGCAAAGTTCATTGAGAGATATTGCACCTAACCAATGTAATGAGAATGGTATTTTTCTTCCAGATTATAGTCAGTGTGAAGTCAAAATCTTCCCAGACTAGGAATTAGAACAGTGTCTAAATAAGTTACCCTTGAACTCCACATCTCAGTTACCTGGTTTTTGTATAATAAATGAGAGATGCTCAAGAACTACAGTGTACAGTTAGAAAACTAGCCTCACGTGGCTGTTTAAATTAAATTAATACTAGGTAAAATTAAAAGTTTGGTTTCTCAGTCTCACTGGCCACATTTCAAGTGCACATAGCCACATGTGGTTAATGGTTTTCATTTTGGACACTGAAGAACAGAACATTTTATCATTCTGAGAAGTCCTCTTGGACACAGCCCAGCTTTAAAAAAGAAGATCTGGTGTTAATATGTGCGATGTTTGTCTTTTGGATGTTTCACTGCAGAACTCAAGATGTAGCTTCTTGCTTTGAAATTCTGTATTGCTTTTCCTGTACATAAATTACATGGCATTGCCATGAAGCCTATTTAGATGTTTAAGTTTTCTTGTGTATATCCTTTATCCCCTGGAAGTACTTGAGGGTGGGGGTCATGCCATACTCCTCTATATTCTAAATGCTTTATACAGTCCCCAACAGATGGGGGAGCTCAATAAATGTTTGTGTTGTTGGTAAGGAGGATAATTTCTGGTATTCAACTGCACCCTAACAGACTGGGAGCTGTGCCTCAAAACAGCAGAGGGAAGTTATTCTACAGAGAAGCCCTGAGGGACAGATCACGAGTTTGGACTTCGCCACATTGAGTTTGATCCCAAAGGCTATTTCTGCACATCAAGCCATCTGGAGATAGTGTGGGTGCCAGGCATCACGCCTGTGCAGTGATGTATCTCATCTCTTGGTATTTAAATGCTGTCTTGGCATGGGACACTGGTGTCCACAGTCAGCCACAGGCATAGGAAAAAAGTTCTGTCTCCAAGTTGTGGGCTGCAAACTTCATTTCCTCAGTTGAACCCAATTGTCTCTTGGGCCCAGCCACTGATCCATTTCCACACGTGCAGGAATTCACATTCTGGGTCTCTAAGATTACGATCACAAGAGCCTTAGGATAATGTGAATGGATGAGAATTCTAGGGGATGCCTCATGTCCAAATTCAGTCCTCAAGAAACTGAACAATGACGTCTGCTCGGGAAGATCATGTCTGCTCTGGAAGATGAATCATTTTAAGTAAAGTAGCCTTCAGCATCACTCAGTCACATAAGATCCAGATGCCAAAAGGAACAATATTGCAGCCACTTAATGTTTCATATCATAAGATTGTCATTGCTCCCTCCCTTGCTCTGGTACATTTTCTCAGCTCTCTTGTCTGTTGGTATTTGCATCAACAGAATCTGTACTATTTTGCCCACACTGCTGGTCTAGGAAGATTCAAACAGAAAATTTGAAGCAGTAGGTAAGAATTTACTATGGTTTATTTTATCAAGGCTTATTTCTTCAAGTAAATTCAGCAAAATTATACTTTATTAACTATTTAAAAATAAAGACTCCTGCTGGGGCTGTGGCTCAGTAGTAGAGCTCTTGTCTAGCATGTGCGAGGCACTGGGTTCGATT
Source organism: Callospermophilus lateralis (assembly GCF_048772815.1). NCBI lineage: Eukaryota > Metazoa > Chordata > Mammalia > Rodentia > Sciuridae > Callospermophilus > Callospermophilus lateralis. Next base: position 33,389,829 of record NC_135321.1, on the reverse strand, counting down.
CTCAGCACTGCATATAAATAAGTAAATAAAATAAAGGTCCATGAACAACTAATATATATATATATATATATATATATATATATATATTAAATAAAGACTCCTTAAACCCCAAAACTGAAGCAATTGTTGTAGGTCCCTTAATAAAACAATGGTAGAGGCAGGATAAGAGAGCAAGGTGAGACTTGAAAAAATACCAAATGGAAACTATGGTGAAATACCAGAGAACCTAGAAAGGCTTTCTCCCCATACTCTTTTTGCCTGCTAGTTAATTATCATGACTAGTGAGTACTTAGATTGTCTATAAATATTTTTCTAAATACTGAAGGTAATAAAAAATATTTTCTTTCCTTGGAATGTGTTTATAATTTCAATTTGGAGTGGTATTTGAAAAAATCATTAATATTTCAGTATAATATTGAAAAAAGGTAAATTAATATACAGGCAATAAATGATAACTGAGCTCAGAAAAAGAGAACCCTCAAGCAAGTGCTATTGCTGATGAGTTATTATTGGTTTTGTATACATTAAATGGGAAGTAGAGATTATTCTGTCATTCTAAAAGAAGAGAAAAAGTAAGAAAAAATGCATAGAGATTGGAAAGTCCAACACTGGCTGAAAGGACTCTGATTAGTCAATAAGGAACAAGCAGAAATAAAATGGGGAAGGTAGGGATGACCCAGATTCTCAAGGTATTGGAGTCCCTACAGGAAGTTTTGTCTTTATCTTGTATGATTAAGAAACACTCTTCAAGGAACATTTAAATTCCACTCTGCCTTTCTGACCTTATAATGCCATGTCATTTGCATTCCTGTCTTTAGTTTTTAATGTTATTCACAACTTCACTCTCTTTCCTACATCAGTTGTTACCCAAGTTTCGGTGTTCAATCCAAACACCACTTCTCTCAGGGAAGCTTCCTCAATTTATGCAGCAAATTATACATAAATTCCATAATCTTCCACTTATATGTTTGATTAGGTATGTTCCTATAATGCTCTGTTATGCCTGTGCAAATCACATAACTCTGTACATTACAAACACTTCATCAAACATAAACTTCTTAAGGTCAAATAACATAGTTTGTTATTTCCATTCTTTCAAAGTACAGGCCAGAGTTCATGGTTAGAATAAATATGCTGACTTAGGGAAAAAAAGGCAGTTAATAAGAAAAACATGTTTAGCATAAGTAAACTTGTTGAAACATATCTTTAATGAATCTAAAAATATATAAACTCTTAAAATTGCTGTATAGTTTCTATCATTCAATTTCTGCTTAAGGACTGGCAGAAAAAATGGAATGCGTGATGGAATACAACATACTTTATCTCTAAAATTACTTTTAAAAACAAAGCTGAAAATATTCTGAGACATTTTGAAAACCCATTCTTTTTAAGAATTAGAGTCTAGTTTTGTGAATCCAAAGTTGGTGGAATAATTATCAGCCTTGGGTGGAAAAAATGCCTACACTTCTAAAAATTTGATTATTTGTTCACATGTATTGAGATTCTACTATATGAGGGTGCTGGGCTAGGTGCCATGATAAGTGTGAAGATGTATACAAAGACTTTAGAAACTAGTCTTGGAAACCTGCACAGTCTGTGTTCTGATTCCAACTGTCCTCTGTATATCATTTTTTTAAAGGACTTATTGCTGTCTGTGAAATCTTCTGCTTCTCCTTATAGACCACAGCTGTTCAATGAGGTCAGGATCTTGTTCATCCTGCCTAGTTCATGGTATATAAGAAACGGTAACCATTAATTTGTTGAACATAATTCCGAGGAATCTTACCTCAAATCCTTTATAATACCAGATAAAAGAAATTTAAACTTCATGCCAAAGATAAATTCTAGGTCCACCAAGACATATTAATTGTCTAAGACATTCATACAATTAAAATACAATGGAAGGACCCAAGAATTAAAGTGCCAAGTTTGCACACAACATCCTTTCTATGGATTGTAGACATTTTTGCATTTAACATTTTGCATTTAACATCCTTTCTATGGATTGTAGACATTTTTGCATTTAAAGATATGAACTTCTCAAAGATTTACTATTTGGAAGTAAGGGACTGGATAACTTTATTTCTTAACTAACAAGGATACATTCTTTGGAATACCTCTTTGAGATAACAAGGAAATAGACATCCTTTTGTCACATGGTTGATCCTGCATACCTGCTCAAAGCATAGAGAATAAACAGGCATTTCTTTGTATCAAGATAACTCCAGATTCTTACATGCTAACGTTCATGTATGAAGGTAAGGATGTTGGGATCTAGTGACCGATTGAAGTCAGAATTCATTCTGCCTGATCCATCTTTAGTGAGCCTCTTCCTCAGCTCATCCTACTGAAGAATGAAGGTTTTCTTATTCTCCAACAGTTGGCTCCTTTCTCTGACATTTTTCTTGTTGCCTGTGATTTTAGAAAGCATCCACTTTTCACAAGTGAAAACTGATTTTGTCCAAACAGATGCTTGTTTCTATATTTTGCATTCTGGGAAAAAAATATGGGTATGATTTGATTGGGGAGGGGGCTAGTGAGAGATGGGCAGCAAAATTGTACAGAGCTGGTGGAGGCACAGCTTGAGCTAAAATTAGAAGCCAACTGAGAGCTGTGAGCAGGAGGAAGGGGGTCTCCAAAGAAAATTTGTTGTATAATAAAATACTCATTGAAAATATTCTGACAAGAGGCCCTACCTAACAAAAATTCTCACATATCTTAGACTATGTGATGATAAAATGGTTTCTTTCCTAAGTTTCTGTGTGAATTTGTGGTAAACTGGATTTAGACAAGTTATTTCAAATCAGTCAAGCAATCAAATCCTTCAGTCTAATCCCTCAATCAGCAATCATCTCTTGAGCACCAATTTTTGTCCTGATAACTCTTAGGTTCAAGGAGGAGTCAGAAGAAAAACAAATAAACAAACAAGCAAATAAGGAAAAAAATAGGTCAGAGGACATCCAGGAGGAGCCCGTTGCACAGGTGGGAAATGGGGCTAGTGAGCCTGCAGAAGGAGTGAGCCGGATCAGACCTTACAGACAGGTATTTCTTTCTCTGGCCCAGCTGACCTGTTCCTCCTTAGCTTAACCCAATGCAACCTTACTCTCTTACTCTGAATTTCTTACTATTGCTGTGGCTAGGAGTTTTAGTCCATTTAGGATGCTATAACAAAACACCATAAGCTGTGTGGCTCATAAACTATGGATAATTATTTCTCACACTTTTGGAGGCTGGGAAGTCTCATTTCAGAAGCTGGCAGATAGAGTTGGAGGAAAGTCTGTTTACTGGTTCACAGTGCTTTCTGGCTGTGTCCACACATGGAGAAAAGGGCAAGGCTACTCTAAGGAGCCTCCTTTAAAATGCCACTATACCTTCCATTCACCTTTCAAAGAATCTTTCCCCTAATATCACATTAGGGAGTATGTTGCAACATATGGATTTGGAGGGACTTCAAATTTCATGCCACAGCAGTTGGGTAGAAGCTCGGATACCTGATGTTTCATGTGCTCTATTGAAACCACCGGTTCTGAGGAGGTGTCCGTCTCCACAAGTGACTTTACCGGCCCAGGATGATGGTCCATGTCTGGAGATAAGGTCCTTGATGCTAGTCACCTGCTTCTGTCCAGGGCCTGAGGTCCTAGGCTGTAGGAACTGGGTGTGCTCTAACCTCCGCATCCTGAATCTTAGGAGGTAGGTTTCCTGTTCCTTGGTATAATAGCTGGTACAAAGTTTAGAATCAGAAAAACATCCTTTGGGCCACTAAGTCAAGCAATGTGGATGACCCTGTGGGTGGGACAAAATGATCTCCAGGACAACATTGCATTCTGTTACACATCCCTCCACAGGCTGGGTTGCAGGTTAAATACTCCAGCCTCCTGTGCAGACATGGGCCACTTAGAGCTGTCAGTTTCCTTGATCCTCTCATTCCCCTGCAGCCTCTGAGGGTGAGGCCTTTGTCCACACAGAAGACACCGCAAGTCTGAGGTACATTCAGTCCTACGCAGAAGCTACCGAAATGACTGCCTTTTAATCTGGTTTGGCTTTCGGTGATAACTGTTTCCACTTATACAATCAGAGCTCACCACAGAGACTTTGTGTTCCTCTCCATCAAAGGCAATTATTATTTTTAGAGTTCAATTAGCAAACATTAAATTTTTGTTTGCTTTGCTAAGATAATACTACCAAATTTAACAATAACACACTTATTCAAAAGCTACCAGGGGACAGAATGCTATTATAATATCATAACCTTTTCTGTGTGCATGCTCCACCCCCCCACCTCTTTCATTATGCAGACAGGTCACATTCAATCTGAAATGAGAATGCTTCAAATTAAGAATGCTAGACCTATAAAAGACCTTCAAATCACATAAAACTAACTTCTCAATTTAGAAATGCGGGAACTAAGGCCCAAGAATCTTGATTTGCACCAAACTATACTTGTCTGTGGAAGAGTAAGTTTCTAATCAACATTTTCACACTCTTAGCACAGTATTCTTATTTTTTTTTTAAATTTCTCTCTTTAAACTTTAGATATAGAAAAGAGACAAGGAATAGGAAAGAAAGTGTGATTCATGACTTATGGAATACTTACTGAGTGCAAGGCATTTTATATAATTTAGTGTCTTAAACTAAATGCCTGACCCTAGTCTCTACCCTGATACTGATCATCTATGTGAACTTGTTGTCTCTGATCTTTCATTCCCTCCTTTGTAAATATAAGAGAGTTACACTAGAATGTTCCAGAAGTACTTTCTCTTGCTATCATTCTGGAACAAGTGCTGCCATGTCTCAGTTTAAGGATCTAAGATCCTTTGGAAACAACTTTAATCTTGTTGCCGTAACTATGGAACAGGGCCCCATTGCTTTGTAGTAGTTTAGCTACATGTTCTTTCATTTAACTGTAGTTAGAAACTTTTCAAATAGTTTTGTTTTTTCTTTCCCTTTCATTCCTGAAACTACTGAGTTAGGGAATATATATATATATATATTATGTCATCTGAGACATTGAGCACAGGGTAGGGGTGGGTGGTCAGAGCTTGGGCAGCACATTGGTGGCAACTCTCAGCTCTTCCCAATGCCTGTTCTGACTGTGGGGACAGGGTTCTCCAGGAATCCGACAGCTGCTTTCCACATTATCACTGCTTTCTCCTCTCTGGCTTTATTAAGCATGTTAAGTAAGATGTTTCGCCATGTTCTTACAGAGTCTGTTGCATTGATTATTCACAGTGCCATCATCCCTCCTCCCATGCTGCTTGGTCTTCCCCCCCTCCCGGCCTTGATTTATTACCCACTATATTGTTCCCAGCACAGACCTTTTTATCACTGTCACATAGGGGCCTGGTGATGAGATATACTTGGTAGTGGCTGGAGGGGCAGGAGGGAGCGGTAGAAACCAACAAGATGGAAGTTAGCAACTGATTTATTTTTTCTTTCTAAAACTCATCTCTGCTTATATTTTGGAAGGTCTCAGACACAATTATGTCTGTTTACATAAAGCAAAATTCAGTCAACTCTTTGAAGAGCAACATTTAGACTTCATGGTTATGTTTAACTAGAAACCCTGAAATAGGTTAGCAGAAGCAAAAACTTCAATTATTAAACAATTACTAAGTGCCAGATATGGTAATATGTGCTTCCCTTGAATGATCATGTGGTTATTTAGCAAAACAACAAACACATAAAAACAAAGCAAAAGCCCCTTGTTTCACGGATGATGTTTTAATTCCTCCTTTTCATGTGAAGAAAATGAATCAAGGGGTTTAATCATATAATTACAAGAAGAGTGGGCCCAAGATTTGTCCTTGCTTGCTGCCATCACATGTGCTCTCATGACTCTATAATACTGTCTGCAGATTTGGATAAGATGATGGAAATTTTTCTTAGTGAGTTAAATGGATTTTTCATTCATGAGTTTAAAAAAATTAATTGGGGCAAATAAAACATGAAATATATAAAACCAAAAAAGGAAAAATGAAGAATTAGTGAAGAAGTTCTGAAAATCCACCTTCCCAACTCTCCTATGTCTCCAGGGATTCAAGAATATTCCATTAACATGCCTTTTTGAAGACCCTATCTTTTTGGAGAGGAAGACAATGACGACCCAAGGGACTAAATGACAAATGGACCGTGTTCTTAGTGAGTATTGTCACTCCCAGCTCTGCACCTCACCACATTTGCTCTAATTTGATGGCTGCATATATTCTTTCAGGTATAAGAAACAGTGTAGTCCATTAATGAGCATCAAGTTAACAAATAAGCATGACAGGTCATTTATTCACTCCATAAATACTGACTGAGTTCCCATTATGTGCCAGGTCCTGCTGTGGCTACTGGGGAAAGGGCAGAAGGAGGAGCACGCAGACATACCTGCTATGATGCAGTTTGCATTCTGCAGGAAGAGTCACGAAAGAAAACAAGATAAATAAGAATATAGCATGATATTATACATCAATGCTGGGGAAAATGCAGAATGAGAAAGAGATAGATTGTGTACATGGGCTGTGGCAAGTACTTTAGATAGAGCGGCCTAAAAAGGGCCTCGGGGATGGTGGAGATGGAGAAAGGACTAAGAGGGCGAAGAACCTTGTAACCTTGTTGATGTCTACAGCAAGTGTGGTCTAGGCAGAGAAAACAACCTGGGAAAAATCTGGAAGAAGAAATGTGTGATGTTTCCTTGAGAAATAGCAAGAGGATCAGTAGGAATGGTGGGCAGTGAGCAAATCATTTGGTGGTAGGATCTGAGGTCAAAGAAATCAATAGAAAGTTCTTAATTAGTGGAGTATTAGAAGTTTATCCTTTGTTTTATTGATTGATTGATTAATTGATAGATTGATTTGAGAAAAGGTCTCACTATGTTGCTTATGTTGTCCTTGGACTGTGTGGCTCAAGCCATCCTCCTGCCTCAGTGACCCAAATAGCTTATACTATGGGTATGTGACACAAGCCAGACTTACAAATTCATCTTTATTTTTTCCCCACACGTTTTTTATTGGTGCATTATAGTTATACATACTGATAGGATTGGTTGTTATATATTCATACACATACAATATAACAAAATTACTGAACTATTGGGGTAGAAAAATGTTTAGTTTTATGATTAACTGCCACTGTGCCTGAGAATTTGAGCAAACTACGATATGTGCATATATGAATCCCACTGTTACATATGATTAAAATCATCAATAAAATAATAAAATAAATTTAAAACAAAGTAAAATGATTAAAATAGGGAAAAGAATTTTAGTTCCTTATTTTTGTCATTTAAAAATTTTAGCCACTCACGTGATCCTGTAAGCACCTCTCATTGTGATTAAATTCTGATGATCACTTGTTCAACTGGCTAATAGATATCCCTAGCTCTTCTTTTATGAAGTGCTTGATTTACTCATTTTTAATGGAATTGCTTGGCTTTTCATTACTGAGTTGTAGGAGTATTCCTGTGTATTATGTTTTACAGTAAAAATCATCAGAAAACTGAAATTAAATAGAAATGAAACCTATAGGTATAAGCTTCCATTAAAGCCATCAGCAAGTGTTCTTCTAATTAACAATGACCCCAGATTCTATTTTAAGACATTAAATTTGTCTTTCTTATATAAAATATGCATTCTTTTTTTCCTCTACAGCAAGCATCAACCATAAAAACCACCATAGAGAAGTCAATAAAAATTTAAAAACAGAAAAAGAAACAAAGAAAGTACAAAGTAATAGAAATTAAATCTATCATTTATTACCACATACAAATAGACTAAAAAATCACACAAATCCAAGATTGCTTTATTATATAAAAAATATACCCATATTCTATTTATAAGACCCAGCATGCAAATACCCTAACACAAGAAAAGAGTTTAGAAAAATATGTATTGGGGAAATAATAATGCAATAACAGATGATACACACACAAATAAATGTATATGTAAATGAAAGAGTGATTGATATATACGGCTATATATATATCAGAAATTTAAGGGATAAAATGTGCTGCTATATTAAGATGTCTACTTGTTAGAGTGATATAATAATTCTAAATTTGTATATCCCTTATTCTATAGATTTAAAATATATGAGATAAAAATTTACAGAGTTCTGAAGATAAATAAATCAAACATACAAATGTAAAAATTAACATATTGAAAATCATAGGTCAAGAAGAAAAAATATGCAGCAAGAATATGGAGTATATAAACAGCACTGTTCAAAGTTTTATTGAATAGATAATTAAACAGAATTGAACCCAACAAGTAGAGAACACAGTATTTTTTTTCCTACTACACTTTGCACCTTTATAAACATTAATCCCAAACTTAGCCTTAAAACATATCTCAACCTCTATTATAGAATATGGCATGTTCTCTGACTTCTGTTTGAAATGTAATTACAGAATAAAATATAAAGCAAATGATAAAATGCCATATATAAATTTTAAAATAAATTTCTTAATTATACACAATTCCAAGTAGAATGTATAGTGGATATTTAAAATATTTAGTAACAACAATAAAGAAAAATACATATCAAAATTTGGAAGAGAAATAAACTGGTAATTATAAAAAAGATAGTTTTAAAAGCTTATGTTATAAAAGTAAAAGGGATAAATATCAATAATCTAAATGTTGTAAAGATAACTACAGAATACTCTCCCTCAAAATAAATATTTTCCAAAGGAGATAAAAAAAATAATGTCATTATCAGAAATAAAGACACAATCAAGCATTCATAGACCCACAACCATTTGTTAAAATGACTAATATAATTGACAAACTCCTGCTGGTTGTGATCAAGAGAATGAGGAAAAGCTATGAAAGAAAGAGCACTAGTTTTGGATAAAGAGCCATAAGAAGAGTTGTAGCAGAAACTAAAAAGTGTACAGGAAAATATTAAGAACAGGTATATTCCAATCCATTTGAAAACATATGCAATCGAAAATATTGTCAAAATATAAATTACCAAATGTAATATAATATTATCTGATAATCGATAAATTATCAAATACCATGTTATAACTAGGTATTTTAAAACCATTAGAATGGCTTCCAAAGAGAAAGCAGGGGACCCATGTAGTTTTACAGGGAAGTGTTTTGACTTAGGATCTCACCTCTCCTTAAATAAACCTTGAACCAAGCTTTTAAATGAAGCTTTATCATTGGGAAGGGATCCTAAGGATCATTGATCCCTAGGAAGTAGAAAAGAGAAACAGGAGGAAGAAATTCAAGAAAGGATATGTTAATGAACAAAGTGCCTGTGGGCCACTGAGCTGCATCCCTGGAGGAAGCTCTGAGTGGTTATGTAGTCAAGGCCTTCAGATTTTACCAAGTTAGAAAAAGGAAGCAGGGTATCCACACACTGACACCCACTTGTTACTGGTTGCTGCTGTTCCCAGGGGCATTTATTACCCAGCATTGCTGCCCATAATGTGAAATGGGCAAACTATCTTACAACATCCAGAGAAAACTCCCAGGCAGTCATCAGTGTTCATGGCAAAAAATTCACCTGTATATCTAGGATTGTGAGTACGGAGGGTGGGGCTGTACAAGTATCTGCTAAAATTCACAAACATTTAAGGAACAAATAATCCCAATCCGACACCATATTTACACTACCAAAAGGAAGGGAAATTATAGCTAAATCCATTCTCAAACTAAAGGCAAAAAAAAAAAAAAAAACTAAATTTATGTTAGTAAATCAAATTCAGCAGTTTTTCAAGTTGTATGATACACAGAAATTTATGCTTGACTTAATAGTAAAAAGTTGATTAATGTGGTTTGTTTACATAAACAGATTAAGAAGAAAATAGCCATAAGAACATCTCAATAGATAACCAAAAATCTACTTGGCAAAAGGCACTACCAATATATGACAAAATAAGGAACAAAATAAAACTTCCTTAAATTGATAATGAAGAACAGCAAGTGCAGTAAAAACTAGAGAAAATATTGTACCATATAGATAAATGTTTCAAAGCATTTTCTTTAAAATCAAAAATAAGGCAGTGATACCTCTTGTCATCGTTTGCAGTCAACATCATACAAGGTACCTGAGCCCCAGAAAGTAAGGTTAACTTAAATAATAAGCCTCAGAAAGATGTAAACAAAACAAATTGTTTTTAGATGGTATGGTTGTTTACATAGAAACCAAAAAGCATCCACAGACAAATTATTAGTACTAATAATAAGAGAGTTCATCAATGTGTCTGTGAGATGTAAGATCAATATACACAATCAATTGTATTTCCACATACCAGCATATTTCAGAAAACATAATTAAAGAAAATATTTCCCTTTCTAAGACCATCAAAAACATATGAGAGGATTGAGAATAAATATAACAAAAATGTGCAAGACTTCTATAGAAAATTGTAAAAGAAGTTCAAACTAAAAGGAGCGATATATCACGTTTATTGACAACCACTATAAAATGTGACCATTCTCTTTGTATTGATCTATGAATCAATGCAGTTACAATCAAACCTGAAATAGAATTTTAGTGGAATTGACAAACTGATTCCAAAATTGTGTGGAAAAGCAAATGACAAAAATAGCATGATTTTTCTGAAAAACAAGTTGAGAAAATTACACCTTCCAGATATCATGACACATATAAAATTGAACTAGCTAGGAGAGTGTAGCACTGGATTAAAGAATGAATTATTTAATAAATAGGGTGGAATAACTCGCCCATATTAAATGGATATTACATAATATACTATGTAATTAAATAATATATTGCTGGCATTGTATTTTATATATTTTAACATAAATTTTATATAATTTTTTACATAATTTTATATAAACTTTAATAAAGTTATGTAATGCAACTATCACACTACATAAAAATCAATTTTAAATGGAATAAAAAAAGGTGAAATTATAAATATTCAGAAAAAAATATAGGACAATATATTTATAAAATAGCATATGGGAAAGTCGAGTAAATTAAAAAGAAAAAGGACCAACATAAAGGAAATTATTGATGAATTTAAGAATGTGAGTAAATTAAACTGAAAATATTTGTTCATTAAGAAACCCTGTAAACTTGGTCTACTATATCAAAAGTACGGACTGTCTTAGCAGTAGACTTTATCATCTTTCAGTTCTGGAGGTGAAAGCCTGTAAGAGGAGGGTACCTGCAAGGTAGGTTTCTGGGGAAGCCTTTATCCTCACTTCACACACAGCTCTTTTTGGGGGCCTCCTCACCTGTCTTCTTCATTCTTGCACTTGAAGAGACAGTTCTTATGTATTTTCATTTCTTGCAAGGAAAACAAGTTCATCAAATAAAGACCCCATCTTTATGAATTCATTTAGCGTTAATACCTCCTTAGTAGTCCTATCTCCAAATACAGTCCTATGGATACAAACATATATTAATACAAATACAGTTTAGGGATTCCACATATAAACTTTGGGGGACACAGTTCAGACCATAGCAGACGTGTAGAAATATTAATTTAAAAAAAAATAAGCAGAAAGCACAAAGTAGGAAAACAAATTTGCAACACGTAAAATTGACAAAGAAACACATTTAGAACATATGACTTACAAATTAGTAAGATGAGATAAGATAATAGAAATTAGCCAAGAGACTTGAACAGGTTTTCACAGAAAAACATATTAACTGGACAATTAAATCATTAAGACATGTTCAACCTCATTAGGGCCCAGAGAAATGTAAATTAAATCAAAGGGAAATATTTCACACCCACATGACTCATAACAAAGTGTTTATAACATCAAGTATTAACAAAGAGGTGGCCACACCGTCATACCACTTCAGTACAGAATCATCTGGTAAACCTGATGCTTCCCAGCTCCTTCATGATCAGAAAGTAGGTGCCCCAATATTTGTAAAAGAATGTAAAAATAAAATGTCTCAAATGTTCATCAATATAAAGTAAAAATTGTGTTACAATTTTACAGTGGGTCAGATACAAAAATAAAATATCTCAGATGAATAACCTAAAATTATAGCTCAGACACTAAATTAAACATGCCTTAATGTTCTGTGTTTTTGTGTATGTGCATCTTTCTGTGAGTGTTTAAGTGGTATGTGTGTGTGCATTTAAGCTATAAAGACAGATCTGAGATTCTAAATGTGTTATTCCATTAATAGCAAACAGTGATCCTCAGAGACTTGGGCAGATAAAGTACAGAAGGGACTTGAAATGTGTGGGTGCACTCATTTTATGGGCACAACCAGAAATCAAAGTGGGCCCCTTTAAAATTAAAAGAAGAACAACAACAAAAACAGCAAGATATATCTAAAGGACACAACAATTCACTAAAAGCATCTCCCACTAGCCAAATATGGGACAATTTGAGTACATCAGTTTTCCCTTTGTGTGTAATAAAAAAAAAAAAAAATGTTTACCCAGACTTAAAAATATAAAACAGGATCTTTTGTTTAGTTTTATTGGATGGAAATGCAGGCTTGACTGGGGTTGAGCTCAGGGTCCCACATCAGGTGGTGGCCAGCTAGCATTTTTATCTGGAGGATTAAATAAGCAATCCACTTCCAGAATTCAGTTCTTTGCATGTAAGGCTGTTTCGTCCAACTGTTGGTGAGAACTCCTCTAAGTTTTTAGGGCCAACCTCACACTTCCTGTCATCTCTCCTTTATGTTCAAAAGTAGCTGAGGGGAATCTCTCACATCAAATCCTCCCCACATTTTGAATTATTTTTCCAGGAAGAATACCACCAACAGTGGGACTAATACATATCCTAAGCTCCCTGACATGGTGTACTGAGGACATAATCTCACTTCTGCACTTCTGCCAAGAGTGAATCCTGAGCAATCCCGAGGCTAATGCACTGAGGATTCTTCCACATCAAAAGTACTAAGCATATTAAAAACAAAATGAGAAATAGGTCCACAAAATAGAAACACATAAGACAAATAAGAGCCACATGATCTCATATTAGATTTTGGTTTAAATGAATAAAGGATTAATAAAGAACATTTTTGAGATAATTAATGAAATTTATTATAAACTTTGGAATAGATAATAATATTAGATTAATGGTCAATTTCCTGATTTTTATAATTGCACTTTCCTTGAACTTAGGAAATAAACAGTGAAGTATTTAGGGATAAAAGGAAATGATTCTGTACCTTAATTTCAAATGGTATGGAAAGAAATAAAATATGTTTGTGTGTGTGTTTGTATGTGTGTGTGTGTACACACATACCACAGGTACACACATATGCATACACATACAGAGGTAAAGAGTAGGGAAAGAAATGTTGAGAATGATAAAAGAACACTTTGGCTTCTTTTATTTTGCATTAAATTTTAAATTTTATTAAAATAACTTAAAGAAAAATAAGAGCAATATGAAAATGCGTAGGGGCAGAGGTTAACCTTGGGAGGAGAAGCCATTTGGTTTAGAAATGGTAGGAAATAAAGGAGATTTGGTATTGCTCTGGGTTTGGGCAGTGTTTTAGTTATAAAATTGGATATTAGAAACACAAACTTACATTTTGTTCTTATTCTTTTGTTTTACATACGAACAAAAAGAGAGATAGGAAGGAAGAGAGGGAAGGAAGGAAAAATAAAGGAAGAAGAAAGGGAGGAAGATAAACAAGTGAGTAAGACTCTTTTGCTTCTTTAAAGGGCAACTAGGCTCTTTCCATTATTATATTATCATGTTGTTTTTACCAATGTTAATTCTCAGACCTGCAGTGGCTAATTTTATGTGTGAACTTATCTGGGTGATGAGGTCCCCACGCATTTAGACAAACATTCTTTTCTGTGTGAGGGTATTTCTGATAACTTTAACATTTAAATCAATAGACAGTGAGTCAGCAAGTGATTCTCCCTTGTGTGGTGGGCTTCGTCCAATTAGCTGAAGGCCTGATAGGAACAAGAAGGTTGACATTCTGTACTAAACAAAAACACTGAAGAACAGGAAAAGCAATTTTGGCTCTCAGTTTCAGAAGTTCAGTCTATAGACCATGAACCACCAATGCTTTGGACCCAAGATAGGACAGAATATCATGGTGGAAAGAAGTGGCAGGGGAAAGCTGTTCATCTTATAGCAGGTGGGAAGTAGAGTGAGATATGGAGGTACCAGTGTCAAAATGTAAACCCAAAGGGCATGTCTCCAGTGACCTACTTCCTCCAGCTACAACCTACCTGCCTACAGTTACCCAGGACAGTAGTTCTTTCAAATTCTTAATCCATCAAATGGATTAATTCACTCTTTTGGTTATAGCTCTCATAATCTAGTTATTTCACCTCTGAACATTCCTGCATTTTATGACTTATGAGTTTTCCAGGACACATCATATCAAAACCATAACACCTTCTCTTGAGCAAGAAGAAACTCTTCTTGCTTGACTGCATTTTGAGTTGGGACATTGAATTCTCCCTGTCTTCAGACTAACTGATGTTCTGGCTTTGGGGAGTTTTGAGCCTGCTTGCTGGCCGTAAGACTGAAAATTGGCTCACCTGCTTCTCAACTCTGACTCTCAGCAACTTGTTTGTAGACTACATATATATAGACTTGTCAGCCTGCACAGTCACATGAGCTGATTACACTCACACACATTCTCACACACCCTAATGGTTCTATTTCTCTGAAGAACTACAACTAACACAGACCCCTGTCTCAAAACCATTTGATCTGCATATTAACAAAGCACTTTTTGAGCTCGATTCCAGACTTTCTGAGTCTGAAGCTCTGTGATTATTCAAGTTCTAGAACCTACTAGAGCAAAGGAAATGGAGGGTGAGGTGGTGGAGAGAAAGTGGAGGAACTGTAGAACGAAACCAACCGAATTATGTTCAGCGCATGTAAGAATGTATCACAATGAATTCCATTCTCACGTATAAGTATAATCCACCAACTAGCAGTGGACTCACCAGTGGAGGTGAGGATAGGGATCCAAGTGAGGAAAGAGGGGAGGAAGGCAGAAGTACTAGGGAATGAAATGTACCAAATTATGTGTATATAGGAAGTCACAATGTATCCCATTATGATGTATAATTACAATGAATAAAGTTTTTTTCTTTTTTTTTTTTTTTTAAAAAAAAAAGGATTTAACTTCTTGGGGCTGAGGTTGTGGATCATGGTAGAGTGCTTACTTTGCATGTGCAAAGCCCTGGGTTTGATCCTCAGCATCACATAAAAATAAATAAAGAAAGGTTTGGGGTCCAACTACAACTAA
Organism: Callospermophilus lateralis; assembly: GCF_048772815.1. Taxonomy (NCBI): domain Eukaryota; kingdom Metazoa; phylum Chordata; class Mammalia; order Rodentia; family Sciuridae; genus Callospermophilus; species Callospermophilus lateralis. The sequence continues at coordinate 33,374,658 of NC_135321.1, read as the reverse complement.
AAAATAAATATTAAAAAATGGGGGGTTAACTTCTAAACAAGCTCCTCCTTACTTTATATAAAGCACATTTTCAGAACCTGTACACATTGGAATTTACTAGAACATGCATTTGTCTTTAAATTTATGTCCCGGACTAAACATCTATTATAATGAGATGGCTTCATGTTCTGTGGAGCTTCTAACCCTATTTTTTAGAGTATAAAATACTACAGCTGCCTTGTGGTCCACGCTAATCCAGATAATAGCTTTCCATTTGCCCAGGTTTAAGTTGATAGGTGGGAATTTCTGATCCAAGGTCTTTTCCTAGTACATTGCTTCTCGGAAAGGGAATCTCTGCTTTATTAATTTGCTCACCATTCTTCAGGCTGAGCACTTGGAAAACAAGCAAACAAACAAAACAAAAAATCCCTCCACAGTGCTAAATCCACTGGATAATATTTAGTGCTTGCTCTCATCTTCCCTGAACTCTCAGCAGCATTTCACATTCTTATCTCTCATCCTGTTTTGAAACACACCTTCTTTGGTGTTTGGAAAGCTGTGCTGGCTATTCTTTCTCCTTTTATTTGGGCCACTCATCTTGTCTCCCCTGCAGCTTACCATCATCCACCTGATCCACCATGCCACAGCTTCATGCTTTCTAAGTGGATGCCTCACCCTTTTCATTCCTGCTTCTGTTCCTTAGCAATCTATTTCATACATATGGCTTTCATAATTACCTAGAGGCTAAACATTTCTACCTCTGCCTTGAACTTTCTTCTAAGTCCCAGACACATGCATACAAATGTCTACTTGACATCTTCATTTAATATATCAAAGTCATTTTGAACTCACAATGTCAAAAGACAAAAACTCATTATTTAACCCTTGCTTATACCCTAGGACAAAAAAGAAATTGTATCTCCTGTAGCATTTCCCATCTTGGGTAAATGGTACTAGCATTGATTAAAATACAAAATAAAGGGCTGAGATTTTGGTTCAGTGGCAGAGCGCTTCCTCACACATATAGGGCACTGGGTTTGATCCTCAGCACCAAATAAAAATAAACAAAATAAAGATACTGTGTCCATCTATAACTAAAAAATTATACACACACACACACACACACACACATACATTTAAAATACACAATGTTAAAATTATCCTTTGGCACTTCCTCTCACTGTAGTAAATGAATTAGCAAATGCTATGGATTTTATCTCCTGTGTATCTTCATTTTGCCCACATTTCCCTAAGTTCACTCCCATTCTCTAATGCAAGTTATTATTTCTCACTGGTCCAAGGGAAGTTTTCCCCGGGGTGGCCTATGTCCAGATTCTTATCTTCTTGAGCAAAGAATTGAGCATGATGTCAGAGGTAGGAAGAAAAGGAGAGGCTTACTAAAAGTAAAAAGTAACACCTTGGGACAGCAAAGTGGGCTGAGTTGCCAAATAGCTCAAGGCCCTGTCCACATAGTGCAACTTGCTTTTATTGGGTCATGCTAATTCTCCTCCTTCTCCCCTGGGTGTATTTGGGGTTGACTGGCACCTTGATTGACAAATTAATTTTTGTTAATTTCTTTTCTAATGCCTTTGTTTGCCCCCCCCCCCCCCCGCTCACAACACACGGAAAATGTATAGACTTGGAGAAAACACCAATGTTGATGATGATGTTAACTAGCTAGCATCAATTTAACTTTAGGTCAATCCCTTGGGCTATGGCACATGCCCAAGATTGCGGACTTTTCTTCTTCATCTTGAATTTCTCTTCTAGTTGTTTAACTTACTTCCTTTAACTTCAAGGTGCCCACTTTTCCTCACAGGAAGGGACTTCAGGTGGAATGCATGGTGGAAGAGCCGAGAGCCCTGGGTTCAGCTGAGAGTCCTCAGAGGTGGTGCCTTTCCTGTGCTCAGTCTCCTATTTAGCACTGCCTTGACATTGCAAACAACTCTCAGGGAATCTCCAGACCCCTAATCTTTTAAGAAATTCAGCATATCTCAGCTAATTCTTTTTTTTAAACACAAGTAATATCACATTTTTATTTCTATATATGCACACATGCTAAAATAAGAAATATAAGAGATTTCTAATTTTTTTTAGTTTTAAAAATCAAAACTATCATCATAGTGTAAATACGAATGAGTTATATGATCTTCATTTATTTTACACCATTAGGACAGGTATTCATGTCTTTTCTTAAAGATTCCCAGCTCCCTTCCACCTCAGGGTCTGGTTACTTGCTGTTTGCTTCCTCTGAGAACTTTTATCTCATATCAATTTAGTTTTCCCTCTTTATAGTATTCACGTCTTTATCCAAATACTACCTCAAAGAAGACTTTTCTTTTCATATCAATTGAAAGTACTTTTAACCCATCACTATTTCCCTTTCTATGTGACTTTTCTTTGTACCATTTATGATTAACTCAAGTTAGATTATATATTTGGCTATTTACTTCAATCCTCATATAGTCATTTCCTACTAGTACAGTTTCATAATGAAACAGAACATCAGTAATGCTAATTGGCAGCCTTGAAAAGTTTTTTACATGTATACAATCATTGAATTCTTGTTTTCTACCTGGAAAATGTGCCTTCCGCCTAAGATTGTCAGATTTTTTTCTCCCCTCATAACTATATGACTAATATGTTACAAACTTCTGATAGGTTCTCAATAAATATTCTTTGAATGAACTCATCTAACTATGAATGCATGAACATCATTCAGCTTCTGCTGGCCTTGGTCATCTCTCCTTGACCACAGGTTCAAAGGCAATCTTAATCTCCCTCCTCCTGTCACTCTTTTAGCCATGGTAGATCAAGACTAAAACAATAATCAATGAATGCATGTTTGAATTGAAATTTATGATGAATGTACAAAGAAACCCACCCAATTCACAGTGGACATGAAAAAATAATTAAATACATGCAGGGTAACATATTTTGTAGAAAAATTACTGAGTTCTAGCAAATGTTGCTAGTGTTTTGCTGAATGAACCATTCCTCCAGTTTTTGAAACTATCATCTCTTATAAGTCTTTTGGGAGATGTTGCTACCAACTTCAGACAGAGAAGAATTGAAGCAGCAAATGTTTAATATGGGAGGGCATGAGGCAGAGAAGAGAAAAAACACAAGGAATAATATATAAGCAAAATTACAGTGCACAAAGCCTGGCATGATGACACACATCTGTATCCCAGTGATTCAGGAGGCTGAGACAGGAGGATCACAGGTTTAAGACTAGTTTCAGCAATTTAGTGAGGCCCTAAGCAATTTAGTGAGACCCTGTCCCTGGGGATGTGGTTAATGGTTAAGCACCCCTGTATTCAATCCCCAGTAACAAACAGACAAACAAATAATAATACAGCACAAAGTACCACCCCAGAGTAGGTTTTATCTCCAGGCATGGTTCATCACCATTCCAAGGTGAGGAAGGTATCTCTGAATCTCAGATGGGGGCAGGTGGCATCTGAAAGAAGGTTCTATCTGATAAGAAAAGTCCCAGACACTAGGGTTAGATACTCAGGCTTTTGAAAATAGACCTGGAAAGAGAAAACTGTGTACTTGAGCATCTTTGGTAGAGAGAAATTATCTAGCTGGAACCTGGGCTAAAATAAATACTTATTATTTTGATTCTTAGTATCTGGTCAACTTACCCATACATATTTGAGTACTCAGGCCTTCTCTGTAAATAGGAAGGAAAAGCATAAATTGAAAAAGATAAAGTTAAAGAACCTAATGTGTCCTGGTCCCTGTGTCCAGCTATTTTCATGCCCCATCTCTCTTAATCCTCAGAGCAAGCATTAAAGATGCATGTGTGAGAAAGTGGCATATTGCCATCACCTGGGGAAACAGTCTTACCAGCAAGAATTTTCAGATGTGTTGATCAACTTCTCCTTCTCCTGAGAATCTTTAGGATGAGTGAATTCAAGAAGATGCAAAATAATCCCAGATGCCCATTTTACAGAAAAGGAGAATGAGGTTCAGAAAAGATAACACCTTTTCCAAAAGTGGCATAGCTAGTATGATAGAGTCACATTTGCTCTCAAATGCTCACTTCACAATTATGGAAATCTGTGAATATGGTATGTTACATGGTTTGGATGTGAAGTGCCCTCAAAAGCTCATGTGTGAGACAATGCAAGTTAAAGAGGAGAAATGATTGGGTTATGAGACCCTTAACCCAACTGGTGAATTAATCACCTGATGGAATTAATTCAGTGGTAACAGAAGGTAGGTAGGTTGTGACTGGAGAAAGTGGAGCATTGGGGGCAAGGCTTTGGAGTACATATTTATATCTGGCAAGTGGATATCTTTCTGTCTGATCTCAGATCATCATGTGAGTGGCTTCCCTCAGAAAATCTTTTGCTGTGAGATTCAGCTTCACATCAAACCCTGAGGAATGGAACCAGCCTCCTATGGACGGAGACCTCTGAACTTTGACCCCTCAAATAAATTTTTTCTCCTCTACAATTGTTCTTGTCTGATCTTTAGTCACAGCAGCAGAAAAGCTGACTAAAATACATGGAAATAGAGAAATAGTCAGAAAATGAGATTAAGGTTGCTATTGCTAATCAGCTGATTTTAAAAATGGGGGATTATCCTGAATTACCCTGATGAAACCAAAGGAGTCCTCAGATAAGAAAAACAGAGGCGGCAGAGTCAGCGCTCTCTCTCTCTCTCTCTCTCTCTCTCTCTCTCTCTCTCTCTCTCTCTCCTTCCTGGTGCCATGTTCCTACTTGATTTCCACCACCACACTCTTAGACCATGATGTTCTGCTTGACCTCAAGACCCAGGAAATGAAGTCAGCTGTCTATGTACCGAGACCTGTCAATCTATGAGCCTCAAAATAAACATTTCCTCTTCTAATTATTCTTGTTGGGTCTTTTGGTCACAGCAAAAGCTGATAAAATACTCATACATATGGAGTCCTTCCTGCAAAAAAATGTTTAAGAATGAATGAATGAAATGTTATACGCACACATATACATACAATGGAATATTTTTTGACAATAAAAATAGAATAAAGTACTGAGACATAGTATGATATGAATGTTGTTGGGTGAAAGAAGCTAGATGCAAAAGATGTGATAGTGTATGATACTCTTAGTGTTAGATCCCCAGGATAAGCAGATCCATAAATCTACAACGTGGACCCATGGTTGCATAGGGCTGACAAGGATGAGAAGATGGGAGATCATGATGAGAAATGACTACTGGATTTCTTTTTTGTTGTAATAAAAATGTTCTAAATCTGGGTGTGATGGCATATGCTGTAATCTCAGTTATTCAAGAGACTGAAGCAGGAGGATTTCCAAGTTTAATTCCAGGTCAACCTGAGAGACTTAGTGAGACCCTGTCTCAAAAGAAGAAAGAAAGAAAGAAAGAAAGAAAGAAAGAAAGAAAGAAAGAAAGAAAGAAAGAAGGAAGGAAGGAAGGAAGGAAGGAAGGAAGGAAGGAAGGAAGGAAAGAAAGAAAGAAAGAAAGAAAGAAAGAAGGAAGAAAAGGACTGGGGATGTGGCTCAGTGGTGGAGTATTTTCCTACCATGCATAATAAATACCTGGATTCAAACCCCAGCACCAACAGAAAAAAAAAGTTCTAAAATTGATTATTACAATGGTTGTATAAATTTCTAAATATACCCCAAATGATTGACTAAACATACTAAAACTGACTAAATGTACTCCACTTTAACTGGATGCAGTATGTGAAATATTAATTATATTTTAATAAAACTGTGACATGAAAAAAAAGGTTTGAAGAAAAAAAAATTAAAAAAAAAAGGAAACTAAAGGATCTAGCATTGGGTATGGATAACTTTGCATGAAATTAATCACTGTGTTCTGCTTTCCAAAATTATTTCCATTTTAAACCAATGTCTCATTTGGGAAAGGGAACTAATTTTTGTCTGATGACAAGAACTTAGGTATTGTGAGGGAAATTTTGGTAATTTGGAGACCCGTCCAAAATGAAATGATGTCTTTCTTGTAAATTGAACCAGATCTGGACTTTGGGATCAATCTGGGCCCTTGGTATAACATATCTGAGGAAACCTCATGTGTAATTCATTAACTTAACATCAAGACCAGTCCCCATTATTTGGGCTTCCAGGCTTGCTTTTCACCCAAGAACTCAGTGTGGTTACGATCCCCTGATTGTGGCCTCTGCTTATTCTCTAATCTTCTGTGTCTCACCTGTCACCAGGTTTACCCTATTTTAAGCAATACTGTGTTTTACCATCCAATTTATCCGACTCTTCATAACGTCAGAGGCTGGTATTTCAGGTCCCCATACCCTTCTAGGTGGCTCTCTGAGAAAAATCACATTATCACTTAATTCCTGATTAATAACAATTACAATCTTAAGAGAACAACAGATTTAAGTGGTAAAAGGTTGCACTTAATCATACTGCGTATTATACAGTGGATCAGTAGGATGTTTCCCTGTACATTATCTTGTTTTCATTCCCACCTATCTCAGGGCATTTTCTACCACTTCATGTTGCAGGTAACAGGATGCCTCAGCAAACCTGAGGGAAATAAAGTTTTCCTTTTTCTGTCATGGGCATTAGTTAGTAAGGAAGGACTTTTGAAGATCAAAAGGTTCGTTCTTGAGGACCAAGCCCAAAGCTCTTTACATAATTAGCCCACTCAGTGAGAATGCACAATGATTTGAGAGACAGTTTGCCTAAAGAGGAACCGATGACAACCCATTACCTGGTGATTGACATGGGAAATTAAAGGGAAAACAAGAAAGGCAAACAAAGCAGATATTCTTGAGAATCAGATGGTCTTGTTTGAGGTCCAGGAGTAAATGCATAGGATAGTATGTTTCAGGGTCCAAGAGGACAAAGCAGACGGGGCCTGTTTTCTCATAAGAATAAGGAGAGGTTAAAGCCATGTGAAGTCCCCTGTTCCACCATGACATTAAGCTGTACAGTAGTCTTGGACAGCATAAACCTAAGGCAGTTCCTAAATTTCCCGCATTGGCAAACTAGAATGAGAAGACCAACTTATCCATGCCTCTGAGAATATGATATGAAGCCATATGAATTCCAGTCATTATGGACAAATCTCGTGGACGCAGAAAAAGCAGGTAGGAAAAGAAAAGTCTCAAGCAATGCTAGCTAAAAGGGAGGGTGCGGGTTCACATCAGTGATTATCATCATGGAAAAGTGCTGAGAACTTTGGTTAAGACACTTGCTCCTGAGAGTCAGGTCAAAACCCGGGACTGAGCAAAAGAGGAAAAATCATCAGACTGACTGATTTTAAGCCAGGAAAGATTATGCAGACTAAGAAATGAATACAATCACATCGTCTGTGATCGTGTAGACTGGGAGGCTCAAAGTAGAGACTACGTTGAATCATTTTGGAAAAAAAAAATCAAATTAACCATGCAAGAATATCTGAGAGAATGAGTGAGAAACCACCACAGCTAGGTTTCAGTTCACAGATTGGAAACTCTGGGATGTTTTTACATTTCCATTTAAAAAACTATGTGCGCAATTATTTTGCTCTGTGAGAAAGTGGGAGTGGCATGGCAGACATTTCATTGTCATCAGATTACTGTTTATTTTCTCTTCTTCAATAACTTCTTGGAAAGCATATTAAAGGTTTTCCAACTTAAACATGATAATCTTTTTCTCCCTGTAAATAGCAATAAGCCATGAAATCTTTGGTTTTAAGAAATAGGAAAACGTCACCCATATGCATTGTGAAAATAATATGACTTGTTCATGTTAGCATTTTATCAACTTCTATTTGAAAATGTGATTTATTTTAGTAGAAACTAGACTAGGCAGATTATTTTTTTCCTTCAGTATAAGAGGGCTAAATGTAAAAACACTGAAGTATGGATACAAGGTAACACAGTATTTCTGAAGCAGCACAGTGATTTGGGGCATGTATGTGATTCTTATAGACTAATGATGCTCCTGCCAACTGTCCACAGACTGGACAGCCCTACCTCAAGTGGAAAACTTGGATAATTTTAATTTCTACATTGCACAGTTAGATATAATAACTTACTCACTTTTATTCAACAAGAAATGCTTGTTATCTCTTTCTATGGAAGGCAGATGGGGTACCTATCACAGTTGACATCAGTTCTTGACATTGACTAAGTGTCTTGGCTTTCTCCCTCGGATCAGTAAGGCGTGTTCCACTGTCTCACTCTGGTTTCCTTTGCACAGGGATGGCCATGGGGAACTCTCCCTTCTTCCATCTCTTCCCTCAATCAGCTGGTCTTGGCAATGTTCTCTTATCATCTTCCTCCTGATCCACATTTCCCTAACCCATTTCCACTTACCAGTATGCACTCAAATTTAGACTCTGTAAGCATCAACATAAAAGGGGAAAGGTCCAATTTTGGTTCATGTATTTAGAGGTTGCAGACTATTGCTTTTGGGCCTATGCTGAGGCAGTACACCATGGCAAGAGCATGTGCTGGAGGAAGACCCGTCAATTCCTGGCCGGAAACAAAAGAGAGAGGAGTGACCAGGATTCCACAGTCCTTGCTAAGGTCACAGCTCCAAACTTAACACCTGAAAGATGACTCTTAAAGGTATTAATTTTAAAGTAAATACTTGTAAAGGTTCTGCTACCTCTTCATAGTACAATGCTGAAGACCCCATAGGCCTTTGGAGGACATTAGGGCTCAAGCCACGCATCAGACTTTACATTTTAATTGTGCCTACTAGGTTTCAGTTTCTTGCATTTACCACACTGGAGTTTGAAGGAGTGTGTTTTCCACTTTTGTTAGAAATTTGTTTTGAAGTGGAAAGAGTACAGACAAGCAATAGGAAGCCTGTCTGCAGCAATTACTCATCTTTTGCTTTTTAACTTTTCATTTTCAAATAATTTCAGATCCACAAAAGTGCTGCATAATTAGTACAAAGAATTCCTGTGTGCCCTTGCTCTAGCTTTCCCAAATGTTTGTTTGTTATCTTCCATAACCATGTTCAATCGGCAGCATCAGGAAATGAACATTGATCTCAAACTTTTAACTGGTTTACAGACCTCCTTCGAAATTTACCAATTTCCCTGCTAATGTTGTTTTCCTGTTTCAGGATCCAATCAAGGTGACATAGAATTTAGCGGTTATATCTCCTTAGTTTCTTCAATATGGTACATTTCCTCTGTCTTTCTTCAACTTTCGTATTTTTTTCCAAAAGTAAATAATAGTAATTTTGTAATTATTTTGTAGATTTAGCTTCTATTTTGTTTAGCCTGAAATTTCTTTACACTTAAAGTTCGGCTCTGCATTTGTGCCAGGAATTCTATTGGAGGTATGTTTTGTCATGTTCACATGCCATACTGGAAGGCACCTGATGTTGGTGTATTCCATTTTAGGTGATGTCAACATAGATCAATTGGTTAAGAGGATGGCCAGGTTTCTCCAAGGATAATGTCACTTTCCAACACACATACATACACTTAATAGGTATTCTTCAGGGTATACCTTGTGACTATGAAGATATTCTATTTTTCTCATAATTCTGCTCACAGATTTTAGCATCAGTTCCTACCTGAAACAATAAGAATTTGATGTTTGTTTGACAAATGGTGATTTTATACTAATATTATTCCTGCAATATTTGTTGTTATTCTGCTATAATTAAATACTACCGTACTCACTTTTATTTTTAACTGTTTAATTTATATCAGTATAAACTCATTGATATTGATTTTAACTTCTACAGTATAATCCGTTGCAATCATTATTTTTATGGCTCATGTTATCATATATTTGTCATGGAAGCTCCTTTGGATTTCTCTAGAAACTTTCTAGGTCATATGCGTAATTTTTTAGCACTTCTTTTCATTTTAGTGCCTCAATATATTTTAAACTCAATGTGTACTTCCCCTATCCCAGATTTTGAATTGGAAATTTCTCCAAGGAATCCTGCTTTGTTTTTGTAGAGAAAAAAATATTTAGAAACTAAAATATGTATACTAGGTTGCCACTATATGAAAGTATCATTACTTCTAGAATGGATCATTACTTTTATAGAATGGATCTAAAAATGTATGCATTATACATACACTTGTAAGTGTGTATAATATAAAAGCATGTGTATTAACATATGCATCCTATACAAACATCTTTATCATTAATTCATACCACCAGTTTCAATCCAACACCACAAAATTCATCCTGGATTTCTCTCTTTTTTTTCTCTCTCTCTAGATGTAATTCCTTTTCAATAATAAGAATACATTCAGCAAATACATTTTTAAATTTTTTCTTAATCTTTTAATGCACATAATGTAATCAAAATTTTTCCCATACTATTGTTAGAAATGGATTTGTTAGCTAAAGAATGGTGTTTGTATATAGTTCTTTTAGTCTTAGGCATTATAGTATATATAAAAATACTATTTCCAAAGTTATTTAGGTTAGTTGATTTCTTTTTCCTCTCCTGTGTCATTGGGTTATTTGCAATAAAGTTAGAGTCATTTTCTACAGTTTGTCATCTGTTTTAGATTTCTACAAATTCTGCTTTATAATTTAGTTATTCATTTTTTTGGTTATGAGAAACCTCAACATTGTTCTAAATGTTCAAAAAAAGGTTTATATGGACAGATACCACCCACTTTTCATGTTTCTACATCATTTGCATTTCTTCTTTTCTTCAACCATATTCTCCCATATCCCTATAGGTAATAGATCTCTTTAATTCGTGGTTTTTCTTTTCTTTAATTTTGCATAAAGGGTAAGTATGTGTTTATTTTCTTATATTTACTTCTTTTTTACAAAAATATAACATACAATAAAAACTCCTTTCTACTTTGATTTAGTCACTTAATAATATAGCTTAGCTACGGTTCCATGTTAGTTCATAGAGATCATCTTCACTATTTTTCACAGTTACATAATACTTCATAGTATAGATGTAATATAGTTCATCCTTCCAAGCTAGTTTTCCCATCGAACGATGGGCCCTTTCAGTATGTAGATTTATCTGTTCCTTTATGCATAGAAAAACCTATTTGTATTATACCATTAGATATTAGTACCAATGTATTTAAAAAATAGTCTTTGGGGGGAGAATTAATTTCCCCTTACATTTCGTAATTCAAATAACACTTCTTTATTATTCTCAACCTCCCTCTCTCTTCTCTCTAACTCTTCTTTACTGTTATAAATCTATCTCCCCTAAATCTCTCTTTTTACTGTTTTCTCTCTCTTTTTCTTAATAGGTGGACATAATATCTATTTTATTTTATGTGGTGCTGAGGATGGAACCCAGTGCCTCACTCATGTTAGGCAAGCACTCTACCTCTGAGCCACAACCTCATTTCCCCTTTTTTACTGTTTTCAATCTCTCTATACCCCCTCTTTTTCTTACCAGTTTCCAAATTCAATTTGAATTTCTAATCGAAAGTAGTTTTTCTATCCAAAAATATTTTTTGGAGGACATTTAACTTAACTTCGAATAATGTCTTACAGTTTCTTCTAATATGTAAATCAGGAAGAATTTTCCATTGGTGTTGTTTCAATCATGTTTCCTGACTTTTAAAGAGTAAGTCTTCATGGGTTTATTAGGATTTTGTTTTGTGTTGTTTCCTGTTCCTTTTTGGTATTAAAGTAATTTTAAGGATTCCATGTTTACTGGTGCCACATGTTTTTCACTATAGTAAAGTCAATATTCTTTAATTTAATGGATTTTATGTGTGTGTGTGTGTACAGTAGGGAAGGATTTGTATGTACGAATATTTTTGTTTTCTTTTTAATTTTCCTACTCTTTACCACTCAATTTCTCTCCTGATTTGCTTTGTTTTAAAAACCTCTGATAAATTAAATATTTTGAAGATTATCACTTCTAGTTATGCACATTTTCAAATGTCTCTCCTACAGGTTTCTAGAATGTGCTCTGATCTGCACACACACTATCTAAAAATATTTCATACTTTTAGGGTGGACTTAACCTTTCTTTTAATGCTTTTGTGTCAACATGATTCTTGTGACCACTTCTCTTCTCCTTTTCTTCATGTTTTTTTTTTTTTTTTCTCAAAATAGAAGAGACTGCTTGCTGACATTTAAAAATACAACTATTTTTATATCCCCCATTTTAAAATTTTGCTGAATGTGTGGGTTGTCTTCTTAGGTTGCTTTTCTGTATTGTTTTCAGCTATCCAGAATTCAAAGTTATTAATTTTGAAGGAAGTTTTGCCTTTGTGTTCTCCCTGGTTCAGAAACACTGCATTCCTTAGAGGCAACCCTCTGTCTCCACTTCCTTTGTGACAGTCATATCTCTTCACACAGTCCTCTAACTGCCCCTGTTGCCTTTCATGGGTGCCAGAGCAATCTATTTATGATGGAAGAGAAGCCTCTGTCCCCAGAGATAGTGTGTGTGGCTTGATCTGCTCTTCCCTTTTCCCATGGCTTGTTTTAAAAAAGGTTTCATTGAATTTCCTGCGTGTTGTGCTGCTTGGTTGTACAAAATATTGGCAATGTTTTATAATAAGTTGCAAATCATTATTATGCGCTGTGGTGTTCATCGTATTACCATTAATCATCGTAAATTCACTGAGTGTATTCACACAAATAAGGTAGGTAATTCCAAAGACAGTTTTATTCATGAAACTTTCAATTTATGAATGTGTTTTCACCTTTAAAGATACATGGAAAAGTTAAATGATGTTGTTCAATATCAGGATCAAAAGGACTTTATGGAGGCTCAGCCAGTACAGAGTTCAAGGAAACCTCATCTTCAACAAATTGCAAAGCAGTGATAATTACCTTTGGCACTTTTTCGCTCTCATATATTTGGTTACTAGAATTCCCCAAAATTTTTCTGCTGAGCTGCTCTGCCAGGCTGTCCAGAATCATTGCACATATTTGCTGGACTTTAAGTTTAGGTGTATACTCCATATTTCTCTTTCTTTTATATAATTTTAATATCAATTTTTTTTAAAAAAATAATTAATACAGTGCTTTTGTATTAACAAGTTATTAGGAAGTATTATGTGTTAACCCAAAAGAGTGATGTGCTAATAGAGGGAATTTAGCCACCATGTATTATCTATGGATAATATATAACAGAGGGACTTTTATTCAGTTCGTTTTGCATGAAAAAGAAAACCCTGTTTTTTTTACCCTTTGTTTCTAGGAAGATATCTTTTGATGTTGGATATACTTTCAAATCCTAGTTTTACTATGTATTCTCTATGTGTCTTTGAAAAATTAGCTTCTGAGTCTCATTACCGCTTTTATAAAATTGAGAAAAATGCTACTCTTGACAGATCAGGTTGAGGTTAGGGCCAGGAGGATGTGGCTTTTTAAATTCCAATCCTTATATTTAAAAATGAGGATACGATCAATAATTATTAGGTGATCTAATGGATAGCGTATGCAAAGGATCATAAATTGTTTGGCATATGGAAATTGGCATGTAAATCTCCTCCCTGACACACCTGGGGCCCATTCAACCAAATATGTAGAAACTAAAGAAGACTATCTCAATTGAAACATTACAAATTTAATGGTTCCAACTTTATCCACCTTGTATACACAATGGCATGTATATTTGTGAGAGGGGAAGGAAAGAGATCAGGGCAGATAGTGGCTACTGAAGGCAAATTTATTCTTCTTTTCTATATGAGATCTCAGAGGGCAAACCACTAGAAACAGAACATAGACACTGAATGATGCTGCTTGCAAAATAGTTCAAAGACTTAATGTATGATCAGGTGACAGATGTGGCATAAAATATTGCTTATGCCATCCTACCTAGGTTTCCCTAGGTTGCTAAGATGAATGTGATAGACCAAATAGTATCCTCAAAAGATATCTATGTCTTAGTACCTGGACCTTGTGGCTTTATATAACAGATTCTTTTCAGATGTGACTGTTAAAATTTTTGAGATGTGAATATTTTCGTGGGTCATGCAGACCAGTCCAAAATGCAATGTCCTTATAAGAGAAGACCAGGAGAGGGTACTGACATAAGAGGAGAAAAGCCATGTGACTTGGAATTCAGAGACTGGAGTGATGCAGCTACAAGCCAAGGAATACGGGCAGCTACTAGAAACTGAGGAGGCAACAAACACATTTTCCCTTAGAGCCTATGGGAAGGGAGTGAGCTTGCTGACACCTTGATCATAGCCCAGTGGAATTGATTCCAGACTGCAGGCTTCCAAAATTATGAGAATAACATCTCTTTCTTTTTTTTTAAGTTGCTATGTATTGAGTAATTTGCTACAGTATACCTGAAAGACCTAAAAGGGGCACTTCAATGTATGCTAAGAAACTTTTTCTCACTGGAATAAAACAAAGTCATAATTATAAGGTGGTAATTCCTAGAAGCGACAGAAAACAATTGAGACATTTTATCTCACTTCTGAGAGCTGACAACTGAAGGTCTGCCTCCCACCACCCATTGAAATCTTTCCAGTGACATCTGATTGAGTCATTCATCCCAGGTAATAAAGTTCTGCCTTGTACTGTGTCACTACCTGCTTATATATTTTTTTCCTGGTATGACTTGTTACCTTTGAAGCAAGAGTAAATCAATCATCCACTCAAATAGCATCCCCCTGATGTTCGAGGGTAGCCCTTCTGAGGTTGTGATACCCCACGCTCTGCTTTCTGGATTCCTCCATCCTTTCCTCATATGATACCTTCATTCCATCCTATCTGTACCCTGCTGGCTGTGACTTATCAGTTTCCTATCTTTTGTACATAATTGCGTAGTCTGTTGTATAGCATGTTCCAGATACAGTCTGCCCAGCGGAATAAGCAGTGAGTGGACACGTTAAGCAGATGTATCCTGAAAGCACTGTTGCTTGCTTGGAAGTTAGAACAAGCATCAATCAAGGAATTCCACACAATCTATTTCACGTGAACTGATAAGATTCCTCAAACTGTTCCTTACTATCCAGACTGCCACTTTTACTTGATAAATATTGTCCTATTAATTGGTTCCTGTATCCTCAGTCTTTATTTGATCATTCATCTATCAACTCACCTTTCTCATCTTTCTTTGCCTTGGTCAGCACCAGCAAGGTCCACAACGAGGGTGTCAAAATAACAAGATCTGAGAAATCCGGAATATTAGTGTGAAAGAGGTAAGGTGAGCCTACAGGGTTTGTGGGGCATACAGAGAAGGGCTCAAGGAGAAACCTGGAATTATCAGGATATGATTATCTATAATAAGAATTAATAAATAAACAAGTATATTAGGGAAAATTAGTTAAAGATTATCATTTCTAAAATATGGAACATGGGAAGTTAAAATGAACACTTTCAGATTGAAATCAGAAAAATTAGTGTGAATATATGTCTTAAGATAAATATGTGATTATATATGGCTATATATGTATCTTATATTTATGTTATATAAATTAAAAGCCCTTATGTGTGTGTGTATATATATATATATATATATATATATATATATGTAAATATACACACATGTGGATCTTATGTCTATGTACATATAAAAATATAAGTAAAATACATATATAGATAGGAATACATAATTTACATATACAAATAAAGAAGCATATGTAGATATATGTAGTTAAATAAGTGGTGTATATGTGTATGTGTGTAAACTATCTAGCTGTCCCCACAGACAAGGCCTAAAAGCAATGACATCCGAGTATCAATGAGCATACCTAGAATTCTTATCTTGGCTCTAAAAGCTGTTTTCCACTAGACAGATCCAAGATTTATTGAACAAATGTTTGATTCCATGGTGAGGCAAGTGAAAGTACAAGATGAACCTGGAATATCTTTTTGCTCCAGGACTGTAGGAGGGCTAAGAAAATACACACTTGCCAAGAGAACTCATAATTCAGCTAAAACAGAGTTCTTCTGGTCACAATTTGAGTATCAAAAGAAGTGATGACTTTAATGAGTTGTTATCCAATTTAAATAATAGAAATGCACAAGTCCATACTGATATACTGAATAACTGAATAAGTAAATCACTAAGAAGAAAAAAATCTCCATTGTATATATGTGTATATGTATATAAACTGATTCAAAGAAGGAATCATCAGCAAATGATAAAACAAGTGGGCAAAAGATTATTCATAAATAGGATATTTATATATTCTCAAGCTTTTTCTCATAAAATACCCATTGAATTGACTCCAGTGGCATATGTCAGTAATCCTAGTGACTTGAGAGACTGAGGCTGGAGAATCACAGTTCAAGGCCAGCCTCAACATTTCAGCAAGGCTCTCAGCAATTTAGCAAGATCATATCTCAAATGTAGATGTAACTCAGTGATAAAGCACCCCTGGGTTCACTATCTAGTACAAAATAATAATAATAATAATAATAATAATAATAATAATAATAATAATAATTAATAGTAATAATAATAAATACTCGTTGGCTGCAAAAGGAAAACATGGTTGTATTACAGTGGAGCAACCTGGTGGATACCCCATAACTAAGAGGTCAAAGTTATCATCATTGGAGAGGGGATAAATCAACATAGCACACCTTGTAGGTACCATATACTAAGGACACAGCATCCTTTCTGTAATAGCATTCAATAAATAAACAGCCTTAATTTAATCATGATGAAACTGCAAATAAGTCCAAATTGAGAGATATTCTACAACATACCTCACATGGACTAAAAACTATCAAGTTCATACACACATACACACACATGCACAAACCTAACAAAAACTGAAAACTTTCATATTAAAAGAGACTAAAGAGACATAACAATTAAATGTATTGCCTGATTATGGTTTTGGTCATGAAGTGTATGGAAAAAACAATATGTCAGTGACAACATCAAGCATTTGAATGGGTCCATTCATTGGAAGTAGTGTTTCATAAATGTCAATTTCTTGGTTAATATGTGCATACAGAAATGCCTTTGTTTTAGAAGAGATACACACTGATGTGTTAAAAAAAAAAGAGTCACTTCTGCCACATACTCTCACTCAATTCAAAAAGGACAGTACTGTGTATACCTGTGCAGATGCACGGAGAGTGCTCAAACATAGTCCACTGGGGAAACTTCATGAAGAGAGCTATTCTTCTAAACTCTCTGTATGCTCTTTGTCAGTTTGAAATTATTTGAGAATAAAAAGTTAAGAAGAAAAGGTGACTATTAGTTGGGAGATGGAAAATGGGTTAATGGTATGTTGGGGAGACTATTTGTAGTAAAGTCAAATGCTGAGATCCCTAATTCACACCTTGATTTACATCACACATACACGCTATAGTTTGAACAGAGGTAAACCTCTGTTTGGAAATGTGAAAGGGCTGCTCTTCTTGAGTTTTCTTTAAAGATAAATTGAGAAAGCCGCATGCTAGTATTTGTGTAGATATATTGAAAGAATGCTAAAGTCAGCATTTTGGAATTTCAACTTGAAAAGGTGGCCTTTTCTAACATTGTCTGGAAAGTCCTTTCTCCTCTATCCACCCTCAACATTGAGAGGAACCATAGAGTGTACCAGGTAAACCTGTGCACTTCACTAGGGAAAAATAGCTTGCAGGACTCATTTACAAAATTGAAATCCTAAAAGTCTCTTTAGAGCTCTTTGTCCTTCCATGTTAAGATCCATCTAACAATGAAAATCTACATAGAGAGTAAAATGTTCCCAGGGAAACTGGAGAGGAAGAAGAGGGCTGTGGGCTGTACTATTCTCATAGCTCCTGCAGGAGGTCAACCCCAGGGTAAAACTGTGGTAAATCCTGGTTTCCTGGGGGTGAAACTGCAGATCCTAGAATTGATGGCATCAACAATTCTTTGGATGTGTTGTATGACCACCCCTACTCTCAAAAGCATTAATTCCTCATTTGTAAAAGGAGGGTGGTGGACTGAATTTTCCATTTCTAACATTCTATGGTTCCATGAGCATTTAGAGCTGTTGAATTCTTTTTGTTATGACAGTAATTAGTGGTTTCTTTCTGGATTACTTGGAGCATTTTTGAAAGGTTTATAGCTTATTCCTGATGTAGATAAATGTTTTTTAGAATATTTGTTTTGCCTTTCATGAATAAAAAGGTGATTGAACAAAGCGTGCATTCATCATTCCATTTATTGCCCTGAAACAACAAGTGTAATTTATAAACCAATAATACTTTGGGGAGTGTTATACACATGTTTGAAAAGAATGTCTTAAATTAATGGGAGGCCAAGAAGACACTAATCCAGCATTCCCTGGAGGAAGAGCTAAGAAAAGAATCAGAGAATAAACCTGGATACATTTTTTTTTAATAATATAGGTGGTGCTCTGTTAGTTTAACTTGAACACTAACAAAGGGGAAGAAAGGTCAATGAATGACTTAGTCCCTTCTGTGTTTCCTAAGATATGCCAGAAGAAGAGGGTGAGGTTATCATAACAGGTTCCAACTGGAATCTAAGAAAATGCTACAGTGCAAATTAAAGAATACAACTAAAGATATCCTGGTTTTTTTTCTACAAATTTAACAGAAATATGCTTTTATGTTAAATCTAAGAAATTCCTGGGAAAGAAATCGGCATAAAAGCTAAAAGTGAATTTTAGAATCACCATGGTGCATAGGAAAGGACATTCTTTCAGAATTAATGAAATGAAGGAAAAATATTTGGAATTTTTTGTCATTGACTGTTAAATCTTACCCTGTGTAAACTTGCACTTCACTGTGTAGCATTTGTGTAAAAATGATTTCTCTTACTCGGGATGCCCTTCGTCTCTCACTGCCCAAGCAAATCTCCAGCACCTCCCTGGAGGTGATTTATGCTCCAACTCCCTTGCATTCTTAGTCTCAGTCACATAATTCCCCATATTTATAGGCAGAACTCAACTATCACTGAATGTCCTACCTTCCTTACTTAGCCACAATTCATTTTAGAACCTAGGAGGACACAAAAATTAAGCTTCTGAACCAATAAAATAACATCAGTAAGTTCATGAATTAAAGAC
Organism: Callospermophilus lateralis; assembly: GCF_048772815.1. Lineage (NCBI taxonomy): Eukaryota > Metazoa > Chordata > Mammalia > Rodentia > Sciuridae > Callospermophilus > Callospermophilus lateralis. The sequence continues at coordinate 33,355,797 of NC_135321.1, read as the reverse complement.
TATGTGCATGGTTCAAAAAGAGAGCCATGTATGATGTTTAGTAGGACCAATTTATTCTTAATTTGAAAAAAAAATTGTAATGAGTTTCCATTCTGTGAAGTTCATTATAAATTAATGTATGTAAGATCCTTTGAAAATGTCTGAGATGTAGTAAGCATCCAATTATTATTACTATTATTATTATTTAATTTCCATGCCAATAAAACACTAATAATAATAAATATAAGGGGAGAAAGGAACTACAATGAGTGAGTACAAAGTAAGAAATGTAAAGTAATGGAAACACCATCAAAATCAGACACAAAAATACAAAACAAAGCCATCGTTATTCATTTGGTGCATATCCAAACACATCCAAGCAGAGTCAGAGGCATCGCTATTATAGTACATTCAAGCAGCAATTGCTGTTAATAACAATAACTTTTAGTCATCAAAAACAGTCAAAATAATATCCAATATCCTCTGTCTAAGAAAGCATGCAAATTGTAATAAAAATTTATAGACTCTCATCCAAACTGGTTATGATTTTAATGCTAATGCTTCACCCATAAACTCTCTGTAATCTAGAAAACCTATTTTCTAGACTCTTTAGATAATGTAAATCTAGATAGTAAAAGTTTATTCAAATTGTCTGCATTAATCTTCATAATTTCTGGACCTAAGTTTTAGCTGCCTGACTCGATACCATATTTCTCAAGGACAAAAATGTATCTTTGGATATATTATTTTCAAAGTACATGACAGGAATGTGATTTAATTGATGCTTCTTTCAATGTTTAACCAAAGGTGGATTCCCATTTATATGTTTGGTGCAGGAGACCATAAGTTTCCCTAAAGAGAAAAGTCCAGTCAAAAAAGTCCAGTCAAAAATCCAGCATTCAATGACTCATTTAGGATTTTCTTTAACACATATGTCCTTTGGGTTCGATTCACACAGAAGTAACATCCTGAGGGGGATTTTAATGAAAGAGATTTATGAAGGGTCAGGTCTAACAAAAAGAGACAAAGGACAGGAGGGGGGAAGAGAGCTAATCAGGGATGCTCTATTTACTGGAGAGTGGCTTCATCCAAACCCCAGGGAATGCAGGAGAATTGGCCCTCTGTCAGCTGGTCATGGCCTGCCAATGGCAGCCCGTCAGGAAGGAGCATAGAAAGTTTCCATCCTAAAGGATATTCACAGATGAGAAGTGGTACTCAATCAGCAAAAGGAATTTGTGAAGAAAAGGGGAAAAGCTATGAGCAGTTACCAGAAGATTCCACGGTTGCTGGGTCCTGGGTGCACTGGGGAAAGGATGCACTGTTTGGGTAAAGGGTGTATTTGTGAATTAAAAACATAAACATTGAAGTCCACTCCTTATACCACTCAGATCCACTCATTCTCCCAGTGAGATCGCAGAGTCCAGGAATAGCTAATGTAGGATTCTGATAGGTCACAATTTCTGGGAAAAACTATGAGTGATACAGTGTCAGTGTTCTGCTGGACCAGTTGACCCTGAGGTTGCAACAGTGCTCATTATCTCCCCTCATCGTCTGGACTTTCCACAGTCTCAGCCAAAACTTTCCCTGAGCTGGGCAGGTTGCCTTGTGGATTAATTCAGACCCTCATCCTGGAGAAGTGTCAGTCCCTGTTAACATATCCTTCTCCGGTTAGGTAAGCACTTACTTATAGTTGTAGGGCAGAAGAGTACCAAAATAGGTTCCAATGAGTCACTTGCATGTTAGACATATTTCTCTCACCACTATTATACAGTAATAGTACAACCTCCTCATAATGATTGCAGACAAATATTCCCTTTTATGTGAACTTGAGGAAACCACAGATTTTTTTTTTTTTTTTAAGTGATCAAGCTACTGCATTCCCTGGTAGGAGCATCGGCCTCTGGGCTTTTTTCACCAAGTGAGGACACAGTGAGAGAATAGGGCTACTTTGAACCAGGAAGTTAGCCCTCACCAGACATTCTGCTGGTACCTTGATCTTGGAGTTTCCGTTTTCTAGAATTGTGAGAATTGGTTTGTAAGCCATGCAGTCTGTGTTATTCTCTTATAGTCACCTAAATGGACTAAGACAGAATCCTTCTGGGTGGCTTAAGTAACAGAGCTAATTTTGCAAAGACTGGATCTACAGCACGGTTCTTTCTTGCACTCTACTCTGTTCAAAACTGGCAATTTTCCATGTCACTCAATAACAAGATCAGAGGAGGATTCCCAAGTGTGAAATGTGCCTCTTCCGGAACTCAAAGAGGCCTGCCAAATATTGTGTTTATTTTTTCATGGAAGGAATGAAAGTTGAAAGATGCCAATACTTTGGAAGCGATTTTCCATCATGTCTAATATTATCGCACCCCTAAAATGTCTTTGATGTATCAGTGCCCTTGGTAGCATTATGACTCACAATCTGGAACCTAAGAGACTTAACATACTTCCCAATTCATGACCATCCACTTTAATTGATACGGTATCATCAATGTAGTAGACCCCCGTGATGTTCTTCACAATATCTACTTCATTGAGTCCCTCAGACTCTGAAAAAGAGCAGGATGATTTATGTAGCCCTAGAGAAAGGCAATCTGTATTTACAGCATCTGATTATCTGTTCTTCTTCTGAAAAGAACAAGTCATCATATTCTATTAACCATCTTTATAGATCCCTATGGACCATGTTGCTCGTTTTAGTCATTAACCTGACCTGGCCTCTAATGGTTATGTGCTGCAAACTGGTCTCTGCATTCTAGGCTTCTATGGCCTTATTTTTTTCCTTTAAATCTCAATTCTATATCACTATATCACTTATCAATTCCAGCCTGATAAAAAAAAATAGTTATTGAATTTTTGAACAAGGCTGGTACCCCCCTTATCAGTGCATTTTTTCATTACTTTGGTAAATAATTGAAACTTTAGCCCTCTGGATGGATAGAAAAAAATTCTATGTCTTCCAGTCCTGTATAATAAAGTATAGTAGACAAATTATAGGTTGCCCAGTTCTCTGAGAATTTGATTCTTTCCTCTGCTCTTTTCCATAGAAGTTCATGCATCTCTTATGGAATTAATAAGCATGATCTCTTCTTAATTACTCCCAGAGTCCAGGCAAGAAGTTAACATGGGTGTGTTTGCCACTATCTCCTTTATCTACTTTTGTATCTTCTTCTACCTCTGAGGATATGTTCTCAAGAACAATCTTCTGGTATTTGCCAGTACATGTGAGACACATCCGGAGGATCTTTCAGTATGTTCCTGCTTTTCTCCCTTCACAGATGAAGCATTTGCCAATTGGTTGATGCAAAATTTTGACACTACTGTGGATGTGATAAGAGGAAAGTCACAAAATTTTCTTTAGTATGTCCAGCTTTGCTTTGAAAGTTCTGCCTTATTTGAGTTCTTTGATAGTTCCCAGTCAGAGAATCCAACTGCTTTTTCAACAAGGAGGTCCATAGTATTCAGAACAATTGGGAAACTTATGATTATAAAGTTTATCTACCAGTGTATGTCAATCCATGAGACTCAGTATTCAATTTTTCCTCTATTTAGGCCCTGATTTTAGCATAGTGGATCTTCTTAGAGTAAAAATTCTCCTTTGTCTGAAATCCAGCCCCTCAAAATTAAGTTATTTGACTCATATTTAGTTGTCTGCTCTCCAGCTACTTTTAAGTTGCTGATTTTTCAACTTGACCTTGGCGTCATTCTCTCATCAATTCTTTAAATTATTAGAAATGCCTATTTTTAAAGTCCCTGTAGTTAAGTCTTCCTACATCTACCAATTATGAGAGTCTTTACACCAGCTAGTGTTTCCCTTTCCACCTATATCTCCTTCCAGTTCATTATAGATGAACACCTTAGGTAATAAGTTGCCAGAGTGTTAATACTCTACCTACCACTGCAACAAGGCTGTGATGGCCACTGGGCCATTTGTCCAGTGAATAAGCAACCTATAGAATCCCACATTTAGTCTTCTTCCAAAGAACAATTTTTTATCCATTAATTGTCTTAGGTTAGGGGAGCTAGGACATAAAGCCTAAAACTTGAGCAGTTCTTGTGAGAGTGATTCATCAAGTTGTAATCTCAGAAGGAGAAACAATGAAATCTGGATAACCAGGATAAATGAACTAGCATGGATGTGGTCTTTGCTGGAGTCTAGCCCCAGTTTAACTTTACAGGGCTCTGTCTCATATGAATTATGCTGAAGTTTTTCCCTATTGAGGCAAGAGGCTATTTTATTGAAGAGAGTCAGATAGTCATTGGCTGCTGACTGACTAGAAGAAAGTATGTGTAATATCTAGAACATGTGCTCCTGGTTGACAAAGGCACTTCCTCAGAAAAGGACCAGCACTAAACAGGGAATCTGATAGAGATACCAACAGGACATCCTACTCTCCATAAAATAACTGTGGGAACTTATAGTGTGCCATAAAGTTTGGGGAACATTCTACCAAAGTTGAATAAAAATATGTAAAAAGAAAGATTAAATAACAGAAGAACCTATAAATCTTACTTATTTCAGATACATTTTTATAAATGCAGGTAAATGTGATTTTAAAAGTATTTACTATTTATACCTGTGTTACTAATTATTCAGTTTTTAGTACTCACAAATGGTTTTGATTTTCTTGTATAAAACTTAACCCAGTGCACTAATATAACAAGTGTGCAATCAACAAATGTTTTCAGAGTACGTCTTACATACTCAGCAACAGTCAAGAGCTAAATTCCCTATCATTTTGCCCTTAATGACTTTGAAAATAAGTTGTAGACATCTCTTTGCATTTATTTCTATGCATAATAAAAAGTAGGCTATTTTAAGATAATAATCCTTATAATTCTAAAATCCTCATAATTTTTTAACTTAAGATGAAAATTTTATCTTTAATATATTGTGAACTCTGAGATTTATCAGGATAAGTATAAACATCAATTGGGCAGTTATGACATTATAGCAATTTCAGTTCTTTTAAAGCATTTTGAAGTTGAGCATATCAAGTGCCTGAAAACTCATGTCTTCAGTGTTATGGGGAGAAAATATTGGTAATTAAGTCTTTCCTCCAAATGGGGTAATAATCGAGTTATCTTATGGGAATTTTACATAGTCTGTGCAAAATACTATTAAAAACATTGGGAGCATTTTTTCTGGGAAATATTGAATGTAAAGTGTATGGGATTGCAAAAACTCAAGGTTCACAGCAAAACAGGTTGGTATTTGCATGCCTCCAAGTGTACTAGATGCATTGTTAAGGGATAGAACACAGAAGCATTTGATATAACTTCAATAAGTTGAATTGAAGCTATACTTTTTTAATATTTATTTTTTAGTTGTAGTTGGACACATACCTTTGTTTTATTTATTTCTATGTGGTGCTGAGGATCAAACCCAGGACCTTGCACGTGCTAGGCGAGTGCTCTACTGCTGAGCCACAACCCCAGTCTATACTTTTGTGTTTATTGAGAAAAAAAATAGACACCTGTCTTTGGTCTTTTATGCTCTTTTATTTTTCAAATAATGTACATAGGTAAGACTACAGAGCAGATAACTGTCACTTTACAAGAAACTGAATGAAAAAATCATCATGTTGACTGAGGCCAGGCTGAAAAAAAAATATCTGGATAGTAATTATGTATATTAATTACTTGAACCAAACACACTGGCTCTAAACAAAATCCTATATATATATATATATATATATATATATATATATATATATATATTTTTTTTTTTTTTTTTTTGCGTTAAGTATGTGGGCAAAGAAGGTGTCTTATAGTGTTCTATGGTGTAGAGAGAGAATAGGAGATATCGGAGGAAAGCTACTGCAGAATGTCAGAGAAAATGGTCTGTGAAGAAAATAAAAGAGACTTAATTAGGTATTAAGGTCTAAATGGCATCAATGCTGACAGAATCCTGTCAGAGAAAGGTTTCACTGGGCCTGACAACATGGTGAAAAGTGACAGGCTTAAGCACATTTTGGTCTTTGGTGAAACTGCTATTAGAAAGGGATTTTATTATTTTATGGGTGTTTGATCATCTCTTATTTCTATAATGTATTTCATCTTAACCAGATCATATATTTATCTATTCATGTATTATGCATGTTCTAATTCCTATGTTTAAATATATGTTAGGGAGCACAAACAGAATTTATATAGTCATATTTCATGTATAAATAGTCTATCATTGATGTGTATTTGCTAATAAAAAAATAACCACTCATCTATGTAATTCTAGGTCCCCAAGTTCTAGGCTGCTCAGATCTATCTTCTAAGACTTCTGGACTGAGCTGAATTTTTGCAATGGCAACAGAGCTGTCAAGGGGATAGTAGATAATATCCTAGGGATCACAGCACCGACCTATATGGCGACATCATAGGGATCACTGCACAGACCTACATGGCAACATCACAATCAGGCCTGGGATGAGATTGCAAAGAGTATTAGGATTGAAAGTCCAACAGAGGTGCAGCCAGTGAGTGTCACTGTCTGGAGCAGTAGACTGTGGGGAATCCAGGCCAGTGAGACGTGCCATGGAAATACTGGGTAGAGCAGGGCTGAAGAAGGAAGCTCTGCTCCCTCCATACCCTCTTGAGGGCTAGGATAGCCACAGAATCAACTTTCCCATAGCTGACCTTGGCTTTCAGTGCTGTAGGATCCTTAGGACATTTTAGAATCCTTTGTAAGTGGCTCTATCTAAGAGAATAAAACACAAATGGGTAAAACAACACTGTACTTTCAGGTTACTTTAAGTGGATTAACTTTTTCATTAAGAGTAATCAATGGAATTCCAGCTACCTAGGAGGCTGAGGCATGGAGATCATGAGTTCAAGGGCAGCCAAGGCAATACACCAAGACCCTAGCATCAAAGAAAAAAATAAATAAATAAATAATTCAAGCTCCATTGTTGATATCATTTCCAAATGGAAAAAAAAATCCCAAACATCCACAATAAGGAACCAGATGAACAAAATACTGTATGACTTCACAATGGAAAAATATAATGTCACAAAAATAAACAGACTATTTATACAGGTAATTACATAGATGAATCTCAAGACTATTGTATTGAATATAATAATCTAGACAAAAGATAATATTTTGCCTGCTTGATTTATTTGCTGTTCAATACATATAAGGCTGTGCAGTGATGAAAAATAGAAGAGTGGAGACCTTGGAGTAGGCATTTCTCTCAATCCACCCCACTTTTAATTTCTTCTAATTGGGGTACTTAGGCATATGTGGTTTCGTTCATTCATGAGCATGAAGGAAAATTTGGGGGTTCTGGTTGTGTTCTGCATCTTCATTTGTGTGGTGGATCTAATTAATTTGTTGTTTTTTTTTTTGCGTTTTAAAGAATGAACATTATATGTGAGGATTTGGATATGAGATGTCTCACAAAATTCCTTGTGTGAGACAATGCAAGAATTTTCACAAGTGACATGATCAGATTATGAGAGTATTAATGTTAGAGTCTGTAAACAAGTCAGGATGGCACCTGGCATTTTGCCAGAAAAATGTTAGAGTCTGTAAACAAGTCAGGATGGCGCCTGGCAAAATGCCAGAGGGAGTGGTTTGTGAAGTAACACCAGCAAGCCATTAAGTGTGAAGATTTCTTATTGGTTGACTGCTGTATCTAGTTTATGCTAATTAAGATAAGCTGTGTGGAATGTATAAATACTGTTCCTGTCCTACAATAAACGGCTCCTACTCCTGCTGTATCAATCTACACAAGTTATTCGTCAGCCCCCGGTTATTTTGCTGCAGCCGGACTGCGGCATATTACCTAATCAGCGATTGATCCACTGACATGGATTAACTGGGTGGTGACCATAGGCAGGCAGGGTATAGCTAGAGGAGTTATGTCACTGGTGGTGTGCCTTTGGGGTTCATATTTGAATTCAGATGAGCAGAGGGCTCTGTCTGGTCACCATGTTCTGAACTACTTTCCTCTGCCATATCCTTCTACCATGAGCTTCTAACTCACCTTATTTCTGGAGGTATGGAGTTCGCCATTTGTGGATTGAACATCTTTGAAACAGTGAGCCAGAATATACTTCTGTTTTTGTCAAGTCTTTTGGTCACAGAAAAGACAAAGCTAACTAAAACATATATCTTAATAAAAATATAAAGTCATACATGACTCCAGTGTCAAAAAAAAAAACCTATACTGCCTCAGTTATTAATAATCCTCTCTCTCATTTTGAACAAATTGTGAGTGTCATACAAGGTGAGGAGAGGTGATATTTTAACACATGTTACACAAATTTCTTAATGCCTCTGTCACCACCCCTTTGCATTTTGTCATGGACTTTCTATTTTTCTAAGAGCCTCAGAGCTGCTTTGATGTCTTGAGTCTGGTGAAAGAACTAATCAGTACGGTTCAGGCTAAGAATTTTACTCCCAAGAAGCTCAAACTAAAGCCTTATATCCTTGCCTCATCCATTTAGGGCAGGAAAAGTAAGATGGGAATTTTTTAGACTCCTACATGAAAGGTGAGAAGTTAGGCATCACAACTAGTCTAAACAAGCTAGGGGGAAACAGAAAAAAGAGGAGTTTGAATGCATGGAAAATGGATATGCAAAATATTGGGTCATGAAGAAGGGGGCATGATTACCTTGCCTTGGTTTGTGTTGAGGTGGAATTTTCAGTTTAGCCTAAATGGAGCCAAAGGGTCAGGTTCCTATGCTGCGGATTATGACTCAGTGCTTGATTGATGCTCAGATACTGCGTAGTATAGAAGATCATGAGCCACATTGCTTCTTGCAGAGAGGAAAGGGAATGAAGTTGCCTCTTTGGCACCAACCACCTAGAAATGTAGGATGGTGTTACCTCCTTGCCCTGTGCTGATTAATTTGAGTGTGCCCCTCACCCCAATGGCCACTACCTTCCAAGATGTGCTCTATATTCCAAAGACTGGAGACCTTTTAGTTAACTGAGGTGGGTTATTTTTTAGACCTCGCTTTTCCCTGTGAACCCCACACTGTCACCTGAACCCACAGAATTAAGGAAAAAAATTATGGACTAATCAAAACTTGATTTTCTCTAATCCCCCCTCACTTTTAATTTCTTCTAATTGGTGTACTTAGGCATATGTGGTTTCATTCATTCATGCCTCATTTTTTCATTAATTTAACAGCTATGTATTGAGTGTCATCTACACAGAAAGAACTCTGTTGGGAGTTGAAGTGTAAACGAAGTAGACTCTATCACTGTAGATTTCAATAGGGTAGAATGGATGGATAATTATAATTTTGAAATGCATATTCCATGGGTGAGAAAGAAATGCATATTTCCTGAATATGTTTTTTTATGACTGTGAGAAAAAGTGTGAAAGGATAGAAAGTGAGAATCCATTTTCTTTTATGTGGAACAGTCAGGGAGGGCTCCAAGAACTGAAGGAACAAGTCATACCATGCTGATGTGCAATATAATAAATATGAACCCTGAGGCCGCCATTATTCTCCCAAGGCCTATCTGAGCAACTTGGAGGTAATTTCACATCCCCAAGTTGGTGTGTCATGGAAGACCAGCATCCTCCATGGTCTTGTTGCAGAGGCTCCCATGCTGTGACTTTCACTGTATAAACAGTTTTTATTTTAATGAGGTATAACTTACACACAGCAAGTGCACAAATCTTAAAAGCACAGCTAGAAGAATTTTTGCTCATGTGTGCAACTGTATAATCATCAGTTGTATTAAGATACTCATTGTCAAATCCTCAGAGAATTCTCTTATTCCTATTTCCAACCAGTACCATCTCCTAAAGTAACCCTTATTTTCACTCCTACCATCATGGATGATTTTTGTCTACTCTTGAATTTTTCATAGATGGTGTCATTCAATATGTGTGCATGTACATTGAGCTTCTTGCCCTTAACATATTTTTTCTTGAAATGTGTACACCTTAATATTTTTATCAATACTGTTCATTTCTATTGCTATATAACATTCTACTTTGTCAATATCTCATAATTTGTTTATTTTTCCTCTATTGATAGACATACAGATTGTTTCTAGGTCTTGTATATGACACATAGCTGTCAACCTAAGAAAAGACATACAGAGGAAAAAGTTTTCCAAAATTATTTTGGTAATAGCAGACCACAGCAATGGGAATACACATGCCACAGTAAATTATGAACACACAGAAGTTGAGGCAAAGGGAAGTTTCTAAAGGCAAAATGAGGAGGATCACAGAAGATATTTTGGAATTATAGCTGGGCACAATGGCACATGCCTGTACTCTCAGCAGCTCAGGAGGCTGAGACAGGAGGATTGTGAGTTCAAAGCTGGTCTGTGCAATGGAGAGGCCTTAAGCAACTCAGTGAGACCCTGTCTCTAACTAAAATACAAAATAGGGCCAGGGATGTGGCTCAGTGGCTGAGTGCCCCTGAGTTTAATCCCTAACCCGCCCCCCAAAAAAGATATTTTCAACTTATAACCCTTGGCCAATGAAAGTAAAATCAAAGGTGTTTAAAATCAGTAGCAAAAGCAGTATCAGTCCAAAATTAAATAGGCAGTTTTTGGTCAAATGTCCATATGGAGGTGTTTTGTGTGGAAGAATATAGTGGCCTTTGTGTATTATGACTCTGGCAGAATATTTTGTAAATACTTGTTATCAAGTACACATGCATGTGATCACCACCTTCTCAACACCCTCGCTTCATTAATTAACTTATTTGAGGGTGTTAGGTCTTAAGAAAAGTGACTTCATTTTGATTCTGACAAATTTCACATAGTACTTCTATGAACCTCACCATGCATGCCTTCTGTGAATGTATCCATGTGCTATATTTTACTCCCATAATCTCTTCTTCAAGGTCTACCCCACACACCCTCCAGTTGTCTTGTTCATTTTGACTTCACAGTCTTTAATTCATTCACGTATCCCTCAATATATTTATTTATTTCATAAATATTTATGAGCATCTTATGTGTCTAAAACTCTGCTGGAAACTGAGGTTTCAAAATAAATAGCCATATTACTTCACACAGAGAAAAAGTCTAGCAGAAAAATTGATATGTAAACATAACTTACAAATATATTACTGGAACAAGTTATTTTCTACTAGAACAAAAGTCAGTACAAAGAGAGAGCCAGGCCTACTGGCCCACACCTATAATCCCAGCAACTTGGGAGGCTGAGGCAGGAGGGTCACAAGTTTGAGGACAGGCTCTACAACTTAGTAAAACCCTGTTGTCTCAAAATAAAAAATAAAAAGGATTGGAGATGTGGTTCAATGGAAAGCACCCCGGGTTCAATCCCCAGTAACTAACACACACACACACACACACACACACACACACACACACACACACCAGTAAAGAGAGAGAAGGCAGAGGACAAAGGTCCTGGTTTTATCCTAGAGCAGGGTAGAAGGATGCAGGGACATTCCATCAAGAGCATCCATGCTGTGTTATAAAGACTGTTTAGCAGAGAGCTTCCAGTCCTCATTCCGAGTGGTTCTTATCCTGTAGATCAGAATCTACACTTTTGAACAGATGGATTCTGATACAGCTGGTCTTATTACCACACCTTGAAGCCAACTTAAACCTTTATCCTTCATATTAGTAGCAGTGTTTAATGTGCAAATTAAGGGCAGACAATAAAATCTTACAAAATCCTGTTTAAATTCTTCCTTAAAGTTGCATTTTTTAGCATAAGCCTGGATTTGTACACAAAATCTCCATATTGGAGCACATTTTGTATTTGACCCAAATATATGAATTAGAGTCATTGCTAAGAAAATCACTGCAATTAAATTTCATGATATAGAATCACCAGGGATACACTAAGAGTAGGGCTGGTGCTTCTCAATTTTCATCCCACATGTCCAGAGAAAAACACTAAGATTACTTTCAGATGTGAGAACAAAGCTTTGTTGTATTTCTCTGTTATGGAAGAAAACAATCTACATGCATTTCTTACTTTTTTTCTGCTATTCCACATCTCAGGAACACCAGTAGAGGTAAAACCAAGAAAATAAAGGTAATATACTCTCTTTCCATTCATTGTGCCAAACAACCAACAATTCAGCTGATAGACAGAGCAAGGGAGTGAGCTGCAGAGCTAAGAATTTGGACCTAGTCTGTACCTGTGAAGAAAAACTTGGGACTTTATTTTTAAGAACAGTGGCTCTCAGAGAGTTTTCTCTGGGCCAAAAATATGTACATTACTTGGAATCTTAGAGCACTCAAGGTGGGTCCCAGGAAACTGTTTTTAGAAAGCCTCTCTAAAGTTTGAAAACCCAGTAAATCTCAATGCCGTCCCCTTTCACAGAGTATGAGTGCTTGGGTGGGAGTGGCTGAGCTCAAACAAGGAAGCAAAGTGAAAGTGCATGTTTACTTCTGAAGGCATGAAAGAAGGAAAAATAAACAAATAAACATAATAGAATAAAGATCAATAGAGAATTGCTATGTGCTTTTCTTCAAAGCTTTTTTTTTTCAAAGAACATCTAATCCAATTAACATTTATATTTTATTGCTATTTTAACTGAAAAAATAAAATTTTATAAACTATTCAAGAAGTCTGTCTGTATCTCATATACATAATAGAAAATTATGAGGGATTTTTTTTAGTACGTTAGAAGTCCTTTTTTCTTATTTTCATAATTAGATTTATACTTATTTTCAAATTAGCATAATACAAAATGAAATGGTGTCTGTTGAAGGCCGGTATCAGTTGACATCCTCACCCTCCTTGTCTTCATTCCCTCCATCTTCAAAACTTAAATTAACTACTGTGATTCTATTTTGCCACTTACTACTGCATAAAAATTTGTGTATTTTTCTACTAGTACCTTTTCCATATAGTTTATAAAGTTTGGATTTCACTATAATTACTTGGATTTAAATTCATGATGAGATTATTTCAATGCTTCCTGCTGACCTCCTCATATACAACCTCTAATGTTTTCCATGTTGAGTTATCTTCTGCAGCTAAAATTTGTTTGTTCAGCTTTATTGTCTAGAAGGAGGAAGGAAGGGGAGTAGGAATTTGTTAAAGCATGCATGTGTATTTTGCTTCCAGATAATTTCCATATCTAAGCATGTCTGTTACTTTTACATTATGATGAAAATTTTACTGATTTAGATTTCTCCTCTCTCAATCTATGTGTCTATCCATGCATTTATCCATACATCCACCCATTCATCTATCCATGCACAATATCATTTGTAATTACATACTAATCTGCACCCTTATTTAACTCTGTCTTTCCCTTGCTAAATTGTGATGACCATGAGGTCAGGGAATGTGCCAGTTTTTACCAAAACTCTTCCAATGATTTTATCACTCGATAGAAACAAAGAAACTAACAGAGAAGTTGATGTAACTGAAGAAGATCATTGACATCACTACATGTTTGCTCACTAATGGGAATTTTTTCTGTGAATAAACAGTAAAGAGGAAACTGATATAGGAGAAAAGGGTAGATATAGAAGCCAAATCACTGAATAGTCAAGAGGCTGAGAGAATAGTAGAGGAATTTTCTGAGAAAAGAAAGGAACCAGTTCATCCCTTGTACCAGAAGAGATGGTGAAACATATTGAAACAGGTCAAGGCATGATGGTAGAATTATAGATGGTAAGATAAAATAATTTTCTTTTGACTGTTTCCATTTTATCAGCAAAATAAGAGACAAAAGGGTAACCAGTGGCATAATTCAAGGAGTGGGTATGGAAAATGAGTGAAATATTATGAAATAATTATCTGGTAAATAGAGGAACTACCTTTGCCTGATGGGGAAAACTATAGCCCTGGTTCCCTGTAGCTCAGAGGCCTGCTTGATGTTAGTCATCATTGACTCAGGGGGGCCTGATGGGGTTAATTGAAGCCACACTGTTGCTCCTTTAGAGGACTGACACTGGATTAAACCATGATGGATCTGGGCCAGGACATTATATTAGAGGGAAAAAAGGGCAAGGGTAATAGTGAAAATGCACGGAGTGATTATAAAACAGCTGTGGAATCTAATGTAGGTGTAGCAGAAAGGGAATTTGAAGGGACTGATAGGGAAAGAGTGGTAGGAATGTAGGGAAGAAAGTATCACATTAGTTTGGATTACAGTTGAAGAAGGAGCATTGTGAAAGTGAGCCAGAGAGAGAGAAAGGGGATGGTTAGAGAGCTGTGCTGGAGGTTGACGTTCTGAAGGTGACACAAAAATGACATCAGTTAAGGTGAATTCAGTGCTGAGGGTGGAGGCTGCTGAGGGGCATGGAGAGAATCACCCTGGACATGCAGAACATGAGGAACTCAGAAGGCTCAGTCTGTTCTCACAGCCTTTTCTAAACTGTGACCAATCTGTCCTTTATAACGAAAAGTTTGCTCTGGCATTTGGACCTCTGAAACCAGCCACGTATTCCCTGACTTTGACAACTAGCTCTAAACATTTCATCCATGTGGACTCTTGGCCTCTGCCAGTGATCCCTCTTGGTCAGCTCCCTAACCCCTCAGCTAATTCCAGGATCATCCTCTGAGGAGCATTCCAGAACTTCTGAATCCTGTCTAAGTATCCCTTAGGATCAGCTATTATCCTAATTTTAAATCACTTCTCTGATAATTAATCATCAGACCATGCAGTAGCCTCAAGACTGATTATGTTCTAGATGTCCAGCTCAGGGAGCCCATTGATCCTGCACAACCTCCTCACCATGCCTCACACAGTCCCCTAGGAGTCTGTAAGACCTGGGACCCTAAGACTTTCTTCTTAGTATGTTGAAGAAGGAGACAAGACATTCGGATAAACTTGGAGACCTCCATCAATCCTTTCTTTCCAAAGTATCCTTTATTAAGAAGTAAGAAAGTTCTTTGCCTCCGGGGGAAATCCCACCCAGCTTTCCCTAGTTCCATTAACCTTAAAGTTAAGTCTTGGGGCTTTAATAGAAACTATGGGACAAATTAAAATTCACTGGTTGAATATTAGTAGAATAATTCCATTTTATTTTGAGATATCATGACATATTGGAAAGTAAATTGATGGCAAAAGACATGAGTGTTGGCTCGACTCAGGGAATGACTTTCTTTGTGACCTTGAGTAATTCACTTAATTTCTCCCAGGTGCAGCTTCTTCATCTGGAAAATGAGGGTGTTAGCCTAGGTGAACTCTAAGAGACCTTCCAGATCCAGCAGCCCAGTCCCTTAAATAAAGCTAAAAGGCAAAGATAATATCGTGATCTATTGATAAGTCATATTTTAAAAATATTTTCACTAATCTTGGCTTTTATGTTATTCAAGGTCACTGGACAAAGAACTAGGTATGTGTAAAAGGTTTTTAAGTTTCAGTCCCCCCCGACAGACGTTATAATACATGTGCCTAATAGATACTACTGCTTCTGAAATAATGCAGTCGACAGCATTCTAGACCTTCAGAAAACATAGGGTTGAGATTTTTTAATGAAAGTTGGATAAATTGCCTTTGTTTATGCTTCTTCATTAATGAATACTGATTTAACAGAATCAAAGATGTCTGGGGGAACAAAAGTAAAATGTTTGCAGAGAGTTTCGTTTAAGTATTATCATAAATATTTTTCTCTTCATTACTGCGTGGTGCCAGACTATTGCTTTTAGGGTTGTTACTGTTTTTGTTTTTGTGATTTGAAATAGAATGAAATGAACTTCCCCCATGCATCTATTCTGATAATCCAAAAAAAGAGATCAATAATAGTATCAGAATCATCAAACACGGTTCTTATCTATATATCAGTATTCTTCACCATGCAGACAATAACTCTACATGGAACATACTGACACAGAGAATGAAGCTGAGGAATCAAGGTATAACTCCTGAGCTCAGCCAGTAATAACTGAATTCTTAGAAAAGTTACTATTCACTCTGGGCCTTGAGTGCTTCGTATAAGATTGACAAATATAGTAACTAAAGTCTTTTCCCTTAGTGTTCTGTTATGAAGTCCCTAGAAAACTGCTACAATGCCTAAAATGTATGCATGCATAAATAGTATGTGACAGATGAGATATCTGTAGATGTGTGTCCCTCATTATTTGGCAGAGTTTGTTCTACATATATCCAAATCAGCAGGTAAACTCCAGGGAATGGAAGATGGTTGATGACCATTCAGCAAGGAGAATATGACTTAGAAAAAGAAAAAATGGAGAGACAGGGAGCGAGCCTACTCCTTTCATGGCAAAGAAGTGAGATAAGAGAGGAGGAATAATTTGGAGTGAGAGGTGGTAATGAACTATGAGCTCAACTTTTCTGCTCGGGCTTTATGATAGGAAGGGGGAGCCTGCTTTGTTACTCAGGCTGAAAGAAAACTTTTAGGTTGAAATGTTATTTAGGTTGAGAGATCTTAACAAAAATATTTCAATAACTGCAGCAGAAATCACTGGACAGGCTCATCCAGAGGAATACTGGGGCATCCCTAATGTAATTAGAAGCATACAATTGTGTGACTAGGAAATGAGTGGCTAACATATACCCCTACCCTACCTCAGTCCCCAAATGACATGGACTTGTAAACTTATGGGTAAATCATGAGATCTAATGGGGTGGGGTGGAGAGGAAGATACTTTGGGAGACAAGATGGGAAAAGGATGAAGGTTTCCTTGAAGTCTCTGGGTGGCCTGAATCCTATGACATGGGTGTTAAAGAACTTCAGAAGATCTGAGCAACAAAACTTGCCAAATGGAGCCTGTGTTAGCTGGAAGAAGTCATGGGTCCCTACTTGAGCAAGAAGAATAGAGCCAGAATTGATCAACTTTTGTTGTTTTAAGAGACACAACCAAGGCCTACAGAAGTTGGGTTCTTCCACTGTAGGCTGTGTGGCAGAATACACTTCTTCCCACACTCCAGCAGAGAAAGGACTGGGGACAGAATTCTGAAAGATGCAGAATCCATGTTCTTCACCTACAGAGTCATCTATCTAAATATCCCAGGGTGCAGTTCAGACAACCAGATTCAAGCAAACATTTTCGCCTACCCCTACCTCACCTGAAAAGTAAACCAGGTAGAAGGACATTCACTGCAGACTTGGAGAAATTGAGGAGGTTTGTATTTGTCCTTCTGAGTTGTATTATGGTTTAAGTTTGCAGGCCACATGTATGTCTGTATTGGCCCAGCACATCAAAATCTCTAGGTTGTCTGCCCTTCTTCATAATAGCACTTGGGATCTACTTTGCTGATCCCTTTACTGCAGAAGAGCAAAAGACAAAAGAAAACAGGAGCTAAGTAGTAATGTTCACTTTTTAGCAGCAGTATGGAGACGTGTGGAGTCCATATAATTTGGTGGTGGTAACCTAGCTAATAACTAGTGCTTTTGCATTGTGTATCCATGTGGTATGAAAACCACCAGCAGCACTAAACACGGTACCTGGGTCAGAGCACATAAACTTCATCTAAATACATTCTACAGTTAGGGCAATACCATTCTGAGGACATTCTAATACCATAATAGAAAGGGAAAGTCTCTCCAAAATCTTACTGTGAAGCCAGTTGAAGACCCTGGCATTCTTTTTTGTTTCCTACAAATGACATAATTTTATTTTTCTTTGTGGCTGGATGGAATTTCATTTTTTATATATATGCCACATTTGAGCCTTGCATTCTTAAGAATGATAATGATATCTCATCTGTCTGCATCATGGAGATATTATGGAAAAAGGAGGACAAGAGACAGAATGTTAAAGTGCTTGAAATATAAACCTTCGGAAATTATTGCTAACCATCAAATGTAAAGTATTTTACTTCTGAACACTAATGTTGCTACCTCCTGCATAAATCTAGATTTTCATGTGTTGCTTTTGTTTTGTAGGGTACTGGTGTTATAGATAAGGCCGCTCTCTCCATGCACATTTTGGCCAAGCTGATGTATATGTATGTGTACATAGTACATCAAACTGTCACCTCTATGTGTGGCATATTTTAGGGGAAATGAGAATGATCCTATTCTCCCCCAAATTTCACCTTCATTGACACCTGGTGTTCATACAATCTAAAATTTTTTTGAGATAAATACTGTGTGATTTTATTTATATGATACACCTACACCTATTCATAGAGGTATAGTAGAATGATGATTTCCAGGGGTTATGGACAGGAGGAACGGGAGCTATTTTTTATGGGTACAGAGTTTCAGGTTTGCAAAATAAAAAGAGCGTGGAGATGGATAATGGTAATAGATGCACACAATTATGAATGGATTTAATACAATGCAACAGGGCACTTAAAAATGATTAAGGTGGTGCTGGGTGAGTTGGCTCATGCCTGTAATCCCAGAGGAGGCTGAGGCAGGGGAATAGAGAGTTCAAAGCCAGACTCAGCAAAAGTGAGGTGCTAAGCAACTCAGTGAGGCCCTGTCTCCAAATATAATACAAGAAATAAGACTGGGGTTGTGGCTCAGCGGTCAAGTGCCCCTGAGTTCAATCCCTGGTACCCCCCCACACCCCCCCCCCAAAAAAAGATTAAGGAAGTAAATTTATATGTCTATTTTACCACAATTAGATATTTAAAGAAAAATTCCTTTTGCCTGTTCTTTTCAGATTCTTGGAGGGGTGGGGTGGTATTTCTGTCCTTTTAGTCATTTACAACCTACAGGAAAGGATTGTTGTAGCCTGGATTGAGGAACACGGGAGGTGGCTATTACATCTGCAGAGGGGTGGAGAAAGCCTAAGAAGGAGAAGAACTGAAAGAAAGAGAAGGGAAGATTGTGGAGAGGACCTGGATCTGGGAAGCTCGTGGTTGCTCAGATTATGTTGCTTTCATTCTACAAATAATGATTCTACATGTATGTAGATGCTCTTCTAGACGCTAGGAAGGCACTGAATAGGCCAGTATACACGGCCTGTGAGGAGCAGAGCTTCTACTATAGAGAGCATGATGGTGAATATTTAGAAATTTGGGGTTATAAGAAGAAAATAAATGAGATAAGGTGGGCCAGGGAGATGGGTAGTGGATACATCTTAAATAGAGCAGTTACAATAGCCCTTTCTGAAACGGAAACATATAAGCAAAGATCTCAGGAGGAATTTTTCTCACATATATTAAATTACTAAAATTAGGAAAATTATCTAGATTTAGCTATTTTGAACCACATATTAATCCTGGTACACATTTAAAATGGCAATACTAGCTGGACATGGTGGTTAAGGCAGGAGGATACCAAGTTCAAGGTCAGTCCTGACATTTTAGGGAGACCCTGTCTCAAAGTAAATTAAAAATGTCTAGGGATGTAGTTCAGTGGTAGAGTATGTGCCAGGCCCTGGGTTCAATTCTCAGTACCTCAAAAACAAAACAAAGATATCCATGTGTCCACTAATGATTTACCATGGGAAAACCAGAAAGCTTTTCTACAAAGATGAGTCATTGGCAGGTGTGTTTATTTGGAATCCAATGAGCAGGGGCCAGACACTGGATATCCAGGTCTTACCCTCCAGGGCTGAAAAGCAAAATTAGGCAGAGGAAAAAAAAAAAAAAATGACTCGCTCTCCCCCCATTGCCTACCCTGTGCCAGACAATTTTGTCAGAACTCAAAAATTAAAAGAAAAAAAAAAGGAAAAGCAAAGATGAATAATTGGGCGACTGGTTGGCTGGGGATCTAACACGCTTCTTTTAGGTGACGCTTTTGCTAGCAGACAGACACTACGTGCAATTACGCCTCAGCAGAAAAATGTCACATTTGCTGAGCTGGCTGGGAGCTGCTAGGCCCTGCCGCTATCAGGTCCCTGGCAGACAAAGGGCAAAATGGCTTTGAAGGGCTGCAGTAGGCGCAGGAGAGCTCTGGCTGCAGGCACCATAGCTAGTGTGACTATAATCTACTAGAGCCTGGCAGTCTGCAGAGAGGGTGCAGTCCACAGGCAGCAGGAGGACTAGCTGCAGCAGGCAGTGAAGGGCAGACCCCAGCAGCTCACAGATGTGAACAGGTGCTCTTTCTGCCAGCCTGTGCCTGTGCTGGGCTCCTCATTACCAGCCACTAACAAACGAGAAATCAATATCCACATCAGCTTCATGCCATTGGAGTTCTGGAAAGCAATTTGGTTCCAGGAAATCTAAATGGTTTTGTAACTATGGATGCCAGTTACAGAGTCATCATACACAAAAAGTAGGAGTACAGGGGGCGGTTACCGATAAATAAAGTTCAAGGAAATAAGAGTAACCAAGAATGCAAATGTCAGCATTATGTCAAAGTGAAAATATGGGCCCTTGGCCTCCTTGACAGTAGGAACTCAAGGAGGCTGCCTGAGGCAGTGGCTTGGAGTGGAACTTAAGTTAGGACCAAGGACAAGAGTGACTATGCTGAAAGCTAAACTTTGGATAATGAATATTCCAGAGAAAAGTGTGAGGAGGAGGAGAAGGAGGGAGAACTTAGTTGTATATATGAATAACATATACACCTACATACACCCCAAACAGTATTTATTAATGATATATAGATGACATATATAAATTATATATATATATATATACACACACACATACTTGTATATAATAAATATACATGTATATATATATAATAGTGTGTGTACACATGCATACACACATACATATATGTGAATATATAGAGATATCTATATATCTATATATCTACATATATTCTTTTTTCTTTTCTTTTTTTTATTTTTTTATTAGTTGCTCAAAACATTACAATGATCTTGACATATCATACATTTGATTCACATGGGGTACGTAATCTTATTTTTCCACGTGTACAGATTGCAGGATCACATTGGTTACACAGTCACGTTTATACATAGGGCCATACTAGTGAAAAAAGAGAGAGAGAGAAATGTGTCACAGTAAATTGGGTAGAAAGAGGTAATGGGAGGGGATGGGAAGGGAGGGGGAATAGGAAGGGTAGCAGAATACAATAGACACTAGTATTTTTTTTTTAATTTTCTTTCTTTTCTTTTAAAGAGAGAGTGAGAGAGAGAGAGAATTTTTTAATATTTATTTTTTAGTTTTTGGCGGACACAACATCTTTGTATGTATGTGGTGCTGAGGATCGAACCCAGGCCGCACGCATGCCAGGCGAGTGCGCTACTGCTTGAGCCACATCCCCAGCCCTTCTTTTTTATTTTCTAGAGAGAGACAGAGAGAGAAAGAATTCTATACTTTCAAACTTAGAAAACAAATCAGAAATTACAGTCCCCCATTTTTAATAATATTTAATTTTCAGAAAAGAGATTAGGTGAGATGAAGAAACAATTTTCATTTATTTTACACAAAAATTCTAAAGTGGTAGGAATATTAGTACACTAGAGTATAAGTTTGTTTCAGTATTTGTTATATAAAAATACAACCAAACACATAACAATGTGCATGCCCATAGCTTTCTGCTGTGGTCTGAATATGTCCCACTAAATTTATACATCAAAATTTTAATTCTCAAGGTGATGGGATTAGGGGATGGGGCCTGTGTGGGGCAGGGGGCTGGTTCATAAAGGTAGAGCCCTGGATAGTAGGTTTAGTGTCCTTATAAAAAATGCCCCAGGGAGCCAGCTTTTACCAGTGCAAACATTGGGAGAAGACACCATCTGTGAGCCAGAAAAGAGCCCTCACCCAAAACTGAATCTGTCAGTACCTTGATCTTGAACTTCTCTGCCTCCAGAGCTGTGAGAAATAAATTTCTGTCATATAAACAGTCGTCTATGGTATTTTGTTAAAGCAGATTGAGCTAAGTCAAATCAGTGAGTTAACTTCCTAAGTTGCAGACATATGAAACTTATATTTGCAGCTTGAGTATAAGTTTATTTATAAATCAAGCTTATTCCTCTGTCCAAATCAACACCATAATAGTCATTGAATTATAATGAGAAGATTAAAATATTGATAGGGCCAGATGCAGATACTAGGAACTTGAGCAAAAGACGGAAAGAGAAAAGTCATCAAAGAGAAAGAAGATGCAGGGAGAAAGGGGATGAGGTTTAGGAACAACTGTGACCTTTGTTATCTCTTCCACTAGTTGAAGACTAGTCATAGTCACTCAAGGTCAGTAATCACCTGAGGCTACAAGGTAATGGACGATCTGGTTGCACAGACCTATATCCATCACTTAAAATGATTTGATGTGACAGAGAAAATGATTTACCCAATGGATATATTGCTCCATCAGTAAATCTTTATTGAGCACCTAGTGTGGACTTATTTCAACATGCCATACTGCATGGAAACAAAGATAACAGAGAAGGAAAATCTTGCATTTGTAGTGAGTTTATAAGAGTCAGCCATATAGCATAATAAATGCCGTGCTAATAACTTGGAAATAACTGTAGAAGGAGTTTTTACACCATGGAAATTGGAGAATGCAGAAAGAAATTGAGGAAACCTTCTTTTAGTATTTGAAAACGATTATCCAATTGAACAAAGAGATCACTGGTATCTCATTGACAAACAAGTGACGTTTCAAGGCACATGTGAACTGTATCACTATTGTATTTCATATTTATTAGACTGGGGTGGATGGCAAACCTCACATACAGACTGCTGACTTTCTTCTTTTTTCTTTCTTTTTCTATCTTTAATGGTCCGAGAGCTAAAAATAGCTTTTACATTTCAAAATGGTAAAAAACATTTAAAATAGAATATTTTATGATATATAAGAATTACAAGGAACTCAAATATCAGTGCCCATAAATAAAATTTTATTGGAATGCCACTGTGTTTGCTAAAAATGTATTATCTATAGCTGTTTTCTTGTTAAAAGTTGCAGAGCTGAGTAGTTGTGAGACTATTGTGTGGTTGGAAGTTGTGCATTCTGCTTGCTCAATGTCAGGGACAAGGCAGCCCCACCACAGACCCTAAGCTCTTCTACAATAGCTCCCAGTACATTTGGATGGAAAAATTTGCTCACACAAGTTGCATATTCCAAACAAAGGTGCTTTTAGTACTAAAGAGCTCAAAACCTTGTTTCCCAATGTAATGATTTTCATAACTTTTGCTTCTATTGTTCTTAGATTAATACTGACCACGTGTGAACAGGCAAATGGGTAACCAATTAACTTGAATTCTTTACAGTCAGGATTTGGCTCTGTGTCTTGATATGTCTTTCTTAATCTTCCCTTTGAAACATGTTTTCTCATTTAGGCCAGAAGTAAATAGTGCAAGCAGCAGGGTGGTTTTCTGCCCCCCTTCTTTTCTCTCTCCTTGAAAAATAATGCTGAAGGAATTGTTTTGCGCTTGAAAATTAATGTAACCTATTATGTCCAGGAAATTTCTTCAATATATTACTTGCCAAGCCCCTCGGCCGTTGTGAAGAAAATAATTTTAATTTATCTCATTTTTCACTGCTAAGTCAATGATTGTTTAACCTAAAATGCCACTGTGACTAAGTGCTCAAACCCCATGGTCCTTGGCTATTTCGCCGGGACTCAGCTATTAGGTCCATAAGCCTGAGCCTTTAGAAGCACCAAAATTGTCATATTAAAAGGGCCGCTGTCAACTTGCTTTTGTTTTTATTGTTTTTAATTTCTGCTTTTCCATTTTCTCTGCTATTTATAATGTTCTCCTTAAAAGTTCAAAAATAACATCTCTCTCCTTAGCCTCTTGGTTATTTTCCATTAGTGAGCATTTCTTTCCCAGATTCCAACGTTTTTCCTAGGGCACAGAGCCATGTGGTCAGCTTGGGTTAATTTGACTGTTGTGATTATAATCCTCCTTGTGATTTCTGTGCAGTTTTACCTGCTAGACAAGGCCAGTGTCCCAAGGGAATAAAGAATCATGGTGACGACAAAGAATAGTCTTTTAAATCATTGGCACATTTGGCTAGAAGTGGCCATCAAATAATGCCCACTGTAATTTCCATACCCTTTTAAGGTGATATGACCATGTTTACCTTTTCTACATTTTCCTTTCTAATAGAAAGCCAATTTCCAATCTCCTTCTACTTTCTATCAGGGATTTTATTTATTTAGTATCCTTGCTTTCTTGTCCAAGCAGTAGCAACAATGTCATGTCTCAACCTCCATTTCCTAGAAGCACAGCCTGAGACAAAGGCTGAGGGTGTTTATGTTGCTTGGAGGATGTGAATCTGGCTTTAGAAGAAAGGGATCATGGTGAATAGGGGACATGGAAAGAAAGGCCAAATACAAGATTGCAGAACCAGCTGGCTACTCTATAGGCAATTGGTTGCTTGATTCTATGAAGAGGTATATCAGGACCTTTTCTCTGAAGTCTAAGAAAGGAAAAAAGAAATTCAATTTCTTTCTTTCCTTGACTGGTCATAGTTCATCCCAGGAGATGTCAACTCCTCTGAACTTTTGAGATGTGCACATTAGACTGTAAGCTGCATGGGGCCCTATGGGTTCCCCCACCATACTCATAGACACTCTGTGGTGGGGCATGCAACTGGGTGCTCAACTTGAACCAGCAGAAAGATCCTGGAACCAGTAGAACTGGTCATTTAGAAACAGCTGCAAAAAGACAGATGAGTCCAAAAGGATCTCAAATCATGAATAAATTCAGGCCAGGCCACATTTTACAAAGGAAGACCCAGAGTTGCAGATGATTCCTTTTCCAAGGATACACAGTTACCAAGGGCTCCCTGACTCCAGGCTGTTCACATCCCAATAGGCTACAAGGCATATGTCGTTCTCTGAGCATGGTGGTGCCAGGCTTTACGATTCTTCTTCCATCCTACAGGACCTTGGAATAATATCTTCTTATATCATTTTGAAAACTTAGTGTAAGTTTCATCTTCAAGTCACACAACAATGACATGATTTCTGCAGAATACAGCCTACTAAGAAATATATTTATGCCTCTGTTATTCAAGATTCTCCTTAAACAATAGAAGTGAGGACATTCTTGTGGTCTGGAAAAGGTCATTTACTCTTTGAAGCCACTGGGGGAACTATTGATAAATTGCTATTTGATTTGTGTGCAATGTTTCTTTGTGACTCCTACTTGCTTATAAGGATTGAAATGGCCTATTTCATTCACTGGAAATGGATATTCAATCAGCCAATATTTGGTCAAGTGCACACTCTATTCAAGGTATTAAGATGGGTGCTCTGGAGAATAACAGTAGTAAAACACAATCTTTCCTTCCGAGGGTTTATAATCTAATGAGGGACAAGGTATATAAAGCAGACTGACTGTCACTGATGGTTTCCTAGAAGTACCGAGTGCTATGGGAACTCAAATAGTAATGAATTCTGACTCAGAGTGTAGAAGAATGTTTAAGAAGGATATGGCATGAAATTATGCCCTTGAAGGATGAATAGAGTTTCAACAGAGAAGAGGTGTTGAAAGTTGGTAGCAGCCAGAACAAGTATGCCTGAAACTGCATACCAATAAATAGACAAATTTGAATGTGGGGAGGTTTACAGGGGTAAAGACTAGACTTGATGTCGAGAAATAGCAAAAAGCAAAGAAGTTGAAGAAATTTTTTTTCTTGAGGATCACCCCAAAGAAAATTTGTAAGTTTGAATGCTAGGAAAATGCATGGCATTTTAGAGGTGGGTGGTGGTGGAGGAAGCCAGCACAGGTGGTTGAAAGGAAACACCTGGAGATGCTGCCACCTGCCAACCAACATCCTGACCACCTGGGCACAACTTACTAAGGGCTCATCATCCTTATGCCAGCTTAAGTACTGTTGTTGTTCCATAAAACTTGAGCCTTGCCAGGTGCTTGGGCACACAGCTGTTATCACAGCTACTTGGGAGGCTGAGACAAGAGGATTATGAGTTCTAGGCCTGGGCAACTTAGACCCTCTTTCAAAATAAAAAGGACAAAACTTCAGTGGTTAATTGGGCCTGTCCTGGGCAGTAATAATCCAAGGATAACCCATCTTTTTAGGGGTTTGTGAAAATGACCCATTTCAGATGTAAATTTTCATGGCTACCATTATTTCCTGTTTCACCATGAAAACTATTGGATCTCTTCATCTGTGGCCACTGCTGGGATTTCATCCTAAGGAAAGAAACCAGGAAGCAGACTAATCTTTCCACAAAGGAACTCTTTCCTTAGAGGCCTAAAAAATGTTTGGCAAGACAATTGAGCAAATATATTTGGGCCTTTGTATTTTCAAAATTCTACATCTAAGAAAATACAGCAAGGTCTATAATAGATACATCTTTACTGAACACACACAGATTTCTTTTTCTTGCCTCCATAAACAATACGGTATAACAGCTATTTACGTAGCATTTGTATTGTATTAGGTATTGTAAGTAAACTAGAGAAAATTTTCAATTTAAAGGAGAATGTACATAGGTTATACACAAATACTGTGCCAGTATTATACCAGTATCCCAGCCACTATGGATGATGAGGCAGGAGGATTTCAAGTTTGCAAGATTGTCTGAAAATAAAATAAAAATGGCTGGGAATGTAGCTCAGTTGTAAAATATTCCTGGGTTCAATCCTAGTGTTGAAAAAAAAAATCCTTCATTGAGATTCTAGCAATTGCTTGTACCAACTTCTTCATGGTCTCTGATGAACTCCCAGACATTCATCCATAGCCCCTGAAGGTATGGAAACAATTCCAATCTTCCTCAATAACCTACCTTCCATTATGATATTACGGTTTAGATAGGAGGTTCTCCCCAAAAGGCTCATGTGTTAATGCAGGATGTTCAGAAGTGAAATAATTAGATCATGAGAAATGTACCTAATTGGTAGATTAAACCATTTGATGGATCAATAATTTGAATGGATTACTGAGTGGGAATTTTAGGAAGGTGAGGCAAGGGTGGAGGAAGTAGGTCACAGGAGGCTTGCTTTTGTGATTATATTTTGTCCCTGACTCCTTGTACTCTTTTTCTGCTTCCTGGCTACAATGACTGAGCAGTTGCTTTCCTCAATCATGCCCTTCCCCTATGAAGTTCTCCCTCACCACTGGAGCAGAGCAATGGAGTCAGCCAGCCATGAACTGAACCTCTGAAACTGTGGGCTCCAAGTTCATTTTTTCAAGTTGTTTTTGTCCAGTGTTTTGGTCATAGTGACAGAAAACTGACTAACATGCATAATAAACAACTAAAACACTCACATAGTATGTTCAGTGAAGGTGTGTGGTTTTGCCTTTATAAAACTTTGATGTTGAATACTGTCTGGCTGGTATGAGTCCCTGGATTTGATGCTTACTACTGTGAATACATAAATAAATGAAAAATAAATAAATAAGATGACATGAAAGTCAAAACCTAAAAGAATTACTTGTGCTAATTATTGATAAGATCTGATTCCTCTAACCCTGGGGTCAAAAGACCTTGAAGGTCTTAGACTGAAGACTGACAGGGCCCATTTGAGAGCACACTTTCATAACACCCTGGAATCACTCTGAGAGCTCTGTCCCTGAGGTCTAAACCCCAACATGCTAGGTCCTGGCCACAACCCTGACTTTTCTATTCATCACTTATCTCACTTTAATAGCGCTTCATCTGAGTGATCCCAATACTCTCCCTTCTCCCCTACTTCCCCCTCACCTGATGGTTTCATTTTTCATTTCCTTGCCTGCTGAACCCTGAACTAATGAGGGGTACTCTAACCACTTTATTGCCAGCACTCAAGGGTTCTCTTTTTTTTTCTGCAAATTCCAAATCTTGTGTCAGTTCAATCATCTGCCTATACCCAGGCTACTTGGGGACTGCTGGAGGAAATCATATTATTGTGCAAAAAAAACTGTAAGATTGCATAAATGGGCATTTGGAAGGGTGGGAGAGGACTGCAAGTTAAGTGCAGGTTTCTTAAAGCATTTTCTACCTCAAGGATTCAAGTTAGCCTTTCTGGAAATAAACACAGTGGAATCTGGATAGCAGGAGGCAGGACCTGGAGAGTGGGAGGGAAGAGTTAAGAGTCAACAATCAACTACTCTGAGTCATAAAATCAGGAAGGCATTGAACATTTAGAAGGAGAACTGGCCCCATAAAGAAAACAATGCCTCTTAGTAAGCATATTATCTGCAACAAAGCAAAACAAATTTTCAAGCATCTTACTGAAACTGCTAGGGAGGGAAATCATGAAAAGTTTCTATTGAGCAAGGTAGATTAGAGAATGAAAATTAATAATAAACTCTTCATTATTACTAACTTAGGATATGTACGATGTCATTGATGTGACCTTTATTTATCGCAATGTTTCTTTTTACTTTGCGGGGGTGGGGGGGTGGGAGCAAGATAACGTGGTTGAGAAATTAAGAGCAAGGTGTCCTGGCAGGTTCCGTAATCCCTGTATATCTCAGTTTTAAAATTTGAGAATAAAAATTTATATTATTTTTCAGAACATTTATATATCCAGATTACATGGACCATGTGTGTTCAAAGGCCTTTACAAGTTTTAACACATTTAATCTTCATAGCAAGCAGATCTATTTATTTTGTGCTATGTAACAGTTGGGAAACTAAGGTACAAGAGGTGAGATTTACCTTGTAGAAGCCCACACAGTCACAGCTAGAAAGTGACACTGTAAAGTTTTACATCCCAGCTGTGTGAAAATGCAGATCTTACCCAGGTTTGTTCTCTAAATCTGTCGGGGGGCAGGGGTGTTCCCTGTGGTCTCCATTCACCCACTAACATCAGGCATCACTAGCCACTCCCCTGCCTTTAGCATTTTGAATAAGTCCAAGGGGAAGAGTGGAGACTTCTTGGGCTGTGGGCTGCACAGAGACCCTGAGGGCAATGGTCCTCTAAGACGATTTTGAGACATTTACTGAGGAAACGTGAAAGGTAAAGGAAGGAAGGTGTGGTGCCAGGTGAGGGATTAGTTCATGTGCAGTAAATCACAAACACAGTTTTAGTGGAGAAAAAAGCAATAAGTGGAAATTAAAAGACCTAACAACCGAGGGACCAAGAGAGAAATTAATGGAGAAAGGTCCCAGAGGAAACAGAAAACAGGTTTTAAGAGTATACAAATTGTAGGGCTCAGTCTGCAGAAGTCTGAGTGCACCAAGGGTGTGGAAATACTATAGATAAGTTTGGAGAGGAATGGAAAGTAAATTGAATTATTTCACTCCTATTGACCTTTCATTACTCAATAAATATTTGCTGAGCCAATATTCATTGTATATTCTGAAAGGAAAGCCTATGTGCCTTTTAACTTCTCAAGTATCCTTCGCATCATTCCCTAAGATTGGACAGTTAATTAGTACTTTTTGGATAAGTCTGCTGCAGCTTCTCTAAATGGTCTCAAGAATAAACAATTAATTCAGTTGATTCCCTTAGAAACCGTACTGACTCACAATCTTTAAACATTTAAAAAAAAAAAAAAAGAGAGAGAGAGAGAGAGCTGGAAGGATCCTTGGAGATCTTCTAACAAGTTAGGTTGCAAATAAACAGGTTCAGGGTGTTGCATTAGTATTCACATTTTAAAGATGAGAGATTTCCTATGACCATCTTGTACTTCCAAAGAAACTGGATTTTCTGGGAAGCTGGCACCTGCATTCTAGTATTTCAGTAATGTGCTGGAGCTGAGGGACTACAATCCCGGGAGACAAAGAAGTTTGCCAGTTTCCAGAACCTTCTCCAAATCCTCCAAATCCTACACTGTTACTTGATCATTTTCATTTTCTGTCCAAACCTGTAGGCATTTGAGTTGGCCTATAGGGAAACTGAGGCACAGGCACGTGCAGCATGCACTTAGGTTTCCTCTTTGTTTCTACTGTCCTCTCCCCACAATCGGCCCGTTTCTTGATTCTTTATGGAATAACCCTCTAACATGGCATTTCCTAGGCTTTCCTGTGATATGGGGCCAGCTAGGGAATGTAAACGAATCATCATCTAAGAGAAAATCTTTGATTATACAAAACATTAGTCAGATCCACACTTAGATTACCATGATCAGTTCTGGTCATCACATTATAAAATAAAATATTGAAACACTTGACAATGCAAAGAGAAAGAGATGAGCTTGATCTTCTGCTGTGATTGTATTGCATTAATGACTTCCTAGCACATTCCCGGAGTCTGCAGCCTATTAGAGGAAATAAAACGTATTAATATAATGGTTAGGGAGCCCAGAGAGGAGACATGTTGCTTTTCTAAAGATTTTGAAAGGCAAGAATAGGCTCGGTATTTTTTTCCTTGAAAGTAGGTGTTACTTTCCTAATCAAGGCAAAATGATTTATTAATCAATCAGATTGTGAATTTCAAAATTATTTATTCAACAGGAAAGACAAAATGATATCACTCAAAAATTAAGCTAAAGGGGAAAATAAGGAGTTGGACTATTCTTCCAGACAATATGCCAGGATGTAATTTCACACGACTATAGAGCATATGGAGTAAAATGGTTATAGTTACCAAGATACTATTTCTTCTAACAAAGAAATAAACTGTAACAAGAAATACTGACATTATTTAGGATTTGTTGCTTTCCCCAGTTCACTCACTGGTGACCGGGATGGTGGCTTTTAAGTAGGATTCAATTTTCAAATCTTAAGTTTTTCGGCACAAAATAAAGAGATATAAGGCTGGCCAGAGCTATAGCATAAATATGCCTAGTTTACAGGTTATTTTAAATAATTTGAATTGAGGCCTTTCACAGATGCCAATTATAAGTACTAATTAGCCATTCTTAAAGAAAAATACATGTTATTCCATTTACTTGTTTAATTTAATTCCATTTAACTTGTTCTACACCGTCCCATCTGCTTCCTAGAGGTGAAGAGATCATTTCTAGTCCTCCAGGTCAGATGGTGGATTTATAAATGTTTATGTTTTGCATTGCATAAATGTGTTTTACATATCAAATAATATATAATGAAACTTGGGGACTGCTGGTTTCAGTTTAGAGAAGAGGGAATGGAAAGAACACATTCCTAGATATGAAAAAGGAAAAAAAAAAGTGGAACAAAACACAAATGAATGACTTTTCCTAAATCCATTACAATGGAGTACACAGCTCAATCAACTAACTCAGACCATGGGGACAGAGCAGGAACCTGCACAAATAAACAAGACCCAAGCATTTGCTTACTGGAGTGGATGTCACTAAACTCATAATAAGATCAATCAGACAAAATCCTGCACTGAGAATTCACCTCACTCTAGTTAAAATGGCAATCATGAAGAATACAAGCAACAATATATTGTTGATGAGGATATGGAGGAAAAGGTACACGGATACATTGCTGGTGGGACTGCAAATTGGTGCAATCACTATGAAAAACAGTATGGATATTCCAAAGAAAACTGGAATGAAACCACCATTTGCTCAAGTCATCCAACTCCTAGGTTTATACCCAAAAGACTTAAAAATAGCATAATACAGTGACATAGACACATTAATGTTTCAAGCAGCTCAATTCACAATAACTAAACTATGGAACCAACCTAGGTGCCCTTCAACAGATGAATGGATAAAGGAACCATGGTATATATACACAATGGAATATTACCCAGACTTAAAGAAGAATGAAATGATGGCATTTGCTGGTAAATGCATGGAACTGGAGAATATTATGCTGAGGGAAATAAATCAATCCTAAAGAACCAAGGGCCAAATGTCTTCTCTGATTTGTGGATGCTAATTCACAATAAAGTATGGGAAAGAATAGAGGTATTTTTGACTAGACATAGGAGAATAAAGGAAAGTGAGGGGGTATGGGGATAGGAATGAAAGTAGAATGAAGTGGACATTATCAGCTTATGTGCATGTGTGATTATATGACTTATGTAACTCTACATCATGTACAACCAGACAAACAAGAAGTTCTATTTCATTTATGTATTATTATGTTTCAAAATGCTACTGTCATGTATAACTAATTAGAACAAATAAAATATATTTAACAAATTTACAATGAATAAATTTAAAAAAAAGAAAGAAAGAAAGAAAAAGGTTCAACCAGAAAATTGTAATGAATTGTGAAAGGCTGAGTTTGGGTAATTTAAAAGAGTAAAAACCCTATAGGATAAACATATAGGAGGGCTTGTAGTCTCCTCTATGGATGTCATCTGCCATTTTATGAAAGATGGAGAGAAGCAAAAGAAAGCTTTCTTCTTGGTGCTGAATGGTGTAGGGAAACAATCGCTATTGTCAAAACCCCAGCTAAACCCTCCTTCTCTGTCTACTTGAATGCCTTAATCTTCAAAAGAAGGAACATAAAATCTTAGGCTGAGAGTGTTGCTAGAAACCTAGGTGAAGGTTGGAAAGAAACTACTGTTGAAAGTCCAATGAGATGACATGTATATAGGATAAAAGATACAGGATGCAAAAGAACATATAATGCAAAAATGGGTGGAAAGACAGACATTACATATTGATAACTGGACAATTTTCTAGTTAGACATAAAAATCTTAAATATGTATGCACATTTAGCTTCAAAATTCTGGAATCAAAATCTGATAGATCTATAAGGAGAAAAATTCAGAGTTAGAATTGGAGACTTCAGTACTTGTCTCTCAGTAATTGACAGGGTGAGTGGGCAGAAAAGCAGTGAGTATATAAATGACATAAACAACACTATCTACCAACTTGATCTGTTTAACACTTTCAGAATACTTCATTCCATGAAGCAGAATACACATTCTTTTTAAAGTACACATAAAGTATAATGAGACAGGTCACACTCTGGGCCAAAATATATACCTTAAGAAATTTGAAAGAACCAGGCATGATAATGCACGCCTATAATCCCAACACCTCAGGAAGCTGAGACTGGAGATCCCCAAGTTCAAGGCCCACCTCAGCAACTAAGTGAAACCTAAGCAATGAGACCCAGTCACAAAAATTTTAAAAAATCAAAAGACCTATAATATTACTCAGTGGTAAAGTACCCCTTGGTTACAAAAGGAAAAAAATAAACTTGAAAGAATACAAATGATTTAAAGTATACTTTTTGATATAAAAGTAATTTAATCTAAAAATCAACACCAGATATAAATCTATAAAATTTTTAAATATTTAGAAACAAAACAACGTACTTGTAAATAAACTGTGGATAAAGAGAGAGTCACAAAAGAATTGTTTTAAAATTATTTTTTATGGGTAGTGGGAATTGACCAAAGGGTTTCCCATGTGCTAGGCAAGTACTCTACCATTGAGCTAAATCCCTGGCCCTTTTGCTTTATTTTTATTATTTTATTTTGAGATAAATTCTTGCTAAGTTTCCCAGGTTGGTGTTGAACTTGAGATATTCCTGCCTCAGCCTCCTACATAGCTAGAAGTACAGGTGTATACCACTGTGTCAGGCAAAAGAAACTTTAATGACATTTTTAATGAAAATTTAGAAACAATATATCAAAGTTTGTGATATTCAGTTAAAGCAACACTTGGGGGCTGGGAATTAGTGCAAGAATTACTTATATTATTAAGAAAACCTAATATCAATGATACAAGTTTCACTTTAAATAATTAGTGAAAGTAGAGTGAATTAAATCCACACAATCAGAATGGAGGAAACAATAAAATTAAAACTGAAATCAATTACATTTAAACAGAAAAAAAAGATAGGGAAAAATCAATGGAACTAAAAGTAGTTTCTTTGAAATTTTCAACAAGATTGACAAACCTGTGTCCAGATTTAAAAAGAAAATTTTTTTAAATTTGTTGGGCCATCACTCCTTTCCACAGACATGAACAAGACATTAGAAAGGTAATAAAGGAACACTATTAACAAACTCTGCCCCCAAACTAGGCAACTCAGATGGAATAGGCTAACTATTCTGAAAACCAGAAACTACCAAAATGCATTCATGAGGAAACAGATGATATGAAAAGTCCTAGAATCCTATTTTAGAAATTAAATTTGTAAGTTACAAATATTTCAAGAAAGAAAAATCTCACCTCTGGATAGTTTTTCTAATGAATTCTACCCAACATTGAAAGAATGAATAACAAAACTTTTATAGAATCTCTTTGAGAAAATAGGAGGAATGAGAACACTCTCTAACTCATCTTCTGAGGTCAGCATAACACTAATACAACTACAAAATAGATACATTTCCAGGAAAAAAAAAATATAAACCAATAGCCTCCATATATGAACTCATAAAAATCCTTGACAAATATTAACAAAAAAAAATTTAACAATAGAGAAAGATAATAAATCATGGTGAGGGATAGATTTTTCCAATCATGCAGAGTTGCTTTGACATTTAAAAATCATTATAATTCACCATATTAACACATCAGAATGTACATAGAGATATATATGTGTATGTATAATGTATAATGTATATATTTATATATATATATATATATATATTTTTTTTTTTAAAGAGAGAGTGAGAGAGGAGAGAGAGGGAGGGGAGAGGAGAGAGAGAGAGAGAATTTTTTTTTTAATATTTATTTTTTAGTTATCGGCAGGCACAACATCTTTGTTTGTATGTGGTGCTGAGGATCGAACCCAGGCCGCACGCATGCCAGGCAAGCGCGCTACCGCTTGAGCCACATCCTCAGCCCCTATTTATATATATTATATAATGCATATTAAAGAAATGTATTGGTTTATGCAAAAAAATTGACAAAAGTCAAAACGTTTCAGATAATTACTTTCAGTAAATTATAAATGTAAGAGAAATACTTCTACTTTACAAAAAATTTCTGTAAAAGTCTGTAAAAGACTGACATCAAAAATCGTACTTAATGGTGACAGACTGAATATTTCTTTTCTAGGATGAGAAATGGTATGAGCATATCTATTTTCTATTCATGTTTTTGTTGTAGGTTCTGCTAATTGGTGAAAAATAAAACAAGATAAAGAAATACAACATATCCATTTTAGTACAGAAGAAATAAATGCTTATTCACAGAAGTCACATCCATTTATAAAAAAAATCATTTTGAAAATAGAACAAAGCTGTTAGAGCTAATGTGTAAGTTTAAAGAAACTAAAGAACATCTAAATACATAGAGAAATATGCCATACTTTTGACTCATCATATTCATAATTAAGGTGTCATTTTTCTCCAAACTTATCTATTGATTCGATGCAATTCCAATAACTTCTTCAGTGGCCTTTTCTGTAGAAATTGACAAGCTGATTATAATACTCATATGAAAATACAAAGGGATCTAGACTGGCAAAAAATATCTTTAGGAAAAATTACTACTGTCAAAACAGCCATATTTACCAAAAGTGTTAAACAGATTCCATGCAATCCCCATCAACATGCTAATGACAGTCTTCATGGAACTAGAAAAAAAAAAGTTCTAAAATTTATTTGCAGAATAAAAGACCCAGAATAGCCAAAGCAACATTGAACAAGAAGAAAAATCATGGAGATATCACAATATCAATCTGGAATTATACTACAAATCTGTAATAACAAAACAGCATGGTAGTGTCATCAAAATGAGCATGAAGACCAATGGAGTAAGAGAGAAGACGAAGAGACAAACCCACACAGACAGAGTCCTCTGATACTTGGCAAGGTACCAAAAACATATGTTAGAGAATATCTTTATGACCTTAGGATAGGCAAGAATTTCTTTGATATAGTAACCAAAGCATGATCCAGAGAAAATAAAAATTAAAAACAAATGTTTTTATCATCTTTCACTCCCTGCTGTGACCAAAAGACCTCAAAAGAACAACTGTAGAGGAGGAAAAGTTTATTTGGGGGTTCATGGCTTCAGAAGTCTCAGTCAACT
Source organism: Callospermophilus lateralis (assembly GCF_048772815.1). Taxonomy (NCBI): domain Eukaryota; kingdom Metazoa; phylum Chordata; class Mammalia; order Rodentia; family Sciuridae; genus Callospermophilus; species Callospermophilus lateralis. Next base: position 33,320,338 of record NC_135321.1, on the reverse strand, counting down.
CCATTCCTTGGGGCTTAAGTTGAGGCAGAACATCATGGCAGAAGAGTGTGGTGGAGGAAAGCAGTTCAGGACATCACACTAAGAAGGCTGGTGAGTAGAGTGGAGCTCCATTCAATAAAGACAAAGTATATACCTGAAAGGAAGCCCCCAGTGTCCCACCTCCTCTAATCACACCCTACCTGCTTACAATTACCATCTAGTTAATCCCTATCAAGGGATTAATGCACTCATTACTTTAAGGGTCTCATAACCCAATCATTTCACCTCTTAAATCTCATGAATTTTCTCACGCATGCGCTTTTGGGAGACATAATACCTAACCATAACACCAATCAAACAATAAAAATTCCCTTCAAAAGATGTTGAAAGAAAAAAAAAAGAATTAAATCTTAGACCAGGAAAATATTAATTTACATGATTTAAATCTAGATTATATAAAGAGGATTAAAATCTCAATTAAAAAAATTAGCATCTTCAAAAATTTTGAGCAGAAATTTTTGCATAGAAGATGTATATTTGGCAAATAAAATCATGAAACAATACTCAACCTCACTGAAAATTAAAACTATAATAAGATACTCCAATATATCTCTTAGAATAACTAAAACTAAAATAGCTGACCTACCAACTGTTACAAGGATATGTTGAAAAACTAGTCTTCACATATACTGCTCTTGAGAATATAAACTAGTACATCCACTTTGGAAAGCAGTGTGGCAATTTTTTAAAAGGATCATAGATAGCTGCCATGTCATCTGGGTGTCTTACTCTCAGGTAGTTAGCAAAGAGAAAAAACTGAACATGATAATGCAAAGACTTGTCTAAGAATGTTCACACTTGGCATCATGGCACATGCCCTTAATCCCAGCTACTCAGGAAGCTGAGGCAGGAGGATTAGAAGTTCAAGGCCAGCCTGGATAACTTTGTGTAAACTTGTCTCAAAATAAAAAGGGCTGAGGATGTAACTCAGTCGTTAAGCACCTCTGGGTTCAAAAAAGAAAAAAAGGCAAAATGTGTGAGTGATTGACACGTACAAAATATAGATGATTTCCAAAATGTTTATGCGGAGTAAAAGAAGCCAGATCAAATAAGAGATTATACCATTTCTTTCAATTTGTATAAATTACATAACATTCTAATTTATCTTTAAATTAAAGGTAAATCATGTGCCCTATGCCAAGCTTGAACATTCTTATACAAGTTTTTATCAATAAAAAGCAGATGAATGGTTGCCTGCTGTTTGAAGATGAGGACAGGGAGGAGTAGGAGACTCTGACAGGTTGTAGAGGGGTATATTTAATATTTGCAGTTGATTTTATATCAATAATACCTACATGAACTGTTTTAAAATTCAATATACCCCTACTAGGTGCTACCTTGTGCCTCTCCTCAGGGAGAACGGAATGGAAGAAAAATGAAGACAATATACTCCCTTGTTAACTCAGAGATCTTTTTCTACATACTCATGAGTTGGAGAGGGTAGTTGGAAGGTAAATAAAGACAGTCTAGGCAGGATCATTTGAGATTTATTATTTTTTCCTCTTTTCATCTCAGTTCAGCCCTAGTGGACCATAGCCTCTACACTCTTTTTCTTGGAAGGAATGGATTCAGATTCTTCTGCTTTGCAAATTACTCTAAAGCAAATGATACTGGAAGCTTTACAAAGTATAAAAACTTCTTTGAAAATATCTGACAGCAATGTTCTTTTAGAGAAGTATCTTTCTCAGGAATGCTGATAAAAAATGTAGGATGAAAATTCTTTCCAAATGCACTGATCACCAATAGTAAAGTGATGTTGATGATAATATTACTTATGACAATAAATGGCAACAAGGATAATAATTTATCAGAAAGCAAGATACTCTCTATAAGCACTTTCAATATGTCGTATAGCTTTTATCTTCAAAAAATTTCAGCATTACCATCCCATTTTTAGATAAAGAGGTTATGGTACCAAGAAGTGAACACTTTGTGGAGGGGGCCCACTGAAATAGATTTTTTTTTCTTCCTGTTGCCTGGTATGTGGTCATTGCCAGTCAAAATACTGATAGGAAAGTGTTAACACACCCGACATGTTTAACAGATGTGTTCAATGGAGGAAGGACAATTTAATTTATATAGCATTGTGATTCAGGGTTAAGGAAATCAACTAAAACTGGCAGAAAGTAGAAAGTGTGGGAAACCATGGACCCTCACAAACCCTGAATGGTCAATGGGAAAAATACTCTTTACCAAAATCCAGAGAAAGTTTGGTGCAATCAGAGATAGAACAACCCGAAGGAGATAACCATGGATACCTGTTGCAGCCAGAACCACAGTGAAGTCCACGTGGAAGGGTCCAGGAGGGAGTGGGGAGAAATAAATCCAGGTCCTTCTTTCCTCTTAGCCTATGATCTTCCTGTTGTATTCTTATTGTCAAAACCAACTGGAAACCAGAAGGTAAGAGAGCCCAGATGACTCAGACTTTTTACATGTCAGTCATGGACATGAATGTCAGTATCTTTCCTTCATTTGGATGAAGACACTTGCCTCCTCACCCAGGTAAAACTCAAAATCCTATGAGCCACTATATTGTCACCATTGTGTCAATAAAGTTTTTTCACATTTGAAACCTAAATTTTACTATATGCTTCGCAAAATCACACATGCACTGGGGACATTAACTGACCTAAAATATAGTTGCTTCTGCCACCTCTATGGTCATGAGGTAAAAGTGGGTCATCATATCTTTTTTCTAATGCAACCAATTTCAAGTCTCTTTTACTCTCAGACAGCTCCTCAGATTCTTAAGTTTTTTCCTGGTAAAGCAGCACCAAATTGCCCTCGTAATCCACGCCCTTAATGTTTTTCTTGTTATGGGTTTGTGTTTCCTCTTACTATTGCACACAGGGGTATTATGAGATATCGTGGTAAATATCCTATATGGTGGAAAAAGTTCTCTTACCCCAAATTGTGTAGTAGCAAAATAGTAAAGAGCATCAATCATGTCAGCCAGCAAACTGGCCGCATATCCACCTGTTTGTTCAGCAATAAAAGAAGTGCAAAATCGGGCTGGGGATGTGGCTCAAGAGGTAGCGCGCTCGCCTGGCATGAGTGCGGCCCGGGTTTGATCCTCAGCACCACATACAAACAAAGATGTTGTGTCTGCTGAAAACTGAAAAATAAATATTAAAAAAAAGAAGTCCAAAATGTCAAATTAACACTCTCAGCTACTTAACAAGAACATGAAGGATTTCCATTTTCTGGTAATAGCATTCTTTCCTTGGAAAAGGTGTCTCCAAACCCACATCTGACAGCAATGTTCCTATAGAGGAGTATTTTTCTCAAGAATGCTGATGAAAATGTAAGGTGAAACAAATTTCCTTCAACAAATTATTAGGGATAATATGAGTCGGGCCACCTCCTGCCACACTTGAATTCCTTGATAAGTATGATATGGTTATGCAGGAAAACACTGTATATTATATTTTTGGTTAAGTCATGCATTTTCTCCTTTGTGCAAATGGTATAATAGTGGAGCCTTCAAAAGTTCACTTCACCATTATATAAAGCCTGATAATTATGCAGAATGGAACACTGTGGTAAGAAACATGAATTTTGTGGGCATGAACCAACTGCTACTTTTTCTTCCCCATAATATTAGTCCTTAGGTCTGATGTGATGTTATATGAGATATCATGGAAAGGGTTAAGGTAATCTATAATTCCAAAAATAAGGTTTCTGACACAAACATTGCAGGAAGAAAAGGCAAATCCAGATCTGGAATATGAATCTGTTCCCATGATGATAAATTGCTACTTGCTCCATGATTAGGAGAGGTCCAATGTAATCAGTGGGGCACTGGGTGGCTGGCTGGCCCTTTTTGGGGGCTGGCATCATATCAGGAACTCAACATTAGTCATCATTATTTATTAGTTAACAGTCAGCAGTGTGGCATTCATATCACCCTTGATGAGAAGAAATGCACGTTTTTGAGCTCCTGCATGGACATCATCTCTGTGGCAATGAGCATTTTGTACTTGGACTTATTGAACAAATGGAAGAATTGCAGAAAAAAGTGATTGAAATCCAAAATATCTTCACATTCATGATCATTGAGGCATTCCTCTATAAAGGATGCTCTCAAGATGGCATCTACATGTGATATAAATATCTTCATTTTCTCTGTTGCTATATATCTACATATCTCTATGCTGAACGTTCTATCTCTAATTTTCCAATATTATTATTTTCAAATTTCTGTCCCACAAACCAACTCCTCACTCACTATCTATGACTGGGTATAGATCCATACCTTTATCCATCTCTCCTTTCATAAAAAGTAGACAAACAGATATCTGAAGAGATATCTAGATGGAGAATTTTCCTTCCTCACTGTATTTCGAAGCCACCCCTTGAATAGACCTAAAATGAGATGGTCCCTCACTTTGGCTGCTGACATTATATCATGAAGGTCTATCTGTAAGCTAGTACCATGGTTTCTTTTTCCCTGCTAATTGGTCTTAAGAGAGCCACTCCATGAGGAGTGCCTTAGGTATGGTGAAAGAAGAGGAAGTAAGGCAGGAACAAATGTCTCCTCTTTCATAATAATAGTTCTGACCTTTTATTATGAGCTCTGGGTTGTTTGGTGACTAACAGATTTAGAACTCACAGGAGATTATCGGATATTTTATAAAAAGGACATTATCTGTGAAAATCTTCATGACTGTCTCTTTGTACTCCAGGTAGAAAATAGGCTTGCTTTGCTGTACCAAACCATATTTGTCCTTAAATTTATTATATTACTTCAAAGTTTTATACAGATTGAAGATAGAAGTCATTCTTCAGACACAGACCATATCCCTGAGTGTTCCAATTCTTCATTTTCACCAAAATATGGAAAGAGCAAAGCATAGCAGAGAATGACAGTTCTGAGTAGACATTATTATCAAGAACATAGTGTCCCCTCTTCCAATCAAAATATTAGGAAAAAAAACAAGTCTGAAAACTAAGTTACTTGGACAGAATGGAAACTTTAGCTGTTTGAGAGCTGACAGACTCTGGTTTGCCGTGGATGTATGAGCTAAGCAGACCTAACCCTAGTTGGATCTTCATTGTCCTAGGATTCCAATGATTCCTTAGAATGTTCATGACTTTTCAACAAAGACTCAACAAGGTCATCTTTATTAAAAATTTTTTAAAAATTAAAAAAATTTATAATCCCCATTAAAGAATTTTAATAGAAGTTTAAACAGAGTTATATGAATGTGGATTTAAACAGTTGAACTGAGGTTTTCTGTGCATTGCAAAGGTGGATGAGATATATCAAAGAAGAAAATTACAACAACTTAGTTTAATGATCTTAATTGGCTTTGTTTTTGATCCTAGAATCAAGCAACAGTTCACTCCATAAAACAGAGTAAGTGTTCCAATGAGCCAACAGAGAAGTTTGGTTTTATAGACAGCAAAGAGCTGAAAAAGCAAAAAGCAAAAGCCAGAAGCTGAGTGGTCATTTCAAAGTTACTCTCCTGTAAGATAGGTACAAGGAGATGATAGAAAAATAACTGATTTCTCAGTATCAGGTCACTTCAATTAACCATTTTGTGTTGAGATTAAGGCAAAGGGAACTTCATTCTCACACTAATTGAAACTAACCTGTTTGGAAAAGTGGGCTGTTCCTGTCTCTAATCCTGATTTTTGATTTCTCAGAAGGTCTGATACACAGTTTTTCTTTTTTCTCTTTGCGAAATTGAAGAATGAACCCAGGGACACTTTATTGCTGAGCTACATCTCCCACTCCTTTTATTTTGAGATAGGATCTTGCAGAATTGCCCAGGCTGGTCTTGAACTTGCAATCCTCCTGCCTGAGTATCTCAAATTGCTGGAATTACAGGAGTGCGTCACCATGCCCAGCTGATAAATAATTTTGTTTTAGCTTGATGATAAGAAACTTTAGCCTGTGTGTCTCCATTTTGATTTTTAGTCTGGAGTCTAGTCTCTTGAAAGCTAATGTAGGATGTTAGTCTAAAACAATAACTTCTTATAATTTTTTTAAACAGATATAACAGGACTTCATTAAATCTTTAGCACATTTTCAAAAGCCTGAGTTAAATGTTTGTATGGAAAAGAGAATGTCAAATCTATTCTACAATCCATTTCCCTCCCATAGACTGCCTTTTTCTTAGCTGGGAATGTAGTAATTAAAACCTCAACCATCATGGAAATCGTGTATCTTTTCACTAACATAACACTTAATTATTGCTATTCCATAGGGAATATTTTTCTCAACTGTAGAATAATTTTTGGAAAGTACATTTTTATCAGCTCAAATATCTGACTTTCATCTGTGGCAATATTTCCATCGGTGGTGATGAGATTTAGAGAAGCAGGATAATGTTGTTTTCCCATTTGTACTCTGCTTTTCTGAGCATAGACGCCCATGGCAGCTTTGATCACTGTGACATTGTGCTCAGTGACCTCACTCCCCCAGTGAGGCCAAATTGTTAATGAGACCTTGTTCGGGGCTTTAACAATCTATCACTTCTGCCCTCTGGCCTTTGGTTATCTTTTCAGCCAAAGAGAACTCTTAGTAATAAGGAAGACAACGTGTGGCTATGTATGTACCATTCATTAATGAATTTGTTCAGCAAGCTTTTTCTAACTGTCCGCCATTTTCTTGAAGAATTATACACATTATATCCACAATGGTGACCATGGAATTTCATTTTGGAAGAAATAAGGTATAGCTGGGGAACTGTTAGATACCATTGTGTAGGATGAATTCCTAGGAGGAAAAAAAAAAAAGAAATTATTTCAATTTCTAGTGCAACCACTTCCTATTTATGGGTAGCACATCCATGAAGAGTACTTGTACATTGTAGCACTACCAACAGTGTGGCCTATATTTTGTAGAGTCCAAGCTACCTTGAAAGTTCACCTAGATAACCGTATAACTAATCAGTGCTTGAATTATCTTTAAATATAAATTTTCTATAGAATCATAGTTCTCTTTCAATATCCACTCTGTGAAAAATTCTCCAGCATGGAAATTCGATACCTAGTTCAATACACACTGCAAAAAATTTACACATTCAAATTTTGTTTATAATTTTTTGAACTATTTTTATCAAATTGTATACTGAAACAAAGCTAACCAATTTTGGATACCTCAGGGTGATATTCATGAATATCAATTATCCTACTTATACTCCAGTAGAACAATATTTCTACTAATATGTACTAACAAAGATAAACTCTGGGATTATGATTTTTCTGCTTCTCTGTCCCTTTCTTACCATTACTTCTACTTTTTTTTTTAGCACCTTTAATGTATATGTGGATTTTGACTGCTAAGTATAGTTCCTAATATATTCCAAGTTTTTGATAAATAGCAGAAGTTTGAGTTTTGGTATCCAAGAGCATAATCATTAAGAGGATGACCTTAACAATTTGCTCAAATTCTCTGACCTTCACCTTTCTCATTTTCTTTCAGGTTTCTTAGACTCTTTCACAATTATCTTATATATCTGTAAAATGAAAAAAATATAAAGTGAAAGCATATCATAAGACACTCAGAGGATAAAATGAGGTAATAAATATAAAGCATTTTGAAAATGACTGCACATGGTAAACATTTAAGAAATAATAACTAACATTGATATTATCATCTTTGTGACAATGAATACGGACATAAACTCCTTTATAGTAAGTGCTCAATAACCATTAGTTTCTTTTCTCCAAAGAAAGATTAAAAATGTTTTCTCAGAGAATGGCTCCCTATTTGTTTATGTGGAATGAAGTATGTGGGCTTTGTGATTTTCTTTCCTTACTGCTATGGGGCCATCCTCACTTCTTTGTGGAGCTGGAGTTATGCTTCTATAGTGTAGATGGCTAGAAGTCTGCCTTTAAGGAAATGTTGCCACTATATCTTATACCGAGGGAAACCAAAGAATATAATTATCTGCCTCACTTTCCACTGCAGGTCAAGATTTAGTTAATTGACTCCAGTTCATTTTGCCCAGGGCACCTCCTCTGAGACAGGTACCATGGTGGCTAGCATTAGCTGATAGGAACTGTGGTCCTACAGAGAGAAAAGAGGGATGAGGCTCTCCCAGTCATAGAATTCCCAGTGACCACGAAGCAGCCACCGGCTGGTAATAACTTCCTCTCCCCTCTGACTTGGAATGGATTGCAGGCACTGACCTAGAGGGGAAAGGCTTCATCTCCCAACATCAGCCAATCTCATCTCATTGCAAGGGAAAGGCCCCTGGAGACGTGCTCCTATCCATCATGTGGACAGCTTTGGCCAAAGTGCCCACTACATCACCGGCTTTAATAAAAAGTTGCTGGAGGCTGCAGGGCTAGTGACAGATGTAAACCACAGCCTGGCCAGAGCCTACGAATTCTCCCAAGGTGGAAGTACACTTGAGGAGGAAGAAGAAGAAAAGGAAAGAAGACAAAAGAGGAGTGAAAAATGATAAGGGAACCACTTCAGAATACCCATTAAAACTGAGTTTAATAAACTGAAGGAGACTCTTAGAGAAGCTGTTAGTCTGAAAAGACAAAACCTTCAGAAAAGAAATGACAAAAGAATACTAAGAGTAGAATAAAAGAAGTAAAATAAGTTAACATGAAACTTTTCTATTAAACCCAAGGATGTCGGAATTAAGAAACAATTGGGAATTCTGAAAATTTGAAATAAATCAGAAACAAGGTTTTAAGCAGTAACCTCATGCCAGTTGTTACCACATCATTTGATCAATTTGAAAACATAAATATTTCCTAATGCATTACCAGAACTTGTATTACATGGGATTATAACTATCTTTAGATATCTTCTTTATAGAAAATTCTCTAGCATGTAAATTTTTAGAGCAATATAGTAAGCACAAAATTTATACATGCAATTTTTTTTCAATTTTGAATAAAGTTTTGTTATGTGAATAAAGATCCAGCAATTAATCAACTGTCCATAAAAAATGACAATCATTACTATTTAAAGACTTGGTCATGTCTCGTGGGGTCAGTTTCTAATGCTTTGCACCTGAATATTTCTTCTAATTTTTCTTCTAATTGATTTAATGCCACTATTTTCAGTAGCATAAATAATCTAGCACTTTTCTCATGAATTATATAAATTTGAACACTAAGAATTTCTACTAAGGTACATTGGGCATGTGCAAATACATGCATGTAGACTTAGATAGCTATAATATATCCAAACTAAACTCAATTTTCATTGGATATTATCATAGATAACATAAAGTAGGGCCTAGAATTGCAGGTTCTAAAGAAGTGTTCTTTGCTGGTACAGTCTGGGATGAGACAGATAAACATAGAGGTTGGAAGAGACGTGGGAGACCTCAAAGCCCGGACCCCAGGGAGGTCCCACACAAAATGTTCTCACAGTCTGATGCTGGAGGCACTTCCGTATATCTCTCTTTTCATTCCACAAAAACTAATATGGTAAGTAGAGCAAAAATTAATATTTATTTTTGCAAGTATGGAGTGATTAATGTGTTAATCAAGAAACACAAATACAGAATCGTTTACTATTTATTGTATTCTCCACATTAGACAGATACCTGCCTCTTTGTCAACCCTTTATAAATATGTATCAAATAAATAAATAAAGAAATCCCTGACTTCAAGTAACTATAAAATGTGGAATATGATAAAATTATAATGGTAAAACAAAAGTACACAAAGCATGGTTTCTTTATTATTTCTAACCCATCTTAATTTGCTACCAAAAATCTATCCGCCACATAATCCAAGGAACAAACATGTGTCAATTATCTCATTATTGGACTAGTCAGTCTCCTTCAGATAAGGATGATATGTGAAATGAAATGATTTTTTTTGTGTGTATGTGTGTGTAGTTTTCTATTTTCTAGATTTATTATCTTGTAGAGACTGGTAATGTTTCTTGAATGAATAAATGCATCGATGAATGGATCAACAAATCAGCAAATGAATATATAAAACAATTTCCTTTGGGACTATGTTCAATTTTTACATATTTTCTTCCTTCATTCTCAGTCCACCCATAGATGCATCCAAACATATGAGATCTGGGCCCAAGCTTGTGTCCTATCTATGAGCTGTGGCCCAAAGCTGAGCTCTTTTCTGTCATCAGGGCTTCCTGGTCTTCCTTCATTGCCTTAGTGACTTATGCTCCATCATCAGTTGTTAATTGCTCTGATTCACATACATGGGTTTCATTTATAACCTAGTCCTTGATGCCTACCTCCCACTTATATAGTGGACTCTTCTTGATTCTTGCCATGCTTATAATATCACCCTCCTTTCATGTCTTCTACAATATGAGGCATTAGGGACTCATTCTTCCTCACACAGAAGTCAAGAGAGTTTCAAGACTCCTTTCTCAACCTAATCATGTGTTGCTGCTAGTTTTTGTTTGTTAAAGCACTCCTGGACTGACCAGATCTTTGTACCACGTTCTATACCCTTAATTACAAGTTAGAAGCAGAGAATAAACTTTCTTTCAGCTTTTCCTATAGAAAAGAAAATTGGCAAGAAAAATCTAAAGCCTAGCTCAGGAAAGCCAATTTGATGAATTTTCCAAACATTCTAGATGAAAAAATTGATATTAGCAACTATTACACATGTACCTTATGATCTTAAACGAAGCTTCTAAATGGCAATTATTATTGTTTCGAGTGTTATGAATCTTTAACATTCTGTCATTTATCCTTAAAAGTTAAATCACATTAAATTTCCAAATTTTGATTAAAGTCAAATATTTGGTATAAATATGATTTAATATTAACATGTAGTTTAAAAGTTATGAGAATTAATCCGAATGTTAATATCAAATCAAGTCGTAAATTATTTTTTCCTAAATAAAAATGGTGATTGGAACATATTTTTCTAATTGAAGAAAATGATACCAGAGGAATTAAAAATGATATAAACTTATGCAAGCAAAGATGACATGAGAAGCAATGACAACTGGTGAGAGATCTAGGTACAAATGAGAATTTGGAGTTGGGAAATTGGGTTGGTAATTGAGCAAAGGGCTAACTAAATACACTGGCAGGAAGTAAAGCCGAATTTTTGAATGGTGAATTCTCCCTGTTTTCTCCACGTGGGTCTCAGAACACTGGGAAACATCATTATTACCTCTACAACTTTATGTATCTTCTCTGGATAAACAAACACAAATGTTATCAGTTATCGGTTGTCAAACCAAAAGAAAATGGAAGTTTTTGGTGAGAGGAGGCTCACAGTAAAGAAATACTGCCATTATCTTCCATGCAGGGCTTTAAAACCACTGTTTTGTACTCTCTGTTAATTTGACAATCTCTTTAATGCCCATCAGACATTTGAAAAACACTCTCCAACATAAAAGGAACAAAGAGTTAAAAAAAAAAAAAAAAAAAAACCACACACACACACACACCAAGAAAAAGCAACTAAGAAATTTAAAGAATAGAAGAAAACATCAAAATATAAATAAATAATGTTCTACATATCCAGGTAAATATCAAACATGTATGAAAAAAAACTGGGGGAAATCTGCACATTTTCGAAATATCTCCAACAAAGTGGTTATTGTCCTCTGTTATAATGAATGGGTAAAGAAAGAAAGATACATATATGTGATCTTCGAAAAGGTTGTGTCTTAGCAGAAGTTACAGAGGGGAATTTTGATCATAGATTTGTGTCCATATTAGAGTAGAGAACTCCAGGAGAGATGTCTACAAAAAAAGAAAAAAAAAAAAACAAGGTAATTCAAAATCTATTTTTGTTGTTGTATTGGCAGAGTAGTTTATGTTGGACTCAAATACAGCAAATAATAACTCTACATTTTTTATTAAAAAAATTAAATACCTGTTTGAAAACCTTGGAGAGAGAATAAAAGCAAGCAGAAACATAGGGAATTTAAGCCTTGAAAGATCTATTATACATGACTTTTCAATGAGGCCATTCTCCAGTCCAGGCAGTATGAGACACAGAACCCTATTCAAAACCACCTCTGAAAATGAGAGAGAAGTAAAAAGGTGAGTGACAAAGAGGCGCATTAAATTCTTACACAATTATTTTACTATGCTTATAAAGAGAGGCTCCAGAAAGCCTTGCCAAAACCAATGCTTGGACTTTTGAAAGACAAAAACTGGAACTTCAGCAATTGCCTCCCACAGGGAACAAAAGTATTTAGAGTTTGAGTCTGGCTATGTAAATCCTCTACAAGAACAAACATTACTTTTTTTTTTTTTTTTTTTTTTGTAATAATTCAGAACCCAGGGCCTCGTGCGTGTAAGCACTCTAACACTGAGCTACAACTCCCAAGTTTTTAAAAATTTTAAAATTTTGATGCAGAGTCTTGCTCAGTTGCCCAGACAGGCCTTTCAATCCTCCTCTTTCAGCCTCCAGAGTATGTGAAATACAGTGCTTGGCTAAAAAAAGATTTTAAAATGCTGAGTCTCTGTATTGTAAAGGTAAAATTTCTAAGCTGATTCTAAGCCGCAGAGTCAGAGTTAAAGGGTAAAAGACCAGACACTGTGAAGTTTCTAAACTGCAAGGCTTGGGTAAAAGACCATTGTTATGTTTATTATTGTTAAATTCCTCTGCTACTCCGGGAGCCTGTGATCTCTGTAGCTGTTAGGACAATACCCGAATTGCCAGTAAACATTCTCACTGGCTCCTCTGGTGGTCTGATAACTTGGGACTTTGAGTAGCCTGGCACGTAGGCACCTCGGCCATAGAACCAATCAGTTTAAATGTTCACCCCACTTAAAAGTAACCAATCACCCCCGTCCAATCTGTTCCCGCCAATGAATGTGCTAATCATGACTCAGAGTTGTTGTTCAATTTTCCCGTGCCTCCTGACGATTTGTTCTGATGTATGCAAAGCCCCCGCCCCCCCAAAAGGGGTACTCAAGCTCAGCTTAACCTCTGCTCTGCGCGCTGGGCTGCTCTATCTTCCTGAGTGAGCCTGGAGCCTCAGCATGCTGAATTGCATGGAGCTGGTCTCTTGTGGTCTCTCCCTCCGACGCTTCGCCGGACCCTTACAGTATGTATGATGCATGGTGCCCAGGATTTAATGAAAAATATTAAACATAAAAGAATTTTTTAAAAAGAAAAGAAACCCAGAAAATATAAACAGGAGTCAGAAGAAAAAAAAATATAAAAATTAACCCTAAAATAAACCAAAAAAGACTTAAAGCACCTGTTATAATGTACCCACATATTTAAAGTCAAATGGGATCTTGATAATCGAATAGATAAATATGAAAACCATATAAAAACTAAATGAAAACTGTCAAGCTAAAAATTACAATAAATGAAATGAAAAATGTCATTAAATAACTTAAGAAATTAAGATGATAAAATAAATGTCAGTGAAATTGAAGCTAGATTTAAAGGAAATATTTAGTGGAAGCTTGGTTCATGTCCCTAATGCCAATCCAATAATTAAAACACTTTTCAAAGCATAGGAGAGAAAGGAATTTTTATTGCTTTGTTAGCAAAACAGAAATACAAGGGTCTCCTAAACCAGAGGCTGTGATTCTGTCCATCATGGGGAATAGGGAGATCTTAAAAAGGTGATTCAAAGGCTTCATTTCAGGTGTTCTCTATCCAGAGTTGGAATTGACTTGTTAATTTGGGAGATAGTGATTTTTTAAATTTTCTGGTGCCATCTCTGAAGTCTGAATTACTTTGTCCCAGTGGTGGGTGTGTGTTCAAGGACCAAGTTCTGATAACTCTGCCAAGAATGGGGAAGAAAGGTTGTCCTGTTTCCCCAAAGGTTAGGGAGGGGAAGAGATTAGGAAAGAGGAGGAGAGAGGAAGAGAAAGAACCATGTCCTTTTAAAAATAAGGCACAGCAGCTATATTCAAAACATTAATCGGACAACTGTTTCACTGTGGCCTTGATATACTCTCACTTGCTCTATGAGGTTTTATTTGGGGTAGGATTGTCTATGTAGATAATCATGCCATCTACAAATACTACAAATACGGACAGTTTTATTTATTTCTTTCAAAAATAAAATAAATGCTATATGTTTTTTTACCCTCCCCACCTCTTCCTCTTTCTTCTTCATTCACTCCATTTTCCATTTTGTATATTTTGAAAACTCATCACTTTTTTCTCTATGTTCTTTGGTTTGGATAATTTTGTAACACTAGTCCACTCTCTGCTTGAGATAGAGCCCTTGCTGCTCTGCTACTGCAACTCATTTTTTTTTTTCTTCAAATGGACATTTTTGGACATGTTTCTTTCTCTTCCTCTCTCCCTCCTTCTCCCTGAACTTCTTCTCCCTAATCTCTGGGGAAACAGGATTACCTTTCTTCCCCTTTCTTGGCAGCATTATCCCTGCTTGAGCATACACCCACAACAGGAACAAAGTCTAATGCCGCCTATCAGACATGGGGATGGCACCAAAAGGTCTAAGAAATGACTTTCTTCCAAATTAACAAGTGAATTACAACCCTGGACAGAGAACACCTGGAATATAGCCTTTGAATCATCTCTGTTCCCCTTGATGGACAGAATCACAGCCTCTGGGACAGGAGTCACCTATGTTTCTGCTTCTTTTTCCTTTTTCTCTGAACAGTGCCCTTGTTAGATCCTTGTTATAGGATTGGCATCAGGGAAAAGGACTGAGCTTTTCGCACTAATAGTATAAAACAAAAATATACTAAAGTCAATTATATTTCTGTACAGTGCCATTGAACATGTGGACATCACAACCAAGAATCCAATACCATTTACTATTTTATAAAAAATTAAATAGTTAGGTATAAATCTATCAAAATATATATAGGAACATATGTTTGTAACTCTGAAATATTGGTGAAATAAATCAAAGTAGAGCTAAATGTATAAGTCATAAAACATGCTCATGGCTTACAGAATTCAACATAGTAAAAATATGAACTTTTCCAAAATTGTTATACACATTTAATACAAGTCCTATCAAAATCTCAACAATTATTTTGCATATATATATACAAGATAATTTAATTTATTTGAAAATATAACAGAGTCAGAATAGCTAAATCAATTTTGATAGAGAAGATTGAGGTGGGAGGAATCAGTTTACTCATTTTCAGTACTTATTATATAGCTATGATAATCAAAATTGTGTAGTATTGATGGGGGCATTAACACATGATCAATAAAACATAGATGATAGATCAATGGAACATAATAGAGAACTCAGAAATAGACCTTCAAAAATGTGCCCACCTGAGTTTTGAGAAAGACACACAATCAATTCTATGGAGGAAAAAGCCTTTTGAACAATTGTTGGTGGATCAATTGGAAATCTATAAACAAACAAACAAACAAAATGAACCTTTACGTAAGTGTCATGTAAAAAAATTAAGTCAAAATGCACCACGGAAAATGTATAATATGAAAAAGTAAAACAGACAAAAAAAATTCAGTATTTTAGGTAATTCAATGAGTTATTTAATTTAATACAAGAGCATATAACAAAAAAATTGTAAATTGAATTTAATTAAAATTAAATCTTTTGCTCTGCAAATATTTTATTAAGAAGGTTAAAAAAAAGGCCAGAGACTGGAGAAAGAAAAATATTTTCAAATTACATGTCTGACAAAGAACTAGTACAGAGAATTTCTAAGGAATTCTCAAACTTTAATACTAAACAACAACAACAACAACACCTTTCTATCATAAAAACAAAAGGGCAAAGAGCATGAAAAGACAATTTGCCAGGGAGGATACAAGGATAGAAAATAGAAATTCAACCATTAGGAAAGTGTAAATTAAAACCCCAATGACTTACCACTATATCTATCAGAATAGCTAAAAGACACATCATCTGCTGTTTAGGGTGTGGAAAAACTTGATCACTAGATATTTGTTGATGGAAACATGCTGTGGTACAGCCACTTTGGAAAACAGTTTGGCTGACTGTTAAAAATTAAACAAGCAACAGCCATATAATACCTAGCAATTGGACTTTTAGGTTTTTTTTTTCCAGAGTGGGGTAAAAATCATGCATTAATGTGTAGAGCAGATACACAATACACTTTGGTAGATGAACAGTAAACTTTAGTACTTCCACACCATGGAAAATAACACAGCAATAAAGAAGAATGAACTCTTAATATTCACAAATGACTCAGATATACTTCCAGAAAATTATGCTAACTGAAAAAGTCAATTCCAGAATGGTAAATATTGTAACATTCTTGAAATTTAAAAAAATCATAGAAATAATAATAGAATAGCAGTTGGCCAGTTTTGAAGATGGAAGAGGAAATGGATGCACTCGTAAAAGAGCAACAGGAAGGGTCCTTGTGGTGATGGAAATGTTCCATATCTTAACTATCAATGTCAATGCCCTGGCTGTGATCATGTGCTAAGTTTTGCAAAGCATTTCCATTGCATGGAACTGTGTAAAGAGAAAATGTAATCATTCTGTAATCTTTCTTAAAACTTCATGTGAATCTATAATTATCTCAAATTAAGCTTTAATTTATAAAATGTAAAATGAGCAGAATCACAGAATCTTTGAGACAATATTACAACTAAATTATGTAATGAGAGTCCAATCAAAACAAGAAAAGTGATTAAAAAAAACTTTTTAAATGAGCTGGGTGTTGTAGTGTCCACTTGTAATTCCTGTTGCTCAGGAGGTTGAGGCAGGAAGATTGCCAAGTTCAAAACGAGACTGGGCACCTTAATGCAACCCTTCTTCAAAATAAAATTTTTAAAAAGACTGGGGATGTATCTCCATGGTCAAGTGCTTTCCTAGCATGGGAAACCCTAGGTTCAATCCCTCAAATAAACAAACAAACAAACAAACAAACAAAAACGAAAGAAAGAAAGAAAAGAAAAAAGAACATGAAGAAATTTGACACTCAAGGAGATTAAATATAAAACATGCATGATCTCCTAACAGACATACACAAACACACACATACACATGCACAGCACATCATAGTTAAATTAAACTTTACCACACATAAAGAAATATCCTTGAAATTATCCAAATAAATTTTTTAATTGCCTTAATGGACAAATGACTTACTTTTAAAAAATATGCATAACTAAACTGTATACAACAGCAAAAGCACAAAGCATAGGGTTTGGTAACTAGAGAGATGTTTAAAAATTTATATAATTTTTGTTATTTGAGACAGTATAATTACAAACTAGAGTGTAGTCAATTAAGGATATATATTGTAACTTAGAGCAGCAAACCAGAAAATAAAGTACATGGATTTTAAGTAAAGCAGAATTAAGTTTGCCTTATTATGAAATAAAGCCATATAGCCGGATAAGATGTGAAATACAATGTCAAAACAAAAGAAAGAAGTAGGAACAAATATCAATCAGTAAAGATAAATCACATCATTCAATATTAAGTATCAATGGATTAAATATTCTCATCAAAAGAGATTATCTGACTGGATTTAAAAAGCAAACCCAAATCTACAATCTACAAAAGTCAAAGAGAGGTCAAAAATAAAATAATGGATTCATGCATATAGCTTAAGATAGTGAGCATAAATAAAATGAAATGGCTATATAAATATATGACAGAATAACTTTACGCCAAGAACTATAATAGTGTGACAATAATAGTGAATCACTTCATTAGGAAACATCACAATTATAAATGTTTACACCTATAGCAGAGTCTCAAAATGTACAGACCAAAAAATAATAAGAGAAAGAGACAGAAATACAACTATACAGGAAATATCAACCCACTTTTATTGGTAACATGAAGAAAAAATGCACAAAACATCACAAAAAGTACATAAAATATTACAAAAATAATGACACACAAAACACATACTATTCAATTACTTGTAATGGTTTCACTTTGGTTAATCATATTTTGGGCCAGAAAATTAGCCTAACATCAAAACATAAAAATTATACTCAAAAATTATACTTAGTATATTTTCTGAACCCAAAATAAAATTAATTAGGAAGTCGTTGTATATCATATTTTAAAAATCCTAAAAATTTGGTAAATTTAAATTTTAAATGAATTTTAAATCAAATAATAATAAGTACATTTTAAAAATATTCAAACTGAATGAGATAGAACACAACATTTCAACATGGTTGTGTACTTGTTGAAGCAATGCTTAGAAATAAATTGATAGTGCTAATGTAGATATTTAAAAGAGATTTATAATTAATAACTTTATTTTCAAATATATGACGCTAAAAAAGGTGAAAACATTAAGAGCAAGTAGAAGAAAATATTCAACAAAGAATAAGAATACACTTAATTAGTGGATTAGAAATTAAAAAAATAATATTGACAAAACTAAGTGACTCAAAAGTTGGGTCTTTATAAAAATGATTAAGAATAAAGAAGAAAAAATAAAATAAAAATTCAAATAGCAATTTCAAGATTGTGAGGATCAGGCAGGAAGTTTCCAAGTTTGAGGTCAGTCTGAGAAAATCTGTGTGACTCTGTCTTAAGATAAAAATGAGTGTATAAAAATAAAAATAAAATGTTTAAATAAATATCATGAAAGATTCATCTTGAATCAAAATATCATAAGCAAGTTTATACCACAGATAAAATAGACAAATTCTTGATACATACACCTTTTAAAAAGTGACTTAGGGTCAGGCACAGTAGCACACATCTATAATCCCAGCTACTTGGGAAACTGAAGTGTAAGTATCACAAGTTTGAAGCCAACCTGGACAACTTAGTGAAACCCAGTCTCAAAAAAAAAAAAAAAAAAAAAAAAAAAAAAAGGGCTGGGGATGTTGCTCACTGTTATAACTTCTATGCATGGGGTTCTGAATTCAATCCCCAGTACCGAAAATATATATTTTAAAAAAAACCCAATGAATGAAACAATGTTTGTATTTTTAAGAAAAAAAAAATATTTGATAAACTATTTCAATCACAATTTTTGTCTATGATCAAGGAAAAAAACTCAACGTACAATAGAATGGAACAATAAGCACTATTGAAGGTAAGGTCATTGCCCTTTGCACTAAGAGGCAGATCAGAATTTTTGGAGAGCTGAACTGCCAGTATCTGAAATCAGAAAGTCCTAGGGAATGAAGAATTGGGGATCTGAGAGAATGAGAAACACTATAAGAGTTTGTATCCTTGTCATGTGCTTATTGTACAAAGTAAAATATGTGTGCTGATAAATAGCTTCTGTAAAAATTTAGATAGTTTTGGGTTCATGTAGTAATGATCTTGAGCTAGATGAGTAAGTTGAATATTGAAAGAAGGAATTTGGATTTTATTCAAGGGTTCTGGTTTACTGTTGAAGATCATGAGCAGATGTGTAAAGCTGGCCTGTCTCTGGCAGCTCCATGCAGGGGGGCAATAGTAAACTGTTATTTCCCCTGTATCCTCCTTTCACAGAAGTTTTCCCTCTGACCACTCCTCGAATTGACTTCAACCAAAGAGAAAGTAGGATGTAGATGGAAGAACAGATAGGACTTAGAGAAATGTTATCAAAATATAAATGCCTACAGGGAGATGTGGTTACCAGAGTGTTGGAAGCCACAGTAGAAAAAAAAAAATACAGGCATAAAACTAGTCTAAGAATAAAATAATTGACAAATAAATATTCCATGAAAGTGGCACCAAGGTTACATGTGAAACCATTTCTCACTTTATTGTCAAGCATTTGAATCTTTCTGAGGGAGGACGGACATTTTTATAGCACTTTCTGTTTAGCATCGGACATCTGAAGTGGCACCTAATACAGAAAAGGAGACTTTTGGCTATAAATTATGCTTCACAAAGTAAAACTGCATAATAACAAATATCAAGATTGCCCCCCGTCACCAAACACTTTTTTCTTCTATTTTCTTCTTTGCTCAAGGAAAAAAAAAAAAAAAAGAAGAAGCAGCTCAGATCATTCTGTGAATGTAATAGGAGTCAGTGACAAAGTAATAGAAAATGCTGACCCAAGGAAATCTCTTCACAGTGAATGTTGGTAATTTCTGGTATTGTGAGCCAGGTCTAGCATCAAGACAATCCTGGAGAGGCTTCCAAGGTCTCAATCCACCTGCAGTAATCTTCAGAAGTGAACACACATGGATGTAAAAGAACCTGTCATACCAATCATCTCGTTCAGTTTCCTCACTTGGAAGTCTTGTCACCTCAAGGTAAAATGGCAAGGTCCCATCATTATTTGGAACAGAGTATAAACTAAGAATTTGCTGACTTGTTATGCAAGACAGCTTTTGGATTTCTTTCCTGAAGGTGAGAACAGGACTCCAGAGTTGGAGAAAATATTTTATAGAACCCCCTAAAAAATAATAAAACAAGATCCAAAACAAACAACAACAGCAATAACAAATTTAACTATGTAAACCCAATGACCCAAACAGCAATTATCTACATCTTAAAACCAGAATACATATAATGTTACCTTGACATGGAAATGAAGAAATAGATATAAAACAAAGCCTTCCCTTTAACCTCAGTGACCCTAGGGCAAACATTTCTTAAAAGCAAGTAAGGTCTTTTAGGTAGCAAATACAACTGGTTCAGTACATAACAAAGAAAAGAATAAAAATCTAATCATATCTAAAGGGACCATCCATCGGGATGCAACATATAATTTTCTCCCTTAGAAAGTTGGGATTTGAATCACAAACATTCTTGACCTGAAAGGGACTAATAAAAATGTTCAAAGTATCAAAGGGTCTACAAAACAGTATTTTTGAATTATACTAGATGGTAAGATATTCAGCATTCTTTGTGTTTTTTTAATTCATTGTTGTTAAACAAATAGAATACTTCATATGTGCATTCTGGAATATGCATAGTGATTCCCTTATCTCTCTTCTTAAGTATTTGTACTTTCTGGGTCACAATACACTATCTATGTATTAGCAAGTAAGAATTGCAATTCATTAAACACTTATCAAAAAAATCCTTTACTAAAATCCACAGATTTTACATGCAGGAGCCATCTAGAGACTCTCATTCACCTAAATTCCCATGCTTAGTTTTCTATTTCCCACACCATCACAGATCAAGAACAACAAATTAAAACACAAAACAGTGCATTAATATCAACAAAAAGTTACAAGTGAGAGCAGACAGCATTATAAATCTGTGTAATTCTTACCTATGTGCATCACATTACTACAGCATAATGTGTAATTCATGTATTTCTTTAATAATATTTTATATTGAGATAAAATTTCACCTACATTGCCAGGCACTGATTTTAGGTATGCAATTCAATGAATTTTGACAAATGTATAAATCCATGCAACCACTACCACAATCAAAATAATAGAACATTTCCATAACGGGCAACCATTGTTTGATTCTGTCACCTCAGATTAGTTTAGCTTGTTCTTGAACTTCATATGAATGGAATCACACATATTTATTATGTTTTATCTAGTTTCTTTCATTCAACATAATTTATTTGAGCTTCATCTGCATTGTTGCAGGTGTCAATAGTACATTCTATTTTGTGCTATGTAATCCATTGTGTGGCTATACAGGATATTCTTTTCTAATCTCCCCTTCATGGACACTTAAGTTGTTTCCAGATGTTGGCTTCTATGAGCAAAACTTTAAATCCATTCATGGAAAGTATTCTTTTTTTTTTTTTATGTTGTACATTAGTGAGCTAAGCATCCATCTCAGGAATTTAGAAAAAGAACAGCAAAACAATTTAAATTTGAGCTAAGCAAAAAATAAATAAATAAATAAAACTAGTAGCAGATTTATGAAACAGAAATCCACCATAAAAGGACTGATCTAACAAAAGTTGGTTCTCTATAAGACATAATTGATAAACCTCCAGGGGAAAATAAGAGGGCATAAAAACAGAAAACAGGACTGAATTCACCAGAGTTGTTGTTGACTTAAAGAGCTAATTACAATATACTGGTAAAAATAAATAAATAAAACCAAAATTTTAAAAAATCACATAAAGTGGATATATTTCTGGAAAGATAATTAGACTATCTGAACAAAGGACAGTTGTATGCATATTGCTATATTCATTAAAACAACTAATTCAGTGGTTAACATTCTCACAAAGAAAAGTGTACCTAGATCACTTCACAAGTGGCTCATGAACAACATTTAAGGAAAAAATAATTCTAATCACACACATTCTTCAAAATGTCTTTATTTACAAGTGATATTTATAGAAATTTCACAATTGATAGAAAACCTAAAAAATATTTTAAGTAGTGAAATCAGTGTGATAACATAGTAGGCTGCAATCACAAATTCAAGATCAATTTTATCTCCAAATATCAATTAAATTTTTCAATAAGACTAAATAGTTCTATTATCTATTTATGCATATATATGTCATTTCTATGGATTAAAAAATGTCAGTTATATATCTAGGAATAAATCTAACAAAATATGCTGAAGTTCATTAAAGTGAATACTATAAAATGGGAGACATTTAAAAAAATATATTGCTATATAGAAGCTAATTTTATTCAAGTTCATTGCAATTCCCAAAGTTTTAACTTCATTATTTACTTTTGAAACTTGAGAGATTGATTTTGACATGCATATAGGAAATGCAAAGAATGAGCCATACTGGGAGAACAATGTGGGAAGATTTGATCAATAGAAATTAAGACACATACAACTGGTGTAGAAAAAGACAATGCAACATGTTTAGAAAAGACTAAGGTCCATATGACATGATATAACAAGGAGGAATACATTTTATATAAATCTAGGAATATTGAATAATTGTATATGACAAAATACCAGAAATTCTATATGTATTCACATAATAAAAAATTATTTCTTATATAGTATAGACCTAAATTTGTAAGATAAAAACAATGAAAGTTTTAGGAACTAGCATAAGAAATAACATAAGAAAATAAAATAAAGAATCTTTCACAAATAACATAGGTGGGTTTCATGATTTCAGTATGCAAAAATTTCTTAAATAAGGTATGTACGGCACTAAATAGAAAAATGTCAACAAATCTGTATACATTAAAATGAAGAACCTTTGCTTACAAGAGACACCATTAAGAAAGTGAAAACTCAAGTTATGTAAATGTGAATGAACATTTGTAGTACATATAACTTACAAAAGTTTGCCCAAACATAAATGAAGACTCATATAGATTAATATTAAAAATTTTGGCAAACCAATTTAAAATAGGCAAAAGATTTAAATTCTCAATAAAGATCCATTGACTATTAAATATATTAAGGGCCATTGTAAATTAATGATAATCAAAGGAATGCAATTTGTATCAGGATAATGCTATTCACATTTCATATTGGCTCAAATGAAGACTCATGAAATACAAAAGTCTGAGTAGAATATATTGTAAGGAGAAAATCATATTTTATTTGTAGCAGTATAAATTTCTATAAACTCTTTGGAAAAACCATTGCCAATATTTAGTGTATGAGCCAACACTCCCATGGATAAGTATCTCCCTTTTCTCTCTCTCTCTCTCTCTCTCTCTCTCTCTCTCTCTCTCTCTCCCTTTTCTCTCTCTCTTTCTCTCTCCATACACACACACACACACACACACACACACACACACACACACGCACATACACACAAGTATACATACTAGGGTACAAAACAAGCATGTTTATAAGAACCATGTTTATAGCAGTCAGAACTTGGAGTTGATCAAAATGTTCATCAGTAATACTAGGCATAAATAAATTGTGATATATTCAAATAACGAGATACTATATGGCAATGAAGTAGTTTATATGGAAAAAAAATCCTAAAATTATGTTATTGGCATCATAAAATATCAGATGCAAAGGAACACCTAATGCCTTATTCCTTTTATGAAATATCAAAGAAATTGGCAAACTAGTACCACTTTTTTGTTTTTTCATTTTGAAAGCCCTAACCAGGTGATAAAATTAAAAAAATAAAAAATAAAGAAAGAGAAGAAAAAACAATAAAGGCAATGATTACCATAAAAGTTAAAATAGTGATTACTTTTGGAGTTTTCCATACATTGTTCTATATCCTGACTTAGTAGGGGAGGGGGCATGTTAGAGAAGAATATATTTATAGTATTTTATTAAACTCTACATGTGTATTTAACGCATTCTGTGTGTTTTATTTCATAACCCCAAATTAATGAAAATAAAGGAAACATAGAGCGTGCCATAGTCTGAAATATTCCCTTTCAAATAATTAACTGAAAAAGACTGCTTCCTTTGGCTGAAACTGCTTATCTTGTAGCATTGTCTTCCCTAATGACAAGAGATAAATGAGGCTTCTCTTTATTCCATTTTCAGATGTTCTATATATTCTTATAGATGTTGGGGAGAGAGGAAGCTTTTCATTCTTTCCTGGGTTTTATTTGAAAGTTAAGTTGCACATAAAGTAGCCAAGAGACATTTGCAAAACTGATCTCAAAAGGTAGGTCATGATTCAGACCCTTGCTGCCTTGATGGCATCTCTTTAATTAACAAAGCAGAGGCTCTAATGGAGAGGCCTCCGAGTGCCACTGCAGTTAATGGTCTGTTAGCATTTCATTTTAAAGGCCTGGGGATAGAGGGCTTAACCCAGGAAAGGGGCCTTGGAAAACAAATTAGAAACCACCAAATGATTAGGTTCCTTAAAAATAGTTCTGTGTAAAGAAAAAAAAAAAAAAACCACAAGAAAAGCTAAAGGTCTTAATTTATGTTGTATGCACTTAAAAGTATGGCATTTTTCTTCCAATATTATGGTGTTATGAGAACTTCCTCTTTTTAATAGGGTCAGCTTTCAAAAATAAAAATCTCTAATAAATTTTCTTTTTATTTTTGCAGTACCAGCTTTGAACTCAGGCGTACTGTAACACTGAGCTCCATCACTAGCCTTTTTTATTTTTTTACTTCCTGACAGGGTCTTGCCAAGTTGCTGAGGCTGGCTTTGAACTTGTGATCCTCCTGCCTCAGCCTCCTATTAAAAATAAAATCCAATAAGCAAATGAGTTTCAGTAACATGTAGTCATTTTAATACCTGGCAATAAACTTCTTTGTATGAATGACATTTAATTCCTATAAAAGTTGCTTATAATCTTTAAAATTCTTTTTGGCATTGGCAGTACACTTTATCTTTCCCTTGAAATTTTAGAAAATTATTTTAGTGGGTACAATAGAAACTAAAGACAAAAAAGACATAATCCTAGCATGGAATATTCAACAGCAAAGTAACTTTCTTTTGGAGGGGAATCAGCCAAGAAAGAAGAAAGTCTTACAAAAAACAGAGATTCCCAGACAAATGACTCTCCCATTAAGGTACCTAAAAAGAGGAAATAAAAGCCCACCAATAACCCAACATTTCTGTCTTCAAGATAAACGCCAGATGAAAGAGCATCCTAGAAAAGAATAGCAAGTCTCCTATTAAACATAGCTAGCTAGCTCTTATGGTTTAGTTATAAGGTTTCCACCAAAAGTTCATGTGTAAGACAACATAGAAAGTTTAGAGGTAAAATGCTTGGGTTATGAGACCCTTAACCTCAACAGCACATTAATCCCCTGATAGGATTTAACTGTGTAGCAACTGTAGGCAGGTAGGATGTGGGTGGCAAAGGTTGGTCACTGGGGGTGTGCCTTTGGGGTTCACGTTTTCTGTGGTGAGCTAAGCTCTCTCTGCTTCCTGGTGAGAAATTCTGAGCCATTTTCTTCTATCACACTCTTCTTTGACGATGTCCTGCCTCATCTTGGGCCCAGAGGAATAGAGTCAACCATCTATGGACTGAGACCTCTGAAACTGTAAACCACATCATACACTTTTCATCTCCTAATTGTTCTTGTCAGGGCCTTTGGTCACAGCAGTGAAATAGCTGACTAACACACTTGTGAAAGGGATAGCTCATAGCTACTACATATTCCTAATGTGTCTTTTGTGGAATTCCACATACACCTCTCACTGGTGTTCAATCAGTTGGGGTCTAAATCGGTCACCAGCCTCAAGAGATGGCCTGGTGTGTAGTATCTCAGGGAGGATGAACATCCTTAGGCAGCATTCATAATGAACAGGACCTACAGCATCAGGAGTGACCTCTATAGTAGGATATGAATTCCTCACCTGAACCTCTGGATATAGACCCATGTACTTACCATGTTTATATCCTTTTTGATATTGTTCAGTTGTTGGTGTTCTTTTTGAATGTCATAGCATCTCATTAGGCTAACATGAGCCAAGAAAAATTTGACATTTGACTCTTCCTTCCATAATTTGGTTTGATGATGGCAGTGAAGATGGAAGAAGATCCTTGGACACAGAATGAAAACTGCTTCATCTATTTCCTTTTCCTGTATGAACATTCCCTTTCTTATGCAAACACAGCAGCTTCTATATTTGATTCCAATAAGAAAAAGTTCCTCTGAAGGGATTTTTCCTGGTTGTTTCATGTCTCAGGGCTTAATACACAGTGCCTTGCATATGGAGGACACTGTGTCTGTTGGTTTGTTTGCATTAGATCCTTTTTAAAATCCAATTATATTTAAATAACCCAAAATGCACTCCGCCCCTTGCCATTCACGCTCTGGATTGTTTTTTTCGAATTTCTTTGAACCCAACATTTTCTTTTATCTGTGATGTCATCGGACACACTGGGTCTTCAAAACTAAAGGCTGTGGGAAACAGAGGCAGCAAGAGAATGCAAAGCAGTAACCTTTGAGGTTGTTCTGAAAAATGACTGTGGGTGGCTGGGGCCGTGGAGGCCCTGTAGCGAAGGAAAAGTGGTGTCCCAGGCTGAGGGACAAAGGAGGACCCTGGTGGAGCCCTTTATGATGGAGTATCAGCACAACAGTGGGTGAGGAAGCTTTAGGAAGA
The DNA here is from genome assembly GCF_048772815.1 of Callospermophilus lateralis. Lineage (NCBI taxonomy): Eukaryota > Metazoa > Chordata > Mammalia > Rodentia > Sciuridae > Callospermophilus > Callospermophilus lateralis. The sequence goes on along the minus strand of NC_135321.1, from coordinate 33,293,591 downwards.
AAAAGGAAGCCCAGCAAGGGATGCATATTTACATATTTTAATGAAAACAAATTATCTCTCCTGAAAGTAATTAATTGTGAAATTATTTAATTATGTGGCAGTAGTAAGGAGGAAACAGTGGTGGTGGTTTTTCAGTAAATTCCAGTTTTAAGTAAACAATTATTTGAGTCTAGATTCTTTATTAAGTAATTCTTTGCTGAAATCTCAGGGTGTCAAGCCATTTTTTTTTTTCTCACTGGTGTTACACCAAAATGTAGCAATTATGTAATTAGAAAGAAATTGCTCTTGTGGGTTTCATTCAATTTTGAAACAGGCATTTGGAAAGTGGTAGAGAAAGGAGATACAATAGAATTCCTGAGAAACATGGGCTTGACTTTGAAATATTTATTCAAGCAAAAACTCTCATTGACTGCCATGTCAATTTCTCAGCATGCCTGCAGAAAAATAAACACAGAAATATAGAATCTAATATTTGGAAGGAAACCCACAAATTATCTAATCCAGCTTCCTACATAATGCAGAAAATTTTCCTACCACAGTGCCGTCAGAAGGTCACCAATTTTTTACTAACACAATATATAGCTCAGAATTCACTGCCCTGCAGTAATTTCCGGAGAGCTCTACTGGTCATAGTCTCCTTAAAATTTTGACTATTAGATTAATTCGTCTCCTCACAGCATAGGATGCATCTAATCACTCTCCCACCTGTAGTCCCTCACATATTTGTATGTGTTGATTATTTTTGCCCTCCTATGTCTTCTGTGATTCATATTCAACTTTCCTCTCCCTCTCAAGAATCTGAGATGCCACACAATTTACCTACCAGCTATTGTTTGCAGTGCTTTCTTTAGAAAGAGCTTTGGTTTATGAACATTTCCAAACTTGGCAATACGTTCCAGGGTGCCAGTGGTACCACGAGCACAGATCTGTTTTTCAGGAGCTAAAAAGCCAAGTCTTCCCTGTTTTTCTAAAATACATCCAAGAGTCAGCAAAGGGTGCTGACGAACCACAGGGATGCCATAGCCAGAGGACGTACACAAGTCCTTGTATTAGTGATGTGATCCCAAAGGGCCTCTCTGTGTCATTTTCCTCATCAGTGGGAGGAGTGGAGTTATAATACCTGACTTGTAAGATGGCCATGGAGATTAGGCAAGTTAATATTTGTAAAGTGCTTAGAACAATAAAGAATATAGTAAGTGTTCTTTAAATAAATGACTGAGTCAAGGACTTTATATTAAATTTTATCAGTTTGCTTTGGGCCACTTGTTCTAGGCTGTATTTTTCCTATTTAGCATAGTGAGGCTTTTTGTTGGAAGAGATAGCACGCAGGACTGTAGATATATTTAAAAAAAAAAGAGGAGGAGGAGGAAAGGAGGAGGAAAGGAGGAGGGGGTGGGGGCACGTGGCTGGGAAAATGGCCCAGAATTTCCCCGCATGTTACTGGAGTTAACCTCACCTTGTACACACATAGCAGGCAAGAAAGAATCTCTGGAGATGTTGGGTACTGAAAAAATAATGGAGATATGTTTGGTCTAATCTATTAATACATTTTTGTTCTGAAATGTTTTCCCATGTATTTGGTAATTTTTCTATTCTTCATAAAGAGAAAGAACATAAGTTTAATCACCACATTATGATGGAAATGGATGAATTTAAAGTATAGGACAGTGGCATCCCTGAAACTGACTTCCTTAATTGTCATTGATCCATTCACTAACAATCTCATTTTTTTGTGAATGACACAATATTTCTATCATCAAGCTCATATTCCTACATTTATCTTTATATATTACCATGACTTTGCCAAGTGCTTGTCTGAAGTCAAGACATAATCCTATCTATAGCACATCTCTGAACAAAATGTCTAGTAATTCTCTGAAGAAAAGAAATCAAGCATATGAGCTTCTTATGTGCATTTGTATTGGCTCCTACAAGTGCATTCTTTTGTCTGCACTAGAAATCTTTCTAGTAAACTCTTTGGTAAAGATTAGCTTTGTATTCTGAAAATAAGGACCTTTGTATTCTGATTGGCACTTGGATTCAAATGATGTTTGATCTAATCATCAAAACTTTTTAGAGAATTTTATTTATTTTGTAGTTATTACAAATGTGATTGACTTCTGTTTTAAATAGGTTTATTTTTAGAACACAAAAATTCTACTTATTTTTGTGTTCTGATTTTATGTCCTCCAATACTGATTTTTCTTTACTGATTTTTTAAATTGGTTCTAACTGTGTTTTAGGCTTTTCCTATGTATAAGTTCATGCTGTTTATTAACAAAACTAAATTAATTTCTTCCTTTCCAATTTGGATGACTTTTATTTCTCTCTACCCTGTGATTGCTCTGGACCCCACTTCCAGCACTATTAGAAGTAGTGCAAGTATACATCCTTGTCTTGTTCTACATCTTAGAGGAAGGTTTTCTGCTTTTCCCCACTCCTGTGATACCAAATGTGGGTTTTGTCATATGCAGCCCTTATGATGTTTCTATACAAAATGTGTTGAATGTTTTCATCATAAAGGGGTATTGGAATTTGTGAAATGCTTTCTTGAATCTATTAAAATGAGCATTTTGATTCTGTCTTTCATTCTGTTAATATATCACACTTTTTAATTTATGTACATTGATCCATTCTTGGATCCCCCCAATGAATGCCACATGATCAAGTGAATGATTCAGTTAATGTGTTGTTGAATTTGGTCTGCTAGTATTTTGTTTGCATCTGTTTGGTGGGGGCGCGTACCAGGAATTGAACTCAGGGGCACTTGACCACTGAGCAACATTCCCAGTCTTATTTTGTATTTTATTTAGAGAAAGAGTATCACTGAATTGTTTAGTGCCTTGCTGTGGCTGAGGCTGGCTTTGAACTTGCAATCCTCCTGCCTCAGCCTCCCAAGCTACTGGGATTACAGGTGTGTTCCAACATGACTGGCTCGTATCTGCTTTTTTTTTTGAGAGGGGACCCCGGGGATTAAACTGAAGGGCACTGAACCACTGAGCCACACCCCCAGTCATATTTTGTATTTTATTTAGAGACAGGGACTCACTGAATTGCTTAGTGCCTTCTTTTGCTGAGGCTGGCTTTGAACTTGCGATCCTCCTGCTTCAGCCTCTTGAGCCACTGGTATTACAGGCTTGTGCCAATGTGCCCAGCTGTATCTGTATTTAACAGCACCTGTAGATTTTTTTTGCATTTTTTTGAGGTATTTATGCCTGGTTTTGGTAGCAGGGTAATGCTGGCTGTGAAAATAAATTTGGGAATATTCCCTCTTCTTCAACTCTTTGAAAGAGTTTGAGTAGAATTCTGTACATTTCAGTTCAATTTTAGATTTGTTATTGATTGAATGCTTTGTGCTTCTTCTCTATCTCTTGGAAACAAATCTCAGGGTTGAAGGAGTTTGAAAGGTTACATAAACCAGTTATTCTCAAACTTTACTGTGCATTACAATCACCTTGTTTCAGTTGAAACAAGGATTTTCTAGGTCCCAACACAGAAATTCTGATATAGAAGAAGGTCTGGGGTGGGAATCAAGAATTTGCCTTTCTAGCAAGTTCCCAGGTAATGTTGATTCTGCTGGTCCCTGATCACACCTTGTGAACTACAAATCTCAACCTGCATGTAGCAAGGAGAATCAACAGGATAGCTTATTAACCATTCATACTCAGAACTACCTCTAACTCGAGATCATGTGACAGCTTACAAAGATATCCAAATGACTCTAATTTTAAGTCTTTTATTAATCATTAAAAAAATGTAGAAGTTTTAATTAGTTTGCTTTACAGTCACCATACAAAACTATGTTTGAATATCTTCCATAATAAACATTTTGCTGCATTTTGAGACACTCCAGCCCAGCTGTGGATGGTTATATTAGGGAAATTGATCTTTAAGTTGATAGCATATATTCTGGTAACCATTAACCATTGGTTTTAAATTTATCTTTCAGGATTTACATAGAAGACAATTCTGTCATTCACCTGTGATTCTTTAAAATACATAAAAATAGCTGTTATGATCTTTTTGAGTGTTTTCTTCTCCAGGAGATGGAATCAACTCCATTTCTTTCACCATTTATGTTATGGTTTCAAGTATCCTCATCCTTAATCTTCTCTTCATCTTCTAAGTTTTTGATTTTTTTTGCATAGGCCACACTTGTTGGATGGTAGTGAGAAAATAAAGAGGAATAAATCTCAAATATGAATTGATAACTTATGGCCTTATAGAGAGTCCAATGATATACCTAACAAGATGCATCCATACCGTAAGTCCCAGGACCTATGAATCTTACCTTATTTGGAAAAAGGGTCTTTATAGACAAAAGTAAGTTAAGGATCCTACAATGAGCATATCCAGGGTTATCTGGGTGAGCCCTAAATCCAATGACAGGTGTCCCCATAAGAGATGTAAAAAGAGAAGGTCATGAGAAGATGAAAGTGGAAACTGGGGTGGGGTAGCAACAAGCCGAGGATAGCCTGGAGACACCAGGAGCTGGAAAATACCCAAGAACAGAGTCTCCCCTGGAAACATGACAGCTGCCACTTAAACTGCCATTTTATTTTATTTTTTAGTAGTACTGGGGATTGAACCCAGGGTCTCATGTATGCAAGGCAGGTACTCTAACACTGAGATATATCCCCAGCTCAAAACTGGCTTTTTAAACCATCAAATTTATGATAATTTCTTTCCACATTTCTAAGAAGACTAGAATAGGGTAAATATCTAAAACTTTTAGAATACAAATAATCAGAAGACATTACTAATCGCTATTGATTTTCTTTGAGAAATATTTTAAATTGGTTTGTATTGATGCATAATAATGTCGCATCAATTTCAATCCCAGTACCTCCCCTTGCCATCCCCTCCAGACTTTGTTTTTAATTGACACATAATAATTGTACATACTTGTGGGGTGCTGTGTGATGCTTCAATAGGTGTCTAAATTGCATAATGATCAAATCAATATATTCAGCGTATCCACCTCTTCATGCATTTTCCATTTCTTTGTGGTAAGAATATTCAAAACCATCTCCTGCTTTTTAAAATATTCAATAAAATATTATGGATCATAGCCCCCTATTGTACAATAGAATTCTGTAACTTATTATATTTAACTATAATTTTGAACTCCTTGAACAATGTCTTCCTATCACTTCCTTCCCTAGTTTCTGGTAGCCACTCTTCTATTCTCTACTTCTCTGAGATTCGCTTCTTTAAATTCCATATATAAGTGAGACCATGTGATATTTATCTCTCTGTATCTGGACACAAGGTCCTTCGGGGTTTTATGTTGTCACCAATGACAGAATTTCATTTTTTATGGTTTAATAGTATTACATAATATGTATACATACATATGTATATATTTACATATTCACATGTATCCATATATACATAAACACACACACTGTTATATACATATACATATGTATACACATACACATGTGTATATACATATGTCCATTTGCATACTTGTGTATATGCACACATATATTCATTTATGTTTAAGTGCATGTATACCATATTTTCCTTATCCATTTATTTGTTGATGGACAGTTTGATTCTGTATCTTCATTATTATGAATAATACTTCAATAAACATGAGACTATAGATATCTCAACACACTTCTTTTCCTTACTTTGAATGTATCATCAGTGGTGGAGTAGTTGGGTGGTTGGATCATGTGGTACTTCTATTTTCAATTCTTAGAGGTCAGTGAGAACTCCAGTGCAACTTACAAAATCTCTGGGACACTATGTGCTAAGAGGAAAGTTCATTTCATGGAGTTCATTCCTTAAAAGAAGAAAAAGTCAACAAATAAACCTGACATTACAGTTCATAGCCCTAGAAAAAGAAGAACAAAACAACACCAAAAGTAGCAGAAGACAGGAAATAATTAAAATCAGGGCAGAAATCAATGAAATTGAAACTAAAGAAACAATTAAAAAAATTGACAAAACAAAAAGCTGGTTCTTTGAAAAATAAATAAAATTTCAAATCCTTAGCCACTCTAATGAAAAGAAGGAGAGAACTCAAATTACTATAATTTATGGTGAAAAAGAAAATATCATGACAAAACTATTGAAATACAGAAGACAATTAAAAACTATTTTGAAAATTTATTCAAGTAAAATAGGAAACCTCAAAGAAACCAACAAATTTCTAGAGGCATATGATCAACCCAAACTGAGCCAAGAGGACATACTCAACTTAAACAGATCCATTTCAAGCAAGAAAATAGAAGATGCCATCAAAAGCTTCCAACCAAGTAAATCCCAGTACCAGATGAATTCACAACTGAGTTCTATAAGACCTACAAAGAAGAATTAATACCAATACTCCTCAAATTATTCCATGAATCATAAAGGGAAGGAACCCTTCCAAACTCATTCTAAACAGCTAGTATTATCCTGATATCAAAACCAGGCAGAGACACATCAAGGAAAGAACATTTCAGACCAATGTCCCTGATGAACATTGTTGCAAAAATTCTCAATAAAATTCTGGCAAATCTAAAAATAATATTTAAAAAAATAGTGCACCATGATCAAGTGGTATTCATCCCAGTAATGCAAGTTTGTTTTGACATATGGAAATCAATAAATATAATTCATCATATCAATAGACTTAAAGATAGGAATTGTATGATTATATCAATTATTTTTTGACAAAATATAGTACCTTTTCATGTTCAAAACACTAGAAAAACTAGAGATAGTAGGAACATACCTCAACATTGGAAAAACTATCTATGTTAAACCCAAGGGCAACATCATCTAAATATTGAAAAATTGAAAGCATTCCCTCTAAAAATTGGAATAAGATAAGACAGGGATGCCCTTTTTCACCACTTCTCTTCAACATAGTCCTTGAAACTCTAGCTAGAGCAATTAACAGATAAAAGACATTAAAGGAATACAAATAGGAAAAGAAGAACTCAAACTATGATTATTTGCTGGCAACATGATTCTATACTTAGAGGATCTAAAAACTCCACCAGAAAACTTCTAGAATTAATTAATGAATTCAGCAAAGCAGCAGGATATAAAATCAATACTCATAAACCAAATGCATTTCTATATATCAGTGATGAATTCTCTGAACTCTTTCAGGAATTTAGGAAAACTACCCAATTCATAATAGCCTCAAAAAATAATAAAATACTTGGGAATTAACTTAAGAGAAGAGGTGAAAGAACTCTATAATGAAGACTACAGAATACTAAAGAAATAAATTGAAGAAGACGTTAGAAAATGGAAAGATCTCCCATGCTCTTGGATATGCAGAATAATATGGTGCTTTGAATAATATGGTCAAAAGGACCATATTATTCAAAGCATTATAAAGATTCAAAGGGATTCCAATTAGAATACCAATATTATTCCTTACAGAAATAGAAAAAGCAATCATGATATTCAGTTGGAAAAATAAGAGACCCAGAATAGCCAAAGCAATGCTTAGCAAGAAGAGTGAAGCAGTAGGCATCACAATACCAGACCTTAAACTACACTAAGAAGCTATAGTAACAAAAATAGCATGGTATTGGCACCAAAATAGACATGTAGACCAATGGTACAGAATAGAAGACAGAGTGACAAACTCACATAAATACAGTTATTTCATACAAAGGCACCAAAACACATGTTGGAGAAAAAATAGCCTCTTCAACAAATTGTTCTGGGAGAACTGGAAATCCACACGCAGCCAAATGAAAATAAACCCCTATCTCTCACCATGCATAAAACTCAATTCAAAGTGGATCAATGACTTAGGAATTAGACCAAAGATGCTGAGCCTAATAGGAAAAAGTAGGCTCAGATCTTCATCATGTCAGATTAGGCCCCGACTTCCTTAATAAGACTGTTATAGCACAAGAAATAAATCAAGAATTAATAAATGGGATGAACTCAAACTCAAAAGCTTCTTCTCAGCAAAAGACCCAATCAGGTGAACAGAAAGCCTACGTTTTGGGAGCAAACTTTTGCTATATGCATGTCAGAACACTAATCTTTAGGTTATATAAAGAACTCAAAAAACTTACCACCAACGAAAGAAAACAAAAAAACCCAACCCAATCAGTAAATGGGCTAAGGAGCTGAACAGACCCTTCCCAGAAGAAGATATTTATTTTATCACCAAATATATGAAAAAAAATGTTCAACATCTCTAGTAATTATAGAAATGCAAATCAAAACTATTCTAAGTTTTCATCTCATGCTAGTCAGAATGGCAGTTATCAAGAATGCAGGCAACAATAAATGTTGGCTAGGATGTGGGGGAAATGAACACACATACATTGCTGGTGAGACTGCAAATTGGTGCAACCAATCTGAAGAGCAGTATGGAGATTCCTTAGAAAACTTGGAATGGTACCATCGTTAGACCCAGATATCCCACTCCTTAGTCTATACCCAAAGGACTTAAAATCACCAGTACTATAATACTATAGTAACACAGCCACATCAATATTCATAGCACCTCAATTCACAATAGCTAAACTGTGGAAGTAACCCAGATGCCCTCCAATATTTTTGAATAGATAAAGAATATGTGGTACATATACCCAATGGAATATTACTCAGCATCAAAGAGAATAAAACTATGGCATTTGCAGATAAATGGTGGAGTTGGAGAATATCATGCTAAGTGAAGTAAGCCAATCCCAAAATACCAAAGACTGAATGTTCTCTCTGATAAGTGGATGCTGATCCATAAGCGGCAGGAAGAATTGGAAAAATGGAGGAACTTTGGAAAGAGGGGAGGGAAAGGTGGGGAGGGTATGGGGGGCAGAAAAGATAGTGGAATGAGATGGACATGATTACCCTAGGTACATGTATGACTACACATATGGTATGATGCTACATTGTGTACAACCAGAGAAATGAAAAGTTGTGCTGCAGTTGTGTACAATTATTCAAAATGTCTTCTGCTGTCATACATACCTAATTAAAATTAACAAATTAATTTTAAAAACTCACTTTCTTTTTAAATTGGTACAAAGTTGCTAGAAATGCAATTTATTAATAACATCCTACATTACTGAATCAAAATCTCTGGGGACGAGGCCCAAATAATCTTTGTTTCAACCACTTGTTTAGGGGATAGTGATGCATAGCAAAGTTTGAGAATCACTGGCTTTCATCACTTTTCAAGTTCCTTCAACCCTGAGATTTTGATTCCAAGAAATGGAGGAATAAGACAAAGCATTCAATCAACAATGAATCTAAACCTGAATTGAAAATGTGAGTAGGGAGTCATGGCAGGATTGTCAGCAAATTCCACAGAGACCATATTGTTCGGTGTATTGTTCTTCTAAGCCTGGATAATCATGCTCAATAATGTATATTCACTTTAAGAGAATTCTTCAAGTGGAAAATGTTCCTGAAAGGTTTAAACACCGTGAATGATCCCAAACTCATCATCGTGTCATGGGAGCAGGGGTCACTAAGAATGCAACCACAGAAGAAAAATAAGAGAGGCAAGAGCTTGGCAATTTGACATAGAGAAGATTGAGGTTATTCCAGCCAAAGCAAAGTACCCAGTTTGGAAGGAAGAAGAACATTTTGTTATTGACCAATGTATGTTATTAGCATTTGAGAAATGAACTTTGAAAGTTCATTTTACATAGAAAATAAGAGAAAAGGAAGAAAGCAGATTTAGGAAATTGGTCCTGGAAGAAAAGCACTTACCATCATTAAATTCTCTTAAGATTCTGATACAGAATGAAGCACGTATGTCAGGTATTCTTTAAAGTTCCATGCTTACAAGGAATGAAGATATTAAAACATTAAACTGACTTAAGGAAACTGAAAAAAGTACTGACAGGTATATCAAGAAGTTCATGTTTTTAAGGTTTCAAAAAAAGGTGGATCTAACAGCTAATGATGATGTACTCAAGAAACATTTCTTGTTTTCAATCTCTCAACTCTGAGTCCAAGGTACTGGTTTTAGCTCATAACTGTCCCTCCTGTGACTGTATCAGAACTTCCTCCAGAAAACACAACAATGTTCTTTCTTTTTCGTGTCATAGGGAAGGGACTGCTATTTTCCTTACCTATCTAAGCTTTCTCTCCAATTGAATTAACTTAGCTCAAGCATCCATTGCTGAGCCATTCATTGTAGCAAGGAGGGGAATTGACTTATATCAAAGTGCTCAGTTTGGAGTGAGGGATAGGATTTATCCCACCTTAGATACAGTCTCATTCCTCTTTGGGAGGAAAAAGAAGGGAGGGATGAGTAATGGAAAAGAGGTCAGATGAATACTTGATAAACAGCTGGAATTTTCCCTGGAGGTATACTACTAATAATATTTGTTTAATTCTTATGAATACAAAGTTGTATATGTTATCCCTACTCGAGCAGATTCTACTAGGTTCTCCCTTTGTGTCTGTTTATTCTTAAGGTTGTGTATCAAAATGTGTTCTGGCATCACATTTGGTCTTTTCCCAGGTAAATATAAATTTCTTCATTGGTTACAACTATACTGGTGATTTAGGGCCCATGTAGTCAGGCACCTGGGGCAAAGGGCCCGATGGCTGACTCCTTAATCATCTTCTGCAGTTAGTAATTTTCACTGTGCCTGTCTTGGCTTCCTGCCTTGGCTTGAAAACATTACTCCTAACACGAGCATGATTTATAGGTGATCTCTCTTTAATAGGTGGGAGAATGTGATATAATTGATAGGACCCTGGACTGTGGTTCAGAGGAGGTCAATTTTCTCCCAATCCCGCTGCCTGTTAGCCTTGCAGCAGTTAAGTCAGTTAGGGTAACTCTCCATAGCTTCGGTTTCCTTATCTGCAAAGTGAAGGGGTTGGATAAATGTGTAAGTCACCTATGAGCTCTAATTTTCATTCTTCCATTGATGGCTCCTCTGAATATTCACTATACCTCATCCTCAAGCTGTTATTTCTTATGTGTTCAAAGACAGAAGGAAAGATCAAGAATCATTCTCACTCCTTAACTCTCAGATATTTTCTAAAAATAAATGGGATATTTTTAAAGACATATATGCTGAGGGACAAAAAAAATGTGCTCCTGTGTATTTAGTGTGTATGTGTGTGTGCATGTGTATATATATACATATACACACAATACTATATATAATTATGTAAATAATTATATATAGCATTATATATAACTATATATATGAGTGTATGCATATATATATATATGTGTGTGTGTGTGTATATATATATGTATGTATATATAATTTTCTGACTTTTTCCCATATTATGTAGACATAAGTGGACATAGTTTATAGTTTAAAGAAAGGCGTTCTCTAGTGCAAGTGGCCATTTTGGGTAATGTATTTCTAACTGTAGAGTTAAGTTCTTTGGCAATAGGAGCTATGTACTTTCTGTGGTATCTAATATGACAACACTAATAAGATAGAAATAACTACCTGTCAATCTCAGATTTTTAAGGAAAAGCACTTTGTACAAAGGATTTTTATTTTATTCCATTGTTTTAAGAGATAATTATGAGGTGTTATGAATTTAATTTCAAATTTATTATAATGAATAGTCCAAACAGAGAGGGATTCCTCGCTGTTTAGTTGATAATTATGTCCTCAGACTACAACATTGCCTGGCACCTAGAATGAGTTCCACGAATATTGTAAAATGATACTTACAATTTATCTGAGTCTAGAGAGCAGAAGGCAGAGAGAGGTACATGGCTAGAGAGGGCCAGGTTACCTGGGCTGGATTCAATATTCTTCTTTCAGCTAAAGAATTCGTCAGGTTGAAACTTCCCTAAAGTAACCTCCCCTAAAACCTTCAATCATGGTCCACTCCGCTCTCCAGTCCCTGATGTTTGTCTCCTGTCCATCCACTTCCTGGGTGATGGGCTGTTGTGCTCTGTTCTCTTCTTTGGCTGAATAATTTCCTATTACTGCTGATAGAGCAGAGATTTCCTCCATCACCAGGTGTCTGCTTAGCGGAGGTGCCCTTTAAAATGGATTAGCAGCTTGTGGAAACAGTAGGTTGATGGATAGTTGACTATTACAAACCATCAAACTGACATGGAGTCAGAAAGAAATGGAATTACGTTTGGCACATCATGGGGAAAGTTGGGGCAAATGAGAGTTATTTCTATATTACTTTATAACTCTTCCTAAAAGCCTAGTGACTTCCCTCAGAAAAACAGGGAAGTCATGTAAAATATTGGAAGCTCAATCACATGACTAAAGTTGAAGAGTTCCACCTCTTTGAATTGGTCAGATGCTGTTGAGAGTGTGGGATAGGGGCGAGTATAAGTTGTTCCTTCTCTACAAAAACTACCCAGTGTTTTGGATTAGTATTTTAACTTTTGGTATTGTTTTTCAGAAGTGTACTGGATTTTATCAATGATATTTAGGCATACTTTAACTATATATTTTCATCCTAAGTTAAATCTTGACTTCTCTTATGAATGTGGTTTATAATAATCTGCATGCATTGCTTTCAGAACCTGATCATGTATCAAACTTTTCAAGTACTTGGCCTCTCTGACTTGTCCAGTTTGGTAATACTGATAGGGTAGGAAGGACAGCATCAAACTCTTGCCCATTTCATGGGTGGGGGAAGTCAGAGAGATTCCCCAGCCCTAGCAGCTTGGGGTACACTCTGGCATGCACTGCTCCCCAGGGGTTTCTGATCCTTGACAGCTGTTCAGGCATCGGGTCTAAGACCTTAAAGCTAGTTCTATATGACTCAGCTCCCATTAACTCCTACTTCAAGTCACCTGTGTGCTTCTCAGACTCAGCTGCTGGGTCTTAGAAATAGTAAGTTTCATTAGGACTCTGGTAGGATCTCACCTCTGCTGTTTCTCTACCCAGATGAAAGTCCTTCTCTGAGCCCAAGCTGAAGTCTGAAGGCTGTTTTCTTCTTAGTGCCACCCAATTCCGTCTAGTGCTCCTGCCTTGTAGTAGGTTACAGAATGATGTGTATTAGTCATGGAAAAGTGCACTGGAACTCTGTCAACTGGGATTTTGAACCATGTTTGGCCATTTCCTCCTGTGAGACCTTGGGGAGTTACTCAAGGACTGTGTTCTTTGTTTCTTCATTTCACAATACTACCCTTGTAAGAGTGTTGTGAGGCTGGATAAAAACATCTGACACATGTAGGGGACCTAAACATGTTAGTAACAAGCCTGTTCAAGTAGAAAGAAAGGCTACTTTGCTCAATGCTAACAGCAGAAAGTACTTGCATGGTCCTTGAGGAATATGAATTGGTTAAGGGATAATAAATGGCACATTATTTGTTAAAGAGAAAAGCTTCCAAATTGTACTTTCTCAATTTCTACTTATTGAGACTGGAGTTAACATTCTGCTTAATAGAAGCTCTGTATTAGTGATTTTTTTAACATGGAAAGTGATAAAATAAATGTAAATAATCAAAACCTCCTGGGTATTATTTAAACCTTCTATAGCTTGGCAATCACTACATGGTGCCCAAGTCACTTTAGGGTTACTATTGTGAACATTTTCACCAACCACCTTCTTTTACACATGACATATGCTCAATAAGTGTTTGCTGGTAGAATGGATAGATGTGAATGGACTTCAATAATCACTGTATTATTTTAGATGGATAAAGTGCTATTAAAGAGAATGACAGATATTTCACTGCCTAGGGTATTGCCACAAAAAGCTCTTTGATCCAAAAGAATGTCTTTTTTTTCTTTTAGAGATGGTGAAGTGATTGGTTGGCACCATCCAGCTAAAGGATAGAAGGACAAAAATTCATGCCTAATTGTGTTAAGGTACAAAGTAGGGTTGTCGGATAAAATAAAGAGTCCAGCTAAATTTAAATCACAGATAAAGAATGGACATTTTATTTGATGAGTATGCATCAAATTCTAAAAAAATTTTTTAAAGATAGGTATGTAGAGAAGATTGAGTATTTTCAGTATATCCCAAATATTGAATGGGACCTATTTATCCTAAAATATTATTCATCATTTATTTGAAATTCAAATTCAAATGAGCATTTTGTATTTTTATTGCTAAATCTAGTGACCCTAATAAAAACCCAGTTTCTCTTCTACACAACATTTCTGTTAAGTCTCTTTCCATAACTCGACATGGCCGTGAATGTTTTCAGACATGTTGGCATTTGATTCTCAGAGATGTCATACCACCTTCCACTCTCCAAGACAGGGAAAAATCTAGCCCCTTCTCCTGTCTCTCTCTTCCTCATGAAGCTCTTCCATTGACCTCCTTCTCCCAAATTCTAATCCTGCAAGTCTCATTGTCAAGACTCACTGTCCCTGCAAAATCACCTCATTTGTAAACCAAACTCATCTTTCCTACAACTCTTGTTCCTTCCTCCTCTGACTTCCCTATTTTTAAAATGCAATAACCAATTTCCCAACCATCAGACCTGCCAAACCACAAAATGATTGCAATCTCTCCCCACCCTTTTTATTATAGAAACATCAATTCTTTGGTACTGTTATTCCTTTTTCTAAGACATTTCCTCAGCCCATTCTTTACATTGCCAAATACCCATGTCTAGAGGAGACTCACCTCACCTCATTTTCAGACCAATGTGATTGTTTCCTGATGGCTCCATCTCTCCCTCCTCCAGGCAATTCTGCCAAGCTCATGCCCAGGTTAATGTCTCTAAAATACAAGATTTTCTGACAAGAGAAAGAGAAATAGCCCAACAGAAAAAATGAACAACATTTATCTGCAATCAATAGGAAAGAGAGAAATTACAAACAACCAAGAAACATCTCAAAATCACTAATGGTCCAGAGAAACTCAAATTAACCTAATAATGAGATATTGCTTTATGACCAGGATACTGAAAAAGAAATGAAAAGAACAATAACAGCTAATTCTGACAAGGTTCTACAAAAAATATAGTCTTATATGTAGCATGTAGAAATGCGAATTGATAGATTTTTAAAAGCAATCCAAATTTTTTTAAAAATGCACATGTATTTTGACACATTGGAACAATATCACACATAAGAATCTATTTTATAATAATAAATCTACTAGTACTTAAACAATAGGTGAGGGTCTTTGTGGCAGAGGAATTTGAAATAGTAAACAAGCCAAGAAACAAACAAACAAAAAATCCTTCGTGAAGAAATAAATGGTTACCAGGAAACAAAGTCATCAAATAATCACCATAAAATATTGCACATATATTAAAAGTATAGGTCAGCATGTTCACAGTATAGGGGCTGATTGATTTCTATATGTGGGAAAAATTACAGAAATGTATACATTTGATACTATTTTTCTACTAGTGACCTAACTTATTTGAGTATTTGTACTATAAAAAATATGTATATCCAAGCATACACATTTTCATGAATATAAACTATACAAAGAGGTAGACAGTATAAAGTTGATCACATAGAGTTACCATGTAGGTGCAGAATCTCCTATAAATTGATAAGGATGAGAGCAAATGAAACACTTTAGTTTTGTTTCCCATGCTGCAATTTTAATGGTTCTTCATTTCTTATAAAATAAAAATAAATATTTAGGTTTTACTATTTGACTTCAGTCTATTTTCTTCCATTCAACCTTATCTTTTCATTGACCACTCCATTGATCTTAGATTTCCTCCTTAACCTCTGAACTTACCCAGGTACTATTTTCCTTTTCTTTCAGTTATTCCTTTAAGGAATTCTTTCAACATCCTCTTCACTCTGTTCTTCTTCTTTAGTATTTTCTCTATAATAGTGTAGATCAATTCTCAGCATCTGCTTGGTCATCCCACCAGTTTGTTGTACAGAGCATTCCATTGACCATGGGACCTAATCCATTTGCTTGGGGATGTACCAGTGAGTGATGCATGGGAGCATAAACCCTGTTCTTCCAATATTCTGAGTCCAAATGATGTTAAACCATGTTTGCTATATATTTTTTTCATTTGTATATAGAATGCCATCTGCTTCCCTGCCTCTCTGAGACTGGTGTTACCCTGACTATAGACCTTATTTTCTGTCTGATTTCTTGGGTTCCTGACCTTTTATTTTTTCAGTTATGTTGTGGAGGCAATTGGTACAGCTCCTGTGAATTCTAATCTAGACAGGGGTTAGATATATGTTGTTACCATTAGTGAAAGCCTGCCCCCTGCTAGGCCCTATGCTGAGCATACCATATAAGCAATGTTTCATGATCAGCCTTTTACAGGTGGGTTGGAAGGTCAGGCAAATTGCTCTAAGTCAGGTGTAGTGAGCAGCTACAATGAACTGAATTTTTGTGTCAGCTCAAGCTTCATATGTTAAAACCTAATCTTACCCAATGGCATTTAAAAGAGGCATCAGTGGAAGGTAATTCTGAAGATCATGATGGTGGAATTCTTAAGAATGGAGTTAGTGGCCTTATAAGAAAAAGTCTGAGTGCTGTAAGCTAGCTTTCCTTATGTGTCATATTAGAATACAAGGAGAAGTTGGCAGCATGTAGTATGGAGGCCTTTGCTAGAACCAACCATGCTGGCATCCTGATCTCAGACTTCTAGCCTCCATAACTGAGAGAAATAAATTTTCATTCTTTACAAGCTTTCCAATTGCTGGTAATTTGTAATAGCAGTCCAGACATACACAGATAGGCGAAACTATCAGCTTCCAAAACTTGTGTTCCCTTCCATGACCTTCTGCAGGAGAAAGCTAACTTCTGTCTCAGAGTCAGGCCCCAGAGTACATGACCCAGAATATAGTTTCAGGCTAGCATGGAAGGAAGTGTCACTTCTGGGCAGAAAAATTCAGGACTTTTAGAAAGAACAGTCACAGCTGGCAGGAGTCCACACAAAGTCAAGGATGGGATCCAGAAACCTGGGAATCACTATGGGAGGTCTTCCTGATGTCTTCATGATTTGTGTCTTCTGCAATAAGCTCCAGGCTGCCATGAAAATCCTTGTGTGTGTTTACCTTGTGCATATTTAGGTTCTTTCTGTAACCTCCCTTTAGGCCTAAATCTGGACACAATCAAACTCTCAGTGGCTTTTTGGAACTTCCCTAACCAGTTGCTTCCCTACTCTACTTGTTTCTAGGAGTGACAGTCAACCCATCTTGGGGACTGTTTATTAGCTCACGACTGTCTGTTGCTTCAGGTCTGTGCAAGACTGTCTGCTCACCCTCAGGCAGTAAGCATAGAACGATGCCCCATTCAGATGGGGTACATCTCAACCTTTTTGGAGTGTGCCCCTGATTTTAACTCCCCTGGGAATTTCAGAGAGGAAGACCTGAGGTTGATAGGCTCAGCTTTTCTTTCACTTTCCCAATAGGTACAGTATCTATGAGCTGTGGTATTCACACATGCCCAGCGTGCTGCCAGCAGGGATCAAAGACAAAGTCAAAGGAGGCAGAAATAGCAAAAATCCAATTCCGATGCCTTTGCAGCTGGCAGTCATTTAGCATTTCATCTCCATGAATTTCCCAGGGTGCACGCAGGAGTTGTGTGCATTTAAGATTTGACCCTTAGCTGCCCATTGTCCCATTCCCTTTTAGAGCATCCAGAAATTCACACTATTAGTCAAAGGGACACATGTGAGGTGACAGATAAGAAGACAAGCAACTCAGTAACCTGGACAAATTGTTTCAAATGATTTCTGATACAAAACTACCCTATCTCTGTCCTTTTGATGTCCCCCATTCTTGCCTGCCCTTCTGCAAATCCTGCTTCCGTTCTGGCCTGATGAGGTCAAAATATCACAAAATCATCCATTCTAACATAAGTCTTATTCTTTTTTTTTTTTTTTTTTTTTTTAAATATCAAAGAAGTCAGTGTGCTCTCAGAAACACTGTATATCAAGAGACTGGGTTCTCTGGTCCTCATTTGAACTTTCTGAGGTTCCCGCAACACTGACTTAAAGTTCAGTCAGTTTGATGTGATGACTTGGAGTTTGGCGTTTAAGGTGCTATGAAATAAACATCAATACAATGCTGGCTCTTGTTTCATTTGAACTATTTAGCCCCCTAGGGCAGACTCCGGCAAATCTAGAAATTTTGAGTTTCACCGATTACTGAACTTTAAAGAAGGACTGAAGTTATGGATTAAGGGAGTCTGAGTTTCAGAAACTGCTCCTAACTTAAAGTAAATAGCTCTGACTCCTCATCAGCATTTCTTGAGCGGGGCTCTGGTTACAATTTGGCCCCATTGGAAGTCGGTCTACAGCCTGTCTCTATTCTTCCAGAATTACAGGTTGCCATGGTTACAGTGGCTTCTGGAAATGAACTTCATAATTGCTGCATATTGCATATAAACAGCTGGATTCCCTCTTTCAATTTCACTCTGAAACAATGAAGGCCCAAGAAAATGGCCTTGTATTTGAATCATTGACATGCTAAAGACCATTACCAGGAGTGAGGCATCATGGCATAGGGAAACTTGAAGAAATGATAAAGTCAAATTCCCAAGGCTCTATATATGTAGATGAATGTAAAATGCATATGTGTGATTCCACATGCACAGAATCAAAATACTTGAAAAGCTGAAAGAGTCCTTTCTTTAAAGATCCATTAATCTAACTCCTGTTTTACAGAATAAAAAGAGAAACCCAGAAACTGAGTTTTTTTTGTGTAAGGTCACAGAGAAAGGCAGGGGCAGGATTGGGTTTACAAAACAAACTGGTGTTGTGTGTGGGTTCTGCTCCAGTCTGAGACAGAGCACCTGGTCTTGTGTTCTCTTTTGCTGAGTTAGCTTTGTGCCCACCTCCACCCACCCCCCCAGGTGTCATTTAAAGCAGTGTTCAGGCTAAGGTCTGTAAATTAAGGGAGTTTGTCAAAAAAAGTCATCAGTGCATGTTGCTTTTCTATATGAATAGTGTTTGCTTAGAAGCCATGATTATTGGTATCTCTGCTCCAAATACCTGCTAAACTGGCCCTCCATAGACTTATAAGATTTCCATGCTGAATTGCACTTCAGAGAAACACGTTCAATCCAACTTTTAGAATAAAATTGCTATGAAGGAGGTTAGATATTAATGGTTATTAATACCCTAGCAAAGAATGGTTGATCATCAAATTCATTAATCACATAGTTCAGTGTTGAGGTATAGGTGGCTTTGAGAAGCAGTTACTTTTTGTCCCTTTTGGGGGATTGCAGGGAGTCCAAGTCAAAAGTGTGAGATCACAGGGTTGATAGAGTAGCAGAAGGCTGCAGAGAAGTTGCAGAACAGAGAAGAGGTAACTTCACAGCACAAGGACTTTTTTTCCGTCTTTTCGTTCACACAGTTGCCTCTATGAGAAAGTCTCAACATGTTTCCTAGAAAAGTTACATACAGAATGACAATGGTGCTGAGGTAATAATTTTTAAAAAATAAAAAAGAGCAATTGACTACATACAGCTGTTAATAGGGAACTGTTTCTCTGCCTTACCTGAGCTTGTACTGGAAAAACCTAGGTTCTGCATATAAAATCTTGAAGGCCAGTCTCCTGGCTCCTCAGAGCTGAGCAATAAGCCCTTTCTCTCTGTCCAGGACAGGTTTGATCTTGCACAAGGTGAGCTTGCTGTGGAAACACAGCTTGTGGATAAGCAGTGGGTTTCATTCTCCTTCTTGGAAATGGACTTCCTTTCCAACTATGAATTTTTTTCCCACAGCTCTGGAAGACAGGAATAGGCAGACTGCATAGCAATTCCTCTGGAGGTGTCTGCCCCCTTAATAGAGTCCACAGTGTACTTATTTTAAGAAACAACTGTAAACAAACAAACAAAAAACCCCAAACTACACAATCTAAACTAAACCCTTCTTTAACTCTTAGATCCACAACTGAGGCTACACCAGTTGTAGGCAAACCTCCTATTAACCTGTAGGCATTTGGGTACAACCTGGTCCTTCTTTGATTCTCTTGAAAACCTCACATATTACTAATATACAGGAAGTCTTCCTAGATCTTCACTTGCTCAAAGTCTTATTTCATATTTTTTCATCTTTTGTCACCTGTGTAGGTTCTGCTGTCTCTCTTACTGATTATATTTATCACTGAAATACCTTCTAAAAATGCCATGCCTCTCCCTGTGTACAAATGTTCCCTCAGACTGCAACAGTACCCAATTTCCATCTCCTTAAATCATATTTTTCCCCAAACACAGGACGATCCTTGTAAGATCAGGCACCAGTGACCAAAAGGAGGCACATTAAAAGCTGCTAAAAAGGCTTTATTGAGATTTGTTCCAGGGAAGACCCTCCAGTCCAACAGAGTGGGTGGGTGGGTGGGTAGGGGGAGTCACACCCAGGCTCAGCCAGATTGGAATTTGATTGGGTTTACAGCAGAAAGAGAGGGCTTGGGACAGGAAAGGGAGGTTTTTAGAGTCCCTTGTCCTCCTGGGGTTGACCCTGAGATCCATGTCCTTCCAGGATTGGTCAGGAGATCCCATCTGATTGACAGGTGGTTCACTGCTTGTCCGTGGGTGCCTGATTTGTTGTTCTTTCACGCCAGCATTGCCTGGTGCTTTGTTTCCTTAGCCACAACAAACCAACCTAACAACCCTTGAGGGGAACAACTGGGTCCTTCACATTTTGATTTTCTTTTAAATGAACCAATACTCAATGGCTATTTGTTGACTTTTTGATATTTTAATATGCCTTGGAATTTTGATATCAAGACTTGGACAAAAAGAACTCATTCTTTTTTTTTTTTTTAAACTAGGTGCTATCTATTTTGTGCTGGGTGTTTTCACACACATACACAAAGATAATAATAACTTATTTCCCCAAAGTTCTTTGATTCAGGAACAAAAATAAGCTAAAAACTAGACACAAAGAAGATGGAAGACTTTGCTAACAGAGAAAGTTAGTTTGTACTATGATGGTCTTCTAAGATCTCTATCTTATAAATTCTCTATATTTTCACTTCTATTAACAGGTGGGAAGTTTTTGAGTTTGTTGGGGGCAAAAATAGTATTTGGGGGAAGTTAAAATAAGTTTTTCTTGTCTCTACTTTCAAGGCTATGCTAAGGAACAGGAAGATCTTTGGACATAAATCTACTGATTTTAAGAAAAGGCAGCTCACCTGTGTCTTGGAGACAAGTCACAAGATTGCTAACCGGAGTGGTGGTGGAGAGGTGTAGTGTTGCAGGAAAGAACTTCTCATGAAAGAACTCTCTATTTCCTGTCTTATGTAATCCTTATCCACTCACCCGGGGCTGTCATTCCTGCCTCTGCACCCTCAAGAGCAAAAGCAGCCAGCACAGTGACATTTTAATAATAATACTTTGTACTTATACAGCACCTGTCATCCAATGATCTCAAAGTACTTTTCGTGAGATTAACTCATTAATCCTCACAAGGATAAGTGACTTTCCCAAGGTCACAGAACAGTGAATGTCAGGGCAGTCAAGAGTCTTGAGTTCCCCACTCATATCAAAGCTCCCGAGGCTGTCTACCTGTCTGCCCTCCACAAAGCCTCCTCTGACATAACCCAGACTCACAGAGCCACCATGAGTTTATAATTGCACACCTGGTCTTCTATGCAAATCCTTTTGTTTCATCAGTTCGGTAGTCAGACATCTCTGTTTAGAAATACCCCATTCATATCAGGAAAAGTAAAAATTCTTGGAAGGGGACAGAGATGGCTGGAAAATACAGCTGTGTATAATGCCACCTTGTATTTTGGATTTGGTTGTTACCTGTAACCCTATAACAGCAGGAAAAGTAACTGTAACTAAGTCTGGCCGAGGAAAGAGCACTGGGACAGGCCAGCTAAGAGTAAGGATCAGCACCCAAAGGTGGCTAGCTGCACATTTTATAATAGCCAACATCAGGGGCTAAAGCCTGTGCAGGAGGGACTTTGAATAGCTGTTGATCTTTGAACACCGGGATAGCACCTGAAAGGAATGAGTTCTGAAGCAGCAGAGTCTAGATTACAAAACTGGAGGGCCCAGACTTGACCTCAGACCTATATGGACTTTCAGGTAGGTGCCCTTGGAACATATATATGAGTTTTAACAGGAAAATGCTTATAGGAACTGGGAGATACTGAATTTTAAACTTCAAATTCAAGAATTTGAAAAAGGGGTCCCATGGAAGTAAAGGAAACAAATTAGAAAGTATCTGGTTCAAATTCTGCTTTTTTTTTTTTTTCTTTTCTGTTTTTGAGGTCCCGGCGATTGAACTCTGGACCTTGTTCAGGCAAGTACTCTACCACTGAGCAACATCCCAGCTTCCCAGGTTGGGGTCCTGCCTACAAAAGCTTACCTGAAAATACCAGGGACATCTTCTGGGTACATGCAACAGGACAGATGATTATTGCATATAGGATCTGAGCCTCTCAGGCATTTCCTGAATGACTGTGAACTGGCTCAAGAACCAATGTGGTAGCCACCCTTACTTAGATGGGAATGGGGTTGGAGGAAAATAGTCAGAGATGGAGATTGCCACTCTTAGTCCTGCTGAATATGCAGACTGTATATTCATGAAAATACAATTAGCGATGTAAAGTAATTTCCCAGGATATATTTTTTTTTACAATCGAATAAAAGATTTGAGAAGACCATTTATGTATTATGTGTTAAAATGCATTCTACTGTCTTGTATATAACTATTATTAGAAAAAAATTTTAAAAAAATTGAGAAGAAATAAGAGTTGTTGGCATTAGGAAGCTTCATGGAGTAAGTAAAATGTAAACACCGCCCTCATGTGAGGGTCATCTCTACTAGATACAGGAGTATAAAAGAGTGAAGGCATAATAATAAATGCCTTCACTTCATAGTACATGAAGCCCCTACCATGCATAAGATATGCTACATACATTAACTTCTGAATCTAAAAAAAATGTGTTATTATTATTCCCAGCTGAAAGTTCATAATGCAAACTCAGAAAAATATTAAATGACCAAGTAAAGGTTACTAAGTAGTAGATATACTATTCAAAATCATGTGTCAAATATCTATCTGGTGCTTATTCCCCATATCCTACCTTCTCTCTCCTACTCTGCAATTCTGCATGAAAGTAAAAAGAAAAAGAAATGAAATTTAAGGTGCACAGGGACATGCCCACTGTGGACACAGAAGAGAATTTATAAGGATACAGACGGAGTTGAGGTTGCACAACCTTGGTAATTTAGGGATTTGAACTCCAGTTTCCCTATAGGGGTCATCAAAAGGTTTTAAGGAAGAAGGTCTCCAGAATGGTCTGGTAGGAGTATTGACCTATTTGCAGCATATGTAGTAGCTAAGGAGCCAGGTCATAGTTCAAGCATAGGGAGTGCTGGCCAACGTCCAAGCACCCTTGGTGAGCGGACAAGGACATGAGGATAATTTTAAAAGAATACTCCAGAGGATACCGTCATTTTCAGGAATCACCATCTCACACCAGTGGTGGTACAAGATTATGGGGTCAAGAACCTGAGAGTCTCAAGACACTTGATTTGGTCCCTTTAAGGGAACAAACTAGCCTGAACACATCGAGGGTAGGTTCTCTTCTTGAGGATATGTGAGAGCAGAGACCCTGACACTCCATCCACCCTCCTTCTCAGGACCTGATGCCTGCCTATGGTCAGGGACATCTGACCTTATCCAAAGTAACCTTCCCATTCTTTTCCTCAAGTTAAAAGGTTTGGGGTCAGGAAGCTTCAATATCCTATTAGTAAGTGATCTGTAATCCAGCTTTCAGTGACATCTCAGGAAGGAGAGGCTCTAAGACTCAGGAAATCTGCATGTGCCTGGAGCAGGCCCATGTGGAACTGAATTGGCTGTAGGAGGGAGAGTAGAGTGTAGACATGGAACTTGGGTGGGCTAGTCTATGTCACTCGATCACAAAGGAACCTGTATATCAATTGTTCTATTTCTATCTGGGGTTTACAGCCCTTTTCGTGGGCTGCTAATCTGCTTATTTCTGTCCATCCCCTCCCTGGAGAGAAAGCAAGGGCATTATCACAAAAAAGGGAACTGGAACTTGTCCATGCTCTGTTTTCTCTGGTTTCCTGCAATGGAGAAGCAACAGAGGTGATGCACCCAGGCTTTCTGGTGTGTGTGTGCGCACGCGTGTGCATCTTCATAAATGCACACAGCTCAGTTCTCCCTCCCTTTCATCAGAGATTTAAACAAAGAGCTAGCCTAGCAGAATGGCTATGGTGACTCCATGCCAGAGAAGGCTGGAGAGAAGGACCCAAGACAGCATTTAAAGATAGGTGCAGGGATTCAGTTAAAGACCCCAGTGTTGCTAGAAGGAGCTTAGGTGACTCCACTGGGGAGGCAGGATTATTGTTTGTGTCCCTGAATGGTTTCAGGATGGCTCTGAACTCTGGGTGCTAAAGTCCTAGCTTCAGCCTGAGAGTAATGCTCCTAGGGAGTTGATTGTATCATATACACAGTAAGAGGAAGGAGGGTCGCCTGCATCTTTTCCCCAATAGCCCCGGTTCCCCTGTCTTTCCTACAGGATGAGCAAACAGGTGGGATGCTGAAAATATATGATTGCTTGCTCTTTGTATTTTAAAGGGTGAGGTTTAGAATTAGTCCTCCCCATGTTAAAAACTGTCTGATTTATTATGGACAGGAAACCTAGGAATTTGAAGCAGTTCTGAGGCCGGTGCAGGAGAAAATGAAGAGGCCAGGGAAAGCAACAAGCCCACGTCAGCTTGCAGGATGCTTGGTGTCGACCTTCACTCCTTTCTCCTTCCACTAAGACTGCGGCTCCCATCCAGGCCAAGGAGCTGTCACCAAAGTGTACAATTGCCTCATTACCAGAGAGAGGAGCTGCATGCTAGGAACCTTCTCAGCCCCCTGGGGCACAGAGACCCAGGATAACAGCGTGGCAATGCACCCCCTGCTGGCTTTTATTGTATGCTAATGTAATGGGCCATCAGTCTGAAGGCTGTCTGAGCATAGAAACAGGATTTCTTTTTGTCTAGTTGGAACAGTCATTTGAAATTCCAACCAGTAGAAAGGAGTGTGAGTGTTATGAGCGGGAGGGAAGGAGGAGGAGGACATAGAGAGGCAGAAGAAAGGAAGTGGGTAAAATACAGATTTTGTGAGAGAAAATATGAGAAATTCAGAGAGCTTTCTGCTTTAATGAAGTATAACTTAAACAAAATGCAGGGTAGGCCAGTATATATTTCTCATTGCAGCATTCCAAAAAAATATCCAGGGGCCAGCTTTGCACACAGCAGGGAAGCCCAAGGTCGCCCACCTTCTGAAGAGTGAGAAATGAAGCACAGGCACATCTTCCCAGTGTGTTCCCTTAGGGAAGAGTCTGCTGCTTGCTGTGCGCCTCTCCTCCTTTCCAGAAAAGACATAGCTCTCCTAATGTAATACAAAAGGCCTCCATGCAGCCTTGAACTTGAACTTGAACTGGAATACCTTTCTCTCAGAGGCATCTCTCTCCAGGAGTGACTTTGCAGACACTGTTATCAGGTGTGTGCAAATAAAGAAGTGAGGAAGGGAGGGAAGAAGAGAAATGGAAGAGAAAGAAAGAAGGAAGCGAGGGAGGGAGGGAGGGAGGGAAAGGAAAGGAGAGAAGAAAGATGTCAGCCAAGTAAATCATATGCCATATGCTAGTGGTACGGCCAACTTTGCTCCCGGCAATTTTATTTCAACTCTTACCTTCAGTCCAGACCACCCCAAGCAGGGGCCTGCAGAGAAAGTTGCACCAACTCACCCATAGAATAGGCTTTGCAGCTTCCTTTCATCATTTCTTTCTCTCTGATCTCCAAGCTTCCAGTCTGTGAAGCTCACAGCAGGATTTCTCTGCTCCTCAGTCCTTGGGCCCTCCTCCATTTGAGTTGAAGCCCTTCAAGCAGAAAGCAAGTCTGTGTTACATTTCTTGTCTACACTTTCTGGGTAACATCATGCAGGCCTAAGGGTATTTCAGGTTCTCAATTCACATCTGTGGGTTAATGAGTGCCCTCTACTAATACAGTAATAGAAAAGAAAACTCCATACAATGTGTAAGTTTTTGATCTATCATCCAATAAGTGTCCCTCTATGCATCGTCTACGTCATGATTGAAGAATGTCCCGTGCCATGGGGTCTCTTATGCAGACCCCTGCCTCTTAGGTACTCCAGGGCCACTGACAGTATCTTGGGTATTTGTTATCAGAGGAGCAAAACTGGGGTATTAACTTACTCAGCACTGCAGGCAGAAGAAGCCACCATTGGAACCCCTTCACTTTTGATCAAAACCGAGGTACCTTTCCTGTGAGTGCTATTTAATACAGCTATTTCATTCAATTAAAGATTCCAAATTCTTTTCAAACACTGACCTGGATCATTCTCCATGGGGCATGGGTCACAGGAAGGCAAGGTTTAAAGGAGTTAGTGAGGCTGATTGGAAACCGCTCTGGGACCCTCAGCTCTGCCACTAGTTTGACTGTGTGATAGAGGACAGATGTCAAACTGTCACCCCTTATCTGTGCCTTTGTTTCTATCTGTAAAACAAGGAGTATGAACTAATCAAAATCTCATGACGTCTAGCCTCCATACCCTATTTTTAATCTTCCAGCTTTACACCAAGAATTCAGGGAAACGTCAATCCCTGATACTTCCAGGGCCTTTTGCATTAGCACCCAGGGTTCCTCTGACTCTCTTAAAGCTACTTTGTCTTACACAAGATTTTAATCCTAATGTCCAACAAGGTCAAAGAGAGTCAGCTTCTGAAATGGAAAGATTAATGTTGCCATGGATGGGAGAGAAACCAGAGGGAGATTGCTGCCCGAGCATGAGAATTCTATCTTGTAGGAATTTTTTTTTTCTTCACAGCAAATAAGGTTTATGGATTGCAATGAGGAGTCTGTCGCATTAAAATAAGTCTTTTTACAGTATTTCCCCATTTAAGCCTCACATGGGCAGCATGCTGGATTGGGCCCGGAAAGGCAGACTCACTAGTTTTTCAATTTAGTTTGTTAATAGCCTGCCTTTCATAAAAGCATCAGGCACAATCACACCAATCCCTAAATCAATAGGATGATGCAGCAATGCCTCACAGAAATGATATTTTTGAAATAAATATATACCATTCAGCCAGGCCCGTTTGACATCAAATTTATATACTCAATAAGAAAGCACAATTAATGGTCCCGAACTGTATTTTCCTTCACCTATTTCACATTTCAAGAAGCACAGGATTTCTTAAGGAAAAAAAAAATAAAAGAAAGAAAAAGAGCAAAAAAGCATTCCATTCATAAATGGAATGAAGGTATTAAAGAACAATGCTGGCTTGTCGGTGCCTCCCAGTACCCGTTTATCTTACTTCCAATCTCATTTCTCTTTATTCGGGTCTTTGCTCGGATACCAATTTATTGAGTACTTACCTGACACCATGTGTAAAACAACTCCACAATCCCTTTCTGTCCCTTTACCCTGTTATTTGCATAATTTCATCACATTGCATTTGTTTACTATCCCCAACAAATCTAAGTTCCTTGGGTACAGTATCTCTGCTTCTGTGTCCAACTATAGTGCCCAGAAAAGTGTCAAGTTTCTGGTAGGTGTCCCAAAGAATTTCTTGAATGAATGAATGAAATGATGAATGAATAGCTATTTCAATTTTTCTCTAAGCTATATCTATCCAGGAGCTGTATGGTCACATTTGATTAAAACAAAAGCAAAAAAAAACAAAAACAAAAACAAAAATGTGCATGTTTTCCACTTACTAAGTGAATTCATTGGTATATGCCTAGTTTTTGCATCTATGTGTTTGTGCATTGTATGTGTGTGTGTGTGTGTGTGTGTGTGTGTGTGAATATGAGAGAGAGAAAATCCATTCACTTGTTCAAAGAATATTCTATAGTACTAATATTACTAATATTACTAATGTAAGATAATGATAAATCTAGGCTGGTCGCGGTGGTGCATGCTGTAATTCCAGAGACTCAGGAGGTTGAGGCAGGAGGATTACAAGTTCAAAGACAGTCTCAGCAATTTATTGAGACCCTAAGCAACTTAGCAAGAACCTCTCAAAATCAAAACATATAAAAAGCTGAGGATATAGCTCAGTGGTTAAGTACACTGGTTTCAATCTTTATAATAATAATAATAAAATCCAAGTTAGTTGGAGAAAATTTTCAGGCTTACCTGCACTGTCCATCTGTGGCCCTACCTGCTCAGAACATTTATATCTTCACCTTAATAAGCATTCCATATTTGTACCCTCTAACTACCACTTGTATCCTTGATGCCAGTTTTATTTGTACTGAAAGGAGAAAAGAAGAGTTTTGTGAAATGTTGCTATAAGTTATTAATGAGAAGCCCTTTTAAGATCTTTTCAAAATATCACTAAATACAAGAATTCTATTTCCATCACTCTTGATTGATGGGTTGTGTTTCATTAAAATCAACGCACCCCCAAGACTGGAACATGGGCTTGTTGGATGATTCCCATAGGGACATAGTAAGTGCATACTCCAACTCTTTCTCAGTAGAATCATCTTTCCAGACCAGTGCCAGCAGTGCATTTTAACCCTGAGTACCTAGATCTATTGTACCTGTATATCAAGAAGTTCAAGTTGATCCAACATAAGCCATCACTGTTGATGGACTGTGTCAACTTGGACGACCTGCAAAGAATTTCAGACTATAATGATCATTGAATTCCAGATTTAGGGATAAAAAAACACGCACAGTATAAGGAATAAATATTTTAAGCAATCACCAGTCTTATGTTATTTTAATCAACTAAGGAAATAAAAAAAATTCCTCAGCAATATGTGGATATCAGATATTTTGCCTGAACTTCTGCAGAGAACCATTTCCCAAAGAAATTAGCTAATTGGAGTTGGGGAGAATAGCTGAATGCTGAGACTGATCATATTCATGGAGAGCTTTGTTGGTACAAGCAAAAAATCTGAGAATTGGGCCCTGTCCTAAGACTGTGTCAGCTTTAGGACTTTTGATTCTAGTTATTTGATATGAAGCAAGCAAACAAACAAAAAAGTCTTTAAAAAGAGATATTTGAAATCTTGAACATTTTTAAAAAAATTTTTATATATATTTCAAACTCTGTGCTAAGGAGCCTATCTTTCCCGTGTACCTTTTCCATGAAGCACCATGAAGTTACTGTGCTTGTAACTAAAGAAAAGGACTGTTAATCATGTTTAGAGCATGCCAACAAAACAGTAGCAGAATAAACAGCTCTAAAGGAAGAAAATTGATAGCATCTAAAGCAGAATTTAAAGGGTCAGGATCTATATACAACACTGGAGTGTATTCTGCCAAATTGTGGGGTGAAAAAAGATGAATTTGTGATGGTCTCTTCATTCCAAGAAAGATAAACTACATGCAAACTAGTGTACCATAAGTCAGTTCGGAAGATTCACAACCTGGATGATGGGAGGCCAGGGTTGTTTGGTCAAGCAGATTACAGAGAAGGATGCATTTGAACCTGACTTTGAAATGTGTCATTGCCAAGGTTTATTTATGAGAGTAAACACATAAGTGGAATAATTCTGATTGTCTCAGAGACAGGTACTGGGTTGGTCATGGAGCACTGGCCTAGTTCTTTAATAATTCACAATCACTTTACTGGTCCATATATTCTTTTCTAAATGCTGTGGAAGTGGTGGTGCATATCATCATTACTGATATTCTTCTTTTTTTTCTTTTTGCAGGTGAGGAAACTAAAGCATAGGGAAGTAAAAAAACCTTTACATGGCCCAATAGTGAAGGAACCAAAACTTTAATCATAGTCTATCAGATTCCAATGCCACTGAACCCAACCTTTCATTGACAATAAAGGTTAAGTGTAACTGAGCATTTATGATAGTCAGGTGATTGATCCGAGCACTGTGCAAGTATAGCCATTTAACTCTTGCAGTAACACCATCAGGTAAGCATAGTTATTGCCCATTCTACATATAAAGTAACAGAAGCAGATATCAAGCTGCCGCAGTCTCTGGCTGGGCACAAATCACGAACCTCCACACAGCTTGTAGATTCAAACAGCAATTCTTTATTCCCGAACTCACACCGGCCGTCTACAAACACGTTCTGGGGAAAATCACGTTCTCTGCCCAAATCCACCACTCCCCTGGGCTTCTGTCTCCCAAATATACTGTCTGACCCTAAGAACTCAAGAGGAACTCAGGCAGCAGGATACGCCCTATTCTAAACAGGGAACACCCTAATCTCCTATTATGCTAAACCGGGAACACCCTAAACACTGATCCGCCCTGGTCCTTGAGCAAGGTCACCTTACATGCAATGTCGCTGCAAAATGTCCTATTTCCATGAGTCCTTCCACTAAAGAAACATGGGGGTACGCTGGCAAGGAAATTGTCATACCTACTTGGCTGATGGCTCCCAGCATCAAGCAACTTACCTGAGGTCACAGAGCTGTGGAGTAGCACCACAGGAGTTCCAATCCTGGAAGTTGGTTTCACAGCTGAGTTTATAAGTGCTACCGCCTAATGCCTTTCTTGCTTTGCATTATTCAAAATATCCTCCATGCACCTACCATCCATCCTATCCCACAGTGTTGTTTTATAGTGTGAAGATGATGCTGCCATTTAAAACCTGGTAGTTTTTCACAACTTCCCTGATTACTTGTTCTTATTTTTTACCAGAAACAGCTGTCTTGACTGAGGAGTGCATGTAGAAAATGATCAGAGAGCTATAAATGTCCCATCAGCCTGAAAACTTCTCCACAGAGCCCAGTCAAGGTCTTGAATGTCTAATCTTTGAACTTGAATCTTCTTAAAGGTCAGGGTGAAAGAAGAAATACATGGGCTAAAACCCCAACTGTAATTAGCTTAAATGATTCCCCTTTAAAGAATTGACCAGATGATTCAGCAGTGAGAAGAGTGAGGTCACTGAGGACAGGGTGAGAAGAAAGGAGAAGTGACAGGACGTGGACTGCTGTGGCCACTGGCAGACAGTGACAGAGACACTGGGAAAGGGAATCTTCTAGGAAAGAAGAGAGAATCTTCATTAGGACAGGTGGAAAAAAACAAGGCTTCTCCTGGTGGCTATATCACTCCTCCTGGCCTGAACTCATTCTAAGGAACTACAACCTATTGGGCTACACCTGTCCTACTGGAAAATGGAGGCATGTTCCCCTCAGTGCAGCCACAACCTCAGATCTGCAGCAGATACAGGGACATCAGAGAGGCTGTCAATGTGCAAAACGTGGGAACTGCAGAAGGGAGTCCTGCTGACCAGTACCCCTGGCTTGGTCTCAGTGTGAAGGCAGCTCTAAGTGGAGCTTATCTGCTGTGATTCCTTCTCTTCCACATGCCTTGGCCTGGACAGGGGATCTGGCTTAAAGGCTGTGCATTGTAAATAGTATGTTGAATGTTTAGGGCAACCCACTTCACCTCCTGGGTCATTATATCTTCAAACATGTACTGTTAGAGCTTTGATTTATTGAACAGGCACATTAGTGTGCTGTTGTCACAAAGTGCTTATACGACCCTGGCTCTAATCTTGTCCTGTGCAACAGTACGAGGGCGTATGTTCTTAACTCCATTCAACAGGTGGGGAAGTGGGCATTCAGACCCTGTGACTCATACATTGTCAGAGAGCTTGTGGAAGGCTAGGTCAGGATTTGACTTCATTTTATTTAATCCCAGAAGTTGTGATTTAAGCCTGTTTTCTTTATATGATGTCTAGTCTTTGTTATGGAAGGAAAAATAAATAAATAAATAAATCTATAAACACTATTCCTTTTCAAAGGCATGTTTCGAGCAACTCATTCTGGGACCTGAACTTGGATGCAGGTAGGGAATGGGCACAGGGCATGTCCTGGATTCCCAAGCAGCAAGTCAGTTATAACACAGACTGTGGTCCTACAAGGCTGACTCTTCTCAACACCTGAAGCTTTGATTGTGTCTCTGATTTTATTTGCTACTATTTCAAGGGTGATTGCCTTCTGGCCTACGAACATGAGTACAGGAATGGTGGGGTGGGCATAGGGAGAAGTGAAATTTAATTTAAATTGCATTTTTGAGCAGCACAGTCACTTGGATATCCTTCTTTATGTGCTGGAATATGCCACTCAGCACATTCATCTGCACACAGTTAAACCTAAAATCCCCCACCTCCCACCTC
Organism: Callospermophilus lateralis; assembly: GCF_048772815.1. Taxonomy (NCBI): domain Eukaryota; kingdom Metazoa; phylum Chordata; class Mammalia; order Rodentia; family Sciuridae; genus Callospermophilus; species Callospermophilus lateralis. Next base: position 33,261,663 of record NC_135321.1, on the reverse strand, counting down.
CCGAGGCTGCACTTGCTGTAAATAGCATTAGAATTTGGACAGAGGATGCAAATCTGAGATTTGTGAATCCTAGGTATTTACTGGAAGGCAACAGAGGCCACAGATCAAGCCGGGATGAGTGACATGTCCTCCTTGGTGGTGATGCCTGTGGGATTGGGGAAACAGTCAAGAGGTCAGCTCATTCTCTGACCACACAAGTAAACCTGACAACCCATAGCAGCAGGTCCTGTCACCAGGAAACAGAGGAGAATCTATAACAGAAAGATGTAAAGTGGTGCTGACTTTAATTCTAAAAAAGAGTTCAAAAGCATGAATTAACATTGTCCATCATTAAGTCATATAAGAGGCCGGTTGCAAATCCATCTCATGGATGAGGTGCTCTGAACTCTGAATCATAAAGAGCTAATTTTTCAGCTGAATCTTTTTCTGCATAGACTCTGCCATTGGCACAGATCTTAACTCGAGATCAGCATACAGAATATCTGTGGGAGCATTTTCTGTCATTTCCTACATTCCAGCGACATTGACCCTTTGTTGTAGCAGAAACAGAGTCTTCATGCTGGGTTCTCTAATCATTATTTCAAGTCATTTACTCCAAACAGCATCATTTGAAGCTGTGGTTTAGAGATTAAGGTTCTTTTTTCATAAACACCTTATACACAGGCCCTTGGATGCACCACCTTCAGATATTGGAGGTGATGTTTCCACCAGCCTGTGCTGTTTTTCTGCATGTGAGACAGCTGTGATTTGTGTGAATTTGTACCAGTTGGAAAAGTTAATCTACAAACTGTCCAGGTTAGATTCCTCAAGGTTTTCAGTTTAAGGAGCTTCTGTTTATCTAGCCAAAACTAAGACCTTGCTGAAGTCTCTCAACCTTATCAGCATCTGGGCCTTCTTCTTGGTTCTTATCATTTAACAATTCCTACCAACATCTGTATCATAATTTACACCCCTCATACGACTTCCATGCAGAGGGCCTGCTTTCTTCAAAATAACAGACTTCCTCCCAAATCATTATACTTTTGTTTTTTGACTTTAGAGTTGAGGAGACAGATTCAGAAATGTAAGAAGTGACCCAGACAGAAAGCTACAGCACAGCTGAACTTAAACCCGGCCTTCCTGGCAGTGAACTCTCTGCTCTGTTCTTTGGTACACCAGCCTGTGGGCCCTGACTTAGGTCTGATCTCCTAAAACTTTCCTCATGTCATTTGTTAACCATGCCACCACTTCCAAAATTTATCACATAGGCCACACCAGTCCTAGAAGTCAACCCTTTAGGAGCTCTGTTAAGGATCCTAACCAACTACTTCTCACACTCAGTCAAGCAAGCTTTTCAACTCTCATAACTGATAAACAATGAGCTTATTTATACCAAGTGAAACAATACCTAAAAATTATATGACCTTTCAGAATATTTGGATTTTGAGATAAAATTAATAGGAAGAAATTAATTTCTAATGGGATTTTAGACACAATTTTAGACACAAAGCTGGATTGAGACAGTTTGACTCTATCCATGTTGTGCCTTTTGAAGAAGCTATATTTATCAAATTTCTTCATTATAATTCCCTTTGCTTTAGGGTCACATAAGCCAAAATGAGGGTTGGAAAATGAACTGTGGCAAGATTCTATGCAAAGGGGAAGAAAGAATGATCTTTAAGATCATCTTTGACTCCAAAACCTTCCTTGTACTGCCTGTTACAAGGTCTAACATTCCATAATTAATCATTGATTCCTTCAGGTTACACATTAGTTTTTTCATATGTCTCTTTCAAAGTAGAAAATGCTCTGAGAACAAGACTTCAAGAAGCTATTTTCCGTGTGTAGTGCTATAAGGTAAATGAGATAATAAGTTACTTTTCTCAATTTAAAAGAAAGACCATATCATATTCTTGATGAATAATAAGCACCCAGTATTACAACTGTTATCATTTTTATTATGAGATGGAGACCAAGTAAAAGCATCTGCATTTTGGGTCACCAATGCTGAGGTATCTATGTGCGTTTCCTTAATGACTTGGTTTTTATTTTCAACTGTGTGGTCAAGGACAAAATATTGAATAACTCTGAGTCTCAATTCTCCCAATTAAAAATAGTATTAACACTTTCTACCTCATTGATGATGGTGAAGAATAAGTGGAATAAAAAAATCACTGGATGCAATGAAATGCATTTATCTAAATTATAGGTGTTCAGTTCAATTTTAAGTATTCATTACAAATACACACTCATCCAAAAAAAATTTATAGGCATCCTTTACAGTACAACTCATTTTTACACCCAAGTGGAATAATTCCACACCCTTAGCTGAAGGTTACTGCCACTCCCTATCCTCTTGACCAGCAGTGCCAAGAAATCTCTATCCCAGGTCAGCCCAGGAAGTCACTGTGGGAACATTATGCCCACCTGCCTGGCCTATCACACCGATGCTGTCAGTCAGGAACTTCTGCTACCTTGTGGAGACTAGCTCTTAGATGATCAAAATTGGAAATACACATAGCTCTTGGGAAATAGTCACAGGAAGGTCTCTGCGCATCTTCAAAGTTAAAATGGCTGAGATCTTAGAGTTTTACATCCTGCCTCAAATCCTAGAATTGTTCAGAGTGGTTCTGCCTTCGACCTAAGGAATTTGAGGCAATATGCTTCATAGAATGCACCTAGGCTGAGTAGCTATCAGTGTCAAGTCCATCTTTGTGAAGCTCCTGGATAGACCTGTGCCTGGATCCCAGTTGACCCCATCTGGAGTCCCTGATTAAGCCCTCCACAAACATGCCAAGCCCATCGGAGAGAAGGTCCTTTAAAGTCTATTTCCTTCATGATTATCTGTAGCAGAAAACTGTGTTTGTTAAAACTTCTGTGTGCTCAATGTGGGTACCATCCCAGACTTACCTGTTTATAACTGTGCCTACCATCCCTCACCTTCTGAACCAAATATATGGGACATTCATGAAGCTCAATTATAAAACTCCCAGAGTCTTCCCTTCCCCTGTGGTATCAGAGAGTAAGCTTCAGCTTCCCAGATAATCTTGGGCACTATGAGTGGCTGGTGACACCATCATTTAGCAATTCATTGATCACTGAACTAGATGGTTTTTCTTTCTTTTTTCTTTTTAGTTATACATGATAGTAGAATGTATTTTAGGAAATTATACATACATAAAGTATAATTTATTCTATTTAGGATTCCACTCTTGTGGTTGTACTGATGCAGCGTTGTTACCCTGGTCATGTATTCAAATACAAGGCCAGGAAAGTTATATCTGATTAATTCTACTGTCATTTCAATTCCCCTTCCCCCTTCCCTTTATTTCTCTTTGTCTAATCAAATGGATTTCTATTATTCCGTTCCCCAACCTCCCTTGTTTTGGATTAACATCCACAAGTAAGAGAGGACATTTGGCCTTTTTTTTTTTTTTTTTTGGTGGGGTGCTTATTTCACTTAGCATGATATTCTCCAGTTCCATCCGTTTACTGTCAAATGCTATTATTTCATTCTTCTTTATGGCAAAGTAATATTTCACTGTGTATATTTAACACATTTTCTTTATCCATTCATTAGTTGAAGGACACCCACATAGTTCCATAGCTTGGTTATTGTGAGTTGAGCTGTTATAAATATTGATGTGGTTGTGTCACTGTAGTATGCTATTTTTAAGTTCTTTGGCTTTAGATTGGGGAGTGGGATGAATGTGTCAAATAATGCTTCTAGTCCAGGTTTTCTAAGAAATCTCCATACTTCTTTCCATAGTGATCACTGAACTAGGTGGTCTTAATCTACATGCCATCTCTGTTATCTTTGAAATAACCTCTCACAGTCCCCTAACCTGAAATATTTTAAACAGCTTGTGGAAACTTTAGCCTCCCTTGACCAACTCTGGGAAATGCATGATTAAAGCACAGAGGTGGCAATTAATTCCACATAATGCTGAATGAATGTAGTATAGCAATTCTATACTTAAAAACAAACAAACAAAAAACTTATCTGTCAAATTATCCCATAATTTGGCGGGGGAGGTTAATTATTTCTGGTTTCTTCTGGTTTCTGTGGTGATTACCATGTTTCAATATTTCACTTTCATCTTCCCAATAACATTTATTCTGAATAAAACAACATAACTGCAATGAATAAATAAGTAAATAAATAAAAATCAGAGTGACTTTGTTTGAACCTCAGAGACCTACAAAATTTTTCCAAAATAGATCCTTACATGGAATCCGAGCCTAGTGTGCCCAAACTGGGCTTCCATCAGTATCTGGTAGTCATCATGTCTGGGAAAATGAACCCCAAATTGGTCCCAGTGAAGGTCTACTATTCCACTGGGTAGTGAAGGACAATCCCCTACTTAGGCTGCTTAATTTAGAGGCTGATTTGGAAGCATACCTCCCTCTTCTCTGTTCTTTGGTCTCTGAAAAAAAAGCCTTTCTTTTTCCCCAACATTCATCTCAGACATTGTTTTTGACATTGTTTTTTTCTGTGGGAAGAGCCTCTGGCCCTGGGTTCTATAACACAAGTGATTAATTTCGAAAATGAAACCATGAAGCACCAATAAGAGAAGAAACAATAATAAAGATGGCTGACAGGGCTGTGTGATGGAGCAGGAGGTGGTTGTGAGAGACTGAGGCTCCTGCCCTCTGGGGAGCCCTGGGGAGCCCTGGAGGCTTGTGGGAAGCAGCTGTAGTGAGCAGCTGGAAAGCTGATCAGTCACTTTCTGGCCCTCCTTGCCTGCCTTGGACGGGGGATTGGGCTCCAGTGGCCAGAGGAAGCCACGTGGCCAAGCCAGGCAGGGGCTGTACTTGGAAGCCCAGTTAAGTGTGGGTTTTGTTTTCAAGAATGAGACATGTCAGTGCTTCAACTAACCTGATTTCAATTTTTTTTTCTGCTAGGGATTGAACCCAGGAACTTGTGCATGCAAGGCAAGCACTCTACCAGCTGAGCTATATCCCCATCCTCAACTAACCTGATTTTTAAACTAACAGCAAGAAGCCTAACATGTCTTTCAATAAAAATGAGAAATAATTAAAAATAAACTTCAATTCCTCACTATAATCAGTGTCATGGGCTGCATTGTATGCCTCCCTAAATCCCTATGTTAAAATCCTCACTCCTAGGACCTCAGAATGTGACTGTTTGCAGGTAGGTGTGCACATTTAAGACAGGGTCTTGCTATGTAGACCAAGCTGGCCTCAAACTCCCTTCTCCCATCTCAATTCAACAGCTAGTGGCAATGTGTCTAGAAGTGATTTGCCTCTTCAGAGTATACTTCAGATTGTTAGGCTAACGTGGGGATCCCCAGTCTATCTCACATGGGATGAGATTCCAGAGGTCAGAATCTTGCCCCTAGTAACACTTCCTGCACCAATAAACCAGAGGCATCTGAGACAAGCTCTTTCCATTCACACATTCATATCATTCCATTGTTTGGAGTTCCTAACTCTCCTATTCTCCTGTGACATTCTCAATCTCCATCCATGATCTTCATACCTGAATTTCTGCCTCATTGCCTGAAGTCTTGCATTGACTTTTTTTTTCTGGAAATCTTTTTTTTTTTTTTTTTTTGGTGCTGGGGATTGAACCCAGGGCCTTGTGCATGCAAGGCAAGCACTCTTCCAACTGAGCTATATCCCCAGCCCTTCTATGGAAATCTTGATAAAGGACAGTCATAATTGTCACCTTCATGTACTGTCACACAGATTTCTGTCAGTACTACATTCCGTGGCCATAACTCTCATACTAGCCAGACTCTTGGAAGCTCTGTTTGACTATGTCTCAAACAGTAATGTTTGGATAATTTTAAGGTAACAATATAACTTCATCTCAAACATCAAGCTTGTTAACCATCATATTTTTAAACATTTGTTTTTATGTTTCCTGGACTTTACCTGAATGTTCTACTTGATTGCAAAATCTAGACATCTCTGGAGAAGGTAAATTTTTATACATTGACAAACACATATACCTCCATAAAAATGAAATTTTGTGTTTAAATTAGGATTCGAAGTTAGAGGTAGGGTAAAAGAATAAGAATTCCAATCTCCAGGTTAAAGTTGAGGAGGAAGAAAAGCCCCTCAGGTTCATGAAATGAAACTTTAGCTTCTGTAGATACAGCTTATACCTTTCCAATGTTGGGGTGAACTGACCCTGTCTGTCGCTTTCTCCATGAACTACAATTACCTGTCACAAAATATTTTGATAGGCTCTCACCCCTGTTTGGATCTTGGCTATAAATATTTGCTCAGACCCTAAAACTGATGTCCTAAGTTTACAATGCACATATTGCATGAATATATGTTGATAAATAAACTTGGTAGCTGGTGTATGCATTGCATGTAAGCGCTCTTTTTTTTAGCAAAGATTTGAATTTTATAGACTGTAAAATATGGATATTGCTCTATTTATCTTGATGTACCTCTATGAAAAGGTGACTGCTGTGATTGGAAAGTCATACCATATAACTAAAATAAGGTATTTTATTTTGATTTTTAGGATATTCCCTGACCAATATGTATAACCATAACTATTTCAAAAAATTAGTTGTTTATTGCATAAATATTTTCAAGAGCTCTGGCTTGGCTGGGATCCTGACATGTTTTATAAACACTGAGAAAGGAGAAGTTGGTCACTGCTATTAACACAGGGCTCAAGGATTTTAGCTGGCCACTGTCGGAAAGAAGACAAAGAATAGGAATATATACTAGGCTATCAGGCCCTAAGGAGCAAAGTTATCGACTATTCATATTAATAACAGATTCTGGCCAGGGTATTAGGTGAAATTGTTGTTGTTGTTATTTTGCGAGGTGCTGGGTGTTGAACCCAGGGCCTCATGCATGGTAGGCAAGTAGTTTACCACTCAGCTACATCCCCAGCCCTGGAAAATTTATCTTTATTTTGTCATTCCTTTAAAGGAGTAGATTGCAAAATAATAGAGTGTGTAGGCCAGTTCTAGCCTTTATCGCCTATACTTTTTTCTTTCTTTCTTTATTCTCTTACTTTTTAAGAAACCCATTTGAAAAGAAAGAAGCCATTTTTTTTTCCTCATGGGCCACAGTTTCCTTACCTCATCTGTAGAATACAGATTTTAAAATACCTTTAAGCATCAGAAAATTTCTGTTAAAAAGAGATCTGATGATAATCCATAATAATGAAGATCCACACAAGTTGTGGTGGTTGGGTCATTTCATGAGGTCCTAGGACCTTGGAAAGTTTGCCTTCTCTCTGCAGTCCCAGGTAGCCTTGAAACAATGGCACAAGAGCTCTTGGGAACATGGCTCGGATATCTGGTTATCTGTGCTTCCTAGAATCCCCAAAACTTTCAGGAAAGTGACAAAAATATACAATTATCAAAAATCCTCAGACCTTATAGCAACAAGGAAGGAAGCACCCAACAGGCTGATAGTTGCTGTCTGCATATTTTGTCTATATGTGTTACTAGGTTCGTTCTCTTAAGCGAGAACATTATTCTTTATCTCCTGCAAGCACCATATGTTGGATAAAAATGCTTTTTCAATTTGCTGTCTCCCTTCCTGTCCCAGTTCTCCCAGAAAGAGTACACTTTTATCTCCTTACACCAGGCGAACTGTGCAAGTCCCTTACCTGGTTCCTCTACCTGCTTCTTTTAGATTCTCCACACTCTGCCCTCCCTAGCCTACCTTAGATAGGCCAAGTTTTATAATTACAGTGCTTAGATTTGGTCTACCCTTTCTCTCAATGACTTGAATTCAATGCAATTCATTCAGTCATTGATCAGATATTTATGATGCCTAGCATTCAATGTGCTGGAAACTGCAGGATCACAGATATATGTGAAAATCTCTGCCTTCCATTAGAAGAGATAAGGCAGTGACAAAATGCCTGTGATAGAAGGTGGATTGTGACAAGGGCCATTTGAGTAGTACAGTAAAGTTTAACAAAGTAGCTATGGAAAATTTCTGGCTGGTAAGATTGGGAAAGTCGTCAGAAAACACTGAACAATTATTAAAAAGTCACTACAAGAAGACAGTAAGGGCAGGATATTGAGGTGGAAGGGCAAAGCATTTTCAGGATCATGGAAGTAGAAAAAGAACAAATTCTGTTCTGGAAGTTATGACTATGTAATTTTACAAGGTGAATGATAGAATAAACTTGGAAAATGAGCTAAGCCAAGTTTGTGGATGGCCTGGAATACCAGGCCAATGTGTGCGAACTACATTCAGAAAGTGTTGGAGAAAAGCCAATGTTTTTTGAAGTCCATATGCCTTATTATTAGCTGAATGTATTTTTGCACAAGCATGATGTAATAGGATGAATTTGAGCTGAGAATTATAAAATTCATGAATTCAAATTTCTGTTGGCCTTACCTTTGCTTCATCTTTCTGGATTATCAGTAAAACAAAGAAATAAGAATAAAATGATCATTTATCTTTTATATTTTTAAATGTATGTATGAACTATGAAGTACTAATGTTATATGCAGACTGATGAGTGGGCTTTGGAAAAATAGTAAGAAAAATTGACTGTGGCAATCTGGGGAACACATGAAATATAGCGGAACTCTGTGTTTTGTAAAATTGGGAAATATCTCCCTGCCACCTTCATATCAGACCATGAAATCCTTCTGGAGGGAAGTATATTTACTTCGATTCTTGTTAGTATTCCCAGCACATAGCAGAGAGCCTGGCTCATAACAACCACTCACTAAATATTTCTTGAATGAATGATTTCTCAAACTTCATCAAAGCCTCTGCTCTGGAGGAAATATGTAACTAAATTCATGCTGAAGAATAAATGGTTATCTGTAGGCTAAGATGAATTTCTGTTATTAGATATGGATATGGAAGAGTCCATAGCCATGTAAGTTCAAATTTAATTGCAACACACATGGAAGATGGGGAGTATTTCAGAGGGCAACAGTGGTTTGCACAGCTGAGTTCCCAATTGACTACTTCCTTCTTTTTCCGCATCTGGGGCCCTTGATTCCCATCTGAAAGCTGAGATTCTAGGCCTTTGTTTTTTTCAAGAACAAGTGTCTTTTACTAAACTCACTTTGTTTTATACAAGCATATGACAAGAAAAAAGCCTATGGAGAGCTCCTGAGTCAGACCCTGTAGATAATCCCAATTTTTTCAGATTGTGAAAAAAGGCATATGCCGCCATCCCCTTGAGAGTCTCAGGAGGCTCTGTGTGCAGTGTACTGATTACTTGGCCTTTCTCGTTGAAACAAACAAGCAAGAAAAAAAGTAACTCACTTACCTTTTCACATGGATGTCCTTCTATAGTTGAACACCTTCACTCTGCCGAATGAAATCACAGCTGTTTTTAAATCCTCTTCTTTCACACTTGTAAAAGAGTCACTGTGTTCTTTGTTCATGGTTTCCAACTTTGCTTCCCCAGTTACAGGCCTAGAGCCTACAGCTTAGACAGAAGGAACGTCACTTCTGTCTGGTGATGGCGGTGACCACGTAGTTACTCAAAATGGTAGATGCATAATAGTGCATTTTTCAGCGTATGGAATTTGGATATCTTTGCTCATACCCAAACATATACCTGCACTGATGATACTGTTATCTCACTCCATTCACTGGAGTAGGGTACCCAGTCTTCAGCCTTCATTCTGAAATACTCAGAACAGTTTTGGACAGCAAGAATGCGAAAGTTACAAAAAAAATGCAGATATTTTCACTAATTTCATTTAACAGTATCAATATATACATGTCAATGTGATTTTACCACATGCTATGGACATTTTTAGTCTAATAGAAAATATCTATTTATCTATTATATTTCATGTTCTATATAATAATAAAGGGCTATACTAATCAGAACACCTTTAATGGCCAGTGAGAGGAATCTAACTCAAACTAATATAGCATAAACCAAAAAGTTTTATGAAAGGTATAACAGAAGGACAAGACAATGTTATTTTTAGGCTCAGAAGACAAAGAAATTTAATCAGCAACATTAGAGATCCATGTGTCTTCCTTCAGTTCTTGGAGAGTTTCTTTCCATGTAATGAACATGATCATTTTCAGAACATCAAAATCCCATCTGGGAGACAGCAACTCACTTGATATCTTCCTACTGATGATGTACTAGTTACCATGAATGTGGTGACTTAAAGCAACACAAACATATTGCCTGATATTCTGGATCTGACCTCCAGAATATCAGGCAAGTCTAATGGGGCTAAAATCAATGTGTCTTCAAGAATGCATTTCTTTCTGCAGACTCTAGGGGAGAAGCCATTTTGAGCTTTTTTTCTGCTTCAAGAAGCTGCCTGCATTTTTTGGCTTGTGTCTCTTCACTCTATTTTTCAAAGCAATTGCATTATTTTGGCCACAATTTTATTATCATATTTCTTTCTTTAACTTTCTTGCTTACATTTTTCACTGAAAAAAATAATCCACTCTTGTAATCTGGAGTAATCTTCTCATCTCAATATTTTAACTAAATGATATCTAAAAAGTCCCTTTTGCTATACAAGATAACATATTCACAGATGATTCTGGGGATTAAGTTGCAGACATATTTTGGGGGAACATTATTCTGTTTACCATGACAGGTTGGGCAAAAAGTTCTTGGGTGAATATTGAGTGGTCTGGCTTTTGTAATAGGTTTACCTTCCACCAATCTCTTCCACAGTACTTAGGAGGACTGCATGCTCATATTGACTAGTGTATGTCATATGAGACCAAACCCAGTGGTAAGGTTGCAAGGAATAAAAGTTCTTGCTCTAATCGTACAATGCAATAATTTCTCTGCAGGAAAAAAAAAAAAAAAGAGTTTCTTAGCAGAATAGGGCAAAGGAAGACAACCACCAATATCTATTGTTCAGGAAAGTAGATAAATGGATTTATTTGCCTGGCTACCTACCCTGTACCATGAGTTAAGCATTTTCCATTTAAGAGCCCTTTTTAAAAATATAAATATTGAAGCTAAGGTGGGAATAAATACTCATGTTTTATAATGTCAGTGTGAAAGTGTCCATCAAAGGCTTATTCTTTATGCTAGCATTGGCTGAGATAATACAATGGATACTCTGGGGGGAAGAATTAGAGGACCTCAAAAGGAGAGGTCCCAAAAAAGCATATAAAAGGATAGTCAAAAACATAAGGTAGGTATGTAATCGCTCACAGACTGATTCTGGGCCAGCTTTGCGTCATATCATGTCGACATGTAAATGGACCCATTTCATGCATGGGGTGTTCTCTTCCCAATTCATACACTCCTATTCCTTGTGGAAGCTATTCACAACTTTTTCCTGAAAATTTCTGTCGTTTGTGTCTACAAAGATGGAAAGATCTACTGTGTCCCTGGCCCCAAAGGAAAGGCAATTGTTCATGGGCAGAGCTATCCTGCCAAGGGCAGCAGCTCTTTTACATTTGGGCATTAATTCATAATCAAACATTGATGAATCATGCTATTTTACTGAAAAGCACAGTCCTTAAGTCAACCACCTAATCTAAGGGAAGAAATTAAACTCTAAACCAACATAAACACATTACAAGTCATTAGTGTAATTAAAAAGGAATGTATAATTAAAACATTTGTGTATTTTAGCTCAAATTCATCTGCGGTTGGAAATTTTAATGAACTGTTCATCAAAGAAGTCTCAGGAGTCTGGGGATAAGTTTAGCATAACAAGAAACTGGATGTTTTCTTTCCCTGTACTTCAGGAGCCCCATTCCCTCTGGTTTCTAAAAAGCAAACTGTCATTGGTTCTACCAAACTAATAATGATTCTAAGTGGTTATGATTGCTTCCGTGTTTTAAACTGATGTTATCTTTTTATCCCTTAAGAATCATGTTTTTCATAATTACTTCTCTTTTGTCCTTTCCTTAAGACAAATGATTTTGTAATTAGCGATGAAGGAAGGAGTCGTCACTCCAAGACATCTGTCAAGTTGTCAGGAAGTATGTCTCCCTGTAGCTATATTTAAACTTTCTGTTTAATAGCCTCTTGCTTTATTTCACAAGAACATCTCTGCGGAATCATGCCCAGGATCCCCTAATGATCAGGTTCTATAAAACATAGAGCAATTAGACGCCAAGAAATATGGCTCCCCAGAACGTCCTTCCTATTCATAATGTGCCCCTCTCCCTCCTGGCTTCCCTTCACCCAAGGTCTCCACCCACAGGGAAGTGCCTACTCCAAGGGCTCTAGTCTCAGATTCTAGCCAATGAGATGGCTGACGATGTAAACAATTAAGCTAACATTTTCCCCCACCTTTGACATCAGGCTGTCACAAAGCTCTATCCACAAATGATCAGCAAGCTATTGTGAGAAGTAGAATGCTTCTCTCTGGGAGGGAGCTAAGCCACACTTGTACAGGGTATTTTCCACACACGCTACAGAGGAGTGACGCTCCCCAGCGCATGTTTGCTGTTCTGTATCATCTGCCACATGCAACAGACTCCCAGTGACTCCTAAAGCCTCATTCCTTAGGAAGAGAACCCAGAGTGACAGAAACATCCTGTGGATGCTGAGGAATATGGAAAGCTTCTCTTAAGATAGAATTCAAGATTATCACTGATCTCCAATGCAGATGCCATTCTGTCAATAGCTAAGACCCTAAATCTCACAGAAATCTCAAGCTGCTGTAATCACTCACTCTTTATTCTTCCACAGCCCATTTAGCCCATGTTTCTTGTTCTTCCTAAGGGCAAGCTAGTATAGAGAGTTTCTTGTTGGGCCAATAGCTGCACACAAGATACAAACGTAGAGATAGCAAAACAGTGAACTGTATCCCAATCCAACTTTCCACTTAGCTCTGAAAGAAACATGGAGGTGAGACTGGCTGTGATGAATTAACACATTAAATTCCTTCCTTGTCTTAGGAGATGTTTGCAGGTAGCACATTGGCCTGTGCTTAGAGCACCTTCCCAGCTTCCCTCTCAGAAGACCCAGACTATTGGTTTGGGTCCCAGGAATCAGCTGAGCTTTGAAATTGTCTGAAAATTATCAGATAAAATGGAAAAACAATTGCTCATAGCACTTTTCCTCACAGGTGGATTTGAATTCAAGAATAAACCCTTAAGATAGAAAAGCCTGTAGGTTACACACACGAGAACCAGAATAATGTAAAGTATTAGGCAAGAAGCAAGCCCTGTTTTCTGGTGAGGATGGCAGATGGCTCTCTATGGTGGGGATGGCTGATTTGTCCTGCCTGAGCTCAGTGTGAGCCTGTCTCCAAATGTGGGCAGAAATGAAACAAATTCAGAGGCTGGAATGGTAAGAAAAGTAGTTAAATCATCGTGCTTACTTCCCTGGTTAGTTTTCCTACTTATCCTTCCTGCAGCTCTTGGATCATTATTGTATTTAAGATGAAATAAAATCACAATGTCTCCGAATTGTTCTAGTTGATTTTCTATTCCAAATGCCACTCCTCCCTTGTGTCTACTTCCTTGAACCATTCTCACTGCTGTTTCATCTTTTCCTTAGAGCATTCTTCGCATCAGTGTCGTACCCATCATCTTAAAACACCGGTTGCATCACTACATTTTCTTCCAGTTGTCAGGAGGTTGCAGTCTCCCTGATGCCGATGGCTTATTTTATGGCTTCATATCACCTGCCATCACCTCCTCTGTCTTCCTTGATTCTCATTTTTCAGCAATGGGCATTCCAAGTTCATTAAATGGGGAACCTCCTTTCACTCCACCCATTCCATCCTAATTTGTGTTGGCTCAAGCTTATTAGCAACATTGCAAAAAGTAAAAATATTGAGAAGGTCTTGAATATTGAAACTTCCAGACAGCTGCCATGCTGGACTTGATCTCTCTACATATATATATATATATATATATATATATAGATAGATAGATAGATATAGATATAGATATAGATTTTTTTTTCAAATGAGAAATACAACTCTATCTTATTTAAGCCATTGTTTTTTCTATTGTCGATTGTTGGCAGATAAATGCAATTCTCAGTGAAGTGAAGATGCACTGAAATAACTGATTTCACTAGTTTTAATTGCATCAATCACTCTTTATTCATATTCTAAAATAAGTGATTCCTTTGCTTTCCTTCCCAGTGGTACTAGCTCTTTGTGGGTTTGTAAAATTCATGTGTTTGTTTGAAATATTGTCCTGGATACTCTAAAGTTTGAAAAGCATTTAGCTCAAATGATGAAACCAACATTCAAACTCTCACTTAGAAGGTGCTATCCCAAAAATCAACTCCAAAATTTGTCCTTGGGATTATCTTTCACATCTACACCAGTGCCCTACCTTATAACTACACAAATAGGGAAAAATTATATAGACACGCAGTCAGGTCTCCTGGCCACTTTACCACTTGCCTCTGGTCAATAACACATACAGTCATAGGTGGCTTCCTATCTTTATGTGAATATATAAACATATAGAGGTATAGCATGAATGTAGCAAAGTAATGCATAAAACTTTAAAAAATATTTTTAGACTAGATATTTAAGAGGGTAGTTAGACAGATGAGGAAATAACTGAATCATAAGCTGACAGTGAAAATTATATGTTAGAAAAATAATGAGGAAAATTAAGATAATAGTGTAAGTAGGGAAAAAGATTTGATGTGAGTAATCTCCAAAGCTTCAGAAATGTTTATATCAAGTGAACAGAGGAGTAGCTTTAAAACGTTATATAATTTTTTGGGGGGAAAGTACTCTAGTGTCACCTTTGATGTCTTCCAATCCCAAACCTCAACACAATATTTATTTGTGTGTCCTGGCGCCACTAGTCAGTCTTTAGGGATAGAGAAAAAACACTGGGCATAGATAGAACTTGGTGGAACAAAACTCTAAAATACAGCAATAATTGTGACCTTCTAGAAATAGAGGGGAATGGTGAAAGAAGAGATATCATAGCTACAGGGAGAGGAACATGGAATCTGTACTCTAGGGAAAAACATGGAGAGTTAGAAAATGCCAGATAAATTTGTAGAATATAAGAAAAGATGCATGCCTCATCTCTCTGGTAGACTTTCAGAGAGTGAAAAGGAAGAAAAAACTGGATAAGAATAGCCATAGCAGTATTACTGAGACATAGAGACCAAGGACAATTTTTCCTGACCCAAAATTATGATACGAAAATTGCCTATTTATAGCATGTATGCAACAGAGTCAATCACTGAACCAAAGGGAGAGACAGGCCAATGGAGGTAAAGGTCATTTCAGTGGTAACCTATCTGGACTAATGGTCAAAGTCCAGATGTTCCCTTCATTCTAAGACCTTGGCACTATTTATGCCCTCCCAAACTCTTGTAAGAAACACCTAGGGAAACTGATTTGATTAAGAGCAATGTTCTGAAGATTGAGAATTTGAAATCCAAATTAGGTTTGATTATAGAAAAAGAACCTGATCTGTCTTGCATATCTGAGTTGTGGACTGCGATTTCTAACCACTTTATATCCTTTCCTCCAGAGTAATAAAGTTCTGGTGTCTTGGTAGTTGGCTCCAAGTATCTCCAAGTTGGGCAAGTTTGCTATAAGATCACCCTCAACTCCATGCATCCTCATCTTCATCATTATCGTTATCACTTTAAAGTCTAGAGACCCAAGTAACTCACCAAGGTGGACCAATGTATGTAGATCAAGAAAGACTAATAATCACTACAGTGTGGAGGTACCATTTGATGGGTTCCAAGAAATATACTTTTAAGGGATGTATCCATCATGATGTGTGAGAGTTAATCATGATTGATCCTTTAGGCTGGGACTGATCCTTATAAATCTTCTCTCTTAAAGTAAAATCCTCTGAGAGAAGTGACACTTTAAATACCTGACATCCTAAAATGAAGACACAATCTAAGATTTCCATTTGGAAGGTGTACGAGGATTTTAGAATAATGAGAATTTGAGGAAGTCAAGAAAACCTAAATTAGAAAAGAGGCATGGGCCTTTTTATAGATGACATTGAAGAAGTAAATAGATTTCTTTACAAATCTGGAAACAATATTAGAACTGCTTTTGCATATTTTTCTAATATCTGTATCCAGAGGTCCTACTTATACCTTGGGTTTTTCTGAGTTTCTCCTGTAACAAAGTCAGATTAATACATGCATACATGTCAATACACAATTATGCACACCTGCACACACATAGTGCCCATACATATGAGCACATACACCAAACCTTATGGTCTCCCCTGCAACAGTGGAAGGAAACTTCAATGAATTAGGAGTATCCTAGAATTTAGATACTAAGTCCAAAGAACCTTACTTGCTAATTCTCCAGATTTTTAGTGAAAATGCCATTGTGGCTCTATTTGTTGTGATTGTTTGTTTATAGCCACATCAGAGACTTTTTAAATGTTAACATTGAAAGAAATAAAAGGGAAAAAAAAGAATTTTAAAAATCCAACATTTATCAATAATATAGATCTCTGGTTGAAAGCAAGGAGGACTTTTAAAATATTTCAGCTGTTCAATAAGGAGAGTTGTACCCTCACACTGGTGACAGCAAGGATGCTATAGAAAGGGATCCTCTTGAATATCTACAGTTAGATATGAGAAGCACAGATTTCCTGGGCCTCTTTTTCACTTCATGATTCTATTCTTCTACCACCCAATAGTAAGGGACATATGTTAATAAAAGGCTCTTACACACAGAACCAGCTCTGCAGCTTCAAGAAATCTATGCCTTCTCTGAACACACATATTCCCAAGCACACACATTCATACTACTCTTTTAAAAATAGCTGATGTTAACATGATAGGTATTTACAGTGTACTGGATCTGTCAGAGTAAATAATTTCAAGATGTCTCTGATGACCATGTTTTTCATCAGAGTTTCCAGTTGTACTTGGAATAATTAATCCTAAGGTTGTAATCTTATTCAGAAAAAATGAAGTATCACAGGAAGCTAGTAAATAAATCCCTTTGCTATGAAAATTCCACTCCAGAGACTAGGAAGCAAACATCATAGCTACTATTGTCTTTGCAATGACTCTTGAAATATGTTAATAAATATTGAGTTTTACAATCCCCAGGCAAATAAATATTTAATTGCAACAATGGATATTTATCTAAAAACCCTGGGCTCAATCACATGTATTATGATTTGAGAAATCATACATATAATGAAGTGAAGATACAACATTTATAAAATAAAAATCAGATGCCTTGCAAAAGGAGCATCCAGAGAAAAAGAAAGTGCTACTGGAAATAGAAAAACAAATTAGAGCCAAAATGTAAAAGTTCAACCCAATGATTAGAAGATAAAGAAATCTAGAAAGCAGAAAAGAAAGATAAAGAAATATTTTTAAAAAGAGAGAAAAGAAACTAGAACATCTGTTAGGGTTATAGCATGAAATTGACAGAACAGAGAGAAATGGAGAGCTCATGAAACAGGACTTAAGTTATTATAAAATAAATAATGCAAGAAAACATCTCAGATCTAAATGTCAAGCTTCCCAAAATTTTCAAAATAAATACCATGTACAATGTGTGGGAATGGACCCCCCCACACAAACACAAAGCCTACCATTTTGAAATACCAGGATTATAGGTCAAAAGATAGGATCCTAAGTTTTCATAAAGAGAAAGAAGAGCAGGGAAGAAGGCGTCTAATTACAATCACATTTAATTTCTAAAATGGAGATATTGCTTGCTAAAATGAATGAAAAAAAGTCTTCAAATTCATAGGGAAGATAATCTTTTACTTGGAATTTAATATCCACGTGACACTCAATTAGCAATGAGAGGAAAATAAGGACATGGTCACTTATGTCCATGACCTAAAACTATATCCCCATTCCATATTTTTCTCTGATTGCTACTAAATGTTTCTATTTAAACTGGAAAGATGGAGACATGGGATCCAACAAAAGAAAAGACAATGGGATTTTCAGAATGATAGTAAAGGAAAACCAACTGTAAGTGATATTTAAATATTCCATTATTATGTCAACAGTAAATTTTAACTTAACCCCCCAATTGGCCGAAAAGTGGAAAGGGAAGTGTGTTAAGGGTATGATGGGAGAAGCTGTGTTTGCACATTTGTAGGTGTGTGTGCAACATAACTTACAACAGACACAATGGGGAATCATGGCCCTGGAAGGAACCATAGTCTTTTTGTAAGTGAAAGAGGACTTATACACCCTTTTGCACAATCTGCTTTTTGTAGACAATAGAAACCCCTTATGCTCAGGTGTTCTGCTTAAAGTAGTGGCCAAGCAGAGATAAGAGCTACATTTTATTGTTGTTTATTTTACTTCCTTGTCTCATCCTCTTTTCCCAATATTATTAACCTGGTCAGACATTTCATTTGCATACTGGACACATGTTAGATGATTTAAGAAAGGTCATGAAGAGTCCTAAAGATACCCATGCTTTCTGTAGACTGGAAGCAGATATGGTGTTTGTTAGGATTTCTATATTTGTGCCAGGTAGGATAGAAAACACTCTATCCAATCACTTTGTGTGTACTGTGCTCTGTCATTAAATGCTACAAGTGTGTGTGTATGTGTGTATGTTTGTGTGTGTGTTTGTGTGTGTTTGCACGCATGCATGTATATCTCTTGCTTTTCCACCTATACCAGAGGTTCCTTGGGGAAAATGCATTCTCTTTTGCTTGGGCTCAGAAGTGGGTCAAAGTCTCAGGAAAATTGCAAGGTAGTGAGCAAACCTTGACATCACTAACACCTAGGTAAGCGGGACAAGAAAGAAGTCACAGTCAGACTAGACTCAATATAAAAAATAACCAAATAATAATCACTACAAACAAGATAGTTGCAAAAATAATGTGCTATATTAAAATGTATTGTTTTTAGAATGCTAAAAATATGTCATGTGCTACTCTAAGTGCTTTGTATGCCTTCATGCAATTAAACTTTAAAGAAAATGAATATTTGTATACTGTCAGAATTCCCATTTTGCAGGTAAGGATACAGTTGAGGTACATTTAGGCTCCATGGGAAAGAATCTAGTGAGACTTCTGCTTGTCACTGAAGACTTCATGTCTTGAACTTCACTGGTGACGCCTTCCAGAATGCTCTTATTGTCAATGTCTGATCCTCTTTTAGGATATATTCATTGAGGACAGGCAAATGTCTCATGCATTCCAAGCAGGCAAGTGGGACTCATGCATTCCTAAGCAGAGTACCTTACACAGAGAGAGCACTCAACACTTGTGTTTGAGCTGGGCTTTCTGTGATGCATGTGGAAGCCTGCTGTACAAGCTCCAATGTCATAGACTGAAGGGGTTTGTGGGAGTTGGGGATCAACACAGCTCCACTATAGTTACCACTTAACGATCTTGAGTAACCACCAAAGCATGCAAGTGCTATTTGACATTTTTTTAAAAATTAAAATATTTTCACAAATTAAAAACTCTGCAATACTACAGATGTCTTTTTTGTGTTAATTTATATAACTGATAGTTTAACTTTGCAGAATTTGAATCCCTGTAACTCAGGATGGCTTTTTATAACAAGAGTGCATGTACAATGGCATAATTTGGCGTGAACATACTTTATATACAGAGTTACAAAAAATTGTGCTGTATATGGGAAATAATGAGTGTAATGCATTCCACCATTGTCAGGTATTTAAAAAAAAAACAAGTATGGTAGGTAAGATGGCTTGATTAAAATTTTAAGACAGAAAAAAATATTGAAGAAAGAATAATTTACTGTGATGTTTCAAGTAATTTTAATCACCCAAATTGTTGCAGATACAAAGAGTTGAGTAAAGAGATCTCTTAGAGAGATAGGTCAGATCCTGGCTTTCTTAACTAAAGGTAGAAAAACAATGCTGTAAAGCTGAAAGCCCTAGTTTGTTAAATTCTGATTAAATGGGATTTCTGTTTTGTTTTGTTGTGTTTGTTTTTCTGTATCAGACCTTCACAAGCTTATCTTACAATCAATACATGCTTTTATTTTTGACTTTACCAAGCCAGGGGGACTTTCAAATTATCGTTAGGGTTTTAGTCCCTCAGGTACTAGGCATTTCAGTCTGAAAGGACTTCTGAGTCTTTTGCTGTGTGTGTGTGTGTGTGTGTGTGTGTGTTAATTAGAGTTGGTTTCATGATCTCTGCTGTCACTTTCTTCTGCTCCACAATTTGAGAGACAGTGATTCTAAACCAATCCCCAAAGGTCTCTGGAGACCATTTCCAGTTGCATTACTGATTTATTTTTGTCTTGACCAGATGGCTCCAGGTTCCTGTGACTGTACGGGAGTCCTTTTGATTACCCTATTTATCTCTCCCAGTGCTCAATTTAAGGGTCAAATCTCATGTAACACATTTGCCAGCAAGATAAGCCATTCAAGCCCACTGCTGTTTGGACACCATACTTCTGACATATGCTCTGTGCCTCATTACACACCAAAGTTATTAGATTTAATACATGTTTTTTTTATAAACTCCATAACAAAAGCAGGCAGGGTTTTTTTGTTGGTTTGTTTGCCAATCCTTTGGAACCTACAGCCAATAGCAGGACAGCATCTGGGAGGACTCTGGAGAGGAGGGGAGTCTGCAGGTCCCCCAAGGCTCCTGTCTGAGACCTTCCTTTCCTTTATGGAGGTGGCCATGAAAAAGATGAGCAGAACATTTTTAATGAAACCAATAAAAATGCAAAGGAAGATTTAATGTTTAAAGAAACAATAAATCAAAAGTGACAACTGAAATGCAATATTTCACCATGAGATTGAGGAAATCAATTCATCCAAAGGGCACACTTGGCTTCTGTTAAAAAAAAAAAAAATCCCCACACATACTCACACAATAAAAGCTATCATATCAGCTGAGGCTAAATAAGCTCTAGTTAATGGATTTTGAAACCTTGAAAAACATGCATGGAGCCAGACAATACAGAGTCCCATTGCATTTAAATACATGCACACACACACACACACACACACACACACACACACAGACAACCATGGCATCTACAATCCAAAAATTATTGTAATCAGAAATTATTATAATTATTATAATCAGAATTCTCTTCCCGTTGGGGTTAGGTCATAAGGAAAAATAATGCATTGGTCAAGATGATCTGTGGACTCAAAATTAATTGTCATATCATTTATTTGATTCCTCATTTTCCTTGAATACTTCTCATGCAATGAAAAATATATTTTAAAAAATATAAAATAACATTAAAAGAAAAAAAAAACAGAAGTAGTAACTTAGAATCTATCCTTGGAAAGAAGAAAAAGAGATCAGATGATTTGGGCATATCTCTTCAAACTTCTATAAAGTTACCTTGGAGAAAATTAAACTTAACAAAAAGTATTTTTGCCTAATAAGGACGCAGCAAGAGGTTGTCATTTGCATTAGATATCACAATAAAATAATGCAGTTTATGGTCACAGCTGTAACAAAGGTTAAAATGCATAATAAAAATGGCCCTGGCAACTTGGAAGGGTTTATAAAAGAGGTGTGATTTGATCGAGACCTTGGAGGATGAGATGGAAGATAACAAGTTAATAGATATAATCTAGGGAAGAGAAAGGGAGAATTGAAGACACGAGTAATTTCAATGGTTTGGTTAGGTAAAGATCAGAATCAAGGCAGTGCAAGGAATATAAACAAAACAAGGGACACAATGCAAAAGTAGGGAGAGAGGACAGAAGGCCTATGTCAACAGATAATCATGGGCTGCTAGAAAAGATTGCATAAGCCTGCTTAGTCTCAGCACTGAGGATATTGCCATTCACTCCCACACGTAATCTTCCCCACAGCTTTTTAAGACAGAGGTTAAGCTGATTTCACAGCTGAGGAAACCTAGGCACTGCTGTTATACTAGTTTCCCCAGTGTGCCAGGACTTGCAAGAGGCAGAGGTGAGATTCCAAACCCCCTGTGACTGTGATGTGTGGATGCTGTGCAACTGTGGAGTGCCACATGGAACCTGACCAGAGGCTTCTGATTGGCCAGCTAGCACACCATGCTAACTCCGCCCCTCCCCACATCATGAATTCTCTTTCATTCCTTACGTCTGTGGTGTCCTTCTTTGCCCTTCCCCAATTATCCAGTCCTATTATCACCATAGTATCTCCCATGACATGTCCAATCCTCAGTGACTCAGTTCTCCTGATTATAGCAATTGCAATCTTCCAATTAGTACCTGGCCAACTCCCTGCATTACTGGGAAATTACTGGTTAATTCATGCATCTGATCTTATGTAGTGAAGTGAATGTGTGAAAACCTGTTCCCCAATGTGATAACATTTGGAAGGGAGCCTGTGGGAGGTGACTGAGTAGAGTCCTCCAGAGGGGGATTAATGCCCTTATAAAAGAGACCTCAGAAAACTCACTTGTCCCTCTTTTTATGAGCACAAGTTAAGAAGAAAGTCATCTATGAATCAGCAAATAGGTCCTCAACATACAGAGAATCTGCTGGCACATTGATCTTGAACTTCTCAGCCTGCAGAACTTCCAGGAATAAATGTCTATTTATCAGACATCCAGTCTATGGTATTTTGTTATAGTATCCTGAATGAATCAAATCATTTTTTTTCCTAAGGAAACTTCTATTTCTTTAATGAAAGAAATACTTTTCTATTCTCTTCTATTTTTCTCACAAGAACTTATCTCACAAATAATAATTTATTGGTTAATTATTTTTCCTGAAGATGACATTCAGTACTGTACTACCCCATGGGCTTGTCAAATATCTTATTGAATGCCTTTCACCAACACAAAATCCTGAAAAGCATATATCTCACTTAATTCCCACAACATATTGTGTAGTGTGAATCAGAGATACTAAAGGACATGATCAGAATCACTCAATGACAATGCAGAAAAGGAAATGTTAAGATTGGAACATGTGATTATCATTCTCTGGACTCCAGTTCTCCTCTTGCATTACTCTATATATGTACAGGATATATTTCCTTTGGCTCACTATTCCCTGGGTTTATATTGAGGCTCATGATTCTTTCTTAACTATGGTAGTTGTTTAGTTTCATAAGCAAGTGTTTCTTCCCATGCCCTTTAATATAACAACATAAATAAGAACTGATTTTGTAACATGTGTGGATGACCCCCAGTTCTATCTAAAATACTTGAAATAAGAGGGAAGTTAATGTTTTAAACACCTGATACTTTGGGCCTCTTACTACAAATTTTAACCATTTTTGTATCACATCTTTTAAGAGTATGTGCCTTTTCATTTTAACAGCAGTTTTTGAATAGATTTCAAAATTCATTTTCACAGATAACAAATTGTCTTTGTGAAGCAATTTGTTTGTTCATTGATTTTGTTGTTGTTTGTTCTTTCCTTCAACTACATGTCAGCTGTCACTTACCTTGTGTCATCAGGCGTATATCTAAGAACCCACTTCTAGGTTATTGCTTCCAATTCTGTGGGAAGAGACAGTAGACAAGCATGTTAATGAAATCACAATGCCTGAATTAGAGCTCAGGGGAGTAAACTATGTAGGTTTAGTGCTCAGACTTTGTCATAGCTGGTTTGGGAGACTAGAGGCCTTTTGCAAAATCCTCCTTGTCTGTGTCTTTGGTGGAGGCGACTGAAGTCTGCTGATACTATGGGCAGATAATATAGGAAATAAAACTTCTGTATAGAATCTTGAGTAAAGTCTTTGTTTAGAAAGACCAACAAAACAGTGCCATTCTTTTGATTCTTTAATTCAAAGTCTAGTTTTGGAGAAAAAAAAAAAAACACATCAGAGATGCATGGCCCATGGATAAGTAAACATCAAAAATATTTTATGGCCAGATAAGCATGGAGCCAATGTTCCCTTGAAGAAGTGGAAGGAACAGTGTGGAATAGGCCTTAAAGGCTGGGCATTGGAGGGGCAAGACTGGGCAGAGGGGAAGCAGGACACACCCAGGTAGGCTAATAACTTAGATGGGCTTAATGTTGAAATAGCAGGAGATGCCATGGTTTCTTTTCAGAGCAAGAAAGAAGGTTAAATTTAATATTCACTGCATCTTTAGTGCAGAGTTCCCCAGCCTTCATGTATGTTCAGAATGACTTTGGAAATCTTATCTACTGCTTTAATTTAGGCCTGTGACTGTCGGCTTTTTCACAGACCTGGTGACTCTCTGAAGCGGCTCCTCGTGAGGCTTTTGTGAAACATTTGGACAGCTTAGGACACACACATGTAGGATAGAGAAAAAAAAAAGAGGAAAAGAAAGATAGAGGGCAATGAGAAAGTGGGTACATTTTATTTTTTCTGCAGTTGGCCTTTATTTTTTAAATAACCTTGTACTCCTTTTCAATTTCCCCTCAGAACCGCTTTTCCTCTGCTGCTTCCTTTTTCTTCATTATTTTAATGGCTACATCTTTGCTCTGATGTGTCAATGGGAGTGGAAAATCCTGTGAAGCTGGGGCTTAATGAAACGCCAGCTGGAACAGAGGGATAAAGTTTCTTTGGAGCAGCTTCAAAGGGATGCGGGCCGGTTGAGCTCCGGGACAATGGTGCCCAGGCCTCAGGACAGGGACAGCCTGGCCAGCTGGCCCAGCCTGGCCCTAACGAGGCGTGAAGGGATGGGGACCCACGTCCCTGTGCACTGTGCCACTGGGGATGAGAATTTACGCGCGCATGCGCAAACACACGCACATGCAGGCTGAATCCTTACATTTCACAACAAATGGTTTTCTCATGAAATGAGAGCCCCAAATGTGACTCCTGCCAGAAGAAGCAGGAGCTAATTTTGCTCAAAAGCCCTGGCTTCCTGAATGCACTCAGCCATGTCCCCTCCCACCCCCCTGTTTTGGAATAAATTTGACATTTCCTTTTATAGGAGAATTACCAGGGAAACCTTAGTTTGGATAGGACTTGAGAGAGATTTATGAATACTCATTGGTCATTGTTGGTCAGGTGACATTTCTCTTTCCATTTTTTTTTTTTTTTTTTTTATGAATAAAGAAGGAAAAGTGACTTGGAAATAGACTATAAATCTCCAAGGCTCAAATGCCGCTTCTGATTGTCAGCCCCGTTTGGGTCTCAGATTCCGAGGCCCTTGTACTTTGAGTGACATAAACATAATCAGATGCAGTTTGTGGCCAGAGGGATTTTTAACAAATGACAAGGTACCTCAACCTCTACCTGGTTCATTTATATGTATTAATATATGTTTTATAAAACCTACTGTCTTACCCCTGGTGTTTTCCTAATGAGGGCATTTGATTAATTGTATTGGTTAGCCTGTTTTATTAAGTTAAATTTTACCATTCTTAAAAGTATGTTTACAAACTGATTCTTCTGCAAGTTGAGGTACATTCTTGGTAAAGTCCAGACCAAGAATGAAAAAAAAAAAAAAAAGATAATTTTCACCCATTTCCCTTGTTGATGAGAACTGACAAACAAGGGTTTGAATTATGTTTTATATTCCAAACAACAAATATTTACAGAGAAATCATGATTGATATGTTTATTGCTTCTCATGGTCTAGACAAATAAAAATTGGTACCTTAGTGCAAGTTAAATCCATAGGCCTGTATATGTAAGACACCATTTCTGTCTACTGTGCAGCCTTTTGAGGAATAAAACAAAATAAGACATTGTCCTACATTCAGCAGACCTCCCTGTGGGCAAGACACACAGGATTATACACAAGAAATTCTTTTTTTGTCGGTCAAAAAGGCAGAGTACCAGAGAAGCATCATACAATCCAAACTAATTTGGCAGAAAGTTCTAGATAAGAAATATGCATAGGATTATACAGCTTTGTCAGCCCAGGCTTCCTAAATGAGATGGAATTTGAGTTCCACTGGTAAGGGCAGAAGGAAGAGTATTCCCAAAGAAGAGTCATAAACCCTTAAGGAAATAAGCTACAAGGTGTATGAGGAAAGCTATCATAAAATCCCACTACAATTGTGTAAAATAATTCCAAGAGGCAAGGAGTAAGTAGGATGGTACAAAGATGTCAGTAAGACAAAGACAAGGAGCTGCATTCTACAGCAAAACATGTTGACCACAGTCAGGGTTCTGGGAAGACCAAAGTTTCTGTTGTGATAAGAAGACTCTTTTGCATTTTCACTTGTTGGGACACCTGTTAGTAAACTCTGCAGGTAAAATTGTTGGGGAAGGGGTATGCCTCAACTCTCAGACCAAGTTAGAAGTTCATCAGACAGCTCTAAGATTGCTGGTCACAGCTTGCTGAGAAGTATTTATCTGAAGGCATTTTTCTAATTACTAGAATTAGAACTGACTACATTTCCAAACAATTTTCTAGCCTTTATTTCTGAGTTAATTTTCATAGGCAGAGGTGTTTGTGACCATGATTTTGTCATGCTTGATGGACTTTCATTTCTTCCTCACTGGGAGGCTACCACCTAAGGCTCTCATCTCAGAGGACACTGCCAATCTATATTCTCACTACTTCATTTAATTTTAAAGGAAATGTATGTCTTCTTACCTGAAAAATTCATATTGAACATTTTATTTTTACAATTTCTGATTTCAGTGAAGGAATGCCCGATTCCACTATTCAAGGCATGATTCTTATATTTCTGCCTAGTCATAAAAGCAGGTGTAGAGATATTTTCTAAGATGTGATCTTAGAAGCTTTGACTATTTGGAAATGTCCTCAAGAAGAACTTATTGAAATTGAATCCTGTATAGACAATGTCTCAAAAGCACTTGAAGATGTATTTGAATACCAAAGATGCTCAAACACATAGCAGAAAAGACCATCTCTTTGAAATAATAAGTGTTGTATTTTCATAATACGAAATAAATTATAACACTGAGCTATATTACTTCGTGGATTAAGACATGTTCTTATTCACAAAGGCATTCTTGAGCCCCTACAATCTGATTGGGGCTGGGCCATGTATTGAAGGCAGAGACACATCCCACTTTCTTACAACACACATGCTGGAAATTTAGGCAACGTAGGATACTGAGTTAGGTGCAATTAGTCAATGATGAAGATTCTCTAGATGCAATAACAAGTGATTAAAAAAAACTCCTGTTATAACAAAACCATTGCAAATAAAGGTCTATTAGGACCTCGGTCAGACACTCTGACTCTGCTTTATGGTCTATACTACTTTAGGGGTGAGACAGAAAGCTAAGCTCAGCCATGAAAAGTGCACACATGTGTGAACCATGTTGGAGGAGGGTGTTAAGGATTCCTCAGGACATATGTAGAAGCTTCTTCTTCCTGGGAGTCTGTCCAACTAGAAATATCACTCTGCTAAGGTTCTTTGTGGAACCTACTACTGCTAGGAAATTTGATTCTTTTATTATCATTCTCAGCTTTGACTGCATCTCACTCTTCAAATTTAACTTCCACTGACCTCCATCAGGAACCTTCTCCTGTCTGAAAGACAACCACAGTTACTCCAGAACGCTGGCTCATTTTCATTTGCCTATCTTGCTCATGCTGTCATTCATTGATAAATCCTGGTACTTTAACCAGATAGATGGCTCTGAGATGCATCAACCAATTAAGATCGAAAGCCCTGTCCTGATGAAGATTATATTCTCCTCCACGGTTATATCTCTTCCTTTCTGCTCCTCCCTATCTTATCAATCAATTATCATAACATGATAAAGTTTCAAATTCTCTGTGAAATATATATTTTTTTCTTCTGAAATTTTGAATTTTCTAAGATGCGAACCACCTGTTTAGTCTTTAGCAAGCAATGCTTCCTTTGAGTGTGAAACTACCTGGGCATACTCATCACATCTACTTAGCTTGATGATCCCCTTAAAACTCTTATGATCTTGCAAAAAAATTTTTTTGTTCTCTCTACAGTACCTATGCAGTATTCAGGACATTTTGATTGACTGATTATCATATATACTATCATTTTCTATAATAGCCATCAGAGCAACTGTCTTAATAAAACATCTTGTATTTGCATAGCATTTTAACCTTTATAGTAACATAAATTATCATAGCCCATTGTTAGTATAATCTCTTCATTTTAAAGGGAAGCAAGAATTAAACATAAGAGAGCTAAAGGAAATTCAAGAAATGGCTCAAAGTCACAGAGCAAGTCAGTCCCCAAACTAAGAGTAAATGTGCAGTTTCCTGGGCCTTATCTTATGCTTAGTCCCTTCACCTTCTTTAGGTTTAAGTATTATGAAAGCATCTTAGAGCAAGTACAATGAGCATTTGAGCTAGCACACAAAGTAGTGAGCAAGAACTTTCAATTAATTGTGAGGGGATAAGAGGGAGAGACTGGGATTGGAGCAGGCAGGTATTTCTAAGACTTCCACTAGGTTTAGCACCTCATCTGCAAAACAGAGGTGAGTGACTCTATATGATGTTTTCCTTTCTCTTCTCTCTGATCTTACATTTATGCCTCCTGAGCACATCTCCAAACCAACTGCCCTGACTTACAAATTCTATCCTTACAGAGATGCATGCTGTGCGATTTTGAGCAAGACAATGAATTTACCTACATGGACTTCGCATGGCCATCTCAGGGAATAATGGGTGTGATAATGAGAATCTCTGCATAATACCCATGAACACAGTTAAAGCACTCTGTACGTGAATGCTCCTCCCTGCCACTCAGCTTCAATAGGGGACATTTCCCTACTGTCAACGCAGATAGGGACTCTTTCTTCTAGAAATTCTCTGGGTGCATAATATTTGCTTTATGGATTCAGCACTTGTGTACAGCCTGGTACTGATCATCTTTTAGACTTCCTCCTTTATAGTAATTTATTCATATAGTCCTCTGCTATTTTTTTACATTTGTTCTTCTAGATTATCTCACGGGGTTGTAAATAAAACACATTAGTGTTAGTCTAGCTAGAATCTATAGCCTCCACTTGGCAGTGTTGTGGACAGTTAGTGCAGATCCTAGAGAGAGCCCCACTCCTTCCCACCATGAGCACGGATGTCTTCCTGGGCAGTATCTCATTCATCCCTATCTGGAGTCTGACTTTCTAACACAAAGCACCTTGTTCAGAAAGATCTTTAAAATCACTTGATTCAATGAATTTATGTCTCTCAATTGCATTATTTACAATTTGATAAAAGGGCTTTAATCTGTTTTTCCCACAAATATCTACTGTCAGCTTTACCTGAGTAGAAAGTATAAGTTTAAAACAGAAGACATTTAAATAATGGGAATAATAAAAATTCTTCATCTGTGATTACTTCATTATTATACCAGCTTCAAACTAAGTTTTTCTGTGCCCAAAAGGGAAGAAATGTGTGCTTATAAAGGTTATTATTTCTATTTAAAGCACAGATGCATTTAAGCAGCTGTAACAGTTTCTTTAATGTGTGGGGAGGAGGGGGTAGCTTGGAGACCTGGAGGCTGTCTCTCAGCTTCGTGACTGAGGAGCTGTGTGACATTTGTCAAATCAATTAACCTCTCTGTGTTTGAGAGTTTCCATGTTTTGAGGAGGTTAAAATAATACTTGTTTTCTATATCTGTCTACACCCACAAAGTAAAAGACATGTCTTAGGGGAGTGAAGGCAATTATTTAGATGATTCAGGCCAAAATCAATCCTGCCATGAAGGAGAAGGGAAAAAAAAATGTGCATTTGGGCCTCAGCTGTCCAGATTGCCTGTCGACATCAATCAAATTCACAGAATAAATGGTTCAACCCTTTGCTTCCCTTTGCTTGTGTTACGAAGGCACCTTTGGGGGCATATTAGCTTGTTAAGACCAATGAGTGAATCATTAATGGCTTCAGGCCACTTAGCATACATCTAAGAACAGTTGAAACACAAGAATACTCTGAATTCTGGAATGTCTAGGTTTCAAAGGATGCTGATCTACCAAAGTCACCTTCAAAATTAGCATCAAAGGAGAAGAGGGGAGGAAAAGGAATCCTGATCCGATTCTGTAATTGTGAGATGGACACTATGCTGCGTGCTTCTTTCATCTTCTTACCTTCATCTAATCTTCACAATAATCCTGAGGAAGGGAGTAATGGAAGAGGAAACTGAGATTCAAAGAGAGTAAGGATCCAGCAGTTATACTACCAATATCAGACATCCTGAGGCCTGGAACCTAGTTCCAGGTCTGTGACCTAGATACTGTATTATACTTACACCCAGCACAAATCCTAGTAAGATTCAATATAACTCAACAAACATCTCTGGATTCCTACAAAGCCAGGAGCTGAGCACACTAAGGGGAATGAGGCATAGTCCTATAATTGTGGATGCCTGTCTGCAAAACGTGAGAACAGTATGCTTTAACCTGACAGTAATGCAGCCTGTACCACCTGCAAGGGAGACCAGAGAAGGAGCTAAGTCCCAGAGTGATTCATAAGCTCCTTTAAAGGATACTAAGAAGTTCAAGAGGACTCCTTCTAAGATCTAGAATCCATTCCCCTCTTGCATTAGATCAAAGGCCAAGAACAGAGTCCAGCCTAGCTAAGTTTCTAGAGCAGATCATATAAAACCTGCCCCATAAACCAGAAGATGCAGGGTTTGAATTCCAGCTGCATCTTCTACTAGTTGTTTCACAAGTACAAGGTGCTTGACGCCTCTGGGCCTCAGAGCCTGACTTAGTAAAGGACAATGGAAATGAATGATTCATAGGGCTGCTGCGATTCAGATCATGAAAGCAGAAAGCCCAGTATGGTGCCTAGCATGGTAGATGATAAAGAAGATGTTATCATTCTTAGTCTAAATATTTTTTTCTTTTTTTGTCTTCAAAAGAAATACATTTAGTGGAGCACTTACAACAAACAGACCACTATAATCTTCCAGAAATTAAAGGGTGGACTCCTTCCCTGTTACCTTGCTGTTTTCAAACTAAATCATTCATGGAACAATCAACCAAAAAATGTATACATTTTAATGAATTGAACATTAGAGGTGAGTCACTGTACTTGACACATTGATTATTCGTCACCTACCAGATTCTGACATTCAAAATCATTTCAATTTCTTTCGCTAGTTTCTCTTCTTCCAAACATAAAATTAAAGCATTTGACATGTCATCTCAGTTGCCTTTTAAAGTCTTCCAGACCAAAGGCCTTTCTTCTGTACTTTCTATGCCCGTTAAGTCCCACTCTACCATTTCTGGCACATAAAGCAGTCTTAAGTAAGGTTCACCAACTGCCTTTGTTGAATCACTAATCCCTGTGCTTTGCAACTAGAAGCTTGTGCAAATTGCCAAAGTCAAGATGGACCTTTTCCTCACAGACTAAGAGTTCTTGAGGGCTGAGATCTGTGTCCTGCCCTTTTAAACTCCAATGCTTGAAATAGAATAAATACTGCCATGACTTAATGGAAAGGAATAAACTTTGAGGAAAAGGGGTACGGCCAACTGCAATCACCACCAAGAGCATATTTGAATGCTATACAGAAACATTGTCGATGCTCTGCAAAAAATCTATAAAAATGTGGAGTTGTTGAGGAATAGGGGAGATTGTGCTCTTTGCTTCAATGTTCATGTTGATGTGGTAAGAGTTTATAGGTAGAAAAGATGTGCATACCTTAGATTCTCCTAAGGATTATTAATCAGATACAGGTAGGTCCAGAGACAGCATGTAATTTTAACAACTGATCAAGCATGGAATGCTTGGTCAGTTGATACACACAAGACATTTAGAAGCAAGTGATACACACAAGACATTTAGAAGCAAGGTCAGATATTTCATGGAAACTCAGTATAAATGAGACCCCTGGGTCAGGCAGCAGTTTGGTTAAGCATTATGAAATAAACCTGTGAAAAGACTGGCACCCAGGCTTGTCCAAGATAAGTAAAATACCTTGAGGGTTCTGAGCTAGAAAGGTAACAGAAACACAAAAGAAATTACACTAGGCGATGATAAAGTTTGAATGTATATGAGGAGACGAGGATTGGTGATATTAAGGCTGGGCCAGAGAGACAAGAAGATTTTGAAAAGATTCAGCCACATTAAAAACTAGGGTGGTGACAAGGCTCTTAGATTGGAGGGATACTCCCTGAAGGCCCCAGGCTGAGAACTGAAATCAAAACAGACGGATGCTTAACATGCAATACTGCCGTCAGGAAAGAGGCTAATGAGATTCTGGTCTGCTTGTCCACTGGGCCAGCCATCACAGTGTCACCAGGCGGCGAGGTTGCTGTCCCTCTTATAGCCACTCTTGTGAAACTGCATGTGTGACATGGCATCTGATTCTCAGAGGCTTAATAGTGACACTGTCTACTTAGTCTAGCCAGGCTCCAGCAGAGGGACGAGGTGCTGATTAACTGGCTGGGGGGAGATGCTGTGTTGGAAAACTGCAGAGAGTTTGTGCATATGACAGGAGGCCATGGTCACAAGGGACATGGCAGAGAACAGGAGACACCCATGCCTGCAGGGCTTCTGGATTTGGACTGATGAGCCTGAGGTACAAAACCGAATTGTGCCATGAAGAGTCTGTCATGAAGGAACCCAGCCTAAAATCAGAGTAAAATGTAGGAGATCTTGTCTCCCTTCTTTCTTGAAAAAGTGAACTTGTTGGGCTCAAATATTTGGTTTCATATTTTACCAGGCTGCAAACAAAAGAAAAACAAACAAACAAGCAAACAAAAAGGAAATGATTACATGCCTGTTTCTGCCTGGGTGATAAAGTAGTGTAAGAAAACATATTTATTTCATCATCACGTGGCTGATCTCATTCAGGATCTATTCTGAGTTCTCTGGATTCTCAGTCCCTCATGGAAGCAAGTTTTGAATGGATTTGAAAAATTGCAAATATTATACACAAAGGAGGCACTTGTGATGGAAGCATTTCTATTCATTACTTTGCTGGTCAATAAGTGTTTAGGAGAAGAACTTGATAAGACAATTGGTGGGGAGGGTGTGGTCAGTGATAATAAGTAACTTGTTTTCATAAACATAGTGCCAAATCTTGAAAGGGTGATTCCAAATTTTCCATACTTATTATTAAGACTGAGGTTAAAATTGTTATACTTTATAGGGGGGTTGTGGATATCATTATTATTTAGCCATCTGCATGGTTAAAATCATTTTCCTTCAAACTGTCAGGGTGTGAAGGTCAGCACTTCTCATACACAGAGAGATTGGCATGGGGCTGCCATGTTCAGCTGTACAGACTGTATATTGTATAACTTTGCTACAACATTCATAGATATCTCAATGAGAATAACATCCTCTAGCATTGTTTAATAAGTGAGCTCAGTTCTGGGAGCAACACTATAATTTTTTTGCCTGTATTTAAGAATCAATTCAGAGTTTTAATGATGAAAATATTTTCGTTTCATGGATGCGACAAACATGGAAAGTAGTTTATCACAAATTTTTTGAGAGGGTAGCCTTTTTCTTCCATGGAGGTACTTCTCTTCTATGCTTGTTTCTCAAACATGGGGTTGGAAAAAGTGAGTCTAATGTGCAGAAATACAAACATGCATGCAGCATATAGCAGAGGTCGCATTGAAGGGTGGCTTATATTCTGACTATGGAATCTAATTCTCCTTCTCACGGAGCTTTTTTGGGGGGAGATATAAAGGAAACCATTTTTTTTTTAATTTCCTGGGAAAAAAATGTTTTCAAGAGAATGGGAGTATTTCATTTTCCTTGATCTGCCTGCCTTTCATTACTATCAGTTGCAAAAACAAATGACAATCTTGTTATGATGCCAAATTGAAGACTGATGTATATTTTGGCATTACATAAATAATTCTTAATGAATCAGGTACTCCTAACAGGCAAGTGTGGGAAGATGTATTTACTTTTGTTTCTTATTTATACCTGTCAGTACACATTCTTAATTGAGTTATTATTCTTCTGCTCTTGAGGTCTGGATTCCCTATCTTTCTGATAATTCCCCCTGCCTTAAATGTCCTCTAGCCTTGAGAGTTAAATAGGAAGTGGTTGAATACTATCTCATCAGTCTAGTCTGAACTACCCAAACTGCACATCTTTGATCATTACTAGTTAGTTTTTTGCAGGGGCGAACAGTCTTGAGTGCATTATACTTTAAGATAGATTTAAGCTTTGAGAAGCATCAACAAATATAGCTTGATTTTTCTCTACAAAAATGGTATGTCCAGAGAATAACATTCTCCACATTGTTTGCAAAAGAAGTGAGTTGGTCTGATGTGTGTTACTTGAAGAAGTGACAACATTTTCTGAACTCCTTGGTCAAGCATTTTAGCCACTAAGCTTAGGTCCTGAGCATTTAATTTATTTTGCATGTGTCTTGTGTTATTTAATTGCAGTCGTTGACTCCTTGTATATGTGCATGTATTTGAAATCACTATTTTCTTCCCAGTTTTCATATCTCTTTTATTCCCTGGCTTTCGGTTACCTTGCTGATTGTTTCCACACTGGACTGTAATAGCAAGAGTCCATTCCCTTACTCCATGGGCAACTGAGACTGAAACTACCAGAACCCATGGGATTCTAGGGGGTGTTCTGTTCAGTTGAGCTGTATTTTTGTTCTTCACAACATTATTATGTCAATTGAGAAAATAGCTTACATGAATTAGTCTTTTGAGACTTTGGTTGATTATTGGTAATAATAGCTTATAAAAAGTTTACTTTTCATTCGACAACATTTTGAACAGATTTTAACCTTTTTTTTTCTATGATTGTAATGTCTTAGTGGAAAAGGAGGACAAATAAACACTGGACAAAAGCTATAGGAGCAGCGGCTTAGTTACAAAACCGAGAGACAATATGGTTGGATTTAAAAAATTCACTTTGCAAACAATTTTCAGGAAACCAATGATTCTGTGTAGAAAGTGAAAATTTCCACCAGTATGTTCTGTCTCCTCTCACTCCCATCATAGGTGGTCTCCCTAGTTTGGGGCCTTGGTGCATTAATTGACATGTAAGTCCAGCCTGCACTGACATTAAGACAGAAACCTACAAGTCTTTGTTTCTGAACATGGTGATAGGATCTTCCACTCATGAAGAGAGCCTCAGGTTTGGAAGGTTTACAGTAACCATTCTCCTTCCATGCAGCCTGAATATGAAACATGGCATAAGCTGAAGGGGGGACAACATGGTGATGGATCTGAGTGTCTCCAGCCCACAAATATGTGAAGACATATGTCACCACAACCTGTCTTCAACTGATATGGACTTAACTGCATTTTCACTTAGCTCTTATTCAACTTCTTCTAATTTTGCTAATTAGAGCATTGATACATAGATTGACAAATAGAAGATAAAGAGATAGATATTTGAGTCCATTTTTTGGGAATTATTCTGGTCTTCTCATACACATTTCTTCTTAAGAGAAACATTTCCTCCTTGGACAATTGTTTCTCCTGGAATTCAATTATTGTATCCTGTCTCTTATTTGATCTATCATCTATCTTTTGGGCTTTCAGTCCTATTTATTTAATGCACAGATTTGTGATATGTCTAATATTAAAGATTACTTTTTGATTTCTTAAGTGTAATTACGATTTATATTCAATTGCTTTTGAAATTTTGATTGAATATATGTCTTTATATTTATAAGTTCTTTATTTGTGTTATTCTATGAAACTTAAATCTAAATATGTATTCTTAAAGGAATTTCTGCTTTGAACAGTTATATCCTAAATATTTGTTTCCTTGCTTATAAAACCTACTGAGTGCCACTGAGTGGAGCTTAAGGGCTGTGTACTGGAGATTTGGCTAGAGTTGGATATTAATCTATGATTCTACAATTCCGCATAGAGCTCCCAGACTTTGAACACCCTGTGTGGATTCCTGATGCTAGGAAAGATTCAATTCTGCCCAAAGACAAGATCTCACTTATAATCACTTTGATGACAAGCTTTGATCTCATGACATATAGGTTTTTTTAATTTTATTTTCCTTACAGAAACCTCCATTTCTTTGTATACACAAAGATTGGCCAATGGATTTAATTGCACATATCCATTAATATTTATTTTCTTTTTTTAATGTATACTTTAAAGTGACTTAAGGTATGTTAGAATAATGATGAAATTATGAGCAAATGTATGTATATATACGTGTGTGTGTGTGTGTGTGTGTGTGTGTGTTTATATTCATTTCAGTAGCATGAGGTATCCTCTGCTGTCCTCTACCAACCCACTTTTGTTCCAAACAAAAGTCTAATTGTCTTTAACTATAAATGTTCCCATCCCTAAGGAACAGAAGAGCCAGAGAAAGAGCAGAATGCTGGAAAAGGCATTGGTATCCTAAGGGATAATTTTTATCTCAGGAGAACTGACCTTTCAGAGAAAGCAAATTAAATTATCTTTCTCATCCTTTACTTTTGCTGTGACATCATTAAAATGCACGTTACATACCAACATTCGTTGTTTTGTATTCATAACCTTAGACTAAAATTAATCAGTTGTCACAGGGACTTAACACATTTGTTAATGGTGCCTAGCCAAAAAATCTGTATTGTTGCAAGAAAATCAGCTTTATGTGTACACCCTTGAGAAAAACAACAGAGGAGAATTAACTGGTGGACACTGAACACTCCTCTCTCTTGTTCAGAGAGAGCAGTCCTAATTCTCTTCTCTAGTGGTTCGGTTCATTCTTCTGGTTTGATGTTCGACATGAAGTCTTGTGGCTCGGAAAAAGGAAAGCCTTTGTTTCTAAGTTGGGTTAATATAGAATAGATCATACAAGATTTAATATATACATAGATTTAGTTAGTAAGTATTTATTAATCTCCAGTGGAAAGCCTAGACTCTCATCCTGGATTGAGAACATAAGAAGCTCATGAAGATTCATCAATGGGTAAGTCCAAGTCACTGCC
Source organism: Callospermophilus lateralis (assembly GCF_048772815.1). Lineage (NCBI taxonomy): Eukaryota > Metazoa > Chordata > Mammalia > Rodentia > Sciuridae > Callospermophilus > Callospermophilus lateralis. Next base: position 33,225,136 of record NC_135321.1, on the reverse strand, counting down.
ACTGAAAAGCTTATAGTCTTGCCAGGAACAAGATGAGTAAACAGTTCATGGCACAAAGTCTTAAGTGCTCGGAAAAGGGAAAGCATATTCCCATTGGAAGAGGCTCATGAAACACAGGAAGGAATTCCTGAGTTGGTTACATAAGCTGCATCCTGTGCAGTCTCTACAGGTTAGGGTAGCATGAACAGAAGCCAGCCTGTGGAAGACATTTCGAAATGCCCTGATGGACGGGGAGAACAGCAGGCATAAGGACCAGAGAGGTTGTGCTGGAGGTGGATGGCATTCTGGGGAGAATTGGAACCACTGGAGAGTTGTAGGCAAGAGCAACATCTGATCTGATTTGAATTTTAGAATGTCCTCTAGCATCAAGAAGACGTTTGTTGGAGAAGAACACAAAACCAATAATTGATGCTGTATATGAGAGATCAGGGCAATGTGGGCCCATAAGAAGAAAGTGAAGTTGCGGTACACAGGTGTTAAACACAGGACATGTTAAGGAGGAAGAACAATGAACATTACTGGATGGCCGATGAGCTGGCCAAAGAGTCAAATGTGAGAAAAAGGTTGTGGCTGCATTTTATATTGAGTTCAAGAAAAGTTGAAAATTTAAAGTCTCGATATTTTCAAAGAATTTAATGTTGTAGAGTAACTGAACTTGTTATTATCTAAATATCCGACAATGTCATTTATTAACCATGTGACTATCAAAAGTTACATTCCACATTAAGACACTACAGTATAGAAAATAGGCTACATTGAGCAATAACCTAAAAAATAGTAAATATTACTATAAAATGATTAGTCTGTTATTAAGAAAATGACACTATTTATATGTAAGCAATTAATGCAAAATAGTTAATTCATTTCAAAACTTTTTTAATAAGTCACTGAGAGAAGAGTCATTGTGTGGTGCAGTTAGGAAAATGTTCAGAAAAATGCCTGCTTCAGAATATCTCTGGGAAATAGATTATTCACCTGTCTAGGTCAATATTTGATCACTATTAGTCAATCAGTTCTTTTTTATTTATGTCAATAAGAAAAATGTTTTAGTAACTTAGAAAAGTAATCACATTGTAATGTTAATTTTAAAAAGTAATATAGTTTTAAATTTCTAACTTCTCACTTAACAGATATAGATAAGTTTACAAGCATGTGTCAATGAAAAAGTATTATATATGTTTTTATTAATTTATATAAGCAGAGACGAAATCAAAGATGGAAAGGATATCAAAATCTTCACTGTGGTTACCTGTTAACTCTAACTGAACTACAAGTGAGTTTTATTTATTTGAATATGTATTTATTTTTTACTTTAAAACATTTAATTGACAAATAAGATTGTACATATTCAAGATCTATAAGGTGATGATTTTATATATGTATACACTGTACAGTGATTACCACAATCAAGTTAATGTACACATCCACTGCCTGATAGTTACACTTTGTATAAGTGTATGTGTCATGAGTGAGTGGAAGATCTACTGTGTTAGCAAATTTCATATATAAAACACATAATTATTAGTTACATGTCACCAGGCAGTACATTAAATTCCCAGAACCAGTTTGCTTTACAACTTAAAGTTTTACTCTTTGACTGACATTTTTTTTTAAATTTTTCCCACTGCAGCCCCTAGTAACCACTATTCTATTCTGCTTCTATCACTGTGAAATTTTGCAGTATAATTTCACATGTAAGCTAGATCATATGGTATTTATCTTCCTGTGGTGGCATGTATAATATAGCAAAATTTCCTCTGGGTTCATTCATATTGTTGCACATGGCAGACTTTTTGATGTACAAAGTTCCATTGTATATTCATCCATCCATCCATAAGCATGTCTTGACTATTCATATCCATTCATGGGTATGTCTTGATATCCGAATTCATTCATGGGCATGTCTGAACTATCCGTATCTTGACTGTTTTGAACAATGTTGCTATGCAGGTGGTTGCAGATACCTCTTCAATATACTAATATCATTGCCTTGGGATATACACCCAGAAATAGTTATTTTCTTAAATTACTGAGCAAGATTTATATATTTTTTCATAATGGTACTATCAATTTACATCCCTCCAACAGGATACAAGGATTCTCTTTGTAACTTTTCTAAAATGTTGTCTTTTTGATAATAGCCTTCTAGAAGTGATAACTCATTGTGGTTCTGAATTGCATTTTTCTGATCAGTGGTGATGTTGACATTTTTATATATTGATTGGCAATTTATGAATCTTCCTTGGAGGGGGAAAAAGTCTATTCTGGTCCTTTTCCAAGGATTTTGATTTGGTTATTTATTTTTGCTCTGTGGTGTGTGTCCCTTTTGTATTTTGGACATGAATCTTGTAATTGATCTAGTGTTTGAAAGTATTCTATTCCATTCTGTAGGTTTTCACTATATTGATTGTCTGTTATACAGAATCTTTTAATTTGGTTTATCACATTTGTTTATTTATATTTTTATTGCTTTTGTGCTGTTGGTATCATATCCAAAATGTCATTACTGAAACCAATGCCAAGGAAAATTTTTTCTATATTTTCCTCTAGTTATTATCATTTTAGATCTTACATTTAAGTTTTAAACCATTACTTTTTTTTTGTAGTTTGTGCAAGACAAAAGTCCAAGACCTTCATGTTAGTTGTGGATAGCCCATTTCCCCAACACCATTTATTGGAAATAATTGACTTTTCCTATTTATTCTTGTCAAAGATTAGCTGAGCATATATATGTAGATTTACTTTCAGGCTGCTTATTCTGTTCCTTTGGTCTATGAATTTAGGTCCATACCATACTGTTTTGGTTACAGTAGATTTGTAAGATAGTTTCAAATCAGGGAGAATGACTCTTCTAGTTTTCTTCTTCAAAATTACTTTGGCTCCTCAGGTGTTTTTGTGTTGCATAAAAATTTTTAAGATTTGTTGTTTTGGTGAAAAACTCCACTGAGATTTTTGTAGGTGTTTTATTGCATATGTGGATTTGTCTAGGTAGTGTGGACATTTTAATAGTTTCAATTTAAAATGTGATATATTTTTTCATTTATTTATTTCATCTGTTTTTCTTTTCCAATATCTTAAAGTTTTCAGTATATGGATCTTTTACCTTCTCAGTTAAATTTATTCTTCAGTATTTTATTCTTTTTGATATTATTGTTAATGAGATTATTTTATTAATATCTTTCTTCAAATTATTCATTGTTAGTGTATACTGGTGAAGCTTTAAAAAATAGTTGAAAGCTTTTACTCTGGGATCAGGAATAAGAAAAAGGTGTCCCTCTCTGCCTCTGGAAGTTCCAGCCCAAGCAATTAAATAAGAAAAACAAATAAAAGCCATCCAATTTGAAAAGTGAGATATTAAATTATCTTTGTTTGTAGGTGACATACTCCTATATATGTAAAAAACACTAAAGACTTCACCAAAAATAAAAATAAAATCTTTTAGAAATAATAGACTCAGTAAAGTTATAGAACAGAAAAATAAGCATTCTAAAAATCAGTTGCATTTCTATACACTCAGTTCTTTTCTATGCTTGACTATGGTCCTTCCAGCTTATGTTAGTCCTTTTAATTTTACTGGATCAGCTCACTTGGATATATTCTTGCTGTATCAAAAGCAGTTATTCCGTATGTAGGATGGGGTTGATCAGTGTGATCTCATGCAGTCTCGTTCTTCAGGGAATATGATAGTTTTCTTTTTTAGAACTCTGTTTGAAGAACAAGTTGGCATATTTCCTTAATATTTGCATATGCTTTCTAAATATATCTCAGCTAGTCATTGCTAGATTCAGCATGAGAGGGACAAAAATTACCTTTTTAAAATTTTTCTGAAGTTTTTGTTTTTCCTAATTTTAATGTTTTTCTCAGAGAAACAGGTGTAAATTTTTGCTTCATGCACCACATTATCCATGTAAACATGAATATTTTTATTGCAGTGGCTGAATATTTCTGATTCAAATAAATGTTTGTCTCCACTTTCAATGGAAACCTAGAGCAAAATAAAGGACCTGACCTGCCTAAGTCACATGGCACTTAAATTTCAATATTTAATGATCAAATAATCAGAACACACTTGGACTTGGCAAATTGCACCTCTATTTTTATTTCTAGTGCCTGTAGCCTTTTCCTTCAAGGGAGATAGTCAGCCCATCCATGTTTTCCTGTATATTTTATTGTATGATCAAACTTACTCCCAGGAATGGAGCTTGTCTAATTTAGGTATGTATTTCAGACTATGTAGTACAACTCTCTGGGAGGTTTTTATTTTAAGCCTTCTCTGTTTTTGTGAAATGGAAGGTGTTGTTCCCTGTAAAGGAATGCAGGCACTGGCAAGCAGGTGGTATAGCTCATTGGGGAAATAGTAGTGATCTTCCCCAGAGCCCTTTAAATGCTTCCATAGAGTCTCAGTCTATTCTGCCTCTATATAAAGCAACTGTACATCTGAATAATGACTCAGTTCTTCCCTCCAGCTGTTAATGTTGGCGACCCACAGAGTCTGAATTTAGAATCCAATGCAAACTCTGAGGCTACATCTTTCATTGTAGATAATATGAGCACAGTGTCTTAGGCTTTGTGATCAGACCTGGACTCAGAACCTGGATTTTGGTGCAGTGTTTCCTGGGAAACCTTGTGAATTATGCTGAGCCTTTGTATCCTTTGCAGCGTGGGGGTGTCTACACCCTATCTCAAAGAGCTGTTATAAGGGTCAAGTAAGTAAGCACCAGTTTCCATTTTAGCATAGCACCCAGATTTTAGGGAATTATTAAGCATCCTTTCCATTCTACTACTTTCTAAGACAAAATCTCTGAGATTTGTATATGTCTTTATTCTATCTTCTGGTCATTGTCTCAGTCTTTGAAGTATGAAACAATACTTGGTTGAAGTAGTGGTGATGTATGTAAAAATGATCACAAGTGACTGTAATTTGTAATGACCGTGATATGAGACACAGCCTTGCTGACAAATTGCCGTTTATACATCTATGATCAATTTCTGGCTTGCCCCAAAGAGTGACATTTATTCAGATACTTGATATACATTTAAAGGACCAAGCATACAGATTTACTAGTGAATTCATATATTTGTCTTTATAAACTGTCAGCAACTGCCAGGATCCTCAAGGATATCTGGTCTACCTGCATAGCTTTAGCCACAGCAGTATGCTCTGACCAAACTCTAGTCAAGATTCTACCTGGCAGAGAGATGGATTGTGATGGACACCATCTGAGCATCTGTCTTTCTCGTCATATTCAAGTATATGTAAAAACAGCTTTATGTATATCTTACCACAAAGACCTAGCATAAAATCAAAATTAGAAATGTAGTAATTGCACTCAATGAAACAAGAACATCACAGTGTTAAATAATGTAGACTTTCCTCTTAGTCCAGAAGATTTCTTGAAACTGCTTATGATAGAACAAAATCAACTTTAACTTCTTTTCCATGCCTATGACTATAGAATAAAGGAAGATGGCAACATTGTGAGATTTGCATTTCAATTACATGTTTGAGATAGTGTTTTGGATGGTGGATTTATGGATGAAAAGAATTCACAAGTGAAAAGGATGACATTCAACAAAGGTACAGTTCACATGTATTGAAGGCAAAGACATAATAACAAAAAGTTGTGCTCACCCAACTTCTCTTGTTTTATGGCTCTAAGTTGTGTGTGTGTGTGCATGTGTGTGTGTGTGTGTGTGTGTGTGTGTTCACATACATTTACATGTGCAAGTATGTGCTGCGGGAATCCAGAGTGTCCACCTATGTACAACAACCATCCTGCAAACATTTGCTTTCTTAAGTTTACCCCACCTCACTGAAATGAGTATTTAAATTATTCAGCATCTAAAAGCACTAAAATGCACGTGGGCCCAGTTGGCAGTTATTTTATGCCTATTAGGCCCTGCAGCCCACAATAAAGAAGGAGGGAGCTGGGCTTCTGCCAGCATCACAATGGCACACTGTTCACACATCAAAAGCTGTACAACAGAGACAGTTGATGTTTATGAGTTCCTGTTTGCATGATGCCACTTTGGTAGCATAGAGCTGAGGTTTCACTGGAAGGAAGAGGGAATGGAATGTGTGGAATTTTTGATGGTGAATTTTACCCTCCCTCCTCATAAGAGCTAAGGGGTATGATGTTTAAAATGATCCCATCTGAAATTTAGATAACAATTGACTCTCTCCACCCTTCTCCAGGACAAGTTTATCAGGGACAGATCTCTCCAGAGGGAGAATATTCACAGAATCCCCAGTTTTATTTCTCAAAAAGGACTCTGAATACTACTCAACCTAAGCATGCTTATGTTTAATGCCTTTTTATGGAAGTAAATTTGCATTGGATAATATCATGATATAATTCTGTTCTGTAGTTTGCTAACTCTCTCTCATCCAAGGACAGATTTCCAAAAAATCTCACGAAGAAATAAAGTTTGGAAGGAGTTGAGGAGAGGAGGGACAATCTAGTCTTCTTGGCATTTCTTGTTGGGCAAAACCAAGGGCAAGTGAATGCCATTAGAATTTACGACCTTGGGATGAAATATATTAAAAGAGCAGTGTGCATGTGCGTGTACACACTGTGGATACAGCGAGAGTTCCAGTATTTACTATCAAGTCATCATTGATGCATTGCAGTTTATAGAGTCAAATTCATCATTCATACAAATCATATATTTGTACAAATTGGACAAAGTAGGGAGAAGAGCCACAAAAATGATTGAAGGGATGAAGGCCCTAACATACGAGGTGAGATTAAAAGAACGTAGTAGTGTGTGTAGCTCTGTGGAGCTACTGCTAAAAAGCTATGGTATCACAGCCTCTGCCGCAGGGCTGTAAACCCCCAAAGAGGAATTTGCAGGGTAGTAAAAGGGGCATCACTGAGAAGGAAATGAGCAGAGAGGAGTTGTCTGCATATCAGGGAAAAAAGTTTGTTGGAGTGGAAGCTATTAGGCAGCAGAATTACCTCCCCAGGGAGACAGTGGAGTCTGTGACCCCATTACAGGGGACATAAAGCCTGGCCGGATGGTCCAGTTCCCCAATATGCTATAGGGAAGGCCTCCGCCTGGGCCCCTTGGAGACTTGGAGGGGTTGGAGCCAGGAGCGTGACTCCTTCATATCTTACCATTTATGGTTCCAGTTTTGTGCTGAGATGAATACTTAAAGCAGGATGCCCCAGCTACCTGGATCTGATGCCAAGGTTAGATTTTATAATTGTCTGATACATAACTTAGGCATTATCATCAGACTGTCTTTTTCTAAACCTTTGATATATTTAAATGAAATAAAACCTCTAGGTTGCTTTGGAAACCGCATCATTTGACGCATACTTTAATCTGGAGACATTTCCCCAAATATTTTTTAAAATGTGCATGTATGTCCTGTGGGGAGTCGGGTAGAAAATGAACCTGTTTGAACTACAATTCATCTCAAAGTTAACTGTTTTTATGCAGCCTGTGTTCTGGGTGTGCGTGCTAAATCTGCAGCCATGCTAATGGAATATTAATATATTCTTACTAGGAGGACAGATTAAGGCTTGAAAGGAAACAAAAATAAAATAGAATATAAAGGAAAGAGCAAATGAAAAGGAATTCGAGCCAGTTGGATTGCGGGGTCTCACCATAACCCCCTGGGGGAAGGACAGGGGGGAAAAGAGAGGCAGTGCTTTCTCTTTATCTTGCGAGCAATTACTGGCAATTTGTTCTGGCCAGTAAAACTTCTGATATTATCATGGTTGCTGAGTAATTTATCATCAAAGTTTAATGTGAAAACAGGTGACTGTGTAATCACCAATCTAGGAACAGAAATAGAATCGTTATTATTTCTGCCTGAAGAGAGAGATTTTTTTTTTTCTGTCAATTGACTTAACCGCCAAAAGGCTGTTCATCATATCACCATGAATTATAAAACCTCTATTAAATATTCATAAAAGTTTTGAAATGAATGTGTGATAGAGATGAAAGCCAGGCTAATTTAAATACCTACCAGACCTGTCTTAATTACAGAGGTAAAATGAGATATAAAAATTATAGCAGCAAGGAAAGAAAAAAAAAAAAAACTTGAAACAGTTCATTCCATACATTATAGAAAACGCCTTTGTGAGCCACCATACAACAAAGCCCGGAGCTCTGATTTCCATTTCCTTAAAGCATTGCTCAAATGGAGATGGCCATGTTTTTCTTTTAAAGGGAGTGGAAAGGGGCATCACTGGGACTTAGGCCATATGATGTTTGCTTTCTGTCCGAAATGTAAATAAAATTGTCAACTGTAGGACATCCTTTCCCCCACTGAAATTCAAAATTAAGTGGGACCTAGTAGAAGGGTGATAGAAAGGAATCCAGTGAAATTTTCCTCTCATTGTTCATACCATGATTTGTGTGGATCTCATGGGCTTGTAAAAATGACACCTGGGGGTGATTTTTGTTTATTTATTTTTTTAAGCTTGGATTATCATAACCTCTTCTGTCATCTTAAGAGAAACATTCTCACGAAGTGGTCGGATAATCCTAGGAGAATTAATCCGATTATAGCCCAGCTATAATCACATTCCTAACTAACAGCAAACATAACTTGTTAAGCAAAGGCATTTCCTGTGCCTTCCCAAATCAGCCTAATGGATCTGCAGTTAGAACTAGTACAGTCCATGTTAGGTAAATGTGGAACTTAACATTAAGGGCTATAGTGAATGTGTGCATTGTTCATTAAGACACAATTGGAATGTGACTCAAGGTGATTCTGTATCCTCAAATACATTTTCTCTGAATGCAGGACTGTTGATGGTCAAAAAGAGGAAAGGAGAAAAGGATACTGTGGGGGAGTGGGCTGTGTTATATATCAAGATAGACTCTCAGGTTAAAAGTCAGGTACCAGCTGGCTTGACCTTGAGAGCCATGCTTCACCTTGCAGAGTCCCAGTGCCGGCATCTGTAAAACGAGGGGATTAATTTGGTGGTGGCTAAAGACCCATCCAACTCTAAAATTCTGTGAGTCTACAATTATAAATAGGATGATAAGATGCTCTCTGGCTCTTAGGCCGCCACCCAGGAGAATGAATTCCAGTTTTAATTTCCTTTTTGGTGATAGGAAATCTGAAGACAGGCAAGGTTAAATGACCCACCCGGAGGCCCAGAGCAATCAGCAATGGAATCACAGCCTCAGCTCACAGCCCGGGGTCCTTGCTGCCAGTTCCATCATCTTATTGAGGCCAGATCTTTTTAGGTTGTTTGTTAGCATCTTATTGGCTTATTCATATTGACATACAGGATGATACCATCAATTTGGCAGCAATGTTCTTCATATATATATATATATATATATATATATATATATATATATAGAGAGAGAGAGAGAGAGAGAGAGAGAGAGAGAGAGAGAGCCTCCCCAATGTAATTTAAGTTCCAGGAGAAAATATGACTAGGAAACCACTGTGGGGCTTCTTAAAATGTATAATTGGTGAAGTGCATTTCTCTCTTCCTTCCCCTTCCTTCTCTTCCTCTCTTCATATTCACTTAATTTAGCCAATCATTTTGTTTTTTTCTACCCCTTTGTCTTGCTTTTTCACCAATCAGCTAGCAGCCTTCCTAAGAATTGCTTTAGCTTCTCTGATTATTTCTCTTTACCAAAGCAGTTACTGGGTGCTTCCCAGAGCCAACCAGTGACTCACTTGATCTCTGAGGGTGCCTCAATATGCTAAAGACTAAAAGCTATCACAGAGAAGCCCAAAATCTACTAGTGCTAACAATCAGCTTCTAATATCTTGTATAAACAATCATACTCTTAGCCAGATTAATCCTAAACCAGAATTCTATTTTTTTTCCACGATGAGTAAGTTCAACTACAAGGTGAGATTTTTTTTTTTAAAGAGAGAGTGAGAGATGGAGAGGGGGAGAGAGAGAGAGAGAGAGAGAGAGAGAGAGAGAGAGAGAGAGAGAATTTTTTAATATTTATTTTTTAGTTTTCAGTGGACACAACATCTTTGTTTGTATGTGGTGCTGAGAATCGAACCCGGGCCGCACACATGCCAGGCGAGCGCGCTACCGCTTGAGCCACATCCCCAGCCCCACAAGGTGAGATTTTTGTCCTAGGTCAGAGTGCAATAAGGGGAAGAAGCAAAGGAATGGAGTAGAAACAGAAAAAGAAGGCAATAAAGAACATCACAAGAGTACAGAGGACAGATTTTGTGATGATAATGGCTCTTTGATGTTTGGTAGGTGCAGAATGTGGATATGGCTGCACCACTCAGTTTTCCAGTCTTCTAAGGAGTTGCTCTAGAAGTGAAATTACAGTTGTCAGAAAATTTCATGTAATGTTTCATTTAGAATAGTCTCTATTTTATACACACTCATGTACCAGAGTAAGATTTCAGAACCTAATTGGATGGCTGGAGGAAGAACTTGATATATGTCCTTTAATAGGTAATGTTACACACTGCTGTGTAATACCACTCCAAAACTTAGTAGTCTAAAACAGCAACTATTTTCTTATTTTCTGATTATTCTTAATGGAATGTGGTTTGTTGTATTAGTTACTGTAGACTCATCTGAGCAATCCTCTGTTCCCTAACATATCATGGGATCTGTAGTCATCTGAGGCCCAGCATCTCTGCATCTTCCAAGATGGTTGGTGCTGGTCATCTGGTTAAACACCAGATCATATTTCTTGTCCACATGGACTCTCCAGGTAGATTTGGAGTCTCACAGCATGAAAATGGATTAAGAGAGCACCAAGGTGGAAACTCTGTCTCTCCTCAGGCTTGAGTCTTAAACTGTCAGAGTACCACTTCTATCCCACTGCTTTGGTTAAATCAAGTTACCAGCTCAACCCAGATTCAAGGGTGGGGGGAAACCATAAATGCTGTGAGGGACAGTTAATTTGGGTACAAGAAAATGATGACCAACTATAGAGAGTTAATGCAAAAGATAAACATGAGATTTGTAGTCAGAGTAGGAAGCTGTTAGATAAAATTGTGAAAAAACTACATACCAATATCTCTATAAGATAATACTGTATCCAACATAGACAGTATTAGTACCGAGAATACTTTTCTCCTGATGAATAGCATATTGGCAGAAATTAGAATTTTCTTAAATCAGATCTTCTTGACACTTCTGACTTGACTTGTTAACAAACAAATGGTGTCAAAAGCAAGACAAGTGTCTGGGTGTACTACTTTTTTGTGAATTTATTTCTTATCAATAAGGGCTAGCCACATATCAATGTTGGATTCAACAGAATCTTTGCATGTACATGTCTTCTTTGACTCAGCTAGACAAAATTGATATTATTGTTTTAAAATAATTTAACGTTTTAATATGGAGTGGTAGCCCAAGGGGAGGGTGGGTAAAATCAGTAGGGAGAATGATCTGGGCTTAATTTAGGAGAATCCTCTCTAAAGATTAGATTATTCTTTAACAGAATGTGGTTTACTGTAGTAGTGAGACCGCCATCATTGGAATTATTTAAGCCCTATCCAGGTTTCATCAATCATTACGTCTAAATCTATTTTTTTATTGAGTTGACTAATGTTTGGATAGCCTGAGCTCAAATATAGAATTTTTGAGGCAATTTTAATCAGAAGCCAAAGCAAAATAATGTTACATTTATTTATTTATTTGTTTAATCTTTAAAAAGATCTAGAATTAACAATGGTAATATTACCAATATTTGATGTCTCTGTAATAAAAGTCAAAAGCAAAAAAATAAATAAATAACAATTATGAATGAGTTCTGGAAAGGTTTTGATCTTCATATGACACATGTTCTTCCAAATAAAGGCAGTGTCTGCATGACAAGAAAAGCATTGCTTGATGCAGAGACTCCAAATTCCAGTCAAACAGCTTGATATTTTGGTTGCATGATACCAAATAACCAGGATGAGTGGCTGTCACTTGAATTTCTCTAAATAACCTGAAAATCCTTTGTTTCTTGTTTTTCATTTTAACTTCTCAGATGGGTTCTCAACAGGAGTGGGGAGATACTAGGGATCCTCTGTTCTAAGTACAAGGTAGGAATCAAACTGCTCACTTTGATCCAACCCACAAGCCACAAGACACCCACCAGAGTCCATTTCCCCCTCTTAGAGCACTTTAGGGCAATGGAAGAGCCCACTCTTCAAGAACACATTGTATTTAACCAAAATAGCTTTTAACTGGCAGTTTCTGGAAATGCCTTGCTAATGCTCTTTGTGGACTCGTTCTTCCTGCAGGTAGACAGCTGTGTCCACATGCATAATTTGGCTTAGAAAAACATAGTTGAAAAATACATTTGGCAATTGGCTACTAATTATTTTTTTAAAGAATAAAAACTTTATTCTTTTCTTCTATTTGTAAAATTCCGCTTTTGAGGATGTAATTTCTGTTCATGTAAATATATGGCTTGCTATTTAAATGACTTCCTCTGAGTGTCTATTTAAAGTTATTTGGTAATGTTGGTTTGTCATCTGAGTCAAAACTTTATTTTATCCACACATTTCTAAAACGTGGATAAGCAGCAGGTTGCCCTCTCTCTGTACAAAGCATTTCTAAAAGTCTACTCTGAAACACTAGGTGGGATCATTTTATTGCAAAAATGATGAGTTGAGGGTTTGGAACAGGAGGGCGTCCGAATTTATGACCATTCATTTTCACTACCTGTTTCCTCCACAGAGGTCTTTTATCAGCAGCCTTGAGGATTGGCAGCCCAGGCAGCTCAAAAGGTACCCAGCACTCCCAAGAAGGGAGGAGGCTGATGTTGAGGGAATGCAGTGTGGACCTGCATTATGACCTGTGCTCCATACAAACCCCTGGCATAAGTTGCCATAACCACCATATTTATATTGCATGTGCCAGGTGAGTAAAGGGAGACAGGAGAGCTCAGTGACTCGCCTAAAGGCACACAGGCACTAACAATACCATCTCTCTCTTTCTCTTCTGACTACCTCATTGTTTTATCACTGAGTCCAATTCACTGTTGTCACGATCTTTTTCCTGTTATTTCTAATTCTACCACTTAGGGATATAACATTTCATTTTCTCACCCACATACCTCCAATCTGCTATCTATTCTTACCTCATAATTTTATCTCATGTTTCATGAAGGAATTAGAAAAAAATGTCAGACAGGAACTTCCTCAGCCATCCAAGACCAGAATTCTATTATTCTTTTTAAAAGAGGTATGCTGGGAAATTTTTGTTGAGTTACTTTTATCCTTTAATTTATTATTATCACTAAACAGTGCTCAACCAACTAGTACTTTACTGTTTTGAATTTTGGATTATCGCCCTTTTTTTTTTTTAAATTTTCTTAGCTTTTTATATTCTTCTCATTAGTATTTCCTTCCAAACTGTCCAGTAGGAGAAAAGGAAGGTTATACCTGCAGCCCTTCTCCTGGGGATATAAGTAGAACATGCAGTATTGGGCTTGTGCACTTTTACCTTTTTACCTTTTGCTCATCATAGCATTGTGTGATCAGAATAGCAGTGCTTTTTGGAATGCATTAATGAGTATTTGGATGAGAAATACATACTTGTTATAAACAATCTCAACTGAAGAGGGCCATACAGAATGGATCACTGACTGTTTCATAACAATCGAAGACACACTATCAATATTTTTTATAGATAAAAAAATGGCACTGTCCTTGTTTAGACAATGAAATGTTTACAGTTTTCTTTGTAACAAGCTCATGTTAAAACCCATTTCAGTTTTCAAAAGTGACTTTTGCCTTGCGGTGATGATAGTAATGCTATCGGATATGGTGAAGAACACCGGAAATGTAGGGTTACTATAAGGGTAAGGAAAAGGTGTTTGATGACTTTGACTTTTCTTGATTTCAGTTTAATGATAAACTCAGGTTACTTGGATAAAGAAAAGTATGAAAAAAAAAGAGAGTTGTCTAAACAGGAATAAATTGAACTGTGACATCTTCCAGGGCCAAGAACAATGTGATCCTTATACAGAGGAGAAGCAGGTATTCCCACCTTGACTTTTGCTAGAATAAGAAGAAAACACACAAGCAGAAAAAATACCATAGTCTCTGCCTCTTCCCCTTATATATCAGCTGTATCCCTTCTGCTGGCTAAAAATGAAGTGCAGGTTCATTGTGTTTACTTGTGTTATAAGAGGACTAGGAAAGTTAGGTAACATTTCAGATGTGCTCATTGATAGCTTTATAATGTGTCAATTTGTTAGCATGCATATGTAAATGTAAATTCTAACTTGCATATGTAAGCCAAGCCTTTCTCACAAAATTAACTACAAGGATGCCAGCTTGTATTATCTGTTGCATATTTGTGTGTACTATAAACTGCACAGGCCAATTAACAAATATAAAAGTACATAAGTAATGTCCCTTACCTAATAATTCATTTTATGGAAAGATTCTCTGAATCTCTCTGTGTACTCATTTAGGCAGGACCAGGACAAAACTGTTGAAATGTGAAAATTTTGTCTTATTAGGTACTGAGACCATTTCAGAGCCACTTGAATTCATCTCCTTTGTCCTCTCAGAGGGCTGGAACAATTCAATCACAGATTCTTTAACTCTGGTTCCAACCCCATCACCCATTGATATAAACAGCTTTATTTTTTATTGGTTATATTATTATTTATTGGTTACTACATTTCTGTCTTTCTTGCAGTTAAGAAATAGTAGAGAGATTTCTCTTGTCGTGCAATTTTGCCCCCCTGATCAAGAGAAAAACTCGAAAAGAGACTACTATGCTCAGTCATAGCCTGAGTAGATTATAATTCAATGCAATAACTCAGTGGTCAAGTCCCACTGAGTTTCATCCCCAGTACTCTGCGCAAAAAAAAAAAAAAAAAAAAAAAAAGGAGAGCTTATTTGGTAGCTTTCAGTAACATAGTGTTTTGCTGTCATAGGAGAACAAGGAAAGCTTGCCTGTCTTTCCTAGAGGACACAGGTGAGAATCATGCTATCCAGACAATGTTCCTATATTCTCGGGATGATGGGGTAAGACAGCACAAGGTCAAACACCACATACATTAATACATTAGGGAGATACAAAATGAACACAGAGAAAGTGAACCAATCCCTACTTAGAGCAGTGGTACAGTATACACACACAGTCTCTCTTTCTCTCTCTCTCTGTCTCTCTGACACACACACACACACACACACACACACACATGTCTAAGCAATGCCATTCATGACTTAAGGGCTCTGAGTTCTGAAACCTAAACCAGCTAAAAGCATTCTAGCACCTACTTCTCATAGCAACCCCATGAGATGTATATATACTAAGCAAAATCCTTCACTTTACAGATGAAAAAAGCAAGATGCAATGAGACTGAAAAATTTATGTAAAAGCACATAATTAATAAATTTTGAAGCTTGAGTTTTAGCCAAGAGCATATGAATCCAGACTTCATGCTCTGCTGTCTCAGGAAGTAGATATGTAATGCCTTTCTGGTGATGAGAAAGCAGAGGCTCCAAACCACCCACGAACTGTAAACCCAACTGTGTCTCACTCAAAACTCAAATATCTTGGGCTAGACTCTTGAACTTTTCCACCTCTGACAAAGTTGTTGATTGCCATAATGGAATCAGTACTGATGATACAAGCCAATTGGATGGGGATTTTTACAGGCATCGATGTAAATAATTTTAATAAGAATCAGTTTGTTTCAGTCTTCCTCAAAGTTTTATGAGGTATTTATATTACTGTTTCATTCTTTGAAGTAAACACACTCAGGCACAACAAAGTTTGTTCCTACCTTCATTGATGTCCAGAACAATCATGTTCTAAACAATGGATCCAGGATTTTGTGTGTTTTATCTTGAATTTTTTTCTCCACAGCCTAATGACAATAAAACAAGTTCATCTGTATTTTCTTCAGATGAGGAAACTGAAACACATGTTCAGTAAATAGAAGAACCTAGCTACTAAGCGACAGAGTCAAATTCAACCTAGGTTGTCTAACCCTAAATGTACTCCTTGCTTCACATTTTCATGGACATGGAGCATTATGTTTGGGCATCCTGAAAGCCCATGCCTGAACTTCATGGACCCTCTACCTAGGAGAAAACACACCCCCTTAGCCTCAGCCTGGACAAACCACTGGCAGCTGCAGGAAGCAGGTATGCTGTAGCTGTGCTCATTCTTTCTTGTGTTGACATCCCTAGAGGCCCAGCTTTCAGAGGGAGAGCCCTGAACATGTGCCCCAGTTTTAATCAAGTTGGACGTGTGGGGAGAGAAGCGTTCCCTGTGGCATTTCTGTATTTCTTTATCGGGCCCCAGATTACACACAGAATCACAATAGGGGAAGGCACAATTTCTACCGAGGGAAGAAAGAGGGTTGCAGAATTTCTTCCTGCATTTCCAAAGGTCTGTGTCTCTGCTAAGTTTTTATTCTGGTGCTCTTCAGGTCTGTGTCAGCTCACCTTCTCTCTGGCAGTTTGGCAGCCGGTATTTACTTTGACAAGACTTTTGGTTTTCCAGTGAGCACAGTGACTTAGTGCAGCAAAAGAAATTTGTGCAACCAACCCCATGCTAATAGGTTTCCAACCGAGTAGGATCCTGGGAATAAACTTCAAAAATTATCTGGTGTGACTGTTAATGTTGGATCATGCATCATTCTACAATCATAATTATTTTTTGGTGTTTTTTTGGCAGATTACACAAGAATGTAAAGTTATATCTCAAAGAGTAGAATCCCAAAATATTAAGAGACCTTAGAGATGATTCAGTCTTTCACTCTAGAGACAGTCAAAATAAGTCTCAGAGGCATGAAATAATACTATTTGAAATTATATAGGACATTTTAATTAAAGTCATGTTAAGATTCAAAGTCCAGCCATCGATTATCCTTCTTTCAACTGCATTGTGTTTGCTTTCGTTTGTTTCATGAATAATTGTATGTCTAATCCACATATCTACCTGTTTGTTCACTGTATAATATGAGGGCCTCAGAAAGCAGGTGATGAAAAATGCTTAGCATGAGGGCATTGGAACAAAAAAAGGGAACATTAGGGGTGTGATAGAGCATGTCAATTAAAATATGGTTAACCACAATTTTATTTTCTTTCACTTTTATAAGAATCACATCAATTACCTATAAAGTATTTGTTCTAAAGCTTTAACAATAAAAACACAATTTAAAATCTAGCAAGAATACCAATAATTATAAAGTCTACACATAAATAGTCAAGCATTAACTTATAGTGTAAATTTTTTAGGCCAATAAGATAACTATTTGGGGGTATATTATTTGCCTATTAAAGTCTACTAGAAGTCTATGTTTACCCACAGGCTGTTGAGATGCTGAATGTATAAAATACTAACCAGAAGAAAAATAATAATTTGAGGTGGTAGAAGGTAGTCTGACAGTTAAAAAGGGCAAAGTGGCCCAAAACCTTATCAAATTACCCCAAAATATAACTGCTTGTCTACTGGGTATGTGGAAAATGATCATCCCTTGCTCTGTAACAGTTCCCAAGAGCATTTTTTTTGATCATGTAAAAACTCATGCTTATAACACCAAGTGTTCAATACTAATGATTAAACTGCTACGTCTGAGTTATGCTTACAAAAGCAGGTAGATATTTTCTTTTACTTGTCACTCAAAAAATGAGATAAAAACTTGAGAGATAAGTGTCAATATTATCTGTAAAATTATTATTTGCTACGGAATGCTCAACTCTTTGTTATTTGAATAAATAAAATAGCAATAGTTATTGTTAAATCCCCAGAGAAATCAGAGAACTTGAGGAGAGGACACCTGATCAGGGAATTATTGTCCATTTGATATTGAGGACAATATGCCTTAAGGTTACTCTTTTGGTCACATTGATGAAAGCAAAGTTATTTTCCCTTGGACTCTGATCTCCTTCAGTGTCCTATCCCCATCAGGTCACCTCCTCCAATCCCTTCTATGTCCATTACATTCGGCCAGCTTTGACTTTCCCAATCCTATGGTAGGGATTTAGTGATACCGTATTATGAATGCATCTTTACAAAGAAGAAGGAGAGGAGAAGGAGAATCTCTGGGAGAGATTCCCATTCTTCTGTTCTGAGTCCCCCAGGAAACGTCACATTTCTCAGCTTGAAAAGGTTGGAGCACGTAGCCATTCCCACAAGAAAGTAAATTAGTATTTGCTGTTTTATTCCTTATCTGTGAACAACAGGGATACTCTATCGATGACATACTAAACCTATAATGTCTCTATTGGATTCTATTATAATATCATTAAGATTGTCTCTCCAACTGTGTTTTAATTTTCTTAACCCAAATCTTCCTCATAGTGTGTGAGGGGCAAGAGCCTATTTGGTTTTTTGGAGTTTCCAGAGAGGACTGAATCCATGCAGACATTGAATGGCTCCAAGCTTTTATCACATTTCATCTAAGAAGAGCTTAAATTTTCAAGATGATTCTGGGAAGATGGTTTAGTAGGAAGCACCAGAAATCACTCCACCTAGATTACAATTATATTGGCAGAACCTGTCTCATGTAAGTCTTTAGAATTCTGTCTGGGGTTCCAAACAGAGAGTTGCATAGTAAGTTGTGGCTAATTTTGATTGTTTTCACTTTTAACAGCAAAGAAACTACACATTTCCAACAACTCCAACCTGGTGTGTGGCAACTGTGCATATGGCCCTGGAGCAGCTTATACACTGCTTGCAGCCACCATGGGCAATAAGGAGTTTTTTCTTCAAATATTGGGTAATCTTATCCTGATTGCTGATTGCTGCTTCTGACAATGGAGGTGCATACACAAAGGCAAGAAGCCACTGTTAAAAAGCCACCCCACTGTTGCAAACCCCTACTCCTTTGAGTAAAGTGACTGAAAGGATATTTCAAGGGCCAGCATCTTGTTTCCCCCTTGTTTCATTTTAATCTCTTCTCCCTTTTGAGTGTCAGACGTTGAAGATAAAGACATCCCAAAGCAATAGTTTACACAAAGACAATTAGAAAAACAAACCTGCTCCTGGGAAGGAGAAGGCTTAGAAGTTAAGTGGCTTCAGAAGACATTAAATGTTTAACTCAGTGCAATCTTCTCCATGAAGACAGTTTGCAACAACGATAATAACAAAAAAAGTGAAGAGGACAAAAAAATGAAAATCCTTCACACCTTAGGAAAGGGATTAGATTCAAATACTCAGTTTTAAATAACAAAAATCAGAAGCATATACAAAATTGGTCCATTCAAAAGAAGAAGAAAAAGTAAGCCAAAGAAACTGTCCCTGAATACTACTCATTGGTGGACCTATCAGGCAAAGAGATTGAAATAATCTTCTTAAAGATCCTCAAAGAACTAAAGGAAGACATAGAAAAGTCAGGATAATGAGGTATTATCAAAATGGAAATATCAATTAAAAAATAGAAATATAACAAAAAACCAAAACATTCTAGAGATTAAAACTATGACAATTGTAATGAAAAAGAAAATCCATAGAGGGATTCAAATTTTTATATGGGGATACAGAAGAAAGAACCAGCAAACTTGGAATAGGGTAATTAAAATTACTGAGTCTGAAAAACAGAGAGAAAAGACAAAGCAAATGTGAACATCACCTAAGGGACCTTTGGGATATCATTAAGTCAATCAGCATACATATTACAGGAGTCACAGAATGGGAAGAGAAAAAGAAAAGGGCATGCAGATTTTTAAAAAAATTAATAGCTGAAAACTTTCCATGCTTGATGAAAGACATGAACATAAACATCCAAGAAATTCAGAAACTTCCAAAGTAGGACAAAGTAAATGAAGTTCATGCTAAGAAACATTAGAATCAAACTGTCAAGAGACAAAAACATAGAGACACTCATAAAAGCTGTAAGAGAGAAGTGACTTCTCACATATAGCTATTGTAAATATGATTAGTAACAAAATTAGTAACAAAAGCATGTAAAGCTTTAAAAATCAGATACAGATATAATCAAAGTGCTGTATCAAGCCAAACTTTCTCCAAAAATGAGAGAGAATTTAAGACATTTATAGATAAACTGAGGGAGTTTGTTACCAGCAGACCAATTCTACAAGAATCGCTAAAGGGAGTACTTTAGGTTGGAACGAAAAGTAGTAGACAAAAATTCAAAACCATATGAAAATAATGTTCTTAAGTAAATATATGGCAACTATAAGATTAAAAGTGAAAAAGGAAACCTGATTTATTTGTAGGAATTAAATCAATAACAATTTTTTTTTCCCAACAAAGAAAAGCTCTGTATTTAACATCTTCTTTGGTGATTTTTTGCAAACAGTTAAGGAAGAACTAACATCATTACTTCTTAAATATTCCCCAAAATATAAAGAGGGAGGAAAACATCCTATGTAATTCTGTAGGGTCATTATTGACCTGATGCTAGCAAATCAAATTCAGCAGTATATTAAAAAGTTTATATACCATGACCAGCTGGAATTTACTCCCAGAATGCAAGGACAGATCTTTATACAAAAACCATTCTACCATATTACACATTAGACCACCTTAACAGAATGAGGAAACACAAGCAAACATGATTTTTTCAATTAATAAAAATCGTGACAAAATTACCTTTCCATGATATGATATCTAAGAAACTAGGAATACAATGGAAGAGCCACAACATAGTTAAAATTATACCTGAAAAACTCATAATAAACATCATATACAATGGTAAATACTGAAAGCTTTACTATTAAGATCAGAAACAGGCAAGGATATCAACTTTCACTCACATTGTTTTCAAGATAGTACTAGATATTCTAGCCAGAGCAATTAGAAAACAAACAAACAAATAACAACAACAACAACAAAACACAATTAATAGGCTTGCAGATTGGAAATCAAGAAGTAAAATTATCTCTGTTCACAGATGATATGATCTTATATGTAGAAAACACTAAACAATCCACAAGTTCATAGAACTAATAAACAAAATGGCATCATATAAAGTAAACACATAAAAACCATTTGTATTTCTGTATAGCAGCAATGAGCAATTGGAAAAAGAAATTTTAAAATAATTCTATTTATAATAGCTTTAAAATACTTTAGAATTAACTTAAAAAGGTGAAAGATTCATACAATGAAAACTGATGCTGAAAGAAATTATAAAATATACATAGACTTACATGTTCATAGATTATATAATTTAATTTTGGTAGATCATTAGCACTATCCAAAGCATTCTAGAGATTCAAGGCAATCCCTATGTGAATTCCACTGATATTGTTGAAGAAATAGAAAATCTCTCCTAACATCTCTATGGAATTCAAGGGATCCTGAAAGTTAAAACAATCTTGAAAAACTAGAAAACATTCGTAGAATTCACTTTTATTGGTTTCAAAACTTACTACAAAATTTCAGTAATAAACATTGTGTTAACTGGGCCAAAGAGAGGCATATAGACCAGTGGAATAAAACAAAAGAGTCCAGGTAAAGGGATTAATGTTTAGAATATATAGAGTTCGTCTAAGAGTTAACAATGAAAAATCAAAGAACCTGATTCTAAAAGGGGCAATGAATTTAAATTGGCATTTCTCCAAATAAGATATATAAATGTTCAATAAATACATGAATACATGCTCAAAAATACTAATCATTAAAGAAATTCAAATCAAAACTACTGTACTACAAAACTCTCTTATACTCATTATGATAGATATCATTAAAAAAAAGTTGGGGGAATTGGAAACTTTGTACAATATAAGTATGAATATAACATAGTATATAGCCACTGTGAATAAAATGATGATTCCTCAAACAGTATTAAATATATAACTACAGTATGACCCAGCATTTCCAATTCTAGTGATATAACCAAGTAAAATCACTGTCATAAAGAGATAGTCATGTGTTTACCATGTTCATAGCAACCTTATTCACAATAGTTAAAATATAGAAGCAACACAGGTGTCCATAAATAGGTAAGTGGATAAGAAAATTCAGTATACACATATAATGTAGTATTCAGCCTTAGAAAGAAAGGAATTGTAACATATGTGGCATCGAAGATTAGATAATAGGTTTACAAGACATAGTACCTACTCTTACAATTAAGTCTAATTTGAGAGTCATTTTTACTCTGATGAACTCAATAAATAGCAGTATATCTTGATATTGATACTAAATATCATAAAATCTTACACTATTCATGCTAAGTGTAATAGCAGATGCTTTTATTTATTTATTTATTTTTTATTAGTTGCTCAAGACAATACAATGATCTTGACATATCATATATTTGATTCAAATAGAGTATGAATTCTCATTTTTCCACATGTACATATTGCAGGATCACATTGGTTATACATCCATGTGTGTTGGAACAAAACCACACCCATTCATGTTGTCTATGTTTACCATTGCGTTACAACCAGTTGAGAAGTCACCACAGAGGTGATGTTGTCTCCAAAACCTAAAATATTTATTCTCCTGCCCTTTACAGAAAAATGCCATCAATTCTGATTTACAGAGTATGTTCGGTAAAAACCAGCAAGGCCTTCAAGAAGAGGTGAACTTTGAAACACTGGCAGCATTTGGAAAATGAGAAAGGAGAAAGAAAACATGCCTGAAGAAGGAAGCAATGTGAATGAAGATGTGGGATCAAAAAGTGAGCATAGCGTGGAGATTTCTAGGTGAGCAGGAGCAGGTTTCTAATGGACAAGAGAAATAAAATGTGGTCAGATAACATGGAGCCAAACCATGGACTGATCTGCCAAGCACGATACCTGTAGGAAAGATAAATCTGTGGAAAGATTTGGGATATGTAGGTGACATGAATAAAGCTGAGTTGTAGGAAGTTTAGTCTAAGATGGGAAGTGGGACATGGCGCTAATTGCCTCTTTGATGACTCACAATGGTAACTACTGCAGGATCACAGGTCTTTTCCAGGTAAACACTGTCTGTGTTTTGGGTCTCCCAGAAGCAGCACCAAAGCACTGTGGACTGGTAATAGAATGCAGAGATCTGGAAGAAAGGAAAGATCTGCCTCACTGGGGCAGAAAAGTCCATTATTGATTGCCCTTTATCTTTTGTTTTTTATAAGAAAAATGGCAAACATTAATTGAGTGCTTATAATGAGCTGGCATTGTCTCTTTGATATATTTTTTTTTCCTTTAGATGAGAAAAATGATGTTTAGAAACTTTTCAAAGTTTTCAATGATCACAACCCAGTAAGGTGGAAACTTCCAACTAGATAATGCAGATTCTAGAAACCTGTGCCATCTTGATGATCCATCAGTGGCTGCATATTCCTTCTCTACTGGATCTGTGATGTCTTGTCCAAACCCTCATCTTAATGACAAGAAGACAGTCATCCAGAGAGAAGTGATCTAATTTTAAGTCATTTTCTCTTCTGCAATTTCTTGGCAACTATTTCACCTACATTCCCAGTATCCCGTAGTATCAGTTTGGAGTGGTTAGGCCTAAATTAAGAGACCATGTCTGTGACCCTGTGATACCTCATCCTAAAATTACTAGTTAATTGTCTTCATAGAGGTCCATTTTGCATGAGATGAAATTACCAGCATTTGACCATATCTGATATGAAATTCTTTTTGAACAAATTATTAAGGGAGGAGGAAGAGGAATGAAAGGATTTTTAAAATAGCAGTTTACTGTAGTTTTTATCAAAAAAGATGCTGTCTGTCTCACTATGATGCTGACCTCAAGCCAGCTCTTTAGGGAATTGAAAGAATAAATTACTGGGATATAATTTTAGAAGTGATATCCCAGGTGAGCCAAGAAGGCTTTGCAATTAGAATGTCATTTGCATGGTTAACAATATCCCTGCAGCCCTGATACTTCTTTTTCTCAAGCCATATAGAGAAAATCATCCAAATAAGTGTGGGTTATTATTTTTTAAAAAGGAAAGCTGAAGAGCATTTACTTAGTCCTTAGTGGTGTAGCAGGCAATGTGGAATATCTTTCATCTAAATGAAAAATTGGAAACATAACTTTTATGCCTAGATACTATCAGGGAAATCAAGATATTAATACACAGGCTGAGAGAAAATGAAGCTGAAATGAATTCTCTCTTTTTATTTAATGGCTGAAGTTGGATTTTTTTCCAGTATAAAAGTAGACTAAATACCATTTCTTTTGGCTAATTGTAAGCTCTTTGTGGATGGAATTGTTCATATATTTCAATTGAATTTAAGAGCACCTGAGAGAGTCCTGGGAGATAAAAGTGTTTTAAGATACCAACACTTTGTTAGATAGTTTATAATCCTGACTTTCTAATACTGTTAATCAAATCAAGAAATATTTATGGAGTGTCTATTACGAAAACATGTCTCTTCCAGGCATTGTTTATTAAAAGTCTCAAACACATTTTAAACAATTGGAACCTATGGTGACATATAAAGATGTTGGGCCAGGTCCCATGTCCCCTACATTCACCATTGACCATCTGATGCCAACATGGATTAGAGAATATATGATGAACACAAATTTTGGGCAAATTTGAGTCTTCTATACTTCTATAAGGCTCTTGACCAATAGTCTCCTCTGTTTTCCCCAGCTCATCCTCTCCTTGGTTCCTCTAAGTCTAAAAATTCAGGTGTGGAAGAAAGATGAATGAGCCCTGCCCTAAATTACTCAGACTGCCCCACTTAGCAATCAGTTTGATCAAAGAAGTATACTAGTGTCCTCTGAGTTGGTGACTAAATATTGAATACAGAGGTGGAGATTTCATCAGGATCCTCAAAGAGCATGTAGACAAATGTTTCAGGAACTTAAGAGTGAAAACACATATGGCTAAGGTTGAGAGAAAAAAGTAAAGGACTATAACCTAGTCATTTATACAGTGGCATGGTTATTAGGCTCATTCAGTTCTGGGGAAATTTTGGTAGCTCCTGTATCCTCCAGGTCACAAATAGAGAACCAGCTGAGGAGTGATGTGAAAAAAATTGGGAGGACAAAGGCATGTTTACACATGATTGAACATTCTTACACCTGCAATTGAGATATAAGAGGCGAAGGTGAGGACAGGTATGAACAGATGTTGTACTATCATCATGTTTTGATTTAAATAATTTACACATTTCATGATATTTCTGCCAAGTTCTTCCCAGAGTATTTTGAAGTGAGGCCATCAATACTTTGATTTTTTTTTTCTATCATGAATAAGTTTGAAATTTGTGTTTTTTTCCAGAAAGATTTGGATTTAAAATCCAATTTGCTACTTCATCACTGTGTGCATTTGGGGCAGATGCTGATACTTTAAGAACTTTAATATTTTCCCATGTACAGTAAGTGTATTAATACTTAATTTTTGTAGCAGTGTATGTGAAAATGAAATAGATAAGTGTGCAACACGCTTACTTTATGCAGATCTCTTCCTTCTAGTCTGTCAGTAACGTAAGATTCAGGTGGAAGACTGGAAACATCCTTTGATTCACTGTTGGAAGAGCTTTGTCACGTGATGTGGCTATCTTGGTGTGACCATAAGTGTAGCAGTGAGGCACTCTTGGACCTATTTTCTTGGCAGGAAAATGAGAAGTATTATTCTCACAAATAATATAAATATACTTAGGAAAGTTCATGTCACACAATATCATGGAAGATGTGGCTCAGAAAAGAATAAAAATGGATGGCAAGAGGGGGGTTATCTTTCAAAATTAACCTGGAATTTTTCCTAAGATTGGACCTTTGTCTCAGGAAAGTTGCCAAAAATTATGGTGAGTGCCTTATGCACATCATTTATCTTCTCCCTAGTAGGCATACATTAAAGTAAAGAAAGTAAGAAAAGTTATCCCCATATTGGAAGGTCCCAAAACTTGGGAATAGTGGAAAAGAGGTTTAGATTTCTTTGGTTCTTTTTGGATCTCCTCAAAACCAAAGTATTTCTTGTACCAAATCAAATTTTATTCTCTCAGCTTAATACAGTCAAGATATGGCACCTATTTTATGCAAATCTTCAATATTTTTTGGAATTCTTTTTTTTTCCAGCATATAAAACTTCTAATAAGTACCTAAGGCATCACCCTGATGCTTTTTTAATCATGACCTGTTTACACCTTGAGTGTTGTCTTAAGCTTGATTTCACACTCAGTAACTGACTTTCTTCTCATTATCATTTTAATAATGAAATATATATATATATATATATATATATATATATATATATATATATTTAAAAGACACACTTCTGCCACAATTGAGAAGAGCTGAAATAATAGTTTTTGGATTTTGAAGGCAATTCCAAAAAGGTTTCAGATGGCTCAAATGATTGAAATAATTGTCTGTCTTCTTTAGTTGAGAGCTTTGACTATGAAAGAAATTTTTTAAGGTTTAAACATGAATTTTAAACATTAAACCTCAGTGCCTCATTCAATTCCTTTCCACCACCATTCTTAAAGTTACTCTACAACTGTAAAGTATGGCAACTCTAAACTCTGGGTGGATTCACCAAAGAGATAAAAAGAGGAGAATAAGGGTGGCATGGAATCTGTCCCTATTTTATATGCTATTTTCTAAATTATTCATCCTGGGATAAGTAATTTTAAGCATTAGAATCTTTTTCTCATAGAGAATATCATTCAGATCTTCCTTATTTAGGACAGAGAAGTTACATGTGGTTAACCCCTCAGTCACTTTCCATTGTGAGAAGTGGACCAAAGAAAATATGCAGGAGCTCCAAAAGGTTTAGTAAGGTGCAGTTTATAAACCCTATTGACATGATCCATGGATTTTCTTAGAGATTATTTTAAGGAAGATTTAAAATTGTATCCTAGATCCTAATTTATTAGATTTCAATTTCCTCGTTCAAAATAAAGAGGCTGGACCATGTGGCTCATCTCCATGGTCTCTTTTAATTCTAACTGTTTGTGTTCTTAGATTCCTCTGATCACCTCAACCAGAAAGTAAACTGAATGATGTTCTTGGTAATTCAGGTCTGAATCTTATTAGAAGTCTGCTGTGGGGCACATTCAATAGAACTTGGGGTTCAGGAAATACTCTTCCTTACTCCCTTCCTTCTCATGACACATAGGAATAAGAATCTTCAAAGAATGTATTGCTGTGTCTCACTGATATTGAAGTGCTTATCACATGGACCTGTCTCTTACTTTGGCTCATTCCATTCATTTACATTAAACACTGCAATTCTAACCACGTCTCATATGGCATAAAATATATGGCAAAATGCAGCTAATTCAACAATTTTTTGAGCCACTTATGTTTAGAAGTTGAAGAAAAGTTTCTGTTAACCTATAATCTATATGATCTAGTGTACTCCTTGCACCAGTATTTTATTTGAAATGACCTGGCTGAGGGAAATGAATACTAATGTCTTTTCTAGCTCTTAAATTCTATTAATCTTTTCACCACGCTAATCAGAGAGGTGTATACAGAGTAACCTAAAACATAGTCCTGCCCCAAATCAGATTGAAAGGCTAATTGAAGCATCCTTGTAGGAGGTCTTGTATGCTCATTAGACCATTTTGTCTCTGCCTTACTGCCAATGAAGAGTTTCTGAGAACTTTAGAATGAGGCAATTCTACTGATACACATTTTAGGTGGAATGAAAATAAATTCCTAGGGATACAGAGTGAAAAAATATGGTGGATAATATGGTACTAATCAGGAAACGTTTTTATGGTAGAAAGGAGAGCTGGGCAGACTTGGGAAGACAAGAACAAACAGTGTTATAATTCACATTTAAAAATTGAGTTTATTCATATTTTGTTGAGTAGTATTATTTTGAAACTTGTAATTAAAAATATAAAATACTGAGGAAGAGTTATGATTTTGTTTACTATATGTTAACTATATGCCATATCTCTTAAAGGTCTTTCAGGAAAAATAGTCACTAGTATATCTAGCCTTGCCTTATTTTTTTTCATCCAAATTTCTGGGAAATTTAGAGGTGAAATTCTCCATGCCCTTATGGAAATTAATAAAAAATATGAAAGATAGAATTAAACCATCTTCTAGTTAAGAGTTTTCATAAATAGGATTATTTTTTCCTTTTTTGTGTGTGTGCAGACAACTTATAAATGCACAATACAACTTCATCTTCTGCATCCTACCATCTTGCCATTTCTTTGCCTCTTTTTTTCACATATAAGTTGGTGATAATAATAGTACTAACTTCCTACATGAATGAGGATTAAAGACAACTATGTCTCTAGTGCACAATTTTGTTGTAACTGCTGAAATTCAAGTGAGGGTTCCACCACTTAAAATGGTGACCTATTTAATCTTTCAATCTTTGGTTTTCTCGCCTGTGAAAATTGAATACTACTATGAAGGGGTCCTAGGATAACCGTGAGGAGTGATGAGATCACATGGAGCAAGTAGGAACAACATCTGACATGATCAGCTTCTATCAGTGATAGTTTATTATATCCACACTTTATTCATATTGGCATACATGGGAAAAAAAAACAAAGAAATAGCAATCAGACTTTGATTAATTTTAGATTGTCACCTTGGTTGGTAAAAAAAAATGAAGTATTGTTACTGCAACAAAATAATCTCAGTACTGGATTACTTAAGAATGTAAAAGAAATGGGCTAAAAGACAAGTTAAGGATAGAACCAGTTCTTTGTCAGGAAATAAATTAAATATATAGGAATATATTAATACACACACTTTCTGGCATATGTTTTCGTGTTCTCAAAGATTTAAAAAATGTATTTCTTTAATTATCAAAGTAGCACATGTTAAGGAAGATAACTTATAAAACAGAATAAATTATAAAAGGCAAGTTTAAAAATTGCCTAGAAACTCCCTACCAAGAAATTAAAGTCTATCATTATATTGAAAATTCTCCTTCCAGCCTTTCTCATACTTGCATTTAACTGAAATCATACTCTATATGAACTATTGTATCTATAATTTTACTTAAAATTATATTATGAACATATTTCTGTCTTTGTAAGTGCTCTAAAATTTTAAAGAACTAGACAATTTACCCTATGGTACGAAAATTTTTCAAAAAAATCCAGGTAATAGAAGATTTCTTTCCCATGGCTTATATTCTCAAAGAAGCCAAAAGATTAGTAGGTAAAATGAATAAATATTTATTGAGCTCCTAATGAGGGAACTGTATTGCACTAGTCCTGTGGAATGTAGATATGTAAACTATTTGAAGAAAAATGCAAATTCAGATAAATACAAAGAATCAGAGATTAGGATTTAGGTAGAAATTCCTGAAGGAAGGGAAAAAAGGAGAACAGAATGGAAAACCAACAAACATGAAACAGTGTTTTTCAAATGGTGGGTTGTGATCCATAGGAAGGCATAACGAGCATTTATTAAGAAAATAGAAATGCATAGAAGAGAAAGTGTTACAGAACGTTGCTCAGAACATTGGCAAATACTGTTTAGGAAATTTTCTTTCTATTTTTATGCACTCTGTCATGATCAGAAATATATTTTGGACTGTGGATCTTGAGGGTTAAAGCTTAAAAATCCATTAAGTTAGAATATCAAACTTTAGTCTTTGTCTGGTTACTGTAGTCCATGGAGCCTATGCTTCAGTTTTTAAAGAGACTTGAGATCCAGACAAGAAAACATTATTTGCTCAAGGTGACAGAACACATAGAATTAAAGTCCCCTTCCGCTCTGCTGCCCTTTCACATTGAAGCAAATATGAAGTTGTAGATTGTTTTTTCTTCTGCCAAACTCATAATTTATTCCATCTCCAAGTCCTCTTTCAGCTCCCCTTCATGTTATTTTTAGTTCTAGTGCCAGCCTGATGACTAATTAGAGCCATATATGTCTTGTTTGTCACACTAAATGGAGGACTTGGGCAAAGCCATGGTATGGAGACAGCACTAAAATTATAGCTCCTGATTCAGTGACATTTGCATTTCTAGCCCTACAGTGTTGTATGATTTTGTTGTAAATAGAGTCAATGTCAAATTGTGTGGTGATTACACAAAGAAACACTCTATATGCCAACAGAACATTCTCGGGTATTATGCCTTTAAGTTAAAATTTATCGAAATAAAATGGGGGGCATAACATATAATGTAGTTTGCATTCTTCAGAGGCCTTGCTCAATAAGTACTGAGTTTTGATCGATTGATATAGTGTCATATTTGACTAAAGAGGTGGGGAAGTTGCTATTGTCGCTTTGTGCTGGATGGCAGCAGAATGCACTATTGATTTTATATGTTGGATGGGTTGTCAGTATATAGTGCATTGTTGATTTTGACTTTTATAGCCAACATGTTTCCTTTAATTGGATCATTTGTAAAAGAGAGGAGGGGACCTGTTCTCCCTTGACAGTGACTGATTACAATCATTTCATGTTTGTCAATATTTGATAAACCCACCGTTACCCAACAACATGGCTGCCTTTATGTATTTGTTCATTCTAGATCCACTTCTCTATTTACTTATCATGTGCGACTAGACTGCCCCAATTGTTGCCTACAAATCATTCGCATATTTACTCTTTTGGCAACAATCAATTTTTTCTTAACTTTGCCAACCACATTCTTTCTGAAAAGAACAACCAATCCAGCTCTGTATAATTTCATTAATCTCTGTGCCTAGGGTCCTCTTGCCTTGGGCATCTACTACAGACTGTCAAGTTATGCCGGGTATTATAGATATCCACAGTGAAACCACAGTTGTCATATATTTTTGGACATCAGATTCTAAAAGTTCTTGGAGAAAAAAATAACCCCTTGCCATTGATTATCTTTGTTCTCCCCTATTGGGATTATTCTATTCTCAGGGATCATAGCCTGAATGGAGACCACAAGTCATAGAAAATTTCTTTTATTTTTTTTTCACCAGCAAACAGCAATATTTATAACAAGGAGGAATTTTGGACTGATAGTATGATTATGTCCTACATACCTATGATATTTACTAATTGTTGTCTATTATCCTATCATCTTCTAATCTCTTTGCAAGAGAGAAGGATTGCTGACATGGTTGCCATTTTTGTTCTTCTATTCCAGAAAGGAAAAAATTTCCAGTTCCCATTTTCACCTATATTTCTTGGACTCAGATTTGAGAATGTGCATGAGGTAAATAAACAGATGTTTTTAGAAACAGGAATCTTAAGGGAAAGACTGGACTGCAAATATGAGAACTGAATTATGGTCTTCTAGACCTTGGACAAGTCATTCAACTTACCTGTACCTGAATATATTCACCAATAAATTACAAAGTTTACAGTAAATAAAATTGAAGTTCTCTTCTATCATTGCCTGTAATGCCATGTTTTAACAAATCAGGCTTTGGTGTGACAGAAGTGTGCAAGGCAATCTATGTTTTTTTTTTTTTTTTCTTTTTTTTTTTTTTTTTTTAGAAAGAGGCTTTCCAAAGTAGTTAGATAATTTAGGAGCGTCAAAGCATCTTACTGTTCTCCCACTGGACAAATGTTGTAAACTGCCTCTAGATATTCTGCAAGTAGTGATGGATGATAACACGGTTACTCTTTTTCTCCCCCTGCATTCTACAAATCACATGTGTTTGTGGACAGGTTTTCCTAGCTGTGCCACGGATGAGAGTTTTAGAGACCAATTCTTTTTAATTAGAGGATTCTGACAGCACACAGCCCAACATCGCATATTGGTGATTTGAAGATACAAGCATTCATTGTAACCTCATTGACATGAAAAAAAAAACAATATAACTGGAATTAGTGAGATGCATAGGAAGAGATTATTATTGGCCATATGGAAAACAATAAATATAAAAACAGTCCTTTGTGGGCATTTCTCACTTAGAATTGTATGCAGGGAGACACTTTAGTTTATTGATAATAATTAGAAATAAGTTTTACATTGTATAATTTTATGTTTTGAGATATATGAAAGTATTGTGATACTTAAAAGATAAACTAACTTCACTAAAGATAGATTGGAGTACAAACTGAGTGGGGTAACAAATTTGAAATGGCTTCGCTCATTTTTCTTTATCATTACCTTCAACTGTCAAGTTTTTTCCTCATATCTCTTAAAGACATAGAGGCAACTTACAGAGTTGGAAGTTCTCCTTCTGTTAGTTAAAAATTCAATCCTCTTCATTAGGGTCTCTTAAGAAAATGGGACTTGTTGGTCTTCTTTATCCTCTCTTTCATCTCCAGTAGGTTGATACCTATAAAATTGACGGAAAAGGTAAATCATCCTTATGAGAATGTAGAAAACTTGTGTGGTTGGCATCCAAATAAAGGCTCAGAAGGACACATGTTACGTCCTCTAGAAGACAAGTTCTTGGAAGTAGAGGATACCCTCTGTGGCTTAGCTTCTTACCACTTTCTCTCAGCTCCAATCCTTGGCATTACATCACAAGCCCTTTTACCACTGGGAGATTCTCTGGTACAGGAGATACTTTTAAAATGTGATATGTGGATGCTATTTCATTCCTGTCTATGTTTGGTGCATTAAGTTGGGAAATTTACTTTTTACATCTTTGTTACTTCAGTGATACAAGTTTGTGATTAAACTTTCTGTTTGCCCTTCAAACTCTCTTGAATGCCTTTTCTCCTTTTAAAATAGGTAATCATGTCAGCTATAAAAATGACTCAGCAGGTATTTAGCCAGGGAATAAGATGCAGCTGTCTGATGGGTACCATTAATTTCTACAAAAACATGGGGCTTTGGAGCATAACTTTTTCTCCCATGATTGAAATCTCACAATTAAGCAAAATTTTCCTAAGTTCTTTATCTTCTCTTTATGTCATCTGAAGCTTAGTGACATCACTGAGCGCTACAGGAATATGCATGATACTTGATTTCCTTTAGAATTATGTATAAGTAGGACTTGTTTTCAGCTTTGTGGTTTTGGTTTTACTTTACTATGAATGTAAATTTCTATTCAATATTATTCTAGATAATCTGGATTTGTGCTGTATCAAGAGAGCCTGAAAGTATTGGAAACTTGTCTTTGTTCTTGAAATGGGAAAAATCACAGTTATGAATAATTGGAGGTTTCAACTGAAGCTAGTAGATAATATCAAAGCAAAAATTATTATTTGCTTAGGTACTAGAAGTTTTATCCCCATCGTTTTACTACTGCCAACGTAAATGAGAAGACAAAGAAAAAGGCAAATAATGTCTTAATATTATCATAAAAGTATGGATCTACCATCTGTACTTTGAGATGCTTAGATATTATCATAACTACATTTGACAAGGTCAAGCACACTTAAGGATTAAAAGCCAGGGCATCTAATTATTCAAAGTTGTATTTTGCATTTCAGTTATTATTGGGTGGGTTAAAGATAATATGATTACTAATCATACTAGTCAAACACGCAGTGGTCCCCATGTTCTGCTGCCTTCTCTGAGGGAAAGAATAAGGAAGAACATTCACAAAATACACCGAAATGAACACAGGTTCATTAAAAAGTTCCCAATATTATATATTCCAAAGTTCATAAAAGAATGTTACAGAAAATGTATATCATATTCATTTTGGCCAAGGAGAAAGAGAATGAGTGGACAGGTTCAAGTTATGAAAATCCAATGAGTGGGTTTTGATACCAATCAAAAAAAGAGTAAATTATCCCCAAGCAGGTAAGTTTCCACACCTGAACTCTTCTGTATTGCTGCTATTCGATGTGTATGGGACACATTTGAAACCTGATATTCAAAACTCAAGGCAGGCTGGCAGGCAGACCGGGAATTCTCTGGAGCCTTATCGTACAGTATTGTTGGCTTTATTTTTCCCCTTCCTCTTTCTTCTGCTTTTAAGGGTTTCAGTCATTTTTATTCATTTCAACAGCAGGTGTGAAATAGTAGGCTGTCATCTGCCTTTTTGTAGTGCTGCGGGCCAAAATTATAAATGGGTTGACATTAATGGCAGTCCAGAATTTAGTGCTGTATTGGTAGATGGTATTGAAAATGTTTTGATATGACAGATGAAATGCCTGCCACTGAAACTTCAGTTAGACTTTAGCTGGCTACATCTGGCAGGGATTTTTTTTTTTTTTTTTTTATGCTTTGCTGTTGGTATCTAGTTTTTAAGGCATTTCTTCAAGTTTATATTCTGTTCTTTTTTTCTTTTTTCTTTTTTTTTCCTGATTTGAGTTTTCTTCATGTTTTTTCATTGTTTTTCAATTTGGGGCATGATTAAGAACTAATGGAAGGTGGTCTTATTTAGCTAGACAGTAGGATCTGAGTGGGAATGTAAACTTCTCGCTTCTTAATAAACCTCCTCAACTGGGAGATGCCCAAGGTAGACAGGGACCTTCCACAGTGCTGGCACCTATTCTGTTGTTCATACAAACATGAATGCTGCATAAATAAAATATCAGGAAAGCACAGTCAGACTAAATTTCCTAAAGCCAAGTGTATAGGTTGGTTTGCATGATAAGAACAGTGTTCCCTGTCTAAATAAGCTTTCGAAACACTGATCATGGCCAGTGTGATTCTATAACATGTACACTCACAAAAATGAGAAATTATGTCCCATCTATGTATGATATATCAAAGTGCATAAATGCATTCTACTGTAATGTATAACTAATTAAAACAAATAAAAAAATTTTTTAAAAACCCCACTGATTAAACAAAGCTGAGTGCATTCCTTTTCAGAGGAGCTCCTCAGAGCCTTGGAAGAATGATTTTCACTGTGTGTTTTCTTTTAGTCACTGTGGTCCCTAAAGTTGTTACTTCTTAGGGTCTTTTAATTAATTTTATTTATCGTTGGAAAGACTTACTCTGTTAGACCAGATGAATGTTGACCTTCCTACTTTATGTGAAAAAGTATTTTCCCCAGATTAATTTTTTTCAAGAGTTTCAGAAATATTTTTTTTTCCCTCTATGAATTCTGTCTCTTCTTCACATATGGGTTTCCTCAATGAGATAAGTTAGGCTGTGGTCTCAAATTGCCTCAAGTGCAAATTTGCTGTTGTCTAAGTTGCTTGAAACTTCAGTTTGGAGTCTGACAGTATAACTCTCTCATTTCTGAAAATTTAAGAAGATAGTCCATTTTATCCTTCAAAATGGGAAACACCTTTGCTTTTATTTTTTGAAATGTCTCCTTAAAGATTCACCCTGTTATTTTCTCTCTAAGATACCTGAGAGCTTACCTTTTCCTGAGGTTGTCAACAGGAATATCTTTACATGTAAAATGTCTTATTCCTTGTCCTTTAAATATTTCTAGATTTCATTTTCTAAAACATTAGAAAATTATTCAGATATTTTCAGTTTTTAGAGCCAATATATAACAAGACTTCATTTTTTACAGGAACAGAGAACGTAATGCAGATGGTTAGAAAATAAATACAGCACTTACCCCCTTAAGAGAAAGGATTGTGGGTGAGGTGAGGAGGATGGAGTCTGTAGGAAAATGTCAGATAGCACATCACCTGGTAAAATAAGGAACAAAGAACTGTGTGCATCATGGTGACAGTGTGTGAACAATGCATTTGCTTTGCATGTGAAAGGAGTAAAGAATTCATGGAGATGGCTTTTGGGTTGGGCCCTGAGAAAGAACAGGCATGGTCTGGGTGTAGGAGGACATTTCAGGCAGCAGAAACAGCAGGAACAAAATGAAACCCAGGAGCAAGAAGATAGATGATATGTTTGCAGAATTTTAAGCAGTTCAGTTAGGGTGAAACACAGAGTATACAGTAGAATTGGGATGAGCTGTGGAGTACCAGTCCTAAAATTTGGTTTCAGGCCAGAATGTGAAGGCAATGAATTGTTGAGGGGATTGTACTTTATTTTGCAGGTGAAGTTAAGCCAAAATGAGCGTGGAAGCAGTCAGGTCTCATGCTCAGGTGCATGTCTGACTGAGGGGTTCTTAAATGGAAGCAAGAAAAATAGAGTTGAGATGAACTTTATTGGATCAAGCATAGGAGATGAAAGGAGTTTTGATTGTAAAATTTGAATTTATTTATTTGTGACAGGGCTAGTTCTATTAATAAATTGCAAGGTGTTCTCTTTTGATTTGAAATCTTTTCCTGAGGTTTTCCTATATTTAATAATCTAGATTTTATTAGGTATTTGTTCTGATATGATATTTTCATGTTGGACGTTTTGGAATGCTTGCGTGAATCTGAGCAATATCGTGCGGTCCACCATGTGACAGATACTAGGTATATCTTAGGATGCTCAAATGGAGTTGATTTCTGCCATAAGAAACACAAATACCATAAGACAAAAGTGAAATAACTACATAAGATGTCTGGGAATGAGAATCTCTGAATTGGAGCAGACAACACATTTGGCAGGTTTATGACCTTCAAAATTATATAATTTTCTCTTCAAATGTATGAACTGGGAAGTACAGGACTGGAAGAAGAAAGGAAATTGAGTAATATTGCAATGGAAAACTTGGATTTATATAAGATTCATCATCAAAATATGTCTGTGAAGATGGGTGTTTTTGGACTAACAAAGTTTTCTGTGAACCTGAAAGCCAGGTTGGTCTCAGTCCTCCTCAGTGCCACCTTAATGAAAGAGAATCACAGTAGCCTTGTCTTTTTTAAGGAGAAAAACTCTGGAGTCCATAAAGAGAGAAAAGACAAAATCCTGTGCCATCAATTGAGATTTGGGGGAATAATTCCTCATCTTCTTCTGCCAAATTACTTGACAATCATTTCTTAGTGATACTGTTATCAGTGCTTGTTTGAACTTTTTGGGTTGGCATTTGCATGAAGTTATAATGCAATGTGGAGAGCATATATTCAATGAATATTCATAATGCTGTGAGAAAATAATGGAAGAAAAGACCAACTGATTTGCATTATCCTCAAAGCTTCAAACACAAAAAGTGACATTTGTACTGAGTTTTAAAGTATGAACTGAGCTTCCTAGATAGACAAAGGGAGGGGACAGTCCATTTCTTGAAGGTTTAGTTGTCATGTTCTGAGAAAAGTGCATGACAACCGTGGCCAAACCAAGCAATGGGTGGTAGGAAGTGCCTGGAAAATATTAGGACCCACATTATAACTAGCTATTTATGCCATCCCAAAGCTTGAACTATTTCTCTGGAAGCCATAGGATGACATTAGAGATTTTAACAGGGATGTGACATACTAACATTTTTTTTAATGGAACAAAGAACAATTGTACAAAGCCCTACAAATACTGACTTTTTGACATATACAAGTCTTAATGGAACACCACCATTTACCTGATAAATGATACCTACTGCCCAGGAAACAGCAAATGCACAATTTAGCACTAACAAAATGAATCCACAGAGATGCAATTGTATAATCTGTAAATTTTTGAAGGGAAAAATGAGTTTATAATCTCTCTCTGATATCTAAATAATAGTCCTTCTATATACTAAATTTGATTCAATTAAATAATTTTTGAGTGTGTGCCATACCAGACACTCTGCTACACTCCAGGAATGACATCCTGTACAAGACACAGACCCTGCCACCAACAAAATGCAATTTATTGCTACAACCAGATGAGTGAATAAGAAATCTTCAGTCTACTCTACCCAGTGCTGCATTTGCAATGAGTGAAGGAGTCCCAGGGATAGCCATAAGTCCTTGTTTTCTTTGTTTTGTGAGGGAGAAGGGAACCGACAAGTGGAGGATTGCTGAAGGAAGTGTCATCTGAAAGGTTATTAATACTATTATATTAAATAATAAACATAAACATAGTTTGTAAGAGCTGTCATAGTAAAATACCACAGTCTGACTATCTTAAAAAATAGGAAATTATTTTCTCACAATGTTAGAGTCTAGAAGTCCAATGTTAAGGTGTCTGCAGGTATATTTCTTCTGAGGCACGCCCCCCCTTTGGCTTGCAGGTGGATACTTCCTTCCTTTGACCTCACATAGCCATTTTCTATGTGTGCTCACCCTCTCTTGGTATCCCCTCGTCTTTATAAAAAGACACCAGTCCTATTGGAATAGCACCCACTTTTATGTTCTCATTTAACATTAATTGCCTCTTTGAAAGAATCATCTCCAAATACAGTCACATTGGGGGTTGGAGCTTCAGCATAGACTTTTTGAGGCATGTCATACATTTCATAATGAAAAGAATCAGAATTTCTTGTGTGCTTTATATTTCATTCCCTGAAATCTGCCTAAGTAACTGTAGAACTAAGTGGATAAACTAATTCAGGCAAAGGTCTTAATGGGTAACAAAAATTTAATGTGTATTCTTCTGGCAATATTTTCTAAACAACAAGATTCTTTGTGAGAGTTATCTAATGTGAGAGATCCCAGCTTTATGACAAACTAAAGCCAGGGACAGGTTGGGACGATGGATCAATTGTGATGATCTCCCAAATCACAGCTGCCATATGAGCAATCCAGTTGGCTCCATAACCTATGCAAAGGTCCAGTCCTATGTCACTGTGCTGTTTAACAGAGAAGGAAATCAATCACAAAACATGGCCTCTGTGCTCACTTGCCACAACTGTGTGCTCAGACATCGGTGGAACATCCCTTAACAGTTAGTGTTTTCAAATCAGAGCAAAGAAAGTAAACAAAGGAAAGCAGCACATGCAGTTTCTGATGTTTGCACAAATCCAATTCCTTAACACATGACAAAACTACGGGGCCTCCCAGGGGCGGGAAAAATCCATCACAAGGGACCTAGAGGTATGTTGGAAAGAATTCTGACCAAAGAGATTTATGAGGTAGTATAGTCACTGCTCAGGGGAGGGGAGGGTAGTGCTATAGCTTAAGATGTTTAAAACCTGGCTGCAAGAGAAGCAGGGAAATGCACCGCAGGGAACAATTCCCTGCCAAGTTCTGGGGGATGGAAAAATGACTTAATGGCATTTTCACTGTCTCAACTTTGGTGATTTTTTTTCCTAGTAAGCAGACACCTTCTATAATTCCTTTGGTAAATAGACTCATAAGATATAGATGTGCCTTTCTCTTACGTGACTTATATAAACCACTGTTGTTGTTGTTGTTGGCTCACAAAGAGTTGGAAATTCATACCCGAGGAATGAAATGGACTAGATGGGTTAAACTAAAAATCACTTCTTTACCTAAGTCCTGGGCTAAGTCATGCCCAACTCCAAAGGCCAAGAGACATGCTAAGGCTCAGATAGAGTTAAAAAAAAAAAATGGTAAGGGAGCTTGCAAGTTATCTGTTTGAACTTTGATGTTAGATGTCAGTGAGCTGGAATTTCCATTAAAGCACCTATGGATGGAAATATTTAGGTGGTTGGAGATGGAAGAGTTGCACTATGTTGCAGGTTCCCTGGGCGTCTGACACCAATCTTTCTTTCCAACATTGTATCTTTAATGTGCCTTCTCAGTTTCTGCCAGAATGCTCTCCAGTGCCCCCAGCACACAAGTCACTATACCAAGCACTGTTACATATCAACAACTACAGTGTGCTCAGTATTTCTCAGCTGAGACTATTCTGAGATTCAATTCAAATCTCTCCTAAGGCAGAGAAAAACAAAACTAAACAAAATAAAACAAGCAACAACTATGAGAACAAACTTTCCAAGTCAAGGAGAACAAGGTCATTTGTTCTTTATATCAAATTCCAGTGGGGTGCACTGAGTGCCCCACTCCTTTGACTTAGGATGAATTGCTTTTTACTGTGGACCATTTTTTTTTTTTTTTGATATGCATCCACAGTGACCATTTCCTGTGTCTTCTTGCTTAATACAGCATGGTAGAGACTTGATAGAAACTGAATGGATAATAGGGAGAAAGTGGTTTTCATTAATGTTGGAGAAACTGCCTGGAAATTAAAAGCAATATGAGTGAGATTATCATGAATTGTATCAAATCTTCAAGGGACAGCTACATTTCCATGCAATATGAATTGTTTCAGATCATGGAAAAATAGAACTTTTCAACTCATTTTTTTTGTGGCTGGCATAAACACAATGCCAAATTTGATAAAGAACAAACATGTGTTCAAGTACATCTCCTTGCATGCATTCATTATAGAATAATCACATCTACAAAATAGCTGCAAAATTTCTAAGCAAAATATATTAGTAAATAAAATAATTTTCCATATCAAAAGATTGATTCCTGCAGTTCAGGAGACTGAGGCAGGAGGATTGTGAGTACAAAATCAAGGCCCTAAGCCATTCAGTGAGACCCTGTCTCTAAATAAAATAGAAAATAGAGCTGGGGATATGGCTTGGTGGTTGAGTGCTGTGAGTTCAATCCCCGTTACCAAAAAAAAAAAAAAAAAAATTGATACACCATGGTCAAGTATGGTCAAGTAAATTTTTCTCCAGGTGTACTCACCATTAGGAAAACAACAAAAGTATCTAAAATATCTAGCTTATTTTAGCAATAGGTTAAAAAAGAGAAAAAAAAAAGTGACCTACTTAAAAAATGCAAAGGTACATTTCATAATGTCCAAATCTATTACTATTATTAAAAACTAAAAGAATAGATGAATTAAAGATATAAACTTGTTTTCCAAACTAGCTATATATATCCTTTGAGACCCCACAACTCAAACAGCATTCCTAATAAATTCTGTAAGAAAACTAAGCATTGCTACTAAGAACTAGCCCTGCTACTATCCAAAAGTTTCTGAAGTACTAACTGATGGAAATAGGATAATAAAAGCATAGAGATAGATGTGTTTGCTATGATTTGGATATGTGTTCACAAAGGTCCACATATTAAAGGCTGTGTGCCTGGTCCATGACAGGGAGCTGGAAAACCTTCAGGATGTAGGGGTCTTGTTGGAGATGTGGGGATCATTAAGAACATGTCATTGAAAATGATTGTGGGACCTCCAGACATTTTCTATTCTTGTCTTTCATGCTGTGATGATGAGTTAAGTGTTTAGCTTCAGCACAGGTACCCATCATGTTGTGCTTCCTTGCTGCAGGTTCAAAAGCAATCTAGTCAATTGATCATGGATGGAAACTTCCACAATTTTGAGCCAAAGTAAACCTTTTGTAAAAAATAAATAAATAAATTGATAATCTCGGATGTTTATAGTGATGGAAAATAATTCCTAAAATGTTATGAAGAAAGTAACAAGATATCGTTACTTATAGATTATTAGATTGTTTACTCCAAAAATGTAGTGAATTGAAGGAAAATTACTTTGACTTCATAATAAAATATGGTAAGACATATGGTTACAAAATGGATAGAGAAAGCTTTCCTATAGATTACCAATAACTACTCAGAACACAAAATTCTATTCATATCAATCAAAATTTAAAAAATAATTATGAGATAAACATGAATGTATTAGTTAGTCTATAAAATTTTACATATATCCTTAAACATCGATGTCATGTGTGTATGTGTATGTATGGGGGAGGAGAGAAAGAGAAAGAGAATAAATAAAGAAAACAAACTCTTATGGTCCTAGATGAAAAGTGGATGAAAAGATGTAATATAATGATAGTATTTATTCATCTGAATTAAGCATTAATGTTAGTAACATTTTGACAAATATTCCAAATATTCAATTTTAATGTGTTTTCTAAGTAAGATAAATGATAGATTAACTCATAAAAAAACAAGGGCATAATCCATGGTTCATTGTCTTACTAGATGATAACATTTTTTACAGCTTCAAAAACTAAAGAGCATGGTGTTGTTACGAAAGAGACAAATAGACCAGTGAAAAATAATAGGAAGTCTAGAAACAAGCCCTACTTCATAAAAGAACTATGGAGAAGCAATCGCAAAAACGTAGGGATATACTTTTAATGAATTCAGAAGAAAACAAACACAGGCAAATTGTTGGAATCTACTATTATGGTTTGGATCTGAGGTGTTACCCCAAAGTTCCTGTGTTAATACTGGAATTATCAGAGGTAAGATGATTAGATTATGGGAACCTAATTAGCATATCCCAGTTTGAATAGACTGACTGGGTGATAACTTATGTGGATAGGGCATGACTGGAGGAAGAATTTCACTGGGGGCAAGTCCTGGAATGGTCTCTCTTCTCTGTGGTCCCTTCCCCTCTTTCTCCTTGTCTTTGCTCCCTGACCACTATGAGGTAAGCAGATTTCCTCCACCATGCCTTCTGCCATAATGTTCTGCCTGATCTTAGGTCTACAGAAATGGAGTTTGGCCACACATGAACTGAGAACTCTGTAACTGTGAACCAAAAATACTTTCCTCCTCTTAGTTATTCTCGACAAGTCACAACAAAAAAACATGACTAACACAGAATCATACTTCATCTATATAAAAATAAACCACAAATAATTTAGTCAGGTACATGTTTAAACTTCAAAATATTACAAGAAATAGTAAAATCTGGATATTATTTTTATATTACACTAACACAAAAGAAAAAATTTAGACCAATAATACTGGTAGGTTCTTTCAAGTATAAATTTAAAACACCTACATAGAATGGTAAAATAACTTCAAAAGGATATAAATAAATTAGTACCAATATTTTCAATATGTTTAGCAGTCATAGAGGTTTAACATGTTAACTAGGAAAAGTATTTTTATAATCAAGAAAACAATAGTAAAATTATATATGGGTATAAATTCATTAAAGATACAAAAAGAACCAATTATCTAAAATATATAACAATTTTACTAGAAATGTCCACTGACATAAGTATTTTCATAAGGTATTTATGCACAGGCCTTGAGCGCAGCCTGACTATGTAAGTTTAGGCTATTGTATGGCGAATAACTGGGAAAAACCTGAATGACTATAG
Source organism: Callospermophilus lateralis (assembly GCF_048772815.1). NCBI lineage: Eukaryota > Metazoa > Chordata > Mammalia > Rodentia > Sciuridae > Callospermophilus > Callospermophilus lateralis. The sequence continues at coordinate 33,182,681 of NC_135321.1, read as the reverse complement.
GCAAGAGGTTCATGAAAAAAAATGGTTGCCCTGTCAGGGATTAAGAATGATACTTTAGATGGAGAAATCAGTAATGTAGGAATTATCTATAGCATATTTTCCAGTGAAATTTCCAAGTAGCGGAGCAGGCTTTTTTTTCTGTTAAAAGTTTTTATATTCATATATACATATATGCATCAAATGTAAAGATTTTAGTTAACAATATCAACAATAGGTTGATCTCTGGAATAAATAGAATCATGGATGTTCTTTCTTTTAATTTTTTTGTGTGCCATGTCTATATTATTTAATGTTAAACGTATCACTGATATATAATATGTATAGAATATACACATGTATGTAATATATATGTTTGTGTGTGTGTGTGTGTGTGTGTGTGTGTGTGTGTGTGTGTATATATATATACACATACATACATACTGAAGATTGAATACAAGGCCTCATATATCTTAGGCATGCACCCTATCTCTGAGTTACAACCCCAGTCCCATTTATACATATTTTAATTTGTCCTTTAGAACCATGATTCTGGACAAAATTTTGAAAACAAAAACATTCTCTTTGTTAAAATTTCTGAGTGTCTTCTCTAAACCATATCTTCACTTCTCCAGTCTAATTCTTTGTGAAATTTTAAAGACTTAACTGTGAACTTGGGCCTAGTGGTCCCTAGTTCAAGTCCCAGACAGTTCAACTACCACAACTACTGTGGTCACTCTAAGAATAACTTTCCTCAAATTTGTGCTAATAGCTAAAAGAAAGGGATGTTCTTACACAAGCCAATCTTCATTTTTTATAGAAATTAGGTAATCTGGGCTGTATTCATAGGCAAAGTGAGTCCATTGTTTGATCTGCGACTCTTTGCTCTAAGTGGGCTACTAGGTCAACTCTCCATCTAGATCACAGACATTATTAAAATTTAGAGTTTCAGAAAATGTTTCAGTGTTGATTTTTTTTTATCAGAAACAAAAATAGATATAGTAATAATAACAATAAATAAAATATTCACTTACATATCCAGCCTGGATTATATTGGTCCTTATACTGACAGAATTATAAAATTATTGTTGTTTTTTTTTTCTTGAGGGAGGGTGGTCTCAGAAGACAAAGTACCTTGGATCATCAAAAGGTATTTACCTAAAAAGCAATGGTAAGTGGTGTTAAAGTCTTTAAAGAAATTTGAACAGTGGCAAAGGCTTCCAGAATATTTACTTTGAAGGAGGGAATGTGTATTCTCCACATGAGAACAACAGTGCAGTCTTGGGTGATTCATAGTCTGAGATATCTCTAGAGCTTCCAGAGGGCTTAAAAGGGAAGTCTTTCCTTCCAGAAAACTCAATAGTTACGCCAGTGTCAGAGGTGATTCGACAATCCATGTATTCTTCCCACTAGAACCCAAGAGCAAATTAGGAATCCTCAGATCTACTGTTGCACCACTGACAAGCCCTGCTCTTACACTACAAAACAAGGTTTCCCATTTGTGTATTGCAAACATTTAATAATGGAAAATAATATTTCTGAAATGAAGTAAAAACATCAGGGAAAGTGGCTGGACAAAGGACAAGGTTTGTTTGGGGCTTCTTCTCCTTATAGGTCTTATTTTGGTGCTGGCTGCCTAGAGCTTTTGAGAAATCAGAAGGCAAAATGCTGTGTTTTAAGTTGATATAAAAGGAATTTAAAAATCGAGAAGAGTGAATTTTTATTTAGTGAAGTGTATTTGCAGTGTGGTTATGAGAAAATGAGGTTCAACTGCCAAAGGCTAAATATTAGAAGATGGTTAAAGCAATATTTTGCAAGTGGAAGATGTCTGAATGAAATAAAAATGTGTATACACACACACACACACACACACATAAAATACCTGTCTTTGAAGCTTTTAGTGAGAGTTTTATATAAAACTCTCACTATGTGTGTATGCGTGTGTATATATATATATATATATGTGTGTGTGTGTGTGTGTACACTTGTGTGTGTGTGTGTGTGTGTATATATATATATATATATATATATATATATATATATATATATATATATATATATAAAATTTCTCCATTAAGGTCATCGAGTTTTGTTCACAACATGAGTGTGCATATGTTTTCCTGTGTTTACATGCCAGATCTCGATGTAAAATGTATTTCATGCTGTGGGCCATGGTCAAACAAAATTCCAAATTCTATGCCAAAAGCATTATCCAAAGAAGACCCTATTCAATCTCAGGCCTTTGTCCTTCCCCAGAGGAAGAAATGGCAGGCTAGGGGAGTGGAGGCAGGAACAGGAAAAGAGGAGATAAAAGACAAATGTCAGTGCCTCTTCTAAGCAAAGCATTTGTTTACAAAAAAAGAAAAAAGAAAATTAATCCAATGCTATTTTTTTTTCCCCTTAAGAATAAAACCAAAGCAGACGCTGAAATGGCACTGACATTGGTGGCCCAAGTGTTCCCCACTGCTTTCTGTTAAGTCTGAAAGAAGAGGAATAAAAGCTCCAGGAGAGACTTCAGTTTCATTATGTTCCCTGCAGTCTAAAAAGCAATGGTAAGTGGCGTGAAGGTCTTTAAAGAAATCTGAACAATCGCAACGGCTTCCAGAATATTTACTTTGAAGGAGGGAACGTGTATTTTTCTCCACATGAAAACAACAACAACAAAAACCATCCTTCCCAAATCTGAGCACACAAATCTGCAATGAGGAGATGCAGTCAGTGCTGGGAAAACTTCAGTGGCTGTCCAGCAACCCTCTGGAAGACCGGGTGCTGTGATGAGGAGGAGCCTTCATCTTCTCTGAAAACACCTGCTTTGTGTCACCCCAGCTCCCAGGTTGCACATAAAAGGCACAGAATGTGTGCATGTGTGCTTTTAATTTACCTATTTAAAGTACATCTGTGATAATCTCTTTGGAATTCCTGTTCAGGCTTTATAGTTTTTGTTTATATGATAATGTAGTTGTCACATCCAGATTATAAACTCCCAGAGATGAGAGGTGCTTTATATCCTGCCCCCTTCTGTGAATGACAATGTGCTGGGTGGGGTTCTCCAGAAGTCAGTACTGAGTGAATAAGAATTCTATTAAAAATCACCTCAGTAATTATTTTTGGCTTCAATTCCTTAGGCCAGTTAATTCCTATTAAACTCTTTCCAGGTCTCATTTTCTTGAAAATGGAGAGTAATATAAGAAAACCTCTAGCCTCCTCGTCATACAGAATGTTAGAGCTCTCACTGCACACCATATGGAAGCTTTTCTGTTTCCTCTGTGATGCGGACAAAGTGTACCCTAACCACATTTGCACTGACAGTCTATAGCACTGTCTCTCAGAGTGTGGTCATGGACAGTGTTAATTAATATCTTCTGGGACACTTACTATGATGGGGGCCACAATCAGCATCTGTAACAGAATGCTTAGAGAGTTTTTAAGCAAAATATTAATGAAAACACAAGAACACAAATTTAGGGCAATTCATGTTTGGTGTGAGGAAAGAACAGCAGAATGAACAATATGTTTGTTCGGGGTGGGTGGGGGTGGGCGGGGACTGGGGGTAGAAAAAAACATGTTTGGTCCTCCAAGATGCCCTTCATGTATTCTAATATAATGAAGGGAAGAAGGATGGGACCATAGTAGGAATGAGTTGTACTGTCTCTGTGTCTAGTTTGACAAAGCTCCCTTGTTATTTAGGACACTTCAAGGAAGAAATTACTGAGTATTTGAGGAAAACACAGGTCTTGGAGTCAGACCAGTTACTTGTATGAGGCCTGCTAAGTTTTACCTACACAGCCAAAATTCTAATACCTGCCTTTGAAACTTCTAGCAAGATCTCTACCAGTTGATGAAAAGTGCCTGGCAAATACTTGGAGCGCTTGCTTTTGTGCCTTTACATATATTGCTATCTCCATTCATTTATTTATTCATCAGATATGCTATCAATAATAAGAAATGAAATAATATAAATTACAGCCAATGCTTAGAGCTCTACAGCATTTTACAAATGTTATCTCCTTTACTTTCCACCATGCCCTCAGAGAGATATAGTATAATTGTATTCATTTTATGGATAAGAGAATTGAAACATCGATAAGTGATGTATGTTACCTGGACTGATATCTCAGCCCTCACAATGCAGTAGTTTTATGCAGGATATGAAGATGTATCAAATAAGAGCTTCATTGTTACAATTTGTTTAGGCCAGAAGCAGCATAGACACATATAACTAATACAAAGCAGAATTAATATGTTCCTAGGAGTGCAAATAGAAAGTTGTAAAAGTTCCCAGGAGGAAGAGGTCTTTTCAAGTTCAATAATAAGGGAAGATTTAAAGAAAAAGGACACTTTATAAAATGTATCCCTGAAAGAATGCAGTCTTGCAGATAGAGATGTGGGAAGGTCCTTTCAAGGAAAAGCAGAGCTAGAATAAAGTTGCAGAATTGGAAAAGCACAGAACACATTGAGAAGGGAATAAATAAGCTAAGAGTAAGAACTGCATTTGCAACAAAGGGAAGAAAAGGTAAAATAACTGACATTAATAGACAAGAGTAGATATGTATGAAATGAATACAAAATTAGTCTGAGTCCATTTGAGAAAACCTGGAACATCAAACCAGAGTTTTTTTTTTTTTTTTTTTTTTTTTCTGGTAGCCAAATGGTAGCCATTTAAGCTTTAGGAGTGAGGAATGGCATACTTACAGAACACCAGAGCTTTGGAAAGAGTTTTGGAATATCCCAAGGAGGGGAGAGACAGGAGCAATGATAATTCAGAAAGCAAATACAAAATTCTGGCAAAGGTATGTTTAAGAAACACACTGATGCCAAGAATCATGGAGAATAAAGAATAGAAGGGGGTGGAAAATTTTCTCCTATTTAGTGTGTAACCTTATTCACATACAGTGAGACAAACAGACATCCTCTACAGCTTCCGAACACAGGACCATACATGTTCATCCAATGCAGCAATTCTTCCTTTGGGAAGGAGAACCAATGCACAACATTTATTTTTCATTTTCTCATTAATTTTAATTACTGAAATGGAATGTATTAGGCTACCTTTAAAATTTCATATCAACGATGCATGCTGTGAACCCTTTCAAAATGCATTTCAAACAATTCAATTTCTGAAGTCTGTGTTAAAGGAGATAGGGGAGAACTGACACTGTATCATTTCATATCTGCATTCTAATATGGGTTTTCTTAATGCCCTCCCATCAGACAAATGATAGGTTTTGAAACCCTTAAATAAATACTTTTTTTTTTTTTTATCTTTGGGGAGGACCAAGCTTAACCAGAAAAATGATAAACTGAAAGCACCAGGGCTTCCTGTCAGATTTCTAACCTTCCCCAGTATTTGGAAAGTGTTAGGCTATTTCTGAACCGATATTTTGGTAGGTTCCAGCTGTCATCAGCCAGGAAATGTGTTGTTCACCTTCCCTTCCCTAGTCCTGAACACCTTGTCCTGCAGCAAAGATTTCTTCAGCACAGACAGAAAATACAAAATGCATAAGTCCTGGTAATCATACAGAGGAAGGGCTCCATTTGCATACCCTTCATAATTCAATTTAATTTTTTTTTTTGTCAAGAGTCCTGAATGCTTTGTGTTTGCTTTAATCAGAATGTTGACATTTACACTGAAGCCAATTTCTCTTTTTCTCCTCCGTGTTTTGTTTAACCACGACAAGTGACAGCAAACTGGAAAGAACAGACTTTTTAAATTGGCTCCTTGCCCAGAATGCATCATTTCTCTTGTAGCTTTTCCCCCCTTTCTATGCATTGCAAGCGGAAATGTGAAAACATACTCTGCGAACACAAGAGTGAGGTGTTACTTCTTTTAGATAAAGATTTGTGTTGTATTTTAAAACTAGATTGCTGTACGGTCTCAAGTTATTAGCAAGAGCCTATTATACTGTGGCTCCAGGTCTTTGGAGAGATATGCTTAGTATATTTCTGTAATTCAAGGCAAATAGAAAACTACATGTGAAGATATTTAATGGCAAAAAGCATTAACTTCTGAAACCTGCAAGAAGCAATAAGCAAGCATGGCACCTGCCATTAATTCTTTTCAATGACAATTTATCTGGTCCTTCCCTGTTTCACCTTAGATGGTGAGCACCTATGTGACAGTCAACCTTCAGATGTTAGCCATTTGAGAAAGCAGTGAGCAATGGAGCTGCATAGCTGCTCTCTTTGTACAACAACCTACTATTAGATTTCACACTTGATCTCTAATAGTCTACGAGAATGCAGCTTACATTTGTATTAAAATTTGCCCACATATCAGATTTGATGGTTTTCACCAGAAGTTGGTTTGCAAATGGCTTTATAAAACACAGAAGAATCATCCAGCACTAAAGAACTAGCTGGTTGATATAAAATATGTCCCTTCATGGAATTTAATTATTTTTTTTAACAAAGGGACAGCAAACAGGAAGAAATTGGGTTTTCAAATAAGCCAGATGTTGAAATCATAGATTTCCCTTCTAGAAAATAAGTTGAGAAATCACTGAGGTACTAGCCTTCTCTCAGGCAGAAATCATTTTGCTCAACCCTTAAAAATATGTCTTTTTCTTTTTTCTTTTTTATTTTTTTTTTTTTGGTATTGGGAATTAAACTTGGGTATGCTTAGCAACTGAGCCACATCCCCAGCCTTTTTATTTATTTATTTATTTTAATTTTAAGATAGGATTTTGCTAAGTTGTTTAGGGCCTCCCTAAATTGCTGAGGCTACTTTTGAACTTGTGATCCCCCTGCCTCAGCCTCCTGAGTCACAGGGATTACAGGTGGGGGCCACTGCGCGCAGCTGTTTTTCCTGTATATGAGAAATATGAAATGAACAGGTACATATCAGAGATTTACCTGAATGAAACTAAAAGAAAGATCTAATGAGGAGATCACAGATGCTTCTGTATCTTTGTATTGCTCAGCTAATGTGCTATCCCATCCAGTGGTCATCACAAAGTACAGTCTTGGAGAAAAGAAGCCACCTAGGCAATAATTTTCAATCTCAAATCTGGATTTATTACTGCAACTCAATAGTTTAGGCACATAACATTGTTAAATGTAAAATCACACAATAGAAAATAACAGAATTTATTTAAAACATATTAAACTCTTTATGCATGAGAGATTTTCTATCATATCTGTATGTGTGAGTATGTATATGTATGTGAATTTGCTCATGATGTGAAATGTATGTCCTACGGTGTATCAGCAGTCAATTTTTTTTTCTAAATGATAAAAAACATAAACAAACCCAAATATACCTCAGCTGTTCTCTTGCTATTCATCATTTGCCTTTTGTCAGAATATGAATATATCAGTCTTCTCTTGACATCTGAGGTTCCATGTGGAACATAAAGACATTTGTCCTTTAGCAAAGAGATAAACAGTCCCTTGCATATACAAAAGAAGAAACACACATTTAGAAAATAAATATTCAAAGAGTATTAAAATGTAGGACATAGAAGAAAAGGAAAGTATCAGAAGGGAAAAGGAAATCATCAAAAAAAGTTATCAGTTGTTTCTGATGAGGAATTCTTCAAGTCTGTGAAGGTGATGGGAGACAGAGTGGCTGAGAGAGGGGCCGATTTAGAAACCTATGACTTTGCAACGTTACTTGAGGTAAGAAGTGGAATGTATAGTTTCCCATGGCTGATACAATAAAATATTTCAAACCAAGTTTACATAAACAACGGAAGTTTATTCTCTCACAGTTGGGGGGGGGGGCTGCATTAAAATAACAAAAAACCTGTAAGGCCATCTTTTTGGAGGCTCTGGGGGAGAATCTCTTTAGATTATGCTGTTCCCAGTGACCCTTGGCTTTCCATGATTTGAAAACACCACCCCAAATCTACCTCTGGAGTCACACTGCATTCTTCTTGTATGGCTCTGTGTTCATGTTTATTCTTTTTTTTTCTTATAAAAATACTACTACAATAAGATTGTGGCTCATCTCATGGCTTTGTCTTAATTTGGTTTTATCTTCAAATACCCTGTTCCAAATATTCATAGGAACCAGGGGTAGGATTTCAGTATGTCTTTTGGGAGATATAGTTCAACCCAGGAAAGGGTGTTTATTAAAATTATTTCGGATCAAACCATTTCCTAAGATAATGAGAAAGAGAGAGGAGGAAGAGAATATGTTATGCATTTATAAGGAAGATTACCTGTTCAAATGAAAACCATATCCAAGACCATGAAAACAGATGAACGTATTCTAGGAATGTAAAGATAAGTAACCAGATATGAAAAAGTAAAATAAAAAGAAGGCAGAAAAATACTTTTAATATTTTAAAATATTAAAATATGCAGAAACAAACAACTCAATTTAAAAATATGAAAAAGGCCCTATTGATATTTCACCAGATGTACAGATATTCAGGATCATGTGTCATTAGGGAAGTGCAAATTTAGTCAACAATAAAATGCCATTATACCATTATATATGGCTATTAGAATACCATGAACATAAAAAGAATAAACATGAACATAGAACCATATTTAATGGTACTTTGGTATTTGGCTATTAGCTATTAGAATGACCAATATTCAAAATACTGACAATACCACATGTTGATGAGGATGTGAAGTGACAGGAATTCTAATTCATTGTTGGTAGCAATGCAAAATTGTACAGCTATTTTGGAAGACAATTTGGCAGCTTCTTACAAAACTAAATATATTTCTACCATATAATCTAGCAGTCACACTCCTTGGTATTTGGCCAAATGAATTGAAATCATGCCATACAAACACCTGTACATGAATGTTTATAGAAGCTTTATATACGACCATCAAAACTAGAACTATCCAAGATGTCATACTGTAGGTGAATGATAAACAGTGGTACCTACAGAGAGTGGAATATTATTTGATACTAAAAAGTAATGAGCTATTAACCATGCAAATGTGTTGAGAAAATTTAAATGCATATTTCCAAGTGAAAGAAATAAATCTGAAAAAGCTGTATACTGTATGATTCCAACTATTGGGCACTCTAGAAAAGCAAAATTATGGAGATAATAAAATGATCGGTGATTTTCAGGGCTTAGAAGAGTGGGAGGAATGAATAGGCAGAGGATTTAAGGTTGTAAAATTAATCAGGATGATGCTATATAAGTGGACACATGTCATTATAAATTTGTTGAAACCCATAGAATGTAAATCAACAGTGAACCCTAATATATGTAAAATATGGATTTGGGTGATACTGGTGTGGCAAAGTAGGTTCACTGATTGCAAATATACTACTGTGGTGTGTGACACAAACATTTGGGAAGGATTGTACACGTGGGAACACAGAGAAAGGGAGAGTGTGATGGTTAACCTGGTTTGGCAACTTGATTGTATTAAGAGGTGCCTAAGATCAAGAGATTTCTGGGTGTATCCTTGAGGGTCTTTCCAGAAATGATTGGTATATGGAACGGTAAACTGAGTGTGGAGGTCATCCCTGAATGTGGGTGGGCACAGTTCAATAGTCTGTGGGCCAGGATGGAAGAAGGAAGAGAAATGAAAGGCAATTTTCATTTTCTCTTCTCTTCTTTCTCTTCCCTTATCTCTTTCTTTCTTTTCCTCCTTCTCCTTCTTCAACTGGGAATTGAGCCCAGGGTCACTTTAGCACTGAACTACATCTCCTGTTATACTTATTTGTTTGTTTTTATTTTGACATAGGGTTTTGTTAAGTTGGCAAGGCTGGCCTCAAATCTGTGATCCTTTCTGCCTCTGCCTCCTGAGTGTCTGGATTATAGGCACACACCATTCTGACCAGCGGCAACAAGCTCTAAATTCTTCTTGAGTAGATGTTTCATTTCCTGTCAAAATCACCTGAGGACATTGGACTCCAGCTCCTTCATGTTTCCAAGTGGACTCTGGATAGTGATTATTGGAATTACCAGGCCTTCAGTCTCAGACTTGGGCTTTTGTTCTGAAGCTCCAGTTCCTTGGACTGATAAGTTACTTGTTTCTTCAACACTGCACCCTGGACAGTTTTGGGACTATTCAGCTTTAGATCTTGTAAAAAATCTTATGAATGCCTATATATATATATATATATATATATATATATATATATATATATACACACACACATACACATACATATATGTATATATGTATATAATATTTATTTATTTATAAATTGCCTTTTTATAATTATATATTTTGAAGAAGATTTAAAACATATATAGTGGACATTTAAGCATTTTTTAAACATAAAAACTTCAGAATATTAATTTAGGTAAATTCTGTAGTGCTAGCTTATTTGTCATGAATTCTTTCAATTTATGCCTATCTTGCAAGTATTTATTTCCATTTTAATTTTGAAGGATAGTTTTGTTGCATATAGAAATCTTGGTTAACAGTTACTTTCTTTCAGGACTTGGAACACATTATTCCAAACCCTCCTGGCTTTTGATGTTTGTGCTGAAAAAAATTTCAGAATGCAAAGTGTTTTTTAGGACTAACACAAGATTAAGTAAAATGAACCATATGCTAGGTCATTAAAGATTCAAAGAATTTTGAAGTCCACAAAATTCAAAGGAATAAATTAGACAAAATTTATTCTCTGACCTCAGTTGTAATCATGCTAGAAATAAATTTTAAAGTAAAAGGTTACAAAAAATCATATAATGGAAATTAAATAAAATACTGTGGTGTAACTCCAAGGTCAAAGAAGAAATGACCATGGAAATTATAAAATTGTTTGATCTGAATTACAATTGTGATTGAACATATCAAAATTTGTAAGATCCATCTGAAGTTATGATTAGGAAAAAATTATAGCCATCAAGTACTATGATAGAAAGTAGAAAATGTTAAAAAATCCAATAACTTAAGTACCCATATTATGAAGTAAGGAAAATTAATTAAGAATATAAAGTTAAATTTAAAGGTAGGACAGCAATTAATGAAATAAAAAAATAAAATTTACTCTTTTAAAAATAAAATGAAAAAGCCCTTTATTAAAATTAAGAAAAGAAATAATGTGCACATAATGTGCACATAAAAGAAATAAGAATAATGTCAAAAATTCCACAAAAATGAAAAATATCCTAAAGAAGTTTAATGAACAACTTTGAGCAAAGTTGAAAATTTAGAGTAATTCATATCTAGAAAGATATAATATATTAAAACACATTTATAAAATATAAATATTATCATAAAAATTAAAGTAAGTGTATCCATAACTCAAAGTTTTTACCAAAGAATAACTCAGACCAATCAGTTCACTTTACATTCTACCAAATACTTTAAATAGAAATAGCACCAATCTTGCAAAAAAAGTCCAACAGGAAGGGTTCTGGTATGGCAAATGAAGGACATTAGGAAATCTTTTCCTGGGTAAGCAGTCACAAACTAGAAGAGATGTCAAAACAGGCATATGTTATCAAACAACCAAAGGCATATCAGAAATTGAGAAGGATTTATTTCATCACAGTGGGAATTATTGAGTTTGCTTCCTCTACCAACTTTATCAACAAGGAAGTTTAATCATCACAGAAAAAAGCAACAACTTCACTCTATAAAGTGGTTTACCTGATTTGCATCAGAATGCAGAAGAAACTTATGTCCAAGAACATTGTTGAAAATAATACTGATTTCAGTGCCAAATGAAAGAACAATATTATTTCAATGAGCCTGAGGTTAAGATACTAATTGGGGCAGGCTCACAATAATGAACTAGAATTCCAGTATGGAGTTTTATAAAATGATCTAGTCTTGAAAAGTTCTCATATATTAGTAGCAGTCAAGAAATTCTCCTGTAAGTTGTTTTTGTTCAATATTTTGGTCATAGCAATGAGAAGCAGACTAACACAGGGAGACATTATAGTAATCAAATATGCTTTATAGAAACACTAAAAGATATCCTTCAGACTGAAAAGCAATGACAGTAGATGGTAATTCAAATACACAAGCACTAAAAATCACTGGTGTGTTATTGAAAATTTTAAATTATTGCTTTTTGCAATTGGTTTTTAGTCTGCAAAGAGTTAAAAAGTGAAAAATATATTTGTATATTCTTTCATATTTTCTTACAAAATTACCTTTACTGATGATCTTTATTTCTGTGTATAAAAACCTCCATGACCTTGGAATTAGCAATGATTCCATGGATATGGAACCCAAGGAATAGGCAACAAATCAAAAAATAAATAAATGGTACTCTATGAAACCTGAAACTAGAAACTTTTAAGGCTTTTAAAATATTATTCTAGGTGTGTGTGTGTGTGTGTGTGTGTGTGTGTGTGTGTGTCTGTGTGTAAATGCTAATCAGAGTTCTGATTTTATAATTTTATAAATCTGGGTCAAATATATCAATCTTCATTTCCCTCTATAATCTCCTACTTATAATTATCTTAAATATTTTTTCTACCTACATTCAGAGTCACATTGAGCAGTGTTATAATTGTTCTTTCAATCATTAAACAAGATTCAGAAATCTTAAAAGTAGAGAGCCATAATTTTGCTTATAGAGTTTTTTCTTTATTCTTGAGGGTCCAATCATTGTTTTAATTTTGCTATTTTTTTAAGCATAAGTCTCCTTGAATTAGTTCTCATGTTTACTTATTTGTTGGTTTATTGGTTTGTTTAATATGAGAATGCTTTGAATTTCCCTTAAATCCTAAAGGACCCTTTAGTGTACATGACGTGGGTTGACAATTCTTTGTGACCTTAAAGCTGTTAGACTATTTCTTTTTGCTCTCCCTGATTTCCAATCTATGTTGTACTGTCATAGGAATTGCTTTTCTCTGTAGGAAAAATGTCATGCTTCTCCAGCTGGCTTCATAATTATTTTTAATTTTCAAAAATTTATTTAAGATGTGTCAGTATTGGCATGAATTTGAGATTTACTATATGGTGTTCATTCAAATTTTAATATGTAAGTTAATGCCCTTTGCCCAATTTTGTGCAAATTTCAGTCATTGTTTCTTCAAGCACTTTTTCAGCCCTACCTTAATTGTACTGTACTTCCAGAACTTGCATACTATGAATCTTTATTTTTTGGTGTAGTCCCACAGTTCTTAAAGTCTATGTTCATTTTTCTGTCTTCTGGTTACATAAATTTCTATTGTTTATCCTTTATTTGACTGATTAGTCTCCCAGGCCCCTCCACAGTACTGTTGAGTCCATCTATTCAGCTTTTTGTTTATAGGTTGATTTTTTTTTTTTGTATTTTTTCAATGTTGAATTTTTTCCATTTGGTTCTTTCCCTTATTTCTTTAAAAACATTTTTAAAAAATTGAGATTATCTAATTTTTCATTTGTTTCAAGCATTTTTGTGATTTGTTGTTGATGAAAACTTTAGTAGCTATTTAAAAATCTTTCTCAGATCTTTCTTGTACTTATTTCATCTCAGTATTATATGGTGTTCCAGTGTGACATATGTGTGGTTTTGGAATGAACTTTCTCAGAGGACCCCTAATGCTCAGGAAATAATAGCCAGAATTAATAAATAGGATGTTATTTAAAAAATTTCTTCACAGCAATGGAGACAGTTAAGAACACAAAGAAAGAACTCACAAAATGAGAGAAGATATTTGCCAGCTACGCTTCTGACAGAAGATTATTGTCTAGAACATATAAAGACCATTAAAAATGTTTACTTAAAAAAAAAACATGGTTGTGCAACTGATGTGATTCTGCAATCTGTATATGGGGTAAAAATGGGAGTTCATATCCCACTTGAATCAAAGTGTTAAATATGATATATCAAGAACTATGTAATGTTTTGAACAACCTACAATAAAAATTAATTTAAAAAATAAAAAAAAAACAATAAATGGGCAAATAAACTAAACGGACACTTCTCAAAAGAAGAAATATAAATGGCCAACAATTATATAAAAAATGTTTGGCATCTCTAGTAATCAGGGAAATACAAATTGAAACTACAAAATCTTTCTCTTTTATATTTCTGTTGACACCAGTCTAGCAGAGGAAGAGTCGTATGGACTTGTTACTCTCAAGTGGAGGTGAAAGTCTGGATTCTTCACTCAAATCTGCATTAATGACTAAAAGAGGGGTCAACATTTGATGGCAAGGTGCAGTTGACAATTACCACCCCAAAGTGGCCTACATTGACAGTGCATGTAAAGGTGGGGGTGTCCTTATAATTGCTCAGTGACAGTGAGTGTCCTGACCCTTCGCAGGGCTGCCTCTGACACTATCCCATCATGAAGGAAGAGGGACACATGATTAATGTCAACTGGACATGGGAGTTCACATTTTTCATCTTTTTTTTTTTTAATTCCTGAAATAAACAAACTTGTTTCCATATCATAACTTTCATTTTCTGCCTCAATTTTTTATCTTCCTCATCATTAATAATGACATGGGGGAAAATAATTAAGGACTAATCTTAGATCTCAACTTAAATGTTACTGTCTTAAATGACCACAACAGACCAGAAAATTTAATTTTATCTTTTACAATGTTATTCTCTACTAAGTTGTGTTTAGTTTTATTTCATAGCTATTATTCTGATATTTTCTTCTTTAGGTTTTTTTTTCTTTTTTCTTTTTCTATTTTGGTCTCTATTCCCTATTGTTGGGCTATAATTTTTGTGGAAGCAGAAACCTAGTCTGTCTTGACAATTACTATTTCTTCATGTGTTTAGAAAAGTCCCTGGCATAGAATAAACATTCAATGAAATTTTATTAAATGTGAATGAATGATACAGATTGTTTTCACCTTACATTTTCATAGTCATTCATTATCCTAAAGGATAAAAGTGCATTTCATCATAATGATGATAGGAATTCCTCTTTGCACCTCTGATAATCCAAAATTACTTTCAGGCAGGAGCAAAGGCCTGAGTGACAGGCTTATGGCTTTGTGGTTACATCCTGAGGATAATTAACTCTTCTAGGCCAGCTGTGACCCCTGCTGGGAGTCAGCCTGTGCCCAACATGATGACAGAATTGGTCCCAAATGAGGCCACTACACTTGAGTCTCTGTAGTGAGTCCTGTGATTGTAATGAACCAAACTCTCTGCCAAATAGGAAAATCAAGTCAGAATTTAGGGACCAGTTGGTTCCCCAGAGAGTCTTGCAAATAATTTGACAATTTTAGAAAGCAGGCCCAGGGGCTCAGCTTGCCAGTTTCCTATGTGAGATGATTCCAGTGGCAATAATATAGCTTTTTGAAATTTCCTTGCAATTTTTTTCTCCCCCATAGTTCATTGGCTATTTCTCCAAGTCTGAGTTTCAACAAATAGAAACTTTGTCTTTCAGTTTTAAGCTTTTTCTCACCTTTTAAAATGCAAATACTTCAGGGAAGGGTAACAGCTGGTCAGTCATTTTGATCATAATGTAATGAGTTTATTAGAGCCAGCCTGGAGAGGGAATTCTGACACAGTGCATACTATGCCACAAACATGGCTCTCTTTTGAAGCTTGCCAGTATTGGAAAATTTCCTCACAGGAGAATTTCTCAGACATGCAGAAATGCAGTGACTCTAACATACGCAGATGGAAGGCATAGTACAGAAATGCGTAACTGGATCTCAGTAGGAACTACCACTGTGGATTGAGTTATTTTGGAGGGAGGCATAGTAAGTCCAAAGCCTAAGATTTTCGTGTTTTATGTAATAAATGGCCAAGGATTTGTGAAAGTGAAGGTCTTCTTAAATTCCTGTTATCATTAATAATAAAGTCCTATTATTTAAATATCAGATTAACAGCTATACATAAAATAAAGCTGGGTAATTTAGTTAAGAAGGACATGGTAAGAGAGAAAAATTAGTCTATTTGAACTGGGATGGTCATCCAAGAAGGTGACTTTTGTTCTGAGATCCAAGGCCATACCTACGGACATGGGGGAAGGAGCATTCTAGATTGAAAAAGTAAAAAGTGATCCCTGATTTAGGATTTAGGAACATGTTTTTTTTGGTTTTGTTTTTAGGAATGAAGAAGACCAGGTTGTGCTAAGTGCATTGAGGGTAGGTCCTTTTAAAGTTATATTATACTTCAGCTGCATTTTCCAAAAATAATAAGTACAAGTGAATTTTCAGAGGAGTCTCTAAAAAAGAAAATAATAGTGCAGTAAATTCTTGATTATGAGAATTCTCAGCATAGTGTTTTGTGAGTATCATTTCTGATAAGAATTTCGTGTTTTGTGTTTAAAATAGTTAATTATTTATTTAAATGAATTCTGGAGAGAATATTCAAAATGATACCTGAAATTGGAAGCCACATCTATGATTTACACACTCTAGGAAATCAAAACATAGTATATATTTGTGATTTTAATCAATGAAAATGGAAGAGCATGATTTTTTGTTGGAAAAAAAAATTACCAATAAAATAACTTTAGTTTTAAATTAACTTCTCTGTACTTATATTGAAATCTTATCTTTGATTGGGGACAATTTAAATGTTTCCCACTATCCTCTTAACCTCAGACTTGGCCATAGGTACCAATCACAGCACTGTAGGTAGACTTGCCCTTTAAGACTTTAAATAGGGCACCACCATTTAACTACTTGAGACACTCTAATTTATTGGGAAGGGGATGAGATAACAATGTGAAAATACTCCTGAAATTG
Organism: Callospermophilus lateralis; assembly: GCF_048772815.1. NCBI lineage: Eukaryota > Metazoa > Chordata > Mammalia > Rodentia > Sciuridae > Callospermophilus > Callospermophilus lateralis. The sequence continues at coordinate 33,166,166 of NC_135321.1, read as the reverse complement.
GCCCAGTCTTTTGATGGATGACTGCTAAAAACATTTTAATGTCATTTTCCATTTTTCTATCATGGAAGAAGAAATAAACAGTTAAACCCCTAAATACCATTGGTCTGATTGATAGTTTTTCATACAAACAAAAATACTGAAATTCAAAAAGTAACCCTTTATCAATAGAAAGGGATACTTCTCTGAGTGTTATTATTGTAGTATTTATGTCAAGACCTGGAAAGTGACAGGAGAATAAGTTGATATTTCTCTCTCAGTTTTCTTTCTGTTAGGGAGGCTGGTGAGAGAACCAGTCCAGTCTGAGCCTCATGGGGCCCAAGCATCTTTCAAGAACTACTATAAAGGTATAATACGAGGTACTTGAGAGATTTCTCAGAGACAGCTCAGGAGGTCCCTCCTGACCAGTTACCACACCCAAGGTCTATGGGAGGCACTGAAGGCCAGTGAGTAGAGCCCAGAGAGTGAGCAATTAATAAACCATGTGCTACAAAAGAGTAGTGAGGTCAATGCTGGGCAGCTCTTCCTTCTGAGGAGCTCTGACACTATCCTCTAAATGCATGACATTCTGCAACATAGAAGACAGAGTTGTTTCATTTTCTCTCTTACTCTTGCAGAACCATCCCTCCAATCAGAAATAATGCATCTGAGCGTTTGCCAGAATCAGCAAGAATGGAAGGATTACTTCCAATTAAAGCAGTCAATCAACACTAAATCCTAAAATAACCAAAGTCCTTCTCTTCTTCCAGTCAGGCTTCCAAACAGTGTAGGAATATAGGGTGCATACATTTAGATAAAGGACTTGGGGAGCAAAGGTTTGACACGGGTAGAAGCAAAATTTGTGATGAAGCTAGTAAATGTCAAAAAGCAAAAGCAATTATGTTTGATAGGATCAAAGACATGCCAACATTGCCTCTACTTGTGGGTTGGTGGGGATTGACACATTCATCCAGAACCAGGCAAAACCTCTCTGTAGATCTTACTGCTTAGTAGAGGTCTTTAGTCAGATGGATTTCTGGGTTGACTCTCTAGGGACTGGGGCCCTGGTCTGTTTCCCCTGAGTATAATCCCAAAAACTTCATCTGTAAGCAGTGCTTACTTTAATAGGCAAGGGTGTCAGGTGAAAATGGGAAATTAGATGAGTTTTTGTTCATTCCTCAATAAAATACCCAGAATTTCAGTGTCAGAAAATGTTCTTACACAAAATGACCTGGTCTACCTTGAGCCAACAATAGGAACAAAGGGAAATAACCTGTTAAGTGGATTATGTCCTTGCTGTTCTTCTCTTGCATTCCCCATGAAATTGGTGTTCAGGAGAATCAATTCATGTGGCCAAGTGCCCCATGTTATTCTCTTCACTCAAACAAAGCATCATGAGTTTAGAGATCTGAAGTAGCCATTTACTTCAATTGTGCCAATAGTCTACATTTCCTGAGGATTCTCTTTAGTTTCTCCCAATATCCCTGTACATTCAGTTTCAAGGTGCTCAGGTACAGGTAAAATGATGGTGTTTTGGCCATTGGGAATCTTTCTTCTTCTTCTTGACATGTTTGGCTGATTAACACGCTAGGTCTCTTATGTGGACATGACAGGCAAATGTTTTCCAGAGCAAGTAAGAATCCACCATATCTCTCTAGTATATTTTTGTAAATGATGATGATGATGATGATGATAATAATAATAATAATAACCAAAACAAGTGACTGCTGTTCCTTCCCTTCTCTTTCACAAGCAGAAGAAGAGAAACATGAGTCTACATAAAACTGCAAGTTTAGCACAGTAACAAGTAGCAAACTAGAGCTGGGTGGTCTCCAAAGGGCTTTCTCAGTCTCTTGGCTGGTGCAGAGGTCCCATATGTGTGGCTTAAGACCCCAAGGTTGGATTGTGTTGTTACTGGGTTGACCTCTGGTCAAACTCTATACTGGTACATTTAAAATATGGGCACGACTACAGAATCCATTATATCCACATGAGTGAAAGGCAGGAATCCTAATTTATAGGTCTCTGTCTTCATATCAGGTTTTCCTTCCATAGCAGGGAGGTCAAAAAGTTATGGCTGATGGCTACTGTTACTCTGTAGCAGTTCAGGAAAAATGGTATATGCACCAATTTTCTCACCATTGGGGACATAAAAAAATGGATTGTTTTACAGGTATGGAGGGCCATGAGTCCAACATTAAGGTTTCAGATGATTCTGTTTCTGGTGAGGGCTTTCTTCCTGGCTTGTGGATGGCTACCTTTTCAATTTCTCTTCATATAGCCTTTTCTCAATTTATACCAGAAGAGTGAGCTCTTGTCTTTCTTCTGCAAAATCTCTATTGTGACAGGGTCCCATCGTTTAGACCTTAATTACTTTCTTAGAGAAAAATTTCCAAATATTGCCAAACTAGGGGTTTAGAGGGGCACAGATATTCAATCCGATAATATGTGTGTCTACATTCAGAATGAACAAGATAAGTCCATTTTTAGAAATGTGGAGACAATGGACATCTCCCTTACCCAAAACAGTAAGCCACTGAATGTTAGGTCATCTCTTCCTTTTCCCTCCCTTCTTCCCTTATTTCCTTCCTTCCCTCCCTCTTTTCTTATATCCCTTCTTCTCCCCTTCTCCTTTTCCTTACCCCTTTCTTCTTTCCTTATCATTTCTTTCCTTTGTGTCTTCCTTCATTTTGAAAACATTATTTGTGAATCTCTATCATCAATTGCCACTATTGGCCACTGAATGGTGTTTCACCACTCAGTGCTTGAATTTATCCCATGCCTCAGGAAGTTAAATAAACATGAATTATCAATGGGTGAATTCATAATATTAACTTGAACATTTAGGAATGTAGTAAAATGATTTTACCACATAATAGATGTTGCAATACAAAAATTAAAATGGAAGGAGAAATCACTTGATTATTTCAGAAGGGAAATTCTGAGGGATCCTTATCTCACATCATGGCATTTCAGAGAAGTTGTGGTCATGATGGAGGAAATGCTGTCCTTGAAGTGGGTGTGATACCTACAGACACAATGTCTTGTCTTTCCTGAAGAACACTTTCATAAAAGGATACGAGCTGGCTATTACTCAGCACCCATGCTCTCTCCACTTTATCCTTAGAAACAGAAGTCTAATTTTGATGGGAGAGCTACACAGGGATAGTTTACTACTGTTCTTTTTTTCTCCCTCAATTCCAGTTGATGTCAGGGGACAAAGGATTGTTTAGGTGCTGTTAGAAAGCATGTGGGGGCTTCCAGTAAAAAAGCTTAAAAGGAGCTGCCGTGGTTGAGAGTTTGGCCATTTTCCCCTGCACTTCCTTCTCATTCTTGCTGCATGAAAGTGAACTCAGTGACCAGCGCCCCAGCAGCCACATGGGATCATGGGTTGAAGCACTAATGATGATAGAGCAGAAAAACAAATGAACAAACTGGAAACAATTTAGGGTCTGGATCCATGATGATACATGGAGCTGCCATGCTTTCTCAGAATGGCTCAACTTCTTATATGCTTACATGAAAGAAGAATGGCCGTTTGGGGTCTATTTGTTAAGTTTTCAGTTAAGTGTTGCCAGATCTAAACCTAACTGATACACAGGACCAGTGGAGTAGGTGGTTGATTTGATGAGTTCTAGGAAGAACCTCTAGATATGACCTCATTTGTCTCTCAGTAGAGCCAGTATCCAGAGGAGGAAGTAGTAAATTATGTTTGATAGAGGGACTATTGGTCATTGGGATTAGATTATGTAGCACAGAATTAAAATCTGGCTCTGACATTTAGTAGCTATTCGACTTTTAAAAAGAAATCTTCATCTCAGTTTTCATCTGCAAAATGGAAATCGATTCTTACCTAGCGATTTCACAGGGACTAAAATAGATGCCATATGTACAGCACTACCTGGAGCATCTTGAAAGTCGCTGGCATCTCTTAAAATGATACAGTAAATATCTGACATTGGTTACTGAATTTCAGAGTCCTTATAGCACTATAATATCAATGTATGTGAAATGTGGGGAAAATTCTGCGAAGTACTTCCTTGTGGTACTTACAACAAATAATATATTTAAAACACACACACACACACACACACACACACACACACACACACACACACATATATATATATATATATATATATATATATATATATATATATATATTTAAAAAACAAGTTCCAGGCTGATAAAATGATTTGATCACTCCACTTGAAGTTCATCAGTGCAGAGATTTGAACCCAGCTCCACAAGCTCCTGACTCAGAGACCTTTCCACTGTACCAATATGCATTTTTGAAGTCTTAGAGCTAGAGTGCTTTGTTTTGATCAGTACCAAACCCCACTTTAGCTAAATTAGAATGCCTAGGATAGAACAAAAGGAAGACTAAAAGATATATGGAGCAAGTTAGATTTGGAGGAAGGGAGGAAAATACCATCATTCTGGGGTTATGTTTGTCTCTGGGAAGTGCTGCTGCATGATTCCTAGACAGCTCAACTGAAGCCATAGGTATGGGGGAGAAACTGTACTCTGCTGTCTAGTATCAGTTCAAGTACGACACTAATATACCAGAGTTTAAGGCATCATGGGTTTAAAGACAAGTACCCAATACTGCCCTCTCTGCAAATGACAGTCATATATACTCTGACTGAATGGCTACAAATCTGAGGGTGCCCACAATCTCCTTCCTCTTTAGTAATTCACAAGTATGACTCTACAAGATGGAGGAAACTGGAACACATATGATTGTAACATTATTCTAAATGACAGCAATCACATCAAGACAGAGTCATCTTCCATATGGTCACTAACCAGAAGCTCTACAGTACCTATTGTGGAAGCATGATTGATTGAATCATTGCCACAGGGTTACACTCCATCTCCAAATCCCTTTCCTGACCAGGGCTGGGACCAACCCTCCCCTCCACGTAATCCTGTGTTGATATTCTCTGATGACAGTCCCTATCCTGAATCATCTATTCAAGTGTGATCCAAGGGATTTAAGAACAACACATATACTCCTACTATTTAAGAATCCCAAGGGTTCAGAGTTTCCTCCCACTAGCAACAAAGGTCAAACTTTCTATTTTACAACAAACTGAAAGGAAGAGAAAGAATATTTTCTTGGATCTTTTGACCCAGACCCACTTCTTGGTCAGGGATTAGGAGAGATCTTAAGGTATTCTTGGACTAGTTTATAGTTTTACCAATGCAGTATAGGCAAAAACAGGTAAATATTAGCTGGAAGATTTAGTGTTGATGCATTTTTCCGTGTTAGGTCCCACTGTCTTGAACCTGCAAATAAAGCTATTGTCTTTATGAACTTATGTGAATGACAGCCTATCATCTGTACTGATATTTTCTTCTTGTTGTTCTCATTATATTCTCACATTTAATAAGTGCTTTGTTAGATTTTTACCATCACTTTAAAAAGTGGACAAGATACAAGTTTTAAACAGTGACCAAAAGACCTGAAAAGGACAACATAGAGGGAAAATAAAATATTTGAGGCTCATGGTTTCAGAGGTCTCATTCCATAGATGGCCAACTCCATTGCTCTGGGTTCAAGGTGAGGTAGAACATTATGGCAGAAAAGTGTGAAGGAGAAAAAGGTTCAAGACATGGCAACAAGGAAATAGAGAAAGCGCCACTTACAGGGACAAAATACAAACCCCAAAGACACACCCCCCAGTGATCTACCTCCTCCACCCCACTCCACCTGACTATAGTTATCACTCAGTTAATCCATACTAGTGGGTTAAACTAGTAGTTGCATCTTTCATAACAAAATCTTTTCACCTATGAACTTTCTTGCATCATCTCACTTATAACCTTTTGAGGAATACTTTGTATCAAAACCATAACAATAGAGTAGATAAGCAATGTTTTATGATGTTGTTACTTGTCTAAAGTTGAACAGATAGTTAATAGTAAAATTGGGCTGTGTGATAGTTGAAATCTTTGTTTCCTTAAAGGATTGAGTTTGCTTCTATGTTCAAATGGACAATATCATACTTGGGGTTGTTATCTTTTGATTTTTTGAGTCATTTAATCTCATACTTACACGTGATACAAAATTTAATGTACAAGCAGTGTGTATAATTTCCTTTATTTTAGATAATAATAATGTAGTACATTTTTGTTTGATGACTATTGTGATGGATGAATAAAATACTGTCAACAGAGAGAGGAATGGAAACAAATGTAATACATAAATCAGCCTGTGAAGAAAATCCCTAAAATGCTGGTAGGAAAAGTGTCTATCATACGACTTCTAAGTTAAAACTCAGGTTCTATAATGCACCTTCTGGGGAACACAGCTCCTCAATACACTGGAAAGCCTATGCTGTATACTCCAGAACCTCCAAAGAGGCAAGTCCAGGCACAGTCAGCAGCGGGTCCCTGGATATAATTTTTTCAGTTGAAATTTTTTCATGGGGAGATTTTATATGAGAAATCTTAATTGTAAATAACAATATAAAACCATATACTATTTCAGTAAAAGAGAGTTCATCCTCATTTCCTTGTTCCTTAAAGAGGAATATCATCCACTGGAGGAGTAGGCTAGATGCTCTGGAATGCTCTCTCATTCACCCTCCATTCATTCCTTTACTAATTTGTTTTTCCATTCCAGGCATCTCTAATCCTTTTCTCAACCTTTGAGGGTTGGAAATCCATGTGTGTTTTCCTGCCCAAAGAAGAGAAAGCTAGAGCTTCTTCCCCTACTCACAATCTAAATGGAACAGTAATGGCAATGAAGATCTCCCTGTCCTACCCTTCTTTTCACTTCCCAGATACCACATGAAGATGAATCATGCTAAATCTTGTAGGACTTCTCTTACCACATCTAAGCAATCAGTTACACATCCTTTCATTCTTACTATCATGATTAAAGAAGTGTGAGTGGGGCAGTGGATGAAGAAAATACAATACAGAAAAATATTTTATGAGCTCCTGAGAAAAAAATGGAGATAAAAATGGATGTGTTGGTGGTGGTGCTAAGGATAAGATGGTTGTTCTGCAAGGGAGTTGTTTTTGCCTGGAGACTTGAGGTACATTAGCATTTGCACAGCTAGTGACTTGGGGAAGGAGCTAGCAGAAAGTCATAAAATATCACCCCCCTCAGCTGATTCTTATCAAGAGATGGTGATAAAACTCCAATGAAACATGGACGGGAAGTCTTTTGTAGATATAATACAGAGTTTAGAATGATAGGTGTTCCTTCATTTGAGGCAGAGGAGGAACATGAAGTTCATTGGAATGTTCTCAAGAGCACATGTGTAGATGGGAAAGATGTAGGATCAGGCAGAAGGAGCAGCTGGATGGTATCACAGTAGTTACAAAGGCCTTAGTCGATTCCATGGAGATTTGGGATTGGTGAGTTATTCCAAATTAAAGATAAAGGAACTAGGCCTTCATATCCTTCAACATTTTATTATCACTCCTGATAGAAAATGAGAGCTGACCCTAGGAAGGGTGTATGATTTTGGACAAAGCATCTCTGTTTGATCAAAGGCAGGTTTGGGAAAAGAACTCAGCGGAGAGGTATCCAAATAATACTCTTAACACTTGGGGAGGTTAATACTCCATCCTGCTGGTAGGCCTCTGGTCATGACCTCCATTACATGACCTCCATTACAAAAGGGACTGATCAGGTTAAAGATGGGATTCTACTCACAAACTGCCGTATATGTGAAAAATTCAGACTAGGCACCTTTCTCTAAGCATTGCTTTTCACAAAAAGTGTGTACCATGTGACTGCCATGAGTTATTCTAACAGTCCCTTCCAGAATTTCTCCGGAATCTGATAGAGGAGAATTTGTGTTTGGCAGTGGCATTAACCTATATTCCTGGCACAGGTCTTCATCTCTTCAAACACACACCTGAGAACTCAAATAGCTCACAGTCGGAACTGCTGGCAATCTTACTTGTGATAACAAAATGGAAAGGTTCAAGCCAAGAAAATTTTAAGAAGACATACGGCATGACAGATGATGCCTCCCTCCAAGAAAGCCAAGGGCAAGTTAATCCACCCTTACCTGAGGGCATTCAGATATGGAGAAACTGTACAAATCACAGCTGAGCCTTTCCTAGCCAGCAGGACCAGAGCAGGCCTGGCCATGCGGGGGTAGAGGAAGTGACTACCCACACAGTGTGACTTGGAGGAGCCAGCAAAGCCCTGGGTCCCTGGGACTTCCTCCAGATGTAGTTTATTTCCTGAAATTTCATGTGCCCTACTTAAGACGCTGATTTTTGTTAAAAATGTAACTTCTTTCATAATTATCAGTCAGTCCTAGAAAGGCAGAGTTACGGAGTCACAACAAGCAGGTTTATCACAATCATGCCAGGAACTAAATGTGTTCCTAGATGTGTGCCCCTGGATAAGACTTTTCTCTCTGAAACTCAGATTCTGTGATTCAGTACCATGTGTGTGGTTTTGATGCCCTTTGCTTTTGTGTAGATATATGTGGCCTCAGATTACCGCTGACTCCAGCTACTATTGTCACCACCTATGCTGAAAAGTTCTGTTTTAGTCCCATCATTGCTAATGAATATCTGACAACTTCAGTACCTAAAATGTAACAATATTTTTGGATTATAGAGTCAGAGTGGCTGGCTCACGAAAAGTTTGTGCCTTTTCCAGGAAGATTCCCATTAGACTTAGCGTGCATGTTTCAGGAAAAGGGGATAGAATATGCAGATCTTGCCTCTAAGTTTGGGCTCCAGCTACATTCTTTACAATCTTTCTGTATATTACCTTACAAATCCAGGAAGACAACTGGTTAGGAAGACCTCACGCAAACAGGAGAACTGGCAATCTCTGTGGATATTCTATCATCCCCAGAGTAGGGGGCTGACTGGGTCCCATTACAATTCTTTCAATTCACCTTTCTTATTTGCATCTCGGTGTCCCAGCATAAGACTGTCATGTTTTAATTTGAACAGATGCCTAAATGAATGGCTAGGCAGATACAAAGAATGAATGAGAATGACAGACAATAGCCAACTTCCCAGCAGAAAACAGCAGAATTGAAATTCTAAGAAAAATTATTTACTAAACAGGGTTAAAGGAATCAACAAAGGATATCCAAGGTTTCTGGGGACAACTAACAGCAAGAAGCCATTACCATCCCCCAGCTGAAGGGCAAGGAAGAGAGCCACCTGACAGGGTCTATGGACATAGCCACAGCCAGACCATGATGACAATCAGGGAGTCAGAGGAGGACCTGCTCTGGAGTTCTCCCTCTTTCATCTCTTGCTACTGTGTTCCACTGGCCAAACCAAAATGGAAGCCAGAAGACAAGAGAGTATCTTGGATTCAGTCTTTAAAAAAAAAAACAACAACAAGTAGACAAAGTCTTAGAGGATAGGTAAAAAGGACTGTGTATGAGGGATAGAGATGGAGACTAGCAGAGCAAAGCATAAATGAATGATTTTCGTGGAATAAACAGGGAGGCATAAGATCCTAGAAGAGGAAGAGGAAGCAGGGAAAGGCCTGCCAGACCACACCAGAGACAGTGTCAACTAATTCTAATTACACGAGCATTGGAAATCACTGATCAGGACAGTCACCCCCTTTGAAGAATTCCAATTTTTATTCAATTCTAGGTTCTCTCAAAGAGTGCTCTTGAGGGTCTAATGCATTCTCAAAATGATCAAGTTCAGACAATATAATTTTTAAGTAAACAATTAAAATATGAAAAATATTCATTTTCTAACTACTTCATTTGTACCCTACCCTATGCCAAATGATTCATGTAAATGATCTAATTCCATTCTTACAAAGTCTGTAAGAAATATAATCTCTGTTTTAGAGTTGAAGGAACTGAAGTTAAGGATGGTGGAGTGACCTTCCCAAAGTTGATCATTCAGGAAGTGACAGAGGTCAAAGATTAAATGTCTACTTGACCTCTGAAAAGTCTACTCTCAAAGGATTGGTATTTCTTCATTTATCCCATAATCCCTGAGCTGCATTTTTTCCCATCAAAAAAAATGTCTTCCTGTTTTTTTTAAAAAAATATTTACATGCTAATGGAGAGAAAGACAATAAGCAAATAACTTGTAAATTAAATCAGATGTTGAGAAGTAATGCCAGGGAGATAAAACACAGAAGGCAATAGAGAATTTCACACAGCGGTTGAAAAAACAAGAAAAGTCTACTCTCAAGTCTCTTCACTATTAACAACTTATTCATGCTAGTTTGAATTTGATTACATGTGTGAACTTTGTTTAAAATTATGTTTAAGCAAGTCGATTTAGCTAGGGTTGTTCTATGGGCTACTCCAGGTAACAAAAGAGCATGTTTTATGACTCCATTAGGAAGCCAAGGATGGAACTTAAATGACTCACGTAGCCATTGAGAGGATCACATAGAATCAATCCAGAAAGTCAAAAATTTTGTTTGGCATCTTTCTTAGTCTGTTTTTGTTGCTGTAGCAAAATTCCTGAGTCTAGGTGCTTTTTATAGTAACAAGGTATATCTGGTTTATAATTCTGGTGACAGAAAGGTTCAAACAATATGGCACTGGCATATAATGAAGTAACTGTGGGTGGTAATACCTGTATTAATCCATTCGTGATGGTGGAGAACTTTGATATAATTACCTTCCACTAGACCCCACCTCTTGAAATTTCACCACCTAAAGTCTGCCACACTGGGAACCAAGCTTCGAACACATGGGCTTTTGGAGGACAAACTACATCCAAACCATTTCATCATCTACAACTATGTGAGACTCTGGTATATCTAAGAAATATATCTTGTACCTTAAGATCCTGGATTGTATGTGATGTTAATAAGAACCTAAACTGTACTCTAGCTTCAGAACAGATAACACAGTAATAATGTGCTCAGATTTTAGTAAGAGGAAAAAACTAATGATGAGGTATAGAAAATGTTATGCCCAAATACGAGATCTTGAATATTGTAAAGGCAACAGAAGCAGGAAGGCCACCTTGATTGTCCCCTCACTCCTTATGCTGAGCATGCTGTAATACACAGGAAGGTCACTCTTAGAGTACCCTTCTTCTGTCTCTCTGAAAGAACTTCACATGACAGGTGTCATGCCCAAACATCCAAGAAAGGAATGTCACCCAGGAACATAATGAAAAATCTGAATAGCGAGACTTGCCAAGTTCTACCCAGTTTACTATCATTGGATCATGCCTTTTTATTTGCCAATCATGCTTCTTTACAACTGAGTTTAAAAATATACAGATTGTCTAGTTTATTTTTGGTATTCATTTCTGATGACTCCAGTGTCATAGGGAACTTTAATATTAAGTATATTTGTTGCTTCCCTCCTGTTGGTCTGTCTTTTGTTGTAGATATGTTAGCTATGATGAACCAGGTGATGAATGAGAAAATGATTTTTTTCTTCTACCATTTCTAGCATCTTGCTCTTGCATGGGTTTTCCTTTATTCTGTGTAGAGGGACTAAGGAAAGAGATTTCAATGTGGTTTTATGTTATCTAGTAAGGTGTCCTTTTCTCCCAACTTTCTCTTCCTGCTGGCACATAACTTTTCTTCTCTGCATTATTCTGTGCCTTCATGATGGGACATGTCACCTTATGTTCTAAATATTCATCTAGGTCTTTCTATAATTAGTACATACATAAGCTTCTTGAGAATACAGCCTGTATATGTTCTTATCTTTGATTTTTTACCCTAACATCTATTTTATTTTGAGAAGGCAATCATTTATTTAATAAGATCATGATGATTGATTACAATACTTTGAAAAGTAGAAATCGCTGTTCACATGTGAGTCATCTTAGTGTCATCTAAAGCACAGTTGAACTCCTTCAGCTTTCTTTCTGGACTGAATTTTTGTATGTCATATTATCATTTAAATGCAGAGGAGGAAGTAGCTATTTCTTATGTTTTGGTGAATACTCTTATAAAGGAAAGAATCACCTTGGAGTTTAAGAGAATTCTGATTTCCATACATCAGGTTTGCTTCAAGCAGCGAGGATCTGTATGTGGCAAGATGGGAAAAGCTGGGAGCATAGCTTTGGGGACTGGAATGGAATTTAATATGTATTTTAAAATACAAATTGCATCTTCACATGGTGAGGTCCATGTTGTGATGATGGAAAGCAAATCTGTATTTTTGTAACCAGGTTTCCACTACAATAATCTTAAACCACTGTAAAATGGAGGTGCCGATAACCATCTAGAAATAACAGGAAGAAAAAAATCACACATAACTTCTCATTTTCTTAATAATGACTTCCTTATTTTTCTCTGTATATTTAACCTCCTCTTGGCTCGAATAATAATAATATATGAATGCTTAGAAGATGCTTTTGTTTTTCCTTCTTTTCCCTGCACTGTCTCCCATAGAACCGAGATGATAGAAGGCAGAGGACCAGTTAGCAGGGAAAATGAGTCAGAACTAGGGAGAGGGAGGATAGGGATAAAGAAGACCCATGATAGCCAGTCTAATAGAACAGACACATGACCCTGATAGAAGAAAATGTTTGTACTTTTTACGTAAGAATGAGAAATTTGATGCACAAGGAGATTGTTCTGTGATTCACTTATCTAACAAATAGTTGATTATTGACTAATCACTTTTGGGAGGCACTGGGAATAGAGAGGTAAACAACACTCAGGATGTGCTTGTGAAGTTCACCATTAGCCTAGAAAGACTCCTCCTTCCTACTGAATGCTAAGTGCAATTCTATGATGCTGTCCAATGAATGGAGTAAGAAATTTTTCCTGTGAGCCTTCCTCCATCTCTCACGAAGGGTGATGTGGCACAAGAGACGAACTGCCGGTGAAATGCAGTCCTGGAAGAGGGGACTCATGTACCCGATCAGATACCATAGCAGGATTTCCCCAAACAAGACTGGACATGGTGACTCTTGGGAAACACAAAAGTACTGAGTGTTGTTCTTTCATTTCATTCTTCTTAGTCCTTCTTCTCACATTTGGTGGGTAGAGAAAGGGAGTCACTGTCTTTTTATATTAAAATGTCACTATTATTATTCAATCACTGTTTAATATTAATGATTGATGCATGATATAGCTTTAATTGATTACAGCAATTGCAGATTACAGCAATTACAGCAATTGCAGTCTTCTACATTTCTCACACTTCCATACACCTTTATAAAGACCAGGAAAAACATAGCATTCCTTTCCCTTCAATATTTTCTCTTGTGGCTAGACCTACAGTCTGAATCAAAAGAAAATTTTCTGAAAGGGCATATACCTCCAAGCCTTGAGAATGTCTGATGTGCTCTCAGCAACATGCTTTAGTTTGCTTGTGTACTTTTTAGACTGAGCTAAGTCCATGTCCCTTCTTTCCAATGTCTGCCCCTGGCAACAGCCTGCTGAGTCTTTCCCCTCTCCATCTCACAGCAGCTACCGACTCCCTAACCAGGCTCACCCACAAGCAGCTCAGACACGGGCATTAACCTAACCCATTTCTGTTCCTTCCAGAACCTGTTTGCAACTTTTTTCATAGCACGGCCACTCTGAGCACACGCTGAGCTGGTGGCTCACCTGCAAACATTCCCTTCATCCCTACCGGAGGCCCCAGTCCTGATTTATTTCCAGCTGGCAACAAATGGATAATGATAAGACCCTCTTTCATTACCTTTGACTTTATCTTGATTCTTAAAATATTCATCAAAGATTTCTTTTCTTTCTTTCTTTTTTTTTTTTTTAAATCACAGTGGCTTGATGTCTTACTGTTTCTAACAGTGAGTGGTTCCTGAGCCGGTGGAAACTGAGAAAAGGCAGGGAGGAGAGAGTTCAGTTGGAGCTCATTAAAACTATGATGCATTTGAAACACTTTTCTAAGGATAGGTTATCTCCAGTGGACAAGGTGTCAGTGCAGGGTTAATTTTCTCATTGTCTCTGTTCTGGCTGTTCCTAGCCTCTTGATACTTCTCCAATAGGATATAATTCCAAAGCTGTTATGCTTGATCATGTTTGTTCCCATATATATCCGATACTTAAATTCCCCCAGAGAGGTTGATCTGAGTTTAAAGTGAAATATGGATGACTACATCCTTTACCCATATTCCCTATTGCTTTCAAATTAATGCTGCTAGCTGCCAAACAGCACAGGCCTTCTCTGGTGGCATTATAGAATCATATATATTGTATTCTATAGAGGAACCTATGAACCATTGCATTCAAAAGCAGAGCTTTTATACAATAAAAAAAAAATAACTGAAGCCTGGTGATGCTGAAGTGTTAGACCACGTTCACACAGCTACTTAGTGCCACCTCCAGGAAGGCAAGTCCTGTGACCCTTAGATAAGGCTTGTCCCATGTCTTGGTTCTAGCTCTTTCTGTTCATTTTATTTCATGTCACTTTCAACTCAAATGGTTACATTCACCCATGATGATAGCAGATACTAAAAGAATATTTTATTATATGCCTAGAGCCATGTGCTTAAAACCATGTTCTATGCAGGCAGGACTATAGTTCTGTTCCATCATTTACTAACTATGTAGAACAAGGTGCTTGACTTACCTATTTCTTCATATATAAAATGGGGATAATAATCTAATTCTTATGATTATTGTCAGGACTAAATGAGTTCATCCAAGCAGAAAAAAAAATACTAGAACATTGCTTGGTATATGGAAAGAGCGCTATAAGAATCCATGATTGTTATTATTTGATGGACTCTTGTGTTGAGAAAACTTTAAGTGGAAAAGGTCAGAAGAAACTGAAATATCAGAATTTCTTTTGATTTCTACCTCCAGTCTCATTTGTTCTATGCTCTTCAATTGCTATTTTTCTTCAAATAGGTTTGCATCCTGGAATGCATGTTTGTTTTATTCTTACCTGTTTAGATTCTATAGGATCAATTCCTGCTCTCACATGTGCATGCTCAGGAGATGTGGGGTGAATCAGAGACACTGGCTGAGGATGACTAGATACAGAGGAGTGATTGAAGGTCAGTGCAATTAAGCACTGTTAGTTAGAAAGTAGAATGCACATCCTTTTCTGAGCATTACTTTTCTGTTTTAATGATAATGGAAGTTCATTCATTCATAAGTTTAGAATGTGCTAGGCACTCTTTCACCTCAATGAACAATGCGACCCCATATCTCTGCCCTCAAAGTATTTATAGTATATTAAGGAAAGTATACAATAAAATAAATAAGCAAATTGTGAGTGTCACAAGGTGAGAAATGTCATGGGAAAAGACAGAGAGAGAAGAGTTATTGGGTGTATTGGAGGCAGTTGATTTAACCAAGATGGAGGGGAAATGGGCGGCTTTTGAGCAAAGAATTGAAAGGAAGTTAGGGAATGGATCATAGTTGACAGATGAATAAATGGGGAGATGTTGATGGAAAAAGAGTTTGGTATGGTCAAGGGGCAGCAGCAAATCACAGCAGCTGGGACTCAGTGAGTGTGGAAAGGGATAACAGAGGCCAGGTCCTATCAGGACTCAGAGGTCATTGTCAGGTAAATTGAATGTTTTAAGCAGCCAAGTAATTTGATCCGTCTAACGTTTAAAAAAATCGCTCTGGCAGAGTGATTAAGAATTTGCTAGCAATGATTAATATTTTGCTAGCAATATTCAAGACTTTGCCAGTAATATTTCATCTAATTATCATAACACTATATGGTGGATGATTTTTTTAAGAGGAAAACTGAGGTTTGCAGAGGCGCGTAGTGGCAGATTGAGTGAGAATTTAAATTAGATGTGCCTACCACCAGATTCTATAATTTTAACCATTAATTCTTGTTATTTCTCACATTCTTTTAAACCCTTGTTAATCATCTTTCCATTGCTATGACAATAACAACAACAAAAAATGAGAAAAACAATTTATAAGAAATAATAAGAAAAAAGTTTATTTTAATTCACAGTTTCAGAGGTTCTACTTCATGACATTTGACCTTGTTGCTTTGAGGCAAACAGTCCATTATGGCAGGAACACAGGGCAGAGGAAATCTGTTCTCTGCATGGAGTCCAGGAACCAAAGAGAGAGAAAGAATGGAAGGACCGAGATATCAATATCTCCTTCAAGGGCATGACCTTAATGACTAACTTCTTTCCTTTAGGCCCCATCTCCTAAAGGTTCTATCACCTTCCAATAGCAAGCACCACAGGCTGATTGCCAAGTTTAGCACAAGGGACTTTGGGGTCATCTATGGTCTAAACCATAACAAAACAATCATGTTGGCTCTAGAAGACATTTTATTCTTTTCAAATTTTATGACAATTTCCTTCTTCTTTGTTCCCTTAATGTTTGTGAATTAGAAGTATTTTGTGTGTTTGTTCCATGCACATGCTAAGTGTATGGAGAAGATAGGTGTCCACTCTCCAGGCATATGCGTCAACCTGACAAAATGACATGGATCACATAAATTGATCTGAGCAATACTGCAGTTGTCCCTAAGGTAATATGGGTAAACATTGCAAATACTGGTTGAGGCAAAGTGAGGACTTAAGGACATATAAAATCCATCTTCTGCAGAGAGACCAATGTCATTTTAGGAAGAGGTTGTGCTCCCAAGTGAGTTATTTGCTTGAAACCCAGAGAAGATTCCAATGACATGATATAAGGTGCTTTGACTGACTCACAAAGCTTGTTTAAATATGGTGTTAACAACATCCTTCTACTATGACCTGTGCTTTTAATGTCACTCCTTAAGACATCTCTCTCCTTCACACCAACAATTGTCTGTTGTCAAGTCAAGTAAAGTGCTTTGTTTTTCAATATTTTGTCTTCAAATAAGAAGTCATGCATTCTTTAACGGCAGGGATATGTTCTGAGAAATGTGTCAGTAGGTGCTTTTATTGTTGTGGGAACATCTTAGAATACACTTATACAAACATAGGATGAGCTGCTGCCAGTATAAAACAACATACTGTTTTGTAGCAAACTATATTTTTATAAGTAGAACACACTCAAAAATAATGATAAAAAGGATAGTAGAGTGAATATATAAACCAATGACAGTCATTATTATTATCAGTATTATGTACTATATATAATTGTACATGCTAGGGGTTTATACAACTAGCAGCATCGTAGGCTTGTTCACACTAGCATCACCACAAACAAGTTGCACTACCACAGTATGATTATGAAGGTTATGGCAGCACTAGGCAACAAGAATTTTCCATTCCCATTATAATCTCATGGGTCCACCAGTGAACTTGTGGTCTGTTATTGCCTGAAATATTGTTGTTTGGCACATTGTTGTATTTCCTACTTGCTTTTATCTTCACTCTGTTATAGTTTTACCTAGACTTTCTTAAAGTTATTAATTTTTTCCAGCCTCTTCCCTATATCATTTCTTCTTCCCAAAATTAACCACACAACACCAAATGATCAACACCAAATGATCACCTGTTGTCAACAGGATTAGGCACAATCTGGTTCTTATATTCTAACCTATGTCTTCTGGCTGATCTACTCATCATATTCTAGCGACTAAACATTAATTGTTCACTTTGTCTCCAGTGTAAACTAGACATTTCAACTTTTATCATGTTCCTATACTATTCTTCCTTGTAAACATTTTCCTACTTTTATTATACAATATCAAAATCCCTTTGCAAATAATGCTTCATCACACCTCTTCATTGTTTTATTCAGAGAAGGCTTATACTGCAGACAAACATTTCAATGCCTAAACACAATACAAGTCCTATTTTTCAACATGCAAGAAGTCAGTTATATGTCTGAATTACTCCACAGGACACTGACCTTCTGTTGGTTTGCAGACTATACAGAGAAAAACTTATTGAAATGAATCTCCATATCAATAAGTGCTTCTATAATTTTCATGGCAATTCTACAACTGTCTGATATGAAGAACTACACACTCTGGCTCAGAGTGAAACGTATCAATTCTAGTCAAAATGTGCTGTCCAGAGCTAACTACATGTCTCCACACAAATAATATGTACGGTAGTCTTTTTTTTTTTTTTTTTTTTTTTAAAGAGAGAGTGGAGAGAGAGAGAGTGAGAGAGAATTTTTTAATATTTTTTTTTTTAGTTTTTCGGCAGGCACAACATCTTTGTTTGTATGTGGTGCTGAGGATCGAACCGGGGCCGCACGCATGCCAGGCAAGCGCGCTACCGCTTAAGCCACATCCTCAGCCCCTGTATGGTAGTCTTATACCCGAGTTTTCTAATGTGTTTGGAAGAAGGTAAGACCAAAGGTGAGTGAACTCTGAAAGTTTCTGTTCCATCCATGGAGACTTTCCATGTTTCCTTAAATGATTGTAATGGAGGTTTTGTAAATATGTCCCCTACTAGTAAAAAGGCAATATCTTTTAATTGAATTTAAATGAATCTCAAGGAGGTATTTCTAAGATCATTAGAAGGTCTCACTTTTTCTCAAACCTAATGAGATATACAGCCACAACCCAGAGATGGCAGTCCTTGCTTTCATAAGTCTACTCTAGCACATGTTACCTGGAGATTCACATGGCTTTAGAAACTGGTACAGAAAATTAGAACATGATCAGATATTCTAAGGACTCTCAAAGGCATTTTCTCAATCAAGGAATTTCTTCCAGTCTCTGATATGAAAATAAGAACTTATTTTCCTGAATTTGGTCTTTATTATGTATCATAAAAGAGCCTGGGCTCTCTAATATATGGGGGAATGATAGCCCTTCCTAAAATAGAATTCCAAATATTCCCTGAAATACCATAGAAAATGTAAAGGTATCAGAAATAATCAAGGGACCAGCATCTTTAATTCCAGAGCCTTGCCTCACATGGAGGAGACTGAGGAGAGATCCATTCTCTTTGCCTGTTCTACTATTTACACATGGACTAGATTATCTTTGAAATCTATTGTACTGATGGGACTTTTGGGGAAGGAAAATGATGAAGATATCAGCTCAGATTCTCCAAGCCGAGTTTCAACTGGAAGCTTCTTTGTTTTTCTCAAACCTTGAACAGAGCCCCAAGTAGGACAATCAGGTTTCCATAGCACAAAGTGTCTGAGATTTGCATTGGGTTTGGGTGATTAGTCGTAAGTTGTAAGTGTCAGTCTTGGGCCTATTCATACTTAACTGAACTATGAATCCTGAAGCCTAATCTGCATTTTTAAAGAGACATTCAGGTTATACATAGCAAATATTCTCTTGATGAGAATTCTTCAAGATGCCTTAGAAATAGGAAAGTCATGTTTGGGTCCACCATGTTTCCACAGTGTTCTGATCTATTAGAGCAAAGCCTAATGGTTAGAAAAGAGGGGTGGTCACAGATGCATCAGTGAGTACCAATATATTTGACCTCACATCACTTTAGCTCTGTTTGCCTTCTTACAAAAATGTTGGTGTGACTTCTGGCAAACAAATAAGACTCCCCTTGTAACTTCTCCAGTAGATTTTAAACAATTTGGGATCATGAACTTCTTTAAAAAGCTGGTAAGATTTTTCTTGGATCTTCAGATCAAATCTTATGGATTTTCTGTCTAGGAAGATGAAGATAACGTAAATATATTTTTAAGAGATTCACAACCATTTAAAAAATTGGCTGAAGTTTATAAAATCTAAAGTAAAGACCTTAAGATCCATCATATCCAGTCTCGAACACTACCCTCACAATAGCATGCAGAGTAATAAATTTATAGTGTAAAGTGTTATGAGAAAATGAGATCTCAATATTCTCTAGACTCATTTAAAGGATGCAGAGGAATGGAGTGTCATTCCTAAATCTACACCACCCTGCTTCTCACAACGAATACCTTCCACCTGTGGAATTAGCCATTTAAAGTAATTGTTCCAAACTAAACTGAATGAATATCTTCTAGTGAGACAAAGTTAAGCCATCACCCTAGTTAGAAATTCTGGTCTCCTAATTTCTTTTCAAACTTGCTTACTCACTACTCAGTTATAGGAGTTGTATTTTGCTCACTTCGAATTACATCTTTCACAACACTTTTAAGCCATTGCTTTATCTTGGTTCAGTTTATATGATTAGACTTTTTCATTGGTCTCAATCTTTTATCATGCACCATAATTTGAACTTAAGTGTTTTCTTCAGACCTGCAATTCAGTGGTTAAATCTAACTGACTGGTTCTACATTAAGGACATAGCAGCTATAAGCTAACAATAACAAGCTGATGATTTTGTTTAAACACATCTCTTTGCTTTTGTCCATATTGTAACTCTGGAATTCCCTTCTCAGCACCCTGTCTTCTCATCCTGAGTAATGTTCCTTCTCTCCTTAATGACATTCAAGAGTAACAAGAGGATCAAATCTGAGAAAAATTTCCTCATTTTCCACATCCACATCCATTCAGGTCTATTATACTTTTTTTCCCCCCTGTAATCTCTGTAGACCCTACCATAGCACTTTCTATTACTTATTTAAATGACCTCCTTATATTTCTGATATTTCTTTGATGGTGATCTCTAATGCAAGAATCATGTCTTGTTCTTTCTTCTGTCCCCTGCACTTAGAATAATACTGGCAATTTCTAGGTAACAACAGATATTGGGACATGCCTGACACCATCTTTTTTACCCTATCCACTAATACATGCTCCCTGATAGTGAGGCGCCCCTTAGTGATGGAGACATTGTGATCCTTCATACAATGTGACTTTTGTAGCCCACCTTTCCTTCAGAGACCACCTCTACAATTTGACAACCATAAATAATTAAAAGTGACTGCCTTGAATGCATGATGGAAAAGGCCCAGAAGAAAGTTGTGATTTGCCAATATTGTGAACTGGAATTTCTATAGTATAAATGGCAACCCACAGGCCAACATTCATCTTCCTACCAAATGCAAGAGTTTTATGATAATCTCAGATGTTTTTCTATTTGCCTATATTTTACTGCTATGAACTGCCCAAACTATCTTCTGTGAGAATTAAATTGAGTCAGGCATGAGTGAGACATTATTGGTTTTCTGGAAGAAGCACAAGCAAAACTTGGTGATGACACATAGGGGAGATGAGACCTTCAGATATCTATTGTTCTGTTATTTTCTCACCAGCAATAGGCTGCTCTCCATAAGCTATACTTTGATCATCATCAGAGAGGATTGTGAGTATTTATCTGTTCTGTACAATTCAAGATGGTGCAAGTTGTTTGTAAGTAGATGTTTTAACATAAAACTTATAAGGTAGAGGAATGTCAATCAGGGACTTTGCTTATTCCTTCGGGATAAGGAATCTTTCAAAGAAACCTGTTTTCTAGCCTTCTAATGCTTCTCCATGTTCTTTGGGAATATAGCTCTATTCCATTGCATCTAACTAGTCACCAGAATGTCAACAAGGTCTGGCAAACTATTTGATATATGTGGATCAGAGTAGGGGTTCTGAGCACATTATAAAAAAAGTAAACAAGGTTTCTTTGTTTAATCAGCTTGCAGCCTCTTTACAGCATTAGTAGGTAGAAATTAGACCATTGCTATAACATATGGCAATATTTAGTGAAACTGTATTTTTGGGGAGCACACTTTCATAGTATAATAAAAAATCCAAGGAAGAAGAAATCATGTGATAGTCACAGAATATTTCAGAAAACAAATCAGAGTTTCACCTGCAAATGAAATTCAAGAAAACACTTCCCTGAGGTGAAGATCTGCATTCCTTGCTGAGATTTCAAAGACATATGGCCATACACAACTGGATTCAAATCCTAGCTCTTCTTTGAAACTTTAAGCAAAGAATGAAAGCTTCCTGAGTACCATTGCCATCATCTGAGAAATGGTTCTGGTAATAAAATATTATAGATATGCTATAAAAATGAATGGGCTGACGTATACATTCCTAATCCAAAAATATAAAGTCTGAAGTGTTCCAAAATATCTTTTTGAGCACTTACATGATGCCAAAAAGTGGAAAATTTCATACCTGACCTCATGTGGTAGGTCACAGTCCAAACATGAGTACACTAAAACCATTGTATAAAATTACCTTCAGGATATGTGTCTAAACTGTATGTGAAGCATAAATAATTTTTAATTTTGACTTTGATTCCATCCCCAAGATACCTCATTATGTGGATGTAAATATTCCAAGTTTTTTTAAAAAAATCTGAAACTCCAAGCACTTCAGAAAATTGATACTCAACTTGTCTAAGGATTATTGCCTAGTTACTGAAAAGATAGTAGATATTCAATCAAGTGATTATGATTTTTCCTCTTCTGTAGTGTTTTTTAAACTGTGAAATTTATAATTAGTTTTGAGATATCCAGGGGAGTAGGAAAATATTAAATTACATTGAACAGGAAGTGTGATTACTAAGGGAAGAATACGCTGGTCTGAACACTCAAAGGGGATGTAATTTTATAGAAAGATACAATGATGTGAATAATAAGAGAACACTGACTTTCTACTCTTGCCTATCAGAAGTGGAAACTCATGACATCTGTGCAATGTTACTTGGTTTTGAGTGACATACTCACAAATGATATCCCCCCAAAGTATAGAGACATGCATCTGAGTCATCTTGCTCCAGCAGGTATGGCAGATGCTGATAGGATTGGAATGGGTATGGGTGTTCTTGTCCTATGAAAACTCATGCTTTGATGGTGAGGAAGACAAAAGATAGTGATTGACATTTCTGGCCTTCTTTTTGGATTGTCTTTCTTTAGCTATTCTGTATGCTTATCCACAAACAAAATACCTTTACGTATGATCAGTATGATGCCAGATTTTGGGATAAGGAATCTTTCAAGTAATCTGTTCTATGTGTTTGAGAAATTGTGGCAATGGTAACCATGTGACAAAGCAACAGTTCCTCCACTTGTAGGTTTTGTTGCCTTTTCCATACAAATATTGACTGACTGCCTATTGCAGGAGAATCTCCAAACCATATTTATTTGGACACAGGAGGGGAGTGATAACCAACATGGCAAGTGACTAAATGAAAATTTTACATATAAATTCTGGCTAGTTAGGAACTGACTACTGCTCCGAAGTGATCACAACTTTAAGCCAAATGATTCATTCCTTTTCATGGATGAAGACAATGAGACATTTGAGGGGCATAGAGATAATCAGTTATTAAAATTCTATTTTTTTCTTGCAACATCAAAAGGTGCCTTTACTTCCTTTATAAAAGCCCAAACTGCTGAAAACAGAAAACATGGCCATAGGACAAAACTGATTATTACCATGGTCTTGATCCAAATCACATCAAAGTGAATTTAATTCCAGTGTTCAACAATTTGATTTCATTTGGCATAGAAGTAGTCTTGTCACTTTTGTGATTTTTTAACAAACACTAATTACAATTTTGTAGATAGTGAATGATAATGGAAAGTTATAACGTTTTATAATTTTATTAAATGTTTTATGAAGTTCTCTATGTTTACTTTTCTAGTTCTATTTCTACAGTGTTGAAAAATGGATTATATTTTGTATTTATACTCCTCATTTCATAAAAACACAGAACACATCCTAGGGCTATTATGTCCTCTGGGAAATATGAATTATAATCCAGATCTAGGTATCCCAGTATATTTTATAACTGAAAGTTTTCTAATGCCTATTAATAGCCTGAGACCATTTACTTATAAAATGCTAAAAGTTTAGTTTTATATTAAGATTGTCCATTGGGGTGTATTCTTGGAAGTTTGCATACATTAATCAATTTAAACACATCATCCTCATTATACTGTTATGGAGAAAATAATAAATAACTAGTATTTTTTAGATGAGAAAAGAGACTGACAGAAAAGTTAAGTAACACTACTGAGGTCACACAGCTTCTGTGTCAGAGGACAGAAAGAAAACTAGTTGCTCAACTCCAGGTTTTGTTTTACAACAGTGCTTTATTCCACAAAATGGAACCAACGAAGTATTTAGTTGCATTTTAATAATCATTTTCAGTACATTTTTATCTTAAAAAGTGCTTTTAAAAGTGAAGTTTACTTTCAAATAACCTGTAAATTGAATTCCTTGGTTGATAAGCCAACATTTCTGGAGCAGTTGAGATAAATTCAGTTTAATGCCCCTTATTGCATTTTCCCAGCCTCAAATCATCTCTCTTTTTCATAAAATTCTACCTTAATTTTCCCCCTAAATTTTTTCAGGCTTTGTACCTTACTTGGTATATATTCCAGAGCTGTGAGTTAATTTCCATATTAGCCTCCACAAACCACAACCTGAATGGTAAACCAATCTACAAGCCTGTGTGATTAAACTGTTGCACAGTAAGAAACTTCCTGTGCAGAAAACAGAGAGGTGGTGCAGCCTGGTGTGCACTGGGAACACTTCCTGGAGGAATCCAGAGCCATAGTGAGTCCTGAACAGTAGGTGGTACCTGGATATCAGAAGAGAGATGGTGCTGGGTAGAGAGGACAGATCTAATGTGTGCCGCCATTGTTCCTGGCTAATCATGGGAGGACAATATTGCTCTAGCTGAGGGCAGTGAGTAACTCTAGAGTGTACTCCCCCTCCTTTCCTTGGATTACTTTTGTTCTACACAACTAAGTCGAGAATCTTATAATACATGATCTTTCTACCTGCACTTGCCTTTCATTTTAGTCCTCAAAGCACTGTTAACCCTGGTTAAAGTCTGGTTTTCAAAATTAAAAGTAAATATATCAATTCTGAAACTCAGGGATTAGAGCTTCTCATACACCAAACCAAGCAATGTGGTCATGTTTTGAAATTTGTTGTGGGCATGAGCAGTAGGAATGTTAAATCCATTCCTGCATTATGCAGGCCCATGAAAGCACTCATCTCTAAATTCTGAGATAACTGAATGATTGCAATAGACAGAGGCTGATCCAGTGTAGAATGGGAAATATTTTCTCTTTTACAGAGAGGTCCTGAGCCATCTTGAAGATGGATCCACATGAAAGCTTCTTTTATGCAACTTTCCCATGGTATATGGGCATTCCAGGTCTCCATACTTTTTCCATTTTTATATTTTTGGAGTGGGATCCATTTAGATATTCTGGGTGCTAGAAATAAAAACAAGCTGGCAGCTTAATTCATTGCAATAATTTACGGTTTTAATCTTTCTTTTAAAATGAGCCCCATGGCTTTGAAACTGGTGCATACAGTATTTATAAATATGCCTCATACAGTGTCCACTTTCTGGAGTGGGATCAAACAAAACAAGAAAAATAACATTAAGTCAACCAAAAGCAGCTGGCTAGACTCTGCAGTCAGCTGTTTATGAGCAACCAGGGCTTTGTTGCCCTCATTCAATAGACATGTGAGCCTGGAAATCACAGAGGTTTGGAACCTAAGGGACCTTTGGGTTTCAGCTGGCCCAGATCTGGCACTTTCAGACAGGCGAATGTCTATCCAAGAGGAATACTCAGGAGTTTTAGCCACACAAATATGATAAACTTTTTAGATAGAGCTGGCATTTTTTTTTAACTGCCAAAGGGGCATTCAGTATTCTGTCCCTGTATAAGATTCAATGAGCATGTGGTGGACCCATGGAGTCATACATGCATCATAATTTATCTTTGAGATTATTGAATTTTAGGGTGTGAGGTGTGAAAAAAAGTGGTTGCATGTTCCCCCATACGGCTGAAAACAATAAGGCAAAATAGCAATATGCATTATGCACAGGATGGCTGGAAAAGCCATTTCACATACTTAAAGTACTGTGGGTATAACCTGTAGAAGAAGGCAAGCAGTTTGTGAGGAGAACACATAATCAAATCTCTATTTTGGGGAAATATAAATAAAGCCCCAGACCCTACCCACCCTCCGCTCAGCTTCCCAAGCATGGGTAAACCTTTTTTGGCTAGAATCAGAAGCATCAATTTCAAAATTATCTGGGTCAGCACAAAGTGAATTTCCAGCTCCACAAAGAATACCGGGACCACTGTGGCAGGGGCAGTGTGAGTGTGGAAAGGGAAGGAGGAGGGAGAGAGGGTGGTGATGCTAGCCAGGGAAATAACACTCTTCATCTCCGTCAATCCGATTTCCTACAACATCTGGTCATCTTCAAGGGAAAGAACTTCACAGAAATCTTTGAAGTCCATATAATCAAATGTCAACATGCAGATAATGCTTCACAACGTGTATTTAACAGGTAAAAAAGAACACTTTTAATGCCATCATGGGTTACCATGAAAAATGCATTTACTGCCTTGCGAAATTATAAATAAAGATATATAAATAAGCAGTAACATTTTTTTGTGAACAAATTACACTGACTTTTGTTACACAGACAGACATAAAGGCAAATATTTTAGTTTGAAGCCACCACTTTAGAAATAAGAAAACACTGAATCTTTTAGGAAGAGGATACATATGGTATCCATCTATTAATGTAAATGCCGGCCACTCATTTATATTAATAAACACAAACCTAAGACTTCAGTTTTAAATGTTTCTTGACCAATGAGATTTGTACTGCAGCACGATTTCAAGCTAATAAGACTTACTGGGACAATTTAATGAAAAAAAAAATCACATATCTTGGCAAATGAAGGGGAGTTACAAAGACCAGTAAGGGATATTGACTCATTTCCTATAAAATTATAAAGGAATGGCCCTCCATTATAGTTAAAAAAAAAAAGGTGGGTTGGAGAGAAGCAGGTGTGGAGAGAGATAATTTGCCCTTAGCCCATGTCTTAGGAATACATTTTACATACTAGAACTAACTGATTTTGCTGTGATCTATTTGGAAGGTAAAATCTATTCTTATCTAAAAACAACGTGAAAAACCCAGTTGAACTTGCAAGGTCCTTCCCAGTTTTGTGAGATTGTGAGCTGGAAAGAATGGAAACATGTGACCTTCATGAAAAATCCCTGTTTCTTTTTCCACTTTTCATTGGCAATGGGACCCTGGGGGACTGGGGCACATGTTGTTCCAGTAGAGGTCATGCTGATGACATTTCTATAGATTTTTTCCTCTTTCTCAAAGAATCAAAGATACAAGTGCTGGAAAAGACCTATTGCTCCCTTCCTCTGTTCCCTAGAGTCCTTGCAGAATTGCTCCCAAAGTCCTTTCCTGCTATGTCCAGTCAAGTTTTAAATAGACCAATAAATGAAGTACCCTTCAGGGCCTTTGGAGAACACTTTTGTAATTTAATAGATCTTCTGTTTAAGATATTTTCTGCAAAACAAGCCCATTGCAAAAGAATACCATCTCATCCTTCTTGCTAATTTCCCCTGACTTGTTCACTAAGCTCTTACATCCACCAGAAGAACCTAATTGTGTTGATGGTTTTACCACTCATTCAACTGGCAAATGGAATCTGGTCCATTGTGAATTTTCAACCATTTGGTTCAGGTAGCTTCTCTGTCATTTCTCTGAGTCATCTATATGACCACAACCAAACAGATACAAATGGTAACTCTTGAGCTGCATCCTGAATAGACTGTAGGAGGTGGGAAGGGAGAGGTGCTGACTCAATTTTCAGTTTTCTAGTGAATGCCACACTGAAGACTCTACCTTGTCCTCACCCACGGTGACTGAGTTGCTGCTGAAAATCTGTGTGTCTGGAAATAAATATTTTGTTATAAGAGAGAAAATAATCAATTCTATTAATTTCTTTGTGCACAAATGAAGATAGCTGATCATCACAGCCTGTGTGTATGTATGTGTGTGTATGTGTGTGTACTTATAGTTATACATAGTTATATATTTTGTTTCTTACTAAAGGAACGGTTGAATAGAACTATCTGGTTTAAAGGATGAGCCTGACTGATTACTGTAATTCATAGGGCCTTAATTAGCTGCACAAACCATTAGCTACAATTAGACTATTATAAAACACTTGATGCGCTATGTCAACCATGGGGCCTCATTTATTCTTGTGGCAGGGATCAGGCGGGGGGAGGGCAGGCATACTATACCGCCAAGCATGCTAATAAAGAATGATTTTTGATTTAAGATGTTGCCGATAGTGCCTCAAAATTAATCTCAATAGCTGTCTAATTTGTGTCGGTGGATGGTATATTTATTGTAAAATGACACCAAAGCTAAATGAGTTACCTGAAGCAGGAGTGTTAATGTCAGTGCCTGGAGATTCGACTCCATATGCTGGGATATGGCGAATCGCTGGTGCCGAGTGCTCCCAGTGGAGCGCTTGGCCTCATCTGTCTTGGAAAGCTCAGCAACCTGACTTTCACTTTATGATCCTTAAGTAATAATAATAAAAGAGAAAGAGGGTGAAATGGAGAGACATGATCTGGGACAGAAAGAGACAAAGGGAAGACAGGAGAGAAAGAAGAAGCAACAGACAGGTATTGTAACAATACACACTTCATAGGGCAGAGCTTAGTTCTAGATCATTATGGAAATAAAGAAGATAGCGGAGCCCAGGGTGTCCTGCAAAAGGTTTTTCAATAAAGAAGAAGAAAGAAAAGGGATATGTTGGTGGAGGAGACAAAAATAGAGAAGGAAACCTTATCTTCTACTCTAAGACAATCTGATAGGGAGATTTCACATTTGCACTGAGCTATGAAGCTTCCAATCTCCTTCACATACAATGCAGCTCTCTGGCAAGTGTGGGAGCCAGCATCTGCCCATGAGGAAGTTTTGATTCAGGGGCAGGGGGAGAAGCATCCTGTCCAAGGTGTATGATGAGTTCCACATAGGGGCAGGAAAAAAATTTATGTTTCCTAAGTTGGTGCACTTTGCAGAACATATGTTCTCAGGGTGGTTCCCAAGTCTGGCAAATCTTTAGAATTCTAGAAGGAAGAAGAGGAAGGGGGTTTTTTGACTTTCCTTGCACTTTGTAATTAGAAACTAGAAGTGATGATGAAGCTGAGGAATCTTTATCCTCAAAACTCTCCCTAGATAACTATTATTATTAACCATATTTGAAAAATGTTGTCTATATCATTGATTCTTTTCTTCAACCTGGGCATGGAGAAGATTCACTCAGCTGCTAGACCCCAAACATTTCTGATTCAGCAGATCTGGGGTGTGAGAATTTGCATTTCTAATAAATCAGCTTAAACTGCTCATCTAGGAACCATGTTTTGAGAAGCATTAGCCTAAAACAATGATTCTGAACACTGGTTATGTACTAGAATCACCTGAGAACCTTTTAAAAATATGAGTCCTAGACTGCCCAACATCCAATTAAGTTAACAGCTCTGGGGTGGAATTCAAGTACCTGTGGTTTGTAAAGCTCTCTGGATGATTCCCATGTGCAGTCGGGGTTGAAAACTGCCTTTACATTAACCAACTTTAGTTAATACAATTCAATTAGCATTGATTATGGGCAAACTATGTATTAATATCCTCTACATAATGGCTCATATTATAAATTACTCCTTATGTTTATAGAGATTTAAAAATGTTTATTTTCACCAGTTAATGATTATACTTTCTCTTAACAGAAAGCTTTTAAAAATGATAAGATAAAAAAAAAGGTAGATGCAAATCTCAGCTTCTGAATTGGCCTTTTTGAGCAAAATAATTCTTTTTGCCTTTTTTTCCCCATAATATGTTGTCCATCACTGACACAATTGCATCAGAATATACCCTGCCAATTTCAAAATGCAGATTCATGAGTCATACATCCAACCATCTGAATCAGAATCTGTGAGGTAGGGCCCAAGATTATATTTTATGAAGTTCCCTGAATCACACTACTGACTTATAGGCAAAATCCAGCAATTTGGTGAACATAGGGTTCTGAAAAAAAAAAATGGCTCTTTTTATATATTTGAGGTGCCTTTTGTTCAAGTTTATCTTCAATGTCCTATGACTATTTTCAGTCTGAGCTATCCCCAAAGATACCCTATTTTGTTTGAATACTGGGCCTTGTGAATAAGGTAAGCTACAGGGACTGGTTGCCATATGTTCCAGAAAACTTGTTGAGATCAGGCTAGTAGCCATAACAAAACACCAAAAATATATAATACTTCAAACCCAATAAAAATATGCCTTGCTATCTTAATAGTTCAGGAAGGTATTGGTAGTCAGCTTGAAATTTTCCTCCATCGTAGACTCAGAACCTGAGATCCTTTAGAGTTCATGGCATTACCGTCCCTGGGGGCTTCTGAAGTATCTTCACCAGGGAGAGGGAAGGAAAGATAGCAGAGAGTGTGGGGTCATCATACCCCCTTAAAGCCTGTGACCCAGAAACAGCACCTACACTTCTGCTCATATTCCGTGGGTCAGAACTCAATCATATACTACAGTCAAGTGCAGCAGGAGCCAGGAAATGTCATGTCAGTCTGCCTAAGAAGATGAGAAGACAGAGTTTTTTATGAACACAGCTCTCAGTTGTGGTCACAGTCAGCCATTTGGATAATATAGAATGAGTTAGAAAGAAGAAGATTGGAAAATTACACAAATATACAGACGCACATATTTTTAAAAGACTAGGGCAAAAGCAAGAAAGGAAAATAACACAGATACAATCATTTTGACCTCTGGAAATAATATCTGACTCTAAATCCACCTTTAAACTTTATAGTCATGTGATCCACCACACATTTTTGCACGTAAGCTGAATTGAGTATCTTTTCTGCCTTTAAAAGAATAACTAATAAAAGAGAAAAAACAATTATTTAGATTTCTGGGAAGATGACACAGACTAAGCATCAATGATATAAAATAATAGTCAATTCTTAAACATTTCTTTTTCTCTCATTCTACTACTAATTATGGTCTGTGCTCATTAGTGCAGAGCTGTTGACTAAACAGTCAAGTCTCTTGAAAGTTTGTGCCAATGTGAATTTGAAGTGTCCTCCACCCTTGGTAAGGCTCTGAAAACATAAACTGCAGAGCAATCTCCTTGGATCTCACAAGGAGCTCTGGTCACAGTGCTGGTAGCAAGTATAGCAGAACTAGAGAGAGGACACAGAGATGAGTAAGAGGGAGATCAAAGGAATCAGGGAATCCATGCTTAATGATCACTAAGAGAGGAATGCTAGGATAGGAAATGGAGAATTGTGAAAGAGTAAAGGGAGAGAGTGTTTTTTGGACAACAGAGTCATAAGAAGGGTGGCCAGCATTTCACCTTGAATCCAGAAATATTTAGTGGACAGTTCTATAAGCCAGACAGGGCATGCGTGGCGGGGGCGGGGGGGGGTGGTAATATCATAACTCTCCATGGTCTTTGGCCTCAAAAACGTTCCATTTCCTAGAAAAGATGATGGTAATTTTTTTTTGTCAGAGTATAGAGTATGAAGACATTCAGACCTGAATTTGAAATCTAGCCTTATTTTGTAATGGTTAATGAACACAGATAAGTCATTTTAAGTGTTATGAGAGGATTTTTTCCACCTGTAAAATGGGGATTAAAGTAAGCCTGCCATGTGGATATGTCTCATATGGTGTTATAAGTGTTGATCTTCAGAACAGGATCAGCTACTTTTGTCAGGGTGTCAGTTCCCCTTGATGCTTAAGATCTAAGTTTGATATATAAAGTAGTCTTATTAAAAAAAGGTAGTGATAAACTGATGAAATATAATATTAAAATTGAGTCATAAAAGGGCAGGAAAGCTATCCACATCACCTTTAGCATTATACAAATGGATAGGTTCTAAAGAAAGAGTTTTTCTTGTTCTGATATAATACTTTAATGATGCTTCTGATAAAAGACACAATTTGGGGAATAAGAGGCAAAAAGATTCATAAAAAAAATTAAAGATTTTAACAATGTGTGCATAAAGCATAGACATTTATAAGGTTTATTAAATCATGTTCAGATCCACTTCTTTCTGTGGTTGCTAAAATAGTCTCTGATGGAGGTGATAGTGGACCAACTGGCTTCTGTGATGTCCATTAACCTCAGCGAGTCCAGGGAAGTCACACATGACACTTCAACTGGAATGTGCTTCTCTTAATTCAATCCACTTCACAGATATTGAACATAATGTGCCTCTTCTCTTTCTTTTCTCTTAGAATGGATTTTGCTACATCATATAATAGTATGTATTTATAATAAACAAGCTATGTATGAAGCACATAGTTTGTTCTAAATTTTAAACTTTGTTTAATCTAGATGAGAAACAGTTGCACAGATCATCACTGACGATACAATTCTGAGATGGGCACTTTGTCCTGTACTGGAGGATCTCCGTCCTGAAGAAGAGTGGCATGACTCCTTGTTCATACAGCCTCTAAAAATGTTTATAAATAGAT
The DNA here is from genome assembly GCF_048772815.1 of Callospermophilus lateralis. NCBI lineage: Eukaryota > Metazoa > Chordata > Mammalia > Rodentia > Sciuridae > Callospermophilus > Callospermophilus lateralis. The sequence continues at coordinate 33,134,198 of NC_135321.1, read as the reverse complement.
TGCAAAACAGTGGGTTATAGAAGTAAATTTATTTGGCAGAAGTGATATATATTTAATCACCTTGGTTATCATATAGAGGGATGAATATAATTGCTGCTAGAAAGGATTGAAAAGGATTATGTTGGATAATCCAAACAAATGCACATCAGAAGGACTTCAGAGATTATCTAATTTACTACCTGGTTTAGTCAGCTTTTATGTCACTATGACCAGAAGACCTGAGAAGAAAAATTAGAGGAGGAGAAGTTTATTTTAGTTCATGGCTTTAGAGGTTCAGTCCATGGTCAACCAACTTTGTAATCCCGGACCTGAGGTGGGGCAGAACATCATGGTGGAAGTACCGCAACACGCGACTGAATCAGTCAGGGTCCCTCCTGGTGAACTGGGCTGGCTATTAAATAACCACACACAGAGGTCGTTCAGTAATGACTCCTTGACTTCAGCTCCCACAAAGGAGGTAAGAGAGGCAGGCAAAAGAGAGACCAGGACTGACACCCTCCTATTTATTGAGGAGAAGCCATTCATGGAATATTCTGCCCAAACAAGGCAAGGGTCAGGTTTTGGAGGGTGGAGTCTTGCTGGGTGATGTCTTGGTCAGCAGTTTGACTGACATCACCCATCTTGGGTGCTGAGTGGTGATCGCAGGCAGAGAGAGTGAAAAGGCACACATACATAGCACAGCCCAAATAGGCCGCCATGTCAGTCCAGTCCCCTATGCACTCAAATGCTCATAGCCCCCCCACACAGCCTATGGATGGCTCTCGACATGGAAGGGTGTAGCAGAGAGAGAGCTCCTCTCACCAGGGGCAAAATATAAACCCCAAAGGCATGTTCCCCGTGACCTACTTTCTCCTGTCACACTCTACCTGCCCACAACTACCACCCAGTGAATCTATGTCTGTGGCTAATAGACCAATCAGATTACATCATACATAATTTAATCATTTCACCTCTGAAAATCCTTGTGTTGTCTCACACATAAACTTTTGAGGAACACCTCATATCTAAACCATAGCATTACCCAACTTTTCAACTGAGTAAACTAAGGTTTAGAATATTGAAGGTCTGAAAGTCTCTGTTTCATAGAGGTAAAACCTTGGCAGAGTAGTTAACAATTGACATTAAAATAAGAGTTGATCAATAATAGCTGATTAACTTTACCAGACACCTCAGTTTTTATATAAATAGTTAAAGAAATTTCTAAGTCTTCTATACCTTCTATTGACCATTTTTAATGTATATCCCAGAATCTTAGTGATTCCTGTTTTCCTCAAAACTAATATATAAATCATAATTTAAGAAAACTAGTTAAAGGGAATTGTTTCTCATATAAATGGAGCCAAGACAATTTCCTTAAATAGCAAACTCACATTGTGTATGAAGAAAATTTTGTTATACAAAACCTTTTAGGAATAGAATGATTCTCTAAGATTCAGGTAGTCCTGGGAATGTAGGAAGAAATTTATATTCTGGGAAGCAAACAAGAGGAAATTCATGCTACAAAATTGTCACTCTCTTGGTAATCTTTTAAATATAAAAGCCAGCATACTTAAAGAAATCCCCATTCTGTAATATTTCTTTTTTTCTCTAACCTTCCCATATTGAAAAAAAAAAAAAACACTAAACAAGATAGTGGAACGTGTCAAATCAGCCTTAATTTTTGGCCTCTGCTCAGGAACGATGGCACCACTCTATAATTACAGTTAAGAACATAATCCCAACTTCAAGAGATAACATTTAGAAATAATACTCCGCTGGAGGAGGACGTCTCAGCTGTAAATCCAGGTTTATCGAAGGCCACCTCACAACCATCACACAACGTGGGAGCCTCTGTCGATGAGCTACAGAGATATTGCCAAAGATGGGAATTATCGGGTTTCTTCTGTGCAGTGCCAGTCGATCTGCCACTTTTAAGTGCTAATTCCTGCAGCTGCTGAGCAGAGAAAGGGCAGGTAAAAAGGCTTGGGAGGAAAATACTAGTGTTCTTTGTTTGCGAGATTGGGCTCAGCCCTTGGAAGTTCCTTTAATGCAATATTTTTGCTTCCCCTTGTTCTGAAAGAAAAAAGATCCCTTGGATCCAAATTTATCACAATCGAAATAAAAAATGTAAAAGATCAGTATAAAACATTTAACAGCAACAGTTAATAATGTATATGATAACATATTGCACTAATATATTGACAAATGTGGCAATAAAGTATTAATGTGATTATGTATCATCAAATACACCAGCCATTCATCCTCTCTTCTATTCCAGTTTAGAAACAAAGCAAATCCTACAACTATAAAGTGGAGATAGAATCTCCAAGTGTGATTTCAATTAAGCACATCTCTGAGAAACTCTACCCACAAGCTCCTAAGGAGGCAGGTTGTCAGTTTGATTATGACAAAGCGCCTTTCAGAGTGGTAACAAAAGCCACAAGAAAATGGCTTCTATATTTCAGTCCAAATCTGGAAATCAGGCCTGATCAGCCTTAGCATAGCTAAGATGTCAGTAAAGTGTGCTTGTTCCAAACCCCTTTTCCTAATGGGGCCTGTTTTATCCATCTCTGAGGTTACAATGTCTGGTGGTGAGTTGTGTGTGTCAGCTTAGCTAGAATGTGTACTCCCAACTATACAACTGAACGCTAGTCTAGGTGTGGCTGTCTGTAAGTGTATTTTTAAGATATGATTAAAGTTTATAATCAGTTGACTTTAAGGAGGGGTGATTGTCCTTGGAAATCTGAGTGGACTCATGTCATCTGTACTAAGACCATACATGTAGAACTGAGGCTTCCTTGAAGATGCAAACATTTTGACTGTGGCTTGAGACCTTCAGCCTACTATTCCTCATTACCTGCTTTGCAAATCTCAGACTTTCCTCACCATACCCCACAATCACATGAGCCAGGGGCAGATTCCTTGTAACACATCTCTTAAGATATATTTCCTTTATATTTATTTATTTATTGGCTGGATGGCCTGAAACTTCAAAAGGTTTCAAATTTTTTACTGAACCCAGAAAGCAATATCACCTGACTCCCCAAAGAGAGAAAATCAATTAAAAATAACAACAATTTTATTTCTTCTCATACTACTCTTATCTTTCCAAAGTGTTGATGACAAAATAATGATGTTGAGCTGACAGTCAGAATATAAGAAAGAGAAACCTGGGTACAGTGTCAGAAATAGCAACTTTTTATGAAAGCTGCATCACTGATTTTTCTATATGATATTGGACAAATATCCTCCTCATCCCCAATCTGAGTATAAGTGGTGGTTTATTCTTTACAAAGTATTGCTTAGAGAACAAATAGCAGCAATACTTGTCTGATTGTCTTTGCAAAGTGCTGTCATAAGTATTTGTATAGTGACTCCACTTTTCAGATTCACAGTTTGGTCTAAAACCTCACCAGAATTAATGGCAACCAGAATTAAGCTCATGTTTCCTGGTTGACTCTTGGAACAGAGCCCACTCTCTCTTCATCCAGTGGATGCTGTCTCTGTCTTTGGAATATGCTCTTAATAGATTTACTATCCTCTTGAGTTCTTCAATCCGAAGTGAGTCTCAATCAAGGAGTTTTACAGCAGAATGATGCAGGTTTTTAAATCTGTTATTTTTCCCGCCCTGTTGGAATATAAAGATCATCAAGCTCAATACAGCTCATAACACTACAAGGTCAATTGTCCCACCTTTAATCTTTCCATAATCCTGGTTATTGTTTTTGTCCTTATGACAGGGATGCTCCCCTGAAAAGTTATTGAACCAATAGTTAACAGATTTGAAGATATTTGGCCAATTTTTTTATGTCACTGTTGAAATGACCTGAAGATCACTGATTTATTCCAAGGAACCAACAAGAGACTTCCAACCAACATAAGGTTGACTTGGACAATTTGTGGGCTTTTTTCCTCTATGTTTGGAAGATGAATAGGGCTTGCCACAAGTTAAAAGATAAAACTTCCAGACAAGAGAAACCTACTTAGTCCAGAAAATGGAAGAGGAAGGAGTAACATTTTTATTAGTGCATTTTAATTATATCGAATAATGGATTTAATTGTAGCATACATACAAATAGCATACACCGACCATACCTGTCTTCTGTACCCCCCTTAATCTCCCCTCCCTCTGGTCCCCTTCCTGTTCTTTAATAGTCTTCCTGCTGCTTCCACATCATCTTTCTCCCTCCAGCCCCCGAGATTCCACATACGAGGGGAAACATGTGATTCCTGTCTTTCTGAATCTGGCTTATTTCTTTAAGCCTTATGATCTCCAGTTCCATCCATTTTCCTGAACATGATGATTTTATTATTTTTTATGGCTGAATAATACTGTTTTTGTATATATACATTTTATTTATTCATTCATCTGTTTACAGGCACCCTAGGCTGATTTCATAACTTGGAAGATAGAAATACCTTAAATATACATATTAAATACACGAACACTTATTATCAAAATGAAGGAAGCACATATTTTTCTTTCTAACCATGTTGACTGTATCTTATTCAACCTCAATTCAACTTTTTGCTTAAAGGAACAAAAATTACCATGGGTGTTTTTTTTATTTTTAATAACAGGAAAATTATAATACACAGCACTTTGGAAAGCAGTATACAAAAATGCAGTTTTCTCATGCAAGAGAGATATGCATTACACATTCTGTAACCCTACTGTATTTTACCTTTTGGGGCATCTGCAAAGGGTACCCAGGAATTCTTTGGTTTGTGTCATGTTTACATCAGATGGGAAAGCAGAGGTCTGGCATGGCTAACTGATTTACCCAAGATACTAGTCAGAATGATATGACTAGGACAATCTTGTCTCATTCCTCCAAGTAAACTGACTTTGGAAATCTATAATTAAAATTTGGATCTTGCCTTTTATGGGATTTTTTTTTTTCAAAGAGAGAGAGAGAGAGAGAGAGCGAGAGAGAGAGAGAGAGAGAAAGAGAGAATTTTTTTTACTATTTATTTTTTAGTTTTTTCGGCGGAAACAATATCTTTGTTTGTATGTGGTGCTGAGGATCGAACCCAGGCCGCACACATGCCAGGCAAGCGCGCTACCGATTGAGCCACATCCCTAGCCCCCTTTTATGGAATCTTGATCAAGCTATTTCACATTTATTTGCCTCAATTCTCTGTACCTGTAGAATTGGCGTATTAATATCTATCTTAAAGAAATGAAAAGGCCTTTTGATAGAATGTGGTGCCCCATCAGAGTTCACTACTTGGTAGCTCATAAAATTTTTCTTTGTTTCTCTTATTGTCACTGACCTACTCAGATATTTCTTCCAGACTCTTACAGTATCCAGCACATACAACCATTTTATTATTGAATATTCTTTTCATATTGCCATTATCTTTGTGCCTGTTGCCCTCTGGACTATTGATTAGAAGGAGGTACCATACATTGTATTCTTTGTACACTGAAGTAAAAAGAGAATTCTTGAGTTAGATGTATGACTAAAACAATGATGCAGTGAATGAGTCCCAAGTTCAGATTTATGGTGGAAGCTCCATAAATATTAGTGTATAATGATCAATAAATGAAAAGTTGTATGTTTATCTTGTAGCTTGTACTTTAACATAATTTCACAAATGGCATTTTATCTCACAAGCTTGGAACATGGTAGACTTTTAATTAATATAGACTGAATGACTGAATAAACAAACAGGTTGATTTATGCAAGGCATCTCTAGTCTTCTCTTCTTTTTTATCTATCTTTAGAACTTTAGCAAATGGGTAGTGTGTGAAAGTTGAGGCAAAACAATTAAGCAACCTTTTGTTTTAAAACGTGGTTTAACTGAGAGTTACTGTAAGTACAGTTCTCACTTACTGTATCTTAACTGGAGATGGCCAAATGGTTGAAATTCTACAATGGGGAATATTTCTGGGTGGTTTGACAGGTTTCAGAGCACCCTGGTTTATCATCATCCACAGAACATTCCATGCTAATGTGTAGATGTGTTAGAAATTTAATTTAAACGTATCTAATTTTCTTCTACTTCTTTATTTATGATATAGCCATACAGAGCACCAAGACCCTCATTTTAGTACATAGCATGTGTATAGGCATTGGAATTGAGTACATCCTTCATCTTTTATGTATGGTTCTTAATGTGCCCTTTGTTGTTTGATACTAAAATTTGTGAATATAATCAGCAATGGATTCAAATAAGAACATGATCTCTCTGTAGTAATGGACTGAAAATAAACCAAAAAATTGTTTGTTCACATTATAATTGTCCTTCGTATGCAATACCAGCACCACTCACATTCAGCATAGGCAGAAACCTAGGGATATAATTTAAAGGAACTGAAAGGATTTCCTATTTGACAACATGCCCCCTACTACCAGAGAGCTCAACTGCCACAAAATAAGTTAGAAAAAATCCTTGAGTTTTTAAAGGCTTCTCAGGGCAAGAAGATACCCTTAATGCATCCTCCAAGGGGGTTAACACCTTAAATTATTATCAAACATGAACACCTCAGCCAAAATTATTTCCTCCAAGGCTTTCCACTGTGGACACTTCCAGAGAAGAGACTTATAAAAGGGCAAGGCAGAATGAGTAGACAGCTGTGGATCCTCAGAAGGATAGTCGTTGTGCTGAATCCCAGCCAGATGGAGGCATTCTGAAGCCTCTGTCTAGTTTGCAATTATGGTGAGAACTGGCCACCCTCATAGGACCATCCTTGGCCTCCCAAAAGACTGTATTAGTCAACATTTTAAACATAATCTTTTAAAACACAAAATCATCTGTTTCATAATTTCAGCCTTTCCAGTTTTCTAAATAAGAACTTGGATTTCATCTTCACAGTAAAATAAGAAAAAAGTTTGGTGGAGAGCCGAGTCAATCACACAAGTGGCGAAGGGTGCCAGATCTATATTGTCTGAATGAAGAAGGGAAAAAAAATTCAACTAAACCAAGCAATTTTTGCCAAAGGACATTTTAGAATTTTTGCTTAGACCAAATAATTGATGTGAAATATTAGTTAGCTGGAATTATCTGGATAATTAATTCTCTCTGTTTTCCACTTAATTTGTCAATGCACACAGAGCCTGAGGGTGGGTACACTAGAGTCTCAGTGATCCAGTTTGAATGTCTTCTTTGATCAAATTCTCTGAATAATTACTCAACTCTCTGGCTCCTTTTGGCCTGCATGCAAAGCCTCTGTACTCCTCTGGGGAACAATTATCACACTAGAGACCTTTTCTGTAGGTTTTCTTTCTTTCTTTTTTTTTTTTTTTTTTTTTTTAGTAATCAAAGGAATAAGGCAAAACATGGCTATTAGGTTAGGGATATTTTTCAGAGAGTTTTTTTAGGCTAAATGCTACTTATTTCCTGAACCCTGTTTCACTTCTCCAAACTAATACTAATCTTTCCATCTTGGGATAGTCTAGCAGAGTTCCAAAATGGAGGCCACTAAGGGCCCCCTTGAGGATTCTTGTTTTGTGGAGTATGATATGCAAGCTGAGGGTAGAACAGGAAAGAAAATTTCCTTTTCTAAAGTAAAGGGGATTTTCTAGAAGGAATGAAGAATAAGTTTTAAGAAAAAATGAAGTTGGAGTGATTGAATAACTGAGAACAGTGATATTGAAAAAAAAATATGAAATATTTATTGTTGCCTGGCTAGACCATGCAAAGCATCCAATACTTCTCAAGGTGCCTCAACTTTGAGACTCTCTTAGTATTGAAGCTCTGAGCCCTGCTGCTTCAGGAGTATCTTTTAGCACAGAGACTGACAATGTCAGAAGTGCAACTGGGTTATATGAAGTATTTATTGAGTGTTGCTCTGGAACATTGTCACCTCCTCCACGTGCCCCAACATCAGCCATATTTAGCAAACATTTATAGTCCCATAACGCTTTGCACAATTGTTTTCAAAATTGTGAACATGCAGTTGACTTTTGGCAAAAACAAATATCCTAATGAACCCAAACGATACATGAACGTTGGTTATATGGAGCTAATGGAGTTGTGCCTTTGGGGCAGTACATACAGTAAATGCTCAAGAAAAATGACTTCATAGGAAAGTTCCTTTTTGATATGCCTTTGATTGCTTGCAAGAGTCCAACTTCCATCTCATTTGCCAGCACCGCCCTGTAAACAAATCATACAAAATATCCACTGAGGATCCACTGAGGCATTTCCAGGTGGAACCATCCTCAGAGACCATGAAGTGTGCTGTGCTCCCTCTGGCTCACAATCACTGTGCAATTGGATCCCCAGAAAAGGGCGGGTTCTGTGGGCATCAGTTCTTTTTACCAATAATGTTTGAGTATTGCCACAAGGAGAGAGGAGTATTTAAAAGATTCATTAGAAGTGCATACTCTCTTTTTATTTTGGCCTGTGTTTGATTTACTGGTACCAATACATTTACTACCTACCCAGTGCTCTGAAAGGCACCATGGGAGGGCAAATTAATTATAATGTGATAACCCTGTACTTTAGGAAGTAAAAGACACTAAGGCAATTAATGGAAAGTAATAGTCTCCACCTCCTGTTTTTTCTTTTTTTTTTTTCTTTCTTTCTTTTTTTAATCTAAGACATATCTGGGATTCCCTTGCAATTTCATCAATGCATAGAATTTTCTCTTCCTATTCAAGATTCTTTATCCATATATAGTATCCCAGAAAAGTGGTCTCCAAAACAAGACACATGCATGGCAGCTGGTACACAGCTATCCACATGGATGCTGAAAATAGAGCCTCTCTTTGTAGGCATTTGAGTTGATAAAAAGAAAGAAAATTAGACTTAAACCAAGTCTCACAAAAAGGACATGAGCATTAAAATTATTCCCGAAAAGTAGCTGCAGACTAAAGATAGTATAAATGATGCATGTGCAAAAACAGAAATCCCCATGCCTATGCATGGTCTTCTTCAGATACCTAAAATGGAACAGGAAGAGGCTATTCAAACATGATAAAAAAAATAGGCCATAACTTGAAAGTCCTCGATGACTCTTTAAAATACAGTTTTGTTTCTAATACCATTAACAAAGAACCTTACTCTAAGCATAGCTTGTCCCTCAAAAGAGACTAACAAATGCTCATAAACAGTTGTGAAAATGAATCATCTATAACATAAAATCAAACCTCTGTAATTTTTCAGCCATAATTTAAATAAACTGTCTACAAAATTTCTTTTGAAAATTTATAAATATATAAATGAATAAATAAATACATAGAAATAAATCTACATATATTGGAACTACATGCTCCAAATTTTTTTTAAAAATACTCTATTTTCCTTCCAAATAAGTCTTTAGTACTCTTTTCTTTACACGTGATATGGCACGTTTAGCAAACAGCATTACTTAGACCACTTCCAATCCTGGTTGCCCCCTGTACAATAATGTTCCATTATGACTTTTTAATCTTGCACATTAAGGAGTTTCATTAAAGTGAGCTCAGGTTAGCATTTTTTAACCTGCTCTAAAAATGTTAACATGAGCCACAGTGGGCTACCAGCTCAATAATCTTCCAATTGTCCCAAGCTCCAAATGGCCCATTGAGGCTCTATTTGTTCCAGTCTGTTGGTTAAATATGTATTTGTGTGGTTTTTAAAAACATTTAATTATTTACCTAAGAGGCCCTAACAGCTGGTCTGCTAGGTAAAGCCAATAGGAGACAGTTGAATGTCAGACCCATTCAATTTAAATACATTTAAAAAAAATGAAAAAAAATTAAAAGCAAGATCTCTTACCTTTAGTTCTCTTCCCGTCTGTCGTGTAAACATACATTGAAGGCACATGCTCTGCATATTAAAGGTCTGTTATAAGGAGTACCTGTAGAAAATCATATTTTCTCATGCTGTGGGTCAGTGACCATATCTAAGTCACACAATTTTAATGTTATTTCATTATTTCCTCTTCATTTTTTTAATATCAAAAGTATTTAGATCATATTGTGGAGTCATTCCAAGTCTATAGAAGCTCCTTTATGAATTTAGTGTTATTAATTATTTTTATGTATATACAGACAAAACTAGAACAATCTAATAATAACTCTGAATTTATATATTTAAATATATTGAGCCAATATCTTCACTCTAGCTATCCCTCCAGCCACCACTTTCCAAACTCCCGAAATAATTTAGATTTCTATGTTAATATATATGCCCACCTACATATAAACACAGCACTGAATATTTTAAAGTTATCATGTTGAAGTAGTTCTGTTATATCATCAAAATGAAACCAATATGAACCAGTTCCTTGAACAAAGCATTCCTTAGGGAACCTAAGGGACCTAAATCAGCTGTAAAGGATGCTAAAAATGTTTAACCTATGCTGCAAGAATAAAAATAAATGGGTTAATAGTCTGGGTTTTAAATAATGATCTAATGTTCCTTTGGAAGCACAATAAAAACTTTCTATATTTTGTTTTATCTTCTTAAAAGTAAATTTCTTGAAGGCAATCATAATATCTTTAGCATATCCTAATATTTTATTAAGTAAATGTGAAGTTTTCAAATTCCTTTTGACTAATGTGCATTTAGAAATAATATATCAGGCTAAGAAAGTTTTTTTTTTAATACATGCATTACAGTGTTTTCTTACCTTGAAGACAAATGCACCTCTATAACTATCTGAAGGTGATATTGAATTTAAAATTCTGTGCTACTTGAAACTCTGTGTCTGAATATGGAGGTATGGGGAAAGAGCGTCTCAGCTATCCTTGTGTCTCATCGGCCTTTCCTTTCCATCCCCAGGTAGTTTCATGTATTTCTTCAGTCCATATGCCTGACCTTTTGGAAAAGCCCCTTCAAATGTCCCTTGGCTGACCATTAGACATAGGTTTGAACACCTAAGAGACTATCCAGTTTTGAGATCAAGAGACCTGGTATCAGGCCTATTCAGTCCTTAGAAGTAGATTCAGGATCATTTAGAAAGGTAGTTCCAAGGTGTAATAAATCCAGAGCAGAAGGAAGATAAGACTCTATGCTAGCATGTCTTGTGGGACTCTCTGTTCTTGCTCAGGTTTAATGTCTTTAGTATTCTTTTGAATCTTTCATAGTGCTTAGTATATAATCTTGTAAAGCTTTTCTTGATAAAGACTGATTGATGATTATTTTACATATTATTTACTTACTATAACCACCACTCTGGAAAATGTACCTTTTGAGATGAATATTATATTAATCAACCTCTCTGCAATCATCTAATAAAATGAATAATTATCTTCATCTTATTGCTACCTGATAGTATAATATCGTGGTTTACCTTTAAGATTTTGTGTTTGTGTATGGTGCTGGTATTCCAATTCTGGGCCTCACACATATTAGGTAAGTGCTCTCTACAACTGAGCCACACCACAGGTCACATGAGTTTCCTTTTGAATTGAAAATTACATGCTGTGAATATAAAAAGAAACAAAATTTCCCGCACTTCAAGTCTATATCAAGCTAGATTTCTTGAGAACTTTGGAATATTGCTAATATAGCCCAGCCATTTATGTGGCCAAGAATTGAGAAGTAGCTCCACCATTCAGTGACTGAAGAGTCATCTGAAATAGCTGTTACCATACTGACTGTAATGCCATTGCTTTTATATCTCTTTATAGATGGACTCCTAAAAGGATAAAAATATTCATTAAACTATGAAATCTGCATTGAAAAAGTTTCTGGATGTCATATGTTTTACTTAAAAAAAAACTTTAAAACTTCAAACGTGATCATATCTTCTCTCTGTTTGGTCTAGCATCTACCTTGGACATTTTGCAAAAACTTTTTTTTAAAATGTGATTTGCAATTTTGGACACTGGATGCTTCCTTTAAGACATTGCAAACATTTTTTTTTTCTTTTTTTCTGATTCTCTGTTCTCCTGATTTTACTCAAATTTGGTCAAAGCCCAGAATGAGAGAGATGTGAGAAAATCTAAAACTCAAACTCCTCCAGTCAAAGTTAGAGAATGGGTTATTGAAAGAGCAAAATGGTGTCAATTTGGATTCAGTGTCTTTAAATCAATAGTGTAATTTTAATGCACATATCATTAGCATATTATAGATATGTCATAGATAAATTATTAAACTTATTAATATTTATTTTCAATAACCTCATATAATTGGAATATCATAAATGGTGAATTACAATTATGTTTACCTTTGCTTTTTCAAGCTTCAAGCTAAGGCACAGGACAAATCAATAAACCACTAACACACATCTGAGGAGTGCCTAAAATGGACCATATAGAGAACTATTCCATAATACAGGGATTTAAACATACAGGAACTTATAAATTAAATGAAAATAAAACAGAAATACATGAGATGAATGGAACAGAAATAATATTTAATTGTTGCTCTGAGCCAACTAGTTATATTAGTCTTTCACTGTAGTAAGTTGTTATGCTTCAAATTGAACCATGACATATTTCAATTTATCTAACAAAAGGATTAATTATAACAGCATTTATATAAAAACTCATATCTTGAAGAGATGTGTTAGTGCATCAATATTCTGTTTGAGTCTCATCCCTGTGTGAAATAGAAGACTTGTATGAATTAAAAAACAAAATTTGAGTTTTCTAATGGCTCTAGTATTGTTACAATCTCTTCAACAATTTTTTAAAAAGTTTTCAAAGTAGCAGTGTGCAGAAGTGTGATACATTTGTTATTTATTTTCCCCACTAAAGAATATTAACAACATTCATTTCACATATAACATTGTTTAGGAGTCTCTCATATACAAGATAGAATTTCCCATGGATGAAAATAAACCTCTCCCCGAATCTTAAAAAATACTGTTGATTGTAGATTTCTTATTGGCACGTGTCAATTCTCCCATGTTTATGTGACTTTGCATGCATCTCACTTTCCTGCAATTCTCTGCAACATAATAATAGAGGATTTTATACCATCCCTGGCATCTGAAAGAGACATTCGTTTTTTCTTTTCCCCATCAGCTCAAGAAGCTCAAGCATTTGACCACTTTCACACATTTCCCCTAGGGAGGCTGCAAGAACAGGAGGATGAGATGGTTTTGTGTTTTGTTGCCTGCAAGTGTGGCAAATCCCTTTCTGGCAAAGAAAATGAGTAGAAAGATAAGTGAAATGTCAGGATAACTTGGTGTTTTACTTAGGTCATCTGTTGAAAGAGACAGAAAGAGAGAGAAAAAGAAAGAGAAAGAGAGGAGACCATATGCACTTTCATGTTCTGAGTCTTTGCTGAGGTTTATATAAATCTTTACACAGTTTTTCACTGCCTAGTTAAAGCTGTTAGTGATATGCATATCCTGCATATGAATGCAAAGGACTCATCCCTTAGGTGGCTTCAGTAAGGAACATGTTTTAGAGTTTCTGAGATCATAGAGAATTTATTTGATGAGGGTGAAGGTGGCCCTTCTCTAATATGAAATCTTTGACCGACCAAAAATACTCTACTTGCCTCTTAACCTAGTAGCAGATAAATTGGTGAGCTCCTGTCTAGATGAAGTGCTTTGGCTTCAGGTGAAGGGAGGGAATTCAACACTTGCTCAAACCCACCCCGGTTCCATATTACAACCCTCTTCTTTTTCTTAAAGCTAAAAACTCATCTGAAATAACTTTCTGCTCTAATGTTTCCCAAAATGTTCTTTCCTCAACACCAGTTCAAGGAACCCTAATTGACCACAGGTTTCAACTGTTTTGGTCATTTTTTTGAATTAAAATTTCATTTTATTTATAGGTACTTTTTAGTACTAAAATTAAAGAAATTAAAGACACAATCCCATTTGCTATGCATCAAAAGGTGAAAAATAAAATTCTACGTGTGTGTCTGTGCATAGAAAAATTAGGTGGAGATAGTGAGGTGGTAATTTTAGGGTATCAAAATTCTTACAAAGTTTATCTGTTGAAGCTCAAAGTGCATCCATCATATTGAACTTTGTTTTGGGACATTGTCTGTAGAAGTCAGATCTTAATAAATTACAGCATTGTTTCTCAGCAAGTAACTTAACACTACCCTTGGCATTATTGAATAAATCAACATGATATTGTTAAAAACACAGATATTTATCTAAGATGACCCATAGACAAAAAGGAGTTGATCTGTCTACCCCACAGTGAACATATCTGGAGATCCAGAATCTGCCAAACAGGATGCAATAGGAAATCCTGGGATTGGCCAAATTGGTTGGCGTTAGAAGAAGGGATCTGGGCTGTATTTAATCATAGCAAGAATCAAAAAAAAAAAAAAATCTTTAACTTCAAAAACAGTAGACTTTAAGGATCATTCATTGCAGCATTAAAGTGAAATTCTTTAATAAACAAAATGAGATGTCCTAATTCTATAGGTAAAATTAAGGCACCTGGATGGTTTGCTTTATGAATAGAGAATTTCACAATAGGACACTGTTCAAGTGCAATCTAAATTAGGTTTCAATGAAAGTGAAGGGCCAAGTATCTATAAAGCACTAATTTAAAAAAAAAGAAATTCTAAATAAATAGAAGAAAGATCAGTAGAATAGAGGAAATGAAGCTGGGGGAGAGAAGAAAAGGAAAGGCAGGAGGGAGGAGATGAGGGAAAGGGGAAGTACTGGGGACTAAAGTGGAAAAAAATTATATTCCATGTTTCTATGAACATATCGAAATGATCCCCAATGTTATGCATAATTTTAATACACCAATAAAAATATTAACATGTTAACATTGAGTGCCATTGGAAGTGCTAGGTCTATACATTCTCTTTTCCTACAGTTAAACCCATAATGTACCTTGTTAGATCTCAAAGTCCAATTTGAAATCTCTAGGCATGATTCAAAACTGCATTTTGTTTTTCAGAAAAGGATAAATACATTTAGGGGTAACCTAGGTAAAAGACACAATAATGATATTGCACTTAAAAGACTGGACAGTTAAGTGTCAGTTTACCTCTTTCTTCCTTTCTTTTGGGTTACCCCACCAAGCAGCACTTCCCAAGGGTTTAGCCTTGAAATGGCCTAGTGTTACCCAACTCTACCACTTTTTTCATATTTAGTCATATGTAAATCCTGCTTGAAGCTTCAATGTTTTAATATTGTCTCCCTAACTAGACTTTCACATTTAAGAAATCTTCAGTGATGCCAATAATTCATTCAACCATGTTCTCTGAATTTAGTATTTGGATATGCAATCTGAAAAATGATTTTATGTCCCTTAGTTGTTAAGGGTACTCCTGAAAGTACACCATCATAAATAAATTAATAGGACATATCATAGTTTATGGAGTTAATATAAAATAATATTGACATTAAGATAATTCAGGAGATAGGGCTGACACTTCATATCCACTGCAGACAATCAGCATGAGTGAATCAAGTTGGGGTGTGTTTCTGGCATGGATTTGAGCTATGAACTAAACTTCCTGTCAGTTGTGTAGAAGGTTTTCCTGATTCCATGCTCCAGCAACTTACAGGAGGGCCAACTTATAATGAAGTCCCAGTGCTGCTACTTCTTGTCCTCCAGGAATTCAGATCCTGGACAGAGGCCATTATCTTCCTGAGCTATCACCCCACAGTAGAAACAGAAGGTTCAGGGCACATGAATAATGCCACAATAGGAGGGAAGTGACTGCGTTCCCAAGCTTACCAATTCCCACATGCCTCCCTGTCTACCTGTGTGGCAGGGCTGCAGCAAGAAGCCAATTATTTTGAAGGCTTTTGTTTTGCAGTAAGGTAGGTTCGCTGACTGCTGCACATCAATTCCTGCCTGCAGGTGTAATGGCCACCTGGTTAGTTTTGCCTACAAATGTCAGTCCACAGGAAAACAATTCTAATCTACAAATGAATATTATTAAGCGGAAAAGAAAGGAAGGCCTGATTTGACAGTGCTGATGAGTTAGCCTAGTGTAAGTCTTTGTAATAAGACTATTTGACCTGCTTCCGTGGTGCAGAAGCATCTTGAACAGTGAGAACTCTAGCTGTGGGCAGTCCACAATAGCAAAGCCTGACATAAAGTGTTATGAAGCAGATAAAGTGTCGCAGCTCAAAAACATCCTACAGAAAGAATTTCCAAGAAAAGTTGAGCAAATCTTAGAATTCTGGAAAAGTAGTCATATGGGTAGCTTGACATATTTTTCAAATCATACATGTTCCAATTTATTTTTCGGCACTGACTCTATCAGGGTTTGGGTTCAAAAACCAGAAAGAATGCAGGTGATTTTCTTGAATAGAATGCAATACTTCAAGTTAGATAAAGAAGTATTAGAACATTGAAAGGATGAAACGGGAGCACAGAGGTAGACCAAAGTAGCCCCCAGAGATAGCATCTTCAACTTCTAGATTCCAGGAAAAAAGCTGTTTGAGTACCCAAGAACCTAAATCACCAAAGGAGTCTGCAGAACGAGAATGAGATTTCTAAAAGAGAATTCAGCCTAGCTGCTTGCTGCCTCAGAAGGTGCCAGCATGGCCCCAGCAGGGCTGGGACACAGGTCTCCTCATCTCTGAGGAGCCACATGGGAGATGGTCTGGTGTTAGAGACAAAACCTTTGAAGTTGAAATGAAAAACTCATAGAAGTAAATATCAAGTCAGAGTAAGAAGATCTGGGGTTGGGGGAAGAGCAAGCGCTTCTCCATCCTCCTCCAGCCTGTATCCTGCCTCTTGGTGCCACCAATGAGAGGAAAAAGATGGGGAAAAGATGTTTCCCTTTAGATATGAGATGTCCCCCAGAAGCTCATGTGTAAGACAATACAAACCTGTTCAGAGGTTAAATGATTAGATTAGAAGATGTGTAACCTAATCAGAGGAATAATCCAGTGAAGTGGATTAACTGGGTGGTAACTGTAAGCAGGTAGGAAGTGGCTAGGGAAGATGGATCATGGGGCCGGGCGGGGTGTGTGTGTGTGTGTGTGATAACTTTGGGGTTTTTATTTTGTGCCTGGTGAGCAGAACTCTCTCTGCTTCCTGATTACCATGTTCAAAGCCTATTTTCTTTGACCATGCCTTTCTGCCATGATGTTCTGCATCATCTTGAACCCAGAGTTTTGGAAATGGCCAACAATGGACCGAGACTCAAATAAGTTTTCCTGCTCTATGTTGCTCTTGTCAGGTCTTTTGGTCACAGTGATGGAAAAATCTCACTAAAACAGGAGTAGAGTCAAGGGACAATCACTTCAGAACCAGCACAGTCACAATGTTCAATTTCCTCTGGTCCTTCATATAACAAGACTTTGGACATCCACTCTGATATAGGCACTTCACTTTACCCATGTGGAAAACAGAGAAATGTAATTGTGGTAGATTCAAGTATTCCAGGTTTGAGCCCCTATCTCCTAACATCAGTCTGCATCTCCTTCCTGTAATTTGATCTTCTTTTGAGAACTCTTTTGTTTGGTGGGAAATCATGTGATAAGATAGTGAAGGAACCTGTTCACTTCACATTTTGTAAAAGCAAGATTCCCAGGCCCCAGAGACAGCTGAGTCTCTTGCAGATCTTCTATAGTGGATTATATTGTGCCTCACATCCTGCAGACAGACAGTAAAACTTTACTTTTTCTTTGGAGAAATAAAGAAGAATTCTGAAATACTCATCAGTATGCTTTCACACCTATCTCTATTTGAGTATTGAGGCAGAGGGAATGAGACCTTCCTGCCCATTTCATTTCATTTCATAGGTAGAAAACTTGAGTCTCTGACACTCTGGTCAATTACGTGAATCACTTAACAACTGCATGAGAGGGAGATGGAGAGTAAAAAGCCTACCATCGGATCAATCCATGCATTCACTTCTCATGCCATTGTACCAAAATTATTCTTTTGTTTTTGACATTCTATTTAAAAAGTCTATTAAATCATCATGGTTTTAAATCTATTTTCAAATAGAGAAAAATATCCCTCTGTGCTCTTGTATAAAGTACAGACAAGTACAAAGGGCATTTAGGAATTCTGAATGGATTTTTTTTTATGTTTCTGTTTTTGGTAGAAAATTATAACAGAAAGTTTAGAGATATTGAAATTTACCAGAAAAAAAAAATGTGACATGTTGAAAAAGAAGCCTGTGAATTCAATAACAAGAACAGTTTTACTTTTCAATCTGCTTGTACTATCCTTCAAGTTAATACTTTTACATATTCACTAATTTTACAATAGAGACCTTTTAAACATATCAATAGGTCAATAAATCTATGCTGATAATGGGGTGGTACTTAACTCAGTCTTTATGAGCTGGTTTCCTTGGATGCTGCGTTATATCGCTATAACTGCTGCCACTGAAGAGATTTATAGCTATCGATTGGTACGTTTAGCATGTTGATCTGTCAAACAAATAAAGAGGCTTTGTAGACTAGTGTACGGCTGGAATCTATTCAAGTTAAGAATTAACCGGGATGAACTTTGGGATTTCCTGAAATTCAAACCATCTCTCTTGCTGTTTCCTGTCCCTTCTCATGTTTCGTAAGGTTCTGATTCCTGTACTTGGCCTTGGTATCTCTCTCTATCCCTTTTTCTCTTTTGCTTTGTCTTTTACCTGAAATGAATCCATTCACACTCTCCACCTAACATCAGATTCACCTATTCTGAAGGTCGTCCTCATAGTTCAGATCTTTCATAATGTCTTGCCACATAATCTGCACATGTCCATAATCTGTAGGTCTCTCATTGTTTAGAAATCCTTGCCATTCATTGTAGTTATCACCTCACTGCTGTTTAATGTGCCTTGCTCCCCAAGTATAAGCTTTTCAAGAACCAGAGCCAGGATCTTCTTTCTGTCTGTCATTCATCCACCTTGGATTGTGTAGGCTGCACAGGCAGGAAGAACCACACTCCTGAATGACTGCTGAGTTGCAGTGTGCATCTTCATAGTGTGAACAATGTCCTCCTTTTGTGGAGCAATTTACTAATTCTAAATCAGTTTTATAAATATCATTTCCCTGAGTAATGTGGAGACCACGAGCAGTGGATACTCTTATGATGTCTCTGCAATTAAATTACAAAGCAGAGGTCATGATTGGTTAAGGGAATAGCTTATATGGACAGTAAACAAATGAAGTGCTAGCTCTAGATACTAGAGTCTCTATTTTTTTTTTTTTTTGGTTTTACATTTTCATACATGTTTTTGTATCCTTTATAGTTTAGAATTTCATTGGATCAAATCTAAATGAAAGGAGATGAAAGAAGGTTGTATTCTTGATTTATGATTCTACAGATTGTCTTCATCTGAATGGTATAGATTTCTTCTTTAATTTGGTTTAAAATTTGGGTTTCCAAGTCTCCACTGGAATCTGATGAATCAGATCACTGTTGCAGGGCCTTAGACTCAGCATTTGATATCAAAATTTACTTATATAATAAACCTCAATAATTAAGACAGATTGGATGGTTATATTTTGTTTCCTTACAAGTGTAAAATTAAAAAATTTTTTTGCAACTCTTATGACACACTGTTCAAATTTTTATTTTCTTAATATTCATCTCTTCAATCACAGGCAAGTTTCTATTTGAGGGTAGTGTGTACAAAACAGGTTTTAACGATTTCTGAAGTGTACATCATATGTTTATTTTAGGCATTATGCTTACAGGTCAGACACTGAGATGGAGGGTGGAGCCTAAAGCCTTAGATGGCAAAATATTAAATTTTACCAATGTGCTGGACCAGCACAGGACAATTCATTTTCAGTACCCCTAATTACTTTTAATTGAAATTATTTTTATTTTCCCTTTGCAGATATATGTGCAAAAATAATTTGGAATAAAACTAGCACTGCAGGTAGAAATGCAGTTCTTGCATAATGCTCTCTTTGAGAACAAGTTCAAAGACAATGCTCAGCCACTATCCTGCATACATGGAAGTGTATATGTACTGGAAGTGGCTTGGTGTGCATGGGACAGAATGCAGGAAGTCAAGGGCAGCCAACTGCAATGCAAAAGGCAGGCACCACCAAGAGAAAAAAAGACAAAGACTACAATGACAGTCTTAAGGCATCCTGATTCTAATGTTTGGCCATTCATTCATAACACTAGCCCTCTACATGAATGCTTTCATATTACCTTTACTATACCATCTTCTTATGTATCTGTGTCTATACACAGATACACATAAATGAAATTTTATTGCTTATTTTTAAAGTCATAATTCATTCACCAACTATTTATTGAGTGACTAGAGAGAACTCCCAAATATATAATTTCCTCCATGTTTACCCACTTCCCTTTCATTTCTTTCCTTTCCTGTTTTGTGTCTAAATCGTATGACATGTTGTATGGACTAAAGCAGGTTGTATTGGACTAAATAACTCATTCTATTTCCCATCGTGTGTACAATGCTTATTATTTGGGAAGGTTCCACCCACTAACAACTCTGGCTTCAGAATATATTGTTTTCAGAGCTCTTCTGACATTACTCAGGCATGCTGATTGTACACAAACAAATATGTCTGGGCTTGATAAGGCTAAATTGCATATAAGCTTAAGTTCTTCTTTGCTATTATGTTTAAACAAAAATAACCATGTTATTTCCAGATCCAGTCAGACCAAAAGAAAAGCTACCAGTTCTTGCCAAATAGCAAAGGACAGATTGGTAAGAACAGAGGGGAAAAAGGACAAAACTTATTTTCTCTCTTAGAACAAACCACGTGAAGAGTCCAATTGGAAGGCTGGAGACACTGTTTGATAGACTAGTCTGGGGCCGAAGCCAGATTTCCCATGACTTGATCCTGTCTATGCAGAAAATAGCACTTAGTAAAGTACTAGCAAATACTCATGTATTGGTGATGGTTCTCCAGAGACACAGAACCAATAGGATGTGTGTGTGTGTGTGTGTGTGTGTGTGTGTGTGTGTGTGTGTGTAAAGAAAGAGAGAAAGAGAGAGGGAGAAAGAGAGTCAGAAACTGAGATTTATTACAAGGAATTGGCTCACACATTTATAGAGGCTGAAAAGTCCTGCAGTCTGCGATTAGCAAAGCAAAGACCCAGGAGAACTGATTTGTAGTTCCAGTTTGAGTTTGAAGTACCGAGAATCAGGAGAGGCCAGTGGTGTAAGTTCCAGGGCAAAATCTGGCAGGCTCAGTTTGAGAGCCAAGATGAGTCCATGTTTCAGTCCTAGTACAAAGGCCAGAGAAAGACCAGTGTCCCAGTTTGAGCAGCCAGACTGGAGAAGATCCCTCTCATTAATTCTTTTGTTCCTTTCATGTCTTCAGATTTTTGGATGTAGCCTAACTGTTTCAGGAAGGGCAATCTGCTCTGTTTGCTCTGTGGATTTAAATGTCATCTCATCTAGAACCACCCTTGCAGACACTCAGGATAATATATGGGCACCGCATGGTCCAATTGATCATCACCTGACCTTGGGGTTAACATACCCAGCAAATTCAAGGTTTGAAGGTCATCTGGTCTAAATCTCTACTTAGGACAGGGGTTTCTTCTTCTGCCTCCTCAAGTGGGTGTTATCCAGATTCTGCACATGGAGGTCACCTTCGGCCCCAGACTAGTCTATCAAACAGTGTCTATCTGGTTAGCTTTCAATAAATACCATTTTCCTACATGGCTCACCCTGCTGTTGGAAATATGTGATGAAATAATCTGACCTAGTCACTTTTATGTTTCTACACATTTGATCAAATACTTGCTCATCTTTGAAATGCTTCCCCAAGTAGAACTTTCCCTTTGAGTCTCCTCTGACGTCTTCAGGCAGATAGATACCAAGACCTCCTCCTTTGGGGAGCTGACTGAAGTAAGTCAGGACTAGCATTCATGCTAAAGAAGAAGAAGCATGAAAGGACTGTGCAAATAGGTAATGGAGGAGGGCAGGGGCACACTGATCAGAGACCCTGTACCCATTCTTGCTGTAAGCAGACTGATGCCACCTTGTATGGCAGTATGGACCAGTACCTTATGCAGATTTCATATTGCATTAGATGCTGCATGAAATATGAGTTCTTTACATGGATGATAAAGCAGGTTGGGAGCAGAAAGAAAGTATCATAGATTTGCAGAAGGTACCTAGGAAGATGTGAGAAGCAGTCAGGCTGGAGGAAAAGAGAAGGAATCAGGGAAAACAGGTAGCTAAAAAGGGCTCTCTGTGCCTTCATCCTTAAAGAAAGGGCATTGCTTAGCTTCTCCTGGAGGGGAGGCAAAAATTCCTGGGAGGAAGAAAGGGCCTATGTACATATAGAAGGTGGCAGTGAGAAGTTCCCTGCAGGATGTTGGAGGGGTCACACTCCCTGGGATTGCAGGCTTGTGAGCTTTCCCAAGTAAATTACTCACAATTAGAAAATGCCTCAGGCCCAGACGAAATCAGTCTCCATAAGATTAGAAGAAAATCCTGAAGAAGTTTGCAGGCTCTAGGGATTTAAAGTATCTATTTACTGAGACTGTAGGAACTGTTCAGACAGATAGGAAACCTGCCTCCACACGGCTGTCCCCCTAATGGGCTGCATCAGGTCCCTGGTGGCCACCTCCTGGGATGAACAGAGATTTCAGTCTCTTTCTCCACACCAATTTTCACACTCCTCCTGCCAATAAGGGGGGCAATTAATGTTGCTGCTGACAGTTATTCCAGTTTGGGTCCAGGCCCATGGGATGAAAAACCTCACTGGGATACTGAAGCATTGTGTATGGACTTGCAGTAAAATAAACTAAGAAAAAGGGAGAAAAAAAAAGAGCTTGCTGAGGGATTTTGTCTTACAAAAGTTCTAAGATTATATATATATATATATATATATATATATATATATATATATATATATATAAATATATATATTCACCTTTTAATTTATCTAAAAACAATTGTTGAGTAAAGAGAATAAGATTGATCAAAATTATATTATGTGCATGTATGAATATGGCGTATGAATCCCACTAGCATGTATAATGATAATGCACCCATAAAAATAATAAAATAAAAAAACAAAAACTTGTTGAGTGTATAGCATGAGCCCAAGCATGTGCTAGATTGTCTAGTGTGGATGAAAGAGAAAAAAAATTAGAAGATTTGGAATCTGTCTCCAGGAAATTAGAAATCCAGTTTGAAGAATAAGGTG
The DNA here is from genome assembly GCF_048772815.1 of Callospermophilus lateralis. Taxonomy (NCBI): domain Eukaryota; kingdom Metazoa; phylum Chordata; class Mammalia; order Rodentia; family Sciuridae; genus Callospermophilus; species Callospermophilus lateralis. Next base: position 33,111,283 of record NC_135321.1, on the reverse strand, counting down.
CTGATCACAAGTGCAGTGTCTTGAACAGGGCTGGTGCTCTAAGCCATGTTGAATAACCCATCCAGTGAAAACAAAAGAAGCAAGCAAGGGCAGAATGATATAAAAGATAAAGCAGGTCTGTAACAGTTTATTTATTGAGAAATTATTTACACTCTCCCTGTTCCTTCTTTCCTGTATTTCCTGGTACTGGTTCTCTTTTATTATATGAGCCTTTAGGTGAGCAAAATACCATGTACTTTCTTTCTCTCTCCCATGGCACAACCCGACTGAGGCTGCTCTCACTATGGGAAATAGATAAGTACAATTAGTTTGTGCCTCACGTCTAGTTATCACTCAGCCGAGCTGGCTGCTGAAGCCTTACGTTTCCACGTAACACTCCTGTACATATCTCCTTTTTTAATTATTTCTACAGGTTTTAATTTGTAAACTGTCATGTGAGATCGGGGGTTGCATTTTGCCAGAATAACTGATATGATTGCAAAAGCAAATTATAGCTAGACCTGAAGCTTTTTTCAGACAAAAAATTATTACTATATTTCTAGTGTTAGGGGGAAAAAACTCTCTAGAACAAGCTTCTAAGCAAACACAACAATTCTGGTCTTCTGAAAATTGATATATTCAATTAAATGCTTACAATCTGGTTAGCTTTCAATAAATACCATTTAAAACCGAAAGCCTCAGTGTTATAAGCATGACGCTAGGTAATGAAGCTTGTATCATTGTTGCTCTCAAGATTTTCACCCAGTAATATGCAGCCTCAAAACTCTTATCTTTGAGCTCAGAAAGCAATTTGACTCACATTAGAGTTCTCTTGCAATAAATATCATCATTATTTTAAGTTGATGCTCCTTCTAGTAAAACCTTTTAATTCAGATTCCACTGAATTGAGAAGAGGTGGGACAAAAATTTGGTTTAAATTGTTAAAAATCCCTTTTTTCACAGATTGAGGAGTGTAACATAGTAAGGAAAGTTATGCTAAGAAGCACAAAGGAGCAAAGAATTTTAAGAAATGTTGACAATTATTGAGCTCTGAAAACAGTCACAAATGTGCATGTAGTTACAATTATGTAGTAACTACGTATTTAATACACTCACACATACAGTTGTATGTTTACATATGGATATGTATGTAAATATATATATCTGTGTAACTTTATGTGTGTGTATATTGTTGCTAGTTGCAAATTACTTCTAGCTAATCAATATCACATGCACTAAATAATACTAATGATCTCTATGTCAGAAAGATTAAAGTCCAGTTATCATAAGTACTTGAAAGTAATATAATTGAATCAAACTGCCCACGAGTCTGACTTCATTAATTCACAATGTCTCACCCTCTAACTAGAATGAATTGATGTTTTTGTTCTAGTGTATTTAATCAAATACTGAAGAAGCAAGAAGGAGGATAGGGTGGAGAAGGCAAATGAAATTCGGGCAACTTTTACTTAATATTTTAAGTGTGAAGTCACAGCTGTCAATTCTCATTGACATTTTCCCATACTCTGCTTAATTAGTGTCTTTATTGCCATAAACGGAGTCTGTTTCTGCTTGCTAAGTAAAAACCAGGAGAGAAAGCCATTGAATCTGAAATTTTTCTTCTTCCCCAAAAGATGTTAGCCAGTAAGTTTAGCTAACACTCTTTTCTCATCACGATCTGATGATCATTTAAGCACATATATGCAAACTTTGAGTAAGGTATAAAAGATCCTGAGATTCATATAGTGGAACTGGCACCAAAGAGCCACCATTGGGAGTTTCAAGCAGACCCAACGATCTGTGTTGCTGTTATTTTAACCAGGTATTTCTGGCTATGACATTTTGAGAAGAAGGCACTGATGTGTAGGAGCTCATGACACAGGTAATCGTTTTAATGATCCAGAAGAAAACTGATAGACTGAACCAAGAGAAGGAATTGAGGATGATAGAGAGGAAACATGGGTTATGACTTGATGCTTGGTAGGCACAAGGTTTGGGTACTGATGGTTTGTGATGTTTCTGAGTGTTTTAGCTTGAGATACTGCATAGACATGGATGTAGTACTCACAGAGGAATACAGGAAGAGGTCCCTGCATTATCATATCGGGAAGACTGAAAGAGTTACTGCCTAACCTCTCTGCCCTAGAAAGACTGCAGTGGAACCCAGAGGCAAGTTCAAATATAGATTGCAATCATTGCGTACTTATTATTTGCTAGGGACTACATATGTAATTACTTATTAAGCAACAGTGACCAGCAAATGTAGGCATTTAATTAGGTACTAAATTATATGGTTAAAAACTAAAAGAATTATAGAAATTTGTTGGAGGGATGCCAGAAGCAGGAATAGCTTCATGCAAGAATTGAGATTTGACTTAGCTCTTGATAGGCCTAGAAGTGAAGATCAGCCTCCTGGGGAAGGGAATGGCCCAAGAAGAAAGGCGGTGGTGTCAGAGGGCACAGCAGAATTTCAGAACAAGGTACTTCTGGCATATATTTAGTTTTTTAATCTCCATGTGTGGCTCTCCTGGTGCCTCTTAGGGACAGCAGCTCTGTGAATGGAAAAGGGAGAAGAGCATCCTTAGTGTGGTTGTTGCTTAAAATATGTCACAAGACGGAAGCAAGAATGGGTTAGTCCATTCGAAGATAAGATTTCTGAATCCATGAACACAGAAGAAAAAAAGTATAAGCCTGTATTACTATGATAAATGCATTTTTTGAGTACACATATTATATTTCAATAGGAGGATGTAAAAGAATTATCTAAATGAGAATAATAAAGGTGGGATTGACACCTGCAGATAACTGGACAGTCTTGTACTCAAGGAACTAAATTAATTCAAATCATTATTCATGGATCCATTACTTTTCTAAGGCTAGTCTCTGGAATTTTATTAAAATGTCCACAGAGCCATGGTTTGCTCCTGTGTGTGTGTGTGTGTATATATATATATATATATATATATATATATATATATATATATATATATATATATTTAATTGTCAATGGACCTTTATTTTATTTATTTGTATGAGGTGCTGACAATAGAACCCACTGCCTCACACATGCTAGGCAAGAGGTCTACCACTGAACTACAAACCCCACCCTGGTTTGCTTCTTCTTCTCCTTTTTTTTTTTTTTTTTTTTAAATCCGTGTTCCTCTGCTATACCAAAAGTTCTAGAAATGCCTCCACAAAGTGCATTTTGTGAGTTTCCAATGACTTACTTGCTCACTCATCTCATTATCTGGCAGGCCGTTTGTCTTTCTTTTTTTCTTCCATCTAACAAATGTAAAACCTCCAGGGTTTTCTATACATATCCTTTTTGAAAAGGTTTGTTTCTGTTTGTATGTGGGTGTGTGTTTCTCTAAAATATAGCCAGAACCCATTAGAATATGCTGTCAGAGTCGGTGGTAGGATTTTGTGTCATTTCCCTTTCGACTTGAAAAATAGCATTTTGAAAAAAAATATTTTTCATACAGGACATTTTTCTCCCTATTCACTTTGATAGCACCACCTGCTTCGGGAAATATATATTTTCCACAAACCACTCAAATGAACTAATCCATTTTCACTATGTGTCCTTTTTGGCAAAATATCTACAGAATTTGCTTTCATAAAGATAAATTCTGTTGCTTTGCTTCTGTCTTTTTTCCCCCCTCTCTCTTTATGAAAGGAAAATGATTCCTTGTTTTCTTCCTGTTGGGGATATACATACAGAAATGAGATTCTACAAACAATTAAAGCCAATGAGTGAAACTCTTATTTTGGACAAATTTATTTTAATCTCTCTCTTTCTCATTTTTCTCAATTGCAAAATGAGAATGTTGGAATCAAATGGCCCTTAAGCTTTATTTGCTAAAGATTATGTGATTCTTTGCCCAGGATATTTTACCTGGAATCAGAGATAGATGTAATATGGGCTTCTGGTATGATCAGATATCACTTTATTTGTTCAATTAGTGCTACTGTCATGCTTGGAGGTAATTTTTTTATGCTTAAAAGAATAAGTTGGGATCCTATCTTTGGAATTCCATGTGCCTTAATCAAGGTCAAGAAACCAAGAGAAGGAAGCTAGGGAGGGCTCCAGGAGACTCTGTTTCTCATAGGACACTGGAAAAGTCCTTTGGGGTGGGTATGTGCAGACTGGTTCCTCAACATCTTGCTCCTGGGTTTGCAGAACTTAAGATTTGACCAGAATTTTCCTATGCAGAGTGGCAAGATGTTAAAAGAGACATGCATCTCACTGTGGATCTAGTGCTTCTTAGTGTTGAGTTCTGTGTTTAAGAAAAGAAGAAATCGCAGGGTATGGTGGCACATGCCTGTAATCCCAGCCTAGCTAGGCAGACTGAACATGAGGACTTCAAGTTCAAAGCCAGCCTCAGCAACAGTGAGCCCCTAAGCAACTCAGTGAGACCCCGTCTCTAATTAAAATACAAAATAGGGCTGGGGATGTGGCTCAGTAGTTGAGTGCCCCTAAGTTCAATCCTCAGTACTCTCTGCCCCCCAAAAAAATGAAAGAAAAGAAAATGAGACATCTCTATTACCTCATTGAGATTTGGGGGGATTAGTATCATTGACACAACCATTCTGGATATACACACAGACACACACACACACACACACACACACATTGTACATAACATCATATATATGTGTGTGCATATATATATGTATGTGTGTCTGTGTGTACATATATATATATATATATATATATATATATATATATGATGAACAGCTGCAATGAACAGCTATGAAGTCTCTTGAACGCTCAAGTATACACACAGCTACTATGTGTCAGAGTTAGGATTTAAACCCATGCAGCTTGACCACAAAACTTGAGGTTTTAACTGCTCCTCTAAGTAGCTTCTTTTCCCTGTTTTCTAAGCCAAATTCAGTGCAAGGGAGATTGACTCCCAATCAGGATTTTAAAGCTAATTTCAACATGGGTACCATTAATCCCTCCACTAGACAACTTCATGCCCACTCGTTCATTCAGTGTTGTTGGCAGCCAGTGAAGCAAGACTCAGCTGCAGTGTGCACAGCTGTTAGGTGATGGGCATCTGTTTTGGTTTTGTCAACCGGTACATTCTGGAGAAGACTTGAGCTGGATTCCTGTTTCTACAGTGAACCACTTTCACGACTCTGGGGGAGTCATCTCATCTCTCTCAAGTTTAATCTTCTTGTTTGTAGAGCATGGAAGTAATCCATGCCAATTTTATTTTTTTTTTAAATTTTATTTTGAGACAAGATGTCACTAAATTGCTTAGAATTTCACTAAGTGGCTGATGCTGGCCTCCAACTTGTGATCCTCCTACTTCAGCCTCCCCAGTCAGGCATTACAGCTGTATACCATTGCACCCAGCTGTCAATGGTTTGTAAATGAGGTACTCTAAATAATTCACAAAGAGTGGACATAATTAATGATAGCAAATGCTATGGCTTATGATCACTGTTTTATCAATGAGATAACAAGTGACCAGAGAGATAACTAGATGATTATGTTGAACAAAGCTAATTCAAAGTATAAAAGAAAGGATAAAAGGTGGTGAGTTTTTATAAAGACCACATCTTTTGAACTTGTAGTCCAGTGCCTTGCCACCACACCGTGCTACTCCCCAAAGCCTGTTTTGTTCCTGTGTGTTTAAATTAAAAAATGGCAAACCTATGTAGACATCAACTACTATCAGTCAACTCACTTCTTAAACTATTTAACAAATGTGAGAAGATGTGATCCTGTGTCTAAGAGCAGCATTATTTTAATGGCTAGATGTGGGAAGCCTGTCATTCTGCCAACCAGAACTTTGCCTGTTCCATTTTCCTGCTGCTCACACTCTCATGTTTAGTGTTTAGCTTGGACTGAGATTAGTTGTGTTCTGAGATGAAGAAGCCACTTCGGCTTGCTGTTCTTGCATGTCCCTCTAAGTGGGATTTTCCCAAGAGCTTTCCCTTAGAGGAAAGCAGAACAGAAGGCCAGGTTTAGATGTGACTGCTGCATGGAGATTCACAGCCCCTGGGGAAAGGTCTCACCACGGGCTATTATTAGAACTGAGCTGTGAGTTTGCAAGTGAAAAGTGAGACACCACTGGCACGTGCATGCTGACTGTAGGTGCCCAGGTGCCAAGCAGTGGAAGGACTCACAGACACCTCCTCAGACAGCATGTGTCTCCTTCTGTTTGCTGGAAGGGTGTGCGGTCACACTCCTCTCTCTCTGCTGAGCTGGAGAAGGAAGGAGAGATCATCTGGGAACAGGTGGCTGCTATGGTGCTGAAGTCAGATAGGAACAGAAATGCCTCTCAGTGAATTTCTACTTGGGTCCAGCAGAAAAACAGTGAATTGGAAGTCCATGGAGGGGAATGACTTGAAAACAGAGTTCTTTGTCCGGGAATCTGTGGACAATGACTGAGTCTCTAGTTTGTTGCTTCATCTAGAAGATGAACAAAGTGAACCATCAGAATTCTAAGTTCCTCTCTAGGGTAAAAATTATAAATTCATGTATCACCTTATATATCAGAGTCTTTAAAGCTACATAGAGACTAATAATTTCAAGCAGTGCCATGGAGACCACTTAACAGGATACTTAGGGACACAATGCATCTCTTTATCTTACCATACATATCATTTTAGTGATGGTAAAACTAACAAATTTAGGATTCTGAGACACGTTAGTCCACATTTTAGCAACTGCATATACATTGCATGTCAATAGAAAAGTTCAGCAATTGGATCCACTGGTTCCTTTAACTGCAGGCTGAAATTTGTCTCCCTGAGCTTCCAATCTCACTCCAATCACTTCTAGCTATGGTCACATTAGTAGTCTTTCCTTTACCAATTTAACTTATATGGACAAATTAGTGTATAAGTGCTTCCTAGATTAAAATGTTAGTTACTACAATTCCAAATGGCAGTAATAATAGGCAAAATAATTTACATTTGTATAATACTTTAAGAATGTATTAAACATTGCTTGAATCTCATCTCTGCTACGTACTAGCTGTGTGGCTCACAGATAAGTTACCTAAATGCTGGATTTCAGTCAGTTTCCTTTTCTATAAAATACCTATTATGAAAGTTCAAAATTCAAAGGAAATTTTGGAGTGCAATAGCACGCGCACACTCACACCCGCGTATACTCACACCCTCACACACTTACACAATCAATACATCTTTATTCCTCTTTATTATATTTCTACACTTGTGAGCACATATACTTTCCAAGGAGACATCTGACAGAGAGAGAGAGCACTGTATAATCATAAACGTGAAGCACAAAATAAAACCACAAGCTATGTCAGGATCACAAATAAGTGATTAGATAATCACTAATTATTAACAATGCGCATACTGATAAAAAATAATTGGCCTAAAAGGGGAAGTTATATATTCTAAGCACTATGAAGGGTGAAAGATGGTGAAAAAAATAGAGAAAAAAGTAATCAATATTATATTAACTGATTAAATAAACCAATAGCCAAAGAAGTATCCATTCACTGAAAATGAAGTACATAAGAAAAGACAAGTTGTGACCTCATGCAAAACAGACTAGATAAGGATCAATCACAGATGCCCATATCTAGAATGGGCTGCTCAGAAGCCACCTTGTCCAGTGTCCAGTCTGGGAGACCTTCATCGGCCCCATCTGCCAGTCTGATTATTGCAGAGGCAGGGGCGAACCATACTTTGAGTATCACCTTTCCCTCTTTTCTGTTACTGCTTAAAATAGGATGGCCCGAAGCCAGTTATATTCAGTAATGATCAGTGTTGTTGCTGATTATTTTTAAGGATGCACATCAGACTCGTATTCAGATGTGTGTTGTCCTTTAAAACTTTCACATTGGGAGAACATGCACTTGACACCAGAGATGATGCCACCATCAAAATATGTTCAGTTCCTCTATGAAAATGCATTCAGAACCATATTAGGTTCCAAAAAATAAATCTGACTGCTTGATGATTTATTAACATATATAATATTTTAACAACGTGGCACATTTTTTTCTAGAATAAAGTTTTGCACAGAAACAGAAAGTATAGAAATTTCCACAGCAATTTTCTTAAAAAGAAAATAAATAACTCAATTAATGAAAGTGATATGAGTCTCAGCTTCTACTATAATAAAATAATGTGGTAGTTTCTATTAGAGCAAGTACAATATAGCTTTCCTATGAGAAGAATCATACATTGTGTATCACTAATAATACCAACTGTATTATAAACCATAAGCAGTTAACTTAATAAGTACTTCTCAAATGGATGGTTGATAAAACCTTGTTCCTCTGAACTCAGGATTGTATTTCCTGAATACACTGCTGGAGTCAATTCTGATTTAATGGGTCTTGGGTGTGGTAAGACCCATTTTTGGCATCAGTATTTTTAAAAGCTTTCTTGTGATTTTAATATGCATTTAGGGTAGAAAATCCCTAGTCTAAGTTTCCACAGAAGTTTAATTTTTGATGTCTTGGTCCTTTAAATGACTTTTCTCTGAACCTCTCAAAGTTCTCAATGGCTTTTAAAAAAATGTAGAGACAAAAATGATAGCAGCCATTCATCATTATTTAAAACACATGAGGGCAGAAAGATAGGCTGCCCTCATGTGTTTTTTTGGATTTTTGGATCTCTAATCCATTCTTAAAATACACATTCAATAAACACTTTTTAAGATGTGAATCTGTTGAATAAACATGGTAAATAAATAACAGTCAAAAGAGACCATAGTAACATAGAAGCTTATATTAATTGAGGGAAAAAAATCCAGAAACAATAAGAAAACCAAAAATGGTATAAAAATACAAGTTCACATGGTCTAGAGATCTGCTTGTGGAAATACTTATTGTCTCTATCTCTACCATAAGTTCTGGTCGCTTACTATCATTTGCTTAACTGTCTTCCCTGGGTGCATGCCCAACAGGAATTTCAGACTTCATATGTCCAAATGTCCCCCTTAGACACAATCTTCCCAGTGTCTTCTGATTCAACTACTTACTCAGTAGTTTTGTTTACAAAAATAAATAATGCCACAAATATAAACAGTGCTGAGAATAAGAGATGTTCCAGGGACATGATCTGAACTCTAGCTAAGTCTTTTCTGCCAGCTTTCTCATCCTTAGACATGTCTCTTTCTAGATTTCTGTTGTGCAAGAATTCCACTTTCATACTTTGGCCTTGCGTTGGCATGTGTTTTTTGAGTCTTGAGTCTTGGTTTTTAGTTTTTTCACGTGGATTTAGCTCGTCTGCAGTGAACTGCACTGATAGCACACAAGTCTCTATTATAGGTTGGGATAAAAACCAACAGGGAATCCCTGGTTCCCCATTATGAAGGGATTCCAACACAGAGAAATTTCAGGAAAATTGAGCAGGTTTCTTAATGAAAACCTCAATCTTCATAATATGAGCATTTTCAGAGTGCATTCCAGAATCAGAGGAAGTAAGGAAACTCCTTGGGTAATTCTAACAACTCAGACAACTGCCAAATTACCTCTCTGATAGTGCTTTGCATTTAGTATTTTCTTTCCATGGTCAATTTCTTTATTATAAAAGAATAGAAAGACAACGTATATTGTGGGAAGAGGAAGAATTTAGTCTATTCCTAGACTAAAAATTTAAAATAATAGTAAGTATATACTTGTCTATTGAATATTGCTTTCCAACACATTGAAAGTATTCTGTTATTTAAATTAATTTGAAGAAGCAGGTCATCCCAGACCTGTGATTAGATATAGGCATTCTTCATAGATACAGGGTTAATATAAACCCAGTATAGCTAGGTATTGTTTTATTGAATATTTATGGCCAGCCTCCTTTCTAAACAGTTGAGCATCCTTTTGAGTATCAGGTACTTTTAATATCTACCCTAGAAAAGTAAATGAACAAGTATTTAAGGAGCATCAACATGTGGAGCACTCTGGGAGAGTCATAGCTGTGAAAACAAAGTAGGTTTAATTCCATGAAATTACAAATCAGAAGTGGCAGATGAATTCAATGAAATTACAAATCAGAAGTGAGCACTGGTTCTAATCTTGTGCTCTCACACACGTACATTTGAGTGTACACACACATGACCCAGTGAAAGACATGAGGTAGCAGATGGGCCAGCTAAATGAGTGCAGGAACAAAGTGAGTAAAATGTTACTGTAATCTAAAACCACTTTCTGAGAACGTGCTAAGTGCAAGTGACTAGGGACAGGATTTAGGGGCACCCAGATGGTGAGATAGGGTCCCTCTTATCACAAAGTTTAGGGTATGACAGAAGCCTGTGCAAAATCAACACAGGCCAAGTGCCAAGATTACGAGGACAGCTGAATGAACTGCAGGAGACAAGTGGGTCTTGAACCAGTGGGGATTACACCAAAGGAAGCTATGCAGAAAGACCTCCAGGCAAGGAACAGCTTAAATCAATGAGTCAAAATAAGAAACTCTTAAGACTTTTTGGAGAAAGTTGCTCTTTCAAGCCAGGGATCTGTTTTGGATCAGGTAGGGGAAGATAAGCAGAGTGATGAGGGTCCTAGAAATTATGCTGAGCTTGGACTTGCAAAGGGAACCCTCTAGAAGATAGGAAAGTGAGAGAAACAAGGCGAGACTTGAGATAAAAGGCTGTTTCTGAAAGCTTAGGCGAAAGTTAGTTTTAGCATCTTATTCACTAGAATAGAGTCCTAGAACTCTTCACAGAATGATCACTGACGTCGGCATGATGAGCTCCAGATGGCAAGAGTGGAGAGATAGCAATAACTGCTGTGAGACTTTCAAGTCTGGTTTTAGGATATTTGGCACATCATGCAACGTGTTAACGTATAACTCAGGGTTTTAAATTGTCGTTTTTCCATCCTTAATTTTTAAGGACAAATTGGGGGTCTACAGCAGGAGATTTTAGAAGTAATATGGGGAGCTGACAGACAAAGACAGAGAACATTAGCCTGGCATGGATAACTTATGTATCACAAGTTACATATTTTAAGTAAATGTTCACTGGATCATTTAACTTGGCATTTATAACTTGTGTCAAAAATAGAAACTTTGTTCAGCATGCAAGGTACAAGACATATCATCTTCTATAGAGAGATAGAGAAAAACCTCATATAGGCAGAAGCAGGAACGTGCCAAACTTCTTTGACTTTGAGAAGGTTACAGACAAGGTTGACAATGTCAATGCATGCAGCATGATTTATCATGAGCTTCAGAAGGCCCTCAATAAAGTTCCACATGACAGCCGTCCGTTGAAGGCAAGAGCTAAAGAGATGGGGTAGAGTATGGAAGTGAATAAAGAACTAGTTTAAGAGAGAGAGAGAGAGAGAGAGAGAGAGAGAGAGAGAGAGAGAGAGAAGCTAAGCAGAGCTGCTGCTCACATGATGAGCTACATTGCCTTCCAGATAAGTTTGATAATGGCTAAGCTTTTTTATATAATTGTGTTAGTTTTTGGAGTTGAAAGCAGCATCTCAAAATGTTTATTGTTAGAGAATTGTGGAAACTGGAGGAACTAGGTGCTTAATAGCCTAGATAAGATTAATTTCAAGTTAAACTGCCCCTAGCCTGGTTATGTTTTTACAGATTGCTGCAGCATTTGATCAGGAAGGAGGCAGAAAATAAACACTTGCAGTGAACCAGCAAGTTGGCTTTTTAAAGAGTACAAACAGTTTCGATGGCTAAGATGCAGCTAATGAACCTCAAGATGTGGGGGGGGATATATATGAGACTAGGAAGTGGGATACTTGTGTTCCATCTACCTGGAGGGCTCAAGCAACCCCCTTTACCTCTGGGACCAACTGTCAACAATCTATAAATGAACATGTTAGAGCAAATCATTATGACCTATCTTTTAATATTAGCACTATAAAATATTATGATAATGATTTTGATATAAAATGTTCTGTATTTAATGTGAGTGACCAGGAAACTCTAGGATGTTTGGCTAATTTTATTCATAGAGCAGAAAGAGACCTCCTCAAGCTTCACATCTTCATAAAGAACACATAATAGAAATAATAATGAAAGAAATGCCAAGCATTTTCTATAAATTAAAGTTGTTTTTACTAAATTATGGGCCATATTTTTTGGACGTGTGCTCTCAAAAACAAATTAATACTGCTTGCAAGAAGAAAAAAAGGAAATGCAAGTGTCTCAAATATATTGGATACATAAAAGCTGGAGTATGCATAATCGTCTTGCAAGAGTTCTTAAATCTCTGTATATAAACTGTTTAAAAGTAAATTAAAATTATTCCTTAATGAAATACAAATCTGAAGTCACTTGAATAACTAATCATTTTATGACCCATGCAGTGAATTTTTAATGCCTACTTCTACCTGATTATTTTAGATATGTCTGTGTTGTAAATTAAAAGCTACATAAATCATTAATGTGTTGATACAGATCAGTGAACTGCTTACACTATATGTGATTCCTTAGGACATACAATGTCTGATTCACCTCCCTCCCTTTCAATTATATGGCAGCGGGGCTCTTTCCCTCTGTTTATCTTTTCCAAGGTCTTATTTGGTAGAGCTGCATACCAAAGACTTTATCATCTTCCAATATAGCCCAAGGCTTCCAATCATAGGAGGTTCACATTACACAAAAGGACAGAGCCAAAACCCAAAAGTGCAGACACAGACACTAGGAGGGAATTGATTTGTTTTCCCAAGAAACTATAGCAATAAGACATAATTTCTGCACTTTTCTTTGTCTCTGTTGCTCCTTTACTATCCTTGAAAATGTCAATCTTTTTCCACCTTGACTTAAAGGATTCCTATCACCTACTAGCAGGTACAATTATTATCAGCCTAATAACTGTACATTTGGGAACCATCTCAAGATCCGTTTCTTCTATGATGCTGACCAAGTGCACCCATAATGAAAAGAAGTGAGATTCATAACATAGACACTTCATTGGATCAAATTTATAAAGTCTCTATCATGTACTGAATAATTTCTTCTAGATACTGCAGATTTAAAGAAGAGTAAGACATAGTTCCTAGAGAATCATGGGAATATCAAAATAAACAAAAGTAGTGAAAAACTAAAAAAAAAAAAATGCCACAAAAGAACATGAAACAAAATTATCAAGGAAGAATTAATATGGAATTCTGAAGATGAGTAAAAAAACCTGCTATAGAAACATGGGGTTAAAAAAATGCAAAAATAAGAAAATGTCTGCTTATAGCTCATAGTCAAATATAACTTCATTATCGGGTATAAATTCAAACTCCATGGAATTTTAAATTAGAAAATATCAAGCTGAAATATAGTAAATTGTCTCAGACACCAGGGTTTATAATTTTCCATAATCTGAAAAGTAAAATGGTCATTCATATCTCTTGAACAAAGGAGTAATTTGATCAACCCTCTGTAGTATGTGAGAGGATCTGGATTCCACATCTGCAGAGATGAAGCCTATTAGAGTGACAGACAAATCATCCGTTCGTTTTTATTCAACCACTGTCTATAGGTTCTTAATAGGTATTATCTTTTAGTCCCAGTGCTGAATAGTATCAAAAATAGAATTTCCCTACATTAATGAAGTTTGCACCCAAGTGGATAGAGATGAACAACATAAATGACTAACAAATAGGCAATTCATCCAGTGATGATGAGGAAGAATGGAGGGTAAAGAGAAGACCATGCTCTGAGTGTTTGTTTTTAGCCAGATAGTAATGGAAGACATTTCTGAAAACCCAGGGCTGAAAGAGATGCACACTGAAGTGAGGAAGCAACTCAGGCAGGTATTTGGATGATTTTGTGCTTGTTGAAGGCATATTTGTTGTCTCTCCCTGGTGTATTTTAATTCTTGTTAGGTGGCATTGTATGCTGACTCTAGCATTTTTGTGGGGAAAAGCAGAGAGTATCTCACATCATAACTCACTCACTGTGGCTCAAGTGACTGGAAACCTTATGGTAAGTTGAAAAAGTATTATATTATGACTTCATGATCTTGAGTTAAAAGGGGGGCTCCCAGAATACCTCACGCTTTCCTGCTCTGGATGACATAAGAACCTTCAAGTACTGTGTGAAGCTGCTGGCTACTTTAATAAGAGGAAGCCAATGAAGAATTTGTTCCCGACAAAATGAAGGAAGGAATAATGTAATTGATAAGCACAAAACATGAGAAGGTATATATATATTTTACAGTGAAGAAACAAGAAAGCAGGAAAGTAAACTAGAAGAAATTATATGAAAACTAAAGTTGGGAAAAAAGGACAAAAGTAATATTTCAGAAATGAGGTTATGAAAAATACAATACTTTTGAAAATACTAATGATAAACAATGTGAAGATGAGTTGGATAGGAAGTCATAGGAAAGCAGGGCCAGATTCCTGCTTCAGGAATTGAATAGACGTGTTTTAAATAATTTGTATTGTTTGTTTGAATACCAGTGTGCAAAGACTACTGAAAACCTCAAAAATCTTAGTGAGCTTTACATTGTTGGACCAAAAGACCCAATATAAAAATTAGAAGAGGAAAAGCTTATTTGGAGCTCATAGTTTCAGAGGTTCAGTTCATGGTCCTTTGACTCCATGGCTCTGGGCACAAGATAAGGCCCATCATGGAGAAGGGGTTGGGAGGTAAAGGAAAATATTCAGGAAGGAAGGAGAGACATCCAGGAAGGAGAGAGACAGAGAGAGAGAGAGAGGGAGGGAGGGGGGGAAAGAGAGAGAGAGAGAGAGAGAGAGAGAGAGAGAAAGCACATGATCTCCCCAGGGACAAAATTAAACCCAAGAGTCCTGTCTCCAATGATCTACTTCCTCCAACCTTACCTGACCTGCCAAAAGTCATCACATCGATAATCAACTAATTTGGTCACACCTGTCATAATATAATAATTTCACTTCTGAACTCTTTTGCATTGTCTCTTACATGAACTTTTAAGAACACCACATATCCAAACAATAACATGCTTAACGTTTGTATATAGGTACTTTGACTAGGGATATTTCAGCTCAAAATTAATCAATAGAGCTATTTAGAACAGAAGAAAAAAGAAAGTTCACAGCAAATTACTGACAAAAATGGAATTTTGAATGGCCAGAGTGGCTAGACAGAAGGGAAGAAATTCCAAAATAGTGGAAGCCACAAAGGGGACACCAAAATCATTCATATAAACTCTATCCAGTAACTTACCTCAATTCTCTCCTATATATGAAAAGGGAAAATTTTAGACGACTTGTCAGAAAGCAATGTGAGGACAGAATTAATCTGTGGCCCGTTAATAGGAGATAGTCCTCTGAGTTTGAGTCAAGCAAAATAAGCTGTTATGAGAACAAAAATTAATTCCCTCAGAAGAATATAATAAAAAATAAACAAATCTATCTCATTAATCATTTATATTATCTAGTACAAAATAAAACAAATACTAAACAGTCAAGAGAGAAAAAAAAATGTGTAGAAATCAACCACAAAATGACCCAAATGTTTATAATTAGCAAAGAGTCTGCTCTTACAAATTTGCTAAAATCTTACGAATAATATGATAATGACAATTACAAGATGGGGAATATCAGCAGATAAATAAAAAATGTTCAAAAAAATGATATTCTGGAAATGGAAAGTATAGTGTTTGAATAAAATTCCATTGATGAACCTAAGAGTTTACTGAAGAGAGTGTAAGAAAGGATCATTGAGCTTTAAAACATGCCAACATAAATTACTCAGTCTGGAAATAGAAAAAAAAGAGATGATAAAAATAAAGTTATCACAGTTTCAGGGACCATGGGACAAAATACAAAGTCTAATACAGGAGTATTTGAAATTCTTTTAATAAGAGAGAGTGAAAATGGGCCAATGTCACTGCTGTCACCCTATTCCAGAGGCTAACAACTTCAAGACCTGCATCCCTGGCAAGTCTCAGAAATGCCTGTTCTCCTGCCTTTTCTCTTTGCCACTATTTACTCTGCCCAGATAAACATTCACAAAAGCTATATACCCAGCACATACTATAAAACCCCAAAACTCAAAATTTAAAAGAAACATAAGATAATAAGATTGATAAAAGATGCAGACACTTCTGAAAGAGAATATAGAGATGGTTAATAAGACTGTGAGAAAATCATCAATGTTATTGTCCATTATAGAAAAACAAAATAAAAATAGAAGTAAATATAACAACAGTACCACTAAAATGATTAAGCAAGTTGACACCATTGAAAGATGTCAAGGTTGTAAGGTAAAAAGAAGACTATATATACTTCAGTGTTTTAAATATATAATTTTATAAGAATGTTGCTAAAGTTTTGGCACTTTCAATGAAGTTAAGCATATATTTAATAAATACATGAGAAATTCTACTTTGGAACCTGAAATGCCAGGGTCAGGAAGCAGTGGCATTTCAGAAATAATGAGCACACCCAGAACCCAACTTGGGTTTCTAAATTCCATTCTCCTTTAATTTTAGCCAGGATGATGTAGAACAAAAATTTATTCAAAGACTGGGGCAGGAAAAGTATAAGAAGAAGCCTGAAGACTGTCTCTTATTGAATCAGAGTTTAAAGATAAGAGAAAGTAAACTGGCCTTCAAATAAAAGGATCCAGCATTCTGATAGAATAGAAGTATTAACAAGTAAGCATCGACAATTTAAAGGGGAAAACGTGTGGGATTATTCAACAAGGGCTTAGCACTTACAACTAGCCAAGCCTTGTGTTAGTTGCGAGTAGTTGAGTGGTAAACAAGGTTCCTGCCTGATGAGATGACAGGTCAAACCTAAACTTGCTCTTTTTCCTGTCCCCCATCCCTGGCAATGTGTCTCTCTTCTCTTCTCTAAGGTAGATAAATGTTGGGCTGAGAGAGGTCTGGAGGCGTGGCATCTTTCGACTCTCCTACTGACCTAACTTCAGTGTGCCAGGCTGATTGGCAAGTCCTCAGTTTCATTAGACACACCAGGGATCCCTGGACAGACAGAAAGAGCAGCCAGGTACCAGTGTTTTCAAGTGTCTGACTGTGAGAACAGTTTTAATTAAAGTGAAAACAATATATGTTCCAAAGCAGGTTCAAAGACCATTGCACAGAACAGAACAGGGAATGAAGGGTGCAGATCAGATTTCTGGATAGAGGACAAGATCGCTTCCTTTCAAAGATCACAGTGTTATCTTTCATGACTTCTTTCCCAGGGAGGAGATAATCCAGACAAACAGATGAAATCCTCTGTACCATTCAATGTGGAAGAAATTCCTCGAATGTGTGCCTTGTGATGGGAGAAAAATATATGATATTTGCAAGAAACAGGAATCTCTCAGCCCCACCTTGAGCCACTACACACATAGACACCTGCAGACATAGATCTTTATGTATTCACATTCTGTGTTCACAGGATTCATTTTTGGGTGAAGAAGGAAGAAGCTTTGGTCTTTACCCCAGAATAGTGCCAATACCAATCTCATCAAAAGTTTAATATGCACAAAGTTTGACTTGGATGATTTTCCACGTCTGTTTCTATTGGTTTGTTTGATTTTATTTTTATTCTCTCTCTCCTGTTTTTCTAAAACCTGAAAATGAATATGTGATATGTTTTCTTTTTCTTTTTTTCACCACAAAAGCAAAAGGAAATTCACTTGGGCATTGCTCAGCACTAGTTCAATCTAGATATGAACTATTAACCAAAGATTCATGACCGGACTTCACAAATTTTGTGAATTCCCAAAAGTGAGGTCAATATGTGTCTATTTTACTGATGGAGGAGCGTATGGTTTCTGTTGATAGGAGGAATAGAATTTGGTGGTTGAGAGATGAATTCTGGGGGTGAATTACATGGTTTAAATCACAGTTAAACTCTTGACAAATTGGATGTCCTTGGCCAGGTGACTTAATGCATACCTTGTTCAATATTTACAACTGTAAAATGGGAATAATAAATTTGCTTCAAATAGATTTGAAGATTGTATGACTTAATATGTGGAAAATAATTAGAACAGTACCTAACAAACAGGAATCCATAAATAAATGTTAGTTTTAATTATATTTTCATTTTATAAATGTCTCATAGGGATCCAAGACTAATAAATAGTTAAGAACCAGTGATGTGGACAGAAAGATAATGTATTCATTCCTCAAATGTGCCTACAGTCCCCAGTAAATGCAAGAATTAGGATTGAGAAAAGAACTTATACATTTCTTTTAAAGCATGGTCCTGTCTATCAGCCCATTTTATTCCCAAAACTTCTAGGGATCCAATATCATTCAACTCATTTAAAAGAATCAACTGTTACAGGAAGATGCTTGGACTTCATTCCATCCTTGCAACCAGTTAATTATGGCAATGGCCTGGAGTTTGTTCTCCCTGCAAAAGATTAGTATAGTACTAATGCTGCAAAGCTGACAAAGGAAAAACCTTCTAACATAGTAATTTAAGTAGAGAATGAAAAATTATTAATAAAATAGATCCTCATCAAGCACTTTCTGTATATCTATTGTGAGATAAGCTTTCTTAGAGGTGGAAACAGGAATGTCCCAGAAAGAGATCTTTCTAGTTATTTGAGTACAGTCACACCATACCTAAGTAAAAAGGCACAAGTGTATATACACCTGTGAAAAGGCACAAGTATATACACTCAAACATTAGCAAATAGTATTAAAAAACTAACAGTTACAGTAAAGTCACAATTAGCAAAATTGTTGAGGACAGTCTGCACAGAAGAATAAACACATTTTGTCACTATTGTCTAGCTTGCGAAAGGCCTATGTAAACCCAGGCTGCCTCCTACGTATGCAGTTGGCAGATGAGACTGAGAAAGAGGAGTTATGAAAGATGATGTGTTTCATCCACTGTCAATCTACCTGCAGTCAAAAGTGAAATATCAAATTGATATTGTCAGATATTCCATAACGAAAGGAAAGGAAGAGATTAAGGAGGAAGGAAGAGAAGGGAGAGGAAAAATGAGAAGCAAAGAAAGAGAGGAAGGAAAAAAAGAAGGTGAGAAGAAGTTGGGAAAGAAAGAGCGGCCTTAAGAGGGTGAAAGGACTCAAGGAATCAAAATGAAAGTAATGGAGGAAAAAAAAAAAAAACGAACAAAAAACAAACACAAAACCCAGAATCCCAGTCAATTAAACAAACACAACAAAACAAATACTTTGGGGTGATTTTGTTTCATTGTCTACTATGCAAAATGAACAAGCTGCGAAGTACATGGGTTGCTCAGGTTTCATTATTAGAGAAGGAATGGACTGGGAAATCTAAGCAAATTTAGAAAGTTCTTGAATGCGAGTGAACATATGGGGTTTTTGTTTGTTTTCCGTAATAGTTGGTTCTTCGTTTTGTTTCAGGAACATCATGAATTCTACCCTTTTGTTCTGGGCAAATTCATGTGTTTCTCAAAGGCTGTGGTCTAACTCTGGTCAAGTAGGTCTGGTAGGCCAATATCCTCTGTATCCTCTGAGGCTCCTCATCACCCCTCTCCCTTACCATGTCCAACCCTTTTCCTTTAGAATCTTGCCAGGCCTGCAGGACCCTGGAGCAAACACCAAGGAAGGGCGGCCATGATCAAGATGGGCTGGTCACCTCAGTGTCCTTCACAGCGGGGAAGAGCCACAGTAGTGCTCACTAGCACGGAGGGGATTGGCTTATTTCACAGCTGATCCAGCAGTGATCCTGAGACCTGGCACTGAACGTGTTTCTGCCTCAACATGTGGCTTCTGCATGTTCCAAGGGGTTCACAGTGCTTCTACAATGCACGGATGGCACAGTGGGCAGGGTGTCTCACTACTCCAAGAGGAAGGTGAGGCTTTTCCTCACACGGGCAAACAAAGGTTGGCTGTTCTAGTCTTCTCATGGGTGCTGGACCCAGATACAGTGAAGACTTAAGGTGGAGAGAAAAGGAGAAATCCTGGCAAGAAGGAAGCCTGATTGCCAGATTCAGCTATGATCTGGCACCACCCAGCTCTCCAAGTCTGTCTTCACAATCGTAAAGATAGGAGCCCCTCTCTGCAAATGAGATTGTCTGTTTAATTGAACACTCCAGTCAGAATGGCAATCATTAAGATTACAAGCAACACTTAATGTTGGTGAGGATGTGGGGAAAATGGTACAATCATACATTGCTGGTGGGACTGCAAATTGGTGCAACCATTAGGGAAAACAGTAGAGAGATTCCTCAGAAAACTTATAATGGAACCACCATTTGACCTAGCTATCCCACTCCTCATTTTATACCCAGAGGACTAAAAATCAGCATACAGTGACACAGCCACATCAATGTTTATAGCAGCTCAATTCACAATAGCTAAACTATAGAACCAACCTATACACATTATGTCAGCCTTAAGGATGAAGGATATCACGGCTTTTGCAGGTAAATGGATAGAGCTGGAGAATATCATGCTAAGTGAAATAAGCCCATCCCCAAAATGCAAAAGCTGAACGTTTTCTCTGATATTCGGATGATAATTCACAAGAAAGAGCGGAGTAAGAAAAAATAGAGGTACTTTGGATTAGGTAGAGGGGAGTGAAGGGAGGGGAGGGGTTATAGGGATAGGAAGGATAGTAGAATGAATCAGATATTATTACCCTATATGCATATATGGTCACATGACCCGTGTGAGTCTGCATCACATAAAACCAGAAGAATGAGAAGTTATACTCTATTTGTGTATGATGTGTCAAAATGCATTTTACTGTCATGTCTAAGCAATTAGAACAAATTTAAAAAAATAAATAAATATGTAGAAACATCTAGCACGATGGAAGTACAACATGATGATAAAGCATATATGGTTCTTCTGAGAAGGCAGGCCTCATAAAATACTCCCAGATTGAATATTTTTTTTCTTGCAAGTAGAAGGAATTCTCACATGTTTATAAATCATGTGCAGTACAGATGTTTGTCTTTGTGAGGGATCCTCAGCCAGTTCTGCTGCATACAGTATTTTCTTGAATAGTTTTAATACCTTGACCAACATGTCCCAGGAATACTCAAAATGGTCAAACTATTCTAGAACATCACAAACTAGGACAACGATCTTGTAGGTGTTGGAGACGAGTTATCCTCAGGCACCTATGTAAGTAAATAGAACATTCAATGGTGTACACAGGATAGAAGTTTTCTATGATGAAGACCAAAGAATTTCTTAAAAGAGATCATAGCAGGGTGATGGACTTTAGAGTAAAAGGGGGAGGTATTGCTGTGTTATGTTTGCACCTCTTTCTTGTGGGCATTTGGGATAGGCCAGCCTGACGTTTTTTGCAGATATCCCCTATTGCTTTGACAGATGATGCTGGAGACATAGAAGCTTGTCTGTTGGGCCTGGTGGTTAGGCACTAGATACACTGCAGAACCACATCTGGGAATTACTAGAGGATTCAGACTTCATCTTGGTGCTTGTCAATCTAATAGTATAAAAAATGTACAAGTAAGATTTCAGCTTTGGAAAATACTTTTGAAGAACATATATTATTTAAATTTGAACACATATCTTAATTCTCAAAATCAACAGAGTAAGATGACAGGATTGATAATTTTTTCCATATATCAACCGAAAAATACAATAATCCTACTATGTCATGGAAGAAGAAGCATCATGGAGTCAGAGGGACATGGGCATGAATCTCAGTGTTCCAGCAAAGAGCTATGTGAACTCTGTGCATATTTTTTAAGCCTCAAGCTTTCCCTATATGCATAATAAGGACACAATCAGTCTTGCAATGTGACTTTGGATTTTAAATAAGGTGATGTGTTTGGAGGTGCCTAATGTTTTGCTCAACAAATAGTATGTGCTTGAGAAAGGCTAAATTGCCTTTTCCTTGAATTGACTACTGACCCATAGCTCCCACACTAGGTTCTCATTGTGCTGAACTTCCTCTTTGCATGCTAGATAGAATTTCATAAAAGGTTTTTTTCATGAATGGAAAAGCTAGTAAAACATATAAAGTATCCTAGGTTCTCAAAGTCAACTGCATCTCATGTACACTAAAGCGAAACAGAAAATGAAGGTAAGTTTTCAATGTTGTGGTCCCAACCTTGTAATGGGCAAAAGGACAGTAGGATTCTTCTTTATTTTTATTCATTTACATGTACATACAGATCAAAATAACTACTTAATATCTTTAATGTGTACCTGTGTATATACAGCTTATGCAAAATATTAAAAGCAAACTAGTTCTAGGTACATTGAAATTAGAAAAGTGTTCCAAGTTATTGGTATTACTGACAGAACATTATGAACTCTTCATTATAGATTTAAAGTCTCCAATTTTCTCATTTCCAGTCCTTTAAAATTCAAAATTGGATCATATTTTATGCTTACAGGGTGTTTTCTCAATAAATACAGCCTTGCACTTCAGTTTCTTTTTCTGTGTCTGCACATCTGGTTGGTTACGTCTCCAATTAAATTGCATTCCAATTTGTCTTATAATAGTAATAATAATAAAACTTCTACAGATCAAATAAAGCCTCCCCAAGGAGTTGTTTCTCTTACACCGTGGCTAGCGTATAGCTCATTCTGAACAGTCAATAGTGATTTGGATCTACTCTATTTTAGACACAAGGACTAAAACCCAGTTTTGTTTTGTCCTAAAGAGGAGAAGAAAACTGGCAAAAATATATTATTCCAAAGTTGTATTTCTTTCTTTTATTCATTCATCAATTCATTGAAGAAACTCTACACTGCATCAAGTCTATTTTATTCTATTTGGCATAGCAGTTTGGACTACAGTGTGATTGGATTTTTTTTTTTTTGGTATGGTTGATTTTGTTATTTTTGTTTGTTTGTTTGTTTGCAATGAACTCACAAGAATTTCTCTATCCATGTAAATATTTTCCCTTTTAATCACTCTTTTGCTTTGGAAGTCATACATTCCAAACCCCTCCCATTTATTCCTTTTCTATTTCTTGTTTTAATCTTTGAAATAGTCAATTCTCAACAATTACTTGGGGCCAAGCAGGTGACACTGAGTTTTAGATCTGTGAGTGACCACACAAATGGTGTTGGCAAAATACTTGATCATGCTGTGGGTAAATACTACGTTCGTCTAGAAATAGATATGACTGGATATCTGGAACAGCAATATTTTACAAAAAGCTCCTAAAATGTTTCCAGTAATAGGAAATAGATCAGTAGAATAAATAATCAGCCTATAAAAGAGTAACAACACTGTGTTAATTTAGATGTGTCAGTCTTCATACATTTCTTTTAAAAGGGTCCTTTATAAATTTTATTTTCTTACTTATCTGAAGGTAAGTCTAGCACATGATGTCTCATAAATGAGTTGTTTAAAATTGTAATAGTGAGTGAAGGTACAGATCTAAATATATACAACACTAAATGAAGTAACTTTTAAGGAAATTGTTTGAGGTTTAAAGCCAATATCATACCTTAATTGCACTGTACTCATGTTTCTTTGCTCATTCATTCTAAGAGGAAATGGAAAGTTCATTTAGGCTGATTTTCATTTTGGTTTATTTTGTTTTGCTAAGTTCTGAGATATTTCAAGCCTGAGAATTTGCTCATCTACAAACAATAACTGTAGATCAAACTCAGGGCCTGGCATATGAGAGGTGAGCACACTACCTCTGAACTACATACCCAACCTATAAATAGGATGATTTCTATTGACTGGACGAGTCCTATTCTGGGTAAACTTGGGAAATTGATAGCTGATTCATTTTTTGTTTGAAAGTTACCACTAACATTTAGTGAACAGTGAATAAGAATTTGCCTTTCATTTTCTGGAGCAAGCCATTTGACATGGTAAATCTATGAAATGTGTGTGATGGTAAAAATGACTGTTGATGATATAAGTCTAAACCTAGTTTGTGGGACTCAAAGGAATCTACTCAGGATTTGCCATTGATTATAATCAATGGTTGACTGCAATCAGCTCAAGTATGGCTATGGGGTTCTGGAGATGAAGCTAATATCATTTCTACAAGGTTAACTCCCAAACCATTGAAGAATTTGCCTATTTGGGAGCTCTGACATCTTTTTTTTTTTTTTTTGTGAAGAAGAGATAGTAAAACCATAATCTCTTAGAACTAAACCAATCTTAGAGTGTGTTTCATGAAGACCTTTTATTTTACAGATGGAGAAATAAAGACACAATTTAAATGGAATTGCTCAAGCCAACTGTGTACTCAATATAGCAGAGAAGAAGGTATGAAATTCTAAAATTGCAAGTTGAAAGGAGAGCTTTGGAGCAAAATAGAACACAGACAGCAATAAATGAGTAACAAAAGTACTCAGGTACCCTGTGGAAGTGCCTAGAGGATTCTAATATATTATATTATATATATATATATTATACACACACATACACACTGCACATAAGCTTTGTGTTCTGAGACAATAGGATGTTCAGAGAAGAAGCATTTAGATGCAAAAAGTAATTATAACAAACAATACAACATTTAATAATGACTAACATAACACAATGACTAATCAAAGATAAACGTGTGGTATAAAGAAAAGGAAGAGGGGTCTAGAGCTATTTAAATAGAGTAGACTTGAAGTGGGCTTTTATTGACTAAGACTAAGGAACAGACAGAGAATGACTTAAGTGAATCAGAATTTGCAAAGGAATAAGTAACAAAGGTATACAGAAGGAATAAGGTGAGCAAGTACTGAAAAATGAGGGGAATTTGAGGCCCTTCTTGATGAAAATTTTTTTTCTTCATGCTATGGTTTGGATATGAGGTGTAACCCAAAAGCTCACTTGTGAGACAATGCAAGAAGGTTCAGAGGAGAAATGACTGGATTGTGAGAGTCTTAACCCAATCAGTGAAGCGATCCTTGATGGGATTAACTGGGTGCTGGACAGAGGCAGGTGGGGTGTGGCTGGAGGAAGTGGTTATTGGGGGCATAGTTCTGGGTCTATATTTTCTGTCTGGAGCTGGAGTCTGTCTCTGTGCTTCCTGTTTGTCATGTGAGTTGCTTCCTTCTGCCACCCTCTTCCGCCATGTTGTCTTGCCTCACCTTGAGCTTCAAGGAATGGAGCTGGTCTTCTATGGACTAAGACCTCTGAAACTGTGAGCCCTCAAACAAACTCTTCCTCCCCTACAGTTGTGCTGGTCAGATCCTTTAGTCACAGAAGTGAAAAAGCTGACTAAAACACTTCACTACCATGGGAGAATCTGTATTAGCTCCTGAAGGAGAAGGCTGTAGGGAGAATGCCTTTTCCAGAGAATATGGAACCTAGGCATATGGAAGGCTAATTCTAGGAAATAGGTTTACTTCCAGAGGGGTCTTGTGGACATTTGGAAGGAGCAGACCCAGGGACGATGGAACAGGTATAGAGCAATATTACCCAGCTGCCATGTAGCAGCATCTGGCTCCCTTTGAGAGCTGCAGACTTTGGTGACTTCTAGGCCATTACCATTGACCTGTCCCCACCTATTCCTCTCACTGGAGCAGGAGGTTTGACTTTTGAAATTTTCAACAAGGAGCATTCCAGGCCTGACCTGAGGATAGAGCATTATTTCTGGTCACTGTCTTCCCTGGACAGGCTTTCCTTGAAGAATACTTCATCTCATCCTAAACCCATTTTGTCTATTCATTTTCCCTTCCATTTTTA
The DNA here is from genome assembly GCF_048772815.1 of Callospermophilus lateralis. NCBI lineage: Eukaryota > Metazoa > Chordata > Mammalia > Rodentia > Sciuridae > Callospermophilus > Callospermophilus lateralis. The sequence goes on along the minus strand of NC_135321.1, from coordinate 33,085,826 downwards.
TGCCTATCTGTCCTTGGTCCCACTGAGTTAAAAACGCGTTCCCGTGTAAGTTGTTAACTGTGGGTTCAGTGGGGGAGGGCAGTGCTGACCAAGAAAATAGAAAAAAAAAAAAATGGAAGTGTCATAGTTTGGATCTGGAATGTACCTGAAAGACTCAAGTGATCAGGGGTGGGGATTTGGAAAGCTATTGGATCTCGATGGTTCTGAGCTCATCAGTGATCCATCCATTGGTGGCTGAATGGATTTCTGGGAGGTGGACCAAGTTGGAGGAAGTAGGTCACAGAGGTTTTGTTGCTTCTCTCTGGCTTTTCTCTGGGGCCCTTCCTATCTTTCTCTTCTTCTGGCTGCCATATGCTCAACAGCTTTCCTTCCCATACCGTCTCCTCCATGATGTATTTTCTACCTCACCTCAGTCTCCCCAAAATGGAGCTGACCAACCATGGAGTAAAACCTCTGAAATTGTGATTCAAAAAAAATCTTTCTTCATTTGAAAAGTTGTTTATGTTAGGTAGTTGGGTCACAGAGATGAAAAGTTGACTAACACAGGGAGAATTTTCTATAAGGGAGCTGGGGTAATGGCAGAGATGGACTTTGCTAAGGAATGGGGAAGTCTGGGACAACATGAGGATGTGTAAGCAAAATAAGAAAAAAATACAGCAAGACAAATTAGTGGGGTTAATGTGATGGCCAAGGCCAGCTGTTACATAATTTTTTCATGTGCTAAACCAACCCACTTCAGTGTGAGTTAGTAAAGGGCTTCCTCACACTGAATTCAGACATCTGTGGCTTTAGTTCAACAGGTTAGAAAATTGAGTTGAACATTGCAGAAGAAAAGGGGATGGTTGGGATGTGTTGTTTAATTATGTTTTATTGGTGGTAAAGAAAAAGAAAGAGCTGAAAAGACAGCTTTTGTTATTGTGCTAGTTATAGCTAAACTGTGTAAAGCTTATGATAAGGTAAAGAATAAAATTTGCCCTGAGTAGTTGACTGAATACTCCAAGTTCTCCGTTGAACAAAGCAGCCAGAGGACCCAAAGCCCTAAATTTTGTTTTGCTGGTTGTAGAAAGAGTGTGATAAGTTATGTTTTTTTTTTCCTTTTTCTTTCTCATATATCACATTGTGGCTTGTCCTTAATCATGAATTAATAATAAAAATCTACTTCTTAAGTAAAGTCACCCATTTATGCATTCAGTAATGAGAACCTACTATAAGATGTAATTAATTTAAAAGTTCCAAAACAGGTTATTTCTCATCTACAGACACCTCCCTCATTCCCCATGCTATTTGGGACTGATACTGAGCTTTCAAAAGAAGTTTAATGGATATTTGTTGAATTGAGATCACTGGTTACATAAAATTAATGTGTTTATTAATACATTTATTCATTTATATAACAAACATTAAATTGGTGTTTGTGGCATGCCCCAGCAGTGTGTTAGGAGCTGAAAATTAATGTCTGCCTGGGTATGCACCATTATGCAGGTGTACCTAACTATACATAATAGCTATGCTCCTGAAAATGGGTGTGAAAACTGAGTCATATTTAAGCAAATTAACAGAGCCTGATGTTTAGGGGAAACCCTGAGGAAGATCCTTTTGTTGAGTAGAAGATCTTTTTTTTTCCTTAATGGAAATTATCATATTCTAATGTATTTTCTCAGGAAACCTGGATTTCCATATGCTTGCTTTTCCTAAATAGGAATACCACCTGTATTTTATTCCCACATTGGGAGGTACTAACTTTCAATTGGCTGCAGAGTCTTACACTAATCATTTTCTTTCTCAACATTAGAAAATGTTGAATGGCCAAACACTCATCAAAAATGTCAAAAATGTTTTCATTTTTGAAAATCTACTCTAAATGCTGAAGAGGCTTGATTAACTTAGAGTGGTTTTTATATCATTTTCTATAACCACTTAACTTAAGGGTAACTTTTAATGACATCCTACCAAGAGCTTATAGAATTTTAAAGCAATCAGTGTTTTTTTCCTTTCCAATATAGTGAGAATAAAATTAAACCAATTTATGCTACATATAAGGCCTTATACTGTGTTCTATATTTATGTTATTAAGTTACGAATATGCAATATGATTCTTTTTAGTTAAACGATATTACCTTATATTTGAAAATCATATTTTCCCAATGTTATTTCATGGGCATCTAGTTTGAACCTTATCTAACAAGAAATTGGCATATAATTTAGTTCCTTCTTCTGAAAATTAAGTATAAAGTTACCCACAGTCATTAAGGTGGAAATTATTTTGATTTTCACTTTGTGTTTGAGGCTCTCTTCCTCTCTCTGTTTCACAGGAAGAATTGTGTCTAAGACTAGAAGGTAAGAAATAGGCCTGACCCTGCTATTTAATTTTAAATATTCTTTTTTTTTTTAAGTTTCAAGTAAATATGTGGAGTGGCCACTTCTTTATAATATAATGCATATAGTAAATCCTATATAAAAGGATTCATCTGACAAGTGATCCTGAATGAACCTCTCTGAGTATCAGATTAAAGGCAAGGTCATGTATGGGGGCTACAATTTCTCCATGTCCTCATAATGCTTTTTTTTTTTTTTTGTCTTTTGACTCTAGTTATTATAGCAAGCGTAAACTGCTATCTCCTTGGGTTCTAATGTGCATTTTCCTATTGACTAATAATGTTGTGCATCTTTTTACCTACATATTGGCCATTCATACCTTTTTGATAATGAGAGAGTTTCTGAAATACTCATTACCCTATGTAATTCATTACTTTTCTGAATAACACACCCTCTAATAAAAAAGAGTCCTTATTCTGAGGGAGTGATGTAACCTTAGCTTTTAATCTATTCGTTGCACTATAAAGAAAAACTGATGTAAGTAAAGCAGAAATGACCCCATGGGAGTGGACACAGGAATATTTTTTCCTAAAGTTTTGAATGCTGTCTCACTCCTTCATACTATAAATAAGAAAAAAAATATTGAGGAGTCCTAAGAAATTTCATAAAAATCTGTGAATCCCTGACAGAATATAAATTGTATAAACCTCTTTTGTAGCCTTCTTGTGGCTTTTCTGCTAGAGAAGGCCAATGTAAACCAAAGAAGAGGAATCTGGAATTCCATGGATCACCACTTGAACCTCTCACAAAATAACAGATTCAAAATGGGAACAACTTAAAATGCCCACTTGTAAATTTATACTTTTCTAATTTTTACCTATTGAGCAGAACAAAATATCATCTTCCTTAATTAGAAGATGAAGTTCATACTCCTCTGTGGAGAAGTCTCATCTCACTGAAAATAAGATGCACGCTTCCCTGGAGCACCTTGTATAAAAAGAGAGAGAGAGAGAGAGAGAGAGAGAGAGAGAGAGAGAGAGAGAGAGCGAGAGAGCAATATATCCACTGTTTGTTATATAGGCCCAGCTCTGGCCTGATGGTCAGGTCAGCTTTGTTTAACATTAAATAAAGCCAGAGAGAACCATCAGAAAACCACTCTGTGAGCATATCAGGAGTCAATGCCATTTCCTGTAATCTGGCAAGCCTTGAGATAACAAGAGCTTTTCAAATAAACTTTGCTTTAAAAACTGGATAGTACACTTCAAAACTCTAATCCCACCCCATTTGGAAAAAAAAAAAAAAAAAGTGCTGTATTCATTCTCACTAGTTCCAAGCAAACACTGTGATTGGAAGCACATTCATAATTCAGCATGGTTAAATGCCATGGGCCAAGGAGATAGCACTCAATGGGCCAGTGTGGAGTGGGATGACATTCATGGCTGATTCAGCTCCTTGCAGCAACCTGTGTCATTGGAGAAACGGGGAAGTGACTGGCTATGTGTCCTACTATTGTCAAAATGTATTCTCATCAATCTGACAAGTGGCCAGTTTGATGGATTCTTTTGAATTAAAGTAAAAGTGGTAAGTTACAATTTTCCAGGTTTCTGGAAATAAATAGTTTGAAACTGAGAGAGGAAGTGGCCTAGAAGAGAAATACCTTTGTCTCTAGTAATTGCAAACACACCAATCCTCTCTGCACCTTGCAATGTTCTTTCCTCTTATCATTCCACTTGAGTATCATGCTGTATGAAGTTGGGGTTATATGCATTTCCAGATGAAGAACCTGAGGCAAGAAGCATTTGAGAAGCTTTGTCTGGTCGTTTGAGACAGAATATTGGGTGTCAAAACTATTAGGTGTGAATCTCATCTCTGCTGCAACTAGAAAAGTGAACTGTGACAAATCACCCAGAGGAGTGAACTGTGACAAATCACCTAATATCTCAGTTTTCTAATCGGCACCATGTTGATTAAAAATGGTTGTTGTGGGGATTAAATAAAACACTGCATGTAATTCACTCACCTTAGTGGACAGCACATAGTAAGTACAAGGCACACCTTAGCCTGTTCTACCAAATGTCAAGACTACACAAACAAAAGGCATAAACTTCAAATAGGATCCACACAAAGGATCTCACACTTGTTCTCTTCATATCTTAATCTCTTTCCTCCGCCCAGACTCCCATGTTGTATAACACTGTTTAAATAAAGAATAGCCAATCAAGCCAGATGCAGTGGCACACAACTGTAATCCCAGTGACTCAGGAAGCGGAGGCAGAGGGATCATTAGTTCAAAGCCAGCGTTAGCAAAAGTAAGTTGCTAAGCAACTCAGTGAGACCCTGTTTCTAAATAAAATACAAAATTCAGGGCTGGGGGTATGGCTCAGTGGTTGAGTGCCCCTGAGTTTAACCCTGGTACCAAAAAAAAAAAAAAAAAAAAAAAAGGAATAGCCAATCAACACAAATGTATGCAGTGATTTCCCTGAATTATGATCAACACTTAGGAATATTTTAGATGCATAGTGTTTAGTCCACAAAACTTCGCAACTTTGTGTGGAGACAAATCATTGCATAAGAAAGCTGTGCTATCACAAGGCATATTTAAACTTCAGGTGAGTCATGTTTGGAATTTATGCCATTGTGGTCAGGAAAAGGAGACTCATTGACTGAGAAAGAGAAGAAATTCTTTTGCCATATTTACGACTGTTCTTGTTACCGATCTGTAAGAATATGAACACACACTAGGCTAAACCTTGAAGTTCCAACTTCACCAAGTGAGAAAGAGAGAAAGGGCAGGGTAACTAGCACAAGGAAAGAGACAATTCAGAAGTGAAATTAGGGTATAGATTAGAAAAGAGGAATCCGGTGTGGCTCTGGATAGTCACATGGTGTTGGAAGGGTTATGGGGCTGGACTAGCAAGCCTGGGATCAATGTCTGGAGGCTTTGATATAATGGTGGTTCTTCTCCACAGGTCTCCCTGGTGAGCTGCCAGGAATCCATCCACTGGCACAGGGTAAGTGACTTTGTGGGACTAGATAAAGCTTTATTCTGTTTACTGTTAACTGACATAGAAGACAATAAACTCCATGCCCATACCTAGCTCAGTACGATACTCTAATTTGATCTTTAGCTAAAACTGTGTGTGCTGGGAGAAGTGGTAGTGAATATTTCCTTCCAGGAACAATTTTAACTGTGATCTTCTCATTGCCTGCAATTCACTGCTTATGGAGCTGGCCCCAGTTTAAGGAACAGCTGGGAAGCTGGCTCCCTAGCCTTCAGGCCACTATTGACTACAAGTCTTCCAGCACAACCAGATTAATGGCATTGGGTACAACTATAGTAGGTTGCACTAATTAATCAATTTTATTTTACTTTATATACTTGCAGTTGAGGCTTTTACATTTAGCATGCAAATTTATGTAAATTAAAATTCAAATACATGCAAACAAATATGCAAATATGTGTCCCTAGATTTGCTAGGGAAAAAAATCTGGTAGCCCTACTGTAACTTCTTAAAATGCAGTTGGGGGAAGGGAGAAAGAACTTGAACTACTCTTGCAGCTTGATCTGCCTTTCATTTGTTAATATATGCAAGTTGAAAATGAAAATAAAAACATGTTTTACTTCAGCTGCTCCCTATGTTATAAAATAGAAAGCTGAAAATCTGCAACAATAACAGGAACAAAATCTGTGAGTCTCCTCATTGAGATAAGAATTTCAAAGTTTTATTTATTCCCAAATCATCTGCCTTTAGGCATTGAGTCTCATAAGTGTGGGTTTCTTACTTTTAATTGATCAGATTGAAGCTATAACTAACCCCAGAGGTAATGCTCTTACATCTCTGAAATACAAGACCTTATAATCTATAAGCTTTGAGTTGTATATAAACTGCTTAGGAATCCACAGTAGAAACTGGGCTGGGGTTGTGGCTCAATGATAGAGCACTTGCCTAGCATTTGTGAGGCACTGGGTTCGATTCTCAGCACCACATACAAAAAAAGTAAAATAAAGTCCATTAACAATTAAAAAATGTGTAAAAAGAAAATCTACAGTAGAAACTGAAGAGTGGGAGAAAAGCTAACAATGAAAAATTATATTTGATTAATGCATATTGAACACACATTTTATTTAAAAGATAATTATTACTAAGTGAGCTCAAATTAAAAGACAAAAGCTTAGTCCACAAGCAACAAAATGGGAATGTCCTAAATTAAAACACAAACCAGAAGCTTACTTTAGAATATATTGCAATGAAGAAGATAGTATCTGATACTTGCAATTTTGGATATTATACTTATTTTCAAGCAAATCTGATCACTGGAAAAATAGTAAATGAGTGAACATTAAATATTACAACGGGCATTGTCCCAGGTGCCTAAAGAACTGAATTTACTGCTAGTTCTGTTTTATCAAGCTATGACATGACATTTGGCCACGTAAGGAATGTCAGCCTCAATTTTCTCATGGTAAAATAAGATAATAATAATTGCCTGACCTCTCTAAAGATTGCTATGACTTTCAAATGAAAAACTGCAAAGTACTAAATAGATGTTAATTACTTTTGCAGAAGTTTATCTGTGGTCATTGCCAAGTTTTCCTTTCTGAGAAGATGCTAAGCACTAGGGACTTGGTTATAGATTCAATTTGATCAATTAAAGATTAGAAAACCTACATAGGAAACTGGAGGTCTCAAGATAGATGATTTTTGGAGTAAGTACGACTTAGAGTTAGGTCAGAAAGGAAACACACAGTGTAATAGAATAGTGAACAAAGACTATATCTCAAATTTATGATCATTTTCCTCTCTGTACAATGAGATTATTTCACATGTGAATTAAATAGTCCTTCGGGTTGTCAGATTCTGTGATGCTCAACTTTGTATCTCATGTCAGTCTCAGTGTGAGTGGACTTTCATATCCACGATATCTATTTTCAAGTATTATCAATTCGTGGCGCAATGACCTTCTTAATCATTACTGGATGAAGTCATTTGTGCTAAAGTCGTTTTCAGAAATTTATTTAAGTTATAAATTTAATAATTGTTCTGTGAATGTTTTTGGAAATTCATACATTTGGAGTCTAAACATATCCATGTCCTCCAAATCTAAAGTTGTCCTCAATCACCAGATCAGGGTCAAAAATGGTACTCTGAACTCAAAAAGAACATGTCTCCAATGGTAAGCTAAACAGCATTTAATCCGATTGCCACTAATGTTTCCTTAGAGCTGATTGTCAGGACCAGGTGCTTGCATTAAGAAAAGCAATCTAGCAGCTCTGGCCTCAGGAACTGAGGTCAAAGAATGCATGTGTGCATGTGATTTTTGTGTGGAAACGTTGCTGTTCTGTTGGTGAGAATCAACAAGCAAGAAACAGCAAAAATATCCTAAATGTCATCATGAAAAGTCTTGGCAAGTGCTTCATTACAATAAGCAAAGGAAAGGTAGGAGATAAATAAGAATCCAAACTTTTCAGCCCATTTTAATTAGTTGAGTGGAGATATCATTAAAAAAGAAAAAATATAAGGGGTTCTTTGATGGGGAGATGCTAGGACAAAGAAAAATAAACATGATTTATTATTTGATTTGCTATATAAGTAATTTGATAGACAAGTTCTGTGTGGAATGGGAAAATCCAAACTAGAACTTGGAAGAGAGGGAATGGCTATCTCAGCATAGAGGTCTTAGCTGAAATCCTGGATGTATGTGGTTCTGGTGGTTTGAGTAAGGCAGGCTGCGTTTACCTTTAGGAAGGCCTAAATGTAGGGGTCTAGAAATGAGGATGGCACTGAGCAGCTACCTGGAAGTAGATGATAGTCAGGAAACCAAGGTACTCAGGAAACAGAATTTCAGGAAGAATGAACTTGACAGTGTTTTCATCAGTATCTAATGAAACAGAGCTAAGGCCCGTGCCAAATCCCAGATCAAATGCATGGAACCATTATAAGTAATGCCAAGGAAACTCTAGCACAAGTGGAAAATCTGCTCACGATGTAAGTGAAAGAAATAGCTACATGTATTTTAAAGTATGTCAGTTGAGGGGAAAGGGTATAGGATAAGGGAAATGATGAAAAAAATCAGCACAAATTGTGTATGATTAGCAGAGCTAGGAGTGATTTCAGCCCCCACTTTTGTATTTATGTTTCTGAGCACATTGACTGTGCAATTGAATAATGTTGGTGCTAAGTATTGGTACTTTGATTTTTGTTAATGAGAAGAGAATAGAGACCTTAAATGAGGCATTCATTTTGAGAAAGGGCTAAATGAGTTCCTGGCATCTCCCTGGGGGAAGAAAGATTTGCAGTGGGTCAAACCTAAAATTGTCATTTTAGTTTGCATAGTGATGATTTGGTTTCAGCAAAGTATTATCTATCATAATGAATTAATGTTAATTTGTGTTTTATCTGCTCTATATTTATTTAAGCAACTTGTTTTGATTTTATAATGGTATATGAATTCATTGTATAAAGTACATATCTAATTTTACTATTGTGAAGGTCAATGAGATACATATGTATACATAATATTTATGTATTTGTGATATATTAATAAGTTTTATTGTGTTTTATGTATATGTGTATATATACATGTATATACACACATGTACATACATGTGCATATGTTTTTAATATAAAAGGAGACCTTGAGTTCCTTAGGTTTAACAAACACTGCTAGGATCCTGGACTACTATGGATTTGAAATGCTGTAGGTTCCAACTAAAGTATACTTTAAGTATAAATGCAGTATACATTTTAAAGACTTGAAAAAATGCAAAATTTATATTGATCACACATTGAAATTATATTATTTTTTGATAGTTTGAGTTAATTATATGTAATATTAAACATTAATTTCACTTGTTTTTCTTTTCAAATTGTTGCTATTGAACAAATTAAAATTCCATGTATGATATTCCTGGTTTTTTTTTTCCACTGGACATTGCTATGTACTGCCTGGTAGCTGGACCTTCCTGCTACTGATATCTCCACTGGCACCTGATGCTTGTATTTATTTGATACTCAGAGGCCAAGAAAGAAAAAGGTCCTGAAACTGAGATGTGAATGTAAGAGCAGCTTACAATGTCCCCCTGGCTACAGTCTCCCAGAAGATACTTCTATGCACAAATCAAGCAGGACTAATTTGATAGCACACTCAGTATCAACTGGCCAAAGGACCTGACAATGAGATATTTGTGAGTAAACAACACCATTCATATCAGCTTAGAAGTTTGCTGTGTACATAGAGTAACAGAACAGAGGCTATCAGACCCTTTTTACAAAGCTTTCTTGGGACTGCTCTCTGTCTTTTTGATATCAGATTATTGGTCACCAGCCAAGTATATCTGATTGGTCCTCTAAAACCATATCTAAATGCATATTGCCCAAGCAGAATACCTGCCACAGGTCCCACACAATTCAGGGATTCACTTGTCTTCTGAAGCAGCAAGTCTAGCCTTGTATTAAAACATTGTATCTGTTAGCTTGGTCATCAATCTACCCATTCAGGGGAGGGAAGTATGATACACTGAAGCCTCACCCAGGACCGGTTTTCTGACTATAATGGGTGCATTGAATTGAATCAAACATCTTTATTTATTTTTCCTGTTCAAGCATGTTTTTTAAAGTGAAGATCCTTGTACATATGTATACACACATATACATGCACAATTTAAAAGGAAAACTATATGTACATATGTCATATCAATTGTTATGCAAATATCTAGTAAGGTAATGTACTTGTGAAACACACATTTTTTAACACTTCTAATCACTCAGATTATTTCTTCCATAAGCATCAATATTCTATTTCCTATAGGGTATGAAAGTTACTGTTGAAACACATTATCTTCTATGAATTTTCAAGTCTAGAGTCTTAAAAATAACAGCAAAACCAACCAAAACACAATAGCACTTTGGAAAAAAAGAAGAATCACAGCACAATATAGTATTAAATTCTGTTAATTCCCTCAGATATAATTCATTATTTATCCATCTTACAAATTATATATCTCCTCAGACATTATTTCTCATTTAATTAATTGCTAGCATTTTTTAGAAAAGCTAATAATAGATAAAAAATCTGAAAATGCACCTGTAAATAAATGTCTCATGTTTTCTACATATTGTAGGAATAAGTGCATGTGTTATGTACTAGTCTGCTCAGGCTGCACAACAAAACACCACAGACTGAAAGTCTTAAATATCAGATATCTGATTTCTCACCACTCTAGAGACTGGAAAGTCCAGGATCAAGGTGCTGGCCCATTTGGTTCTAACTGAGAACTGACTTGCTGACTTGCAGAAGGTAGCTTTCCTGAATATGTCTTCCCAAGGCAGAAAATGAAAGCAATATTCCTTCTTGCATTTCTTATAAGGGCACCTACACAATCAAGTAGCAACCACCCTTATGACCCATTTAAATTATCACTTTTTACAGGCCTTTTCTCCAAACATGGCCACAATTGAGGGTTAGAGCTTTAACATAAGACTCTTTGGGGGTGTGATCAATCAGTAAGTACATAATACATTGTCTTGCCAAAACCCTACTAACAAAAATTTCAATCATGAAGAACATGTGAGTGGGTAGATGATCACTCACGTTGTTAAACACAACTTGGGGTGTTCCTCTGATTTTTTTTTTTTTTTTTTTTTGTCAAAGCTATGCAGACACTCAGTTAAGATATGGCAACCAGTGCGAGTTTGGTTTTACTCCCAGCTCTGCCACCAACCTTCTCTGGAACCCTAAGCATGTCTTCATGATCTGTGGGTCTTAATTTCCTTATCAGAAACCTGAAGGCATTTTTGCTTTTTAACTAGCAGGTAAAGGGAAGCAGAAGAGGCAGGAAATATCAGGGAAGAGATCTCCTTCATGGGCTCCGTTAGTGTGTAGGCCACAGGAATGAGTATGGTTAGTGGAGAAATGTCTAGACTATGCCAGTGTTTGCACTATCTGCATGATAATATTGGTGGGTGGAACATGGTATTAGTTAATTCTTTTGCCTTGCACATGGTCGAATGGCAATTGTCCCATGATTTTCACCACTTCAGCGTCTTTGTTGTTGTTGTTGTTGTTTGTTTGTTTTTAAATTCCCAAAGCTTGAAAAAGCAATGTAAGATTTGACTCAGTAATGGGTTCATCATCTATTTTCTTTATTTGGTTGACAGTGGAGATAACATTAAGAGAAACAGAGAAGATTAAGAAATAGTGGCTTCGCCGAATGGGAAACACTTTATGGACATCAGTATTTCTTTCATTTTTGTTTTTAGCTTCTCATTTTAATAATATTCTCTCTTTTATTGGTTATTCTTACTTATACAGACAACATTAGGATTCATTGTAGCATGATTACAAAGCATGGAATGCAATTTGCACCAATTCCGTCTGGGTACTACACCTTTCCTTCTCTTCCTCCCTCCCAGTGTTCCATTCCCTCAGCTGTATTGATTTTCCTTGTATCTACTTATAGTTTTTTTTTTTTTTAATTAGCATCTTGTGAATATACACGATGGTGTGATTCACTGTGGTATATTTGCACATGTACATAAGAACAGATTAATTCTACTGTTTTTCCCTTATCCCATCTCTCTTTCCTCTTTTTCAATCCCCTTTATCTACTCCAATGATATTTCTTCCAGTTTGATGGAATCCCCCTCCCATTTTCTTTATTTTGACTAGTTTCTTCATATCAGAGAAAATAACCTTTGTCTTTCTTGGTCTGGCTTATTTCATTTAGCATGATGGTCTTCAGTTCTATCCATTTACCAGCAAAGCCATAGTTTAATTTTTATTTATGGCTGAGTGATACTTCATTGTGTATGTATACCACATTTATTTTTTTATCTATGCATCTATCAAAGGGAAATTTCAACATAATTTGGCTATTTTGAATTGTGCTGCTATAAACATTGTATATAACACCTTTATACAAAATGTGGCTGCCTCCTTATAGTATACTGTGGACATTAACATTCCTCATATTTTCTTTTTATTGGCTCAGAAGAAACTCAGGATGAATAGGAATTTTTTTGGAGGGGTTGTACTAGGTATAACTCAGGGCACTCACCACTGAGCCACATCCTCAGCCCTATTTTGTATTTTATTTAGAGACAGTTTCACTGTGTGCTTAGCACCTTACTTTAGCTGAGGCTGGCTTTGAACTCATGATCCTCCTATCTCAGCCTCCCAAGCCACTGGGATTACAGGTGTGAGAAGCAGTTTTAAGATTTGCTGAAAACAGCCCAATTTCCCTTGGTTGCAAAGAAGTTGCATATGTTTACATTTAATGAATTTTAAAGGTAAAAGTGATAACCTTCTTAAAAATCTCTTAAATGTACTCAGAAAAAATCTATGCTAATATTGTTGCTCAAACAAAGATGAATGTTACGATTTTTAGTTTATCCATCCTTCTTTCCTTCCTTCCTTCTTTTTTTTTTTTTTTCAGTTTTGAAGATTGAACCCAGAGCCTCATTGTTAGGTATTATTGTATCACTGAGTCATATCCCCAACTCCTTATCAAAATTTATTTGGAGACATTTTCATGCTAAGTTGCCCATACTGGACTTGAACTTGTTTTTGTCCTGTCTCAGCCTTTTGAGTAGTCAGGATTATGTTTAACTTTCTTATGGGATACTTCAAGATCTTTCAGTTCATTGGGATGTGCCAGGAAAAGTAGGCCAAATCCAGTAAGTATGGCAGGAGTGGCTGGTCTCACTCAAGGAGAAAATGATTGGCTTAATCATGACATATTTTGTTTCCAGACTTATTCCCTGGTAAACAGCTTTCCCTACTATGAATATATTAATGACTAAAACCATAAAAGTTGGAATGTTCTCCCTAAGATGATCAGTAATCCATTTTGGTTTTGAAAACTTTAGGCTATTTCCAAGTAATCAGAAGCATGATTCAATCTGTCAGTTTAAACTTCTGGAGCAAACGGATCATGAGCAACTTCTTCTTCTTTTTTTTTTTTTTTTTAGAGAGAGAGAGAGAGAGAGAGAGAAAGAAAGAGAGAGGAGAGAGAGAGAGAGAATTTTAATATTTATTTTTTAGTTTTTCGGCAGACACAACATTTGTTTGTATGTGGTGCTGAGGATCGAACTCGGTCCACACGCATGCCAGACGAGCGCGCTACCACTTGATCCATCTCCCCAGCCCCATGAGCAACTTCTTTAAAAAATCTTCAGAACAAAGCACAAAGACTGGTATTTAGGCAGGGAATAAATAACATGTGCTTGGAGTCTAGCCAAACTTGACTTTTTAAGAAGTTACACTGGGAACCCTCATACTTGGGAATCAGTACCCAATGTTACAGATAGCTGCTGCAATGTGGTTAACTGATAACCAACACCTGCCCCTTCCTTTTTTCTACTGTGCCATCTACATTACGGAGTCCAAAACATAAGGTCAATCTATCCCCGATTTCTTTGAAAGTTAAAATTCCAAGGAAAACTAGATTCCTCCATTGAGGCTTACTTGAGCAGAATTGGAAAGGCAGGCATGAAGAAAGGCCATGTTCTTGCTGTTTGGGCTGAAGTTTCTGGTACACAACACTGAAAATTAAAGTTTATTTGAAACAGTAGGTAGTGTTAAATCTCCAGCATCATGGGCATCCAGAGACAGATGCACCAATGGTGCTTGTGTGGTTCATTACACCAGTGTTTGATCATCAGCCTGGTGATCAATGAGAGCCAGTTGGACACTCAGTGGCTTCCTTCCTCTGGTTTTCTGATTTCATGATCACATCTGTGGTACAATGTTCTTGAACACAATAGTATTCAGGCTCTATTTTTACTCTTGTGCTTTCTGCTTTGTTCATTTAAGTTCAACCCTAACACCTGGTAAAGACTCACAGGTTGGTCTTGCTAATGCCATGCTGGGAGTCAACCAACTTTTGAACTGTACTCATGAATAATGCTTATCAGATATAATCCAATTCCTCAGGTTATTTTATAATGAATTCATTGAGTACCACATTTTGGGAAGTTTTATTAATATGGTTTTTAATGAGATAGACAAGACCCTAGTTCTCATACAATTGTTTTAGTAAGGAGAACAGAAAAATAAAGCATATTTATAAATAAATGGGATCATTTTAGAAAGAAATGTAAAAATTAAGCACAATCATAAAATTGATGCTAAAAGAGGCTGCATGTAAACTGGGCATGATATGTGACCTGGAAAAATATGAAGAACAGAAATATTCAGATATTTAAATTTCAAGTAAAACAAATACCAATTGAAGGAATAGCCAATGGAGGCATTCTAGAACATGAAGAGGCTTGGTATGTTTGTGAAACCAAGAAGACACAGTGGAATTGGAATGTGGTGAGTAAGGAAGAGAATTTTACAAGATGTGTTTAGAAATAGGTTAGGTTAGACTAAGGTGGGTCCCAAAGGCCAGTCATCTCAGTTCTGATGAAGGAAGTAATGTTACATGATTTATTTTCAAAGAAGTTTAGTCTGTCTGTGGGATAAAAATGCATTGTAAATGTTTGCTAGTGGAGGAATAGATGATACAAGTAATGGTGCTATTGCAACCATGAGTCTAGGCAATTGATGATGGTGACCAAGGCCAGAGCAATGTCTGTGGATACTGAACAGGATCGAGAATGACTTACAAGCTGGGTGTGGTGTCACATGCCTGTAATCTCAGTGGCTCTGGAGACTGAGGCAGGAGGATTGCAAGTTCAAAACCAGCCTCAGCAACTTAGCAAGACACTGTCTCAAAATAAAAGTAGAAAAAAGGCCTGGGGATATGGGATGTGGCTCAATGGTAAAGCACCCCTGGGTTCAATCCCTGGTCTAAGAAAAATAAAGATAGATTTTTTTAAATGAAGCAAATGAGTTAATGGGGTGTATGGTTGATTGAAAGAAAAGGCTTATAAAACAAGAGGCTTACATAAGTAAAGAAAATAATATATTTTGGAGGGGTAAAAATAGATGACAACAGGTGTCAGTATAGTGACTCAGTATCTACCCTTCTTATAGACCTGATTCTGGAGCTTATAAGCAGTACAAGTTCAAATCCTAAGTAAAAGTCAAGTAATAGTTTTCGTGCCTTGAGCCATTTATTCATCTCTTCTAACTTCATGCCTCTCTTCTGGAAACTATGACAAAAATATCTAATGCATATGATGCTTTAAGGATTAATTGAGACAATGGATGTAAACAAGAGCAAATTTTGGAAAAGAGTCAATAATAAAATGCAACAATTTCCTCTCTGTTATGCCCCTTAAGTGAACTGGTGAACTGTATGTAGTTCGATTTATTGTGCCAGTGTTACCTAAATTACTTCAAACTAGACCTTATATTAAAGTGGTGTCAATTTGGTCTTGATCAATCAGCAAAAGCAAAAGTGAGTTCTCTGTGAGAGGAAGGATATGAATTCAACTAATTTGATGAGTTTCTACAGATGAACACTTTCTCTGCCCCAAATATTAAGAAATGGTAGCTGTCCATTGTTATCATGATAGTGAGAAAACATGTGGTCAGACTTAGCCAGAGTTCTACCCGGACATAGAACTGGTCTACTGAAATGTCTCTGCAGTTAAAACTTGACCCAGGAGTGACCCTTACACCCTCTTCCACTGATTCCACCGCTTTGAGAGTTCTGTCTGCAACCACCAAATTATACAACTCAGAAATCTCAGTCTTCTATTTGGTGTCCTACCTTCCCAGAACACATTAGGAAATTCTTTCCAAATTGTATTTTACTTTCATACTTGTTTTATTTTCCATTCAACATGAATCATGTAGTTCATAATAAACGTTCAAGAAATAGTCATGAATGAAATTCCTGAGGTTTTCAAGATGAAAAATTAAAGTGCGAAGTAAGAATCAGCTTGTGACGAGTATCCAGTCACCAAAATAGACTCAACTAACAGCCTCGACAGAAATTCTTTCACGGAACTGTTAGTCCCAGAGTCAGAGGAGCTACCTTGAAGGAAGAACTTCATTTTCTGCCTGTAAATATTCATAAAACCCAAGTCAATGACTGCATTAATCCCTTAGAGTCTTCAGAGAACCACGTTTCAACTCTTCTCTTGCTGAGAATTTGTCATTGATAGTCTCTTACTTTGGAAGTAGCAGCTTCTGTCAGCTACGGCTTGAATTATGATCTGTCTTTTACTGACTCATTTATAGAAGGAAAGCACCTTGGGGCAAGAACTTTGTTGTTATTCAGCACTGTTCAAGCTAAACCATGTGCACTGATTTGAAGAGCAGCACCTTACAAAAGAGCAAAAAATAAATAAGTTTCAGGTCACCTTAGCTAATTCATCTAATTGTTTCCATTAATAATTAATTTTAATTTTGTTTAATTAAAGTTAATAAGTGGGCTGAGCTGAAGACAAAATATGATTGGTTTAAACCAGAGAAGCTTCAAGTACCACAGGTACCTGGGGGGCTCAGTTACATCCTCACAACTGAGTCTTTAATGGGCTCTTCCTTTATGAATTCTTTGGGCAATTTTATTAAGACATGCTTATTTTTATGACTAAATCAAAAATTTTCAGGTATTTTTGATCTCAGAAGTTCAAAAAATAATATGTTGATTTGAAATAAAGATGAAAAGACTTTTAATCATGTGCACATTTGAACCCTTATCAATATTTCCCAGTGTATGTATTTAACTAGAAAGAAGGTCACACCAAAGTCAAATTGGGTAGGATGAGAGCTCTGGGCTTGTATGTGTATCCAAATGGTAATAACAGCTCCCCTTTTACATGAAATGTGGATATCTGCATTTATTCTTTTTTATTTCCTATTGAAGTTTCCCATGTCTATAAGTAACCTGTTTTCAAAGCAACCTGGTCCAGTTCTTCTCAGATCTATACATGGAGAACTGCTTTTGCATTTATGAAGATGTTATCCCTGAAGTCAAAATAACAGATAACTTATATTTAACCATCCAAATGGGCTCTTCCTTTTATACTTTCCAAAATATTTGTCTTTTTGTACTTTGTGAATTATTTCAAGAATATTGCAAAATTGTTGTCTCCATTTACTGTTCTATATGCTTGGAAAAAGCTCAGAGAAGATAAGTAGAACCCAAGCAAGCAATTGAATTAGTCATTTGACTCCTGTGTGTTGTGGTTTCTGGTCTTATGTGCAGAATTGCCTCTTGCTCTTCCTCAGAGGATCTTCCTTCTAGAAGCACAGCTTTCCAAGAATGCTTCTGTGCCTCTCCCCAATTCCTAAGTGTTTATTTGTTTTCTTTCTCTGCTGCTATGTTGTCTGCCATCACTGAGCACTTGGTCATCATATTGAAATGTCCATCCAACCTATCTTCTTTGTCAGGCCTTTAATCCACCAAACCAAAGAAACATGCAGGGATAACACCACAACACATACACACCAACATGGATGCACAAACACAAAATTTTGACTATAAGCATCAAGTTTCCCTTTAATCCTATAGATACACAAATGGAAAAAAGAAGTCCAGAAATACCTATTTATGAAACACTGATTTAGAAACCGTGAGTAGTTGAAACACAAAATTATATAGCATTTTGTCTTAGTGAGACCAACTGATTTTTTAAAATTAGACCCCATTAATATGTTTAACAGGTTGGTTCTCACTTGTATAGAAATAAACACTAAGTTCAGACCAGTGGCACATGCCTATAATCCCAGCAGCTCAGGAGACTGAGGCAGGAGGATCATGAGTTCAAACCTTCAAAGCCAGCCTCAGTAAAAAGGAGGTGCTAAGCAACTCAGTGAGACACTGTCTCTAAATAAAATACAAAATAGGGCTGGGGATGTGTCTTAGTGCCCCTGAGTTCAATACTCAGTACTGAACCCCCTCAAAAAAAAAAAAAAAAAAAGAAAGAAAGAAACACTCATCAGGGCTCTCACTCAAATGAACTTAGTTTGATATCTCAGATTTGCTCTCTGAATCTGACTGTGCAAAGAGAAAGGAAAAAAAAAAGAAAAGGAAAGGAAAACAAAACAAAAGAAAAAAAATTAAAGTAGGTGGCCTCAAAGGTCTATTTCAGCCCTAATATTCTTTGATCCAGTGAGGAAATATTTTCTGTTCCCCACTGCATGGGAGACACAATTTTTCCAGGCTCTAAATGGGTCTGAAAGTGGTCCTGGGAAATAGAGTCGGTATATTCCAAGTCGTGCCAGAGGGCAGAATAAGTCTTTTACATCTGAAGAAGGTGATTTCAGTCTAAGTGGCCCCTGAAGCAGCAGAGCCACCCATGTACAGAACATTCTGTGCAGCTGGCAACTGACCTTGTTTCAAGAGAAAATGATTCCTGAAGTGTTCTCTTTGTCCTGAAATTCTTTTTATAAATTCCTTGGTTTTTCAAAACTTGCCCTTTAAAGGAAGCAAGAATAAAACAATAGAACCATAACAGCTGTTTGCCAGAGTTGCAAACTTTGGACAGCAAGGCCCTTTTCAAATGCGCTCCAACTCTCTGCTGATTTCCCGGTAGACTTGATCTTAATCACAAGCCTGATTTGGCACAGTGGGTCCTGGATAAAGAGCAAATCTAATGCAATGTATGAAAAGAAGCAGCACCCTGTATATCTGAACCATGCCAACTTCCTCACCCCGGACCCATTTCAACACATTTAATTCTCTGTTTTCAGAGTTTTGCACCTTGAGTTAATTTCAAAAGTTTGGTGTAGCAACTTACTAAGTATTAGTTGCAGAGGCCCTTGGGTGGGTGTCGGGGGAAGGCCAGCGAGTTTGGCTCCTGTCTTTAAGATGCACAATCAGTCCAGGCTTGTAGTGCATGTCAGAAATCCCAGGAACTCTGAAGGCTGAGGCAGGAGGATCACAAGTTTGAGGCCAGCCTCAGCAATTTTGTGAGACCCTCAGCAACTTAGCAAGACCCTATCTCAAAATATTGCAAGAATAAATAAACAAAATTTAAAAATAAAAAAGGACTTTGGATGTGGCTCAGTGGTAAACCACCTCTGGATTCAATCCCCAGTTGCAAACTTTTTTTTTTTCTGTTGTTGTTGTTTTTAAAGATATGCACAATCTATTTGGAAACAATAACTTTATTATAACTAGACTGTAGGGTGACATCTGCAGTGTTGAATGTATAAGTCACATCACTGTGGGAGTACAGAGGGAGAAATTCCTTTTTCCTGAGGGTAGTTAGAGTTGGATTCAGGTACATGAAGGCTATAGAAACAGATGATATTTGATCTCAAACTGGTGATGTGAATTTGATTAACCCATCATTAAGTTAAAGGTATTGAATACCTGTTGAAACCCAGCCTAGTTTCTGAAACAGAGCTTAACCCAGTCCTTCAAATTACAAGTGGTAGAGAAAACTAATAAAGAACAGTCAGATTCTAAACCGTGTGGCAACAGCTATGGCAGGGGTTTGGGCAGAAAGAGTATAGTCCAGACTGGGTCATTTAGAGAAGAAGTAATTATAGAGAAAAAAAAAAAAAAGAGAAGTGATAGCAACAATTGATGTTTACTGAGTACTCACCATTTTATTGCATAGGACTTGTACAAGTATGGCTGTGTGTGTGCACGTGCATGCATGCGTGCACACGTGCTTACGTGGAGTGGGGGAGCATGCAGGGTAGATGTGAAGGTGCATGCCACATTCAGGGTGCAGTGATATTATTTGCCTGTCTGAGGCAGGGAGGAGTGTCGAGGGAGATTTGAGTAGGACAAGGTGAAGCACACTACTTGGAAGCTGCGTTTCTTTGACAGAAGGGTGTGTTGAAGGCTCTAGATTATACACAGCCTCTTCTGGCAGCGATACGTGAGAAGTAAGGTAATAGAATCTGTGGGCAGGTTGGATATGTGGCAATGGTCCAGATATGAAGGATCAGGGTAACTAGGCTGTCGGCCATAGATTGGGTAGGAATAGAACGGAGGTATTTTTGCTTGTTTCCTATTTGCCTCAAATGAAATGTAGGTGACTTTTTGGCTAGAAGTGTGAATACTAAAATATTTTTATCCTCACCACCTGCTTCTTTTTGCAAGTTTATAGCAATGAAAGATGGCATACAAAAGACAACTCTGAAAGAGATGAACAGCTCAATTTTTACCAAGGTCTTTTCTTAGGATTTAACATAGTGAAAGAGAGAGTTGTAAAAGTTGAAGTTATCACAGGGAGAAAAGAGCAGTAACTTAAAACAATATGTTTAAAATTAACAATGTAAGCTAAAATGCTGACCTTTGGGAAACTGATTTTTGATGAACAAGCTTCTGTATACATCCAGAATCTGAATTCACAAGTTCATGCCAACTAAGCCTGACCTCATCACTCACAGAAGAGCAAGGCATTCAGCAACAGAGAGCAATGATTAGGATTCCAGACCCCAAACCACCTACCTGCGTTCAAGTCCCATCTACAAGCCAAGAGACCTTCAGCAAAAGCCCTCTGTTAATAAATGGGGGTATTGATGTATTTAATTTACAGGATTGTTACAAACATTAAAATATTTTTTTTTTAAAGTAGAGGAACAGTGGCCAGGAAGAGCTATTAAATGGTATATGGGAAGCATTATAAAGTGTCGTCATGATTTGTATAAGTCCTTCTCTGTCTACATGTTCCTTCTCTTTAATTTCTTATAACATCACATCTTGTTAAAAATCAAGTAATATTGTTGTGTACCCAGTACGTGCCAGGTACTTTTTTGCGGGGGTAACCAAGGATTGAATTCAGGGGCACTTGACCACTGAGCCATATCCCCAACCTTATTTTGTATTTTATTTAGAGACAGGGTCTTACTGAGTTGCTTATCGCCTTGTTTTTGCTGAGATTGGCTTCGAATTCATGATTCTCCTGTCTCAGCCTCCTGAGCTGTTGGGATTATAGGTGTACACCAACACACTCTGTGCCAGGTTCTTTTATATATCACTTAATTAGCTTTATATAATTATCTATGATTATTTTTCCCAATAAATCAACGGGTCTCAGGGATTTTTAAGTAACTTCTTTAGTCATACTATTACTAAGAGTTGTAGTATGGTTTTGAGCCCACTTCTAGGACATCTCAAAACACCCCATCTCAGTGCTTTCTTAAAAGGCAATCTGCCCACAGAGATGACACAGGAGGCTCACTTCATTCTTGTTAAGGAGTGTGAATGCTGCATCAACCTCTGCTGAAGCATATTCTTTAACCATTTTGGGACAGACTCAAGAGTAAGGGCCATTAAGAGACTTTGTCCATATGTTCCTCTGAAATTAAATAACTGGAAATATAATCTATCAAAGCCATTGGGCATTGAACTAACTGGACAAGTATATCTCCAGAAAAACCTAACGTGGAATATCAAATCCCAATATTTGCAGTCAGTATGTCTCTTTCCTGAGAGAGCCAAGGGAGTCAAACTATTATGTCCTAGAGGAGTCATGTGATTAACAAAAATGTATAGATATTTTCAAGGGGAGAAACTTAAGGTGGTTTTCTCTGTTAATAATATATCCATCAAATGATGAATAAACAAAATGCAATTATTCATACAATAGAATATTATCTGGCTGTAAAAATGAATGAAATGACTTATTTTATTCTATGACACAGGAATCTTTAAAATATTATCCTAATTTTAGCAAGTCATTCACAAAAGCCCACATATATTATATAATTTATTTTATATAAAATTTCCAGGATAGGCAATTCTAGAGAGAAAGAAATTAGACTAGTGTTTGCCTATTGTGGGGAGGGAGAGGATTGAGGTTATGAACACTATTCCATTCAGTGGAAGTTATGAGGCATGCATAGATGAAGGAGAATAAATTTACCCAAATTTATAAGCTATCTTCTGGATCCCCATCAAAGTCATTTGTGGAGTCCTTTCCTTTTTTTTTTTAATTTAAAATTTGTTGTTGTTGAGGATTGGTCAATGATGGCTAAAGGGTATGAAATGTCTTTATGGAGTAATGGAAATTTTACAGAATTAATTATAATGATAGATACACAACTCGGTAGATATAGGAATTGTTGCGGAACTGTGCACGTTAAATACATGGATTGTATGATATATAAATTTTATTTTAATAAAAGTGTTGATTATTATGTGGCTATTCGATATTGTGTGTTCACCATGTACCAGAGTCTGCACTATGAAAAGAAGTCATAGGGATGATAAAGTTTTGGAGGGAAGAGGGGTAAAGGGCAATGTCAGGGTTAAACTCTATGACAATCCTTCTTTCAAGTATGGTTGCGGACCTCTGAACAGTTGGAAGGGGGTTGTCATCATATTCTTGATAAAGGATTTCCAATAGGGGAGGGAATGGGGAAAGCACATTTAGTTTCTTATGCCTTATGTCCTAGGCTCACCTGGTTTATTTTTATCTTTACTTTTAAAAAATCTATGACTAGTCTTACATGTGAGGCTGTAAAATGTTCTTATTTTAAATCAGCATACTCTTTAAAATATATATTACAAATAACTCCCACCCCCCCTTATTTCCTGCTACTCTTTTCCTGTGCCTCGGTGTATCCTCTGAATCCTGTGCCACTAATTCCTTGAACGGACTTGTCGACACTTCAAATTATCTCCATCGCTGCTGCCTCCTATATATTGCTTAGCCAATGTATACACACTTAGCTCTCTTAATCTCCCTCATAAGTAAATTCCTCAGCCCCTTAATCACCCCCGCTTCTCTTCTCTGAATCCTTTCCAATGTGTTGACATCTTTCTGGCACAATGGTGCCTACAGCCATATGCCTTTGGCATCCGTTCCCCTTGGCCTCCCACCAGAAATGGAACTTGGCCGACGTCAGAACAGAGAGTAAGACATATTTATTTGATTTAGCTTTTGATTATGTTCACTTCTTGGGATGATGGTTGATTACTAGTGATGGGGTTGGCCAGGCGTTGCAATTCAGGGCAAGTTGGTGGTAGTGGACATTTATGTGTAAAGAGCAATAGCATGTAACGTGAGCGTCTCCCAGGAGTGGTCTCTTTCTATAATAGATGAAAGCAGGAGCTTTGGGAAATGGCCATATTTTAGATTAGCATCCTGAAGATGTTTTTGTTTTTGTTTCTATAGGCTAAATTTCAAGTTCCGATTTAACTTTTAGTAATTCTAGAATTTGGGGGGTCGGACAAACTTAAAATTTCCATAGGAAGAAGAAGCCCATCACAGCAGAATAATCTGGGATAGAGACTTTTAAAATAGATACTTTAACCATTGTTTCTAGGTTAACTCTTTACTTCATATGAGAGATGATGTGAGACATAAAAGATTAATTCACTTTTGGATTTCTATCATTCGATATTTCTGATTGTAAGACTTTCCCTTTAATGGAAAATTTCCATTCTTTGGACTTTGACAATGTTGAAAATTTTGTGGATTCAAACTTATTTTTTATTCAAAGTAATATGATTTCTCCAGTGATAAATCAAGAAATATGGTAAAGTTCTTTGAGAAGGAAAAATATTTTTTTGCAAATAAATTATGTGACTGATAAGCTATAATTTATTTAAAATTTAGGAAGTTATAAGGTTCCTTTATGCATTCAGTCAATATTCATAAAGAGCATACAATATCACTGGACACTATTAGACACTAAGGTCACCATACACACAAGCTATATTCTGACTATGAAATAAAATACTGTGCCCACAGGTAGATGGTGGCATGGGGAATAATAATGGCAAAATTCTGTGTGTCACCAAAAGACAAACACGAGGAGATTTCTTCTTGCATTTGGAAGAAAGCCATATATGTCACTCCAGTGTGTGTCACTGGTGGTGGTCAGTCAGACTACCCTCCATTAGAAGAATAGCACGTTATTTATACCAGCATAGAATGCATATTTTTCTGAGTATAATATGGAACAATTATCACCATTGGCAAGCTAAATCCTGTCTCCGAGAGTGACACCAAGAGAGCATATTGCATTTGCTCCAGTGGGTTATATTAATCTTGCCAGTGTACAAGGCAGATGTTCAGTCTAGGATTGGGGAAAGTAAAGAAAAAGAACTTTCTATTAGTGACAAACTTGTGTCAAATCCAGCTGGAAGTGATGGAGTACAGGCAGATGGGCATTCCCATGAGTAGGAGACATGGAAATATCGTTCAGCGGTCATCAAGAAATCTGAAGTCGGGGGCTAAAGCTATAAAGGGAAATAAATGAAGGAGACAGCTACAGGGGATAATAAGGATCACCCTTTTCTCCTTTAAGAACAGATGATAGATACTCAGAAGTCAGCAGCCAGCCAGCAGCAAACTGTGCTCCTAGAGGAATCTCGTGGGCTGTTTGAATGTAACTTCAGTGTTCTGAGCTCTATCAAAAGGGGCCCTTAATTAACCTGAAAGTTTGCTTTTATTTTTTCTTGCTATGCGCCCTCTCCTGTGCTCCCAAATTTCGGGGTTTTTATGTGAATGTGAAAGAGCTCCTTGGCTTCTCTCTTGAGGTCTAATCTACGAGGAACTCTGAATTTCCTTCTTTTCTGGAAAAGTGGATGGGCAGACCCAATGCCCCTTTGTCTGTCTCCTTCCATCAGTCCAGCTTGTGCGATATCAAGGCATGTCTTTGCAGAAGGTTCACAGTGCTCTCAAAAGAGAATTATAGCACAGGAAGAAAAAAAGGTTGAAAACCATTAGCCTCGTCTTTTCCTTAACCCTCCTCAAGGAAGCTATTTAAAGACTTAGTCTTTCAGAAGGTGAGTGAGAGCTGAGAGCTCCCTTATCTCCTGGCCTGGTTATCTTTCCCTTCATTTACAGACCAGCTCACATGAGACACCCTACCAGCTGGTCCCTCTGCAGACAAAAAACTCTGGACCCCTCTTACCTTCTACCATCAGAACAAACCACCCACTCCACAAGAGCCCATGTGCATCCAGTTTCCTCCATTCCTCCTAGAAGACAGAGGGAGAGGGAGAGAATGTGCTGCTTTGAAGGGTGCTTTGCCATGAAACAGTTCATATCTGAGATCCTCTCAGTTCTCATCGGTGACATGGAAATAATACTTCTTATTTCATAGGTTGGAATGAGGCTGGAATGAGCTCAGACAGGAGAAGCAGTTAGCACAGCACCTGACACTATGATCCACCTTCAATTAATTGTAGTTATTATATTATTCCCAACAGTTGCTCTCTAAGCAAGAAGAGAGATGGTGAATCTGAAAAGGGCTCCTTGAATTTCAGTTCACAAAACAATATATGTTTTTCCTCTGGATGAGCAAGGAAGCAATGATACCATTCCAATATTCCTTTTCCCTTTCATTGATGTTCTCCATACAATGTCATATCAAAAAAATTTTTTTTCTTATTAGCAGCTATGGCCTGGCTCCGTAGGAACAATGAACAGGGTGCCCTTTTAGTGTGCCAGGAGCCTGAACCAATAGCACCAACAACTTAATATTCAAATGTATTATGAGACCCATACTTTAACTTTCCCTTGTCTTTCCTTTTCCACGGTATGGTTCTGGCTCTTACTAAATTATTCTTTGAGTGTGAACCTCTTTGTGATGAAAGAGCTAGAGAGGAGGTGGCATCTGCCCTCTGTCTGCATTTGCATTTCCTACTCTGCCATGTCTTAGCTGCTCATTCTCCATCCTGTGGTGTAGTTCAGCAGCCTT
Source organism: Callospermophilus lateralis (assembly GCF_048772815.1). Classification (NCBI taxonomy): domain Eukaryota; kingdom Metazoa; phylum Chordata; class Mammalia; order Rodentia; family Sciuridae; genus Callospermophilus; species Callospermophilus lateralis. The sequence continues at coordinate 33,059,993 of NC_135321.1, read as the reverse complement.
GTGGCTTTTACCTCCTAAGCCACCTGGAGATGTTTCTGCCATACTGATACTGATTCACCTTTAGGTTTATGTGTCTATACCCTCCACACCACACACATTCTTACAAGATTAAGCACACTTCTGGATCCCTCCTGGGGATGATGTTTACTTCCTCATCCCACAGAGCAACATTGTTGGTTTTCTCGGACTTACATGAAAGGTAAGACTCCAGTCCCATCGTAGATCTGCCCTTCAACTGTTCTGCTTTGTACCCTCAGAGTGATTCACAGTTAGGGTCTGGTTTTATTTTTTGTTCATTTTGATCAGAAAACAGAACCAGGAAGGGAGCTGACTGTGGAAAATTTGGCATGGGCTGACCCTAATAAATTGTGATGATGGTGTGTTGTTTGGCCCGTTAACCAAGGTTCTTCTTGCTTGCGTGTTTAACAAACACAAGTTCAGACAAAAATTGTTCAAATGTTTTGTAGTACTGTTATTTATTGCAGAGCCCATAGTATTCCTCTGATAGTGAAATCTGTGCACACCTGAATTCTTCAGAGTCAGGTGTGAGTCATCTGTGGATAAAGTCACATTAGAATTCCACTATTCTTTCATCCCTAGCACCAACGTAGGACTCCCTGTAAAATTAATTGGAAGTGACAAATGTCTACAAATTTATAAATTCTCTGTATGTGCAGAGTATGTCACCGTTTACAAATTGCTTCCATGAACAATACCTTGTTTGAACCACACAAAAATCCCTGTCTGGGGGGGGGTTTAATGTCCCCATTTTTCAGGCGAAGACAGTTTCAAATTGGTTTTTGTGATTTACCCAAGATCATTCAGAAATGGCTCTGTGAATTCATCTCTTGTCTCTGATTATGTACCTTCTTCTTACAGTAGGCTTCTAACTGGGCATGTTGAAAATATAATTTTTAAATAAAAATAGAATCAATTAAAAGAATATTAATTAGTGAGATCAACTTCTACATATTTTCACGTCAGGGACACCATTTTCTGTTTATTTTTACTTGATTCCTACTTCATTTGACATACCAAGGAGGTTGTATAGCGCTTTCATTAGTATCTCATCTAAGTCCAATGATTTGTGAATACTGAACTTTAAAAAAAAAAAATCCCCTTATCTGACTTTAAATCAATAGCAGTGCTGTCTCACTTTTTCATTATTTCCCAAGTGTCCAAATTCTCTCTTTATTTTTCTAGTTAAAAACCAATTTAAAAAGCATTTCAGTGACTCTGCCATTATAGAATTCTTGTTGTAATAAAATTAATAATTTAAATTTGTTGGCATCAAATACTGGAAGTCCTCCGGGCACTTTAATGAAAATAGAAAATGATACCAATACTGCATCATGCCCTGATGACTACCCCCAGAGCAAGATTGGACAAACCCGCCAAATGACTGCACAAAGAATGATTCCAAATTAAAATTAAAAAAAAAAAACAACAATCACATAGGAAAGGCATTAACTTTACCCTACAGAGTAATGGACTCCAGGACTTCAGCTCTAGATGACAGATTCAAGGGAAGGGAAGGGAATACATCATCTGATACTCCAAGACTTGATGCTTTTAAAATATTAGCCCTGATAAGGCTTTAGAAGGACCTAGTTTTACCCCTCCAGATTTATCACACAGAAACTGACACACTGAGAGGTGCAGCAAGGTTCTCATGGTCCCACAGCTAATTAGACAGGCCTTGACTGGTACCCAGGACCCCTGTTACCAAGCCAGGCGATTCCTCACAGTTTGGAGTTACCACTACTGTTTCCCAGCAGACTGAGGATCTGTTAATTTCTGACAGCTAAATAAAACTAGTATTAGCAACTAATACTAAAAGTGGAAAGAGCACAGAGTATGAGACCAGAGGGTTGGGACCAGGGTGAGTTAAACAAGGGAAGTGAGGCATTTGTCTCAAGTGCAAAGGTTCAGGGGATTTAATAAACTTATTTATCTAGATATATAATATTCTAATGTAATATTTTTAAAAATAATAATTAATTCAAATAAGCATTAGGATCATGTTTTTACCCTCTTAATTTTCTTCTAAGACAAGTGCCTTTTAATTGTGTGTGTCTCCCTTGCATCTCTCTAGAGGTCCTGGAAGTGCTTTTCCTTTCTTCAGGGCCCCAAAAGCCACTGCTTTATTGTTGAGACTAACAGAGAAAGCCTCTTTCTCCCTTTGTAAGGGTTACAAACTTATTGAAGAGTAAAATCGCTCACTGTGTGTTGGTTTTAAAATAAAGTTACCAGATACTTTGACACTTGTCTCTTTAAAAAGTGCATCCTGGCCATCTCTCTCCCTGAGTGTGGGCTGTGATGTTTGACCAGCTTAAAATGAATAGGAGGTGGCAGAAGTGGCCAAGTGTGATCTCTAAGATAAGGTCACAGAAGGCATTATATAGTTTCCTCCTTTCTTTCTTGTCTTACTAGCTCAGGGGTAAGTCACTTGCCTTGTCACGAGGACATTAAAGAAGACCATGCGGAGGTTGGTGTGATAAGGAACTGAGATGTCCTACCAACCACCATGTGAAAAATCACAGGAGAAAATCTTCCAGCTCCTGTCAAACTTTCAAACTATGGTAGTCTTGGCAAACATCTTGACTGTAGTCTCTTGAGAGGCCTCAAGTCAGACCACCAATAAAAAAGGCTCTCTGAATTTCTGACCCAATGAATTTATAACAGAATAAGCACTTTCTGTTTCAGACCATGAGGTTTTGAGGTCATTTGTTATGATGTAGTAGATTACTAATACACTGTCTTATATGTCAGGGCCATGACATTGGTCCAGGGAAGAGGCATGTCCATAGCTTATGAAGTTCTTGAGCAATAGTTGGCCTGACTGTGTCTAGGATTTCCCATATCCTGAGATGAAATTATGGTTTTGAGTTAGATCCAGATTTCAGTCCTGTCCTTTCATTACCATGTTCAGAAACAACACACAATCATAGAATAATAGCTTATACAGCTTCCCACTGAAAAAATGATTGGCTGCATGTAACTACTCACAGGAGCTAGAGATTTGCAAGAGCTCATGAGTGGTACCATTTTCAGTTGATGAAACTCTATCTCCCCAAAAGGAGACATGTTATTAAATCAGAAACCACTCCAATAACCAAATTTCATTTGATAATTGCACACTATTTCTACACTTTTTAAATTGAATTCATCTTAAATACCCTTACCAACATATACCTGAATCTATAGTCACAGTTTGGAGCCATTTCTTTAAATCTACCTTAAGTGAGATATTTAGTTCAGTGAGTCCTAGTTTTAAGGAAAGCAGTATTATCTTACTTCACTTAATTCTCTCTTGCTAAATTCTTTTAATTTGAAAATACCACTTCCCCTACACAATGATTGAGAAAGCTTTTTAAAAGTGGTTTTAAGCTTGGAAAATCAAAGAACTGTCTGGTCACTAACAGGTACATAAGTTGATATCTGTCAACCTTCATCATTTACCTCCACCATTTACCCAAGACAATGGGTACTATTTTAGTGTGCCTAACTACACAGTAAGCTATTCAGAACTATTGCAATTTTGGGACATATTTACTTGCCATAAAAACAAGATTATAAGAAAATTGGACTGAGAATTCTTGATAGGGGTGGATAACAGGCAAAGAAAATGCCTTGACTATGGTCACAGGGGATGTGATCTCTGGGTTGAATTCTGACAGGAGCACACAGAGCCGAAGCAATTGTGGGTGGAAGGAAAGGGCTATGGAAAACTACCTCATTTACAATGAAAAAAATATAAATTTTCTGTATGCCTTAAAAAAATCTAGGAAAATTAATCCACATTGTAATTGTGTGGCTTGCTCTCCAAGCAACTATCCTCTTAATAGCTTATATCACCTGAAATCTGCTTTAGTATTATTTTTGGTTACTTTGAAAGATAATTATATACTTGAGCTCTATTTTTTTGTAATTGATTTTAGCTCATTTGAATTATTTTTGGATTCTGGGGTTGATTACATATGTAACAATATTTATTATTTAAATAAGAGTACTCACCCTGATGCCTAATTTTTTTGTTTATATTTTTTTCCCTAAAGATTCCATATTTCTTATATGATGAGCAGGCCTATTTTTTTTTAAAAAAAGGTATAATTTACATAAAATAAAATGCAGGGTGTCTCAGTGTGGAGTTAGATGAGATTTGAGAAATCTTACTGGTTAGATAAACCTATGTAAACAACGCTATGAAGATAGGGAACATTTCTGTCACTCTTGAAAGTTCTCTCCTCCTCTTTCTTAGTCTCTACACAGAGCCCAACACTGAGACAACTATTTGGCCTTCTTTTTTTTTTTTCCTAACCTCTGCTATCCCCCCTCACCTCCCCACCCTCTTCTCTCTCTACCCCATCTACTGTATTTCTCCCCCTTGTTTTTTTTTTTCCCTTACCCCTCACTTCCTCTTGTATGTAATTTTGTATAACCCCGAGGGTCTCCTTCCATTTCCATGCAATTTCCCATCTCTCTCCCTTTTCCTCCCACCTCTCATCCCTGTTTAATGTTAATCTTCTTCTCATGCTCTTCCTCCCTACTCTGTTCTTAGTTACTCTCCTTATATCAAAGAAGACATTTGGCATTTGTTTTTTTAGGGATTGGCTAGCTTCACTTAGCATAATATGCTCTAATGCCATCCATTTCCCTGCAAATTCTATGATTTGTCATTTTTTAATGCAGAGTAATACTCCATTGTGTATAAATGCCACATTATTTTTATCCATTCGTCTATTGAAGGGGATCTAGGTTGGTTCCACAGTCTTGCTATTGTGAATTGTGCTGCTATGAACATCAATGTAGCAGTGTCCCTGTAGTATGCTCTTTTTAGGTCTTTAGGGAATAGACCGAGGAGGGGAATAGCTGGGTCAAATGGTGGTTCCATTCCCAGCTTTCCAAGAAATCTCCATACTGCTTTCCAAATTGGCTGCACCAATTTGCAGTCCCACCAGCAATGTACAAGTGTACCCTTTTCCCCACATCCTCTCCAGCACTTGTTGTTGTTTGACTTCATACTGGCTGCCAATCTTACTGGAGTGAGAGGGTATCTTAGGGTGGTTTTGACTTGCATTTCTCTGACTGCTAGAGATGGTGAGCATTTTTTCATGTACCTGTTGATTGATTGTATGTCCTCCTCTGAGAAGTGTCTGTTCAGGTCCTTGGTCCATTTGTTGATTGGGTTATTTATTATCTTATTGTTTAATTTTTTGAGTTCTTTGTATACTCTGGATATTAGGGCTTTATCTGAAGTGTGAGGAATAAAGATTTGTTCCCAGGACGTAGGCTCCCTATTTACCTCTCTGATTGCTTCTTTTGCTGAGAAAAAACTTTTTAGTTTGAGTAAGTCCCATTTGTTGATTCTAGTTATTAACTCTTGTGCTATGGGTGTCCTATTGAGGAATTTGGAGCCCGACCCCACAGTATGTAGATCGTAGCCAACTTTTTCTTCTATCAGACGCCGTGTCTCTGATTTGCTATCAAGCTCCTTGATCCATTTTGAGTTAACTTTTGTGCATGGCGAGATAAAGGGATTCAGTTTCATTTTGTTGCATATGGATTTCCAGTTTTCCCAGCACCATTTGTTGAAGATGCTATCCTTCCTCCATTGCATGCTTTTAGCCCCTTTATCAAATATAAGATAGTTGTAATTTTGTGGATTGGTTTCTGTGTCCTCTATTCTGTATCATTGGTCCACCCGCCTGTTTTGGTACCAGTACCATGCTGTTTTTGTTACTATTGCTCTGTAGTATAGTTTGAAGTCTGGTATCGCTATACTACCTGATTCACTCTTCCTGCTTAGAGTTGTTTTTGCTATTCTTGGTCTTTTATTTTTCCATATGAATTTCATGATTGCTTTATCTATTTCTACAAGAAATGCCATTGGGATTTTGATTGGCATTGCATTAAACCTATAGAGAACTTTTGGTAATATCGCCGTTTTGATGATGTTAGTTCTGCCTATCCATGAACAGGGTATATTTTTCCATCTTCTAAGATCTTCTTCTATTTCTCTCTTTAGGGTTCTGTAGTTTTCATTGTACAAGTCTTTCACCTCTTTTGTTAGGTTGATTCCCAAGTATTTTATTTTTTTTGAGGATATTGTGAATGGAGTGGTTGTCCTCATTTCCATTTCAGAGGATTTATCACTGATATACAGGAATGCCTTTGATTTATGCATTTTGATTTTATATCCTGCCACTTTGTGAATTCATTTATTAGCTCTAATAGTTTCTTTGTAGACCCTTTTGGGTCTGTTAGGTATAGAATCATGTCATCTGCAAATAGTGATAATTTAAGTTCTTCTTTTCCTATTTTTATGCCTTTAATTTCTTTCGTCTGTCTAATTGCTCTGAACAGTGTTTCAAGAACTATGTTGAACAGAAGTGGTGAGAGAGGGCATCCCTGTCTTGTTCCAGATTTTAGAGGGAATGCCTTCAATTTTTCTCCATTCAGAATGATGCTAGCCTGAGGCTTAGCATAGATAGGTTTTACAATATTGAGGTATGTTCCTGTTATCCCTAGTTTTTCTAGAGTTTTGAACATAAAGGGATGCTGTACTTTGTCGAATGCTTTTTCTGCATCTATTGAGATGATCATATGGTTCTTATCTTTAAGTCTATTGATGTGGTGAATAACATTTATTGATTTCCAAATATTGAACCAGCCTTGCATCCCAGGGATGAATCTTACTTGATCATGGTGCACAATTTTTTTGATATGTTTTTGTATCCGATTCACCAGAATTTTGTTGAGGATTTTTGCATCTAGATTCATTAGAGATATTGGTCTGTAGTTTTCTTAATCTTTGAGTTGTCTTTGTCTGGTTTAGGAATCAGGGTGATGTTTGCCTCGTAGAATGAATTTGGAAGTTCTTCCTCTTTTTCTATTTCCTGGAATAGCTTGAAAAGTATTGGTATTAGTTCTTCTTTAAAGGTTTTGTAAAACTCTGCTGTATACCCATCCGGTCCTGGGCTTTTCTTAGTTGGTAGTCTTTTTATGGCTTCTTCTATTTCCTCAATTGATATTGGTCTGTTTATGTTGTCTATATCCTCCTGAATCAATCTGGGTAGATCATAAGACTTAAGAAATTTATCGATGCCTTCACTATCTTCTATTTTATTGGAGTATAAGAATTCAAAATAATTTCTAATTATCTTCTGTACTTCTGAAGTGTCTGTTGTGATATTGCCTTTTTCATCCCATATGCTAGTAATTTGAGTTCTCTCTCTTCTTCTCTTTTTTAGCATGGCTAAGGGTCTGTCGATCTTATTTATTTTTTCAAAGAACCAACTTTAGTTTTGTCAATTTTTTCAATTGTTTCTTTTGTTTAGATTTCTATAGGTATTAATTAGGTGGCATGTCCTGCATCTCTGCAAAAAGAAATCATGTAGTAGGTAGTTTTCTATGTCCACTTTTTTTTTGTATCTCATGTTTTTAAGGTTCACCTATGCAATTGTGTGTATTGGTTGTTCATTTTTTATAACAGCTTTTAGTCTTTTTATTGTCTGGTAGTATTCCATGAATGAGTGTATCACAGTTCATTTATACATTTTTCTCTTGACTCACACGAGTTGTTTAAAGTTTGGATCTATTATGAATCAAGTTGCCACAAATATTTTGACACAATTCTTTGGATCGACAAATATTTTCATTTATCTTGTATATATACAACTAGCACTATCTTGATGGGTCATTGAAGAGATATAAATTTAACTTTGAAAGAAACTGTCAAACAGTCCTGCCACATAATTATACTGTTCTTCCACTCCCCTTACCAGCGTGTAAGTGCTCTTGTTGCCCTGAGTCACAGGAAACACTTATTTTTTTTTTTTTAAGGTTTAAATTAGGATTTTACAAAAGCATCTCAGCAGTTTGGGAAAATAGAAAGAAAGTACAGTTACAGATTTTGAAATACTAGTTATTTTGTTTAGTAATTTTTAATTTTTTTAAAATTTTAAATAACAGGAGATAGAGAAAGAGCCTAAAATAATTGGCAAAATGTGCTTTGTTTAGAAGATTATGAAGAAACATTTGACCTGACATTTGACATGTCAATACTTCATGTTCTGTCTTGGAAATTTAAGGATAATATTTATAAATAACTTTTTTATTCACTCAACTAGGCACATATTTTTAAATGTATTTCATAGTAATGGAAAAATTTGAAGGATGGAGGGAAAAGAAATGGTAGAGATTTGAAGAAAGGAAGACATTAAGACTTAGTTCTCTCCAAGACAACTACTGGACCACATCAACCAGCCAGTCCCTCATGTTCTCTAACTACTTGAATATTCTATTTATATTTTCAGGAAAAATATGTATTATTATCCTCTTTATAAAATAACGTGAGGTTTTATAAAATAATGTGAGGTTTCAATAACACAAAACAAAGGGATAACCTAGCTTTTGTTTTCACAGTGTCAATAGATATTTGATGCCCATGACAGCTTCTGGGTTTACAAAATCTTGAGTTTTTTCCTGTTTAGATAATTGGGATAATGTGGCATAAGTAATGTGGTGCTTGGGAGATGCTTTATTAGTGAAAGGTCTTATTTAAAAAAAAAAATTGGCTGTAATTATCAGGATATTCCAAGAATCCTCAGCTATTCTGCATGTTTAAAAACATAAATTAAGAGTTTTGATAGTTTTCTCTTTTTCATAATTAAAAAAAAAGTAGAATTGAAAAAACTGACTCATTTATAAGGGAACAGTTCTTATATGAACACTTTAATTATTGGGTATTGAAAGGTAAAAGTTAAATTATTGTACCTACTTTTCTTTTTCTCTTGCAATATTAGACACTGACTAATGTGTTAAGGCAAAAGAGAGTGTGGAAATAAGTATGGAAAGTGACAGAGACTTTGTAGCCATAGGAGTCTGTAAGAGATGGTCATTCATAAACTGTGTTTATCAAGTAAAAACAATGGTCAAAATCAAGAAGTAATGAGTGTGTGATAGATATAAAAGTAGATTAAGTTAATTTTGTCACCCACTGGGTTTAGCAAACAGTGTCAAGAGAAAGTAGTAGAGGGCAACTATAATTATTTGCAAGCAAGAATATCAGAAACGGGTGGCATTAAGGTAGCTTGCCAATCAACAGGCTTTCAGGGTGACTACTCAAGCACTATGCTCCTTCAGCTCCAATTCCTAGAGATCAAGTGAACACACCAAATGCAGGCGAATCACAACTCTCAAAGTAGTGGTTGTCTGAAACCAGAAAATTAAAACTAAATGGCTAGAAAAGAGGGGAGGATACAAGACTGATGACTACCACATAAGCATTTTATCATAGGCACAGGGGAAGACAGACCAGATAGGCCTTTCTCAGTGACAGAGATGAAAAGGCAAAAGTTTAAAACACAGAAGTTTAACCACCAAGCTTATTTATGGCTGTGTGCATTCAAAGACACCACGGTTTTGAGAAAGCAGCACTATATTTTAAGGATGTCATTTTTAAGAGTCCACACACTATGAAAATAAAATAAACTGTAGTGAAGATTGGAAGGAAGAAATATGAATAGTAATAACATGGTGTCGAGTTAGTTTTAAGCCTGTCTACGTAGAGGAACATTTGTGGCCAAGGATTAGTAAGAAGACTTGTGGTACTGAGATGAGTTAGCCTATGTACAAGTAATTATAATCCTTTATTTTTTTTTTCTTTTTAATCCAGGAAATTCTCCTTTCTATGGAACAAAGTATTACTATGTCTAATCAACAAAATTACTCTGGCCATTGAGAGAAAGAAAAAAAATGTTGATTAGTAATTTTTTCTAGTCCAGGACACTTTGTGAAGACCCAAGGCTAAGAAGGAACCACATAGGGACAAGTAATCCTGCTGCTTGGGATCATGTTCCTGTCCTTACCAAAAGCAACCATTTAAATCATGAGTAAACACATACTGGACAATGTTTTGCATTAATCCACATAAATAACACAAGACTACAGAAAACTGGTTCTGTTGGAAAAAAAAAAAACACACACACACACACACACAATTCAGCTTACATTAATGCACTGAGATCCACACAAAAACTCAAAATCCAAGATTCAAAATATGCTCTTTGCTCATGGTCAGATAGAAAACATTTCAATGGAAACAAGTCTTGTCATGATGGATCAAATAGCCACACAGTATAGGTAAGATTTCATTTGACATAGATATTACATTAAACATATTCAGAATAATTATTTTCACTGGAGCATTGATAGATCAACCAATGAAAATTTAATGAGACTGTTGTGTGTCCTTGTGAGGTGTATTCCCTCTTGGCGGCTAAGGGGGACCAGAGCACACTGTATCACTCAGTCTTGTCAGAGGAGATGTTCTGTCACTGATTAGAGAGCTGCATGTCCTCTTTAGTCACAAAAACATTTCATGGGGTAACCTTGTTTCTGTCTTAATGGATTCAGGCAATGTAATGAGAGCTACCAAAGTGGACATGAAGAAACCCTTTGAGAGACAGAACATGTCACTTCTTACTTACTCACTAATGGCAGTCCCTCCCGGGCTGAGCAAGCCCCTCTGGGCAGAGCTGGAAGAGTCATTTAAAATGCACCTGCGTTCCTTCCTTCCTTCAAATGCAGCAGAAAGGCACCAAAATGTGGTATTTTCTCTGTTAGAAACACCCAATACAACTAATGCATTTTAGTTTCATGAGCACAAGAACAGAGAGAAAAATAGTGCTCTCTTAAATGTGTAGTGCATACTCAACATTTCCAAAGTATATTATTTCTGTCTCTACATTGTACAAACCTTACCACACCCTTGAGAATGGATAGGTCCTAAATAGATTGTTTGATTTTCTCTGTTATGAATTGGATACCCAAGGCTTGGGGGATTCACATGATATTTGTAAGAGGCACAACAAATGAATGATGGTAGGAGGATCAGAACTGGGGGTTCTCCCAACTTATATATGTACTTCTGTTTCTCCTCTCCCTCTCTCCCTTTCTCTCTCTTTCTCCATATACAAATATATGTATATGTATTATATGTATATATACATGTGCATATATATATATATATATATATATATATATATACACATATACCTTCAATGACAGTTTAATAATTTAATACCTGCCGTGGCCAAGCTGTGATGCATGCAGGGCAAATAATTGTACTGTTCAGGGAGAGTCAGGAAAAGAAGGACTGAGTTACTGCAAGTCCAAATTTATTCTATATCTTTTGCCAATTTGAAGAAGCAACTAATTCATAAACTATATGGTAAGCACATTTAACTGTTCTAGGATTTTTCTCATGCTTCATGAAAACAGAGATCATAACTGGGAAACCAACTGTAAAATTAAAAGAACTAGATGTTGCCAATAAAGACCATCATTTCAGGAAAATAAATTTGTTTCTTGGAAGCAGTTCTTGAATGTATGCTTGAGGTGCCCACAAGAAAACTAATTCAACCGAGAAACAAATTGATCTTGCTTCACTGGTTTATATGAACAGAGTAAAATACACACCAACAGGTTATATCACTTAATAACTCCTTGTTCCCTATAATGAATCAATGGCAAGATCACCTTGAATTATTATATTTTGAAATCATATGTACAAAGTAGCCGAGGACCACAGTGCCTGCACCAAATAATGAGTTTCATTAAGGTCATATTCAGAGAGAACAAAATCAAGATAATCAATGCTTGTGTCAGCCTTTATTCATTGTATTTGGGAGTTATATTCGTGAAGGTTTTTGTTTGTTTGTTGGTTGGTTGTTGTTGTTGTTAACATATTGATATCTTTAATGTGGAGGTGAAATAAAAATGTATACTTTGATATTGCTGTTAGAGTCTAGGAAAAGTGTCACTTTATTCTGTGAAAGCATCTTTCTGGATGTTTCAATGGAAAATGAGACACAGTTTTGCAAAAGAAACTAATTCTCTTATGCTTTGAATTCTTCTGGACATGGTTTCAAAAGTTACATGAAACGTTCTACTAAAATGATGAAAGGTGGGGATTTGAAAGTTTTATTCTCTGTTCTCCTAGTTTGTAAAGCTACCAGGAAGAACATTTCTTTGCACTTGCTTGGGGCCATCATAGAAAACAATGGAATGAAGCCTGAGAAACTGCCAGCCAAAAGTTTCTCAAAAGTCCTTTCCCTTCTTTGCTCTAGTCTGTATAGCAGATCCCCATTGACCATGTGGTGTGGACATAGTCCTATCTCCTAAAATGGGGATGATCTTTCCAAATTAATGGAGCAGAGGGAGGAACAGAGATTATCTCTACATTTTAAGAGCAAAAAGCTTAATAAGTATACTAATAATAAATATTTAGTTTAAGATAAATGTTTAAATATCAGGGGATGATAATTTATAAACTCTGTAAAGCAACCATTTTTTAACTCAAAAACTAATGACATATCTTAAATACTCATTAAAATAGATTTCTAAGTGAAAGTTATAGGAAAAATGTAGCATGCTATTTTATAAAACTATAATTTTCAAGAGCGTATGGTCTCCTACTCTTTTTTAAGAAGTATATTTTTAATTTAGACTCACTACAAATGAAAACTGGAATTTATGTGTTTGGCTTGATAACATTACTTTAGAATTATAACTGCATTTCCTAATTATGTTAAACAAAAAGATGATTCTCCTTATGCCATATTTAAAGAAATTATTTTTATCATGAATCTGCTATAAACATAAAATTATAGAATGAGAGGGGACCTTAAAGTTTATTTTCAAGTGTTTTTTCACTATTTTACTATTAAAATGATAAGTATGCTCTTCACCCCCTGGAGACCCATTACTTTGAAATAGTTTGCATGTTCCACATGTATTATGAAAAATTATATACCTAACTAACTAATATTCAAAGACTCATATCATCATGTACAATTAATATTAATACATTAAGAAAAATGATGACATGTAATGTTTCATTAGCTTGTGCTATCTTATTGCAGTATTTATTTCTATTAAGTTATGTGAAATAAGGAAAATAACTAATGAGTTTTCCACAATTTTTAGAGTCTGTATGTGAAACTATTGATCTTCTCTAAATTCATTTACAAATTCAAAAATTCAGGATTAAAAGAGGAAATCACCAAATTCAAACAACATATTCACAACTGAAATTGTGAAGGGCTTTCTCAACAGGACATTGTCATTACCATGGGCATTTAAATCTTTTGGATTCTCTAAGGTTTTGAGACCTTTCTCTTGACACCAGTTCTTCAGCCAAGAGGAAGGAGACCATGGAGGAAGACTCCTGTTTAGGTTTACTGTTGAGATATGTTTTAGCTGAAAACGACTCATTATGTTCAGGGGATGTGTAAATTTTATTCATTGATTGATAAATCTTCTTTTGAGATTTACTTCTTTCCTTTATTGCATTCTCCGATGAGGCCCTTGCCATAAAATAGATCTGGGACTGTGAGTGGGGATGTGAGATTGAACAAATCATCTCTAGACCTTTGGGGTCCTCTTATCTAGGCTACTGTGAAACTGAATGATCAGACAATTACAAGGCCAGATAATAAAAAAATATAACTCCGACATAGAAATTCCAGCAACCGGCCAGGAAACCAATCCAGGAAGCCAACAATTAACACCTATAACAATTGGTGCAAAGTGGTCATGGCTCAGTGAGTAACTGACAATGAACATAATTTTTGTCCCAACTTCCAAATTAGCAGCAACCAGAAAAAGCCATGCATAGTTAACCAATCAGCTAAGGAGTCATACTACTGAGCTCACCTTTAACTTCTCCATTCATCCTCCAATCAGGGACTTTCTAAAGTCTTCATGCTTTATCATCATAAAGTTGTTTATTTTTCTGCCTTGTTTTGAGTTTCTGCAGAAACACAAGCAATGGTGGCTGACTCCTCTGTTATAGCAAGCAAAGCCTTTTGTTCTCCTCGGGTTGTTCTTCATTTTCTTTCACACCTTTGATTCACAGTCTTATAACTTGATTCAAATTAGGACTAGGTTTTAAATTTTCTTTTATTCAGTTTCTTGAATTAGAAGCAAAAAATAAATATTCCCAAGATTGATAATGGTCCAATCTACATCAATAGTGGTAGGATGATTTGTGTTGCGTTCTCTCTCTCTCTCTCTCTCTCTCTCTCTCTCTCATGCACACACACATACAGGATGAGAGAATATCAACTATTATTCTATTTACACAAAATACTCATACTGTATTTCTATGTACTTTTCCATTTAGACACAATGATAGTATGCAATGCACAAAATATGATGCTCAATGGGAACACCCAGGTAGACAAGGAGGAGAATCTGCCTTCCAGAAACTTAAAAGAAAGAGTAATTTTGCTAGAATACCAAAGCTATAGAGTTAGCCTATAACACATGAAGTAAAGCAGGTAAGTGCTTTAGCTGCTTAGTCATGAAATCGATTATTTCCTCTTGGTTTAGATCAGGGAGGCCTTGTGAAAGAACTGACCATTGTATTGAGGTATACCAAGGGGACATGGATGGAGGGCAAATATCACATTTCTAGTTGTTATTATTGCTGCTGCTTTTCTATTGCTGATTATTGATATATAAAATCTCATTAATTTTAAGATCAACATTTTCATTGACCCAATTAGTTTGTAGGTTTGCAATTTGTCCCATGTGTAGAAAACTTTTTTTTTTGCATATCTATCTATGGTTTCTTTTAAAATGCTTCTTGTGTTGAATGGCTTTATTTTATTTTATTTTTTGGCAGGGGGAGGTGGTAGTGTTTGAGTGATGAATATTCCTATTGAAAGAAATTCTTCAAATGTCCATGTTTTCTCATACAGTGAGCACTATTTTAGGCTTTATTTTTCTTTGTCCCACTGCATTGTCCATCTGTCAAAGTTCATCAAAGCCAAGAAGTCTTTCTCCTGCCATGAATTTGGGAAAAAAAAAAAAAACAGGTCCAAAAATGATCCAGAGAGAATCATAAAACACAGACCTGTTCTTTAAAAAATCAATATGCAGAGCACAGTCTGACATACATAAACCTTTAAGTGTTTTGTTGTTGATGATGATTTTTGTTTTTGTTTGGTTAGTTGTCTGGATAATGTGCAGCAAGAAATTTCATTCAATTAAAGTAAAAGCATAAGCTTGGTCACTTATAATTTCATTTAAGAGACATAAGACTAGTAACATTCCCACTTCTATTTATTTATTTTTAAATTTAGTTATAGATGGACATGATACCTTTATTTTATTTATTTATTTTTATGTGCTGCTGAGGAACAAACCCAGTGCCTCACATGTGCTGGGCAAGTGCTCTACCACTGAGCTACAACCTCAGCCCCACATTTCCACACTTATAAGGAAGGAAAAATCTGTACAGTCAAAAAATTAATAACAAGGTGCGAGGGCAAAGAACTAACAAAAAAAAAATAGAGAAAGACAGGTACCTGGAAGAGGCAGGAAAGAATGAATGTTTACTTATGAGATTCAGATTTCACCTAGTGATATATAAACCTTGTGAGTCAATTTTGATTGAAGTTTTGGAGAATAACTAAAACCTGAGTGCAGCTTATTGTAGGAGTGTGAAGCCTCTGAGGGCCAGGGACATAGGAGCATTTGGGCCAAGGGGAAAGATTCAAGAACACAGAGAGGTCCCTATTCATCAATAGGGAAGTGGAAGAGAAGATCAGCTACTGACACAATTCCACCAAGACACATCTCCCCCAATGAATGAAAGCATCATCTGGAGAGAGAACAGCATCGAAACCCGCAGTGTCAAGGCACTGAGGAAGCCCGAGAGCAGCTAGGGAAGAGGAGCGAAGGCTCCCCATGAAGGTCCCTGAACACTCTTTCCTCCTTAGAAACAAACACCCTAAAATCTGCCTAGGGAAGTCTTTCCAAGGGTGTAGTCTGATAGCACAGTGGAGCCAAATGGAAGTTAGGGGAAGAATATGAAGGTAACTACTGAAAATTCACCAGATTCATTTTTCCTATTGTCTCTAAGGAAATCCTGGATCTGTAGGGAATATTTGTAACCTCTGTATAATTATTAAAGCTAGAGTTCTGAAATGGATGTCTCCAGTGAAAATCATCCTTGGTCTGTCTGCCTATAATAACTAAGAAAACACGGTTTATCTGACATGGAGGAAGGCATCACAGTATTTTGGGGACATTTGAGAATGTGCAGTGTAGTGGAATAGAAGTTGCTCTACCTTCAGAGAAGGGGCAGAAAAAAATTCGATGGTCATTATTGTATCTGAAAGTGGGGTAGAAGCATTTGTAAAGACCACAACCCAAAGAACAGTTTCTTGATGCGTGCCTAAAATGAGGGCTTATTAGGAATATCAGACAATGTACTCACTCCCATACTTTCCATTATCACACTAACAAGCGTCAAACAAAATTTACAGTATAGTACCACTGGAAGAAATGGAAGAAACAAACTCTCTCTGGGGAACAGTACAAAGAAAGACTGCAAACCAGGAGGCAAAACAAAAGCAAAGTATCACCATAAAAATTTGAAAACTGGTAGGTTGTGAGCACTCAATCCAACTAGAAATAAGAAACAAAGATCAACTCCTTGAGCCACACAAATGCCATCGCTAAAGACCCAGCAGAAGAAAAGTTATACTGAACTTAATGGATAAAGCTGTCTATTCACTATTCAATGCCCTATACAGCAAGACCAGCTTTGGAAACCAACAAAACTTGTGAGGCATGTAGAAACACAAGAGAAAACATAATCTGAAGAGACATAAACTTTAGAAAAAGACTCAGAAATGACGAGGTATTAGAATTGCCAGATGGGGAACTTAAAATAATTATCATTGCTACACTAAATATTATAAGAGTAAAGGGGGACAACAAGTAGGATCAAATAAGCATTGTCATAAGAGAGACAGAACCAGTAAATAAAAAAGATCAAAATTCTAGAAATCAAAATTCAAATAAGACATAAGAGTTTTTTGTTTATTTTTGTTTGTTTGTTTGTTTTTTCCCGCATCATCAGTAAGTTTGATACTTTTGAGGAAAGACCCAGAGACCACAAGGGTAAGTCAAGAGAAGGTATCAGTTGAAATGCAAAGCTGAAAAAGAAAAAGAAATATATCTTTAGAACTTGTGGGGCAATATCAAACTACCTAAGAAATTATATTCTCAGAAGGAGAAAGAAGACAGAACTATGAAAAAAAATGTAAGAAAGCAATAGCCTAGAATCCTTCAAAAAGTACTGACTTGAGCTAAAGCATAAATTCAAGAAGTTAAAAATACACAGAGAAGCAAAACTAAGTAATGAAAAGGCCACACCAAGGCTTGTCACATGCAAACTGCTGAAAAACAGAGAAAAAAAAAAAAAACATATCTAGAAGGCAAGCTGAAAAGAGAGGGAATGGCATATTAACTAAGAAGGATAATATAGCAGCTTACTGTGGGGCTTATTGTGGGAGAGATTTCAAGACACATAATAATGTCTTTAAAGCACTGATACAAAATGTTGACATACAATTTTATACCTAGTGAAAATAACCTTCATATTTAGTTCAATAATCTACAAAAAAGAATTATTTCCATAATCAAATGGGATTTATTCTAAATATGAAAAGTTGACTTAACATTTGAAAACTGATCATTATAATTTAAAATTTACAACAGAATGATGAAGGAAAATTATGTCTCATCAGGTGACACAGAAAATACATTTGACAATATCAAACATACATTCATGATTTAAAAAAAAAACTCTTCACTATAAAAAGGTTATACAAGAAAATATTTGATAAAATATTTTTCTTTAAATATTTTTTTAAAAAAATATTATTGAACATGAAGGAGAAGGAATTCATTCAAGCAACTTTGGAAATTATTGCAATATACAAGAGTAATGGCAAAAGAAACTGTAAAAAATATTCTTGAGCAGTGTATGTTAAAAATTCTAAATCTAAAATTCTAAGTTGTTTTAGTCAGCCATGATATTCTGCTGCACCTGAGGCCTACAGCTACGGAGTAAGCCAA
This sequence comes from Callospermophilus lateralis, assembly GCF_048772815.1. Taxonomy (NCBI): domain Eukaryota; kingdom Metazoa; phylum Chordata; class Mammalia; order Rodentia; family Sciuridae; genus Callospermophilus; species Callospermophilus lateralis. Next base: position 33,042,050 of record NC_135321.1, on the reverse strand, counting down.
CCACAGAATGAATCTCTGAAACCAGAGTCAAAACACACTTCTCCTCCTATAAGATCTTCTTGTCAGGTCTTTTCTTCACAATGACACAAGGTCAGACTAAAACAATTAAAATAAGTATATGCTTTAACTGAACAATTAAACACATGGGAGATAGATTATGGGATGCAGGTTTTTTATTGTTGTAATGGAAGGTTACAAATAAGCACGAAGTAGCTACAGTAAACCATCTAGTAATATATATGAGTTATAGTCACCAAATAATTGGTATTTAGCTTACTACATGCACAGATGGCTTCATATAGAAATATTTGTAGATAGATGTATATACACAGGATATGTATATACATATTCTGTTCTTGTTCTTTGTTCTCTTAGCTGAGGAGACCTAGGAACAAAGTCATTTTAGTATTAATTTGAATATAACCCACTAGATCTTGTTTTGTGTTACTATTCTTCAATGAAAGTAACTAGATTTTTACCAATAAATGACTGGTACTTTGATTTTCATATAAAGAGTGCCAATTGATCCTGGTGCATCCTATATTCACAAAAAATAAGAAAATACTACAAGTAAAACAAAAGACAGATTTTACCAGAAAGACAATCAAAATAGTTCACACTTCACACACACACACACACACACACACACACACACACAACCACTCAATATATAGAAAAAAATTTGGAAAAACATTTAGTTTTTAATAGTTTTAATAGTTAATAGTTTAATAGTTTTAATAGTTTTTAATAGTTACAAATATTCTCTAAAAAATGAAGAAATAAGTGAAACCCCCAATCCATTAAAGACATCTGCAAACGAAAACCACAAATAGCTTCATACTCAATGATGAAAAGATGATTTTTTTCCTGAAGTCAAGAGCAAGACAAGGAGATTCTTCTTTAATTCTCTTTCAAACTCATGCTAGAAGTTCTAGATAGTTTAGGCAGGGAAAGAAAAGAATCCACTTTTAGAAGAAGGAATAAAACTGTCTTTATGGATAACATTTGTATGTGTCTTGTAAATTCCAAGGAGTTTTATTAAAAAATACTAACATGTTAGTTTAGTAAAATTGCTAGGCATGGAGGTAATATACCATTCCTAAATATAAAGAATGGAAACTGGATTTGAAAATAAAATGCAGTGCCATTTATGTGAATGCTATAAAAGAGAAATATCTAGGCATAAATCTAACAAGATACTCATAAGATCTTCATGCTAACATTTATTAAGTGCTGATGAAAGATATGTTGTGTTCCTATGTTTTGAATATTTAATATAATAAATGTCCCTTGATTTACAGATTGATCACACATATAATCAAATCCCAGAAGGCTTTTAAGTAGATATTGACAAGCCGATTCTAAAATTTGTATGAAATGTGGAAGCTGGAAAATTTGTCTTTGTGAGAAAGAACATTTGGAGAAGTCACATTATGTGACTTCAAGTCTTCCTATAAAATGTGAAATCATGAGAATGTAGAAGTGGTAAAATAATAGACATAGACTAATGGGACAAAATAGAAACTCCAGAAATAGAATCACACAAATATAATCAACTAATTTTTAACGAAGATTCAAAGGAAATTCTAGAAAGAGTCACCTTTACAACAAATGGTGCTGGAAATATAGAGCTTTCATATGCAAAAGAATGAACCTTGACACATATGTTATACTTTCCACAAAAACCCCTCAAAATTGAGTTAATGACCTAAATATTTAATGGAAAACTACAAAAGTAGATGAAACACAGGTTTTAAAAAAAATATGTGAAATAAGTTTCTGATACATCACCAAAAGTACAACCCATAGATTTTTTTTTAAAAGTCAGCCACCAGGAATACAAACAATAATAAGTTCTGGAGAATATATGAAACACAACGAACACTTTTACATTCTTGGTGAGGTGGTAAATTAGTACAACATCTATGGAAATCAGTTTGGAGGTTTATCAGAAGACTAGTGATAGACAACCACCAGTTACACCCTCCTTGGTATTTATTCTAAGAATTAAAATCAGCATACATGCACATGTTTAGAGCAGCACAATTCACAATATACAAACCATGGAAGCAGTGTAGGTTTCCATCAACAGAGGAATGGAGAAAGAAAATGTGGTACATATACAGAATGGAGTTTTATTCAGCTGTAAAGAAGAATGAAATTCTATCATTTTCAGGGAAGCTAGAGAGGAAAAAGAAAAAGAAAGTTGGGGAGAGGGGGAATCTCATGAAAAATTAAATTAAGATTAGTACAGTAGAGAAAAGAGACCAGAGGGAGGAAAGGGGAAGGGAAAGGAGAAATACTGGGAAACGCTATTGGCCAGATTATATTGTTATATTGTGTGTATTGAATCCCACCATTATGTATAACTATAGTAAACTAGTAAAATACAAGGGAAAAATTCTATACAGTTTAACTTAATCAGAATATTTAAAAAATCTGACACATTTACTGATATGAGAATTAAATCACAAGCTAAAACTCTTGAGGAAAAAATTGCAAATTATGTATTATATAAAAAGTCCAAAAACTTATCAATAAAAAATTAAGATGGAAAATGATGTGAATGGACACTTCACTGAAGAAGATACATGGGATGTCAATTTACACTATGAGAAGTCATTCAGCATTGTCTTTAGAGAAATGGAAATGATAGCTACAGTGATATACCACAGTTTTCTCAAGTTAAAAGAAATCATCTTACCAAATTTTGATGAAGTTTTAAGAGTATTGGGAACTATCCTTTGTTGATAGTGGGAATCTGAAATATTCCACCCACTTTGGAAGACAGTTTGGAAGTTTCTTTCAAAATTTACCATTAGATTCAGCTACCCACTCTCATGTGTTGGCTTAAGTGAATTTAAAAGATACCTTCATAGAAAAACTTACACATATGTTCATAGTAGATTTGTGAATAATTGCTCTAAACTGGAAGTAGCCTGATTTATTGCCAAGTGTTGAATATATTTAAAAAAACAAAACAAACAAAAAATGTGGTACATTCATGAATGTGAATTATACTCAGAGATAAAATGAATGAACTATTGATTTACACAAAACATTGATGAATCTTAAATTTTATGAAGTGAAAAAAAAAAAAAACAACCTTACCTGAAATAGTACCTATTGCATGCTTCAATTTATGTGGCACTGTGAAATGTTCAAAGCTATAGGATCAGGACCCATATCAGGATTTGCAAGGAGTGGTGAAAGCTGGGAGTGATTAATTAGAACAGGGATACACAGGTGAGTTTTTATGGTAATGTAACCATTTTTTTTGATCCTAGTGTGGTAGATACACAACTCCATTCATTTGTCAAAGCACATGAAAATGTATATCTCATAGGTCAAACTTTACTACGCAAAAAGCACCTGGGATCTAGGGAGAATCCCCAGATGGATTTAACTGCATTACAAATGTGTTCCTTAATCTCACTAAAGGTGGAGCAGAATAACAAAGCTGACCTAAATAACACTGGAAACATTATTCTTATTGTATACTGTAAGGCTTAAGCCAAGGAATTAAGCACAGTGCACTGTGTGTGATTTGTTTCTTGCAGGGATAAAGTTAACCTTTCTGATACTTCTTTTACATGTATACCACAGTTGAATAAAGAAGTAAATAAGTTGTAGATAATGGGAGTTAGAATTCTTTTGGCCAGAGAAAGAAGTTAAAACAACAAGGAGAAAAGTTTGAGATGAATCATGTGGTAGTTAAGTCCAAGTATCAGTATGAACTCAATTTCATTTAAAATATATACAGATAAATCTAGCAATAAATATTGATTTGAATGTATATTGAATATATAGACATATATATGTATGTTTTTATGCATGTAGGCATGGATACACCTACATGAACACGTACATATATATCTACAAATAGAGTTAATTTTCATACATAATAATATTTACATAATTCACTATGATTTATGCATGTAATAAATTCTATATTATTTTTAATTTTCTATATTTTATTAATTTTATAATATGCAAAATTAAATATTGTATACACAAATTATATGTTTGTAAATACTAATTATATATGTGTTATATATGTGTATATAAATTTACTGTCTGTCTTCACTAAATCTAGAAGGATATCCAATCTTGATTTCAAAATTTATGTCTCCTTTGAAAAGGATTCAGGGCTACCTGAAGAAATATACTAGAGTAAGTGTTCAGAAAAACTATAAGTCACAGGTATCTTGTTTTTGAAATAAGGGAATACTGAGAAAGTACTGAAATAAATTAAGTCTTGAGTATTGTCAAATAATATGCGAGCCAACCTGGAAGACCTCTCAAGTGTCAAATTTGGAATAATTTGAGCAATAAAATAACCAGAGAAAATATTAATTTATAATTCTATGTATAAAATAAATATTCCTGAGTTCCTATTGAAATTTATAAATACTGAAATAAATCACCAAATGAGGAGGCAGGATAAAATATCCTAGTGGATTAATTTCAAATAATAAAAGTATCTATTCTCCCCTGGGCTGGTTTGAAGGCCTAATTCCTCTCTTCTGAACTGTGATCTTGACTAAGGCACTTTTGTTAGAAAACATAGATGTCAAAAGGGAAAAATAATAACTTTGCAATGAAGATATCTGTAAGGCACCAATTTAAACTGGTATCTCTGTGGTATTCTATCCTCAAACCTGAAACCTTAGTCTAATCAAAAGAAAACATCAGACAAACCCAAATTGAGAAAAAGAGTCTACAAAATACTTTGCCAATACTCTTCAAGACTGTCAAGGTCATAAAAACAGAAAAGACTGAGAAAATGTCACAGATGGGGTGAAGCCTAAAGAGACTTGACTAGTAAATTGCAATTTGGGATACTGTAACAGAAAATGGACATTAGTGGAAGAGTCAGTGAATTCTGAATAAAGCCTGTAGTTTAGTTAATTTCATTGTACTGAGGTTAATTACTCAGTTTTGACAAATGTAGTGTACTTATGAAAAATGCTTACATTAGGGAAAAATGGAAGAAAGACTCTGCCATGTTTGTACCTTTTCTATTTACCTAAAATTATTTCAAAATAAAAGCTTTGAAAAATCTATAATTATGCACTGAACTTTAAAGACACCCATAAATACTGGTTGGTAGAAGAATTGCCAAATATAAGAATCTATCCACTCAATTTTTATGTTTTTGAAAAAACTCAAAACAAAGAAAGAAACAAACAAAAACTAGAGACACTTGCACCACATTTCAAAAAATGCATAAATTCTAAGAGCAAATAAATAAAAAAGAACTCCTAGACAAAAAGTTTAATAAGAAAAATTAAAATCTACAAATTAACAGTTATATAATTACTCTGGAAGATTAAGAAACATGTAGAATTTTCTTATATAGGAACATTTGCTGATAGTCATAATTTACCAACAATATTATTTATCAATCTATTACAAATGAAAAAGCACTCTACAATGTTAAAACTTGACAAATTGACTATACATTTTATAATCATGAAGATATTTAAAGAAAAGGAGAATATGTAGGGTGACTTTCACTCACTACCAGATATCAAAACATAAAGATCCAATACTAAAAAGTGTACAATGCTTTTCACAAAAGAACAATAAGAAAAAATAAATTGAAGATAGAGAAGTTCAGAAACAGATCTAATAATATTATACATGATAATGGTTTTAGAGAAAGGATACAAAATGCATTAATAATGCTGGGATATGTACAATTGTATATGCTTTAATGATTTACATGTATTTCTGTGGGTATATTATACTTTAATAAAACTAGGTTTAGAAAATTATTGTAGATAAACTATTTTTACCTATAACTGTCCATTTTAAAATTTGATTATATCTCTTAAAATGGTGAAGTGGGAATTTTCATATAAATACTGTAAATTAGCATAGCATTTTCAGAGAACATATATGTTATGTGGATTTAAAAATCTTGACATAATTCATACCTAAATAAATTCTGAAAGGATTATAGTTTTAAATTGGAAAATTTAAATAAAATTACATTTTACATATATCTGTTTTTCTTATTTACAGATATAAATCTTAATGTTGAATATGCACATACACATGTAGTTTTATAAATACCTAGTTTATTCACCCACTTATAAATGAAATAATATAAAAATATTAACACACTAAAAGAAAATAAAGGATTTTTATGCTTTTTACATAAACTAGTGTAAATTTACAAACTAGTGTTTATGTATGCTTGCAGGTTTGATTAATTACTTTTATTAATATATAACATTGAAATAAATAAAAAAAGAAGAAATGTTCGACAACATTTGATGCAGTTTTAATGTCCTAAGAGCAATTTTTATAAATCAAGAAAAGAGAAACTCTAGCAGGAAATAGACAATAGTAAAAATTTATAATTCATAAAAGAATTGTGATCAAAAAGAAAAACATACTAGCAACTAAAATATTTACCTAAGTAACGGTATCAAGGTAAATATATTTCATCCTTAGGTAGCTACCACAGAACATACATTTTTATGACCTAAAAGAGGTTCTCGAGAATGTTAATAATAGCACTATTCATAATAGTCTCAAAGTGTAATCAACACAAATGTCAACCAACAGGAAAGCAGATTAGCCCATTAAGTATGTCTATATACCCAAGCATTATTCAGCAATAAAAAGAAAGCACATACCCATCCATAGAGCTCACACATCCTGTTGAGCAAAAGAAGTTATACCCAAAAGAGTACACATTATGTAACCTTATTCTTATAAATCCTAAACCAGAAATCAAGATTATTTCCCTTGTAAACTGGGCATGATTGTACACTGCTATCCCAGCTACTTGGGAGGCTGAACAGGAGGATCACAAGTTTGAGGCCAAGCTCACCAACCTAGTGAGATACTGTCTCCCAGTAAAATCTTGAATAAGAAGGGGCTGGGTATGTAACTCAATGGTAGAGCACTTGACTAGGATGCATAAGGCCCTGGATTCAATATTTAGTATTTAAAAAAAAATACCTGAAGAATATGAAATTACTGGGGTAAATATAGTGGTTGAAAGGAGAAACAGATGAGTTTCTACAGTGCTAACCCTGCTTGAATTTAGTTCTGAAGGAAATGGTCATATGGATCTATTTACTTTGTTAAAACTTATCAAGTAGTATACCCATGTACTTTTTTGTAGATATACTACACTTCTATAAAACCAAATTTTTAGGGAAAATGGCACAGATATTCTATTTTTCCTTAGATAATAGCTACCAGTGCCATGACAAAGCCCCACAGAGCTGAATTCTAAAGCGTAAACAAAAGCTTATGAGAGTTCTTGAAGATGAAGATTTGAATTAGGAGAAACAGGGGGGTGTGGAACAAGGAGAGATTGGAAGGCCATGTCTAGCACTGGGCTGTGAAGGCAAGTACTCACCTAGGAGAGCAGTTCCTTGCATCTAAATTCAGTTTTCTTACATGGGACTTTTTGGTATTCGAAGATTATCCTCCTCCCTGTGATTCTCAACTCTCCATGTGCTTAAGTATCACAGGGAGCACTTGTAAATGCAGCATGTCTCCAGAGGTCTCTGGTGGCTAGGTCTATGACTCTCCATTTGCAACAGGATCCCAAGGCTATTCTGATGCTGGGGGTTTGTTAACAATATTTTGAGAAACGTTGGTCAAGTTGAGGGTATATGATCAAAAATGAGTATTACAGGTACTACAATAAAATTGGCACCCAGAGTGTGAAGTTAGAAAAGATAGCCATATATTTTATTGTAATACTTTGCATCATACGTAGGACTCGATAAATGTGAACACTTGTTATTCAATATAAACGACAATAATTTTAAGTTGTGTAACTGCCTACACTGAGATTTTCACTTAAGGAGAAAATGAAGTGGTGTTTGGATTGGAAAGAGCGAACTAACCCTTTGAAACGAAAAAAAGAAAAAGTACCTGAGGAAAACTGTTACATGTGTTCAAAGGTAGATTATTTCATGAGTTTCTTGAAAGGAACTAAATGGAATAGAAGAGAGCTTTTCCTTCCAAGGGCCCAGCTGAAGAGCATCACAGTAGGGCCATGGGTAACAGTACACTCAACATCTTAGCACACTGTGTTGGAGCTTGCTCTGCGGTCTGATTATACTTTCGATTACCCCAGGGCTAAGTATTTCTCAAGTGCTAAGTATAGGGAGATTTGGCATCTCAGACCTATCCTCTGCAATCGCATTTCTCAGGAATCCTCTAAAGAGAAAGTGACATTGCCAGGATAATTTTGAAGAACATTTTATTTAGCTACAATTCTGCTGTCATTTTCTATATGTTTGGTATTTCTCTCCCTTTTTGATTAATAGAGACATTCTCATAAATAAAAGATCTTGGTCTCTTGAAACTGTCTGTCTTGCTCTCTTATTTCCCCTGTGAAGTCATAATCCCCCATTTGTGACATCACAATCCTTCCACTGCAATCAACAGTGATGTTTCAAGCTGGGGATTAAATGCTTCAGAAGAGGAAGACTTTACAAGAGCAGAGGGACTCTCAAGGAATAAAGATCCAATTAGCATGTAAATGCCCTTTTTAATTAAAAAAAAAAAGAGGAAGAAAAGTAAGGGATGAATAGATTGTACCAATAATTGGAGTGGTTTTCTTTGAAATAATAAATCTGCCCTTCCTCTTCACTTCCTTTTCCTATTCCCAGTTTCTTCCCCTCTCCCACTGCCTTACAGAAAGGATATGCTCCAAGACAACACTAACAGCAGAGTGCTGCTATGAACTGTAAATATGGCTCTTCTTCTTCTTCTGAGAGTACTTCTTGGGCCTATTAACTTGACCAGGACTGAAAATGGGCTGTTAAAAGAAACAATTGTCCCAAGTCTGCATGATCCAGCTCTGTCTTCACTCTCCATTACCAACTTTGATTTTGATTTATTGTACAATGTTCAGTTCCTAAATTCTCAAAACTTCACCATGTGCTTCAACTTCATGCAGGAACAATCTTTCTCCATAATCTTTACATGCTCTGTCCTACATGTCATTCATGTATGAATATCAATGAGAAGCCTACACGGACCTCTTGCCACTTCTACCTACATTAGGACCTGGGTACCTTTTCTCATAGCAGGTATCATAATTATTTTGTAGGCTTACGGGTTTGATGCTTATTTGTAGTATTTGCCTCCTCCACTGAGTTGCACACTGTGTGAATATAAGCAACACACCAGCTCTAATCACACCTGAATGTCTGAACTTCCTTCAATGCCTCACATGTGCTAAACTCAAACCAAGAGCACATGAACTGCATTGGAGAATTCTACAGAAGACTAAAGGGCTTCCGAGTTCACATGAGATTTTGCATTTCATAACTCATGAAATAACTTCTGGTTGTCTTCACCAGCTCTCTCTGTTCTTTAGAATTTGAAGATTAAGATTAACTCATAAAATGTTAGATAAATATTGACACAGAACTCCATCAAGAGAGGGAGATCTCACCATTGGGATTCATGATTTACAACTATTTATTTGGAACATATATGTATGAATAGATTGACCAAATAATTTAATAACCAATGGGGATCCTTTTATGAGTGAAAAGGGGTGCTTGTTATAATTATTCTGAGAGTATGGGCATAAAACCCGACTGTCTTAAATCAAAATAAATGGTCACTTTATGTATCAAATACTGTGGGAGATCTTAGAGAACACATGAATAAAGAAATGTCACTTGTCTTAAAGTTTATACAGTATACTAGAAAGGGGTATGAAACCATAAATACAAACAGATTATTTTTCTGAAAAGAGTTATGAACTACTGTAGATGTTTAGAGAAAAGAGCTATAGAGAGATCAATGATCATTTCCAATGAATGCAAAAGCTACTTAATCATGTCCTAATTATGACCACTTCTCCAAACAACACAGTGTACTATAATGTAACAACATTAGGCTACTGTATAGTAATGGGCTATGATGACTTAACTTATGGTTACAAGATTAACCTACTTGTAATATAAAAAGAATTTAGGATGTGTACAATATTTGCATTTGAAGTCTTCTTTTCCAACCAAAGCACTCTGTGTTTAAAGATTATCCCCTTCTTCTGTCACTTGAAAGTTACTATCAACAAATTGAAGCTTCCCACAGGTGATCAGCCACATTGCATTGATAAATTAATTTTTCAACTTATGCTAGGTATAGAGGCTTATTTCATCATGCTGCAAAGACATAATGTGGGCAGTAAGACACTATCTCTTCTCCTTGTTTTTTTTTTTTTTTTTTTTTTGTAAAATGCAATAACATGGATTTTAATTCTGAGGAAGAGAATAAAGTTTGTACAAAAATGATAGTACATTACTAGAAGAATCTATGGCATTAAACAACCTAAAGTCATCACAGATTGGGTCTAAATCATCTACTAATGTCCACTGAAAGAATTTTAAATTGAAAAGAAATTCAAGTCTCACTGGACTCCAGAACATTGTAGATGAAGAAACTGCAGTCATAAAAAATAACTTATCTGTCTGCCACAAAGCCAGAAGCAGAACTATGGCAGAACTCTGATACCCCAACCATGCCCAGGTGATAGTACTATTGATGCTGCCTCTCAGGGTGGGTGCCCCATTATGACAAGATACATGACTTGTGGTTGCTAATTAATGTCTAAAGTTTGAAACAACTCTAGGTATGAAAAAAGGAAAAGATTTCTGATAATAATATCTCCTAAAAAAGTAAAAGAAATCCTATCCTCCACCTTTAAAATTAAAAAAAAAAAGATATTGAAATGCCATTGATCTCGAACTCTCTTTAGCTATGATTCAAAGGTATAAGAAACCAGAAATATAGATTATACTTTTCCATATTGCTCTAGAAATACACATTGCAGGGCTGGGGTTGTGGCTCAGTGGTAGAGCACTTGCCTCACACACTGGGTTTGATCCTCAACATCACACAAAATATAAATAAACAAAATAAAGTTATTTTTAAGGAATAACTTATTTCAGGAAATAAATATATATCTTATTGCATTTTCAATGTGGTTCTAAGAAATTCAGGCAATCTTAAGCATTTATGGGATTATGGAATTAAATTCTTTTTAAAAAGAGTGATGAAGAAGTACGTAGATTTTTTTTTTTTTTTAATTTTCCAGTAAGTTCCACAAGTTATAAGTTTGGGGGTTTTGGTCAGCATTCTTGCATAAGACAATTCCTACTATCCAAAGCATCATTATCATCAACAACAATGACATAGTAATAGCCAAAATTAATTATAAACCCTGCTCTGTATGAATCAACCACTGTTCTATATTGATATGCATATATAAAATTTAATCTTTACAAATGTCCTACAGTACAGATCCTGTTATTATTTTCCTTTTGTGTGTAAGAAAATTATGGCTTAAGACATAATATTAGTTGCAGAGAACATAAAGAAGTAGGTATGAGTCAGGCTTCTTCATCATGCCTGGGTTGCATGCATTATTCATTGGATTTGTAGATTGATGACTCAAGTGTCAATAAGTGAAGGAGCCATTAGGCACTGGGCAGTTCAGAAGGAGAGGATATCCCTGTTTGCCAGAATAGTCAGGGAAGACAGCATAGATTAGACTGTCCCTTTTTGAGTATGAAGCTGGGTAGATGTTACTGAAATATATCGAGAGAGTTCCAAAATGTTGGCCAGTTGTACAGAAATAGAAGCACTGGTACATTCTTGGCTGGGGTAGGGAAGAATGGATTCAATTTATAAGACTGGAAGATTTAGGCAGGATTATTGCAATGTGAAAAATGATAATGATAATATTGTATAGAGTACACATGTCAGTAATTAAGACAGCTGGGTGCTCATTATGAATATTATACTGACCAACTGTGTGACCCAGTAACTTTCTCATGTGTAGAATAAAACAAATTAACCAAATGACCTTTAAAATTCTTCAGGTTTTATCTAATTCGGTGACTTCATGTTATAAGGAAAATAGGTATTTTAATCTTCACCTTATTAATGAAGAAATTGAGGTTGTGGAAAAATTGAATGAATTGCCAAATGTAACACACACACAATAAACAGAGAACCAGGTCTAGAACTCAGGTCTTCTGACAGCTGGCTTTCACATGGAGAATAGAGAAGAATCAGGGACAGTTTAGGGACATAACTTACCACATCCATCATAGTAAAGATAATATGGGTAAATGCTTAAATGGGATTAATAAGATTTTAATTTCATTTAATAAACAATGATTTTTAATAAAACCATTTTTAATAAACTAATTAAATTAGTTTATCAGCAACAATGTTTAGAATGCTCATCTGCCCCTTCCCAGATTTTTGTTTATTTGTTTGTTTATTTGTTTCTTTCTAAATTTTAGACTGGCTAACCCACTGGGATAACCCAGGCTCAGAATTTGCTATTATTTGTCTTAAATAACATCTGTCTTCCTTACCATGTCTTCCATGCTATGTGAAAAAAAAATCATATTCCTCAAAGATGATGTGGCTTGGTCTGTGTTTGGGGAAAAAAAGTGAAAGAAATGGGGAAAAAAACCAGCACTGCTCCTGCAGTTGTGCACAGTGAGGCTCACCCATCAGAGCTGAAAATAACCTATATTTTATTTCCCTTATTTTTAGAAAACTGCCGTGGACACAGGGGTGGCCGAGTGGCCAGCTGTGCCCTGAAATGCCTGAAGCCATTGCAATCAGTGCTCCACTGTCTGAGGCTCCCAAAATGAAACACTTTGAACACTCATTCAAAGGTGTGAAAGCATGAAATTGGCACAATGGCCAGCCACCGCCGCACTTCCCATTTTTTCCGCACTGCCTTCTGCTTCCCTTGTCCACCCTTTCTGCTCTTTGTCCCTTGATTCTGACAGTTCTTCAAATGTCTGCTTAAAGAGCTGTGGCAGCCTGGGAGAGAGAAGTGGAATGTGCTTGTAGGGAAGTCTCCATTCTGAAATGAAGAAAGCTGAGGAAAAACATTGGCATTCAAAAGCCCTGAAAAAGCAGACTTAGATAAGCACAATGGAACCTGAGCAGGGTGGGCGACATGGACATGTGCACACATTAATGGACACATCAGTTGTTGGTTCAGATTGGAAGAGCTCAGCCTTAAAACACACCCACCACCTCAGAGAATCTTCATGTCAGTCCTGTCTCATATGGCACCTCCAACCATCTCAGGTTGATTCTATTGGGATATTCTGCTTGATGCTTCGGAAAGATACTACTGGAAGGACCCTTTCTTACACAGTAGAAACCAGCCTGGTTCCTGTCAAGTTGATGCCCGATATTTTTACCTGATGTATGATTGAATGAAGCAAAGATACGGCAAAATGATTTCACTCAGCAACCATTTGGGAGAGGTTGCCTAAAATGCTACTAGCATAACCCAGATTGTGGCAGGAATTTCTCTCCTTCTCAGTACCATTGGACAATTTTCTAAGAATTCCCTCCACCTTCTGTATTCTCAAGCTTTTATTCAAGAATATACTATATAGGACTGCTCTGAAAACGTCCCTTACTTGCTAGTTCTAGTCACCACTGCCTGCCATCTGTACAGAGATGGTATTTTGCATTCTCCATTCTGCTTTAATCCATGAAATTCCTAGTAAATCCATAATCCTGAAGCCAGAATTAGACAGGCAGTCAGTATAGATAGGTAAATGGGATCAGGTCTGATCAAGGAGGCCAACTTTAGTGAGTCTGGGAAGTTGGAGACTGCACCCTGAGGGACTGAAATGTTAATTCCTTCAGAGCCCTTCCTCCACCCTTATCAAGAACCTGCCCCTGATCCAACCTCTTGCTAAGGTAACCTGTCCCAGGAATTGTCCCTCCCTATAGGAAGCTATAAGGGCTATAAGGTTGTTAATTAATGTGTCCTGGGCTGCTCCATCTGGCCCTTCGCCGTCCATGTCCATCTGCTTCTCACTTTTTGGCCATCCCACTGAGCTTCTCCTGGGCCAGGAAGAGAGGAGGAGAACAAAGGAAGCCTAAGACATATAAAAAGGCAAATTACCCTCGCTTCTTGGGATACCAGAATACCAGCTGTCGTCCCCTTCTCCCTCCTGGAAGAAATCTATGTTACCCCTTTTAAAATAAACCCTGCTTTATATGCTTGCCCCTGCTTGCTTCTCTAATGTTAGACTTCAACAAGTGAAGAAGAAGGACTTGCCACGTATCCATCCTTTCTCAGCCTTTTTCATTTCTTGGGGTACCCAGAGCACTCTAGGTTTTCTATCTTTGGGATGGTCATTTGGGATGGGAGGTCACATCAGGATGATGCAGGGCAAAGTTCAGTTCTCAGCTTTTTAGATTTCAAATAGATTTTAGAAATTCAAAATGGAAAGAATTTTTGAATATCAAAACCCAATTTGTGTTATAAACAGTAGATGTAAGAAGAAGGTCAAGAGGAAAGAGTCAGTATTTCTTTTCTGGGAATAATATGTACTAAATGGATTGGGGCTGAGATGAACACCAGAAAGGAAATAAGAATTAAATGTTGGGGATTGTCCTCAAGAAAAGGCAACTTTTCTATTAGGTGGGAAGAACGAATTATAATGCCAAATCGGTGGAATATAAATACATATTTTTGTGATGCAAATGGATGTTTATATGGTCAGACATCATGAGCCACTTGCCTTGATTTCTCTCTTCTGAATCTTACTCCTCTCCTAAGAAACATGCCATACAAGTCTTGGATGATAGTTGTTTATGCATTTTTTTCTCTCCACTTGAGTATAAGTCATTTGAAATAAAAGACTGTCCATTTTTGCACAACCCATGATCACTTACTATAATAGGCTCTTAGTGGATCACAGCCAAATAAAATAAAATTGAACTTTTATTCACTAGTCTGACTATTTAATAGGGGCAGATATGAAGCTGGCCTGCTCTCTGTCATGTAAATCTGGTTCTTTTATGTACAACTGTATGCACATAGTTATGTATATCCATGGGTATATTTTTTATGGTGGGCTTAGAGAAAAATATAATATTCATCTGTAATGTATCATTTAGGAAGCTTTAGGATTCAGGAAGCAAAGAACATGCCTTAGATGAACTTAAACAATAAAGAAAATTAAGTATTTTCGATACTAATAAGTTTGAATGATAGAGTAAGTGCTCAGGCCCATGATGAAGTTTGAATCCTGGTTGCTTCTGTCTTTTAGTTCTGTTTCTCTACATGTTGTCTTTGTGTTTTCCTAGTGCCCTTTATTGTTGCAGATAGCTGTCTCAGTTTCTGGTGTCATATGCAGGAACACAACATCCAGTAGGAGAAGGATCATTTCCTTTGCAAGTGTCTTTTTTTTAGAGTGAAGGCACCTTTCACTGAGGGTGGACCTCCTAATCAAAGGGAGATTGGTAGAAGAAGGGACCAAGGGGTGGGAAGCTGGAAGGGAGGAGAAAAGTTTCAGGAAGTGATATTGGTCAAATTATATTGTTAAATTATATGCATGTCCAAATATGCAACAACAAACTCATCAATGTGTACAATTATAATGCACCTATAAAAAATGCAGGAAGAAAAAGAGTAAAGGCACTTAAAACTCACCAGTAGACCTCATCTGATTTCTTCATTGGACAGAAATTCTGCATTGCTAAAATGGACTAAATATTTATTATATTGTCTATTGGGACAATCTTCAGAAATTAGGGGAAACTATCCAAGTCATTGAAGAGGGGTGGCACTCAGAAAAATTAAAATTTTACCTGCAAGGAAAAAAAATATTGATAATAATGCTTGATAAAGACATAATAACAGTAACTTAAATTTTTTGAATGTGTACTCTATTTAAGGCACTGCACTAAACAGTTAATTATACTACTGCATTTAGTAAACATGGCAACCCTGCAACAGACAGATACACTGAAAGTCACACAAGTGAATAGACATGTCCAAGTTTACACAGATAATAAATGACAAAGAGGAGACTATAGATTTAAGGTAAGGCTATCTATCTACAGGCCATGGCTGATTCTGGTATTTCACAGTAAAGACTTTGAAACAGCATGTGCTTTAGAAGCCTAGGAGCTTAACTAGAGATGCGTTTCATGAGTTCAATGAACTGTTTGCTAGGGCCACCATGGTCACTTCCTTTAACAGGTAATAGGCTTATCTAAACATAGTACTTGCTGATTGTAAACTTTCTTGTAATTGGAATATAAAAGCTGCTTTCAAATCTCTCTCCCAGCCTTTCCATTAATGATCTGTTTAAGGGTCACTCAAAGTCTGGATTTCTTTGTCAATTAAACTGAGTTAGAGGAGGCTAGAAACTGGACGTGGTAGATGATTCAATCAATCTAAGGCATGGACTTGTGAAATTGAACCATGATTCATTTCTTCTCCTTAAAGATAAATATTATCATTAATGAATAGCAGTGCCATATCTGCAGGGATTTTTTTTTTCTTTTGCAAGTTTCTGAAGGCAGCTTCTCTAGTTACCCATTACTGGAGTTTCAAGCTGGAGTTCAGATCTGATTTTAAGAGGAGACAATCATTATCTCTGGATGTTATCTTTTTAATGGCCAAACTCACATGGCTTCATAAAGTGTTGGAAAGACTTTTGTGCTGATCTTCCCTACATCCTGCCTTCCAAATCCAAGTGCAAAAAACTGTTCTGTTCTTCCTGCTTCTCCATGACCTTGTTCATCTTCCTCACTTAGCAATTAAGAACAAATTTCCCTTCAACATTGCTTTCCTGATCACTTCTAAATCCTTGAGTAAGTTCAGAATTGTATATAAAGATACAAGCCATTTCTTACACTGACACATTTTTGTATAACTATTTTATGTGAGTGAAATTATGCTTATCTAAACCCCAAGAACAGTGAAGGGAACTAACGAAAATTCTCTTCCAATTATTGCCAACTATAGTGCCTGGCAAATGGCCAGCCCATTATAGATGTTCTATAGAAATATTTTCTAATGCATGCTAATTTACCTTTTACTTAACTACTTCTAGACTAATCAGGAATATACTTTGGGATAGAGCAAATGTGGACAGAGAATCTAGGTGACTGGTGGATTGGATACATTTGACATTGCCAGAGAAGAAATGGTTGAGAAGTATAAGCAACTAAGTATTCACCATTTTCCATAGAACAAAAATCTGTACACTATTTTCACTTGTCTGATTTCCTTTTATTTTTTTTTCCTTATTTTATTTATTTTAACTCAATGACAGACATTCCACCCTATTTAGAAAGGAACCAATCAAATATTCTCGAAGCACACGCATACTTGCCAAAATACCACTGTTTAACACAACTAAAACACTCAAAGATGCAAGTGAAGAATATATCCATCAGCTACTGGATGCACTGATGAGATTAAAAATTCAACATATTCACCTGGCTTCATCTACTCTTTTCTGTGGTTCTGAGGCCTCAAGCTGCTTACTGCAAATTAGATTTTGCCTTAATATGCTAATGTTGAATAGGGGAATTGGGCTCTAAATAATTAAGTTGTGAGAAGTATAAAACTAAAGCAATCTATTAATGCAATATGAACATCCCTTGATTATATTTGTAGAGTGAATTTACCTGCTTTAAATGGTGAATTAGAATTGAAAGGTAAATTGAAATTTAAAAGAAAATGTGATAATAAAGTACCAACATGCCTTTTCTTTTTTTTTTCACTTTGCTGTTTCAAATGTCAGAGCCGCCACGCAGTCATACTACTCAGATAAGGGTCCTTGAAAACCATAAGGCCACAAAATATGTCTCTTAATTGATAGACTGGCTTTTACCACCAGTACCCATTCCCAGTCCCCTTCCTCTCCCTCACCAAACAAAACCATTCCATTGCAGTTAATGAGTATTGTTCAGTTTGTAATTTTTTTTTTTTGTAAACCTGTGGACTGCCCTTTTATTGAATAAAATTTAAAATCATATAAAAGTATTGTGAAATACACTTAGCCCTCAGTATCCATGAGAGGGTTGGTTTGGGGACCCCATGCAGATATCAATATTTGTGATTCTTGAGTACTTTTTATGAAATGGCATAATGTTATATTGTAATCTATACACATTCTCACATCTCTAGGTTGTTTTTGATACCTACTATAATGTAAATGATATGTAAATAATTGTCATATTGTATTGTTTAGGAGATGATTTCAAGAAAAACTCTGCATATGTTCAGTAGAGATGCAATTATTTTTTACAATATTTTCAGTCTGTGGTTGGCACAATCCACAAAGGCAGAATTCATGGATATGGAGGCCTGTTTATATTCTACCCTTCATTTTTTAGTTGGTTATTTTGCTGGTAAAAACAGGTATCTCAGAGTCAATATTTCTTCCCTTTGAAGACTTTTAGTGGAATTCCCGTGTGTGTGTGTGTGTGTGTGTGTGTGTGTGTGTGTGTGTGAGTGACATTTTGTCCATAGCATCAATGGTTTAAAGAGAAATTTTGGGGGACAGAGGTTTGGTAACAAACGAACAAAAAAAATCCTTTACTAGTATAAGTGTCTTAGATATGGATTAAAATTGAGAGTCAGTCCAAGCATGAAGACGACACAGTGAATCAGACCTGGAGACTTAGGGGTAGAAGCTCCTTCTCAGATGCAGACCTCCGCAAGGCAAGTTTAAACTCAGACATAAGGAATGGATGATAGAGGAAGAATGAATATAGGAGGGTACAGGGCTTAGATATTTAACCACTCAGTACCCAGTGGGTAATAGATGGTGACCTTATCTTGAAGCCCACTGATGAGTTGCCAGAGGCTCTTTGCTCTGCTGGGGCTGAGATTGAGGGTGTGAAGATTCATCAGTTTAGGACTGAGGTGGAGAGTGAGCTGAGGCAATCAGGATTCTGAAGAAAAATTAAACAAAGGGCATAAAGGGAAGCACCCAAAGAAGGGGCATTCAAGTCCTGCTAAAACCAGGGCTTTCTCTTAGAAAGGCAAATGAGGCCCACTGTGGAGGGCATATGAATATACATGCACTGAAAATTCCCACTATGGGAAGGTGAAGGGGGGGACAGCAAAGTGAAAAATAACCAAATAAAAAAAGGTCAACCAAATAAAGAGTCATAAATATTTTCTGAATTTCTCATAAACTCCATGCTATCTATTCTGTTTCCTTGAAAAATTGAATTATGATTCCTGAAAATCACAGCCTTATTGTATTTTTCCATGGCCTTGCCTTAATCGATGATGAATCCTTAAGTAGCACCTGCCACAGACAAGGGCCCTCTGCAGTCACAGTGCATTTTCACCCTGTGAACTGCAATTAAGCCCATAGTTTGGCTTCCCATTCTATCTCATTAGCGTAGATTTGAAAAATAACTAATGACAAAAAGTTTCACATTTGCATATAGAGACTTAATAAATTTCTTCCCTGATTTGTAGATGAGAAACTGTACAGATAGAACATTGCAAATGGAATCAGAGTATCTGAGTTTGACGACATCATCGTTGCTCTATTTAACTTGAACAACTGAATCTCAGTATAAAACCTTTATAAACGTCATAGATTAGCCACTTCAAGAGTTGTGAGAAGAGAATAAAACAAAAATAAAACATAAAAAAGTTTCCATTGTGTTGTACACCCAGAAATGCACACAATGTTAGCTTATACCTGTCCTTGGCCATGTGTAATTTCATGTTTTTGGAAAGTTTTCTGATGTTCAACCAGAGTCTTTCTGCAATGGAATTCTGTTTGAAATGGAATGTGGGCCCTCAGTTCTCAATCAGTACACCGTTTTGTTATTTCTAGGACCCAAAGGACACCTCATATTCCTACACAGCCAAGTAGGAAAGTCAGCTTTTATATCCTCCACTGTCACCAAAATACCAATGAGAACAACTTAGACAAGGGAAAGTTTATTTGAGGCTCAAGGTTTTGAGTTCTCGGTCCTCAGACAGCCAACTCCATTGCTCTAGGCCTGAGGTGAAGCAGCACATCATGAGAGAAGCCCTCAATGGAGGAAAGCTACTCAATTCATGGTGGGTCAGAAAGCAGAGAGAAGGGAGGGGAAAGGGCCACAGGGAAGATGAATCCTTCAAGGACAGACCCTAGTGACCTACCTCCTCCAGCCATGCTCCACCTGCCTATGAGTACCACCACCCAGTCCTAGTTGAATGGACTGATTAGATGTCATAAGTAATAGCTTTTATAATTCAATCCTTTGTCTTTGAATATTTCAACAATAACTAGAATTTTGGGTGAATACCTGATGCCCAAACCCTAACAGAAGGTTTCTAAGGCAGACTATCAGCAGTCTCTCTTTATCCCTCCCCTTTTCTTCTCTTCATACTCAACTCAGCAACCTCAACTTAATTTCACTAAATCAACACTTCTTCAGAGTATTCCTTTGCTTAAAAGCTCCCAGTTGTTCTTCATTTTCTACCAAATAAGTTCAGCAAAGATCTCCCCTCTTCTGGAGTCAGGAAGCCATGTCTGAATGCCCTACCCACATATTATTTTGGTTCTACTCTGAATTTACTTTGTGTAACTCCTAAGATCCTATACGTGTTCATGTCCACGTTGGCTTATTGTCCCCCTGTATTTCTCCTTGGGACTGGGAGAGCAGAAATGGCGTATTTCTCTCCTATATTTCCCACTGCCACTAACACATTGTCCTGCAAATAAAAGTCCCTCTCAGTTTGAGACTGGGGATCAGTGGTAGAGCTCTTGCCTGGCATGCACAAGGCCCTAAGTTTGATTCCCAGCACCACAAAAAGAAAGGAAGTTTAAAAACTCACTCTCTCTTTTTTGTTGGTGTTTATATTAATGCTAATTCCATTCAAGTCTGAAACCATTTGTAGTTCTTTGCACCTATATCAGGTGCTTAACTAAAAAATTGATATTGCTGAAATAGGAACTAAATTCTATAGAGAGCAAACTGACTATTCGTTTCACACACATGGATGCATGAGTTCTTTACCTGCATTTTAGAGAGAGAAAGAGAGATTCAAACACACACACACACACACACACACACACACACACACATACGTGGGTTCGCACACGCACAATCCAGGAAGGGGAGATGGAAGGAGAGATTGTGCTTCAACAAAGATTCCTGCATGCTGGTCTTATCATCTGTAAGATGAAGGCATGCCATTTCCGCTAATAAAGGTTTTTCTTTTTAAATTTAATGTCATCATTACCAGCTTATACTCTTTAAGGCTTTCTTATTCTCAGGGAAATGAAAGAAACAGGTATGCAATGATACCAAACCCACAAACACTGATGCCTAAAATCCTCAACCCCAGAATCAGTGAAATGGTCTGAATATGCAACCTGAAAAGGTCAAAATGGCCAAAAATATAATTGGACCCAGCATCACATTGTAATTAAAGCTCCAGAAGGTTCAAACATGCCACCTTTCTGTCTCTCAAATGCAGAGGGAAACATGAGTTTCACAGACCAGAGGAAAATGCACTGATTAATTACACGGTGATGTGATATTATTCCTGCCAGGATAGTCCCTCTGAAATGTCAGAAGGATTAGAAGTGCCACATCTTCCTCCCAGACTCTAATCTTAAAGGGCCCTAGGATGAAAACACAGCAATTACGTTCATAGACTGTGTCAATTTTACAATAGAAAAAAGAGCGTTCCCAACAGCAAATAATTATAGCACAGCTTAATGATTGATTTAACATAGAAAACCCATCTAATTCCTTTTGTCATTACAATCTACAGTACTAACAATCTAACAATGCTGCCTTCGTGGATAGACATTACATTAGCATTAAGAATAATGCTAATACAACACGCAGTTTAACTTGTTATATTTTGAGTCGGCAATGCTCCCCCATACAGTTATTAGTGAAGAACACCTTCTGAGTGAGACCAACCAGCTGAGAATTTGCTTTTCAGCATCTGTGCAAATGCAAAAGAGCATTGTAACCCAAAGTAGTCTCCTGCATATTTCATACAGCAGGAGAGAATGTGTTTTCTGTTTTCATAGGATATAATTCCAGCAACTAAAAAAAAAAAAAAAAAAAAAAAAAGTAAGCTCTGGCAAATCGATTCATGATGATTCTAAACGGATCCCTATGTGGATGACATGCAAATGCAAGTCTTGCAAAAGATTACCTACGGAAATCTAGCTAGTCTACAAGTCAATAAGCAAGTTACAGTCTAAAGGAAAACAAAACAAAACAATCAGGAGGGCTTGGTGGCCTTCTTAGCTAAGTGATATGGTGACAACAGGATCATTCCAGAGTAGTAAGAATAAAATTAGAAAAAGTCAAGAGAAATGCGGCTGGGTGACCTTCTTTGATATTCCACAGGAAGTTGTATGAGTAACTAAGGAGTTTCCAACCTCTGGGGCTGTTCCCAGCTCAGTGGTTAGTATCAGGCATACCCCATCTGCCTAAATATCAGATATAATCAATTGCTTTGCTCATTCATTCCACAAACCATAAACATTAACTGAAGGCAGACCTGTGCCAGGAGGTGAGCAAACAAAGGTAACTGAAGTGCAAGTGTCGAGATTTAGGGGATTTTAATAGACATCCCTATGCTGATCATGAAGAACAACCAAGAAATTTAAGATGTGCGCGTTCCAGGTTCCATCTTTAGTGTCTCATAAAGAGAAGATAGCAGAGAGATCAGTATGCATGTAAGCTGCTCGGAGAGCCAGCCTCTATACATTAAATCTAGTTTCATCTAGTTATTAGATGCATCTTGCTGAGAGCCATTAGCCAAGTAGGTATGACAATTTCCTTGCCAGCGTACCCCATGTTGCTTAGTGGAAGGACTCGTGGAAATAGGACTTGCCTTAGACATTTTGCAGTGACATTGCATGTAAGGTGACCTTGCTCAAGGACCAGGGCGGATCCGGGTTTAGGGCGGATCAGGGTTTAAGGCTCTCCTTGGATTTAGGGTGTTCCTGGTTTAGGACAATCCGGGTTTAGGGCGGTTCCAGGTTTAAGATTATTCCTGCTGGGAATAGGGCGTATCCTGCTGCCTGAGTTCCCCTTGAGTTCTCCCGGGATTCAGAGAGTATTTGGGAGGCAGAGGAGGTGGATTTGAGAGAGAACGTGGATTTCCCCAGAACGTGTTTGGAGAGGGCTGGTGTGTGGTCGGGAATAAAGAATTGCTGTTTGAATCTACAAAGCTGTGAGTGGCTCGTGATTTTGTGCCCAGCCAGACTGCGGCAGCATCTCATTTGACAAATCAACTAATATCTTTGTATCTCATTTACTCATCCATAAAAAGAAGATGACAATAGAGCCCATTCCCCCAATAGGCTTTCTGTAGAAGCTAAGCAAGTTCATCACAAAAAGATTTTAGATCAGTAACTACTACACTAGTTACACTAGTAACTAAATATTAGTTACTAGTCTTAACATCATTGGATGGAGTACTGAAGTGCACAATAGTCTCTATATTCTGAATCTCTTTGGTAAGACTCTGATGACTTCTACTGGATCCATCATGTGTATTTTCTTTCCTCGAGAAGAGAAAGAATAGATATATTATTTCATTAGACTCCTCTTTTATGGAAAGCATATGATCCAGACTGTTTTCCATTTTGGTCCCTAGTGAAAATTGTGGCAAGAATCTGTCTCTGATTTTTTTTTTTAATTGTGCTGGGGATTGAACCAGGGCCTTGTGCATGTGAGGCAAGCACTTTACCAACTGAGCTATATCCACAGCCCAGCCTGATATTCTCTAGGCATATCAAGGTGCTGGATCTCTTGACCAGGGAATGTGAATAAGAACCTATTAATTCATTACCATGGGAAAACTATAAGTTAGTTCGTAATCAAATCTTTCATTTCAACTCTCAAATCACAACTTCATTTTTAGTGCTGTTAGCAAAATTAGTACAAATTTTTGAATGTGTGACCTCCCTTTCTGTCTCAAAGGGAACTTACTGGTAGCTTTGAGTAGGGTCAATGGTGAAAGCAAGAAATGAAGGCTCTTTCTGAATAAATACTGTTTCTATTGTCTATGAATACACCCAAATGGGTTTCTTCATCATCAGACTGTATCTCCTTCTTCTTTTCTCCTTCATTCTTGATTTGACCAATGTATAAGAAAAATTCCTTGATTTTATCTTAGTTCAATCTGGCCTAAAACCTAATAGAATACTTTCCAAAAACAATCCAACTGAAATATTAAGGAGTGGGGCTTGGAAGGAGAGTTCATACAATGTTGATTACTAGCCCCGTCCTAACTGCATCACTAGATCAACATAGGAATTTATTGATATATGTGTGTGAAATTATATTATGTATTTCATAGAAAAATGGTGGTATGAAATGGGATCCCATACTTCCAACTCTTTCTGCTGTGGCCACCAAGTACTTAAACACATTGTAGCATGGAAATCCAATGCATCCTTCTTTAAATAAACAAGGAAAGACTTGGTCCACAGGCAACTGGTCTCTTGAAACAACACTGACACTTATTCTTCACAAAGCTCATTTTAACAATTATTGGTCATTTTATGGTCATTTTATTATATTCAGGTCTTCTAACTACTTTATAAATATTTTGAAGATGAAAGTGAAGGAGAGCCATTGCTTTTATCTTCATAGCAGACAATGAGTGCAGTATTCAATAAAATGTTTTTTTGGGGGAGGGGGAATGGGGCATGCTAGGGATTGAACACTACCACAGAGCCACATCCCCAGCCCTATTTTGTATTTTATTTAGAAACAGGGTCTCACTGAGTTTCTTAATGCCTCGCTTTTGCTGAGGCTGGCTTTGAACTTAGGATCCTCCTGTCTCTGTCTCCCAAGCCACTGGGATTACAGGCTGTGCCACCATGCCTGGCTCAATAAATATTTTTGATTCATCAAAAGATAAAAACATGTTACTTTAAAACACCCAAAGCACTTGTATTGGAATAATGCCTAAAAATGTTCAAGAATAGAATTTCATATATTATCAGTTTTTTATTCCTTGTTTAAAATTTGAATTTGTATAAAGATTAAATATTTCCAGAGGTATTTAAGAATGGTTGTATTTTTGCATATGTATGTTTACATATGAGTGAAAACTTGTCCCTTGCACACCAACTGTATGTCTCAGTTGTTCATTTCTTCACTCTATATTTGTGATAGCAAGTGTCAAGGGAATACTGAATACTTTTAGTGTTTTGTTTGGTCACTTCATCAGATATATAAAATGGAACACTTTTCCAGAAAGATGTGCTGTGTAGATGTGTTTAGATTTGATTATCTCAAAAACTTTCATTTAGTAGTAACATACTTTATGAACTTCTCAGACATAGGGTGTAACACAAACAAGCTGAGTACAGAAGTGTGAAATCATTAGAATTTATTTCCAGGCCTGGTCATAAGATTTGACTTGGGTTTTTTTCCTGAAGTTCCTGTTACTTTCTGTTTAACACATTATCTGCCTAATTGGCACTCAATAGCAATATTCATTTTTTGCTGAATTTTATGCTTCAACAAGAACATCCAGTAGCAAGATTATCCCTGAAATCTACCTTTCAGATATTACATTTTATTGTAAATCTCAGGAACACTTTGGAACCACATGTAAATACTAAGAATTGATTCTACATTTCTCTTTCAATAGTAAGTGTGTTGGTGGGCATTTTGAAAATACATTATTCTTAAAAGTTGTTAATACCTCTGAATAATTTTATTTGTTAGAAACCTGAAGTCATATAGATAAACAAGAGAGAGGGTATTGAAAGAAGGGTCAGAGGATGAAGAGAAAGCTTTTGGTTAGGATCAAATGCAATTGTTATGTAAGAAATGGTTTCCTAAGAGGCCTAGGTTTGGGAAGATTTCAGATGAAATCCAGGCTGTAAACAGGCTTAATCTAATAAAATGGGCTTTTTTGTTGTTTTTTCGTTTTGTTTTCATTAGATATGCATGGTGTAATGTGAAGATTTCCCTCTTCATTTTGCCACCGGCCCCACCAGTCCACATTGCTTATCCTTTGAGAGGCATTTGGCTGACTTCTGGGTATATAGACATCCTACTAATATATTCTAGAATGGAAACAAACAATGAAATCCAAAGACAGTTTGGTGCAATCAAAAGACCAGGAATCAAGACACAATATCTAAGTTTTATTCCTGGTTATTACTAATTGAGTCACTTAGGGTTAAAGTCCTTAAATTTGAATTTTTTCTGATACATAGTAAGCAGTTGATAATTAAACCAGGTTGATATTCCTTTGGGCAAAATGTAGGTCTGGGCCTGATTTGGCCATGTGGGTCCATCTTCATTCTCTCAAACTTGTGTGCTCTCTAGGTTGGTCCAGTTCTTTCACTACTTAGATGACAACATTTTTGTGTAAGTCAGTAAGAGAAAGGGTTTAAAGTTCCATGAGATCATTGCTATGGTGCTCACTTAAAGTGCACACTAAGTGCTTCAGAGATTGGCAGTCATTTAATTTGATGTAACTAAGTTTCTTTGTAACTGTTCTAACCAGTGGAAATAGATGATATGCGCCCAGTACTTTAATCAAAGTCCAGGTAAGAACAATTTTTTCTCATGTTTTTTAATATCTCAGTGAGTTTTAAATAAAGGAAATGCTGCATTAGAAAAACTAGTTAACATGAAAGTGGCCGCTGGGAAGGTGCTAGGAAACCATCCGGTCTATTCATCTCCACAGCGATCTATTTCAAAAGTGCTTATCTCTGCTGCTATTATTACAATCGCAGAACATGACAGAGCGCTGCAGATGAGAGATAAAACCCAAGGCTTCAGAGGCAGCTGGAAATAACATGGCTTAGAGTGTCATGGTCTCTAGCCACCTTCCCTGCCTCTGACAGCCAGCTCTAGAAACACTGTGAGCAGAGAAAATGACGTTTGCATTTGGTCTCTTACTCCTCTTTCTGTACTCCCTGTCAGCACTGGCTCCCTCCATTCCAGGGACCTAAGACTCTTATCTCCTCTCCATCAGCATCTGTAAACCTCCACTTACACATTCTCCAATGTCAGCTCTGTAAGGAACCCAGGTTCTATTTTGAATGCTACATGCTTTATTCCTTGTTTTCTATTTATTCTTCCTTGCTGCTCTGGCATGTTTGAATGTTGTCTCTCTTCTCTGTCCAGGACTCCTTTGCCTACTAGTTTCCACTGGGGTTTGACCAATTGGAAGCACAAACATCACATCAGAGACAGGAGAGGATGAGCTCTTTGTTCTCCCATTCCCTTCCTTGAAGATGGTGGTAGTTACTGTTACAGTGTGAATCTTTTCCTGAATTCATGGGTTGAAATGCAGTCTCCACTGTGGTGATATTTTAGGAGTTTTGGAAAGTGATTCATGCTGGTTCTGTCCTCATGAATAGACTAATGTATTAATAAAGGGCTGGAGGGAACTAGCCTAGGCCTTTTCCTATCCTTCTACTTTCTGCTATGTGAGGTCACAACATCCGTCTTCTATGGTTTATATGAGGTGTCCCCCAAAAGTTATGTGTGAGACAATAAAAGAAAGTTTAGAGGTGAAATGATCAAGTTATATGAGCCTTAATCTAATGTGTGCATGAATCTTCTTGCATGGATTAACAGGGTGGTAACTATAGACCAGCAGGGTGTGTCTGGAAGAAAGGTCACTGTGCATGTGAATTTGTGGGTTTATATTTTGTCCATGGTGAGTGAGAGATCTCTCTCTGCTTTCCTGTGCCATGTTCTGAGATGCTTTTCTCCACCATACTCTTCTAGCTTGATATTCTGCTTTATCTAGGCCACAGAACAGTGAAGTCTGCTGTCCATACACTGAGACCTCTGAAATCTTGCACACCAAATAAACTTTTCCTCCTCTAGAATTGTTCCTGTCAGATCTTTTGGTCACAGCATTAAAAAAGCTGATTAAAAGAACTTCTGTCCTTGCATCTGTTCTACCTGGGAGGTCACCTAGAAGGTCTAGAAGGTGCCCACTATGTAGAATGAACTTCACTAGAAACAGATGCTGGTGCCTCAGTCTTAAATTTGCCATTCCCTAGAACAATGATTAATAAATTCCTATTGTTTGTGCATTATCCTGTCTGTCATATTTATTGTAGCAGCACAAATGGATAAAAAACTGTTAAAGTTTTACTTATTTGTTTTTCTGCAGCCCTAGGAATTGAACTCAAGGGTGCTAAACCACTGATCTACATTCCCAGACTTATTTATTTATTTGTTTAGAGACAGAGTCTTGCTAAGTCATTGAACTTAGTCGGGGACTGCCTTTCTGCACCACCACACTCAGCTGCAGTTACCTTCTTTACTGAAGGCCTCAACTCTATTCAGCAGTTGGCCGGTTTGTATCTTTCTCTGTGTCTGTCTCTCTGACTCTCAGTCTCCCAGTTCTATTAACTCTCTTGTTCTCCAGATTCTCCAGGCCTAAGGGCGGTGCAGTTTCCCATTGCTATTAGCCCTGTGGTGGTAAATGCCTTGTTGGCTACCCTTATCCCATTTGACACCTTTGTTAAGTCTCTTCATTAAACCAGCCTTGGTCACCCACTAAAGCATGCCATATCCTCCCTGCCAGGATGCTAATTGTTACATTTCCCATTCCTTAATTTCCATCTCTAAATTTGCATATCTGAATTTAAATGGAAATTGGAGTCCTGCTTCCAAAGTTCTCTGGAACAACAGAAGTTTGTGCATGACTTTGCTCAGATCTCTGGTCTAGTGTAACCTCTGTGGGAGCCCTCCAGACTGCGCTCTGTATAGTAATCATGCTCAGCATTCCTTATCTGCTCGTCTTGCTTTATGTCTTTAGAGAACTTACTGACAATTGTCACCACTGATTTTTCCCACAGAGTACTTGGTACATGAGGGACAGTCCTGTGTCTTCTTATTGTTTGTGACATCACCCTCATATCAAGGATGCAGTAGCACCTTAATGAAAATTTTCTCTGAACATTCAAAATCTATTCCAAAATATTACTTACTTCCTTGCAAGTTGACCTTAGGAGCACCCCCAGGGGCAGTATTATGCTGAGGATCCTAAGCCAACCGGTTGTGTTCTGCTCTGTGGCTCCTGCTCTGCTGAGGAATGCCCAGTTTCCAACTCTGAGATCCATGTATGTGACTCCTATCTGCAGAACGCCACACCAGGTGCTGTTGTGTCCCATACCAGTTATAAATTTAGACTTCGTGGTCCTGGCAAAAATTAGAGTGCTTTTATTATTATACTTTAAAATTGATTTT
Source organism: Callospermophilus lateralis (assembly GCF_048772815.1). NCBI lineage: Eukaryota > Metazoa > Chordata > Mammalia > Rodentia > Sciuridae > Callospermophilus > Callospermophilus lateralis. Next base: position 33,013,019 of record NC_135321.1, on the reverse strand, counting down.
CTTCGAGATGAATGTGAGTATAAAGTAAGAAAAAAGTATAAAGAAGAAAAAACAAAAGAAAGAAAAATGTATTTCAAATACACACATTGTCACATTTATTATGACTGACACTCTCCTCCTCTCCAAAAAAGAAAAAAAAATGCTTAGGATTTCACAGATCCTTGCCCACATTATTTCTGGCCTTGCCCCTATGGACTCTTCTTCCTACCTCCAGTTCCTCCATTCTGCCTGTGCCTGGCATGAACCATGTGGGGCTAAATGGTTGGCTCCTACTTTTCATTCCCTTCTGCCTTTTTCTTTTATCCTAGGTGGTCAGAGAAAGGAGAGTAATGTCTGTAATCTGAGAACAACATCCTCGAGGTAAGGCAGACACACGTCTGCATAATAGCCGTGTGAGTGGCCAGCATCTGTCTGTGTATTTATAAGAGCCCTGTGTATCTTTTACCAGCAGGCATCAAGGTCTATAACCACATTTTTCTAGGGGCTGCACTCAGCCCTGTGCCGGCCACACTAAAAAGCTCATAAATAACTTGGATCAGAGGAAATTGGAAAATGATGACTATACAAATACAAGGAGAATTTTTATGCTTCCCCAAACCCAAATGGCATTGACAGTTCCGTTTCTTCTTGGCCATAAGTCACCATAGCTCAGTGAGCTCCTGGAACTCTGTGATGGGGTAAGAGAAGTGGTATCTGGGGAAGGGCAAGCTTCATAGCAAAGGGTAAAGTTGTGTGATTTGCTTTGACTCTTCTTTATTTCATTTTTAATATTCTTCTTACTATGACAGAAGTGCATTCATTTCCTCTCTGGTATTTGGCAAGCAGGTGATCAGGTGAATTCTCAGTATGATACAAGTGACTAATTGATGTCCCAAGTTAGGACACAGGGGTTAATGACTTAAAAATGAACTAAGTAAAATAAATGCAACTCTGATTTATATTTCAAGCAGGTAAAAGGAGTAAAATGTGTACTTTAAGGAAGAGGGGAATTTTCCCTTATGGGAGAGTATTTGAATCATAATGTCAGGAACCTATTTTCCAACTTCTAAAGCTCGAATTGCCACTGAGTGGGAAATTGCTCTATGTAGGAAATCATGAATGGTCCTGATGGATAAAAATCTTCATTTGGTGATTTAAAAAACAAAACAAAACAAAAACCACACATGAGCAATGTTTTTATCAAAATTTTAAAAATTCAGCAATTTTGAAAATAGATCTTAACATAATCAAGAGCCAGTAGACTATATCACCTCTCTCACCACCTTATCTCTAACCCTAACTCTGTCATTTACAAATACCTTGACCAATGGATTTAGAAATAACAACAACAACAACAAAAAAAAAAATGGATGCAAATGTTTTGAAACCAATATTAGGACTGCTTTTTAAATAGATTTTTTTCTTATACGTTTGTAGGAAATTCATGCACATTAAAAATACTAACTGTAATTTGCATTTTTCCTGATCTGCTAATTTGTTTGGCTGTCGGTGTAGTGTTTTATAACACAAAATATAATTAATTTTTTTTCATATTACACTATGATTTTCTTCTTCCTTATGGTGTGTGGTCCCCCTTTCTGCATCAAAAATGGCTTTAATATATCTGAATATTGCTTTTATAATGGCTTTCTATTAACATTTTCATTTATTTCAATTTCTAAGTGTTTCTATTTAAGAGGCTTTTGTTCTCTGAGGTGTATAGTGTTTGCCTCTTTTGGTAGCCCTTACTAGGCCAAATGCATACTAAGAATGAATGGATGAATAAATGAATGAATGCATGAACAGAAGTATTGTGGGCATCCATGTAGATATATGGACTGACACTAGAACGATCCTAAAAGCTGTGACCATTTCGAAGAGATTTAGTGCAAAGCTTGTGAGTTGCTTTATGAAGGACTACACTTTCTTTGTTCCAAAAGAAAATCAAAAAGGCTTAACCTCAATCAAAATGATTTTTTTAAAAAAATTTTGAAACAAAATGAGTGCAGTGATGTGTGACTAAGTCTGAGTGATATTTTCAGGATTAAAAATATTCATTAATAATGGGAAGAGGACTTCCTTGCATAAGAATGAATTAGTGCCCCTTCCTGAGATGCAGAGCCTGCCTTCTGTAGCATGCCTCAGTGCATTTGATTTGTTTATGGTTTGATGCTGCTCAAAGCCAGGGTGAGGCTGCTCCTTTTAAGTCCCCATATTCCCAAGTCACATTAACAACTAGAAACTATTTTAGTTTAGAGATGGGATGAAAAAATAAAATAACCTCAAACACCAGATCCACTAATAAGCTTAAACATGGGCATATGGGTTATAATTTAGTGACCACAAAAAAGCCCTCTATCTTTAGCCCCATAGGCTTTTTAAGGTGTTTAGAATTCCACCATTAAACTCCAATACTCTTGAGTTCAGGAATTAAAATCCTCTTAAATTCCCTTGGGAGGTGTTATATATTAAACCGTAATCATTTAATAAAAATAATGACGGTCGCTAACATTTATTGAGGGCTTAAGATGTGCAAGAAACTCTTCTAAGCATTAGTGTTATCTCCTTTAATCCTTACAATAACCCAAAGAGGTAGGTATTACTATCATTCTATTTTACAGATAAGAGAGCAGGAATTTCTCCCTTTGAAGTTAAGTAACTGTCCATTGTTGAAGCTGGTATGTGATGGTGAGCCCTGACATTTTATTCATTTAAATACCTATAATGGTATAACCAATAGGTTGGACAGTAGATAAAATATAGTGGACACTCTTATTTAGCTCTTGGCAATTAACATTGGTTAAAAGAGGGAGCAGAAGCTGAAATCAGGGTGTGCCAGTGGAGATCGAAATGGAAGACCACAGAAATGGAAATGGAGGGAGCCAAATATTTAACAGTCCACACAGTTGTTTCTAACTCACCCTTGCTGGCCCATTGGGATTTCCAGAAGGTGTCACTCATTTCCAGCAAATATTAGTCTCCATCCCCTTAGATACTTAGGATTCCCTCTGCATCTCTTAGCCCTGGACTAGGGAGACTATGTGTTCTCTTCTGTGAGAACCTGCACTTTTCTTCCCTCTATTTCCTTTTTTCTTATTTGGGCCACAAAATTTCACCTAACAGCCTTCCCTGCCTAGAGAGAGCTTTAGGCTTACTGTGCAGTTAACTTCAAACTTAGTCAGCAGGTTGATATTTATTATCTCCCAAACTATAAGTGGCATCAGATCAACTTTAAGAACTGGGCACAGTGGTACACACCTGTAATCCCAGCAGCTAGGAGGCAGGAGGATAGGGAGTTCAAAGCCAGACTCAGAAACTTAGTGAGGCCCTGAGCAACTTTTATTTGAGACCCTGCCTCTAAATAAAATATTTTAAAAGGCCTGGGGATGTGGCTTAGTGGTTTAATGCACTGGGTTCAATCCCCAGTGCAAAACACACACACACACACACACACACACACACCAAAAAAAAAAAAAATCAACGATGAGGTTGGAAGGCAAGCAAGTGGATGTAGATGTTTTATACCAGAAGTTGTAGAAAAACTGCTAAAAATAGTTTAAAAAGGAGAAAAATAATTAAAGAAGTTCACAGTCACAGAGTTTGCTCCTTGTCTTGTCTTCCTTGTCCTCTTTATGGATAAAGAAGATCACAAGTCTTGCTGTCTCCTGTACAGCACTGGTAGGGGATCATGGGGTGTGAGGTACACATGGCTGGGGCTGCCATCTCTTAAGTTACTACTGCTAGACCTGTGCTGATGTGCAAGAGTCACAGATCTGTCCCAGGTACCAGCTGGACTTCTTTGAGAGCATTCAGGTTATGATCAAGCAAGCCAGCACTTGACCTCACAATGCATACCTTAAACGTCCAGTCTTTTTGAAGGATAAGGCAAGAATGGTCTATGGGCCTTATCCATTAATAGAAAAAGATGTGGACAAGACTAGATTATTAGCTAAAGAAATATTTTTATGGAACATCAGGGATATTTTATAACTAATCACTAGAGGCAGGGGATATTGCATCAGAGAAATGCACAACCTCACTTGTGTTTCAGGAAGCCGTGGACATTTGGACTTTCTCATCATGGAACTAATTTAGGGTACAGATATGGTGGAGGTGGTGTTATGAAAGCAAGGCTCCTGTGTCACCCTTTACTACTTAATGCACTACTTAAAGTCATGGCTTCTTATTTTATTGTTATCTGGCATGAAGTAATTTAAAAAGATAAAAGAATATGCCTGTGGTCTCACCTATACAGTCTATGATTCCAAAACACAATCCAAATTTGCCAGTGGTTAAGAAAGTACCCTATAGTCAACTGTGTTCTTTTGTTTTCACAGAGAAACAGAAGTTGAAATGGCTTGTTAAAACTGCTCAGAGCTTCAGGGGCTCTAAACATTTCCCACCAAACAACAATTTGATGGGTTCAGGGTAAATGAATCAGCAATGTATAGATTATATTGCCCCTAATGAAGATGCAAGTTTATAGAAGTTCACTGGGCAGTGATGTTTTGGGGCATCCCCAAGCCCTGGGCACTGAAAGATTAATCAGGATATTTAGAAATAAAAACCTTTCTGGATGTCTGCAGCAGCCATGCAAAGCACTTCTTTTGTTTAGAAGGTTTTGGATGGGAAGCCTGGAGTCTGTTTATTATATTTTGTGATTTGCCACATCTATTCAATGACCCAAATGCTCCATTTCATGCAGTTTAATCTCAGACCAAATGCCGTTAACTATCAGAGAATGACTTCTTCTGATTTTTCCACAGTTTCCAATTGAAGCTGTAATAGATCCTTACTCCAAGTCTCTGACCAGGTACTGTGAGCAATCTCCACGCTTCACTGTGGGAGAGAGAGCCCAGAGTAGGGCTGAAGCAGTGATTTTGGAAGCTCCTATCAATGAAAAGAGATGATAAAAATAAGCAGTTATGGGAAGCAGCATAAAGTGCATTAGAAAGAAACAGTGGTCATTGCAATTCAATAGCCAAACCCACAGAAAATAGGAGAATGACAAAAAGCTTATCTTTGGTGTTCAGAGAGTTTGTTTATGACTTTATAGATGACTGCTCCCTTAGAGCATTGCAACTTATAGCAAAGCCAGAATTCAGGAAAATGTGTGTGCTGTGCATTACAGTGAGGGACTGACTTTCATTTTAGGGAAATGAAGTTGCCCTTCTGAAGATAAAGGAAAGTTTCAATATTTCCTATATATTTTCAGTAGGTATAATAACGCCTCAGGAAATATATAAACAAACACATAAGTAAACCCAGAAAATTAGCAGTGTGTGTGTGTGTGTGTGTGTGTGTGTGTGTGTAAGGACTCCCTAATCTTGAAAACAATGGTAAGATCACAAGTCCCTAGAAATGAAAACTTAGGACCAGGTTGTACTATGGGCAGAGTAATGGAGATCACCAACAGTTCAAAAGGTCTCTTCTCCAGAACTCCTTGTGGGTGATACTGTTGGTTTCTGGTTCCAAGCATGGGTTCACCTTCATCATGATCACCTCATAGGGATAACAAGATAAAGGGAGTCCCCACCTCTTGACTCTTGACTTGGTTTAAGTAATTGCTTGAAACCCAGGATCAGACATGGAAGCTCATGTTCCCATAGATTCTAAAGCTCCCTTTTATGTTATTTTTGTCATAGATGCACTGGATCCCTCATTAAAGGTAGCGTCTGGTTGATCCTTCTCTTCCTTTTTTTCATTAGTCAGTCAAGTGGCACCCAGAGGTCAGTTTGAACTCTTCTTACAAGTTGGGATTCCACCCACAGAGGAACTCTGCTAGCCACTTAGAGATAATCATCTTCTCATCCCAGCTCCTGGTGACCTTAGCAAGTAGGAGGCACAGGTAGCTGTGGGTTTTTTCCTCTGTACGCCCCTGGCAGGATTGTCTGTGGTTACCTCAAGTAAGGATAAGTCCTGAGTCAGTTTCAGCTATAAACACAAGTTTGTTGTGTTTGTTTTTACTTTCATAGCCTGGAGACCTCAGCTACTGGAATTATATTATCACCAAAGGCTTTCTCAGTGGTTTGGAAGCTCCCAAGATGTTTGTGGGTAGAATTAAATTTCAAAAATCATAGGTTTCCTTGGTAATTCTCTGCATCTTGTTTTAGGCATTTTAAAGCACTATTTTTGAGAAGAGGTCTCAGACTGTCAAGAAAGGTCAATGTTGACATACAAGTAAGGTCTTCCTGATTTGGAGCCTAATTTACAAACTCTTCCATGGAAGCTCTTGCATAAAGACATAAAGTTCAGGTGTAGAGTACCCCTTTCTCCAGCCCCAGTGGTGAATCTCATTGTTGGAAATACCATATTGGGTAGGATAAACATTGTGTGCTGTGTTCTTCAATGCTTCTAAAATCAGTTCTAATTCCCTTCAAGGGGTACTTTCTAGAAATAAAATGGTGTCTTAACATTGACTTCTCTGACTTCAAGAGCATAGGATCTCTATTGTGCTTAGATAGTGAACATTTTAGTAAATTACAGATGCTGGTCTCATCATGCAACTAATTGTATTTTGGGAAGAAAGCTGGGTGTGTGTCAAGTTCCTTAGTCTTTCATGGGTGGAAATGGAGCAGATCTAAGAGAGGATGCAATCCTGGGGTGAGTGTTGCAAATACAGCATCAGAGCCTCCACCAAGGTACTATCATCTGTCTCTCAGAGCACACTGTCCATTGTAGGACAGAGTGTGGCTGCTGCCTCCTTACTACAACAAGGTGGGTCACCTAGGCAAAGGATGCAGGAACCTAAGGTCTGGGGTGAGTTAGCATTCCCTTCTGCAATCTAGGGAGACCAGCTCTCAGTTGCTCTCACATCCCCTCTTTAGCCCATTTCACGTTCTCTAGATGCTTGAGTTGTTGCAAGGTTGGTGCAGTTCTACCATCCGTCCCTCTGTCTAGGGCCACCTGCGTTATTATGCATTCTCTTCAGCCCCAAGTGCTGCAAGAAAAGCTCCATTTGGTGTTTCTTACTGTGATACAAACTCCCATACTCCATCCCCTCTGAGATGCAGGGGGCTCACGCTAACCTTTAATTGGGTTGAGGGTTCAAAATCCCTTATATAATTTTCTGTTTACAAACATTTTTACAAATCTCAGAGGCAGTAGAAATACATGTTAGATTTTTAGTTGATTCTCACATCTCTGTTTTTACTTATATTATTACAGAACCCAGATGTGTGGCTTATGGAGATGGAGTCACTCAAACAGCACTAGTCCTGGCAGAGAGAGCTCTCCATGATACTAGGTTTCTGAACCCAGGTGAAGGGGCAAAAGAGGGACGAGAATTACATGTGCAGCCTTTTCAAATTTTATTTCCCTCTTCAATTCTGTCATCCCCCCTTGTTTGTAGTACAAAATAGAATTGTGAGACATTAAGAAAGTCAGGTCATTAAGACAGATAGTCCGATGAGTTCAGGGGAGAAGAGAAAGAGAAATATGGCTGGCCCTTGGGGGTCTGGCTGGGGAGCTGTGTGAAAGGTAACCACCCTCACTAAAATGTGGGCTATTAAAGGACAATCCAATGCCAAGGCACATGATAAAAGGGTTTGGCATTGCCTGCCTGAAGAATGTCTAGGCACATCTGACTGCTGGGCACTTTCTTCTGTGCGAGCTGAGACACTCTGTATAGGCCACTCTTGTTCAGTCAGTTATCACTAAAATTTCTATTTTCTGATTCAGAAAATGTACCTCTGGTGCCATTTCTGCTTCTAACTCCTATTATATAACTCCAAGCAAGACTGGCACTTCAAGGCTATGACCATTTAAGATATGTTTCAAATGACAATTCAATCTGCAAATGATAGAGTAATAAGAATGATGAACAGGTCAATGTCAATGGCTGAATTCAATGTCAGGCCACTGGAGATCTGTTGATTAGCAGCCCTAATGTGTAGTCATCCAGATAGCTACAAGCCAGTTCACATTTATACAAAATAATCTAAGAAGCATCAGTCAAATGCTGAGTGGAAATTCAGATTTTTGTGTGTCTAGGGCATCCCCCTTTTTGACATGACTCTCCAGTATCTGTGTCAAATTCATGAGGAGAGTATTAGGGGTTGAGTAAAAATCTCATGGCAAGAACAATGGAGAGATGTAGATGAATCAGACACAGAGACTTGATGTGTATGTTCCTACTCTGCCATGAGATCAGGAGGAGCAGGGAGTTCTGGGAATTTCCCTTGCAGGAATCAAACCCATATGCATAAGATCTATGAATCAGCTGGCAGTCAACAGAGGTGTTCACACTGAGTCCCCCAGTAGGTTCTTGGAGTCTCATGAGTACCCATGAAAACACACCAGGATTTAATTTCCTGAAGAGGAGCAGAGTGAGGACCCTTGTAGGGAGAAGAGGCTTGTTCTTAGTACTCACTCTCAATTCCACGGAGGAAGGGAGGGCCACTCCCACCAGACATGTGGGAGATGTATACACATGAGTGTCCAGGCAAAATATCACAGGGTTAATAGAAAGGCCTGTCAAAGACAGCACTTTCAACAATGGAGTGTGCCAAGTTCTTCAAGTCATCTAGCTTGAAGAAATAGCAAATAAGACAAATCGTGCTTTTGTAAACTTATTGACTAAATCACATTAATTTTAAAATTCTTCCCCTACCTATAAATATGTCAAATATAGTCATAGAAATATAAAACTTCAATAAAGCATAAGGCTGGAAATAAGAAGCCTGTGGCTCTGGTCACACATTTCCTTGAGTGAGTCCTTGAATAAGTTGCTAACCTTTGAACACTTGCTCATTTGTCCCTACATGACCTAATCTTACCATGCTTACATTGCCAAGATCCAGCAGGTCAGTGGACTGGTTGTGCCACACATGTGGCTACAAAGTATTAGATCTGCCCTCTTAGCTGACTGGAATTCCCCAATTCTCAAAAAACATCTTAGTAAGTTCTCTTCTTGCTGTGTCATGATGTCTGCACAAGGCCATGCATATAAGAGACATTCCAAGGTATTGGTCAATGCTTTACTGTATTTGAACCAAGAGATGTCCCTGAATTTTGTAAGCAATTTTAAGCCACCCTGCCATTTGTGGAAAAAAGGAAGAGTGATGCTTGTGTGTGTGTGTGGGGGGGATTTTTACTCAGTATAGTAGAAGACACTTTGCTTTTTTCTTTTCTTCTTCAAGAATAGCATTTGCTTTCTGTCATTGGTGGAAGTGGTCAAAAGTAGAGATGAGAAAAAAGGGAAAAAGTACAGTTATGGAGCTATTTACACTAAGAGAAACGTAACCAAAATCAATAATGTACTGATGAAATCATAGAATTGATCCACTAGGTAAAGCAAATAGGTCAAACAAAACAATTTTTAAAAAAGCAAGTCAATCAATTGATAAGACTGTATCATTTCTTCCATCAGAAGCTATTATTTGAAGGTACACTGGGCTTCCTAGTGGAGTACTTGGGAACCCCTTGAGGCTATGCAGCACTTAGAAGGAGGAAGAGCCAGACTGAGATGGACCACAAGTTCAAGTGTGAGTGTAAAACAGGATATTAGATTTTGAAGATTTTGTTAAAAAGGATGCAATATACTGCACTAAATTAATTATATTAATTACATGTGAAATTAAATTTTATATTTATTTGGTTAAATTATATAAATATGCATACCTATTAAAATAAGTTTTACCAGTTTTGTTTTACCTTTTACATGTGGCTACTAGAAAATCTTAAATTACTTATATTTTCCACATTATATTGTCATTGAACAAAGCTAGTCTAAGAAATCCCCAAAAATGTCTTCTAAAGCTTCAACAGTACAGATTCCCTTAAAAGCAAGTCTTCTTACAAGTAAGATGCAAAGATCAGTATGTGGCCAGCAAGTCACTAGCTGTTTTTAGAGCATTGTAGCTGGTGCCAGGAAACTAGGGATGTGAGTAATGTGGAAATAAACAAAAACTATGTAAAATTATCTATCAAAAATGTCATTTCAGAAAATCTCTTTGTCATAAGACATGGTACCATGTATAGTATTTTTATATAATGGGTGCAATTTTAGATTTTTATAAATAAAAAAAATACATGTGCCTGCCTTGGAGAATTGAGCTACACTTTTTATAATAAATAAAAAAGTTAAAATTATATTTTAAACTGCATCCTTATTTTTACTTTATAAAAAAAGTGTTGATAAAATGAAGTACTACTTTAATTGCATTCTTCTCCAGTAAAATCCAGGATTTAAAATACATATATTTTTAAAAGCTATAGCTCTAGCATCTTTATTGGTCTGACTAGTGAAAAATGATGTTTTTGCTTTTTGCAGTAATATCTCAGGCAGAGCAATAATGATCAATCCCTGATGAATATAACAATGGCTCCAGGCCATCACTGGGGAATGGCAAGAACCTCATTTTTATAACTATGTTTTAGCACAATATAGAAGATTTTGTTTATTTGTTGGCTTTTCATAAAAATAACTTCAGTAAGTCTAATGAAAAATTTGAGACAGATTCATCAAATGTGTATTTCAGACTGAAGGTCAGGATCCTCTGGCCCCCGTTCTCTCTGCAACTGTTGAAGTAAACATCCCTGTCTCTCAGCTCAGCAAATATTTATTGAACATCTCTCTGCCTGTCTTGTGCCACACAGGAATAATACCAACAAAGATGGGACATGATTTCTACATTTTATTAACGACAAATTTGTTTTTTCTAAATATCTTTAAGGGGATTTAAAGAAAATATCCAGTTTTACCACCTTGTTTTACATAGGAAAGAATAGAGACCCAGAATGTAGAGTGACTTGCTCAGGGTCACTGAAACAGATTTGGAAAAGTACTAGTAGTCACTTGTTGTGATACACAGTCTAATTCTTTTCTATTACAATAGACTCCTTTACTGTAGAACTACAGAAAACCACTACTTCTATGAGACTTGCATTTTTTTTTTTTTTTTACTTGCTCTTCTGATGCGTATCACTTTCTTTCTCCCAAGAAGTGCCTCTTGGTAGTGAAGGCAATAATCATATTTGGAAGACTGCTCTAAACAGCACAGACCCAAGTAGAGAGCAGCCCTGGGCCCTCTCCATAGATCACAGCTTATGGCAGCTCCCCCAGAGAACACAGAAGCGCTTGGACCAGCTTTAAGTTTAAGTGCATGTCACCATGATGTACGGTGTCTTTGGTGTCCGTATATCATGGAGTGGAAGGGGTGTCGCCCATGGATGGAGAGCATCCATTCTCCTCTCCTGACACTGTGACTTTTCCCCAAACAAGACATATCTGTGTGATTACAATCTTATTCAGGCTGGCTTGCTCCCTTCGGAGCTCATCTGCAGTGAGGGACACAGTCAGTCAGCATTTTTAGGAGATAATATTTGGGGGACATGGTTTGGGAAATCATGAAAGCGGCGTAGAGTTGAGACTATATAAGTTTCTCCTCTATGTATTATTTTCAGCTTCTTGTTAGCATTTCAAAGAACCTAATTCCTATGTGCAAGGAAGAAATGTAGCAATTAAAAAGAAGTTCTCAAAAGTCATCTTTTTCTGGGTTCAAATGCCTAATCAATCATTTCCTGACTGCATGACTCAAGCTAGTTATTGAACATTTCTTTGCTTTAATTTCCTTACTACAAAAATGGAGATGATATGAAAAACACTACTTAATTTATGAAATTATTTTGAAGAATAAATGAATAAACACAAATAAATCTCTTAGCATAGAACTTAAACACTGATTGTCTTTAGTACATGAAAGTTTGTCATTTTCATTTTAATACTTACCCAGATTTTGCCTAAGATATCTCAGAAAAATTCATAAAGCTGAAGCAATTTTCTTTTAATAACTAAAGAACTTATGAAGCAAAAGGTATCTCAGGTCTCACCTTTTTACACTAACTAGAGAAGAATAATATGAAGAGACAATCGAGGAAGAAGTTAATCCATGCTGCCCTATTCCTCCATCTATCCATTCACCAACCTTCTTACTGCCTTGAAATTTGGTGGTCTAAGTAAGTTTGCTTGAGCATTTTTGGCTTCTTGACTTAGTAATATATTCCTTTCTTCATAAAGATCAAGGCTTGAAGGAAAAATAGCTTATCCCTAAAGCCAGAGTTTAATAGACAGAACACGTAGGCATCTGGCCTGAATTTGCATTTTATCTGAACTTTACTATGTTAATTAGACACACATGCTTAATATGCACACTTATATGTTTACTATAATAACATATTACAGCATGTATGGGCCTAGTTTTACCCTGGGAGAACATTGTCAGGAGGTTATCTGGGAGTGGATAGGCAAAGGACGTCTCTCCTCTAGTGGTACCCTGGTTTAGAAAGGTAACCTTGAGCACAAAACTAAGTTCAGGATCTTGCATACATCCCAGAAAGTTTGAAGCTTTCTCCTCTTTGTGTGCTTCTTGCAGAAAGCCTTTGATGATGTGGTTTGGGAGGGTAGAGTCTCCAATGTGAGCAAAGCCCCTGTGCCCATCTCTAATTTTACACAGTAAGGGACGTTCTAAAGATGAGAAACCACCCACCCAATCTCAGCAGTAGCTCAGATGTTTCTTAGCTGCTCCAGGTTGGCTTTTCCTTACTCCCTGTTCTGAACCATGTTATGTAGGACTTCTGTACCATTTACAATGAAGCAGCACTTTTCAGGTAATTGATCTTCTCTGCCTACCAGTACTATAAATCTCAAAGTTGGAATATCACCACTTACCAAATTTTGTTTGATTAGTGACTAGCTCAGGCTGAGCATACAATGGAGACTTGCTCAATGATAGGTGACTGTATTGAATGTTACAGTTAGAAGTCCTGAGAAGTTGGGGGCGTGTTACTGATTTTCCCTTTTATTTCCAATTTATATAGTCTAATTATCCTCATTACCATAATAATCAACACAACAGTCTCTGCCCACCATGTGGAAATGGCATTTCTGGGCTAATCTGGGGGCACCTTTCTCTGTGATTGCTACTTTGCTTTCTGGTGACTTTATTCACCTGCAAACAATCTGAATAACAAACACAGCACATAAACCTAAGCTACCACACATAGTAAAACCCCAACTGTTTCCCAAAGGACAGACTCAAGGGAGTAAACCAGCAATTACTGATGGTGTAAAGTCACCCAAACAATCTTTCAACTACTTTATTTCTTTTGTAAGAGGGGAAGAAAAAAAAAAGATGGCTTCCCTCAATATGCTCATGCCAAAAAGAACACTGACGTTTGTTTTCTGAATGATGTTTGACTGGGAGTGCTCAGTAATTAGAAATATTTAATGCAGGCAAATATCAGCAAGTTAAAATTGTTTTCTGCTTAAATCTTGTCATTTGCCAGAAAGGAAATGATATGTTAGACATGTTGCACTCTTTCTCAGTATGATAGCAACTAAAGTGGCTTAAAATTGGATTCATTTATAAAACTGGACACTATTAATATCATTCCCTGCATGATGGTAATTCATTTTACTCTGCTTTGTCTCAGAAGCAGTAGGGGCTCCATTCCTTATATTCAGTTTGCAGTCCTAATTAAGTATTCATTATAGAATACATATTTTTTCATTTAAGACTGGATATCAAATATTTATGTGCTGTATTACACTTGTTTACTATTAGACCAATGTAGTGAGGTACAGCATGCCTAGTAGTTACGTCTCTTCAACCTGTAAAATTAAAGTTTGGAAGGAACTCAGCTGGAGCAAAAGCCTATCTCCCTCAGGGTTCTCATTGCAATGACATTGCACCAAATAAGCTGAATCCCTAATAAAATGTAACTACACTGGTTCCCCCATTGAGAATGAAGAGATTCTCCAAGGATTCAGTGTAAAGTTTACATAACACATGTAGAAGCTTCACATAAGATTCAGTAGGACCATGATTCTCTCATATCTGCTATTGGCATTGAAAGGACTAGATACCAAGAAAGGATTTAACTCAGGAGCACCCAACCACTGAGCCACATATCCAGCCCTATTTTGTATTTTATTTGGAGACAAAGTCTCACTGAGCTGCTTGGTGCCTCACTGTTGCTGAGGCTGGCTTTGAACTTGTGGTTCCCTGCCTCTGCCTCCCCAGCTGCTAGGATTACACAGGTGTGCACCACCACACCTGGCTCAAATAAAATTTAACTGAAATTATTGTAAGCTAGAATATCAGCAGAGACCTATTCAATCATGATTGTGTATGATAAAGAAATGTTCTAGCAAGAATCAAGTTTGTGACTCAAAGAGTTGAATCTTTGAAACTTGACTTGGTAAGACACGAAATGTGTAAATAATAGTACAAATTCTGCGTTTTCATTATGCTTTCTCCCTTGGGTTCTCAGAGGACCTTGGAGATTTGCTTTACTCAAAATCAAATTCCGATTAACACTAGGAGACAACTGTCATTTTCAAAGGTTGAATTTAAAAGGAAGGATCACATAAACACAAGGACCACAACAATAAACAAATGATCAAAATTTGGATCACTCAAAACTCTGTGATTATCCTAAAGATTGACAGGTACATGTCCCATATGAAAATTATGATGAGAACTTTGTAATAATGAAGAAAGAGGGCGGAGGGTGAGGAGGAACAGAAGTAATAAGCTTAATAATAAGGTTATATTGGAGAGATGAGCTATAAGCCTAAACTTAGTTCCATAGCAATAAAGGATATCTGCATATGATGTCATAAGAAAGGTATGTTCCATTTCCTAAAGAAAATGATACATAGAAGTTCATAGGATTACAGCTATCATAAGTGACTTGAGAGGCCTTCTTAGAGAAGGGAGTTCTTCATCTGTGTCTTGAAAGATCATTTAAAGTAAGAGCAAACATATTTAGGTTAGGGAGGTAGGAAGAAGAATGTAAAGGAAGAATGATAATGTAGAGTTTGTTGGAGTACAAGTCTAGACTAACTTGCTCATTACAAAAGGCAGTGGAAGAATAAAAGAGAAGATGCATTAGCCACGTTGTTGAGGTCTGAATGGAATACCAAGAGTTTAAGAGTTTATTCTTTAAAAGATTAAAAGAAACAAAGTTTTTCCAATGAGAAAGTGTTATATTAAAAAGTCTGGTGCTGATGTAATTAACTTAAGAAAAAAAAAAAACAGAAAAGAAAGAGTTTGGTGACTCCAGAGGAGGCAAGAGGATATTGGGAATTCAAGGCCAGCTAAGACAATTTAGTAGAACCCTGTCTTCAAAAAAAAAAAAAAAAAGAAAGAAAGAAAGAAAGAAAGAGAGAGAGAGAAAAGAAAGAGTAAAGGAAGACACTGGAGAGAGACAGGCTGCTGCTGTGGCTCCAGATGGAATGGTGAACACATGTAAATTTGTGGCAGTACCAATGAGGCAGAGCTGCTGCAAGGCACAGGACAGCCTACCAGACTTAGAGGCAGAAGGAATTTGTAAGATAAGGTATAAATAATTCCCAGTTGGTGCTCCAAGTAAAAACACAGCAACAATGTTTATTTATTTACTTCTTTATTAGTTGCACATTTATTGACACAATTTTCCTCATTAAAATGTTATGTTGCCAATATATGACATCAAATATAGATATATCCCACTAAAATCATTTTTAACTGATTAGTTTTTTACCAAGTTTTTTCACTAAAACAATCACTATATTTTTAAAATAAAATATATTTTTTCACTAAAAATCACTCTATGTATATTTCACAGAAGAAATAGATCCTCTATTTGACCACTATCTAATCTTTAGAAGATGTTTATATCCAAAGAAAGATTAAAACATCATAACTAGGTAGGTGTTTGGGGAGAATTTTCTTTTTCCAGTTGTATAAAAAAATCTGCATAACAGAGCAAGGTTTCTGAGGGCTGAAATAGCTTTCTATATCTGGTTTAAGACATCTAGGTTTAAGACTTCTAGCAATTTTTTCTTGCCTCCAGAATTGAGGGTCAGTGTCTGTTCAAAGACTTTCAATATCTTCCATGGGACCTTTTAAGTACTTTTGCTTATAATTTTCAAGGTTTCACATCTTCCTCTTCTTTTAAAACATTATATAATTTCAAATGAATAACTACAAACCATTATAGAGGCAACTACAAACCATTATAGAGGCAACTACAGTTTCTTGGAACTCCAGTAT
This sequence comes from Callospermophilus lateralis, assembly GCF_048772815.1. Lineage (NCBI taxonomy): Eukaryota > Metazoa > Chordata > Mammalia > Rodentia > Sciuridae > Callospermophilus > Callospermophilus lateralis. The sequence continues at coordinate 32,997,000 of NC_135321.1, read as the reverse complement.
GATGTCATGCACTTTCGTTAGATAACTGTGTCCTCTCTTGGTCACATAAGAATTTCTCTATTTAATTCAAAGAAGAGTCCCCAACACTTCCAAGAAAGTCCCTCTGGCACCAGTGACTATCCTGCCCCATTTTTCACCTTCCGAGGTCTTTACACACATCAGCTAAATTCGTTCTCCAGGGCCTCTGTGAAGATGGTGACTTTACAAATTCCTCCTTTGACAAATTTCTCCCTGGGGAGACGTTATGGATGTTGATGGGGAAATGCATCTTGCCAAGATTATAGCCCACTCAGGATGTGGAGCCTTGGAATTTGAAAACTGAGCAGTGCCTTTTAGGGCTAGCCATTTACTTAAGATTCAACTGCAAATTGTTAGCTAATGTTTACAGGAGGGATGCACAATTAATAAATGCAAAAATTGTGCTTCACTTCTATCTCCAAAGTGAATAGGATGTTTGTCAAAGCAAGAAACTTTGCTTTGATTATAAGCTACAGATAATGAAAATGTGTTTATGTTTCACAAATACATTTGATTCTAGTGGATTGTATTTCCCATCAGGGAACCGGGTTTGGCAAATATTTTCACATGCTAACTCCTCAAATCAGGCAGAAGGTTTTAGTTGACTAAAAATACAATAAGCTTAGAGAATAGAGGTTTGAAAAGAAACTGAGCAATAGATTTTATAATTATTCTGCACAGAATTTGTAAGGACCAGCATTGAATTGCTAACTGTAAAATACACATATCACCTTCTTTTAGGGAAAAAAATCATAGATATATCCTCTCTACTTTTTCTTAGCCTTGTTCAAAAATCACAAGTACCCAAACCCCATTATGTTGGATATGAGAGGCCTGTATTAAAATACTTTTGACCAATAAAATGTAATTGCAAATAAGGAGTGCAAATATAGGGAAGATTTTAGAAATAAAATAATGCCTGGACCTGCTTTAAAGATCAGAGGCACTTTGGCTTGGAATCCGGGCACACTGGAGTTAAAGGCTTGTTACTCAGCCCCATGGAACATATCTTTCCAGAATCAAGAAGAAATTGGCCACCAAAACTGGAGAGATGTGTTTTGTTATTGATAAGGGGAGTAAGATGAATTTTCCAGGGTTCGATTCCAGAATGAACTAAAATATCCTATTTATACAATTCAAGGAGAAAGAGGGTCTGTCTGGAATAAGGCTGAAATAAGAAAGAGCTTACCTGTTTCAGCAAAGCAATATGTGCCACCGAAAATATTTAGCATGAATACCCACAGTCTCAATATATGACAGACTGCTGCTGTATATTCTTACATTGTGAGTCCTATAATTAAAACAGAGAATAGAAACATTTATATTCTCTATTTTGATTGATGAATGCATCCTTAAAACTTTCCAACACTCAATTTATTATACAGGACATTATAACCTAGACAACAAATACTAAGTCTCAACCAAGAAGAAGGTAAGGCATTAGTGAAGAATCTGGGTGGTCAATATGCATCCAGCTTCACTGTCAGGAATGCTCCCCTTGTGTAACTGTCTCCGTTGCTTATTTTTCCTGTTGGACCTGTTAAGCAGCAGCGCTGTGGATTTCATATCTTCCTGTGACATTTGAGTTCACCTTTGCAGTTTGATCAGGGAGACTTGTCTGTGACTTTGATTTAAGCATGCTGAAAGGATAAAAAAAAAAAAGTCTCAGTTGAAAAGGTACAGAGAAACAAGCTGTTTGTCCACTTTCTTTTTAGCAGTGATGCTTTGTCGAGGTCTGAAATCACACTTCATAACAGACACGTACACACCTCATTTCCCTCATGATTGCAGTCAGTAATCTTGAGTGAGTGGTGTCTCTATTTATGTGTTGGGGCAAGAAGGAAAAATCTCTGCTAATCCATGACTCTGCTTTGAAGCTCTGTGGGTTGCAAGGCTGTTTGCTTATAAGCCCTCAGCATTATCATGCATATATTTCCATAAACTGTACTAGAAAGGATGAAAGACTTGGTTTGTTCTTCTTTTTACTGTTTTTACTTCCACTCCAAAGGTATTTCTTCCTGAATATCTGTATCTGTTCTTCTTATATTTCTCTTCCAATGTTGATTTCTTCTCCATTTCTATGTATTATCTTGACTTATTTTTCTCCCTAGATTTCCATATTCTATGGTTGTATGTAATCAAGTATATCTTTCTGTTCCCATGACTATTTAAGAACACTTTCCAGATCCTTCTGAGCACTGTGACTTTGATACAGTGGGGGAGATAGGGCATGGTTCGTTTCAGGAAGCCAATGAATAATCATGGCCAAAGTGACTCATCCTAGAATTTGCCTTGGCTGTGAAGAAGGAGACCGTGCTGCCATTCAGAGGAGGACTGACAGCACTAGTCCAGAGACTTCTCTAGAATTTGCCATTGTGGATAAGCTAATTCCTCTCCATTCCTCAAGTCAGATAAGGTTTCATAGGGTCTGAATAAATCTTTTGCCCATGCTTGTTAGGCACATAACTGAAGCACTTTTTATGTCAAGGAAAGACCATTCACCCCTTCCCTACTTGTAGCTGTTGTTCCTTGGATATGTTTGCTGAGGGTTTTCCTCTATCACGAGGACCTCCCAATTCCTCCTTCATTCCACTCCCTGTCTCCATCTTTCATGCACTATTCTATCACCATACCACCATGTCAAAGTCAGGCTCCCAGGCTGTTGCTCATGTTTTTCTCTGAAGTAATTATTAAGATTTTTTATAAAGTTTTTATTTCAATAAATGTGACTCTCATCTTCTTTACAACTTATTCCCTCTATACATCCATTAGGATGGGATCTCCGAAAAGCCTGTCTTCTTTACGTAAGAATCTTTCCTACTGGTGAACAGAGTGCAGAATCATTATTGGGGCCTGGCTAATGCTATTGAAGTCTGATAGAGGAGTACTGACTTTTATCCTGTGGCAGAAACCATTGTGATGCTGAGAAATCCTGTTTTTTTTTTTTTTCTTGGAAAAAATACGAAACTCTGTTTCTCAGTATCGCTTGCAACTTATTTGAGTGCCTTGTGTCTTAGTTTGAGGTGATGTCAGAAGCAATGAACTACATTTCTAGTCATTCCTCCACTCTTTGTTTCTTCCTCCTCCATCTAGAGTACTACTGAAGCATGGGACTGTGAGAATGTAGAACCTCATCCTGGTTCTCTGCATTATTATCTGGTGGAGCAAATAGGCTGGAGGATATCCAAACTGTGTCAACCAGGGAAGCAAATGAGAAATGAGCCTTTATTGTGATAAGTTTGGATTTCTTTGCTTTTGCCATAAAGCCAAAACCCAGACACATGCATAAGACATCAGAATGTACAGTGGAGAATTGGGAAATACCACTAAACATGACATGTGTTCACATATAGAAAGGTGTGTGTCTGTGCATGTGTGTGTTTGTGCTTGCACACCACTGACCAACTCTGCCCTCTTCCCTCAGGCTAAGTATGATAATGGTGGAGTTTGTCTTCATCTGTAAAATACTGTAGAGCTTAGATCATTCTTGAGTTTGGAATTTCTTCAGAAAATATCCTGATGCTCATTCAAAACAGTATAGCATTTTCTCAGGTCTCAACATTTCTGAAGTCCTTTAAACCGAAGAACAAAACTCAAGGCTTGGGCAGGCTCTGATTTTAAGTTCAACCAAACCATCTCTTTGTTGCCTTTGCCCCCTTTAAGAAAATTCCAGATGAAAGCATAAATCTGCCACATGAACTGATTTGCTGCACAGCAAGATAATTCTTTTAAGTAGTTTCTATTATAGGAAAATTAATTTCAAGGCACTTCATACAGTTCTAGTAAAATCCTTCCGCTCCGTGGGGGTCCATGAGCAACATTAACTGTGCAGCATTTGCTGGTATGCCTCGTGATGACTTGGTGCAGTGAAGGATGTTTTCTCAAAAAAAAAAAAAATTAAGATGAGCTTTTTGAGAAATGTATTCTATTTTTTTCTCCTCCCGGCATGAACATTTAAAGAAAACTGGAATTTGAGATGTTTTTGTGAAAGACCAAATATTTTTCTCCTACCTTATCAAAGGGAACAGACACTGTTTCTCCTTGTGAAACTTTGTAGTTTATTTATTTCTGTTTCAAGATGTGTGTGATGTGTGTGTGTGTGTGTGTGTGTGTGTGTGTGTGTGTGTTTATAGGGTAATATTGATTCATTTGAGGATTTTACTAAAAACAAACACAAAATCCCAGCTGCTAATAAGTACTTTTCAAGTTTGAATGGTTGACAACAAAGTAGATGTCCTCATTCTGGAGTCTTTAGCTGGTTTCCTTTATTTTCTCACAGGTGTACTCAAGAGAACCACATGGAGTCTACATGCATTTCTCTCTTAGTGTCAGTTCCTTGGAAAGCCTGACCTGAAATATGTGTCCTACCAAATATATATATATATGGTACCAGTGATTGAACCCAGGAGTGCTTAACCCCTGAGACACATCCCCAGCACTTTTATTTTTATTTTGAGATGGGATCTCACTATGTTGCTTAGTGTCTCACTAACTTGCTGAGGTTGACCTTGAACTTGTGATCCTCCTGCCTCAATCTCCCAAACCACTGGAATTACAGTGTGTGCCTCCATACCCAGGTCCAGCAAATTTCTTAACTACTGTCCTCCACATATCTTGGTTTTCTTCTCTTCCTGTCCTCCCTGCTCTCCTCAAAATAGTTCTGATATTTAAAGTATTATTCTCTTTCCCTAGCTCATGGGGGCTACATATCCAAATTTAAGAACTAATTTATGTCACGTATTTTCTGTCTCTTTTCTCTACGTTAACTTTTCATCATATCAACTTTCCTTTCTCAGAATCATGTTAGAACTGATATTGGAGTTATTTCACTTCATCATGAAATGTTTTGCGGAATAAACTGCAAGCTCCCAAGACAGAGGCCCTGATATGTTTATTTTTCATCCCCACAGCAACCTGTACAGCATTGAGGTCATAGTAATAGTGTTTTTTTTTTTTTTGTTTTTCTTTTCTTTTTTTTTTTTGGTACTGCGGACTGAACTCAGTGACATTATTTCACTGAGCTACATCCCCAGTACTGGTTTGTATTTTATTTACAGAGTCTCACTGAGTTGCTCAGCACCTTGCATTTGCTGAAACTGATTTTGAATTCGTGATCCTCCTGCCTCAGCTTCCCAAGCTGCTGGGATTACAGGCATGTGCCATTGCACTGGGCTTTCCATGTGTTTTTTGCTTATGTTTTCATAGGGCTTATTAAACTGGGCTATAGCTCACGAGTGCTAGTCAAACACAATACCTGGAGGAAAAAGACTGTAAATGGTGTGTATGTGTAAATTTTCATATTGTGAATCAGTTGCATTAACAAACTATACATTTATGTTCTACAAACAAGTGAATACACTGTAGTAAATACTGCAGTTATTTTTATACAATCATGGTGTTAGAAAGCTCAACCATAGTCCTCTGTTTTGATGAATTTCCCAGTGGAGTCATACAACTGCAGATCATCCATGAGCCATGGTAGCTGAAGTTACAAGATATTGCACTTCTTGATTTCCTTAACATCAAATCTGAACCTCTGTAAGAGCATTGATTTTACTTTCTTATAAAACATGAAGTAATAAATATTTGATCAAAAATTTAGCATTTACATGGTATTTCCACAATGTTTTTCATTTGATTTAGTTTGCAGAAACCACAAAAAGAATTTTCTCTCTTGTGTTTCAATGCATAACACGTCAATGACAGACCAAAGTAAGAGCATGGGAGCATGATCAATTATTGGAAAAATTCCTAATGTTTCAAAATGCCCCATTTACAGTTCCATCTGGAACCTAGAAAACATCAGTTAGATTGAGCCAATGAGTGACTCCTCATTTCTTTTTCTTTTTGGCACCGGGGATTTAACTCAGGGGCACTTGACCACTGACCCAAATCCCAAGCCCATTTTTGTATTTTATTTAGAGACAGGGTCTCGCTGAGTTGTATAGCACCCACTGTTGCTGAGGCTGGCTTTGAATTCAGGATTCTCCAGTCTCAGCCTCCTGAGTCAATGGGATTACAGGCATGGACCATGGTGCCCAGCTCTTCATTTTTTTATGGCCAAAGTTTTCTCATCTAGTTTAGAATTTTTTTCATTGGCAGGATCTCCCTCCAATTGTCCAGTGGCAGAGAAGACACTCTGAAGATTTCTTCAGATATAATAATAATAATAATAATAATAATAATAAGTATTTTATTAAAATTGCATTGTTTTTAACTCTTGGTGTTTTCTTAGCTTGGATGCATTTTAAATAGTACTGGCTGCTGCAGGTTCATGGTAACTCTTACAGAAGTAATACATGTGTTCCTTTGATAGATATAAGAATTTGGTCTGGGTGACTTGGCAACTACCTGTAATCCCAGCAATGTGGGAGGCTGAGGGAGAAGGATCACAAGTTTAAAGCCAGCCTTAAAAATGTCACAAGACTCTAAGTAAATTAGTGAGAATTTGTCTCTAAATAAATAAATAAATAAAATAAAAGGGCTGGGAATGTGATTCAGTGGTTAAATATCTTGGGGTTCAATCCTGGCACCCCTGTCTCCCTCCCAGAAGAAGAGAAAAAAAAGTTGGGAACTTAGATTTTTATGAGCCAAGTTTCGAATACTAACCTCAGTATGTCTGGAGACATTTCTAAAACAAATTTGTTTCTGCTCAGAGTGGAACCAGTAATTCTAACATGGAGATGTAAATTTATTTGCTCTGGGACAGATTTTGAGAGTAGCCTCTAGTTATCTTTTCTAAAGGTTGTGCATCCAGGTCCATTCATTGAAGCCATTCAACAGTAAGTAGCATCTGGCTGTGCGCAGTTTACCAGTTAGTACACTTGATTGGACTTGTGGTTGAAAGAAAGGTCCGTGTTAGACTGACTCAAAGAAATCTGTTTCATTGAAGGGCTCAAAATGAGAGAAATCATGTGACCCCAATGGAACACAGATATTAATCTATGAATCTGCACTATACTAACATATTATCATATATTATACCCTCAATATTGCCACACTTTGTCTTTTCCTTCCCAACAAATGAGTAAGACCAAAAAAAAAAAAAAAAAAGGTCTCTTCCTGCTTGTAGAATTAATTTCTGAAAATTTTCTTCAGTTGGTTCTACCACCTATAAATATATGTCTTCCCAGCCCATGATTTTGTTGAATGAAATCTTTGCAGGTTTTTGAAGAATAGCTCATGAGCCAGGCATGACCCATTCCTGTAATCCCAGTGTCTGGGGAGGCTAAGGCAGGAGGATACCCAGTTCAAAGCCAGCCACAGCAAAAGTGAGGTGCTAAGCAACTAAATGAGACCCTGTCTCTAAATAAAATAGGGCTGGGGATGTGGCTCAGTGGTGGTCAAATGCCCCTGAGTTCAATCCCTAGTACTCCCCACCCCTGGGGAAAAAAACAAAACAAGAACAGGTTATGATTTTAATCCTCCTCCCATCCCCATCCACCTAGAAAAAACTTAAATAGGCCATTAAAGGATTAATAATCTTACATAAACACAAGGCGTGCACTGGGAAGTCAGGAGACTTCCAAACCATGCAACCAGACTCAGAAACAATAAAACACTGAAAAAACAAGTGAAAACATTTTTAATTCTAGCTGTTTTTATTTGTCAGGATTTTTTCTATATACCGTTCCCCTTCCTATGGGCCATGGGCAAAAAGGTACTTGTAAATAAAAAACAAAATTATAAATCATTATGTGTATGTCATATAATTTCATGAGGCAAAACTTCATTTTTGATTTGTTTTTCCTTCAATTTTAAATGATGAAATCTGTCATCAAAGAACTTTTTGAACTTTTATTTTTATCACCTAAGGTTCAGTTGCAGGTCATGTGTATTTCTAAGGAAGAAATGATCAAAACAAAGAGTCAAAACACAAGCAATCTGGTTTTTGTGCTCACCAGTCAAGTAGACTAGGGGGCAAATGTTCCCTGTTTTCTCTCAGCCTCAAATTCCCTAACTGTGCAAATAAAGGTCTATGGATGTGGAACTCTTTCCAGCTTTTACAGTTCTCATGGACCCCCAGCTAAGCACTCTGACACAATGTAAGTGGTCAGCAATATCACTGAGTTAATGTACTTGACTTTGGCATCCCCAGTCTCTGTTTTCTAGCTCTCCCTCTCTCTACCTTAGTCACATGCCCTTTCCCATGTGTGCAACAGACGGCCCCAACTTCTGGATTTAGTAAAGTTTGTGACATTCCATTATTGTCCCCTGAGTTCAAATCTCAGGTACTATGTCCCTTCCTGCTTGGTTGTTTGCCCTTTTGCTCCCAGAGTCAGCTTTGGGTCACTATAATGAAATATCTGTGGCAATTGACTTGCATAGAGAAAAAAGTTTATTTAGCTGGTGATTTTGTGGATGATCAGGTATCCCCCTTACTTTTGCTTTGTTGAAAATGTGGCAACAGCAGGGAGCACAAGGGAGAGCATAACTCACATCAGGAGCCAGAAAATGTGAAAGACTGAGAGACTCAGGTCTCCTAGTCCCTGGAGGGCATGACCCTAGTGATCTAAGTGCTTCTAGATTCCACCCTTGCAGGACCAAATATTTTACACATGGACCTTCAGGGAAGACTATCTATAAGCAGACCATAACAATCATCTTAGAGAAATTCTAGGTATAAGGAAACTACTGGGGACATATGAAGGTGGGTGTCTTTCTGTGCTCTTATGTGAATCCTTCTGTTTGGAGTTCCTGCAAGTACTCATACATTAACATGCATATGGACACTGTCTCTGGTGAGAGTGTAGATACACTAAGGGCCCCATAGTTATGTTCGTAGATTGTTCTAAAACTTCTTCATGTTTGCAGTTGTGTGTATCAAAACAACAGGGCTTAAACTAAAGTCTTTACCTGTCACCAGAAATGGACATTTTTCTCCTCTCCGTCATTTCCCAACATGCTGCTGCCACTGGGTAACTCTCATTCCACTTCAGATTAAATGTGGGACTCAAGGAGCACTGAATGGGCATGGGGCAAGAGTGTCACATTCTGTATAATAACATGAAGTGCCCCTGAAAAGCGCAAAGAAGGAGAATGAGCTTTTCTCTTCTTCCAGACTTTCAATCCAATATTTCACTACTATTTTTGATGTTAATAAATCTTTCTCATCCCCATTCCCAATCAGTCTGTAGTTACTCAGGATCCTTCTCTTTGACAATTTCCTATATTTTGAACACCCCTCTCCACTCTTTTTCCTTTTAATTCATCAATAACAATGCCACAGCTCCCAGGATAATTGGAAATCTTCATCTGAGTGACATTCATATTATGATGGCAGCAGCTATCTGCTGTGAAAGCTTCCTCTCTCTTATTCTCTTTTTCTTCCTTCCCCTCTGTTCATATTTTTCTTTTCTTTCTTTTTCTTTCCATTCCTTTTCTTTGCTTCTTCTCTTTTGCAAATGTATGTTAACCATCTACATTGACTAAGGTACTATGTAGTTTTGGTCACCATGGCAGAATGAGGAGAAAATGGCGGTCCAGTGGAGAGGTAAATGGGACACAGGACACGGGGCTGCATGGTCATCCTGAGTGATGAGAGCTGTGATGGAAGTCAAATAAAGCTTGATGGGAAGCCAGGGGAAGCTTTTCAGAAGTGACACTTGGACTAGCTTCTGATGCAATAGGACTTTTCCAGGTGACCAAGTTGAAAAAATGCACCCCCCCCCAAAAAAAGGAAGGCTCCAGTGCAAATGCATGGAAGCAAGAAAGGGAAAGTCATGGTCTAGGAGGAGAGGTGATACAGAACACAATAGAATGACCACAGAAAGTACAATTGATACATCTGCTTAGGCAAATATGTCTTCAACAAGCCCTTCCAGTGGGTTATCACAAAGAATCTGCACAGCATCCTTGTCTCAGAATATTCAAGTCTGGGTCCTTTTGCTCTTATTGCTCTTCTTTTTTTTTTTTTTTCCCATACCAATGGTTTTTCAGGATCCAAACTGAATGCTAAGTGACTCCAGGCAGTTCTAGATCATTCTATGTGAAAAATAATGCTATTCTACATTAAATACAAACTGGACCTAGGCTGACCACTATATGCTGACTCTTTTATGTTTAGGAGGTATAGAATCTTTGTGTGTGCATGTGCACACACATGCGTGCACGCGTGTCTGATGTGCACACATGCATGTGCATGCTTATGATAAATGCCATATTTACAAAAGAGCTTATATGATTTTAAAAATAATATGAACATTCACATGGCCAGTAGTAACATGATTAAATCCTATGTTATTAATATGTATAAAAGATTGTTTTTGCAATTAGTGTTTCACAAAGAGGTCATTACTGAGAACAGAGGTCTAGATAACTAAACAGTTGCATAGCTGACCCACTGTGCATTCACAGAGTACCTCATCAGGAGCCCATATCAGTAATGTGGCAGCATTATTGACTCCTTTAACCAAAGTGTATACATTGGATATGGGTTAAATGCCTGCTAATATGCCCATGGTGTGTTCGCCAGAGTGGCTAGGACACGTAGAAACTGAAATCCATGGCATCCATGATAGGTATTGCTATAATAATGTGCTTTGACAGAAACCATTTGATTGATTTTCTTTTTCCAAGATTTTCTTTTTCTATTTTTTTTTTTTGTGTGTGTGTTGTGTGCCTCTCAGTCAAATAATATTCTTGTTAGGGTTGAGTGTGCAAGAAGAATATAAATATATGTAGACATATATGTATTTATATTGAAATAATACAGTTTCTAAATATTCTTTCAAAAATGAACAAGGTAAAAAACTGTTTTATAATGTGAATTTTGTCAAGGGATATAAGAACTGGGTTCATGAAATAGCTCTACCATGAAAAAGTCAATCTCCTTTGACCTCAATAACAACATCAAAGCAATGAACAGAAACACTACCAAATTGACTTTGTTTTAGTAATAGTAGAATATATTCATCAGATGATTAAACAGTCCCTTTGTAAGTACATAAGCCTGCTGAAAGCATTAAAAATAATTTCAAATAATACTTAACCGTGGGATAATTTCATCAAGAGAAATGTAAATGGAAGCCATGTTTTAAGACAGAAAGACTCAAAGTTGCTCTATTTGAAGTGGGGAGATGATCTGGGAAACTCAAAATGTCTTCCTGACCTCATATAGCTGAGGGAGTATCTCAGGCAAACCCTTAGGACTTTACTGAATCTTTGTTAGAATAACTGTTTTTCAGATCATTGACTATCCTGTTTTTGTTCAGTTTTAGCTGTAGACAATCTTGCATTTATTTAACCAAAATTGGTCTCTCAAACTTCTTATTGTTTTCTTTTTTAAAGTCAAACTCACAAATTCATTTCTTTGCCATATGATATCTTCTTTCTGGGTTCATCAAGCCCACATAATGAATTTCTAATGAGAGGAACAAATCCAGGAACTGGACAACAGTTTTTTTAAGATATGGTATTTGGGAAGAGGGTCAGCTAGTACTATAAAATTATATTATATTTGCAACTACTTCAATTGCTTTCATGGAAGACTAACTGGAAATTTGAAGAGAATAAAACAAGAAACCAAATGTGATTCAAAGAGAGAAAGAAAAAAAAATGCTAAGTGAGATGGGTTAGTAATACAAAGGAACATACAATTAGAATTCAGCAAATGTAAGGTAGGCCATCCTGTCCTTCAGCTTTTCTTTACCACCTGGACTCAGAGGAGGTTTTCACATTAATCTGGCTCCAGTCTGGATGCATAGCCCCAGAGGGTTGGAGTGAATCACTTTCAATGAGTTAGAGATACCGGGCCGATTACCCAGACCCAACTCACTGAGACATGAGTGAGACACTCAGTTCCCTAGCCACTGGCTCCCAGATCCAACAGTACACCCTGCTTAAGGAAGAGAGAACATTTCCCTTAATCACTCCTTATCAAGCTGCAGGCTGGTTTATTGGCATGACTATCAGGGACGATTTGGTAATCTGTCTTCAGCCCAAGAATTGTCAGTTGGCAATGTCAGACCTTGCAGTATACCTAAGGGAAGTCAGAGGTGACAGCAGCTATGTTAATAGGACAAAGTTGCAGATGTGATGTGAAGTCGTGGTTAATGCAGTGGAAGAACAAACACGGCTTCCTTCAGTTTGAGGAGATGATATACAGATAGCCAGATAGCACTATCAACCTGGGTCCCTACTTCCTTTTTTTTTCTTTTTTTTTTTTCTCTTGTAATGGGGATTGAACCCAGGGGTGCTTAACCACTGAGCCACATCCCCAGCATTAAAAAAAAAAAAAAAAAAAAAAACATTTTCTCTAGCAACAGGGTCTCACTAAGTTGCTTAGGGTCTTGCTGAGTTGCTGAGGCTGGCTTAGAACTCAGGATACTCCTGCCTCAGCCTCCCAGCCGGTGGGATTACAGGTGTGTGCCAGCACACCCAGCTTCTACATCCTTTCTTCTAGTATTTCATGGGAAGATTCCATTACTTACTTCATAATGGCAAAGGAGAACAAGAAGTGTGGGTAGAAATACATAGATTTCCATCATGGTGTGGAAGAAATCTTTAGAAAAGCTCATCTTACTGCTGAATATCTGCGTCATCTTTAGACATGAAAAACATGGCGTTGTGAATTTCAATGTAACCTGTATGTGAGCCCCATCATGGTGTCTTTCACTCACATTTCTTTGTGAACATATGACAACTGTTTCTCAAGATGGGGTGATAAAACAGAATTTGCAATACTGTGGGTCATGGTGACACTGACACAGGGAATGAGTATATGGTTGTTAAGGATGCAAGATCCAATAGCATGGAGCCCAGTGTTAGATCAGAAGTATAACCTGGGTAATTGAGTCATGCATGAAGTGTTAACCAGATACCAGAGTAAGCTGACCATAAAACAGAATTTTTCTCATGTTTGCCCATTTACAATGGCATAAAGGGTTAATGCAGACTGAACTATAGAATATTTTACCTTACTTCCCAGAAATGGAAAAGAAAAACATTCTAGAAGTAAAATAAATTTCTTTATAATAGAATGCCTTATGACTGGGGTTGTGGCTCAGCGGTAGAACACTCGCCTAGCATGTGAGAGGCACTGGGTTCAAGCCTCAGCACCACATCAAAATAAATAAATAAATAAATAGAATGCCTTATATGAATTTGTCTTGATTTCTAAATGGGGAACACTTCCTATGCCTAAATCCTTACAGGGATGACAAAAGGAGAGGAATGTTAGCCACAAACTTCTATAGCTTTCCTTAGAACTAAATTGCCATTATTAATGATAATGATTTTCCTTTACACTACAATATCACACTGTCATTTTTTGCTACTATAAATTGCTTACTTATTTTATATCCCCAATTAGTTGACCTATTGTTTTCTACATTTTTTTTTTTTTTTGGTTTGGTTTTGCTTCAATGTTCTGGACAAATAGCTTACTGTAGATGGAAATATTCATCAGCAGTTCTGATATTTTTTTCTTTCCTTATAAATTGTTCAATAAAATTCAGGAACATTAAAAAGGCACCAGAAACAACAACAAGTGCTGGCGAGGATGTGGGGAAAAGGGTACTCTTGTACATTGCTGGTGAGACTGCAAATTGATGCGGCCAATTTGGAAAGCAGTATGGAGATTCCTGGGAAAGCTGGGAATGGAACCACCATTTGACCCAGCTATCACCCTCCTCGGACTATTCCCTGAAGACCTTAAAAGAGTGTACTACAGGGATACTGCCAAATCGTTGTTCATAGCAGCACAATTCACAATAGCTAGACTGTGGAACCAACCCAGATATTCTTCAATAGATGAATGGATAAAAATAATGTGGCATTTATACACCATGGAGTATTATGTAGCACTAAAAATGACAAAATCATGGAATTTGCAGGGAAATGGATGGCATTAGAGCAGATTATGCTAAGTGAAGCTAGCCAATCCCTAAAAAACAAATGCCAAATGTCTTCTTTGATATAATGTGAGCAACTAAGAACTGAGCAGGGAGGAAGAGCAGGAGGAAAAGATTAACATTAAACAGAGACATGAGGTGGGAGGGAAAGGAAGAGAAAAGGGAAATTGCATGGAAATGGAAGGAGACCCTCATTGTTATACAAAATTACATATAAAAGGTTGTGAGGGGAATGGGGAAAAAAAACAAGGAGAGAAATGAATTACAGTAGATGGGGTAGAGAGAGAAGATGGGAGGGGAGGGGAGGGGGGATAGTAGAGGATAGGAAAGGTAGCAGAATACAACAGTTACTAATAGGGCATTATGTAAAAATGTGGATGTGTAACTGATGCGATTCTGCAATCTGTATTTGGGGTAAAAATGGGAGTTCATAACCCACTTGAATCTAATGTATGAAATATGATATGTCAAGAGCTTTGTAATGTTTTCAACAACCAATAAAAAAAATTTAAAAAAAGCCACCAGAAGTGATTAAGTATAATATATTCTCAAATATATTGTATTGGATTGTCTAGTAAGTAGTTCATGTCAAGATAGAAGCTCCTGTAGTAGCTAAATGGACAGGAAGCTTGATTGTGTCTTGATTATTAAGACTGGCGGAGGGCATACTCCGCGGCTCAGTGTGTCACAAATGTTATCTGTTAGTGGGGAAAGAGTGAAGGTACATACCCCATAATCACTTCAGAGATGATTGACCCCATTCCTGATGAATTAGGGAATATATGTTTATAAACTGCCGTATGATTTCTACATACATACCCATGGGATCATGAGTATAGGAAGAACTGTTAAAACAGTACAGCACCATGTCCAGTCAGCAGAACATTAAGCTTCATGAGTGTTCCACAACACTCCTCCGGTTCGATCCACTCTCTGCCTTTCACTGTAGAAATCACTGAAGAAAATACAAGTCATTTTCTGAAGGGAGATCTCACAATCGTTACAATAGGAATGCTGAATACCCCCACACAAAGGCCTATGTGTTAAAGGTTTGATCCCCTCCTCTGTACTTTTCGGAAGTCTTGGTACCTTTAGGAGGTTGGAACTAGTGTGACATTCTTAGGTCATTGCAGGTGAGTTCTTAAAAGGGACTCTGGGATTTTGTCTCCCTCTCTCACTCTCTTTGCTTCTCTCTTTGCTTCATTTTGAGATGGGACCACTGGCTCAACCTGTGCACCCACCCTGATATGCTGCTGCCTGCCCTCACCAGAGGCCAATCCAATGGAGCCACCCAATAATGGACTTTGAAACCTCCAAAGCTGTGAGCTATTTAAATTTTTCTCTTTATAAAATTAGTTGAGTAACATATTTTGCCATGGGAATGCAATGGTGACTACTGTACCATTATGTGGCATGATTTGAGGAAACCACATAAGATTTTATAAATTAGAACTAAACTAAATATTCCAGATTTAAATTGCTAAGGTATTTTTAAGGATGCAAAGAAACAATACAGAAAGTCTTCTTGGTGGAAATGCTCCAGGAAAGATGGGTGAAATTTATTTATACAAAGAAAAAAGAAAAGACATGTCAGGCCATCAGGAAAGCATGAGCGACTCTCTATTACTTACTTCTTAAAAATGGCACTGGCATGGTTAAATCACATCTCCATTACTTTCTCCTTGTTCTAACTTCAAGTCCTCCTTGCACTGGGTGAGTGAACAGGTTTCTATTTGCTGAATTCATTCTATGTTATAATAAAATAATCTTGATTCTTAATGTGAATTTAAAAAAAAAAAAGAAATTGATTTTTAGCTTCAGAAATCTCGATTAATTGAGACTACTTACAACTGCCTGGCAGTCTGAGATTTAAAAAACCCTTAGGCAAAAAATGTGCAAGAACATGGAAGGTGGTGTTGCCTCCATTCCTACATTTCAGGACAAAAATCTTTCTTCCTGCCTACCCACCTACTTCTTGTCAAAATCCATTGATGCTTCTTAAATCTGTACTTACACAGAAAGAGAAAACCAAAACTCAAAGGACAGGGTACAAGTAAAATCCTGAATAGAGGATCAAGCAAACACATTATGGAAACAAACAATAAACAGAGAAGTATATAAAAACAGGAGCTACAGAGTAAGATGAGGAATTAGGGATGCTGTTTAGGTTTTGGCCATAGTTACAGGTGGAAATGGGATTCATCTTGGAAAAGGCATGTCACAAGTTTTTGTGTCTGATTGACTGTTGTGCATACAAAGTCTGACGTACTTTCAACTATTATTTCATGCTTAGGTATTGTTCTTCTTTCAAGAAAATATTTTTGAATATTTACCATGCATCAGAAAGTGTACCATATATGTTTCAAATATGATAATAAATCTGACAGATCACTGTGTATTAAAGAGAATCTAAAAGCCATGCTTTGTTTAAGGTTTATGAATGTAGTAGGTAGAGGACACATTGAGCTCATCAGACAAGTGACAGATTCTTTTATGGCTTCTAGGGAGTTAATGACAATATAGGACATAGAAACCTCAAGATGGACAAATGAGCAGTATTTCATAAGAAAGGGAAGCAAATGGAGAAACATACCTCACATGAGAACATATCATAACAAAGAAGCCTGAAGCAAATGAGTATATTGCAGGACCAGCAAGTGGCCAGGTTAATTGAACCTGGTGATAAGCTCAGTCCTGCTAAATCATGTGGAAGATGACATCATTCTAAGGAAGCCAGTCATTTTCAAACCATTTCAGATAATATATTTTTGTTATCAAAGATGATTACTTAATGAGTTTTGTGAATAAAAGAGATAATAAGAAATCTAACAGAGCTTAGGTTTAAAGGATGTTAAAAATAAGAAAATTCTCTACTCATCCCCATTTTTGCTGTTCTTTACTTGGTTTAGATGCACTCCCATCTTTTAAAATAATAAATTTATCTATATATACAAGTCTGTGTATTCATCCATTGCATTGCTCTCATATTTTTAGAAGTTCTCTACATTTTTTAGTTTTCAATAACTAATAATAGGACTTAACCTCAGGGACCTCTGCTTATATGCAAATAAAATGACAGAAAATTGATTTGACCTAAAACATGAAACAATCAATAAAAAAGATGGCCAAGACACATGCAAAAATTATTTCCAACTCAATGAATATTCAGCTATGAAGGAAAATGGTTCCTGGTGATTGGAAACAAAGAGGTGAGCCCTAGAATTGCTCAGCTTACTGCTTTGAGAAATTTTGGGGGGAATGGTACTAAAGAGAGGGAAATGAGAAAGATGCTAGAAAATTCCCTGACCTGTGCAATTAGGAGATGAAGAGCTGATAGAACTGAAGATGGAAGAGCTGAAAAGAATAGAAGTATGTAGACAGAATCCTGAAAATGTGCCAAGAATCACCCATAAGCAGTCAGCACAATTCTGATTAGCTAATGCACGTGAGGACACTATCCGAGACAAGAAAAGAAATAATCTAAAACATTAGAGTCCAGCACTCATCCTGGACAGAGGATACTCTGTTTCTATTAGGTGGCATATAAGAACTCATGATTCATCAGACACAGGGGACAATATTCAGGAAGGCCTGGCCTCATTAGTAGAAATATTGAGCTGCATATGAAGCACTACTCTAGATGCACCTAACAAATAACAGGCAAGGCCTCAAAAGATCAAAGTGTTTTCCAGTAATAACCGTATCCCAGAACAAAGTTCAAATATATTTATAGAAATAAATAAGTAACCAGCACCTATTAAGGTAAAAATTTGCCAGGTCTAGCAGTCAGTTAAACCAAGCCAGATATTCAAAGAAGCCTAAAAACCAGAAATGGGACTCAGATCCAAATTGACAGAGACATGAATAGTGGCAGACAAGGACATCAGGAGAGTTGTCTTCAAGAATGAATTATGAACATGGAAGACATTAGAAAATTCCCCAGGTCAAAATTTAAGTTCTTGAGATGATACATTCATTGGATGGGTTTTATTTACCACATATTATGTAATGCAAAGGAAACAATTAATGAACTTAACAATGTGACAGTGGAAAATATTAAAAATGAATCATAGCAAGATAATATTTTTTTTTAATACGGAGAGCCTATTCCATGTGTAATTGTCACACTCACAGTAGAAGAGAGGAGAATAGAGAAGAGAGAAGACTTATTTTTAAATTGTGTATAAAAAGCCTCCCAATCTAACATGTATATTATAAAACCTCATTAAATCCTTGAAGAAGAAACAAAGCAAATTGTGCAAAGTACATCATAATTAAATTTCTTAAATTTAGAAATAAAGATAAAATTTTTAGCCAAGAAAAAAATAATACTACATGTAGAATAGAGATAAGGGTGATAATAAATACCTCACTGAAAGATTAACAGTGCCAGGGGCAATTATCAAAATAATAAAATCATAGAAAAAGAAGACAAAACTCCCTAGATTTTACACCAAGTGAAAGACATCTTTTACATGTTTGTGCTGAAATAAAGACTTATTCCAGATATTTAAAATCTCAAGCAATTCACAGATGAAATTTTACTTTAAAAGACATTTTAAGGAAATTCATCAAGCATATAGAGTGTAATATCACATATAAATACCTATCTATGCAAAGGAAAACAAGCACCAGAATAGTAACTGTGTTAGTCAATAGATTCTTTTTATTTAAGAATATAAAGAGTGATAACATTAATGATATTTAAATAAAAATAATAATGATATAGTATATAGCTTGTTTATATTTACATATATAATATATAAATAATAAAATACATTGCAACAAAAGCATAAAGTCTAGAGGGGAGAATATATCTATAGGTTTAAGATTGTTTTATTGCCCCTGGAGTAGTATATTAACATTTGAAATTAGGCCATAATAATTTAAAAGTATATTGTATAAACATTTAAGTAATTACTAAAAGAGCAATGTGAATGGTTACTGCTAATAAATCAATAAAGAAAGAAAAGATAACAATAAATATATCTATATGTATATCTATATATAGATAGATAGATAAAGATATATTTTAAAATGCCAGAGGGAGAAAAAAAAAAGAAGAAAAATTTAAAAACTATTGAGAAAAGTGGAAGTTAAGTACTAAGGTAAGAGACTAAAACTAAATATATCAATTATTACACTAAATGTAAATGATCTAACCTCACCACTTTGAAAACATGTATTGTTGATTAAAGAAGTAAGCTCTGAATAAATGCTCCCTGAATAAAACACATTTTATATATGATGATTAAAATAGGTCAAAATTAAATATATAGATAAATAAATCCAATTCTAATCCTAATCAAAATAAAACTGGAGAAGCTATGAAATATATTTCAGATCAAGGAGTACAATACCAGCATGGATTAAAATCATTAGTGAAAGTTAGAGGGTTCAATTTATTACAGGAAGTAAAAATCCTAAAGTTTTCTGAACCTAAGGAGATTGCTTTATGGATGGAAAGATTTTTCACAAAATTCTAGAAGTTCAAAATAAAAATGCTTTAAAAGTATAGTACATTATGACCAAAGGATATTTACACTAGAAATTCAGAATTGGTTTACCATTTGAAAAATCAATCAAATTACTTCACTACAATCATGCTTTTTAAATGATAGGTTTATTCTGAGAAATGCATCTTTGTGTGATTTTGTCACTGTGAACATAATAGAGCATATGTACACAAATTTAAAGGATATAGATAAGTCACTTGATGCAAATAAAAGGTGTAGTATCATGAAATGCATGAAGCTGCTGCTATTGGAACACAGTTATTGTTTTTCAGTAAACACTTTTTATTATTTAATTTATTTTAATTAGGTATATATGACAGTTAACATTTTTTAAATAAGAAGAAAACAAAAACAATAAAAAAGTATAGTATAATAAATATATAGACCAGTAATATAGTTGGTTTTTTATCATATGTTATTGTTAACAAGCACTATGACTGAATATCATTATATGTACTATATTTGTATATAAATATCATCAGTTCAGTAGATTTGTTTGTACCAGCAGCACCACAAATTCTTGAATAGAGTGTTGTGCTTTGACAGGATAATGGTGGCAATCGCATTCATTAATAGCAATTTTCAGCTCCTTTATTGTCTTTGGGCCACCTTTGTATGTGAGGTCTGTCATTGACAGAGGTATCATTATATGATGCCTGTCTATATATGAAAGAAGAAACATAGTTATGTTTATTTCAACAGAGCTGGAGGAAAAATATATATTTGACAAAACCTAATATTCACTGTTGAGAAAACTTCTCAGTAAACTAAAAATAGAAGATAATTTCTTGAACTTGGTCAAAGATGTTAGAGGTAAAAGTTGAATACTTACCCCTAATATGAGATATATTTCAAGTTTGTCATCTCTATCAACCATTACACCAGATGTTTTGAATTGTGCAATCAAGCAAGAAAAATAAATTAAAAGCATCTATATTGAAAAGGAACCTGTTGACCTGTTTGTCTATAGAGAAAATGTGATGAAATCTACAAAGTCACTATTAGTATTAATAAGCAAGTTTAGCAAGGAAGAGGGATGTTGAATTATTATATAAAAGTCTATTATATTTCCTCTGACCAGCAATAGCTAATCAGAAATACTAATATTTACAAAGTCATCAAATATATAAAACTTCAGGAATTAGTTCAACAAAAGATATGAGAGAACTATATTCTTAATACTAAAAAAAAAAATGGTTACAAAAATTAAGGAACTAGTTAAATGAAGGTAGTTTTAGATAGTTGTTCATAGGCCAGAAGATTCACTTCTGTTCATATTTTGATTCCCTCCTAATAACAATTATTGTAAAGTGAATAAAAAAATCTAGCCTAATAGTAAAAACACCTTTGAAAAGGAGAATAGAGTTAGTGTACTGATTTTGCATGATTTTAAAAATCATTATAAAACTATAGTAATAAGAGCAATGTGGTATTGGTTTAAAAATAAATAGAAAGAGTTTAGAACTATACTAACCTGTGTA
The DNA here is from genome assembly GCF_048772815.1 of Callospermophilus lateralis. NCBI lineage: Eukaryota > Metazoa > Chordata > Mammalia > Rodentia > Sciuridae > Callospermophilus > Callospermophilus lateralis. The sequence goes on along the minus strand of NC_135321.1, from coordinate 32,976,132 downwards.
TATGCACAAATCGTTTTTTGTAAAGGTGCATGGACTGTTGTGAGGAAAATACATTGTTTTCAACAAACAGCCTTTGGTAAGATGTGTAGATGTCCATGTACAAAGCAACGAACTTCATGAGTGGTTACAGAAATTAAGGAAATTAAGATATGAACTTCAATTCGTGTCTCACATCCTATATAAAAATTAATTCAAATCACTCATTGATTCAAAAGTAAAGCCTAGAACTATTAAACTTCTAGACAAAAAAACTTTATGGCAGGGGTAGGCAAAAATATTATAGGACAAGAAAGCATGCAGCATATAAGAAAAAAGTGACAAGTTAGACTATCAAAATTAGAACATGCTCCTCAAAAGATGCTGTTAAAAGAAACGAGAAGGCAAGGTAAAGACAAGGACTACATATACACAGGGTGTATTTCTGAGAAACCACATTTATCCAGAAAACCATAATTTAGTATTAAAAACAAAAAAATTGAATAAAAAACAGGCAAAAATCTGAGTAGACACTTTAACGGAAAATGATGGCAAGTGAACATGTGAGGAGATGTTCAACATCATTAGCCACTGCAGAAATGCATCTTGAAACTACAGTGGAATAGCCTCCTAGAATTAAAAGGACTATCACACTTAGTTTTGGCAAAGACTTGAAGGAAGTTAACCACTCAAATATAAAATGATACAACCTTTCCAGAAAAGTTTGATAGTTTCCTAAAATGTTAAACATATTTCTTTTTTTTTTTTGATCCAGCCTATTCTACTCTTAGACATTTATCTAAGAGAAAAGCACATTAATACATTTACTTGTTCACAAACATTTGTATGTAAGTGTTCGTAAGAGTTCATTTATAGAAACTAAAAAACAGAAACAACCCTAATAACCCTTGGTGAGGGAAGGGATAAATAATTTTCCAAGTACACAGACTGCAACTCAGCAATAAAAATGAATTGACTAATAATTAATGAACACACAACAAAAATGAGAAGATTCTCAAAATGATTATGTTAAATAAAAGAAGCCAAACAAAATGAAGAATACATGCTGTATGATTCCATTCATAACATTCTGGAAAATGTAAAAAAAAATCCTCTAATGAGAGAATATAGATTAGTGGTTGCCTGAGGAGGGGCATGGAGGGATAAGAGAGGGAGAAATTATGGAGGAGTACACAGTTACTGTTAGATATCATGAATGTGTTTACTACCATGATGGGGTCGATGGTTTCAGGGTTGTCTGTCCAAACTATTCAAATTATACTCTTTATATCAATTATACTTCAAGGAAGCTATTAAACCCAGGAGTGGTGGCAAATGCCTGTCATCTCAGAGGCACAGAGGACTGAGGAAGGAGGATTGCAAGTTCAAAGCCAACCTCAGCAACTTAGCAAGGCTCTAAGCAACTTAGAGAGACCATGTCTCAAAACATAAAAACTGCTCAGGATTTGGCTCAGTGGTTAAGTCTTCCTGGATTCAATCCCTAGTACAAAAATTAAAAAATATAAATAACAAAGCAATTTAGAAAATAATGTAGTGCTGCATTGTAGTTAGATATTCAAGTGCTTTCACAAATATACACTATCTCATCTAATCATTCTAAAAACCTTTTATAGCATTTAGAACAATTACTATTATTCTGTCTTTCCAAAAGAAGTCTGTAAGATCAGAAGTGTATCACATGACCAAGGTCATGTATCCCTCAAATTGCAGAACGAGAAAAATGCTCACATTCCTATTTCCTGTGTTTCCACAAGTCTCCACGCTGACTTAGTTCTGAATCACATTCAGAAAAAATCCTTTCCAGTGATTAGATTTTACTGGACATATTCTCAAATACAGCTTCTTATACATTTTAGAAAGAGTGACTAGTTATATAAAGGAATTTCTTTATAGCACATGCTGCTCTAACTTCACAAAATTTGTCTTATTTCTGTTGCATATTTTCAATACATTTTCATGAAACCAAGCATTTAGTATTTGGAAACAGAAATGCCATCTCATTTAGTTTGATTTTCTTCTCATCTTTTCAGGACTTTAAACATATGACACTTATCAATAATGATTTTTCCACAATTATCTCTTTCCCCCTCTTCCACATTGCCACTTTTATGATTACATATTTCCTTCAGATCCTTTTATTTCTTAGTGTCTTACATCTTCCTCATCAACTAGGTTTTACATTCCTTTAGGATAGGGAAGGTTGATATACTGTTTTGAATCCTTATAAAGTGTTTCAATAGACCACAATGCAGTATTTTACTTTTAATATATGGGAAGATAATATTTATTGATGTAAATACTTATTTTTTCATTTTATGTTCAGATCTTTCATGAACACTGGCTATATTTTTTTAAAGAGAGAGAGAGAGAGAGAGAGAATGAATGTTAATATTTATTTTTTAGTTATCGGCAGACACAACATCTTTATTTGTATGTGGTGCTGAGGATCAAACCCGGGCCACACGCATGCCAGGCGAGCGCGCTACCACTTGAGCCACATCCCCAGCCCGAAAAATTGTTATATAGTCTATGCTTTCCAGTGCTTCACTGGCTCCACATTAATCTCAAGTGACTACTTACTTTTCACAGAAAGAATTGATATTTTCAGTTGTAGACTTAACTTTTATATCATACTCCACTCAAAAATTATAAATTTAAAGAGACTCAAAAAGAGAGAGGTAAAAATGATATCCTGGTAGAAGCCTAGATGAATATTTATTAGAAAAGGATAAAAAAAGGAATCAATGTATTGGCCAATTCATGTATCGGAACCAAATATAATAGAAATAAATATTCTAGAGGTTAATGTGAAATAAGCAAAAATTTTAGACATATAGTTTTGATTCTTCTCTTAGTTCACCTGTGCTGCTATAACAAAATACTTGAGAGTAGGAAATTTACAAATAACAGAAATTTATTTCTTACAATTTGGAAACTGAGAAATCCAAGATAAATGTATCTGAAGACTCTTTGTCTGGTGAGAGCTGCAGTCTGCTTCCAAGATGGTGCCACCAGCTATGTTCTTTTGCAGCAAAATAGGTAAACAGCTCCCCCATACTGCTTTTATAAAGATGTCAGTCCCACTCATGGAGACATCTCCCTCATGGCTCAATCCCCTTCATAAAGACTTAACCTCTTTTTCTTTTTCTTTTACTAAGATAAGATTTTGCTGTGTTGCTTATGGTGGTCTCAAACTATTGAACTCAAAGGAATCCTCTCACTTTCCACTCCCAAGTGTTGAAAGTACAAGCAAATGTCATCAAACCAAGTTCTAGGCCCAACATCTTTTTCAAAATTATAATTATTATTGCATATTAATATTACACAATAATTAGTCTCATTGTGATAATTTCATACATGTATATAATGTACTTTGTTTTTACCCACCCTCCCTTATTTCTTCCCCTCCTTAATACCTCCTTATATTTTCATGTCATCTTTTATTTTCTAGATTCTACATATGAGAGAAAGCATATAATTATTTGTCTTTCTGAGTCTGACTTGTTCCACTTAACCTATATTTTTCAACAAATGACATGATTTTCTTCGTTTATAACCTAATAATACTCTATAGTGTGTGTGTATAAATACATGTAAACAATGATAAAATAAATAAAATGTGATATATATGTGTGTGTGTGTGTGTGTGTGTGTGTGTGTATCCTGGCTGATTACACAAATTGGCTAATGTGAAATAATCTGCAAGATGCATGGGTCTCATGTATCTCTATAGTATGCTGACTTTCAGTCTTTCTGCTACATACCCAAGGGTGTTATAGGTGGCTCCTATGTTAAGTCTACTTTTAGTTTTTTGAGAGGCCTGCACATTTTTCCAAACTGACTGCACTGTTTTATAGTTTTTCTTTCTCTCTGTGTTCCTGCTAGCATTTTGTTGTTGTTTTCATAATAGCCATTCTGATTGTAGTGAGATGGAATCTCAGTGTAGTTTTGATTTACATTTCCTGGATGGCTATGATATTAAACATGTCTTTAGCCCAACTTCTTAATACCATCATATTGCTGAATTAGTGCCAACATATGAATTTGGTTGAGATACACTTAGACCAAAGAAGTCCTCCTACTACATGACTTTTGTTTTTATTAGAGATTTGGAAACTTACTCCAAAGTATTCACTGTGGAGGATTGGAAATCTTTTTAGGTTAGATTTTCAAAAGGAGTAGTTGGTAGGATGAATATAACACAAATGCATCAGCATTGGTTTACTTACTCAAACTCTAGACCAAGGATTCTTGTCAAGAAAGACAAGCAAACCCCTTTGTCACAGCATTAAAACATGGAACAGCAGAGGTAAGACCTCCTTTTAGTCTCATCCTATTTTTCCATTAACCCTTAATATTTAGGAAGTGCTTCATTGCTTGAGTCTCTTAGCTCAAGCCCTTTAGAGAAATCCCTGTGAAGGAAATACCACAGATTTATCATTTATGAATTATTCAACATTATCATTATTAGCTCTCATAATTCCAGCCTTGCTGTTCATGTGGCTCTATCTTTTTGCTTAAGTCATATAAAACTCAGCTGACAAAACATTAGCATGCATACCATGGGGAATTGTTAGGGGCTGGCAAGGCTGATTATAGCTGCCTTCTTCTAACTCCAGTGATTTTGTGTGCACATAACTTTGTAATTTCCAAACACAAAGTTTCCCCTAGAAAAATGAAGTGTAACAAAGCAATAGTTGGAAGACAAAGAGTGTTCCAGTTAAAGAACTTGATATCTGAGCAGGGCCAGCTTCATGGGTAACAATGCAACCTTCAACTCCATTGATGACCTACAGTACAGTAAGTGGAGTTATGGCTGACTGATGTACAATTATAGGGGATGTCATTCTTAGGACCTCACAGGCATTCAGAGAGTTGTCCTTCAGTGATGTCTTAAATGTCACTAATATGACTTGTGCTTAGAATTTAGGCCTACCATCATAATGTGCAAGCATCCCAGTTAGCTGTTACAACTTTAGGCCCCAACCCTCTACTATAAATCTTTCCATCAGGTTATTTTGTTTAATCCAACTGGGAAGGGAATAGATTGAAAACACAGCCTCTCTGCTTGGATTTGAAACCAAGGAGTTCCAGAAGAGCTGGCCAGGCAGCAAGTCTTATGCTGGCTTCCCACTGTTCAGTGTACTGGGCTCCTAGTTTCCCACTGGGATTCTTATAGATTTTGGAACTGATCTGTCAGTTTACAGGGAGAAGCCAGTTTCTACATAATAGTATAAGCTTAAGTTTATGTTTGTTTGTTTTTTTCTCTACATGCCAGTCCTGTAGATGCCCAAACTCCAGGCCCATCAGAGTGAATCATATACAAAGTACTATTAATTGGGGAAAAATACCCCTACAATTTTTTTTGTTTAGAAAATAAGGAAAAAATATAGTAACTCTTCATAAAATTCCATGACTGTTTTATCCCATTCAATTACACAACAACAATCATCTTATAGAATGAATATCATTTTTTTTTAAATTGTAGGTGGACAGAACGCCTTTGTTTTATTTGTTTGTTTTTATATGGTACTGAGGATCAAACCCAGTGCATCATGCATGCTAGGCAAGTGCTTTGCCACTGAGCTACAACCCCAGCACATCATTTTACATACAAAATGTTTCAGAAATTTGTTTTGATTTGATCGCTCGTTCACACATTCTTTCAATAAATATTTATTTATTGGGTCCTCACTCTGTGCCTGTTATATGGATTGGGGATACACACGTATATGGGGTGTGTGTGTGTGTGTGTGTAAGGATTAAGTCCTCCTTAAGCATTTTACATTATTGTAGGAAAAACCACTGGCAGATATATATTTTGAGCTCATTTCTGTCATTCATTTTCCCTATATTATATATCATCATCAGTCTGTGGGAAGCAAAGAAGTTCATTTATTAGAAAAAGTTCAAGGTTTAGAATTATATTGTCAAGATGAGGAAGGATTATAACCTCCACTTTCTCTAACTGGAGAACCTGTGTTTAGATCTGGGTCTCCCCTGGAAGGACTTTTTGAATATTCATGCTAACTGGCTATATCCATAAATGAAGAGTCTGCTGTGTCAGAAAGCACATATTGAGGTGTCTAAAGTCCTGCAGTTTATCAAGATGATGCAGGGACCCTACTTTGCAAGGGTCTATTCTCCCCACCTCAGGCGATGCCTGGACCTTGAACTTCTTTATGGCTGATGTGCTGCAGGTACTGGCTTGATTTTGCTGTTTCTGAGCAGCAGCACTGTGTGCAGGACTACACCACTGCCACATGAGGAGAAGGGAAGACTGCATCCGCCACATTGTAAGGCCATCTCAAGGGCCTTCTAAAGCCCAGACTCCTTCTAAATTGGGGTGAAGCAGAGCTGGGATTGCCAGTAAATCAGGATGGGGTTAGAGTCTCGGAGTTAAATATCGGTGGGCCTACTGGAGGGACTTATAGACACAGGCAGGCTCACACCCACCCACGCTGCACACACACTCGCACACACAACCCCAGGTGGAGTGGGGAATTAGTCAGCGGAGGCCTGACAAAGTGCTTCCTACACATGCTGTTCTGTCAGGCGGCACAGCTTCTCGGGCTTCAGAAGTAATTACATGGATTTTCTGTCTTGTACTTGCAAAAACACAGCCCAGCACTGCGCTGCTGCTGCTGGCTCGTCGCTGACAACGCCTTTGGCTCTAGCAGGCAGCAGGCTGCAGGAGAATGTTTACATGCTCTCTTTTAAGAATTCAAACCCCAGGAAGGCACAAGAGGTACCAGTGGAAGGAAGTCAGCCAAGAGTTTACATGAGGGGAGGAAGAGCGTAGCAGAGGTACTACTGGATAATCAAGCAGGGTATTCTAGAGATGGGGGTTATACAAAACTGGGGTGGGGTGGGGTGGAATTAATGAAAAAAAAGGCTACAATAATGCTATTAATGAGTTTTATTTTCTTTCACTTCATCCATCAGCATAATTACTTGGCCAGTAATACTCATTTTGCTTTCTATTGATTCATCAATCAATCAACAATTATTAGACCTTGCACACCCCAAATTCTCGGCTGGGCAAGCTGTGTTTATGTGGTTTGAGGAATATAATATAAACTATAGTCCTTGCACACAGGGGACTTACACAGGAGGTGGAAAGGTGATTCCTCATTTCAGTAAAACTGAAAGAGGGTTGTTAGTGATGTGTGCCCAATTAGATATGGAATTCAGACCCTGATATCCTGATATCAAGGGATATTCCCTTTTGTAATCTTCATCTTAATGTGGATTAGAACCATGAAATAGTATATATATATAATGTGCTGGGGTGTTGCAATTGTCAATCTTGCCTATTGACTGGACTAGCTTAGAGGGACACCTAGAAAATTGTAAAGCACACTTCTGGGTGTGTCTGTGAGGGTGTTCCATAGAAGATTGGCATGTTGGTCAATAAACACCTTCCCTGAATGAAAGGAGCCACATCAAATATTTTGTAATCTGAATGGAACGGAAAAGTAGATAGTGGAAGTGAGGATGGACACCCCAACTCTGATTGAGTATGTTTGCTTTTCTGCTGTCATCATCCATAGACATCAGACTCCAGTTTCTTCTGCCTTTGAATGCAGAGATGCACTAATCACTCTTCAGGGGGCTTCTGAGCCTTTATTCTCAGACTGGGGCATGTCACTGGTCCTTTGTGTTCTGAGGATTCTGGTTTCTTGAATTGAACAGCTACTGGTTTTCATGGTTTTCCGGCTTGCAGATGGCCATTGTGGTATTATTCAACCTCTAGAGGATGGTATAAGCAAATCTAATAAATGCCATCTCATCATTATACACATTCTGTTGGTTTTGTTCCTTTGGAGAATTCTGACTAATACAGGAGCTTTTCTATCTTGTGAGCAAAAGCGACCAGATACAGCAAGAGTAAGGAAAGAAACATCCCTGTGTGCTGAAGAGTTGTTTATCATAATAGTTTGAGCAGTGGGACCTGTGCAAATTTTATAATTAGCATACAGTATTCCACAAGCAACTTGTGTTCACATTGCACATGGGGTCTTTTAGGTGTGAGACACCTCAGCTTTGTGAATGGAAAATCCCAGACTGAAACCAGCTCATGAAACCAGGGTGAAAAGACCAACCTGGCTGTGATATTAAGTTCAGGTAATAGCTACCCACCGTGACCATGACTCAGTTTATGAAGTTCTTATTAAGTGTTTGTCATTTTTGTATTTATATACTCAAAATGCTGAATCTAATCCTGTGGGAACCTTAGAGTCATCCACAGCATATAGAATTGAAAAGAAATCCAGACTAAGGATGCATTTATAACTTTGATATTAATTGGCTCTGTGATCTTGGACAAATATCTTCATTTCTCTTATGTTCTTAAATTTTTGGATGTATTTAGGACCATTCAACTTGTTCAACTGTGAAAGGTGTTTTTTTTTTTTTTTTTTTTTTTCAGCATTTACCAAGCAGTCTATATCCTCATTTCCATACTTGTGTCTCATTTTGGATCTTCACCCAAACTATTCTCTTCTGGTGCTTCCCACTCCTTCTCAGTCTATGAAAAGCTGGGTGTGTTTCCAGACAACATGTTGTATAGAGATAACCACTTGAATGATTTCAGAAGATTCATAAAACTTAAACGAAGGCACCCCTATTCCACCTAAGACATGCCTATTAAATGGCACATTTTTGTAATGGAATGAAGATTTTACTATATATAAGGTATTTAAGAGAATCTGTCAGGTTAAATCAAGAAATGAAATAGCACAGTATCAGGTTGACACAGCACATGCAAAGGTTTACAAAGAGTAAACGATTTCCTTTTGGTGTGGGTATTACTCTTCCAATCACTAGAGTCCCATTTGTAGTACCAAAGAAACAATTTGACATAAATTTACAATATTACATTACTCTTCCAAAGAAAAATAATTTACAGATGTGCTTGCTGTTTACGGTATCTGTATTTTAAGAAATTATGTTGTTTAAAGTTTTCTCTCTTTTTTTTTTTTTTGGTAAAAGTTCCACATACATTGGATAAGTAAAATATTTTATATGTATATCTTTCTTTCTTGAAATCCTAGTAAAATTACAAGTTTATTACAAAGTCTGCAAAACATTTAAAAATATGTAGGAAATTAGACAAGAGAAACCTCACACAAGAGTTGTAAACAAAATTTTTGAATAAACAGGTAGGTAGTAATAACTGACTTAGCAGAACTATAAGATCATAAAACATAATTGCTCCTATATGGGGAGAGACAAAAGACATATGATTCACTTTGTAAAACTCTGTCAGAAATTGAGGTTCCAGACACATTTGAAGCTGAGTGTTTCATTATGGGTTTGAAAATTAAATGGGTTTTCTGGAATTCACAAAAGGAACAGTAAAAGACCAATGTTCCATTTCAAAATCCATTCTGTTAAGACACTCTGCCTCCACTCAGAAGAATAGAGAAGGTTTACCCTTGAGAGAGGGTGCACAGTGATGAATTTGACTCAGACATGGCAGGCATTGCTGAGGAATGGGGTAAATGCCATGCTAAAAAATTAAAGTTATATTTAAAAAAAGAAAAGAACTTATTGAATGGGATTGTCCACCTTCTATTTTGTTTCCCTAAACAATTCTAAGAAATTCTGAAAGCTAGGACCATAGCCCCAAGGAAGAATACTGGATTATTAGTCTATATTGAAACTCCCAGCCCAAGAAAAATGATTTGTTGTTACTGATGAAGACAAAGAGATATGTAGTTTCCTATCATTTTATACTGAGGTCAAGCTAACCAGCTACCAAACCTGCCAGAACCATACATAACTTTTGTCAGCTGATTTGAGCCTCATCCTTATGTGTGGATTACATCAAAGGTTCATCATTTGTATGCTTTGTTTATAAGCAAAATCTCTCACATGAATGACAAGGGAAAAGAGAAAGAAGACAAACAATATAGCAGACTGTATGAAATAGAGACAAAGCAGGAATCAGAAGAACACTTCAATAAAAGTATAACTGGTTGGGAAAATATTATGTAATCATTTATTCAACAAAGAGTAACAAAGTTGTAACATAAATCACCTATGCTAGCCATTGTTCTGGATATTTGGGATATGCTGTTGAAGAGCCCCTGTCTTTTGGTGGAGGAGAAATAATACTTCATCCAAGAAAACAACTTATTTTTGGTGGAAGAGAAATAATACTTCATCCAAGAAAACAGAATGAGATGCTATAAATAGAAGTGTTTTCAAAATGAACAATTATTTTTGAAAATGCATACCGCTGAATAAAACAAAATAGAAGAGTTGGAACTGAAATTGAGAAAATCTCCTACTATCTAGAACAAAATGATAAAGAAAGAAAGTAGAAAAAATAGTTAAGATTATTGAGGAGTCAAACCAGAAAGACTACTATCTAAAGGGAACACAGAAGTGAGGAAAAAAAGTAGAAAAAAAAATTGAAGGGAAGGAAAATTATGAAGGTAATAAGATAAAATATTTCAGAACTAAGAGACATAGATTTAGAGATTGATAGAACCCTTCTAATCCAAGTGAGGACTCATCTTAATGAATTTCCTTAGCAGTGGGGAAATCTTTTAAGTAGGTAAGGATTTGTTGTTAAGGTGTGTAAGCAAGTCTGGTTGGCGCCTGGCATTTTGCCAGAGGGAGTGGTTAATGTTAGAGTCTGTAAACAAGTCTGGATGGCACCTGGCAAAATGCCAGAGGGAGTAATTTATAAAGTAACACCAGAGAAACCATTAAGTGTGGAGATTCCTTATTGGTTGACTGCTGTATCTATTTTATGCTAATTAAGATAAGCTATGTGAAATGTATAAATACCACTCCTGTCTTACAATAAACGACTCCCACTCCTGCTGTATCAATCTACACAAATTGTTCTTCACCCTCCCGGTTATTTTGCCCAGCCAGCTGGTCTACGGCAATTTGTCCCATTCAAAGTATTGCAGAACAGAAGGCCTGAGATTTCACACCAACACCATCAGAACCTGGAAGATAAGCATATTTGCTTTTAACAGTCCAAAGGAAAACTACAATTGAGGTTTGAATGAAGATTTAGATGTTAAGGATCTTCTTTCCCAAGAGTCAAATGTAATACAGGTCCTCCCAAAGAGGAGAAGAAAAAGCAAGTGCACGGAGATATGAAGACTAGTAAAACAGCCATTACTAGTATCAGGAAAAAACCAAAATATTACAAAGGAAAATGTACAGTACATGCTCTACGATACATGTTCTGAGCATAAATTTTAATAAATACTTTACAGTGCTGTCAAAATGATCTTTCAAGGAAAATTTCTCACCTAAAATTTTTAGTGGTACACTTTCATTTTGGGAGTGTGGTAGACAGCTTTTCTAAGAACCAACCAACAAAACCCCTGAGGCAGTCCACTTATAAAGTGAAACATTTATTTTGACTAATAGTTATAGGTATTTCAGTTCATGAGCAGTTGACCCCATTTCTTTGGGCTGTGGTGGCACATCATGGCAGGACTTTATAGATGATAGAACAAAATTACTTATCTTGTGGCCAGGAAGCTAAAAAAGAGAAAGTGTGTGTGTGTGTGGGGGGGGGGGACACGGTCCCACAATCCCCTTCAAGAGTGTGTCCCAGTGACTTGAAGTTCTCCAATCAGAACTCACCTCTTAAAGCTTCAATGAACTTCCAGTAATGCCAAGTTGGGGACCAAGCCTTTAACACATGAGTCTTTGGGGGGGACATTCTAGATCCAGCTATTAAAGTAAAGTCCAAATTCATCAACATGATTTAAAAACATTTTTTTTTTTTTTTTTTTTTACAATTAAAGAATTCATGGCTTATCTCCCTGGTCCCATTTCCCCACTCAGAGATTAGGCTTTAAAGGGGATCCTTTGCAGTTCCTGAAACTCATCATGGTTGCTCTGCCTCCTTGCCTTGGTCATGCTGGTTCTTCTGCCCAGAATGTGTTCTCTCCTTCCTCATTGGAATCTGTCTACCTGTGAAGACCAAATCAAGCATCAGTTTCCTGGAAGCCTTCTCTCACCCTCAGCTCCATGTGGCACGACTTGACAGGTACCCTCCACAGGCTCCCTGGTTCCTGGACTGGTCTTTTATGGATCAATACATTCACCTGATGTTGGCTTATTTTTCCTATCTTCTAAGAGAATGTGATTTCCTAGTCTCCTGAAAGGTGAGAGTCATAGTATCTTCATTAATATATTCTTAGTTCCTTGAATATTATTTTAGCTCCTAAAAACTTCTTATTTTTGCATTAAAACAATCTTAACAAACGGGTATTCTTTCACACATGGAGAAACTCAGAATAAAAGACTTGCAGAAAGGCAAACTTCTTTTCAGTGGTAGGGATGAATTCAAACTCAGAGTCTGTGGCTTTCATGTTATTCCTACCATTACTAGAAGATAATGGCTGCTTGAGAAATGAGCCAGCCAAAGCAACATAGATGTGGGATTCTTCAGGCCTAATTCTGGTGAGAAGCTATATAGTTTTAGCAAGTTACTTTGTTTCCCTGTTATGAGTCTCCTCCCTAGGTGCACTTTTTAGCAGAAGTACCCAGAGTGTTGTTTGTGGCAGGCTGTTTGGGGTATGTGTGGAAGCTCTGTGAAGCACGCAAAGAAAACAGATATAATGTTTTAATTGCAATCTGCTCTGTTTGCATGTTTCTGCAGTGGATTTTCTTAAATATGAAACTTCCTGCTTACATTCTCCTAAATGACATTTTTACCTCTCCTTTTGTCTGCCTCTAGATTACAACACACAGAAAATACAAACCATGCTACATTGGTAAGTCTTATTTCTTGACAGTTTAGATGAAAATAAAACAAAATGAAAGGCCAGTATTAATACTATTAAAGTTATTTAAATTACATCTTCATCCTAAACATTGCATAGAATAGCTGGATACATTCAATATTAAAAAATAGCAAGAAACAGAATTAGACAAGATATTTTATTTTCGAACTTTTAACAATGAATCTTTAATAGGTGGGATCTAAAAAAATTAAGTCTTCTTTTGACAGTATTTATTTAAAAGGGAGAAATATGTTGGAGTATATAGAAAAGTCATTTTTTAAAGACAAAAAAATTGATGCAATATAGTTTAAAAGATTTATTTTTGTTGAAAAACAGACTTCTCTCTATATTATATTTCTACATCCTATTACTTGCATTTGATACAGAAAAATGGAAAAAGATAACTCATATCTAAAGAAACATTGATTCCAATGCATTTTCAATTCAAATAGTCTTCACTCAACAATGAAATTTATATAAAAAAGAAATACATTTTTTTCTCTTTTTCTTCTTTTATTTATACATCCACAATCAGTCAAGCCATAACACTATCTAAACAACTGTATGCATTAACAAACAAACATAGATCAATAGCTATAATTTGACACACATGCACTGTTCTCTATGAAAACATCAATAGTCTAAAAGCTGAGTGAGCATAGCTGGGAAAAATATGCTTTTCAGACATAATGTTGGCAGAAGATTAAATAACCAGATGTCAGGGAGAAAAAAAAAATTCATTGAAACTGAATGCATATTGGAAATGTACAGGTATTCTGTAGAGCTAAACTGTTCAGGATTAATAATAAGAAAATTATCTTCTACTTGCAGTCATTCAATTACCGTGTGTGCAAATATTTTGGATTGGATGTTTCCTATTCAAATATATTATTATCTACCTAAGGAGCCCTGTTGGGAGTCAAAGCAGAACTGGGATATGAGTTGCACAATGCAGTCTAATCTGAAAACAATATCTTAAGTTGCTATAGAAGCTTTCATAAGCAAAACCACAGATGACGCGTGTCATTCAAATCTATAGCACTGTGATGGAGCAATGAAAAGAGAATATATAACTTAGTAATGGGCTCAGGCAGCTGAGAGAAGCCAAGTTTATGTAGAGCATTTGATTGAAAATAGATGAAATTCAAGAGTGTGTCAACTCAGCCAGCACCTACACAAACCAAAAAGCAAATAAGCCATTTGCCATTTTATTATAAGGCAATATAGATGTGGATAGGGCAGTGCACTGAAGACAGGGCTATACAGCATTTTTATCATTTTCCAATGTTATTATATGAAATAATTCATTGTAATTACACACAATAGAAGAGAGTGTATCTCCCATGAATAATATTTTTAAAGGGTGACTCTCAGCTTTCTAAAATGCTCAAGTTATCAGGAGTGACCACACCAGGATAAATGGCCAATTTATCTAACAAAACTTTTTATTTGCTTCTTAAAAAATTGCTACATTATAAGTCTTCAAGCATCATCTCACATACACCCCTAGTTCTATAGTTCCTGAAGTTTCTTAGAGAGCAAGCTCACCATTTCTACAATCTTTATTCACATGGGAAAGGAGCACATTAAAACCAATTCATGTGCTTATGTAAATATTATACTTCAGATTATGCCTCAAAAACAAGAGAATGAAGAGAGGAAATGGGCTGTGGGATGGGGATTAGTATGTGAAGATGTTACAAAGGGAGAGGAGGAGACAGTATAGAGGTATAGAGGGGTTATCTCTAAAAAAAAAAAAAAAAAAAAAAAAAAGACCCAGGGAAAACCAAAACTCATCATTTAGATGAAAGAGATTCCGACAAAAACTTCTGACCAGAGCCTGGGAATCAGGGCACAGAAGTCCAGGAATGTATCAGGCAAGAGGAAAGGCAAGGTTTTAAAGTAATGAGTCACATGTTTAAGAGTGAATATAAATAAAAATATAAAAAAAGAAGAGGCAAAAGCCATTGGTATAAAGAGATGTAAAAGGTGAATATAAAGAATAATGTATATAATGGGTTACCCATGTAGGTATGCTCACTTTTCCAAATAATTTCCTAAATAAAAGACTAAAATATAGAAAGCTATTGTTTTTTTTACAAAAATCAATAAGTAAAGGAAAAACATATTAATAAAATAAACCAACAAAGGACATGGGCAGACAAACAACTGTCCAATGCACAATTGTAAAGATATTCAACCTCATTAGTAAGTAAAAGCAGAATAAATAAATGTGCTGATTTTTAGCTTATCCAATTGGCAAATATTAAGACAATTAAAAGACACATCATTATACCAAGACTGATGATATAGGCACTTTTTCTGTCAGTATGATGCTTTAGGACATACAAGAGAAACTCCTAGAATTTTCTACTCCTATTAGCCATTTCAATAAATTTATCCTATGTAAATAGGGTTTATGCAAACACTTAAGCCAATCAAATGTATTAAATTTGACATCCACACATAAACATATATGAACATGTAAATCATTTGCACAGTTATCGGAGCATTTCAGAGAATTCTGCTATTGTTTGGATATGAGGTGTCCCCCCACACCACTTGTGCTAATACAGAAATGGTGAGAGGTGAAAGTATTTGATATTGTGTACTGTAACATGATCAGTCAATCCTACTTTGAATGGACTGCCTAGATGGTAACTGTAGGAAGGATGGGTATAAATGGAGGAGGTGGGTCACAGGAGGAATGCTCTGGAAGGGTACATTTTTCCCTGTGGCCCCTTCTGCCCACCCTCTGCTTCCTGACCTAACCATGAGCTGATAAGTTTTTCTATTAAGCCCCTTCTTCCATGATGTGATTCCTCATCTTGGGCCCAGAGAAATGGACTCAGCTTTCTATAGACTAAGATCTCTAAAACTATGAGCACCAAATTAGCTTTTCTTCCTCTAACCAGAGGAAGAACTTAACTTCCTCTAAGTTGTTCTTGTCAGGTATTTTGGTCATAGTGATGCAGAAACTGATAAAAACAAAGTCTAACCTGTTTTTTAGGTCTTTTTTTTCCCCAAGGAATTGGTGAAATGAGATCTAATCAGGTTTATAAAGTACATGGAAAGATAAAGAAATGGAGAAAAGTCTTTGTTTCCCTCCGTCCAGAACTATGGGCCAGGTCTGAGTCCTGAGGAAAGCAGGCCGCATGAGAAGCTTGCATTGAAGGGAATGGTTTCATGAGAGCCTGGCCATAACCACACTACTCATGGTGCCTAGAGACAAAGTTCTCTAGGAGCAGGTAGATGGATGTGAGGAAAATGTGGAACATGTTGGTGCTTTTGGGTGCTTGAAGTCATGGAAATGTTGAGGAAAGCAGAAGAAAAGAAGTCTCTAGAGAAAAGGTGATGGAAGCAGTGACAGCAAAGAGCATTGGCCCCATGGGGTCTTCAAGATATGGGCATCACCAGAGGATGGCATGGGAGCCTGAAAGAACTTAGCATATGGACATGACAACAAATCCAGAGACAATGATTGATACTCTTGAAGTTTGTGATTAAAACACTAACCCCAAGTACAGTCAAAATCAGTAGAAAAAAAATAAGAAGTCTCACAGCTGCCACCAAACAAGGGACATAGTCAAATGACATACAATGTTCAAACCCAACTTAGGAAGGAAATGGAAGATTTTGGAATGGAGTTTTGATGGTATTTTTGAGAATTCTCATGTATATCTTCAAATGTGGAACACACTAACAACATTGAAATATTTTCTCACTTTTAACTGGCATATTTCAGACACAACTACTGGTTACATTAGGGGGAATGGATGGGCTGCATTTCTGAGGGAAAAGAATATTCTGGCTCCATATATTAGTAGGGATTGCAATTGGGAGTCTGAGGACATGGTGAGTACCCACGAATTAGTTGAAGTGAATTTGCCTCTAGAGGGAAGTTAGGTCAGTCAAAAATGATATCATCTTAAGGGAAGATGAGACACTAAATAGGAGGGGTTTGATATAGTTATTGTGCCCAGCTTTTTGATAAAGTTATTGGCCCCAGCAATATATAGAATGAACTTAAGATAAAACTCTATATTTTTAGGTAGCTCACTTCTCTTAGTAGGGAGAACCTGTTCTTTTGCCTGCCTCTCTGCCTAACTACTGACTTATGGGAAGCTGTACTTAGTGTCCCAAAGAACATACTGAAGGCCACTTTATTTGAATTCATGCCCTTTCCCAGACATGCCCTCAAAGTATAGAAAAGACAGGTCAGAAAAAAAACACTTGAGTCTTAAATTATAGCTCAGAAGGGAAAGCACACATATCTCAGATATTATGGGAAAGAGTAAAGAATTCCTCTCACAACATGCACATACACGCACGCACACACACACACACACACAAATACAAACATGAGGTCTAATAATATTATATGATCATATGATGCTATAGCAATGTTGTATGCAAAGATCTAATTGGAAAGGAATAGGCAAATTGTCAAACACTAAGAAGCTCAAGGACTTCAACATATCTACAGGTACCTTATAAAGAAAGGGGTTGGGGTTGTGGCTCAGTGGTACAGCATTTGCCTAGCATGCTTTAGGGACTGAGTTCGATCCCCAGCAATGCATAAAAATAAAACAAATGAAATAAGGTATTAAAAAAGAGTATTTTTTAAAAAAAGAAAGTCTGGACAGAACTACCTAAATAAGAGATTATAAAAGAATGAGAGAAGAAATAACAAGAGATCTGGAATAGAAAACTAATAAAGAATGGATAGTTGAATGCAGATTAAATGTTCAAATTGAAGACACAGAAATGCTGAGAAACTTTCAATGATGGCAAATGAATAAAAACAAAATCCAAGGAGATTAAAGCACATAGATAGGAGGCAACTCACGTACAGTATGGGAGAGATAAAAATCCTTGAAGCAGAGAACTCAACAAATATACCTAAGGATACTTACCAAGAGCACAACAAAATCATTTCTATAATCAGAAACAAGTGAAATTTTAAATGAAAACATGCACAGAATATTTAGAATAATTAAAACAGAAGATTCCATATTGAGAAATATATTGGATTGACAATTTTTGAAACTCAAGGGAAAAGGCAAAAAATGATTTAACTATCCCTCAATAAAAAGCAAATTATAGGTGAAGAAGGCAATGCTGGATGGACTTATAAAGCTTCACAGTCAAGCATTTGAGGTAGGAAGCCAGAAAAGCAATATTGCCAAATTGTGAAGGAAAAATAACAATTTCAAGACCTAGTCCAAGTAGCAAAGCAACAGGTAGTTTTTCAACCATAACGACAGTTGGAATTTCATACTCGTGAGCTGTTCTTGCAAACCACAAATGACAGCAACAACCCAATGTTCTAAAAACAATTTCCAGCAAATTAAATGACAAATAAAAATCAAAAGCAGATAAATTTGAAAGATTATTTTTAAAAAGTAATTATTCTATGTCAAGATAAACATCAAACAATCAAAATGAGACACTTTGCCACTGTCTGGAACTGGGAAGGAGGAGTGATAAGAAAAGGCAATGCTAGTGCCCTCTTCTTTGTGGACAAGGAACACATTGATGGCACCATGAAACGAGACATGGAATTTAAAAATTTTTGTTTTAATTAATATTAAGAGAGTCTTTTAGAAAAAAAGAATATCTCATTTTTTCCAATTTATTTTTTAATTCAACTATCCTTGCAATTTCAACTGGATCTTTTTTTCCTTTGGCTAGTTATATAAAATGAATTTGAAAACTCTTTACTTGTAAGTCTGCATGCATATATAAGAATCCAGATTAATAAAACTACCACCCTGTCATTCATCCTCTTTTGCTTTCTTTTCCTTTCCCTCCCTCTCTGCCTTCCTCATACTATCCCTCTGTTTATAATGCAAAAAAGTCTGAGATGTTCACAGGCATTTGTTATTTCTAAAATTCTTCATTTTGGGGGTATTATATGAATTTTACATATCTATGGATCTCTGTATGTCTATATATAGGTAAATAAATAGATCTGCACATGTATTGTGGATATATGTACTTGTGTGCATATTGTGTATATATGAATATATGTATGTATGTGTGGGTGTATGTGCATTGAACACGAGTCCCACCTAAGTCATGTGAGGAAGGGTGGTTCTTTGCCATTTTGAAGAACACAAAATGAGGTTGAGATTATTTCTTAACTTCCCTTTTTTGAAGATTAATCATAGGAGTCAAATAAAAATACAATACAGCTGTCATATGTATGTGTGTGTGTATATATATATATGTATATACACCAGCATATATTTGTGCATATGTATTTATGTATAACATGTGTGTATGTTTATGTATAATGTGTGTATGTATATATAAATATATGTATACATATATTTATATACATGAAATCTTTTAGAGGAGGAAAAACAATACTCGTACAATAAAATTTATTTCTGAACAGTCAATCTGAGAATAAGAAATAATCAGCTACAAGAACACTAAAATGGGCCTGTTTCTGCACACGTGTTTGACATTGTAAACTCAGCCACCAAGCTCACAGTGGGGTTCATGGAGGTGATATGGGCCCTGTTTAAATAGTCTTAATTACTTTATGAAGATATGACTGAGCCAAGACACGTGGTGCTCAGTGAGTGCCAGAAACACAGGCTCTGGCCAGAATTGAACAACCCGACCTCCCTCTCTGCTTCCATAAGACCCTCACAGAAGTTGGCCACACATCAGCAGTTTATCACACTCCTACATGTTAAATATTAATTAATGAATATATTAATGTTGAATAATATTAATAACATGATGTATTAATGAATATTAATCTATCACTTTATTTATTTGTTTTTTTCACTTTTTGAAGAAATGTTTATGAAACATCATCTCCTGTCCTTCTATCCAGGGTGAGTATAAAATTGAATGTGATGGATCCTTGACATCCCCCATGATTATAAGATTCTGGTGTGCTAATGATTTGAGTAATAGTACAATAAAATAAAATAAAAATGCAGGACAAACTAAGCATGTAGAGAACATACTGACAAGTGGACATAAGGGGGCCAGTGAAGACAGCAAGGCTCCATATAGTCTCCCCTAATGTTGGGCAGCTTCTGCAAGAGTATTGTACCTCTAGCTTCAGGCTGAAAGTGGGAGAGAGAGGCAGCAAATGTAAGAGTTGAGGGATCCAGTGGCTTTCTCATATTAGCAGGAATCTCAGACTATAGCCCACAGTGGGCCCCACCTACCACCACCCCCAGGATCTGTATCCTTTATGGATGCACACACACAGGGTTCTCTTGGATGGGGGCATCTGCACCTCTCTCAAATCCCAGTCAGCACTTTCCCTTCTCCTTCCTCAGAGAGCTCTGGATACTCATTGTTAAGCAAGATCCATAGACATTTTATCACAATGTGGCCCTGCCAAGTCCTGCCTGGCTCCAGGATGAGAGAGTCATCATATTTATTGTGTAACTATCTCTATTTCAAGGAAAGTCGAATCTGTTATTCTTTACTTTGTCATTTGGCTGAGCCTTGACACCTTTTACCTTGGCTTTTCCTCTAATCCATCCTTCATCTTCCTGGTGAGATCTCTTTCTTTTATTTACTGGTGCAATATGAATGTTCATAAGGCATATTAGAGTCAAGTGCAAATAGAAGCATATAGCTTCTATAAGGACATACAAAGGTAGAATATTTTTCAAATATGAGTCTATAATTTAATCACTATCCAATTACATTTTTATACTTGCTATGTATTTAAGTAGGGTTATATACCAAAAATATATCTTTATTATGGTGGATTCTCTTCTGTTTCTTTACAGGGTTATCTCATAGATTATTAATTCAAATCACAGAGAATTTAGGTAACTATACTCAGTCACACAGTAAAGAAAATCATCTATATGTAACCCATATCATCTATATGTAAACTTCATCTATATGTAACCTATATCATCTATATGTAAACTTAAGCATATCACCTTTTATATGTTTAAGTTTATACCACTCTCTTCTTCACTCTGGAATTTCCTGCTACTCTGCTAACTTATGAGATTTCCTCAATTATAAAATATAATTGATTGTTCAATATTGAATCAACTTAAACATTGCTTTTCGAAGCTGATTTGTGATAAAAATATATTTATTGAGTTAAGCTTATACTTCTAGTAGTTACATTCATGTGGATTTTGATAATGTTAAATGCCAAAATTGAGTATGTTATATACTAAAATTCGAGTGTATGGTATATACCCTCATTCCACAACTGCTAATCTTTGAAGTCCAAGGTTAATGTCAGCATATCTGAGAAGCATTTTCTATTTGCTTCACCTGAAACTGACTGATTCTTCCCTAAAAATCAACTCACGCTTTTTTGTTAATTTCTCACGTGAAATTCATATACACTGCTTATTTGGGATAGCTGTGCTCTCTTTTTTTTTTTTAAAAAAGAAACTTAAGCATAAAAGATGCAATGATATCTTATACGCCCAAGCACTTTCATGTAAATGCATTAGGCACTCAATAAATATTTCCTACCTATCTACTCAGAGTCAAAATTGCAGATGAATTTTTGTCAGTTAAGTAAAAAACAAAAGTTTGGTTTATATAATATCATAGGTCTTTTCTACTTATTTGACTAACATATGTAAATGTTTGGTCATAGGTTTGTCTTTTTAAAAATTTTGTTGGTTAATTTTTATTCTGTTCTGGCAGTCCATCTGTGTTCTCACAAGTAAGCAGGGATTGTTAACCTTGGGATCACTCCTCAGAGCCTTCCTCTTGGGAAGGCGAGGCCTGCCTGCCTTCAAGATGGTGTCACTGTACTCCAGTCTCAAGGACTGGTGGGTGGGGGAAAGCTTTGGTTCCTTTGCAGGAGCTCCAGAAGTGGTGTGAAAGTAGCAATCCATGGGCTCCCAACACTGGTTTATCATAAATGAAAGTATAATAATAATAAAGAAAGAAACAGAATGTCTGGTCCATCATTGAGGCAACTCATCTCTCTCTTAGCTCCACGATCAGTACAGAACACTGCCTGGATTTCTATGTTCTCATTTTTGGTTTTAGCAATTTTGCTATCTATTTTTTTTTTTTCTTTCAATCTCTCTCTATTTACCTCATCTTGCAGTTGCTATTTTACCTTTCTCTAGCTTCATCCTTTCTCTTAGGTGGAAACAAGATAATATGTTTCAATGAGAAAAGTATGAATAGATGGGATTTTAAGACTTGAAGTGAAGGTATATGGATATCTTCCCTGAGAGAAGTTTGGAGGGATTTAGTTTGTGATTTGGCATTGTATGCTTACTTCCCTGTTTTTGATAGTTTTGTTCCACAGTAGACCAATGCCTTCCACCCTTAAATCTCCTGCTCTGCCTGGTATCCTCAGTATTTCTGATGACCTTTTCGTTTAATAGTTTACATGGGCATCTGCTAATAAGGCTGTAAATACTGAAAACTCTTTCTCCCTTTCTCACTAATCATCAGGTATTCTGTATCTCAGCCCTTCTTCATCCCTGGCTTGTGGTATAGAAATACATTTCTCCAAAAGATTCTGAGATATTAGTTAAATGACACATGAAATGTACTGTGGACATCTTTAGTGTACACACATATGTGGGACGGGGTTCAGGGAGAATCATTTTGTTTAAGGAGATAATTCGTTTTGCCTCTCAAGTCCTACCTCATCTACCAATCTATGGATCGGTTCTGTAATGGATAGAATCTGTTCTGTAAAGGGAACCACAGCTCAGCCATAATATAGATCAGCCATCAGGGATAATATCCTATTGCAATGCCTAGCTATAGTCTTTATATGTACAGAAGAAATAAATGTGGTTTTTTACTCACCGTTTTAATGCATTTTAAAAAGTTATTTATAAAGTTGTAAATTTGTTTTTCTCCGCCAATTAGTCACTGTCCTTTCCCTTTCTGGGTACCTAACCTATCTGAGCAGACACTGCAATTCATGAGTTCCTGATTTACTATTTTAAACAACAACCATAAAAAATCATTACTTTTAAATTTTTCCTTCTATTGTTCTAGGTGTTTTCTGTTTGCATTTATTGACTCATGAAAATTCAAAGCTGGAAGGAACCTATAGGACATAGAGTTTAACTTCCTCCTTTCATAAACTAGAAGGGAAGACACATTCAGTAATTTTTTTCCATGTTCACCTGCTATTTAAATAACTAGACCAGGGTAAAAACTTGTAGATACAATGCAAGGTCCAGTCGAATTACCTGA
Source organism: Callospermophilus lateralis (assembly GCF_048772815.1). Lineage (NCBI taxonomy): Eukaryota > Metazoa > Chordata > Mammalia > Rodentia > Sciuridae > Callospermophilus > Callospermophilus lateralis. Next base: position 32,953,174 of record NC_135321.1, on the reverse strand, counting down.
TGTCATTATCTTTTGAAGCCTATATATTCCTTAAGAAGTTGCCTTTAATGATTCCATATATCACATTACTTGGAATATTTGAATAACTTTCAGCTTCTCGTCCTTCTAAAATTTACAGGTTATTGCAAATATTAATGGAAAAGAATTCCAAACTTGGACACAAACCTGGTTGAAGGCAAAATGATCTACATATTCATGTTGGCTTTGATAGCCTGGCACATCTCCAGCACACAGTAAACAGACAGATAGAGAGGACCTTTATTCCAGCTGCTGCATTTAGCAGGGTGGTATCTAATACATTAGAGATGTTTTCCCAAGTTTTGCCCTGTTAAAATAATTCATAATGATATCAAGGTCAGTGCAAGCTGAGGCTATTTGTTCTGTAGATACCAGACATGCAAGGTAAACCTCCTAGGAGACTATTACAAGCCATCAACAAAGCACCCGCTAAGGATGTAAATTTTTATTCTCTCTGTAAATCTTCTGCTTGCATCTCTCATGGCAACTTCTGCCCATTCATACCAACACTCCCTGACTCAGTCCTTGTACAGACTTCAGCAGAGAGCATTTACTACATAATTTACAAAGCTGTTCAGGGCTTAGATCTACCTAGGAGTTTCTGTAAAGATAGAAAATAAGGGCTTCTGAGCTGTCAAACTCAAAGGTCTCATTTTGTTGTTGCTGTTGTTTTCCTTCTCCTTCTTCTTCACTTATTTTTAATTGACAAATAAAATTTTGCATATTTATGGTGTACAACATAATACTTTAAAATATGTATGTAATGTGGAGTGACTAAATCAAGCAAATAAGCATTATCTCACATACTCGTCATTTATTTGTGGTGTGAACACTTAAAACTGCTCTCCTGTTGATTTCAAGTATACAATACCTGTTACAGACATCAGATTATACAGTATGACCTTATTCCTCCTGTGTAATAAAAACTTTTCTTCTTTGACCAATGTTTCCCCAAATACCTCTTGCCCAGCCCTAGTATGGTAACTGTTTGATTCTTTTCTATGTATTAAACTCTTTCTAGATTCCATATGTGAAATCATTTAGTATGTGTCTTTCTATGCTGGCTTATTTTAGGTAATCTCCTATATTTTTATCTATTTTATTGCAAACAACAGGTTTTCTTCCTTTTTAAGACTGAGTAGTATATCACTCTGTGTATGTGTGTGTACATCAAATTTTCTTTATTCATTCATTCATTCACTGGGGAAAATATAGGTTATTAGGTTATGTGTCAACAGTTGGATTGCTAGTTATATTTTAAATTCTTTGAGGAACCTTATACACTTTTCTATAGTGGCTATACTACTTTATGGTTTCACCAACAGTGTACAAATCCTTTCAATTAATAGTGTTGGGTAAAGTGGACATCTACAGGTAGATGAATGAAATTAGGTTCTTCTCATGGCATGTACAAAAATCAATCAAAATTACATTAAAAGCTTAACTATGAGCCCTGAAAACTGTAAAACTACTCAAAGTAAACAAAGGAAAGCTCCATGACAGTCAATAAAAATAAATGGGATAATATGAAATAAACATGCTTTTGTAGAACAACCAAGAGTAAAGAGATGATGTAATGAGAGAAAAATTTACAAACCATATACCTGATAAGAGGTTAATATTCAAAATCTATAAGAAATTCAAACAACTCAATAGTGAAAAAATTAACAAATTTAAACTATGCAAAAGATTAGGATAAACATTTATAAAATGTCCAATTTATATGAGAAAAGATACTCAAAATCACAAAGTATTAAGAAAATACAAATTAAAACACAAGGAGATACCACCTCACATGTTTTAGAGTGGCTACAATAAAACAAAATGAAAGATAACGAATAATGTTATTGCAAAGATGTGGTGAAAGGGAAAACTGATTACCTGTCAGTGTTCTTGCTAATCATTAGGTTAAAGCAAAGGATATCGTTTTAATTGGAGTGTTTGTACTGAAACCTGTTGTCCAATAACCTCAACTACCTTAATTTTTATGTCTTTAAAAATTGAAGAAAATTAAGTTCATGTGCTAGACTTCATGGTATATGCTCTTGCTCAGATTCTATTCCTCTAGGAAAAGTTTCCAAATAAAATGTAATCATGGAAGATCAATAAACATTGAATATTTCATTTGTGAATGAAAACATTTCAGTACTTTTTATTAATATTAGATATATTATGCATTACATATGTATAGTGCATATACAGTAGAGTTCTTCATCCAGTGATCCCTTTGCACATATCTGTGTGGATGGCAGTAAATTATCTGTGAATTTCTGAAAGAAGAATCAGGAAAAGAGTGAACAGTTGTGGGAACAGCCTGGTATTCATTTCATGACAAGCCTTGTGCAGAGAACAGGTCAAATGTAACTAAGAGTATGCAGTTGGTTAAAGAATTATTTTCATGGAAGGCCTTGTGGGATCAGGGGACTTTGGATAACAAATTTAGCACAGAGTTAGCTCTTAGGGTTCTAAAAGGCTGGGCTGCCCTTTGTGTGATGTGATGCTGCCAGTATGAGTAGTAAGTAAATTGCTACCTTAGTTTTATCTTCTTACAGAAAAGGAGACAGAAATGCATCCCAAGTAGCATCAAGAAGGGCAGAGGCAGCACTACTTAGGCTATTACCATGAAATGTATATGCATAAGGGACAAAGGCAGAGATTTCATATATTCGAGTCTTTTCTGTGGCCTCCTCAAAATGACTGAGGATAATCATGACTGCAGAGGTCCATGCGGACATTACCTCCCTCATAATCCACAGGCAGTGTAAGAGGCCTTGATGCATTGTTCTCAATCATTACAGTCCTCATTCCTCCCTGCCTTGGCCATGCCTAGAGTGTGCAACACATTAAATGGCATTGGCAAATGATGAAACTGCTCTTTGTTTTTTTAATTTTTTATTTATTATTTTTTGTTGTTTTTTAACCTACAAAACCTCATCTTTTAAACATTTTTAAGGTTTTTTTTAAATTTTAAATTTAAATAAGTAAATCAAGCACACTGTACCAGTTCATATGGTATCAAAAAGTAAAGGGTGAAAATTAATTCCCATCCTCCTCTTTAAGTCCTCAGATTTAGCTACTATTATCAGTTTTTAATGTATCCTTCCAGAAAAATCCTATGAATATTGTAGACTTTGCAACTTCTTACGAGATCACTGATCATGTGCCATATTCCTTAGAAAAGGTTTGGATGCATATACAGTGTTTTCCAACTGTATATTAATAAAGACCTTGTTTCAGTGCTTGTCAGAAACCTGGAAACCCAAGGGTGGGTCAAACTGTGGATGTGGCCATACTGAGCCCCAGACTCAGACCACAAAAATTTACACAGAGCTCCAGTGCTACTGAGTCTAAAGAGTCAGCATTGCTGGGGGATTCAAGATAAATGATGCTATGGAGACTATCAGATCTTGAAAAAAGGAAGCTGAGCTCTGGCATTTTACAATGTGCAAAGACAAATGCTTTGCAATGTGTATTAAAAGAACTCTGTGATCAAAGATTTGGCAAGTCACCCAGAATTCTTAACTTTCCCACCACGGAAGAAATCTCATTATGTATAACCTTTTAAATGGGACCAGAGAAATATTTTCAACTTGACTCTCATTGAGCTCAACCTCTACCTGGGAGTGCAGTCCAAATGGAGACAAAATGTATATTATTTTTGCATTAGACATGTCGTGCCAAGAGAACTGTTCCGCTATTCCCTTTTATTCCAAAAACACGTTTCTCTTCTCCTTTCCTCTCCACTATATGCAGCTCAAATTCATTTTAGTACACAAACTGAGCAATATTTTTTGTTTGTTATTTATTCATGTTTCTTTTATTTTCTTTGGCTATACTAGGAATTGAACCCACAGGTGCTTTACAACTAAGCTATATTCCCACTCTTTTTTTTTTTTTTTTGAGACAGGGTCTCACTAATTGCTGGTGACCTTACACTTGCAATCCTCCTGTCTCAGCCTTCCAAATCACTGTCGTTAGGACAGTATTTGAAGTGGCCACTCAATCTACCTCCCAGATGAATGATCCTCCAAGAGCTCTATCAAACATGTCATTTCCTGGGTAAAACTCTTCAGTCACGTTTCATCCTCACTGAACTCAGACATGACTCTGAATCTTTACTTTCTACTCTTCACAGAACTGAATGTCTTTCTTTTTGTATAATCCCTTACAAATCTATAACTCCATAATTTTCTGAATGCATGCTTTACATATGGAAATCCCACATAGCCCATCTCCACCTCTTGTACACTCTAATTTTTAAGGAAAATACACTCCAGTTCCATCCCTATCATAACCTTCTTAGACAAAGGTTGCTTATGTCTAAGCTGGTTTTGCAGAATTATTATCTCCTGTCCAGAAAAAAAAATGTTGAAAAAACAAGGCAAAAAGAGAAGTCAGTATGCTAGCATACTGTTTCTACCCTATTATTATGCCTCTGCAAAAGGAACAAAATTGTATTTTAATACTGAAAAGACAACTTCAGATTAAAGACAGTTCTTAAGTCCAATTCATTTACTTTAGTATAAAATATGTTTATATTTTTCTCTCTTTTCAACTTTTCTCTGGACTGGTAAACGTTCCAACAGTGCTTAGCATAAATATTCAGAGTATAGTTTGGTAACTACTGTCTTAGCTAATTGGCCATGTAGTACTGATAAAGCAGGGATGAGAACTGAATGAGCCCAAGAGATTCAGACATCACATCCGTGCAGGATTCAAAACTCTCTCATTATAGAAAGCTGAAATTAAAAAAAAAAAAAAAAAACCCATATCCAGACATCTGTTAAATGAGGTAACTGACATGGTTTCTAGCTTTGGCTATGTAGGAACATTCCACATATAGGTAGGGAGAGGAATATCAGCCCTCCCCTGCTGTGCAAGCATAGCCCTCCCAACCCGCTTAATATCATGCTGTCTCATTGTCCCCCATCATCATCTTTCTCTTTATTCCTATGTCCATCTTAGCATGTCACAATTTCTACTGTAGGGTCTGACATGTTTGTTATTTTGACTATGATAATGGTCCCAGATAGGTATTGGATTCCTACTTCATACCTCTGAAAAAAATGCTCTGAAGAATACAAATAAATTATTCTGTCTCTTTCCTTCTCAGGATAACAAAAGTAATTGAGAAAATGACAGAGAGAGAGAGAGAGAGAGAGAGAGAGAGAGAGGAGAAAGATAAAAGCACATATGTCAAACCTCACACAACTATTACAAAGTGGAAGGAGCCAAACATTTTTTTAATGCGAAACATGAAGGAGCTTGCTATCATAGTGAATGAAGCAAGTAGAGAAATAAGGGCAAGATAATTTCTCCATGTTGTATCAGACAAATAGGGTGACTCAGAGATGCATGTTAGCAGCATCTATTATAGAAGACTTTGAAGTCTCTAATCTATTATTACAGGGTCATTCTTAATTGGATTTTCAGAGACTTTTTCTATTTTGGGTATCAGAGCATGCTTCTCTACAGAATCAGATGACCCTTACCCCCAAATACTTATATATCCCCATTGCCCTGAACAACATGACATCTTTTGGACAAGCTCTTATGTTATATCTATCAATAATAGAAAGCCTTAGAAAAACTTTCATTTCCTTATTCACAAATTTAGTAAAATCAGTAAAGTGATTCTGAATTTATGGTTGCTTTTTTACAACATTCTTTGTATAAATTTTGTGCTATGAGCTGATTATTTGCTCTTCAAGTCCTAGTCACAAAAATCTTGTGAGAGAGACGTGATTATGATCATTTTACAGAAAAATAAGCTGAGAATCAAAAAGGATGAAATCACTTAATAGGATATAGAACATATGTTAGAATTTGTACTGAGTTCTTCTAACTCCAAGGAAAGGGAACTGAAGAAATCCAACCCCCAGTCATATAACAAGACTGTGTATCTCTTTAAACACAGACACACATGCACAGATATGGCTTCATTAAATAGATGCAGCATAAGGCATTGTCACACCTTAAACCCCTACAGTGATTCAAAGAGGAGCATTAGAGAAATGTCTTTTCTTTTTTGTTTCTTAGCCATTTAAACTAGTAGGTAAACCAAAGATCGAAATTTCTTGAATTGGTTGGTTTCAAAAGTATTTATTCATTTAATTCAACAAATTCCTATTAAGTATAGGTGATTTATGAAATAATAAAAAGTATGAAATGCCAGAGATTCAGTGATGAAATAAAGGAAAATCTATCTAACCTTATAGAGTTTATTGTCTACATAGACCAGAACAGAAATTGAGGAACATATTCTAGGAAACGCCTGATAGAGCATATTTTCAGATGGTGGGTCATATGATGTCTATCACCACTATTCACTTTCGATCAGTCTTAGACAATGAATAAGCATGATCATCTTACAATAAAAAGGTTATTATAACAAATGGAATTTTAATTTCATATAATGTTCTTATATGTTATTATTATTATTTTTTTGTAACTCAACCATTTAACATGTAAGAAACAAAGGAACTTCCTCAGCTCAAGAAGGTGAATTGTGAAAACCCACCTTTAACATGATTTTCAATGATGAAAGCCAGAAGATTTTCCACTAAGGTCAGAAACAAGGCCACAATGCCCGTTTTAAAAGTGCTATTCAAAATTGTACTGAAAGTTCAGAGAAATTATGCTACATGAAGAAATAAAAACCATTTAAGTTGACAAGAAACAAAGAAAACTATCTTTATTCCCAGATGCCATGATTCTCCAAAAAGAAAATCCTAAAGGATGCACACACAAAAGCTGCTCGATCTAATAAATGAATTGAGCAAACTGAAGAATGTAAGATCAACCCACGAACATCAGTTGTTTCTTTACACCAGCAACAGACAACTTGAAACAGAATTTAAGGAAACAATTGCATTCATAATAGCATTCAAAAAGTAAAATATAAAACAATAAATTCAACCAAAGATATGGAAGATTTGTAAAATTAAAACTACAAAATTGATAGCACAAGTGATAGCAGCAAATAAATACTCAATCCGTGGAAAGACATCCCATTCTCATGGGTTCAAAGAGTCACCTTAAGGTCTCAAAATTACGCAAAGAAATATACAGCTTTGATGAAATCCTTATCGAAATCCCAATAGTCCTTTTTCTTTAAAACTGGAAAATATTATCCTCAGAGGGATATAGGACTACATGTATCTCAATAGTTAAAGCAAAATTAATAAAGAACAAAGTTGGAGAATTCACATTTCCCAATTTCAAAATTTACAAAATGGCAACCGTGATCAGAATACTGTGGTAATAATTTTAGGTTAGGTATACAGACCAGCCCAACAGAATAGATTGGAGGATCTAGAAATAAGACCATATTTATGGTCAACTTACATTTTATATTTGCACATGGTGATAATTAATTCATTGTCATCTGATATACTGTTTCAGTTAATGAAAGTGCAATTTACTTTTAAATCTTATTCTTTTTAAATTTTTTTTTTGAGGCATTATAATTACATATATTGGTGGGGCACATACATGCACATAACATAATTTGGTCAATATTGTTCCCCAGTACCTTTCCTTTCTCTTCTCTCCTTCCTTTCCCTGACCTCTTTCCTCTTCCCTACTCTATACCTCTTATTTTCATGAAACAGCCCACATTAATAGTTCTCTCTATCTAGTTTCCCATGACCAAAACCAATCAGGTGCATTTCAGATCCTTATCAATTATAATTTTGCATCCACTTTCCAAACCTATCCATAAGGCTGTACTCCTTGAGTGTAAATATTACATAAGGACTTCAGAGCAAAGGAATTCATCCAGCAACACATAAGATTCAAATGAAGAGTGAAGTCAGTAGGTCTGACCAACGGGAACCAAAGTACAGGGGAAAAACACAGGAAGATACATAGGTTTGGTTGTTTCAAACAATACTTTAGGACTAAACTCATGGTACCTACCATAGCCTTCTGAAACCTGTGTTGGGGACTGATTGCAGAGTAACTGTTCTATGCTGGATTCTCTGATTACCATTTTCTTACCATATTTTTGACAGAGTCAGGCTCCTGAAGATGACTTGCCTCCTACTGTGGTGATTTAGGGACTTGGAATAAACACACAAGACTTTAGTTCTCTGTCTGGCACTTTTTTGTGAGCATGACATTCATTTTGAGATCTAAAAAGAAAAACAAAATAATAGGAGCTATAAATTAAACTCTCCCAGAGAACTGGCTTGAAAGGAGCGTACAACTGATAAATACGTCAAGATACAAACATCATTTCTTTGCCTTCAAATGAAGAGAAGATTATAGAATTTCTTCAATAATTTCTAAAATGAGAGTAAGTATAATTTTTCTTTGTTATGAATTTCAGTATCTTTAAATGGTATATATTAAAATGAAAATGAAGAGGTCATAGGAAATCAGAAATCTTATACTGTGGACAGCCACATAATATAATAAATAAACAAATAAACTCATATGTATATATAGGCACACACTTTATATATATCAACAATTAGACATAGAAAAATCCATCTTCATATTATTCCATGCTTTTATAGATTCTATTTCTAAACTAGAGCCCTTTAACATTTCAAAATCTTTCAAGATCATAGTGAAAATAGTAAGATCCTTCTAATGAGTTATTTCATAAATTCTAATAGAAATTATATATTTACTCATGATGGAATTGCAAAGGATAAATTAATTACAAAGTGCATTTTAGTTATTTTCCTTTCGTCTGGGATTAAAATAATGCATTTGGATTTGTGTGTGAGTGTGTTTTAAGCAAAATAGAAGTTCTGATTACCTGCAGATGCCACATCAGACATTTGGGTCATATGGAAATTAAATAAGGAAGTATATCTTTAGTAGTTAAAATGTTTGGACAATGGTTGTAAATGTGCATAATTTTTTTAAAATTTTTTATATGTTAAGATTGAATTATAAAATTTAATATTGACTCTACTTTTGAACCCAAATCTTCTTTGGAAATTTGGAGATAGCTTTGTGACCACCCAGTGACCCCTTACAATTTCAGAATCTATATACTAAAGTTAAGGTTTCATTAAAAAAATGAAAGCTGGTGGATAATTGTGTGCTGCTCACAGAATAATGGAGCCATAGGAAATTCACCATGGGAGGTACACATGGTCACCATAGACCCACTAGAAATATCTACCATAAAACTCCTTCCACAGTACTCATTCACCCACCCTCTCTTTAGCTATGAACACATTGAGCTCCTCCTAGACCACTGGTAGTCTGCTGCAACCTGTGGTTACAAAGATGGCCAAAGACACTGCTTGTCTCATAGACTTCCAGAATTCTGTTATTCTTCATTTGGTTTACATATCACGCTCTTTAAGTATTATTGATGTGAATGACTGGAGCTTAAGAATGGTAAGATTGGCTAGATCAAGGCAGGGTTTGACGCCCAAAGGAAATGGGAGACAGAAGAAGCAATCAGAGTTGGAACTCAGACATGAAGTCAAAAAAAGGGAGATTCATCAGAAAGAATGAAACACATTATTATATATGAATCTAATAAGAATATTACTGGTGCTCATTAATTTTGGTATTCTCTCTGTTCTTCAAAACTACTCACTGGAGATGCAATTTGTCTAGAAGTTATGATGAGACAAGACCTAAAATTGTTGACCAGGAGAAGGGAACATCTGTGGGGCTAGCTTTGTATCTAATAGGCAAAAAATTTCATGGCCTCGGGTGGAATTTAGTTTAACTAAACAATGACAGTACTGTCTAGAATTTCATGTTTTTCATCCAGTGAAAGTAGAGAAATAGAAGAGACTGAATCACTGTCATTAGTCCCAATCCAATCAAACAGTGTACTTTCAATAAAGGTGAAATCATTATCACACAATGGTGAATGTATTTAGAAGAATCATATCAGATTAAGTGGAGAAAACAAAATTTTGCAGTCCTGGGCCCCAACTCTATTAAAAATGTTGAGAAATTCTTAAAACAGTAAAATAGTATTAGGTTTGTCTACAAGATTCTAGTAAGAAAAATAACATTGTTTAAAAAAATAATTTTAACTGCAAAGAAAATAATTGTGTTTGATGCATAGTTGTATTTGTATGTTAGATTAATCAGAAGCTTCATTTCTTGGGCACTTTATTTATTTGAATTTTAATTCTTAAAGATAACTTATGCTTAACAATGCCCTGAAAAAAAAATAGGAATTTTGTTATTGTGGGAGAAGGCAATGTAGTTGATAGAGACATTATTTTATATACTAATTGTGTAAGGAAATTCTTCAGTAGAGCATTCAGTGTACATCCTATTTGCTAAGGCAGATGAGGCATATGGGAAAGTTATCAATTCTCTGTCTCTCCAGGTATTTAATAAAACTAGGAACATTTTTCATTCACAGCTGTGAGAATCCCCAGGAGGTTCCGTGAGTTTTGCACTAGTTGGCACTGTATTTCAAGACCAGCCCAGCATCTCTCCCACCCCAGTATGGCAGCAGTGTCTTCTTTAGGAGTGCAGAAGAAAAGAGCATCTTCTCCTGTCCTGGGGTATTGGCTACCAAAACAGACAGGCCTTTGGCCCAGGAGTGTTACTTGGTGGTCTGAGTGTGAACATTTTCCTAATTTTCACTTTGACCATGTGGAGGGCACTTTTGCATTTTGATTTTTAAGGGAAAATTCACTGAATGCAGCCTCTCCTATTTGTGTCTCCTAATGTTCTAACTCGCCACCTCCAACATCCCCCAAATTGGTACAGCCAGAAGCATAAGGAGTAGAAATTATCTAATACCTAATAAAAGAGAAATGCAAACAAATCAACGAATAAAACCTTTTGCCACCACGGAAGAAATGAAAACAGAAGCTCTGGTAGCGGTGATGGCCATGACAGGTAAGGCCACTCCTCAGACCTCTTTGCTTTTGCTTTAAACGCTGTGTTTAATTATTAGTCACGAAGCACTGTGGGCAGAACAATTAGTTGTATCTATATTAGATCTAAGCTGTAATTATTTGTTACATTAATCATGACTAGAGTGAGAATTTAATTAGTCACAAACATTAAGTGAAATTTTCTGAAGCGAAGGAAAAAAATATTTTCTGTTGTTGGGTGCATCTGATCAAAGTGGGGGCATTGTAACTGGATGGTTGAGCTGGAGGGAGGCCAACCCTCAAGCTTTTCTGTCTATTGGCAAAGAAATATGGATCCAGGTGATCTCATGGCACCATTTATGGTTCACATCCCAATGGCAAATAAGTGCATGTTCCTCAGTACCAGTGAAGGAAAACCCTGAATATCAAATGTCACCCATTGATTCAGAAGGGACTTCTGATACCTAGTTGCTCTAGATTCCTATTTTTTTCCCTTATTTTCTCTCCGTTTTTGTTTTTATGATGGCAAAGATGTTACCAGAGCTATCCCAGGGAATGCGAAAGGAAATGCCCAGGGAGAAGTCCACGTGGAGTTATGTCAGTATTTGTCTGTGTGATGTGTTTTGAAAGGAACAGAATGCTTGGCATCCATCTAATCACACAACTAAAGTGCAATGCCTCAAAGCTCTGCAATCTGTACTCTTTTCAAATTAGGAATATAAAGACTTTGGGGGGCACACAGGGGAGGAAACAAAGCATAAAGGTGGTGGCTGTGATAGTGTGGGCCACAAAGTTTGATAATGTCACACATTTAATGAGTCACATACGTAGAGCTGTTATCGCCCCAAACAGCTCTACCCTGCTGATGCGAGTGAAAACTTTTAGACAAACTCAGCGTTCTTCTGCTCATTACACTGACCTGTCAGAAATGACAACTTGGCCCAGTCTGGTTATTCCATGCTGACAAGGTACCATTCAGGCTTCGTGGCTATAATGTCAGCTTTTAAAGGTGCAATGTACTTAAGGAAGCTCATTTCTATGATTTGGCCAAAAAGAGCCATTTTCCTTGTCAGTAGTGAGGAATGCCTTAGTTTTCTTTAAATTAGGAGTCATTTTCATGGAGATTGTTCCTGGGAAAACCTGCAGAAAGGAGAGAAGCTATTTTTCGAAAGGTTTAAAATAATTTAGTCTACTGAGCTATGGTATGATTACTCAGTCTGTTGAAGACAGCCAGGGATGCTCTGCTCTGTCCAAATCATATTTCAGAACGACCAGTAATGCAACAAATAAAACTTGAATTTGGTCCTGAACACTGTGTACCATTCATTGAAATTAGAGGACGGTGAGTTTCAAAGATTGCTATGCAATTTTGGACCACAGTATGTAGAATCTAGGGTCCGATGACAAAAATGCTAGACTCTTGTTCCAGAGCTAAATGTCTTCTTAGTTTTATCCAGGAAGGAGGAACAGAAGGATTATATGGTTTGGGTTAAACTTTATCCTAAGTCTGGTACAAATATGAGGCAAACTGGCAATGAGCTAGTAAATTGAAACAAGAGAGGAAAACAGAAAGACACCACTACCTTTTATTACTTCTCCAATAATTCAATATCACAGTGGAGTCCACCTGAATTCCAAATTCTTGGTAGAACCAGAATTACATTTCAAAGTTTAAATATGAAGTATTTCTGCTCTTTTATTTTAAAAATCTACTTTTAAAATCCAATAAATAGATGTACAGATAGATAGTCAAGGCTGGTTTTGTGGTAGTCATGAAGATGCAGAAGATGTTCACCAATACTGGTAAATTCAAGTCTGACTCTACTGGTCTCATGTTTTTTCCTCACTTTTTCCAATACTCTGGCTCATGCTAGGACTATTGACAAAATGTAATCAACTACAGTGGATGTATCCACTAATAATTCGTAGAAAGGTATGGCAGTATTTTTTTTCCATATCCACTATAATTTAAGACAAAAACCCTCTGAATAGGCACTATATTGTATTTATTACATAATCAGATTTAAGTTTTTGGACTAGTCCCAGTCAAATATTTCTATATGACAAAAAGAGAGATTACTTAAAATCCAGTTTGATTGTTGATACTTTTCCATTTTTTTATGTAAAGAAACTTGCATCTTCTCAAAATATTTATGACCAAATTACATGAGCCAACATTTTCATGAATACACACCCCAGAATTAAATTTTCTAGATTATTAAAAGTACATTTAATCTGAGGAATAAGTGTTATATTTAATTAAACTTTAAAAGCAGTGAATCTAACAGTCAACTAATAAAGTTCTGTTTAACTCTTAATACTCTTTTGCTATGGAAAAGAGAACATCATCTTCAAACACCTCAAAATCTAAATGGAAAGGTTGCACTGCAACATAGAAAATAGTAGAGACAACGCAGTGTCTGATGAATAGGCATGTTACTATGCATGCTATAGATATCTGAGATCTAGAAGTTATAACATCTGGATGAGAATAGTCCTGTTAGTGACTGCTTGGATAGGCAAGTAGATTTGCATTCATATGCTGAGAAAGACATTGTAAGCAAGAGATAACAATGTGAGTAAAGAATTGTGCAAAGTGTGTTTGAGAGGAGAGTGAACTTTAATTGAAAGTGAGTAAAATGAGTAACCTCATTGCAAGAGGCACTGAATGACAGGAGAAGGAGATAAGTGTACTATGTTTTAGTCAGCTTTTTTGCCACTGCTACCAAAAGAGCTGACAAGAACAATTTTAAAGGAGGGAAAGTATATTTTATTTCAAGGTTTCAGAGGTCTAAGTCCGTAGATGGTTGACTCAAATTGCTCTGGGCCCAAGGAGAGGCAGAACAACATGGCAGAAGAAAGAAGTTCAGGACATGGAAATTGGGAAGGAGAGAGAGAGAGCTCTGTTCACCAGGGACAAAATTTAAACCCCAAAGGTACAGCTCCCGGACTCACCTCCTCCAGTCATTCCCCACCTGCCTACAGTTACCACCCATTCAATCCATATTAGTGGATTAGTGCACTTATTAGATTAAATCTCTCATAACCCAATCATTTCAACTCTAAAATTTCTTGCATTATTTTACACATGAGCTTTTGGGGGACACCTTATATCTAAATTATAACATACCGTTTTGGTGTCATTATTTTCTGACATTATATTCTTAGCTTACATTGCTAAGAATATTGAGAGTTCATACTTGATTATTTTTAACCCATTGCCAGTGCAAACCTATAATTCATGTGACTCAACACAGTTTCAACTTTTGTTATGTGTATTTCTACTCATTGGTTTCCTTTCACTTACTGCAGTTTAATATTTTTATTCAATATATCCTGGATGTCTAGTAGGGAAGCAGACTATAATAGTGATGCTAAAATAAAATTTATGACTTCTATCTATTGAGAACCTTCAAATCTAGGTGCCTTGGAAAGTTCTGTCTATGGCAGTGTTAACATAAAGAACTGTAATTAGAAACATAGACCAGGATAGCAGCCAGGCACATGGACACATACCTATAATCCCAGTGACTTGGGAGACTGAGGAAGGAGGATTGCAAGTTCAAGGTCAGCCTGGGTCAAGTTAGCAAGATGCTATAAATAAATAAATAAATAAATAAATAAATAAGTTAATTAATTAATTAATAGGGCTGGGGATGGCAATCAGTGGTCGAGTGCCCCTTAGTGGTGGCTCAATACTCAGTACCACAAAATTTTTTTATAAAGTAAAGAAAAGACAGGGAAACAGTGTCCAAAAAACAGTTTGTGGGCTCAGGGAGTCATTCCACGTACTTTGGGGGATCATGAGATCAACATTACTTGCTGGTGCAATTTCTAATAATAACAATGCTTCTATGTGTTCAGGAATTTGTGGATGATAAGACACTGTAGACATTTCATTTCTTTTGTAACTTCCTCTGTGACATCCTGAATAAGCATTCAGTGGACATCTCTAGGCTTTATTCCTCTTCTCCTTACCTGCCACATAGGACATCTTTTTGTGTCATGCATGTGTCATAGGTATGAAAAAAAATGTTTCAATAGTTTAAAAGCAGAGAATTTAGAGTTTCTTATGACAGTACATCTCTTTCTGAATCACATTTTCCTTACTCAGCACCCTTCTACATCCTTTCTCTCATTTGATCCTCATAAGTTTATTTTTGTCATAAAGTATATTTACATATTATTCATATTTACACTTCTCCTCTCATCAAATGAAACCAACAGAACTTTCACAGGCATTGCATATCAATTTCTTATAACCCAATACTGTCAAAGTCATTGCTTCTTCTCACCTGTCTCACCTACACTTTTTCAAAAACGTTCTCCATTTTGGCTCCCTCTGCTGAGTCTTACTGATGCATATGCATCAGTGGTTCACAGGTACTCTCTTCCACAAAGGGTGTTTTTTTCTTTTTCTTTTCTCTTCTCTTTTACTGAGAAATATACAGCCTCCCTATACTAGTAATTTGACTATTTTCTATTTTATAATTTTTTCTACTTTATTTTTGACATATTTTTTTAAACAAAGGAGCATTGGCAGACTACATAAGGATTTATATTCCAATGAACAGACACAATTCTTTTCCTGCTGTAGGAACCTCCTTTGTCTAAGTCCAGTTGTTGATTATATAACACACAACATCTAGTATCTCTGCTTTGTTCCACTCCTTCTGCTTCTTTCAACACCTCAAAAGAGTAAACTTTACAATATTTTTTCTCCTTTGGGGGTTTATGTCCACCTAATCAAGAGGCCGTGATTATTATCCTCTCCCATTTTCAAGTTAAAATCCAAAACATTAAATGTTGATAACACTGAATTTTATGATTTGTCCTTTCTCTCCTACAGGTGACCCATTAAATGACTTCTAAATTTATCCCAAGTATCCATAGGTTCAAACATAAATTTCACCTTTATAACACTTCTCAGAATTCAATGAGAGGAGGCATAATATGCATGGAAAACAAAAAAGTCAAATCCCCTGCTAACTTCACACAATGATATTGTATTACACTTCTCCAATATTTTCTTTTTGTTCTTTATTCTTTGTTTAATTTTTCAACTTTTCTGTTTTAAATTTTCTTCCAAAATACATCCCAGCAATTCTCATTTATCATTCATGGTCTTTTCATCTTAAGTCCTATATTTCCTCTCAGAGACTACCATATTCTGTCCCCTCTACTCTTCCTCTCAGTCCTTTCTGTGTTCCATTCTTCTTCTTTCTCCTCTTTACCCTTCTCTCTCTGCTATATAACAGTCCTCATTTTTGCTTCTCCAAACTTTATTCATCATTTTAACATCATAATATTGTAGTTTTTGTTGTTGTTGTTGTTTTTCTCTCTCTAAGCTAGCAGTTCTTAACTGGGAAAAATTTTGTTCTCCAAATGACATTTGAAAATATCTGCAGACATTTTTGTTCATCATATCTGGAAGGAGAGGGCTACCAAAATCTAATATGTAAAGTCCAGAAACGTCACTAAGCACTCCCCAGTGTTCAGGGCCTCCCTGTGAGTGAAGGGTTATCTGTTCACAATGTCAAAAATGCTGAAGCTGAGCAACAGCTATGCTTCTATTAGCCTTCTATGCAAAACCATATGTAACCTATCATAAATCAAAGGCGGTCCCAGCTAATGCCACCATTCTTCTTTTTAAACATTCCCACTATACTTTTCTCAAATGTACATAATATCTTTTTGGAAAATGCTATATATAAACCACACATAAAGTTGAAGATCCCATGAAACTTTCTGGTTACCATCAGACATATATATGGAACATAATATAGTAGCCCACCTGACATATCATAAAGTTTTAAAGAGAAAATTATCTACTCAAATAAATACCTATCTCAATTTCTTATTTTAGTGTCATTGATGACTTACTAGAATCAATAGTCAGAAATTTTAAAACTTTTTTTTTCTGCAATTGGACCTACTTGGAATTACTCGAAATCTTAATCAATGTGTTTGCAATCTCTGACATAAATATATGATTGTTCCTATATTTATTAGTCATAAAATCTACTTGTCAATCCATTTTTAATGTCCTAGACAATGCATTTTCCATACACAACTACAAAAAATTTCAAAATAATTTTTTATGCTCCTTCAAAGATGTTTACAATGCCCTAAAATCAGCAACACTTTTGCTTCATCAATGACATACTTGGTTTTCAATGTGATTTTTAAAATTTCTCAGATTTTCCAGTATGAATCCATAATTTATTACTTTCTACATAGCATTTTTTTCCTACTATGAATAGATAATTTTAGCATTATTTTAACCTACTACTTTACTATAACAAATCCCAGAACTTTTTTTCTATCATAATTGCATTCTCCAAGGTACTTACAAATAATAGTTTCACTTTTTCCTATCATTTCTTTTTATCAAACTTTGACCCTATTTGCAAAATTTCCTGCATTTTTACTAGTTTTTTTCTTCATCTTTGTTTACCAATGTTCTCTATGTCTATTGCTTGAAATATTTACTTTGTTCAGTAAAAATTTTTAATTTGTGACATTTGCAATTTATTTTGTATTTCAACATGAACTTATTTAAGAATCATATTAAATACTTAAAATCAGTAAAGATTATGATAAAAGATCATGAAATCTATGTTATATTTCAAAATATTATAGATATGTTTTTTATCAGTTTTAAAACCATTCCTTCAGCCAGGCAGAATTGTGCACTCCTGTAACTACAGGTGCTTGGTAGTCTGAGACAGAAGGATTGCCAGTTTGAGGTCAGTTTCATCAATTTATTGAGGTCCTAAGCAACTTATCAAGATTCTGTCTCAAAATAGAAAATAAAAAGGGTTGGTGATGTAGCTCAGTGGTAAAGTGCCTTGGGTTTAATCCCCAATACCAAAGTAAACAAACAAACAAATAAGTTAGTAAATACTACTACGCTCTTTTTTCTTGTTATTGGCAGATTCTCTTATTTGAAATGGTACCTAAAATGCCAAATACTTGCTTTTCTAGTGCCCCTTATACTTAAGAATGATTCATAAATCATTTCTAGCTAAATAGACACATGGGAGAATCATCTGAGAACTTTCTAAATAAGACTATATTCTCTAATAAAAGATTGTGGTGAGAAGAACCCATCAATTACTTTTTCTTGTGTTGGACATTATCTTGAAGAAATGATGTTTACAACTCATATTTCCTTCACCACAGGATGTTTGTGTCACACCCAAGACTGGATGAATAAATCTAAGAACTAGTTCACCAGTAGCGTTGTTATGGCTCTAAAGCAATGATTTAGAGGAGATGTATGATGCTAATAATAATAACTAATGTTTTTGGAAGTTTGCTACATGGCAAACATTTTCGCTTTTTATGTAACTAATCCATTTTTCAACATAGTCCTACATGATGCTTTATAATTATTTCCACATTTTCCTCTGAGGAAAGTAAAGGACAAATGGGTCAGATAGCTTACCCATAATGACAAGGCTGGCCAATTGCCCCAGTAGAATTTGAGCCCTGACAGACTCGTTCAATCAGTGATATTTTCCCACAACAGCCTGGAGGTCACCTACTCCAGACATTGTGGTTCATGAGGCAGTTTCTCTGAGCTCTGCAAAATGCTATCACCAAATATTCTAAGTAAAAGCTACTGAACACAATCACTCTGCATTCTGATGCAGGTATCAATTGTTCCTTTTGGACTCAGATTTAGTTTATTTTTTTCTTTGTTTCTGTCAGCCTGTCCCTTCATGTTGGTTGTGTAGATTGCATACATGCATCAACCCTAAAGCTCGCATTCCCATATCTTTCTATTCTGTGCCCCAGCTGCTGTTCATTTCTCCACTCTTCTTCCAGATGCCTGGTTCCAGATACTTCACTTGTATTCATTTGCCTTCTTCCCTCCCCCTTTCTCAGAGGGCTTTTCTTATTTTCTCACCCATAAGATTTATATTAACTACCTCTTGGGAAGAAGGAAGAAAAGGGCTGTCTCTCTACTACCAGCTTTTTCATGCTCTTATAATTTTGTCTCTGATGAATGTGTTTTTTCCTTCTTTTGCTTTATAGACTAGATTGTATCCTCTTTACTTTCCCTCTTATTTTCTAAAACCCTAATAACTGTTATAAGTATCATGCTATTAATGAACTCCGGAGGTCTTCCATGAAATATTTATTTGGGGGGTTACATTCTAGAGAATATGCCAGAGCCCATCACCTGATAGAATCTTCATGCTGCCCATTAAAGGAAGGAACACATGAATGACTCTATTGGCAACACCCTGACCATTTCTTCCTTATTAATTTAAGAAGGAAGATTCTTAAGTATCTTCTTAAGAATTCTTAAGAAGGAGATTCCTTTTCTGCTGTTGTGGTTGCTTTTTCTTCAGAGTGCTGAAGCTTGTCTATTGTCCTTGGTTGTCTTTTATTATTAATTTATTTTCTTGTGCAGTTTGGATAGATGTGTCCTTTTTATCCCCAGAAGCCATCCAGAGACTCCTTTACGGATGGTACTTATTCTCTGGACCTAAAACCTTTTACCTGATTGTACCTTTTACTTCAACGATTTCCTGAGCTTCATCAGTAGTTGATCTTTAGATGTCCTCTGTGCAACTATAACTCATCTCAGTTCTTAAGCGAAAAATGCCCATAGGCACCACTTCATCCTCAAGCAAATGAACAGGGTCTTTAGCCTTGGCCTGTTCAGTGCAGTCACTGCAAAGTTCTCTGAACAGTATCAAGCCTTTTTACTTCTGACACCGTCTCAATAATAAATTCAATTTATCTTTTCATCTAATGCTCATATCAAATTTCTTGCATTCTAGATTTTAAATTACAGCAAATATGTCCCTTGGTATGTCCAATAGAATTAATAATCAGGTTCCCCCTAATGTGATCCCTCATGAGGCTTCTGCTCTCATCTCTGGTGTCACTGTTTCCAGCAAATCATCCCAGAAAATGATTCCTATCATGGCTAGGCATTTACACATATGTTGATCATTTGTTCTATATCTTTCTCTTTTTCTGCAGGAATTTTCAATAAGTATGTTTACTTTCTTTCTTTTTACTTTGTAATCTATTTATTCTTCCTACTTCCCTTTCACTTTTCTTTCTTTTCCAAATTACTTGGCTTTTCCATGATTTTATTCTACTATTTTTTTTTACTATGTAGTATGATGATTATAAAGGACAATGCTATTTATTATCGCATACCTGGTGTGTATGTATTTGTGTATGTGCATATATTTTACTCAAAATACATATAATAAAATTGAAAATCTATGACAATTAGTGTTTTTAATTGAGTGACACCAAACCATATATGATAATAATTAGTGTTGTCTTGTCTATAGCTCAGTTGTGTTAGAATAGTGGGCTGGTTGCAGATAGATCAAAGAAAGTGCTCAAAGACAAAGTGGGCAACATATGGCTTATTGGGGAAAGCTTACAAGAGGTCAGTGTCTACTCTAAGAAGAGTGCAGTGGAGACAGACTGACAGATGGCATGTCTGTCTCTCGTAGTGATTTGCCAAACAGTGCCTCCTCTCCTTCAGGGTGTTTTGTTTAATGGCGGTAGACAAATTCTTCCCACAGTGCCCTCAGTTATGTGCCCATCCCCACTCAGAGAGGACTTTTATATATTAAGTTATAGAAACAGTGACATCATCAGCATGATCTTGCTAATTTATTTGTATAATCAATACCCCAAGAAGCTACTATCCTGGTGAACATGCAAGAAAGTGACTTTTGACAGATGACAGTAACATCCCCAAGTTTCCACTATGCATAAGAGAAGCCAGTGTTCTTCAACATAATATGTACCTGTGATTTTGAGCCCAGCCTCACTTTCATTGTTCCCTCAACTTGGCTAGGTTTTGGGGAAAAGAAAGTGAGTTTTCAGACAAGACATATTAATTTCCCCTTGGTCTTTAGGGAAAATACAATTGAATGTGTGTGAATGGATATATGTAAACACATACACAAAATGCATGAGAACTAAGTGTTTGTAATATAAATCAAGCTCTCTCCACACACACACACACACACACACACACACACACACACTCATGTATGCACACACACACACATGATAAGTCTATTGAGATAAGTGGGTTTTTTTCAATTTCTATAAATGATAAAACTGAGATTTGGTGAAATTGAAAAGTCTGACCAAGTCACATAGATAGTAAATAACAGAGGAAGAATTTGAATATTTAATTTTGTTTCCAAAACTTTTTATACTATCTGAAAAATTCATTCATGTCCTCAAATATGGTCAAATGTATCCTTGGCACGGCTAATATTCCTAAGATATAACTGAGTGGGAACACACATGGAGCAGTACCATATTTGTGTAATAATCTCTACTGATTTTGAAATTTCTTAGGTCTTATTATTTGTCTATTGGTTTCTCCATTATTGTTTCCTGATATATACTCAAATAATTCCTTCCCATATTAGTTCTATTAGTTCTTTTCTCTTCTGTCCTTTACCCTACCATCTTCCTGTGCCCCACATCTTCTTAGCAAGAATTACTCACTAATATCAACATAGTTCATTGATTATTGGCCATACATTTTATTGGTAGGACAGATAAATTGTGATCCACAGAAGAGGACTCAAAGACCTAATAAGTGTTGATGATTTACTCAAAGACACATTGTGAGTTAATAGTAGAGACTGATCTAGAAGCAGGTCTTGTGGTTTCCTCAGGATCTGGTACTTTCTTACTGTAACTTAACACCCATAGTTTTAAATCTAATTTCATCTCAGGTGTGACTCTCCTATATAATTTTGAGCGTTGCTTCATATATTTTCTGAAACTTGATTACAAATGCCTGTTCTAAAAAGAACCAATGATGAACTTATAACTAAACCCCAGGATCATTATTGAGTTCTTATTTCAGTTGGCATTGGTTCTTCCTCCATGAACCATCTCATTACTTGGTATAACTGTCACAAATTACTTAGCTCCTCTCCTTCCCCTCTCTAGCCATTCTTCCTCAGTGTTTTTTAGGGGCTCCACTTATTTGCCACATGATTCCATTCTATTTTCTCTTCTTATTCTTCCAGTTTTTGGCTATATCATTGGCCACCATGTTTTTACTTACCATCCATGTGTTAAATGAATGACTATTTCTAGCTCTGATGTTTTCCCTAAAATTTAGACTCTTGCAGTTTACGTACAACTAAGACTTGTTTGTTTCTTATATAAATCACATCTGACATATCCAAAATTGCACTGATAATTATTTTTAATGATCATGGTTCTTGTCTCCCTGCCATCCTTCCTTCCATGTGTTCTAGTGGTTAATATTCTCCATATCCTTAGTCTCTCTTAACTATCACTCTTATATGTAATCACTCTAAGTGAAGCTGTATTCATATCCTAGTTTTATTTTCTGAGCTTCATCAGTATTTTTTCTATCCCTACCACTGCCACTACAATATAGGTCTATTAGGTGAAGAGTTCAACTCTTCTTGTTACAAAAACCTATGAGTGAATTTTTAGGGTTGTCCATAATTACGAGGATCACACCTTGCAAGTCTCACAGAAAAGTTGAAATTCCCCTTCCCACAGTCGACTCAGTGCACTAGAGTTTCTAAAGAGGATTTCAGTCAAGGATTCAGTCATCTCTGGCAGACCATGGTCTTAGGCATATCTGTAGTTCTGGCCCAGAAGCATCCATCTGGAGGTTTTCTTATCAGGAAAGCTTAAAGATACATTACTCTCAACACTTAGTGATAATGCACTCCCAAGAATTCCCCATTTCCTTCTCCCAAGTCCAGGATCCATAAAACTTCAAGAACTTTCTGTTCAGAGTTTTCTCAGCAGCAATGACCCTAAGGTTTCTGCTGATGCACCTGATTCCTGACAGGTGAGCTGTTCCATGAGGGAAACTGCAGTGGAGGAGCCGGTACTTTCTCTGATTTATCCTCTTGCCTACATTATTGTAATTGATGACTAAAAGATTGACCATTCTTCCATTTGAGTTTCCTCTTAGGATTTTGAAATTGAAGAAATCCCACTGACTTTGCTGGGTATGCTTTGAACCAACAGGGTCTAAGTATCCCCGTCCTTCCCTATGGTATCTGTTTTTTCAGAAGTGATCTGAAGGTATCCTCCCTGTTTCTCAATTGCTTGGATGTAGTGGGAAGTGGGCATCAAATGATGTTGGTTGATGTGTTTCTTGTCAAATTATAACAATAAAATTCCAAGTGGTGAATTACTGGAGTGGCCACAGTACAGTAATCCAATTTGAAATGTTCAATAGTCAATATAGAAAAGAAGGCTCATGGGACCAAAATGTTGCAGACACAAAAATAGGCCCAGAAGTCAGTGTGAATGGTTCTCTTGCATGTATATATTAATGAATAGGATGTTTGAGTGTTTGGGATTATAAACTTATAAGGGATTTATATGGTGTTTGAGCTACACATAGGTAGGGAACATGATTATTTCTGAGATGGGTCTAGACTTATAGTGTAAATCATTTGAAATTTTTGCACACTTATCCTTATTAATGCATATCACTGAGGAAAATAATATCTGATTTCATACTACATATTTCCAAATAAAATTTGGAGTCTAGAATTTTCTTTGAGACAACATGCAATGTGATAATATGTAGGGTCAGGCCTCCCACAGGAGTATTTGGTACATCACACTCCCAAGGTACTTTGCACCATTACTTGTTTCTAGGAGGTTTACTGACCTGGGTGAACACAGGAACTCAGGGAAGAGCCTGGAACACACATCCTGCAATCCCAAGTTAAGACAGTAGTTAGTAGATTAGCAGCAGCACCTGCTGCCACTCACATCTACTGCCTTGAAATCTCCCACTAAACTTAAAGTTGCCCACATGACCTTTCCTACAGCACACTATCTTTCAAGGGGAATTACATGCGTGATACTTCTCTACACATATTACTTTAATACTTAGAATTTATATAATTATAAAGTATGGTAAAAGCCTAAACATTTTTTTATATTCTTTTATATTATAAATCAGAATTTGAAAATCCAAAGAAGAAAAATATAGAATGCCACACAATTTGCTGGTGACAATCTACTCAATCTACTCAGATGGAACTTCTGTTCTCCCTTTCTCCAGAAGGTAATGCTTGCCCTCATTTCTTACCTTTAATTTTAGCCTTCAAGTTATCATTTATATCTTCCTTTTTTCACTATCTTCTTTGGTTGGTCAAGTGACTTACTGGCCATTCTCTCTATGTAATGTCAACTAGAGATGACCTCTGCTCTTCAACTCAATAGTAATATGTCATTTTTATCATCTCACCTAAATAAATTCCACGTATAGTATTTTACATTTCCTAGTGTCTCCACTACATATTCTGGATCTAGGACTTTATTCCTTCACTCTGAAAGAAATGAAATAAAAGTATGTAAATAATCTCATTGACATTACAAAGCACTTTAAAGTATATTATCTAACTTGATTGTCATGATGACTTTGTGAATAAAGTGGTTCACCCATTTTATAGATAAAAATGCCAAATCTTAGAAAAAAAAATAAATGATAATTTGACCATCAGGTAAAGCTGAAACCTAAGCCACTTGAATAAAAATTCCATGCAGATTTTCATTGTCCACTGGAAATTCTCCTTGTGTGCCTGATTTACGTTCAAGAAGTTGGTTTTCTAGGAGATGGTTACTGTATGAAGCCAGACAATGATCCGAAGAAGTCATTGCAAGATTCAGTGGCTGCTCCAGAAATTTAGAAATGCAACTGGTAAAGGTATTATTACTGTGGCTCTCCCCCTCCTGAGTTACAAATGCAAGGAGCTGATTATTATGATGATACTTCATTCCAATAAGAACTGAAATAGGACAATGAAATCATGATACTTAGCACTTATATAGCACTATTCATCTTCTGAGCTCTTTACAAACAGTAATTAATTAGAGGAGGGCAACAGAGAGTTCAGCTGATCTGGTGATGCACGTGTAATAAACTGACTCCTTCCGAATTAAGAGCCAGAGGAAAGTATCTACCTGAGATCCCGGCTGAAATGTACACTAGTCTTTTTGTGTAGGGGAACAGGTACTAAAAAGGGAGCAGGATGCTCTAAAATATCCAAACTTTTTTATCTTTCTTAATCAGCCTTTGAAAAAAGAGGATTGCCATTTGAATTATAAGGGACTTTTAAATAGGAGAGGAAATGGAAGTCAGTCAAGTGAAGGGAAAGATCAGATAAGAAAATTACACTATATGTTGAATTCTGTTGTAAGCAGATAGTCCTTAAGGGTACAAAAATAATGATTTGATTATCAAAGAAGGAAAATGTGCAGTTTCCCTCTGCCATGGATACCTAGAGTTTCTCCTTTGAATCTGTTGTTCATCAAAATGTGTCCTGGGGACTGAACAGGACAACTGACTAATCTCTTGTTAGAAGACTTATAAGCAGAAGAGAAAAGAGATAAGGAGGTAAAAACAAACAACAATCTTAATGTCATAAGCTCTTCCCTTCTCTCTTATTTAAACTCTGTTCAAAGAAATAGCCACAAGGTCTAGTGACTGACTGACCATGTGTCCTTCTCTTGCTGAAGGACATTCACCCCACACCCCAACACACTCTCTGCCCCTTGGTGCTTGGCATTTGGAAGCAGATATACCTGTTTTTTTTTTTTCTTTCTTTTCTTCTCTCATTTATCTGTCTTCTCAATGCAATCATCAAAAAGATACTCAAATATAATCAAATTCCTTGTATGCTCCCCCACTTGTACTGACTTTTAGTAGAAATAAAGTAGGTGAGAGATGGTGCCATTGTCTCTACATCAGTTGTTTTAGAAAAATAGAATTTTGATCCTGGGGGCATTTGTCTTTCCTGCTAGGTATGAGCAATTTTGCCTTATACCCCAGTGCAAATCCAGCTCTGCAATTTGCTGGCTGTATGATAGTAGGCAAATCATCCAATTTTCTCATCTTCAATTTCTCTACCTTATAAACTGAAGCAGGAAACCATTTACTTATGATATTTATTTAAGGCTTTGCATTAGATGTGAGAATATGAAGATGGAAAACGCAATTTCCCCCTTATAGTGGCTAACAATCTTTTGGATATCACAAATAAACAAGAGTTTATCAAAAAGGGGTGTGATAACTTGGTCTTGATGGTATAGAAGAGGGACCCCTGCACCGAAGTGATAGAACTCTTCAGAGATATGCCGTTAAATGTTAAGGAACCAGCTCTCCTGGGGAAAAATTGCACATATTTATTCATAAGCATAAATCTATTATAAATCATGTTATATAAAATATCATAAAATATTTAACAAAATTATGAAATATACAATATTACTTAACATAATTTCCATTCAACCTATCAATTGATTCTCACAGACTGTTGTCTGCTCTTAATTTTCACTGATTCTTATATTCTTGGCGGACCTAGGGAAATTGATAAACCAGGGTAGTTAAAACATGAATGTTGTTTGATGTTTTCATTTATGTCAATAAGTAAGGTAAAAGTAATACAAGACTAATTTATATTTACATTTTCCTATTCATTAATGATGTCAGCAATTTTTTGCCAGATTTAATAATATAAGCATATTTTATATTATGATTAATTTTATATTATGATTATTTTATATTAATCATAATATAAAATAAATTTCCTGTTTTTATCTGATTAAGAAAACATGGCATACTTTTTAAGGTTTATTCTGCTTTAATATTTTCTCCATCATATTCTTACTTTTACTTTAGAAAATCAACTGTTACTGTTACTCTTACTCTAGAAAAACACCTGAATTTTAAAAACATATAAAAGTTTCTTTTTTTAAATCTGATTTTTAGTATTTGATAGTATTTTTAACATGGCTTGAATGCAATCTTCCATCATGACATTATTATTTTTTTTGTTCTTGATCTGTTTTTATTGTTGTTCATTGTTTGGTATTTTCCCAGGTGAATTTTGAAATCAGCTTGTGACAGTACAAAAATAATCATATTGGCGTTTTGATTAGAACTACATAGACTGTACAGATTTATTAATGAGGAATGATATCTGAGTTTCTTATGGGAGTTTCAGGACAGCAAGAGAGATCCATCAAAAAAGTTTTTATGTCCCTTCACCCACAGTGAAAACAATGCTCATAACACCCAGACACTGTCCACAGCACCCCAGCCTAGGCTGAGCAGTTCAGGGTTCCTGAGCTGGTACCAGCAGCACCTTGGTCAAAAGACAGTCAGAAACATTTGCCAAACTCCCCATCATGTTATAGGGGCTCCACTTGGATCTGGCTTATATGATATGTCAAGGTCATTGTACTATCATGTGTAACTAATTAAAACAAATTAAAAAAGAAAAGGCAGAAAGTGTTCTAACCTCCTCTAATGCCTGTTGAGAGTTGGGCATGGTAGTGCATGCCAGTAATCCCAGGGTTTCAGGAGTCTGAGGCAGGAGGATGGTAAATTTAAGGCCAGCTAGGCAAGTTAGTGAGACTCTGTCTCAAAGTAAAATTTAAAAATAAAAAGAGTTAGTTCAGTGGTAGAACACTTTCCTAACATGCTTGAGGTCCTGAGTTCAATCCCAGCATGACATTAAAAAGCAATTTTTTAAAAAAAAATGCAAATACTGATAATTGTTGAAGTTGTTGTGTGTATTGAATGTAGTGTTGGGAAAAGACCCACATAAGGAGTTTACAACATAACATTCAACAGATGTCAATAATCTCAAAAGCACAGATAATGGCAAAATATGATAATTAGGAAGCTATGACTATGAGTTTGAGTATTTTTAGTATGGTTTAAAGTCAAGTTTATTTAGTTGTAAATTCATTTTTTAAAATGGGTATGCTTAACAATAGCTTAATAGACTCATAGAATTCCTAAGATTTTGACAGTTGACCCCATGAATGAGTATGAAAGGACTGTATCATATTCTTGGGGACATAGAAAGACTTTGAGAATATTGAAGTTACTACTGAGGAGCCCTCAGAAAGAAAAAGAATGTTTCTCTAACAGAAAACAATCTGTGCAGAAAGTGAAATGAAATTTAAAAAAAAAATAGAAGATGAAAGATTAAGGACCCTATGGTCACCTTGAGGCCTGCTGTGGGACCTTCCAGTACAGAAAGCCCTCAGGGCTCTGGGGTATAAACAGGAAAACTACTCTCCTAGAGGAAATATTTGAAGTTTAAGGACAATAGTAAAAAAACTACACCTAGAATATACAAAGAACATTACCACAAAAAACACATATGTGATTAACCCTATATTACTTTTTGTTCAAAAAAAAAAAAAAGAAAGAAAGAAAAAAGACAGTAAGACAATGTCAACTTCATGACTTATTTGAACAAAGTCTTAAATGGAGATTGTCTTCTTTCTATGGCTGGGTGGGCACCAGATGAAGGAGTATTGATGTTGCTGTTTTTAATAAGACTCAGAGACAAGGAGAGAGAGAGAGAGAGAGAGAGAGAGAGAGAGAGAGAGAGAGAGAGAGAGAGAGATATCACACATGATACAGTATCTGGTACCCTAAATTGGACAGTGTAATGGTTCAGCACTGTTCCTATGAGAAGCACCCAAAATACCAAAATAGAAATTCAGGGGAAAAAAAAGAAAATAAAAATATCCAGATAAATAGTGATTCCAAGAGGAGTACAGACCATAGGGTGGCTAAAGGGAGGGAAGAAATAATGATTCGTGCCAGCTCTTTGGTCCCATGTGATCTCATTAAGTGTTAGAGATTTTGGGTAATTGAAGTTTTTTTGCAATAGTTGGAAACATGTATACCCCCCACACACACACAATTAAATATTTACATATTGCTTAGAAGTCCACAGAGTAATAAAATTTATATTAAGAAAATTCAATTGATGGGATACATAAAATCTATTCCCAATACAATCTCCCTGTTTTCTAACCACTATGAAAGATAATAGAATATTTTCCCATCCTCTCTTGAAGATGGCAGTGACTGTGATCCTGTTCTGGTTTCTAAGGCAAAAGAAAGGACAGATGGAGATGGCATGGTTTTTCTTCTTTCTCTTTGCCTTCTTTTTTTTTTATCATGAACACAAGCATTTTGTTAGATATTAAGAGAAGTCATGTTGCAACTATGAGGTAACAAAGTAATGAACAAGAAAAATACCAAGGTAGGCCCACCCTGACAGTGAGCTGCAAAACTTGTGCCAAAAGCCACCTGCCTCTTTATATGAGATTAATAAACCTTCATAATCTAAGCCACTGTAAATAGGAATTTCTGCTTCTTGTAGACAATCCAGAGATCAATAGAACACTATATTTAGCTGAAGACTTAAGGCTAAACCATAAGGTATATTGCAAAGTACATTAGTACTGAAGATTTGTGCATGTATCAGTGCTAAATTCTTTGAAACCTTTGTTTTGATGTTTTAGTCTAGGTTATTAGTTGTAAATACAGAAAACAATATTAAAAGTAGCTCCCACCATCAGGACATTTCATGAACACAGGTTACTTTCCTACTGAACTATATCCTCAGTACTTTTTGTATATTTTAAGACAGATTGACTAAATGGCTGAGGCTAGGCTCAAACATGTGATCCTTCTTCTTTAGCATTGTAAATCCTGGGGTTATAGGCATGCTTCATTGTACCTGGATTGGTATCATTTCAATTTAATTACCTATTAAAAGGCATATTTCCAACTGTCATCCTATTTTGAGGTACTGAGGATTACAGCATCAACCTGTGAATTTTAGAAGAACACTCTCATCCCATAACCCAATTTACTCATGTGAACTTTTGGCTATGTGATATATCTTATGATTGAAATTGGAAGAACTATGACATGGAATTATGGCATTGGCTGGTAAATGGATGGAGCTGGAGAATATCATGCTCAGTGAAATAATCCAAAGCCAAAAAACCAAAGGCTGAATGTTTTCTTTGATATTCGGATGTTAGTTCAAAACAAGGAGGGGGTTGCTAAGGAAGAATACAGTTACTTTAGTTTAGGTAGAGGGGAGTGAAGGTAGGGGAGGGCTATAGGGGTAGGAAGAATAGTAGAATGAGTCAGACGTTATTACCCTATGTACATATATAACTCTATGACCTGTGGATTGTACATCAAGTACAACCAAAAGAATGAGAAATTATACTTCATCTATATATGATGTATCAACATGCGTTCTACTGTCAGTATAACTAATTAGAAATTTTTAAAAAGTGTGAAGACAAAAAGGCATTTGGGACACAATCAATGAAGGAATCAACTATTCCACTCATACTTCCATTTATGTAAAACTTGATAGCTTATAAAGAGGTAAATAAAGATATTAATTAATGGATTAGATAGATAATATGGTACGTTTTACTGGTACATTCAAAATGCACATATTAAGTGCACCAGTGTGACATGGACAGTGTTACTACAACATGATAAAGGATGAAACAGTTTTGTTTACAGGAATGTACAAAGAACTTAGGGATAGTTTTTAGAGAAACACCATAGGATGGGGTTGAACAGGAAGAAGGATAACTATTCACAAATGACTAGGAAGAAGACGGCTTTCTAACTTTTGAAGCAGTATCAGTGGAGACAAGGAGGAAAAAAGAAAGACTTCTACTAGTAACAGGCAGTGTATCATTTCAACGCAGGGATTTGTGCAGAGAAAAGGGAAAAGCAAGGTTGGAAAGATAGCTAGGTACACAGATTGTGAAGGCTTTAGATATTGTAATGTGTGTCTGCTCGTGCAGTCTTGCAAGAGTTAAGCTGAACAGTTTTCTGCTAGAATTTTCTGACATCTCTGAGTTGGCCATCTAAGCTCTCCTCCTGAATTAATACAGGGTTTGGGGTGACCTGGAAGGTCAACTCTTAAGATAATTAGTACCAAAGAGCTGCACTCTTGCCATGCTGCCATTTCAGCCTTCTCACAATCTAGCAATTTTTCATGATAAATTGAATCTAATAACATATTTTTGCAGCCAAGATACATGGTGGATCATTGTCTTGTCACTTTGATAAAATGTTTGAGGTTTTTTCTCTGGTCCACACTTGACGATAGATCAGGTGAAATATCTACAGTTATGTCAAACCAACACAAATATAACAATTTCCTGAAACATGGACTTGGAAAAAATCATTAATTCTTTGAGTAAAATAATCCAGGGATATTACTTGTGCTTCACGATTTAAAAATTTTTTTGTTGGTGTTTCCGTTTTTAGGGTTTCTTTAAAAATTAGCAGCCAGGTATAACCCTTTAGAGATGTAGAAAGATGTAGTCCTTTAAAGATGGACAGTTGAACTTTGAGGAGATGTAAATGAGAGGCAGCATTGTCTATGCATGGCACCAAAAACATTCTGTTTAAGTGTGTTGAAGGGACTCTTTTGCTATTTCTAACCTGAATCTATACCTGAAATAAATAAGTGAAAGTCCTCTGTGATTCCAAAGAGTGGTTTATTTGCTGAAATGAATTGCAACATAGGGTTTGCAATGCCACAACCTGGATACGTCTTAATTCTCTCAATTAACTCTTTGTGTAATAACAAATAGGTATAGAGGCTCCTTTATTCCATGTCTGCAACTGCACATGTAAAATGAAGAATCTCATTTTGCTGAGAAATGCATAATGCCTGGCATGTAAGTGCTCACAAATTTATATTTTGTTAATAAAGGCTTTTGTGGCTCCATTTAAAATACACAGTTTAAAATGGATACTTTTTTCCTTATTCGATGCATATAATCAAAAATTTTCTTTTTCTCCTCTGAGGATAAGATTTTGGAATCATTCATAAAAATCATTTTTTTTGTAAAATAAGATAGAAAAACAAACAAAATGCAGCTTCATAAATTATTCTAAAGCAAAGTTCACTGAGGGTCCATAAATACAACCTTTCTAGCCACTGAGAAATATCTTCCGTGTGTTTGAGGCTGTGGATATATTTAATTTTAATAGATTTTTAAAGTTTCTTTTAATGTATGGGAGTTCTATATATTTTCCATCTGTTTCATTTGCTGAAGAACCTGGTAGTATTTCCCCTGGTCTGGGTTTTGCTCATGGGACACACCATGCAGTTCATCAGTGAAAAAAATCCTCTATAGTTACTGTAACTTGGCAGCTAGCTCTCTCTTTCTCTCTCTCTCTCTCTCTCTCTCTCTCTCTCTCTCTCTCTATATATATATATATATATATATATATATATATATATATAATCCCGACCTTTGTTTCTAAGTTGTGATTATTTTTATATGTTATTGATTAATTAATTAATTAATTTTGTTATTATGGGTTGAACCCTGGAGTACTTTGCCACTCAGTTGAGTCCTAAGCCCTTTCTTGTAAATCTTATTTTGAGATAGGGTCTCACTAAGTTGCTGAGGCTGGCCTTGAACTTGTGATCCTCTTGCCTCAGTTGCTAACATTAAAGGCATGCAACACCACACCAGCCTGTTAAATACATGTATAATTTTTATTTTTTATACTCAATACCAGTAACTTCCATTTCACTACCCTTATTACTTGTTCATTAACTAAACTGCTATTATTTATACGTAGTATTTTTTCATGCTCAGTATTATAAGCTGTGACATATATGTAGGGTCAGGTAACAAGCACCATTAAGAATGTGTAGATAACAGATACAATGATGTCAAAAAACTTCCTTGTGGTGCTCCATCATAGGTGAAAATTCCTCCGTTCTAATCCCTGCAGGTTCTGATCTCTTCTCAATCTATGTTGTTTGCCTTTTCCTAAAATATCATGTGTATAAAATCACATAGCATGCATCTCTTTGAGACTGATTTCTCTTATTGGCATAATACTTTGAAATTTTTCCAATGTCAAGTATTCTTGTGTGTGTGCACATGTATAAGGAGATTGCTGAGGTTTTTTTTTTTAAGTAATGATATTTACTGTAAAGGACATTTTATGTCTTCCTTTCCAATTTGTATACCATTCTATTTCTTTTTTTTTCTTGCTTTATTGCAATCTCTATGATTTTCCATACGACATTCACTAAAAATGTTAATAATCAACATCCTTAATAGAACCCCAAGTTTTTTTTTCAACGAAGAGATTTTATTGTAGGGCTGCCCAAAGGGGAAGAGAAGGAGAGGCACAGAGCAGAGAGAGGAGAGGAGGAGGGCAATGAGAAAGAGAGAGAAGGGCAAAGAGAAAGAGAGTAGAGTGAGGAGAGAAGGAAGAGGAAGAGGGCAGAGAGAGGAGAGCAGAGAGAGATAACCCCAATTTTAAGGAAACATAATCTTTTATCACTAAATATCATGGTAGTTGATGACTTTGGTTGAGGGAATAGTGTTAAATTAAGAAACTCTTTTCCATTCCTAGTTGGCTGAAAGTTTTTTTTTAATCATTACTTGATATTGAATTTTATAAATGTTTTAATTGACATAACAATGTAATTTTTCTTCTTTAGTCATTTCATATGGTAGATTTTACCTGCATTTTCCCCCTCTTTAAAAAATAGACTTCAATTTTATAGCATTTTGAGTTCACCACAAAATTGAGCAGGAGATATAGAGATTTCCAATATACACCCTCTTCACCCCCTGCAAATTCTCCTCTGTTATCACCATCATTCCATCATGGTAGTACATTTATTATAATCAATAAACCTGCATTGACACTCATTATCACCAAAAGTCCATAGCACCTACTGATATTTCAAATGCTTGTGCTGTCTCACATTGCTGACATAAAATTCAAGCCATTGGAGTGTGTTGTTATTTTTATATTACTATAATCAGTTTATGAATATTTTGCTCAGAAGTTTTATATCTATATTTGTGATGCATATTGATCCAGTTTTTATTTCCTGCAATTCCTTTTATTTTTATTATTTTTTGTTAAGGTAATAATAGCTTCATAAAATGAGTTAGGATGAATTCCATCTTGTGTTTCCTAAAGAAAATTCAATATAATTATTATTTATTCTTTAAAGGTTTTGGTAAAGTTAACCAGCAGAATAGTCTAGGTTTAGACGTTTTTTAATGAAATTTTGTAACTATAAAATCATATTTTTATTATAGTTTACTTATTCATATTTTCTATTCATTTTTGTTGATGATTATTTATAGTTTGTGTCTTTCAACAGATTGGGCATCTTGTTTAAATTGTCAAAGTATAGATATTGAGATTTACATAGTAATTCCTATTATATCTTAAGTATGTATAGTTATTGGATGTTATCATTTCATTGACAATATTATTAATCTGTAATTTTTCTCTCTGTTACCCTTGGTAGAGTTTAACCAACTGTTAATATGGGACTACTCTCTATTTGGTCTACAAATTCAACACAATTCTAGATAAATTCAAGCTAGCAATTTTCTAAGTGTTGATAAGATATAAAGTTTTCTTTCTTATAGTTTGTATGCAAAAACAAAATATGGAGGATATACAAAATAATACTGAAGAAGCTACAGTAATCAAACCAGCATGTAATTAACAAAATAGTAAGCACATAGGTCAATGGGATTGAAATGTAATCAGACAGAGACTCATGAAAATATATTCAATTGGTCTTTGAGAAATAATAATTTTCTAAAAGTAATAGTTATGCAGAAAAATGACATACATTTTCCCTCTTTATTGCACCCCCAACAAAATGAACTAGATCCATGTCTTATATCTTTCACAAGAATCAACTAAAGTGTACAGATCTAAAATGCTGCAGTTCTAACAGAAAACAAAAGAAAATCTAGGTAATCTTTGGTTTGGTGGTGAGTTTTTAGACACATCACTATGATAGAAAAAATTGAGGTTGGACTTTACCAAAGTTAAAGTAGTCAGCTTTATATAGCACAATGTT
The DNA here is from genome assembly GCF_048772815.1 of Callospermophilus lateralis. Taxonomy (NCBI): domain Eukaryota; kingdom Metazoa; phylum Chordata; class Mammalia; order Rodentia; family Sciuridae; genus Callospermophilus; species Callospermophilus lateralis. The sequence continues at coordinate 32,918,583 of NC_135321.1, read as the reverse complement.
AAAAAAAAAAAAAAATCAGAGAAACCACAGAAAGGGAGACTACATTGACCAAAACACATGTCAGTTATAAGTCCTGTAATCAAAATAGATAAAAGCCAGTTAACATTGAACAGAAAATTATTTTTATAAAATGGGCAACATATATGAAAAAAAAATCTCATCAGGTGACTAAGTAATCACATTCTAAGGTATGTACTCAAATTATTTGGAAACGTAGGTTCACACAAAAATATGCACATGGAAATTGCCAACATTTTTCTTCACAATTGCTAAAATATTAGATGGTTTCAAGCTTTTCTTTAATTGGTAAATAAACAAACTGTATATTGATACAATGGTACATTCTTAATGATAAAAAGAAATAAAATAACAAATTCTGAAGAGACAGATGAATTTTAAAGACATAATTATTAAGAAACCAATCTTAAAAGACTGAAATACTCTGATTTAGATTTTATGATATTTTGGAAAAAAAAAAACTGTAGCAACAACCAAAATCTTGGTGCTTGATGGAAAGAAGGAGAGGGTTCAATAGATGACCCATAGAAAAAAATATAAAATGGTGAAACTCTCCTCCATGAAAGTGCAACAGTGTGTACATAAGATTGCATTTGTCTAAACCCTTACAAATTCCAGCATCACAAACAAACTTTAGCCAGGCATGGTTTCACACACCTATAATCCTAGTTTCTCAGGAAACTGAGGCAGGGGGATAGAGAATTGAAAGCTAGACTCAGCAAAAGAGAGGCACTAAGCAACTCACTGAGACCTTGTCTTTTAATAAAATACAAAAATAGGACTGGAGATGTGACTCAGTGGTCGAATGCCCCTCAGTTCAATCCCCAGTACACTCCTCACCCCCCAAGAAAGAACTAACTTTTTTTATTATTAATTTCTTTATTTTTTTATTAGTTGTTCAAAACATTACAAAGCTCTTGACATATCATATTTCATACATTTGATTCAAACAGATTATGAACTCCCATTTTTACCCCATATACATATTGCAGAATCACCTAGGTTACACATCCACTTTTTTACATATTGCCATCCTAGTGTCTGTTGTATTCTGCTGCCCTTCCTATCCTCTACTATCCCTCCTCCACTCCCCTCCCTTCTCCTCCCATCTTCTCTCTCTACCCCATCTACTGTAATTCGTTTCTCTCTCTTGTTTTTTTCCCCTTCCCCCTCACTTCCTCTTATATGTAATTTTGTATAACAATGAGGGTCTCCTTCCTTTACCATGCAATTTCCCCTCTCTCTCTCTCTTTCCCTCCCCCCTCTCGACCCTGTTTAATGGTGATCTTCTTCTCATGCTCTTCCTCCCTATTCTGTTCTTAGTTGCTCTCCTTATATCAAAGAAGAACAAACTTTATGGTTTCAAAATTAGAATTTATATTTATCTGTAAGCTGAGAGGTCTTGGAAACAATGACACTACAACAGCAATGAGCACCTGGCCCCTAAATTCTGTTTTCAATAGCATTCTTCAATACATGGAGTGTGGTCTTCATGGAGAAATGATTGAAAATAAAATGATTGAAAATACAAAAATAAATATGCAGAATGAACCTGTAGTATCTTGTACCACCAGAAAATGAAGTCGACAGGGTGTGTGTATGTGTGAGGGAGAGAGACAGGGAGAGAAAGAGAGAGAGAGAGAGAGAATATGAATATGAAAAATTCAGTGTATCAAAGGAAAAAAAGGAGACAACTTAGAGAATCCTTAATGGCCAAAATTAACATAATTGCAACAACAATATAACTAAGTTCAATTTTAGTTATAATCCTAAGTATAAATGTTCATGGGTTCATAGTGACATATTTAAACTATTAAATCAATACATAAATGGGGCAAAAGAAGAAAAGAAAAAGAAAAGGAAAAAAAAAAAGATTCTTCTGTCCTGCAGAATCCAAAGGTGGAGCATAACTCTTCATGAGTGGACCATCCATAGTTACTTCCTTCCAAAGAGGACACATGCTAAAGGGGGAGGAAAGTATGACTTCATAGAAGAGGAAACAGACAAACCCTATCTTGTTGAGGCTGTCAGAATTTCATAGGCAATGGCATGTCATGTTGATGATATGTAATCAATATAATGTGACGAAGATGGCATTTTGATCTTATTAAGATAATCAAAGCAGTGCAGTAATTAACAATGCTGAAATTGATTCTGTTTTGTGAGCAAAGTTGTTTTCTCTATCAATGGCATCTAAATGTTGGAAATTTCTTGTTTTCTTGCATGGATCATTTCTAGCTACAAAAACATTGTGATGGTGCTTTTCAATAAGACTTTCCATTTTCATTTATATGTCTAATTGCCAGGTTCAACAAGTAGAGAGGAATGGGATTTGGGGGCTTGGACAACTTCTATGGGTGCAGGAACACTTGATGGAGACCCAGCAACAGGTCACCAGATACAGTGACAGTGCACACAGATGCGACTGTGAGATCAGTGGAGAGGGCTTCACAAACTAAATCTACCCATCCCTGCAGAATCTCTTAGGTTAAGGGCCAAAGCCAGTCAAAACAAGTAAAAAATCAAGTCAAAAATACTAAAAGGTGGAGAATTAACTCAGAACTCAAATTAAGTAAGGCTTCTTTGGGCCAGGGCTGATTAAACTCTTCTAGACTTCCTTCTTCAAGTGACCTGTCCCTTCGGCCAGTAGGCCCAACTCTTTAACCACCATTTCAGTAAAATGCAATCAGTAGATTAGTTTTCAGTTATTAGAAACAGTACAAATACATTAAATTAAAAAATCAGAATTTTAGATTCCTTATTATCTATATGTATGACAAGAATAATTCAAGAGATTGTCTATTGAATTTGCAGAGAGGACACCTAAGCCAGCTATGTATCCATGCTAATTATAGCCTTTATTGTACTCCTGAATAAATGTGTAATTGTAATGATTGTATTTATTAAAATAATCTTTTCTCTTATTTTTTTTCTTGATAGTTAGAAGTTTGATAAAGAATAAACAGCTATTCCTACACAGTGATACAGTCAGGTACAAAAAATATAGAATTCTGGAGGATGCTTTGGTGTTTTGAGCTTAGAGAGAAAACACCACAGGAGAAAAGTCTATCAATAGAGTTATGTCTCTGTGATTAATTTCTGTCACATGTATTTCAAGTCATTTTATTTGAAACTCAGTTTCTTTATCTGTGAAATGGAGATAAAAATCCAGCGAAAAATTTAACTTTCAGCATAATATGAAAAATAAAAATAATTTTTTGAATATAGAGGTTGTTTAAATAGAAATTATTAAAAAATAAGTTATAATAATTATTAACCAAACCACTACAACAAGAAATATTTCAAAGAAAACTTGATTTTCCTAGAAAGTTAGGAGGTTCATTTTGAGATTCTGACTATACTGCCACACCATCCACTTAGTACAGAATGGGGTATGGGAATTATGCTCCAGATAGAGAAATGTCTCCACTATACAACAAGCTGGTGGGGATCTCTCGGCAGTACTGACAGGCATCATACAGTAGCTAAGTAGACAAGGCTCAGCACAACTCCTCTCTATGGAATGCCCTTGGCAATGCCTTGAGTTATTTATAGTCCATCTACACAAAACACACCTGTTATTCCCATAGCTCAAGGAGGGTCTTTGCAAAGGCTCTTCTTCCTGGTTTAGAAAGTCTTACCTCTACCTGCCTATTTGGAAAAATATTATTCATACTTTAATTCATAGTTCGATGTTTCTGTGAAACCTTCCAGACTCATCTGTGCTAAGTTTGTGACTTCATTTTCCTGCTGATAGTGATATTCTTCAACTACATATTTCTTTAGCACAGGAAATGTAACCTTTCATCTTTTAATTTTTATGAAATTACTTGTAAATTTCCTGACACATGGAAGGTGATCTATTTAATTGTTTTATTCAGTTATAATTGGTGTATAATTAACTGCATAGATCTAGAGTATAAAGTTTGTAAGTCAAAATTGTGCCCATATTCATCAAATAATTTTCTAATAAAATAAAAGCTTATTCTTAAAACCTGGCAGCATTTATTCTGAATTTAATGTAACAATTAATTTGGTTAATTTTTCCAGACTTATTGAGAAATAATTGACCAAAAATACTGTAGCAAATACATACTAGTATATATCCCATGCCAGTGATTGCAAAGTCCATCGTGTGCAAACATGAATAAAGTATTAGATTTTCTCTTGAAAATCTTAGTCTCTGGTCCTGATTATAGACTAGAAATAAAGTTCCTAATTTACCCAATTTGTTCATTGCCTATCAAATTATTTTTGTGTATGTAGTTCATAACATGTAGTTCATGGAGATTTATCCTCCAAAAGAGCTAGCTGAATGAGATACTGGAGATCTCAGTGATCTAGGACCATCAAGACAAAGAGTAGCCTGATATTTGCACCTGAGTGCAGTTATTTATCAAAGACAGGAATAAAGCCAGGGGTTGGACCAAAGATATAGCTAAAATCAGGATGGAAAGTAGTATATGAAAACATGGGTTAAATGTGGAGGAATTAGATTATTAACAAAAACCATCAAAATCATGAGTTCAAAAATGATGTACAAAATGTAAATGTTTAAAACATTTATGATACTAAGTGGATAAATCCTGGAAGAGATAATATGTACTTTGTACATACATATATACTTCCATTCTCTTCTGGGTCAATTCTTGAGGAAAGAAGATTCCATGTGGTTTCATAATAGTATTCAAATGGTTTAGATGTTTAATATTTACAGATGATTCTCAACCTCTGAAGGGTTTGTGTCCCAATAAACCCACCATAAATTGAAAATGGCATTGGTCAAAGAAACATTTATTACACCCAATCTCCAGAACACCATAAATTAGCAACACATTACACAGTAGAGAATCTATTGTTTAGCATCATGGTTGTATGGCAAGAGTATGATACCTCATATTTCAAGCTTGGGAAAAGATCAATTTTAGAATTCAAGTGCAGTTTCTACTGAAAGTAAGTTGCATGAAACTTTAAGTTGAATTATCTTAAGTCAAGGGACCATCTGTGTATCTTACTGACCTTGATGAAAACCTTCATTTCTCCCTATGCTGTTATGGATATACCTAGTATTTCAACTTAAAATTCAGTAGAACCCTGAACACCTATAGAACTTTTATTCTATGGCTCCTTTCCACAGGTTATGCCTTTTCTAGAACCGTTGCCAGATAAAACTTGTGTTATTTTAATTACACTCTTACATTCCCCTCTCATGATGTTTTCTTTGTTCTAATTACATTCTTTGCTGTTTTTTTTTTTCTTTCCAGAATCTCAGCCCTCTGTTGATGCTGTCTACAAACTCTCTGACTACCTCTTCTTCTTTCTATTTACATACAACACTGAGTATTTGGGCCACACAGTTTGTCATGTGGCTATATTCAGTTAATCCTCAGCTGGTTTATTCTTAATCATTTTACATTGATTACAGTTGAAATTCACATTATTAATTTTCTTCAATGTCAGAATTCATGAACAATTTATTAGCAAAAAAAGCATCTCAAATTTGTTGCTTCTAACAGTGAGGCTATTTGCTTACAGAATCCGTGTGTGTGTATATGTGTGTGTGTGTGTGTGTGTGTGTGTTTTCTTTTTAGATATATATGACTGTAGAATGTATTTTGTTATATCATGTATACATGGAATATAACTTCCCATTTTTGTGGTCGAACATGATGTGGATTTACACTAGTGGTGTATTCATATATGAACATAGGAAAGTTATGTCTGATTCCATTCTGCTGTCCAGAATAGATATTTACAGTCTGACATTCTTCCTTGCATGTGTTTATGATAGTTTGGTGATGGGCCTCTGGCATTCACCAGACTTTCAAATAAGGAATTCTCTCCCACAACAGACATAGGAAAGCGATGGACAAGGAACGCAAGTTAAAGTAAGGTGCACAGACTTTAAGTGAAAACAGAAAGATTTAGGATACCTGTAGGAAGACAACCTAGCAATATATAGAGACGAATTAATTCTTTGGGATTAAACTGTCTGTGAAGGATAGAAGCATGTCAGACTAAAAATAGGCACAGAGTAATTCAGAAGCTAATCAGGCTCTGTCACAGATAAAATTAATAAGTAAAAAAAGTTTTAACAAGACATTAGCCATCTGAACAGCCTAGAAGGCTTGGGGAGGGAGATGAGTATTATGGCTGCTGCATTAACATCACTGTTATTAGGTTGGTGATGATTAACAGGATGTGGTCCCAGAGGGAGCAAGGTGAGTCTTCATAGGACAGCACTATGTCAGGAGATGATGGTCTCAAATTGGATAGTGAAGGTGAACTGTCTGTCAGGAGGGACATCGGGCCCAAGGACAAAACAAGGGGCCGGACCAGTCTAGGCAGGAGTAAGAATTATACCAGGGGAAAAATTACAAGTGATATAAAAGTAAAGTGACACATAGATTTGTGACAAACAGCCACATCTGTTAGTCCTTGCTTTTAACTCTGTTCATATTTTGGGAATATTAAGACAATGTTTCTTTTGGGTCAATCTCATTCAGATTTTATGGTAAGAACTGAATTGAATCTATGAAGCAGAAAACCAAGGAACTTTGTAATTGCTTTACCCAGGAAACTTTGGGGATATATTATTCCATTTATTATCAGGATAAATTGATTAAATGCCCCTTGAATTTAGAGCCTAGTGCTAGGTGCTGTAGAAAATGGAAAGGAAACCTTAAGCCCGGCTTTTCACAGGAGATTATAATGAAGTGGAAGATGCAATGCTAACACAGACTAAAATATAAATAAGTACACAACTGGTAAATAGCTATGTGGAAATGTGAAAGTCCCTTCTTTTGGACAAGAGTATAGACTGTCATTTTTTAAAACATTCAAAATGAAGCAAATAGATTGTTGTTGAAAAATTTTTCAATATGAAGTTCACAAAGTATTAAAGGAAAGAGGACATCAATTGTTGTGAAGGCAATTGTGGAACATCATTTGGAGATTAAAAGGCTGCATTTAAAAAAACTAAAAGTTTAAAGGAATTATGTTAAAATATTTTGCATTTAACCTATCATTAATTAATGTTTTGCAATATATACATAGTCCTAGCAATAAAATAATAAGTACATTAATTGATCAGATTTTTATTGGATAAAAGTCAGAGAAACCTCTTAAAAACTGGTTTAATTTATGAGGAATTCTTACACAACACAGTATCCAGAAATGGATCATCTTTAGATCTCACACAGGTGGGACTTTGACTCTGCTTCTTTGACAACTGATCTCAGCAACATACCAATTTGTGTGTGCACTTTGTCTCCTCTCTTGCTTTCAAGGTTTCTGCCAAAGACACATATTGTAGGAGAGAAAGGACCTAATCTCTCAATTATTTTTCATTAGAGAAAGAAAATAACTTTTCAGAATCACCCAGGAACACTTTTTTCAGAGAATAACTAGTTAGTTCATTTGCCCATTTATACACCAAAAAGTAGCAGAAAGTATAGTGCTACCTTGTTCTTAGACAAGTGGAAACCCTACCTCCAAAACTGACGTGCAGTCAATATCCCTTCAATCAACAGGGTCAAAGTGACAGATGAAAGATTCCTTAACACTATTAGGGCTCTGGTAAGAAATTGAAAGGACAGGAGAAATACTGGTGAGCAATCCCATTGAAAATCCTGAGTCTATTATCAATATTCCAATGAGACATTTCTTTTTATAAGTTTAGTTTTATTATCTTTAATTAACACATAATTGTATAAATCAGTGGGGTATGATATGTTGTTTCAATACATGTAGACATTGTGAAATGATCAAATCAGGGTATTTAGCACACCCATCACCTCAAATATTTACTGCTTCTTTGTAATGAAACATTCAAAATGCTCTCTTCTTTAAAATAAAGTACATAATGTATTATCATTGACTATAGTCACCTTACTGTGAACTAGAACTGTTGAATTTATTCCTCCAGACCACAACTTTGTACTTATTGATCAAGTTCTCCACATTTTCTCACCCCCCCTCCCCCCACCACCCTCTCCAACCTCTGGTAACCACTATTCTACAGGATTGACTTTTTCTGGATTCCCCCCATGAATGAGTTCATGCTATATTTGTCTTTTCTACTTATGGCTTATTTCCCATAATACATTATGCCCCATAGATTAGCACTATTATTCTGGTTCAATTAAAAATGGATTTTCTATTTCACTTTCTTGTAGGTAGAAAGAATATGGAACTAGAGACCCTGAGGTCAACCCCTGGAACAAATAAAACAATGGAATCATGTTGATGCCTTTTGTTTCTCAGCTCTTAACAGGAATAGTTGTAGTAGCAGTTAAGTCATGGAATAGTCATGAAGCCAGGGATTGGGGGTAAAGCATGAAGAGTCCACTCACATCCTCCTGCTTGCTGGTGCTCCTTCACTGCTGTGTGCCTGCTAGGATGCCCAGGTGGTCTTTCAGACAGGAACAAGAGAATTTGACATTATATATATCTGCCTTTGTCTTTTACTTGCCACTTTTCTGTATCAGTTGTAGGTGCCCAAATCACTCCATTTTGTTTGGGCAATTGTTCCAGGATCAGCCCATGCTGTTTCTGGAAAACTGCAATAAGCATGGCATACTTGAGTGATGTTGTAACTATGTAATATCTTGTACACACAGCACTTGCACCTGTTTACATGTGTCACTCTGTCAAAACAACAATGAGGGTTTTGATGATAAAGGAAATACAGGTACTAAGAGATCTCATCATTTACTGGAATCTTGGAAATTTCGCCATCATAAGATTTGCAGATGGAGGGTCATCAATGTGCTTCTCAAGTTTCTAATTTTTTAAACTCTGATGAAAGAAGAAAAGAGTCAACCCAAAATTTCCACATAAGAAAAGCTATTTGCTTAGATATTTACAGGACTAACTCTGAATAGAGCAGACAAAAATCCCATAAGGCAGTGTTTGCAGACTAGATTTTAACTTCTTGTTCAAAATCAATATAATGACGAAATTTTAAATTCTTACTTCAATGCTGCCTCCCATCTGCATCTATAGGAATGAACCCAATAGAGATTAATACAACCAACCTCAGATACTGTGAAATATGAGCAAAAGAGACTGTTCTCCATGTGGTGAAGAAAGGAAATTGGCATTTCCCAAGAAAATTCTCTGTGTTTGATAGTTTCAATTTTCCTTGTATACAGTTTGGAACAATTTGGTGTTCCTAGGAGGGAACTGTGGAGAATTTTACTCATTTTATTTTTATTTTAGTGTTATAGACTGAATATGTGTCTCCTAAAATTTTGTGTCTTGACAACCTAATCCCCAGTATGATAGCATTTTCACGTGGAACATTTCAAAGGTAATTAGGCCACAAAGGAGGAGCTCTCATACACCATTGGTGTGCTCTTATGATAAGAGGTACAAGAGAGAAAGTCCTTCTGTGCCATGTGAGGACACAGCAAGAAGGTGGCTGCCCTCACCAGACACCAAATCTGTGAGCACATTGATCTTTAATTTCGCAGACTCCAGAAATGAGAGAACTAATGTTTATTGTTTAAGCTACAGAGTTCATATGGTATTTTCTCATGGTCACACAAACTGACTGAGCCATTAAGTCTGTAAAACTTCATTTTCAAGAACTAAATATTCTCTCTCTCTCTCTCTCTCTCTCTCTCTTTTCAACTTTACTCTGTGGCCATTTAGTTTTTATTTTAATGAATTAATCAAGATATTTTTATATGCAATAAATATCCTAGTAGTTTGATGTATCTTGACAAATGCATATAGTTACATACCACCATCACAATCATGATATAGAATATTTACACTTCCCCTAAATTTCCCTCATGCATTTTTGTATTCAGACTCCTCCCTGAAACTCTGACATATGGTAACCACTAATTTGCTTTTATCACTATAGTTTTGTCTCTTCTAGAAATTTACATAATTAAAATTGGTATACATACTCTCAAAGACTATATTTTTTTAAGGAAAGTGTTTTACTTTTTAAAATTTTACAGTAGGATTCATTTTGACATATTGTACACAATGGAGTACAACTTCTTATTCCTCTGGATGTACATAGTGCAGAGTCAAACCAGTAGTGTATTCATATATGTATACAGAGTAATAATTTGGGGGAAGTGTAAATATTCTATATCATAATGTCTGTCTCATTCTACTATCCTTCCCATCCCCACAGCGCATCCCTCCCCTCACTCCCCTCTACACAAACCAAAGTTGCTTCATTCTTTCCTATCCCCTTCCCCATTATGGATCAGTATCTGCTTATCAGAGAAAACATTCGGGTTTTTTAAATTGATGTTGGCTTATTTCACTTAGCATGATATTCTCTAGTTCCATCCATTTACCTGCAAATGACATAATTTCATATTATGGAAGTAATATTCCATTGTGTACATATACCACATTTTCTTTATCCATTTGTCTGTTGAAGGGCATTTAGGTTGGTTCCCTAGCTTTTATATCCAAAGAGATTGGCAGAAGACTTAACTGTGCATAGACTTTGTGGCCTATGCACAGTCATCTATTGCTAGGAGATGGCTATGGTCCATAGTTAGAACTGCTGACTTGAAAGAAAGAAAGAATGCAGATCATTTGTGTATATTGGGGTAGAAACCACTTGTCTACATCAAGTGTTGAGTATTTGAGATGACTGATAAACAACAGCAAGTAATTAAAGGCTTATTTCAGGTGTTAGAATAAAATAAATGAAAACATCCAATCATAAGCTTTTTAAAAGTCTGGAGATGCCTAGAGAAAATAAAAAAATTTTTAAAAAGAAAATCAATAATTAAAAGAGCTACTTGAGACTCACTGTAGACTGACAAAGGGTGACTCACACTCAAAAGCTCTCAAGAGATTTTGTTTTGCATCCAGAATATGCTTTAAAGATACAAAGGCCAGGCACAGTGGCACTCACCTGTAATCCCAGTGAGTTGGGAGGCTGAGACAGGAAGGTGGACTTAAGTTTGAGAACAACCTCAGCAACTTAGCAAGGCATTGTCTCAAAATTAAAAAAAAAAAAAAAAAAAGAAAGGAGCTATGGCTGTGGCTCAGGGGTTGAGTGCCTGTGGATTTAATCCCCATTATGATCCACCCTCAGAAATAAAGATAGGAAACCTCTCTATTCAGACAAACTTTGGTCAGTAGTGTCCTTCTAGAAGGGAAATATAACTTTTGTATTTTTTTCTAATATATAAAAGTGATATTCTTTTCTATTTCTTTGAAGTTTTACACCACATTTAGAATATATCAACTGCATATAAATTTTTTCAAACTAAATTCCAACATGATAAAAATTTAATAGATTAAATCGCTTATTTGAGTGTCTACATATTTTTATACATATTTTTAATTTATCTTTAAGATGCATGGTTAATTTTGATCACCTGTTTAGTAAGCATTATTTGTAAATCAATCTTTTTGTCCTACCATCATTTTCTGTATCAAAGAGGTCTCATTGAAACTATGTGTATTTTTTTACCTCCAACAGGTAGAGTTTGGAAGTCCTAATTTCCATCCTTGTAACAAGAAGCTGAGCAACCCCAAAATCAATGATTTTTCTTGGACCTATAAAAGAACTACAGTTGCAAGGCAAGTTGCTACACTAAGACCTAAAGAAATAGATGAATGTAGAAAAATAAGTAAGGTTAGTTTACCTGCATGCAGCAGGTACTAAGGCATACAGGTAGAAACAACTAAAAGGCAGTCCTGAAAAATTTCTGGAAATTGAGTACTAGCTGGAGAGGGAATTCTTTCTACTGAGGGGCAGACATAGAAATGTTCTACGTTTACATGGCTTTTATTTACTTCCATGTAATCTACCACATTATCATGGTCAAGAGCCAAGAAAAATTGCCTTGTGTCTTTGGAAAGGGAAGAGAAAAAGAACCATTTTTAAACACCCATAATGTTCTGGCATTAGGGTTCTCAAAAAAAAATAGTATGTGTGTATATATATATATGTACACACATATGTATATAAAAATGAAAACATAGGAGATTAATTATAACGGATTGACCTATGAAATTATGGAGGCTGGCAAACACACATCTGTAGTGGGGACCTAGCAGACTTGAAATCAAGACACAGTGGTGCAATTCCAGTCTGGAGACCAGCAGGTGGAGACCCAAGAGAGCCAATGCTTCAGAAGTTTAATGGCAATTTTCTGGAAAATTCTCTCCTACTGTATTTAGTGCCCAGGTAATGATTTCTAACACCATTCCCCAATAAAAGGAAAGAGGACTCCTTAAAGAAATGGTTCATTCAAAGAATGGGACAGTAAATATTTAAGAAGAGTCTGGAACATTTTGTAATAGCAGAAAATAAGAAAATCCTAAAAAACAAAGCCAAATAAAACAAACTAGCAAGCAGAAATCATGATGATTGACTTATGCCCAAGGGACAAAGGATCAAATTGAAAGAGCTCCCAGTGGTCAAGGATGGAAAAAAAAAATAAGCAACAAAATAAATAAATATTTTATTATAACTAAAAGTTTGAAATAAATATTTTCCATGAGTTCAATGGAAATTATTATCATCATTCATCAAATAAATTATTATCATTATTCATTAAATAAATTATTGATGAATATATAATATAATATATCTTTAATAGGGAGAACAGACAAATCTTCCTGGAAGAAAAACTTTGAATATTGTATATACATACTCTGCCTTTAAGGAGGTAGAGAATAACTCTCCACTCATTTAAGAGTGGACTGTGCATAGTTAGTTCCTGCCAAGGTAATACATGTAAAAAGAGAAAGCAATGACTTCTCAATGGAGAAAACTGGCAAACACTACCTCAGCTAGGAGATCAAAGTTCATTCTGCTATGGAAAATCATGTGAAAAGGTGTATTCTCTCTACCCTGTGATAAAAATGACACCTTGGATCTGTGATTTTCCTCCCATAATTCCAATTGAATAGTAAAAAATACAGAAAACCCCAATGGAGGAGTATTCTATGATGTACCTAACTAGTATTCTTCAAAAGTTTTTGTGAAACTTTGAAAGCAAAGTAGTGTTGAAGAAATTTTAGTTAAGGACATGCCTAACTAAAATCAATGTGACCTTTTCATGGAATTCCAGCAGAAAAAAAAGATATTAGCAAAAAATAAGAAATACTAAAAAAAAAAAAAGTGGACTATATTAATAACAACCTACCAATGTTGAGTGTTTAATTACAGCAAAACTATGTTGCTGGTGTAGCGTGTTAAGTGGGTGTAAGTTATATGGAATCTCTCTGTTCTTTTCAAATTTCCATGCATCTAAAAATTTTCAAAAAATTAAGTGTACCAAGAAAAAAAATTCAAAATACAACTGCATATCAAGGGACTTCTTCGTTTTCAATTCCTCTGTAAATAAGTCTACTTAACTGTTTTCAAAGAATTTCCATGAGTTTCTGAATTTTCCAAAGGGTTTGAAGTTTCCAAAACTTGTGAAAAGCAAATTAACTCAAGGATCTATAAAATATTACTTCTTTGGTTTTAAATTGACCTCAAAGTCCACTTTCATTTTAAAATACCAATGTTTATCTTACCCTATTGGTTTTAGATCATCAACAAATGAATACAGTATTCTGAAGATTAAATATAAAGCATATGGAAATATGGGCATGAGTGAGTTGGAAAAACATTACAATATTTTTTAAAACAGCTACTGGGGAAACAGAAAGGGAAAAGGGGTGTTATTAAGACCAGGTTCCAGCTCACAGTTAGTCTTCCTCATGAACTACTACAGTAATTACAATACCTGAAAAGATCACAAAGAAAAGAAATAAATGTAGAATAAAATTTGATCTTACCATTTAAAATTTATCAATGATTGACAGGGTGTGATGGCATATACCTATAATCCCAGCGGCTCGGGAGGCTGAGGCAGGAAGATCATGAGTTCAAAGCCAGTCTCAGCAAAATCGACGCACTAAGCAACTCAGTGATACCCCGTCTCTAAATAAAATACACAGTAGGGTTGGGAATGTGGCTCAGTGGTCAAGCGCCCCTAAATTTAATTCCCTCTCCCACCCTCTCCCTGAAAAAAATCATCAGTGATTGCAAATAAACATCAGAATTAGAATGGGGAATTCTTTCTGCAAGGGTCTCCTGTCATGTTTCCTGAAAACCACTCAAACTTTCTCAATACCATTTGATTTTGGAATCTTTTGGTACACACTAAAACACGCTTTTCCCTATATTGACTTAACAACTTTCAGTGTTACATGAAAGAACTATGAATAACAAATTAACAATTATTGAACAAGTCTCTAATCCAACCACATACTAAATTGTGTTAAAATCACTCTGGACTAATATGTATGAATATACTGATGTGGTATCAGATAATTATATTTGTTTTATTTTAAGTTCAGAAAACAGACCTGAATGATTAAAAAAAAAAAATGTATGTTTTGAATCCCTAAAGATGATTCATGTAAATCCTGGTCCTCATGTATAGCATATTTTCTTTTGTGTTAATATCAGTTGGTGGGTTATGAGTATTGTATATTTTCTTATCTGGAATGTAGCAAATACTATGTAACCCTTCCCAAGGGCATTTCTGCAACCAGAACAGAGAATTTGAAACACCCACAGATCCCTACTTGGTGCTCCATATTGAAAACACAAAAGATATATACTGGATTTTTGTATTTCCATAATACTTTAGTGTAAATGTGTCTTTTTTCTTCCTGATAAGGAAAAAAGGAAAATGAAGATGAAATACAGGCAAAACACTATATTTTGGTCCCAGGGGATTTAATAAAACTGAGTTCACAGATACCCTCTTCATTCTCTGTGGTCTCTATTGTTTCACCATTTCATTTCTTCAGGGTCTTGCAGGCACTTTGGAAATTGTCCATGTTTCCTTGCAGTTTATGAACTACAATTAAGGACATCTATTTACTCATCAGGTTCCTAATATAATAAAACACATTATTCTCCTGCATCAGCATATCATATGGTAAGATATGGAATAGAACAATAGGAAAATGCTCTACTGTTCATATCTCCTTCGAGCTTATAGCCACATTACAGAAAACCAGCCACACACAGTGACAAATTCAGCTGGGCATCCTTAGGAAAACTTCTTAATATCCTTTTGTTCCTGCCTGTATGTACACAACATGAGTCCCACTTCCCAGATGCCAAACTTTATCTACCGATTTGTTTCAAGCCTGCCCCAAGGTATTGTTGTTAAGGGTTTCCCATGACACAGGCTACTACTGTCATCCATCTAAATGAGTCCTGTTCTCCCTGAGAAACAACACTAGTGACTGGAAGCTGCATTAACAATTAATGAAGTTCCCTCAACTTGTTATTCCCAAATCCCCTGTATCCCAAACACCAGCCTTTCTTCAGAGCATCCTCCCGTTTGTGTTTCGTTTTGGGCTCAACAGTTTCACTGCTGGGGCTGAAGGCTTTGACCTTAATTACATTCAGGTACTCATCCTGGGGAGAATGTTGTGGAAACACAATGGGAAACGTAACATAGCAATTTAGTGCATAGTTTACAATCTTACATTGCTACCCCATCCCCTTGCTACTGAAAGGTGGAGGCTTGCTATGTAATGTTGCTTTGGGTGAATGAGCAAAATCCTTTGTCTTCTAAATACGGGCCATTATATGATGGGAAGGTCACAGATCTATCTCAACCTTATGTGATTTGGAGGACTTGAGTAGAAAGGAAAATACCACATTTCTCTTATTAATGAGTGTCTTTGAACCTCAGAAGGGTCTCGTTTGTATACCCTCTAGATAATCTATCTATATATTTAAGGAGTTTACAAAGCAAGGCAGAAGAAAATAACCTTGAAAATATTACAAAAGAGCTATGTTGAAAAATACTATAAATATTTACTAAATACAATGAGACATTTGCTAGGGACTGGGGAACCAGAAAATTACAACCATTTAAGAGAAATATCTTTTACATTAAATTTAATTGTAGTTTCTGGTGACTAAAGACATGTTGGGAAAAAGAAAAAGGTGAGGGGAAACAATAACAGCAGCAACAAAATCCCTCATAAGTTTAATAGCCACACACTGACTTTAAATGTGCAGAAGACCTCTCCAAACACAATTCTGAAATGTAGAAGAATCCTGCTTTATTGGAGACTCTGGCCTCCTGCCCATTCATGAGATGAATCAGAACGCCAGGTATGCAGCCCTGCTTTGCAATGTTGTTCTGCGTACTTTTATTTTCATTTCCTAGAGACTTTGCTCTACACCAGATATATTTGCATTGCTCCCCCCCCCCCCATCCTGATTCTCTTGGATGAAAATCATGTCGTCTTTCAAGAAAAAAAAAAACAAATAAGCAAACAAAAACTTCATAAAGGAATTTTGGTCAGAACAGGATTAAATATTTTTGTGACCAATCAGGCTTCCCCAAACAATAGCTACCCATGGCTCTTCCTTCCTCTTCAGGAGACTGGGTTTCAAGGTATTAAAAGAGCAAACAAAATAGTTCAAAATGACACAAAGCAGAAGTCAGAGTTGGTTTTCAAAGTGATTTTAAATTTCAGCTGCATTTTTACAAGGAACTTAGTGAAGTGTCCAGAAAATATAGATGAGAAGGTTGTTCAATACATTTAGAAATTTGGTTATCTTCGTACCTCTTTCTAAAGGCCTAGAATGGAAGTCAATGTTTTATATGTAGACATGAAAATGGTAGAATGGAGAAAAATAACCCCTAGCCTCACTCTGATCAAGAGTTATCCTTGAGAAAATCAACACTACCATGTTTTCAGTTATTTGTTGATTATCTCATTCCCTTGTCTAGAATGTAAGCTACCTCTGAGTTGGGACAGGTTTGTGTTCACCAGAACAGGACATGAGAGACAGTGAATACTCTAAAACACTAGGTTGAAGGAATATTGGCCGTAAACCTGTCAACTCAGAGAGAATAAATGTATGGTTGCTACAGACTGACTGCTGTTTCCCCTAAATTCATCCATTGACAACTCATCCCCAGTACTTTAGATGTGATGCTATTTGGAGACAGTCCCTTTAAAGAGGTCACTGGGGGAAATAAGGGTATAAGAAACTCACCACAACACAAGAGGGTCATCTGCAACCCTAAGGGAGAGGCCTCAGGAGAAATTAACCTACTGCCACTTTCTAAAAGTTTTTCTTGGACTTCTGGCCTTGTGAAATATAATAATATAAATTTCTGTTGTTTAAACCATAAAGTGTATAGATTTTTTGTTTGTATGTTTGTTTTTGTTTGCTTGTTCTTTGTTGTTTTTCAGATAGGGTAACTCTAATGAACTTATATAATGCCTCAGAATAGTACAGTCAAATCAAATGTAGGATGTCCAATAATATTTGAGTACATGAAAGCTTGATTAATAATGATTTGTTTCCTTTTCTTGGTGTAAGTTTGTCTCTTGCAAATTTGAGAAATTTTTTAATAAAACAAATACGTAATTTTTATAAAAATTTAAAATTGCTATTTATCTGAAATTCAAATTTAAATAAGTACACCATACTTACTAAATCAAGTAAGTAAAACTTAAGAGATATGAAGATTTCACAGAGATAATGCTATTTATCAAAAAAAAAAATGGTGGGGATCTGAGGAACTTTGGAATCATAGAAATCAGTATGAAGAGACTACACCAGAAATTTTCATCAAATTCTCTCACTGTGTATAGCAATCAGAGTCCAGGAACATTTTATGTATTCAGAAATGACAGCTTAATTAGATATGGAATTGCCATCTTATGACTCAATGGTTTCTAAACTTGGGAGCTTAAAAAATCACAATTCTTGGATACTCACCCAGACTAATGGGTCACTAATTTAATGTGACTAAAACCAGCTCAATTTAAACATATCTCTCACCCATAAACCAAACTGGGCAGGCTGAGAACTATTACATGGTCAGTCTCTGCAGAATTAAATGTGAAACCTTGATAAACTCTCTGCCAAAGGGAATACCACATTATAATGGCTCCTTGGAAACATCTCTATTTCACATAATATTGCATCAGAAACGCTTTAACTTTTTATTAGGTCAAAGTTGTATTGATGCACATGCAGAGTACAAGCACATTCACTTTTTTTTTTTTTTTTTTTGTGTGTGTGTGTATGCATGCACACAAAATTGGCCATGTCCATCGTGTTATAGAAGTAGAGATAAACAAACTACCCATGGATTTTTACTTAAAAATCAAAGGCTATTGTTTCTCGGTGGTATAGGAATCTCTCAGTCTAGAGAGTAAAAGCTATATGCCATAGACACAGGACCCTATTCAAAATTAATGTTAGGTAGCACAGTGTTTCAAGTATAGCTTGCAGAATTTACTGAGTCGAGAAGATTAATTTATAATTTACATAGTAAATTTCATGAAGGTATGGGTAGAAAATATAATTACACTTACAGTTCTTAGAAGATAGAATAAGTGGCCAATAGTAATGATTATGTAAAGACTAATACCTATTTTTTAGAGACTGGCTGGTGATGGGATGTCAGGTAATGACTGGGATCACAAGATAAAATCATGAAGAAAGAAGGAATCAGGAAAGAAATTAAGCAAATATGGTTAAAGGGGAATGCACATAGTTAGGCACATACATAAAGATGGTCTATGAGAGGCCATTCGTATTAGCCTGGGAGAATCATTTACAGGTGTGTTCTATGGAACCAGATGCCTCTTTACTGGTGAAACTGCATTTTGTGAGGTTATGAAGGAAATCATTTTCTGACTTTTTAATGTTTTTCTCTTCTTATCTAATGATAAACTATACAACCTCTGGAGAAGACCTTCTTCCCAAATCATTCTTCTGGGATTTCTAACCATAACAGCATGCTTGCTTGGCCATAAGAATGAGTATGGGATTCAGACTAGCCAATGAAAAGAGCCCATCTTTATGACCATACAGATTGCCTCAATGATGGTGAAGAATATATGCCAAGTCAATCTGACTTCTTCAGGATATGTCATTTTATAGTCCCTGGGAGTAAAAAGGTACTTCCCCCTTGAATAACAGACAGTGACACTGTGACCCAGAGCTGCCAGTGACAGTGATCCCTGCCACATGCAGAGCACAGGAAAAATGAGGTCAACAAGCTCTCAAAATATAGGAAGAAGAGCACGATAGTCTATATTATTCTTTCCCTGTATGTCTTTGTATCTATGTCCATTTTTCTTTCTTTCTCTCAGACCCATGTGTACACGTGCACACACATATACACACACAATTGTTATACCACATTCTGTTGATCTTGAGATTGACTCTGTTCCCATTGTGTGTGTATGTGTGTATGCATGTGTATGTGTGTATGCATGTGTATGTGTGTGTGTGTGTGAGTGTGTGTGTGGTGAGGTTCAATGGTCGAACTAATTCCCCATTTTGCTTGGAGGGGTTTGTGTTTTCCTGCCACCAACAACCAGAAATATCCTGATTGATTTCAAGTATTACTTTTATCATTATATGGTCAAAAATGTATTTGAACCTCTTTCCACGTTATTTTAGTTGATCTACAGTTATTGTTAGGGAGGTAAATCTTCATGTTTATCTTGATAGCTATCCCTTTGTATTTGGAATCATTTTTCCTTGAACTTCTACTTTTAGAGACAGTAAAACAGAACAAAATGATACTGGGTTCAGATGAGAAATGGATATTCAATGAAGTTCAGATTGTTCTCGGTGAAACATTACCATGCACGACTGGACCTGTCTGCATGTGGTCTCTTAAGTATGCTTGGAATATTTCTGTATTTGGATCATTGCTGAAATTTACCCTTTCCTCTACTCCCCTTGAATGGATTCATTCCAGTTTTCTACACCTACGTTTCAGCTTCTCACTGCAAAGACTTCTTTTGACTCAGGCCATGTCTGGTTGCTTACCTTTGAAAAAACATTATATCCTCATATATCTTCTTCAATTAGGTTAAAAAGTGCCATTTTTAATCAGCTGAGGAAGACCGAAATTGTCTTTTAGAATTAACCTCTTTCTTTATTCATACAGATTAATCTGTATTTGAGTTATAAGTGAAAAATTGGAGGAGGAGTATTTTCATGGATTATAAAATAATACAATAATCCAACATGGATAGAAGCTATACCTTCCTTTGAAATAACAGATGCAGTTGTACAAAATGAGATGGGGTGGAGAACAATAAATATTTATTCATAACTTGCCTGTTTTCTATCAGATGTATAAGGTATGGTGTCTTCTTTGGTCTGTTCTCTTCATGGGTTTGATCCCTGACTGAAAAACGGTCTTTTCATTTTTAATTTAATTTTTTTTAAGGATTTCTGTCTTTTGGGAATGCAATTAGATTTTCCAGGACATCTGTCTGTCAAGAAGGATAATGGCATTTCCAGTGCATATTCACCGAACAGGAATCTTCATCAAAGACAGGACTTTAGGGGATACGTGGAAACAACAGAAAGTCCTGGTCTCCTGGGCCTGGTAATTTAAGAGAGCTGGCCATCCAGCTGCATTTAGAAGCAGCTCTTCACACAGAAGTCAGCAATTATCTTCTCAGCCCAGGTGACAGATGGTAGGAAAGCATTCTCCTAGGCCCAGGAGTTGGCTCCTACATCTGTGAAGACATTTTTCATCAGGCTCCCTTTGCATATTCATGGTATGACAGGCTTCAGTGTTATCGAGTGGGCCAGACCCCTTTAGCCCTGTCAGGCCTTGTTCCTACCTTATTCTATGCATCTTCAATCTCCTTCATAGGCTCCAGTTAAATCAAACACACAAATGGACTCTCTCTCTCTCTCTCTCTCTATATATATATATATATATATATATTTAAACTCTCACCAAACTCTGGGGGGATAGTCTAAGGCAGAAATTCCCACAAACTTAGGAAAAAACAAAACAAAAAGCGCCTACTTAAGCAATCAAAAAACACATTCTTGACTGGCCTAGGAAGAAATATTCAATTCATATTATTTTCATGCTGGTTTTTTTTTGTCACAAGAATCGAAGTTCCTTGAGGCCAAGAATTTTATGGTATTCACCTGGTAGCCCTAAATAACCCTTTAATAAATGTTTGCAAATAAGTGAATATATTGACCCATTTGTGGGTAATTGGTTGAGAAGGTACTGACATGCTACAAATAGCAAAGGGTCTCATGGTTGAGGGAAAACAGAGACAGAAGGTTGTGCTGAAGGAAATACTGTGCTATTTCAGCTGAAAGCTACACTGGAGCCACAGAAATCTGTCAACTCAGAACAGACACTGGCCTGAATTCCAGGTTTTGTTCTGATCCAAGACATGCAAGAGTTGTTTCCTGAGAGTCTCAGGTCAGCTCCTTTCTTGTCCTTTGCTTGGAAGGCTTCTGGTGCCACAGTTCATCTCCTCCTCACAGCTCTTGTACTGAGCCTCAAACTCAAGGCTATTGGTATTTAGCTGGAGCCCTGTATTTTACCCAGTCTTGGCCTCCATATGTTAGGCTACATTTTTATCTTGATCTTTCCCAAAGTTGGCCTGATGGCCATATATTCCTAAGACTTCAGCTTGTGAGTCTGAATCCCCAAATTTGTCACAATCCCATGAACATCATAGGACATGGTGGCACATGCAAATAGACAAAATTTGCTGTATTTTATCAAGTGCTCATATTTTTAGAGGGTACATTAAAATTAAACATAATTCTATTAATTAAATATATTCTTTCTTCTTTTTAAAAAGAATATCAAGGACAAGTCTATCCACACAATAGTCTATGAGTTCCATGTAACATTCTCAGGGTTATTGGAGTCCCTTCTCATCCAGAGACAAAAGTGGGGAAATTGGAACTTGTACATAATGTCACAGGGATGGGCCACATTTCCTAACCCAACATACCTGTATTTGACAGATTTAGGGTAGACATAAATTTGAGGTACATGGAACTTCAGTTTTTTATTTGAATTTCCTTTTTTTTTTGAAGAACTTATAGTTAACATATTTTTTTCTGTTTCTATACAAATAATAAGTAGCAATGGAAATATAAACAAAACGTTCTCTGAAATCTCAAAGCTTCATGGCATGTTTGATTGGTACCTACATGACAATTCTTCATGAAGCAGTGATCAGGCATGGAGACTCCCAGTAGGCTAGGGAAAACATGATAAATTCCAGACACTTGGTGATTTCTACCTTCTAAATGGCCTTACCTAGTATGTATGTGTGTATGAGAGAGAGAGGCTATTCTCTATTCTATTAAAAAAACTATGTAAGAACTTTTATTTCAAAACCACTAGGAGACTCCACTATGAGTCTTTCCAAAACACTATAGAACGTAAGCATTCAACTTTAAGCAGCTACCAAGGTCAATGACTTGACCAACCTTGCAAAAGATGGATAGATACCATGAAGCATAACCAAGTTTCCTAGGCAGTGCAGAACATATCTCATCTTACTCCTCAATGAACAGTTGGCTGTTGTGTTTTGACATATATTTTAGGAATCATCCTGAGTTTTAAAAATATTACAACAACAACAACAAAAATAAAAACAAAATAAAATGTGGGTCAGAATCAAAGACACAATAGATCAAGGAGATCACTTTATTCACAACTATGATCTTTACTATGACCAAATCCTCCTATTTTGTAGCTGACAATTAGATAATTTTGACAGGTATGTTATAACTAATGGATAAGCATCAAAGCTGACCCTCTTTATTTTCTGTAATTTCTGGGAACCACCAGGCATTCCATATGCTCAGAAACTCCGTCTCATATTCTTAATCTCCTCCTAGAGTTGCCTGTGACCTCTATGAGGATATCCCTTTCTAGCTTCTCCATGGAGCATAGCAAAATCAACCAGAAGGCTATTGCTGTGAGGTAGCCACTGTCATCCACATAACTTTCTCCTCCAGGTTTCTCCCCCAGACAGAGAGCCCTTCTGCCCAGTCTACCTTGCCTTTATGACTCCAATCTGGTGTTTTAGAAAATCTGAAATATATTGTCAGTAGAGCTATCTAAGTGTCTTTTTTTTTTCTTTCTGCCTGTACTCCATGTCTCTGAGGTGAGGAATGGTCTCAGAGACTATAGGAGGAATCAAAAACAGTGCAAAGTTCTATTTTTAAATCTAACCATAGATCAGACCCCAGAGATTCTACTTACATCCATGGTCTTCTACTCTTGACCCTCCTTGTACACATCATTTTATATAGTTGGATGCCTGGGCAGGAGGTACTGGTTAGTCAACAGGTGAGGATGACAGTACTATGTCACTATTCACTGGGCGCTTACCCAGACCCCAGCCCTGGAAGCCCACAGTGAAGTGTGAAAAGTCACTGTAAACAGCTCAATGCAATTGAACAAGCACAATTTGGTGAGTATGCTAAAGGTGAAGAACATTGGGAGAAAGTCATAAGAGAGATTTTGCTTATATCAGAAACAGCAAAACCAAAAGTATAGGCTAGAAAGTGACCTTCCTGTTGAGACATGTGAGCTAAGGAGGAGCCAGGCAGCAGAGGGATATGTTTAGGCAAGTGGTCACCAGTAAAACACACTCTGAGCTAGAATTGAATGTGGACTTTTCCAGATGTGAAAGAGAGATCCTGTGGTCAGACTTTCCAAGCCAACATAATAATGACAGTAATTCAGGATAAAGAGAGGAACATCACCTTAAAGACCATGTTCTAATGTTATCAAGGAATCACCAAATACAGTCAAGAAAAGTTCCTTTTGTGATTGAGACCAAGAAGACAATACAGTGTAATCTCGAATGCAAATAACTTGTAAACCCAGTATAATCACAAGCTTCCTAAAAACTGATCTTTCAAGTTTGATTTTGTCTCAGACTTTTCCTTTGGATAAAGGTAACATGTATATGTTATCACTACATCGAAGTATGTCTTTGGATGTCCCAAGAAGCATAGGGAAATTTAAACACCTATTCCAGGAATCATCTATGCGCAAGGAAGAAGAAATTAGCAATGCTACAGAATAAATAACTTCAGAAGTGTGACAATAATGCGATATATGTATCTGACTTGGGTGGGAGCACCACACAGCTGATAAATTAGCCAGAGCAGCAAAATTCAACTGAACTTGCAGTTTCTGGGATACACTTTGCCAGCTCTTAGGATGCTTGAGGACTGCCTTATTCTTATGTCAGGACTAACCTATGCACTTACCCTGAAAAGCTCACAAGCAGTGGTGAAGTGTGCTCCTCCAAATGTGATTGACAAAGTGAGATGCCAAGGCCCCCAAGACCCCACCTTTCAAGTAAGCCTCCTCTTTTTTCCTAATTGTAAAATTTCAAGCTGAGCATCACAACAATATACTAATTTCCATTTTTTTAAATAAATACTTAATTCCTCCTTAATACCATATCATAAATCTATCTGGTAGCTGTTAGTATTTACTAACATATTTTATAAAGAAAGGTAATCTTGAGTCAAGATATAAAGAAATGCAAATACCTAGGTACAATTAGTATTTTCTCATTAAACTTCAACTGTTTCTAATAACTTTTTAATTTAACCTTGATTTTCTTTCCAATGCTAAGGAAAGAAGCACCTTCAACTACTTTTTCATGAGGACAATTATTCAGGATCTCTTAGTACATGCTGCTGTAAGAAGAACATGAGGAGAGTTAAATAGGCACTCACACTGACCTTGAGTAGTTTATGATCTAAGTAGAACATTATGATGCAGAAATATATCTTCAGGGAACGCATTAGAGACCTTACATTACTTATGTGTTTAAATTATGTGCAAGCAAAAAGGTAACAGAATTTAATTCAGTGATGAAGAAGGGAAGAACTTCAGTTTAAGGGAATGTATCAAAGATAGCTTTACGCTTAGGAAGACTGTTTGAAGAATTAGCTGTTTTAGAAGTGTCTTTCTAAAGGGAAAAGAATCTTAGTGAATCGGGACTAGAATTATCTTAGATCACTTGTGGCAGTTATCAGACATATAAAGGATGTTGCCCATGCATATATATTTGCCTGGAAAACATGTTAGATTGCATAAGAGTAAACATGTTCCTGCTGTTAATATAAAATAAATAATTAAGTGGAACAATAAGGGTTTGGGTCAGTTATAGAAAGATTTAGATAAAGGAGACTGGCCTTGGATTAGCTATTAAAGGTAATACTGAATATGAATCAATATAGGAAAATAAAGTGGGGCCATTTTGGTCAGGTGAGGTGGCATAACACCTGTACTCCCAGCTACTAAGGAGGCTGAGGCAAAAAGAACACAAATTTGAGGTCAGCTTGGACAAATTAACAATATCTTTTCTCAAAATAAAAAGAAAGCTAAAAGGAATGGCGAGTGCAGTTCAGTGGTTCAGCATCCCTTGGTTTAATCCTCCATACAGTAAATCAAAACAATCCAAAGCAAACCAAACCAAACAAAGGAAGGATCAGTAAAGCAGATACAGTAAGTACAGAATTATTTGGGGAAATTTACTGGAATTGGCCAGTGTGGACTTGGTGATTGAGAGTTATGAATACTACAAGAAGGATCATATAACTGCTTCATTTTAAAGACAAAATGTCTGCAATGAGCCTTGTGTAATGCCACCTGAGTCACTCTCTTTTTCTGATCTGGGAATATGCCTTCCTGTTCAACCTCAATCTTTACCTCCTTTCCTGATCTCCCTCATAATATCTTTTCCAACTTGCATTCAACCTACCTTGTTCTGAATAACACAACATGCCTTCAGTGTGTGTATTGTTCCCAGACACCGCCACACATATAGACTCAAACAGTGACAATCATTAATAAATATCCTACCTATGGGCCAAAGAAAGGTTGTGTAAAAGAGAGCAGACCAAACGTATATCTTCTCACAAGTGTTTTAGTTCTGTTTAAATAAAGATGCTTTGTATCTTATATCCAAAATCTTACAGCCCACCCAGATTAAACATAAAGCACAGACAGACATTCAAATGCTATTGCCCTTTCTCTACATCACTATCATTATGTTTCTCTTATAAACCTTTCTTCTTTTACAAAGCTTCCAATGAATATTTTATCCGACAACTATAAATCCCTTCTCTGAATTCCTGAGTTTATTCTCCTCAAAACTTTATATTGTACTCTGTTCAATAAACAGGTCCCCTGGGCTTTAGTGAGGTAACTGAGCCTTAATCTTCTGAATCTCTTCCTTAACTGTGGTCTGCACATACAAAGATTGGTTAATATATTACTAATGTTCAGTTAGACAAATTCAGATTTATTATCTCTCCTCCCAAGCTTTTAGTAATTAGAATCCTCTTAACATGGGTCCTGAGCCACACCAATATTATGGATACAGTGCTGCTCCTGTCATTTCTACAATCCACTGTCATTTGGGGGAAATAGCACAAAGTGTTTATTTTTTTTTATTTTTTACCTTGTGAAATGAGGCTGATAATTCCTGCTCCTTCTTTCCTTTTTCACTGATTTCAGGAAAAATACAGACTAAGAAAAGAAACTCTTTGAACTGTCTGGGAGAAAAATCCCATTTAAATCCTCTGTATTATTAACCAAACTCCAAACCTGAAAGGCTTAGTTTGGCTTTTACACTTCAAATCCACCATGTTCTTGGGCAGATTGGACTTGACAAATCATATCACCATCCATCGCTCATTCTCAGAAGCTCCTGATGCTGCTGAAATTGTGGGGAAGATGACAGAAGGGGCTTGAGAAAGCAGATGGATTGGGTGTTGTAGAGGGAAATTTAAATTTCTCCAATACGCTAAAACTTAAAAGTTTCACCAAGAAAATAAATGAAAGGTTCAACAGGGAAATAAGTTGGCGTACACTACCTAGAATAAAACCATTAGTAATCCAAATCTAAGTATTATTGTTGATTTAATCTCAGAAGTCGCTATTTTGTTCCCTTATACCACCTTTTCGGAAAAATGGATAGAAGGAAACCAGTTTTCACTACCAATCATTGCATTTTTTTTAAAAGTTTTCTTCCCCACAATGATGCCCCAAATCTCTCCTCTAATGTGGGATTACACCATCTAAATTTTATAAGCATAAGAGATGAAGTTAAATGAAAAGATAAACATAAATGCAAAAGTTCCTGGGGAAAGTAAGATATATTATGTGGTCTATAAAATGATTATTGCTGCTGATTCCCACGTTAAATTCCATCAAGTGTTGTTTTGTGCCATGATATGAAATTCCTCTCACTAAGATATCTTTTGAGTTCAGAAGAGAGGCGATGGTGCTACTTACACAGAATCAAATGTACATTTTGTGTCTTCCTGGGAAGCCGACATACACTGACATGGGTCTAGGTACCCTGGAGTTTTTCTCATGACAGACAAAAAAGACATAAAAGTTTGATGACAAAGTCATTTTGAGAAATTAACTTTGGTTAATTTATCTGACCTTGCTTTAAGAGGTACAGCTATGCTGAGTCCGCAGACGACTTCAGCCCAGCAGTGCTTGGCTAGTGACTTTTTAGTATAGGTAGTGGGTTTGTCATGATTGGGTTTTTTTTTTTTTCTTTTTTCCACAGTGAATGGTGTTTTCCTCATACTCTGTATTTCCTTTACTGAAAGAAATTTCTGCCATTTGCCTGGAAATGTCCTTTTCTCTATCTTCCTTGCTAAAAAGCATAAAGCGACAATAGAAACTGTTTGAACAATGGATTCTCCGTTCCCTGAACTTAAAACATTTACCAACTAGTATTTATGCACTAATGTGAATGCTTCAAGAAACTGTAATACTGTGAATTAGAAAAACGTGTATGGGTTTTCATTGCTATTTTCTTGCACACAATTCTTAAAATCCTTAGAATTTTACATGGCATATGTGTCCTTTGTGTGTTAATTACTGGTGAGTGGGGGCCCCCTGGATAGTTTGAGGATGGTGGCTGGTCATCAAAAAGACCAAAACATGAGATTAGGAGGTTGGAACTTTCGGTTGCATACACCAACCTCCAAGGAAGAAAGTGGTAAGACTAACCTGATCATCAATGGCTAATGATTTCATCAATCATGCCAGCATAATGAAGCCTCCATTAAATATTCAAAATCACTGGTGTCATTGACATTCTGGAAAGTAGAATACACAGAGGTTACTGGGGGATCAGGCCTAGAAGGGCATAGAAGTTCTACGTCCTTTTCCACAAACCTTGCTTTATGCATCGCTTTATCTGGCTGTTCATCTGTATCCTTCATAGTTCCTTTATAAAAGCCATTAAATGAAAAGTAATTATTTCTATAAGTTTTGTGAGACACTCTTGAAAATTAATCAAACCCTTAAAAAAGGGGATCACGGTAATCTTGATTTATAGTCAATCAGAAGTACAGGTCAAGAACGGGATTTACTGTCACCTGAAATTGATAGGGGGTGGGAGGATCTTAGTTACTGAGCCCTCAATCTGTGGGATCTGATACTGTCACTAGGTAGACAATATTAGAACTGAATTGGGATTCCTGGTTAATATCTAAGGAGACTTTCTTGGTGTGTGAGAAAAACCCTTCTGACACCTTTGGTGACAGAAATGTTATGTTCAGTGGTGTGAGAATAGGAAGAAACACTGAATTTTTTCCCTTCTATCTTATAAGTGGTATCAAAGTGGAATATTGTAAGAGATAGGAAAGAAACATTTTTTTTTCCTGTTCTCACACACCAGTCAACACTACACTTCTGAAACAAGCTGTTTGTGGAATTTTCTACATAGCTCGAGTAATTCTTCAGCAGACACCAACTGGGTATCCTGTAGTTTCCTTCAATTATGACATCATTTATCTGAAGATAACATTACTTTCCACATATTAAAGGCACAGTCACCCCAAAAAGTCCCCTACTTCATATTCCAATCACAAGTTGCAGGTTGTGATTCATTTTTCTGATTGAAGTGACACAAGAGTTACCACAATCTCCTTTGGGGGTTCAATTAATTTGTTTTACTAGATCATGAAACGCAGAGAAACACTTATGTTTACTGCTTATTATAAAGGATATTACAATGCATACAGATGAACATCTAGATGAAGAGAAATATAGGGAAATGTATGTGGGTATAAGGCATCCAGTCTATCTGAATGTACCACCCTCTAGACCCCTTTATATATTCAGCTTTCTGGAAGCTCCCCAGACCTTGTCTTTTTAGATTTTCATGAAGGCTTCATTATGTAGGCATGGTTGATTAAATCATTGTCCATTGATGATCAACCTAATATTCAGCTCTACTCTTGTCCCTGGGGGTTGGAGGCTAAAACTGAAAGTTCCAATCCTTACTGGGTTTCCCTGACCACCATTCTCCATGTTGAAACTATTCAAGGGCCCAATCATCAGGTATCTCATTAACATACTGCTGAGAGCCATAGCCAAGTAGGAATGACGCATGGCATTTTGGGGTTGAAAGGTGACCCTGCTCAGGGATTAGGGTGGCTCCGGGTTTAGGGTGGATCCTGCTGGAATAGGGGGCTCCAGGTTTAGGGTGGATCCTGCTGGAATAGGGCGGCTCCAGTTTTAGGGCGGATCCTGCTGGGATTAGGGAATATCCTGCTGCCTCAGGTGCCCGCTCCTTGAGTTCCCATTGAGTTCTCTCGGGGTTCTGAGAGAATTGGTACTCAGAGCCCGGTGGAAGGAGTGTATTCCCAGGTAGTGCATGTAGAGTGTCAGAGAGTTCGGGAATAAAGAGTTGCTGTTTGAATCTACAAGGCTTTTTGGTGGCTCGGTTATTTTGTGCCCAGCCAGACTGTGGCAACATACAAAATATACAACTTTGGAGAATCCAAGTCTTCAAAAGCTGTGTACCAAGAACTATGGGCAGAGATCAAATATGTGTATTTATTATATCCTAATATCACAGGAACAAACTTTAGGGTAATAAAATTAAAATGATCTTCTATTGTAAAACACTGTGTTCTGGAAAAAATGGCTATGCCATGATCCTGAACAAGCCCCAAGTGGAACTTTTTCTGGTCCAATATTCTATGGAAAGAATTTTTGTTTCCGACTATAGTCATATTGTGTAGGTCCCAATAACCTGAAGTTTCAAAATTAGTTTGAAAGCTCCCATGAACATTTCACATAATTAACATTGAGTTGTCCATTCAACAGTCTTCACTGACTGCTCATTCCAGGGAAAGCACTGGGAAAGAATCTAGTGACATAACGTTAGGTAAACACTTGTGTTAACAAATTTTTATGTTTGTTAAGTGTTTCAAAAATGCATTATACAATCAAAATGTTACCTTTTATCAATGCATAACTGATTTTACATGAAGAAATGATACAAGGGAGCAAAGGATTAATGGGGAAGATAAACAATACCTATGTAACCTCGGTGATGATGAAGTAGAAGGTATGTGCAGAAGAAAGTAATCAGATTTAGCAAATAAAAAGATAAAATGCACTTCTCCTTTTGGAAAGGTGAAATAGACATATTTTTTATTCTTTTTGCTAAGTACAATGAAAACCCCTGGTAGATATATATATATATATATATATATATATATATATATATATATATATATATATATATAATATTTAGAGAACTCTGAAATGTGGAAAGAGGCAGGAACATAGGTTAGGGATCTCAAGATCCAAGAAATAACATGGAGGTACGATCTCTCTCTGGACTTCCTTCTTTGTTTCATGCAACCCAGACTTGGAGCTGATAAAACTGCCAACCTGGAAATGCCAACATACTCTGATTTTAAAAGCCTCAATAAAAGCCTGATCTCTCTAACCACAGAACCAACAAAGTGCCTAACTAGAAAGACAGAAAATCCTTTAAAAAAATAACTGTCTTCCCACAGCCAAACATAACTGACAAATTATGGCTCCATTTATAGACAGTCCAGTCTGTAAGGCTGCATTGGAATCCTGGACTACTACTTGATTTCCAGTCTCAAGAGGTGGTAATGAGGTATCTTATTTAGTATCTCTCCCAAGATGGTGTCTGGGATGACCAAAGATGGATATGGGACTTCTGTCACTGCTGCCTGGAAGTGAGACGACTCCTCACCTCACTGTTCCACAGTAGTAGTGAAGATGATGTGAGGAGTCTGGCCTATCTCTTTCACCTAGCAGTAACAAGGTACCTCTGAACCTCCCCTCTGGGGGTAGTGTCAGATGAGGCCTAGTGGACAGTCAGGACTTTGATCTTCACACAGTGATAACAAGGCCACTCCCCACTGTGTTTCAGTGGAGACAATATGGGCAGCAAATATTCCCATTCTCACCCAGCAGGGAAGAAGAGCAGTTCCCACCACAAAATACCCCTTTTGGAGGTCAACAACAACAAAGAGAGTAGGCAACTTGGATTTCTGTTTGCATCTGACAGTAATTAAATAACAACTTTCCCCAGTTTGATCTTTATTGTAGAATGTTAGCTATTAAAAAAAGGTTTTGGTGTGATTGAGAACCTCATAAGAAAATATGAAAATTTCCAGGTTTCACTTGAACACCTCCTGTCATAATAAAAATCAAAAATCAAAAATATCTCTATAAGGGTTATTTCAGAATGTGAATTTATAAAAAGGGTTAACGGCTAAAAAAGAGATATAAAAAGATTCAAGATGTGAAAATATATTTTAATATAAAGGTTAAAAAAAAAGAAACGTTTCTAGATGAGATAATCTCTGTGTGGTAAAGTAAAACAGTGGTAAAATGCCATTTAAAAAGATTTTGAGGAAACTAGACTTACTTTAAAAGCTTGAGAAAGGAAGAAAGAAGAAAAAGGTATTTGTACATGGCAGATTGAGACAAAGCTTCTTAATGGAGTAAAAAAGGCCTTTGGTTGAAGGGCAGCAAAGCGATTTAAACAAAATCTAAGCCTCATTTAAAAGAGTGAAGCTGTAGGTGGTGAAAAAGTACATTTAAAAGTACAGTATAGATGATAATTAAAAGGCTTTAAAAGGTTAAATTGAAGGTGGTTAAAATGCCTTCATGACAGAGGAAAAAAAAAACATGAAAATGGAAAGATAATAGGATAAAAGATATTTAGATAAAGAAGATTAAAAATTTGAAGTGAAAAACTTTAAAGACAGAAGTATAGAAAGTTAAAAAGAAAAAAAAAGATAAAGAGGATGTAGGAAGATAGAGAAGATGTAGGAAGACAAGAATTTTAAACCCACAAAATAGGAAACAAAAGAAAACTAGGAGGAAAAAACGCAACTAAGGGTGAATGTACAAACCTTAGGGAAATAAATAAATAAATAAAAACTAGAAGATAGAATTAAGATAGAAAATGGTTGAAAATGTAAAGTAAAGGTATTTCAGATAGAAAATGCAAAAAGCTAAGACAACTATTAGATACAGACATTCAAGATAGAATTAAAATGTATTTATTAAAACAAAAAGAGGGAATTGGAAAGGGGTATATATCCCCCAAAGATAAACTTAAAATAACCCTTTTTACTCTAAACTTTTTAAATTAAATTTGGATTCATCAGGACCCAGTGCTGGTGAAGACAAACTCAACAAGTAATGCTCAATCAAGGAGTCAACTTACTTTGGGAGGAAACGGACTTTGGGAGGAGACGGACATATTGATAGATTCCTCCACTTTGAACCGCTTGCTGAACTTGCCTGGACTATGTAACTATCGTTTAGTGCAGCAAATTGTGGTAATGCTGGCATATCTTTGCTGATGGTGTCACCAGTGATGCAATTTTTATTTCCTTGCCAGCGCACCACATGTTAATTGTGGTAATGCTGGCATATCTTTGCTGATGGTGTCACCAGTGATGCAATTTTTCCAAAGGAGCTGTCAATTGGCTTGGTGTCGTGGCATTTCTGTATCCTCCTCCCTTCTGCTAGTGATGGTCTAAAATTTGGGGGCCAATGGCTATATGCTGGACTGGTAGTCAGTGACGGGTATGATCCAATTGCAGTGGTATCAACCTAAGACAGGAGGCTGACGCCTAAAGGTCAGTTTTCCAATGACGGGTAAGAACCATATGTTGAATTGGACAACCTACCAGGCATGGTCCTTAAGCCACATTACTTGTTGTTTAATTAACCAGAAGGGGGGAGATGCTGGGAGCCATTAGCCAAGTAGGTATGACAATTTCCTTGCCAGCGTACCCCCATGTTTCTTTAGTGGAAGGACTCGTGGAAATAGGACATTTTGCAACGACATTGCATGTAAGGTGACCTTGCCTGAGTTTAGGGCGTTGCCGGTTTAGGAAGATTATTCCTGCTGGGAATAGGGCATATCCTGCTGCCTGAGTTCCTCTTGAGTTCTTAGGGTCAGACAGTATATTTGGGAGACAGAAGCCCATGAGTGTGGATGTGGGCAGAGAACGTGGATTTCCCCAGAACGTGTTTGTAGAAGGCCGGTGTGAGTTCAGGAATAAAGAATTGCTGTTTGAATCTACAAGCTGTGAGTGGCTCATGATTTGTGCCCAGCCAGACTGCGGCAAACAACAACAAAGAGAGTAGGCAACTTGGACTTCTGTTTGCATCTGACAGTAATTAAATAACAACTTTCCCCAGTTTGATCTTTATTGTAGAATGTTAGCTATTAAAAAAAGGTTTTGGTGTGATTGAGAACCTCATAAGAAAATATGAAAATTTCCAGGTTTCACTTGAACACCTCCTGTCATAATAAAAATCAAAAATATCTCAAAGTGAATGAAAAGAAAAACAATCAATACATGAAAACACTGAAAAGACAGTGAGGCTATAGTGTTTTAACAAATATTTTTAAAGCATGTGTGATTAAAAAAAATGCTTCAATATGTAATTATGAGGACATTTCGAGGAAAATGAAAAAGCAGAAAACCTGGTGAAGAAAAATCTCCCCCCAAAATAAAAAAGAAATAACAAAAGAGAAACTAGTGGAAATGTTAGATTTAAGTACAAAAATTGACATATAAATCTCTGTGGATGGATCCAATTGAACAATGAAGGAAACAGGAAAAAAAAACTAAAGACTGATTAAAAATTTTGAAAGTACCCAGACAAAAATGACCCTTTGCCTACAGGGTCAAAACAGTGTTTTTCTCATTAGAAGCAATGGAATTACAGTGTCTTTCTCATTAGAAGCAATGGAAATAAAGAAAACAAAATTTTAAAAAATGTAAATATGAAATCTTATACCCAGCAAAACTTTCATTAAGAATGAAAGTAAGTTCAAGATATTTTAGGTGCTAGGATTGTGATGCAGTGGTTGAGCAGTCACCTAGCACGTGCAAGGTGCTGGGTTTGATCCTCACCACGTAAAAATAAATAAATAAAATAAAGGTATTGTGTCCAACTACAACTAAAATAGTGTTTAAGAAAGATATTTACAGATTATGGAAAACCAAGAGAATTAATTGCCAGCAGATAATCTAAGAGATTCATTTTAAAAATCTATAAATAGAAAGGAAACAAAGAAGGAACTTTGGAATGTCTGGGATGAAGAAAGAAGAAGTTAATAAAAAATAATATAGGTAAATGTAATATAGGTTTGTCCTTTCTTTCTTAGGTTTTCTAAAGTATAATTGGTGCTTGAAGCAAATATTGTAATACTATATGAAGTAATTTTAAATATATGTAGTGAAGATATTTAAGACAGTTTTATCATAAATATTAGAGAACAAAGAGTCATAGAAAAGTTACTCTTTCTATATTTCTCTTTTTAAGACTATGATAAATCTTACTTATATAACATAATGCCTAAAACAAACATTAAAAGAGCAACAAAATGAGATATAAACAAAAAATATTACAGATAAATAAAATGAAAATGAAAACAGTTTAAATGCCCCCATCCCAATAAAAAGCCACTAAAATGTAGGAAAATTAGAAAATGGTAACAAGAAATATAACAGCAGACTTAAGCCTTAATACATCAAATTATATTAAATATTAATGAAATAAATACACCAACAGGACTGAAAAGGCTGAGGGAAGCAGAGTAAATTTTACAATACATGC
Organism: Callospermophilus lateralis; assembly: GCF_048772815.1. NCBI lineage: Eukaryota > Metazoa > Chordata > Mammalia > Rodentia > Sciuridae > Callospermophilus > Callospermophilus lateralis. The sequence goes on along the minus strand of NC_135321.1, from coordinate 32,883,787 downwards.
CCAATTATATGCTATCCACAGGAAGACCAATTAAAATATAATTACATAGTTGGTTTGAAAATGAAGTGATAGACAAAGATATAGCATAAAAATTTAATCGAACATTAACAGGAGTGACTATTTTCATATTAGATACAATGAATTTAAGACCAGTTCATCTGAAAATTTTTGAGCAGCACATCACCATTATATGTCAGTCCACTGAGGAAAGTATAGAAATTCTACGTTAGTATGAAACAAGTAACACTACTGCTAATTCCATGAAGTAAAAACTGGTAGAAGTGAAAAGATAAATAGTCAATTTAAGCTAAAAATTTCAACCTGTTTGCCTATGCAATTGATATAATAACAAGACAGATTAAAAGTGAGAACACAGAAGAACTCAATAATTCTATCAGCCACAGGGAATATTTGGTATTTATAGACCACTCAGCAACAGTAATAAACACTTCCTTTAACACATGGCAAGGTAGACGGTAACCTGATCTCTTAAACAAATGTCAAAGGATTTCAATGTGATTTTCTTGCCTTTATGATTCAAAAAGTGAACCATACCTAGAAAAGCACAAAACACTTGGAAACTAAATAATCCATGGCTCAAAAAGGAAGTGAGAAGAGAAATGAAAAAATAATTGAACTGGATGAACAACAAAATTCTATCTCAAAATTTGTTGGACTCTGCTAGAGCAGCCCCAAGAAGAAATTTTAGATTACTGTGTGTATATTAGAAAGTGAAAAAGTACCCAATCAATATATTTAAAATTCTCATCTCAAACACAAAACTAAAATAGAGCAAGCAAAACATTAAAGAAAATTTAAAAATAATAATAATAGAGAAGTAGAAAAATACTAAACCAGAAAATAACAGAAAAATCAATGAAACAAAGCCTTCAGTTTTTAAAGTTAAAAATAAAATCAATAAAATTGATGTACCTCTAACAAGACTGACAAAGAACAAAGATATAGACAAAAATTACAAATATCAGGGGGTTTTCTATCTTAAGAAACACTTGAAAGAACAACAAAAACTCTACAAATATACTTTTGAATATTTAAACTAATAAAACTATTTTTTGAAAAACAAAAAATACAACATATAATATATGAAATAAATAATATGAACAATTCCATACCTACTTAGGAAATTGACTATATAATTTTAAAACCCTTTCAAGAATACTTTACTCATATGGTTTTATTTGTTTGTTTGTTTGTTTGTTTATTTATTTATTTACTTATTTATACTGAGGTTTGTAATTAGGGGCACTTGAGAACTTAGCCACATCCCCAGTCCTTTTTGTATTTTATTTAGAGGCAGGGTCTCACTGAGTTGCTTAGTGCCTCATTCTTGCCGAGGCTGGCTTTGAACTGGCGATCTTCCTGGTTCAGCCTCCTGAGCCATTGGGAATACAGGCATGCTCCACCATGCCCAGCTTACCCATATAATTTTAATGGAGAATTTTAACAAATGTTTTTAGATAGAATGGTATAAACACCATACTAATACTTTCATTAAATGGAAGTTAAAAAGTACTTCCTAATTTATTCCATAAGACCAAAAATGACCCTAACTCAAGAAAATAAATGAATGGATAAGAACCTGAAAGGAAAGGAAAACAGCAGACCAATACTCCTTAGGAATATTGATGCCAAATACTCAGCAAAATATTTTCAAATTAAACTCATCAATGTATGAAAAAAAAATTATTCACCATGACTTGGAAAGATTTACTCTACACATGCAAGGCTGGTTCAATATTCAAAAGTCAATAAATGTAATCCACCATACATATACAAGCTTAAGAAGAAAAATTCACAAGTAAATCAATTGATGCATACAAAACATGTAACAAAAATTCACTACAGATTCATGACGTGAACTCTCTGAAAAGGAGGAACGAAGGAGTGTTTTCACAGTTTAACAAAGTGTACCTACAAACCTCCTATAGGAGACATTATATTTCATCATGACAACCTTAATGTTTCCTCTTAAAGGCAGGAGTAAAGGCAAGAATGTCAACACTCAGGCTGGGGGTTATGGCTCAGTGGTAAAGCACTCACCTAGCATGTGCGAGGCCTTGGGTTCAATACTCAGCACCACATAAAAATAAATAAATAAAATAAACGTATTGTGTCCAGCTACAACAAAAAAGTAAATATTAAAAAAAAAAAGGAATGTCAACACCCTACTCTTAACTACACATTCAGTATAGTGCTGGAAGTTCTTCGCAGTTCAGTAAGATAAACAAGAAAATTAAAAGACAGGAATGGAAGAAATAAATTTGTCCATATTTACAAATGACAAGATTGTCTATGTAGAAAATACCTATAGTACTAAAAAAGAGAAGAAAAATAATCTAGTAAATGAGTTTAGCAAGGTTATTCGGTAAAAAAGAAACATAATAAAGTTATATTTGTATGCAATCAATAAATGTGAATTATAAAATTTAAAAGTACAATATTATAATTATCAAAAAATAAAATATCTAAGTATACCCTAACAAAATGTATATGGAATTTTTTGTTAAAAACTGTAAAATGTGGCCAGGAACAGTGGCACATGCCTGTAATCCCAGGCGCTTAGGAGGCTAAGGCAGGAGGATTGAGAGTTTAAAGCTAGCCTCAGCAAGAGTGAGGCTCTAAGCAACTTATTGAGACCCTGTCTCTAAATAAAATACAAAATAGGGCTGGGGATATGACTCAATTGTCGAGTACCCCTGAGTTCAATCCCTGATACCCCCAAAAAATAAAATATAAAAAATTAAAAGTGTAAAGTGTGAATGAAATAAATCTAAGACCTAAATAAATGGCGAGAAATGTTTTTCTCACAAGTTACAAGGCTAACCAAAGGTTTTTCAATTTTTCTCAAGTTGTCATACAGGTTTTACAAACTTTCCATAAAAATCCCAGAAAGAGTTTGTGTGTGTGTGTGTGTGTGTGTGTGTGTGTGTGTGTAAGTAGGAGCTAGAATAGCTAAAACAATTTTGAAAAAACAAAAAGAATAAAGTAGTAAGAATAAATCTGCAATATTTGAAGACTTACATCATGACAGTAATCAAGATTGGAACTTATTTGTGGAAGGGAAAATTTATATGTCAGTAGAATGGAATAGTTAAATCAGAAATAGACTTACACTTATATGCCTAATTTGCATGAAAATATATAAGTAATTTAAAGGAGGAGAAATAGCCTTCTTAATAAATGAATGGAGATATTGGAAATCCATAGGATAAAATAAAAAGAGAAAACATGGTGTAAACATAAAAAAAACACAAAAAGTAACTGAGAATGGATTATAGACTTTAAAGTAAATTGTAGAACTATAAACCTTTTAGAAAAAGAATAGGAGAAAGTCCTTAGGACCTAGAGTTAGAAAACATAATCTTCCATTTGACCCCCAAAGCATGATCCACAAAAGGAAAACTTCATAAAACGAATGCTGTCAAATTGAAAATTTTTGCTCTGTGAAGACAAAGACCATAAAAAGACAAATGGTAGAGTGAGAGAAAATGTTTGCAAAACTAATATCTGAAAAAGGGCTACTACCTAAAATATATGAAGAGCTTCAAAATCTCAAAAGTCAACAAATAATAAAGATTATAAACCAATGACTTTTCATTGAAGAGAATATGTAGATAGTAAATAAGTTTATGAAAGGAAGTTTAATATCATTAATTCTTAGGAAAATGCAAGTTAATTTCACTGTGAAATATCATTATACATCTGTCAGAATGGCAATTAAAAAATAGGGACAATATTAAATGCTAGAGACTGAATCACTCATACATACAGGATGGAAATGGAAAATAATATAGCACTGTGAAAAACAGCTTAATAGTTTTTTGAAAAAATAATAAGCAACTGCCAGAAAACCCAGAAATTACAAGAGTACTGTTGGACATTTATCCCAGAGAAATGCAGACTATAGTCATACAAAAGTCCCTACAAAAAGATTTAAAGCAGCTTTATTTTTAAAGACTCCAAAGAGAAAACAATCCAGAGGTCCTTTAAGGGATCAATGACTAAACAACTTGTGTTCCATCCACATTATGGAATACAACTCCAAAATAAAAATGAATGAACTATATTCACCCACACCATAATGTGGATGGATTTTCAGAGGATTATGCCATATGAGAAAAACAATTTCTAAAAGTTGCCTGCTCTCGGATTTCACTAATATAACCTTCTTGAAATAAGAAAATTACAGAAATGAAGAAAAGTTGATTGGTTGACAGGACTCAGGAGTGAGTGGGGTGGGAGAAAGGTAGGTGTGGCTGTTAAAGGGCAAGGGCAATAATTATTGCTGCAAATGTTCCATTTCTTTACTGTATTGTCAATATCCTGGTTGTACCGTGGTTTTGCAGTTGGAGGAAACAAAATAAAAGGCACATGGAATCTCATCCTCTTATTCCTTATGCGTTTATATTTATCAAAAATGAGCTACAAAAATGTTTAATTAAAAACACAAGATTCCAAATTGACTCTGAATAGTGCATGGAACATACTTATACTAAAAATATATATATATTGTTTATCCCAAATTGCAAACTTAATTTATTTTTCTCTATTTTATCTGACATCACTGAGGTGGAAGAAAACTCTTAAATATTTCTGTAGAAGAGACACCATGATCTATCTACTGAGGGGTAGAAATGCAGGCATGTTCAGGGCCCAGAGAGCAAAACAATATGTCTTTACCTGAGATGCTCAGTGCCTCGGTCTCAACATCTGTTTAGAGGTAGGAGTACATGAGTGGAGGGGAGTATGTGAGGGGACACTCACTGGGTCAGCGTCCTTTCTTTGACAGTTCTTTACAAAGAATGAGGAAACACCTGGGCATGCTAATGCAAAAGCAGCATCTCATCTTTAAATTATCTGATATGAGACTTCTTGGTCTTTCCTCCCTGCCACCCTGCTTCTCTTTATCTCCAGCCTTCTCTCCCTTTTTCTCTCCCTCATTCTTGCTCCTTCTTTTGCCAGTTCTCTAAGCACTGTTCTGTATGCTTGCAGAGCTTGGAATTGAAGCAAAATCTCAGTTTAAAAAATAATATTTTCTATTTTATTCTAGCATCTGCCTTATGAATTATTTATTCCTACTATACTTTCAACAGTCCTCTCTTCCCCAATTTTTCATAAATACCCCTCTCAGAGTTTTGGCTTGACCCTGAGCATTCTGGAAGATGTGTCATTGAACTCACTTCGCAACTTGTTTGTTCAGAGGTTTCCTCCTGCTCACAAATCCATTCCTGCACTCTGGGACTTCTAGAGAGAATATACTAGAGGGCTTCTGGCTTCATGAAATCTCAATAGAAAATAAAGGATTAGTTAGATATTTTACCCTGAGAAATGGTGCAGGCTGCTTACCAAAGTACCCTTTAAGGCATGGGCTGAAATACAGAGAAACCGCAGCTGCTGACACTGGAGGTAACGGGAGTGTTCCTTTTCTTCCAGCTATGTGAGGCTCAGAATGTCATGTAGACATCATCCAGAATGAGACCTCAGCTTATCAGTCATCTCTTCCACTCCTGCATCTATCCAGTGTATTGTGTTCATGGGGGTATCTCTCCTATCAGTTCAGCTGGGCCTTTCTTTTGTAGGAACAACTTTCTTTTCTCTGAGTTATTGCTTGCCTAGAATTTTCATAATAAACTTGAATCAAAATGAACAATCTGCAAAGAATATAGAGTGACAATGCATTGTACCTTCTCGAGTCTTTGCGTCACACAAATAATGCAGGGTGAGTGATAACACCGTCTGCATGATGCTAGGGTGCTTGCCAGTGTTACAGAGCTGAACAAAGGAGCCCCTACAAGTTCTGAAGCAGGGAGGCAGTGGGAACTGTCAAAGTGCTGTTCAGTGTCATGGCCATTCTGGAAAGTTTGTACTGGGATGACCGAAGCTTTCACCTGCAGCCCAAGCTCACAGATAAAAAGAGAAAAGGAACACAAACACCCTCTTCTCTTTACCTTGACATCAGGCCACAAGAAGAGAATCTTCTATTCTTATTGCCTCTTGGCATGGGCAAAAATGCAGAGCATATTTTTGATTGAACTGAACAGACTGAACCTCTGAGCAGTAATTCTTCATCAAATTAAATTTCTGGTGTTAATTTGTTAGCTAACAGGCAGGAGGCAGTGATGGTGAACTTGGCTAAAGAAAATGGATACACTTGTAAAGCTAGATCAAGAGAATCATTGTGTTGCAACAAAAGGGGAGGATTATACTTGATCACGGGATTGATGAACAGTTACTGAGTGGGTGACCTGGAAAGAAATGTGGGAAGCTCTGAAGCAAAACTTCCCATATTCTAGGATATTGCCAGCACCAGGCTATATCAGATCACAGACACTGTCACTAAAGTTGATGCCCTGAACCATCTGCATTCACTGCCTTCTGGTGAACATTTATGTCCCCTTGCCACTTTCCAGTACTTTGAAGTACAAGTCCTCATTATTTTATATATGGATGATTAGACAATTTCCTAAAAATTTCCCTGGCTTAATTTCTTCTCCTTTTCAAACTATCCCCTCTGAAATTGAACTTCACAAAACCCAGATTTTTACTACTCATACCATTTCCCATAAACTTCAATAGCCCCTTTTTGTCTGCAGGATGTAGTCCAACTTCTTTAAGATAGTCTTTATATGCCCTGTAAACACTTGGCTCAAACTACACTCCAGCTCTTACCATGCAACCCATCTATACCTTCTAACTCAAAATTTACTTGTCAGTCCATTATGCTCAGATGTGCTTTCTCCTTTTTTTTTTTTTTGTTTAAAAATCAACATTCTCTTTGAATTTGAGCCTAACTCATCTTTCTTCTTCATTAGCTCTTTCTATTACACTTCCAACCCCTAGCCCTTACTAGCAACTTCCCTTAAAACTATAGTTTTTATAGTTAGATTGATGACGTGGAGTATTTCACACCTTATCTTCTGCTAGCATGTATCTTTAAAATCCTGAATTATGGTATTCCAATTAGGTTTTAAGTGGCTGCCTTGATGCTGCTTTCTAACATTATTTTTAAACAGCAACCCTCAACAAAATTTTCTTAATTTAATAGAATCTCAAGAAAGTATGCTCTTTTATATTTCTTTCTCTCTTATTTATTTTTCTCATGATTCACTAAGACATGTTTTCTCTTCCAGAAACAGAGTTGCAAGTGCACGGCCCACTAGTGAAAGGGTGATGATTTTATCTTTGGATGCACTGGCAGGTGGTCAGCTCTCTAGTTCTGCCACATCTGTTACCAACTGATAGTCAAGAATTCCATTTTTTGTGCCTGCCTAAGCTTTAGGCACATGGAGGGAGAGGTACTGGCTCAGAGATGCCTAAGATTCCATGTGCCGAATCATATCTTAAGTGTTGTAGTGAGCAACGAGGCTCAGCAGGGGGATTTTGCTCCCGACTGAAAGCTTGACAGCAGAGAAATCCTTCATGCTTGTGCATGAGATGCAGACCAGCGAAGCCTCAATCGAGGTATTTATTTTCCCCTTGGAAGCCACTGTGGTTAGATTGAATAATGTAGGAGCATCTCAGTGGTCTCCACGCTGATAGGGAAGTAGGCTGTTGTCTGTATTCTGTTACAGAGAATAAGGGAAGAGTGGGAGAAAGACATGACTAAAAGCAAAGGACCATTTTCCCCATTAGTTATTATAGTTTTAGACCTTCACATGAATTACATAATTTTTATTACGGTTATAATGTATTCAGTAGGCCAACATGTGTCTGAGACACAGTACATGCAATGCTGCATGCTAGACATTGAAGGCATGGGGGAAATTCAAGGGGAAGTTTCTTTTAATTAAAAAGTGCTAGTATGAATACAGAATTATGACATATATTTTACAGAGAACTAGAATAAAAGCCCTGAGATTTATGCTTTAGAATTATGAGTTTAAGTTCTGATTTGAAATTGCTGAGAGACTTTGGTAAAACATTTGATCTTCCCTGAGCCTCAGTTTCCTTGGCAAACCCATAGGATGAATGCATACTGTTTGACAGGAGAATGATTTGTGAACTATAAATCTGCCCTCTTCATACTCCAGCCATGTCCATCTCCATCCATTATCTAATGCAAAAACAAAAAGGTCATAATAATGATAATATAATTCCTGAGGACCTGAGGTAGTGGCTGTCCAGGCTAAGAAGTGTTGGTAAGGGATTGCATTTTAGGAACAACAGTATTTAGGTAGAATTTCTGAAGCTGCAAATGATTATTGCTCAGTGAAGAGCAAGAAAGACCTGGGATGCAATATACATTAGTGTTCCCCCCCAAAAGATGAACTCTTTGGTATCAGAAAAATCTGCAGATCTGTTTATTTGGGATTAGTTTAGTACTAGGTTCTAAGGATATTCTAATGATGAACCAAGCATCATTCAGGCCTCAAGGAATTTAGAAAGAGAAGGAAATAATTATACTAAATGAGACACTTGATCTTATTTTGGCCAGAGGGCTGAAAAACCTTAGATGTGCACATTTTAGTTTCTCATTTCCCATGTCTTACATCAGATTTCCCTATATCCCATTTAACTTCACTTAGTATTCACTTGATTGTAGCTATATTTCCTCAAGTCTCCTTCCCCTTTTCCTTTCTTTATTTATTTTTCTTCTGTTTATCTCCAATGTATATCTGCACTATCAATATGAATTTTTTCTTTCTCTCTTTCTTTCTATTTTCTTTTTTTTTTTTTTTTTGGCACTGAGAACTGAACCCAGGATGTTTTACCACTGATCTACATTCCCAGTCTTTTTATTTCTTATATTGAGACAGGTTCTTGTTAAATTGCTAAGTGTATCATTAAGTTGCCAAGGACGGCCTTAATCTTCTGACCCTCTGACTTCAGCTTTTCAAGTTGCTAAGATTACAGGCCTGTGACACTACACACAGCTATTATAGGTTTTTCTCATAAATAAAGGAAGACTACAGGATGATGTCTAATTTTAAGCATAATTTCAATTTTTATAAAATATCAATAAATAGACTTTGGATTATGCAAGACAATGAAGCCAAGTCTGGAATTTTGAAGTAGACAAGGAAAGATCAAGATCTGAAATAAATGTGCCCTTGCAATGAAGGACTTGCTTCCATGATAGGACCTTCTGTAGTCAGCATCTGCAAGTTTTCTTAAGTGTGTAATGGCATGCCTAAAGATGTGCACATTTTAGTTTAGTTTAGAGGGCAATATATGGACAATCTAACTGATTTCCTTCAGTATTTGGAGAGTCCGCTAGAGCAACAGGCTGGAACAATGGCTATGCCCTTTGACTATCATTAGGAGGTTCTATCAGACAGGACAGGACTCAAAACCTAGAAAAGAACCAGTTTCTAGGCCGGTGACCTAGACCCAGGATATGGCACAAGGTGCAATAGGCTAGTTGGCATTCGGGTTCAAGTTTCTTATGCTATTTTCTGTGTCTGCCACATCCTTGCCCTCTTCACACTCCAGCCATGTCCATCTCCGTCCATTATCTAAGAAGCCTCTCAGAACATGTGCCAGGCTAACTCAGGACCTCTTTTCTGAGGCTTCACAGCGTCTTCTGAATACCTTTAGTACTGTCTTTTTCCTAGGCTGTGACTCTCCTCAACATTACAGAAAGTAGCACACTGTCTAGTATACAAAGACAATCAATGTCTGAAGAATAAAATGGGTGAGTTGATGTATATATGTATGTATGTATATATGGATGGATGGATGGATGGATGGATGGTGGGGGCACAGCTCTAAGAGAACTGGAAAATAAAGTGACAAATAAAAAGGAAAAAATAGAACTGGGATTCAAGGTTAAACCTAAAATTTAGCTTGAATAGTATAATTATAATGTTTAAAGTAAGGATAAGAAATGTTGGTATGGCATCGCAGGGCTCTAATGGAGTGAGAAGGTCATGTTCATGGCAGGGGTCCTGAGTATGATGTGTTGGAGCTCAGATGAAGTTAAAGGGATATTCATGTATAAAAGTATATGAAGCCAGTCCATCATGAGGTTTGAGGTCAAATTCCGAGTAAAGGTAGCACCTACACAGGAGAAAAATCTGCTACATCATGTCAAAGATTGGGATAAGTGAGAAGTATGCCCCCTTGGGGGTGGCATTTTGCATGACGTGTCTGAGTCCACACAGCATAAGAAGGGCATCTATAGTGGGACTTTCATGACACAGGGTGAGGAATCTGAGTGAGTAAAGAGGGGAAGAATGGGGGAAAGAGAGGGGGAGACTTGGCCAGATATAAAATATAATATAATATAATTTAATTATATTTTAATATAATATACAATTCAGTATAAGTAAATAAAGTGAGGCTATGGGAGCTAATTTCTTACTAGTGAAGAAGTAGTTATAATTTTGGAAATGGAGAAAACTAGTATAAACCCTGGTTACTGGACTTGGATATATCAATGCAAATTAATGCTGGCATATATATATATATATATATACATATACATATACACACACACACACACACATATATATATACACACACACATAGACTTATGTATGCATATCTATTTAAAGCTATATATATGGTTTATATATAACGTATAAATACATAAACATACGTACAGTATACAGACATATAGCCACATATATGCATATAAAATATGTATATGTACATGTATAATGTACACATAATACATACATAATCTGGTGTAGATATTTGTGTCTTGTGTTTTTGTGTGAATTTCCTGGCTCTGTCCTCTGAAAGAATCTGAGATAACCTCTAATACAAAAGCATTGAGGACAACTGGTGCCAATATCTTCATTACTCACTGTTATTTTCCAACTAAAGAAAGTAAGTTTTTTGTTTTTTAAGAATTGGCTTATTCCAGACACGTGGAGCAAAATGTATAGAAGGAGTCTCAAACATCTATTGCCAGAAAGTAAAGATTTGCTCAAAGAATTATACAGACAGGTCAAAAAGATACAGAAACCAATTTGAATCAGCTCTCACTGAGAAGTCTGGTATAATTTGAGCATTATAATGAGTGGCAGTAAAATGTTGTGACTCCTTGAATACAATGGATAAACATTATTCCATAGACATATAATGAAATTCAATAATCAACAGAAAGTTTGCTATGAAATGTGATATTAATAGGTTTTGAATAAATTTCCCACAAAATACCTCTTAATTACAAAGGGGAAAATATCTTCAGAGTGGAAAACTTGGGCAGACACTTGAATGAAGTGGTCAAAGCAAGTGTGGTCATTCATGGTTCATTGTAACTGTGTACTGCTTGATAGGCTGCAGCTAAAACACAGTATTGATTCTATGATATTCCTGCAAATGAGGCATAACCTGAATCTAATTGTAAAAAAGTCTCAGATGTACCCAATTGAAGGAATATTTTATATTAAAACAAATGTCTTGAAATCTTCAAAAGTGTTGAATCCACAAAAGTCAAAGTAAGAATAACAAACTATTTCAAAGACAAGAAGACCAAAGGCATATGAAAAGAAAAGTAAATGCAATACGTGATTCTGGACTGGATCATTTTACTCCAAGAGACACCACTACAATTGGTGAAAGTTGAATAGAATATGAGCATGACATAGAAGTGCTGTATCAACACTGATTTTTAATAATTCTAATTGCTGTGTGTTATATAGAAAAATCATCTTATGGTATGAAATAAGTCCTAATATATGTAGGCTTGTTAGAACATCAGTTTGATAGTTCATTTTGAAATGGTACACTAAATAAGTCTTTGTACTGTACTATACATTTTCAGTAAGTTTAAAATTATTTTTTAAGTTTTTAAAAAATAATTATGAATAATATAAATAAATTGAAATTTCTTTTAGTCTACAATCCAAGACACACTTAAAACCTTGACAGGTATGAGAACTTTATGAGCCATTTTAACTGACTGGTTTAAATTTCTCAAAATTTGTGTTTTGTTCTTGTACTTCACCTTAGTTCTTGATATCTCTATTAGGATCTCAAAATAAATCACATCTTATCATGCATTTACACTATAATAGTAAATTCAAAACTTAATAAATTCAGTCCAACATGAAAATCATTAAGCATTTTAAAAGGTCGTTTTAGGCTCAATCAATCACTTGCTGGGCTTATGTCCAGCAGCTATGTGTATAATTGTGAATTAACTGAACAAAGTAAAGACTGCGTGTGAATACTAGGAATGTATATAGTACTGAATTACTAGACCCAACCCACAAATTTATCTTAAGATTTCAGGGTAGTTTTTAACTCTGCTAGCAGGGACTCTTTATAATAGTATACTTTTGTTATACTTTCATTCATTCAATCTTCTACACTTGACCACATACATATGATAAGAACAATTGAGAATGGAAATCTGTCTATAAACTAGTGGAATTTAATTACTTCTAACAGCAGGCATACTGTAGCCATCTGAATATCAAGACGAAAGAAAAGTAGTTTATTAACTTTTGCTATTTTTGTGATTCAGAACTTTTTATCTTTATTATTATTATTATTATTATTATTATTATTATTATTATCATCTGCAGTACTGGGGATTGAACTTAGAGCCTCATGCATGTTAGGTAAGTGCTTTATCGCTGAGTTATATCGCTAGCCCCAGAATCTTAAATCTTATGTTTAGATAAAGAAATGATATTTATTACAAATTGATACGTTATTGACATTTGTCTACTTTGGCTATATTAACTATTTTTATACTAAAAATGAGTGTGATTAAAAAAGAAAAAAAATATTTTCCCATGGACTCTTACTGTTTATGTTAAAAATCTGAAGTCTCAAAACAAATTGGAAAATCTGGCAAATCCAGAGCTGCCCCAAAGAATACAGGGGGAACAATGGAATGGAATGAGCTGGAAAGAAGTACAAAATAGTGATATATTCTAAAGTATAGTAATCCTGTAATAAATATTCATAAATATCAAACAAGCTGGGATAATTGAACCTTACCCATTTCATCAAATTTCCAAAAGCTGGAATTAAATTTTATTATCTATTAATAACCAGAAAATCTCTATCTCCTGGTGCAACTTTTCCTCTGAACTTCAATTCCACCTTCCTAATTTACTCTGGACACCTCTGTCTGGATGATGCACAGGAAATTTCAAAATTATCACTGCTGCATGAATGTGAATTAAGACCACAGTGAAATAACACTAAACACACATTAGAAAAGAGGGAAGATGAGAGGGAAGGGGAGGGGGGATAGTAGGGGATAGGAAAGGTAGCAGAATACAACAGTCATTAATAGGGTATTATGTAAAAATGTGGATGTGTAACCGATGTGATTCTGCAACTTGTATTTGGGGTAAAAATGGGAGTTCATAACCCACTTGAATCAAATGTATGGAAGATGATATGTCATGAGCTTTGTAATGTTTTGAACAACCAATAAAAAAATAAAATAAAAATAAAAATTCTATGTATGAAAAAAAAAGAAACAAAACCAACAGCAATGACATTCTTGGCATTGTCATGTCTATATATTGTCATATATTGCTAGTAAAAATTTTAAATGATGTTGAGAAAAAGTAAATATGTCCACACTATAACTTCTACACACATTTACATAGCAGTCTTACTTGTTACTAGACATAGTTGGAAAAACTAAAATATCCATTTGCAGGTGAACAATGTTTACCAAGCCTGTGCAACACCTCTCAGTAGCATAAACTAATAAAGTATTCATACACACACCAGCAGGAATGAGTTAAAATTATGCTGAAAAACAGATAAATGAGAGAAATAGGTACAAACACTATGGTTCATTTTATGTAACTACTAGAAGAAACAAAATGCATCAATGACTGCCTATGTGAGTGGTAGAGAGATAGTAGAAAGATGCATGATAAAGAGTTAATAATTGGGTAGACAGGAAATTTGGGGAGAAATATATCTGATCATTGTCTTAGTTATTGTGGTGATGTGCTTTGTGATATGAAAAATGACATAAAGTGTCCATTTAAATATTCATCAATAGGGGCTGGGGTTATGGCTCAGCGATAGAGCGCTCACCTGTCTTGTGTGAGGCCCTGGGTTCGATCCTCAGAAGTACATAACGTTTAATAAAAAAGTAAAGGTATCGACAGCTACAACTAAAAAATAAATATTAAAAAATATTCATCAATAGTTTTATAAACATATGGTCATGCCTATTAACCTACATATAGTATATGGCAGTTTTTGTGCAACAAAAACAGAGTTAAGTAAAGGCAGACAAAATATTTAATCGGTCCTTTATGGAAAAAGCCTGCTGAACAGTCTAAAGCCATCTTTGCTTTTGATTAGTGCAATGGCAGCCTTGCATCTGGTCATTTCTTCACAACTTTATCCTCTATGTGATTCTACAGCATGTTGTAAATTATGGTTGTATAACCCTCATTCTTATCCTGTTTAATACAAAAAGAATTAAGTTCCGATTTATTATGTTAGTATAGAAAGCCTTCCAAAACCTGACTTTGCTTTTTATTTATTTTTTTCCTTTTTCTACTTTAGCTTTGCCAATACTCTACATTTCATACTTAAATTTACAGAGTTCCACACAACACCGGGTATTCTATTATAAATCTTTGCCTTTGTTCTTCCATCCCATGCCCCATCTGACAAATGCCTAATCATGTTTCAAGATTCATGCCACATTAAATATCATATGTGTCGAGGCTACAGTGTCACCTAGCCTCATTCCTGCAGGTAAAAAATTCTTTCATTTTTTGTGTTATTGCACTTTGTGTACATTTTTTAAAAATGTAAATTTCAATACATTGAATTAAACTAAAATTTATATTGTTTATTTAAACGAAATGTTTCTATATTGCAGACTTTAGGAAATAGGACTTGTATTTTACTTGTTGGTCACTTAAAGAATGCTAATACCTGCTTAGTAAATGAGTGTATAAACCAATGGGTGGGGGGATAAGAAATAGAATTGCAAATCGTGGGGAAGGGGAAAGAGGAGAAAATGAATCAAAGGGAAGAACAATGAAGGAATGAATAAAGGAAGGTGATAAAATAAAGGGAGAGGGAAAGAGAAAGAGGAAAGAGAATGAAAAGGAAAGTAGAGTTAAAAGTAAGAATGGAAACAGATATGTTGGAATGAAAGAAAAAAAAGGGAGAGGAAGGGGGAAAGAAGGAAGGAAGAGATGAAGAAAGCAACAGCCAGAAAGAAAAGACAGACAGACAGAAAGAAAGAAAGAAAGAAAGAAAGAAGAGAAGAGAAAGAAGTAGTAGAAGAAAATAGGAGATGAAGAAGAAGCAATGAAGGGAGGAAGGAAGGAGAAAAAAGTAAGGATAGAATAAAAAAGCAGAAAGGGCAAAAGGATATACAATGTATGTGTAGTTGTAGGTCTTGCACCTGTAGGGTTTCCAATAATTTGAAACAAATTATGAAAGCATTATTCATTTATAACACATAGTATTCTTGCACCATTTGATGTTTTAATTTGAATCAAAAGATAGCTGGTCTGATTAGTTCAAAGAAATTATGCTTTTTAAAATATATATATATACACACAGACAGTATCACATTTTGGTTCAAAGAGGTTCCTGCCAAAGGAGGCAGCATCTTTAATTCACATAAACAAATATAAGTCTATCCTGAGACATCTGGAAGGAAGAAGCCTGATGGTCACTTGGCCCTGAAGCCTGGCATACAGTTTGGACATGTGGAATAAGCATTCACTATCACAGAACTTACTCCATGCTTGACATGGGTCATATTCTGGTAAATTTCTGGTATATTCAAGAACGGATGGAGAAAACCCAAAAAGTCAAAACAGGCATCACAGTGTTCAAGCTGATATATTATGATGTTGGCAGAAGAGTTTATGAGTTATTTTACTGTTTACTCCTCTCTAGTTAAAATTAAGTATATGTCACAGATTGTATTCCTCCTTCCCCCAATTCTTATCAAGGTTGTTTTATTTGTGAAAATGGTCAATAATTGTTAGCAACTTTTGCTTTAATGTGATACATTAGAGGTTACCAGGCCCCAATTATTCATCTGATACACGTTCTTTGCCTGGTGTCTTGTCAGGGGAATTACCCATCCATTTCCTGTCCCCAAATAGCCAGTTTCTAAAGGAAGCAGCTAAAGTCCAAGTGTGAAATATCAGGGTGCTAATAATTACCATTGAGTATACTGCAAGAATGATCTAAGTAATGCTCATCAAATTTCTGGAGAAGGTTGCAGAGTGGGGTCCTCAGAGAATTTAGCTCATACAGGTTTTCAATGCTTTTTTCCCACTTCTCCACATCTGTAGGTTATTGACATTCCTGGTGCTTTCACAGCCACCATCACTCAAGTTCCAGAGACTTTGAATATCTGTTTACCTTTTGAAAGTTTTTGCACAGGATTGAACACAGGGTATAGCTGGACCCCAAACAGAAAGAATGGCCTTGCATTGGTATCCCTTCTAAGAAACCATGAAGTGTTGCCTTTTTTGGTCTCTTGCCTTAGAATTTTCATATTGCATGAGTGAATTGACCTCATCTGCAACACTCTGGCATACTCAGGTCTGATGGAGAGTGACTTCTAGTATGGAGTATGAATCCCAAAGTCCAGAGCAGCAGGGGTAGATGATCTAAAATATTTTAACTTTAAAATGCTAGTGAATGCCACTGAGGTTGTACTTGTCAGGGAAAGATGTTTCCTTGCTCGCCTGCTTTGCATGCTTTATGGATTTGATTTAACAGAAAAAAAAAAAAAAACAGGTTTGTCAACATTGATAGAACATTTAACAATATAAGACAAAGCTGTCCAGCCTCATTTTTATGTTTAGTCAAGCCCAGAACTTGGTTATAAAATGATCCGATCAGCTTTTGTGACTGTTCTTCAAGATATTAACATAAAATGGTTAGGGATGGAACCTCCAAAGGTACATCTTCCTTTATCAGCCTAGAAAATGGTCAACATGACTGAATTTGTGTAAATCATTCTAGAAAGTAAGCATATTTTCCGTCACTTCCTCCTCTCCAGGGTAAGTGTTTAGTGTTCATAGAGTTTTTAACATAGATCTTCCCATGATTTAACAACAAAAAATTACTTCTTTCACATTTCAACAGGTTCATCTGAGACCGACTATTGGAGATTGGTTGAGAAACCCTGTACTTAATCTTCTGGCCTATTTTTTATATTTTAGATTTTAATTTTAGATTCTGTTCCTTTCCTATTTTTGCTTCCCACCACTACTCTATGTTTTATTCCCACCTCTGTCTCTATTTCATTTCATGTAAAGGACTCTACTTATGATAGTACAGAAGCAAACACAGCAGAGTTAATCCACCATGCATACAAATGCTGATTTGTAGACTCAATGGGCTTCCTGGGTCTCAGTGAAGGTGAAATACACATACTCAACTAGTTCACCAGAGGTAGAGAATTTGCTTTTAATTGCTTCTTGCCTTGGGACTATGGACAGTCCCCCAACCTCTCTAAGCCTTTGTCCTCATCAGTTAAATAAGATTCTTGTCGAATTCACTCCACAGCTCAACAACTTTCTCACCTATGACCAAAAGCAATCTGGGACATTAAAAGGCATACTTTATAAAACTCTGACAAAGATAATATGAAAAATAAAAACCTTTCACAGTTTTCTGCCTTGTCCTTGCTCTTATTTGCAATCTCTAAGAACACTTGTGCATGAGTCAGATGGATCCATTGTCTTCTTTGTTAATAATTCTCTGCTGAGAGTTTTCCCCTCTCCCACACCTTTGTCTTCCTCCACCATTTATGCAGACTTCCCACACTCTCAGGAAGGGTGGTTTGCATTCTCAGTCTCATTACACTGGGGTGTGGTTATATTTCTCATATTTCAGAAGTGGATTCATTTTAAAAAATGCTCTGCTAGAGCAGCAGAGTTTCTGACATTCCCATGAGTGTATTTCCACTTCCCCTCTCATTAGCCCATAGACTTTGGCTAAGAATTAAGCCACTAACAAACCACAAACTACCTACTAAGATATTGGAATGCATTTGGAAGTCTGTATCTTTTTATTTCCTCCAGGAACTCATATTCTTTGTTTACATTTGTATAATGAAATAAGAAATAGTTTTACATTTTGTAATTATAATCCTTTAGACATATTATAATCTCACTATGAATCATGGTATCTATGATAGATGAAACCTTTCCATGAATACAGGAGATGATGAAGACTTTCAGTTGGCCAGAAAATAAAGTTTCCTTATTTCCATGTATGCAATGATAAGCAGAAAGATGCAGGTTTGATTTAGGTCTCATTCCTAGAGCGAAAGTTGTATTACACTGGAAGAAGACTTAATGTTACCATAATTTCACAAGTGCACAGCCTGAGACCCCAAAGATGCTCCCAAGTTCAGGTAACATTGTAAGCTGGTCTCCTGCCTCTAGACTCCTGGATTATTCATCTGAACCATTAACTTCCTGCCCTGGAGATAACAGCCTGAGGATGGTCACCTTCATTGTGACTTCAGCTAATTCCCTGCTTTTAGGCTTCCTTCAGTTTACAAAGGAAAGAGGAGCAAGGAAAGAGTTATCTCGATATTTTAGAAGCTCATAAAAAGTTTGGGGTCAAGTATAGTCATAAAAATGGATTAACATCTGGGCATTTCCTTATGCAAACCTTGCCTGTTTCTGCAGCTCTTGGCTGCTGACAGTGGCAAAAAAGATGGGTTTTGCTTTGTGGCAATGTTGTTCCAACTCAGTAAAAGGTCTTATGCCTCCAAAGTGCACAGACTGAATCCGTGTGTGGCATTTTTCATTGCCAGCAAAACCAGCAAAATAGCAAATTGTGCTTGGAAGATGTCGCTTGAAAGAGAAAAGGCACAATGGGTTTGAGTTTTCCATCATAATTTCTTTTGAAATGAAAGACTAGTTTTCACAGGCAAAGACTCTCAGTTTGTTTTGTGTAGCTGTGAGGTGGCTTCCTGTAAAGAATATGATTGGGCATTTATCAGATATTTGGTCATTTCTCAATAAGCCCCTTTGCTTTTCAATCCTATCTCCCCAATCTTAGCTTTCCCTCTCGTTCCATTCTGAACAAGCACATTGCATAGCAAGGGGCTGAAAAGTTGGAGGCCCAACAGATAGGATGAAGAACACATTTTCCAGAGAGTGAGGCAAAGCCAAAGGAGGATCAGAGAATGCAGGCAATGACTGAGGAGGTCACACATCCTTGAGATCAGACCAGGCAGATGGTAAGCAGCAAGAGCCTCCCAGCCCCATTGTGGGGTAGAAACTGATGAGGACCCTGGCTTGGCTACTGTATACCAGAGCATGGGCAGGTTTGGACAACTGGCACAGACAAGTGCAACCTGGATATGGAGAAATCCAAATGATGCACAGACTTTAAAGTTCACATGAATGTGACTTTGCCTAGAATACAGCTGCTTTTCTCATTGCCCTTCCATGCCTAAGAAAATGGCTTTGCTTAAAAAGGATCTTCATAATATTTTCTTTACTAAGTTGTGTAATGTGTGTTATATTATGTAAAGAATTGAAAAATTATTTGTATCCACTGTGTAGGCACAATTGAGTACTAATAAATCTGGATTAAAAATATACATATCTATGCAATTTTTATTTTAGATTACCTCACAATCATAATATATGGGTAATTAGAGAGACTAATAAAATGAAAATGGAATAGTAATGGAGACATAGTCAAAGAAAATTGAAATAAATAACAGTTTATAGAACTTGTAGTCAGTACACTAGCCGCATTGATGTCACTTTAGAACTTGTTAGGATCTTTGGTCCCACCCAAGATTTACTGAGTAGGGATTTGCATTTTAACAAGATCCCAGATAATTCATATATATGTTAAAACTTAGAATCACTTGTTTAAGTGGTGAAAGCAATCAAAGAAATGCTGAAATGGTAAAGTTACACTTTCTTTTACAATAAAAGAATTTTATAATGTCTCAATTCCACCTGTAATATGTCCAAGAAGTCAGTATCCTGTGTAGATGTCGACCTAGATATAGTAGAATGTCCCAGGGGGAGTTGGGAATAGGACTAGCTGTTCATATTACCATGATAAACAATTACAGTACCTAAAAAAAGAAAGCATAGACATGGTCAATAATACTAAATAAAGCACAAGCTAAGATGTAAGCACCAAGACTTGTAGTGAGTGAAAAGTTGGAGAGATGAGAATGCAGCATAATTACAAAATGAATGTGAAGAATAGGGTAAATGAAGTCAGTCTAACTCACTACCAAAATCTTTGAAACCCTGGCACACAGTGGGGCATTCACTGGAAAAGAAGTCCTCCTGAATGTGCCTAAATAGTTGCAAAGTTAATAGCCAACTGCCTAATTCCCAAAAGCTGTGCTATATGTTCATGGGCTAAGAATAAGCAATATTTATAATTCAGGTCATCAAATCACATTGAGAGTCAAAACTGAGTCTGAATTCCATACAATAAATTCTGTGGTAGAAACTCCTACGCAGGCCGAATTGCTTATTCTTACTATTGAATTATATTTTTGAACTAGAATTTCCTATGTTAAACATTTTCACAGCATGGCCTTGGTAGGTATTACATTTGTACCTTAAAACCCACAATGGTAGGGTGGTGGGAATTAAAAGAGTAGAGGAGAATTAAGAATGATTCCTGGGGTAGAGGGAGGTTGGTGAGGACAAATGATCTGGGAGAGAACAGTAAGAGTTTATCAGACCACAATAGCAACACTTTGAGTGATTAACACTCACCTCTTTGGGGGGTTTTGTGGACAGTGTTGCTTGTTTGTTTTGTTTTGCTTGAGACTTCTCAGGCAAAATGCTTTTGGAAGAGACTTGCATTAAAAACAAGGTGGCCAATAAGCATTTGGGGCCAGGGAAGGAATGTTATGGTATGGATACAATATACCCTCTGACAGCTGATCTGTGAGACAATGCAAAATATTCAGAGATGACAATTAGTAGATTTTGAGAGCTGTAACTGAATCAGTGGATTAGTCCACATTAATGGATTAATGTGGTGGTAACTGTAGACAGAGTACGGCTGGAAGAAGTAGATCATTGGAGGGATTGTCTTTAGAGTTTATATTTTTCTCCTGGTTAGTGGAGAGCTCTCTCTCTCTCTTATGTCCTGAGCTACTTTCTCTGTCACACCCTTCCTCCATGATGATGTTCTACCTCATTCTCTGTCCAGAGATATGGAGTCAATCAACAGTAGATTGAGCCTCTGAAACTGTGAACCAAAATAAACCTTTCCTCTTCTAAAACAAACAAACAAAAAAAGCCAAGGCAAGACACTGGAGAGGCATACTAGAAAGGCAAATGGGCAGAGAATCTGGAGGGCAAAATTGTTTTCCAAAGTTGGGTTTAGCACTGGAGACACGGAGGATATATAAAAAGTCTCTGTGAGCTCATCATTAAAGCTGCAGAGAGTTCTGATCTAAGTGTACTATAATGTGTAGTGGGGCAGGTTCTTAGAGGGGACTGAGGGAGGAAGCCAGGCCTTAGAAGGAGAGCAAGAGAATGGTCATATGGGTAATTCAGCTCCCCCAGGTTTACCTAAAAGCAATTACCAAATATTACCCATGCTAACAGATCAGTATTTATGTATTGGATTCTCAATAGAAGTAACAGTGATCAGTGGTGGAAGGTCTGCCCCTAAAACAATTCCCTAATAGTTTATCAATTTAGATTATTTCCTCTAAGAAAGGAAATATGGGAGTAGGTAAAATTAGCTGGAAGTGGAATATCTAACTTTGTACTATTTGCATGGGGTTGGGTGGGGTCTCAAATAATCTTTCAGATATAGATAAATAAATGACTATATTTTTGTATTACCAATTAGATACTGGTTACTGTAAATATTAAACCTATATAAGTATACTTTGGGAAATAAAATTAATCAAGACCCATTAACTATAATGTAGGCTACTGTTACATGGAGTTCCATGAAATGACAAACAGAGCAGAGGTCTAAGCAGGTAGAATGCTGTGCAATCTCCTTTTCTCCTGACCTTTTAATAACTCCACCTCATAAAGCTGATAAAGAGCTATTTTTCTCTTGTTGAAAGATAAAGAGTCTGTGGAATGTCTGTAAGCTCAGTATTCTCAGAAGTATAGCTGGATGCTGTATTTCTTACCTTTCTGTCCAGAGTTTTCTTCTCTTTATTATATGGTCTCCTGAATTTGCACTCACTGGAAATGCCTAGGATAGAACCACTGATGAGAGATATTTTGGGGGGTATCACACTCTCTTGTAGATTGCTCCAGTGCTCCAAGTGCTACAGTCTGAATGTGCTCTTTATTCTGACACAGTCTTCTGGATCACACTATTAACACTTTGGACAGATGGCTTCTAGTGTGTCCCCCTTAACTCAGAATCCAAAGTCTGTTTCTCTCAAGGATGTAAAAGCTGATTTTGAAATTGACTTATTCTGAACCCTTCAGTATCCCCACCCCTCAAATAGTCCCCAATAACAATTCAAAACTAGAACTCAGAGGTATTGAAGGGCAGGGGTCCAAAGAATGTTAAATTCTTATATGGGCTATAAAGCATCATCCTTTTCCCCTTAAGCCTGAGTTCTCTGTAGGACCTGCAAAAACAATAAGTCTGTATTCCCTGGTGACCATACTGACTTAGAGGTTAAAACGCAAATTGTAAAGGAATAGAAGGGGTATGTGCAGGCAATGAGTAAAAAAAGAAATGGCAAGATGAAGTTGAAGTCATGGGAATTAATTTCACAGGAAGGTTGTTATTGCCCCCTTTAGCAGCTAAAATTCACACACAGGCACATCTTAAGTAATGTGTCGAGCTGTCCGAAAGATAATTTGAATCCTGTCAAGGCAAACAAGAATATGCTCACAAATTCAAGAGCAATATATGTGCAATTTGCACAACATCAATTTCTTTGGTTGTTTTTGGATGGAGCCATCACCATCAATTAAGTTAGTGACTCTTTGATTCAAATTACTTTTTGACATGTAGTCAACTAAATGGCTCACACAAGCATTATTTTCTGCAGGGTTCCCTAGGCAGCCATATAGTAAATGTAAACAGGTGGGAAGGCAGAACAGCACTGCTGCACAAGCAGCCTCC
Source organism: Callospermophilus lateralis (assembly GCF_048772815.1). Taxonomy (NCBI): domain Eukaryota; kingdom Metazoa; phylum Chordata; class Mammalia; order Rodentia; family Sciuridae; genus Callospermophilus; species Callospermophilus lateralis. Next base: position 32,860,780 of record NC_135321.1, on the reverse strand, counting down.
TCCCCCTGCAGCAGAGAGAATAATAACATGAAGAAATATGGAGACATTATTAGATGGCCTGGAATAAGGCTCCTGAAAAGAGAGATTTGCATATTTATTACATCTTGCTACTGATTCAATATTTCTCCACTCGAGGTTGCCTCTTAACCCCACATTGGACTCTATTATAATTGGGTCTCAGAGGTTAGCAAGGGGAGGCCTGACTCTTAGGCCATAGAAGACGGTTCAACCTGCAATGAACTTGAACTTAATACGTGGTGATGAGGAACAATGATATTATTGGCAATGTCACTGACACTGAGCTTTATGGAACCCACATATTATTTAGAAGTAAGTAGGGTAGAGAGGATTTTTTCAGAAAATAAAGATACATAATGATTGATAAACAAATGCACAACATAAGGTTTTGCCTCTAATGTGCTCTTCAGCATCATGGACAACAACAACAGCACCCTTAGCATCAATGTTATTCACATATGGAGTAGGCCTGGCTGAGGTTTCCAAAAGACTGAGCAGAATTCTAAAGTATCCAAAATCACTCAATACCATGTTTAGTTCCTCCACATTAAAGACTCAGAGCAAAAGTTCAAACTCTTTGGTTCCTAGTTCTGTCATGAGAACCTATAACATATGTGGCGCATGGTAGGTGAAAAATAAGAATCTGTTGGGCAAATGTAGGAATAAATCAAAGAATTAATTCACCTTGTATTTGGTGGTTATAACAAAGGAAACATAAATTATAGGTACGGCGTTACATTATTAACCTCTGGAATCATTTGAGAACTCTGAGGTTCTATTCAACCTCTCTAGAAAATGGGGAAATGACACAAACCCTAGCATTTGGGGTGTGCTAAAAGAAAATATAATGAAGCTGAGTGTGGTGGTGAAACCTGTTATCACAGAGGATAGGGAGGCTGCAGCAGAAGGATCACAAGTTCAAAGCCAGCCTCAGCAATTTAGGGAGGCCGTAAGTAACTTAGCGAGATCCTGCCTTAAAATTAAAAAAAAAAAAAAAAGGAAGTAAGAAAGAAAGAAAGAAAGAAAGAAAAAGTGCATGGAGATGTGGCTTAGTGGTTCAGGACTCCTCATGGTTCAATCCCCAGTATCAAAAAAAAAAAAAAAAAAAAAAGCAGATAACATGATAGATCCATATGAAAATAGCTTTACAAGCTAGGCACAGTGAACAAAGTAAATTATTGTTTTTGTTTTATCATCACTTTCAACAGACACTGGTTCTTAAATAAGAACATTTCTAAAGGGAGGAAGTAGCACAAATCCCTCAGCTGCCTACACCACAGTCCAATTTGATTTTTCTTATGCACAAGATAAAATGTTTCATGCTAAGATATACAATTTCAATACCTTTGTGTTTACTGGTTTGTAAAATTCAGGAGCATAAAATCCCAAGTTTCCTTGGGTTTTTGCCAAGCATAGAATACAGATGGAAAGCTGAACATTAAGCCTGTTATGCCAAACTTAAATTTGGCTATAAATTGCTGGATAGTTTCAGTTCAAAGAAACATGACAGTATTATCTTTAAAGCAAATTACAACTGAAAACCAGAAACCAGGACAGAAAAAAATCGACATCGAATAAAGTATTTTCAAAGGAATCAGGGACAAAGCAGAGTCCATGTTCAGCTCAGTCTGAATGTTCCTTTATGTGGTCTCATCTTTCTTCTTATACTAAAATAACTTTTATTCATTGACTCATTAAATAAACATTTACACGATGCCCCTAGGCCCAGGCCTGTGGAGGTCGTAATTAAAAAGGCATACTTACTGCTCTGTATCAGTTAGGGTTCTTTGGTTGGAAGCAAACAGAGAACAAATAAATAAATAAAACTCTAGCTAACATGCAAAAAGAATATTAGGTTATATTAATGCTCTGAAATTCTTTTTTTTTTTTTTTTTTTTTTGCACCAGGGATTGAACCAAGGGGCATTCAACACTGAGACACATTCCTAGCTCTTTGTTGTGTTTTATTTAGAGATAGGCTCTCACTGAGTTGTTTAGTGCTTCGCTGTTGCTGAGGCTGGCTTTGAACTCACAATCCTCCTGCCTCAGCCTCCTGAGACACTGGTATTACAGGCAGACTCCATGTTGCTCTGAATTTTTTAAAAGGCTATGAGAAAGAACAGAATTTTAGGAAAGATGCATAATGTACTTAGAACAAATATGAATATAAAAGCCTGGTGGTAGAAGCTGTCTCCAGTCATATCTAGGTTCTTCTGCTGTAATAAAGTGATTTATTTTTGCAGGTTTGCAACATGGTGTTTAACATCAAAAGTCATGAAAACAAGTAGCTGACTGATCAACTTCAAGTCTTCACCTCGACAGAAGTTGAGCAGTGTGCAGAAGGATCCAACAGCAATATCTTCAGCTTTTACAGCAGGAAGTTAGCCTTTGGGTGGGAAGATATGCTTGCTGAACATTAATGCAAAAGCAGGATAGGTATTCTCTAAACAGACTTAGTGTGTTGTCAGAACAGGGTAGGTGTCAGGCTGTGCATGCTTTGCTCACATTCTCAGGTCCTGTGTCACTCAAGCAGCCTCTAACCCCATAGGCTGGGATAGGCACTCATAAGTGGTACTGACACATGGAGGTTTAGAGAGAACAGAATGGAATGCTGAAGTTTAAACAGAAGAACAATTAAAGAAGGCTTCATTGTGAGTGGTAATATTTAACATCAGAAAAACTTGGTCTTGGCATTGAAAATCTTCTTAGTTGTTTTGTATCATTGGTTCTATGAGTTCTGACAGTTCATGAAGATCATTCTACTCAGGGACAGTAGAAACTAATTCCTTACAAGTTTATGGGAAACAGGGTCCTGTCGAACCTCTGTCCTGTATAGAATTTCCCTTGCAGATTTCTTGTAGTGGTTTCCCATTGACATCCATGAGGTGATGATTAAAGACTCATATTCGTTTTTTTTTTTCCCATGAAAATTATTTATTTATTTATTTGTTGTTGTTCTTTTTAGTTATACATGGCAGTAGAATGTATTTTGGCAGCTGGTGAATGGACAGAACTGGAGAATATCATTTTAATTTTTTTATTCTTTATTTTTCCGTAAACTTGAAGTGTAACAAACCTACAGGAGATTTAAAAAATCATGATTCTTAAGTTATAAAAATTTCATTTTAAGCTATTGGCACTAAAAAGGGACCAGAAATGATACCCCGTAAAGTCAGTAAAGTCAAATAATGCAGCCTAGAAGCTAAGAAGAATTCCTGATATGCATTCGGTGATCATCAAAGATGAACTCAGACTTTTGGTGAAGAATGTTAAGATCCATTTAATCAACAGATGTGTTGTGACCATCTGATGTGTAAAAATCCTGTGGAACAAAAGTGAAGATAGCTAGATTTGTAATCACTGAGAGCCACTCCTCCTGTGGGCAAATAGTCTTTTGCTGAAGTATCTTCTGTAGATTATTGGTAAACAGCAAAAAACATTGGGAATGGGTCATATACTGAAGTAAATTCTCAAGGAATAATACTTTGTCAGTTTTCAGTCTTACTTCATAATAAATGATAAGTTGATCAAACTATCTATATCAGTCTGTTTGCTGTTAGTATAATAAAATACCAGATAATGGAGAATTTTATAAAGAAAAGAGGTTTATTTGTGTTCATGGTTCTAGTACAAAGCTGGATCTGATGGTAGACTTCTTAGTATCAGAGTCCAAAGGTAGTATAAGAAACAGAAAATGCATGAATTGATATATATGTGGGTCTTTCTCTCTCTTTTTATATAATCACTAAAGTTAAATCATAGGGTTCTCACCATGAGAACCCCATCTAATTATATTATGATGGAATAGGACTCTACCTCTATATGCCACAATCTGATTCAATTTTCTTCCTCTTAAAACCTCATAATGTAATTCCCATTGTATCATTAATTCTCACAACAAAGATGCAGGACAGAAAATATGACCTCGGTTTTATAAATGAGAAAACTGAGACTCCAAAAACTCCATTGAAACATTTAAGTCTCTTGAGTAAATACATAGTGTTATTTGCTCATTTGGGCTTACATGACACCTGTTTCTTTATTCTATTATTATATGTAATTCACATTATTATATATGTTTTTCTTCAAATAGATCTAATATGCTTGAAGAAATTGTTCATTCTTTCACTGTTATCCATACTTTCAAAGTATGGTATAGCAATTTTTTTCCAAAATGTTGATTTTCTGTCTCTAAATTTTCTTGGAAATGCCAGGTTCTAAAACTTCTGACCTGGGAATTGTCCTTAACCAATCATAGTCATCTTCACTCTTCTTAGCCTTGCACACCATGCTTCTGATTATTGCCAAGTCTCTCTATCATTCCTATTGCCACCTTTGTCTCCAGGAGTTGAAACCTCAACTCAACACCAAAAATGATCTGAGGAAAGTATGTCAGATGATATCATCTCTCTGCTCAAAACTGCAGTGGCCTCTTGTCATTCAAGCTAAAGCCATACACTGTCTACCCCACGCCCCTTCTCTTACTGTTTCTTCTCACTTAACTCAGCTAGCTAGATTAGTGCTTGATGGATAGTAAATTATCACAAATCTTGGATAAATGAGTGAATATGCATAATGTAACATGAACTTCTGCCCTTTTCCAAATGAAAACTTTACAGTCCTTTAAGGTTTTTTTATGTTTTTTTTCTCTTTTTCAGACTAATCACTTGATCCCTCACTCATAATTTTCAGAGTTCCTCTCCGGAAGATTAACCCTAGATTTTCCAAGTCCCTCTCAAAATGTGACTCTTCTAATTGACTCCTGGTTCTATGTGTGACAAGACCATTCTAGAACAATTTAGAAGTCATTGGACTGATTTAAAAAAAAATCAATTAAATGCCATGACAATATCACTACAATTGAAAGTTAAAGCTATTAACTCATGTTGAGTCAGTCATTTATTAATTCCACAAAAATTTATAGTATTTTTAGAAGCATTTTCATTTCCAGGCTAACATTGACCACTATCTGTTTGCTGTTCAGGTTTTACTTGGACTTTGTAGAGAGGGAGACCTGTTATCTATAAACTACCCCTCCTTACTGCATTGTTCTACATTCAGGATTAGCATGCTTCAGAGAAGCAGTTCTTACATGAGGTTTCAGGACAGGCCTGGCATCATTGTTGTGGATATTTTAAGATTTCTTTGGAGTGAAGGCCCTGAGGGAAACCCAGATACTGTCAGAGGAGCCACTCAGTGGCCAGGTCTTTTGAGGTTGATGGCCAGTTTGCTTATGACAAGTGACTGACAAGCTGTGAAACTACAGGGGAAATATATACAGAACACACACGGATGTGGATTGATTAGAATTAAATGAATGAGAAAGGGCACGATGTCTCAAGAAGCAAATGTATGCAGATCTTACCCCTCTGCAAAGTTGGCCTAGATTTAAATAAATGATAGATGGGGAAATGATAAGTGATCTCAGTTTATGGGTGTCAGGCTGTGTGTCTGAGATATAGATGAGATGAAAAAAACCTGTTCAAATTTTTCTCCCCATCAACGATGGACTAATCAAACTAGAGAGCATTAATTACAAAAGATATATGTATTGTCTTTATAAGGACAGGATACCAAACCCAAATTCACTGAAGCACAGCATACACATATTGTAAAATAATAATAATAATAAGTAGCTACCTTTACATCATGCTCTTAGCAACCAAGGCAGAGAGAAGCTATTCTGGACCTTGTCTGGGTATGGAGTCAAGTATGACATGTTAAGAAAGAAATTGGCAAATATTTAGGGTTGACTGATCATAACACATTCAGATAAGAAATTCTCCTCAGGGTATATGTGGGAAATAGCATCTCAAAAAGTTAATGTACATTTTAAAAAGTCTAGTTTTAAGAATATAAGATATGCCATAAATTGAAGCAAGGATGTTATCAACAGTAGTCATGAAAAACTACTGGGATGAACAACCAGGAAATATTGTATTTAATTTGAAGATGTATGGAATTCATGCTAACTATAGTCATTTTAATAGAATCCAATGATTCAGAAAGTCACAAGAAAAAAAGCAGAGAGAATGATAGAATAATGAAATTAAGTGTATTCTGAAGTATTTGAACAGTTAAAAGGATGTATTAACTGGTTAGATTGAACATACAAGGAGAGCTGACCCTTGTAGAAATAGAGTGAAACTACATTTTTTTAAAAGTAAAGGAATTATCCTATCTATCATATTTCTTTGTGTCTTTACATAATTTAAAGTCATGTTAACGAAGAAGATGGTATTCCCTATGATTCCAATGGCTGCACAGGTTGATTACAGTTATTAACTAAATGTCTCTTGGTTTGGTAGAAATTTGGTCACATCTGGACGAATCAAAGCATGGAAGTGTGGAAAGAAAGATGAATAAGTCTCTTAACCACAAGTGTATTTCAGTTTAAATGGGAATGGAAAAGAATGATAGCAAGTGTTTCTCTTTACTGGGAAATATATCATCTTGTCCTGTCTATTCCTCCATCCAAAATATAATTCCAGCTATGCACTCAAAGATTTACCCTCTCTGAAAACTTCACAATGTTAATTTCTACGGTTCATGTTCATAGAATAAGTTCTCTAGCACATAAACATCCATATCCATACACACTAACAGATATAATGTATACCTACTCTCTTATACTCATCTTCATCCTCATTATTTCTTTTATCTTCATGTTTCATGCGCCATGTAGTGTATTCTCAATACAATGTCTGCTGATGAATTAAAAACATAATTCTTTCTGTACACAGACTCCACTGGTTTCTCATCTCACAGGAAGACTCTCTGATCACCCATATGACCCTGCTTAATGTCTGCCTCCACCACTTAAAACCCTCACTGTCTTTCTGATCTACTGTATTTTACCCTGTCTTTCCATTCTTGCAATACCATAGATGTAAGTCTGTCTTAGGAATCTGAATATAATATTCTTCCATATATTATATGATATTTCCCTCCTTTAAGTGTCTGGTCAAATGTCCCCTCACCTGGTGAGACCATTTCTGACAACTTCTATTAATATTGCTTTTCCCTCAACAATTCAGACACCTCTTCCATTTTTTATATCTCTATATAGCACTTACCTAACATACCATAAATATTTCAAATATATATATATATATATATATATATATATATATATATAATCATGCAAATCAAGATCTACTAAGAAACATAACTTTATCTTGTACCCCAAATTACTAAATGGAAGCACATCCATTGTGTGTATGTGTGTGTGTGTGTGTGTGTGTGTGTGTGTTCATATATATAATATCTCTATGACCCAATGAATCAATTTAAGAATTGTATTTTGTCCATGAGGATGCATAACTATAAGCTGATGGGAGTCAGTTTTAAATTTTGTATTAAGAATAGTATAATGGTCGAGGACAGACATCATGGATCCAATGACAATTATTTGGCTATGGATGTGAGATAACTAATCATTTCCCTCTGTTCAGAATTGCAGAAACTTAGGACTGTTGAGAACCTGAATGAAGTGTATAACTGCTTTAAAAATTGAAGTGTTCTGATCTCTCCTATTAAAGTGTGGGTCTTTCTATTTCATGTGGCCCTATGTTGGTTCCTGACGAATTCATTAATATTATCTGATATTACTCAAGCATTTTCCCTTCCCTTCCTTTTTCTCCTTTTAATTTTTTCCATTCTCTTTTGTCTTTTGTTCCCTTTCCTACCTCATTTCAATCATCCTTCTTTTTCATTCCTTTCTCTTTACATTTGTTTCTTTCTTATTTTTTTTCCTCCTCCTTGCTATTTTCTTTGGCTCTTTTTCACCATCCCCTGTGAAATGCGGATGCTTCAGGGGAAGCTCTGGATGCATGATGTCCTTTCCTGTGTCATCTGCTGCTGCAGGAGCAGTACCAATTATACCTGGCACATCAATAACTATCTTTGGGATGGACAAAGAAGCGAGGAACCCATGAATGAATGCATGAACCCATCTCCTCCACTAGTAAGAGTCTGGCCAGTCGTGAGGAGCGGCGGCTCCATAGGATGCTGAATGTTGACTCGGATTCTGCGCAGCTGTCAGCCTTCCCCTCCTCACTGCCTTACCTCAGACCCCCTGGTGACAGTGATGGAGTTGACAAGATGTCAGTCGACCCTTATTGATTATGCATGATCTCATTAGCAAAACCTCAGCCCAGCGTGACCTAATCCTCGCCCAGGAGAGGCTGTGATATATGAGGACCAGCACTTTGTCACTTGAGCTTAGGCAATCAGGCAGATCACTTAGTACCTGTGGTGCCCCCAAGACACACCCCCTCATGCTTTGGGAAGGAAGCTGGGAGAGCAAAATGTGGGTCAGACAAGTCACTGAGATACCATCCTGGCTGTGCAGCTGGTTATTTATTTATGTTTTGTTTGCTAGAAATTCATCCATTGTGGCAGCCCTGAGACATTTGTCCCAGAAAATAGTGAAGTCACAAATGGGGCAGGAAGAGGCATGCTTGGAGCAAACCTGCCATGATCATTGGGGTCTGCCACTTAGATTCTCTTTGGTGAAAAGGGCATGTTCTAAACTGTCCTTGTCCCTACAGCTAGCTGATCCTTGTCCCTCCCAAAAGGCAGCCTTGCCATCACAGGATGGAGAGAGAAATTGCTTAACACATGAAGACTTTGAGGGGGAAGGGATAGGAAGAGAGTCAAGTTCTGTGATGGAACGGCTGCAGCTGATGGTGCCATTGTGGGAAGTGTGAGAAGAAAACCTCTCTTCCTTCAGGAAGGAAGAACTGAAGAAGATTTTCTTTTCTCTGGACCAAGGGATTCACAGTCAGCCCCACTTGATCTATCGTGTGGGCCACCCCTGTGCACTGCAAAAACTGTGCATCTTGCTCTGAAGTCCTGAACACCATGTGACTGGCCTATTCCTACCCTTGGGGCTTGCAGTCATAGAGGAAGCAGCAGGGCATGCTGAGTCACAATGCCCAGGTGACTGGGAACATGGTTACTTGGAACTGAAAGCCAACAACTGGTGCTACTTTCTGATTTTGCAAATGAGGAAACAGAGTCTTAGAGAAAACACACACAATAATTGTCCTGTTTCAAAAAGAATATGGTGCCGGTGGGGAGGCCTGCATGAATTTGTCCCCAAAGTACTTGACTATAAAAAAAGCCCAAGTTTTCTCCAGGAATAGGTGATTTTTCCAATTGCAATGACTAACTCCTGATTTAAAAAAAATCCTACCTTGTTTCAATCATCCTTTTTATTAGTATTCTCCCATGACTGAGTCAGTCAGGGAAGAATCATCAGTAAATATTGCTTATTAAATGCTTGGGTCAGGTTATCTGCATGTCAAGCGGAGAGGGTGGGCGTGAGCTGGGGCCATTGCTGCTGACTGAGCATTCTTGGCCTCCCCGAACACACCTCAGCAGCACCCAGCCTTTAATAAGCGTTGTGTTCGGTGCCCTTTTTAAAATGATTGAATTATGGCTTTTTATGGCTCTATAAAAGCCTTTATTAATTTTGGGAAGCTGCTGCATCTTCTGATCCTGTCCAGTCCCTGCCGGGAGGTTAAATTATTCATGTAGGTTCCAATTGGCTATGCTGATTGTGCTCTGAAAGAAACAACAAGCAGGGCTTTTGTTTTCCATGAAGGTTGGGGGCAAGGGGACAGGGGAGGCAAGGAGAATGTAGGTACCCCCAGGGGAGTCATTTCAGGGTCTCATGGGGCCCGGATATTGTGGGAAGACAGAGAAGGTGTTTCTGGGCCATCAAGGAAATTGTTGAACACATGTCCAGGTCAGGAGAAAAGGAAAAGAGACTTTACCAGTGTCCTATGTGGAAACACATCTCTGTGGATGTGGGTGCCTGGGTGTTAACTCCTCCAACCTGTTTCCTCTGTTACTCATGAAATGAGAATAAAGTATTGTTGTTATAGCACTCTTACTGGCCTATGATGTGCTTTTGAACATGTTCTCATTTTTATGTTCTCATTTTTATCTTGAATACCCTGTAATTCTATCTGCTGCTGAAATGGCTCTTTTATCCACATTCATTTGTGGATCACAAGGATAGGTCCATGGAAGGTGGTGTTGTTTAGTGCTATGCAATCCCAAGTGGTAGCTCTGAAGAGTAACTGGATCATTTGTTTTCAAGATTGCAGTGGTGTTCCTTATCATCAGCTTAAGAGTGTGTGGAAGTTAACGCTGTCCTGGGATACTTCCCACTGCAGTCCTTCATGAGGGTCTCTCCCTCCTTGTACTTATGTACATTCACACAAGAGCATGTATATAAATTCCATTTACAGGTGCCTTCTATGGATCCTCCTCTTTTACTACTTTCTGAAGAATCTCAAACTCACAGAAAGTTGTCTCTCTTGATTTCTTGTTCTCCCACCATATAGCCTGTTGGTTGCTTCCTTTCCTTAGTCTGTGCTTCCTTCCTACCTAGGATGATCTATTGATTCCTTCAAGGCCCCTTTGGAAAGTCACCTCTCCCATGACTTCTTCCTGGGTAATTCCATCTCACATGGCAGCCCCTTCCTGGAACAGAAAGGATACAGTGAGGAGAGCATGGTTACCCCTCAGGGTCCAGAGCCCAGTGCACAAAAACTAGCTATGTCAGTTGTAGCCAGAATCTGTCTTCCTCGAATCTGTTATCTTTCCCATGCCTGTCCAGCCCACTCACCAAAGTTTCTATGAAGGAGAAATAAAATCTATGAACCATTACATGCATTTTATAAAATTGTCACCCTTGCTGTGACATATAGAAAATAAGTAACAGAGAAATCAAGAAAACCTGACTTCATCAGAGAAGTTCCTAATAATCCTTTTGGTGTTAGATTAGCATAGTTTTTGAACTAAGAGTCAGGTAGTAACATTTTGCAACTGCTGGGATTCCAGGATGTTGGAAAATTGCAGGTGAGTCAGAGGAAAGCATTCTGGACATAGCGTTTGGGTGATAAGCAAAGAAATAAATGACTAGACTTGGGATAAACCTAGGAACACTAGGCCTTGGGCCAAGACCAGGAGCATAAAAATTGGAAGGATAGCTGGGTGCTGTGTTGATTCTTGCATATATTTACAGCTCCCCAAATATTCATCTGGGTTACAAAGAGGATTGGTTCTAAACTAAAGCAAGGCTATATAGGTAGGACAAATTGTAAATGCATGGGATCAGCTATGAGCATAGGAGCAGAACAGGACCCTCCATTAACACAGTTTCAGAAGATGAGTAGCCCAAAGAAAGCCAGTTTCCTTAGTGTGTTCTCCCTAATCCCTCTTAACACACCAACACACAACCTCCCTGCCACACACACACACACAGCACCTTATAATCAGTGTAGCCAAATCCAGCTCCAAAGAATAAAAGACAACCCAGAAATACAGAGGCTTTCGAGAGCAGGAGTCAGTTTAAGCATTTTCAACGCTTGTTAAGGTGTTGATTCTAAAAGTTTCCACCCTTCTTAAATTCACTTAATATTTCATATGATGTCATCTGGTTACTCTCTAGAATAATCACTTAGACACACTGTGGCTCCTACTAATATTATTAAATTTATATTTTCTCCTTTTGTTTCCATATGTTTCCTCTCTCTCTCTCTCTCTCTCTCTCTCTCTCTCTCTCTCTCTCTCCTTCTTTTTAAACCTTGTTTATGGCTAGAATTTCTTTATTATTTTACATGCACAGCATTTTGATGTACCTAACTTCTTTTTAGCATCTACACAGATACCACTGAGAAACTATTGTGTCCTGAAACAATAATGATAAGGTGGCCACCATTTTTGTGTGATGTGTCACTCTGTTTGACCAAGGACCCCTTCCAGTGCTCAGTCTGTAATATGAAAATAGCCAAGGTGTCACCCACAGATATAAACATTATAGAAAAACCCCCTTCACATTACAGTATCGGGCACAAAGTACTGTTGTTCAGGGGTAATTAACGTAAAAGAAAGAAAGAAAGAAAGAAAGAAAGAAAGAAAGAAAGAAAGAAAGAAAGAAAGAAAGAAAGGAAGGAAGGAAGGAAGGAGGGAGGGAGGGAGGGAGGGAGGGAGGGAGGGAGGGAGGGAGGGAGGGAGGAAGGGAGGAAGGAAAGGAGGAAGGAAGGAAGTTTTACCAATATTAATTGGAGTTTAAATTCTGCCGATTATCATAGAGGCAGAAATGTGCAAAGCTCACATTTCCATGGTGTTTAGAGTCTAATGTTCAGATAAAGATAATAAAATAACAAATGCATCTTGATTAGTGATAATTTAACCCAAAGACATGAAGCTCAAGCAACGATGTGTTTCTGACATTAGGGTGGAAATCAGGTATGTCTTCCTCTGATAAGAATCCTTTGGTTTAGTTACACCATTCTTCACTCTTCACTTCAGCAAGTCGTGTGGGGAAAGAATGGGTCAGAGATTTTTCAGAAAATGAGAAACTAAAGCACCCCATCCTCTGCCTGCCCTCAGCCAGGTCTGCTGGTTCCTCCTTTGTAGACACATTTTGTGTCAGATTGAACCCTAAGGGGAAAACTAAAGCATCAGTTTAGTATATGTAGAATCACAGTAATAATATTTGAAGATTGAAATTCCAGAATGACTACACCTGGACCTGCCAACAGCCTTCTAAGCTGCCCTGAAGTGACCACTGAGAGACTTCATCCTCCTCTTTCTTACCTATCTGAACTTTGGAAGATGATGGAATGTTTGGCAAGTGAAACTGACTCCCTTTACCCAAATCCTGCTCTAGGTCCTTTTGTGAAGCTGTCGCTAAGGGGATGCAGCGCTGTAAAGGTCAAGTTGAAACTTGGTGGGAAGCAGGGGTGCTGTCTGCATGAATAGAAATGGCTGCTATTGGATATGGAAAATGAAAAGCCCCAAAATAGTGAGACCTGGGGAAAGGGAATGCAAAAGTCTTACATTGATAGCTTGCATCTCTCCCAAGATAAATCCTTCCCAGATGCCGGCCACAGGCGGGGAACAAATATTTCATCAAACTTAGAATGATAGTCTCTAGGAAACAGGAATCTCTTCCAAGATAAAAACTCTCCAGGTGCTGGCCACCGACCCTCAACCCAAAGACCCAAATTTCTGAGTTCCCAGACTAACACACTTAACTAAATCACCCACAACCTATATAAAACTATTCCCCCTCCTTTGTTCAATGGCTCATTTTCCCTCAGGAGAGTGTACTCTTCAGAACTATGATGTCATTCCTGAATAAAGGCTTTTGACTGATTTGTGAAATTTGCATATAGCCCCGTCTCTTGGTGTGTTAATAGCTACCAATGAAAACCAAGAGAAAAGCTTTCCTTCCAAAGCTATCTAATTTGAGGGAGAAAGGGATTCATTTCCAAACACTCCACTATTCAAAACACTGATTTTTAAAGTGAATCAACAGTGGAGAAACCACTCTTCAGAGAATCACTGTCTGAAGACCCAGAAAAGTCAACAGCAGCAGCTGAGCAAGTGGAGAGGTTCAGAGCTGGACAGTCTAGGCAGCAGCCCAGATGCCAGAGGGAAAGGCACTTTGAGAGAGAGAGCAAAGGACACAACCCCTCTCCCTTTACGCATGGCAAATCAATTCAGTGTCTTTCATTACCACCTGAAAACCGAACGTACATGCGAACAATAAACTTTAATCTGGTTGACAACAGTTTTTTAAAAAACGCACTGAAAGCAAGTTTCAACAGCCTGACATACTTTATGACACTTATTAAAAAGACACACTTGTAAGTCAATTAACCTGGCCAATGGTTCCTTTTAACTTGTTTTCTAGGAGGAAAGGCAGCGGCAAAAGGGCAAAGTTTCCATCTAGAAGGTTCTAAGTTGATTTCCTTTCCCTTAAAGTAAAGGCAGCTGCCTGACTTCTAGCTAATCTAGGTGAGTAAACCCGCAGGTCATGCACCTCCACTTCCAGGAGGTTCAAGGAAGGGCGCCTACTTGCTCTTTCTTGGTTTTCACATTTTGTCATCCAAGCAAGAATTGGCATTTTACCTGCAAATAAATAAATGTTTGGCAAAATAGATAAAAGCAGAAGGGCTTAAAAATAGGCATGATGCACATTATTTAGGTGACCAACGTACCTTGAGTTTGCACTGATGTGTATTGAAGAGAAAAATATAAACCAAGGAACACCTTATTTAATTGTCTCTGAGGATGTGAGGTCCTCTCCTCAGGGTACTCCAGACCTCTACTAGGTAATAAGTAAATAAATACGTAAGAACTTTTAAAAAATTCTTTTTGATTTTTTATACATTTTGTTTTGTTATTCACTTTAAAAATGTGATACATATAAAACACTAAGAATTTATAGTCAAAAATCTCTTAAAAAGATTGCTTTAAATATATAATCATCTTAAAAGATCAATTCATTACAATTATTCAATTTCTGTGAATTTATCACAACAAAAATAGTAACTTCCCCAAAAAGGTTGCTAAGATGATATTAGTATGCAGTTCTCTAAAAACAAAATCAAGTTCATTTTGCTCCACAGGGAGGAAGGTAAATAAATAGATAAATAAATAAAAATGGGAATAAGGTTCTCAAATTTTTCTTTGCTTGTGAGCTGCTTGTTCTAGACTTGACATATTTGTGTCCTTTTGACTAAACTTTAAAGAACTAATATTGGAAAGGTTCTTGCAGATTAAATAATTTAACTCTACAGAGATTTTAAAAAAGGTGAGTAGTGACCTATTTCTCTAACAGTTGAGGCTTAAAGACAATAAAACAAGGTAAACCATTTGAATTTGAAGATTTAATGGTTCCTACCTCCTTGTGTCCCTGTGACTTTGACATTTGCAGTCTGAAGTCAAAAGGAACACTTCTTCATTGTAAGATCACCCAAGGTCAATGTTTCATTCCCTACATTTAGATTTATCTGAAATGAGTACATAAAACAGTTTAGCTGTATTCACTCCCCCACCCAACACAATATCTTTGTGAACTGTAATTGAATTCCTATTAATCCAAGGTTTTGTGCCAAAATCAGTTACCTGCAGGGATCCAACATTGTTTACAGTCAACCCTGAGGGGAGGCACACACTAAGTGTATTAATAGTGAAGCCTGATGTTTATATTCAAGCCAGTCACTACACTATGTTTTTGTCGTTCCTTTCCCATCTCCCACCAGCAAAATAGTGGAGTAGGGGTCAAAAGAGGTTTCAGTTGCAAATTACTTTTAATTTTCACTGTATTCAAATGAATTCTTGTATACTGGTGTTATTGTGAAAGAAAACAAGCAATTTTCATATTCTGTCAATTGATAGGTTTATTTTTAACTGTTATTAGGGTGATTTCTACTTTTATTTAATATTTCCTGCAGAAACAGTGGAAGAAAAAATAGTAACTTTACATTGATACTAGACACTAAAAACAAAGTTGAACAACGAATACATTTGGCAAAAATGTATGTAACGATTTGAATAGGAAAATGATAGATATCCATAACATGTAAAGAGCCCAAAAATCAATTACAAAATAAAACCTTTAGGAGTAATAATAAAGAGTATGAACAGGTATTTCAAATAAAAATATATACATTAAATATGTTGCTAAAGTACACATTTTTTTAAAAAAATTAAGTTAACATTATTAACTTATTATAGATTGGCAAAAATTAAAAGAACAATATGTAACTTTATCAGACAATATTATTGGTAGGACAGTAGATTTTCAAGCATATTTTGAAGAAAATTTACAACATAAAAACTTTAAATACATGTGAAAGTTGGTCTCATAATTCTACTTTTCATTTGTGTGTTCTACAAAAAAATAATCAACAGAAATGGCCAAGGGTGTTCAATTTTCCATTCTTTAAAGTGAGACATATTTGAAGACAATCTATGTGTCCATCAATATGGTAAGGGTATGCTACAGGAATGCACATTCTTAGGAGGAAATTGCCTAATGCTACTTAACATAAGGAGAATTCTGTGCATGTCAGTGAAAGATTTTCATTATCATCTAACAATTCTGAAAATTGAAAGACAATTTTCTCATCAGCATGAATAATATGAAATTTTTCTGATAGAAAAATATAAGTATATAAACTTGTCTGAAAGGCTGTAGAAGGTATTCCTAAAATCAGTCATTTGAAATAATTAGAGGATAAATGGGGATTTCAATAGGGCAATGTGGGATTATGTTTTCTCTAATATTTGGAAATTTTATCCAGCCCTACTCTATTTATAATTAAAAATACTATTAACTTTTTCTTATCTCATGGATGTGAAAACTATAAAGGAAATTCAAGTAACGGATTCTACTATTCTTCAATCCAAATCTTTTCTTCTAATGTTGCTTTTTTCATTTGAGTAGTACACAGATCCATCTAAGTGACACCCTGTGGTGCTCAAATATTACCCATAAACAGTTGGCGTATTTACTCATTACTCTTGCTTGTACAATATGTGATACCCGGAGATGAAATAAATAAATAAATAAATAAATAAATAAAAAGACAAAAGTCATTCAACTTTTGGGGTGCTGCAGATTCTGAAACACCATTATCAATAACTGAAAATGTAAACTGAAATAAAGTTTTCCTAAATTCAGAACCATCTTATCTTGCTTCCAGTGAATGTTTCATTGACAAAACTCTTTCAGAGACAAAATATGAATGGGGAAAGGAAGAATCTGGGCAGACAAACACAATGAAGAGCTATGCCCTGTGGTCTTTAAAGATGAATGGACAATTATGCAGAAAAAAATAAATTATCCATGGGGATAAACACCCCATCCTGGTTTTACAGATACACGGACAATGGAGAGAATGTCAACCATGCTGTAATGAACTTTTATTCAAATATCTGACATATTTTTTGAGAAGACCAAATGTTCTACTGAATAATGATACTCATTAAACATTTTCTTGTGTTAACCATTTCAGTGAAAAAAGTATGAAAGCACCCTCAGTGATTGCAATGGATAAACTTCTGTGTTCATCAACAAGGAAATTTCACATGCATGTCCTCATACTATTCCGGTATGCACAACTTCAAAGGGTCATACAAAAGTTACAAAGAAAAAGCATCTAATATTGTTACCTTCCACTTTAAAAAAAAAAAGTATAGGTTAGAAGTCAAAACTACAGAGACATTAGATAGGAATATGGATGTCTTTTGAAAATGTATTTTTAAAAATCAACAGAATCAATTGTTAATAGAAGTATGAAGTGCTGTCTGTGTCCAGGTTGTAGATAACATGACACATATTCTGCAGAAATCCCCAAATGATGAAAAGCTGATTTCTGAATCAGGCAAAGTACGAATTGCTCCCCCTACCACCTCAGAATGTTGACTTACAACTACAGAAGAAAATAAATTGGAAATCTTTATTTTAAAATGGAAAGAATTTTGTTGTCAGTCAATTCATGCTGCTACATATATTCAGATCAAAAGACAAAAAAAAAAAAAGGAAAAAAGTCTGAAAGTCAGGGGCACTATTACAGCACTTGGCTAAACTGGAAAATAAAGTGCTCAGAATTTGATGTAAGGACAGACAGGTTTCAGAAAAGCTGCAGCATAGAGACTGTTATTAACAGTGAGTCCACACCTCTAGTCTTCAGAGCCTGCCTCCTGCAACTCTGCTGTTCTTGTTATAAAAATCAGTTACTTTAAATCAATTGTTAACTAGAAATACATATATATCACACACAAATACATGCATATATACATATAAAGGAGAGGGGTCTTGATACTATCAAGAATAAGACTGCACAAGTTTTCAAAATTTCATAATGATAAAAGGATGCATCCAAGAAAGTATACACTTCTGGCATCCATGAAGGTTATGTTAAGTACAAATGTATGCAAATATAAGGGATGGAATTGGATAACAAGTTGAATCAAGTATTTTCTCCAAATGCCTGGAAGTTTTCCTTTCCGTTTTTTAAAATAAGAGTTATCTGCATCCACTTGACAGTATCGTGCCTGACAACTATATCCAAAGGTGGATGTCATGTTTTTCCACTGTATGAATGAGAGTTGAATCTGGAACCCTTTACTGGTCCAAAGGCTGTGCCCTGGTTACCTTCTGGTGTGAATGGGTATGCCTTTCTGATCCCCCAAATGCTCAAACAGCAGGTTTTTCCACATTAGAAGCAAATGAGATACAGCTGGTGGGTTTTGAATCTCTTTGAAAGGGTAGGGGTGGGTCTCCTGACAGTCGCTCCATGAGCAGCAATTTGAAATTCATAAAGAAATGTATTTGCACACTTATTTAAATACTTCAGTGTGATTCTTAACACTAACAACTTGCCAAATGCTAAATAAACTTTAAAGGAAGGAACTTCTAAATTATGGAAATGGCAAAATTGAGACCACATACTTTCAAAAACTCTTCAACCAAATTTATTGCTGAGGAAAAAAATTTAAAAAGAAAAAAAAAAAAAACAGTGATGTTATTCAGAACCAAACAGGACCACCAAAGAAGAATTGTGGGATCAGGCCTGGAGCAGGTGTGAATACGAACAGTCCTGATTTCATTCTCCTAAGCATAGAGAGCCTTTCTTCCCTTAAAAACAAGGAAGAGCTCACCAGGTGGATTTTCTAAGCCCTGGTTTAAAGGGGAAAATAACCACAAACAAATAGTTGCAAACATTTTTGACAAATGGTTGGCTCTGATGCCTGAGGTAGGGAGGAAAAGAAGGGGGGGGTGGATAAAAACGGACACAAAAGTAGAAAGGGACCCAAAATGAATAATGAAGGATGAAAGCAATCTGAAAAGAACACCTGCTAGACTGACAACAGAAGAGGAACAGGAGAGCAAAGTAAGATAAATGCTCATCTTGGAGATATGTAAGATCGAAGGAAGGGAAGAAGAGGCAGGTATGAGCTAGTGATATAAATGAATTACACAGGAGCAGGCTTGTTTCAACACACACTTGAATCAATGCTATGCAAAGATCTATGATAACTGCCATGCCGTTTTGTCGATGCTCAAAATAAGCAAGAGTAATCAGGAGGAGTGATGGTAAGGCATAGAAGTAGGGGTCCATCTGTCTTTTCCTTTTCCGGCACTGTGGTTATTATTATTAAAGTAAAGCTGTCACTATTCAAAGTCCACAGACATAAGTCATTCTGTATAGCTGAATTTCTTCATAGGTGAACGTTTGCCAATTTAAGGACTGAGATTGTAGGTTAAATCTCTGAGCTAAATCCTTTTTCATAGATTTCAAGGGACTTTACTATTATTTATGTTAATTGCTTTTTTTAATGGACTCTGGCCAAATTGGACCCCTGTATGAATGAGAGTTGATATGTGGGTCTTTTGCAGATATTCACAAAATCACTGTGGGAGTGTGTCTTAACAGTTGTTGTTTCTGTAGAAAGCTGTGTCAAGATGCTCTAAATTCTTTTCTGAATCTCTCTACTTATCCTGTGCCACTTTCTGTTGTAAATTCAAGAACTTCCATCAATCTTTAATTATATGATATATTTTTATGGTTTCTGTGTTAAGCCTTACCTCTCTAAACAGATTGATGAGTCTTTGAGAAAAGAGATCAGTAGTTCATGAAATTTTACGAAAATTTAAAAAAGGAAGCAAGTAATCATCTAATGGAATCACATTATTTTCCAAATGATAAAATGGGCTCACTGAGGTGTTTAATTTGCTGAATTCCCCTCAGCTGATTTGCCCATATCTCAAACAAGTATTCAGATATCCTGAAATATTCTCTAGTGGATATCTTTGACTACAAAAATACTAATGAATATCCTATAGCTCTTCTGTTTTGCCACAAAGAAAATCAGCGTAAAGTATAAGAATAATGTCAATGCATGGAAATAGAATCAGAGCCTTTGTAGTCCCCATAAGTAAGATGCAGACTTTAGTACATGACTCCTATGTATTTTGATCCATGTTCAACTTTAAACTTTTCCAGAAGACTGGGGAGAGATTCAGTTGGTTAAAAAATGATAAAGATTTATTTCCATGTGCCACTTAGTATCATCCTAGTAAATATTGACCCCAGGAAAACAAAAGTTGACTCTTCCAGACAAGTGTAAAGATAGCCAAGAGTGGAAATGATATACGACGAATTATTATTTTACATCTGAAACTAAGTCATTCTCTCTATTCTAAGTCCCCTTTACCAATGTTTGAATTGTAAGAAAAGAAACAAACCAGTTAAAGTCCCATTTAACTAAATTACTTTTGAGAAGTTTTCCATGTGCTAAAATACAGGATTTGGTTATCACCTCTGTGGCCATGGACTCTGAAAATTATAGGAAGAGGCATTGACTCCTCTTCTGGTGTTATGCATTCTGCCTTGGCTTTCAGTCTTCTCAGCTGATAGTGGTGTTTTTGCTTTCAGAAGGCATGGGAATCAGGAGCCTGAGTAGCAGATACCAGCACTTTGCATTGTTCATTCACTTTTCTGATATAAACTGAGCATCATGCACTTCATGATGTTGTTGGTGCCTTATTATTTTACAGTGGGATATAGGACTCAGTAAACAGTTGTTAATGTGGCATGAGTCCTGGTGTCCAGGGTGCCATGAGACCATGTAGGAGAAATACTTCGTGCAGGATTGTGGGTGGGCAGTGAGGGTGAGACCACCTCCCCCAAAATCACTTAATTTAAGGTAGAACTGAAGTGTGGTAGGAAACTGAGTGTAAAGAAGCCCTTCTAGATACAGGAATAGGATGTACACTTTGTTATCAAAGAGAGAACTAGCATCTCTAGGTACCTTGAAGTTTCCCCTGGCCTGCAAGTGGACTCTGGAGTGAATGGAGGATGAAAAATCAGGCTGTTAGTGTAGGCAAGGACAGAAGAATAAATAACTCTATCCTCAAAAATCAGGGCATCATTGTGAGGCTCTAAGTGTAAGCATGATATATCAGATCTGCATTTAAAAAATTGTATTAATCTCACATAGATAAAATCACATAGGGGTAAAACAATTCATATCTCAACTGATTTCTCAACCCAGGCCCTCAGTGCCAAGAGGTCCTGGAATAACCGAGCTCTGAAAGAAAATATATGCTAACCAAGAATCCTATATTCTGCAAAACTAAGCTTCAGATTTAAAGATGAAATAAAAACCTTCTATGATAAACAAAAGTTGAAAGAATTCACAACTAGAAAGCCTGCACTACAGAACATTCTCAGCAAAATATTCCCTGAGGAGGAAATGAAAAAAAAAAAAGAAAAAGAAAAAAACAAAACAAAACAATGAAAACCAGCAGCAATGGGAGGAACTACACTAAAGGAAAAGTCAATCAAAGGAGAAACTAAGTTAAAATAAATAAATAAATAAATAAATAAATAAATAAATAAATAAATAAATAAATCAAAATGGCCAGGAATACAAATCATATCTTAGTAATAACTCTGAATGTTAATGGCCTAAACTCATCAATCAAAAAGATAAAATCAATTTAAGAACCATCTATTAGAGAAGGTTGTAGTCAACCAAGTGGGAGAGGCTTATTCAGGAGCCTATTAATGTGATTCAAACACAGCAAAGAGCTCCCTGGGACCTAACTGTTGCAATAATGATTTGTGGAAACAATTACAACTTGAATACATTTTAAAGTCATAGTTGGTAGGACTGACTGACATGTAAGATTTGAGGGGAAGCTAAAAGTCAAGAAAAGTGCTGAGAATGTGACCAATCTCATAGATAAGTTCATGAGGAAGGCAAGAGATGGAATGAAAAAACATAAATATTAAACCAGATCTAGGGGGACACAAGGAAAAGATGGGAATTGTTTTAATGGAGATAAAGGGGTAAAAACCATCAGAAACATTGGAAAGATGTTTTCAAAAACAATTAAAAAAAGTAGCTGAGAAAGAAGACTGTGACCAAAGTGTCACAGCCCAAACCTGAGGGGTCAAAGTGGAAAGAATTACTGCAAGTCCCAGCCCAGAGGATGGAGCTCCTCAGAGGACTGGTTGCTCCTCAGGGATTCTCAAATTTATAGGAGCAGATTTGCTGTTCTTCTGATTATTCACTGAAATAGAGCCAAAGAAACCCAATTCCTGTTAACAGGTTCTGATCTTCATCCCATTCTAGAAGAGCCCCAAGAACAATGTAATCTATAACTAATTTTTTTTTCTGGCATAAGCAATCAATACTGTTAACTATTTTCCTCTTTTCCATTTCTCATACAGCAATATTCAAGATCAAGAATTCATGATGCACCAGTGCCTGCTAGTGCATACATGGAATCTAGGCAACTGGCAAGGCTAAGGTAGAAAGATCTCATATTGTAGGGCCAGCCTAAACCACTTAGGACTGGTCTCAAAATAAAGAAAATAAATATAAAGGGTTGAAGGTGTAGCTCAGGAGTAGAGTGCTTGTGGGTCCAATCCCCAGTGCAGAAAATATAACAACAACAACAACCACAACAACAAAAATTTGGTAGGCAACTAAACATAGCATTTTGGTATAGGTTTGATTGATGGATTGATTGACTAATAGGGAGGCAGAAATAATTCTGCATATCTATGGCTTAAAAAAGTGTTATTTTTCTCAATATGCTATTTTAATTGGTTATTTAGTGTCAAAGAACTAGTTCTAGGTATTTTATTTCAGTCCTTGTGTGAATCGCACTTTCAGGGTACTTTATAGATACAGTCTTGGTAAGATGTGGAAAGCTGAATAGATCTTGATTTTTCATTTAAAGATTTCCATGTCAAAAGTATGTCAGTTTGAATACTGAATGACAAGGACACTGAGACAGCAGCCTACTCTGGCTTCCACCCATCATATCCAAAGTAATACTGAACTATTCAAAAAAATTCAAAACAACCACAATAAAGAACGGATAAAATACTTTAGGTCATGTTTTCAATTTCTAGGAAAGAAAAATATGCTAAATCCACATACACACACACACACACATACACACACATAGGCACACACATAGTCTTTCTAAAAAGCAGATAAAACAACTTTAAAAGGAACTCCAAGCTTAAATGCTCTTGGGAATTTCAGCAAAGAAAGAATCTGTTTTCATCTCCAAACTTTGTGTCAGATTCACCAAGGGTGGGAGTTGACCCCAGGCATGGACTCTGAGATGTAGTTCAGTCCTGTTTATTAAATTTTGTTTTGTTGTCTCTGTCTGGCTCTTTCACTCCTGAGTTATTCTGCAAACCCTGCTTTATCATTTCAGGTTACTATTGCTGTATAGAAAAATTAGTGAGGAATAGATAGGGAGCAACCATTAAATTCTGCCATTACAAAAAGAATGAAAATGTCTCCAAAGACCAGAGATTGGTGGTAAAAGTTAATATTTTTGATCACTTATTATATGTTAGGCTTGGTTCTAGGTGCTTGACATACATTGTCACTTAATCCTAACAACATAATCAGGTAAGTATTGTTATTATCCATTTTAAAGATTAAAACTTGAGGGAGAGCATATGTAAATCACTTTCTCATAGGCTCATGTCTAGAATAGGGTAGACTCCTCCACACTTCACTCTAATTTAAGAAGCCACTAACCTAACTTCGATGTTTGAAGAATTATTTCTTAAAGTTCCAAAGTCTATAGTTATTTATGCAAGAATTAATGACAAAGCTACTCATTGTAAGTCTTAGTGTCAGAATCACACTCAGTCACCGGGGAGCTTATCAATACATAGAAGGCATTGGCTCTGCCATCATGGAATTCATAATGTAGATTTGGAAGCACCGGAGATAAGTGGTGAAGAATATAGACTTCAATGTAAAGCCATGCACGCCTTTGAACTCATGGATCTATTACCGTGGAGCTACATCCAGGCCATTAATTCTTATTAAGCCCAAATTTTTCTTACTTAAACAGGATTTAGCAATATGGATCCTAAACTGTTATCAGAAGAATTAAATGAGATTACGTATACAGAACCATTTGCATAATGTTTAGCTACTGTAGCTATTATTATTGCCAATGTTGTATATTTACACTTCTAAAAACATAAGCAACAGTACAGGGCATTCTGTGATAAGTTCTAAGCTACTGGTACATACAGTCTACATTCCAGGAAGCCAAGCTCTAATCCTCTCCTTCCACAAAGTTCTCCCTGAGGGAGTACATGGTCCAATTTTAAGAAATGCTTGTAAAGGATGAATGGATTGAACACTCCCCATCTGAAATGATTTTTCCCACCTCTGAGCTTGTATCTATTTAATGCTCATACTGTCTTATTCTTTAGCCCTTAGAGTTACATTGTGTAGGTAACTTACCTTGGGTGGGTATTTTCACTTCTTAGAACTGTTTAACTGTTCACCCTTTTAGATCCTGTATCTCAAATAATTAACTAGATACTAAAACAAGAGGCTGCCTAATAATGTTCATATTTACATATTTTATAATGTCATGCATATGGCATTGCCCATTATAGGTATTAAAATATATTTGTTACTTTTGATTCTTTTGAATTATTTTTCCTGAATTTAATTTCATAATAGATGTTGGAGGATTTTCATAGGCAGATGATACCTTCTATTCTTCTTTAAATATAATTACATAATTCCAACATATTTTTCTCACTGGAGATTTAGATAGAATTATTCTAGTTTCAAACTAGCTGGCCTTTGTAAGAGAAATGTTCTATTTGAGATATGACTACTTACTACCAAAAAGGGGGGGTAAACTCAGAAAAAAAATCTGGCACTCAAAAATCTTTAATCTTTGTCCAAAGTAGTCTAAATTATTGTAAAGAATGATAAATTTGAATTTTTTAGAAACTTCTCATACACAGTAATTGATAGAAGTAAGTATCACAGGCTTTATTAACCATTTTGACTTCACAATTTTTCCATTAAACACACACACACACACACACACGCACACACACACACAACCTGTGCATATAGTAAATGTTAAAGTCTTAAGGGTCTTTGTACATAGGAAGAAAAACAGAGAAAGAAATTATGTAACAAATAACAGTGCAGTTGATTCTTCTCTATCAATTAAACTCAACTGAGCTGGGCTTTATGTGGTTGTGTTTATTACAGGCATGATTTTGGCATTGGCAATCATTTGATAAATATTCCCCATATTAATATCTATAATAATGCTATCATCGCGAGGTGGAAGAAAGAAGAGAGTGGATGCAGGAGAGATGGCAGTTGGACATGGCATCCGTCGTTTATAGTCAAATTGTGGAGGTCACTCATGGGAAGGACAGTACCTCGGATGTTTATGATGTGTAGGGACACTATGCTGGTGGGGATTATGCAGGCAGTGGTTTGCTGGGAATATCTTACAATAGCTACGACATGAACTGAAATTCATTTGAGTAACTCGTCAGTTCATTTGACTAATTGCTTTTCTTGATTTGTCAAAAGAAACTGAAGTCAAACAGCCCAAACCAAAAAGACTGCTCCATTTCCTATATGGTCTACAAACAGGGCTTTTACCATTTATTTGCCATTAAAACAGTCTACAACAAATTGAATGGAAGGGAAATTTTAATTCTTTACTCAATTTATCCAAACTACATAGACACTTAGCTTTTTAGAGTAATAGTTTCTTAGTCTATTTCATTAATTCCAAAGGGTGCTGAACTGTTTCAGGATGAACCTGGGGAGAAGTTGTGCTGCTTGGGGGATTTCCTCTAGTCCCACTGGGGATTGATGATATCGTGATATCCACATAGCCATGTAATTGTGGAAGCTCTGTGGCATGTGTTCTGTTGGATTTGCTACACACTCATTGTAGGGAGGCTTTAGACACCATTTCCCCCTCAAGAACTATAGTTTTGAAAGAGAACAAACTGATAATATAGAACACACACACACTAACACACACAAAAATATCTTATTCAGAAATTATTTTGTATTCTTTAATGAGCACTTACTTGGCAAATCCCCAGACATTCACTTGCTCTAGGAATACACTTCTAGGCTTCCTTTTAAGCCAGGCAAGCTTAGCAGAATGCCAGAGGCCCTTCTGTTGAATAGTACTGAAGCTGGGATTTGGATCTTACTGTGACCCATTTTCTTTCTGTGATGAGATGCTCTTTCTACTCTCAGGATAAATTAAACCAAGGAGGTTAAAATGTGGCCAAATGGTGAATAAAAAAAAACACACCACACTTGCTTACATTCTGTTACAGGACAAGTGGGTATGTCATTGGAGGTTGATATTCTTTCAAAAATGGTAAGACAAAGGCTTAGATCTTGAATGCCAGGGGTCTTTAGAACAGAAGGACTCTACAGTAGGTCAGCAAGCCAGGAAATGTAATTATTTCGCTACTTCTCCCTTTTTTCTGCATCTATTAGCACTGTAGAATTTATTGTAGATACCATAAGTGCTTTGCCGTCAAGTAGATTACCTGTGGAAAAAGACAGATGTGAACATAAATTAGGATGAAGGCAGTCAATGGGAATTTGGAAACTGGAATCAGCATTTTATCCTTTCTCCATTGAGATCACATAAAAATGAGTAAGCACATCCTGCTTCCCCTTTTCTCTGCATGCTGTCTTGGCAACATAAATACTAATTGGTTGCTATGGTGATCTCAAGTTTGTATCTAAAACTGAGATATCTAGGTAACCAGATCTGCAGGTGAGAAGATGGATGTTTCAACTCTGGAGTTTTGTAAGGAGATGGTCCCGGAGTATGAAAACTGGCAAATGTAGCCTCAGCTCCAAGAGATTGGTAAATTTGTTAATTTTATCCTTGTCATTTCTGACTAGATCAATTCATCTACCTACACAGGCTGGAGTGCCTTCATATAAGTTTGGTCTCTGAAGTTGACAACTTCCATAAACTTGCAGTCAATGAGAAATACCAGTTATGGGCAGAATTTAGCACTTAATACACTTTTTATTTTATTGCTGAAAAGGGTTCAGCCGCAGTAAGATGATTTAAGCCATCAATGAGATGCAGTGGAAACAGCCTAGTAAAATCAGAGTCAGTCTGTGCCTCTTCTCCATGACTCACAGGTTTATTAAGAAATCTCATTCTTTAGGGCCTAAAGGATGAGCAACACTCCTCCAAGTCAGGACCTTTGTGCCTTAAGCGGTGACTGCCACCAATCAGCCGTGTAGCACATCAGGACACCTTTCTAGGTGTCCATTTCCTCTTTTATAAAGGGAATGAGAACTGGGCCTCCCTCAGAGGGCTGTTATGGGGATTAAGGATTGAATTATTCTAAAGTACTTTGCAAATACATGTGTTATATAAATGCTAAATACTAACCTATGGCTTTGATTTCATTATCTGTTCACATTTGGAAGTTATAAGAATTCAACAGTATGATGTTCCGCGGAGAACACTTCTCTATCAATAAAAAAAGAATAAATAAATAAAAATATATATATGCATAGGCATAGGTATATTTATATATGTATATAGACTAGCATATAGGATTTGCTATGTTTGCTTATTTATTTTGTGATCATCAGGATGTTGAGTAAGAATGTTTCTATCATCTTAGAATTGGCAAGTGGCCTTAAGAGGAGAGACAAACTCATAATGTAATAATTAGGAGAGAGATACCCTTCCAAGATTTATTTAGATTCAGGAGACCAACATCAGCCCACCTCCTTTCACACCCCTCCTCTCTCCTCCTTCAGCCTACATGAAACAGAGAGTGAATTTATGGAGATTGTCTAGAAAGAGTAAGGAGAAGCATGAGGTGATTCTTTAAGTCAATGAAGTGGGGAAGACAGACACTTCTCTTCACCATGATTGGACATGTTGCAAGGATTAGAAAGAAATCATGGGGGCTGGGGATACAGCTCAGTTGGTAAAGTGCTTGCCTCACATGCACAAGGCCCTGGATTCAAACCCCAACACCATACACACACACACACACACACACACACACACACACACACACACTCACACACACACACTCACACAGAGAAAGAAATCATGGGCTGTCAGATATAGTAGGAAGAGTAGGCTTCTTTTTCTATTTTCTTTGTTGAATATACGTATAAGCAGAGTTTTTGCAGTTTAACTGAGAAGATAGATTTAGAAAGACAGAGAGGAGATAAGGAGCCTCAATGAACAGGTAAATGTCCAGATGCTTGGCTTGGCAAAGATATTTGCATGTTTCTTTGCTAAAAGAGACATATGAAAGGTAGTCAGGTTTGAGCCATCTTGCCAGTACCCAACCCTAAAACATTGATCACTGGTCAAGGACATTTCAGGAGTTAAGAATCTGTGGAGTAGATTACAAGGCCTGCAGCACAGGAGGGCAGGGGTTACACTAGATCATCCACAGCAACAATGCAGAGTGAGATGTCCAGCCAGTTCCCCAAAGAACTCACAATGAAATCACGGGATAGAAAGAACATTTGTATGCCTGATGGAACAAGGCATCAGTGGAAGTGATTCTTTTCCTTTTCTGCTTCTCCTTTCCCTCTTGTTCACAGGTAAGCCCCAGAGACCAAGAAGAAGGAGTGGAGGTTGATACTATTAGACCCAGATTTTCTATGCTCTCCATCTTTAGGGCTCAAGCCCATTTGCCTCAGAGAGAGCAGGAGAAAAGGAGCATTCAGTCTGACATGAGACCGGGATTTTAAATGGAATGGAAATGGGCATTTTAGAACTTAAATGCTGAGAAGACAAGGAGATCTACCAGAAACATCAAGAGAATGAAAGGGAGATTAAGCCATGTCCCTGTGAAGACAGTGACTGAGAAAAAAATGAACCTAGATTCTGATCCCTTATTAAAACAGGAGCATAAGTAAAGATAACAGAAAGAGTTTAGATTCTTCTCCACACAGCTTTGCCAAAGTAATTTCTGTTTGCTGTACAACTCAGTTCTCTGTTAAAAAACAAAAATGTACATCATGGACCACAAAAAGCTAGCACTCTCCCTGACCCTTTGTAATTTTTAGGTCTTATATGTGTGTACTCATCTCCTAAAACAAAAGGGATAGAAAAACAAACAACAACAAATATGTTTTTTTTAAAAAAAACTGTTAAAAAGGAAAAATTCAAATAAAAGTGTAGTCACGTTTTCAAAATCAAAATGCTCACTATGGACCCAGGAAACAAATATGCTTACATAGTCTAAAAATAACATATCTATTACTTGAGTTTATTTGGCAAAATAAGGATAGCAAAATGATGTCACTGTAAAGTTAGAGTGAAATATGAAATGAAATGGAATTTTGAAACACCACAGAGTCCAGCCAGGAGGCACCTATCAGTATTCAGTAAATTCATTATTTAATATTTCAATTCTTATTACAATGAAATGAATAGTTTGAACATGATTCATACAGATTATTTAAACTGCCACTATCATCTCTTAGTATTTACTTAGCTTGATAATCTTCATTATGTCACTGAAATAAAATGGCCAGTGATCTGTATGTTAAAAAACAAAGTTCAAGTGATAATGAATGCTTAGCATGCAGCCAGTGCAACAGTAAAACCTTTGCATAAGTTGTGTTATTAATGCATACAAAAAGCATACCAGATGGGTACCATTATTCTTATGTCGCAGAAGAGAAAACTGATGATTTGAAGTTCAAGTGACTGGCCCAAAACACAGAGATAACCTACTTGTTTTGGTGTCTAATTGAGTAGGTCTATTCTTTTAATCCCATTGTTTAAGAACAAGTCATTAAAATGAAGGCGTCTGGTTTGCTTTTTCCTAAGGTGTGTGCCTTTGGATATTCTTCACAATGTATTTCTCATCTCCCTTCCTAACCTTGAGGCAGGTGAGGTCATGGAGTAAAATCAAAATCATATATCAAATCAGATTAGGACCACTATAAATTTGTGATCACACAACCTCGACCAGGCCCTGCTGCCAAAAGACCCACTGTAACATGTAAAAATAATTTTAGGTTGAGTACAAGTATAGCATGCTTGTAATACTAGCAACCCTGAAGACTGAAGCAGTAGAATCACAGGTTTGAAGCCAGCCTCAGCAACTTAGCAAGACCCCATCTCAAAATAAAAAGGACTGCGTATGGAACTCAATGCTGAAGTATCCTGGGTTCGATCCCTAGTATCTTCCCACCAAAATTAAATAAATAAATAAATAAAATTTTAAGTCTTAAGAATAAATTTTTTAAAAAAAAACTCATATGCAATTTTTAAAATTCTTTGAATCTTTTTCTTTCCTAAGTCCTAAGAAGATCTAACCTGTGTGATTGACAAAATGGGAGGCCACTCCAAGTGTTGTTCTCACTTTGGAATTAGTATTAAGAATATTGTGCAGGATTATTCTGGAGAGATGAATGCAAAACCCTAGGAAAACACTATGCAGCATCCTCCTTCTGAGGTTGGGGTCATTCTGCTCTTTTGTATGCCACATAATGCATGTGGATTAAATAAATTAACACCGAAGCTTTTATATATTATGAATGTCAATATATAGAATATTAATTTGATTTTTTCCTACTTTTTTTTGACACCTGAGGTTGAACCCAGAAGCACTTTACCTTTATCACCGAGCCACATCCCCTACCCATTCTTCTTCTTATTTTTTTTTTTTTTTTAATTTTGAGACAAGATCTTGCTAAGTTACTGAGGCTGACTTTGAACTTGGTATCCTCCTGCCTCAGCTTTCTGAGCTGCTAGGATTACAGGCATGCATCACCATGCCCAGCTTGATTTGGAATGATTTAAAGTTGTGTATGCTAGTTGTGGGACTTAGAATGAAAACACATACTCATATTTGGAATATAAACAACTTGATCTCATAAAAAATGAGTGCAGAATGGTGGTTAACAGAGGTTAAAATGAAAAAGAGGATGAAAAATAAAGGGAGGAATATATCAATGGGTACTAAGTTACAGCTAGATGGCAATTAGAAGTCCCCGTGTGCCATTGTACTTAGTAACCATAGGTAACAACTAGAGATCATGTACTGTATATTTCAAAAAAATCAAAAGAGAGTATTTCAAAAACTTTTATCATGTTTGAAAGGAGAGTTGTGTCCACTCTAAATATTACACAATATATACACATATTAAAACATCAAATGGTAACTCCTTGATATGTACCATTTTTATTTTACAGATCAGCTTTAAAAAGTAATAATAAAGGAAGAATGATCATAAACCAAGTGTGCAAGTATAACTAATATTAGGTTCCACAGATGCAAAGACAATAAGTGCCTATTTAAGGAGAGATGCATTGTGGTAAATGGATGGTGGGGCTGACAATGGAGCTACATGTGCAAATGACTGTAAGAATAAATACTTTTCAACTAATGATTAATAGAATTAATGTGTTTCAGGGAATCACAGTTAATGCAATTTCTTCTTTGTGTGTGTGTGTGTGTGTGTGTGTGTTTATGTGTGTATGTCCAAAGACATTTTCAAACATGGAAGACCTGTTCCCATGTGTGTCCTTTCTCAGTAATGCATGCTGTTCCATGGCCTGAATGTAGTGTAGGTGGAGGTAAGTAACCATGTGAATGGTGAAGGTAGCCTCTGAAATGTTTGAAAAGGACCATTTTTAATAGAATCACCAGACAGTCAGCTGCTAAGGTGCTAACTATGTCAGTTTGGACTCTTCTCTTACTGAAAACTATTTTTTTTCACCTGATTACAAGGTATTTTATTAGGAAAAGAAAATAACAACATACCACAATTGGAAAAATGATCTCAAAAATATTTCTGTACATGTTTCTGTGAAATGCAACCCATAAACAATGGAAAAATCCATTGATCTCAAATTTAGGCAAAATAAGGAGGCCGGTCTAATGCAGACCGTATCAGAACATTTAAAATGCTAACGAGAATTTGAATCCTCCAAGTGTGCAAGTGTGCAGGATATGATGCTTTCTAATGAGTTTCTTGTTCATTTATTATTCATTCAGCAAATATGTGCTGAGCGCACATTATATGCTAGGTGCAGATCTGGGCATTGAGGACACAGGATGTAGTAGGACACAGGACAGACAACCTCAAAATCCGCCCCATTGGTGAGAAATGTGCCCACCTGTGGGGAAGGGACTAGGCAGCTGTTTATCTTTCTGTATTGTTTCAAGCTGAGGAAAACAGTTGACTTGAGAAACATCTGTGAGATAAAGAGTGGGATTATCAGCAGGGAGCCGGGCATCTGCCTACCTTTCTCCTTTCTGATAATTAACCATCATCTCCGCACTTTCTCATCTTCTTTGTATTGATCTTTCATCATATAATGGCCACAAATAGCAAAAGGAAGGCTTAATAACAAACATTAAAATGAATAAATAATTACAGCCACTAATCTTCCTCAACCAACTGATTATTTGTTCAGTGACACTATTACATAAAACGAGGTTTACATAATTTAAAAGGACATCGTCATGCAGTTTTTATGGCTTTTTTTTCTACTTGTCCTTGCTTCTGATATCCCTTAAGAAGAAATACAAAGATATAATTATTACTGCTTAGGTAGGTACAAACAGAGTGGTTCTATATGGACAGGGGATAATTTAAACAAAAAACATATATTAAGTTCAAATTAAGTGCATTTATTATACTTTAACTTTCAGTGTTTTAACTCATTTAATAATGATCATGATTATTAATTCTTACAATTCAGATCTTATGACAAAAATACAATTCTGTCCACATTAGATACTATAATATCTTAAGTCAGGAAATGAAAAATTTTAATGCTCATTTCCTATAGGTATGCTTCATCTTTAATGTTGCCTATTTTTTGGTGTTACATAGATAAATTTTTGTATGATGTTATTGCATTATATTTTAAAGAGTAATATATAATGATTGTCTTTTAGGAATTGCTTGTGTTCCTTGAAAGAGCCTGAGTGAATGGAAATACAAGCCCATACTCAGCTTGAATTGGCCATGATTGCTAGGACAGGATCACAAAGCAAATGGCCAGTCCAGAGACTACCTTCAAAACACTTGGTAAAGCAAAGAAGTGGGAATCTTATTTTTAAAGTAGCCATCCTATGTTACCAGAATTTACTTTGTACTACACATACAAGGTCTGTGAGAAATGTGTAAACAATTGATTTTGAATATTATAATCAACACACACATTGAGTACCTACTATGCACCAGGTATTTCTTGTTCCATGTGGATCCTTCTCTGTGCACTAGCTCTGCCAATTTCCTGTCTTCCCTTGTAGACAGCTGCCTTTGGTTTTCTTTCTTTTCTTTTTTTCAGGGAAGAGAGAGAGAGAGGAGAGGAGAGAGAGAGAGGAGAGGAGAGAGAGAGAGAGAGAGAGAGAGAGAGAGAGAGAGAGAATTTTTTAATATTTATTTTTTAGTTTCGGTGGACACAACATCTTTATTTTATTTTTATGAGGTGCTGAGGATCGAACCCAGCGCCCCGCACATGCCAGACGAGCGAGCGTGCTACTGCTTGAGCCACATCCCCAGCCCTGCCTTTGGTTTTCTATAGCCTGAACTCATGCGTAACTCTAGGGTGATCAGAGGCAGTCCATCTTGCTGCTTTTAACTCCCAATTTACAAGACATTTGAGTTGAGTCCCATAGTTCAGCATTCTGATTTTCCTCACTCTAAATTTCTGCTATGGTAATTTAACTGAAAGAACTAGTCGTCGTCTTCTTCTTCTTCTTCTTCTTCTTCTTCTTCTTCTTCTTCTTCTTTTTTTTTATTCCTGGTCATGACTCTAAGTATGACTAGACTATGATATGCTGACCTCTGGATCTGGCAAAAAGAAACTAGATAGGAATTCTCCTGCAAAGAGTAGCCATTAACAGGAGTCAGTTAGGGTGTTTGGAATCAAGTACCAGAAAACCCAATGGAAAATCAGTTCCTCCTTTGGACAGGTAACAAAAAGGCTTGATCTTTCCAGGCTCTACATCTAAAGTCAACAAGAAAGAAAAAGGAAGGGTCATCTCCCTTTAATAACCCAAGTTTAGGAGCAAGGACAGCCTTGCCCAAACTATCTTCTTGAATTTCTTCTAATATCTTTTGACAAGAGGTAGGTGAGAAGGACATTCCTAAACTAAATGCTGTCATGTAAATCCCACATGTTTGACTCACTCACAAACTAAAAGAGGTTCCTGAGCTGAGGAATAAAATGCCCTCAAATAAAAAAGGGTGGATACAAACAATATAGGAATCCTGTTAGAATGGAATAAGCTTATAAATTCTTCCCATGCCATTGAGCCTTTAACATACTTTCTACAACATCAAAGTGCTACTTGGTAAGTTTCCCAGGTAGACTGAGAGCTAAAGAAACCTGACACAATAAGAGATAGCCCAAGCTTCACCATGCTAACCTGGGTGTCCAAATTTCATGATAAATACAACTTATTGTGAGAGTGGGAAACTTTGTGCTATTTAACAACCTTGAGATTTTGGGCCTCCCACTTTTTCACTTTTGAAAGACTGAGTAGCTTGGTTTTGTGTGTGCATGCATGTGTGCATGTGTGTGTGTGTGTATGTGTGTGTGTGCACAGGTGTGGTAAGGGAGATGTCAAACAATTTTCCCAGTAACCTCACCAGACATTTTGAGGAATGATGCTTGCAGAAGTTTTAGGTTGTGCAGTGGTGTGCAAATGTAAGTTATTAACATGCCTCTTTCTCATTAACAACCAAAAATCTCTCTTGCAGATGCAAAATATCCACAGGAAAATAAAATAATTTTCATATAAATAAATAAAAATATGTAAAAGAATGGTTTGAATAAAACTGGCTGGCTTGAGATTTGGTCTTATTTTAAAATGAGGTCAGCATGGTTGGGTTTGGAATTTCAATAGAGAAATTTTGCATGGCTCTCTGAGTTACACAAAGATATTTTAAATGTTAGGAAAAAGAAAGCCCCTCACAGATAGCAGCAGGAATCACACTGGCAGAGTTGAAGCAAGTAGAGAAACAAATGCAAAATGAAGAGAACAAATATGCATTTTTCTCTCAAGGTGGTCAAAAAGCAGGAGAATCACAAGAGACAGAGGGAGATGGTTCTAGAAAGTAAATGATACTGCAAAACCAGAAACAGTGGCACTCCCTGCCAAACGGAGCTAGCTACCAGCAGGGCATTCAGGTGCCCATGGGAGCTGTGTGGAACAGTGACAGGAGCACTCTGCAGAGAATCCGATCTGGGATTTGGTCCAGGCCTTGCTACTACCGAGTCCCTTGACGTTGGGCATGTCACAGTGTACCTACACCTCAGGTCTTCTCAACTGTGAAATGAGGGTTCGGGTGGGGATAGTATGACTACCAGAGCAAAACTGGTACGTGGAAGGAGGTCAGGTCAGAGCTGATGCATGCTTTACTCTCTCTCATGCCACCAGTGCTCCTTAAGAGGTTTTACTATGACTTGAATGTCATTTGTTCCCTTAAAGGTTTATATTTTGGGAGCAAACATGGACAAAATGTGGCAAAAGTGGGAGATGTTGGGACCTTTAAGAGATAGGACCAGCAGAGGTTGTTAGAACACTGGGGAGCTATTCTCATAAGGCATTAAGTTATTTATCCAGAGATTCTGGCAAATTCTTGCCAAAGCGATTTTATTTTATTTTATTTTAAATGGGAGTATTTTTTTTAAGAGAGAGAGAGAGAGAGAGAGAGAGAGAGAGAGAGAGAAAGAATGAGAATTTTTCAATATTTATTTTCTAGTTTTCGGCAGACACAACATCTTAGTTTTTGTATGTGGTGCTGAGGATCGAACCCGGGCCGCACGCATGCCAGGCGCGCTCGCTACCGCTTGAGCCACATCCCCAGCCCGCCAAAGCGATTTTAATGAAAGCCTAGGCCTGACCTAGAATCTCTCTCTAACTTCCTGTTTTCTGAGGTTATATCTTGCTCCCACACATATTTTACTGTCACCAGAGTTGGGAGGGGAATGGGGCCAGCAGATATTGGACTTACAACCTACAAAACTGTGGGATAAATAAATCTTTTTATTTTATAAAGCTAACCTGCCTCATATACTTTGTTATAGTTATATAGACAAACCTCAGCATGAATTTAATGGCACTGTGCATCCCAAGTTGTCTTATTGATGGGATACATAAATAAATTTGGAGACCAAAATCTCTGGGAAGCAAATAGAATATTTCTATACTTTAACAAAATGCCAGGAAAACTCCAAATGTTCAATTTCTATAGTATAGACAAATAGCCTTTTCATAACTACCTTATTAGAAACTGGATCCACCTTAGTGACCAAAAAGATATCTGAAAATTTTAAAGCATTGTCCTTCCCTAAAGACTGTGATTCAGTGGGGTCTAGATAGGAGCCCTATGGTCTGTTTATAAAGATTTCCCCATGCAATTCTTATGAGTTCTCCAACGGTGAGTCAAGGCCCTAGAGGAAAACATGAGTGACATGCCTGGATTTTCCAAAGACATGTTGTCATCGACATTATGCATCACTTTGCTACATAAAGCCACTGTGAAAATTACTTTTAGAAGTCAAGATGAGGCTGCAAAATATTATGTATAGCTTTAGATATTACTGTATCTATTAGACATTCTATTTTAAATATGCATTATACTATAAATCTGCTTATTACCATGATGGAAAGCATGGGGGAGAAAGGAAAAAGAGAAGGTATGGGGTGATGAATGAAGGAAAGAAAATCTCTCCTGGGAATGGGAGAAGGAAGAGAAAAGAGGACTAAAAAGCAAGATAAAAGCAGAGGCAACTCATTTGAGAGGAAACTTCTGTGAGCATGCTGCTGCCATGAATACAGAATTGTATTTGGAAATGGAAGGAGCAAGTCATTGTCAGCAAAAATCAGAGTTGCTCTTCACGAATGGAAATCAGAATGTGGGGTCAGAGGATGCTTCGTATTCTAGGTTATAAAATTGCCAATATAGTTTTTCACAATTTTTTATTGAATGAGCATGCCAAGATTACTCCAAAGTAAATATTTCAATTAAAAAAATATATAGTATCTCTTAATTTCAAATAAGGCAATGTTTAAGAACCACCTGGGTTACAGGAGACTGGAACAACTGTCTCCTAGGAACGTACCTTCCGTTTATTTAAATTATGTTGAATTAAACCTGGAAGTTGCTTATCAATTAAATTTCCTGGGGCAAAATACCAATATTGCTGTCTTCTAAAAATATTATTTTTATCAGGGGAAAAAAAGTTGAAAATTATGTACTATAACATCATGTTCGTAATGACCCTAAAATGGCTTTATTTGCAGGATGACGGGCTATGGAAACTTTTCTAACACTTCCCAGTTGTATAGTTTCCCCAAATCCATTTTACATAAATATAAAGGTATGCAATCTGCTGGTTAATAATAATGTACTCATTTGTGAGCAGTTTGAAATAGCATGACACATCTGGGAAGACTTCACTGACCCTTTGGTTAGTGGGGATTTATTAAATGGTCACTCCTTGAGACAGCAGTACCTTCTTGGACAGCTGTTAACATTTTGAGACTTAGTTAGGTGTTTATTACCTTTGAGTATAAATCTACATCATGGCTAGCAAAAGGTAGATTTGTGTGTGTGTGTGTGTGTGTGTGTCTGTGTGCACAAATAAAGATGATAAATGTGTGATTTGAGCTGAAATACATAAATCTGGAATTATCTTGCTGATTCAGAATCGTAGAAGAGTTCTAATTGTGTGTATACTAGGTTCTCAATGAATTGCTTATATATTGTCCATTTGCATGACATGAATTCCACTTCATATGCATCCATTCCAAGTATTATTTTAAATATTGGCACAACAGTG
This sequence comes from Callospermophilus lateralis, assembly GCF_048772815.1. Classification (NCBI taxonomy): domain Eukaryota; kingdom Metazoa; phylum Chordata; class Mammalia; order Rodentia; family Sciuridae; genus Callospermophilus; species Callospermophilus lateralis. The sequence goes on along the minus strand of NC_135321.1, from coordinate 32,823,271 downwards.
AAGAGGATAAAGCAGAAAAAAAAAACTACCTGTTTTTATGGAGTCTGACAAAAAAAAAAAAAACAGAAAATCAATGTACAGGGTGTCCAGCAATGAGAATTCATTGGGTGAAGAGGGAATGGATTGAGTAAAAGATGACTTCCATCACAACTTTAGGTGGGGTGGTCAGGATAGTCACATTAATAAGGGAGAATTTGGGAATAGATACAAAATAGTGAGAGAATGGGTGACACACGTATGGTGGGGGGCTCACAAAGATAAAGTAGTAAGAGAAAACTCAGAGGAAACTGTGTTGGCTTGTGTTGAGGAAGAGCAATAAGATTCTGCCATGAAAGACAAATGTAGGGATCAAAGTCTGAGTGGAGGACCAACAAGAACCTTGAAGATCACCACATGGACCTTGTATTTTCTCTTCACCTATTTAAGAGAGGAGAATGGACAATGTGTTTTTTGAAGGGTCACTTTGTCTGATATCTGAAGAGCAGAGTGTAGGAGCTAAAGGACAATAAGAAGAGAACAATTAGGGAAAGTATTAAAATTTATACACACACACACACACACACACACACACACACACACACACAAAATAATGGCCCTGGGGGAGACTGAAAATGGGTGATTGGATCCTGAGAATATTTTAATGGTAATGCTGGAGGATCTTTTGAAAAAGTGAATGTGGCACATGAAAATACAAAGGAAGACAAGACTAATGGCATAATTCCAAATTGTTTGCCTTTTTTTTTTCCCTGTCCCAGTTGCTAAATAAAGAATCAAGGTCTTGGACTACATTTTTTTCCTTTCAGTCTGCTCTGAAGAATTGGCGTAAGAAACTTTTCATATCCCTTATGAGCATTATTTTGTCTGTGAAATATAATGATGATCCTTCAGATCCATTTCCACCTAACACAGGAATCCTCATTTGCATACTCAATGATAGATGTTCATTCAAACATGTGCTTGAATAACTAAGTTTTAAAATTGGGCAAAGGAAGGAAAAGTCTGATCCATCTTTTTAATGTTTTCATTAGTGCATCGTAGTTATACATAATAGTGGGGTTCATTTTGACACATTCATAACTGCATATAATTTGTTCCATTTCATTCCTTTTGCTGTTTTCATCCCTACCCTGATCCTCTTCCTTTACTCTTTTGGTCTTGTTTTTATTTACTTATTTATTATTCAAAATATTTATTTAATTGTAGATGAACTCACATTATCTTTATTTATTTTTATGTGGTATTGAAGATTGAACCCAGTGCCTCATATATGTGAGGCAAGCACTTTACCACTGAGCTATAGCCTTAGCCCCATATTTATTATTTTTAATTGGTGCATTATAATTGCATATAAAATTGGAATTCTTTGTGATACATTCATGTAAGCAAATGGTATATTTTGGTCAATTTTATCCCACAGTTTTTCCCCTTTTCCATTCCTTCGCTCTTGACCTTGGTCTTCTCCCTCTAGTCCTCTGTTCTTCCTTCCATTTTCATGAGACCTTCCCTTTTTAATTCCTTATTTCTCTTCAGTTTCCACACGTCAGGGAGATATCCAATCCTTGGCTTTCTGAGTCTGGCTTATTTTACTTAGCTTGGTGTTCTTCAGTTCCATCTAATTACCAGAAAATGTCATAATTTCCTTCTTCTTTGTGGCTGAGCAAAACTGCATTTTGTATACATACCTCATTTTCTTTATCCATTTGTCTGTTAATGGGCACATAGGCTGGTTGCATAACTCAGCTATTGTGAAATGCACTACTAGACTATGAACATTGGTATGCATTTATCACTATAATATTGTGATTTTAGTTCTTTTGAATAAATACCAAGTGCTTAGTCATAGGGTGGTCTTTTGAGGAATCTCCACACTGCTTTCCAAAGTGCTTGTCATAATTTTCAGTCCTCCCAAAAATGTACGAGTGACTTTTTTATTCCCCGTTTTTGCCCACACTTATTATTATTTTTATTTCTGTTTATTGGCCATTATACTGTAATGAGATGAAATTTCAGTATAGTTTTGATTTGTATTTACCTGATTACAAAGGCTGTTGAACATTTTTATTCTGTGTATGTTGTCCATTTGCATTTCTCCTTGTTATAAATGTCTGTGCAGATCATTTGCCCATTTAATGATGGGGTTATTTGTGGGTTTGTTTTTGTTTTTGTTGTTAAATTGCAGAATTTTTTTATATATTCTGGATATTAATCCCTTATTGTGGGAGTAGCTGCCAAAGATTTCTCATTCTGTAGGCTCTCTGTTCACTCTCATTTTCTTTTCTGTGCAGAAATGTTTTAATTTGAAGCCATATGACTTATTGATTCTTTTTTTTTAATTTTAATTTGTTATATATGACTTATTGCTTTTTAATTCTAATTTGTTTCATATATATTACGATTCATGTTATACATATAGAGCACAATTATTCATATCTCTAGTTGTATACAAAGTATGTTCACACAATTGGTGTCTTCATACGTGTACTTAGGGTAATGATTTCCATCTCATTCTACCGTCTTTCCTACTCTCATGCCTCCTCCCTTCCCTGAATTCTTAATCTTATTTCTTCAGCTTTAGGAGTCTTACTAAGCTTTTAACATCTACTTTAACTCATCTGCTCTCCTCTTTAATTTTTAAAAAATGAAGAATTCTTCACCTTTATGAAGAATTACATTTATAGTTTACATTAGTGTTTGCTATGTTGTAGGTAATGTATCTGATTTAGATGATCTAGAAACCTTTGGTAGTATTTTGTTTATTATCTACATCTTTTATAAAAGGAATCCCAGTGTTGCAGAGCCTTCTACCATGTAGAAGTTCACAATTAAAAAAAATATATATTGTGGGTATAACACACTCCCAAAGTCATTTAAAAACATTTTTTATATGATATATTCATTCTAATATAAACAACAATATAACAAGATACAGTTGAGGTGAAAAAATGGAATTGTACTCAAACCCCCAAAGCTTCTATCTCCCTAAAAATCAATACATCATTCCTCCCTAAACATATATTGAACATAATGGTACTTTATTTCTTCTTACTATTTTATTACACAAACATAACTCACTAAACACAAAAGTTTCACATGTTTATGTTTTAAGAAGCATGTGAATCATATAACATTTGCTTTTTTGTGTTGCCATCTTTGACTCAACATACCTTTGTGAGACTCATACATGTCACTGGATTTGGTGATAGTTTGTTTATTTTCTGTGCTGGCAGCTGTTTTATTGTGTGACTTATCATGATTTATTTGTCCATTTTATCCTTAAAGGATGTTTGGGTCATTTCCTATATTTCAACTATCATGGAATTAGTCTTCTAAACATGTTTTGTGTACATGTCTTGGTGCAAATATTCACAGTTGAGTTTTGATGGGATGTCCAGGTTGCAGGGAATGTAAATCTTCAGCTTTACTAGAAGATGCCACAGAGTTTGACAAACAAGTTGTACAAATTTACATTTATACTTTTACTGTAGCAGAATTACTTACATGATCATTCTTGTTAGTATTTTGTATTGTTAGTCTTTGTAAGTTTAGATATTATGTAAGGGCATAGTAATATCTCATTTCAACATTCAGTTTCCTATTTATTATGTTGAACATTTTTTTTTCATTGCTATATTATTGTGTGGAATGTAAGTTTAAATCCGTAGCTAATTGATAATGTTGGTATTTATTTTTTATTCGAAATATAAATGTTGGACTTTTCTAATGTAGTCTAAAATCAAGAGTTCCACCAGTTATACAAATGTCTATCCAAAAGTTTGTCTTTGAATTTTTTATTAATGTCTTTTGACCACATTTATCAATCTTCTTCTTTAAAGTAGTTCCTCTTGAAACCTGTTAAGACAGACACTATTTATTTATTGTTTGTAAAATTAAGCCGTCACATACCAATTTTGAGTTTCTTTTTGGTGGATTTTAATTACAAACTCAACTTCTTAAAATACTTTTTTGCGCCAATTTTGTGGGTTGTATTCTTCTGATTTTGTCCATTTTATCTAAATTTTCAATTGTATTTGCATAGATCCACATGTTATAGTTTCCTCATGTGATCCTTTTAAAGTTTACAGAATCTATATTGAGGTCACCTGTTTTATTTCTGACGTTTTTTGGTATCTTCTCTTTCTTGATGAGCCTCTTGAGGTGTTTATTGGTTATATTAATTTTTTCAATTATACACCCACTCACACACACACATTGCTTTTGCTGTCCCAACCCCACCCCCCAGTCCCAAGTTTTGTTCTGCTTCACAACTTTCAGAAGTGACAGATGTCCTTAAGAGAAGGAGAGCTCTCGGTGACAGGCTGTCCTCTCTATACCTCATTCCTCCTCATTCTGGCTGGATCATCCTGCATTTTCTGATTAACATCATACTGATTTCAAGCACGCTAAAATAAAATGTTGTCAAGTTATCCAGTTCTCCTCTTGGAAACATAGTTATTGAGATTTAACTTTTAATTCTATATCTGTTTATTCCAAAACTTGTTCACTTTCTACCCTAGCACATCTTACCAGTACCACAATCAAATCAATATCAGAATCAAATGATTGATAATATTCTAAATGGTAATTTTTCATATGTATTTATATTCTTTTATCTTCTCTTCCAATATGTTTCATAGGATTCTCTAGGACCCTTCCCACACTCCCTTAGTCCTCAATAGGCACAACACACAGAGGTGGATACATAGGAGCCAGTTGTCCTTACTGAATAAAATCAGATAGAACTCACTAAAGAAGAGACTGACTTTAAGTTTATTTTGGGTTATGCATGCCAACCAACTGCTTTTCAAACCTGGTTTCCACCAGTCAACTGATTTTTGCATTGTGGGGATGCAGCTTAAATCCCAGTCTGAGGAAATCCTCCAAACTGGTGATTTGAAAATTGCTTTCAGCCTGAATCCACAAGCATCCCTCAAAACCATCAATCTGAAAAACCACAAATGAATGGAGAACCTGGGATAAGGAGAGCCCTGTTCTCTTCTGTGACTTCTTTACAGGAGTTGTGTGAATATTATCAGTAAAGAGCAGTCCTAAATGTCCTCCTTTTAATATACAGTTCCTTCTTTTTTTTTCCATATTGCATCTTTCTTACTAGGTTTCTAAGCTACAGCTTTGGCTTCTGATGATTATTCATACCATCATTATTCCAGACTAAAAGCCTTTAAGTAAATAACCAAGACTTGACAAATTGTAGAGGATAATTCTTACATAACACAAACTTCATTATATGGTTCTGTCATCCTCCCCCCATTCCAATCCCTTTCATTGTAATTTTTTGTCTACTTAGTAACATTATTTCTTGTGTACTTTTACACCATGTTCAGTATAAATGGTATAATTAGCAGTGGAAAATATTTTGTTGTCTTCTTGCATTTATTTATGTTCAAAGGATCATGTAAAGTTCTGCTACATTAAAATTTAATTCGAAAGAAAACGAGTTTTGTTCATTTCTCAGTGTAAGACCCATTTTTGTTCAGCTTGTATGAATGATAAAATATTATCGGTCTATGTTTTTCTATTTGGTTTCTAGGCATTTGTGTAAACTAGTTAGGAAAAGCAAGTGTTGCTTTGTTAGGCATGTGTTCAAAGAAGTATTGTAGAGACATATTTTATTCTGGGCACCCTGTCACCATGTAGACAGGGCCCAATCCATTATTTAGCAGTTAATTTGTTAATCGATTGACCAATTGGTTCAGGGATTTTTTTTTTTAGTCTTAGATTACTAAAAAGAAAAAAAAAAAGAAGAAAGAAAACAACAATAAAAGCCTCCTCTGTAGGGTAAATTTAAGGAAATTGCATCAGAATCGAAAATGCAGTGGTGTTTGCAGATCTAGATTAAATCTGACACAGATTGGCAAACAATGAAAAAGGTTCCTTTGCTCGGAGCATAAACATTTTGAATCTCACCAGCTTGATGTTAAATCTCAGAAAGTAAATAAACTGAAGTGCCCTTCCACAGTGGAGGTGGGGCACCAAGAAGGAGGGGGAAGTTGCCCCAGGTTCGCTAAGTTGTCCAGATTTCCTCTCCAAGGTCAGGGAAAGGGTGGGAATTCTTCTACTTTTTCAGGTTCTCTTTCAGGGGTTGCTGCCCCCCTTTTTTTCTCCCAATCTTTAGGTGAAGGTAGAAACAGGGTGAAGAAATGCACTGTGATACACACACTCTGATCCCCAGCGTGTCCACAGTATCATAGGGAGGGAGGATTGTGAAAATCACAATAAAATTAATTTATATGGGACATCAGATGATTGTGTATGCAAAGCAATAAATCAATTGATTTCAATTGCTGTTAATGAATATTTTAATAGTGATATATGAATCAAGACAATTTCTATGCAGCAATTTCATTTTCTCTCCAGATTAACTTGCATTTATTTTAAATATTTTCTTTCAAAAAAAATAAAAGAGATGTGTGTGTGTGTGTGTGTGTGTGTGTGTGTGTGTGAATTAAAGAGACAGAACGACAGAACGTACTTGTGTTGGTCACTCTTTTATTGTTATGGCCACGATCCCTGACAAGAAAACTTTAGAGGAGGAAAAGTTATTCGTCTCACCGTTTCAGAGGTTCAGACCAAGGTCATCTTAATCCACTCTTCTGGGCTCCAGGTGAAGTAGAATACGATGGTGGAAGGACGTGGCAGAGGAAAGGTGCTCACCTCATGACAGAGAGGATCAGAGAGAGACAAGGAGGCACCAGGGTCAAAGCAAACAAGCCAAGGGCATGCCTCCAGTTACCAACTTCCTCCAGACGTGCCCCACCTACATGTGGTTACCACCCAGTACAGTATTTCTTCCACATTATTAATCCATCAAATGTATTAATCCACTGGCTAGGTTACACTTCTCATAATCATTTCACTCCTGAATATTGCTACCTTGTCTCATGAGATTTTGAGGAACACATTATAGTAAAACCACAATATCGGTTTTTTTTTTTCTTTTCTCCATTTATTTATGTTCCATCAATTTTCATGGAACCCAGATCTCTCTCACATGACATTACATCTTTGACTGATTCAGTAACTTGAGGGGGTCAAAATTGTGAACTATTCTGTTATCTTTCCTCAAGGCTAAGATTAAGGCTTATGCAAATATAAAAAGTTTAAAAGTCTACTCCACAACCCTAAGAGAATAATAGATCAATTTACATGGAAAAAAAATACTCTATCAGCCCATTGTGCTGGTATAGTGAGTAACCTTTGTGTCTATCTGTTCTTCATCCATCTTTCTCTTGTAAAGACAAAGTTAGGATTGCCTTGAGTCCTACTTATTGAGACTCCATCAACAATACTGTGTGTAAGGGAGCTCTATAGAAACACTAGCAAAGATACAGAAAATAGAGCTTAGCACTTGCCTACTCTATTAAATCATGAGACACTCAAAGGGAACAGTAGTTACTGAGTTTCTTCTCAATGCCAAGAACTCTGTTTAGTCTCTCTTCCTCATTGTTCCATTGAAATCCAAGGACTCTCAGGGTCAAGAACAACTCCAGATATACAACTAAACCCTAATAATGATAGAGTTAAGTAAATGACTTTATGAAGTATGATTGGCATGGCAATGTGGACAGCAAGATATCCAGCCTATGAAAGAAACATATTATGCACATCTAGTATAACTTCCCGAGGCGTGTGGGCAAGGCCTTTTGAACCCAGAAAGTCAGCAGTTTTATCTTAGACATTATTAGTCTCTTTTCTCAATTTCGTTTTTCAGATTTTATTCCTCTACCCATCCTGTCTCTGCTGCATGGTCTGAAACTCCTCCACACATTGGTAACTTGGTATCTACTCAATGCTCCCTTCTGCTCAGGTGCCCAGCCACTGGGAAGACCCTGTGAACTGGTCCTCAACAGGATCAGCCAGGCTCATCTTCTCACCTCTTTTCATTTAGCCACTTGTATTAGTCAGCTTCTCATCACTGGGATCAATACCCGACAAGAACAACGTAGAGGAGGACATTTATCTGGACCCATGGTTTCAGAGGTTCAGTCCATGGCCAGCTGACTCCTTTGCTCTTGGCCCATGATAGGGCAGCACATTATAGTTGAAGGGCATGGTGAAGGGCATGGTGAAGATTATTAATGGCAGGAAGCAGAGGAGGGGAAGTGGTTGTAGGGGAGATGAACCCTTCCAAGTGATGTTCCCAGAGACCTGCCTTCTTCTTTCATGATCACCTGCCGAGAGTTACCCCTAAATTAGTCCATTTAAAGTAGGATGGAAAGTAGGACAACCCCAGTGTGTGTATGTGTGTGTATACAGAGAGAGAGAGAGAGAGAGAGAGAGAGAGAGAGAGAGAGAGCAAGAAAAGAATGCTACTGACAACTGAGTCAATATAAGAGGCAGCAGCCAGGAAGTTGTGCTACATGACAAGGCCTGGGCCTGGTGCATTCCTGGGCCTCAACTCTGTGCCAGTCTATTTATCTCAAAACACATTCAGTGTGCATTTCTTAACTTTTCTTTTTTTTTCTTTTGCTTAACCAATTTCCATCTGCTTAGCTTTCAGGTGAACAAACCTATGTAACATATCATCACAAAGGATACTTTCTTGATAAACCAGAATATAAAGAAAATAAAAATTCTAATATTTCTCATATTTAAGGTCTTATGAACAAATCAACCATGAAAAATAGGGATAGATGGATATGGATAATGATATATATGTATATATTTATCTACTATTCTCTCTCTCTCTCTCTCTATTATATATACACACATGCATACATGCATACATACATGTAATTTGGACAACTCTAGGATGTCTGGTGTTTTCTTTTTAAAATATATTACACCACTCCCATGTTCCTTTGTCAGAATTTTTGCTGCATGACAATACACCACCTGGAGTATATCCAACTAAATAATGCCTTATTCTTTGTGCTAACATTCCAAGATAAAGAATCTTCAAAGTCTGAATTTAACTACCAAAACAAAGAAAATGAGTGAAGTAGAAATAATATGATTCATTTGGAGTAAGAAATAAAAAAGAGGGTAAAATGTTGAGGACACTGAAGAAGTTGCCAAAGGGTGTTTACGAAGACTGGCAGCAAGTTTTTTACTGAAGAAGTCTATTCCAGCCTGAATCAAAGTTCCATTGATGGGTAGGAGAAGTGGTTCTAAGTTGCATCAATGGGTTTGCATAACTAAGAGGCAATGCAGACCTGACTTTTTCCCTGACCTATGCCATCCATTTATGAAACTGTCCGTGTTTTCTCACTTCCTCTGCAAAGCCTTCCCTAATTTCTCCATTTCATTGTGATCACTATCCGCAAAGATGTGCAGTAGTTATTACAAGCATTTGCCCTGAGACTTGGGTTCATGGCCATGTCATGACACATGCATTGTTTTCCACTAGCATTAGTGTTTTGTTTAAATAACACAACAACAACAAAACACTTGTTATAGGCTTCCAAGTGAATCAGTAAATTCTTAAAATTTTATTTCTTAATATTTTCCTACTTCTATATTTTCAAGCTTCACAGGTACATCTGACACAGAAATAAAAATACTTGAACTATGGAAGAATAAAATGTAGAAATAACATTTCACATTTCACTTCCAAATTCTGTATTCGATATTTATGTGGTCTGTACTGTGACTTGTTTATTTGAACAGATTAAGAGACTTAGTTTCACAATGGGTCAGGATAATTTCACTGTTGAGGAAGCATTTTGAAAATCTCTCAGTGTTTTCAAAGCACCCCAAGTATTGGTCCCCTGATACTCTTAGGTTTTCTGGATTTAACAGTGTATGTAATCACACACACACACACACACACACACACACACACACACACATACGTATGCAGGAGATAAATAGTATGGCAATTTTAGAAATTTATTCATATTAAATATATACATATGTATCTATGTATATATTGCCCTGTGTGTGTGTGTGTGTGTGTGTGTGTGTATACCCCTTGGCTGAAAGTTTATTTTTATACAAAGAGAGAAAGAGAGAGAGAGAGAGAGAGAGAGAGAGAGAGAGAGAGATGCATTACTTGGGGGATTTTATGTTAGGTATATTCACAATACCACACACACACACACACACACACACACACACACAATTTACCTCACTCATTATTTTCTAGGTTTGGTACCATGTAATTTCACATGCCCCCACATATAGATGATGCAGCATGACTAATACAATTATAATTATCTGCAATCAATACAACCAATTCCAAAGGGTGAATAGGACCTTTGAAAAATTGTGATTTAAGATACTCCCTTAAACCACAAGTATAGAGACATAAAACCATCCAGGAAAGAAACATTTATCCCAACAACCTGTTTTTTTTGTTGTTGTTGTTGTTTTTTGTTTTGTTTTGTTTTGTTTTGTTTTTACCACAGAGGAAATCTGAACTGATCTTCATAAACTTTGCATCAAAGTTGAGTTCCTCATCTAAAGTGTATGGAAGATAGTAGCTGATCCTCATCAAGCCCCAGCTCCTGGGATGAAAGAAACAACTATATCCATTTTCAACATGGCAAACTGAGTCCCTCAGAGTGCCTCCATTACCCCAAAGCCACACCAAGCCAAGCATTGACCTCTTTCCTGACCTGGCTTCTTGAGTTTTCCTTCAGGGCAAAAGGAAAATCTACCAGACATCATTAGGCATGATTTCTTTCTCCAACAGGCTTTCAATCTAAGCTGTATTTTACTTAGAATCCATACACAGGAGAAAGCGGTAGTGCAGCACCCCACTAGAAATGAGCAATAACATTCAAACGAAAATTGGAAGCTGAAGATCTAATCATTAACAACAGATGGTTCAACTTGAATCCAATAAACAAGTTTTGCCGTTTGCTTTCCTTTACACCCTTCTCCACTCGAACTGCTAGCGAGCATGTTTGCATGTAAAAGCGCTAGTCCTGACATCATCAGCATAGATGGCTCACCTGATGGAAGGAAAACTTTTAGGGCCAAGCTGGAATCTTTTCAGTTTGAAACTGATGTGCCACTTTGATGTTGGAGGCTGTAGCATGCCTGTCCTATTTATTTCCTTTGTGAGAATTTATCAAGTCATTGTCCCTTAAGTGGCTCTGACAGTGCATGTTTATCTGATCATGTTGCTGTTCCTTTTCTGGTTTCCATCCAGGGCTCTTGCCTTCCTAAAATCACAAACCCAAAGGGCATTTGTTGTTCCTGCCTTGAATCAGTCCTCTTCTTTGTGTTCTGTGTTAGAGAAGCCATAAAGTAGGGCATATGAAGAACATCATATTAGGGGCTGGTGATGCACTTTGAGATTCCATCTCATAAAATATGCGTTTGGTTCCAAATTATAGCTCCTTGGGGGCAAATAAGCATGTTTAGATCTTTTCACCATAATCATATTGGGTATGCATTTATTAATCTCCAGAATGAACTATCCTTCAAGACATACAGTCATGGTTGAGAGTTATTTCATGTAGAGTCCATTATTGTATCTTTAATCTTCAAATAGGTTGAAGGAAGTCAATCACAAGAACCAGAACAATGAGTTAAATAAAACAAAACAAAATGAATAAAAACCCTTACTATGACTAAATGGTCAGTCACAGACAAGCCCGAATTATCATGAAGACCAATTTTATCAGACTCTGGTTACTATAGGCTGAAGATCCCAAACTCAAAAATCTGAAATCTGAAATGCTCTAAAACCCAGAACTTTATAAGAGCCAATATGACACCATGAGTAAAAAAAAAAATTTCATACCTGACTTTATAATAAATGTTGTAGTCAAAACACAGGTACATTATAAATATTGCATGCTATTACCTTGAGGTATCTAGGGGTAGAGCAATTGTTCGTCATGTCCAAGACCCTGGGTTCAATACCCAGTACAAAAAAAATTACTTTCAGGCTATGTGTAAAGATACATATGAAACAGAAAATAATTCAGTTTATGCTTGTATCTCATCCTAAAATATTCCATTATGTGTGTGTGTGTGTTTGTTTACCATATATATAAAAAGTGTGTATTCCCAAACCTGAAAATTTCTGAAATACAAACTACTCCTGCTCCTAAGCACTTTGGATAAAGGATACTTGGCCTTTGTTACTCTCTATACTTCTTTAGTTGAGAATTCGAGCCACTCTTTTGCTTTATTTAGATGTGCTCACCTCGTGTGTGTGTGTGTGTCTATTAATCTTATAAAGGGTGACCCTGGCCTCCTTCCCAACACTCTAGTGCCCCTCTGGTCATGCATCCAGAGCCCATTTTCTCCTTATTGGGGAATACTTCTCAATTCATTGCTTTATCAAGAATATCAGCACTTCTCAAATTAGTCAGTTGGCCTCTTTCTTTTCCTTCACAGACTTCAACTCTGACTTCGATCACTTATTTACTGAATGAATTCCTCCCTGTGAAACCACAAAGTTGTATGAGGCTGAAGGATGGGAATTGATATTCTCTCACTGTTTAGCCTCATGGCCACAACAAATATCTAATAAAATATTTTGCATTGCAAGAAATATTTGGTATTGGCAAGAGTTCTCATGGGGAAATAATTAAGAAATATGAGAAATATCAAAAAGAGATTCTTCATAGGAATTGGATGATGGGGTTACGGAGGTTAAGAAGTCTTATAGTCTGCCATTTATAAGTCAAAAAATCAGGATACCCGTTGGTATAATTCCATTCAAGTCCAATGGCCTGATTTGGACCAATTATATAAGCCCTCAAAGCCCAGGGATTAGGAATACCAATGTCTGGGGGCAAGAGAAGATGGATGTCTCAACTCAAACAGAGAAAGAGAATTCACTCTTCTCCTACCTCTAGTTCTATTGAGGCCCTCAACAAATTGGGTGGTGCCCACCAATACTGGTAATTCTTTTGGTGGTTTTTCTACACCCAGTCTATGGATTAAGCTAATGATCTCTTCCACCCTTATAGACACATCAGAAATTATGTTCTTACCAGCTATTGGAACATTCCTTAATACAATAAAGTTGACAAATAAAATTAGTCATCACAAGCCTAGCCCTTGTCAACTTGGCACCTATACATACCTCCTTAAGCCATGTTACTCTTCAAACAAAAACCATATAAAAACATAATTTCACCTACAGTGATATGAAACATTTTGATTTGGAGGTATTCAGTTATAACCCTACAGATGGTAGCTCCAAACCATTGGCTTCTCAGACAAGGGCATACATCAAATATCTGACATTGGCACATAAAATTAATCATCACATAATTAATCTTAGCTTAATGCTTTTATTGTATTATTTGAAAAATATATGATCTCTCTTTCTCTCTCTGTCTCTTTCCTCTTCTCTCCATAAACCCCCCTTTCTCTTTCTCTCTCTTTCTCACTGTATTCACATTGCAAAAGTACACATTTGATAAGCCTTGGATTGGGAGAAGACTTCAAAGTATATATATCTAATGAAGATCATGCATTTAAATTACACAAAACTTGTCAAATCCATAAAATGAAGAATTCAATTTAGAAGACATAAACAGGCACTTCTCAATAAAAAAAATCCAAAATTCCAAGTTCAATAAGTATATGATATAAGTGATTAACATTATCTAATTTAAAACTACATTTGTCAGAGAGCTTAAGTTAAAAAGATCAACAACATTAAGGGTTGGAAAGAATATAAAGCAAGTGAAAAAAATTTTATATTACTAATCTGAGCATCAACTGTTTAAGTATTTTATAAGACCATTGGAAACATCTAATAAAATTAAATTTATGCCTTCTTCTTACTAAGCAATACCATTTTTAAGTATTTTTTCAGAAAGAAATTAATATTTTTGATGGTTTCCTTCTAGGCATGGGACACATGGGATAGTTTGCCTGGCAGTAGAATGAGTTGTTTTTGAGTTCTGGATTTAAAGAAGGAACAACACATGACCATTGGTATAAAATGGGGAAGGAAGAAGAGCACTAATTTATAAAGATATGTTATCCAGCCTAAATAATCAAGTAGGGCTCAGGCTTTCATGTGGAGCAATAGAAGTGGTAATCATTCTGGTCGCATGTCAGTAGAGTTTGAAATGGCGAGGAAAAAACACCTCTAGAATTTCTGGGTGGTTCTTAATAGCAAAATGACTTCTTTTATTGAAGTACACTAAAATCAAGTTAAAGTCATGCCACAAAGAAGAAATTAAGAGAAATAGAATAGGATGTTTCAAGCTTCAGGAAATGTTGGCATGGCTGCAGAGCTAGGCAGTGACATCAGCAGATTGCCAACATGGGTAGCAAAGTCATGGGTAGAAGTTCCTGAGAAGGTAGAACAAATAACCAAACTTTGGGCCTCCATCGGAGGTTGTTGAATTCACACCCTCTAAAGCCAGGAACAGATGCTGAAGATGGCCCCCCAACACCTCATTAATGGGGAGATAATCCAAAAAGTATAATCAGGATAAGCTCTTTTAATTAGTTTGGGAGTGGGTAAAGCTGGAGGCTTCTGATAACAACTTTTTACAGGCAGTTATGTGGAAAGGGCAAGAATAGCCCCCAGTTAACACTGAAGGAAACATCTTTATCTATATACAGAGAACGAATACAGTGTATCAGAGTAATAGTACAAGAGCTGGCATCCTTTTTAAATTATTGGTTTATGTGACTGATGTATTTATTTGAATGCAATCACCCTTTTTTTTTATCAGCATTAAGCTTTCAACCAACATAGTTGAACTTTACCCTAAGTCTCAGATGTAGCTACATATGTCTCTGATACTACTTATGAGTTGAGTGAACTGTAAAACCCAAGGAATACCTATCAAGGCATAGGAACTCAGTGGGTGGATCTGTTTACAGTCTGTGTATATTTCAGTTTATAATTGTTAATGGAGAAATTTTTTTCATTCCCAATGATATTTGAGATTGATTAACATTTTAATAAAATTATACTTTTTAATTTATATCTTGCCGAAGTTTACCATACTTGTTGATCACTGTTGACCCAGTAGTCATCAATAATTTAAAATAAGTGTGGCTTGAGTGGGAGGGAACCCAGAGGCTTTTCTAATTGTTTTATTGAATTTCCCCTTTACTTTATTAATAACAGCAATTGAAGTGTCTAACTTCAATTATCAATAATGATAATGTATATACTTCAAAGCAATAATCAACTATCTCATGTCTACATCACTCATGGCTAAAGTAAAATGATTCATTAAACCCAATTTTTTATTCTATAGATATTAGGATAATTTTATTTATAGATTTTAAGCCCTTTAATGAAAGAAGGCAAATATTTTATATAACTATAATTTTACTCATGACCAAAACAGGTTGGTTGAAATGTCAGAGATTCTCAGTAGTAATGAAAAGGATAAATGACGAGCTCTAGCTGACTATGTTATTATTTCCAACTCTTCCTGCTGACTTCATGCAAGAGGATCAGGTTACCTGCACTACTTTCTCAGCAATTTTAATGCTGACCTTGGCTGTATATCTAGCTTTGGTCAATAAAATGTAGACACATGACATGTACCATAGTTGAGCAGAAGTTCTGAAAGAACTTGTGGGGTTTCACTCACTGTCCTGAACATAAAAAGTAGAAACTTGAGTCAAAAAAGAATTCAAGAAAACTGCAGCATATCTGAAAATAGATTGACCAGAAAATAGAGCTTTGTTGAAAGCCAGTGGGATTTTATAGAGTTGATGCATATACTGCAATCATTAACTGAAGAAGGATGTAATGTGTCAATAATTAAATTCATAGTTTTACCTAATGATCTGGTTATTTGTGGTATACTTTATGAAACTAACTAAGCTGTTCTACAGATTTCTCTTTTGGTAAGTTCAGGAGGGAGTCTTTCATACTAAAGTGGGCCATGACTCATGACACAAAGAGAAGCTAGTAAACTGCATACCCAATGCAATAGCTCAGGTCTTAGAATGTAGAACAGGGTTTTGTGTGGAAGGTAAAAACAAACAAACAAACAAAAAAAAAAACTGGTTTGAACCAGCGTCAATGTGTCAATCATGAAGTCTATCATTGGGGTTTAGTAACCTAGTGTAAGGACACTTTGACATAAGCTATGAGATTGACCACTCTGCATTTCTTAATCTTTTGTTAAATTCCTGGTGTTTTTAATTTGTTGTTTGCCAACCTTTAAAGCAATATTTAGCTAAAAAGCACTGCCCACTCCCTTGATATTTTGATTGAATTGCAAAAATAAGATCCTCTTGGTTTCAACCTGATTTGGCACTAAATCAGGTTGAAATTTCATCAAATTCCTGGAGAAATTCTGGCTACTGTAGGTGAAATGGTTTAATGCTGCATTTAACCACAAGTTAAAACAGCTTACAAACTAAGGTGGCATACAAACTTATGTAACAGAAACACTGAAGGTCAACAGGGCCCATGTTACTCTTTATTTAAATGTCCTCAGTTTTGCTTTAGGCTGAAATGTACTTTTATCTTGCTTATAAAAGAGAAGGAGAGAGAGAGAGAGAGAGAGAGAGAGAGAGAGAGAGAGAGAGAGAGAGGAGAGAGAATAAATGATATCCTTAAATTTTGGAATAAAAATTCCCTCCGTTTGATTATTTTAACTTTGGTCACTACCTTATTTCAGAATCATCAATAGTGGCTGGGGACTCCATGAATCTTGAACTCATCATTCCTCAAAGCAATGGAATTGGTGTCAGCTTCCCCTAATCTCCTTGGTAATGTGGATGATAGGACAGTATAGGGATTTGGAATGGTAGAAAAGACGGGATCATGGAGGCTGGATAAGCCATTGAAAGTTGCGTCTTAAGAAGCATATTATTTAAATACTGAGGAATAGGAAATAAAATGTATGTAGAATAATTTTTGCTTTCTTCCCTGAAATTTTATTTGCCTTCAGAAAGCATTACATATTCATAAATGAAGACTCCAGTCATAACTTCCCTGTCCCTTGAGTAAGTCTACATTTCATACCTTCATGCTTAGAGTGTTCTTTTACCTGTAGGTGACTTTCTATATCACGTTTATTTATTAAAATTCTACATCTCCTTGAAAGCCTGGTTAAATTGTCTCCTCCTTGGAATCTGTCCTAATTAATTCAGTCCACAATGATCTCATCATCTTATGACCCATTAAGAACTTGTTTTCAAAGTTACCAATTTATTAATTACTAGTATACTGTCTTATGACATAATCGGTACCCAACACTGCTATTTCTTACTATTTGATTAACCTTTTTGTGTGTTCTGAGCTTCGTGTCCTACATTTCACAGTAAGATTTGACTTATAAAGAAGGAGACCATGTCTTTTCATTTTTTGTGCCATTTTTATAATCCTCTATTAAACATTTCATGGAATAAAATCCTATATACGTGTTTTTAAATAAATACTGAGTGTTAGAATTATTAACTCTTTTTTTGAAGGATTGCAAATATTGCTTTTAAAAATCCGTCAACATTGGAAACCATTCAAGTGCTAACTTACTTTACTTATATAAGCAAACTTTTGTTTTGTTTTGTTTTATTCTAGCCTGGATGACGTACTTTAAAAGTAGAAATGATTAGTCTTTATTTGTAAGGTAGTTTAACCCAGCCATATCCATTTATTTATAAAAAGGGCCTCTTCCTATCAAAAGATTCATCTTAAATTTATTTGAGAACTTGTTATATCTAGAACTCTGATGCATTTTGAATTACATATAATAGGCCAGAGTTTGGTGCCTGTGATTTTGAAAAATGTCAGGGTCTCTGTTTTTGAGACTTATTCATTGGACCATTTTCCATGAACTGCAACTGAGTCTAAGAGATGCCTGCATAATAAATAAAAATAAAACTGAGATTACATTTTTAAATTTGTTTGAATACCTGAATAATCAATAATTTGAACTTCACTAATTCATTTTTCAAATACGTATTGCACATCTGTCTCTCACTTCCTGATTTGAGATATGAGAAAACTATATTTTAAATCTAAGTGTTAATTTAACCCCTAAATCACTTTTGATCCCACTATCACAGTTAGTGCCATTACCTTCATTGTTTCTATAATTCTATCTTTGTCCTTCATGTTTGCTTCAGATTTCCTGATGACCTGAGTCCTGGATGATCAGGAGGCTGGTGGAAAAGAGGGCTGAGTTTCTTGGCTATCGCCCCACCTGCCTTTCTTCTCTGCTACTCCTGTATCCTGGACAGAGCTACTTCCCTGATTTCATTAGCCTGTGTGCTGAAGGCAATGGTCTCCCCAGTGACTGAGAGAAGGCCTATCCTTCTGATCTTAACTCCACTGCTCTATTTGCATATCCTTCCCCCACTCCCAAATATTCTTTTTCTCACTATTTGAATCAGATGACCCAGGGTGGGAGGATTCTGTAGTGAGTTTCAAATTTGTTTCTAGTATTAATTTGGTATAATTGATCTTGGAAAATGCAATTAGACATTATAAATTATTCTTTTTCAATGAAATATTTAGCCACAAAAGAAACAAAGAAGGTCCTAAATGCATTAATTTAAAATATTTCTCCATGCAGAAAGCCAAAAAAGAGTCAGATTATTTTTCCTAGAAGTGAGAAATAATCTGTACAGAAAGCAATAAAAATAAGAAATATTTTAATTAAATTTGTCAACAAAGTAACAGATATGACTGTATTATTCTGTTACAAATCAATTATCACAATAATGAAACTTCATTTGAGTTTACTTTAATTAGTTGCATCAGTATGTGCTGTAATTGTTAATGCATCAAATTATAAATGATGAAATAAGGTTAAATGGTGACTCCCAAAACATGTATATTTTATAATGTAGGGGGGAAAATCACACTAAAATATTATAAATAATGTGAACAATCATCTAAAATGTTAAGTTTGTTCAAAATAATTTTTGGATTAGAAGAGAATAAAAATAAAAATAATAATAATAAATTTTCATGTTATTTCTTAGTTAGACATTTACATTTTAGATAGTTAGGAATCAAAGTTTGTAGGCAATAACTAATTTACCCACAATTTTTTCTTGATAAAAGACCTGATACCTCTAAGTAGTAAAGAGATTTGTTTACGGTCAGCCCAGCACCCAGTTTTTTAGAGAAGTAGAATCAGAATCCCGATTTTATGAACCCTTGGACAAGGCAGAACTCAGCAACTTCTCATTGCTTCCTCCCATTCTGCAGCAATGATTATAAAACATGCATTTCTCTTTGATTTTCAGAAATTTCCCCCCATGGCTAACACAATTTACTTGATATGTGAGAACATTGCACAAAATAAAAGTCATATGGAGTCACAGGGAAATAAAATTCTTCCTCTATTCTATGCAACTAAATACAGCTGATACTTTGAATGCTGAAGGGTGATAATTTAAACAAAATTGACACTATGTTGCTTTTATGGATTTCTAATGTGTTTCATCTTGGGTACATTGGACATACCAATGCCTGAGCCTCTGCTGCATCGAATACTGAGGTTTGGGGATTTATACAAATCAAAAACTGCAGTCCTCCTTTGAAAGTTAGGCTGCCAGGAAATACTGCATTTTCTCCCCTGTCTTCTGTGTGTTTGCTTACTAAGAACCACAGATTTAAGAAAGGAAAATGGTTAAAATTCAATTAATACTTCATTTGTGGATGTTTCTATTTGAACACTTTGCTTAAATTGTTCTCTTTAGACTTGCAATCTTTATAAAATTGGCTTAACCTGTGTGGAATTTAAGACTTCACGCTGTGGCAGGTCACATCTGGAAAAATAAAAACAGAAATGAAACAAAGTTAATGATAACAAACTCCTCACCATTAAAACAAAAACAGGAGACATAAAAAATTCACAAACACAAGTTAAATTGAAGAGCAATGTAGAGCTTCACTCAATTTTTTTTTTTTTTTTTGAGGGGATGGAGGGAGACTGGACCACTAAGTCATATCTCTAGCCCTATTTTGTAAATTTTATTTAGAGACAGGGTCTCACTGAGTTCCTTAGTGTATCGCTGTTGCTGAGGCTGGCTTTGAACTCACAATCCTGCTTTAGCCTCCTGAGCTGCTGGGATTATAGGCATGCACAACCAAGCTCAGCTAAGTTTCTTTTTCTTTCTTTCTTTCTTGCTTGCCTTCTTGCTTTTTTTTTTTTTCTTTTTTAATAGCTTGAATATTTATCCTTCACATTTTACTTTCATTAGAAAACAAGAAAAGAACTCTATTCCTCTCATCAGGTTGTTGTTAGGAAGTATGTCAGCATAATTATATGTATTCCTCCATTTTATCCCCATGTCTCTTTCTCTCTCATCTTCTACAAAATTAATCTTTTTCCAAAGAATATGCTATTGAAAAAAACTGTATTTATATTTGAACTTTTATGAAAGGAAATAAAGACCATGTTTGAGGAACTCCAGGCCAGACTTATGTTTTGAGTGTGGCTGTGTTTTTCAGTTTGTGAATCTGTTCCTGCAAATATTTACACATCAAGAGTTAGACTATTAATGGCTTATAGAAGAAATAAAAGCACACAGATTGGTTTCATTCACTGTTGTCTGGTTGAAGTAGCCAAGTTTATGCTCTTCACTTTCTATGACAGAAATACCCCAACACACAGGTAAAAGAATTCCAAATCCGCAGGTAGATGCGCTTCTCCATGCCCTGGTAGCACATAATATACTTTGGCAGGACATCCTTTTTGTGAGAGAATTCAAATGTGTCTTTGGCCTATCATTACCCATCTTTTGGGGACTTTGCACTTTAGAAACTTATACAAGTTTTAATTGTAATGCTTACTGATATGACTCCTTTGATTATTTACAAAATAATGTTATAGCCAGGCACAGAGGTACATGCTTGAAATCTCAGCAGCTCGGGAGGCTGAGGCTGAGAATTGTGAGTTCAAAGCCAGCCTCAGCAACTTAGCAAGGCCCTCAGTAACTGAGTGAGAACCTGTCTCTAATAAGATACACTTCCTCTGTCAAAAAAAAGAAAAAAGAAAAAGGGCTTGGGGATATGCCTCAATGTTTAAAAATCCCTGGGTTGAATACTTGGTATCAAAATAATAATAATAATAATAATAATAACAATAATAATATTAGTAATGTTCTCTCATTCTGTGTTGGGGGAAATCAAACAAACAGGCGACAATTTTAAACTGGGATTGGCTCAGAAAATCTGAACTGTTCTGATGGACATAGCAGCTCTTCTTTTCTGGAACATTATAAATTGGGAAGAGTGGTATAGTTAGGGATGAGAGACACCCCTTAAACTATCAGATAAACACAGAAGCAAAGGAAACAAAATGATTCATAGATACAACATAGCTGTCAGGAAGGATATCTCAAGGTTCTTTATATTTTATTGTTCTATTTGCATTTCAAAAATAAATTGCTAGCATAATACCATGAGCCTGAGAACTTAGAGAGTCACAAACTCTCCTAAGCTTCTGTTTTGGTTTCAATTTGTTCATTAACTAGTTTGATTCATCACAGGTAATCACCCATTCTCAGTCCCTGTCTTTGGAAAACATCATAATCTCTCTATATATATCATAATCTTTTATATTTGTCAATGTGAGACTTAGAGAAGCTAAGTTTTCTTCCAATGTAACATCCAAGTTATTCAACAGAATAAGTTTGCTGTGGAAGAAGAATCACAAGTTCAGGTGATCACTGCCTGTTTGAAGTCTACTTTCTGGAAACTGGGAACGCCATATTTAGAATGTAGTATTTAAGAACACTTTCAATTAGAGTTTGAATTTGTGTTTTCTTATTGTTTTACGTAATTAGAGTCAAACATTGTATGTTTAGAATACATTTGAAGGAAAATATTAGAATAACTGGCTCACCAATAATTGGTAAGCTCAGAGTCAAATAATATATCCACAAGCTTCTTAAGTTTTTCATTGAGTTAGGAAACATCCATGGAAGAAGTGGCATTACCAGAGCATTCTGCTTAGTGCCAGGCACAGTGTTGGGAAAATGAGGTGTGTTCCTTTGATGCTTTTACATTCTAGCAGGACACATGCTAGTCCAACCAATAATCACTTCATTGATTACTTAATTAACACTTGGGATAATGAAGAGCAAATGCAGAGTTTTTGAAAATGAGGAGCAAAGAGGTAATAAAGCCAAGGGTTGTGCAATTATTATTATTATTTTTAAAAGAAATGATAGGAAAACAGAAGAACAGAACTTTTCATCAAAGGAGGTCTTTCAGGATTGTTTGTGTAATTCTCTTCTACATTCTGGGGTGCATTTTTATAGTTGTATATAGTGAGGAGGGACAAGAATCAGTGCTAGCCTCTGCTCAGGTTTTCTCTGAAATAACACCCACCAATCCTGCCCAGTGTGGAGAGAGAACAAGCAAGGAATTACCTTTTTCATAACTTCCCAGATGCTCAGCTTTTTGAAGACAAAAAAAAAAAAAAAAAAAAAACTATCATCTGCATTCTATGTACTCCCTAAAGTTTTGGTTTCAGAGCCTTGCATGTAAAAGCTGTTCATTTAATGATTATTGAATGAACCATTCTTCCTGTGAAATTTACATAAGCCTGTCTTCTTAAAAATTCAAGACGGAACTATGAAACTGTGTAAAAATCTTCAGAGAGCAAGTTGTCTATTTCTTCTTGTTTTAACATTGGTGTGAGAGAACAGGGAATGCGATAAATCTCTTTGGGAGATGATTGTGATTTTATCCACCTAAGTTTGATAATTTAGTATATGCCATGCCTTGTTTTGTTATATGTACTTATTCCCTCATTTGTGTTTGGTCTTTCCAATTAGACTATGTATTCACGTGCTGGGATCATAACTTTGATCATTTCATCTAGCGCAGGACCAACAATTTACTTATCTTTTTGATAGGCAAGCCAAAGGAATTCTGGGGGATGTTGTGAAATTCATAAGCATCAATGATGCTCTCTTTGGGGCGGGGCGGGTCGCTTAACTGCTGAGCAACATTTCAGCCCACTTTTTTTTTTTTTTTACTTTTTATTTTATGATGGGGTCTTGCTATGTTGTTTAGGGCTTCACTAAGTTGCTGAGGCTGGCTATGAACTTGTCGTCCTCCTGCTTCAGCCTCCTGAGCTGCTGGGATTACAGGCATAAGCCACTGCACCTGGCTTTGATGATGTTCTTATTCTTTGATATTTGCACTACCTTATTATGTAAGGGAAAAAAATCATCTGTACATTGTCATGCCTTTGTGAAGATCCTGGAAATGGTAGAGCTGATTGTGTCCCCGATGTTCATTTGCTGGTTTAAATCAGGAAGTTGTAGTTGTCAACTGTCATGTGTGTGCTTGAGTATCCCACTGTTGTTCCTCCCTCTCTTTCCTTCCAGAGAGCTGCTCTATCTTCCTAAGCCTGTTCAGGGGCAGAAAGGAATGATCTGTTACTTTCTTTGTCAAATGGCAGGACATCTTTCCTGATGAATCTTAGGGATATACTAATCTCTCTCTTACTATCTGCCTATTTCTCTCTTCTCCTTCAACTGCTCTTTCCACCCCCATATTGGCACAAACTGCCTCTTTTTTCTTTCTTTTTTCTTTTCTTTCTTTCTTTCTTTCTTTCTTTCTTTTCTTTTCTTTTTTTTTTTTTAAGCAAACATACGAGAATGGGGGGCTTTTGCAGTGGCAGATTTTTTTGTAAGAATACATTTCTCTGCTTTCTTTCTTTCTACACTCCAAAGACATCCCACATACACAGATGTGACAACTTTTTTTCAAAGCTAATTTGAGCGAATGCCTGTCTGGCGACTTAACTCTGGGAATAGTTACACTTTCCCAAACTGAAGTTCTGCCTTTGTAGAGGTGACACTGACGGCATGTGATTCGTGCACACTCAGAACAGAGACAAGCAGTGGGAAAAAGAAAAAGAAAAGACACAGAAATGAGGAACACGTGGTCATGTTTTTGAAGAATCTTTGTTAATGGAACTGAAATAGAAATGTTCACCCAAATATGACACTGCTTTGGTGAAAATAGCTATCTGGGAGGCATCTGGTTTGGGTTTCTTTATTTTTCTTAATAAAGACAGTCCTCAAATTTAGCAGAGGCACCAAATATAAGAACTCCTCTAAAGATTTAAGGAGGTGGAGGGTAGTGAATCTTATTGGAAAATTTAGTTTTAAATTTTACCTTTTCCTTTGAATGTATAAATATTTGAATCTGTATTGTTAGGTTTTTCTTTCAAAACAGATGTTTTCTAACCAAACTCATAACATATTAGGTAATAGCTATGATTTTTGCTAAATTTCTTGATGAGGACAAGTGAAGTTATCTCTAGAGGGAGAAGCAAGTACCTGAGCTGTGCGTTCCAATTGCACGTCATTCACATGAGTAGTTGCACTCCTTTCTTCCTCTCCACCCCTTCTCTGCATTTTCTCTTCCTTTCTTTGTTTCCTTGTACTCATCCTTTCATCGTGCAGCTTATATTTATATTTCTACTTACTTAATGCATTGAGGGATATGGGGAATGCATAATGCATTTGTGGGAACATAAAGAATATTATACGCTGCTCTTGCCCTCAGGAGTTTGCTGCTATTTGGGAAGACATGATATATATGCATGAAATGTTGAATAAAGATTCAAGATTTGAATAGCAATATAGGAATATAAATCAGATGAGCAATAAGTACTATCAGCATTTAGTTGAGAGATCAGTGCAGACTGCATGGTCAGAAAAAAAGCTTTGTTCAGGTCTTTCGCCCCTCTGGAACACACAATGCTTATATATATATTTTCAAGATTATAGTGCTCTGCCTATCTGTTTTTCCAAATGCTTTATAAATATGCTCAACTTTCAAAGTTTTGATTAAACTTTATTTTCTCCATGAAAAATTCTTTAGTGTTCCCAGCCTGCAGGCACCTCCTATTCTAAGCTCCCGTGTATCACTACTTCTCTACCACTTAGCCAACAATATGCAGCGTGTTACTAATTTCTACTTTGTTTTGTGTGCATGATTTTAGTCTCACCTCTTCTCTTAAAATACCTGTGGTTTTGGGAAATACAACTCATGATTTATATTTATACATAGTGCCTAGTGTCAAATGCATTACTAGGTCCATTTTTTGTTAGATACGTGTTTACTGAGTTAATTTGTAGCCTTAGAAACTGGGAATAAATTCCTCTTTGAGATTACGAGAGTCACTTCCAAGTTTAATATCCAATGAGACTTTGTTCTATAACTCGAAAACAAGTTATTCTTACAAACATCTGTGAGACACTTCTAGCTTATGGTAATCACAGTAGAGATATAAAACAGTTTAAGGAGACATTTTAGGTTTTCGTGGAGTTTAATGTCCAATGATACTGGTTATCACCTACAGCATCAGCCTGCAGGATACAGATATTTAGAGGGGTTAAATATATTTGCAATTTGTGTGACCACTTCATCTCTCTAATAAAATTTAGCCTTTAAATTTTTTTTCATGATTTTATTTTAAAGGCCTTCCAAGGGCCATTCAACTTAAGGCAGTAGGAGATGATTTCCAACATCCCTCTAGGATTTGTCCTTCTAGAATTTCAAGTATCAACACACACACACAAACACACATGTACATTTGCACATACTCCATATCCAGGAATTCAGACAAAGGTGCCAAAGTTCAACTTTTTCCTGCAGACCTCCCACTTTCAGATCAGCACCCCAGCTTTCTCCCTCTCTTTCTGACTCATGGGCTCCAGTTATGTTTGGCTGAGCAACCAGAGGAGTTGTGATTTCTGGGAGAGTATCTAAAATGACAGTTGCTGAAAGGTTACAGCAAAATCTATTAGAAAAGGAAAGTTGAGGAAAATCAGGTGAGCTCATAGAAGAAAATAAGGAAAGATTGGCTCCCTTTTGGGATTAGGTCTAATTAAGGTGAGCAAGCAGCTGGGCCTGTTTGGAATAACAATTGTGCTAGCATGTCACTTTTTTCTGCTTAGTTGAAATTTATATAGTTTGGGAATGGTGGATATAAGAAAATTAGAGCTCATTTAGAATCTGTTGAAAGGACAGTGTGCCTTCATTATTAGTTTTGCATCTGAATTTTCCTGGGGCAGTCCTCTCTCTGTTATAGGTAATGGATTTTTCCCCAGATGTAATTGGATGAGTTTAATTTTTTCTTTCATTACCTGTCGAGGAGGCCTATGCCCCTACTTCCCTTTGTGTTTTATTAGGACTGTAACCCCTATTTAAATAAAGGCTTTGATTGTGCTTATATATGTTCAATCAGCACTTTCTGATTGAATAGTTCTGGTCACACAATGCTCTCGCCTAGCATTTTTTACTAATTACATTTTCGCCCTGGCTGGGTATGGGAAAACCTCTGATGCTGTTTGTTTGCTACTTTTGATTATACCAGAGGTTTGGTCCATCACAGCCACACAGGGGTGAGAAGATTGATCTTCAGATTACTGGTCTTGAAAGGTGACTTGATTGAAGTTTATCTTCTATTCAAGAAGCCAGTTCACGTGCTGATGAATGCTTAGCGCAATATATATATATATATATATATATATATATATATATATATATATAGTTTTAAAAACCAAACAACAACAAAATAATATTTCTGATTAGAGATATTTTGGTCGATTTCCTTGGTGTAAATCCTCCCACCAGGGGCTGATTTCATTGTGCTAGTCCTGCAGTTAAGCTGGGAATAAATGCACCCAATCAGAGTTCAAGAGCCAGTGCCTGAAACTCAAGCACATTTCAAAAAGTTTCAGTCACATTCCTTCAATCCAGTCTAAGCTTCATGGTTAAGGTGGAGACAGGTTACTAAGCTGCTTTCACTGGGATGTGATTTCAGTGAAATCTAGTCACAAATTCTATTTTCTGTAGCAAAAGATATTGTTAAGATGCTTTTTCTGCCTGGGTTGAAAACTCAGAAATAGAATGGCTAACCCATGTAATGTTAAATTAAATGTGCATGTTTCTTCAGATATTCATTAAATATTTATATATTTTATTCCTTTCTGATATTTTTAAAAAAAATTTAGTAGATGTACTAAATTAGAATTCAGAAGACCTTAGATTTTGTCCAAGCTATCACAAGTGTTTTCTGTATCCTTAGGTGACACATTTAATATCAGGACATCTTCAATTTACTTATTACTTTAGGAAAGAGAATAATTGTGCAATTATAAACTCTCATATAAAGCTTCTCATTGCCACATGGATAGTGTTACTATTTCCTTTCATTGAACTTTTATGACATTTTATCTTCACATATCCTAAAGCATATTTTTAAACTACAAGCTTAAGTAATAATTTGCTTACATAAACTGTATCTACAATTTAACTTATGTTGATGAGTTTTAAGTCTGGAAGGCAGGAACCAGCCTTGATTCCTCTTCAGATGTCCCTCAACATTTAACTAGGGTCCTGAACAGATTGAGGACTCAATGAACAATTAAGGAAGAATTAGTGGCTCATTTTCATTTATCCTGAAAACAATATTTATGTTGTAATATAAAATAATTCATATAAAATTATTTAAAACGTTGAAAGTGTGTTATCAATGATGAGTATCATTTTTCTTTTCAACAGTACATATTTTCTCATATTAGATAATAAATAAAGGGGGTTACAATGTTGGCTTTTAATTGTTTTTAAATATGAAATTTAATTATATCCCTATTTTTCTACTACAGGGAAGCATTCTCAACAATCTACCATATTGCTAAAAAAAAAAAAAAAATCACTTAGATTAAATTGAAATGAGAGCCACTTCCAAGTCAAAGGTCCAACCCATTGGACCATGATGCTTCTTCTGCTTTATGATTCCATCTACCACTTGACCATGGCTGCAGGGGTTGGTGGGAAAGATACATTCTAGAATCAAATTTAAACTTAGCAGTGCTGCAGAGCCATACGGACTGTGACTAAGGAAAGGTTTTCTTGTGAATGTTGTCATTCCACCTCTTTAAGTTACTATATTTCTAGGCCTTAAACAAGAAAGATAAAATGTCATCTTTGTCTCCTAGTATGAAATGAAGTATATACAAGAAAAGAAACTTGAATATAAAAGTGCTACAGGATAAAATAATTTCCAACTTTAATTATTCTTCAATGACCAAAATATTGATCATCAGGCAATAAATCTCATAGATGGTAAGTAGAATTTTGAAAGCTGAGAGTGATTTCAAAATAGAAAGGAATCTGGAGTGATCTGTTTTGGGTAAAAGGAGGGATAAAATAGTGTTGATATCCTCCCACTAGAAGTAAGCTAAATTAAATGAAATTATAAATGACCAAAACATATTTAACAAAGGTCTGAGTTTTTTAAAAAGAAAGAATTTTTTTTAAAGAAACCTCTCCTTATACAAAGTGCAAGCAGAAGAAATAAGGAACAATAAAGAGCTGAGGCCTTGGATTTTCATAGATCTATGTAAGAGAAATGATGTCATCAACCTGAGCTAAGTTATAACAAATATTGAGATTGTCTAAAATCAAACATGGACCTGGAGGCTACAATCCAAGAAAAAAGGAGCCTTTACACTATTGTTGAGTAAATGTAAAATATAAAGTGTCAAACAAAAGTTTGAAAGTAAAATTATTGAAAGGATGAATACTTAAAAATACTAGCTAAAGGGAAACTAGAATAAATTTTTGAATATCAACCAATATACACTGTAAGGGAAAAATTGATAGATTAAAAAATTCATGTAATTCTAAAATATGCAAGTCAAAAGGAATACATTATTATACTGAAAAACAAACCCTTGGGAAAAAATGACAGAACTAAAAAGGAAAAACGTATAAATCTAAACTAGAGGTGAAGATTTTAAACATAAATTTATGAGGAATTTGCAGATAATCAGACTGTAAATAACATAAATAAAAAGATGATTTATATGAAGCAATTTTAAGTTTATGGAAAGGAATAAAATTCATTGAGTCCTTTTATTTTAATAGAAAAATTGTTCAGTTAAAGAACAAAACAAAACACGAGCTAAAAGTAAAGAAAAAGGTTTTACGTAATTTGGGGATAAAATAACCTTCATATTTCACAGACCCTGCAAATACTGGCATAGAATATATAATAAAGAGAATATACAACAAGCCATTACAACTAATAGAAAACTTCAACAGTCATTTAAAGTAAGATTATCAATACAGGAAAAATTGTTGGTATTTCCATATACAAACAATTAGGCACATGATTTTGCAAAAAAGAGAATAATTTATAAATACATATATAAAGAACCTAGACAAAAAAAATCTAAAAAGAGATGCATAATTTACAAAGACAATTTTTAAAAGTTACTGAAGTATATATAATGCTATTAAAATCACCAGAGAAGCACACCAGGTTTATAAATGGAAAATACCAAAATGACAAAAATGAAATTTCTCTCAAAAATTAATTCATAAGTAGCACATTATTTCCACCAAAACACTCAATTTTCTTCAAAAGAATCCAAGAAGCTGAACACACAGTTCATTTGAAAATGGATAACACCAAGCACATCCAAGAATATTTTGAAAAAATAAAAAGAAATCTTTGATCCGCCAAAGGCTGGTTCCAAAGCGACAGTTATTAAAACAGTGTGGTAGACAATTAGACAATAGAACAAAACAGAGAGTGCAAAAGTATAACCACTTATAGATTGGAAGCTTATTATGTGAGACAAAAAGCATTACAATTCTGTGGGAAATAAATCATGGACAATTAAATCCTCCGCAGTGAAAATTGATGACTTTCTTCACTGAAAATTTAATGCTAGTCATATGGATTACAATGCAAAAATGTGAAAATAAATTTAGAGTTTTAAAAGAAAATCTATGAGATTATCTTCTTTATATCAATATATAGATATATATCCATCTATGTATATATAAACATGGATATATATATAGATTTTATCTATCTATCTATCTATATATTGATATACAGAAACAAAACAATGCTATGTATTCTTTATGAGAATATAAATTTATATGAATAAAATGTACAGAAACATGCAAAAATATTAGATAGGTAGGTATATAGGTAAATAGAGTAGTGATGAAAGAGAGAGAGAGGGAGTGATGGAGGGAAGGAATGAAGGAAAGAAGGAAAATGCTTCAGTGACTGCTTTTGGAGAATGAAGAACCAAAATTTATGAGATACATAGTTGGTCTTGTGTTATTTTATTTCATTAAAATTTGAAATGAAGATTTAATTTTGAGCCTTAAAATCCATAAATCCCTACTGTTTTTTGTGTACCACTTCAAGGTTTGCAGATTTTGCTATTTCTTCCCTGTCATGAAGCATAGCCTGCAGAATGACTACTGTGCATGGTTACCACGGGAGTTCTGCACAGTTACATTGCATAGTTCTGCACAGTTATATTGCATAGTTCTGTAACACAGGCTTCCCTACAGGAGGCAAGGATCATTCTAGAGTTTCTATGTCAGGAGACCAGAAGCAGGAGCTATTTAAATATTGCAGGTCACAAGGGACTCACCATTCCCATAATACCTGCTTCCAACTTTAAAGAGTTTATTAAACTTACTGTGCTGAGACCGTATTTACTCTTATTTTGTTTTTTGGAGGGGAGGTTCTCTTTATACTTTTTTTAAACATACGTTTATCATAGATGATAGTCCTTCTGATAATTAAAGCTATGTGCCTCAGTGTTCCCACCAACCTTCTTTTTCAACAGACTCACATATTATTTGCAGACCCCTCAGTACTCCCTGCCCTCTACAGACTCCTGTTTTTAATGAGCACTATCAGTAAGAGACAGAAAGTCCTAAACAGAAGGGTGTGTGACATGCACATTTTAAAGTATGCTCCCTCTGCACTTCGGTATCTAAAACATCTCTGAAGAGTGAGAAGGGATTTGGGCGCTGGCACTTTTCATCCATCATGTTATTACAAAATGGCTTAGCAGTGGGTGGTGATGGGCCATCTCTAGGAGAAAAGCTCTGGCCCTTGCCATCCTATTGTGCACACAAACAGCCTACATCCCTTTATACATATTTATACAGACAGGAGACTTGGGTGATTTTTTTTCATATCATGAATAATTTTAACACTACAGACGTTTGACTTTGAATCAATAACTAGTTTCGGAGGATCATAGTTGCAGCCAAAGAAAGTTTCTAACTAAAATTAGTTACTTTTCTTATTTAACAAACTACTGCCTGCCGCATTTCCTGTGGTCTCGGCTTTCGTCTTCCTCTCATACCGTCACATGTAACAATGACTCCTTCGCTTCCGTGTCTATTTTCTTCTTGGCTTCTCTAAGTGTAAAACTTGCAGTTCCTCCTGCCAAGTGACTTTCCAAGGCTGTGCCCAGGAGATGCCAGCCTCACACATGCTCATCATGCTCTCTCCTATATTATTCTCAGATTTTGATGGCTATAAGTACCTTTGGCCTTTACACATCACCAACAAGTGGAATGTGATCTTTACATAAAAAATAATCCTTTGAGAGCAAGAATTTAAGCAAGAACTCTGGGTACCACCTTCCATAGACAATGGGTTAGATGCTTCCAAGAGTTAGATCTCACTTAATCTTAATAAAATTCCAAGCAGTAGCTGTGATTATTCTATTTCACAGATGGAGACCTTAATGAACTTGCTCGTGTCCTGCCAATGAATCTAGGACTTTGATGGCTGGTTTTCCCTGTTTAAAACTAAAAACATTTCACCCACTTTGGGTCCAATCATGGTGATTCCTCTCTGACCACCTGCATTCTCCTATAGCAAATGTATTGGTAAAGGAAATGCCTACTTTGCCTGATTCTTCTATTGTGTGACCAGAAATATGAGGAGTAAGACCTGGGCAAATTCACTTGGTGGAATCCTGATGTACAGATAAATTTTCAATGACTACTTTTGGTGAGTGAGAGTCATATTGGAGATATAATTTGGGGAATTCTTCAGTTAGACTCCAGTCCTCCTTCCTCTATCTTCTTCCCCAGGTTTAGAGCTCCTGGGTCTTTATCGTGAAATAGACCTTGCCCAACATTTTTTTTTTTTTTTTTTGGTACCAGGGATTGAACCCAGGGATGCTTAAACACTGAGTCAATCCCCAACTCTTATTTATTTAGTTGCTTGTATTTATTATTTAGTTTATTTATTTATTTGTCTGTCTGTTTGTTTGTTTGTTTATTTATTTTGAGGCAGGATGTTCCTAAGTTGCTTAGGTCCTTGCTAAGTTGCTGAGGCTGGCCTTGAGCTTGGGATTCTACTGCCTCAGTATCCCAAGCTGCTGGGATTACAGGTGTGCACCACCATGCTGGATGCAAGCATTTTTTATTCAACTGATGACCACCAATTCCTGGAGGCTCTCTGGCACTGGGTTTAAAATATGGGTTCTGAGGATCTAAGATTCTGGTCTCAAATTCCAGCTTCTCCACATAGCAGATCCAGGATTTGCATGTTGCTTCATCAGTTGGTCCTTGGTTCCTCTAATAGCATCTAATTTGGCACCGATAATTTATTCTGAATAGGTTCTACAGTTTTATCTTGACTCCTAGCTACAATTTTTTTTCCAGGGCAGTATCTCACAGTTATTACAAGATCATAAACATTTGACATTTGACACTCTCTCATTTTATTTTCATGTTGAGTGAGCAATAGACAATTTTTCTATAAAATTTTGCATTTTTGAAATTGATCCTACATTCTCTAGAAGATTATCCTAGTTACAGTAGATTTATAGACTACACAGAATTAATGATTAGAAAAAAATCAACTATTCTTTCCTCTGTCTTATATTTAAGTGTCTAAATCTAAGGTACTTATACTATGTAAGACTTATATTCTCCTTCCCATCTTATTTAGATTTGAGATAAATAATTCTTAAATAATTGATAAATAATAAATAATTATTAATAATTGATAAATAATTGTTGTCTGAAGTAAACACAAATAAATTTATATATAATTGATTTGGGTTTGCTTTGCACTATCAAAGACAAATAAAAGTTGGAAAGGACAACCTTTCTCTTCACATATGACTCAGTTTACATTATAAATTATAGTTTCTGCTGAACTTGATTTTAGGGTCCAGTTTTACAGAAATGAGAGAACTGAAGTATGGAAGTGAATCAATTCCTGTAGTGTGGTGGTTAGAGATGAACCTAATTCCAGAAACACTTAGAGATTTTTGCCAAGTTCTTCTGTGCTGGAGTTGGTGGGGCTGGCTTGGGGCAATGTGCAGAGCTAGAGGCAGTACTGGGACCATGAGGGTTTGTGCACTATTGATCAGACCTGGGATCTTGGCTCATTAAACTCTCTTTTGAATCTATATGCTCAATCTTTCCAACTGCCATTTTTCTTAATTTTTATAGCTGCTTAATTCTGACCCATTATGTAAAAGGAACAATAATTTCTTCTACCCTGCTACCTCCACAAGCTACAATCTCCTCCCCTTCCTCTCTTTCTTCTTGTGTGGATGCATACCAGCGCTGGACAGCCATTTTGAAGACTCAGCTGTTTGCTCTCTATTGTTTCATTCTTGCAGTAATCCACAGCCTGGGAATTTTATCCACATCAGGTTATTGGGAAGACAGTTTCTGGATCTGTTCTTTTACTTACCTCCCCCAAGGGGAGTCCAAGTGATAAGTCTAACCTATTATTGAGTCAAGTAAACACACAAAGTTGTGCTACTCACCTTAGTAAGTCATGGGCAGGGATGAGGAGGTGGGTAAGTAATGTGGTCAATGTTTCCTCTATCATCACTAAAAGTTCCCAAAATTTAGACTTGAAACTGGGTAGGAGCTGAACTAGGACTATTTAGCTCACATCTGTATCTGCTTGAAAAGGTCCCGGACTGCTTTAAAATCTGGTACACTGCTCTCTCTATATTCTGTTTGCGTAAACAAAGTATTGTGTTCTAAATGCACTCAAAGCTTTCTTAGTACCTTTGCTTTTATTTGAGCTCTTTCTCCTTATAATGTTCTACTTTTGAAATAATAATTTTTTAATATTTTATCTCCCTGTCAGTTAAACTAAAGCAGTATAACCCTCCCTTTTTTTCTCAAATCAAAGTGAACACTTTCATTCTGTATTTTAAATTACATAACTATTTTTAATATCTCCTCTGAGTCTGCAAACTTCTTGGATTTAGGGACAACAATTTGTTCACATTTTTAATCCTCTGAAATGCTTAATTTAATGTTTTGTATGCAGTGAAATCTCATTATTTATTTGTTAGCTGGGGCAATAAAACTTTAAAGCATAAGTATTCATGGGAGTCTTCTAGTCATGCCAGGCAGAGAAGGTGTGTGTGTTACAAAATGTCTCAGTAAAATAAAAATAGGGATGATTGGTGTCAGCTTCTCAAAGACTTGAAAATTTATACAAATTATAATTGGCAATATTTTTAGCTGTTAGACATCATAAAAAGAAAACCCTTACCTCACTATTTATGTATTTACAATTGTTCACATTAACATTTTTTTAAAATTTACTGGATCTTTCAAGGTAATGTCTATGGCTAAATTTGTCAATCCCAAAAGACTAAGTTGAACAGTAGAGATGGCCATTCCCTCCCCTCTATGTCTATACCAGCTATTTTCAGTCCTGGTATCTTGACATTTGTCATAAATTATGAATTCTGAGACATATTGCTAATAACAAAATTAAAGCACAAAACTTGTGAAAAATTAGGGCAAAATGAAGGTTATTACCATTGCCTGATTTATGATGAAATACTCACTCGCTGGCTCCTGAATCATTTTGGGAGTAGGAGTGGTATAATAGATTTAACATAGAATTGCACGTTTTCAGGAGGAAAAACAAAAAGTTTGAAAAGGGAAGAACAATACAATGAAACATTTGGATGAATGACGTATCTGCTTGCTGGATGTTGCACAGGGACAGTTAGATTCCATGCCTCCCTATTATTCCTTATCTTTCTTCCCAGAGTGTAGGTAAGTCATACTGATGTCTGAGCTATTGTTAACTCACATAATTCATGTAACCCAATCAATAGATGTGCACAGCTGGGACAAGAACAATGCAAGCAGCAATTGTTTACCATATTCACAAATATTTCTTAACTTGGAACATTCAAATAATCCAGACTTTTTTTTTTTTTTTGTCTATGACTCAAAAAGCAAATAATTTATTCCTAAAATCTAGACAAAGGCTATCTTGGAACATGGTGACTGCAGTTTCAGAGAATTATGGCGAGGTAATATTAATTTTTTCAATCAAGATCTTCATATCTTGTTAGTAATATCTCACCACATTAACATATTAGCAGTATCCCATTGCATTGTATTAATATTCATATCATATCAGAATTTATTGTTGCTTATACAGTGTTAAAGTCATATCACATTAGTGACTTTCATATCAGATTAGTGAAAGTGGATCCTAATAAGACTTTCATATCCAATTACTAAGGTAACAGTTTTGTCTTTCCAAGTCACTTCTAACTCGAGCCCAGAGTACAAATTGATGAATGTGGTAATAAAGCAATCTTTCTGGCTGAAGATGGATGGCACCTGGGACCAATGGGGCTGTGAATGTAAGACTTGAATAAAGGGGCACAGCAGATGGGAAAAAACTCCTGCCCTTTGCCTGCAGAGCAGCACTTCTAAGCAAAAAGATTTCATGAACTTAAGATGCTAAAAATACAAATCTATACCTTGGTAATTTACACCCACCTTCATCATTCTCTAGTAACCTAATGATTTAGGCCACAATAAAAGAAAGGGGAGAGAGAGAGAAGCATAAATAGAAACTTCTCAGCAAAGTGGTATGTGGCTTCTTAGTATGCGTTCCCAGAAATTATTTGAATCATGAAGGATTTTCACTTTACACTTGGATGGGTACTTTCGACATATTGAGAGAGATAAATATTCCAGGGACTCCTTAAATAATACTACACAATTATTCAATGTAGTAGATTCAACATATTTTTTCTGGATTTTTTTCAGAATAGAGACAAAATGGAAATGATGAACTTATGCATAAGTTGATTGAATCTTGTCCTTTTGTTTGTTACCATTTAAACCTAGCATCCTGTGTTTGTCAGATTTTCCATTACTGTAACAAAATATATGGCAAAGATAAATTTAGAAAGATAAATTTGATTTTGGCTTATGTTTTCGGAGGTTTCAGTCCATGATTTGCTGGCCCTGTTGTTTCGGGCCTGCATGGGGCAGAGAATGTTTTGTAGAAAACTGTTCACTTCATGGAGCTGGGAACTCCCCTCCTCTCCAAAGGAAAGAGAGAGAGGTGGGGTGGGGGGAAGATGTCGGGGGTTGATATCCATTTCAAAAGTGATTCTAACTTTCTTCCTATAGGTCCCAACACTTAAAGGTCCCTCATTTCCCAATAGCAACAACCTGAGGACCAAACCTTTAATAAAAGGGGAATATGCCAGAACTAAATCATAGCATACCTCTTCTCAAAACCTGCTCCTATGTGTATGTGTATATTGTTTATATAAATAACTTTTGTAATTGTTTTATGTGTCTCTACCAGCAATCCTTTAGCCTCCAATTAATCAGGCACACTTTCTAAATTTCTCCTGTCTTACTTCTTCTTCTTTTTTTTGTTAACATCACAATATTCTTCCTTAAAGTTTTAATTCTTTTGTCCTCAATGTCTTTTCTTGGAATATTAATACATATTAATTAATTCCATTTTAAAAAAGAAAAGAAACATTCTCTCACTTGATTTAGTTCTTCTCTCATTATCTTATTCTTACTTATTCTTAGCTAAGGTCTTTCTTTTCCCTCTTTCTTTCTCTCTCTCTCTTTTTCTCCCTCCCTCCCTCTTCCCTCCCTCTCCCCACCTCTCTCTCTCTCTTTCTTTCTTTCTTTCCTTCTTTCATATTGGGGATTAGACCCAGTGCCTTGCACATGATAGGCAAATGCTCTACCACTGACCTATATCCCTAACCCTGTCCCTTGCACTTTCAAATGTCTACACCATGTTTAGAATCTCAACACCATGCCTTATCAGCCCATCACAGTCTGCCTTGTGCTTTGATGCTCTATTTCCTCCTTTGATCAACAGTGCTTTGCAAAATGCACAAGCAAGGGGGAATCTCTTCAGTTTGTGGATTTTGATCTCTGGGTCCATTGTTCATTTTTTTTCAAAATGAGCACTTTATTTGACTTTGCTTTCATGACTTCACTTTATTTTGGATTTATTCCTGCCTCTTTATTTGTTTACTTCCAGCAACCAGGCCATATCTCTAAGTTCTCCTGAACTCTGCACAGCCTATTGTATTGATTAGATAATATGCCTGTGTCTACACAGTTTCAATATTTAGTGTGCAAGAAAATCATAGGAGTAGGGGGGCATGGGTTGATAAAATTCAGATTGCTAAACCTCAGCCAGATGGTTTGACCTGGAAACCCAGGGGTCATTGTTGTCTGCCTGCCTCCCTAAGGTGACTCCCTTTCCCCCATCCTAGAACACCTGCCACCTGGGCAAATGATTTAAATAATCATCTGTCTTGTACTTATCTTGACCACTGTTTAACTAGATTAAGCAATAGCTTCCTTACTATTCTCTTCTCTAGGAAGGTAGTAATTGATATTCTAAAAGGATTCATTAATTTATATATCTATTGAAAATATCTTTCTCATTTTTTCAAAACTTCATTTTTAATTAATTTATTTAAAATGATATTAGAAGATAAATTGGTATTGTATCTCACAAAGAAATGCTTACATGATTATCCATGGCCACAAAGATTTTGGTGAGGCCATCTATTGCTAAGAATTACCAGGTATTTCAAAATGCAGTCTACTGTCATGTATTTAAAAAATAAAATCAATTAAAAAATAAAAAGGGAGAGGATAGAAATAATACAGGGGCTATAATTTTAATATAGTCATTACTTTCTGGATGAATTCACTATGTTAAATATCCTGCATACATAGAGTTGAACCCACATTTTGTGGGGCTTGAAGCTTATAAAAATTAGGAAACCCTTTTTTTAAGAAATTGATGGGTACAAACTTACTAGGGATTTTCCTAGGGAGAGTGGAGAAAAATAGGGATCGTAACGCAATAGGTGAATGACCTTTCTCCATCTCTGCCCTTAGAAGACATAGATGCTACTATTAGTGCTATGTTACATATTAGAAATTTATATGTGGAAAGATTAAGTAACTTTTCCAGGATCTCAAAACAAAGAGGTCAGATTGAGATCATAACAAAGGCATGTGTAACTTCAGAATCTATGCTCCAACTCCTTCACTGTATTCTCCATCTGGCTCTCAGGCAAAGTTAACCAGCCCTTCCTGCGAATACTCGTTGAAGATGATAATCTCCTTTTTAAAAGCAGGTCATTCTCAATTATAGTTGAATTTTGAATTCTCACTGAAAGTTTTAAAATGTCCTTTAAACCAGCAAGATTCCACTGCAGCTTGTGAGCTTCAACTACAGCACGAAATGCTCTCCAGGCCAGATTAAGCCTGGGTACAGAGCAAAATTACCACCTCTTCTTATGCTCCATCCATCATATATGAACACACATTTATGAATGATCAGGCCAGTCTCTGTATCTTAGCTAAACCTCATCTTCATTCCTGGGTATACTCATGGCTCAGGACAATTTCCTTACTATTTTCTATGAGCACAATGGTCTGATCACTCACTCCTTTTGCAAGGGACTAGTAGCAGCTCCTTTGCCAATTCAGAGCTCCACTTGTAAATAAATAAATAGCTGATGTGAGTTGCTGCTAAACAGGGCCAGAAGAATCACAAACAATAACTTGCAAAAGACATGCTGGTTAGACAGATTTGCCTCTTGATGTGGGAATCATTACACATTTACATTTTCCTTAGAAGATTGTCAACTAAATGGCATTGTCAAAGAGTCTAAGTCACTAAAGGACCTAGAGTGGTGGTTTATTTTAATCTTAAAATTATAAGTAAATCTATTTGCCTACTCAGCTGTGAAACTCAGGAGTCCTTATAATTGAGCAGCTTTTTCAAAATTCATGTTTCTCTTCATCTTAGCTGGTATTGTGAGGACTTTTGGAGTGTGTCTCCCACCTGCTGGGTACTTTGCTAGGAAAAAGAAAAATAAATAGAATATTTAAGTCTGAGATAGAGGGATAATCATTCCACCTATGTGACAGTAGAAATCCCTCAGAGATTTCTGTCACCTTCTGCTTTAATAAGCTCCCTCCCTCCTCTTCTCACACAAACCTGGCCCTGCTACTTTCTGAGTCCATAGATCTAGTGATCTGGTCATGCTAAATCAAAATCCACACTAGTGCAGAGCACAAAAGAGATTTAGAGACTTTGTCTTTAGGGCCCAACAAAGATGCTAGAATCTCCTTTGATAACATTATCTTCTTCCTTTTTAATTTCTTTGCAGAACAGTTTCTGAAAATTGAAATCCTTTATCTTAGAGGCAGAGATCTTAGATTCGACCCAGTTGCCCTTTAAATATGAATAAGAGCTGGTGTTGAATGCTACCTTTCTTATATTTGCCTGGTCTACTGGACTGCTTAGTGTTTTGTGATGCTTGCAAGACAGAT
Source organism: Callospermophilus lateralis (assembly GCF_048772815.1). NCBI lineage: Eukaryota > Metazoa > Chordata > Mammalia > Rodentia > Sciuridae > Callospermophilus > Callospermophilus lateralis. Next base: position 32,783,946 of record NC_135321.1, on the reverse strand, counting down.
TTCTTCTCTTATCCCCACTGAACAGTTCTTTGTAGCTCATAGGAGTTTAGCGACATATTTTCTATGGTTTTTTTTTTTTTCATCATCCTGATTAGGTCCAAATTGTAAAAGGTTATCATAATTACATCATTTTGGATTCATTTCATATTTTTGGTTAGATTAGCATTATTTGAGTTATAAAATGTTGTTGAAAAAATTGGAGTTTATTCTTGATATGGTGGTGCCATATATCTGGAATCCCAGCAACTCAGGAAACTCAGAAAGAAGGATTGCAGTTTCCAGGCCAACCTCAGCAACTTTGAAAAACCCTAAGCAACTTAGTGCGATCCTATCTCAAGTAAATAATAAAAGAGACTGGGGATATAACTCAGTGGTGAAGTACCCTGGGTTCAGTTCCCAGTATTAAAATAAATATATAAATAAATAAATAAATAAATATGAATTTAAATTTCAGTTTCACTGTCCTATATTATTTAGTCAAGAACTCCTCTGGTCAATCAGCTCATTCACATTTATATTATACTGTTCAGACAGGTGATATTAGGGTATAACATAAACACACTCTCTCTTCCCAACACCACCATTCTACTGTCAATAAGCTAAAACGGTGTTAGTGTAAGAGTCAAATGGAATTGAACAAGTGACTACCCATGTGACCTCAAATATTGGCAACATCAAATAATGAAAGATATTTATTAAAATGAGGCCAAATTTGCAACAGTAGACTGCATTGTGAACATTTTAGTTGAACTTTATAATGTTTTTAAAGCTATCTTGAGCCTGAATGACACAGCTCTTTAAGCAAATAAGTAGTGTTGATTGTTTTAGGAGGATTCAAAGAAGTCCTTCTGAAAAACCTTGAAAGATAACCACAACAGGAAATATTTACTATGGGTTGAACTGCATCCACCCAAATTCATATGTTGAAGCCCTAAAAAAAGCCCATGTGACTGTGTTGGAGATTAGGGCCTAAAAGGAGATTAGTAAGGTTAAGCAAAGTTACAGGAGTGAGGCCCTGAACCCATAGCACTGGTACATTTAAATGAAAAGGAAGAGATACCAGAGCCCTATCTCTACACATGAGGACACAGCAGAAGGTGGCAGCCATTTGCAACTTAAGAATAGAGGCCTCACCAGAACCCAACAATGCTGCACCCTGCTTTTAGACTTCCAGCTTCCATGACTCTGAGAAAATAAATTGTGTTATCTAAACTATCCTGTCTATAATACCTTGTTATGGGACCCCAAGCTAAGTGATGAACAATTAGCATGTAGGAAAATATATGACTTCCACATACAAGGTCAGACATGATCAGTGAAGTAGAAATTAATGGTTTTAGTTAGTTGGGAGTTACAAAGATAATTGTAATGATATCTGGTGTAAAAAGCAGATTCAATTCATATGCATACATAGAAAACAAGAGGAGGAAAAAAGTGTAAGCTTTTTTTTTGGGGGGGTGACGCAGTCAAGAATCTGATTTGTTCATACTCAATGCTTATTTATTGGAAGGATATACACAGTAATAGAGAACCTTGGATAACCAACCAGTGGCCAGGTGATAAAAAAACATTAGGGAGAAAAAAAAAAGGGACTTTTGCACTACATTCAATAGTTGGCAGGTTAGTTATACCTGGCCAGTTAGATAAATTAGTATTACTGCTCTGGAGACCAAGATTGAGTCCAAGATTCACAGAAAAAAATATATATACAAACAATGTCTTCTACAGGGAGAAAGTTGGCACAAAGGTGTATATGGGGACACCAATCTATGCTTCTTCTAGTTACTGTATGTAATAAGAATTGGGCAGAGAAATGTGACTTGATCTTTTCCATCTTCTGCCTTTCATTTGGTGTCCTGAGATATGTCTTTCATAAAGAGGAGAATGAGCCTGAGGAAGGGTATGCATCTCCCATTGTCCTTACACAGGGAAACACTGTTTCCTTTTCACTTAAACACATGGATCCTGAATGTAGTATTGGGAATAATGCAGAATTTGAAGCCAGAATAGACAGTGTGCAATGCTGCCTTATCAACATGACAAATTTTAGATCCTGGATTAATTTTCTAACTTCTCAGAGCTTTGGTCTCTTCATCTGAAAACTCACTTTCCTTGTTAGGTTTTCTTGATTACATGAGCCCAGATACAAACTAACAAAGTATCATAATAAATTATTACGTAATAGGCATTTCACAATTGTGAGGAATTTTAAAATTTCTGTCTCACCCCCACTTTGATTTATGTTGAAATGACAGATCTCCATTTTTTGGGGGATAGGCTGTCTTTATTTGTTCTGTCTCTACAACAAAAAGAAAAGTCATCAAAACTATTCTCTCCACTGGTTAAATAATTTTTTTTATAAATGTAAAATGATTTTTAGACACTGATATAATTATATAAATTTTAAAAATAAAATGATTATATATTAAAATTATAATAAAGTATTTATCTCCCAAATATGAAATATTATGGTTTAATTATTTTGAAAGCATAGTTTCTTCTTAGAATATAAATACATTTAAAAGTCATGATAGTACATACAATACAATGTTGTTATTAATATTCATTTTTGGCAGTATCAATGATCCCTTAAAGTCTCAGTGTCTTAGAAAATCATCTCCATAATACAAAGTTCCTAGGCCTAGCCTTTCAGCTTTGTGACTATTCCCCCATGTCCCACTTTGTAAATGTTCATTTGCTTGTAATGGCAATTTATGTCACTGTGCATTATACGGATGGCCTAATTCAAGGCCAGTCATCCAGTGGAGATGTCTTCACTTCGAGGGAAGTCGGTTAATGGTTGGAACCAAGACATTTTATTGTACCATATCATTGAACTGTATTTTCTACAATGTCTTTTTACTGACTGTGCCTAAAAACATTTCATTAAGTTCAATCATATATACTCATTCTCATTAGAAGGTTATCACTTACCATGTAGTTCCACCTGCCCAATGCCTGTGATGCTTCGGGTTTCTTAACCCTGCCATAAGAAAAGATTTGGTTTTAAAATGAAAATTCTTATTACTCATTAGGTGTCCAGTGGTTTAAATAAATGAAATATGCTATCCTTCATTGGAAGAGACAAAGCTCCTGATCAGGGTCTAACATATGTTCAAGCAAAAGGGGAAGGCTATATGATTTTAGGGGCTCTAGTAGTCTCTCCTGAATACCTCTCAATTGCCTTTCCCACCCACTTATATCTTATTCCTATAAGAAGCTTAATTCTTGACATTCCTTCAAAAATTACACTTTTATTTTTTTTCTATTTATCCATCTTTTCATTCGTTTATGCTTTTATGTTTATAAACTGCTTGGCACAGTACTCATTTTGTAATTTGTTTAGTTCTGAAAATTTAAAGATAAATAATTCAATGTTAACTTTAAATGGAGGGATATGTAGTGGGTATACAATATATAAATGATTATAATCCAAGGTTTTAGAAGCACCGATAGCCAATGCTAGTAGAATACATGGCATTGTTAAAGAATATACTGAGGTATTTGTAGATTTTATTAGTGAGGTTTTCATTGCAATGGCCAAAATACCCAACAAAAAACAACTTAAGAAAGTAAAACTCATTTGGCTCATGGTTTCAGAGGATCAATCCATGGTGTGTCAGTTCCATTGCTCTGGGTCCAAGATAAAGCAGAACATCACGGTGGAAAGTCGTGGCAATAAAGTGCTGGTTAGTCCATGACTGACAGGAAACAGAAAGAGTGAAATGAGCTGCAGGCAAGATGAACCCTTCCAGGGCATGACCCCAGTGACCTATCCTCCAGCCATACCCCACCTGCCTGCAATTACTACCAGTTACTCCTTTCAAACTAGATGGACTGATTACTCAGAACCCTCACAATCCAACATTTCACCTCTAAACATTACTGCATTAACAAAAGACACTTTATGTACAAACAATGGCACAGGTACAGTAGACCAAGTTAACAATGGAAGACAATGAAGGAGGAGCCCTGAAAAGCTTTATGTGAATAGCATTTGGAATGAAGGTATGAGAGACCTTATTGTGTTCCAATAAGAGCAAAGAGATTTAGCGGCTATACTGATGGGAATAGAAAGACTATCTGGTTGGTTGTCACTCTAAAGGAGCAAAGATGGGTTGAGGTCAGGGATAGAGAATGAATTAGAATTGAGTGAAGCCCAATCTTGTAACTATTGGTAGAAAATGATAACACTAGGGGTTGATATATTTTTTGAACACTTATACTGACTAAATGTAAAAGTTTTCTGCAAAAAAATATTGGGATTATTATAATGATTATTATGATCTGTAATGTGTCTACTGTATGTATCTTAGTATTTATTTCTGTAGTCCACCACCAGCTTTTTTCATGAAAACCTTCAGTTAATTATTCCCATCAAAATGTACAATATGATGTACTATCATCTGCTAAAAAAATCAGCTGGAGGAATCATTCCTCATACTACCAAATCATTGTTCTGACAAATTAAATGCTAAAAAATCCAAATCAATTTTTCTATTAAAACTTTTTCCCAAAATTCATTAATTTTATATCTAAAATCTTCGTAGCATAGAATAATTTATTCATTTAATTATCAAGGGATACAATTTGTATGAAACTTACCACCAAGCACTCACTAAGAAGTTATATAAAAGTACAGATTTTATAGACTATATGCTTAGTAATTTCTGCAGGCCAAAGTAGTTTACTTTGACATCACTTTCTCAATTGAAAAATGCTTATGGACACTCACTATTACTTCAGACTTTAAGGTGTTTATCATATTGTTGATTTATTTTAATGAATTGGAGACAGCACAATATGTTTTATGAGGAAATCATAGTTCTTCCTTTTCAGAAGTGAACTGACCACCTTATCACACCTGTTAATTTTGCATCTAATAGAAGATTACTCTTTACATTTGCTGCATTTCTAGTAGCTTTCATCCCTCTTTCCAAGAAGTTGTCAAATTATCATTATATATATATATTCAGCATACAGTTTTCTGCCTCTTATTTTTTCTCATGTTTCTACATTATTTTATTTAAATATTTATTTTCATTTTATTGTCCCTAAGCCTGATTCTAAATTACATGCTCATTTTACATAAATCCTATAAGATGTATTTAATCCACATTTTAGTGAAATGGGACAAAAATAAATGCGCAAAAGAGAATTATACTTTTTACAAAACTCTAAGCGTAAGAAAATATCACACCATTTATTTCCTTTTTATAGATGAGACATTGAGGATGCATGGTATAACATGATAGGGGATACTGCCCAATCGGAATTGAAGTTTGGTGCTATAGGGTAATAGATAGGCACATGTTTATGAGCTCATAATTTGGTCACAAAGCCTTGTGTTGTATCTATGAACAGAGCTGTGTAATTTCATAAATAATAGCAATAATAGTGACAGACAGGAGAAGAAAATTATAATCAATCACACACACAAAAAAAATGCTACCTGCGATCAGCAGAATCAAGACAGAGAATCTGCCTTGCCATTCACTAGGGAATGCTGGGAGTTGAACAATTAAAGGCTGCTTCTCTAGAGACCAGAGGCTCTGTTTCCCTCCACATCGTTAATGAAGTGTAATTCATTTTACCTCGCCCCCACCTTTAGAAATCAAAGTTCAAGCGTCCGTATCAGACGTGTTTGAAAGGCGAGGTCTTCTCTCCCTTTGCCGAGCTGTGTCTCCTCTTCAGGGAGCATTCTCCTGTTCTATTAATTATTGTGCTTCGATGACATTATTATTCATGGACTAACATCTCAAAATACTTGACTTAGCACTGGGTCTGGAACTAATACTAATAAGTACATGGATGAATAGTGGGTGAAGTTATTTTCCCCCTTCTTTTTCTGCTCTGCACACAAAGAAGGAAAATGCTTTTATTCAAAATTCAGTTGTCTTGCACTTCTAAACTGAATTTAGCCTGTTGGCTTGTTAGGGGCAGTGCCATAGAGGCACGCACTAGCAGTGTATTCCAAAGAAATGGGAAACCCAATTCCAAATTTCCAGAGACCATCAATAAAGAAAGTGGAGCAAATAAGACATTTAATTGGTTATGATTTGAGCACAACTTAAGATAATATTTAATTTGGATACAGGGCATCTTTGTTCACTGATGTGAGGTCAGTGATTGTAAATATGGTGTTATACTGGTAAGAGAATTCTGATACTTCAAATAAAATTATGATATAATGAAACTGCTTTTTAAAAGTAAACATAGAATATATCCATTCAAAAGGTTAATCCTCTTCAAATTAGCCTATAGAAAAGGATATGCATAAGTTAGAGGTATAGTGCTAATTATCAGTTATCTATAAAAATGACAAAAGAAACTATTGGTTTTCTTTAAAAAGTAACATTGTCATGGTTTCACTGAATTTGCTAATAAAAACAAAGTCATTTTCTATTTTTTGCTCTGCTGTCATGACAAGATCATTAGGGTGTTCTCTTATTGTTTTCCAAGCTTGCACGAGAGCTAACTCACCTTTAGTTCTATATTTATATTCAATGGAGAGAAAGAGAGAAATAGGTAGTGCCAGTGACCTTTTTCTCAAGTCTTCTCATCAGGAAAATAAAGAAGATTCCAGATATTATTCTTCCACCTCTTCATCAGGAATTGGATCTCTGGCTTCTCCTACCTGCAAAGAAAGATATTGGGAAATAAACGTGTGACTTTGTATTTTCTATAATGGGAGGTGAGCAAGGTAGGGTTCTGAGATTGGGGGTGGTGCTGATCAAAGAAAATTCCCCCACCATAGCATTGAGTTATGAGCATAGCATGAGCTGGACTCCATTACTCAACATTCTTCTTGGAACTGGGGGTGAGCTCAGCTGTTAACAGTTTGCCTAGCATGAATGAGGTCCCTGGTAAGATCCCCTGTACCACAAAACAAACAAATGACACCAAGAAAAACAGAGCTCTTCTTGGCTAACTGACTTCTTCATTATCAAGACTAATTTTTCCCAGAGGGGAGAACATGCTTGGCTTCATATAGTGTTACCTTCCTCATCTCCTGGCAAAATGCCTCATAATATTAGTATTGAATGAGTGAATGTATGACTGAATAAATGAACCAACAGATGTTCTCTTCCAGTTGCCTGTAGGTGTGCTATATGTGCTCCCAAAGTATGATGACTATGGGTAAATGGTAAATTGGGTCCTAAAAATACTGTCACTTTTTTAAGTGGATGGGATACAGTGACTTATTATCAATGGGGAATCTCAGATAGATGCAACAAACCAAGCAAGCTGTTCTAACCCATGTCTTTCCTGAGTCTCACAATCCAGAATTTGGTGTGGTTTATCACAGTTACCGTGGCCTAGAACTGAACCTGGAAGCCTGATTCTTTCCCCTATTGATATGTCACCTTGTCAGTCCTTCCATATCTTCAAGACGGCCTGTTGGTATTATGTAGTCCCAGGTCTGAATACTGGCAGTTCCAGCTGAGAGGGAAAAGTTTCTTATGGAACTTTAATTAGTTTTTCATTAATTCCCTTTTTTAATAAAGATTTTTTTTTGTTCCTTTCACCTAATACTTATAAGCTACATGCCAATCTCCTAAACAATACTTCCATCACTGAAATTGCTTGAGCTGCCTGTGAGTTTATTGAAAGTCGTGACTTTTAGGAGTTTTCAGTGAATTAATTTTTTGAGACACAGAATGCCTTTGTATTCTGAGTTTGGGAAGCATCCTGGCTGGTGTCCATTGTACCTATTGCTTAACTGAACAGCTATGGAATGATGGGAAAAGACAATGTTCTGAATAAAGGAGAGAGTGGGACTACATTCATCTAAAACAATGATTCCACCACAGGCAAATAAAAAAAGAAAAAAAGACAGACTGGTTTACCTCTGTCCTTGGATTTGTAGTTATTTTCTAGCCTTCATCCTCCACTTCCCCTTGTTTCGTGTTATTCCCACTACCACATGGCCCTACCTTACCTATTTTCTAAGTTTCATCGGTGTTTCTTCTCCCCACTGTCACAACAAATTATTTAAATTAGAGTTGCATGTTATACATTTAGAACTGTCATAATCATTATTGAGGTTAATCATTTGAGTGATTCTATGAATCAGATGAATGTGATTTATTTCTATTTAATAGAGTTAGAATAAACTGGGATAGTAGGAGGTTAAATGGGATGAAACCCAGATTTTAGGTTTAAAATGATGCTTTTTCTTATCTATACCAAGTCTCATAGTACCAAACACTCTCAATGTTATCATTTGAAGACAGTGACCACTCCCTTTATAAAATGCTTTTTGTGTAACACATCAGGCTCAAACTCAGGCTGAATTTGAATGAAATTTATCCTCTGTGGGAATGGGACATTTTTAAGCATGTCTGATAATCATTATGTTAAAACTCACAAACTCTAAGAACTTACCTTGAAAAAAATTTTTTTTCTTTAGACAGTTTCCTTAAATAATGTGAGGATTCTTGTATTTGGTGTTATCATCTGTCTCTTGATTTCAAAATATGATTAGGAAAACATAAAATTGTCACAGTACATGCTGAAAAAAATAATTTAGCAAAGTTCAGCATAAATTCATGATTATAAGCTTTTAGAAAAGTATGATTAGATGAAAATTTTCTCAAAAATTGTATTAAAAGAAGATATATATAAAAGGCTAAATCAAATGTCTATCCTAAATGGAGAAAGGTTACAAATCTTATCCTAAATGGAGAAAGGTTATAAACTGCTCCTTCAAAATAGGAAAAAGAATAAGACTCCCATCTATCAGTACTTCACTTCTACATTATACTGGGCCACTAATCAATATAATAAGAAACAAATCAACAAAATGGCAAAGACATTGTAAAGGGAAAAATATTGCTCTTATTATTTATGTATCATAGAACTAAATATTTATATAGAAAATACCAAAATGTCTATAGCAAAACTTAATACTAGTAATTTGGTAAAGTGACAGGTCTGAGGTCAGTACAATACCCTTATTTCTACACAACAGCCAAAACCACTTAGAAAGTGTAAAATATATTTGAAGTGCTTGTTAAAACACTACAATTTTCTCTGCATCACTTAGAAAAACTGAATCAGGATTCCATGTTTGTAACCCTAGAATTCGAATTTAATTTTACAGTTCATGCCTACTTCTACTCTTCCTCCTTTTAGTCTGCTAAAATGTTGTTGTTGTTGTTTTGTTTGTTTTTTAACCAAGATATAAGCAAGAGGCACTCAATCACTGAGACACATCTCCAGCCTTTTATTATTTATTTATTTTTATTTTGAGACAGAATCTCACTAAGTTGCTTAGGACTGAGGCCTCCTGAGCCACTGGGATTCACAAGCATGAGCCACTGCCCTTGGCCTTCTCCGTTAAGTTTATAAGTGACGTTCCTAAATAAAGGAACATACTTTTTAATGGTACTAAATTCTTATTTTCTACAGAGAAGAGATATTTTCAATTTAATTGATTTCTGTAGTATTTTTTGCTACTCTCTCATTTTTGCTTGGATTAGAGTTAATTTGCTCCTTTCTTTAGTTTCCTGGGGTGGAAAATAAAATTATTGATTTTAGATATATGTACACACAATTATATTGTAATTATATTGTAATGCTGTGAATTTTTCTTTAAGAATTTCTTTAATGACATCCCGTAAATTTCATTTACATTTTCATTTTCAGTGACTGTAAATTTTTTAAATATTTCTTGAGACTTTTTTGATCTTTTTAGAAGAACATTGCTTCATTTCCAAATATATGCAAAAATCCCTAGATGTCTTTCAGATATCTTACTGATATAATTGTAATTCCATGCAATTTGGAAATTACTTTGTATTTTTTTATTTTACTAAATTTGTTAAGATTTTTTAATCACATGTAGTACATTCAATGTTGGTGACTATTCTATGTGTTTTAGAGAATAATGTGTATATATCCTATAGATATTGGGATATCTTTATTTTTATAAAGAATGATTATTAACGTCCATTAGATCAAGTTAATTTATAATGCTATTCAGGTGTGTTTTATTCTTATTGATTTTCTCCTTGCTTAATCTATTAATTACTGAGAAAAGACTGTAAGTCTATATAATAAATGTAATTGCAATTTTTGTTGTTTCACCTACTGTTTCTATTGGTTTTTGCCCATCCTTTTGTTGAAGTTCCACTATTAAGTGGAAACTGATTCAGAATTGGTATGTCTTTTTGGATTACTGATCTGTTTTTCATAATACAATGTATGTTATTTTCATATGTGATAATCTTCCATGGCTTACAGTCTTCTTTGCCTGAAAATGCTACAGTTATCTTTTGGCTCATGTTTTTATAGCATATTTGTTATATGATCCATTGAGGAGTCATAATTAAAGTGTTTCCTATACACAGAGAGAGATTAACCTTACTTTTTATCCAATTTTTTAATTCATACCATTACATTTAACATGATTACTGAGATAGCTGAATTAAAATTGATAATCTTTGTAATTGTTTTATTCATTGCTTTTCTTATGTATTTTATACCCTGTTGTTATACCTCATTCATTTTTAATTTAACATCCTGTATTATTCTATTTCATCTGTTTAGCAAAGCATTTATACTTAAAAAAATCCATTTCTTTCATATTTACCTAGGGGTTTTCAATGTACACTTTAACTTATTATAACTTCATCAACTATTAATACTAAAATACAAACATATTCTAACACTGATTTCTCTCTGTTTCTCTAATCCCTTATGAAATTATTTCCATTTGTTTCATTCATTTATCAGAATGTTATAGATAACCAGTGAATTGTTATCATTATCACTTTAAAGATATGATTATCTCCCATTTATCTTGGGAGATAATAAAAGATTAATAAAAATAAAATATTATTTCTAATATTTTACTATATTTCTAATATTATATTATATTCTAATATAATATTATAAAAGATTTATAAAAATATTATTTCTCCACACGTTTATTCTACATTTTTTCTCTTTTTCCTTCTTGTGTTTCACTGATATTCAGTTCACTGTTTATTTTCTCATTGCAATAAAACTACCTATGTGTCCATTAAAGGACTTCTCCTCTGAAGGAATGCTGTGTCTGAGAACTCTCAGCTGTGACATGTTTATAGTTAATGAAGGACTGAAAGTTTGTCAGCATCACATGCTCTAAGGTGTGTGCTCAGAGGTATTTTGAGGGGTGTTACTAAGTTTCTCATTAGAAGCATAGATGCACAGTGGCCTTGGATTCTGAGAATGTGGTCTTTCTAACAGTTTCTGTTCCTTTTTCTGTTCCCCTATCTCATCCCCTATTCTCTCCCCTGACTGCAGAGAAGATTTCTACTTGTTCTCTATGACTTGTTTTTCCCTCTAGGTAAGAAAAATTTAGAGTAGAATTATAGAGGGACAGTGTCCTTCTCCAGAGGAAATTTCTGTTAGTCTACAATTACTTCAAAATTAGGAGTTTAAAAAAAAGGTTTATCTTTTTTACCTCAGGATTGCATTTTTTGATATATCAATTTTGTCACTGGTTTTTGTCTTTTTTAAATTTCTTCAGAATATTTCCTCTCCTAATTCTCCACTTATGATATTTTGTTTTTTTAATTGAAATATTTAAATATTAATAAAATAAATCTAAAATGACAAAATGTATGCAGTAAGAAAGCTTTCTATAATTTCTCAGAGCTTTTATTTAGAAGTAAAATTGTATGTTGAAGATTTTTTTTATTTTTATAAACCGTTTATTCTTGAACATGTCAAATATGTCTTCCAGATATTTTATTATTAGCTCAAGAAATTAGCTTGCTTTGGTTGTATTCACTAATTATTAATGATTGAGGTAAAAAGACAATCGTAACATGTATAAAATAGCTACAAATATTCATTTTAAATATATAATTATTAAGATTTAATTTAGCCCCACCTGATTCCTTCTAGACACTTCTGCCAAAATAGAAAGAACAAGAATAGGTTTCGAATTCTGCAATTTATTTGCCACGTCATTTTGCACAAGTTATTCAGTGCTGTAGCTCTCAGTTTATTATGTGCCAAGAAAGGAGGTAAACTCTCCCATGTCTTTTAACACTTTAAAGTCATAATTCTGCAATGATTGTTTAGCAGTATGATTTCAGATAGTGGAAGAGACAGATAAGGAAATACACTTCTGGAAGATCATTTTTCCGGCTCTGAGAATGTTTCAAGCCACTCCTATGTTTATTCTTTACAGTTTGAATTTTCAGTAGTTTGTTTCTCCCACAGCACAATCCTTAGGATAATAGATTCCAGAATCAGAGTATGTGGGTTCGAATGAAGCTCTGATATTTCCTTCTGATATGAACTTGAGGCAGTTACTTAACCTTCCTGCTCCTCACATGAGAATCTAACCACTCCTTCTCCATGTCTTTCTGAGGATCAAAGGAATCTTAGTTGGTAATGACTTAGAACACACTCTGAAAATCAGATGTGACATCTCCTAAGTGTACATACAGTTTATAAAATAAAATTAATTGTGGTATAGCTTCGTGGTTCACTTAGTAATGAAATAATGTGATGCTATTTTTCCTTCCAGAGATGAGGGTAGGAGAAAAAAAAAAAATAGAGAAATGAAGAGTGTCTTGAATCAGAGTTTATTTAAGAGTAAACTACTTAAAGGGAATTAGTCAACTTTTTTAGAAAATTATAGAAATTATGTAAGAGTTATACAGCTCCTCCAAAGAATAAACTCTATTCTAAAATGAGAAGCAGAATGTCTTGGACAGTTTGGTTTGTATGTATGTATGTAGGTGTTTAAAAACACACTTTTCACATGTACATATATTGCGTCACAGACTGTCAGTGGTCATTTGGGGAATGGCAGCTCTTTTCTCCTCCTTATTCTCCATTGTCATTGCTATTGGCAACATTATAATTTATTTTCATCTGATTATCAGAGTGTGTCAAGGCTGATATGTCCAGGAGAGCTGGGTTAAACACAGGAGCTGCTTTCAGAGTGAGATAAAAAAACAACAAACAAAAATACTTCAATTCATCAGTTCCCTAAAGTGTGTGATTCACATGTGAGTCATTCTCATGAAGTGGATAGAATTCCCATTTACAAAATCAGAAATGAAAATAAAATTGTTTTTAATTTAGGAGACAGAAGAGTGGGATGAAATATCTAGCTCAAGAGGATCCTTCTGAAAATGGATTTCTAACAGAAAAGTTTCAGCCCTCCAAGCATAGAGATGCAAATTTTGCTTTCCATAAGCTAATCAAGACTTTTTCTTTTGGCAAGAAAACAAAGGAAAACCATTCTAATCCTGAATAAACCTGGCTTTTTCCTTACTTATTGGGTCTCCCAGGAAAAGCAGATTGCAATGTTTAACTCTGTAATATATGCAATAAAAGATTTTAGTGATACTGTCAAGCTGACTACTTACCCATTTAACTCCTTTCATATTATACACATAGCTATGCACTGTCACTTGAGATTACTTCGTGCAAGAAAGCTTTGTTAGGACAGAGTAATTTGATGAATGTCAAAGCCAAATGTATATAGAGAGATATAGATATAAGGGATGGGGCCAATCTGATTTCTATTTGACTTCCATACAAATCACATTTCCAACACATTTCAGTGAATCACGGTTAGATGCCAAGCTGGCAGACATAACACATTCTGGACATGGTTGGGAAGATAGATTTGGGAGGTTTCAAACATGGTTCCATGTAGGGCATTTTGTTTTTTTATTTTTTGCAAAAATTTCAGTGGGCGTAATACTGAATTATTTTTCAGTATAGTTTTGTTAGAAAATTCAAATGAAAATCATACTATACTTAATGTGTCCGAGCAAATATTGCTGATTTGGTATGCTTTACAGAGAGGAATTATTCTTCATGACATCTTTTTATATTTTTTAAGAGAGTTGTTACTTAAGTCTGCAGAGAGATGGCTTCTGTTACATGTGAGTATTCTTTCATGACTCGGTAAGGGAGCAACAATCAGAGAGGTGCTCTCCTCATCTGAGCAATATGAAGAAGATCTTTTCAAACACACGCCTTTCACCACTAAAGCCCATCTAGTCTGCAAAGGAGGAGAAAAGGGATTTTGAGTGATGATATTTCTCTATTAAACTGTTGAGGTTGCCTAGGTCTCTATATTTTTTAATTTTTTAAAAAAATTAATTTATTATATATGACAACAGAATGCATTACAATTCATATTATACATATAGAACACAATTTTTCATATCTCTGGTTGTACACAAAGTAGAATCACATCCTTTGTGTCTTCATACATGTACTTAGGGTAATGATGACCACTACATTCCACCCTCTTTCCTACTCCTATTTCCTCTCCCTTCACCTCCCTCCCCTTTTCCCCTTTGCCCTATCTAGAGTTCATTTAATTTTTCCACCCCTCTCCCCTGTCCCTGCCTGCAGCATATTATGATTCAGCATTCTTAAATCAGAAATCATTTGGCATTTGTTTTGGGGGGAGATTGGATAATTTCATTTAGCATTATATCTCCAGCTCCATCCATTTACCTGCAAATGCCATGATTTTATTCTCTTTTAGTACTAAATAATATTCCATTGTGTGTATATATACCACATTTTTTTTTTTATCTACTGAAGGCCATCTAGGTTGGGTTCACAGTTTAGCTATTGTGAATTGTGCTGCTATAAATGTTGATGTGGCTGTGTCCCTATAGTATGCTGTTTTTAAGTCCTTTGGGTATAGACTGAGGAGTGGGATAGCTGAGTCAAATGGTGGTTCCATTCCCAATTTTCCAAGGAATCTCCATACTGCTTTCCATATTGGTTGCACCGATTTGCAGTCCCACCAGCAATGTATGAGTGTGCCTTTTTCCCCACATCCTCACCAACACTTATTTTTTGTTTGTTTGTTTGTTTTTATTTTATTTATTATTTAATTTTTATTATTGGTTGTTCAAAACATTACATAGTTCTTGACATATCATATTTCATACATTTGATTCAAGTGGGTTATGGACTCCCATTTTTCCCCCTTATACGGATTGCAGAATCACATCGGTTACACATCCACTGTTTTACATATTGCCATACTAGTGTCTGATGTGATCTGCTGCCTTTCCTATCCTCTACTATCCCCCCCTCCCCTCCCCTCATCTCTCTCTAACCTATCTACTGTAATTCATTTCTCCTCCTTGTTTTTTTTTCCTTTGCCCTCACTTCCTCTTATATGTAATTTTGTATACCAATGAGGGTCTCCTTCCATTTCCATGCAATTTCCCTTCTCTCTCCCTTTCCCTCCCACCTCTCGTCCCTGTTTAATGTTAATCTTCTTCTCATGCTCTTCCTCCCTGCTCTGTTCTTAATTGTTCTCCTTATATCAGAGAAGACATTTGGCATTTGTTTTTTAGGGATTGGCTAGCTTCACTTAGCATAATCTGCTCTAATGCCATCCATTTCCCTGCAAATTCCATGATTTTGTCTTTTTTTTAGTGCAGAGTAATACTCCATTGTGTATAAATGCCACATTTTTTTTTTATCCATTCATCTATTGAAGGGCATCTAGGTTGGTTCCATAGTCTAGCTATTGTGAATTGTGCTGCTATGAACATCGATGTAGCAGTATCCCTGTAGTATGCTCTCTTTAGGTCTTTAGGGAATAGTCCGAGAAGAGGAATAGCTGGGTCAAATGGTGGTTCCATTCCTGCTTTCCAAGGAATCTCCATACTGCTTTCCAAATTGGCTGCACCAATTTGTAGTCCCACCAGCAATGTACAAGTGTATCCTTTTCCCCACTTCCTCGCCAGCACTTGTCGTTGTTTGACTTCATAATAGCTGCCAATCTTACTGGAGTGAGATGGTATCTTAGGGTGGTTTTGATTTGCATTTCTCTGACTGCTAGAGATGGTGAGCAATTTTTCATGTACTTATTGATTGATGTATGTCTTCCTCTGAGAAGTGTCTGTTGAGGTCCTTGGCCCATTTGTTGATTGGGTTATTCGTTATTTTATTGTTTAATTTTTTGAGTTCTTTGTATACTCTGGATATTAGGGCTCTATCTGAAGTGTGAGGAGTAAAAATTTGTTCCCAGGATGTAGGTTCCCTATTTACCTCTCTTATTGTTCCTCTTGCTGAGAAAAAACTTTTTAGTTTGAGTAAGTCCCATTTGTTGATTCTTGTTATTAACTCTTGTGCTATGGGTGTCCTATTAAGGAATTTGGAGCCCGACCCCACAATATGTAGATCTGAGCCAACTTTTTCTTCTATCAGACGCAGAGTCTCTGATTTGATATCAAGCTCTTTGATCCATTTTGAGTTAACTTTTGTGCATGGCAAGAGACAGGGATTCAGTTTCATTTTGTTGCATATGGATTTCCAGTTTTCCCAGCACCATTTTCTGAAGATGCTATCCTTCCTCCATTGCATGCTTTTAGCCCCTTTATCAAATATAAGATAGTAGTAATTTTGTCTATTGGTCTCTTGTCGTCTATTCTGTACCGTTGGTCCACCCTCCTGTTTTGGTACCAGTACCATGCTGTTTTTGTTACTATTGCTCTGTAGTATAGTTTGAAGTCTGGTATCGCTATACCTCCTGATTCACCTTTCCTGCTTAGAATTGTTTTTGCTATTCTGGGTCTTTTATTTTTCCATATGAATTTCATGATTGCTTTATCTATTTCTACAAGAAATGCTGTTGGGATTTTGATTGGCATTGCATTAAACCTATAGAGAACTTTTGGTAATATTGCCATTTTCATGATGTTAGTTCTGCCTATCCATGAACAGGGTATATTTTTCCATCTTCTAAGATCTTCTTCTATTTCTCTCTTTAGGGTTCTGTAGTTTTTATTGCGTAAGTTTTTCACCTCTTTTGTTAGGTTGATTCCCAAGTATTTTATTTTATTTTATTTTATTTGAGGATATTGTGAATGGGGTGGTTGTCCTCGTTTCCATTTCAGAAGATTTTTCACTGATATACAGGAATGCCTTTGATTTATGCGTGTTGATTTTATATCCTGCCACTTTGCTGAATTCATTTATTAGCTCTAGTAGTTTCTTTGTAGACCCTTTTGGGTCTTCTAGGTATAGAATCATGTCATCCAAAAATAGTGATAATTTAAGTTTTTCTTTTCCTATTTTTATGCCTTTAATTTCTTTCATCTGTCTAATTGCTCTGGCCATTGTTTCGAGAACTATGTTGAACAGAAGTGGTGAGAGAGGGCATCCCTGTCTTGTTCCAGATTTTAAAGGGAATGCCTTCAATTTTTCTATGTTCAGAATGATGCTAGCCTGAGGCTTAGCATAGATAGCTTTTATAATATTGAGGTATGTTCCTGTTATCCCTACTTATTGTTGTTTGTATTCTTGATAGCTGCCATTATGAGTAGAGTGGGATGAAATCTACAAAAACAACATAGTATTGGCACCAAAATAGACTGGAAGACCAATGGTAAAGAATAGAGGACACAGAGACTAACCCACATAATTACAGTTATCTTATATTAGACAAAGGCACCAAAAACATGCATTGAAGAAAAGATAGCGTTTTCAATAAATGGTGCTGGGAAAACTGGAAATCCATATGCAACAAAATGAAATTAAACCCCTATCTCTCGCCATGCACAATACTCAACTCAAACTGGATCAAGGACCTAGGAATTAAACCAGAGACACTGCATCTATCAGAAGAAAAAGTAGGCCCAGATCTCCTTCATGTTAGATTAGGTCCCAACTTCCTTAATAAGACTCCTATAGTGCAAGAATGAAAATCAAGAATCAATGAATAGGATGAATCGAAACTAAAAAGCTTTTTCTCAGAAAAAGAAATCATCAGTAAGATGAGCAGAGAGCATACTAATTGGGAATAAATTCTTACCACACACATCAGATAGAGCACTAATCTCTAGAATATATAAAGAACTCAAAAATCTTAACACCATAAAAACAAATAACCCAACTCATTTTTTGTTTTCTTCTTATATAGATTGTGCGCATTTAGTTTTGGTTCTTTAAAGTTTTCATTCTTTGGTTATTTAAAGCAGAAAAATTTAAGTCAATGTGTTGCTTCCAATTTTCCCATATGTATGGTCTTTAGATTTTAAACAGATAAATACTTTTTATATTTAATTCATTTACATGCACATCTTTGAGTATCTCTTCCAAAATACCTACATTGAACATTGAACTTCATCTAAAAAACAAGGTAAGCTGAGTTTGAGCTTCAGCATCATACAAAAAAGAAAAGAATAAAATATGTTGTGGGTTGTGATCTGGCCTCATCACTCTTCTTTTCTGCTTCAAAATTCTCTTTTGCTTACTAATTTCTTGGCTGAAATTATTACTGATTATCAAGGTATAGACATTGTTGCAGAAACCTAACTATGAAAGGTGCATTGTAGCATTAAAATATAGAATGGCCTGTTTAGAAGGACCATAGTATCTCCTAAGCCAAAGAGCTAATGTTATAAATGAATACAGGGATACATAGAGTGACTGTTCTGTCAGTCACAAAGGTATTGCAGGAAATTTCTCAACTATCTTTCACTGACTTCTACTGTCATTTCCCATATTGGATAATATCGGTTTGAGTGAGAATCATTATAAATAAGTTGCCATCAATATACAATTACACTGCCCTCTCACAAATACCTTGTCTCTCTTGAATCCATCCTAGAGATCAAGAAGACCCTAAGCTCTTTTGAAGCCCCCAAAAGTTGTCTATATTCAATATACACAAGAAAAGATAAAACTAACTGTTTTTGTTGAACAGCATATGTTTGTAGGGTACAGGTTAGAATTATGGATTACAGAACTAGATTGCCTGGTTCAAATCCTAGCTCCACAAAACTTCTGTTCTTCAGTTTCGTCACTGATAAAACTAAAGTCGGTCCTGGCACCTGATTTCTTGGGGGTTATTATGAAATTTGAATCCTTTAGTAAAGATGCCAGAAGCATATTCACACTATGAAAATAGTTCTTACTATTTTTAAATGGCCCATAATCCATGCTGTAAAGTCATTGATCCTTACTATCCTCCAGAATTTTAGAGCTATTGGAGGAGAAAGCTGTGACTTTTTGTCAAACAGACATCTACATATAACCAAATTAAGTTGTTTGACTTCTATGTCAACCTGCTTTCTCTCTATGTGTGGGATCTTCCTTATTTTTTCCTTTACCTAAAAGAGCCATTTTTCCTCCTCTTGCCTGTTTACCTAGTTAACTCTTCTCCTTCTCCTAGAGATAATTTGAACGTTATCTCCCTCTCATTTTTGTAGCTCTCTGGAACAGCTTTGCTCACCTTAATCATATTTCTGGATCATTTCATGAACCAATTTACATTGAAATCATCTATTACTTATGTGTATTCCCTACTCAATTGCAAGTGCCTATGTCCAATGTCATAGACATGTGCATATCCCAAAGCCTACCAGAGTATCAAGTATATATTGTGTGCTAAATGATGAAACTGAATAGAACAAGCAAGAAGCTTACTTATAATTATTTTGGAGTCCACAATGATGGAAGAAATAAAGGGAAGAAATGCTAATGTACAGAAGGCAGGAGGCAAGGACTAAGGAACTAAGCTGAAACTCCAAGAGAGTAAGTGTGTGATTGAGTTTGGTGAGGAGGGTATGGCCGAATTCTTCAGCTTACATGTACCAAGGTGCCACAGACCTTCCAGAGAACACAGGCTAATATATGCAAAGTGGCAATGTTATCAATCAATCAATAAATAACATACATAATTCAATAAGCACAGCATCATCGCAAATGTCAATGGTGTCCATTTGAAAGATAAAGGGGGAGGAGATCAGTGTCTATAAATATCTGGAGATATTTTATATAAAAAGAAGTAATATTTTGTTCATGGTAATGCAGTGGAATAACCCATTGCTATGATTTTGATCAGTGTCACCCAAAGGTCCATATGTCAAGTGTTGGTCCCTGGGGTTAACATATTGGGAAGTGCTGTGGACCTTTAGGAGATAAGGCAGAGTGGAGAGGTCCTTAGGTTATTGGGGACATACAACAAATAACATTTGAAGGGGACAATGGGGGCCCTGTCTCAATACCTTCCTGTGTTTGAGCTCACTACATGAGTGGTTTGTTCCCTGATGCTTTATCTGTGGTTAACATCAAGCATCCTCACCAGAGGCCCAAAGAAAATGGGGCTTCCTAATTTTGAACTGATTCATGAACTAAAAAAAAGGGGTTTTCTCTTTATAATTTAATTGCCTCAATTATTTCATTGTAGCACAGCAAAGTTGACTAATATGACAATTATAGGAAACAAGACAGGTTTAATGTCTCCTATTCATTTACTCAGCTATCCCATAATTGTGCACTTATTGTGCACCATGTGCCAATCCCTGTTCTTTTTACTATGTTCATCATATCAGCAGTTGGGAAAGGTGCTTGGTTGAAACCTATCCTCAAATAATCCAAGACCAGAAACGTGGGAGAAAAATCTCATATCTTGGCAAAATAGACTGGTTCCAAGCCCTTTCTTTCTCTGATCTTCTTGGCTGTCTGCTTTAGATATTCATTTATAAGTGCATAAATGAACATCTGTTTTTGAGATTTCATGGGGAAATAAAAACATTAACAATTCAGATCCCTTACCACAACTCTAATAATACCCATAAATGTTATAGAAAGAATACATTTATATCCAGTAGATGCTGGTCAGCTTTCATTAAAAAAATATACCACAACTATAAATACAAAAATAACATTGAACTCAGGGTCCCACCTTTCCACAAGGCATAAACTGAGAGAATAGTGGTAGAATCAATGGGTCAGATTATTTATAATGTTGAGCATATTATTCATGATGCACCGTTGAGTTTACAAATCTTGCTTAGCTTCTTACTTTCCTGGTTTGGATCTTTTCTCCAATGAAACTGTAATCTCTTAAAACTAAAGCCATTTCTCTGGCTTCTTTTGTCTCACCTAGAATGGATTTTGGCACTGAGCACATATTTTTTTAAAAAATATTGAATAAAATTTAAAGAAAAATTTTACATGAAAATATAACTAATAATGAAATGGAGGACAGTTTGTGAAATACATAGAGAGAAGGCTGACATAATCTTCCTTGATGAGGAATATCACTCAAGGACTCAGGAGCCAAGGGGGCTGCATTTTTATCTGCAGATCACCTGCCTCCTCTTAGATGATTACAAATAATCTCCTTCTCATGGATTTTACTGTGGAATTCTCTTTGAGAGAATTCAAAAAGGTGCCCTCTGCTCTCCCTTTTAGTATTTAGGAATTCTATCTGTTCCTACCCTAGTTGGTATTGGTTCCCATCATTTAAAAAAAAACAAAAAACAAACAAACAAACAAAAAAACTGACTGTCTAAAACACTTCTATGGGCTTCTGTTTCATGAGGAAGAAAATGCAGAAATATTTTAAAAATCTATTGTTAAAAATTGAATCAAAGAAAAAAAAATTAAGTGCCTGCCCTGAACTTGAAACTAAGTAGGTGGACAGAAGACTCTGATCCTTTCTCTTCTGTGTCCCATACCACCATCGAAAAGGGACATCCTCAGTCATAGGTGGTGCACGTCAAAACTGGCCCATAAAACATAACTACATTGTATTTTTAAAATTTAGAATGATAGGCCCAAATCTCATCTCCTTGTCTTTTTCTTTTGTTTTAAAACAAAAAAGAATGTAGTGGTAATTTGGTTGCTGTACCTTGAAAGTGGCAACTCCTTTATTTTTTCCCGAGATTGTGATTTTATTTCTTAGTCAGTGAGGAATATTAGATTCCACTGTAGTTTAATATTTGAATTTGAGAACCCCTGTAGGCAGTGGACTGACAGAAAAAGCTGGAAAACTTGTCCCAGCATTCTGAAGCTCCCTTTGTGAGTTCCTTCCAAAGACAATTCTCCTATTTCCTGGTGCACTGGCACGTGTCTACAATTAAGACACGAAAAGGTCTCCCGGAGGGGGTGAAGTTGCAACATTTACCAGTCCAACAGGAATATTTCAGATAATAGCCATAATTATAGACATTAATTCATAAAGCGTATAATGATTGTATTGGTATCTTTCCAGCTCCTTGAATACCTGTTTGCTAGCTATGTTCAGGAAGAATTGGGCTGACCACCTTTCATGATAGAAAGCGTCAGGAATCTAAGTAGCCTTAATCATACTGTGTATATTTATATTTTCTTTTAATCAAATAGCCAAATACTGTTTGTAGTGCTATATCTCACACATAGTTTTATTAAAACACCAATGTAGTCAAGGATGACAAGGACCACCTCACTCGACCGCTTAGTTTAGAAAACTGGTAAACAGACCAGGAGGGACTTATCCAATATCAAATACTACTTGAGGACAGAGCAAGGTCTCATATTATCTCTGCTTTATAGCAGCATCTTTATTTTGCCCTTTGGGGCTTAGCATGGGAGCTCCCTCTAGTCAAGACCCACCTGTCTAATCTCCTTATGGAGAGGAGCTTTGATATAGAACCATTATGTAGATTTAGAACAGATGATTCAAGAATTTCTTTTTCTCTACCACTGTTAGACAAGATAAACTTGTTTTGTTTTGTTTTGTTTTTGTTTTTGTTTTTAATCAGCAATTCTACCTCTTGGCTAAAGAGTCTTATATGTCCATTTTACTGGTGCGTCTGAGGTTGCCCCCATGACTGGAAAGTGTTCCAACTTCTAAAATAACCCTGTTGCTGATGGAGTCATTCAAATGCTGTCAAAATAGTCGGAAGGAGATGGGCTTTGGTGACACAGAGAACAGGAGATTCTCTATAGCAAGAAAGCTAGAACCACATCCACAAAGGCCCTTGCTCTGCCACAGCTCACGTATCTTCAGTGAGCTTCAAGAGCACACTGTGGTTGCAAGATATCTTTGTTTCCTTCAGGAAAGTCCTTCCTGCCTCCTGAGTCTTCCCTGTGCCCTCCCAATCTGAACTCACTGTCATTTTATTTTCAACTCATTTACCAGTTACATTTTCACATAGGATACTGTTTCCTTTGTCCTCAGATTCATTCTATTCTATTCTATTCTATTCTATTCTATTCTATTCTATTCTATTCTATTTTCTTCTTTCATGTGTATGTCCAGGCTCCCAGATCAGACTGTGAGCTTACTGGTTCTAGAAATGTAATTATTTATTTCTTTATTGCTCTCATCTTACTTCACATGGCACAATTGTGTCAATAAATATCCATTATCTGATTTTCATTGAAACCCTTTTGCATCTGATTTGCACATGTGGTGCCTCCTTTAATATATCTGGGACTACATAAAGGGGAGAAATGTTTCTTAAATACACAGTTCCTGCTGTGTCCTGGAAGATAAGAAAATTAAATTAAACTAATAGCTAGTATTTATTAAGCATTTATGGCAGGTACTATAATTAGAATTGCATTATCAACTTCACCTTCAAAATGAACAGATTATTAACACAGGCCTTCACAGGTTGATTGTGGGGATTGAATGATACCCTGCAAATTGTGAAACATGATTGAGATATGAATTGGGATGATAATCGTGATGAAGACAAAGAGGAGCTGACTTACCGTAATTGTTCCATTACAGTTTAGAATGTTCTAAAACCTATGGTAAAAGATGCTTAAGGAGTAAGTTTCAATGAGGAAAAATCCACTTTAGGAAAAATTCTGGAATGCTAAGGAAAAGCACAGATTTGGGCCAGAGAGGGAAGCATTAAACCAGTTGAGGGGACCCAAAAATATATTTGGAGTTTTTGATAAGTGCTAGCCACTTTCTATTTCTGCCTAGAGCCACTCCTGTTCTTTCTCTAAAATTGTGAACAATATGCCTTTGATCTTGCATATTTTTTCTTGATCCAATCATTGTTTTCTTTTCAATCTACTTCCACTTATCCTGAGGGCTGCTGATTCAACAGTAGGTCTGAATGCTCAAGCTTAAATGATATATATATTTTAACTTGTTTTTAAAGGAAAGCTTTGTAATTCCTATAAGAAATGAATCATTAATTCTGCCATGACATTATATATGAAATCTACCCAGGAGCTCCCAAATACTCTCCAATTCAGAGAAGTCTAAAGTTCAGCAAACCAAGCTGATGTAGTATTATATTTGCCCTTTAAAAAAGGTCAGAATATTGTTCAATTGATGCCAACATCCATGAACTAAATGAAAGGGGGCCTGAGAAGATTGGATGTGGTTAAGGGTTTTGCTGAATTCATGAGGCTCCTTAGTCACTGTAAAATAAAACTCCCTAACAAATCTTTCCTGAGAGTAAATCCTGGGAGCATTTTGACATTGGATATGGGCAATCAGTCGGACTATTTTCATTGAGTTTGGATAAGCAAAGCCATTTTTTTTTCAGTTTTCAAAATTCATAGGATATTAGCCCCCCTGCCCCATTTTTTAAATTTTTTATTTATATCTTGAAGATCCAGGGAAGAAAGGAGATTTACTTAAGGTCAAGTTTTAATTAAGCTTATGGCAGATCCAGGGTTAATACTCATGACCCGAAGTATGTGGTTTGGCATTAAGTTACTTCTATGAATATTTAAATTTTCTAGCTTGCTACTTTGGGCAGCCTTTAGAATCCATTTTAATAGCCCCAGTAAATGGTCTTTGTTCCACCTGTTACTTGAATGCACTTTACTATAAAGCCTTATATTTCTATGCTGTAATATTTTTTTTATTTTATTATACCTTCTGTCTTAAAAAGAATATATAAATCAATTAATGCACTTAGATAATTTTTAAATAGCCAAATGACACTATGTGACTCAAAATAAGAAATGGTAGTGCCTTCTGCATCCCCCCCACCCCTTCCACTTTCTGGGCAAGAAATCTGTCTATTTTTAGCGATATTTTTCTTTCTATTATTTATGTAATTGTACATAACATGTTTATATTGTTTTGTTTTGTTGGCAATTTTTACTCTGATGATTGGCTTTATATTGCTGAAAGTGGAGATACAGTGCTCTGACTTGCTTCATGTTCACAATCTCCTTTTTCCACTTCCTCATATGGTTATGTTACTAAGATTAAATTTGTCCTTCCTACGCACATTATCCTGTAAAATTTATCCATGACTGTGTCCTATATGCATCATGTGAACATTTTCTTTCATGTTCAATATTTTGCCATTGGGGGAGGGAGTTATCAATTCACTGATACCTGCAGCAGTAAGAGGGAGGGATTTTTAGAATCTAGCCTGGAATTGGCCTATATCTCCTCTACCTTCATTCTGTAGAGCAGAACTCAAGAACACAGTCCCATCCTTGAAAAGTTGCAAAGTGGCATCTCAAGGAGGCTATAGGAAACAGAGCAAAATGATTGTGGAAAATTTCCCGGAATCTTTGTAGCATCTTTGCTCTTGATTTCTTTACTTGCTTTTCTGGGTTTGGAAGACAGAAGAGCTTAATTAATTGTGTTTAACTGAAACCATTATATTATGCTTCTCTCCTCTACCTCTTACCTTCTTCTCATTTTTCCCTACATTTCTTCTTTCCTTCTTTATTTTATTTTTAATTTTCAAAGAGCTTTCCAGAAAAAAAATAGTTTTATTTACTCCTCTCAATAACTTACATCCTATTGGTAGAAAGATGTCAGGGCACTGATTTATTATGTAAGACACTGCAAGTCAAAGAGTCTGTGATTCCCCATCCTCACCCCCATGTCACACCAAGAAAGTTGAAGTTCATGCTGAATCCTTTAGAAGCTTGCTTTTCTGGTTGTGCCCTCCCTCCTGCTCCTATCCAGTGTAGTGTAGGT
Organism: Callospermophilus lateralis; assembly: GCF_048772815.1. Classification (NCBI taxonomy): domain Eukaryota; kingdom Metazoa; phylum Chordata; class Mammalia; order Rodentia; family Sciuridae; genus Callospermophilus; species Callospermophilus lateralis. The sequence continues at coordinate 32,758,259 of NC_135321.1, read as the reverse complement.
CAGTATGCATTTTTTTTTTTCTGAATGAAGGATGATTGAAAAAAAAATATGAGACACATGGAGCAAAATACCCATTATTTTCAGGAAATTTTCTTAGGCTTGACTAAGCACCATATCTCTATTCCATTTCTCTCATTATTACTTGATGGGTCAGCTTCCACACCAGATGCAGAGGACAAGTTGTCTTCTCTACCATGACTCCTGGGCTCCAAAAAGCAACCTATCAACACCATCAGCTCAAAACAGACAAAGACCTAGCATGATGAAGAAACCCAGAATCAAGTTCACATATGACATCCACGTGCTATTGTGCACAAATCAGGGCTAACAGGTCAAGCCTGTCAAAAGCAGTGTAAAATCTACTCCTATCTCCTGTATATATAAAAGAATTAATTGCACATCAACACAGTGTACTGTCTGATAACCTTATCATTGCACCTTAACTGCAACATCTTAAAAATCTATGGAATACAATAAAGATATATTTGTTGGGGAAAAAAACTATATACCAAGCTTTATGCAGCTTAGCCCATTCAATACTTATACCTCTCTGTATAGGCTCCATATTTTCTCATTTAAGAAAAAGATACACATAGGAATCAAAGATTCAAGAAACCTGACACCACCTTTGGAGGAAGCCATGGAACCAGACCCAACACAGAGGGAGATCCTGGATAAATGGCAGAGACCAGAAAAGACAAATGCTGGAAAAGACAGCAAGGAGAACAGAATTTTAAAAGCAATGCATATTTAAGGAGAAATAAAAGGAGATTGGTCTTTACCAATCACTGCTGATTTAATGGTGGTTATTGATGAAAGCTCTCAGTTGTGAGACTAAAACAGTGGGTTTTGAAACAACAACAACAAAAAACCAAAAAAAAAAAAAAAAAAAAAAAAAAAAAAAAAAAAACAGGGCTTGTGATGGAGAAAGTTCTTCTTCAACTGGTGTGAAAGTCATGATACCAGAATTTATCTGCAGAGTGCTCATCTCCCCCTGCAAAAATGAAAATGAAGTCAGCAGTATAGATGTTTATCTACGAGTCATCATCACACTGAAGTTTCTGAATACTTCGATGCTGGGATTGCGTGGTTCTCACTGTGGCAAACAAGCACTGCTGCCTTTCTTCATTCTCCCTTCATGGAATTTTAATGGAGTAAAACAGGTATACTGATAATTCACCCTTTTCTGTTCCAATTGTGCCTATATTCATAGCAAAATTTAAAAGACTGTTTCATTTATTTGCACTTTATCCCTTGCATCTTCTGTCTTCCTAAGTGCATGTTCTGTTCTTATTAAGTATGGCTGCTTTAAAAGATGTCCCTTTCTTAATGAAATCTACCCAAATAGTTTTTATTATCCTATTCCTTCCCATTTTCCTTCCTCTGTGGCATATAGTTTACCTGGTATCCATTGTTGCCATTTTACCTTGCTGTCATTTAAGCCAGAGTTCATTATTTGCTCTTCTTTTAAATGCATTTGTGTTAATTTCCTCAGAATGTCCTTATTGCCAGCTGGTCTGTTCCCTGCAGATTTCCTGTGGCCAAATGTCACACCTAAGCGTCTGCACCTTCAGTGATTTCTTGGAGCATTTGTTTAGACCCTATCAATCATTATCTTACAATAAACAACAGCTTTGCAAATGGAGAGCAAGACTTACCCAGTGATTGATGCTTCTGGAAGCCAGTCTTTTCTCCTTGTGAGAATCATGAAGGCTCTCTCTTATTCTGCGGGCTCTGGCTATATCTGCCATGGTTTGTGGGAAGACAAGGCTAAACTGCCAATATCAGGCCTCTCTTCTTTTTCTCTTACTGCATTTCCTTATCGGTTGTGACAATATGCCACAATTAATGATAGCAGAAATACCCATGTTTGATACCACATGCATCACACTTAGGAGTGATGGATTAGCAATCAAGGAAATTAATTCTGCCATTACAAAGTAACATCTGAACTTTCACGTTAGGCAATTGCATTGTATAAGGTTTCGTTATGAATCCAGACATAAATATAACATTAGGCAAGCTTATTTAGACTCAGAATAGATTCAACACTGTTAGCTTTTTAGTAACCCACACAATGGTTTGCAATTCTTTTCTACCAAACCTCTTTTCCCTCAAAAGGGATATGAGGGTTATACAATTTCAAGGTCAGAGAGGTATTATATAATGCTATTTATTTTTGATCAAGTAAATAATAATTCTAATTGGCTCATCATGATCACAGATGCTTTAAAAATCAGTATTTTTCTGAAATGAGTAATTTAAATTTGATGGAAGTCATCATGCTTATTGTAAATGCTTCTTTTGATTGAAGAAGTCCTTGGAATAAACCATAGTCAACCTTCCTAACTATACTTCCTGCAAAGCTTCATCTTTGAGGTATTTTATATAGTGTTACACCAAAAATACACCTTTGGAACTTTCCTCTACTTTCTTCAGTTTTGAATTGCTAGTCTTTTGCACATGTTCAATTGGAGCCAGTATACACCAAATTGCCTCTGGGATTGCTGAGGCTGTCAGCTAATGGACAAATCAAATCAAGTAAAATAAAAAGGATGCATTAAGACATTGCCTACAACCAAGGTACATATATTTCTTTTTCCTTCCGTATTTTATAATGAGTTATTTTTGTGTTAATCTTCAATATATATTTACAAAATCATACTCCTAGACCTTGTAAGTACAGAATCAACTAATGTTAATGGATTTATTCATTGCACTTTATTTCAGGTAAAGCCATTTTGCATGGGGCCACTGTGGTAAAAGCCATTTTTTTAACTTTTATTTTTATTAGCTACACATGACATTACAATTTTAATACTGTTCTGGTCCTAAGGTAGACCATGAATTTGAGTCCCTTGAGTATCAAAGGAGATATAAAACCTTCTTGCATAAGTTGGAGAAACCATTCATGAAAGCAGAGGGAAAGAAGAAGGAGATTAGGAAGAATGTTGATTTTTACCCCTTCCCACATCTTCCACCAAAGGGACTCCAACCACCCATTTCCCCTCATGCCTTCTACTTGCAATTCTTATGAAATAATACAAAAAGTGCCCAACTCTATGAATTCTAGTAAATATCTCCTCCTTCTAATATCTGCATTATTTTGGAATTAACTTAATGATATTCTGAATCTTGGATAGGGCAACAAAATTGTTTTAAAAAGAGAATTTGCACAGCATATTCAGGACCTGATTAAATTCTTAGAACAATGTCTGGATAAATATAGCACCATTTCCAATTGTTTTAGACATGCCAATTTTCATTGTATTGATTGATTTGATTTATTAATTGTAAAATATTATTTATTCTCTAAGATGGCTTCTTGGGAATCTATACCAAGAAATATAATGTTAAATTCATTATGAATTCATCAGAAATGTCTCATTTATTTCAAATCATTCTGATAATATTTTAATATTTAAAATGTCATTTCACCCAAATATTTTAAGTCAGTAAAGGATTTTCTTATTTGTTTACATGTTTTGTTTTTTTAATTTTATCTTATTTAAATACATATATATTGGCAATTTCTATGCCACAGTAGCTAAGCTGGGACCTGGGAATGAAGAACAATGGCAGGTAGAGATTAAAGTTTTTATTATGCCTAAAATATCACAAAATGTGTTTGTAGGGGTTAGTTGAGTCCACACTCACTATGGCTATTGATGTTAGAGAGAACATGATTATCAGCCTCATTTGACACATTAATACACTGAAGTCAGGCACTAAGTACATTTGTAGCAAATCTAAGTGTAGGATCCAAGAGTCTCCACAATCAGTCTGGTGCATTTTCTAATACTCTGTCATATTTCTTCTTTCACCACTTGTCTCCACAATCAGTCTGGTGCATTTTCTAATACTCTGTCATATTTCTTCTTTCACCACTTGTCTTAAGATTCTCAAAGTCAACATAGATGCTTAAAATATAATGAGCCGTTTAAAATGTATTAGCACAAAGAAAACCCTGCATCAGGTGTCAAAACTCAAATAGACATATTTTATAAACACATTTTATACTTTCATCTGACAAATGCATTCTAATGCCCTGATTTTTACTGAAGATTTGATAATAACTAAAATACACAAGTATGTATTCCAAATTTAAGCCAAAAGTTTTATTTCTTTCAGGCACACACTATTTCAGAAATTAGATAAACACAGTCCTCTAATGTTATCATATTTACATTTTTTGACTATCCTGGGTCCTGATGTAAATTAAAAATAAATTGAAAACCTATCATCAAATAAACAAGATTTTAAAACAAAAGTAAGGCAAAGAACTTAAAAAAATATGTGTAAGTCTTATTTCCTGATCACTCGATCATGTGATCGTCCTCATACTGTCATGTTCTTCACAGTTATTTGATCAGGATGGTGGTGAAGAAGGAAGGAAGTATGTTTCACTGAATTTAAAAAGTGCAATTTTTATTCTCTACTGTGACAGCAGTGTGATTGATGTCCATGGATTTAGGTGAGGTTCTGGATGTTAGTTTCAGGCACCGATATGCTTCCTTAAAAGCTCACACAAAATCACTTTTCTACATATGGTTGTGTGGTGTCCAGAGTGTCTAAAAGAGAAGACATTCAAAGTCCTGGTAACAATTCAGCACCATTACTTACATTTCCAAAACATGAATTAATTTCCTTGTGGCTTATAATAATAGCATATGGAAGTAAGGTGTGTGTATGTATGCATATATTTCATATGTAAACTTAAAATTTTAAGATGGGAAGTCCTTCATTATACCTAGCCTTGTTCCTAAAAGTCCAAATTAAGACTTAGGGTAAGCAAATAGCATAATCACGGATTGATTTAGTTAGTTCAACAAATGTATTTTTTGAAACGCAAACCAGACTTTGCTTTTAATAAGATATCACAGAGTAGTGGAATTAAGTGTGGATGAAACATAAAATTTCTGGATAGTTTATTGTCATGGTCATTGCTCAAAAGGGGAGGAAACGGCCTGAAACATACAATGAATCTGGATCATGGAAAGGCAAAAATGGGCAACAGGAAAATGTTCTCGTGACTTTCCTTCTTTTGCTTTATTGTTAACTGTCTTTCCCTGCTCCTCCTAGCTGCTTTCTCACCGCAGCCCTCAACCCTTTATCAGAAGGAGTTCAGTCCCTTGTGTCCATGGTCTTAAGCTCTTCCAGGAGACAGCTCATCAGCAGGGCAAATATACATGGTAGGTCCCAAAACAAATTGATCTGACCAGAGAATATCTTTTTGTTCCTCAGTCAACACAGCATCAATGATATTTTTAAATCACTCAGGATCCCCCTTACTCTCTTATAATTAAAAACACAAGATTCAAAACCATAACCCTTGAGTTTCTATTCCAACTACTCACTAGCCATGTGGCATCTGGCAAGTTATTTAACTTCTGTGCTTATTTACCCTCACTATGAAACGAAGGTTCCTATTTTCCAGGGCTGTTATAAGAATTGCTCACTCAATAAATAAAGAACTTATAACAATGCCCAATGTATAGTAGAGTATGTATTGATTTTTCTAGCATTCAAGTACAAATTAATTTGTTTCATGCCCAAATGATACTAATAAAAAACATTAAATTACTTCATGTAATGAAAAAAAAAAAAAGAAGTTTTTGAGCCAGCATTTGAACCCAAGCTGAATCTAGAAACTGCAAACATTCTGTGACAATTTTAACTGTTTGGATATACTGAGTCTATGTGGAATAGGTCTAATGCGATACATAACAAAGACAGGTGATTTTGGAAATGTTCTCATACAAGCTATCTAGAGACAAAGTGAACATGATGTTGGCATGTTCACATCATGAACACCTGTCTTCTTTGTCTTTGTGCATGTGGACTCAATTCTTTCTCTAAAATATGGATAGGTTTTCACCCCTTTGTATTACCAGTCTCCTAAGATGCTCATCACTGACGAATGTAGCTGCTAAACAAGTATTCAGAGATTAAACTTATAGTAATTCTGTCTCATGGGAATATAAACCCATTTCTGGGAATAAGCAGAAAAAAAAATCCTTTGATAACACAAATTGTCATAAAAGCTCTAGCTTTAAAGTCAGGTACTTGAGTTCTCCATTCAACACCTAACAACTCTGATTTAACATACCACTTCATTATTCGGTTATTCACATCACAACATGGCTTCTGTTCATGGCTCCAGAAAAAGATAAAGGTTTTGTCTGAATCAGTCAGGCAGACACTTGCAAAACATTATATATAACAATAAAATGTCAAACCAAAAATTTAAAATAAAGCATGCATTTCAAGATAGTGCAGAAATAATCGTAGTGGTAATTGTGAGTTATCAAGCAATGGTTAAAGGGTATTTAGAACACTGTGATGAGACAGGTTAGAAATATATCTATTGCAGTTTATCAAAATATGCTCATTTTTGACTTTTGAAACTAGATTCTGGTTATCTGGAAGTACCATTCCCTTATAATGACAGATAAATTAAATGATAATTTAATATGTTCTGTATAGAACACAGCTGTTCTATAGTGATCATTAAACATATACATTTTCTTATTAAACTGAGTACTCATTCAAATAGAGATTGAAATTTCACAAAGAGCCCATTTGCAAGAAACATCGGTGACTCTTGATAATGTGCATCATAATTAGTTTTATAGATATTACACTTAATGTTCAGAGTAGAGAAGGAACATAACAGAAATCTGGAGGCCTGCAGATATTGAATTCCATACAGAAAATAACTTCTGAAATTGTATTCCGTTCTTCTGCTTCCTTAGCTCATAATTTGGTTCTGATTGGGAAAGAAAAAATCTCTGAAGATTCAGAGGTTCAAATCATATTAGCACTCAAAAGTTTGGATGTGTCTTCAAACCTCCTGGGCCTGAAAATATTGGCTGGAAATGCCACGAAAAAACAGCTTCTTCACAGCATTTCTGGCTGTTCGACTCCTGCTCCTGGCTGGAAGTTCAAGTGCAGAGACGCATGAAATTGAACAATGATAATAATAAAAACTTTTCTGAAACCATTTTTGAAGCTGCAAAAAGTGGGATTTTAGGTCTATCTAATCGGGAGGAATGGCTCAGGTACAATTTTATAGTCAAATGGGTTCATCTTCTTTCCTTCTTTCTCATTTGGTTCCTATTGCATGATAATTTTACCCCTTTATTAAGGAATTCAAACTTCAGCACCACTGAACTGATACCTACTAATTACTTGGAGTTGGATTAGTTCATTTGTTGGCTGGCAAGACCCCTTTATTCTGTTCTTTCTTTGTGAGCCATGGGAAATTCAATTCAATGAATTTTGCTCTTCTCTTGCATTTATGCTATGAGAGAACTGGTTAAAAATAGTGGGTGAACTACAATAAATTTTGATGACTGTCTCTGCATTTCATTAATCTCAGACCTCCCCCCTTGTGATATTAGTGGGAAACATGTTAAAGTCTATATCCAAATGCTCTCTGGGGCCATTTCTGGAGAACGAATCTTTATGTAAGAAAGTATGGATACTTGAAGACTAAACTTCTCATGAGAATTTATCTGCGCATTCCATATCCATGGATTCAACCAAGTGCGGATTGAAAGTATTGGGGGGAAAAATGCATCTGAACTGAACGTAAACAGCTTTTTTTTTCTTCCTCATTATTTCCTAAACAATGCAGTATAATAACATTTCAAATATCATTTAAATATTATAAATTATCTAGAGATAGTTTAAGGTGTATGGTAGGTAAAGAAGAATGAAATCATGGCATTTTTCAGTAATTGAATGGAAATGGTGAAAACCAGACTAAGTAAAATAGGCGAATCTAAGGAACTCAAAGGTCAAATGTTTTCTCTCATATGTGGAAGCTAGAGTAAAATAAAGGAAATGGGGAAGGAGGGATAGGGTATCATAAAGATAAAGGGAAGATCAGTAATGTAGAAGAAAGAGAACAAGAGGCAGACTGGTGGGATGGGAAAGGGGAGGCAACACAGAATTAATTATTAAGGGGCTGAGGGTTGTAGCACAGTGGCAGAGCACTTGCTTAGCATGTGTAAGGCACTGGATTTGATACTTAGTACCATAAAAAATAAACAAATAAAATAAAGGCATTCTGTCCATCTGGAATGACAAAATATTTTTTAAAAATAATTAATGACTAAAAACCATGTTGTGTGCATGTATAAATATACCACAGGGAATTTCACCTTCATGTATAAATAAAAAGAAACAATCAAATATAAATAAACACATGAACAAAAGAAAGTCTATTAAAGGAAAGAGAACAGAGGATAGGAGGGGAAAGGTGGAGTCCATGACCTGAAGTCAAATTCCATGCATGTATGAGTTTGTCAGGATGAACCCAACTACTATGTACACACAGATAAAGCTCTAATTAAAATAAAATGAACAGGAGGATGTGCATTAATATGCATGATACTATGACATCTTATAAAGGGACTTGAACATCCACATAATTTCATATTTGGGGCATCCTGGAACCAATCTCCCATGGATACCAAAGGATGCCTTCACTGTCCCTAACACAGGAACATGCAAAAGAAAAAAGTAGATGCAGCTTTTCTTTGTTCCTCTTTAATAGGCTTTCCTTATCTCCTCTTGTAAAGTTCTAAGTATTATTTCTAAGGTGAAAAGAAAGTCTTCTTGGAAGAAGAGTAAAGGTGAGTAAGAGATTCGTTAAAATTCGTAATCTAACAAAAGGGTTGTTTATGGTACCTTTAACATAAGCAGATGTTAAACATTACCTATCTGTCACTCAACAATGAAAAGGACCTTCCTCAGTAGCAAATTCTGCTCTGCTAATATAACTGGAGGATTCCCTGGAGGCACCTCCATGCAGGGCATCTCAATTATGCCTGATACATGATTTAAGATGGTACAGATGGGAAATGGCCAGGAAGGAATATATGTATTCATTTAGTATCTATGATTTCATGAAGGAGCCACCAAAATTCCTAATATTGTTTTTGCAAAATCCCTCATATATGTTCAGACTCCATAAAGGGCTTGTTTTGGGAACAGCAAAATACAGAAGATCCTTTAATAATTTGCTCGAACTGGTATTTTGTGTGGTCGTGTGAATGTTCTGTTCATTTTTCCTTGTAGACATATTAATTTAGTCAAGGATTATTTTTATATAGACGGATTATGGTGATTAGAAGTTTCCAAAGGAGTTTGCATTCACAATAAATACTGATGATTTTAGCCTACTGAGAAGTTGTTTATAGCAGTTTGTTTTCTTAGCTCGAGTCCATAAGTCTAGCTTTCAAAGCAGCAGGGCTGATAAACCATGAAAGACATATTTTATGGGCAATTCAGTAACTCGAATTGCTAGAAAAAAGAGAAAGTAAGAATTTTAAGAAAAAAAAAAAACTGCTATTGACTGGTGCATACAGTGGATGGTGTTCACCTTCATCTGTGGGAAAATTGGACCTGAGGACACAAATCCATTGCAATACAAGGCTTTCCTTACAAGACAGTTAATGCACCATCAATCAGCTTGTAGGAATAGTTTCTATGTTGCAGTCTAAGTATGTTTTCATTCAGCTCATTTGCACTTCAAAGCTGAAGTCGATAATTCAGGCCCAAGTAGGTGCAATTTGGGCTATTTCCCTTTTGTAGCATATGAACACAAGCTGAGAAAATCTCTAAATTCATTTGCACAGGGCATTACTGGCCAGAGTTGGCAAAGCAGAGACGCTGCTTGTTTCCTATAGGTAAGTATTATTGCTATGAATAAATCCTTTGGGAGCAGGGGGGCTCCAGATAAACATGGTTTGCTCTCTATTGGTGATCAATGATTTTATTACATAAAACATAAGGATACTCTTTGCTTCACAACAGATCTCAGCATCTTATCTTCGGCAAAACACTTGTGCACTGAATTAACAAGCCAGAACAATCATCTACATGGATTAAGAAATGTTTGGTGGATAGGGAAAAGGAAAAATGTAATGGAAAAGTGAGCTCTGCCTGCATTAGAATAATGTGGCTAGATCTTTGTCAGCAAGTACAAGAGACCAGAAAAGTGGTGGCAAGCCACTTGCAGTTACCATTTAATAAAATCTTTCAATGGCCACCATAGTATCATGTAATAGTAATGGAATATTGTGTTTCTGATACTTTTTCCTCTCTTATTTTATTCAATTCCAGAGTCTACCAAAAGACACTAAGTTCCGGTTTCCTGTATAGAAGCCTCTACCCCAAATTTCACAGGATAGTTCTGCACAGTCTGCTGAACATCACATTGTGTTTCCACATGTCCATTATAATTAACATATTCACTTAATGGTCACTGTGTTGAAGAATCTCACCAGCATTATTTTAGATATTATTATTTAGAGCTACTCATATAATTCTGGGAAATATGATCACATTACAAGTGATTAACTCAAGCTGCTAAATTAGAATTATTTGTTTGAATTTTTTTTTTGAGTCAATATTTATTAGGTACTTCCTATGGGCCAGGGACTGTGTAAAACACTTTGCATTCATGGCCTCATTTAATCATTACAAAATTGTTATGGGCCGTGAATTAGCACTATGACCATTTTACAGATGAAGAACATGAGGCACAAAGAGGTTAGATGATCTGCACAAATCAACATCACTTTCACTTTGCCTTTCATGCCTGTGTTACTAGGTAAAGCACTTGTAATATTTCCTGGGATGCATACCACTGGCTTCTTTGCTGAGATATGAGCATTATGAAAAGGGAATAGCTCAAATTACGGTGATTACTGCCTGGCTTCTCACATGCATCCAGTTGTGGTCCTCCCTCACTGTTCCATTCTCCTCTTTCTCCGACACTCCTCTTTGTTCACTTGTGTACCCCACACTTGGTTTTAAGCTTAAGGCATTTTCTTCCTGGAATGCCACTTCCTTGATCCTGCTTGAATTCTTGAATTTCAAGATTGAGGCTTTCTGGGATCTCACCCCATCACATTGATCCTAAGTGGTTTCTTTTCTCAATTTCATGTGAACTCACAATTTATTATATTTTATCTGTTATTGCCTCGTGTCAATATTCTTGGAACTTGCTCCTTATTTAATGCAATATATATATATATATATATATATTCCAAATCTCACACCTGTATCTGTCTCAATCACGTCAAAGAGGGAGTAATTATTTGTAAACTTTAGTGGATGTTAGAATCCATATACAATGCTAGGAATCCTGAAAATCTGCCTAGGAAGTAATCTGTGAAGAATAGATCTTTGTGACCATTTTACAGGACAAAAACTGAGGATTTGAGAGATGAGTAAACTAGCTAAGACAAGACGGTTTTATAATCAGAATTCCACAAATATTTGACTCCAAAGCCTGTGTCTCTCTATTCCCTTCAGAATGATGTTTTATTGTTTCTCCCAAGGTGATTCTAATATAAGAATCTAGAACACTCTAGAGTGAGTCTCAATCAAGCACACTGATCTGAGTTGAACGAACAAACAACTTTTCTTTAGGTACCACTACCTAAAGAAAGGCAAGGAAGACTTACCATGGCCCTATATTATTAAGGAATCCGACTTTTCTAAGGAATATCTAGATAGTAATTATTATTATAATAATATAAGGATGCTTTAAGCAGTTTCTATATGATTTTTTTTTCCAAATATGCTTGCCTTTGTTTTAACATTACTGACATCATGTAATAAAGAAAAATAGGTTAAATTATTCAAAAAAATTCAGTTAAACATAAAATAAAAATCTGCTAGTGGTGAAATCTATTTGACTCTACTAGAGGCATTACTGATTGAGTCAGTGAACAGAACACCCTGATTCCCTGGAGATTATTCTGAGACAGCAGCAAGCCAGGGGAGAGAGGAGCAGATGGAACCCACAAGTCCCTCATCCTCTAATGTGGGTGATTTTTTTCTGAATTCCTTCATTTTGCCTTCTTGTCAACAAATCCTGCCATCATTTCTCTCACATCTTCGCAGCATTTTCCAGAGCTGTTAACAGAAATCATTTCACAGACAGTGGGAAAGAATGTCATTTTGTCATTTTCTTGAGGGAGTAGAATGGAGGAACAGGCAGTCTCTTCTCTTAAGGCTTTCAGGATGAAAATAATAATAATAATAATAATAATAAGAGAAGGAGGACCGACTGCTCACAAGGCCTAAGATCATGCAGAAATAGGAGCTGGAATCTCTCAAGGTAAACTTTCTCCCTACTAACTAGAGGGAAGAACAGTTTGGCACTACACTGACACCCCCAAATTTATGAGCACTAATGAGCTGTGTGAACTTAATCATTATATTACATCTGAAAGGTAAGAGGGGCCTTAATGATCATCAGGTGTAACCTACTTCTTAATGCAGGAACTCCTTTTAATTACAGAATTCCTGTGAGAGGGCCATTGGAAGCTCATTAGTTCATTGAACTCTCTGTCCCATGGTTGTTTCATTTGTTAAGAAAGTCACCTTTTCATTGAGCTAGGATATGCATTTGTTGGTATTTGCTCTCTTCATTGGAATAGTGACAATGTATGACAATGCTAATCATGCTAATGAGGATGCTATGAGTGGCAGAACATTTTCTCACATGCGTGGTGTGCAATAAAAACTAACATATATTTAAGTCAATTAGTTATCACAACTATCACATGTTATAGCAATTATTCTTTTCTCTTAATATACAAACCAGAAGACAAAGCCATTGAGGACCACAGTACTCACCAATGGAGAAGTAAATTTGAACTCAGTTCTGTTTGAGTGCAGAACTCTACATACTGGACTCACACCAAAAAAAAAAAATGCTCCTTATTTAATGCATTTAAAATTCTGTGCCTCCTAACTTCACTTTTTTCCCAGGTTATGCATCTGATCTCCCTTAGACATTTCTTAATTAATAAGACTTTCAGTCATTACATGAGCATAGTAGATTTCATTTTAGAAGTTTCTGGATTTCTTTTCTCAAAGATGGAAGCCTGAATTCAAAATAGTACTGAAAATATGTTTTGACAAGTGTAGCATATAGAAGATTCTACAGGCACACTTCATCACTTTTCCAAACCAAGCTTCTGCATCTGCAAAAACTATTAAAGCAAAAATGATAATTGGCATCAGAAGAACATCAAAGCATAAAACTCTAAGGGAAGAAAACATATTTGAGAGGACCCCATTATGATTTTCAGATTCAAAGGATTTTTTTTATTAGATGGAAACATTTCCATGTTCTCCATAAAACTCTGCGTAGAAGGAACTTTACATCATTCACCTAATCTATTTAAGAACGCAGCATGGCATCTCTCTCCCTCTGTTGAAATTTGTGGTGAATGTTCTTTTCTCTCACCACACCCCCTGGGTGCAACTACACAGCGGGCATCATAGATTTAGGAACCCACTACCAGCTTCTTAGAAAAGTAATGAAGCTGAGAGGTGCTCAGGCCTGTGGATTAGTCAGGAAGATAAACATGACTTAGGTGTGACTGTCTTTGGGTGGCCAAGAAAAATCAAAGAGCCAGGGAACAGAGTACACAGAGGTATGGTATACGTAGATTGAGTGGGAGTCAGGGTGAATTTCTGCCTTCTGATGCCATTACAGAGACTCTCAGGTGAGCTTTGATGCTGATGTGGAAATTGGGCCTCACAGAAATGTATCTTTGAGGAAACTCCAGTAAGCTAGCATGGTTTCAACGATCTCTTGGAACATTCCAGGCAAGTAATAAGGTCAGTGCCAAAAGAAGCAGATAGACCTCATTCAAAGGGGAAAGCAGCAGCAGTAGTAGCAGTGAGAGAGATACTGGGAGGTTATGCACAATGGTATAATATCAGTAATATAAGGAGCAATATAGAGAAAAGAAGGGGAGGGGTCTTTGTAGTTACACCAGAGCCATGCTGTAGCCTGTCTTTTCTATGAAACTTTGTTGTCCCTGACAGTAAGCATCTCAGACAAAGTGTTTTGCAAGAAGCATCCAGGTACCATGAAAAGTGGACTATCTTAAATGTGGTAAGTTCTGAGATTTATTCTGCTTGTTAAGTAATACTCGATTTGGGGGAATTTTCTATGATTTTATAAACGTGGAAAAATAACAATGGTAATGCAAAATGCCTTTTAAAAAAATATCTTTCTGCTCTGCTTTTCTAATTATCCTGTCCTTGTTCCAGAGAAACTCCTTTGCTATTTTTAAAAATATTTGGTGTTTGCAAAGCTTACATCCACAGCTCTAACCAAGGTGCAATATGCCTTCTAAATTTATTAACTTTAGGTATCATCATTTTCTGTCCATTGAAGATGAATATTTAGCTCATTTATATTACCCCTACTTTTCATCCTCCACTCAATTATTAGGTAATGTTTCAGATGGCCATCATTTAATCCCATCATTTCATAAAACTTTAATGCTTTTTTCAGTAGCACATATGGTAATAAAATGAGCTAAATATTTATCTTCAATTCGGAGACTAACCTGGCCCCTGCTCAAAGACAACATGAAAATTTATTTAGTGTTTCATAATAATGTAGGGAATATTAGTCAGCCTTTAAAAAGAATACATGTCTGATATGTATTAAAACATATATAAACCCTGAAGATTTTAGGTTAAGAAATAAATCAGATGTGCTAGGCAAACAGTGTATAATTAAACTTACATGAGTTAGTTAAAGTAGTCAAATTCAGAGAGACAGAAAGTAGAAGGGCAGTTGTTAGGAGCTTAAAAGAAGAAGGAATAGGAAGTCTTTGGCAACTATAGTGCTTTCATTTTGGGAGATGAAAATATTCTGATGATGAATGATGCTGATGGTCACTAGTATAGTTTGAAAGTCACCTCCAAAACTTATGTTGAACATTAATTTTCAGTGTCACAGTATTAAGAGGTGGAACTTCTAGTGGAAGATTGTGTCACCAGGGCTACTCCCAGATGGGTGGGATTTGTGTCATAAAAGGACAACTTTGGCCCCTCTATTATTCTTTGTTATCCTTCTTAACCTCCACCGTGGATGAGGAAGGCCCTCACCAGAGGCTGGACTCTAGATGTTGGACTTCCCAATTTCCAGAATTTTAGAAAATTAATTTCTATTCATTATAAGTTACTCGGTCTCATGTGTTTGGTTATAGCACAAAATGGATGAAAATCATGTGAATGTACTTAATGCCACTTATGTGTGTCATTAAAATGGTGAAAATGGTAAACTGCATATTATGTGTATTTTATCACAGTAAGAAAATGTAATAATGTCACCTGATCACTGAGCTTCTCTCTCATCTCTTGATTTAACCCATGTAACATTATTTTTACACATTTGCCCCCAACATTCCTCCTTGTACTAGAGCAAATCTTTGTTCAAGCATTCATAAAGATAGGCAGAAGCAATGGTTGTAGACATCAGGCCAGTTGCTGAATAGAACTGATGTATTCTCTGCTCTCTATGCCCATGGGGAAACTGAACTTTCAGGATGTCACCTGACTGTCCAGCCAAGTGACCAGGTTTGTCCAGCGAATAGAGCAGCAGCAAAGTGAGATATGTTCAGATATGAGCACGTATTTCTGTTATCACTGCTCGGCCACAACATCTGATGGTACTGGAAATGGTTGCTTTATTTCTCATTGTCTGAAATCTCCAAATAATGTGCTTAAAATTACAATTTTTTCCATCCATCTTTTTGTGTAATGAAGACTTTTTAAATAGATTCATGTCTTTCTACAGACATTCAAAAATTTCCTGTATTTTATTTTGCTTATTTCCTCTATTGCACTTTTCTCCTTTTAGAGCTCAGAGATGTTGGATGCTGGCTATTCCGGGTTGTTCTATTCCTTTCTTATTTTATCCCCTCTGGGGTGGGTCTGCCCTTTTTTGCTCTATGTTTATGTAGAGTTTCTTGAGTTTTTCTTATTGATTTTTTTTTCTTAGCATCCTTCAAATCTCTCTGAGGAATACTAATTGGATTTTCTTCCCTAGTTTTTTCTCCTCTATGAGTTATTTTGGTTGCCACTGGACTTGTTTCATTTGCTTATATTACCATTTTAATGCTATTATTTTTATATAAATATCTAAGCCTTTATAGGTTATCTCTGCATATTTCAAACAGGAAGTATTGAGTCAACCTTTCCAGGAAGGGCATTAGATTTTCTCTGCTGCATCGAAGGGAGGCTTCTTTTCACTGCAAGGGTTTTCTTTGACTCCTGAGACTGACCTAGCCACTTGGACACTTCTGCCACTGGGGAGTCAGGCTTTGATAAGGAATTGCTAACACAGGAAGGAATTATTCTTGGTAACTTCTCCTAAATCTGTTCCAATCAACTCATTGTATTTTTGTCATTTTGGGGTCATACTATTATTTTATTTGTGTGTGTTTTTTTACATACATTATAAAGTTTATTTAGTAAGTTTAGGAAAGATAAATAAATGATAAAATCCCCAGCACAGAGTGCATTATAAGACAGAGTTTCGTTTCTAATATATATAACGTATTTAGCTATCCTTCTATCCTGGAAATGTCTAACATGCACAAAATGATGTTTGGATTTGAGTGAAAGTTTAAGTTTTGATCTTGGAAAGATTTACCCAAAAATATCTAGGTAGTGGTCAATATTCTTTCAAATTATGTCCTTGAGGTATGTGTTTATTATTCACATTATGTTCTTCCTTTTTTGATGGTGCTTCTCATTTTTTTTTTAATTTATTTTTTTTATTGGTTATTCAAAACATTACAAAGATTGCAGAATCACATCGGTTACACATCCACATTTTTACATAATACCATAATAGTAACTGTTGTATTCTGTTACCTTTCCTATCCTCTACTATCCCCCCTCCCCTCCCCTCCCATCTTCTCTTTCTACCCCATCTACTGTAATTCATTTCTCTCCTTATTTTTTCCCCATTCCCCTCACAAACTCTTATATGTAATTTTGTATAACAATGAGGGTCTCCTTCCATTTCCAAGCAATTTCCCTTTTCTCTCCCTTTCCCTCCCACTTCATGACTCTGCTTATTGTTAATCTTTTCCTCCTGCTCTTCCTCCCTGCTCTGTTCTTGGTTGCTCTCATTATATCAAAGAAGACATTTGGCATTTGTTTTTTAGGGATTGGCTAGCTTCACTTAGCATAATCTGCTCTAGTGCCATCCATTTCCCTGCAAATTCCATGATTTTGTCATTTCTTAGTGCTGCGTAGTACTCCATTGTGTATAAATGCCACATTTTTTTTATCCATTCATCTATTGAGGGGCATCGGGGTTGGTTCCACAGTCTAGCTATTGTGAATTGTGCTGCTATGAACATCGATGTGGCAGTATCCCTGTAGTGCGCTCTTTTGAGGTCTTCAGGGAATAGTCCGAGAAGGGCAATAGCTGGGTCAAATGGTGGTTCCATTCCCAGCTTTCCCAGGAATCTCCATACTGCTTTCCATATTGGCCTCACCATTTTGCAGTCCCACCAGCAATGTATAAGAGTACCCTTTTCCCCACATCCTCGCCAGCACTTGTTATTGTTCGACTTCATAATGGCTGCCAATCTTACTGGAGTGAGGTGGTATCTTAGGGTGGTTTTGATTTGCATTTCTCTGACTGCTAGAGATGGTGAGCATTTTTTCATGTACTTGTTGATTGATTGTATGTCCTCCTCTGAGAAGTGTCTGTTCAGGTCTTTGGCCCATTTGTTGATTGGGTTATTTGTTTTCTTATTGTTTAATTTTTTGAGTTCTTTGTATACTCTGGATATTAGGGCTCTATCTGAAGTGTGAGGAGTAAAAATTTGTTCCCATGATGTAGGCTCCCTATTTACCTCTCTTATTGTTTCTCTTGCTGAGAAAAAACTTTTTAGTTTAAGTAAGTCCCATTTGTTGATTCTTGTTTTTAACTCTTGTGCTATGGGTGTCCTATTAAGGAATTTGGAGCCCGACCCCACAATATGTAGATCGGAGCCAACCTTTTCATCTATCAGACGCATAGTCTCTGATTTGATATCAAGGTCCTTGATCCATTTTGAGTTAACTTTTGTGCATGGCGAGAGGAGGGGATTCAGTTTCATTTTATTGCATATGGATTTCCAGTTTTCCCAGCACCATTTGTTGAAGATGCTATCCTTCCTCCATTGCATGCTTTTAGCCCCTTTATCGAATATAAGATAGTTGTAATTTTGTGGATTGGTTTCTGTGGACATCTACCCCATTCACAATAGCCTCAAAAAAAATAAAATACTTGGGAATCAACCTAACAAAAGAGGTGAAAGATTTATACAATGAAAACTACAGAACCCTAAAGAGAGAAATAGAAGAAGATCTCAGAAGATGGAAAAATATACCCTGTTCATGGATAGGCAGAACTAACATCATCAAAATGGCAATATTACCAAAAGTTCTCTATAGGTTCAATGCAATGCCAATCAAAATCCCAACGGCATTTCTTGTAGAAATAGATAAAGCAATCATGAAATTCATATGGAAAAATAAAAGACCCAGAATAGCAAAAGCAATTCTAAGCAGGAAGTGTGAATCAGGAGGTGTAGCGATACCAGATTTCAAACTGTACTACAAAGCAATAGTAACAAAAACAGCATGGTACTGGTACCAAAACAGGCGGGTGGACCAATGGTATAGAATAGATGGTGCTTCTCATTTAAAGGAGAAATAATCTGATATCAACTTTCCATCCTTTTAGGTTGATGTTCTAGCTACTTCTGTAAGTATGAATGATTTCTATGGAGTATCTTTAATTACTCATTCTTAGATTCTTAAACTTTTTTTTTTTTTTTAGTTAAAATCTTTTACCCCTCACACATCAGATAGAGCTCTAATTTCTAGGATATACAAAGAACTCAAAAAGTTAAACAACAAAAAACAAATAACCCAATCAACAAAGGGGCCAAGAACCTGAACAGACACTTCTCAGAAGAGGATATACAATCATTCAACAAATACACGAAAAAATGCTCACCATCTCTATCAATCAGAGAAATGCAAATTAAAACTACTCTAGGATACCGTCTAACTCCAGTAATAATGGCAGCCATTATGAAGTCAAATAATAACAAGTGCTGGCAAGGATGTGGGGAAAAAGGTACACTCATACATTTCTGGTGGGACTGCAAATTGGTGCAGCCAATTTGGAAAGCAGTATGGAGATTCCTTGGAAAAGTGGGAATGGAACCACCATTTGACCAAGCTATTCTTCTTCTCGGACTATGCTCAAAAGACCTAAAAATGGCATACTACGGGGACACAGCCACATCAATGTTTATAGCAGCACAATTCACAATAGCTAGACTGTGGAGCCAACCTAGATGCCCTTCAATGGATGAATGGATAAACAAAATGTGGCGTTTATACACAATGGAATATTACTCAGCACTAAAAAGTAACAAGATCATGGCATTTGTAGAGAAATGGATGGCATTAGAGCAGATTATGCTAAGTGAAGCTAGCCAATCCCCAAAAAACAAATGCCAAATGTCTTCTCTGATATAAGGGAGGTGACTCAAAATGGGGTAGGGAGGAAGAGCATGAGAAGGAAATTACCTCTAGATAGGGAAGAGAGGTGGGAGGGAAAGAGAGGGAGAATGGGAACTGCATGGAAGAGGGAAGGGGACCCCCTTCTTTATACAGAATACAGGTATGAGGATGTGAGGGAAAAAAAGAAGAAGAAGTGGGTCACATTAGATTGGGTAGAGAGAAGTGATGGGAGGGGAGGGGAGGGGAAGTGGGGAATGGAAGAGCAGCAGAATAAAATAGACATTATTATTGCTATGGGTATATACGTGACTGCATGACCAATGTGATTCTGCAACCTGTACACTCTGAAAAATGAGAAATTATATCCCATCTGATTCAAATGTATGAATTGTCAAGATCATTGTACTGTCATGTGTAACTAACTAAAACAAATTAAAAAATTAGTAAGACTATCAAAATAAAATCAAAGATTTTATTTGTGTTTTTTAAGGCTTGAATCAACATAAGAGTTCATGTACACCTGTGAAGTCCAGTAACAGAAGATGATTGGGGAGGTAGCTTGTTTCTTGTTACAGAGACAGAATTTTAGTCAGATCCTCTACTCCTCTGAACCCACCAATTTTGGACCCTTGCATGATCCTTCCCTACTAATTTTATCACCTTGGGTGTTTTGCCTGGAAGATCAGTTCCCATTTTCCTGTCATCTGTTCCCATATTAATTCTGGGCTATAGAGTTCTAAAACCTTCTTTGTCCAAACACATAGCTCCCCACTCATTTCCCATCTCTTAATAATGCCTTTGTACCTGATATTGGATGATGGCCCTTTTCCTATTCTCTTTCCTATTAAGGTTTATGACTTTAATTCTGTTTTTATTCTTTCATTTTAATGAGAAGTGGAGGCAAATGCAGGCACTTGATCACCATATTGAACCAGAGATCACCTTGAGCACATGAAAAAAAAAAAAAAAAAAAACAAGAATTGTGCACCTGCAGTGCCCCGGCCCCGTGTTTTCATTGAGGGCTACAGGTGACGAGGTTGGGAACCCAAAACACGGGGGAAGGGGCACATTTTACTGTTTTCTGCTCACAAAGACATATTTTTTAAATGATTTTTAAGCTGTTTGAAAGGAAGGCCATAGGGAAATGGAGGGTAGATGATGGAAGTCAGGGTTTGTATCAGAAGCCCTTTCTCTTCTCACAGTTTTGCTTTTCTTTAAATCCGTGTTATGGTTTAGAAATGAGGTTTCCACCAAAAGTTCACCTGTAGGACAATGCAAGAAAGTTCAGAGGTTGATTGGGTTGTAATAGCCTTAAGCGAATCTGTTCATTAATCCCCTGATAGGGATTAACTGGGTGGTAACTGTAGGCAGGTAGGTGTGACTGAATTTGGGTTCCTGGGGGTGGACGTTGGGGTTTACATTTTG
This sequence comes from Callospermophilus lateralis, assembly GCF_048772815.1. NCBI lineage: Eukaryota > Metazoa > Chordata > Mammalia > Rodentia > Sciuridae > Callospermophilus > Callospermophilus lateralis. The sequence goes on along the minus strand of NC_135321.1, from coordinate 32,737,457 downwards.
TCCCTGGTGAGCTGAGCTTAGTCTCTCTCTCTGCTGTTGCCATGCCCTGAGCTGCTTTCCTCCCCAACACTCTTTTAAATTGATGATTCTGCCTCAATCTCAGTCCCAAAGCAAGACTCGGCCACCTAAGTACTGAGACCTCTGAAACTGTGAGCCAAATAAACTTTTACTTCTCTACATTGTTCTTCTCAGGTCTTTGGGTCACAGCAGCAAACATGCTTACTAAAACACCTTGTCCTTGGAAGAATTCAGATGTGACCACACAAAATAACAATTATTAGACTGGGAATTCTGCTTTTAAATATATCCAATAACTTAGTTGAAAAAAAAATCAACAAACAATATTAGTTGTCAGTATGAGAAAAACATTTTAATAAATCTTGTTATTACATTTTATAATAATTTATATCTCCAAGAACCTCAAATTCAGGTTTCATTCTGAATTCAATACATATTTACCCAAGTTGCTTTCCTCACTGTTTACAAAAATGTCTATGTTACTCTAGAAAATTATATTCACAATTGCCTATTGGTAATTTTTTGGTGCTGAAATCTATCCTGTGTTTGGGGTATAAAATCATGCCTGCTCAGAATGTCCAATATAGGCAGCAGCAGAGTTTTCATAATCCATCCAGGCTGCCCTTCTGAACATCTGCTTTTATTAACTTACCCTTATTGTTGCTCCTTGTTTTCCTTGAACTTCTGGAATCAGAAGTACATCCTCTGGTTCCATATGCCTCAGCATCTGCCTCCTTATGATTTCCCACTTGGATCTTTTCATTGACACCATCCCTGAGTGTCTTATTCAGTTTAAGTCTATTTTGACTCTATGTTCTACATTCCTTTGCTGTTTATATTTTCAGATTAGACATCAAATGTGGACGGGAAGAAGAAGCAAACGAGATTTCTGTGACTCCAATTATGTGCAGCAGAGTCAAAACTAGGTTGCATAAAAGAAGGACTGTTGGCTAAGCGAAAGAGTAGTGTTGCCAGGTGTGTGAAGTAGGAGAGTTCTCCATGCCATTGGAGCATGAAGAAATAGTTGGTAGAAGTCTACCTAAAATGGGATCAGGTGATTGTCAGAGACAAGGACTAGAGTTCACAGCTGTGTATGGGGAATGCAGCTGTGTTTGGTTGTTTTCCTGTATGGTGATACTGTCTAAAATAGATAAAATATTACCATTTTTAGTCTGTCTTATTATTAATTAAAAGTAAACACATATGACTTTTGTGTTTATCAAAACTATGATAGACATTATGTAATGCATTATGATAAATATAATGTAAAATTCAACATGAGTAAGTATCCTTGGAGAAACCTTGTATATGGCAGGAGAATTGAGAGGTAAGTCCACCTCTAACGGAGACATGAGGTGAATAAGGGTTTGACACTATTTTGCAGGTGGTAGCATAAATTGCTAATGACCAAAAAGACACAACATATTTACAGTTGTAGATAAAAAAAAAATGTTTTACCTCCCAGCCCTTGGACCCACATAATCAATGCCACACCTATTCCCACAGAGGAACATAGGAGAGATGAAATATGACAAAGCCAGAAATCCAGGTAACTTTATCATGGCCCCTGACAGGAAATAAAACAGAGTTTTCATTTATTGAAAATCTGCTGAGGGTGGCCAGAAAAGAACTTCCTGTTAAGTATTCTTATTTACTGATAAAATGATAATACCTTTTGAATAAAAATATTTTCAGTTACTCCATTGGGTAAGTCATCTTGCTTAATTAGAAGTCCAAATCTTTCCATCTTTTTTTTTTTCCTATGAGAACTTGAAGATGTTATTCTACTCCTTCAATCCTCTTTAAAAATTACCAAGAACTACCGACTGCTGCTGATCTTTTGGCATCGCTTTGGATGTTTCTTGAGACAACTTTGACTTTTAAAAAATTCTGTTCACTAATATGTTGTGTTATACACCTACAGTATATTTCATTTACAATAGTCCCCCATTTAGCCATCTTGCCAAAGGAAAGGTCATTCTGTGATTAATGTCACTCATCTTATTAGAGAGAACACCTCAAGTCACCACTGGATACAGCTTAGTTATTCTACTCAGCAGAGCTGTTTTTTTGTTTTTTGTTTTTTTTTTTTTTCAATTGTCATGGCCGTCAGTGTTCTAACAATCTGGTAAATTCCTGCATTTCTAGTTTCCAAGTGCACAGAGAGAGAGACAGAAATGTTTGTCTACAACAATAGCATACAACACAGAGTACAGTACTCAAACACAGGCAAGGCCCATTGGGACCCATTTGGCTTTTGAATTGTGAGGTTGGATGCATTGTGAAGGAGGAAAAGATGCTACATCCAGAGCTGTCAGGCTGAGTCCCACACAACTTTTAAGGGAACATCACAAAGACCACAGTGAATGGGACTCTCTGCAATCCTCTAGAGGTGTTGTGCTTTTGGCGAACATCAGCAAAACTAAACACTAAGTTTATTTAGGGAAATGCATAATCTTCTTTGCTACATACAACAGATATTTGTATCAAATTTTCAGTCTGGGTCATGCTAGTAACATTAAGATATCTATAAGAAATAGAGAGAATAATATTTAAAATTTAAATGTCTGTATCTTTCCATATACTGAAAGCAAACACAAATTATTAAATAATTTATCAAAGATGAAATAAGCACACATGATGTACAATGCACTAGGATAAATGTTATGGAAAAATCAGTGATGACTAAGGTGGTATTCTCATAGGAACTAGGGATCTGGTGGAAGAGAGAGATAAATAAAGATGTATGGAGTGATGGAAGACCAAAGAGGGAGAGTATGAGTTGAATGTGGAGGCATCTAGCCTCAGATTTATAAAATAGAACCATAGTTCCTTTGGTATAGACGACACATGATATATACTAGCAGAATAAGTGATCATAATTGCTATGGTTTGTATATGAGGTGTCCCCCCAAAGCTCCTGTGTTAATGCAGGAACATTCAGAGATGAATTTATTGGATTGTGAGAGCTGTAACCTATTCAGTTCATTCTAATGTGAATGAACTAACTGGGTGGCGACTGTAAATAGTGGGGCATGTCTAGAGGAAATGGGGGTCATTGGGGGTTGTCCCTGGAAGGAGTCATCTTCCTTGAAGTCTCTTCCTCCCCCCATCTCTCTCTCTCTCTCTCTCTCTCTCTCTCTCTCTCTCTCTCTCTCTCTCTCATTCCTGGCTGTAGTGAGACAAGCAACTTTCTGCCATGATGCTCCATCTCACTGAGGGCCAGAGTAATGGAATGAATCACCATGAATTGAACCTCTGAACCTGTGAGTCCAAGTAAACATTTCCTCCTCTAAGTTGTTCTCCTAAAGAATTGGTCACAGCAACATAATGTTGATCAATACAATAACTATCATTGAATTCATAGATCATTCATATGACCTAGGTACACACGAATATCCAAGTTTTTACATATACTATTATATTACTTTAGACAGATAATAGACATCATAATATACTATGAATTGTGAACACTGTACATAACTGAAATGATGAAAGATAAAATATAGGCAAATGGAGAGAGGGGGGGAGAGAGGGAGAGGGAGAGACAGAGAGAGAGGAGAAAGAAAGAAAGAGAAGAAAAAAGAAAGAAAGAAGAAAAAAATGAAGAAAATCTGGGGTAAATGATAAGGAATAAAGTTTAATTACAGGGTTATACCTACAATAAATATGAAAAATAATTGATGAAATGTAATTTGGTTTAAACCTTTAATTTCAAGTGAAATGATGCTTTTTTGAACATAAAGCTAGTTTTAATCTCTGTAGGTTGTCACTGATGTGTTCGGATTTCAGCAAATATAAATTTCAGGGCAGGAATCCCTTGAACCTGGTGAACCTCATTGCAACAATTCCGTAAAGGTTTCCCTTAAGCTGTTAACATTTTTTTCAACATGGAAAATGGGAAAATAGACTGCTCATTAATCGATATGTTGATTGTTCTTCTGATTAACAGAAATGTGCCTTGATGTACTTCATTATATATAAAACACACAAAAGGTAGAGACTAAGTATTGAATATATTCATAAATATATTTGTGTGTTGGGTAAAATTAATAGAAGTCGATAAAATAAAATGCAGATCTTTGTTTAATTGACATATAAACTACCTTCTCCTTCCACCTCTTAGTGCTCTGTACAGGAGTGCTCCAGAATTTGATTCAATCTGGAATCATGTTCCGCTACACTAGCTCCCAGAGCTGGCCAATTATCTATGAAGGTTTCTTCTTGGATGCCCTCAGTTAGCTCTGCTCATTCAATGGAAAACTTGTGGTACTGAATTCATTCTAAATGACAGGCAGAAAAAATCTCTACTATTTGAATGGCAACTTAAATATACAATACAAGGTATTTGATTTAACTTAACTTAAATTAATTTAATTTAGCCATCAAAGCCCAAATGAAGCTTAGTGTTTTGTGTGATGTCTTTTTGTTATATAGAGGGGTGTGTGTGTGTGTGTGTGTGTGTGTGAGTGCGCGTGTGTCTGTGTCTCTGTAGGTGAAAGAGAGAGAGTTCATACAATTTTCCTATACCATTACAATAAAAGTTTTGTTATTTTCTTTTGTAAAATTAAGGAGAAACCAAATTAACATTAACCTCTCTGGAGTTGTAAAATATGATAAAATGATTTCAATTTCAATTTATATTACATAATTTTCAATAGAGTTTCAATAACTCCAAACCTGAATCAAAATTCTATCACAACTATCCATGAAGCATCTATCTAGCAAGTACAGAACCACAACAAATTGAAAAAACAATTGTTTCTGGTGTGTTCTCTCCTGTGGAGATTAAGTCAATCAATCAGTATGCCAATATTGTCAAATCAAATCTGATCATATCTAATATACCCCGTTATGTGTCACATAGTATGGAAGATATGAAAACAGAGGGCATATCTTTACTTCTCAAGACAGGTCAGCATTTACCTTCAAATACTCTTTCCTGAGTCACATACAGGAAAATGACTCTATGAAAATGACAAAAGAGATATACGTATCAATATAAAAAAGAGAAACACGTATCAATTTAATAGAGTTGATTTTCCCCTGGAAATAAATTCACACCATGAAAATTGTACCATGAACGGAAAACAAAAAAGTAAGATCCCTTATTTAGTAAACAGGCAGAGTGTGGTCTTAAACACTTGGGGATGGAAGTGAAAATGTGGAGTAAATGGTAGTGGTCTTTAAAATAGTCAAAAACTCACCTCCAACAAAATTAACTTCTGGGGAATCCTAACTAACTTTATTTCAACACAATGTCTAGAGTAGTAACTGAGATACAATTTTATGCTTTACAGGACATTTCTTGGATGATACTAGGAGGCAGCTTCCCCAATCCTTCTCTTCACTTGTTCCTTCTCACCTAAAAGATGGATACCTGATGCTTTAAGAGTAAGTTCTGCTGAGAATAGGCCAATATGCTAGTCTGATTTGTGTTGCTACATTACAATACCTGAGGCTTAGTACTTTCTAAGTACGGAGTTTTATTTGACTCATAATTCTGGTGTCTAGTTGGTCCAAAACAGCATAGCACTGTCATGCTTGCAAGGGCCTCTGTGACATTAAATCATGGCATAAAAGCAGAAAAGGGACATGACTAAGTGCTGATGGGTGATGTATGTAAGTAAGAATGAATGAGGCAGGGAAGGGCCAGGCTAGCTCTTTATAGAAAACTTTGGTTTCAGAAACTGATCCATTCTTACCAAAAATGATCAAGAGATACCATTAACCCATTCAGGAGGAAAGAGCTCCCATGAACTAATTACTGTCTAGTAGTTTTCACCTCTTAAATGTTTCAACACTTTGACACTGCCCTGCTGGGACCAACGAATCTTTGGGGAACAAACTATATCTGAATCATAGTAACCACCATTGCATATAAACTAAAAAGAAAATAATTGCTAATTAAATGTTAGTTTTGGAGTAAAAAAAACAGCCCAGCCTTATCAATGGGTTGATATGTGAGAAACCAGAGAAAAGCAAAGAAATGTAAAGCAAAGTTACAGGCAGGAAAAACATGCAAAGTACTTCCTAAAGGATATTGGCAATGAATACTTAGAAGATTCTGTTGTTAATAGAATAATGATCATTAAAAGCAGCTGGCTGGTGAGGAAGTTCCATTGAATATTAGAGCAGGACAGGAGAAGAGCAAAATATTAGTCTGATAACAGCATCTTCATTATATGCAATTTGAATTGGCTTCAAGACATAAACTATTTTTTATACAAACTTCATCCTATAATTTTATACTAAAAAATTAAAATATTAGGATTCTGCAAAATAGTAAAATTAAAATTATTCTTATGGTTTATCTGCATCTGTAGTAGTGATGTTAGAATTTAGTTGCAGGCAGGCTTATATTGTTTTCTGCCTGTTTTTATTGATCAGACACTCATTGTCCATATGAGTTACATATTGAAAATTGTAAAAGTTTTAAGCAAGGATTTCTCGTCCTTAAGGAATTAACATTGTCATAAATGAGAAAAAACTTACAAATGTGAAAATAAAATAAACCATTATTTCATTACAGTTATATTCCCATCATATAGAATTTTCATTTGCCTGTTACTTAGTAATAGATGAATACTGACTCAGACCATAAAATATTGCCCGTCACAAAGAGGGTGTACTTGACTCATTGCCAACCCACTGATTTGTCCATATAGAAAAGGATGTACAGTTTCTTTGCTTGCTTCAGGCTCAGCTTTCCACCAGGAGGCATGTGTTCAATATGAACATAACTAGATTTTTTTTTAAAAAAAAATTAGCTCCTTTTTTCCCCCCTGTGAAGTAATTTCATAAATAAATAAATAAATAAATTCTAAAATGTTTCCAAAGGAGCTTTTGTGTATGTGGTAAAGAATTTAGCAAAGACCCTTGGAGATGGCAGGATTTGACATGTGGTTTGGGTTATCACTCACTTGCTAGTTATCTCAGACTAAATAAATTTGTGGGGTTTCTCAAAATAATCAGAATGTTAGATCTTCAAAACGATACCTTAGTGTATCTTGCATAAAATGTAATTCCAGACTCTGAGTGCCAGATGCTTGAAGTATATTTATTTAGTCAATAAGCCGGGACATTCAGAACTTTCTCTAGGACATGATTTGATGTGCCCTATTCAAAGTAGCTATTTTCCTACATTCTATGCTTCATTCCTCTCACTCTCCCCTCTTGAACTTGGATTTTTGAAGACCACATTTAATCTTGCAGGTAAATTTCTAGTAGCCATTTATTTTTCTTTTGCCATTTCCTTTCTTCCTGAGCAATAATTCGTGTTAGTTGAATATGTTTAGTCAACTAAAGACATCTGGGTTGCTAAGAGAGGATTGTGATTCTGACACATATCATTCCACAGTTTACTTCAGAACTAACTCTGTATGTGGTACCTTCTATGTGTGCTTTCTTTATTTTATTTTATTTTATTTTATTTTTGGTACCGGAGATTGAACTCAGGGGCACTGGACCACTGAGCCACATCCATAGCCCTATTTTGTATTTTATTTAGAGACAGGATCTCACTGAATTGCTTAGCACCTTGCTGTTGCTGATGTTTGTTTTGAACTCATGATTCTCCTGCCTCAGGCTCCTGTGCTGCTGGGATTATAGGCATGTGCTACCATGCCTGGCTTCTATGGGTTTTGATGAAGATGTAGTGGTATGTAGCCTGTATTATGAAATCATACAGAATAATTCCTCTTGTATACATTTATATGTGTCAGCTAATTAACATTTGATTTCACAAGAACCACTCCTTTATTCTAGATGCTTCTATATTTCAGAGATTGTAAGGGCATCTCTCATACCAGAGTCCTAACCCCTATAGTTTGGGATTAGCAGAAGACTGCAAGGTAGAAACTCAGCCATGGTCTCCAGGTTCTGCATTAATTACACTCTGCACAATGCAAAATATCTAACTTTAATGTTAAAAACCAGGAAGAGTTGTTAAGATTAGATTTTCATGATACTAGATATTACAACTATTTTAATATTTTAATTATTGCTAACCTTCTATGTTTTATTAGTACATTATAGTTATATGTAATATTAGAGTTCATTTTGATATAATCATACATTCAAGAAATATAATTTGCTCCACTTCAGTACCCAGTACTTCTTTTTCTCCCCAGCGCCAAGCTTCCCCCTCCCTCTTCCTGTTCCCTTCTTCTCCTCTAATAGTCTTCTTTTTTAAACTGGCAAACTTTCAATCATGTTTGGAAGTAACACAACATATGTGTGGGCTGCCAAAAAAACATAGATGGCAGTGAAGATTGCAACCCAGTGTTTGCAAAAGGAAAAAAGAATTGCATAATTTTTTTGAGTTCTGATAAACATAGAAAGGAGATCCCCCAGTGCTGCAAATCGTTATGAAGTGAGTCTAATGATAACATTTACACTTTGCATAAGGGAAACTGGATTAACTATTTTCCATTTATTTATTCACTCAAAAACTTGTTACTGAGCACTTACTCTGTGAGGGCCACTGTACTGAATGTTAACTATTAAGGGCAATTTGCTTTTATATGAGGCCAAATTTTTCAGGTGCCATAGTAATGTAAAGCTTCACTGCACACAAGGTGCAGACATTCTTTCCAATCATGTTTATAGAGCTGGTAATATTTTTAAATAATGAAACACTAAACACAAAGTGTGAATTCCCACTTGACAATGGTGGCTGGCAAAGGCAAGTGAGAGGGTAAGATCATGGTAGTAGTTGGCACTTGATAGTGAAAGAGGCAATTTCAAGATGGCAGCATTGCCTCCTCTGATTATTAATAAATAAATATTGACATTAATTTAGCACTTTCCATCTTCAAAGCACTTTACAATTATTAATGAGTCCTCTTAGGACTATTTGAAATATAACTTCCGAAGTTTGCATTTAAACAGGATTTTCATGATGGTGTTTTCTTGGCTTCAAGTACAACAGATTCTACATTTTTTTTTTAATTCTTAGAATTTATCTTTCCCTGAATTCAAAATAGTAAGATGAATGCAGCTAAATAGACATTCTAGGAAAGGTAGTATGAGGACAATGAGAAAACTGGCTTGCTAAGTTTTCATGTTTCCATAGACCAAGATATTAGTTTGATTTCCCTAAAAGCCTCCAGGCAAGGGGATGGAGTCTCAGGTGGGTGAATGAAACTCACGTTTGTACTCAAACTTTTACACAGAGCACCACCTCCACCTGGAATTTCTCCTGTGACTGCTTCCATTCTCCTGCTGCCTGCTCATTCTTCTGCATCTCAGTTTCACACTTTAACACAAAGAAACATTTCTTAAATTCTAGGGTTTTTATTATCTTTCAATTAACATTTATTTAGTTGCTCAATAGAAAGTTGAAAAAAAAGATAAATAAAAACATCCGTTCTTACCTCTTAGTGCATAGACTAATGAAAGAGCCAATAATTAATTACACAAATAAACACTATATGATATAACAATTTAAGTATGTTATTTTATTTTTAAGAAGTTTTACATTTATAGAAAACTTGAAGGAAATGTCCATGGTTCCCACAACCTGTCTATTTCTTCTTTTACCCTCTCAGTTTCCATTACCTTAACATCTTGCATTAATGTTGCACATTTTTTTTTACAAATAATGAGTCAATATTTATGTTACTATTAACTGATGTCCACAGCATATATTGATTCATTTTTTGCCCAGTGTATTCTATGTGATTTGGTAAATGTATAATAGCATGTAATGGTGTGTTTTCTGCATTGCCATATCATACAGAACAATTTCCCTTGTAATATGTTCCCCTGTGTCAGCTAATTAGTCTGAGTTGGCTGTGACCACTCACCTTCATCCCAGACACTCCTGCATATCAAGGAGGTTGTGTCTCTTTGGTGACTGCTTGTACAAACACTAAGACACCTGTCTTCTCAGCTCTGTTGGACAGGGAGTCACTCTGTCCCTAGAGAAATGCATTTCAATCAATTTGAAGAAAAGACCAGGGTCCAAGGGTTGGTGATGAAGGCAGAACATTTGCAGTTTAATTCAGTTTGACTTATAAGAGACCTTCACAAATACATGCACCTGTCATGCATCTTTCCTATTAGGGAGCATGCTGGATCCTTTAGGTTTGCCACACCTCCTTCACTTCTGCACTATCTAAGATCATTATAGGATCCAGGGGCCATCTTCTCTCTCTGTGCTGCTATACATAGTTCTACTAATTATCAGGAAAGAATTACCTTTATAATTTGGATTGGCACCTTGCAACTTACTTAAATGAAACAAATGTATTGGTTTATGTACATTTGATTTTTTTTAAAAAAAAAAAGATCTATGAAAATTTGCTGGTCCACAATCCCTCACTACATATACAGAGACAGTCCAGCACAACTTACTGCATCCTCTATTAACTTAGGCATAAAATTGCATTTTGATTATGTTTCCATGTCTGTCACCCCCTCTAGCCTGCCAATTACGTAATGGAAATAATCTATAATTTTTATTTACTCTTGGATTTCCTAATGCCTTGAACATAACCTGCTACATGTTAAAGACTCAATTATTCAAAAAATTTAAAAGATAAAAATAAAAGCAAATTTAAGAAATGTATGGGGAGAATAAATAACGTAGAAAATTAACTTTCTGTAACACTTCAAGGAGATAGATTAAAGAAATTTTTAATTTTACTGACCAATCCTCATTCCTAATGAATTTGTAATGGCACAGAGAAGATGAAAGGAAGAAAAAGGTATGCTATGCTTTGCAATATCACACCATAAAATCTTGATCAGAATATTGTATGTGACTCAAATGCAGCCCCTTTTGTCCTTGAGGGTCTCCTCTAAATGCCACATTAAATCACTGAGAGTAAAGACACTGATATTAAAAAGGGTGATCCTCCATTTCTTCCAGCGAGGAGGACCTAGTCTAGTGACAGAAAGGAAATTTCAGAACCTCAAGTCTGCCCAGAGATTCATGGCTCCATGGAGAAACAAAAGTGAAGGTTTCCTGCTTACCTGGGGTGTGCTCTGGAAAGCTCTCTCAGTTACCTTCCTCCATCTGGGCCAGGAGCCCCTGATTAGGGTCCCATTAGCATGTGGTAGCCTCTCTCATTTTCCCAATACACCATATTTTAATTGCTTGAATACTTGTCTTTCATCTCCACCAAGCTTTAGGATACATTATGACAAGAAACCTCTTTGCCTTGCTTACCATTTTATTTCTTATGCTTAGCTTCATATTTAGACCATAATTTCGGAGGAGGAAAGGAAAGAAGGGAGGGAGAGAGAGAGAGAGGAAGGGAAGAAGCCAAGCAAATATCAAATCTAGAAATAAGAGAAATACTCTAATAAGTCTCTATACATTAAGGTTTCACTATTTTTCCTAGAATGATGAATTCTAAGAGAGCCCTGGTCTGTTTCTTTTATGCTTTTTCCTTGGTTGACTGTGACTCTGTTGGTTTTGTATCTTTTCCAACATCTCAGATGAATTTAACTGACTTGTTTCCTGTGGAGTTTGTTATTCATATATAGCAGACTGTATTCTTCCAGTTACTACATAGTTCTTGGTTTTACTCCTATCATACATGTGTTCTATTATTGATATTAACAGTAGGCAGGGATCATGACCCGTTTTGCTATATCTTTCAATGCACGGTGAATTATATTGAATAAAATAGCTTCTCAATACGTTTTAAAAGAAAATGAATGCATAAAAGATGAAGGGAATTTTCTTGCTTCAAATATAAATATTTGTTTCATACATACTTCCTCCAAGCTTCTAAGATTCTAAGATTACTATGAAGAATTTAAGATATGCAACAAATTGGTTTTAAAACCAATGGATATAGTTGTACATGTTTATCTGTATTTTCATTAAGTAAATAAATAAATAATCTGTTAGTTTCTTTGCAGGATGAATGTCAATCTCCTAGAGTTAAGAGATTCCATTGCAAACCCCATGTCATCCCTCCCTGTCACATTCGTGCACACCTAGGCAGACACCACCTACAAAGATGTCCCAAAAGGCTTCTCAAAAGCAGAAAGGTCAGAAACAAAAGGCGCTAAATTCAAGAGATTTAAAGGCAAGTTATCAGGGGTTGGACTGGAGCCCCAAACCATACAAGCTATAAGGTCAGAGCTTAACTGCTTTACCGTTTTATTGCTCAAGGACAAGAGAACTTGATGCATGTGACCCCAGCACCATAAACCGCCTATCGAGGTGGCCCTTTCATCATGTATGGTTGCAAGTTGAGTAGTGACCACACAATTTAAATTGACAGCAGCAGGGCCCTGGTGTGGATGTGAGAAGCAATGTCACGCACAACATCTTTTTCCTAATTATTAGGACCTGGACAGGTGGCAGGAAGGGAATGAGGGGCGGGGTGGGGGAGAGGGAGGGGTGGGAGACACAGTGACATTTCCCATCTCAGGAGTACAAGATTCATTACCTCTGATGAAAAGTCACCAGGCAGCAGTGAGTCCTGACACACTCCGTGACGGGAGAAAGTGACATGGCCGTTTGACATTCAGGGCTAGAAGGTTGCGGGTCTGTAATCACTAGTTAAAATTGAATCTTGTACATTGCACCCTGCCAGCACAGCTCAACTCTTGATAATTATTTGGATGCTACTGTATTTGGATTTTATTTCCCCAGCAGAGAGGGGAAGTTGAATTTATAGTCTACTGCTGGGTTAAGATTGGAACAGGCTAGATCTTTTTTATGGTTAATATGGCAGAGCCAAATAAATCTGGAGATGTTTTTGTCCCCATTTTAATTCTAAACCACTTGGAGGTGGGGATGGGGAACCACAAAGAAATCAAAGGGCATGGCTTCAAGATTTTCACAAAAAAAAAGGCTCTGATTCTGTCAGTGGTGATATTTTCCTTTTATCTGGTCATAGAAGGGCTGAGAAATACCATTTTGCAATTGCTATAGCCTGAGCTACCACATGGTGAGGAATTCTTTATGGTTGAGGACTTAGATGGCCAATGCCACTTAAACATCCACTTGTTCTTTACCTGAGGGTCAAGGAAAAGACAAGAGAAGTGTTTTACACTAGGTCATTTAGTCTGACCACAGGCTGGTTTTGAATGGTGGACTTGCAAGTGGGCATGCTCTGATTCCAAAAAGAAAGGTGTCCCCTGTGGCTTCTATCCTAAGGCATGAAGGTTTCTGGTCATTACAAAAGCACAGCCTAGCTATTTACTCCATTAAGCCCAGAAGGATCCTAGTTGTCTGGCTTGACAGACTCCATCTTATATTTTGAAGAGTCACAGCTGCATGTTCTTAGAAGGTTAAAGTGATCTCCACATCTAACTTCACGTCCACACAAAGCAAGTGCTGCCTATACACTAGTTTATCTGTGCTCTCAAAAACAGAACTAGCTAGATCAAAGATCCCTTTACAACTAAGCTTCCTCCATTTAATGAAGATATTGCATTTCCAAGGGTTCCTAAACAAGTGAACATTTTTCTCAGAAGGATAAAAAGAAAAAAAGTTCCCAAATACAGCCACAGAGAGGTAAAACGTGGTAGGAATTTTGTTAGGAGAAACTTCCAATTTCTGTCTCAGGATTTTCATATACTTTTCCAGGAGGGGGTCCCTTGGGGACCTAGGCTTATGGGAACCCTGACTTCTGTCTGCTGTATTTATCTCACTCACCAAAAACTAACATTCTCAAATTTGAAGGACTAATGGATAGAATTAAAATACTTATTTATATAATTTACAGTGAGAAATAATAATAGAACCTGATTTGAAATAAGCAAATTCCAATGGCCAGGGAAGACTTACAGGTAAATAAACCACATTCTAAACAGAAAAGTGTCCTGGTGATTCAAGGGGTAGGAGCAAGTGGAATAAAATCGATCTAACTCTTCACCTCCTTATTTATAATACAGGAACGGCCAAGGCCGAACTTCCTCAAATAGAGAACTGCCTTATTACACTGAAATAGTAAGCATTCTTAGCAAGAAGCTCATTTTCTCCTGAGTAGTACTGGGATAGGTATTGATAGCCATGTTCTCTCTTATCTTCATTCAATTTTCAATAGCAAACACCACCCCCACTGCCTACCAGCCACTTCATAGCAGAGAGACTGTGTGTTAATGTCAACCTCAGCTATACAGTCCTGCTATTCTAGTTCTTAGGGGAAGCAACTATGCAGACTGAAAGGGTCCCCAAAGGGGCACATTTCAAGTTCCTTACAGATACAAACAGTTTAGCATGAATAAATTTGCAACTTCCCCTCATTTCGTTACAAAGCACACTGACGGGACCAAGTACCTTAAAGAGAAGGGTTCTAGGCCAAAACAGAACTTCCTGAACAGGAAGAGTCTAACAAAGCAGTTGAGTTTGACACTTTAGGCAATAAGGTGGTAAATGGTACTATTGGGTGTAAGGATGGAAATGATTAAAAAAAAAACAGGAGAATACAGATTATTTTAGTCAGACTTTTTATCACTGTGACTAAAAGATGTAACAAGGACAATATAGAGAAAGAAAAATTTATTTTGGCCCATGGTTTCAGAAGTTCAATCCATAGAGGGCTGCTGAGAGCCATTAGCCAAGTAGGTATGACAATTTCCTTGCCAGCGTACCCCATGTTGCTTAGTGGAAGGACTCATGGAAATAGGACATTTTGCAGTGACATTGCATGTAAGGTGACCTTGCTCAAGGACCAGGGCGGATCCTGTTTAGGGCGTTCCTGGTTTAGGAAGGTTATTCCTGCTGGGAATAGGGCGTATCCTGCTGCCTGAGTTCCTCTTGAGTTCTCACGGGACTCAGACAGTATTTTTGGGAGACAGAAGCCCAGTGGAGGTGTGGATTTGGGCAGAGAACGTGGATTTCCCCAGAACGTGTTTGTAAAGGGCCGGTGTGAGTTCGGGAATAAAGAATTGCTGTTTGAATCTACAAAGCTGTGAGTGGCTCGTGATTTTGTGCCCAGCCAGACTGCAGCAGAGGGCCAAGTCCATACCTGTGGGGCTAAGTTGAAGCAGAACATTATGGTGGAAGGATGAAGCAGAGATAGAGCTCCACTCACCAGGAACAAAACAAAAACCCTAAAGACACACCCCAGTGACACATGGGTTTCAGCCACATCCTACTTGTCTAGAGTTACCACCCAATTAAGTCCTATTGTGGGATTAATCCACTAATTAGGTTAAGGCTCTCATAACCCTAATCATCTCACCTCTGAACGTTCTTGCATCAACACATATTGGAGATTTGGGGGGACATCACAAGTCCAAACCATAACACATAACAAAATTAGAAAAGGGACAAAGAAAATGGATACAAAAAAAGAGATTAAAATTAAACCTTTCATTTCCTAATAGAGTGTGAGGAGTGACTTGAACCCAGTGGTGGTTGAAATAAGGACTCAAGCAGTAATTAAACTGAAAATTCAGATACTTGGGTTAGTAAATGCCACGTGATCAAATGCACAATGGAATGTGTTGATTATATTACACTTCAGCTGCTCCTCCTTGTAGAGAAGGGATTCAGGGTACTTTCTCTTCCCATGAGCATTAGCTGCCTTTGCTAAGAATGACCTCATTTACTTGTTGTCTAGGTCACTAGGCAAAAAGGCAAAGTAAGAGCTAACTAGGGATTTTACCACAGTGTGGCTCCTGGAAAACTGAATGGTGGTCCTCATGTCCCTATGGTTGGGAAAAGACCGCTTTCTATTGACCCCCCAAAGTAAATTTCAGGTATGATATATGGTGCATTTAACTTACTTGTCCCACAAAGTCTCCTTTGTCTAACCAGAATAGGTGATTTTTTTCTTCTCTAAATTTCCATTCAATTCATCACTTTTGTATAAACATGTCAACTGTGTTTGTGTTTGATTTTAAAGTTCTTTATGTTTCCAATTTATACACCTTGTTTGAAAGAGCAATTAAATTGTGGAGGTAAGAAGTCTGTGAGACCTAAAGCTATTCTTTTGAACTCCTGGAAACTCAATTTTGCTATCTATTATGAAGAGGAAATGGGAATGTGAACCTCAAAGTTATCTTCTAGTCCCAATATTCTATCAAACAATGTGCAGTGTTTCTGTTGTCATCTCAAATCCAGATGCAATGGAAAAGGACAATTAAATAAATCATTGAATAATGAAAATGTTTGTTTGATTACTCAGGAGTAAGCTGTTTTATCACTTTTATTTACATATTCATAGGCATTTTTTTTTTCTAATGTAAATTTTCTCAAAGTTCGTCAGTCAAGCTAAACAGTCCAAAACGTGATGGCATTCTGGGTCCAAAGGTGATTGCATTCTCTTGGTTCCAATTTCCTTCTCTTAGAGAACTCTGGGGGATGGGACAGAAAAGTGTGTTTTTCTTTATTTAATGTGCTATACATAATTGAATTCAAATACCATAAAAGCAGTGCTTAGTACTGGACTTCAGGCACACCATGGAAATGGTAGCCCTCTAAAATGTAAAGCTGCTATTCTAGGTTCAGCCCAATTCATCAACTCCAGATGTGGCCATGCACTTAGACCGATGGGAACTCTTCGCGAGTTCTCGGGATCAAATTATATTGTTTAACATTACCATTTTAAAATGTTGTATTACCAGACATCTTCCTAGCCTCACTTGGTTTGTGTGTGTTGTTGAGAAGAACTAGCTGTCTAGAGCCTTCGACTCATACAGCTCCTACTTGCAAGCTTTTCCCACAGATCTTGATGCAATTAGCATCCTGGAGGATTAAACAGAGGTAATTTTATCATGCAATCAAGAATACTTCAGCAAAGGTTATATGTTAGTTACTGCTAAAAACCGAAAGAAAGGATGATTTTGAAAAGTATCATTTCTCTAGAGGAAAAGCATATAGCCTACAAACACTTGGGAGATGGTGGCATTTTGACATTACTGTTTTAATTTGCATACTAGTGTTCTTTGGAAGTGCATTGATTAATTTCATTGGCATTACATAAATGGAGATAAAATAATCAATAGTCCATTGAACAGGGGAGACAGGGAGAGAATTTGTGGCAGCCTCAGGTGAAGCCCAAAGATTAGACCACTGGATTTGGATAGATTTTCTTTGGAATTTGTAGTCATAATAGAAGGAAGATTTTTGTCAGAGACCAGTGTTCAAGGGTATTCCTGTCCTCAGGAACACAAGAAACAGGAGCCTCCTTTCTTCCCAATGTTCCGTAGCAATGTCTTCTGCAAATATAAGCAATGAATACTTTTCCTTTTGCTGTCCTGGGGGCTGTTCATTGAAATGCAGGGGGAAAACATAGGTTTGCATTTTCTGCCACTCTCTTAATCAAGGTGATTTTCTGAAATGCAACTGTAGAAAATAGACTCTTTTATTTTGGGATCAACAACAGTTCTTACAATGTTCTGCAAACCTGAGCCCCTCCTTAAAATGTCAGGAAAACAAAAACGGTTCCCACCTGAAAGGCCTCTTCACTTGTCTTGAAAGGATTTTTTCGGCTGTTCCCCTTAAGCTGCTTTCTCTTTCTGTGCAACTTCCCAATCCCATTCACAAACTGTTGCCATGGTAAATAATTATATCACAGATGAATTGTGTACACTTCCTTTTCATAGCTGGAAGAGAAATTGTAGAGGAAAGGGGAAAAAATCAAAATCCTTTAAAATTACAGGGGAGATAGCTGAGGAAAGATTGCCTCCTCGTTAACATAATTAGCTCCATGAATTATAAATTGGTATTAGAACTTGCTCTTCATGACAAAAGGAGTAATTATATTTACTCATGTAAAATTAAACAATACCAAAAAAATTAATGGGACTCACCAGAAGCTCTCTTGACATTATCATAAAATTCAGAGATCTGAATATCCTACAATCTGAAGTGATTTAAGCAGCATAAACTTTAATGCTGCTCAAATTTGCTCTGTAGAAATATATCTCCTGGCTAGTTTCTTATTGAACTCTTATATTTAAAAAAATGCACATATAAGCACATACATACACACACAAAACCACCAAACATTAAATGGATTCTTTCATAGGTTGATGCACAGAAAGGATAGATTTTCTGAACTCAAGTGGGAAGTGGAAGTATTTCTACAGATGGAATTTTAAATCGATTATTCTAAAGTCAAAGCCTCCACAATAGGGGATAACTTGTTTATTTAAACAACTCTTAAATGTATCTAAAAATGGGGCTGATGTGAGGGAAGGTTGATTGGTCTATCCAGAAGGGAACACACAGAAAGTTTGATCACTGGGGATAAATGGGCAAAGTACCAGAATGGTATTGTGGTGAGCACCCGCACATTTGGTAGAGCCAGCCAGTGACCAATAACTGGGAACATCTCAGACCAGTGGATGTCAGACCTCAGAAGAGAAAACAATAGAGACGAGCCACTCTTTATGTCCAGTTATTTAAGACCTGTTATAGAAGACAGGCATAGGCAATTTGGGTCCCTTTTAAAACTGTGGGATAACGTTTCCTTGATTTGTTTGTTTGGTTGGTTTTGGTATCAGGGATTGAACCCAGGAGCACTTAACCACTGAGCCACATCCTCAGCCCATTTTTAATATTTTTTAAACTTTTGAGACAGTCTTGCTAAGTTGCCAGGACCTTGCTATGTTACTGAGGCTGGCTTTTAACTTGTGATCCTCCTGCTTCAACCTACTGAGCTGCTGGCATTCCAGGCATTCATCACAGTACCCTGTGGGATGTTTTCTGTACACCTCTCGTATTTTTTTTTTTTTTTTTAGCCCAAATGACCTTTCAGAAGTGCTTTCTCTGTTTATTGTACTTATATTTCTTCATGATTTCATGTAATCTTGCATTGTCCATTTCCTCTCACTAGTCAGATTATAAGACAGTGGACTAGAGATCCATTGTGTGTATGATATGTAGGTTGAAAAGGCAATACCATTGTACCTACAAACCACTTTTTATGGCATCCGACTACCTTTGCATATGCTGTCTTCTAGAACATCTCTTCACGTCTATCTGCCTTTGTGTGCTCAGTATTCCTTCCACTGTTTACTCTTACAAGGTAAATCACAGGAGCCTCCCTTAAAATGCATAACTAGTCTGAAAGATTAGCTCTCTTATAAAGCTGTTGACCCCACTGTATGAAACCAGAGAATAGGACACTTACTTCCATCCTAGGAAGGGTGCACAGGACCAATGGAGACATCCTTGGTGAACATTTTTTGTCTGTGCATGCATTAAGGCTCTGAGATTATTTTAATAAGGGATCTGTAACATGGACAGCTGTACACTGCATGCTAGGAATGGGAGGAGAACAGCAAATAAAATTGAAAAATGTTCGTTAGGCTTCCAGAATTTATGAATCCTAGAAACCCAGCCCATCATTTGAAATAATATGTAGCCAAAATTATGTTTACAATGAATCCTTAAGAATATGACAAAATGATTAAATCATATGTTAAGTGAAAAAAAAGATGCAAAATTGTTATTCTAATGATGCCTGGTATGTGCATATGGGATGACAATCTGTCACTGCTTTTCCTCCTGGCCATTCTTCCCACTCCAGGACTTCCTAGAGCCTAGATTGATTCACTTTGCCATGGGGAGTATTTTCTACTCTATCTCTCAATTTGCATCTCAGAATGTTAATGTAGGCCAGTGGATAACCTGGGGTAAGCAATACCTATGGGAAGAATCAACATCTCCCACATCAGGGTATCACTCAGGGTCCCTTCAGAAAACAGATGGTATACTCAAATGGGATAATTGTGGAGAGATTAATAAAGGGACTGCTTTAAGAATACAAGCAGGATTAAGAGAAACCAGTAAGGGATGGTGCAGTATCCAGGGCTGACTACATTGGGAATCATTACCATCTACCTGAAGAACAGAAGGAGGATGTGGGTCACAAGAATGTGAAAAGGGAAGTTGCAAAAGAGGAACACTGAACAAGAGGTGACCTTCAGTAGAAAGATACAGTTAACCTGGAGCAACTGGCCAGTCAGGGGCAAGAACAATGAGTACATTTCACTGGCTCCATTGTCTTCTACTGGCTAAGCCCAATGGACATCAAAGGGTGGGTGCCCTTTAATTTAGTTCAAGAAGATGGATTCTTTGGGGCACAAGCAAAATGAAGAAATATAAACAATATATATCCATGTATTGTTTATATTTCTTCATTTTATATATATATATATATATATATATATATATATATATATATATATAGTGAGAGAGAGAGAGAGAGGGCACTGACAGAAACAAGTCAATAGCTGAGACAAATATTTGAAATTTGGTATTTTTTCTAATGTATAAAATAACATACTTTCAAATAAAAAATGTGACTGAATTTTGAAAACCTAATTTTTTTAAAAAAATGGTGTATGAATCTTCACTATAGACTATCTTTTTATTTTACTTTGAAGCTAAAAGCATTTTGAATCATATGAATCATATTATTACGTCAAATATTTTGGGCTAGTTTTTAAAAATCTGAATTGTCTCCCAGTAACACATTTTCAAAAACAACTTAGTTATATGAATATATGAATGAGAGAATAAACAGTGAATTCCCTGGGAAATTTCTCCTGATCATTGGTATCATCCTGGACTGCATTTTGCAGCTCTTTTGCTCATGATCTTACTTTTTCTACCACAATAAACTCTACTTCTAGCATCAAAGGAGGTGGATCTTGCTTTTACCTTAAAGTAAGATTGCAAGAGACTCATGTAACATTTCACATGAAGGCTATTTTGTGAAAAAGAGAAAAAAAAAAAGGCTTATCTTTAGTGATGTGGTGTGGCTGATTTTTATTTACAATTACTATGTTATCATTTATAAACAACCCATTAAATATGTTTACTTACTGCAGGGAAAATTGATACTGTGAACATTTTCATTTTTTTCACTAGAATAACAAATAAAAGCCCTGATATTAAATATATAATAACAAAGACTGTTATTATTTGTTTTAAAATAGTCCATTATTAAATATTTTCCTTTTGAAACAATTCTCTCTGCATTTATTTCCAAGACTATCAAATATATTCTATAAATTTCTTTTTAGCAGAGTTCTGATTTTATTGCCACTGCATAACCACCTAAAAGTTTTTAGTAATAAAAATTATCTTTGTCACATATTGTGACTGATATTTTCTCAGTATGTAGATACTAAAGACCATCAGAAAGAAAGGACCAAAGAAAGACTTCTAAAAATGGTCTATTTTTAGATTCTGCTTGTGGTAAAGTCTGATGGTACACACACAAAACAAGGTCAAATCCAGGAATGGAAAACGCTCGACACTTATATTGTCGCATATGTCCCGCTCCCATGGCAGATGCCACAGATATATCACAGCCCAGCTTATCCTCCAGATCTTGATAAAGTTTTACAGTCTTGCTCATTCTAGTACTATAAAGCTCCCTGTTCCAATGGATCAGAGCCAACCACAGTTTCAACAAATGCCCACATTTTCAGAATTGCTCTTTTAGATGCTCTTTTTGCGAAGGAAAGAACCTTTGAAAATTATGCATTACGATGCCATAGTAAGTTAAATGAAAATGCTTTCTTTTGCATTATGTTTGTATTAAAAATGTAATGCATGGTATGATTTGGAACTGTAAAATCTGAGCATGTTACATTACTTAGTATTACTTAGTATTCACTCAGTCTTCAAGCAAGGGGATTTGGAAAGATAAAATATAATCTTCTAACAACTATAAAAACTTTCATGATTAGTGACATATGGTAGTGAACTCTTCACACATATTACTTATTTGGACCATCTAAACACCCCAAAGGGCATTATTGTTTTAATGTGACAATGGAGGAAACTGAGGTTTGAGGATTATGTAAATTATCTAGGGTCACCCATCTAATACCCAGAATATTCTTACAGAAATAATGAAAGGAAGCTATTGCAGAGAGAATTTTTAAGATTCTTTTATAATATAAATATCATATTAATGCTATAAATGTGTAAACTGAATTTAGAGACTAGAAGTGACTTTTCCAATATCATACAGGTGCTGGGGGATTACATCTGGGATTTGAATTTAAGGCTGACATCTTTTTGAGCTACTGCATGTATTTTTCTAACCAAATATCTGCCTAAAAAGTCATGAACTTGAAATTGTATGAACTGCCCAACTCCAAAACAAAAACATTTGAGGATGTGGATATCAAAACCTGCTTCTTTCCCCATGAGTTTTAACTACTTCCCAATTGGGAAATATAAATAAGAATCAGCATCCATTATTATCCACCTCAAAGTCAGAGAAGGAAGACAAATGATTTAAGGTCACATGTGCTCTGGAAATTATGGAGATCATCAGCAGTCATAGGTCAGTGAAGGAGTACAAATCAGATCATGCCATTAATAGGCAAACAGAAGATTGCAACATTGGAGATAATAGCCACCTGCACCTCTGAGTTCTCCATTGGCCCAGTGCTAAGAAACCACCTTAGGAACAAATGTTGCTGGAGATCTGAGTGCATTCAGAATGGCTCCTTGCCTGCTGGCTGAAATCATCATCAGGGTAAGCTCCAAAAAGATGCTATTTCACCTAAAGCCTGTCGACTCCTATTAGATCACCCTGAGCATTAATTTCAATTTTTATGTTTCTGCACCATAAAAAAAAAAAAAAAAACAAGGAAAAAAACTTTGCATGTGCCAAATCTTAGCTGCCAACTGTTGGGAAAAAATTTGATTTCTATTGAATACTGCACTTTGGAATGAAAGAAAACATTGTCTAAATGAAGTGGAGGCTCTCAGTCACCTATGCGTATATTACTGTGAAATCAATTATGTGGGCTCTTTCAAAAGTTACTGATTGTAGCAAATTGAATGGCCTTCATTTCAGCATAATTTGGAGAGGTTGATGTAATCAGAGACCTTACACCATGGTGAGATACAAGATTCGTGATATTCAGATGGGAAAAAGCTACAGTGGTTAAGCTTGTTCTGTGCCTTCCACTTACCGGCTGTAATGCTTTCATAAGTACAAATGGAATTGTTTTGATGAAGGCGACAATGGTTCTGAAGGGATGTGTGAGGGGGTAAGGGTGTAGAAATACAGTTGCTGGAAATCACACTATTGTCCTCATATGCAGGAAAGCTGCAGAATCTAATCTTAGGCCTAATTGCCTGCAAATGAAACACTTTAATATCAAATCTTGAGTTATGCCCCAGAGCTGAGGTTCAAGCTTGGATTTGAGGAGAGGTGAAATACTTGATTTTTCTTTCTGTGAATGGTTGTTGTACTTCCTTTGGAAATCTTGAGGCTCAAATAATTGTTCTTCAAATAATAAATTCGTTCTGTCCAACTTCAAGACAATTTTTGGTTTAAGCAAACTCATGGCAGATTGGGTTTCATTACATTTGCCTAAATGAAAAAAGGATTGTTTCCATGTATATGTGGAAAGTGGCATGTTTGCGGAAACATCCCTACTTTGTAACAGGTCAGCCATCATTGTCCAATGTTGAGACAATGCTCTATAGCACAGTGTAACCATCCTCTATCAAGTATTCGTGAGTTAAGTGAACACAGGTCAATCAGCCTTTGGGAGGTAGGACATGTTAATCATAAACACATGTCTTAGATGATGCTCAGGACATGTTCTAACTTTGAAAATTAATGTGACTTTGATTTGCAGGACTCAGTCTTTTCTAGACTGAATTCTTGTATTTGTTCTTTCTTTACCCTTTCCAAAAAGCACAGTTAGAAAATTGAAAAAAAGAGGAAAAAAAGAAAAAGAAAAAAAGGTGATCTTTTTCTCTGAATGTTGAAAGCTCTCTCATTTGGAACTGACTTGGTCAGAGTTGATAGACCTTCATGTAGCAAGTGCAAAAGAACCTTTGTTCAATCGCAGTACTGTTGCTATGAATCCATCTTTTTTTTTTTTTATTTCACCTGACTGAGCTTCAGTATGTTCACTGGTACATGGGATTTATTTTGTAGGGTAACTTCAGCATTACAAAATTCATCTGTGTTAGTTGGCATGTAATATGTGTGAGGAAAAATCACTTATTAATATCAATCAAGTAAACTGAAAGATTTTTGAATGTAATAGCCAACCTTTCCTCTTTGAATAAAATAACATCTAATCTATTTTCAATTATTCTTGTTTTAGATAACAAGATAAAATGGAAAAAAATGGATGAGGGTTTATAAAGCTTAGTTCAACCTCAAATATAACTATACAAATCTTGAAAACTGCATTTATTTTTCTAGATATTTCTAAAGTAATTTGCAAATCAATGAAATTCATAAAACTAAATTCAGAACTAATTCTGGAAACAAAAAAATTATATTTGAAAAATGTGAAGTAAATTTCAAATATAATTGTAATCTAAACTGTGTATGTATAAATATTGGTATATATTAGACCATATATTTATTAATGAGAGAAAGAAGGTGCTATAAAGAGTTGACTCACACAATTATAGAAGCTAAAAATTCCAAGATCTTCAGGTAGCAAGCTGGAGGCTCAAGAGAATTAATGGTATAGCACAGTTCTTGTTCAAAGAGCTGAGAATCAGAAAATTGATTGTGTAAGTTTGAGTTCAAATCTGAACACAGGAGAAATAGATCCCAGTTCAAAGATAGCCAGAAAGAGATAATTCTCCTTTTATTTGATTTAAGTCTAATGTAAATTGGATGAGACTCACTCACATTTGAGAGGAAAATCTGCTTCACTTAGTCTACCAATTTAAATATTAATCTCATCCAAAACACCCTCAGAGATACACTCAAAAGTAATATTCAAGTGTAAGCACTCTTCATGGAGAGTTTGGGTCACCCCAACAGGTAAAGAGACAAAGAGAATACCCAATGGTAGTGGGAGAAGATAGCTGTAAATACCGGTCAGGAGCACATGATCAGTTACTGAAAAAAGACTACAATTGTCCTGAGTGTTTTTTCTTGTATAGTTGTAAATATATCTGTGTTTGTACATGTGCATATGTGTATTTATAAAGCAAATAATTTATTTTGAAATCAACACATAAAATCAACCACCACAGTATCCCTCTGTATAAAGCAAAAATGTTGCTACCACAAAGATGGAATCCTGTGCTCCCCACAGTCCACTTTGGAGCTAGAGTCATGCCCAACCATAAGCAACTACTATAAATCTAGTTACTCTCATTTGTACACTGACTGAATTAAATACTAATGTTATTAGGTGAGAAAAGTGGTGCAAAAACAAAGATGTCCATAAACAAGATTGTAGGAATGATCTTAACCTGTCTCAAAGATAAAATCACTTAAAAAATGAAACCTAGTAACTCCCACATTTTTCTATAGTATATACTAACTCTTCTCTTCTTATCTCCCTTTTATAATAGGTTTAATGTATTTCCATTTTGTTCTGTCTCAAGTTTTACTTTATGTACTGTAAAGTTAAACACTCTCACACAATACACACAGTATCTTTTCATCATTTCCATTATTCATTCAAATATTTGCTAAAATCTAGTGGAAAAGATCAAGACATAACTTTTGGTTTTAAATATTACTAAATAATCATGTAGAAAAGTCAAATTGGATAAAAATTAGACTATTTAATTAATTGTTAGATTTTATGAGATAAATAAGTGCCATAATGGAAAAAAATCAGATAAAAGCTAAATATTTAAACAAGCAGAGAATGGGTCATTAGATAAAAATTAAGAGGTAACTTAGAGAGGCAAGAAGACAGGATATATTGCTAGGATTGATAAAATACATTTACCTGGATTATCATAGTGGTTGTAGCATATATTAGTACTATTTAAAAATTCAGTTTGAAGTAACTTATATCTTAGACTAAAGCACAGACTAACTCTGTTCATCGGAATGCCTTTATTCACACATATATTTCTTGATGCATAAATACTAATCTATAAAGCATCAAATTTATTTCATGTAAATAACAAAAGTCACCATTTTAATTTTCTGTCACTTACATTTTATAGGCTATATGATAATATACTTATTGGATTTGAAAACAAGTATATTGGCTGCATTTAGTCCATTCTGTAGCACTGTACCAAATAGTCTCTGAAAAAATGAAATACTGTCCAAATTACCAAAATCATTCTATTTTTTTTCAGAACTGTCCTAGTGTCTACTTCAGATGGTACACCTGCTGGGTTTGACCAGTCCTGTCAAAAGCATTCCCTCTTGATTGTCAGGCTTTGCTTCTAACACAATAGTGAGAAGAATAGAGAAAGCTTTAAGAAAGCAGAGAAACAGTATTACTGAAAGCCAGACTTTTAGAAAACTAGAACTGTTCAGTGATAGAATAAATCAGCTCAAGAGTGCCAAAGAGATATGGGTGACTTGCTGGCTCTTTCCAGGCTGCTGGACAAGAAATTGTTCACTTAGACCAGAATATGGACCCCGAGACTCCTGTTCTATTCTACCTCCTCAGTCTGTTCCTCAACCTTCCCTACTCACCAACTAACAAATTTTCTGTTTGCATCTTTAAGATGGAGAACTTAAAGCCTAGCTTATTCTTTTTGACAAATAAAACACATAGTATATTAACAATACCTTGTTCAGCATGTAGGAGTAAAGCTTGACAGTTCCATCCCTCATATCACTCCCAAATATTATGGTACCTCCAATATTCTTTTCCTTACTCTCCTAGTCAAAATTATTGCCCTTAAATAAAATGCATAATGGGTTTGCTTTTGCACATGTACATTGATACTTATTATCTGCTTTGGTTTGGATAAGTGTCTGTCAGAGATCCATGTGTTAAAGACTTAGTCCAAAGGTGGCACTGTTAGGAAGTGTTGGAATATTTAGAAGTGCTTGTTTCTTAGGGCTTCAGGGGCATGTATTCGGAAGGGACTGTAGAACTCCATGTCTTCTCCTTTTTCTTGTGCTTCTTGGCTCATGATATAAGCAGTTTTGTTCAGCTCTAGAACTGATCAGTCTCTTGGAGGCACTTGTTAGAAGAAGGTACATTTCTGGTCATATGGGAACTAGGTAGCAAGATGGTGACAGAATTTGAGAATATCAAACAGGGATCTTATAATCACAAAAGAATAAGAAGCTATTGATTGCATCTCAGGATCAAGTCAGTCATCTTCTGTGCTAGGCTAAGGCACAAGTTCAGAGACAAACTAGAGTCAAGATGGACATCACAGAGAGCAAACTGAAATAATTACATTATAAAGCCAAGCCTTGATGAAGATGCAGTTATGTAACATTATGTGTATGCAACTTGTAGTCTTTGAGGGTAATAAATACTAAATGAATCTCTATGTTCATATTTTGGAGAGAGAGCCAAACTGACTTAATAAATACTACTGAAAAAAAAGCAATATTAAAATTTACATAGATCATTTTAAAAGATTTCTAGAAGACCAAGAACCAATATTTTATCATGGACAGACATTGTGAAATAGAGACCCTCTATGGAAATAATAGCAGCATTTCTAGTACTGCTTCAGTTACATACACATTTGTCTTTTAAACTGTGTCAGTTCTCAAAATCACCCAAAATTCTTCTTAAAACACAGAGTTCTGGGTCCGGTTGATTATATCCATGCTGAGTCCCAGAAGTTGTGTTCTAATAAATTCCCAGGTAATAATGATGATGTTGATCTAAGGAGTATATTTTGAGCACTGTTGAATTAGAGGAAAACATCTCCTCAGTATCACTTAGTAGGAATTGATCCAAACCCACAAACACTAAACAAAGAACAGAAAACTTGGAGGGAGGAAACAGATTTGGCCAAAAGCGAGATCCCTTAGTGTTTAACGGAAAATAAGAATTCTGTCCGGATTCATAAATTATCCAATTTTGAATCTTGCCTTTCCATTACTAGGGCACTTGATACACCTCCAATTTATAAATTTCTAAATTATTATTTAAACTTATAATATCTTCCAAATGTATCCTTATAGAGAATTCTTCTCCAACTCTATTTTGTTGTTTCTACCTATGTGTTAAAATGGTATTACTATACTTCTTCTCATGACTTTACCAAGGTGATCTTGAAATTATTCATCTTAATTTGCCAAAAGTATTTGAATCAAATTTTTAACGTGAGAAAAAAATGGAGGTAAATAACAGATCTTGCTTGAATTATGGTATTGAGAAGAGATGTGGATCAGAATAACATTTTATAAAGGGTTATGATAAGTCAGGACTCATTGTTACTAGCAATGACAGAGTTGAGGAGCAGGTGTCCACCATTAATCCACACAGCCTTGTGACGTTAATGGGAGTCCTGTGGCTTCATTCCCAAGCACCACTTTGAACATTCATCCCAAGATATGAATTAACACAATGTAGTTCCTGCACTGCTGGGTCTTATTGCTTAATTAATGTGATCATAATGACAGTGGGGGACTTTAAATTTTCTATGTCACTTCATGTCCTATAAAGTTTCAATAGAGTAATGAGCTTCATAAGAAGATGAGTCATTTGCATGTGAGAGTTTAAGTAAGAGGCTTAGAGGCAATGTACACCATTAAAAAGAGGTTATGCAAAGATATTGGCTGAGAACGACATATGATGTGCACCAAATTTTAATATTTATGATGAGCATCTCAGGGCTACATTCTGAAGAATTAATTTTCATTCATTTTTACTCTATGTCCATTGTACTCCAAAGAAAGAAACAATCTGTTAACTTGACATACAGTTGGCTATCAATTTTTTTTTCCTTTCAACAGGTAGGTATAAATTTTGCCTACATATTTGCCCTATAGCATGTTATATGTGATGGAATGACACTGTTATTTTCTTTCTTTATCCTGTGTCATCTGTAGAATTTGGTATTGTCCTTTAATTTTTTTCTCCCTGACCTGTAATCTCATTAAATTCCTCTCATCTTCCTTACATAACCCTATGTTTCGGTAACCTTGGATTATCTCTCATTAATATAATCACTCAGTAGAAGTAGCCCCTTGTGTTCTGATCTTGACCCTTTTCTTTACTACCTTTTTTTGGTTATCCCCCTATTTCTGACTTAAACTATTAGTCTCAAGAAGAGGGAAGTAGGTCATGCAATATTCAGTGTCACTTCCATATCATATTTGATCAAAACTATCTTGGCACTAATAAATAGCCAGGAAACAACAGGAAATTTTCAAAACTATAACTAATACAAATATAATTTCATCTTTTCATGATGTCCTGCAGCTTTCCAAGTCACATGTTGAGTTATAGTCTAAAGGAACATAAAACTGTTTTATACACTAGAATTACAGACATTTATCACTAAAGGGACTGACCTTTCTATACTCTTACCATATCAGGGGTCTAGAAAGTGATATGTGTATTCTATTTCCAATTTCAAGGTGGTTATCAATTTTTCTTAATGTTTAGATTTATACTAGAGTGAAAATGATAGGCTGTTCTAATTGCACGAGCTGATAAGAAATGAGTGTCAGGATTCCAAGTTTTTGAGGTTTAAAATCCATCAGGGCACATTACAAATAACATTTCATATAGTCTTCCTAATATTTTCAAAATAAAATATTAAAATTTACAAAGCACAAATGGAATTTCTATTATACTATAGTTATCATTTTGGTGCTATGAGTTTTTGAATATAAGGATTTTATATACAGACAATCTTGAAGGAAGCCAGATAGAAAACTGAAAATTTAACATTGTCCTTAAGACATCTGTACTAAAGATTATCTAGTCCTTTATGTGAATCAAATTTCAGGAATAGAGTCTATAGAAGTCTAAAAGGCCAACATATACAACATATACAACAAAAAGTCAAGGGAAATCTGGGTTTCACAATATCATCAACAAACAGAAAGCAAATCTACAATAAATTAAGACAGCATGAGTAAAAAAAGTTTAGTTTCAAAGTCATCCCAAACTCTTAAACAAGTAACTGCAGGCCAGGAAAAATATTGACATGATGAAAGCCATGGGGATGAATTGGGCAAGTTGGATTGATGGGTACTAAATTATAGTTAGATAGAAGCACAAATCTCTGGGATAGTACTGCACAGTGTGATGATTGTAGATAACAATTGTGTACTCTACATTCTAAAAAGCTAGAAGAAAGTGTTTTCACCAGAAGGAATTAATAAAATTTCCAAGAGATAACCAGGTTTAATTTAAGCATTGAGCAATGTACATTGTATTGAACATTATATGGTATCCTGTTAATGTGTAAAACTTTTCTATTTCTGTGTATCGGTTTTAAAAACGTAGATGAGCAACATAAAGAAAATTGGACTGAGCATATTTGACTGACCTATGAAGAGTTCCTATCTTAATATTTTATGTTCTTCTATGCACCAGAAAAATAATCCAAATATAACTGGTTCTTGGTCAACATGTGAGAAGAGAGAGAGCAAATCAGAGAATTATGCAACGCTGGAGTAGGAGAGCTCAGAGAATACAACATTCAACGATCCTTATTATGCATGAAGAAATTGAAGAGCAGAGAAGGAAAACACTTGAATAGAATAGCATGTTTAAGGCACACCTGAAACAAAGCCACACTCCCAAACTTCCATGTCGGTTACCTAAATAGTTAACTGAGTTCAGAGGTGCTAAAATGTCATGCACTGCATAATGGAGTTCTGGTCAACAACACACTGCATATACAACAGTGATTCCATAAAACTGTTCCACCTATTGATATCATAGTCATCCCATTCTGGGAAAGCATACTCTAATATGTTCACATAATAAAACTGAGAGCACTTCTGTCTCAATAAGAAATATATGGATGGTTGTGGGTGTGTGGGTTTGTGTGTGTGTAAACATTTATACACAAACTCATTTTAGGAATTTTATAGTATTTATCATTCCCAACGCCTTAGTTTTAGAGGACAGTAAAGAAAAGACTTTACATATAAAAGACAAGAATTAATATCATGAGATCACAGTCCGTATTTGTTTATTTGTTTCTGCCTCATGATTCACACCATCTCATTTCAATCCCACACCCAATAGACAATGGGGAATGGAGAGAAGGGAGAAGAAAGAGGAAAATGAAAGACAGTGGGATGAATCTGACATAACTGTCCCATGTACATATATGAGAACAACACAATGAATCCCACCATCATATACATCCATACGAATGGGATCCTAACTAGAATGATATATTCCATTCTTATATAATTATATCAAAATGGATTCTGCTGTCATGTATAACTAAAAAGAACAAATGAATAAAAAATAAAATAGTAATGTACAATTTCAAAATTGCAATTTTTATTCTTACATGTAGCTTTCTAAAGTCATTTAAAATCCCTTACATTTCTTTGCCACTATTCTTAAACCACATGCTACTCTGAAGACAGGCCCTGAAGCTGTATTAAAACCTCACACAACTCATTTGGAAGTGCCCAAAGGAACCCAAATATGTCTTATTTTGAAACTGAATTCATATATTAAGGACATTTTGTGAGAATCTTTTGGTTATCAATATGTAAGTCCAGCAGAATGATAGTATCTGGTACATGTTAATGTCTTCCATCCCTATTAGATACTAAATTTTGCACATTAAATGCAGGTGTTGAACAGTGCTGGGGGGGCCTCTGAATTGACCACAAAGGATTGACTGGTGACTTGTTGGAAGATCCCACAGAAACATATCTCTGTAGAATTGAAAAATGTGTCTAGTTGAAACTCATCTAAAGGGAAGAATTTCAATCTGATGAGCTGATCCAGTAACAAAACCTTAACTTCAAATAAATGGTTGACCCAGAAACCACTGGCTTAAAACTTGAGGTCTCAGGAGACTTATGATATGGAGATGTGGAAGAGTAGTTTTGCAAAAGGATTTTGGGGATTTGGGAAGATAGACAGTATATTCCTAAGATTTATCTGAATAAATATAATAAAAATTGGAAACAGGTGGGTCCCATATTACTACAGAAAAAAATGAAGTTTGACACCTATGGATTTGGTTTCTCATCCGTACTGTGCTTGAAACATTGCAGGAAATGATAGTGGCTAGCAGAGCAATAGTTGGAAGCACAGTGACCAGTACTGAAGAATGAGGGCCAAGAGCAAACCTCCAGGACCTGGAGTAGGAGTAGCAAGATTTGCAGAAGCATTAGCTTTGCTCAAGGGAAGTTCTGTAATGTCTTCCAGATTGGTGATTACAAACAGGTGCCACCTATACTCTTGAAATTTTGTAGAGGACTCCAATTTCAGCTTGGATTAGAAAGAAGACTTAAACCCACATCTATACATTTATGCTCTTTTATACTCACAGTTTGATAGGCCCAAAGAAACCTCACCTGGCACACTGACAAATTTTGTCTCCAATTACTTACTGTCCAGCCAAGCATGAAGATATGAAGACCCTGTGTTGTATGTTAGAGTTTTGTTGTCATTGTTGTTATTGATGTTTGTTTGATTTAGCTTGGTTTTGCAAGGTCCTAGAAGTTTTTCTATTGCTGGAATTTAAAGCCATTATTCTAGAGTAAACTGTCTTGACTATCTGAGTCCACTATGATCTTCTGCTGTTCTCTGAGATTGCATATCAATTGATTGTATTATTCATTTACTAAAATTATTGAAGAATTGTTATGTATCATTGCTGTATTGTTGCCTTGAATGCTTAACACTGCAGGGATGGTCTTCACAGAATCTTCTCTTTCTCCTTTACTAGACTGCACAATCTTTGAGGTTGTTAGGACTTGTCTCTTTTTTTATTTAGCTTAGAGTAGTTTCTACTGGGTTATAACAATGCTAGGTACTCAAAAGCACTTGAATAAATGCATGAATGTAATAATTAATTTCCCATCATTAATGCTGTGATGGCTTTACACAAAGACAAACCTAGTTGCTGTTACTGATTTGGTGTGTCTATTCATACTATATTGTAGCGAATAACAAATAAATGCTGAATCCTTCCTCTCAGTAGGGTGTAGTTTTCCCTGAGACAATTTCTCATTTGTCAGAATTGCATTTGTATATAAGTGCAAATAAAGGGGTGAAAAAAATGAACAAAAATCTGCTGATAAATTTTTTAAATTTCACTAAAAAACACAGCAGTAACACAGCTGAAGCTCAAATGTAGAGAATCATGTCTCCTGAAAATAAATATCCCCCAAGCTCATAAACACCAAGGCTAGTGGTCAGGAATGAACAGATGTTTATTGCCTCATGCACCCTCTGCTACTCTGGGATAATCTCTTAAATATCCCAAATCCAGTTTGAATTTAAATTAGATTCATATTTTCTTTCACGATTATTCCATTAAAAATATCATATGATTAGCCAATTAAATGGAGGGAAAAAAATCAGTAGGAGAGCAATCCCCTTTAATATTTTCAATTAAGATGTAGTGTGGCCAATAAAAACGGCTTACATTTTCATTTTATGGGTACCTATGGAGAGCATTATGACACAAATGACTCAGAAGAAGGTAATCGTTTCAAAATATATTGTAGTGGAAGACTGTAAACAGTGCAGTGTGTTAGCTTACAAGGGATGTGATGAAAATATAAAGTTTTTTTCAAAGGGGATTCATGTTTATTTTATAGTCTTTTAGGGTGTTTGTGCCTGCCAATTTACAGCACATATTTCTAAAATGCCAGACACTCTTTTCTCCTAGGGAAGGGTAGGAAGGTGAGGTTATACCCATTAGGGGATAATATGTTTTTAAGGAGAAGAGAGTTGTGTAGCAACTCCATCCTGTCTGCTGTCTAGATTTGAAATGGAACTTCACCAGGGCATAGTATAAAACCTTATTTTCTTACAGGACCATAAGGAGAAGACTGAAAGTCTCAGGCTACATGATGCCAAATACAGCAGGAATATTTCTAACTCGAGGTACAGCAGCAGATATTTGGACTGGATTATTTCACTTTGGCTGTGTCCTTAATGATAAGATTTCAATTAATACTGCTTAGTGGTTATAGTACATCATGGCATTTTTTATAAGGTTTTCTTCACATGTGATTTCATTACATTAAGCTAGCAATGATTTAATTCTGATGGCCCGGGGATTGTTCTTAGCTCCTCCCTATTAAAAATACTTACCATGATTTTATTTACAACTTATATACTTGATTTTTATTAAGCAGTTGTTTATCAAACCATGTAAGCTTAGGAGAGGTAGTTAAATATAGGTATTTGACAAATATTAACAAAATTTATTTATCATCTCTGTAAATAAAGGCCAATCATTTTGAGAACATTTCTCAAAGTAAAATTGCAAAAATAATCAAAGCAATTGAGGATTAAAAGACATGGGAATAATAGTAGAATTTTATATTTAAAAATATATTAATTAACAAATATTATGTGTTTATTATGTGTCAGATCCTATAATAAGATTTTATACGTTATTCTCTCAATGTTTCCATACACACTAGTGAGTCTGGAGCTATTATGAGACTCAATAAAATTTACAGAGCTAGTAAGTGGAAGTTAGAGAATAATCTGTCTAGGTCCATGTTGGTATGTGTTTCATCTGATGGTTATATGAACTTGACCCTGTTTTAAGGGCAGGATATTTTGAAGTAAATAAAACAAATAAGCTGATATAATTTTTTTCTCTCATGTAACTTATATTCTATCTTCTTTTTGTATAATTAAGTTATTGTTTCTAAACTATTAATGAGGTACCTTTTTTTGATAAAAATATTGAGGAATTGAAAACGTTGTGTCGATCATTGAATTGAAAGCTTTTCTCCCTCTTTGGGTTGTGTTTATGAAGTAAAGGTCTATATTATCTGTCTCATTTCATACTTATCTAACGATTGCATCAATTATGTCAATAATTGAACTAAAGTGCACAGTTCTGGGATGAATTAGCTTCATTCTTTGTATATGGGGAGATTTAGAGCACTGAATATTTTCATATAATTATTTTAGTCCACAGGCAAAAATAAAGTCTGGAAGTTGCTGTATCCATTTCCCATCCCTAAAAAACAGGTTATATTTTGTGAAGCATTGTGTTTTCTTGTTTTCAAAAGCTATCATATAGGAGGTGTCTTTATTTTATTCTCCTTAGAGAGCTGCACTTTACTCCTTCAGAAATTTCTTCATTTTCCTAATGCTCGGGTTTTCTATGGAAACTATGGCACACTGAAAATCAAATGTTAGGTCTTAGGGCTGGGGATGTGGCTCAAGCGGTAGCGCGCTCGCCTGGGATGCGTGCGGGCTGGGTTTAATCCTTAGCACCACATACAAACAAAGATGTTGTGTCCGCCAATAACTAAAAAAAAATAAATAAATATTTAAAAATTCTTTCTCTTTAAAAACAAAAATGTTAGATCTCACACTGTGAAGGAAACATTTACAGGTTTGTAATGCTGCCTTGTTATTATATCTTCTAATCTATTAAAGACACTGCCCACAAATACAAGTTTAGCAGTTACGTACTTTGCCTGTCTTTTTTTATCCCATCCCAGAAATTTGATGATTTCCCCCATCAAGGTGAACTTGTTAAAGTTTGGTGTGGTTGACCCAGAAGTACTTTCTTGCAACTAATCATTCCATCGTATGATTTTAAGGATATCCATGAGATCATAAGTATTGTAATGAGTTTCATACACATGAGGCTTAAGAGTTTCCTACATATGAGGTATATGGTAGGGTTGGGTAGAATGTTGCTTGACAGGTTATCAAATGTTCATTTATAATCTTAGTCTCAGATTATTCATCTCTAAAATACTAATAAAAATACTTGTCTCTTAGAATTTTAATAATTTTAAAATTATACAGTTTATGTAAAGCATCCTATAGAGTTTGTGTCACACAGAAAGCAAATATGGTAAATATCATCATAATTACAAAGTTGTTTCTATATTAAACCAGCTGTATTAAATCAGCTATAGAAATTTAGTAATTTGAAAATAAAAAAATAATTTATTGTTATCTATATCACTATATCATTTATCCAT
This sequence comes from Callospermophilus lateralis, assembly GCF_048772815.1. Lineage (NCBI taxonomy): Eukaryota > Metazoa > Chordata > Mammalia > Rodentia > Sciuridae > Callospermophilus > Callospermophilus lateralis. The sequence continues at coordinate 32,701,701 of NC_135321.1, read as the reverse complement.
ATCCTATATCACTTGGTTTCTTGATTTATCTCTATAAATTACAAATTCCAATGAAAGTAACCAAGTTGTGCAGTTGTGTAATCAATGTGATTTGAAAACCCTTCTGCTAAAACAAATAACCCTCATCCCAGGATTGCCTTCCTTTTTTTCAGGTCATTTATTCACTTTTTCATGATTCCCCAGTGATAATTAGGCAGCAGTTTTAACTGAATGAAACTACTGTGCATCCAAAGTCACATTTAGGTATTAAAAAAATCCAGTCTTTCCTTTTATTTCCACCATCAATAATTTCCACCATCATCATTATTTTATAAATTGAGACTGAGGCTTTAGTAATCTGGTCCTCATATTTTTCCTTTTTGCCATATAAGATATTGACAAGACTAGCCAACTAAGTTAGGGCCCACTTTTAGAACTGAAATTCGGAGGAAGCATGGCACAGAATAATTATTCCAGCTTATAAATATTATATTGATTTCCAAATTTTTCATCCTAACATATTATTTTGACCCTTTCTTTACAAACAGATTCTAAATTTGGATATTCTCCAAAAAAACTTTCATCAGTTTACCTCTTATTTGCATCCCTGTTGGACTGGAGACTGTGTGTCCTTTCATTGCATTAGTTAACATTCTTCCATGTACTATTTTCAGAGAATTGCTGTTCTTAGTTTCTGACTTTAAAAATTATGCTCTGTTTCAGTGGGATTTTAAGATGAAGATGTTACAGTGAAAATCTGTAATCTATTAATTTTAACCTGAATCGTGACTCTGATTTAAAAACTAGTAGGAAGACTTGACCAAAGAAGGGTCAAGATCTAGTGAGAAATAAGATCTTTCAAAAGAAATTGGATTATATTCTTTATATTTTTAATATATGATATACAGTATGTTCTCAATGGACTTCAATGAATGAATGATTTAATGACTAGCAAACTGGATTAAACATATTCTCATTATGAATCTCTGCCAATCATTACCTATGAATTTGAATACATCTTTAACCTAAAAATCATTATGCATCTGTGTATAAGTCTGCAAATTCGGAAAATACTTTTCTCATCAGTTAATACACCACAATTAAAATAATACAAAATAATACCTATATATATACACACACATATATATATAATTTTAAAAATTGCTTTGCAAAGTGTAAAGGTTAGTTATATTTCACTTTGTCATATATGTATGCACATATCTATATATCACAAAGACAGTCACAGAACAGATTAATAAGAGTCCTGTGGAAATGTCCATTGTGTGATGTATAGAGGTACTACACACCTAGTATAGTGGAATAAAAACAGGGGCAGAACAGCAAGTTATACCTGTGCACTAAATCCCCCATCTTTGTTGAAATATTGATCCCTGATCTGTGGTAGTTAAGAACAACAAATAATATCTTTTATAGAAATGTCATAAAGACTCTATCTTTATCCGTCCCCACCAATATAATAAGACAAACAAACCAAAACTCACTACAGAATACTGAAGCAAAAGGCACAGAAGAAAAGCAAGAGAATAGACAGACACTTTCTTAAAGAGGGAAAGAAATAGCACAGAGAAAAGACCCAGTGTACAGGACTGAGTAGACATTACTCAGATCAATCAATCGCCACCCTAAGTACAAGTTATCACAACAGGAATTGCAAATCCATAGAGTGTTGAGAACCATTTCCAACTATAAACTGGATTAACTTAAGCTGCTATATTAAATGTTCAGCAGAAGAAACTGTGGCCATTTCCAAGAGGAAAAAGAAATTTGTTTACTTCAGTCACCTCTCAGCTACAAAGATGTCCAGCTTTCAAAAAAAATAAATAAGCATAGAAAAAGATGAAAAAACTTTAAAATAAAGTAAAAGCACGCACACAATTTTAAGAGACAAAGCAATCATCAGAACTGGAGAGATGCTGGAACTACTTGACAGGAAATATAAAATAACTGTAATGAAACTAATGACAAGGGTAGACAACATCCAAAATAGATGAGTGATTTTAGCAGAGGAATGAAAATTATAAAGAGTAATTAAATGTGAATGTTGAAAGAGCAAAAATAACAGTATCAGAAATAAAGAATATATTTGATAGACCAGTCAGTACAATAAACCACAGTTGAATGAAATAATCAGTTATATTAGTAATCTCATAGGATAATAAAACTTATCCAAACTGAAGCATAATGAGAAAAAAAATAGTGGAAAAAAGAAAGAAAAAAATGTTTATAGTCTTGAGCCAACAGAAAATAATTTAGCAAATAGGAGAGAGCAAAGTAGAAGAACTATTTTAAGAAGTAGTGACCAACACTATCTCAACATTAATAAAAATGTAGAACCAAAGATTCAAGAAACTTAGAGAAAACTAAACAGCACAAATATTTTTAAGAATACCTAAATATTGAATACATTATGTATTCCATCTGCCAATACTTTCAGAAGACAAAGAAACCTTGAAGGTACATAAAAATTTTTAAAAACATCATCTATAGAAAAAACAAAGTTAATAAACACAGAATATTTCTTTCCAAAACCATAAGAAAGGATCTCTTTAAAATACCAAATGAAAAAACAAATCTCAATCTAGAAATGCTCAGTGAAAATATCTTTCAAACAATAAAAACTACCTCAGACAAAACTCTCTACAAAAGAAGCAAAGGAAAAACAATGCATGTGTGTCATACTTATTTTTTTTAACTTTTTAAAAAAAGTGATGAATGTAGGAAATAGAATAAATTAAATGTCATTATTTTATTTTGCTGAAATATTAATGCATGTCTAGAAGTAGAAAAATATAGTATTTATATTATATACTATATGTAGTTTTATAGCATGAAAAAAAATAAATGTGTGACAAAATAGCATGAAGAATTCTTCAGTGTAAAATGTCAAATGTATTTCTAAACATAAGTGATGAATTAAAATTTGAATGAGGAAAAAAACTACCATTTATAGTATTACACTCATGTGAAATATGTAGGCATAAATCCAATAAAATTTGCAGACTTTCTATGCATAAATTTCCAAAATACTGGTACAAGAAAGAAAGACATACATAAATGGATAAATATCCCACGTTCATGGATTAGGATAATCAATGTTACTAAAAGGTTAATATATGAAATCCCAATCAAAATACCAGCAGCATATATATTAGATATTAATAAGCTTATTCTAATTTTTCCTGGAAATTCAAATATACTATATAATAACTACAATAATTTTGATAAATAAGAATGATGTTTAGCAGTCATAGTAACTGATTTCAAGATTTAATACATAGCGATAATTTTTAAAAACTGAAATATCATTGAATATATAGATGGAGAATCAAATAAAATATTTAGAGGCCAGAAGTAAAGACTAAATGGACCTTGTACCTAATGGAAAAAAATACAAATAAATTATATATGTATGTAAAGAATGTAAAATCACAACTAGAAAAAGACACCAGAGTAATCTGTGACATCTTGGATTTGGCAAATAATTACATGTGAAAGCAACACATGTAATGTGATCCATTAACTAATTCAAAATTGGTTCCTATATAAAATAAAAGAAAAAAATTTCCTCAGTGAAAGATAACACAAAAACAATTTAGAAAATCTGTACATTTGGATAAAGTATTTAAAAGTCAAATAGATAATGAATGATTTTTACTTGTAATCTGTGATATAACTCTTAAAACAGTAACATCTGAACAAACGACTCAGTGAAAATGGGTAAAATATATGAAGAGAAGAAAAACCAAAAAGGATACACAGAGGATAAACGGTAAGTCTTTTATCATCTTTTTTCCAAAAATAATCAGCATAAATTAGGAAAATTTAAATTAAAACCTATAGGAAATGCCGTTGGGATTTTGATTGGCATTGCATTGAACCTATAGAGAACTTTTGGTAATATTGCCATTTTGATGATGTTAGTTCTGCCTATCCATGAACAGGGTATATTTTTCCATCTTCTAAGATCTTCTTCTATTTCTCTCTTTAGGGTTCTGTAGTTTTCATTGTATAAATCTTTCACCTCTTTTGTTATGTTGATTCCCAAGTATTTTATTTTTTTTGAGGATATTGTGAATGGGGTAGATGTCCTCATTTCCAGTTCAGAAGATTTGTCGCTGATATACAGGAATGCCTTTGATTTATGCGTGTTGATTTTATATCCAGCCACTTTGCTGAATTCATTTATTAGTTCTAGTAGTTTCTTTGTAGACCCTTTTGTGTCTTCTAGGTATAGGATCATATCATCCGCAAATAGTGATAATTTAAGTTCTTCTTTTCCTATTTTTATGCCTTTAATTTCTTTCGTCTGTCTAATTGCTCTAGCCAGTGTTTTGAGAACTATATTGAATAGAAGTGGTGAGAGAGGGCATCCCTGTCTTGTTCCAGATTTTAGAGGGAATGCCTTCAGTTTTTTTCCATTTAGAATGATGCTAGCCTGAGGCTTAGCATATATAGCTTTTATAATTTTGAGGTAAGTTCCTGTTATCCCTAGTTTTTCTAATGTTTTGAACATAAAGGGATGCTGTACTTTGTCGAATGCTTTTTCTGCGTCCATCGAGATGATCATATGGTTCTTATCTTTAAGTCTATTGATGTGGTGAATAATGTTTATTGATTTCCGTATATTGAACCAGCCTTGCATCCCAGGGATGAATCCTACTTGATCATGGTGCACAATCTTTTTGATATGTTTTTGTATACGATTTGCCAGAACTTTATTGAGGATTTTTGCATCTAAATTCATTAGGGATATTGGTCTGTAGTTTTCTTTCTTTGAGGTGTCCTTCTCTGGTTTGGGAATCAGGGTGATATTGGCCTCATAGAATGAATTTGGGAGTTCTCCCTCTTTTTCTGTCTCCTGAAATAGATTATGGAGTATTGGTATTAGTTGCTCTTTAAATGTTTTGTAAAACTCTGCTGTATATCTATCCGGTCCTGGGCTTTTCTTGGTTGGTAGTCTTTTGATGGCTTCTTCTGTTTCCTCCCTTGATATTGATCTGTTTAGGTTGTTTATATCTTCCTGATTCAATTTGGGTAGTTCATATGTCTCAAGGAATTTATCTATCCCTTCACTATCTTCTATTTTATTAGAGTATAGGGTTTCAAAATAATTTCTAATTATCGTCTGTATTTCTGAATTGTCTGTTGTGATGTTGCCTTTTTCATCCCGTAAGCTAGTAATTTGGGTTCTCTCTCTTCTTCTCTTTGTTAGTGTGGCTAGTGGTCTATCAATCTTATTTATTTTTTCAAAGGAGGAAGAGCAGGAGGAAAAGATTAACATTAAGCAGAGTCATGAAGTGGGAGGGAAAGGGAGAGAAAAGGGAAATTGCTTGGAAATGGAAGGAGACTCTCATTGTTATACAAAATTACATATAAGAGTTTGTGAGGGGAATGGAAAAAAATAAGGAGAGAAATGAATTACAGTAGATGGGGTAGAGAGAGTAGATGGGAGGGGAGGGGAGGGGGGATAGTAGAGGATAGGAAAGGTAGCAGAATACAACAGTTACTATTATGGTATTATGTAAAAATGTGGATGTGTAACGGATGTGATTCTGCAATCTTTGTAATGTTTTGAATAACCAATAAAAAAATAAAAATAAAAATAAAAATTAAAAAAAACCTATAGGAAATACAGGAGAATTAATTGGACATGATTTTCCTCTGTTCATACATGAACACATGACCAGTGTAACTCCACATCATGTACACGCAAAAGAATGAGAAGTTATGATTCACATATGTATAATATGTCAAAATACAGTCTACTGTCATGTATAACTAAAAAAAATAAAATAATTTTTTTTAAATATAACTATTGAAATGGTTTAAAAATGATTGTCAATATCTAGTGATGGTGGAGATAAAGAGCAAGTCTAAATCTCTTACCTTGTCGTTGGTAAATAAAATCACAGGCACATGAGAAATCAGTTAAGCAGTTTTATATAAAGTTCTATATGCATTTGTTATACAAATTAGCAATTCCACTCAGATATTCATCCAATTTGACTAAAAAAAATCTGTATTCTAAAGTTTATAACAGATTGATTTATAATTACCCGAAACTGAAAATAACACGTGTCCTTCAACAGGTGAATATATAAACATTTTGTTTATGTAGGTGCACTGAAACGTCACTCAGCCATAAAAGTAAATGATTCACAGAAACATGCATGAATATTAAGTGTATTTTTTTTCAATGAAAGGAGACAAACTCAAAAAGTAATATACTATATGATTTTAATTTATGTAACATTCTGTAAAAGTGAAACATAGTAAACATAGCAGTGGTTGCTATGGTTAAGTGTAACAGCATGTATTTCTTATAAAGGAAAGCATGAGAACATCTTTGCGATGGTGGATGTAACCAGTATGGTACTATGATGATATGCATATGGTTTTATATATTTTACAAAACACGTAGCACTGTACACAAAATATTAAATTTTATTGCATGAAAACAAAAATAAATTTTCAGCTCAAATATGGAAGAATCCAAGTTGGAGTGCAGACAGTGACATATTCTTTTAATCATATTGCATATCAGTAAAATTACTTCATTGACAGAAGTACAGAAGAAAAGAGTTGATTGAATTAAATTTGGAAAACAATGTACTTTCTACTTTTTAAAAAAATAATGTCAAAATAAAAAGTAATAAAAGGATAAAATATTTTATATTATTTATATATTCAAGAATACATTTATGAATATACATTTATACAATTTATGATGTATAACTATACAGAAAATATATATTGTATATACAAATTATTTACCTCATAAACAGTACATTAAAGGTGAATTAGTTTATTGTCATTAATTTCCAATTCATTTCAACTGTGGTAAAATATCTAAATAATAATAATTTGTTCAATTAAAAATATTTATGCATTCTTTACAAAAAAACATATGGTAATTTTCTGTGAATATTCCATGTTCACTTGAAGTGAAAATTCATTCTGTTATTTTTATGGTGCTATTTCTACATATGTCAAACATAATTAGGTCAAATTTGTTGTATTATTCAAATATTTTTTGTTACTTTGTTAATTTTTGGTTTTGTATTTGCTTTATTTAACGGTTATTGAAAAGTATGTTCAAATATCTTATTTTGATCATGAAAAATTTCATTTATTTTTGCTTTTTAACATCTTACTTTTTGCTTTATCTATATTAACACTATGATATTGAGAACTGGAGATTAAGAATTGTGATATGTTTCTAATAGACTAACTGTTTAATTATTATGAAGTGCCCCATAAAATTAATTATGCAACATCCCCTAATTATGAATATGTGATATGTTCATTTTAATTCAGATCAAAACACTCTTCCATTTTATTCTTTATTTTTCCCTTAGCAATGTTTATCTAAATTGTTATTTACTTTCAAATATTTAGAGACTTTCCAGAAATATTATAATTTTGATAAATAATTTCAGTCTGATAATAGTATGTATCAATGTGTTTAGTTTTTAAAAAGTTTTTGAAATATATTTCAATCGAAGGCCTTGTGAATACCAGGTATATGGTCTACCACTGAGCTTTATACCCAGACACATTAACCCATTTAATCTATTGTGAGAATTTAAATTTGTTTACTTTATCATAGCTACCCTTAAGGACTCAACATATTGGCAATGCCTGATGTTATTGGTGGGTATTTTCAATGTTGTCCACTAAGTTAACTTAATAGTGTTCAGATTTTCTATATCTTCACAGGTTGTCTACCAATTTTTTCTATGAAATTTTGAGAAGTTAAAGTACATAAGTGTATCTGTAGATATATGAATTTCTTTGTGATTTTTCCAAATTTATTTATAATATTCTGAAATAATTTTATGAGACCTATAACATTTAGGATTGTGTCCTCTTGATGTATCAAATCCTTTATCATTATGAAAGGACTTCTTTAACTGTGGTAACTTCTTTCTCTTTTTCTCTTATATTTATTTGTCTAATACTTAATGTGGCACTCCATCTTATTTTCATTAATATTAGCATGTTATATTTTACCTATCCTTTAATTTTAATTTAACCTAGTAATATGTTATGGTAGGTTTCTATGAGTCAGCCTGTAGTCTGTTCTTATCTTTTTATTCAAACTAGTATTACCTTTGGATCACTTCCAAATAATAGGATTATATGTTTATGTTCCAACTGTTCATCTTCTTGTTGGTTTTCTATTTCTTATTTGCCCTTTCTATTATATGTTCCCTTTGTCTATTTTTATTTCCTTAAATTAATTATTATTCAAACTTTTCTGTTTTATATTTTTATTGGCTTATTAACTTTGTCTTCTTATTTTAATGTTTATGATTTATAGTGTGCATTGTTAATTCGTTACAATTTACCTTCCAGTTACAATTTACTAAATCACTTCTCATAAAATATAAGACTTCACCTTAGTGTATGATCACTTCATACCTCCATTCTTTCTTATGTTGTCACATTTTATTTCAAATACCTATGAAATCTACAGAATATTGTTTTCAGCAGCAATCTTCTAGTGAAATTAAAATAACAATTAATTATTGTATACTGATCCACATAGAAGTAATTTTTGGTATTTTTCTAATTATTTTTCTCGACTTTTTATTTTTGATTTTTCCTGTGAAAGTGTCTTCAGATTCACTAATATTTTATCTAAAACATAGAATCAATCATTAATCTCTTCCAATATTTTTTTTAAATTTTAACCACTGTAGTTTTTTATCTCTAGTGGTTCAATTGCATTTTTTAAAAAAATGACTTACTTATCCCTACTTAATTTTTGAATAGATTTAATGTAATTTTATTAGCTATTTTAATGCCTTTGCTAATTCTAGTTAGGGTTAATTTTGATTGATTTTTTTTTTTTTCTTTTCATCACAGATCAGAAGATTCTGCTTCTTTGGATGCCTGGTAATTTTTTATTGGATTTCAACTATTACAAATTTCACCTTTTTGTATCGCTGACATTTTGAATTCTTAATATTTTTAACTTCCTTTTAACATAGAGTTGTTACTTGCAGATAATTGAATTGTTCCTTCCCTTACTTTTCATGTTATGTAGGAACAGAGCAGTACATTTGATTGAAGACTGATTATTTCCCTATATTGGGAAGAACTGGTAATTTTTTCTACCGAGGCAAGACCCTTCTATAATCAAACGTCACATAAAGTATGAGGATTTCCAGACATTCTGGAAAGAACAGGTACATGTTCAGCTCTGCGTTAATGTCACCTGTTGCTCCTCTAGTTCTTTCTGCTCTTCCCTGGACCCAGGCAATGACCTCAGAGGTCTCCTTGGATCTGTTCCCTGCTGAACTCTCACATTTACGAAGGTTGATGTGGTCATTTCTCAGGCACTCTGTATTGAAATCTCTTTGGTCTTCCTGACCTCTTAGTGATGTCTTTTCTACTCATATGACTCCTTCATTTTGTCTGGGTTGCAACTCTGGGCTGAAGCCTAGTATTTCTCACAAGGGAGTCATCTTGAGATAAATCTAGGCTCACTGTATTGTTTTCTTTACCTTGTCTTTTACACTTCCTCATTTTCTTTATATCTACTGTCTTAATTTTTTTTTTTTCTGTATGAGGTGGGGAGAAGGATACAGATCAGGTGGAATAATAATCTAGTTTGCTGTTTCTTTATTTTGCTCAGAAGCAGGAATCCATATAATGAACTACTGTAATAGTTGCTATCTGACACCATTTTTTTGGAATAATACATTTCACTCCTATAATTGGCTTTTTGAAATTGTTTTTTTTTTTATTTTCTACCATTAGAGTATTTGTCTTAGCACTTATAATTTTTATATATCTATATATTTTTATTTCTATAAACCCTGTTAATTGTTAAATATATCCCTGAAACTGTCCCTATCTTCTGTGTAATACTTGAAGTGACTAGCTTATATTGGGTCTCTATAATATTATACAATTGAAATTAATTTCATGGCCCTAGATATTCTTAATATTGAGATTTTATGTTGGACTTGTACATCAATCCATACCACTTAGCTCATTTTATAAGTATACAGTATATACTCTATAAATAGATTCAATTTTATTGTCATCAAAAAGCAAAGATTGAATTTAAACATCACACCAAATAACCTTAAATAATATCAGACACTAACTGTATCAATTTTAGTTTTTATGAAATTGGAAGACTTACTACTCTGATAAAATATATACAGTATGCTTAAAAATTACAACTTTAAATAATAGTTGAGAAAAATGTAAATAGAGAATACCTCCTGGGGATTTTACATAAGGATGGGAGGACTATACCATGTGACAAACAAACTTTATGATCTTGTCTTTCTCAGAGGAGAATATGAATGTAATTTTGAGCTTCTCAAGAGAAAAAAATATTGGCATTTAATTAACACCATAAGGCAGACAAACAGCTCAAGTGATCTTTATCTCTGAAGTCTGCTTGGGATGCTTTCAGAAATAGAAAGCTTTCAACAATTTCATGCTTTTCATGGAACACCTTTAAGGTACCTTCAGGCATTAAACACATAAGCTACATGCATAATATGTTTTTATTTATGGAGACACTTGCTCTGGCATGTAAGAAGCTGTTTTATATTATTATTCAAATATCAAAAAGATTATACTGTGTTACTCATGTAAGTACCTCTGGGAGAATATAATTTTCTTCTATAAAAAATAAAGTTTAAGTTCTACACATGAAAAACACTTATGGTACCTCCTTCCATAAACCTCGCTATAATTCCATAAGAAACGAGTCAAATTGATTCTGCAGGTAATCATTGACTTTTTAAATTCATTTTTTGTTCATTGTTGCCATAAAATAAAATATGAAAATGAGAATATTTATTTATTTATAAATATTTACATTTACTTTGTAATAATACTTATTACAAAGTAAGAGAAATCGATAATTTAACAAATATTTCAGAGAAAAATTTTATCATCTTCTATTTTAGGCTACAATGAAAGTCTTAGGAATAAAGCAAGCAACAAAACTCAAGGTGATTTTACTATGACTAAGGAGAAATCAGGGATAAACAAACAAACAAATGCATTTACCAGAAAAATATCAGATAGATATATGTACAGAAATTTAAAGATAATTATATTCAATGCTGAAGTAAGAGTGTATGGAGCTAATTTTGATGGTATAATAATGATTGGTGATTCTGATAAGGCTTTATTTAAGCTAAAATCTAAATGACATGGAAATATGGAATAATGAGAGAGAAGATTTTTTTAAGGAAATGTGAGTTCATTTAAAGACTCTGGTAATATATTACTCAGGGAAGGCTAACAACATGGTTTAACATATTAAAGATTACTTCTCCAGGTGCTTTTTCAATAAAGGGTTGATAAGTTTTTTTCTGTAAGCCCAACTTAGGCTTTATCTAATTGATATCCTCCCATATTTTGGCTGTGGATGGACAGTAAGGCAAGATAAAATTTTCAAAAAATTAGCCAGCTATGACTGAAGAGCCTGCTAAATTGATAGGGGAAATTAGAGATGAGAAAGTGGCACACAATGAATTTGGAGATGAAAGTCAACATTTTAGAATGATTTTGTAAGGCAACTGGTAGTTGTTTCAATTTTATCCTGAGTATGATGGAAATTCATTAACTCTTGTAAAATGATCATATAAAATGATCATATAAACTGATTTTCATTTTTAAAAGATCAGAGTGGATTGTATGTGGAAAAAAAGGAAATTGGGAAAAATAAAGAGGGAATGAGAGGAAATATAAAGAGAGAGAGAAGAAAATTTCAGTCTTTTAGGAAATGGGTTGGATATGATGGTAGTAAAAACATAGAGAGGTGAATTCACTTAAAATGCATTTTGGAGATAAAGGTGGCAAGGATCACCCAATGAATGGATTGTTGGAGGAAATGATAATGTTCAAATTTTTATCTTGAGACACATGTTGCCTATTTACTGCAAGGGGAAAAGTGTGCATTGGATGCTGGATTGTGATATCAATCCAGAGCTGTCTTTTGAGCATGTTTGATAGGTATATTAGAGAATATTCAGTATGTGTTAATAGATGCTCTTCCTGATGATGTAGACAGTTGTCAAGGATAGAAATAAAAATTTTGGATTCTTCAGCATATACACGGTAAGGCCATAGACAGGAAATTTACCTAGAAGAACCTGGGGGATGTTTTAAAATAGGTTTATTGTTGATTTAGGACAGGGGAAAAAACTAAATATCTGGAATCATTTTTCCAAACATTCCTTTTATTGTTTCATGCATTTCTTTTTTTTTTTTTTTTCCTGGAACAAACTCTCCACATTTTCATGATGACAAACAGCATGGTAAAGTTTCCAGGGAGTGAGCCTTAAAAATGGCCTGCCCTACTCTCTAATCAATAAGAAACTGTTTTTAAGACAGCTGCTATTTTCTGGTGCAAAATACATCTCAGCATTTCCGGCTGAGTGGTTCTGGAGGCTGCTTCATGATTGCATTTTATGTTACTTATTGAAGGGCCCACAATTACTATGCCATCTTTCACAGCAAAAGATGATTCTGCTGACCCACCATTGGCAAAGCATATGAACTGCAGAATGGGCTTTATCTAAGTGCCTGTTATCTTGCCTTTTTTCTTAAGGAACTAACCAAATACTTCCTTAGGAAGTCTTTGTAATCTCTATTTACCTACTCATCTGGGACAAACTCAAGACCCAAGTTCAGTAAAGTGTCTCCATGATGATTCCTCCCCTTCAACATTTACAAATTTATATAAATAGTTGCAATCTCTATGTCTCATTTTGAAAGGATAATATGTAAAACCCCAATTATTAATTTAATATTTTATATTCATATACTGCATCTTCCTTAGCAAATTACTACAATATATGAGTTCTAAAGTTTCTTTTTCAATTACTTGGAGAATCTAGCCTAGTTTGGAGCATATAGGAATAGTTTAATAGACTATGTTTTCTGCATGTGTTTGGTATGTGTGTGGTAGGAATATGTTTAGTGTTGTGTGGTAGTATGTGTCTGTGTGGGAGGTGTTATGTGGTGTTATGTGTGAGTTGTATGTGGGTGGGGGAAGACAATAGGTGTCAAAATGTTACAATTCCTTTTTAAAACAGTGAATATCTTTTAAATTATTTTATTTATATAAATATAACTTCTACAACTTGTTCAAAGTGAACAATATGAATGATAGAAATATCTTAAGCATATTTTCATAAGTCAAAATAATGTGAAATTCTATAGAAAATTTTTTTTAATCCTATAGTTTGATAAAAAGCAGTCAAATATTGACAATTTTATATGATTTGATATAATCTACTTACATTGTTACATATTAACTTAATGTGAAATATATTACAATGTTCTCAGTGTATAAATGTTTCTGAAAGAAAAGTTTTTAATTGACTATTCAGAGATCTCATATGTTTACTGATTTATTCAGCTATTTCCAATAATCTACTTCATTTGTTTTCTTTTTCTATAGTTAATAAATATAAAACCTGTTTTCTTATGCATTAATCTTTGTCTCTATATCTACTTTTTATATAATTCCGGTAAGGAACCACAAGTTTAAAAGATTGCCATTAGTAAATTTCTTGATGCACTTTTACAAGTACATATCTAGAAACGGTGTATTAATTTACTCTCCCATTTGGATGGAGATAAAAAAGCACTTTTATATGCATTTACTGTACTTTTATAATGAATAAAAAATTAAAGCTTATTTGTTTTGATTAGTAATGATGACAAACATTTTTAATATTTTACCAGGTTTTACTGAAATACCTGTAACCACTTTCTATCTTTCTTTTGTGAATAAAAATATATCTAATTCCTAATATCTTTAAACTTACACAAGATGCTATGCAAAATTTTATCACGTATATTAAAATATTTCCAAAATGTTTTATTTATGCTTTTATAGTTGTATCAAGTTTTAATGTATAGATATCTAAAACTTGTGATGGAAAAAAAAGATTTGAATTGAAGACTCTTATAGATTGTGAGTTTCTCAGAATCTCCTTCTGTTTATTTTTAATATGTATTTTACTGATAAATTACTTGGTGTATAAAATTATGTGACTGTTAGGAAAGTTATAAATATATGTGTTGAATATATATGTATATAATACATAGAGCTTTTATTGTTCTTTAATGAAAAACACTTTTGATTTTACTTTGTCTAAAGATAATGTCACTTTATTTTTATCTGTTTTAATACTGCTCACTAAATGTTATTTCATTTATTTATTTGTGTACCCAATTTAATCTTAGGAATCAAAATAATAAAGCAGTTACCATTTGTTTATTAATTTGTTAATATTCTGTAGCTTTGTAGAGTTTACATTACACAAAATCTTGGAAATTAAGGAAGGTTTACAATGTCCTAAAAGTCATCCTTTTAGGTGTATATGTCAATCATCTGCTTTTTATATTTATTTCTCATCTTGGCGTTTATCTCACTGTCTTTTCATCTAAGAATATTTTGTCTTAATTTATCCTGTCAGTGAGGGTTTTTCATATATTTAATATATTCACAGACCACACAGTCACAGATTTCTAAATTTTCTTTATTGATATTAGAAATTTTCATTTGTGCATTTGTTCCTTTGTGCTGCTATAGCAAAATCCCACAGACTCAGTCTTCTATAAAAGCAGAAGAACATTTCTCACAGTTTAGACTCTGGGGAATCTAAGACACAGGAGGATCTGTATCTGGTGAAGCCTTGTTCCGTGCTTCTACAATGGCACCTATTGCTGCATCCTCCTCCAAAGGAGACCAGAGCTGTTCCAAAATGGCCTAAGCCAGGACAATAGAGCCTAAGCAAATCCCTTCAGCCCTTCAGCTATGTTGATATATTCCTGGGGGTAGAGCCCTCACCATGTCATCACTTACCCAAAAGGTCCTAGCTCTTAATATCACCATCATGGGGGTTATTTTTCTCAGCATGAAGTTTAGACAGGACCCACTCAAACCATAGCATGTTCTTATTTTGAGACTTCATAATAAATATCTTTCTTCTTAACACACAGTTTACAAGGAAGCTTATTGTCTTTAACCATTACAAATTCCCCAGGAATTCGTCTATAGTCATGCAACTTGTTTCTTGGTTTCTGCTCTTACAATAAGCAGCTAAAATCAGAGCATGAGTCAATTGTAATCAGATCTTAATAATTATTTTTTTATTCATGATAAATGAAACTAGCAAAATAAAGTACACATTTTGGGCCTGTCAAGGCATAGAATATATGAACTACTTTAAAAAATGGCATTGTTCATTTTCATCCTCGTTTAAATATTCTTTTAGAGTAATGGCAGGAGCGCTAGCTGTTCCAACTATCAGGTCCAACTGAAATGTCCATTCAACTCAAGTAATCTAAGAGCTTAAGGGACTTAAATATTTGGGCTACTGACTTAACAGTTTCTTTAAAGAGCAAAAACTACAAGCCTAAGAATCCTGGATTATAAGCACTCTGCATTTGCCATTGATCTTGCAATGTTTTGTATCTGTCCCATTTCTCCATGATATAACACTCTTTACAAATTGATAATATTTGCATTCAATGTATGGGGTTTTAGTTAGCCTTATCTTGCTCATATCTCTAAGGAGAGGGAATATAATGCAGTCCACTCTATCTCCATATTTGATCTCACTGTCCTCAATAAGTAGTTTAAGTAGGGGAACATAAGCTGTGTCAGGGCAGAAACCTCCTTGGTCATCTGTTTCACATGTTTAAAAGGAGTTTTGCTTTCTCGAGTGTTGCTAACATAACTGTGAATTATAAACTATCGGAGACAACTTTTTGTCAACATTTGTCGGGAAGCCTACCTGGGAATGTGCCTATCATTTTGGAATACATTGCGAGGATGAAGAAAGAAAGAAAAAGGAAGAGAGAGAGGAAGAGATATTTGGAGAGATAAACAAAGGCTGTAAGATCTAAATATTCTGAATCTAGATTCATGCCTGGATAATTTAACTGTAAAAGCAGGGGAAGGGTGGCAAAATACCCTGTAAAATTACCAGATAGTAAATATTTAAGATTCTGAGGGCCAGATGGTCCTGTCTCAATTACTAAGCACAGCTGCTGTAGTGTGAACAGCTGTATATTGTATACAGTTATGTAAAGGAATGAGTGTGACTTTGTTCCGATAAAACTTTATTGATAAAAATGGTGGTCCCAGGCTGTGGTTTGCCAATAGGTGATATAAAGTAATACATTAGTTTTCCTGTTTAGTTAAAAATGTTTATATATCATTTATAGTAGAGACACCCTTAATGTGAATTGTCTATAAAAAGTATACCTTTCGTGGTACATCCTGTACAAATCACTTAACCTGTCTTTCCAGCTTTGTTTCCTTTTTTTTTTTTTTTCCAAGAAAATGCAGTACTATAATGAGCATAAGAGAAAAGCCATATTTGGGCTATGTAAAAAGACAGCAACCTGCCCATTTAAAAAAGCACTGATCTTGCAAACAAAAAGATGTTTTCTGTTATATTTCTATGTTCTCTGGGGGAGGCATTTTCTCCCCATTTTATATCCAGGGGACCAGACTGCTTCTGTTAGGTAAGTAAAAAACAGGAAAGCCACCTATTGTTTTCTCAAACCAGCTCAATTGTCTTTATACTTAATGCCAAATCTTTTCAGATAACAGTGAAAGATTTTCTGTCACTTGAGTTTTTTGGGGGGTGGTGAATTTCAATGTTTTCCTATCTTCTTTCTTCAAAAGTGTCTCTGCAGAAAATGTAAAGTGTCTGCATTCAGAGCTGCTGGCCCGATTCTGCTTTAGACTGGACATTGTTCAATAGAATGAAATAAACACACTACACAGCTTTGGGGCATTTATTTTTTAGTCTAAAGTTGTGGAAAATAAAAAAAAGAGAGAGATGAAAAAGTAGACTCTGGCAGTAATGAAACTTTCCCAGAAGGCTATGGGTCTCCTAAACTCTCAGCAAAACATATTAGAAAGAGTCTGATTCAGAGATGGGTGCCAGGCCCAGTAATTCAGGAGCATATGCATTATCTCCACATGGGAAATGAAAATAAAAGAAGAAGCATTAATCAGAACTCTAATCAGTGAGCGATACAATAAGGTTGATCTCACCTTATTCAGTTAGAAAAGCTCACATTGAGGCAATATGCAAGTAGTCACCATTTTCATACTGATTATATCAGGAAAAATGAGGGTAATGATTCAGATTTGGCAGCTGTGGTGTTCTCTTGTAAGAGAAACTAATAAAGGGACACTAAATCTTGATATACTTATCACATTTGGGCTGTCAGGAGTATATAATCTTTTCCAAAGTTTCTTGGATTGTTCAGTGCAGCAGATTTCATCAGGAAGAAGAGTCCCCCTCACCCTCCTTAGAGCATCGCCTAAAGTAACAGAGTTACATATCCACAGGAAAGCAAAGGATCGTTGCTTCATAAACAATATATTTATTTTGGGCTTTAAAAAATGCTCAGATACATACACAGCCCTTTATCTATACACTGATATTCTAATTTAATTTATTTGGAGACCAAGTCAATTCACATTTGTAGAAATTTTTGCAATGTATATTTTTATATGAAAAAGCAGGAAGTCCGTTTTTTAACCTAACAAATATTGTCAATCATCTGATATTAGATTAAGGGAACAAAGATGTGAACAAATAGTGAAGAATATTTCACATGTAAGTACAATACAGAAAACACAGACACAGGAGTTTATAGTGTGCTCATACATTCTATTTCAGAACATTTACATTTAAGACTTAGGCTGAGGCAGACAAATATAGTCAGTTCTGCATTTTGCTATGGTTGGCTCTGCTTGCCACACTCTGGACAAGGCAGCCCATTATAAGCAAGTAAAGATATTATTGTCACTGTCAATGCCCTTGTGAAGTGATTGATTGGAATGCTAATGGTCAATCTTCCTAACAACACAAATAGAATGGAGTGACTAATTGTATTTTCGATTTCATTGCTCTTTCATCTGTTACAGAATGTTCTGGATGCACAGTCTCACATTGTACACAACTTAAGAATTGTCTCATCACTGAAAGTGGTCACCAAGGTCAACTTTACCATCAGAATTACTTACTAGAAATCTTATACTGCAGGACTCCTAAGGTGTCTAATGGTCTTTGGCTCACCTTCCCTCTGAGCTTCCTATGGGAGGTCTTTGGTGTATGACAACTGATCTTAGATAGAGATAATCCACTAGGTGAGATCTGGGTCACAGAGTGACACAGGATGCTGACTCCCTCTGGCCCGCCATCTTGGAAACATTAGGCTCCAACTTCCTTAATCAGACTCCTATTGTGCAAGAATTAAAGCCAAGAATCAATATATGGGATGGAATCAAACTAAAAAGTTTCTTCTCAGCAAAAGAAACAATATGTAGGGTGAACAGAGAGCCTACATTCTGAGATAAAATCTTTACCTCTCACACATCAGATATAGCACTAATCTCTAGGGAATATAAAGAATTCCAAAACCTAAGCAACAAAAACAAACAAACAAAAAAAACACCAAATAACCCAATCAACAAATGGGCCAAGGACATGAACAGACACTTCTCAGAAGAGGATATACAATCAATCAACAAATATATGAAAAAAATGTTCACCATCTCTAGCAATTAGAGAAATGCAAATCAAAACTATTCTAAGATATCATCTCACTCCAGTCAGAATGGCAGCTATTATGAAGACAACAATAAGTGTTGGCAAGGATATGGGGAAATAGGTACACTCATATATTGCTGGTGGGACTGCAAATTGGTGCAGCCAATATGGAAAGCAGTATGGAGATTCCTTGGAAATCTGGGAATGGAACCTCCATTTGAGCCAGCTATCCCACTCCTAGGTCTATACCCAAAGGTCTTAAAAACAGCATGCTATAAGGACACAGCCACATCCATGTTTATAGCAGCACAATTCATAGTAGTTAAACTGTGGAGCCAGCCTAGATACCCTTCAGTGGATTAATGGATAAAAAAAAATGTGGCATCTATACACACTGGAATTTTACTCAGCAATAAAAAAGAATAAAATTTTGGCATTTGCAGGTAAATGGATGGCGTTGGAGAAGATAATGCTAAGCGAAGTTAGCCAATCCCCAAAAAACAAATGTGGAACATTTTCTCTGATATAAGGAGGCTGACTCATAGTGGGGTAGGAAGGGGGAGTATGGGAGGAATAGATGAATCCTAGATAGGGAAGAGGGGTGGGAGGAAAGGGAGGAGGCAGGGGATTAGAAAGGATGGTGGAATGTGATAGACATCATTATCCAAAGTACAGGTAGGAAGACACAAATTGGTGTCAACATAATTTATATACAACCAGAGCTATGAAAATTTTTGCTGTATATGTGTAATAAGAATTGTAATGCATTCTGTTGTCATTTAAAAAAATCAACTTAAAAAACTCTAAAAAAAAAAAGAAGAAGATAATGCAAATCATTTGAGATAATGTATCTTTTTTCCTAAAAATTTGATGTATCTTTAGGGTCAATGCTTTCTTTGGGTTCTCACCAATCTATAATTTATTTGATAAGACTCTTGTTCCTGAAAATTAAGTATATCATAATTACTTTTTATGAGTTGATGTGTGAACAAAATTAATACTTAGAGATATAGATTTCTAGGATTGGAAGGAATCTTCCAAGTGTTAGACATTCTGAATAAAGAAGGTAAAGTCTTAGAAGAATGAATAAAATTCCAATTCAGTGAACTTAGCTTTGGACTTTAGATTTCTCCCATCAGTGGCTTAAACCATAGAGATAAATATTGGAAATCCAGGTTTCAATATCTGAAAAGGGAAACCTGTATCTGTGCTATGTAATAGAAGGTGATTATTATAAACATAAAATTAAACAAAAACATGAAATGTTTTCTAATATAAAATAGACTATAGTAATTTACATTGGAATCATAAATATTTTACTCATTCAACTCAGTTTTCTTGGTCACATTTGTATTTCACAAAAGTCCCAAGAACTCTTGCAGAGTTGTCTTTTATTTCCCGTGAAACGGCCTCCACACAGATGCTGCTCACTTCCTGGGCTCTCTATGTGACGTTATCCCAACCAATTTACCTAAACTGACTTCCCTTCCCACATGTACCTTACCCTCCAATCCCTCCCTGTGCTTCACTTTTATTCACAATATTTATCATCTCCTGTTATATTTTACATTTGTTCCTATGTTTAGTTTTTCTCCCCAAACTAGAGTTTTGTCTTTTGTTTATAACTATATCTCCTATTCTGGAATGTTGAATTTCACTAGGAAGTATCCATTAAATATCTTTCTGTTAATTAGATATATAATTATATGTTTATAATATAGCAAAAGTAGTTATAAACCAAAAGGCCAACTATACAAATAATTAAGATTTCACTTTTTATTACAGTGGGAGAAAATCTACCGGTACACCCAATAGAACATACAAATATTCTTTAGGCCAAAGTACTCACTTTAGCTACACAAAGAGTTAGTTTTAAAGTCACAGGTGTTTAATGTCAATCCTTTTATGCCAATAAAAGTCAGCTTATTAATATTTCTTGGGGACATCTCATATCTAAACCATAGCACATCACTATGTTTCTGGTCTAAAAGGTCTTAGTTTCAGAATATCTGCCAAATAAATAATATTACTGTATTACTGTATCAAACCTTGCTGCTAACAGATCCATGTATCTTAGATTTATGGTATTTAACATCTATAACCACAGAACCTTATAATTACATAAGAGATGGATACAATATTATGAGAAGTATACCCTAAGTATCAGTAGATATATATGTGAGATTGTATTGCCTTAAGTATGAGAACTCTTCCTATGACATCTTATTTTTGCACAGTTACAGGTGGCATGGAAACATCTCATCAGCCCCCAACAAAGAAAGAACTAAGACATTGCTATAATGCTTAAATGGCACATAGATCATTAACCTATATTGTTATCATTATTATTGTTTGATAATATGCATAGCTGATCTGATGTTCAGTGAATTATTCCACCTTTATCCTTTTTGAAATGAAGGTAAGGACCAAAGTTTTTCACACTTTTCAAGAAAATTAGAATGAAGATGTGTCATCTGGGGTACTCAGAATGGTAGATGCTGTGTGTGTTTGTGCATTTGAGTGCCTACTAACTTTTTTAACAGATTTTGTGGAAATTATAATAATAAATTCTTAAAGGTTTAATTTGTAAATGAAAGCTTACAAGGAAATATGGCAGGTTTTATTTTTTGGGGGGGGTATGGAAACTCATTGATAGAACTCTGTTTTCAGATCTAGGTAGAAAAGTAATGAAGCAAATATATTCTCTTGGCTTTGGAGGTCTGAATGCAAACTTTGATACCATCAATATATTCAGTCTCAATTGTTAAAGCAAGAGCTTTGAAAATGTGTCAGGTAAAGTTAATGCACCACAGAAGAGAGGGTCATTTTGCCACTGACTCCATCATCAGCCATAAATATTAGCAAGTTAGTAAATCTATAAGTAATTATATTGTATTTTTTATTTATGGTATTTAACATATGTAACCACAGAATATATATCAAATATACAGAGTTACTTATCACAGAAGGATACAAACAGGGTTTATGTATTTTAGGATGATAAGTCATGTTAGAAACAGTTAAGACATTTGTGCTGATCCGCTTTTCAAGTCATTTTAATTTTCTTATTTTTCCTCACAACATCCCTATGCTATGGTATTTTTCTATGATAAGAAATATATTTTTAATTTGATAGCTAAAGAAACAGGGACACTGAAGTGAATGAAAATTTTACTGAGAATCCCCCGAAACTAAGCCAAACATTAGTATGTGAGTTTTACTCTATTTATAACCAGGGTTGCTGTGTATAATTATAACTCCACTAATTTTTCCCACATTCTAAGCTGGGATGCTCCATTTTAAGGGATAGATTTGAGGAGCCTGTTGTTTTTAATACAATTTTGTTTTGTTTGATACTTATGTGTTTAATCATTATTGCTGCTGGCTATTGTTCCTTTTCATGTATTTTAATACTTTAATCAATGGGAATTTTATTGGTACTTGTGCCCTGAGGCTATTGAAAGTGGAGGGTGTGATTTTATAAATACACAATTGAAATAAAGAAAAATAAAACAGATGGGCATGGAGACCATGTGGGTAATAAAGTGATAAAGTCTTTCAGGAGCTATGAAGGAAGGGCTCTTCGCAGATGAGCATTTGCATTCGAATCTCTGAGTTGAAGAAGTTGTTTCTACTTCTGTTCATTGTGTTTTCTCATCTAAAACTTCTCTCCTGCTTCTTTGAAATCATTTCAGTTGAAATTCCCTAGGAGGCATTAACCTAAATAATCATAATCTCTTGAATATTGGACTACATATTACAAATAGAAGTTTTATGGTTTATTCTTGTACTTATTTATGTTAAATGTAGTGCCTAAATTTATGTTGCTTTGTATTTTCCTCTGTTTGTTTCATATCTAAGTGTAAATTTTGTCTTATATATATATTTGTCTTTCCTTACTCAAGTAGATTTTACAATCCTGAGGACAGATGTCATGCTGAATGATTCTTTGATATATCCCTCAGGAAGTAACAGCTCAATTGCAATAATTACTTGAAAAATACTTTGGGGAATTATTGGAAAACAGTGAATAAGTCTAAAATTTTGAAAAGTTTCAACTGTTTACTTACCATCAAATTTAATTTTCCTCTTCAGTAATTATCCAAACTTCATTTCTTATATTTTTGTTCAATAATGATAATCCCCAAACTAAAAAATTATCACCATCCACTTTATTACCATAGGACAATGAACTGAAGGGATAACTGAACAAGTAATTTCTCAAAAATTTCATTGTACTGAATACTACTATATATTCTATAGGATGCTATAATATTCATCTCTATATCTAAAAAAAGAAAGGAAATGTCATTAAATTTCTAAATTTTTGTTTATTCTTTATTTCCAATTCCTGGGATTAAAAAAAAATAGATTTACTGATCTCTTAGGCCTCTTTAATGATAAGGATTATCTGATTTCTTCATAATGATTAGAGAGATGTCAGTGGACACGTAAAGCATTTGGTGGAGCTGACCTTCTGATGAAGAGAGAAGTTTCCACCCTCTCACAATCGTGCTGAAAGTTGCATTTCTTTTAATGACTACACTTAGAGCAGCAGGAAGCAAAGTGATCATCACCAGCAGGTACTTAGAGAAGAGTGAGAGGTTGGATGTGGACTGCTCTATTAAAACATCCCCATCTAAACAGGGCTTCCTGGAGCTTAAGTGCCCATTGCTTCAGAAGCCAGGATCCCATCTGCAAGTGCACAGCAAAGCTCACAGCTCTGTCTAATGAGAGGAACTGCATCAAGGAGACATCCTTAAATAGACGAAAGATCCATCGCACCTAATGGACAATTAGTTAACTTCATTCTTCAGAGTTTTTAAGCATCTGATAAATGGAGAATTAAAGAAAAACACTCTGAGTGAGACACTGAAGGGAATTAAAAGCAGTCTGATAGGAAATGACTTTCACATTGTAAATATGTCCAATGTTCTTCTTTTTTAAAGTAAAAAGACTAGTAGTCATATACTCTTTGCGACATTTTACCTTTGTTTCAAGTTGTGAAGACTATGGCTAATATCATTCCATGTGATTAGAACATACAGTGGGCTAATTTTATGAAATAAATATGCATTGAAATTAGGGATGGTGGTCCAAAGAGAGTCAAATTTGAATAAAGTTACATTCAGTAATACTCAATCTGGAATGGATCTGAAAGTCACTATTTTACTGTGTTATTCAATACATTGAAACTGAGGTACAGTGTTGTCTCTAGAAAGTTCTAAAATCTAGGTTTGACAAATTTTTGAGTTCCGTATTTTTCTCCCTCTATGGACAATACAAAGATAGTACTGTAAGTTCATTTTAGGTAAATTAATTTATATTATTTTTAGGTAAAATATTTGGAAGTTCTAATTTGAGTTTCACACTGGGGTAGTTGCTTCAGAAATCTATGAGAAATATGTGGTGCCTCAAATTTCCTCAAAAGGAATTACTATCAAGTTGGAATAGAAACATTCTCATACAAATTAATAGAATAAAACTAATAAAGAAGTATCAAAATGTGTGGTATGGACAATAAGACCAGGAAATGGAGAGATGACTTTAGCCCAACTAGGAAGATTGGATGTAAAGAAAGTTCTCTCCAAATGGTCAATCTCCCTCTAAGGTAAAAATGACTGAAAGATGTCTACAACTTTTGCAGAATCAGAACTTATGGGAGCATGATACTTAAGAGACTGCTTTAAGATTTTATATTTTAAAATTGCCTCCATTTGTGTTGGGGAGAGTAGCAGATTTCTTTCTTTAGAAACTTAAGGTTTGATTTACTGAATACAATATCAAGTGCAGGGGACTTCATTAGTTAGTGCTAAAAGCAATAACACTAACAATGATATTATTCTATTCCTTACTTTTCATAACCTGTTATCTAACCTCATGAGTTGGCAACATTTCTTTTTGTCCCTCATCATAAATGAAAAAATTGAGACAGAAAGAAATGCAGATTGATTCTAACAATGAGTGGCTCCAAACCACTGGATTTTAACTGAAAATTCACAAATGTTGTAAAAAAAATTAAAAAGCTTAGTTAGAACATTAAAATAAAATTTATCTCTTATCCTAATGCTGTTTTTTCAGTATAAATAGGACAGATTCCAAAGGAAATGAATTTTTTCCTAAGATTTCCAGTTTCTAATGCTAACATAGAATTCACTCTATTAATGTCTCCTTTCAGCTCAGTTTCAGAGGTTGGTATTGATGGAGGCTTCTCCTGAATCTGAAGATGTGAAAAGCCCTGGAGAACAGTGCCTGTCATTAAAAAGTTGCCATCTGTCTTTTCTTGATATCTCCTGTGCTGTAGCCATTCACAGTATTTCCCTATCATTTCAATGACAGCTCATGGTAAGATAAACTCGCCATGATAAGATAAATGGCAACTTTTTAATGAAAACCACTATGTGTGAGCTGCTTGGTTAGGTTACAGTTCCTCAAAGTGCATCTCATACTTTATTCCTTAATATCAAAACCAATGACCTATTCTTCAAAGGATTTTCTTTTCAGTTCTATAACTTACATGATTTACAAAGTCCTCCCCCCACCTATTTTAATATCATCTCAGAAGGAGACTTTGAATGACTCTGTAACCTTAACAACTTACAGAAAATTTGGGGGAATTGTTTGTTTAAAACACAAATATTTTTTTCACTATCTTGAAAATAATATTTGAGTAATTGACAAAACACATGGAATGAGTAATTTTTATTTGCTTGAATTATTTCTTTCCCATAAAGTTAAACATGCTTTAAGAAATATTAAGGCAAATTTAGAACTGGTTGCAATCTATTATGGGTATACTGTAGTTTGTATACCCATATAGAGAGATTTACCAAATCTCTGCCTACCCACTTGTCAGATGGGAATTCACAGTACAACTGCATTAGTGTAAACCTGATATCCATGTCACAGCAGTGCAGGTTGTCCCAGAGGTGCTGTGGTGGCCTGGATAATCTTTCATTTTAGAAGATTAAAAAAATGACATTTTTAAATCAGAATAACACTAAGAACAATTATAATTTTCAAGGTTTCTATTCTAAAATCTAATATCGTTAATAAAGCTATAAATATGACTGTTTTACCTCTTAACTATCAACACAAACCATTTCTAAATTCCCACATATGTTTGCTGATTTCAAGCACACCAGTGAAGAAACCAAAACAAAATGTTTAGTATGAGTTTCACATGGCCTCAGGGTCATCATTGTGGGTATAAATTTCTAGATTTACAAAGGCAAATGTAGATAAAAAAGGGTATAGATAAAAGTAAGCACATGGATTTAAAATTATTTTTAAATATTTGATATAATTACTTTAGAAGTACCTCCTGCTTTCTGCCATAATTTTTCCCTAAAATTTAGATGTTTTGCTTAAGGCAGATAATGATTGTACTTGCCTTTTTATTTGAGGTTCTGACTAAACCAAGTTTTGCTGGTCTCAGTTTACAAAGAAAAGTCCTTATACAATGAATGACTAAATAATGAATACAAACAGTCAGTTGAGAATAATTTATTGACCTCCTATCATAAGCACTAATCTGGGTGATGGGAATTCAACATCCATTAAGAAAAATGTCTCAGCCTTTATGTAGAAAACCATCATAATTGGGGTTTGTGAGGATTGATTAACAATGAATACTATGAGTTTAGAGGGCAATGAAGTCAGAAAACAACAAAGTATAATAAAATAGCAAGTTATATGAGATAGTTATAGATGGTTTGCCCCTACAATCAGTGACAACGCCATTTATGTTAATACTTAATGGGTAAATATCCAGGCAAGGTACATCTCAAACAGAGAGCCTGCAGAAAACAAATGACAATGACTTTCACAGGCATAAGGATAGGAAATTAAATCTTTGAACTTGGGTATTGACAATAAGAATAACAGATTTAGGAAATGACATTGGAGAGGTAGACAAGAGATTTAGGAAATGATATTGGAGAGGTAGGCAAATGTGAGATCATGCATCACCGTGAACACCATGGCAGGTTTAGATTTATTCTAAGCATGCTTGGGATATTTAGGACTTTAAGCATGACAATGACATAATCTTACATAAGAAAATCACTATGTCTATTGGTTGACAAATGAACCACATGGGTGCAAAAAGTAGACACCAATAAAGAGACAGCTATTGCAGTAGTCTCTGAGCAAGAATGTTGATTCATTCAGAAGTGATTGTGTGGGAAATGGAAGAAATTAATGAATATAATTTACATTTAGAAGTCAGGAGCAATCATGTTTACTGATGGATGAGTCAATGGGAACAGTGGTGTAAAGAAAGAGATTAATCAAGGATAAAACTTACGTTTTGAGCATGAACAACCACTTCAAATGGATAAGTCTGAAAAGGTGGATATAGATATGGAGAAAATGTGTTTTGTTTATTTACTTAACTATGAATTTTGAGATGTTTGAATAGATCTCCAGTAGGAATGATAGACAAACAGGTAATTAGATATATTAGTGTAAAGAAAGAAAAAGGTCAGCAATAGAAGTTTGTATGTCCCAAACATGTTTTGGCAATTAAGTGTTGTGAGAGTATATGAGTTCATGTAGAGGATGTATTTAGATAAAAGCATTTAGAGGTCAGAATTAGAAAGTGGTACAAGAAAAATAGATTGAGAAAAAAAGAGTCAAGTAGGAGAGACAGTTGAGTGGTTTCAAAGAGTCCAAAACAAATATTTCAGACATAAATGCATAGATGATTAAATAATATGATCCAGAAAAGTAAATAAAAGGAAGAAAACTACCCTCAGGATTTGACAAGCAGTTACTTATATACAATGTGCATACATTTGCTTACACAAACAACAAAATTTAAACACAATATACATGATTCTGTATTGCAGGGTGAGTTCTATGATCCCAATTGTAACATAATATATAGTTCCTGAGGCTAGTGATGAATTGAATCACTTAAGTGATACTAATTACTGCTTAGACTTATAATTTTATAGACTTAAAAAGATACAGAATATTCACTTCTTAATATTGTTTTAAAAAGATGAGTTTAGTTTTATTTGTCTAAACCCACTGGGAAGATCTTATAAATCCATACAAATAGTCATATTTCCATTGATGGAAGAATCAAAAAAAATGCTAAAATAAATAGGGAAAATAACAATACTTAGTTTTCCCCAAATGATATAAACCTTAAATGTTATTAAGATAAGAAGAAACAGAGCAAAAGATGCATAAGGAACGTTTTGAGGGGCTGTATCTGTCTACTGTCACTTTTGTGGCCATAGTTTCTTGAGTGTATGTATATGTTCACATTCATTTAACTGTACACACTCAATATAAGCCTTTTATACATCTACTATATTTCAGTAAAGCTGTTCATCAATCTAAATTCCAAGTGCCATGTCTTTGTGAAAAAGGATGAGAAGGCAGACTTAATTTTAGAGATTTTTATTTGTTTTGGTGTCTGTTTCATTACAATTTCTTAAATGAGACTCAGTAGTACTTTAATATTCTTTCTCTATTACATTACATAATGACATTCCTATTTCATAGGCATAATATGCACTCAAATTTGGCTAATTGTGACAAATCAAATGTATCACCTGTATATCATACTTCCTTAATGGTGTCAGTGGCTTGTAGGGATTGTACATCTGATAGTTGCTGAGACATTGGGTAGTTGCAAACACTGCTCTGTACCAGTGGCACCTGTAGAGTTTCATACAAAATTCAGAATCCTGGGTCACCTTGCAAACAGATTCAGTTTTTTTGTTGTTGTTGTTGTTGTTTTAGCAATTCTATGTAAAACTTCAAGAATTTGAATTCTAGCACACCTACTAGCTGCCATTTGATTATAATATAAGTGATTCAGAGTCCAAACAATGCAGTTTTTAGAGAAAAAAAGTTGAGAGGGAAAAAAATGCTAATAGCTAGCATCTTTTAAATAAATGGCAATTTACCTACACACAATCCATACATTACATACTGTTAAGGCTATTTCTTATCATCAATCAATTCCTGAGACAAATGCATATCTCTACATATGAATTAATAAACACATATATTAATTCAACTTCTGCATTATGTGATATTATTTTTAAGTTTTTATTCAATTGTATGTCTATTAATTCTTTGCATATTATCTTGCATTTAACAGTAATGGGTTCTGAAATTTAATATGAGAATACTAAAAGTTAAAGTTAACAAACTTTTTTTTATTGATCAGTATATATTGACTGATATTTTTATTAATGGAGTTAGAATTTTTGTATAAAATTTAGTTTTAGTGATGGTCTAGAACCACCTTCCACAAAGCCCATTCTACTTTTTATTTGTTCTAATTAACACAAAGCCCATTCTTAATTATTTTCACTAAGAAAAAGAATTTTAATTTAAACAATAACCCTACACACAAAATTTGTAAATGATAATAGAATGTGCTAACCATGGAAGCCACAGGCTTTTGAATCGTGAACAATTAGAAGTTTTTTGTTTCTAGTATTTCTCTCAAGCTTTTTTTATTATTATTATTTCTCTGCATTTCTCCTTTTTTTTTCTTTTTCACTTCCGTACTCTTTTTTCCTTTTGTTTATAATGGTACTGCAAATTGCTTGAAGAAGACTACTCAAAGAAGTCATCCTATAGAACTAGCAGTTATTTAAGTGACAGAAGATTTGAACTGCAATTTTGCCTGTGCCTTGGATAAAGTGTGGACACTTACTGTACCTGTAGAGATCTCTATATTTTCCTCTCCTTCTCTGAGATACAATGCCTCTGGATTTAACTGCTCATTCTTAACTTTTGTGATCCCGAGCATAAAGCAAAAGTCCATGACTTCTTTCCATAGGAAAAATGCTTATTCATAATTCTCAGTTATCTTGCATATAGTTTCAGCTGGGTAGGGATTCTGGGCTGGAAGGCAGCCAGGTTTAATGTTCTATGACTTCAGATGCTATGGAGGGGAGCACAGTGGGACAGGCAGGAAAAGAGATGTTTGCTTCCTCGTGCAGGTAATGAAAATCTGTTTCCCTGTGCTAATAGGTAAAGCAAAAAGATGGCTTCCATAAACCATGAGTTGCCAGAAAGCTGTGCTCGTATGCTGGAAGAACAGAGACCTGACTCACATTGATTTATGGATCTTGTTGCACTTTTGCTTGGTCAAGTGTGAATTTGTTCTTCTTCCTAGAATAATACAATAGATACCTCTGACTGTATTTGGTAGTCATTCCTGGAGCATGGCAGAGATTAGTTTCAATCAATAGAGAGGTGACTTCGCACCTTGTCCACCATAGAGGCTCCTGTGGGATCTCAGGCATCATTATCTAAAGCAAGTTCATAAGAGGTCTTCTTTTCACCTTTGCTTAATGAAAGCATGATTCAACACCACAACTGAAAGGCTGAGCATCACATATCACTATTTGAAATTGGAGCATAAGTGTTGAGCTTTATCTTTGCATTTAGAATTCAATAAGTGATATAAATTTTCAATCCTTAGAATACAATCATGGCACATTATAGAAGCTTATTCAATGATAATTAATTTATCTTTTTAATTATTTATAACCACCAGACAAAAGTCAAAGAGAAAATTAGCTATTTTACCATAATTTATTTAAATTACCCTAAGGCAAAAGCTGATATAAATCACATATTTAAAGCAACGTTTATGACTACTTTCCATGGCTATGTCTCATAGCAGAGTGACTAATATTTTATGGAGTTTGACAGGCAGTTGGACTCTCTTAAATAGAAAGGTGATGCACTTCTTTGTAATGACAAATAACTGCCTTAAGTAAGGGAGGAAGGAACTTGCAAGTAAAACCTGAGGTGATGGTAGTAGTAAGAGCAATGGGAACATCTTTCAGATTTCAATTAATTATGTTCCTTAAACTTGATAATAATTGGCTAACTGGATGAATGGCTCTCTGGGATAACTGGATACTAGCTCATTAAACAATCATGAAGTTAAGGTTAATTTTACTTTGTGGAGGGTGACAGGAAGACTTTGTATTCCAACACAGGATTCTGAAATTGGGTTTTCCTAGCACCAGCGAGGACTGGATAGAATCTCTGAAACAAAAAACAAAAAACAAACAAACAAACAAAAAATATATATATATATAGTACATTCTCATTAAAAGGGCAGTGATAACAGCAGCAGGTGGCAAAAAAAATTGAAATAAAAACAAAAACATTTAGGGTGATTTTCTCAATGGAGTGCTTTTCAAGAAGAATAGACATAATTAATTTTAGTCCTATTGAAACAATTCACAGTGAAATGTGGAGCCAGGGTGCCCGGTCCTCAGAGGCAGCAGCATCTCTCAGTGATTGCATTCATCCACAGCCTCCTCGTTCATGCCACCTGCTTCTGTTTCCAAGTAAATGCAGCATAATTTCAGAGCGAACGGATGTTAATAAAATTAGTCAGTCACACATTGGAGCATTTATTGAGATCCTCTGGATGTACATTTCCAGATCACAGTCGAGAAAGAAAACAACCTACAGACCAATGAGAACGTGTATCAAAAGCTGCAAGGGCAGCACATTTTTTTCTAACATCATCTCTTCTGGGAAACATTACCCTCCTGTGCTCTTCCAGACCATTGATTCCATTCTGAACCCATAAAAAAGAGATTATAAATCAAGAGAAGGAGGTACTGGTAGAATACTATGAATGGTTTATAAGTTATTTTGTGAACAAAATTGAGACCATTAGAGCTGCTGAGCAGCTTTCTATCTCTAATCATTTTTTTCATTAACTAAGTTTTTTGCCTACTCTAGACAGAGTGGAAGGATTTTTATAGCAGTATCATATAGTAGAATTCTAAAACATCAAACAGGCAGGGCTTACCAATTACTATATCTCGTAAAGGTGTCAAAAAGTAACATGAGTGTCTTCTCCTCCTGATACTGTTCCAGGATATGGACCTCTGGTTAGATCACTCAAATACAGTAGAGTGACATAGGAAAGAGGTACAAGATTAAAAATGAGCAGTCCTGAATTCTAATCTGCATTCTTCAACTTGTTTGCATCGCTTTATGAAAATCACTCAACAGAATTGAACCTCAGTTTTCCTCTAAGTGCAGCTCTGACTAGGTAACCACAGATATTTCATAGGATGCTCTATGAAAAAAATAATGAAATTGCAGATGGGAAATTATTTCAAAATTGAAAAATACATTTGAATATATAAGAAAATATGATATCCATTATCACTTACTATCCTATTATTAGTTTGATCATTATATTTACAGTGCTCTAAATTTCTATTCTTTTGTTCTAAAGAATCCTGAATATATAGAGATTATCATCTTAGTTCTAACTTACGTTCTTATTTCTAGACTGTTATAGAGATCAGCTGTTTCTGCAGTCTAGTGACCACATCATTTTCTAAATAATAATTCAAAATTCTCCCTGAAACCATGTGTTTCCATATCCTGAATCCATATAATTTCCCATATTATAAGATACAAGATGAATTAGATATAAACACATGTTGCATTTCTTCAATTCCATGTATTGCTTCAGAAATCCGACCACAACAAACCTTCAAATGGAATTGTGAGATATAATTTCTTTTCCTTTTCTACTTGATGTCAACTGTAACCACAAACAGCCATCTTGTGACTAAATTCAACACATGTCTTCACAGAATTGCAAACTCAGGATATGAAAGTCAAATCAGATTTTAATTAGATTGTTTAAAACCCTATGACTAAATCCATATCTGGCCTTATACATTTCAGGTGGATGATCCAGTGAATTTCTTTCCTTTTCCTAAGTCAGTTTTGATTGTTTTTTTCTGTTATTTTCAAACAAAATAACACAAAAGTGTAAAGTAAATATATATTTTTGAGAATGGGTAATATTTATAGAGTGATTCTCTGTTTCAGGCATTCTTATAACAACTTTAGCAGTATAACTCACTTAATCTTCCCATACAACTCTAAGAGATAGATATAATTTTTTTGTCCTCAAATAGAAGAGGAGTGAACTGAGAGGCAACTGTTCAAGGTCACACAACTATAAACAGGAGAAGCCAGTATTCAAACACAGAAAGTAAATCATTTTTAAAACAACAAGGGTTTTTGTTTTTTAAAGGAAAATTCATCGCACATAATCAAGGAACAACAAAATTATACATGTAATTGAAATCCTTGAATAGTCTTTATATATTTTATCTAGGTCAGTTATGCCCTTGATCATGCCTCCTACATTTGAATTGTGCAAATCAAAAATGGAGAACTCCAATGAAGAGTGGAAAATTGATTTTGGAGACAGATTAGGCAAAAGTGAAAATGAAGGCTTCTATAATGAGAAGAGAAGAAAGAATTTTTTTTTCTGATCACACTCAGGGATCACACTGTTCATAAATTGCCTCTGAATGGAATGTGAAAGTTTGGAACTTTGCAATTCTAGGGTTGCTGCTGTCATTACTCCTGCCCAAACACTTTGACTGGTCCACTCAAAACTGGTTGTGATTCTGTGTTAAATCCTATAGACCCCGGAGATACTGCAGTACAGAACTTGGAAAAGGGAAGAGAAGGATAGCTGTAGGTTGCTTGGTCTTCACACTGCTACCATTTAGAAGCTTACAAATCTAGAAGAGCATGGCTTAGGGTCAAATCGTACGACTGTTTCTTATAATTCTTGTTCTTGAGCACTTTTAAAACACCCAGAACTTTTTGTTATTGCATTAGACCACTTTCAGAAAAAAAGCGGGGGGGGGGGGACTTATTTCAGACAGAACACATCATTTGCAATCATGGCTGAGCTCACCCTATCTAGTTATAAGTATGCGGCATAGTCCGATAAGGTTCACTTCTTTGTTCCCAGGTGGTTACATATCATCACTCAAAGGAATCACTTAAAATAACAGTGATATATGAATTATTTTCTCCTGACCAAAAAGAAGCTCTTTCCACTCAATTGACACTCAGTCTTGAGTGTCTGAATGTCTTACAGTTAAATTATTAGAAAATGACATTGAAAGTGAGAAAGGATTTTTTTTTCTTTCCCCATCATCTCAGTGACTTTAAAACACAGGGGAAAGGATTTTAACCTACTTGATAAACTTGAAATAGATGCTTAACTAGAACTTTTCTTAAAAGTTAAGTATAATTTTCAATGCTAAATTCTTATTCTAATCTTTATCATAATTCCATCTTAAATAATAATAGTAATTTTTATCCCTTTTCTTTCTGGAACACAAAACTAATGCTGCCTTCAAGAGGAAAGTGAAGCGCTACTTCATGTCCCCATTCCAACTTGGCTGGATGGTTGCTGTTCGTTATTGACTTTCTTCACTGTTTATTTAGGCAGCAAATCTTGTTTTTACACAAACTATATCTCAGGTTCAAGACAACTGCACAAAGGCCCTATTATAAACCTTTAATTTAAA
Source organism: Callospermophilus lateralis (assembly GCF_048772815.1). NCBI lineage: Eukaryota > Metazoa > Chordata > Mammalia > Rodentia > Sciuridae > Callospermophilus > Callospermophilus lateralis. Next base: position 32,667,758 of record NC_135321.1, on the reverse strand, counting down.
AATATGTAATAATTAAAGAAGGACAAATATGTTTTGAGGTTCAAGACACTGATGATCTGTAGGCACTCCAACACTTAAATGTATTACTCAAACGAATAATTTCAAAGGTGAGATAATGGGATGATGAGACAAAGGATTCAAATGGAACAAAATCTCCAACAAAGAGTATTGTCTCATAATGGTCCCATGCATGGTAGGCAACTGCCCTCCCCCGAACCACACCCAAAACCCTCCACTCACATAGTTATGTACTATAGATCCAAGTTTCAAATAGGTATTATATACTTTGTTCTATAATATTTACTGAAAAGTAGAGTTAGTGAGCAATTAGACTTTCTTCTTTTCTTTCCAGGTTTTGAAGGACAGACATATTTGTTGGTTGTAGAATTCTGGACTGACAGGATGTGGGGCACTGTTTATTTTGCTTTTTTTTTTTCCTCCAACAGGTTAAAGCTGTATGTTTCCCATCTTTTGATTTGCATGGCCTCCAAAAATAAATTAGCTGGAATTCCTATTCTTATCCCTATTCCTTTGTTGGAAATACTTGTTTTTTTCCTCTATCTGCCCTCAAGATTTACTCCATTGGTGTTTTAGCAGTTTGAATTTGATACAGCTAGGTGTTTTGTTTCTTTGGCTGTTTTTTGGGTTGGTGGCTTGCTTTTGGTTTGTATCTTGTTTTTTATTTTCTAAATTTCTATTGCTTATGTATAATTAATCTGGGTATATCCTTGGATATTATTCTGCAAGCATTTTTAAAAATTTCTTCTCTTCCTTGCTTTACCTTCTGATTCTAATACATTATATGGCTGGACATTTAAGTTGGCCTACGGTTCTTGTATACTCTGTCACAGTAGTGTTAGTCTTTTGTCTCTTTCTGTTTCAATTTGGGAAGCATATATTTACTCCACATTCAAGTTCATTTATTTTTCTCATCATTGAAATGAGTTAACTGATACGGTTGTTGATAAAACATCCTTTATCACTACCATTGTGTTTCTAACTTTTTAAATTTTAAAGTATTTCTTATAGTTTCCTTCTCTCTTGTCTCCTCAGGAATTACTCATCTGGTAGTATATGTTTTCTAACTTCTCTATTGATGACTTTAATATATTAGTTATAGAGAGTCAAAATTCCCTCTCCTATAGTTCCAACAAGATTACTTCCAACTGTAAGTCTAGTTCCCATGATTGCTTTGCCATTTCTAATTCTACTTGTTCTTGTCTTTTTTCTATGCCTTCTAGTTGTATGAAAGCCAGGGACCTTTTTTTGGAAGGTGGGGATTTCAGCATTGTGACCTACATTGGTAAACCAAAAGGAAAGGAAAAAAAACATAAGTGTGACATGGTGATTTCTCAAAATAATAATAATAATAACAACAACAACAACAATAACTTTGAGCAGCACAGGTATAATGAGTTTCAATTGGCCATCTCACAGACAGCTATACTTAGGTCAGGCACAACTTTGCATCCTATGGATACTACTCCAGAAGAAATTCTCCTTTCTTTTGCTTTACTGCATATTTGTGAAATGTTTAAGAAGGGGCAAGTATTCCAGCTGTGCCAGTTTGTCACTGACTGCTTGAAAAAGTTCTCTTAGTATTACACTATAAATTCAAAATGTGGTATCTATTAATTTTATTCCTCAGCTAAAACTGAGAAAATGAGAAGTCATTTTAATATTCTATTGCAGGAAGGATTATTTGAGATGATTATTAGAAAAAACTGTTAAGTGATTTTTTTTATATAAAAACTGTTGAGGATTTTTCTATGGCCAAGACACAGATGATTTATCTTTTATGCCTTCAGTTCTTCATTTCTTGAGTCACATACTATTAGTATCTCATAGTTTTATTTTCTTAATGATTAGTTGTATATGATTACAACCTATGATTCGGTTAATCTTCATTAAAACATTAATGTTTTTGATTTTGTTTCCATTATTGTTCCAATTCCATTATGGGTGACAGGATCCTAAACGTTTCTACTCACTGGTTCAAATAAATTGTTCAAGCCAAGTTTAGTTTGGAAGAAGTGCTTAACCTAAGCCAGAAAATAAACTACTAGGTAGAATACAACTGTGTCTTAATGGAGAAGAAGGACTAAAACCTCAATTATTCCTGCCAACTCTAATGTTTTTAAGACTCTCAACATTATATCTTATCACTCTGCATTATAAAACATGGTTAAGGGAAAGACAAAGTCCCTAAGAGGAAGGCCTGTATTTTTGTTTCCAAAATATGCTAAAATAGTGATATAAAATAACTTATATGCATAAATTATAGTTCTACTCATTTTTATTAAAGGAAATATTAATATTATCTTGTGGCAAGTATACATATGTAAAAACAAATTTTTAATGATCAGAAAAGTTCAAGGCTCATCATTTATCATGGACTTTCTATGCATATTTCTTGACATTTGAAGAACTCTGAGATTAAGATTCAGGTACATTGAAGTGTTTTTTTTGTTTGTTTGTTTTGTTTTATTTTTGTTTGTTGGCTTTGCAATGCTGGGTATTGAATCCATGGCTTTGTGCATGATAGGTAAGTGCTCTACCACTGAGGTATGATCCCACTCCAAAATATGTGGGAGTTTAAATTACAGTAAATTTTTTTTCTTTCTTAATGCAATATAAAATAATGGTACATCTTATAATTGATAGTATGTTTGAATCAGATAAAAAATAGGATTATTATAATACAGGCCAATAATTCAAACACAATTTCTCATAAAGGAAATCTTATTATAAACAATGCAAATAAAATAACCCTAAATTGATAGGAAAATAAGCCAAAAAATAATTGAGACAAGGAGCCATACATACAAAATATAGCCACCCTTGTTTCTTGGCAAGTATGACAGCACTTAATGGGATGAACTAAAAGAAATTATGACATTCTTATATTAACATCATGTTTTTACATCACTCTAATATATTTTTCCTCTTCTCACCTAAACTCTGTTACACAGTGCAATGGAAGTTTCCCAAAATTAAGTTATGTCTTTTGGTCCATGGTGTGTTCATATGAGTGTAGAATCTGAAACAGGATTTGATTTCTAAATCCATTTGCTTTCTACCACACCAGCCGTTATTTTCTTTTAGTAGACTCCAGAGGAACTTAAAGCCTAAATTAGAGGGTTTTTGACTATTTCAAAGCAAAGATATCCAAAGGGTCAGGGGAAAGGAAGAAACAATAATGCTTCATGTAGTATGAAACTACAGACCTTTTGTCCTAATGTGCCTCCCCTGTCCCTTACTGTTTCCTTTGTTTGGAACCATCTGAAATCCTCCTTTCACATTAAAGCACCTAATATCCTTCAGTGATTCTGTACTATCATTTCATGCTCACAAAATTGACAAGTCATCTAAGAACAAAATCTGCTAATAGTTAACAAAATGACAAGGTATTCTGTGTTCTGTATTGCTTACATCATTTTATCCACTGAGAAATTAGATGTTAGACTAAATTTCAACTCCTCACTTCACATTGGAAAATGAAGGACTGTTTCTATGGTGCAATGCTGCTTTCTATCAAAATAATAAAAACATACACTTAAAAATGTATTTAGGGATGTAATGCATAGATAAGAATGTTCCATGGAGATTAAATTATAAGAATTGATTATAAATAATCAGCTAATTGTCAAATTAAATGTAAATCTAGATTTCTACAAATATTAGGAAAATCTACTCTTGTATCTTCAACCACCATGTAAGTGCTAATGACCTTAGAATTTACATTTTGTGACCATATCCTAAGATAGAGGTACCTATCTCAAGCTGCATCCAGTCACTCTACAGTGGACAATATCCCCAATAGAATTCATCTTCCTCACTACTGGATATGACATCATATTTATTGTTTTTGTTGGTTGTTTATAAGGATAGGACCTAAATTATTATCAGGAATCTAGTTTTATGTGTTTTTATGTTTTGTACTTAGAATATACTCTGATGCATAAAAGGTAATTCATGTCTTTGTTTTGTAAACAATTAATGTTGTTGTTGTTATATAGGGGATTGAACCCAGGAACATTTTACCACTGAGCTATATCCCCAGTCTCTTTTTAATATTATTATTATTTTTTTTAATTTTAAAAACAGGGTCTTGTTAAGTTTCTGAGTATCTTACTAAGATGCTGAGACTTAAACTTGCAATTCTGCCTCAGGGTCTGGAGATGCTGAGTTTGCCGACATATGCCATTGTGCCCAGATGGTAAATATTATTATGTACAACTATTGCTATGTTGTATGGCCACAAAGAATGAAGTGTTCAGGTAATAATCTCAGTAGGCATATCTTTTATAACTAATCTGTAGTACAAAAATGAATACATGAGAAATATGGCTGGAAAAAAGGTCACTTTGACAATTCTTTTGGAGTTATCCATATTAAAAGTCTAAGGATATCAAGAATTCTTGCTTTTCCCAGGAGGAAAAGATAAAATCCTATTTAATATTGCTCAGGGTTAGCCATTGAATCCACTTACCCCATTTGATTTGGTCAAGATCTGCCCCCCCGCCGCCAAAAAAGTGACTATGTTATTGTTTTCCTTGATATTTCTGCATTCTTGTATGTATATATGTATAAATGTGCCCTTATAAATATAATATTAATATTAACAAATATATATTCTGATACACATGTGGAGTGCTTCTTACTTTTAGAAATGCTTTTCCAATAACTAGTACTTTTTGTATTCAGTCTATCAGATTCTGAAAAATTTATAGAAAAATATCAAGTTATATGGACTATTTTCTATTTCTCTATATGTCTTTCAGTTTTGGGATGATACATTTAAGTGGTTTTATTAGTTATTTATATATTCATAATTATTATATATTTTATTTTTATTTACAAATTTATAATATTACTTTCTATTTATAACTTTATCAAAATATTGAAGAACTTTATATGAAATTGCTGCAATTTATTGTTTTCTTGTTACATTTTTTTTCCCAATATATAATTTTCTAGTTTTCTGTATCATTTTGTTATTTAAATTATTTCTCATTAATGTTTGGTAAAGAAAACCTATTTTTATATACTAGCATTACTATAATGTTTGATCTAACCTCTGTTTTCTTATTTATATATATATATATATATATATATATATATATATATATATATATATATTATGATTCTTTCTTTCTTATCTTTCATCCACCAAGTAGATCAAGATGATTTGTGGCATTATTCATTCAATGTTAAAAACTTCTGTTGAGTTTTATTTTTTAATTTTGTGGATACACAATATATATTTATAGATAGATATTATCTATTATATGTATAGATAATATCTTGACCTAATTGATATTTTGAATATCCTTCTCTATTTTCATATTGTAAAGACATATTTACATTTTTGTTTATTAATTGTCTAATCAGCTTTGCAACACTATAAACAAAAGACCTAACAAAAAGCAGGAAGTTTTGTTTTTTTTTTTTTTTTTCTTTCTGGTCAGAAAAAGTTTATTTTGGCTCACAGTTTCAGAGGTTCAGTCCTTGGTCAGCCATCTCCAGAATTCTGGACCCAAGATTAGACAGAACATAATAAAGGAAGGTAAATAAATGAAAGCTACTCAGAACATGGAAATCAGGAGGGAGGGATTGATAGCTACTTTCACCAGGGACAAAATATAAACCCCAAAGACTGACTTATAAATACCAGTGACTGACTTTCTCCAGCCCCATGTAATCTGACTACAGTTACCAACCAGTTAATCCACATTAGTGGATTAAATCACCAATTTGGTTAAAGCTCTCATAACCTGACATTTCACTTCTGAACATTTTTCTATTGTTTCACACATGAACATTTGGGGAACATCTCATATTTAAACCATATTAATTCTCCTTTATTGGTATAGTTTGCTCAGTTTGCTATCTTTATACAACAACTCCATCATTAATATGTCTTACTCTTTTTTTCCCCCAAGAATATAGACTATATTAGATGGCACTATGTCTTTCAAGTTCTAGGGCATGTTCTTTGCTGTTGCATATGCTCCAATAGTCTCTAACAATCTTCCACAACACATATCAGATAATGCTGCCCCTGAGGAAATTAAATGTCCTCAACTTATAAACAAAACAAAGAGAAACCTGACTTGGACCACATGGTATACATTATGAGGGCAATACAATTCTCAAAGAGTGGAGTATTTTTCTGAATCTGTTGAAATTTGTGCCCCAATCCAACTAGCCCTGGAGAATTCCTGGCTTGTTTCACATGGATAATGCTTTCTTTAGGATATTGGCTAGAAGTGCAATCTGTAGCAAGGAACAAGCACAAGTAAAGCTTTTCCATTTCTTATTCTTTTACTGAATACTTGTTACCTCTTTTCTCTCCATGTCTCACTGGCAACCAACAACCTTACTCCTACACAGAATTTTAGAGATTTCTTATTTACTTTCTGGAAATTAAAACCATCTAACATCCTTCTGTAGGATTTTAAGGTTGGAGTTGAGGAGAGAGAATGAAGCCAGAAACTGATATCTTCCCACCTTATCAATATTGTGAGGTTGGCAAAAGCTTTGGGAGAAGCCTTCATTTTTGTACACAAGTGAGTGTAGGTGTCTGTGTATGTGTTGTTGTGCTGGTTTCTTCCATGGCTCTCAACTTTCAGTATCAATATCCATCCACTAATTTTTCTTAATCTATTTCATGATAAAGTGAAGTCAGATCCAAATACCTATTTTTTTTCTTCTGATGTGTCAGATTTTTTTAAGTATAAAATTTCCAGCATTTTCCAGAATGTGTATACAAAAGTAAAGCAAAGAAAGATGTAAGTACTCATAAGTGTATTCTTTCCAAAGCAGAAAGAAGAGATTCCCTACAGTATTTTCCTTCGTGGTAGCTCACCACAAAAGGTACATGTAAATAAGTAATTCTATTCTGAACTATATTGCCAAGACATTCTTCTAATAATATCGTTTAAGTAATCTTGATTAGGTAACAACCATTTTAAAGTGTCAATAGCACAATTATTCTATCAATGTGGATCCCTCTCTCCTATGAATGCAACAATCAGTTTTAGTGAGTTAAAAGTACATTAATTGTCATATTTAAACTTTATAATATTAATATAGCTTTACCTTCTCAAACAAACTTCAATACAAGCTTAAAAAATTTCTTTTAGAATAGCTATTTTATCTCAAGATGTAGGAACATTTTAAAAACTGGATGACCACCACTATATTCAAGAATTGGAAAATTTTTTATTGTAAATTAGTTGTCATCAAACTTAACACAAAATTAAAAAAAAATAAAGAAACTCAGAGTGTCTTTGCATGAAAAATTTCAGCATATAACTATTACTATCATTTTGTATCTGTTTTCAATATACCCAACTTTAGCTAAAAATTATTCATGCTAATACAAGACAGTGTGACATCAAAACTTACAATTAATTAGCCTTGTTAATTAAACTTATCATCAGATTTTATTTTTAAAACCTCTATTTCAAAAAATACATATTTTTCATTATACTTATTTCATCTTATCTAAAAAATGCATAGTTACTTATACATATAGATTTTTTAAATATGAAAGTCAAAGGAAAAGCACATAATTACATTTAAGCATTAACTACACTGTCCAGTGTTCCTATGAATCAATGTTCTGCAGTTTAATAAACACCTGAAAGACACACCTCTTTCTGTTGTATCTAAGATTTAACTTGGCATATAACTTCTCACTTTGAGTAGATCTCTTCATAATGTTCTTATGTGTTCAATTTTTCATCATATATGAAGATCATTGCTTAAATGGAAAGTCTGTTAAGAATATAGTCAGAATGTTCCCATAGACTTTCCTAAAACCATGCAGAGCTGCCAGAAGAAAAGATAAGTAACACACACTAAGGTAGACTCACTTTTATCCTAAATTAAGTGGAGAAAACAAATGTAAAAATAAAGAAAGAAAAAAGCCATCTTCCTCAATTGTGTGTATATTGGTCAAGAAAATACTACAAAGAGCAGAACCTCAGTTATTTGGGGACAAGGAAGGAAGGAAAAAGCAATTCTGGGTTGGAGAAGGTGATCTCCAATAACTCATCTGGGCAGAGAGGGTCTCACCTTGACTGGCACTTCTGTGAACAAGCCTGGCACTGAACAGAGTGAATGCTGAGGAGAATTGGAATTAGAAAAGAAGAAGGGAGCCCGAGGGCTGAGAGAAGGAAGAAAGGTTTTATCACTTGGCAACCAGAGAGAGAGTAGAGGGATCTGAGGTTTGTTGAAAAGAGTGTACTTTGGAGTCAGATTAGATAGAAATTTTGGGCAAAGAAGTCAATGTTAGAGAGAGGGACCATATTTTTAATAAACTATTACTGTCATGTCTGCTATTTTACATATATTTAGTAAGGCAAAGGTCATGTGCTTGGGGTACAGCTGTGATTCCTATAGGGACGGGCAGTTCCGGGAAAAGTGGAAAAGTGTCAGGTATCTCCAATGGCCCAGGGGATATACAAGAGGAGGATGTGAGGGTGTGCTATATGACCCCCTATTTTCTTTATCTATTGGAGAGGACAGTTTTGGAGGGATAAATTGTGTCTACTTCTATGACTCATTCTTATCCTTAGAGATAGTTTGTGTTTGATTTGTGTGTGGGTGTGTGTGTGTGCGCGCGCACGCGTGTGTTAGAGAAAAATGAGTAAATATAACAAGCATCAGAGGACACACAGTAAGAAAAGAAAAAAATGGAGAAACTTGATAGAAAATATGGTCATTCATTGTATGTGTACATAAAAAATCAAATTTCTGTCATCAAATATATACATATAATATATATATGGATATATATATATATATATATATATATATATATATATATATTTAAGTACATGAAGAAATTCCAGCCAAAAGCCAGAAGTACAGACAATTAGAGGACAAAGGATGATGTGAGGCTACAGGAGACATTGAAAAAGCAAACAAACAAAAAATAAACAAAAACAAATTGTGGAACTAAAAGAAGGAATACAAGAAAAATAGAAGGCCATTTGCAGAAATGAAGACTGAAAAAAAATGAGCACAGAGGGGAACAGATCTTTTAGGCATCACATTATAAATTATAGAGGGTGGAAATGAGAACGAGAAACACATCAAGGCAGAAATAAAGAATTTTTTTTTTTTTAAATGAGGGAAAATGAAGACGATTAAGACAGAAAATGACATCTGATTTATGCCTAAGAATATCCAAGTGAAACCAAAACAATGAAGCCAAATAAAAAACTTAAATACATAATTCAAGAAATCCTTCCTGAAATGAAAGAAATTTTACAAATTAAAAATTCATGTAATATTCCAGGGAGAGTTGGCTGTGAATAATCTATAACCACATGTTAACAAATATGTAAAACATAAAAAAAAAGACTGAGATGTAGCTCACTGGGCCTGGTGTACATGAGGCCCTGGTTTCCTTCCCTGCGAAAGAAAAAAGAAAAAAAAAGTTGAAAAATATGTTTAAAAAAAGATTGGGTTTTAAATATAAAGAACGTATCCTTTGGAACTTCTCTACAAAGCTAGTCAATGCTGAGGCAAAGAGTAGTATCTACAAGGTTCTCTGGGGATTGGGTAAAGCCCTATCTCAACTTTTATATATCAAAGAAAACGTTCTCAAGGACAAAATTTACAATTAGTTTGATGATTTAAAAAAAAAATTAAAAAAAATTTTTTTAAATATTGCTTAGAGCTTCTGAAACTCCTGGAAGGTAAAAACAAGATAAATGGCAGGTCAAAACAAAACTTTAGATGGCAAAGGAGTGGAAAAATGAAAGTAAATGTCAGTAATCTACAAGTATAAACACAGCTAACAAAAATGGGAGACGGGTGTGACAGAGGAAACAGGGAATAAGTTTTTTTTATTGCCTTGTGTATGATAGTTAAAAGTCAAGGTTACCACTAGAAACTGGCAAATGTAGTAGCCGACTTTTAGGCATATCTAAAAATAAAGTCAGGTGCCACAGAACAACATTCAGGTCAAGGAGACACTGCATACTCAACAGCAGTTCCATGAGCATTATGGCTTGCAGAGGTGGAAGCTGCCTCAGTTTGGTACACACACTCTATGCTGCTAATACAGGACAGAACTGCCTAACAATGCATTTTGCAGATTACGGCCTTACAGTTAAAGCATGGCAATGGTTCAAAAGTGAGTACTAAGGTTATTTAGCAAAACAGATTGAGAAAGGAGAGTTGGATATCAAGAAGATGAAAAAGTTTATATTGTGTTGTTACAAGAAACCAAAGGATAATTTCTAAAGAAAGAAAGCTAAGAACCAATTATCACCATGACCACTAGAACTAAACCAAATATCTCTTAAATTTAGGATGAATAAAAGAAAAAAGCAACAATACCTCAAAGTGAAAGACATAAATATATTGAAAAAAAAAAAGATGTAATGAAACAAATTTTTATCACATGAAGAAGGTAAATATAATAATCTATAAAAAATCATTTATGATTTGATCGCAAAGCAAAACCCCTGTCATTATTATAGAGCAAAAGACATTCCTAAAGTAACAGCATTGATAAAATAAAAATTATAATTAATATGAACACAGATGAAAAAAGTTACAGCAAAAAAATCACCAAAAAAAGAAAGAAGTTACACTTTTCAAGCCAGATGAAGTAAAATGCACATAAAAACACATGAAATGAAATAAGGAAGGGTGATTCCAAGCTTATCATGTTTATGAATATGTATGCAACAAAGAGCACATCACAAACTTTCATAAAGGAAACAAAACAAAAAGAAGAAATAGGATATTTTTCAACCCATAACACATCAAGTAAATAAATTTAATTCCGGGTGAAGAAGATGTAATGTAGGTAACAAATAAGAGGATTTTATGAATCTATATTTTAAAAACTGTATTGTCATGTTTAGAGAATACACCATACCTTCAGATGACAAATATTCTTCAGATCCAATCTAATAGTAGTTTACAGAGAATGATAATAAAATCGAACATGTTAATAAGATGATGACTGACCCTTCTTAATGTAATAAGACTATAAACCAATTAAGTCATCAATAATTAATTCAAAAAAGTTCCTGCTGCCTAGAAGGTGGGGGCCTCTCTTAGATAACATTTGTGTCTATGAGAAAATAAAAACTGAGAAATAAAATTTTATATAAAATGACACTGAAATCATGTTTTTTTTGAAATTCTACTTTGTTATATATGACAGCAGAATGCATTGCAATTCATATTATACATATAGAACACAATTTTTCACATCTCTGTTGTACACAGAGTAGAGTCACACCATTCGTGTTTCATACATATACTTAGAGTAAAGATGTCCATCTAATTCCACCATTTTTCTACCCCCATGCCTCCTCCCTTTCCCTCCCACCCTTTGCCCTATCTGGAGTTCATCTAATCCTCCCAAGGAGCCCCCTAACCTCATTATGAATCAGCATCTTTGGATCAGAGAACACATTCAGCATTTGGTTTTTTTGGATTAGCTAAAGTCACTTAGCATTATATTCTCTAACTCCATCCATTTACTTGTAAGTCCATGATTTTGTTCACTCTTAATGAAGAATAATATTCAATTTTGTATATATACCACATTTTCTTTATTCATTCATCTACTGAAGGGGATCTACATTGGTTCCACAGTTTAGCTATTGTGAATTACGTTGCTCTAAACACTAATGTGGCTGTGTCCCTGTAGTCTCAAAGAAAATAAAATACTTGGGAATCAACTTAACAAAAGAGTTGAAAGATCTCTACAACGAAAACTACGGAATGCTAAAGAAAGAAATTAAAGAAGACCTTAGAAGATGGAAAATTTTTTAAAAAACAGTAATCAAAGGTCAGTAGTGGCCAGGAACAGTGGCACATGCCTACCATTCCAGCAACTTGGAAAGCTGAGGTAGAAGGATCAGAATTTTAAAGCCAGCCTTTGCAACCCACTGCCTTACACATTCAAGTAGTACCCTGTCTCAAAATAAAAATTGAAAAAAGATTAGGGGATGTAGATCAGTAGGACAGTACTCCTGGATTCAGTTCCAGGTATCACCAAAAGAAAATCAATTCTATAATAAATTATCTGTGTATATAGATACATGCATATACACATATATACACATAAAAATTAATAGTCCATTCGGAGTAGACTCATTCAATTCAAATATTGCTCATTAAAAAAGATTTTATTTAGGTTGTTTTGTGTGTGTGTGTGTGTGTATATGCATGCATTTGTGGTGCTAAGGATTAAGCCCAAGGCCATAAGCATGCTAGGCAAAAACTTTACCTCTGAGCTTCATCCCAAGACCTCATTAATTAATTAATTTTTAAATTTTTAAAAATAATATTAAGTTAAAAATTTTAAAGATACAGTTTCTAGGTAGACAATAATGCCAATGTTTAAAATGTTCAATCATGGGCTTAGTTCTATAACAGAAAGGGATACGACCCGACCCAACAATAGTTCAGTAACAATTTTTAGATGATGGGATGAATACTCATTTTTTTTCTTAGTCTTATTTACATTTCCTTTGTTTACAGCATTGGGATTTGAACCCTAGGCCCTGCACATGCTAGGCTAGAAATTTACCACTAAACTACATTCCCAGCCCATCTTTCTAAAATTTTTGACTATTATTTTTTTCTTCAAATTTCAATAATGACTATGCATTCAATCTGTTTACAGGGAATGATGGACCCATGGCAATGTGGATGCTTCTGGATGTAGTGAAGCTGTTGAACTTACGCTTCATCCTGCCAAAGACACATAGATAAAACCAGTGGCTGCCGAGATACAGCCAGATTCTCATATCCATGAATTTGAGCCTCTGCTCTGCCAAGTGGGCAGTAAATTGTCATATAGAAGACAGCCTGAAAGGAAGTGTGCTCCAGTAGATAGAATTAAACACTATAATGACAAGAATATGAATTATGTTCGTAATGTAGTAACTTACTTTCTGTTCAACTTTGAAAAAGTAATTTAACTTATGTGTTTCAGTTCCCATTAAATTGATGGTAATAATCTTTCTTTGTTAACAAAGTGCTTTGAAATCACTGTGTGACAAGTCATATATTACCAGAAAGTATTCTTATTTCACCCTGCTTTGTAACCTCTCAGGAAAAGGATCTATGCATCATTGTGAATATTTCAATGTACAATGTTGGCCACACACAAAAAAAAGAGGATATGATTGAGAATGATATGGAAAATACTATAATGCTCTTCTGTATGTCAGTGTTATGAACTCACCTTGAATGTTGAATTGACTAACAGTACGTTTACATCAATGAGGTGACAAATGTAAGGAAGTTTCAGAAAACTATAATGAGACCCTATTTGTGATGGAGGCAGGGAAAAATGGAGGTTAATGAAACTTAGTACACAAAATAGGATTATATTTCAAGCAAGGCAATGGAATTATAGGGAGGACCTAAAAGTGAAGCAAAAGAAGGCCTATTTCTATCTGCTAAGGACTTCCAGTTTCCTTGAGGGACTTATAGTGTAAATAAATGCAAGTAACATTTTACCAAAATAGTTCCTGGCATGGAATATGATGGGACACATCACACAAATGGTGTCAAAAAGAAATAGGGTAAAACATAGGGGTGTTTAGAAAGTTATATGTGTGCATACTTAAATTGCTGGTTATAGAAACTTCTCTCTCTCTCTTTTTTTGTATCTTTATTTATTTTTTATGTGGTGCTGAGGATGGAATCCAGTGCCTCACAAATGCAAGGCAAGTGCTCTACCTCTGAACTACAGCCCCAGTGTGGTGGTATACACCTGTAATTCCCGCAGCTCAGGAGGCTGAGGCAGGAGGATAGCGAGTTCAAAGCCAGCCTCAGCAAAAGAAACTTCTCTTTTGACATGAGCCTCAAAAGGATGTAATTTTTTTTTATCATGTCATTAATTACTTTGGAGCTTTTCTGGTAGAAAATAAATGTGGTCCAATAAAACAACGAAACTGAACAGAAACAAAGTCCTAAGTTAATTACATATACTTGTTGTTCCAATTTAAAAGGCACTAAATATAAGGAATAAAAGTTACTCTTAATTTCTCATCTCAGAAAGCATAGGATCAACCACATGCAATAATTCATTAGAAAAAGTTATGTAAATCCTAATATCTTATATAAATGTTTCCATATTCTCACATAATATCTTTTAGAAACCAGAAGACTATATTGTTTGCCCTGGGGCTTGTGAAGAAAGCTGCACACATGATCAGCAATCTAAGACACTTGTTCTGCCATAGTTTTGAAAAATTCAGACAATTGCACTGCCTTCTGATTGGGTGTATGGCATGTATTATGCCACAGTATGTGAGTTAATTTCAATAGATTTAGCCTCACATTTAATTCACCACTTACTAGTGGTCAAATTTCAAAATTAGAATTTCTAAGTCTCTGTCGCATCAAAAATTGTTACAACATGGAAATAAGAAACTAAACAAAATCTGCTTTGAGAAGTAAATGTGATAATTCATGTAGAAATGGCTACGTGACTGAGGCATATAACAGCAGTCAGTAAGTACCAGATGCATTATCAAACAGGCACTGTGGGAATTCTGTGTTCATCACCATTTCAGTAATTTTAAGCAAATCACAAAATGCTGTGTGTAAGACTCTTCATATATGTTGTTGGATGAAATCTGTCACTTCCTACTTGCTTATCACAGGTAAACCAAGGATCATCAATAAACTTCATCCCCATCCACATTCTTCACCACTTGTACCATTAAAGGCAGCACAAAATGGAACACTGACAGACTGAATTAGTTACCAAGTGCTTAAATGGTCAATCTGCTTTTGTTATTTTAATGTCTGAAGTAATACGATTTGACAATTTTATACAAGTGAATTATATGAATCATTTAATGTTAATATAGACTTTAGTTATCAACTTTTAAATAATAAGTTATATTGAACTCTCTTATATTCCTTCCAACATTGTGATTTTATCCTTTATATTTCTATGGTTGAAGAAATAACAATTTGATCAAATTATGTGGAATAATCAGAAATTTCTTCTTAGAACCACAGAGTTGAACTATTATTTTGACTACAACACAAGGTATTAACTTACTATCCAAAGACCAAGTTGTTTAAGATTTATTTGGATTGGTCAGTACCAGAGAAAGATCCTTGTGTATTTCAGGACAACCAGAAAAAAAAAATTCACTTCTTTTATAAATTAGCTACAAATCATTCCATATTAGATAGTTATCTTCACATTAGTGACATGTTACACTTCTAAGTCCAGACATTTCTGCTTAGGCATCTAATCCTGATTGGTGATTGAAAAATAAACACTGAATTGTTACAAAATGGAAATTATTCCTGAAAAAGAGAAGCAAGTGGAAATTTTATTAATTGCCAAGCATGACTTAGTGCAGTTAAGGGAGACTGTGTTTCACATCAGCCTATTTTATACCAATGCAGAATGCATCACAGAGGAGACAGGAATAGTGTAAAAGGCTGCCCTATGGTTTGATCTAAATAAGATCATCAGAGTTGAAAGGAATAAGCCTGTTACATGTTGTATAGGGTCATTTTCCTCTATCATAGTACTCATAGACTGCTGTGTTACACTAGATGATTTACTCTGAACCAAAATTATATTAAAGCAAACAGCAATCCACATGTACTTCTCTCGGGCCTGACTCCCAGATTTCTTATAGAGTCTCTCCTAATTGTTCACATTGCTGTGTTCATTAAGAGGAAAATCAGTGCAAAGGTAATCAAATTGTTGACAAATAACTAAAATCCATCCCAAACTTTATATTAACTTTCTAAATAAAGATTTTCTAGGATCACCAAGAGTTTAAGCACCCAGATTGCAGAGTAGGTAAGTATTGATACAGTTGAATTTCATTAGTAGTAAAAGTTTTCCCAATATTAAAACAAATTCCTACTAAGAATACTGTGGATTGAATAACGATATCATTATTTTAACTGACGGAGATGACCAGGAGTTTATTATATTAGTAGAAACTACTTTCTCTTTTTCTGGAGGAGTACAAGACAGAGGAAAATGGAAAATAAGTCAGAAAGGATTCAAAAATTTACTGATAGGTGACTGTAATTGTGTGGGAGAAGAGAAAAGAGGTTGTAGACCATTCAGATTTCATAAAGTTACTTGAAGGGCTGGGGACAAAGCTTAGTTGGTACAGTGCTTGTCTCATGTGCATAAGGCCCCGGGTTCAATTCCCAGCACCACCGAAAAAAAAAAAGGTTACTCAAATAGAACTACAAGAGGAAAATCACCAACCTATTACTGGCTCTGAATCACAAATTAAAATGATTCAATGGACAGAAACCATATTTTATTGAATTGAGTTTTGAAAATATTTTTAAAAATTAAAAAATAGCATAAATTATGTTTCTTGACTACTGCAATGCATGATTCACTACCTTTACATCTAAAGAATTGAAAATTTGGTTGAATTCACAAGTAGATACACAAATCAATTAATGAAAAGAGAAACAATATAAGAGATTTGCACAGTTTGCTCTATAATTAATGACTAAATGAGGAAAAAATAATGCTTTTTAGTCCAACAAATCTAATACCACATATTGGTTTTCCACATGCAGAAAGTATCCATAACTCTGCAGACAATAACTGAGTGTCATTTGATTTAATTGAATTTGGACTTCACCTGGCTTTTAGCTCAGTTCCTGGAAACCTTAGAAGTTAAGGCATCAGTCCTGCAAGACTGCCCCCTTGCTTCAGGTGCCAATCATGTTCAGAGAGTCCCCAGTTCCTCAAGTTTCTGTCCAAACTTCACCAAAACATTGCCTCATTGAACTCAAGAGAAGACTTTACTTATTATTACTGGTTTATTAGAATCATTATTATAAAAGACACAATGAAGAGGTGCAGAAGTGAGGTCTGGAGGGCCATGAGCGCAAGAGCTTCTTCTGTGGTTGTGTCATGGGACACATCACCCTCCCAGTACATGGACATAGGCACCAACTCAGAAGCTCTCCAAATCCCAAACTATGTTATTTACGACTCTTACGAAGTTTCTGTTATGAACAGGAGATTATTAAATTATCGAAACAATTGGAGATTAACTCAATCTTCAGTTCCTCTAACCTGGAATTCAATTTCCAACCCTGAAACCACACAATTCATTCCTCATATTCTCCAAGATTCACCTCATTAGCAGATTCTCCTCACTGCAAATGGTTCATTATGAATAATGGAAGATATTCCTTTTGTTTATATCACTCAGGAAGTTGCAAAGGCATTAGGAGCTCTATGCCAAGAATCAGGGCCATAAACTAAATACTATAACAAAAGACACTCCTGTCACCCCTATCACTCAGGAAGTTACAAGGGTCTTAGAAGCTCTGATCCAGGAATCCAGGATAAAGCACAAATATATATTTATTACTGTATCACAACATCACAATGACAGATGAACAGTACAGGATTCATGTGCTGTGACTCTATCATTTGATGACAAAGGTCAGAAGGCGCTTCAGAGAAGTGGCATTCCTTTGACTCCATTTAGAAAGGAAGCAACTGGAGTCTCAGCTAAAAATAAAAGAAGAATAAACAGAAGAAATATATTTTAAATTAATATTCAAATGATTTTGAAATATTCAAGTAGAGCTACTGTGAGCATCAGTAATTACACCAAAAAATGAGTAAATGTTATAATTATAACTGCAGTAAAAATTATCCAGCAGTTTCAAGAAGGAGCTCTGCACAGCATATTGATCAGCAGTTATAAGGCTTTCTTTTAAGGGTAAAAGCAACATGAAAAGATCTTAAATTCAGTTTGTTCACATTGTGGATGTTCCAATGGTTGAGCCACACGACTGTACAAGTTGAGAGCTCTAAGAATACTGGCCCCTACTGTTTACATCAAATGTAATAATCTTATATTAATACATTTCCTGGATTATACCATGGGGACAAAAACTGCTCTCCATAGCCCTCTAAATTTCTTAATGCAAACCAGTCAGCTAAGGAAGTTTGGGTTAGAAACACTGTTCTCCATTTATTAGCCCCAACACAATTCTAAAATCACGTTAATCATATTGCAAGTATTATGACTAGGATAATAAATTCAGATTTATAATAGTAAATGGGAAAAGGAAGAACACAAGTGCCTCTTTCTGTTTCTATGTACTTCCACTCCCTGCAGCTTGACTGACCTGAATCCTCAGTCTCACTCCACTTTTCTAAGGCCAACCTTGACCTCATGTGTACCTAGGCAGGCTACTGGTAGTCTCTGCTGATCTATTTAAATCAAACTTATCTCAATTCTGTGTTCTAGGTCAGCCTCATCAGACCCAACAAATACTAGCTGAATTTTTTAAGAGACCCTCAAATTGGGAGTATTGACTCCTAATCTATTTTTCACTTCATCATTAGACAATGAAATCAGCTCCCTCTAACTTCTCACAATCTACACATCTATTATTGCTTTCATGATAACAATGCATTTCTCTAACCTATGTCTTCTAACAGGCTAAAGGCATGTGTAAACACAACTTTATTCCATAATTTACACCTTCTTCTCAACTGATTTATTGAGTTCCATCATGTCATCCTTGCTCAGATTTTATGTTCTCTAGAAAAAAAAAAGCTGTTTCTTAAGTATGCCTGCCATTCCCACATTACCTACTATACTGCAATGTGTATGAAGTCAAATACATATTTATTGAGTGAATAAATGAGGAAATGAGCAATTGAATTACTGAGTCTCAGGACTGCAGAGGACTGGAAGGTTCTTGGAAATTTAAATGTCTAATAACAAACATTGATAGATTGAGAATATTTGCTTTTTATATTTTACAATTATTCAGCTGATTTAATGCAACAAGACTATAAAATTCACTTATTATTCTTGGGATTGTAATGAAGTTTATAATCTAGTGGAAGGAGAGAGAAAATAAACAAGTAAATACTCGATAAACAAGAAGACTTAAGATTAATTTTTGCTACATATGTATTATACATATTATATATCACCAGTTTATTGATGACTCTAAATTATGCAGCAGTATATAAATATGAATCTTTTTTCCAAGAACTAGTTCCAACATTGCTCTGCTAAATCTTCCTTTCCTGTCTTTTCAGGACATCTTGGGCAGAAACCATAACTTCCCAGTTGATCCACCTATAAAAACTTGAGCCAGTTTAAAACTTTAATCTTAAACACAAATTATATCTATTTTTCTTCCCTCTCTCCAACACAATATTAAGTATGATCTGGTTGCAGTAAGTAGGGGAAGCAAGTGTACATCGTGGCTTTGAAAGACCTAAGCCTGCTTTGCTGGTGAAATCACTCTAACATGGGGGTAATTCCTTTAGATGAAGGTGGCTCAATCTTGGATACCTTTTCAGTTACCATCACTTGTTTGGGTGAAAATTACTCATTCTTGCAGAATAAAGAAGCCTGTTTCTTCTTTAGGTCCTACCATTTCTTTCCAATTCTCTCATTTGTTCAGATAGGTCCAGGACAGCTCTCAAATATGATACATAGACATTAATTCAAAAAGTAAACCGAGTAGCTTCCATATTGTAGGAACGGTGCCATAGAGTGTCATGTTTTCTGTTTGGGAATAAAGGTGAACCAATTGCAACACTCCCAATTTGAATATGTCATTTGTCACAGGAAAAGACACAATTCCCAAGAAGGATCTGAGATGTTTCCAGTGAGGAAGAGGGATTTGATTTAGGAACATTGGGGTTCCTGGCATACCCAACAGAAAAGAATTTTAGCAAGTGCCCTTCAAAGTTATAAAGGAAGTTTTACTTAGGAAAGTAGATACACATTCAAGGGAGAATGGAGACAATCTCTAAAGAGAAAGGCTTTTGGAGTCAAGCAAGGAATAGACATTCAAGAGAGAAATCAGGCTATCTCTTGAGGAAGAGATCCATTGGTGTGGGGTGTTACAACTTACAAAGGGCAGGTGCGAAGGTTTGGACTAGAATTGGATGCAGGTTGGAGCTGCACTCTTTTGCTCTAGTTTTCTCTGCATTTGCCTATCACTGTCTTGTTAAAAGAGCATGGGTCTGGGGCTGGGAATGTGGCTCAAGCGGTAGCGCACTCGTCTGGCATGCGTGCGGCCCAGGTTCGATTCTCTGCACCACATACAAACAAGGATGTTGTGTCCGCTGAAAACTGAAAAATAAATATTAAAATTCTCTCTCTCTCTTTTTTTTTTTAAAAAAAAAGAGCATGGGTCAAGGACATGGGTCAAGGGTTGGTGGCTTAGGTGTTGTGATTGTTTATAGATGATTTGTGCATTTCAATGATTGAGGAGCACTTCCTTCAAGACTCTATTTCTCCCTTTATTCCCAAATTTGTATCTCATCATTGTCCATGATATTAACTGCTTCAGTGACTGTCTCTCATTCAAACTAGTGTTTTCTTTACTATCTCACCCTTCATCTTTCAAATCCAATTTCTCTCATTTTCACCCTGGGGAAAAAACAAAACCTATCATTCAAGCATGTACTCAAAATTGTCCATCTTGCATTCTACACTCTCTGAGTTGGTCTGCTTGACAAGTCTTCCTTTTGTGCTTTGAGGTTTAGTTTTCTACTAGGGAACAGAGAAGTCCAGGTTATCCCATTTCTATAAGTGGGATACATTAACTATCTGTAGTACTTTGGTTTTTCATTCCAAGCTCTTGGTTATAGCCCATAAAGTCAATGTCATTTCCTAACAATAAGAAGTAGAGGAGGATATCTTTTTGTTGTGTTTGGTTATAATCCTGGGTTCCTGAGATAACTCAAGAGAGATAAAAGGAGTCTTTTGTTATTCAAAATAAGCCCCCTTTAAACACACCTGAATTTATGTCAATGAAATGGCTTTTGGAAAGCCCTGGAAAATGTAAAAATGTTTGTCAGGGGACACTTGTTTAGAGGATTGATACTTTCTGGAATCACCTCTACCTCCAGACAGGGAGAGGGCTGGAGATTGAGATAACTTTCAATACTAGATAATTTAATCAATTATGACTATGTAAGAAATGCTCCCTTGAAATTCAAAACGGGGTTTGGAGTGTTGCCAAATGGAGGAATACATGGAAGTGTTAGAATAAAGCAGAACTAAAAAGAGCATAGAAGCTGCATGACTCTTCCCCCTACATCTACCTCTCTGCCTATTTTTCCCCCATTTATCTATTCCTGAGTTGTATTCTTTATAAATAACCAGTAAGTATAGGTTGTATGTTTTCCTGAGTCATGTCAGGTATTCTAGAAAACCTGTGGAAGAGGGTAAGGAACCCCTGATTTAAAGCCAGTTAATCAGAAGCACCTGAAGTCTAGATATAGGACTTGGCATATAAAAAAGGAATAGTTTTGTGGGGACTGAGTCCTTCACTAGTTAGTTTTAGGTAGTTGGCATTAGAACATAATTGACTTCTAACATCTAGTTAGAGATCAGAGAATTGAGAAGTGCTTGAGATGGAAAAGACCCACATACTTGGAGTTAAACTGTTATGGATATAAAAGAATAAATCTTTTCTTTTCTCCTGTTTTGCATCTATTTCTTTTTCTCCATCTTCCTTCTCTGTGAATTTAGTAAGGTTTAAATTTCTTTGAAGTGTTGCAGTTTGCATGTGTCACCATGGAGACATAATCCAAGACGAAAAGGCACCAATAGATGCCAACAAGGAAAGAGAATGATTGGAGACCATTATTGTAAGAAGCTATTTATAGACATCTCAGTCATGTACCCAACATTCTCCTAACTGCAGATAGACACTGCTTGGGAGTAAGGATCCTCTGGGGCTTTTGAGAAACTTAGCATTTTCTTGGATACTTTAGTTTTGGAGATGATTGAAGGCCAATGGTCTGTCCCATATAGGATCCAAGTAAGTAATGAAATCCTAAGCAGTGAAGCTGAGAGTGTTGAAATTCAGTGCTAGACAGATTGCCTGGTTTTTACATCCATCCCTATGCCTCCAGGCTTGCCTCAGGTAGTCTTGTGTAGTGTTTTCTTATAGTGAGAGTGGTTTAGCAAACACATTGTTCCTGGCACAGGAGGGCAAAACAGTGGACTTTTCAACAGTGGCAACAGTCCTTGTAAACTGCTATTTTCAGCGCTCAGCTGAAACTATTTCAGCCAGAGAAGGGATAACTTCTTTTTCTGTTTCTTACAAGTAAAACCGAAGCCATGAAACATGTTTGTTTCTCTTGTGGTTCTTATTTTCTCTCTGGATCTTGTTTTGTAAGACAATTTCTGAGAAAAAAAAAATGACACTATGTCTACCAACAGAAGGAGTAAAGCAAAGTATTAGTTATATACATGTTAGCTGCATATTGAAATCATTCAATGTAAAAAAAAATTTTCATCTCTATTACATGAACAATTAAAGGAAAAGAAAGCATGATTGTCAACCTTTCACAATAGTAGCAAATTTGTAGACAAGCACTGAATATTTTGTGTAATAGAAAACTATTAAGTAAATTAAGAAATTGAAGTCAAATTTGAAAGGAAAACCAAATGAGATGATAAAAACAAATGAAAGATCAATTTTACATTTTTACCTGAAAATAAAATATCTGATAGGACGAGGCACAAATTTCACAGAGCAAACGGAAAATCTGATATTATTTAATAAATAAACTATATCATTCTATTTATGTGTTATGATTACTGTAAAGAAAAGTTTTACAAATACTCATTTAATCTTTGTATCAACTGCATGAATTAGGTATAATGATTTTGCCAAGCTGGAAATTAAAGCAATGAATGGTTGGTAAATAATTGCCCACATTCACACAGTGAGGAAGGAATAGAGGACAAGAACTGAATGAAGATAGGTTCCCTTAGAAAGGAAGACTCTTAGTGCCTATACCAGGCTGCAAGGAAAACCAAAGCTGTAATCTCGCATTGTGACTACCAGACGATAGGATGAGCTCATGAGTACTCAAGGCAGACAAATCTGAGTTTAAATCCTAGTTCAGCCAGGTTTTATGTTTGTGAACTTGGGTGTGAATCTGCAGTGCTTCCTTATTTTTATGCTATTTCATTCAAAAGTCTGAGGAGAAAAGACAAGCAGATCACATGGGTAAGAAAAGCATTTAGAATCATACTTATCACATGAGCAACACTGAAAAACAAGGTTATTTATTAATAATTCAGTTGGACCTTAATAAAGAATATGGGAATTCCACATTCCCAATATCCTCTTCATCCAAGAATTTATGTCTTTTGCCTTTTCTTCTGTAGTAAATCTTGAGTTCTTGACTTCCAATCTGGCTCTTTACCTCCAAAAACTACATCTTGTTAAAAAGCATCCTTTTAGACAGTAAGTACAATCATACCTGTGCAAATGTAAACCCTTCATTAATCTTTTTAAAATTCCATATTAAAATCCAAAAATCTTATCAGAGTTTACATAGTGTTAATGTGCCTTCCTGCATTATACTTGCATTTCAGTTCACTCTTCTTGCATGATTTCTGCTTCGAAGTAAGAAAGAATGACAAAACAAACATCAGCAATTTCCTTTTGCTCATCTATTCCACAAGTGATTGTTGGATGACTCCTCAAGCTTCAGGGGCTAAGAAAGCACATAGCAGGAAAAGATAGGGTTCCTTTCTCCCAAGGGAAAGAATTCGTACATCCACAGTTTGTGCTATGGCAGTGGGGTAGAATGCTCAGAGATCAAAGAAGACACCTGGGAATGGGATGTGAGATGTAAGATTTAATGAGAAATGCCGAGTTGGAAGATCTAATGGTGATGGGCTGGACAGGTGCACCTTCAATTCATTCAGTGACTCCACCAGAAATAGCACGTCCATTCTCTCATGATGTTTTATCCAGTGACAGCCTGCTGGACAAGCACTTCCCTCCCCACAGTGTTCTGATCCATGCCAGTTACCACAGGGAAAGAAGTTTATAAGCTAGGGTACAGAAACAGTCACTAGCTTAGCTTGCTTTGTGTCCCTATATAACCAACATCCCAGGGAAATTGGCATGTATGCAAGAAAGCAGCTTTCTACAGATAACACTCACTTGACCTAATTTCCAGCATACGTGAGTTATGTCCTTCAAGATAGTATGTATCTGGACATACTGGCCCATTCTAATGCCCAATTCTCTATCTTTATTACTTTTTTTCTTTTTCTTCTTCTTTTTTTTTTAACTAGAAGAAAAAAATAAATAATGTATAAGAATGTTTAGGACAACAATTTGTCTAGATTTTTTTTAAAGCTGTTACTCATATTCCTTTGGAACTTAGAGGATAAACAAGATTTCTGGGAAAGTTGAGGTTTTCTGCTACATGTGTGGCAGTTTCCTTCTGCACATTTTTCTTTTTGCTTCCCAATTGGAATGTGGATATGAAATTGGACAAGGACGGCCATCTAGTCATCATGATGTGATGATAAGGATAAGAGAAGACATATATGTTCATAAGACAATCTGGGGCATAGTTGAGGTCCAGGGTGCTCTACAGAAGCCCTAAACTTCCTGTTGCTGAACTTCACAAGGAACGGATTGGGCTCCCCAGCACTATTAGGAGAGCTCAGATGCATCACAAACTAAACAGAATTGCCAAAAGCAAATTTTAAACTGGCTGCATATTTGGTTGTGTTCCTCCAGTAACCTGCATCTCAGTACACATCACTTTATCAATAAATCCTAATAGATAGTATTGAAGTGTTTTCTCATCATTCTCCATATCCAGTCTAAAATAAAATCTGTTATTATTGTGCTAAATGTATTAGGTCTCAACTGAAGTTGACACTTTTCTACCACCTCCACCAGAAAATCAGAGGTAAGACTGGCATAATAGTCTAGATAAATAGATAGGTTTTTTCTTGATGGAAATGCAGTCACTAGGTCCTACCTGTACTCCTACCACATGCTACTTCCCAGCTAACACAGCTTCCCCTCATCCCGCCTCAACTTCCATCTCTACACTGTTCAGTTAAGGCAAGTTTCCCTAGTAGTCCCCAGGTATTTTCATTTCTCCAAATACAACACTGAAAGTCTTCCATGTGCTTTCATGAATGCAGTTTCTCTTTACCTTTCTGGGATAATCCTGAGTACTCCATACTTTGCCCGTTCAGGGCTTCCATCCCTGATGATTTTCCCTTCTTATGTAACTCCTTATTCCTAATTTCTTATCTTTCTCACATAACCGTATTTTAATCAATCCCCTCTCTTGCTCTAACTCCACCAATCATCCAGTTTGCCTTTCTGTCTTAGTAGTACTTGTAATAATTAGCGTTTAAATGTTTATTTTAATACTTAAATGTGTCTTCACTGAACTTAATGTATCAGGGAGGCAGACCGTATCTATCTGTTCAGAATCATGTTAGCAGTGGCATTGCAGTGCCTGGCACAGAGTAATAATATATATATTGGCCAGGTGCAGTGGCACACACCTGAAGGCTGAGGCAGGAGGATCTCAAGTTCAAAGGCAACTTCAGCAAAAGCCAAGATTCTAAGCAACTCAGTGAGACTCTGTCTCTAAATAAAATACAAAATGTGGCTGGGGATTTGACTCAGTGATTGAGTGTTCCTGAGTTTACTCCTGGTACCCACCACAAATACACACACACACACACACACATATAAAGTATTCATTGACTACATGAATTTATTACAGGAATCTGCAGTTTGATTATATATTTAAAAAATGAAATTTTCATGAAAAATAATCAGATAATTTTGTTTAATAAAAGTAGACTAAATTCTACCCTGACAGTACATTGATAATTCCTACACATCTATCTGGGAATGTATCACAATTTTATCCTGTATTTACCAGGAAAAAAAAAGCTACTGGAAAACAACCAAGATAGTTCAGTGAAGATTATATTGCACCCCAAAATTTCATTTCTCTAACTCCAGATTTGAGATACTGCACAGGAACCACAAACTCATATTGTGAAGTGTATCATTATAATGTCGAACAATTTAAAACTTGGAAAACTACATAAAGAAATGATACACTGTTCCATTAGAAAATGATCATTTACTATGCCCTAATAATTATGATAACAAACACAATAAAAGCAGCAATTAGTAGCATATGTGTAGTATGTTATACTTTACATATTTCATTTCCAAGCAGGATTTTTCAGGTAAAATTCTTTTGTTTTGTTTCAAAACTTATTGTGTTTTCATTTTACTACTTCAAAATTTATAAAAATACAAATTATTGTGTAGATGTATTTGTTTATAAACAAAGTACATAAACACACAACCGCCATACATAGACTCTTACATCAAATAGATACTGTCTGCTAATACCCAGCAGAATTTTAACTTGGTATATATTAAACTATAAGAATACTGTTGTATTTGATTGATAGTTTTTGTCCTCATTACAATTTCTTGAACAACCACCCATTAGACATACACATGAAGGCAATAATTTTTGTTTGTTTGTTTTAATCTCTGGCAAAACATGAAACAATGCTTGAACTTAGACTTTTGATTACCAAGGTTGATTGTTGCAATACACTTATTTTAATGAAGTCAGTAAGTTATCTTTCCCAATACAAATATTTAACTACATAAACAAACCATTTTTAATTCAAAATATATTATATTAATAATTAAATTTGTTTTCCTTGTAACAGGGATGCTGGTGGGTATGAGCTAGTTAATACACACCACCATAATACATACCTGCAAGCCGTAAGCATAGAAGTAAATGTTCTGTAACACGTGACTGAAAAAAATTTACTTTCCAAAAGTTTCACTATCACCAGGGAATACTTACTATAGGATGGGGTATTTGGACGTTCATATTTTAAGGGGAAGGAGCAAAACACTAGTACATTTTCTTAATAAAGGAAATGGGGATCTACTTAGGGGCAGCCTCTGGCTCTTGGCGAATGTGAACCTCAAGTGTTTCTGCTATTGGGTGAAGAGAACCCCCAAATCCAGTGGATAATTGTGTTACAATAGACCACAAATCTCAGGGCCTGAACTTCTAGGAGACAGAACTGTGTACTTGAAGTTTAATGATTGGGTTTTGGATTCTTCTTAAGTGTTCAGGGAAATAGTTGAAATTACAATTCATCACTCTTTCTCTCATTTACCATTATATGTGGGTAAGTGGAGGAGAGTGGACAATAAATTACACTACTCAGAGATGTAGGCTAAGCCCTTTTGGGGGGGCAGCTGTGTCAATAAAGTACAAACATAACATCAGTTTCCCATTACAGGCATCATTCAGAGTCGTACATTACTCAGGAGAATGGGAAAAGGGGAGACTGGAGTCTAATATGAGAAGAGAAATTGAAGTACAACCCGAGCAAGAAGCAGCTGAGCCACCAGCACCCCACACAATGAAGCATTTAGTCAGTTCTCCTGGAAAACAACAGCTTCTATCTTTAATGACCCTGAATGTCACATCCCAGAAAGCTGAAGACCAGCTGGGGTGCAAGAATATTGGAAGCAAATTTTTCTTGCTATTCTCAGGTAATTGGAAATAAATAGACGACTGCTCCCACACATCACCCTGCAGATTGTGATTTAGTTCAAGAGTTTTGAAGGTGAATTTTTCTGTCTGTTTGCATTGACTTTGATGTGGATTTTTCAAAGTTGTTGTGATAGGATAGTCACCATGTGGGTAAGTCATGGATGCAATCAGTGCTTTTTGAGGCGCAGATGAGGGGATAAAAACAATCACCTATGCATCCTTCTACTTCTGCCCGGTGATTGTTACGGATCTATTAGTATTGGCTAACTCTGGTTCCAAAATGGTCATTCATTCAGTCCTTGAACAGACCTCCCTAGCAGGGTGAGGGCTCAATCTGCCTTGCTCAATAGATAGGTTGTCAAATATCTGAAATTGACTATTTTCTAACTGTAAACAGAATCCAATTTCTTTTGCCGTGAGAAGACTGGATAAGAAAACATCCCTATTTATAAAAGAATTCTTTTTTGATATACACACACAAAATATATAAACAATTACCCGTTCTTATTGGAAGGGAGGATTTCCACAAGTTCCCATTTATCAAGAGTAATGCAAAGTGTAGTCCACTTAGAGATCTTTTTAACCAGATCCACTATATAAATTTGGAAAGAATGCACCTTGCATTGTTTGTAAAAACTAAGCTTTAATAATTAAATTAAGAAAAAAATGATACCAAGGAATTAAATTTATATTTTATTCTCTAAGGAACTCCATGGAATGGATGTTCCTTCAAAATTTAAATTTTTGTTACACGTTCAGTTTTCAGTGTTTATACATAAATGTCTCTATATTAAGTGCACTTTCTCTTATTTGTTTGGCATTTGTTAATTTTCAATCTGTTTTATTTCTCTCATTTATAGCTTTAATTTCTCTTTTCCCCAAGGAGTGTTTATTAGCACTCTAATATGAATTACAATGAATTAGTAAATATCTTGCATTCTTTTCCCCATCTTCCAAAATGAGTATTGTCATAAATTTCATGAAGTTTATGAATACATATGAAAATAATTTGAAGAATTTTAAATGTGCCCTTAGAAAATATTCTTATGTCTCTATGTCTTTCTTTTTTCTCTGATTACATTAATAACTACTGAGACCCTAAACCATGAAATAGAGAAATATAAGCCATTGTTCTTCATCCTTATGTTTTTTTTTTCTTTCTTTCTTTATTGATACTTTTTAATCATAAATTTCAATTAGACATTTTAGTTGCTATATTTGTAACTGTCAATAGCATAATTAGTTATCAGTTTTTTTAAAAAATTATTGACTCTCACCTATCAAAAGTAATAGGGGAATCAGCCAATTTACACAGACTCTGACCATCTGTTTATTTCCACATTGTCATGATTTGTATTATATAAGATTTTGTTTTCTTGAACCCAGGGGCAAAACTCGGTTCAGTGGAGCTCAGAGCATAAATAATTTTTGCCTCATTAATTATAATAATGCAAAACTATGATTGAAAAATATAGGCTAAAATTATTATATTTTTACTGAAAAAATCACAAATAGTCAGAAATGTCAGAAACAAATTATATATGAATATCTCAAAATCTAGATATATTAGACAGTATTATCCAGAAACTGATAGTATATGTATATATATCTATCTCATAAATAGCTATATGAGAGAAAACAGTTTGGATCACATGGTTATGGAAACTGAGAATCCCCATGATAATTCATCTGCAAATTGGAAACATTAGGATGCTCATAGTATGTCTCAGACTGCGCCAGACAGAGAGAAGCTAAAGGTATAACCCTTGGCCTGAGACCAAAGGCCTGAGGATACAATGGCAGGGCAAGGTGCTGGTGTAAGTCCTGTCGTCTAAATTTTGGAGAGCCTGGAGTTCTGACATACAAATCAGCAGGAAAAGAAGATATCCCATCTCCAGAAGAGAGATGTCAATTCACTCTTCCTCTGCTTTGTTCCATCCAGTTCCCAACCAACTGGATGGTGCCCATTTCATTGAGGGTAGGTCTTCCCCACTCATTGCACCAAGCAAGTCACATGCCAGTGTCCTGTGAAAGCACGCTCACAGATACTCCAGAGAAAATGCCTTCCAGGTTTTTAGGCATTCCTTAATCCAGTCAATTCAACACTCCACATTGAACATCACACTAGGGAAACTCTATATTGCCATTAACAGTAAAACAGACCTCCATAAAACTTTTGCCTTCTATTGTTATTTGTCTTCATATTATTTGATCACTTTTTTCATATAACAATGATTTTATAATATTTTCCATAACTCAAGCAAAAATATCTGTCCATCTGTTTTCTAGAGTTGTCAATGCATTATTTTCTGACTAGAAAACTTTCTTGAAACTTCATAATTTACTATTGATTATAAACTTATAACTTGTTACGTAAATTTATGAGATACTTATCAACTTTTTACATTACCTTTACCTAAATGTAGTTCAGAACAAGCTATAAGGTTTCATAACATTTCACATTTTCTTGTTTTCTGATTAAACTCTGTTTTAAATGAAAAAAAAAAAAACACTTATTAATCCCTTTGTCACTTATATTTGTTGCATTGGAGGCTGTTTCCCATTCATTTTATTTGGTCTGTTCAGATACAGGGGCAAGATGTGTCACCATGGACACTAAGATTCAATCTGAGGTGACTGCCCACAGAGACCTATTTACAGCTGTGGCACTGATATAGATTAGTTCTGTACATAGAAGAGATTTACATTTCATATGATTTTTATAAAAACTGTTAAAAAAGAATATCATGCATTTTTAATTATATATGCTTTCTATTAAACATATCTGTGATGTGAGAAAACATGCATTTGTGATTTGTTGTTTGATAGTGTGTGTGATAACTTTGAGGATCTTCCAGGGACTAGCATCTAGTTCCGTCCCACTCAAACTTGTTTTCTTTAGCTACCCACACACTTCTGGTGCTTAATCTTTCACACTGTCATGAACTTTGGTTTTCCTAGCTTAAAATTGTAGCTTGACACTGCCTAGAGTGAGAAAGAGTAATTCAACATTCCCCCCACAGTCTAGAGGAAATGAGCAATCACATGAATGTATCACGTTTAATTTCATCTTAAAATGTCCCCAAATCAATTTCTATTTAATTCATTCCCAAAAAGTATTGTGCCTTTTCCAACCAAAGGAGAAAGAAGCCAGAATCAAAACTGAAGTAGAGGTGAAAAGTGCTAACTCATAATACTTACATAGTTTGCTAACAAACTTAAAATACACGAATGTGTATACACAGTATTTGCAATCCCTGGCCCTTCAAAACTCAGAAATGAGACCATAGAAGGTGCATGTGAGGTGAAGGATGCTGAATGTAATGTTCACTGGCTTTACACAGATGTTTATTCTCTGTGTTCCTTTAAAAATGAATTCTATGTTCATCACATGACCTTTGACTAATTTCCCATTTGTCTCTTGGTTGGTTGAACATAAGTTTTTAGTTTTTCTTTTCAGTGAGACTTAATTACCTCAATCCTTATTGCTTAAAAATATTTATCAACTGACTTTGAACTTGCATGACAGCTGTGGCTGAAAAGAAAATATGAACAATGTACATAGTAGTTCACTGTCTTCTAATTTTGAATGCAGCTGTGGAGAGTTTTGAAGCTAGTGTATATTTTCTGCCTTTTAAATGGATAAAGCTTTTAAAACTTCAGTTTATATGCCATTGGAGATTTTTCTTTACCTTTGGACTCCAGTAATATTATCAGAATATATCTCCAGGGCAATATACATCAGTTTATCTTGGGAAATAAAACTCTACAGATTTGTGTATTTTATACTTATTTTTTTTAATCAGGAAACTTTCTTAAGCTACATCTTTTTTTTTTTTCTATATCTCAGTTGGTTATCTTTCCACTATGACATTAATTATCCATATTCTTTTTTTTTTTGCCTGTTTGTCATATCTGTCATTTTATCACCAACTTTTTTTTAGTTCTGTATTTTAAATATAAATTTATTCTTTTGCAGGATTTTTCTTTATAATTCGTTAATACATGACAGCAGAATTCATTTTGTTTCATTGTACACAAATGGAGCACAACTTTTTATTTCTCTGGTTGTACAGGATGCAGTCTTACCATTTATGCAATCAGACATATACCTAGGGTAATAATATCTGTCTCACTCCACCATCTTACCTACTCCCATGCCCTTTCCCCATTTTCCTCCCCTTTGTCCAATCCATGGTTCCTCCATTCTTCACATGGCCGCACCCCTTTATTATGGGTCAGCATCCACTTATCAGAGAGAACATTCAGCCTTTGATTTTTTGGTATTGGCTTACTTTGCTTAGCATGATATTCTCCAAATCCATCCATTTACCTTGCATGATTATTTTTATGCCACTATGTTTTCAATAGTGATTATTCTTTTATGTTATGTTTTTTAATATTTTGTTTAATTTTTCCCCATATTTACTAAGTTAAAGTCTGTTTATGTTGATTTTAATTTTTCTGCCTTTATATCATTTATCTTTTTGTTTTTTGACTGTGGTTTATAGGTCAAAGCCATTTATTTTGTTAAAATATTTGTATTTTTCATAGTATTTTTTCACAAATTCATCTGTACAATTTTTTAGTCTTTATTCTTCCCCATTTTCAATGGATTGAATTATTTTATTCTTCTCTTTATATTTGTTCTAATTAGTTATACATGACAATACAATGAATTCTAACACATCATATGTAAATAGAGCATAATGTCTCATTCTTCTAGTTGTACATATTGTGAAATCATTGGATTGAATTCTTATTCTCAAGTCACAGAAATAATGTGAATATTACTAATCCCTATGTGCACTTGTGACAGTCAGCCTCTTGTTGCTGTGACAAAAATACCAAGAAAAACATCTTAAAGGAGAAAAAGTTTATTTCAGCTCACATGTTCATATGATCAGTCCATGGTGGACAAACTCCATTGCTCTGGGCCCAGGGTTAGGCAGAACATTATGGCAGAAGGGTGGAGAAGAGTTACTCTGTTTAAGGCAGGCAGGAAACAGAGTGGGAAGGAGAAAGGGGCCACAAAGAAGTTGAACTCTTCTAGGATATGCCCCTAGTCACCTACATTTCCCAGCCATACCCTTTCTGTATACAATCACCACATAGTTAGTCCATTCTGAATTAGAATGGACTGAGTGGCTCACAGCTTGACTAAACTAATCATTTTACTGCTGAATATTCTTGCATTAACATAGGATCTTTGGGGGGGACAGCTCTTATCCAAACCATAACAACATCTGTCTGTTTATGAGAAAGCTGGAAAGAGACTGAAACCTACAGAGAATGACGGGGGTGGGGGGGAGAGAGGTTTGATTTACCATTTTTCCCCAATGACAAACTGGGGCAGCAATGAGGGCAGCTCACAAAAGCCAAGTCTCGCTTATATCATGCTGCAATGTCAGTCAAAGCTTTTCAAAGAATCACATCAGTACAGGATGTCTTTTTCTAAATACTACACAATTACAAGTAGTATGAACCTACCCAGGAAACCTTAGTACTCAGCCTGTGTACTCCAAAACCTCTTGTTTTAATTACAGATATTTAATTCCAGCTACCATGATGCCACTTTGATAGAGAATGCCCTGTTTATCCGAGGCACACACACAGGCATTTTCTCGAGGCTCCTTTCTTCACCCAGTGCACACATTCTCTGTGATAACCATTTATCCCACCTTGTGATTTGCATTTACAGTTCACTCCTTCATAAGCTGCAATGACAGATTCTCATTCTTCTTGTTGTTTTCATTTGATCAGAGGAGTGCAAATGTATTTTTTTCCTCTACCACAATAAAAGTAGAATTTAAATACATTTTTTTTAAAAACTGGCCTAAATGTTACTCTCAGAAAAAAAAAAAAATCCATAGTTAAATCCATGTTTTTCTTTATTTATTTTTGAACAAAGAGAGATAGTCACTCCATTTTCTTTTTTACATTGCAATGGTAAAAAAGAAAATATTACAATGTTTTTAGATATTTTTTTAAATTGCTGTATGTCTAAAATAACTCAAGATGCCTATTTCTCTCATATGATTCCTCTTATTATTTACAGATTTATAGTTCCATCAAGATCTTTTTAAAGAAACCAAATACCTTTACTATGTGCATTAAAAATGCTAAGTTCTGTTTTAGTTAAATGGGAAGTGAGGAATATTTTTTCATTTTAAAATAATGAGTTAAAAGACTCTCTACATGAATACCCATATTTATAGCAGCACAATTTATAATAGAAAAATTATGGAACCAGCCTACATGTCCATCAATGTATGAATGAATAAAGAAAAGGTGTTACATATACACAAATGAAATTATGTTATTTGCAGGGAAATGGATGGAACTAGAGACAATTTTGTTAAGTGAAATAAGTCCAACTCATAAGGTCAAGGGTCATGTTTTCTCTCATATGTGGAAGCTAGAGAGGGAAAAGGGGGGAATAGATGGGCATGGATTTCATGTAAAGCAAGGGAAGATCAATTAAGGAAAGGGATCAAGGGGTGGGAGGCTGGGATGGAGGGGAAAGGTGCTGGGGAGTGATACTGGTTAAATTATATTGTTATATTGTGTGCATGTACAAATATGTAGCAACAAATGTTATCATTATTTACAACTATAATGTGCCATTTAAAAGAATGGAAAAAATATACCAGAACTGTTATATTATATTTAAAGTCAATGTTATCTTTGCTGAGCTTAAATGATAGAGAGTTCAATTATGTGAAAGAAATCTAGTATTAAATTTAAAAATAAATGGTTTTATGTGGTTTAAGAAATATGTGGTTAAATGTGAGGTATACTTTTACTGGGCAATTACATTAAAATTACTTAAAATAGTGTTTTATATATAGTATTTAGCTTACATGGGTACAATACTTAAATAAAAGGTTAAAAAATATCTTATATAAACCAGTTTCTTCTCAATTAGTCCAGCCAATCCAGTGTCTTTTATTACCTATTTTTTTTTTTTTTAATGTAGGAGTGATACAACATGGTGGATTAGGAGTTTCTACAAGTCACTCTCCACAGTATACCAATTTTGACATATACATTGAAGACAGTGCCTTTTTGAAGTCCAGGAATCAAGCAGAGAAGTTTTAACATACTCTCAGAATTAAAAATCCCAAGAATAGACACACTGAAGAGGGTAAAAAGAACAGCTTCATTTTATACTTTTTACCTTTTCCCAAAAAGAACACAGTTCTATTCCAAGAGAACTTGACCTAGAATTTCTTCTATAAGAGAAAGTGAGGACATTGTCTGTGAACATCTAGCTTCCCATGTTATGAAGGACACTACTTAAGAGGTTCATCTCTTTCTTACCCCAGACAGGATACTGAAAGGATAAGCATAGCTGAGTGGCTGATAACATATTAAACAGGAAAACAAAGAATGTATCCATAGAACCAGCACACAGGATTCAAAAAAAGGTTGCATATCATACTAGTTAATTCATGGATCTCATCATGAGATCCGCACATGTGATGGTTAGATGACCTTGTTTGCAGACCCGACCCGGAACTGGTCCACTGGCACAGCCAGTGTGATGCATATTGCTCTCCACATACAAGGTATGCTTAGTCACTCCCCACAACTCTAATCCCCAAATGGTAATTTTAAGCCTTTGCAGATGGCAAGTAAGTATGTACAGTCAGCCAGGTCAACTTTGGAGGATTAAGAAAATTAATTTCAAGGTTTTTCCCTAGGGAAAATATATGTGAGAGTCTTGGAACCTGGTCTGTTTGTAGGATATTTAAAGAAAATATATACAAGCTTAAGAATCCCCCACCTAGAAGGGAGCATAGTTTGGAAATAGGGACATCCAGCCACAGAATCCCTAGTCATGTTTACTGGTGAAGCTGCTACCCCACCAAAGCCAGTCAGTAAAGACCATTTGAGGTAACTGTCTTTAAATGTGAAGATAGAAACACAAAATTTTAAGGAACACACACACACACACACACACACACACACACGCTCAAAAAAAAGGAAGAAGGAAAAGGAAAAAAGAAAAGAATATGCATTAAAGGGAACATTTTTCAAATACCCAATTTGCAAAGACACGAAGAATCACCAAATTGTTGACAAAAAATCAAACAATTGCTTAAAAGAAGCTAAGAGGGTTATATAAGACAATTCAGATTAAAAACACATTGAAATAAAAACATAAATGGACAAAAAAAGGTTAGTAAAGAGATAAAATTATAAAAAAAAGAACCGAACAGATTTTGAAATTGAAGAACACAACAAATGAAATGAAAAATGTAATAGAAAGTATAAACAGTACATTTTATCAATCAGAGAAAGAATGTGTGAAATTGAGTACAAGTTATTTTATATTATCCAGTTAGTGGAGAAAAAAAATAAGAAAAAAAGGAATAAAGAAAGTGTGTAGAATTTATGGAACACTTTAAAGAGAAGAAAAATATAAATTATCAATATTTCAGAGGAGAAGACAGGGAAAAAAAGTCAGAAAATTTCTGTAAATAAATAATACAAGAAAAATTTTCAACATTTAGGTACCAAATGCTCAGAAGTCCTCAGACATGTTCAAACCAAAGATAATTTCATTATGACACATAATAAAATTGTCAAATATCAAAGACAAAGATAATTTAAAACTACAAGTGGAAAGCAACCCACCTCACACAAGGAAAACTTTGATCAACACCAATGGCTTTCTCAGCATAAAACTGTCAGGTCAGGAGATAATATGATTATATCATCAAATTGCTAAAAAGAATAAAAAATTAAAGGATACTAATAAACAAAGTGCTCTTGAAACAGTTACCAATCATAAGAATTTTACCTTGCAAAAATGTTCTTCAGAAATGAAGAATAGACAAAAACTTCCTCAGGCAAATAAAACTTAAAGGTGTTCAACAGTAAATATTTCTTATAGAAATTACTAAGGGAAGTTGATCAGGCAGAGATGAAAGGATTCTAACTCATAAAGAAAGAGATGAAAGTACACAACTCACTGGTAATGTAAACATAAAGGTAATAAAAAACAATGTAACTACACTACTTTGTTCATAGATACACAATATAAAAATATATTGTGATATAATATAAAATATATCATTACATAAAAAAACATAATATAGGGGAGAAGGCAGTAAAAGTATAGAGTTTTTGCATGTAAACTATTATCACAATAAAACATATGGTTTTAACTGTAATGTATTTTGTATAAACATGGTAAGTATGGTTAAAGTAAAAAACAGTAGATGCAAAAAAGAGAAAGAGAAAGTAATCAAAATGTATCACTAGGAAAAGTATTAAATCAAAAAAGAAGATAGAATGAGAGGAATAAAAAATCAGGAAACAATTAACAAAATGGAATTAGTAAGTCCTTACATTTATATTACATGTAAGCATTCCAAGATCTCAAATGAAAAGGCATAGATATAAAGGATCTAAATGAATCTTAAAAACAACAATCATAAAAACTGAGCCCCAATTATAATCCTTCTACAATAAACTTAATTTGGCCTTAAAGAAACACAAGCTGAAAGTTCTGGAGTGGAAACAAATACTCCATGCAAATAGAAACAACTGCAAGCAGGGTAGCTATACCTATATCAGGTAAAATAAGTGAAAGACTGTATCTGTTGAAAAAGTCATTTTATTGTGACACTGTATCAATAAATCAAGGAGAAATTAGCAACTGTAAACATTGTGAACTCCATGTTCAATATACAGCAATAGCAGAACAGAGCAGAAACATATGATAAAGGTATGAAACTTCGATATCTCACCTCCAATAACGGGCAGATCATCTGAACAGAAAAATAGGAAGAAAACATTGTAGTTGGACTCCATTAAATATATTTAGTAGATAAACTCAGAACACTCCACCCATTAGGTTCACAATACATATTCTTCTTAAGAGCACAGTGAACATGCTCCAGAAAAGCTATGTCATTTTACAAAATGAATCTCAACAAATTTAACAAT
Organism: Callospermophilus lateralis; assembly: GCF_048772815.1. Classification (NCBI taxonomy): domain Eukaryota; kingdom Metazoa; phylum Chordata; class Mammalia; order Rodentia; family Sciuridae; genus Callospermophilus; species Callospermophilus lateralis. The sequence continues at coordinate 32,630,389 of NC_135321.1, read as the reverse complement.
TTTTTCCAACTCCAGGTTTATGAAACTAGAAATAAATAGCAAGAACAAACCTGAAAAATTCACATGTATGTGGAAATTAAGCAACACATGCCACAACCCATGAATCTAAAAAAAAAAAAAAAAAAAAAAGACATAAAAACTAAAAACACAATATGCTTATACTTAGGAGATGTGGCAAAAAGTTTTAAGAGGAACATTTGTAGTAAAGACACTTAAGTGAAGAAAAAAGTAAAAGTCCTCAAATGAGCCATCTAACTTTATACCTCAAAAAACTCAAAAGGGAATGGACTAAGCCAGAATTTGACATAATAAACAAAAGTCCCCCCAAATCTTATAAGGAACAAATTAAAGAGAAACTACTATAGAAATTTTAAAAAATCAATAAAACTAAGGAATTCTTCTTTGAAAACTTAAACAAAATTGGGAAACCTTAGGATGGACTGAGAAAGAAAGAAGCCTCCAGTAATTAAAATGAAAATAATTCCATTAAATAAGAGTGGAACATGATGGGATGGCACACTGTTCAGATTTGGGGGGATGAATCAGGAGGATACCAGGTTCAAAGCCAGCATCAGCAACTTAGAGAGAACCTGTCTCAAAACAAACAAACAAACAAACAAATAAATAAATAAATAAATAGGACTGGGGATGAAGTTCAGTGGTAAAATGCTCTTGAGTTCCATAGTGGTGATATTATAACTGATAACACCGAAATACAAAGACTTATAAAAGGTATTTATGACCAATTATATTATAATAAATTGGGTAGCATAGCAGAAATTAATGAATTCCTAGACCCATGAAATTATAGGGACTGAATTATGAAGAAGATAAAAAATATAAACAGAAAATAATAGGTAAGAAGACTTAATTAGTAATAGAAAATTTATCAATAACAACCAAAAAAAAAAAAAAAAAAAATCCCGAAATCTAATGGCTTCACTTGAAAATTCTACAAAAACATTCAAGTAAGTACTAAAACCAATCCTTCTCAAATTTGTCCAATTTATCAAAGAGGAGGAACACTTCAAAACAAAACCATTTCATAAGGACAACATAACCAGGATAACAAATCCAATTTCAGGACAATACTAGCCAATCAATTTGTCATCACATTGAACTAAGTGAAATTTCTCGCAAGATTGTTTCAGCCTATGCAAACAAACACATATGGCTCACTACATTAACTGAGTAAATTAAAATCATATATGTAGGAAAAAAATTAACAAAATTTAAAATATTTTCATGATGAAGTCTCAACAGATTAGGTATAGAAGGAATATACCTCTGTTTAATAAATAGCATAGAGAGAAAACCCACAACAACTTCCTACTCAATGGTGAAAGCTAAAATTATTTCCTTTGAGATTAAGAAGAAGAAAAAGATTCCACTTTCACCATCTCTTCTCAGCAGGGTACTGGAAGTCCTAGCCAAAGCAATCAGCAAGAAAAAAAAAAAAGACATAAAAGTCATCTAAATATTAAAGAAAGAAGTAAATTGTCTCACTTTGCAGATAACATAATATTATGAATACCCTAAAGACAGCATCATAAAAACTGTTTGAACTAACAAATAAATCCAGTAAAATTACAGGATATGAGTACAGTAGACAAACATAAGTTGTGTTTTTACACAGTCACCAAGAAGTAACTGCAAAAAAATTAAGAAAATAATCCCAGTTAAAATTGTATAAAAATATTAAAGTATTCAAAAGTAAATTTAACCAGGGAATTGAAAAACCTGTTAAGTGTAAATTTAAAACAAACAAACAAAAATATACGAAAGGAAGTTAATTCTAAAGCAAAATGTTGGGGAAATATGCCTTGATATTGGTCTTGACAATGACTTTCGCATGTGAGAACAAATGCACAAGAAAAAAAGAAAGTAAAAATAAATTAATGAGACTATTATAAATTTAACGATTTCACACAGCAAAGGAAACGATCATTAAATTAATAAAGCGACCTATGAGATACAAAAAATATTGTAAAAGGGTTAATATTCAAAATATATAACAAAATCTGGGTCTGGTGGTAGAGCTCAGGTTTAGCTTGCAAGAGTCTTAGTTTCAATCCCCCTGTACAAATGCGCGCGCGCGCGCGCGCGCACGCACACACACACACACACACACACACACACACAAACTTATGCAACTAAGTGAAAAAGCAAACAAAATATCCAGAAACAAAGAAAAAACATGATAAAAAAATCAGCAAACACACTCAAGTGGCATCTTTCCAAATAAAACAGGTACATGAAAAGTTTGTTAGATTCACTTATCAATAGAAGAATGTAAATCAAAATCACAGTAAGATATCATCTCACAACTCCTAGGAAGACAACTACCAAAGGTTCAAAGATTGACTTGTGTTGTTGAGGATGTATTGTGTTGGAAAAGCCAGACCTGGGGAAATGGTGAGTCCCCCACTCCTTCATTCAGCCTTTCTTCAAGAAACTTAATTAACCAGGGGTCCCTACCTATTGGATTGTAAATGAGTGTCTCTGGGAGTCTGACTACTCCCTCTTGAATGTAAACACCCTCCATCAGGCTTTCAAGGCTGGAGGTACAACTGATGCCTGTGAAAGGAGTCATTTCTTCTTTATGTTTTGTAACTTTCTGAACTCTGTAGGAATGTACTTACCATCACTTAATTGCTAGGCCAATTAACTGCTGTCTAAACTATAACCTTATAGGTTTAGTTCATAGAAATATAGCTTTTAAGGAGGTAAACTTAGTCATCTTGAGTTGCTGCTACCTGTATTAAAGGCCACTTTATGATAACACTGGCAGGTGTTTTACCGTCATTGTTCTGCATCTGTGAATCCCTTATTATAAAACTCCTGTGCATGGTCTTTGGTCACATAGGTCAAAAATTCAAACCTACCAATTTTGTAATGATTAAGAGATGATATCAAATTTCTATAAATGCCCCATGTAACCTCAGTTTGGGTACAGAATTTCAGAGCACTAGCTCATGTGGGCCTGACCCACCAGTGGAAATAAACCTGAATTTTCCAATCCTCCAAATGGTGCTTGGTCTCTTGCTGAAAATGATTTCCATAATAGTAGAAAACCTTTGTATACCACTGTTGGTGTAAATATAATTTATATAGTCATTATTTAAAACAATGTAAGAGGTTCCTTTAAGAATTAAAAATAGACCTCCTATATAATCCAGCAACCTAGCTTGTGGTCATAGATCCAATGGAAATGAAATATTGAAATGTTATCTGCACTCCCATGTCTACTACAGCTTTAAGTCATAATAGCCAGGATATGAAAACAATGTAAGCATCCATAAACAGATTGTTTGATAGAGAAAATATAATATCTGGATCTAATTCTATTTATCTAGTTATCAAAGTGAAATATTTTTTAGCCTCAAAATATAAGGATATCTTGCCATTTGTTTCAGTGTTGAAGAGTGTAGAGAAAATAATGCAAAGTAAAATAAGCTAAACATAGAGACAAAAACATGCTTATATCTATTATATGTTAAATCTAAAAATATTGAACTTCTAAATACAGAGTTGAATAATGAATTGGTACTGGTTGGTGGGGAATGGGGAAATGAAGAAATGTTGATCCTAGAGTACAAACTTTCAGTAACAAAATGAGTAAGTTTTGGAGATTTAATAGAGTATGATGTCTATAGTCAGTGATAATTTATTTTATATTTGAAATTTGTTGAAAATAGATTTTAGATGTTATTACCATAGATGCATATACATGCCAAACAGGAGTAACTGTGAGATGACCAATGTGTTTATCATTATGACTATATTTATTGTTTCAGAGTGCATGCATATAAGAGGTCATCATGTTATATAGTATAAACACACAATTTTTGACAATAATAACTCACTAAATATGGAGGAAAAAAAGAAAACAAATATTTGGAAATATTTCTTTTTTATTATTTAATGGTTAGAAATGACAAAAGTTAGCACCATCCATATAAAGAAATCTGTATCTCCTCATAAAAAAATAAAAATTACTCAGCCTTAAAAAAGAGTAAAATTAGGGCATTTGCCAGTAAATGGTTGGAGTTGGAGAGTATCATGCTAAGCGAAATAAAGTCAATCCCACAAAACCAAAGGCCTAATATTTTCTCTAATATGCAGATGCTAGTTCACAATAAGGCCTGGGCACTAGGGAAGAATAGTGTTACCTTAGATTAGGTACAGGAAAGTGATGGTAGGGAGGGAGAGAGGTAGAGGGGATGTGGGAATAGGAAAGATAGTAGAATGAAACAAGCATTATCATTGTATGTATATATGTGACTACGTGACCAATATGATTCTGCAACATGTACACTCAGAAAAATGAGAAATTATATCCCATCTATGTATGATATTTCAAAGTGCATAAATGTATTCTATTGTCATGTAGAGCTAAATAAAACAAATAAAAATTTGAAAATAGAGTTTTAAAAATTCCAACAATGCAGAAACAGAAGTTTCTAACCACTCAAAAATTTTCAGAAACTGTCAATGGTTTATAAAATCATTTGTAAAACTGTAATGTATTATAATTTGAAGGAACTATTTTATTTTAATAAGAAATATATAATTTTTCTGATGAAATTAAAACATAATTGAATTTCTGTGATATTCAAACCCAGATACATCTTAAATCATGTTTTAAAAACAGATTCTATAGTTTTATTCCTTCAGATAATTTAATATGGTGTATACCTTGTTGTGGATATATGCTACTTCATGCAAGTATTCATAAGCACACAAGTGGTAAAGATTTAAACTTAAAGTGTGTGAAAACCCAGTCCCTGGTGACATAATTTTAGCAAGTCCTGTAGTTTGTGGGACTATGAAATAAAATGGCTTTCCTAGTTTAAAAAAAAAAATTATATATATATATATATATATATATATATATATATATATATATATATACTCATATGCAGCCAGATGCATTCATGAGTTAAAGATGTACTCTCAAATTGTAATCATCCCTTGGTATCCATGGAGTGGACAATTACCAAAATCTGCTGATGCTCAAGTGTCTTACATGAAATAGTAAGAAATTTGCATATATCCCATATATATTTTTCATATACTTCCATTCCACAACTATAATATTTAATAACTAATAAAATATAAATGCTATATAAATGATTATTGAACTGTATTGTTTAGGGAATAATATACACATTTAGTATGGACCCATTTTTAAAAATAATTTTTCATTGGTAGTTGTTTGAATTCATGGACATATAGGGTACCTGCACAGACAGTCTGATCAAATGAACAGACATAAGCAAAACACCCCACCTTGAACTTTTTGCATGTCTCTAGACTAGAAGAGTGGAAAGAAAAAAGGGACAAATTGAGCCTTATTTCTAAGCCAATTGTAATACAAACTGGTTATATCAGCCTTGATTTAAAAAATAATTTGAAAGGAAATGTAATGATTGATTAGTCAGTTATATATGCACTCTAGCTATTATTAATTTTTTATTGTTGTTAGAATGGAAGAAACTGAGCAAAACTGACATCCTCAAGGTAATGCCTGGCAGATGGGAACTGAGGATTAGTTCCAATTGTAATATGTAAAGTATGAAAAACTAATAATTAATTCTTCCATCTGATCCCATATTCTCAAGTCGATATCATTTCAGAACCCTGTTTCCATAAGCACTAGAACTCCAACTCCTTAGACCGTGGGGATTATTTCCACTTGTCTCAACTTGAGATTTTGTGTCACGAAAAGTTACTCTCTGTTTTATCATGTAGGTTGTTTTTAATATTATGTTGTATCTTGGCATTTTGTTCTGTAAACTTTCTTTTAAATGCAATTTATTATTTTGTTTGAGTTTCAGTGTTTCTAGAAAATGATCCCTCTTGGTTCCAACATGCACACACAGAATTCCCTTCCTCAGAAAGAGCTTCTGTGGTTCATGTTGTTAGTGTATGTTTCTTGCTTCTGGTGAACAAGAGACAGAGAAAGTAGTGACTAATATCAGAATCATGAGTGAAGATATGTTTTATTCATAAACTTTGCACCTCCAGTGAAATTAAAAGCAAAGTAAAGGGTCGAAGCTCTGAACCCTTTTTCCTAGAGCCTGTAAACCAATAAAGGCTTTATATTAGCTATCGATATCTATCTCTGAGTTGCCTTAATAACATCTTATTCCCTGTTTTCACCAGCCATCAATAATATTTCTGCCTGCCCGCTCAGGCCCCTATCTCTGCGTGCAATTGCATTATAAGGGTCTATAAGCCCAATTTGCTTCACATTCTTATTTTTGGAAAAGACTCGCTGGCTTTTGTAATGAGAGCAGCTGCCAAGAAGGCTTGACAGAATTTGTGGCCCATCTGGCTTATAATCTTCACTCAATATCGCAGAGGCCTAAACTCTGAGACCTGCTGATAAGCCCCGGCATCCAGGCAAGCGATGGCAGCCTTCTCTGTGATTTCTCATTAAGGGCAGGGACATCTCTCTGGGAATCTCTCATATCCTGGATATCACATAATTCCTTTTTTCATTTTCTAATAAGTACAAGAAAGTTGTATTTTTTTTTTTTTTTTTTTTTTTTTTTTACAATATAATATCTTCTTGTACCCAGATATCAGTGCACAGCTACATTTGGAAAATTTTGACACTGGAGTATTTTGAGTTTCCTAACTATTTGTTCTTATTTCAAAAGAAAAAAAAATTCCATTAAATAAATTAGAATTTATTAAAAACTTAGCTGTAGAATAACCTTAACCATGTTAATTTTCACAGATGATTCTGTTTTCTGCTATATATTTATATGAATGTTTTCCATTGCTGTGCTCTCCAGTAGTTTATGGCAAAGAGGAATAGAATCAATAGCATAACCACTGACTTAGCCAGCATTGATTGGCCTCTTTTCTTGGTGATTGAACAAAAGAGGAAAAAGATTAAAAAAAAAAAAAAAGAGTCTACTGGGGAGGCTGCATTGAAAGTATCATCCTCCTCCCCTAACTTGCCTGTTGAGGAAGCATTTTAGAAGTCATGTGGAGTTCTTTTCAATCCTCTCTATCCTGCATGCTATTTTCCCCTGATCTCTTATAGTGTGTTTATTGTCCTTTGTGATGCACTACTAAGTATGTCAGAAGAAAAAGGAGATATACTCCCTGTACCCACGAGTTTACAACTAGTGGGCCTGAATTTATTGGCTTCTAAACTACTGTTGGGAAAACTGTTATCTCCTCTAGGAGAGCTGTAGAAAGGGATGCTATACTTTGGGTAGATCTGTGTCTACCAATGCAATTTAGTTTGGTAGAACAGCAAGCCTTTATTTATTATGCTATTTATCTTTTCCCCCTTGTAGAAATTGCTTTTGCTATATTTCCATTTTATATGCATTTTTTGATAAACTTGAGATGGTAGTGACAATATTTTGAACAGAAAAGCTCCTGTGGGAAGAATCTGAGTAATAACTCATCATAAGAATATCTGGGCAAGGAACAGGACTGGTTGATTGTAGGAGAGAAGACGAGATCATTCTGGGAATCAAGACATGTAAGTCAGTTTTTTTCTTATCAATTATTCAACAAACATTGATTAGGCACAGATTCTACATCAGGTGCTTTAAATACCCTTAAGTAATAAAGGTTTGCATGAGTCAGAAAAACAATAATATATATTGGCTAAAAGGAGGCTTTGTTGTGGAGGTGAAGTGGATTGTCTAGCCTTAATTCTGTGTAGATGAGAAGACATTGGACAAAAAGTAAACTAAAATAAAGTACACCCTAAAAAGCATATCTTGGGCATTCAGACGGAGAGAGACTGAAGGGCCCATCTAGAGATAGTGTACTTTGACATACCTGTGAATGTACAGACTTCAGAATGTCTTATACTTATAGCCAGAAATAACTGGATAAAAAACAAAGATTCCATCACCTTATCAATGGAAACAAATAACACATAGTATAATTCTCAATATTTTAATACAGATAGGATTGGGGAAGACCCTATTGCTGAGTGACAAAACTCACAGGGGCTTCAACCAGTTGTTAGTATAACCTCGAACCAGAAAACCTTGTCATTAATGACAAGTTCTAAGTTTTTGTGTTATTTTGATTTTATTTCCCCCTAGGATTACATGCTAAAAGCAACTTTCAGAAATATGAACCTTTTTTGATCTAGTTGGGAAAAAAAAAAAAAAAGGAATGATATACAACACTGTGTTATATGTATTGCTGGCCAAAATCACCCTTAGACCAATTCTTCACCCTTCCCAGTATCCTTATTCTCCAAAGCCTGGCTCAGATAACACTTTTTTTTTTTTGTTTGTTTTATTGATCCAAAACAGTGTTCTTCTGTTTGTTGGGGTGTAAATGCCTTCTATTTTCTGCACTACTCCTAATTCTTTCCCTTGAAAACATAATATTATTTAAAATTTGCTGTCATTTAAAAATATGTTATTAAGCCCCCTCCCAATATATCCCTTTCATATTCCCAATTAGACTCTTTCCTACAGTTATTAAGTTAATACTTTTCACTTTGATGCTCTTGAATCAGTTGTAAAGTCACTGGCTAGTTTATTGAATATGTAACAAACACAGACTGTTGAATTTTTAGAGCTCCCGACCTAATAGCTGCAGTGTCCAACTACTGAGTCCTGAGTCCTCTACTATGAAAGAACAGCTTTCCCATGATAACTACATTTAGGAGTACTAGGTTGTGGTTTCCATAACTCAGAAGTGTTTGTAAGTTGTCTATGGAAATAACAAGTTAGTGATGCATCCTTAGCATCGGGTACAATTTCTATTACAGTTCTAAAATGTTTCTCCATTTTCTGACATGAACATATATAATATGGAAACTTCTGAGCAAAATATGAAAATTCTAAATGAGGGCATTTACAAGAAAACATCTCTCCTGCCTTGTGTACAAGTAAATCCCAACAGCATTGGCTGCTCAGCCTCATTCTTAAGCATTAGTTTCACACTGTATTTCCCCAAAATTGAAGACAGTTAATTGACTTTTTACAACTTGTATTGAAACTTTTTTTCTGCTTCATGCCTCACAGGGTGGGAAAACTGCCATTAGTTGAGCTCTGAAGTTTGTCTGTGAAGAGGTGACAAAGTTAGTAAAAACAAAATCTAGATTAGACCCTATCCGTGATGTATAATATTCTGTGATCATTGTTACAAATGATTACTGCCCTCAAAAGGATTTCATTAAGTAACAGAATGAGCAAAAATAGCTTCAGTGATGTAAATATTCTTAAATTTGTAGAAATGTTATAGCTAGAAAGGAGTTCAGAAAGTGAGGTTCAGAGAGACTAGCAGTTCACATAATAGAAGTCATATCAGAATTCAATAACAAATTCTCCCGTTCCTCAACATTTTTTCAAGCTGTAACGTAGAAAAGAAAGAAAGAAAAGAAAAAGAGTTAAAGGAGAGATATTCTAAGATTTACAATGAGCCTACCATGTGCCAGACCTGTACAATCCAATTGAATCTTTCTAATATGATTTTAATCTTATTTTATAGCTGCAAGTGAGGTTCTGTTTTACCATTGTTCAGGAGAGGAAATTGTTAATTACGTGTGCATTACAGGCGAGATCCAACACCAATTCAAAAAAGAAATCCAGGTCACTCAATCTCACTTTTCCAATTAGTGTGAAAAGATTTTCTAAAATAGATGAATTTCAAGAACTTGTAGAATAAAGTAATAGAATAATTTATTAGGCAATTATTGTGAAAAAGTTTCTGGAAAAAAATCTACTTTGAGACAACTGTTAAAGTACTGTGGATATCATAAGGCTTGCTTATAAATATTCCAGCTCTCTTCTCCCTTTAAGATATGTCAAAGTTTTAACTCCTTATGCCACTGAAGATAGGAGTGGCCAAGGGATTTGCTTCTGTCCATAAAATATAGAAAGGTCAATTCCATTGGGGAGACACACTCAGAGGTTAAGCACACCTTTGCTGTCTCCCCTTGCATTGCTCATGGATCAGTTGTGTGTTCTGAGGAAGCTGGGTCCTGAAGGGCGTATGATGAATGTAGCCTAGTTTTTCCTGATCATATACTGAGGATTAAAGATTGTGTCTTATTAAAGCAAGCTTTCAGAGCTCACCTCACAACAATATGAGAGAGATTTGGCTCTGCATGCCTGTTTCTGCCACTTAATGACTGGGTGATTGGGGGTACTCTAGTCCCTAGATTGCAGGTTCCTCATCTGAAATATAAGAAGATGATATTTTATGTTATAGGGTTGTCTTATCAATTAAATATGGTAATACTTGTAAACTATTCAACTGAATACCTGTCCTATACTAGTGACGTTTATCACCATCATCATCATCATCATCATCAACATCATTGTCATCATCTAGTGGATGAAGTCACTGTCTTTCATGATGTTATAAAGACCTTAGAAACAGGCAGGAAGGGCATTTGTGTTGATTCAATATGAAGGAGAATCCCCAATTTTAGCCTCAATATATAAGGGCAAGAAATCTGTAAGATCTGAAGACCACAAGAGTACCTGTGCAAGAAACTCTGCAGTCACTCAACAAATGAGAGATGAACACAAGCTGATCTGATGTAAGGGTAGGAGATGGACACAATTTTTTTTTATCAGGAAAAAAAAATACAGATGCACTCCACAGAAACTTTTGAGAAGTATTGAATTAAATTATCTCTTGAAGAAAATAAATTTTCCCTTAAAAAGTTGAAGTGGCAATAAAAATAGCTATGTTCCTTTTTCTTTTCTTCCTAAGCAGTTTCAGAGTTTTGGAAATGACTTGAATCTGCCTTAGTTAGGTTGAATTTAACATAGGGGCATCTGCATTTGAATTTTTGTTTGACTTTATAGAACACTAATGGAGGAAGATGTACTAAAACAAAAAAACAATAACAGCCTCATCAAGATATAAGTGCCCTGCAATTGAATGTCAGAGATTTTTCAAAGAGTTCTTAGCAGGAAACTCCCCACTGAGAAACACAGCCTGAAATCACTTCCCAGGAGAGCAGCTCTTAGAACCTGGGTGTGCTCTGAACAGGTGTTCCAACAAGTGTTGCCAACTGTGTCCTTCTAGTGGGAAGGAAACCTCAGCAATTTAAAAAGCTTTCAAAATAAGTCATTCAATTGGGAACTGAGAGAACCATATATATATATATATATATATATATATATATATATATATATAGAGAGAGAGAGAGAGAGAGAGAGAGAGAGAGAGAGAGAGAGAGAGAGAAAGAGGGAGAAAATATACATAAAATACCCATTTCATAAAGTCAGATAATATGCAAATTATAATTGTGTCCTGCATGTGTTTATTATTTATGACCATTGTTGTTTTCTTTATTGTTTTAAATGTTCCATTTCTTAAGCCTGGTAGACCTATAGCACATAGTAATTTAATATCATGTGATTCTCAAACATAGCATCTTTCCCTAATGGCAGAATTCTTTTATGTAGTAGTAGTTCTCCTAAAGCAAACTCCATATTTGTATACAAACCAACATATACCAACCTCTTCCTAAAGATGAAATATTGTGATCCAGTTAGAGAGATTTGGTATGTATAATAATAAACAATAAGGACACCGGTTTGCCAAGAGGTTTTTGTCTCCTGTCTTATCCTCTAGTGAGTCATATGCCTGTATAGAAACTGTCCTGAGATTCAGTTACTACATCTGTAAAATAAAATTTTATCAATAGCACCTGGTATGTCTACATTACATTTTGGTTAAAAGAATGAAGTAGAAGAATGTGTGAGAAATTTTTTAAAAGTATATAGTTCTGTAGAGATGCAAAGAACATTATTTTCATTTCAGTCAATTTTGGAATAAATGAAACTACATTTAAAATGAAGCAACACTTCTGGTTTTATACTTATTCCTCTATTCCCTCTGACATTTTGAGCCTATATTTTACAATTATCAAAACTTCCTTCAACATAAAATTTATACTTTCATATATATTAGTTATACTTTCATATGTATTATATATATGCACACACATATATAAAGTGTATATATACATATTATACTTTCCTACTTTAAGGACCATATTTTCTATGGCTCCTTCTTTAAGGTGGCTCCTTCTACACTTGACAATACTGAATATTCAGACAATACTTTCTATGAATTCTTTTAAGATTAGAAATTTAAAAAAATATTGAAAAGTCAAGATATGTTTTTTTAAGTTTTACATTTGTCCAGATACATAGAAGTTGCTCCTCAAAAAAAAAAAAAAAAAAATCTGGTTAGCTAGCTTCTAACACTGTGTAGTCTCACAATAAGGTTAGAAAGCAATGGAATATATAGCCAAGTTTAAAATCTTACTGATTTTAAACAAGTGTCAAAATGCATCAGGTCATTTGGGGAGTAATATAATATAAAAGTCCTGTCTTTCTTGGAAGTTATCACACATGGTATTAATATATGTTCACTACAAATGACTTTAAGGACTTCTTATTGCCTTCCTATCTAGCAAGATAGGAATAGAGGAAATAAAAAGCCCTCTCTATTGTGTCATCTCTCTCTCCCCCTCTCTCTCTCTCTCTCTCTCTCTCTCTCTCTCTCACACACACACACACACACACACACACACATTCTCTTACACCCCTTTGATCTGATGACTAATTTCTATCTCAAACCCTTTTCCTCTTGGATTTTCTCACAAACACCAGGTCTTAACCATTTTAGCATGAAGATGCTATGTTTACAAAGGGTGAATGCACCCTGTGCATCTCTGCCTTTTTGTCAACTCCTAAATTTATTACCAATGAGCCTTAGCAAAATGGCAGGGAATTAATGATGTTTGATCAATGCCAAGGGTAGAACAGCAGTCTGACCAAGAAATGTCACCTTAGCCAAATTTAATGAGACTGGCCTCCATCTAGTTGTAGCAAATCTCTGGTACCACAGCTTGCCTGAGCCTAGTAGAAGAGATATCTCTGGCAGGAGCCAGTACAGAGTGATTTCCAAGGAACTATGCCCAGGGCTGTTCCTCATTTACTTAAATGCTTCAGGGAGCAAGTGGTTAAATTTTCCAATTCTTTACCTCTGCAATGGAAAGGGAGCTTCTAATAATACATATTTTGCAAAGGGTTTTGAAAAGTCACACTATCAGTTGGGTCCTATTCTAGGGGTGGTGAGACATTTAAACCTGCTGTAAGAGAGGCTTAATCTGAAGGTCACCAATAGCAAACAGACTCCATTAAAGTTGCCACCAGACACATTATTAATATACCTAATGATAGTAATAGTCACAATTTATCTAAACCATTTATGTAAATGGAGTTAACATACACCATTTATGCAAATGTTGGCATATGATACTATCCTGGGCATATATGGTGTATTTTTAGTATTATTATTCATCATATCATTATCTGTGGTCATAAAATTTTACTGAGTTAAGATGATTTAAGTTTGTAAGTAACCATATTTCTATTGGGTCTCACATGTTCATGAGATTCTGGTTAAATCAAGTTTTGCATAATTGTAAGTTTTGCACTTACTTGATTTACCCAATGTTAGTGTAGGAAAAGTGACTTTAAATGTGGCCATTTTTATTAACAGCAGACATGTTAGAAATATATACATAGATAGATACATACACACACATATATGTATATATACAAATACTGAGCTAAAAATGGAAGAATTAAATAGGGGATTGCACAGGAATTTTTTATTGCTCTGTTTTAAAATGTCATTTTTAATGGTGATGTAGTTATTGTAGTTGACTTGAGCTACCATAGTAAAATATGATAAATTGATTAGTTTAAACAACAGAAATTTATTTTCCCATAGTTCAGGACGCTGAGAGTCTATGATCACTGTACCAACATGGTTGGTTTCTTCCTGTGTAGTAGACAGTGTGCTACTTTCTTGTGTCCTCACATGTTGCAGAGAAAAATAGCTCACTAGTATCTCTTCTTAGAAGGACACTAATCCCATCATGAAGGCCCCACCCAAATCTGATTATATTCATATGCAAGTGACATCACTTTGAGAGTTAGGGTTTTAATGTTAATTATAAGAAAACACAAACATTCAGTCTATTATAATGGCTTAGGTTATTTTTTTTTAAGCCAGAATATAACAAATAGTTTTTAAATACTATCAGAGTCCATGTAATTCAGGTTTTTCAATTATAAAAAATGTATTTGAAACAGTTACCTTAACATGGACTTTAATTAATTAAAGAGGAGCTAAAATTAACTAAGAAATAAACAATTGTTTATCTATTGGTCATAAATTTCTCAGCATATTTCAAACAATATAGCTATTTTTTTGCAGTGGATGCTATCAACCAATACACCTCTTCATATCTTTATCTTGGAACTGATCAATATCTGTGTTAGCTTTTGTCAATATTTTGTTACAAGGCTTTTTTCCAGGCCTATATCTGTTTCATTAAGAAAGATACCCCTCTGCTTGTTTCTTGGAATTCTAATCTTTTTGAGCCCAGCAATTAGGTACTGCACTAGTCGGGGTTCTTCAGAGAAAGATCAGCAAAGTTCTCCCGAGAAAGAAATTGAGAACCAAGCACGTTGTTGTTGTTGTTGTTGTTGTGTGTGTGTGTGTGTGTGTGTGTGTGGTTAGAGGGAGGGAGAGAGAAAGAGAGAGAATAAAGAAAGAAAAATTTAAAAATAAATTGATTTTTGATTAATCCCAAGGAATTACCTCCAAAGACTATGGTGGCTTGCTTAGTGAATGCAAACTCTGAAGGTAGGCTAGCAGGCTAGAGCCACAGGGAAGAGTTGCAATTCAAGTTTCATGGGCTGACAGAATTCCTTCTCACTCAGGGGAGGTAGGTCAATCTTTGTTCTCTTAAAGCCATCAATTGATTCAGTGATTTCATGTCAAATTTATGAAGGACAGACAGCTTGACTCAAGATCCTTCAATTTAACTGTTAATCTTATCCCAAACCAGAAAATGTTTGACCAAATACCAATATCGTGGCCCAGCCAAGTTGACCATCATGGTTGCTTTATGTTAAGAACCAATGCTGCTCTTGACAATTTTTATCCAACTCCAAACAAGTTTGGTGAATCAATATTTTTCAAGCACTTATCATGTATTAGGCACTGGAGTAGGCACTTTCACATTCAAGCCTTTAATGATGCACTAGATAATCTTGTGGAAATAATATTAAGATTGTCTTCACTCTACAGATAGGAATATTGAAGCTTAGTTGGTTTAATTGATTGCATGCAAATCAATATCCAGGTCACAATTCTCCCAGGAGGTTGACTTTTTACACATTTCTGTGAATGAAACTCTGTGTCATGACACAAGGTTTATATACTTTCTCTACTTCAGGAAAAAATGAGATTGCATGCAATCCAAAATCTGTTAAGAGGAGCCCCACACATTCAAAAATGTAGAAAACTGAAAGAAAGGGAAAGTTGCTGAATGTTTACCAATAGAGACTATTGTTGAGCAGAGTTGGAAAAAAAAACATAAAATACAGAATTATCAAGAGAAACATACTGTCTGAAAAGACTGTCATAAGTTGCACATAAGCACATAAAATACATTTGATTTGACTACTCCTTAAAGAATTATTAAAAGGAGAGCCTGGTAGGGTGGCACACACCAGTAATCCCAGCAACTCCAGAAGCTGAAGTAGGAGGATTCAAAATTCAAGGCAGACTGGGCAACTAGGAGAGACACCTTGTCTCAGATTAAAAATTAAAAATAGCTGGGTATATTAGCTCAGTGGTAGAATGTCCCTGACTTCACTCTGCAGTGTCAATAATAATTATTATTATTATGAGAAAAGAGTATCAGGAGAATGTAGACAGGTTGACTAGAATTAATGGAATGATATTAATGATATTCAGAAGAACTTGAATTTCATTCTGTATACAATGAGTGAGGAGACAATGAGCTCATTTTTAATGAATGGGCTGATGTAAAAAGATCTGTCCTTTGATGAAGGGGTAGTTGTGGGAGGCCATCCTCCCATGTGATTTGAGTTACCTCCCTGGCTGGGTGAGAGATGCTTAGACACAGCTGTGTCAGAGCTTTCCCCACCCTTCTCCAGGTTGGAGGGCTTGTCCAACCAGAGGCCTGTCCGGCCACTGTCCCAAAGACCCAATCATTGCCCCTGACCTTGGGATGTTGCCCACCTTAATCTTCATTGGATGGGATTTTCCCTGGAATTTTTTGTTCCCCAATAAAAGTCCACTCCCTGGCATGTTTCTCCCTCTCTCCCTCCCTCCCTCCCTCCCTCTCTCCCTCCCTCCCTCTCTCCCTCTCTCCCTCTCTCCCTCTCTCCCTCTCCAATAAAAGTCCACTCCCTAGCGTGTTCTCTCTCTCTCTCTCTCTCTCTCTCTCTCTCTCTCTCTCTCTCTCTCTCTCTCTCTCTCTCTCTCTCTCCCCCTCTCTCCCCCCCTCTCCCCTCTTCAGTAAACCTCGATACCTACTGCATTAGGTGGCTGGAACCTGGAGCTAGGAGGAGCCATCCTGGAGCTGGTTTTAAAGGTAATTAGAATCTTATCTCTTTAATTTAAAACTCCCTAGCGTTTTTCTCACAGTTCGAAACTTCTTTCATGAAGCCAGCGCAGGTGGCAGGCTAAAGGTACTGACAATAAGATGAGATAGAATGATGATCTAGTGAAATATGTTTTCCGTCTATAATGTTCCTACTCTCTCCATTAATATTTCTAAAAAAAAACAATATTGCATAACCTACTCCATTCAAGAGATTCATTCTTCTCCATCTTCCCTAATCTTAGTAATCCTACATTTTCTCACCATTTCAAACATAGGCTATCTATAATAATTGTTCTAAATTCTGAATTTTTTCAATTATACTCCTCTTACAAAATTGCTTCAATAACTGGCAATTACAAGTTGAATAAAACATAAATTCCTTTGTTGGCCCACAAGATCCCTCATGGCAACCCCTGTTTATTCTCTACTCTCATCTTCTACCTCCCATTCACTAGTATTTATCCTCAGTGGCCATCTTGCTCCTGGTGAACAGCTCAGTCCTGCTTTCTATCCTGTGTAAACATATGTTCGGATTCATTACCTGAAATATTTTTTTTTCTTATTTATTTTAAGCCTTTATTTTTCTACCCAATAGTCTCTACTGGATGTGAGAAACAAGAAAAATGGTCCTTTTTCAAGGATTGGATTTAGGCTACAATTTTCTAGCTTTGGTTCTTTTGATATTTGGACCAGATAATTCTTTATTATGGAACTTGTTGCTTTCTCCCTCATTTATAACAGTCAAAAATGTTTTGAGATAATCTTGATGTAATCCTGGGAAATCAAACTCATCCATATTTGAAAACCACCCATGTAGGCATAAGCAACAAGATGGCAGCCAGCTCCTTATTGCCAGGCACATGACTGATGAAAAGCTTGCAAAATTTGCTAGTTGAGTCCCACTAAGTTGCGCTATATTAATTCATACTGTGTGTGTCTTTTAATGGTGTGCATTATATTTTGAATGGGTGCTATTCCCCAAAAGCTCATGTGTGAGACAATGCTTTAGAGAAGAAATGCCTTGCTTATGAGAGCCTTCATCCAATGAGTGAATTAATTCCCTGCTGGGATTAACTGAGTAGTAAATGAAGGCATGTAGGTCATAGCTGGAGGTGGTGGGTCACTGGGGCCATGCCTTTATCTCTGGCAAGTGGAATATCTTTCTCTCTCTGCTTTCTGATCATCATGTGAGTTGCTTCTTTCCACCACACTCTTCAGCCATGATGTTCTACCTCACCTCAAGCCCGGCTGTCCATGGACTGAGAACTCTGAAAGAGTGAGCCCCCAAATAAACTTTTCCTCCTCTAAAATTGTTCTTTTCAAGTCTGTTAGTCACAGCAGTGAAACAGCTAACTAAAACATCATGGCAGGGTGACTTACTAAAAGGTCTGCCTTTTTGAACCTGGCCTGCCATCCAATAGCCTCAGGTGAAGACAAAGTCTGCCAGAGACACTCCAACTAGATTCAGATACAGACAATAATGGGAACACTTTACATCTAATTAATACAAAATTTCACTTGGGGTATGGTGGCATATTTAGCCAATTATGATTAAGGCCATGTTTTCACTCTTTGTTTATTTCTTTAATAGCACACCTAGAATGTATTCGTTGGTTATTTGCCTCAGTTTCAAGGACAGATACAGCACCATCTTCCCTGACTACCCTACTTCTGACTGTCTTTGGGCTTACATACAAAATGGAATACTGATCCCTAACTTCCTGGTAACAATCATCACTGATACCAAATATTCTATTTTCTCTGTTCCTCCAATTGTCCTTCAGGTCTCTTCCCAATTATGTGGTCTATTCTTGAGGGATAGAAACTAATTTTTAAATTTTGTTACTGTCCTACATCATTAGTAGTAGACCTATTAATTAGTGCAGAATAGGTGCCCAGTAGATAATCTTCATTAATTTTATGTAAATGACCATAATATTTATGCAAAATAACATGATGGAGTGGTCATCAGCCTGAGTCAAAAAGTAAGGTGGCTTCATTTCAAGGTCACAATCACTGCAAGGAAACCTCATATACCTAAGACTGAGGGTATGATTATGAGCGCTATAAATTGAGATGTTTGGGGAGCCATCAAAGACTTAGCTATGTCATTATGGACATCTGGTAAGAATGCTAAAGGTAAACAATCACCTGAAAGATATATTTGCTTGCATGTAGTGGGAAACAGCAGCTCATTAGCTCTCTGCTTAGCTCGTTAACTCACCAGCTCGTTAGCCCTCTGCTCGTTAACTACTTAGCTCTGATTAGCTCTGCTCACTTCCTCTTCCTATCACTCACAGTGTGAATGAACTGTAAATCTGCCAGAGCAACAGATGGCCATTCCAGGTCCAGGGAGAGAGTTCAGAAGGTGGGGGACAGGGCCTTCCTAGATTTTTCTGACCTTCAAAATATTTCTTTTTACTAAAGTTTGTGGGTTGTGGTTTTACTTGATCTGGGGGGAAAAAACCAAAATCTGATTGAATTTTATTTTAAGATGCAGAAGAGTTTATTTAGATGGATTCTGTAGTGTGACATATACATGCAGTTCAAGGGCCATGGTAGACTAGTTGGCAGCAGTCTATATGACACAGACACTTGACACAGAGGCAAAGTCTAGGAATTTAAAATAGCTTTATATTAGTGGTTTGTCTTACATTCTGTACTGTGCTAAATATTGTAGGGATTCGAAATGGATTATTTAATCATCATGAGAAAGAAATAATATTTATAAATGCACTGATTCTAGGAGAATTTATGAACTCAAGTGCATAAGTAGAGTGTATACACTCCAGGGGTTTAGAAAAACAAACATTTTAATTATTAGTTGTTTACCACTCCTCCCCCCCCAAAAATAACTTGGATTACCTATTATTAATTTATGTAAAATTGCATCATGTTTGGCATTCATTTATTTAATAAACAAAAAAAAAACCTCACATTATCATCATGACTGTAGTAGAACAGAAATATATTTTAAGAACATTTGAGTACCTGCCCAGATGATGCTCCACATCTACTTGGTATATGCTGGAAAATACAGGAAGGGTGATTCATTTATTGTAGCTGAACTATTGTTCTTCCAGGTACCCAAATTCAGAGGGCATATATTGTCTGGAAATTTTGACAAATGAAACAATGTTTTTGGCATTTTCCTCTTCATCCATCCACACATGCTCTTGTCTCTATCTGCAATAACTCAGAGTATTTAAGATGATATCAACTATTAATAGCTTATTCTAAATATGTTGGCTACACTGGGTTGGTCAAGACTGTGGATAGACAACAGTAGAGAGAACAGTACATTTTGATAAGGTAGAAGGAGACACAAGCAATTCATAGCCATGAAGGATACTTGGGAGAAAAAAACCAATAGGGCAACCTAGTAAAATTCCCCAGTATCCAAGAGAAAAAGGGATTTTGAACACTTGAGAGTAAGTGTCTTTTCCAAAGGTGGCGGTAAGAAGTATAAGAGTGGAAGTCACTGATAACCAACTTCATCTGCTTTGCACTTAAGTGGATAACTGGTCTTATCTATATGGAGGGGCTGCTGCCAGCCAGGCTTCCCTTACCTGCTAGGCGATACTGCACTGATTTAAAGCCATTCAGATACAGTCTGTCTTGTTGCTACCTCATCATTCATATCTAGATAGATAGATAGATAGATAGATAGATAGATAGATAGAGATATAGACAGGGAGGGAGGGAGGGAGAGAGAGAGAGGAAATAGCAAAAATGTGAGACCTTTCTTAGATGCCTGGGGCTCTCTTACTTCTAATGCAAGAACTTTTGGAAAAGAAAACATAAACAAAATACATTTTCTGTCTGCCCATAACAAACAGAGACTAAAAATACTGTTACAACTGTACAATAGTTTAAGGTCAATGTATTCCTTCTTCATGGCTATGAAAACCTGACCTGCATAAGGCATTAAAATTCATAACACATGAAAATTAGGGAGTCCTGGAAGCACTTTCTTCTATATAAGTACAAATTTCCTCTGCCTACATCTAGCATTTAAAGGAAACCATCCAGATAATTAAAATGCCTATAAATGAAATGTCAAAGTTAAATGTTTTTTTTAAGTCTTAATGCTTAGGCAAAGTGAAACCTTTATTCTAAAATAATACGCTTTAAATACTAGCAGAATCTTGTGAGGGAGTAGAATAATTAAGGTTTGCCGCATAAAATGGGTCTACAGGTCTACATGCCGCTCCACTCAGTAAGTAACCTTTATGAAGGGGAATGCAATAATCAGTGTGTATTTTTTGTCCTTAAATACTGCCATTATTTTAAACATGAATGCAGCTACTGTGGATTAAGCTAAGCGTACAATGCACATGGAGTAAATTAATCACACAAATATAGAACACAGAATTGTCGAGTTAGGCAGATTTTGATTTGGTTTTTGTGTTGTTGGCTTTAGGGTTTTGCTGTTGATCCTGCATTAGCGTGATGATTATTATTTGCTTTCTTTTTTCTTTTGCTTCTTTGTATGTGCCTTACCTGGCCTGGGTATAGATGCCCTGTTGATCTTGCTGTCCAGGTTTGGAGCACACGTGATTCAGCTGAGCCGTGAAAGAATTTATGTTCAATTCAGTCACTGATCATGACATGTATCAATCCAGGAACAGAATGTACTTTTTAAAAATAGATTTCCATTGCTATCCAAAAAGTTAGTATCAAACATTCCACACATACCACTGTCTTACACACATGCGCACAGGAAGACTTAATGGATAGCTCTTTGGGATGCTAGGATAACTGACTTCTTCAACCTTTGAATCCATAAATGGACCTAAGTAACCCTCAGGTGAAAACAAACTCTGGCAGAGACACTGCCAAAGAAATAGTACCATGGGCCCAGGGTAGGGTCAAGGCCATATCTCTCTGATGAATTAAAAACTGAATTGTAGCTCCTGATACTGTATGTTCTGATACTACACACATCATCTCAATCATATTATTCTACCTCTGTTTCTCTGTACTAGTAATAAAGCATGATCACATCGTACCGTACCTTGCCTTCTAAAGGACAGAAGCAGTACATTTTTTTCACCTGTTTCCCCCGCTCCTCCCTGGCCCCAGGGTGGTGATAAACTGCGCAAGAAGGAGAAATATTTTGAGGGGAAATTTTTGTTTTTCAGATGGAAATTCTGACTTGGGCTGGTTCTCTCTCCATGTGTACCATTTCTGATTTCACTTTTAGGGAGGTGTCCTAGAGATCAGATATAAGACTAAAATTTTGAGACCCAAATGAGGGGGTACTCTCTCTGGCTGATGTGTGTTGCATCCCTGCGATCACATTTTACCCATTTGTTTAAAAATACCCTCACTGCTGCTCATGTTTGAATGGCAGGTGGTAAAGAGAGACAATTTCTCTTCCAAGGCAATACATTAAAAAGTAAAGTCAAGCCACATGGTTTCAGAAGGGAGGCAAAAGGTCAAACACAAAAGCTAACCTTTAGCAATCTATCTGGTGCAAGTAGCAGAGGTTGATAGTAATAAATTGAGACCCCCTGCATGGGTTCCCAGACACAAACCTGTGGCTCCATTCAGCTTGAGTGGGCAGTAAATGGAACTGTACATTACCGAACGAAAATAAAATAGTGTGTGTTAAAGTGCAAGGGCATGGAGATAGGCCAGTCTTGGCTTATGGCCTCTTCTTGTACTGCAGCTTGCTTTGATTTTGGTATGGAAGCATCTGCAGCAGAGACTCTGAAGGGCAGAATGGGGTCCCCCATCTGTGTGTAGGTCCTGAAGCATCTCCTCCTCTCTCCTGTCCATGACTCCCTCTTGTTCTCTGGGTATCTATGTCAAGGATTCTCAGGGCCTGGGACACTCCACTTTTCCTACTCCTCTGTTCTGCATAATTTGGATTTCAGATTAAAGATCATTTCCCCAGAAAATCTGTCCTAATTCTCCCCTTTCATTTCATCGTTGGGAAGCAGCTCCTATGTGTGCACATAGAGACCTGGTGCTTCTGTTACCATACTCACATGATTAATTTTGACATACCTTTTAGAAGAGTCAGTGTAAAAACCCGGTTATCTCATTTGCTCCTATATCCCTAATGCTTGTTCAGAATAGGCATTCACCATGTTTATAAATAAATAATGATTCTGCAACGATCTCAACATTCTCTAAACACTTTATTGTTTTCTTGGGTCCTGAGAGAACAGATACTTTTCACACTAAAGGTATTCTTCTACCGTGATTTACCCAGAAAATCAATACCATTAAAAATGGTGAGTATAGCCCATGTAACAAAAATGGAAAAAAAAAAAAATGAATGGAAAGTCCATGTCCAGGATTTCTCTAGATAATTTTTGCCATCCTGTCTTTTGCCTGGGAAGATGAGTCCTCTCCCCAGTTCCTTCTCAACTTGCACAGGGCCACAGTTTGGAGCGAAAGTTCAAACTGAAGCTTAGGCTCTTGATATTCTCTTTACCAAGGATCAGCCTAATTTGTCCTTTTAGTACTGTTGGCAAAGGGAAAATGGAGGATAGAAAAAAGTGTGGTGCTCCAGGTTGGAAGACCTCATCGCCAGCCCTTGCTTGCAAACTTCAGCAAACTGTTCCATCCTTAGAAAATAGGCTTGAATATAAGGCTTAAAAATATGTCTGTGCAGCCATTATCCTATCTCATGTAGTCCAAATGAGACCATTAAAAATTGCTCATCAGTCCAAATGCATCAGGATTTCTACACTGTGAGTTTCCAGTTTGGAGATAGGTTATTTGTGCCCATCCTGGGCTACAGGCTCTCAGCAGGCCTTCCCTGGACCAATTTCAGGATACTCTTGTTTATTGCTCCAGTTTTTAAACAGTATTATTTATACCTTGTTGATCCACACAATTCTGGAAGGCAAATTCACTTATGTTTATGCATTCCCCTAATATCCTGCTAAGAGCTTTGCATAGAAGAAGTGTTTATAAATATTTATTGAGATAGTGCTTATTAGCAAAGATTCTTTGAGTGGTTGTATGCGCTGAGGAAAAAAAAAAAGGACCATCAAAACACACTTTAAACTCTCATTCTAATAGAATATCAGTCATGAGAAAAACAAAGCTTAAATATTTTTTTTTCTTATTTCATGTATTAAAATATTCTCAGTAGTGATCAGATTTCTTGGTATTTGGGAAATTTCTTAGACACTGTGGTCTAAGGGACATGTGGAAGTGCTTTGCTGGGCAGGGTTTTCCTTGTTCCGTTCTGATAAGCCATACAAAAGAAACTATTTTTCTCACACAATGAAACAAACATCCTTTACAAACCTTCTGTTTGTACATAAATTATTTTAGTATTAAAATTAATTTTTTTCCAATAAAAATGCTATGAAACTCCAAAGTTCTCATTTTCTTCTTGAAGTTACTTCCTTGGGAAGTTCCATTTTTTTGCATAAGACAATTCCATTATTTGTTGGAAATGCTGACACAATAAAGAGAGAGGTTCAGTTCTACTGCAGTCTGTACCCAAATCCTGTGTCTCCTTCTGTCAGTCTCAATGTCATTGCAGGACTCCAAAATCCATAGCCATCGCATACACTCTTGGAAGAATACAGTAAAGAGAAGCAAGTAACATATTTTGATGGAACCATCTTTATCTAAAACCTGTTCTTGATGTGATGGATAAATTGATTAACAGTTATGGGTTTTAAATGATGCATTATTTTCAGTCATAAGAGGGATATGAAACAGCATTGCAAGGAATTTAAGGGATAAAATGGTCAACATGCCCATAGAAACAGGAAGACAGTGAGTCAAAAAGAGAGGAGTATGTCTGTCTTACTAATTAGCTTACCCTTCTAGAAGGTATAGAAAAGACATTTGCTGCATTGATGTCATTGAAAATAAACACTGTGACTGAGTCAAGAGGTCATTGCTTTGGACGTAGCAACAACAGAAGGTAATCAAATCTATCAAAGTCTACTACTTAAAAGAGGTAAAGCAAGTGTTTCTGTCCATGTTTGGTCTCCCTTCTTTTATTGTATTACTATTACCAGTTGTAGTAGTGGTTATTACCACTACTATTTAATTAATTTATTTAAATACTATTTATTTAAAATGATGCTGAATTCCAGAAACTAATCTACATTCTATAGGTCCATGGACTTTTCACTTTTCATAAAATGCTTGGCAAAAGAGGGCTGCCTCGTCTTATTCGTACAGAGCTCATTTTTACCAAGCAAACATGGTGGTAGGAATATCGGTGGAATTTGGGTTTGATGATGATTCAAATCCTAATTTTATTGGTTATGCTATATGGAACAGGTTAAGAACCTTGGTTTTCTCATTTGGAAAATGCAAAAGGAAACTTCATGTGACTGAGAAACACTGTGAGGATAGAATAGGCTAGAAAGTGGATAAGAGGGAGAAGCACGGAGAATGTTCTCATAATGAATATTATATCTGAAATATGATTCATAAATCTGAAATATGATTAATAAATCCTAATGCTATGTGGATACATGTATACTACTGCTTTAAAAATAGCAACTACTATAAAAAAGAAAACATAAGAGAAAAGGCCACCTGCTTCCACTGGGGACCCTGCTGTCTTTCATGGCAGTCACTATATAACACAATGCAATCAAACAGCAAGGGGAAATGTATGTGCCCCTACTCCAAGGCTTTGAAACTAGATGCCATGGAGAAATCTGGTTGTGATGGTGACATGCAGCATTGGAAGAACAGGGAAGAGGAAAGAACAGGGAGAGACACAAAGAAGGGGAGGGAAATGATGAGTTCGAAAACCTGTGTCTGCTTCCTAATGTCACCACTTCCAACTCTGTGACTCAGCTCCCTGAGGGGCCAAACCTTGCTCTAATTGCCGGCTTTCTGCCCTGGCCACACTCCCTGCAGTGCTTACATAAGGGTTTGTTGATTGGAGCACAAACCACTCCAGAGCAGAGCAAAGCAAGTAGCTTTGACACTGCTCCATGCTGTAGCAGTTGGCTTTGATGTTCACGTTCCTCCTTAACCAAATTATGAATGCTCTATTTCTCTCCATTGCCACCGAAATGAACTTTAACAATTATTATACGCAGGGCTCTTTGGACTAGATTTTTTTTTTTTTTGTCTCCTTTAGTGTCTTTCCTCTCCTGAATTCTGCAAATTCTGGAGGAAACATGGCAATGTTAGCTGGATGCAAAGACAGAGGAAGCTTGATATGAATGAGAAACACTGTGAGGATAGAACGGGCTAGAAATTGGCTGACAGGGAGAAGCAGAGGGGATATACTTTTAATAGATGTATTTGTAATATGCAAAATCTAAATGTTTAATATTAGTCTTATCTTTTCAAGTTTATGCCACGTAAGTTTCAGGCAGCAGACTTTTGCAGTGTAGACAAGCTTGGTTACCATTAGTGTACCAAACTCCCCTGCAGTTGCTGCAGGTGGTTCAGGACCTCTTTCGTGCATACGGAGTTTTATATGTTTTTAATGTACTTTCACATATTATGCATAGATATTTCAATGACTTGGCAGAAAGATCCCCCCCAAGTATTTAAATTGCTTAATCAAAAGTTTTCCCAATATATCCCACTAGGAGGAAAGAGAAATTATAGAAAATACAAAAATAAAAGACTGTCAATTTTTATTGTCTTTAGTTACTAACAATTTATAAAAAATTAAGATCTATTTTTAAACTATAACAATATAGTAGCCAGGTGCAGTGACACATGCCTAGGGAAAAAATCCTAGAAACTTGGAAGGCTGAGACAGGAGAATTGCTAGTTAAAAACCAGACTCAGCAAAAATGAGGTGCTAAGCAACTCAGTGAGACCCTGTCTCTAAATAAAATACAAAATAAGGCTGGGGGATGTAGCTCAGTGTTTGAGTGCCCGCGAGTTCAATACCCAGTACCTCCCTCCCAAAAGTATTTAACTATAGTGATTAAAATTTTACCTTCTATCATGCTGGTTGAATTTCTGTCATTTGCTATGTTTAATCCTTGACAAAGTAACCCTTTGTATTCCTATCTTTAAATTAGAGATAATGATGTCATCCACTTCAATGAACAGTAATGAGGTTTAAAGATATTCAACACCTTTTGTGGTTGTTATTAAGGGGTAAAATACATTATCTGCATTATCATGTGCCAGGATTTACAA
Source organism: Callospermophilus lateralis (assembly GCF_048772815.1). Classification (NCBI taxonomy): domain Eukaryota; kingdom Metazoa; phylum Chordata; class Mammalia; order Rodentia; family Sciuridae; genus Callospermophilus; species Callospermophilus lateralis. The sequence continues at coordinate 32,603,817 of NC_135321.1, read as the reverse complement.
TATCTTGCCACTTTTCCCTCTTCTCTCTTCTTTCTTCTATTTTCTTCTACTATTCCTTACACCTATTAAAAGCATAAATTCAATAAATGTTCACTAATGCCAATTGACTATATGCTTTTTATGTATTATATAAGTCACTCTGCACAATAGTCATTTATGTTAGTACTCTCATTATTACATTTTTACAAATGGGGACATTAAAATTCAAAAATGTTGTTTAGCCTGGTCAATCACTAAGCAATATTTTATCTGGCATTTGTGAACAGTAAAGTCTATGTAGCCCTGCTTGTGAGAAGTTTGCAAAATTGTTTCTCACCTTATTTTATTTATTTATTTATTGTCATTCTGTGGATGGAACCCAGGGCTTAGCACATGCTAGGAAAGGATTCTACCACTGAGCTATGACCCCAACTTTCTCACCTTAATATTTTCAACGGAGGAGCAAGGATTTATCATAAATTACAATGCAACATTTTTAACTCAGTGGAAACAAGATTTAGATTTTAATTTTATTTTTTTTAAAAAAAATATTGTGACATAAAAGGAGAGATCATACATATCTGAACTTTATGGACATGAGACAATAATTTTTAAAAAAAAGACATTGGAAGGCTATAACAAACATGTCTTAGCCTGTGCCCAACGTATTACCTAGAAGTAAAGATAGTACACTCTCCATTCCAAGACAAATACACTTCATTCAAGGTTATAAAGATGAAGCAGGACTCCACACATAAGCATGGCACTGAACGGTTTTTCTTCTCCTTTTAATCAGCCTCTCTCAACACCACAATTAGGCATGACAACTTGGTACGACTTATAATCTTTGGAAACTGCCTCTCTCAGCTCTACCACTCACTGATTGCTTTGTCCTCATGGAAACCCTCATGGCTGCCAGAGGTTTACTCAAGGCTTCTGAATAGGATATAGTAATGGTTTTGTCAATCCAAGGGTTGACAATGTTTGCTCCTTCGGAAAGACAGTGCCTAATACAAAACTTCAGACATTGGAGAGAATGGAGATGGAGATGCTGATGTCAACACATGACAAATTGGATGCCTAACAATGCAAGAATCCTTACGGTATAGATTTTAACATAATTATCAATACATTCCTTTCAGCTATTTTCCCATTTTAATTGCATGCAGTTTATGTCTTTGTTTTATGTAGCTATTTCTATGAGAGGAGAATGGAAGAGCAAGATGAAAATGAAAGAATTATGCAAAGGAATCGAAGCTTGCCAAATACAGAATTTGTAGTTTCTACTTTGTGCATGATTTATGCACAATTACATTTTTCAATGTATTATCCTGCAAGCTACTTCACTGTATAGTCCCAGTTTGTCTTTCTGGTGTCTGCATTTGGATTGAGACAAATAAGCTTCTTTTATTTTCATTCTTAAAGCCAATAATTTTGGGGGGAGATGTGGAATTTATCTATTTTAGATTAAGTACTGTCCATGATTCCTTGTATTATTATTTGGCTTGATATTGAAGAATTTTGTCACCATTCTGATTGGTCTCCTCCTCTTTTATGCAAAGGATAAAAAGCAGGTTCATGTCAAAAGTTGAGCCTTTCTCCTGCTCAGGAATAAATTCAGAATTTAGTTGTTTTCTGATTTAGCTTTGTCAACAGGTGGGAACCAATAGAAAATAAGTTGTACCCTTGAATACCATAGAAAACATGATGATTTTTTAAGGTACAGAGAAGAATAGAGCATTGTATTTCACCATATAACTAAATAATTATTATCCTGGTGGAGGAAGATAAAACAAAAGCTATATTTTGAATATAGGAACATTATTTTACAATTGGGAAAACATAAATGGGTAATGGACAGATACAAGCAGTCAAGATTAGGAATGATTTATTAAAAGGAAATAGAATCTCAATCTGAACTTCAGTGTGATGATGGCAAATAGATGGTTATGAGCATGCTAAAATTGTGTGTTGCCAAATCAAAAGGAGACTGGGTGTTATTTTAAGTTTCAGTGGAATTGGTTATCAGAACTTTTACTTATGAAGCTAAGATGGGGAACAAAGGTTTGAGTGAAGAAGACTGGTGCTTAGAACAGGAATATGTCACCAGGTGTAGATGCGCAGTCAGTTGGAAAAGCTTCATGGTAAGCCACACATGATTCTTAGAGGGTCTAGATATACCATGTCTCAAGTTGGTATTAGTCTAGGTGTTGGGGAAAGGGTAGGAATATAAAATTTAGGATCTAAACTGATCAATTGGAAATTTTCTAAATTTTCCCTTGTTGATTATCTAGTTGTTGATGAGTAGACAGGGGCTACACTTGGAGCTTTGAAGCCAAGATCTTCAAGCATTAACATGTGGAACACTGTCAAATTCAATACTTCCATTTCCTACCATAAAACCTGACTATTAGAACAGCAGCTCTAATCCTCATCCTGAATCACAGGTGCTTTATTCTGTGGGGGAAAACTATTGGTATACTGAAATCAAAGATGTGGCATATAGCAACTCCAGAGGAGAGATGGAGTATATGTTTTTGTTTGGGTTTTGACTAACAAGGGTATAGCAGATTGATAAGAAGATCTAACTCTATTGTCCTCATTCCCATCCCTTTCTTTCTGTAGTCTTCTCTCCAAATTTTATCTCCTGTGGGTCACTTACTTTCTCTAAAAGTGTTATTCATGAAATAAATTAGATAGGACATAATGTGAGGTGGAACACTATGACCAGTGTGGCCACCTCTAAGCAAGTGCTAGGTATCACATTGGGACCATGTCTAATAATCTTACTGTTAAAATTTCAAATTAGTTTTTTAAAAAATTCAATTCAACTATATTTGTGTTAGGTTTACCATTGCACAGGATGAAATGACGTAGTACAAGAGAAATAGTGAAAACAAGTAATTGCATCTGGAAAAAAGGATTAAACGATAATCTTTAAAAATTAATAACTGAGTTAATATTCTGGTGTTATTCATTATTTTTTGGTATTTCCAATTTATATCTGGTGTTATGTCCCTCCTGCCTGGGAGAGTTTTTTCAGTATTTTTTGATGTACAATTCTGCTGGTGGTAAATTCTTTCAGCTTTTGAATCTGACATAGTTGTTTCTATTATACTTTCATTTATGAAAGTTTTTTTTTTTTTGTTGTTGTTGTTGTTTGTTTTTGTTTTTACCGAGTATAGAATTCTAGGCTGTTGGGTTTTCATTGTGCATTTTTTGAGGTGTTGCTTCACTCGTTTTTATCTTGAGGTCTTTCCAACTGTGAATATGCTGTCTTTGTCTTTTTTATTCTTTTGTACAATATGTTTTAATGCAATTGTACAGTATATAAATATAATGCATAATGCATTTTTTGTACATAGCTTTCACTAGCTGCTTTTAAATGTTTTCTTTATAACTGATTTTAAGCAATTTCGTTATCATTCTTGTATCTGTTTTCATATATGTTTTGCTTGGGGTTTGTTGAGTTTCTTGGATCTCTGTCTATATAGTTTTCTTTATGTTTAGAAAGTTTTGCTACGTTTGGAAGTTATTTCCTGTTACTATCATCTTTCCTTTTGCTTAGAGTGATCAAGTACATGCACATCAATTTACCTGAGATTGTCCCTCAGTCTGTTGATTCTGTGTTCACTTTTAATGTCATATTTTCTCTCTGTGCTAAATTTTGCATAGTTAATGTTTTCATATCCTTAATTCCATAATGTCATAGTCTGCAATATCAAATCTACCAACAGTATAATCTTTGCGCTTTTCATCATTTTTTTGCGCTTTTCATCATTTTTTTTTTTAGTTTGTTTCACATCTCTCCTTCATATGCTCACTTATCTAACTTCTTGAACATGTAAAATACAATTATAAAGTGGTGTTGTTGTCATTGGTTCAGTTTTGATTGAGTTTTCTTTTTATCATTTGATGATTCTCTACTCTCCTTTAGATTGGGAATATTTGATTGATATCAGACTTTATGAAGTTTAGCTCTTTGTGTCCCAGATATTTTTATATTCTTATTTTGTATTTGTATCTTTTGATTTTTCTGGGATGCATTAATTTTTCTGTAAACTATCTGATCTTGTAGGGCCATACATTTGCTCTTTGATTGTAAAACAATACTAGCATTTATTCTAGGGCCCATATGTTTCCTTGTCACTGAAACAAGGCCTTACTCACTGTACCACCATTATTCCAAGAATTAGGAGATTTTCAACTTAGGCTATTTGTACTGTGAACTATTTCTAGTCTTGTGGGGATCCTGAGGAATGCATGCCCTAATCCTTTTTGGTATCTCTTTCAGCAGAATCAGTTTATTTCCTCATGCACATAATGCAATTAGCATGCAGCTGAAAACTTGATACATACTCTCTGCAAAACTCTAGTTCCCTCATGCACCTTTCTTCTTCCCAACACTCATGTCAGGTAAAATTCACTTTTTTGTGACTCCCACTTACTTTGCACATTCTTCTATTCAAGAAGACTTGAGAGCTCCCATTTGTTTCACTTTCCCAATATCCAAACTGGGAAAATTCATCCAGGTAGAATGTTGGGACAGTGGTAGGGCTCACTTCACTTCTTTCCTGTTTCATGTAGATTATTGTCCTTTACTTGATATTCAAAATCATAAAAATCATACAGTTTGTCTGAATTTTTAGTTGTCTAAGGTAAGAGGGCAAATTTGTTTCTGCGTCTTGAACAAAGTTGATTTTTTATAATTATATATTTTTTGATAAAACACATTCATTTTTTAGCAGTGTTTATTGGAGATAACTTTTTTATATTTTAGATAATAATTTGGTGGATTTTTTATGGTATAATTGTTAACTTGTTCAATTTCTCTTTGTCAGTTTATACTAAATGTGTGATAACTAGAACAAAATATAAGGCTTTAAAATATATTGGTAAGTGTACCAACTTAGTCAATCTTTAGGTGGTTTGTGAAAGATAAATAAAGTAATTGTACTTGAGTTTGAGGGAGGAAAAACTCAGATATATATTCACACACACTCACTCACACACACACACACATACATACATACACAGAGTTATTGATAGTTAAAAGATAGAAATACAGCCACAAAAGTACAGTTAGAAAACAAAACAAATGACAGATGATGAGAATATAAATAATGATACTGGCATAAAAATCAAGATAGGAGGAAGGAAGTGTTTTGAAAATATTTTGATGCAGAATCCACAGGATATAAAATTAATTGGATGCTGGAAATCTTCATATAAATTGACCATGTACTGAAATAAGAAATTCCTAAGGAAAGAAAGTTTATATATTAGGAAACTCAATCTTAATCAATTTATGTATTTTATTAGATTTAATTTTCATAACAGCTATGCTACCTATGTAAGAGTCAGGTAGTGAGGCTAATGTAAAATCAGAGTTTAGTCAAAACACCTTAGTTTGAGGCACTGATTGAGGATCCAATGATTTGAGCAAATATGTGATAATTGGAATAAAAAAAGAAAACATAAATATCTCGTTTTCTACACAACATGAAAAGTGAGAACAGCAGAAAATAAAGGAAAAAACTTAAAGCCATGCATGTATTTTGATTATGCTGAGAATGAAAGAATGGCGGGCAAACATACGAAGGGATGATTAGAAAGTGCAATAGACAGAATGGCACTACAGAATCTAAGGAGGAAAGAAATCAGAAAACATTGGTCCATAATACCCAATAGTGTTTCAAAGCTAAGAAACATTTTCAAAATGGCAATTATCTTATCAAAAGTAGTATTATATCATCTGGGTATCTGATTATGGGACTGAGAGAGGATTGCAAAATGTAGGATTTATTAGTACATGGACAAAACTCAAAAGAATGCAGTGACTGTGTACCTATTAGATCATAACTCCATCATGTTTCTATTGGCCATAATGAAATAGGATCAACTGGGTTATGACTAGAAAGGTCAGTAACATTAGGTTTGATTCTGAAAGATAGATTTAGAATGACACACCACATATTCCTAATGAATAGATTTAGGTGACACATTCTGTATAAGACTAAATGTGGCCATGCATCGTGGTGGCACACACCAGCAATCCCAGCAACTCAGGAGCCTGAGGCAGTTGGATCACAAGTTTGAGGCCAGCCATGGCAATTTAGTGAGATCCTGTCTGAAAATAAGACATATAAAGGGCCGGGAGTATAGCTGAGTAGTAAAGCAAGCAACCCTGGGTTTAATCCCAAGTACTGAAAAAAAGAAAGAAAATTAACAAAAGCAGACAAAATAGTTTTAATGTGTTTTACATGTTTTGTTGATTTAAATAAGGTGAAAATTCAGTGCACATAATGCTAGCACTATGTTCAATTTGAAATCTGTTGCTTGACTAATAAATTAAAAAGATGAGAAAAAAAGCCTGGATGAGAGTGAGGGTGGAGAGAAAAGATGGGGAAAAGTAGTTCTCCATAATTGTGAGGCTCACTTTTTACATTCTATGGAGCAAGGAAAGTGATTTATAAATTCAAATGATCAATTTCCCCCCTCCCCCCTTTTGTTTGTGATAACAGAAATGAAACCATGTACCAAAAAAAAAAAAAAAAAAAAAGACAAAAAATAAATAAAGAAAGAATGGGTAGTAGGTGAGAATAAACACATATCACCAAGGTTTTTGTTAATTAAAGGGTTTTTCAGGAGACAGCAGTTTATTGTCTGATTTTTATTGTGAGTCATGCAGATTGTGTTCTAAAAGATATAGGTAATTTTTAGTCACTAGTTTAGGCATGCCATTGTACAATATGGATTCCAGTACAATTAGACATCACACCCTCTCCACCTTTGCACTCCCTCCCCCGCACTGGGTTTCCTTGTGATTAGTGTTATTCCCAAGATTGACAAAGAAATTAATAATTAGCTACCTATAGCCAGAAACACAGATAAGCCACCTGCTTTCCCCTATCCACTCTTTTCCCTCTTTTGTTTAATCACACAATGAAACAATTATCTTCATTTGTGACATCACAGTCACTGCCATAGCAACAGGCATCTCTTTCTAACATTTCAGTATGGGAATAATCAGAGAGCAGACATGAATTTTTGAAGGAGAAATAACGTATTTGTATATAAATATACCAACAACCTGAAATGTCTAGGACAGAGGAATACCAATAGGGATCTCTCCCAGATAAGATTTCCTTTTTAAATGTTAATTTTTGTCAGACTGTAAACTTCATCTTCAAAACCTTTTCTCCCATTATTATCATCATACCTTGAGTACTTAGAGCTGAATACCAGTTCACTCTGACCTTTCTGAAATCACAAGCCAGCCTTTCCCTTTGTCACTGTGATAATGGAATGGATCAGATTCTTCCTGCAGACATTATAATGGAGTTCAACTGTCTATGGCATACACTAATGAAAAATGTTAAACCTTTCTTGTCTCCACCATGTGCCACCACAGCGCACAGCAGATGCCCTGCCTGGAGATGCCCATATGGCAGGCTTGTACTGGTGATATTTCTCTAATGTCAAGGGAACCTGGTGTATGGATAGGATGTTGTGGGTGCCATTTGGAAGCTTAGGTACAAGTGCATCAAGTGAGAGCCACTTTATCTATCTCTGCTAGTCTCCCCTCCACAGCACCAGCCAGTTCTTCATTGGCAGATGAGAGGATCTTTCTGCTGTACAATTACATAAACACTGGCTATCCTTTAACTACTCCATCCTCCTTCACACCAACAATTCCTGGATGTTGCTTTAGGGTTGTTGACATTCCTTTAACAGTCCACAAAAAATGATTCATTGAAAGTAAAAAATAATATACACAATGGATTCATTATAGGCCATGACATATGCTGACTTAAATTCACATTATACAGATATTAATATGAATCATGACTTCCTTCTGTTTCTCAAAGGAAAATACATTGTATATCCTGTACCAGTAAGGGAATGGGACAACTAAGTAGAGAGCAGGGTGGGGAGAGATGAAAAATATGTTTTTACAATTATACTTGCAGACACTAAGTAAAAGTTCTTTTCGCTCATAGTATCACACATAGTTCAAACTATTCAACTAAACATGTAAGATTTATGAATAATGATGAGGACCAAAGAAGCAAATAGAATCCTGTGGTATGAAGATGATAACAAATGGATTCAGGCCCCACAGAGGATACATAAGCTACAGTTTACTTTACAGAGCCAAAAGGATGCTTGTTTAACAAAAGAATACAATTATAAAAAGCAACACTATGAGGAGAAGGAGGAGAAGGAACCAGATTACTCAATAAGCACTTTTTTTTCTGGACTCTTTTAATTCTTCACAGAAGGTCCTATATTAAGAACCTAGTGGCAATTGATTGAGCCAGCTCCATGACTCATAAATGACAATATAATGACTTTATTGTTTCTAAACTATACTGGATGAATCATATCTCTAGAATTATACTAGTCAAAGTTTCACTTTTTTATTATTATTCCACTTGGTTCATATTATTGTAGTATAGCAATGGCTTCTGTCTAGTCGACCTCATCATGACTCTGTGTTGGTGACCAGGAAGTTGGCACATACTGCCTTTTCCTTCCAAACTAAAACAATCCAAGAGGCAAAAAAAACTGGCAGTAGGAAAGGCAGCAGAATACAACAGACACTAGTATGGCAATATATAAATCAATGGAAGTGTAACTGATGTGATTCTGCAATCTGTATATGGGGTAAAAATGGGAGTTCATAACCCACTTGAATCAAAGTGTGAAATATGATATATCAAGAACTACGTAATGTTTTGAACAACCAACAATAAAAAAAAAAAGAAAGAAAGAAAGAAAAAAAACAACTGGCAGGACTGGTTCTAATCATCAACTCTATTCTAGTTTGGTGTCTTCTTCATAGCCAGAATCAGGCTGCCTGCCTACTTGCCAGATCAAAAGGCCTAGTGAGGTAACTATGTGAATAATCCTACGCAAGGTATCTTTGGCAAAATAATATCAATAGCTAAAATGTTTGCATCTGTTTTATTTGCATTTATGGAAATCAGCATAGATAAATCCTACGTGAATAAAATGCTTAGTCTACTTCTTTTCTGCAGGCATGCCATTGAATTAATATGTAAAGTGTCACATGATGTATCGGAGACATTGTTTTAAGATTATGTCCCCCAAGGGTTCAACCAAACATATAGTATAGATTACATTTTCAGTTGGCAAAGAATTTGGAGGTTAAACCTGCAGTGATTTACACACTGGATTTATAGTAACACAGACTATGCTCAATTCTCACCTCAGACAAAATTCTAACCTCTGCTGACTCTGGTTCCTAATCTGCTCAGAGAGTAGTATCTATCTTGTGGATATGTCATGAAGGTTAAAATCACGTACGTGGAACACCTGCAGTACATTGGGGCATACAATAGGCAATCGTACTAATCAACTTTAGGTTTTAGGGGGAAGCTTAGACAATTGAATATTCAACTAAATAAATCCTTTGGAGATGAAGACTTTAACACCCTCCCTGCACTACCACCATCACACACACACACACGAACATAGTTTGGCACCTGACAGAAAACTAGGACAAGAGAATTCAAGGTCAAGCCCTACTCAGTATTTGGAATATGTGTTTCAGAACTGATGATGGTGGCTTTTGTTTGGAGCTCCTGATGAAGAACTTTTATAGGCCAATCGGCAGATGAGACATCCTACTCCTAAAGTTGACAATAGCTGCAGCACTTCATAACCAAATACAAATCGGCTTTGGTTTCCTGCCAGTGTTTTTTCTGGTACATTGGATGAAGATTTGATTGCTGGCTGGCAAGTGCACTGACTTGATGCGTGATCCCTGAGGTTTTAATCGTTTTGATCACATTCTTGTCTCACTGAAAAGTGCAGTTGTTGGCAATCACTCCTTCCCTCATTACTGCCAACTGGCTCTGGCCTGCTGTATTTCTTTCTTTTATTATTCCCCACTCTAGGTTTTCATGACACAGTTTAAAAACAGTCTAAGCCCCTTGACTAGTTACTATCCTTGGCAACCAGGAATATCCTCAGTAGAACAATGTGTTCCTTTGAGATTTACTGAAACATAAACTCAACAATTAATTACTTTTCTATGGTAATATCATATGCATTGACTGAGCTTTTTACCCTCTTTCTGAGGGGCACAAAAAGATACGATACTCACATTCATCTGGGCTATCATTGTATCTTTTGATTCATCAATGGAGCAATTTACCCATCTATCAAGTCTTCACCCAATGTTTAATATGTACCGAGTACAGTCTGAAGTACTGGGACTACAATGACGAACAACATGATCTCATTGAGTATATATTTTAATAAAGGATTAAAAAAAAAAAACATTTTCAACCACACAAACCAATGGAAAACTGAAACAGTGACAATGTTCTAGTCCAAGTGCCTACTTCCACAAGTGTAAGAACTATTTGATCCCAATCAGGAAGCCCCAGGATTCTGCATAAAAAAATGGTCAGTGAGCAGTTAGGAAGAGCAGTGATTGATGGAGAGAAAAACACTTCATGTCCGAGGCACAACATGTGCCAACATGGGAGGGATTAAAGGGGAAGAAAGGGATAGATTCAGCCATGAGATAAAGCTGAAGAGGTATCAGGTTGGAATCAGATTAGACCAGGGCCAAATGAAGAAATGCCAATTAGGTTTTATGAATGATAAATTAAAATGATTTGAAAGTCAAGAAAAATATCAAATTTTCATTTTAAAATAATATTGGCTAGAACATGAAGAAAAGATATAAGTGGTGGGCTGGGGATGTGGCTCCAGCGGTAGCAAGCTCACCCAGCATGCATGCAGCGCTGGGTTCAATCCTCAGCACCATACACAAATAAAGATGTTGTTTCCCCCCAAAAAGTAAAAAATAAATATTAAAAAATTCTCTCTCTCTCTCTCTCTCTCTCTCTCTCTCTTTAAAAAAAATATAAGTGGGGGAAGTGAAAACATAAACATAAACCAGGTAAACTGGCTAATGTAAAAGTTCTAGAAATCAAAGACAGTTTGGAATGAAACAGTAGATGTACACATGAAGGGAAATAGGATAAAATACACATCTACTTCATGTGTACATCTATTTGTCCATAACAAAACTTAGAGTTAAACAAATACAGTCAATTTCTGGGTAATTCTTAGTTTTTATATTATATAAATTGAGTGGAAGTTGGCATCTTTTTTAAAGACAAGAAAACATGGAATATAATTTTGTCAAGTTTAGTTTTAACTATATTGAGTTTAAAATGTTCTGAAACTATTCAGGAGATACCATGTAGGCAGAGGGCTAAATACTCCTGGAGATCAGAGATATCTCACTTGAAGGAATGGACTTGTGAACTGTGTTCTTATAATGTTCATTCCAGTAGTAGAAAAGGTTGACCTTGCTGAGCCAGGAAGCATGAAGGGTAGGAGACGTAGGAAGAGAACCTGATTTCAGACTTTGAAAATTTTTGTATACTAGGAATATCAGCTATCCCCATTAAACTGTGAGTCCAGCATCATGGATGGCCTAATGCTAGAATTAGAAGCAGATCATGGATGACAGGATAAAAGGCACATAAGAATGTGAATGATTACAATAGATATTCTTGCAATTGCACCATTTGACAACCAGTTCTTGATGATCTAAAAAGTCAAGGTATCAACTGATCATGATAATTTGATGCCTTTATTACCTGTAAGTACAACTAGTAAGTATTTTATTCATACTGTTGCTGAATGTCCCTTGTATGAAGTTGCCGCTGACATATTTTTTTTTCCCTCATAGCTTTTGTCTGCACTTCATTCAGAATGCTTCTGACAAGGTAATGCTGCCTGCTCTCCAGTAATCAGGCCATTCTTTCCCTCCAGCTAAACCCCTAATATCCTTTTTAAATTGTGAACTTCATTTCTTTGGCTTCAAGGCTCTCTCCGGTTTGGGTCATGAGTGTGTTCGTTTGTATCAGATGTCTAGGGTCCCCAGGACTGCATCACCTTGGCTGCCTTCAGATCTATTTAATTATGTAGGTCATTCTTTTCTGTCCTTTCCTAGTTTGCTTCGCTTCCTTGCATCCACTCACATCATCTCCATTAGACATTCTAACAACTCTGATCTTCACATTCTCCTTGCACTTTTACAAAGGTGAGATCTTTTTTCAAAACCCAGGGACTGAGAAATATACCCAAGGCTGTGAAGTTAAACTTGTGAGCCTTAAGTGAACTAAAAGATTGGTCCAGTGCATGGTGGGAAAATGTAAAAGTAGATAAATATAAAGATTCCTGCCCTTCATAGCTCTTATAGTTCACGTTAAATATAGGATATTCTTCAGTTCTTTATTTTTTCTGATTTAAAAGAAAAAACTATCTTCATAAAAGGAAATATGATTATAACTATTAAAGAGCCAGAGCCAGTGGTGATGGTATACTCCTGTAATCCTGTGATTCATGAGGTTGAGGCAAGATGATTGTGAGTTCAAAGCCAGCCTCACCAATTCAAGATGCTGAGTAACTCAGTGAGACTATGCCTCTAAAAAATACAAAATAGTCTTGGGGATGTGGCTCTGTGGTCAAGTATGGGGCAAAATACCTGGTACCACAGAAGAGAGAGAGAGAGAGAGAGAGAGAGAGAAAATGAAAGTGCTATTGAATAAAAATTAATTCTCTCCCATTTCATTTCTAAATGGTATAGTCAATCTCAATCTCCCTTTACCTTTCCTGAAAAATAAGACTGTAATAACATAAATATTTTTATAAACTTTATCAATAGTCTTAATGACAATAGATTTTTTATTGAACTTATTGCTTTCTTTGAAAATATGCACATATTTAAACTCATCATATCACATATATTTTTTCTTTTCCTCTTCAAAGATATGGACAATGCCTTTATTCAAATTTTCTTTGACACAAACGCTAGGCAAGATTGAGTTTTATGTCCTCTAAACCATTGTTAGTTAATTACATTTGAGTAAAGATGACTTTTACCTTAACATTAAAACTTGTGAGAAATATGTATATATCTGTGATTTGGATTGCCATGGCTTGATGATTATCAACTCAAAAACAGTAAAACCACACAACACACCTGGGTCTCCCAGTGAAAATGAAAGAGGAAGTATGGCCATAGGTAGCTGTGATAGGGGACAGAGCAGAGTTTGTATTGGGAAGTGATGTGATGAGGGCTCAGTGAAAGGTATTTTCCTTTCTCTAGAACTTGCAAAGTCACCCAATGGGTGTGAGAATGTTGTAGGGATGAGTACATACAAAAGCCAGAGATTGATTGTAAAGAAAGTGATGCTATATCCAAAGCCCATGGGTAGCAGGAGATTGGTAATGAATTGCTTAGGACAGGAGAATGAGTTTGGGAAACTGGTTTAATTACCTAGTATGGAGAACACATTATGGCGATTAAATAAAGGGTCCCTTACCATGGGGTGACTGAAATAGTGAATACTGGAAATGGTTAAAAGCAAACTTCAGTCTCTCAAAGGTGCTTAGTTTAGACGGCAGATTATATGATTATTCTTCACACAGAATCTGTGACAGTGTTGTGCAGATCAATGCTTTCCACAGTGCATATTGCAAAATACAAGTGAAAAAAGTATTGATAGGAAATATGAATTTAAAAGGATCTTTAGACTGTTATCAAGGTCTTGTATGCAGTACCTGTTCTTCTTGATCATTCACAATCCACATTTTTGAGTCCTGTAGTATAGACATTTATTTAAATGTTTTAACAATTTTTGACCACAGAAGCCTTTTTTAAATCACATTTTCCAAATTAGCACATCACACAGTGAGAAACGTTGTCTATTGATTGGTAGAGTGCTATAAGATAAGCATTATGCTATAGGGAGATGAATACTTCACAGGTTGGGTTAGTAGCTGACAAAGAATAGAGGTGGCCAAATAATTATGTTTATAAATATTTTTACTTATGGTACATCTTAATCCACTTTGTTGATTTTATTTCTCAACCATGGAAACAAAAAATATCTGACATTAAACATGGGCTTGCAGCATATTGCCATTTGGGAGGTGAACCTATATCTTTACTGTGAAATTGAGTCAGCCCTGTGGCTTCCTAAATTAGTAGTATTGAGCAGAAGTTGTACTATATGACTTCTAAATGAATATGAGGTGGCTTCTGCCTGAATCTCCCAGGCCAAGTGATGTCAGAGCTCTGTGCCATCCTATAAGAAGTCCAGTGAGACCAAATTTGCTGTGCTGAAAAGAGGACACAGGGACAAACAGAGTGCATTAGTCATTTTCATTTATTCCTCCAAGATGCTAAATATGTAGGTAAAGAAACTTGGGGAATAACTCCAGCCATAATCACTGTATGACCACAGTTACATGAGACACCCTGAATAGGAGGCACTTAGCCAATCCCAGTCACTCATTCCCCCAAACAGGGATAATAATAAATGAACAGGGATTGATGGCAGTTTTTGTTTAATCCCACAACATTTGGTGTGGTCTCTTAAAAGGTGTTCAATGACAATAGTAGTTAGATTCATAAAAACTTTCAAGATAAGTGAAACTTGAAGAAACTTGAAGAAAAATTAAAAGTGCTATAGAAAACTCAAAAAAAGTAAAAGTAAGAAAGATAAAATGTAGCTAAATGTGAAATCACATAACATATGATATAATTTCTCTAAATATTCTGTAGGCATTTTTAACCTCAGTGTTAAACTTTCCAACAACCACAGCTACCTTGATATATTGCATCACAGGCTCTACTGAGGGAGTGAGGTGTCATCTTCTCTTAGAGATTATTGTTCCTTACAAGGTCAATGGTGGAGCAGGGGCAATGAGCACAGGACAGGAGAGATCAGTCAGATTCCACAGTAGACAGAAATTCAACAAGGAACAGAAATGCAACAAGGGAATCAAATAATATTGGATATAAGCAACGAGAACATTATAAAGCAGGATGCTTTTAAAATGATATTGATTAACTTCACAAGAAAAAATAATTGCATATGCATTTTGAAAATGCCATCCCAGGTAACTAAAATAGTAGTGCTTTCATTAAAAAGGAAGGAAGGGAAGGAGGGAGGGAGGGAGGGAGGGAGGAAGGAAGGAAGGAAGGAAGGAAGGAAGGAAGGAAGAAAGGAAGGAAGGAAGGAAGGAATGAATGAATTAGAAAACAGGAATAAAAACATTTTCTAGAAAAATTGGTAGCTGGCTATAAAACCAGAAGCATCAAGCAGTAATGGGGAATGGGAGGCAGAAAATTGGTCACATTGTAAAGAGTTCTAAGATCTTTGGTTATCTCCTTGAAGTTGAAAGTTGAAGCTGTGACACTCAATAAAATTGTTGGAGGAAGGGTTTTTAGGAAAGAAGATGAAAATGTCAAGGAAACATTGTAGGAAAAGGACCTAGACAATACGGACAAAGAAAAACTGGTGCTATTTTTGCTCTTTGGTGGAAAGAGGTTATCTCTAAAAGCAGAATGGTGATGCTGAGATTGAGATGACTGGGGGCAAAGGAAATCAGTGCTTTATTTATTTATTTTTTTAATTTGAGATTTTCTGATTTTGTTTGAACAATTCCAACAGTATATATGCAAGAAATGAAGTATTAATGGC
Organism: Callospermophilus lateralis; assembly: GCF_048772815.1. Lineage (NCBI taxonomy): Eukaryota > Metazoa > Chordata > Mammalia > Rodentia > Sciuridae > Callospermophilus > Callospermophilus lateralis. The sequence goes on along the minus strand of NC_135321.1, from coordinate 32,588,290 downwards.
ACATATATGAATGTCACTTTTCAGCTAATTAAACCAATCCCTAGCGATAATATCTCATATGTCAACTATTAAAATTATCAGTAACTATTTGAACTATCTATCACTTTCCCAAGTGCTTTCAGATTGAACTGAACTTAATGAAATGAATTGCGGGTTTTTTTTTGTTGTTGTTGTTTAGACTACATGTCCAATACTACAAAGCACTAGATCTAAATTATAAATCTGTAACTACATGTAGTAAGTGATCTAGGACAGAATATTTTTCTCTGTGTTTTGATTCTCCAAATATGTTAAACAGAAGAAAATAAAGGGAAGCAATCTCAGGCTCAGGGACATACCAAGGGATATTAAGTTATAGCATATTCACCTTTGTAGGAATCATAAAGTTCAAAAGGGATATGAAATTTAATGCTGCCCATGTTATAGAATAGAACAAATCACAACACCAAGACAATGAATCAAACACTAAAATCAAGTGGAGATTTTTCAAAATCAACTTTCATCACACACCAATTAATCAGGCCAGTTTGCCTCCTTAAATAAAATTCCTATGGACTAGGGGTACAACTTAGGGGTAGAGAGCTTACCTAGATTTACAAAGCCTCAGGTTTCACCCCCAGCACCACAAAAATACATCAATTAATTGATAATAAAGTTAGGTAAAATTTCAAACCTATTACATGATCACATGCACGAATGCATGTGTTTAATTATATCCATGTGATAATGTGAATGTCAAAGTATGACCCATATATGCAAACTAATGAAATTTCTCTCCCCAAACAGATATTTCCACTCATCATTCCTCAAAAGTTCCCTCACATTTCAATGTGTTTATCATACTGTTGTCCCTAATTGTTATACCCTTAAATTTATTTTAAAATTATTCAACCTTGTTCATTATTCAAAATATATGTCCTTTTTCTTCCATATCTGTCATGTGAGAGGACTGTGTTTATCTTGTTTGCTACTGTATGCTTTGCACAGGACATTAAAGAACTGCATGATTTTACCCTCTTAATTACTAAAATTCATGAATTTATATGAGTCCATTCCCTTGCTGAACATTTAGGCTACATAAAATTTAGATCTATTCTATTATTATTATGCAATATAATCATATTGTTTGAGTTTCTTCCACCTCTATTTATTTATTTTTCTTCACAATATTTTTAGAAGAATTCCAAATGTATGATACAACTTGAATTAAAAATTCAAAACTAAGATTCTGTTCCTGGAAGAATCACAAATGTGAACTCCGTGGCCAAAGACATACAAACAGTTACAATTTCTCTTCTCAATCTTAGCTCCCCATGCCATTTCTTGATCCTTTCTTTCTCTACCTCCTTACTAAAGCTAAGAGAGAAACCAGCCCTAGTCAAGAACAACAAAGCTAGGAGAACACAGGAAGTGTGATTCAAGCAAGACACAGGCAGGCAAAAGTGTGTTCTCAAGGTCAAGTGAAAAGGAAATACTCCTGTTCACAAGGATTCTTCTTATGCTTTTCGCTAACCACACAAGCATGATATTTCAGATGTGATGAAATCTACCTAAGTACCAACCTCTTTCTTAATCATGCTGCTAATTCATTAAAATGGTTTGACAAAAAAAAAAAAAAAAAAAAACACAAAATGAAAAACTTATGAAATTAAGACTTTCATCCTTAGTTAACCCTTGTTCCGGAAAAGCAACTTCCTGTCTGCTAAAGGAGCAGATGAGAAGGAAAGGAAGGAAAAAATGGACAAAGAAAAGAATGAGGAGCAAGAGAAACAGTAGGAAGCAGAGAACTTTGCCTTAATCAGACTGCAAAATATTGACCTCTCCAAAATTCTCCAGCTGACTCAAAAGTTGGAAAAAAAAAATGATTAGTGCTCTAGAGAGTGGGGTAGGGCTACCCCTTCTAATGCTCACCAGAGCCAAACAAGGGCGGTCCCACTGTGTAGCCCTGGGCTGAGTTAATCAAGCTGGCTCCATAACCAGGAAGCTGGCTATGCCATTCTGCTCTCTTAATGTGTAGCACAAGCCCATTTACTTGTTTGATTTTGCTCCTTTTTGGTAAATAATTTACATAGTTTTGCATTAGCTCAATTTGCAAAAATTGAGCAAACAGTGCAATTTTCTGTAATTATGCCAGTGCAAGACAGAAGTAAAGTCTGGCTGAGAGAGGCTTTATCTGAACTGAAAAGACATTTGGTGGAAATGGAGCATGAGAAGAAAATGAAGATCTGCTTAAATTGGCTCTGGCCAAAGTGAGAAAGAACAGAACACAATTCAGCTAACACTCTAATGGAGCTACACATCTTTGTTTTCCTTCTTATTTTATAAAAGTTTTTAGGTGGGCATATGTACACCACACATAAGGTGTAATGCCTGACCTCTCATAAAGGAAACGGATACCAACCAATGTGATTGTCTCTCTCATAAACACTTATAGTCCATTTTTTACTAGATTCTGACCCTCTCTTGTGTATCTTCCATTCATCTACTGTCCCAAAACATCCTACCAGAGCAAAATCAGGAAATTTGAAATTGAAACTAATTCTGTGAAGACCAACATATGCTTGGCTGTCCCTAGAAATGCCTGATGGAATCTGAAAAGCCTCAGAAATGGGTACTTATTTACAACTCTGGGCATGGTGCACATCAATATTTGCCAATCTCTGAACTGTGGGAAATGGGGATGATTACACTGTTAGCCTGCTTTAATAGGAACATGGTCTTGAAAGAAATGTTTATCTGAGTTTGTTTTGTTTTGATACAACAGAATTGTAAAGACTGAAAAGTTTATAAAGGAAAGAGTTTTATGTTCCATAGCTCTGCATGGTAGGGAGAATAATATGAAGGTGGCAGGATCTAATGAGGGATGTCTTCCCGCATCATCCTATGGCAGAAAGTAAGAGAGTGAGAAAGGAAGGAGGAGAGAGACCAAGAGGGTGCTGAACTTACTTTTATAGCAAGCCCACTCTTTCAATTAATCAGTTAGAGAAAATACCACTTGAAGGTCCCACCTCTCTACACTGTAACATTGCTGATAAAGTTTTCAACACAGAAACTTTGGGGAACAAATTCAATCCATGCAACTTGCATCTATAGATAGGAAAGAAGAGGAAACTACCCATACTCATGTTAATTTAATCTATTTAAGTACTGGGTCTGGTTAAACCTAAACTTAATTTGCTAATATCATTGCTTGTATATTTCAGCTTATGTGTTCTGCTCTGAATGAGTCTTGTCAATATCCACCTGTGACATTGGGGAAATCACTTGTTATCTTGATGCCTTCTTTTCCTTCTCTTTAAATAAAACATTATGTCTAAGCTCCCTGGAAACTCAATATTTTTGTTGGAATCTAATTACAAATTTGTATTTTGTTTAAAATATAGATATTATTTTCTGTGAATATCAAGTAACATAGAAATGATCACTTATTTTGGAACTCAGAAAAAAAATGGTCTCCCTTTGGGAAAACTCAGTAAAGGTTAATATAAATATTTGCATATAGGGAAATTCCACTAAATTCCATTACACATCTATGGGTTTTTATGGGGTCATCTACTTATTTTATATAAGATGTGTATATTGATTGTATATTACTAATGTAGTGGACATGTATTTTTACTTGTTCATAATTAATAATTCTTTTGGTTATAGCAACTATCCAATTTGCTTTACCTAATAGAATTCCCTAGAGCAACAGAATCGATTAATCAGTTAGAGAAAATACCACTTTCAATTAATGTACAGTGTATATATGTGTGTGTGTGTGTGTGTGTGTGTGTGTGTGTGTATACGGTGTATATATGTGTGTATGTGTGTGTGTGTGTGTGTATGTATATGATGATTTGTAAACTTGCTCATGTGCTCAAAACTAGATAGTCCCACAATGGCCATCTGCAGGCTGCAGAGCCAGAGGGATTGGCAGCAGTTCAGTCTATGAAGCTGGAACCTCAGAACAAAAGGGACTAATGATGTAACCCCTTTCTGAGACTAAAAGCCTGGGAACACCTGGAGGGTCGCTCGCTGTTCAGAGTCCATTTTGGAAGAGAGAAGGAGCTGTAGTCCTGTATCCTCAAGCAATCACAGAAGCAAATGAATCACAAGAAAAATTGAGCTTTTGTGTGTTTGAGCTTCCTCCTCCTTCCACGTTGGGACTGTGACATTTCTGTTCAAAGTGGGTCTTCCCCTCAGTTTGTGGTCTCACATGCAATTGTTTCTGGAAACAGCCTAATCAACACACAAAGAAGTCTCTTAATTTTACCCATCTCTTAATTCCATGGAACTGACTCAGATTTACTATCACAGGTGGTTTCTGACCCACACTCTGGTTGTATTAGCTGAGAAAGTTCAATTTTGTGCACCATCTTCTCAACATGTGGGTTAATCTAGGTTTATTAATCAAATATACTCTTCCTTTGACCTCTGTGATTGATATGGACTGGACATCAACCTCCCACTAAACCAGTCTGAAACTTCTCTGAAGCTTGATCTATGGCTCCTATGAGAAGAAAAGATTCCTTTTCCATTTGTATATTAATACAAAAGAAAATTGTCCTTAAGCTACCATAAATTTAAAATAACAGGATTTTCATTATGTTAGGAAATCTGCCAGAGAATAAAGTCAACATACTGAGGGATCAGAGATGGGATATAGACAAATCGAGAGCAAGGAAAAGGTGATGATTTGCCCTTGATCACACTGTGCACAGTCTGATTTACTGCCCTTGGACTGTATTGTACATGAACAAATATGGTGCCCTCTGTGGAAGATCAGATTACTTTTGGAAAGTACTATTTTTTCTCCCTTTCTATTACCCCAGTGGGAGGAGCACACATCCCATCTTCTTTGAGCTCAGTATGAACCCGTGATTTGCTTTGCCATTTGCAAACATGATATAAGCAGTTGCTTACAAGGTATTTGCACCATTGGGTTTGTCGTTCAGTCTGTCTTCATCAACATGAAAAGAGGCACTTATCCTTTTAACCTGGACTTTATAATTGATGTGCATGGAACAGACATAAGTATAACTGTAAGAAAATGCACCAAGCTTATCTGTAGCTAGAGTTTAAAGCTGAGCTTTTCAACTATATCGACTGATCTACATATTATTGATCTAAATAAATTATTGTTATTTTAAGTCACTGAATTCTGATGTTGTTTGATATACAGACCAATTGCTTATATATGCTTTCAAAAACTATAACCGAGTTTGAGTCAGGAATCAGTTGCTTCTGACTGAAGAGTTTTGGTTAAAGTGGAAACTTTTATTTCTTTGAAATAAAACTGTGAAACAATGGTGTGATCTTTAATTAATGGGAATGTTTTATGGGATATTTCATTTAACAATTTACATGCCATTGATAGGAGGCTATAAAAGTATCTGAAGAACAAATTCTAAGATCATAAGAAGGGGTGGAAAAATTAGAGAGCAGAGGGAGTGTTATCAGATGTTGAAGACACACAATCAGAAATTTTACTGACTCTGAACTTCTAAAACTTAATATCAAATTGAAAAAATGTTTCATTAGTTTTCCATCCATCCTACTGACCCTCTACATTTATGTACACACATTGTCAAATAATATATGCAAAATACAAAAATGAAATATTAAGGCTATTGAAAGGAAGAAGAGCAAACAACAAAACCTACTCACAAGAAAAGCTACAGAACCCCAGATTTTGTCTATAAATCCCTTTTAGCCAAAATTGACTGCTTCTGCCTTTCTTTATTTTAATGAGTCTTCCTAATACTCATAGTAGTTAATTGTCACATAACCAAGTAGACTGCTGTTTGGCCTATGGAATTCAATTGTTAATTAAGATCAGTGAATTAACCAACTTGACAGGAGAATTGTTTTAACAAGAAAATGTGACAACCTCATTGATTTTTTTTTGGTGGACAGCTGCTAAATAGTCAATATGATGCCCATAGAAAGTGACTCTTTTTATTCACAGGCATCTGGAAAAAAGAGTAACCTTAATAAAACCTAACATAAGACTGTGCTTCATCTCCAAGAACTCCTGGATTTTGAGCTTGATAAGAAGGAACTTAAGGATAATCTTTCCTGTTGGAGGAAAGACATATAGCAAAAACAAAAAAAACTGTAAATGGATATTAAATATCAGAAAGATGATTCACCAAAGTCATTCATGTTATTTAAACAATATAATTGCTTGTACACTTCCAGGATGGTATCAAAAGTGTGCTTTTCTGAATACTTGCATTTAGGCAATGCCAGGTGTCCTTCTTACATTGAATGGTTAAATGATAATCAAAGTAGCATGTGACTTCCAGGCAAAATCCATGTGCACCTTGCTACCTGTCTGTATCTTAGAAGCCAAATAACAGTGCTCCAAATAGTAAATTCTCTACTGATGCCCGAACACCATGGAACAGAATACTCAACTGACCATAGGTGGAGACATAGCAATGAGCAAATAAAAAAGTTTTTCACTTTGGATACACTAAAAGTATGGATTGGGTTGCCACTAGAGTATAATTGAGTTGTGACTGACACCAGGGACTTAACTATCCTAGTAGAAACAGCAATGATATGACCTTGAATCTCTTGGAAATGTTTTGCACTGAATTTCTTCTCATTTTCCCTTGTCAGTATTTTTGGAGTAGAGAGATTGGGAAGCTAACTAACTAACTAATCGTTTTACATACACTCACAGTAAACTTATCCCCTACTTGTTCTTCTCTTTAAAATACATTTTTAACCTTGAATTATTCTTTGTGAGTGTGTGCATGAGAAGAGGTGACAGGAGATAAGGCTTTATTAATTTTAGTTATTCAGGCTGTTCCCTCTTTGTTAGTGGTGTTTCTCCTTTGCCGCCTCCTCAGACAGCAGAGAAAGAACACAACAAAAAGCAATCTTTCACACTTAAAGGAAAGCCAATGCCCTGTCCTGGGTGTGTTGTCAGGAAAAAAATAAGCTGTGTCTCTCCAATAACTGTGAAATTCCTTTGTCCCTGGAGAGGGCTGTTTCCTGTATCTTGGCCAAGTCATGGCTTTTTCTTTATAAATGCAGCCAGTGTGATCTCCAAAGAGATAAATGATGAATAAGGTGGAAGCTATTTATAGTCGGGCTAGGAAAAACAATTTCACTTAACAAGGATGTCGGTTAAAATAATTAATGCAGATCAAGTGGACATGTGAATAGAACAGCCTGTTGGAAAGTGATTAAATAGACAGTCTGATTCAGGAAGAAATATACCACCCAGGTATTGGGGAATCATTACTTCTAGTGGCAGGGGTAGTTGTTGGGTAGATACCCACCCATGGCATTGAAAGCGCAGGCAAGGCCTTTGTAGATTTCATCATATTTCTAAATACAAACACATTTATTATAAATAATAAATAATTGTGTTTGTATTTAGAAACTTTATTCTGCTGGAATAGTCTACCTGTCTTAGGTCTTCTTCTTCTTCTTTTTTTTTAATTTTCTATTCAGACATGACAGAAATGTAAGTAAAATGTGTAGCTTTAGTTTGGAAACAATTTATTGAGTACCCTCTACATGTTTTCCTTGGTAATAATTTTCCCCATGGTTATGAGCATTCATACTCAAAACACACAGATGTGCAAAGAAACACTGAAAATTATGGGGTTGTTTGTTACTATAGTACAATAGAAAATAACATATCAGAGAACTGAAAGTATGGGATTAAGCATCTATAGAAGTCTAAATGGGATTTCTGAGTGAAAGAGAACAGTCTGTACAGGTGAGTTCAAAGAGAAATTCATGGAAGAAACTAGACTTTAAAAATCAGCAGAATTGACAGGCAGAAGAAAGGGTGGACAGTCCAAGGCCATCCACTAGCCTGAAAAATATGGCATTGTCTTTGTGAGGTCACTAAGACAGTCTTCCCCTAAAGTGAGGGTGGGAGATTCTCATACAAACTCTACAATTAAGGAGCAAATCAGAACAGCCAGTATATGAAGGATTTGAATATTGAGGTGCAGACTTCCAAAAGTCTAGTGAGTTGACATCACCTCTCTCTACTCTGGTTTAAATTGAATTATATTGAACATGCAACATCATGGACACCTAATAGGGTAAAGGCAAATTAGAACACTCAAACTCTTTCTTCCAACTTGATTTTACCCATGCGCACTTATCCCTATCATGAAATGAAACACTACCTCTAAAGCATTTATTAGCAGGCACAGTTTCTAACCCCAGTGACCCTGTAATTTCAGAAAAACAACAATAACATCAAAATTCAAAGCATTTTGCAGAAATTTCCATCTCAGGCCAAATGCCTTTTATTCCATGATGATCCAAAAGCCCTATGAGCAGGACATTATTAATTAATAAGGAAAACATGACTATAGAAACCAAATAAGCCTTGCAAAGAGGCTGGCATTTATGGGATTTATAACCCGGATTTTTGTGATTCTCTAACTTGTGAGTGATGCTGTCAATGAGTATCAATACAAGCAAGTGCAGAGTTCCTTATCTACTGAATAACTGCAGTGGGAGAGAAAGTCCAGCAGCTACTGTGGCACAGCTGATTGAGAACATACATCAGGTTCACAGGCTGGGATGCAAACACTGTCCACAATTTTATACTCCTGTGGACACGGAGTGAGAATTTTTATCAAATGACCTCACAATTAGAAATTTAAAATCTCTAATTCTTGTATAATGTTCTATTTAAAAAGAATGCTGACTTGCCCAATGACAAAGGAAATAAATAAAACAAGTTTGTATCAGAAAACACAATTTTTGACTTTTAGCCCAAAGTAGCACTTTTGTATACAATTATGAATAGGAAAGTTCAAACCTTTTTTTTTTTTTTTTTCCCCTGAATCTAATCCTCCCTCTCTCTTTTTCTGCATTCTTCAATAAGAGGCTGTCAGAGGTGACCTTTATCAGCCCCGCCAATGTGGCTAATGTTGAGGACAAGTTTCTGCAGTGAGAAGCTGTGTTCTTGATTTGAGTCAACCAAGCCCAGCTTTAAGAGGTGAAAACCCAAGATGCCAAAACCAAGGAGATGAAAACCCCGAGGCTAAACTGCCAGAGGCATAATTACAAAGGTGCATTCTGCACCTGGATTTTCAAGTTTGGTGGAGATCAGACTTAATAGAAAGCTAATTTATAACAAAGAAGAGATGAAAAAGCACCTGCAATAAGGATTCAAAAAATACTTACCTGTGTTAGACAGGATTCAAGGGCCATGGACCAAGCAAACAAATAAGGTGATGCTCATTTTAGTATAAGTCACTTTAGCTTCTTATTTCCTCTTACACTAAAGTACATTGCTTTTTTTTTTTTTTTTTCTTGTTTATTTTTACTTTTGGTACCTGGAATTGAACCCAGGGGCAATTAGCCACCAAGCTACATCCCCAAACCTGTTTATTTTTTATTTACAGGGTCTTGCTAAGCTGCTTAGGGTCTCTTTAAGTTGCTGAGGCTGGCTTTGAACTCAGGATCCTCCTGCATCAACTTCCTGAGCCACTGAGATTAAAGCAACCACCACCACACCCAGAAGTACATTGTTTGTTAAAGAGAAAATGGGGGTTTTAAAGTAGGCAGGTGTACATGTCAACAAGTATATTGGCTAGAAGAATAAGGTGCTATAGGGAGCAAGAAAGCAGTGATAAGGATGAGGGTATCAGTGTAATATTCTCAGGATCAATGCTTTTGTTCTGATTGTGGAATTCAGTAAGGACCAAGGAAGATCTTTGTCCAAAATAAAATCATTTCATATGATTTCCCAGGTCCTTTTCTATGTCTAGGCCAAACATTTAATGCTCTACAGTCTTAGGCATGTGACAAGTTATATTCATAGGTAGGAAAATAACATTCTTTTTAAAAAATTAGGGGAAAAAACGGAACTTTTAAATAAAAATCTATATGCTGACATGGTTAAGTTTTTTCAATGATGAATTTAAATTAGAGTGCTCTTGCTAAACCAAAAAAAAAAAAAAAATGAAAAATAAAAATAAAAATAAATATCACGAAAATAAGAGTTTCCAATTTCACAACTTCCAACCCACACTTTGCCTCACCACCCGGGTTTCCTTTTGAGAATTCATCTCAAACAGATGGTAGTGAGTTAACAAGTCTAGACTGTGGGAGTATATAACTGCATTTGCATCTATATGATTATATAGAATAATTTTTCACTGAAATGGCATACATCATTGGGATGAGCTCCAGGACTTTACGACTTCTCTCTACTCGATTGGGTATGGCATGCGTACAATACACTCTGGCCACTACAAAAATTCTACCACAGCTGGAATGGAGCGCAACAGCTGTTTGCCAGCACACAGCAACATGGCACAACAGTTTAGAATCATAAATGAAGAAGACAGCCTTCAATAGACACTGCAGGGGGAATTTAAAGCTAGAGGAAGCAATTAGCTATACTGGAACAGAGCCAGGAAAGCAAGAGAAGACTCTCCCCAACTTTGGGAAGGAAAGCACAATTTGTGATCCACGAACATGTTCCCAGTCTAGGCTCACAGCCCAAGGTACTAAATCCAAATGCACTGGCCATAAGGTGATCCCATTTGGCCTGGGAAGGTGAAATGGCTCCCTGATCTCAACCCAGAATGCCTTCATTTTCTCCTAATAGGTGTCTTATCCAGGTATGCACCCAGCCCCAACCTTGTTTGGCTTATGAGATCTGACAAGATCGCAGCTTGAGGGAGGAGGTCTGTAACACTCTCTGACAGTGGTTGACTTGGTTTTTAATAGAAATGGGCAGCAATGTGCAGACCTTGTGCATTTGAACACACGAGATTGGCCAGTTTTCATCACAAAAGCTTCCGAGCCTCTCTGTGGCAGCTGGACTAGAGACCTATGAGCTGATCTGGAAAACACGTCCTTTTTTTCTAATGGGAGCCACCACATTGCGTTCCTTTAATTACACCATGTCATGTTGTGTTCCCCTGTGAAATGACACGGAGGAACACGTGGTGACCTGGGATAACTGTGATGAATTGCATCTCGAGCAGAGGCTTGCTCTGAAAGGCGTCTGATGTGGGGAAGTAGGTAGTTCTAGTGTGCCACAGGTCTGTGGAATTGTGAGCAATTTTGTTCATTGCAGATCACAAATATTTAATGATAAGACTATGTTTATGCTGACAGAAGCTTTTTTTTTTTTTTTTTTGGCCAGCACTTAGATTTGTTGATGAAACATAGTAATACATTTACACTGAAAAAAAATAAAAGTTATAGTTATTAATTAAATGCAAGCAGCTACATTCAGAGGGATTAATTCTGATAATCAGATTAGATAAAGCTGACATCAGAAAGTTCATTTTAATAGTAGTTTGTTTCCTGAATTTGAAACTAAAAGACCCCAAGAGAAAGTAACAATTGCCTAATCAACTGTTACTCCGGATTATTAACAATAAGTTTCTTTAAAGTTCTACTAAGGCTAAACACGGATGGACACAGTGGCACATACCTATAAGCTCTGTGACTCAAGAGGCTGAGGCAAAAGGGTAGGAAGATCAGGTAGCCTAGATAACTGCATGAGACCCTGCCTCAAAATTTTACAAAGGACTAGGGATGTAGCACAATGGTAGAGTGACCCTGGTTTCAAACCCTAGGAAAAAAATGCTAAATGCAAACATGTACGGCTGACCTGTGCAGTATGATTTATACTAATAATGTGAGAATATTTTAAAGTCAATGAAAGTCCTCAGCAGCTTAGTGACACCCTATCTCAAAATACAAAATAAAATGGCTGGGGATATGGCTCAGTAGTTAAGCATCTCTGGGTTCAATCCCTGATATAAAAAATAAAATAAAGTAAAGTAATCCAAGCAGTAAAGAAATCTTAAGTGCCAAGAATACAAATGGGGGAAAGGCAAGACTGTTCAAGAAGCGGTACTGGGAAAACAGGATGTTCACATACAAAAGAATGAGTTTGGATCCTTTTCTTACAACCTACATGAAAGGTACTCAGAATGAATTAAGGATTTAAGAACAAAAACTGAAATTAAAATTTCTAGAGGAAAAGATGGGGAAAGCTGTCATTAATTTTGACAATGATTTCATGTATAGGAGACAATTTTAAAAGTAGACAAATGACACTAAATTAAAAAAAAAAAAGTTACCACATATCAAAGTAAATAGTCAAAGGAGTTTAAAAGCAACCTACACAATGGAAGCAAATATTTGCAGACCACATATCTGATAAGAAGTTGAGTTCTGAAATACATAAATAACTCATATATGTCAATGACCAAAAAAACAAATCTCAAAACAAAATAAAAACAAATCCAAACAAAAATATGATAGTAGGGAAAATATTAACTATCCATAGGCAGAATAATAGAATTGAAAAATATGAATCATACACACAATGAAATATTATTCACACTTAAAAAAAGGAAATCCTGTAATATATAACAATAAAGTTGAACCCTGAGGACATTATGCTAAGTGAAATAAATCAGTCACAGACAAATACTGCAAAATTTTCTTTGCATGAGGTATGTGAGTTGTAGAATGGTGGTTGTCAGCAAATGGGGGAAGGAGGAGATTGGGAGTTGCTATTCAGTAGGGTATAAAATTCTATTTGAATATGATGAGTAAATTCTAGCCATCTGGTGTAGAACATTATGCTTGTATTATATTCTTCAACTTCTTTGAGAAGTCAGATCTCAGGTTAAGCATTCTTACAACAGTGAATAAAATAAAAGAACATAAAATAGTAGATCAATTAATAAAACCAGGTGTTCAGTTCTGCAGCTGCAGGAGCCACATTCCAAGAGTTGCACAATAACCTTAGTTATGTGGCTGCCCTAGTAGCACAGATAGAGAACATTTCCATTAAAATAGCTCTGTAGGAAACTAGAGATAACAACAACAACAACAACAACAACAAAAAATTGCCCATGTTTCTGATTTCTACAGATATATTGAAATATGAAGCAAATATCTGAGTAATTGAATAAATTTTGTTTCACTATTTATTGTGATCCTTTCATAATATAGGCAAAGTTTCTCTGGTTTTGTTTCTCTGAGGTTGTATAATTATTTCTGCTTAATGTACTTGTAAATGGTGTTTTGCCCAATAAAATATAAAGAGTACAGTTCCGCAGGAATCCAAAGGAGCACAATTAACAAATAAATCCATCCTTGGGATTTAGGCTTCCTGTATTTACAGCAGAATGGAAACCTATTCACCAAAAACTCCTTTATGTGTTGCCCATAGAAAGGACAGCGTGATTTTTAGTTAAAAAAGACCCACTCATGATTTCCAAGTCAGATTACTCACAACTCCTTCTCTATCTTAACTACCAAAATATACCATAGTTTACAAAAATACAAGAACATCAGTCTATTTGCCTTACACAGAGAAACATAAGCATATATATATATATTATTTTTTATAAAATATCTCTCCATGCAATAAAATTAAAACTTCATAAATCATGTCTTAGGACAAACAAACAAAAATATAAAATCCATCTTACTTTTCAAATATGCATATTCACTCCCAATAAAAGTTTTGCAAGCTGGTACAGGAAGTATTTTTTCCATGTCATAGATCACAGTAGGAAAAAAAAAATAATAAGTCGTAGCTACCTTTTTAATAAACTAAAAAAAAGCATTAAAAACACCAAGACTTATTGTGCCTTTAACATTTCGTAATTACAAGTTAGAAGCTGTTGGAATGAGGTGAGTAAGGGTGAAGCATTGTACCATAGCTAGGAAAGCAAATCAATGCCAGCTTCTGAGATAGGGTACTTGACCAGAAAGGATATTACAAGATACAAAAGAGTAGATATGAAATACTATTTCTATGACTTTTAAAAAATCTTATTGCATTAGCAGCATAGAACCCAGATATGGTAGAACTACAGAGGCACCATAATGTATTGTTGATTTCTTGAGATTATTTGAATAAGTATCAAATATGAATTTGATATGGATTCCTGGGATTTCTCTTAACCCTGGTATTTAGCACACATTTGAAAATTGGAATATTCTGTAAAAGTGAACAGATGAAACTATATAATGCAGCCTAGTTAGTCTCTCATTGTTAGCCTAGTGGCCAAGTTATTTATTTATTTTTCTGTTTGAGCTTCAGCTGAATTATGGACATAAAATCATGTACGCATCAGCACCTAAATCCCAGCTCTAGAACTCTGTATGATTTCCAAAATTGACCGACTGTGATACCTCTTCTCTGTCATCTCTTGTTGTTTTAGGAAACTTTGGGACTCTGTTAGTGATCTTCCTTTTAGATTTTTGCTTCCACTTGCACAGTATACCATAAAACCTGGATCCCATCTGTGTTAACTCAGTTCCATCTCTCCCACCTCATTCCACTTCGCTGAGATCATGTTGCTTTCCATCAAGATAAAATCTCTTCTATGGACCTAATTTTTATACAATAATGTATCCCTAAGTGTGGAAGTTACCTTAATTATGTAACAAAAATCAGATTATTGCGCAGATGAAGAAACTGAGACCTAGAAAAACTTAATGATTTTAGAAGGTTCTCAAACCCATGATGGGTAGATCCAAGATTATATAGGATCTTTTGATTATGTCCAAAGTTTCTTATAGTTCTTATTTTTACCCATGTCTTCCATTTTACCCTGGATATATTCTCAATGTTTCTTATGTCACTAGAGTTCTCTACTATGTTAAAAATTCTCAAAGCATACCCTCTCTGGAAAGTCTTGTGTTTTTGGTTCATGCATTTGCTTTTTCAAATTGATTTAGTGAGAAAAACTACCTCGCTACCCTCTTTCTATAATAGTGATGGTATCAGGTAGAATGTGAGCAAGAAAATTAGCCTGGATAAAGCACTGCCAGCTAGATACCCTCCCATTCTACCAAATTTATTCATTGATTTATAGTGCTAAGAGTAGTAGGATTACTTACCTAATTATTTCACAAATATCCCAATTTGCATATAGACTGCTTGTTAATCTGCCTATGTCTTAGTAAGAACATTAGTCATTAGACCATGATCAATCATATTACTACTGCTAGAGAGGCCTTTAAATATTGTTTATTATTTTGTTATTCATATGTGTTAGGGCTAAAATATACTTAGATGAACATCATTTCAGACAACTTTAGTTTATGAGGGTGAATACTAGATCCTGAGTAACTCCCTTGATTTTCTTTCCAGTCTGTTGTGCACAGCCTTCTGTTTTCCATGGTAAGGTGACTATCCCAAGCAAATAGCCTGGAAATACTGATCAAGTGGATGCATGGTTGGGGGAGACATATGCCTTCAATTTTCCATTTTCTCTAATAGTGAAATACTAATTTTTGCCCTCTAATACACATTCTTACAATGCATATCCAATATATTACAAGTGGTCAGCTAGTCAGGGCTGAGATTTCTTTAGATTGTATTATAATCATTTTATTACGTGATTGTCTCTCCTACTGCACTCTAACTTATTTGTGGATGGAGAACAGATTTTATGTGTCTTTATAACTCACATGGCTATTGAGAATGATTCTGGTATCTTGGCTTTCTCACACCTGCAGAATCTCTACCACAGTCTCTAAATGTGATTCCAGTAAAACAATATGTATAAATATTAACCCTCTGAATGAGATCATCAGCTAGAGAGGGAAAAATCATATCACACTTACACAATGTATGAGGTCAAACAGAGTAAATTAGATATGATGAAGTAAATTTTTTTAAAAAATATGTTATTTAAAAAAAAACCTGTTTAATATAGAATTATAGACTATGTAATGAAAGCCTTATATTATAGTTTAGATATGAAGTGTCACCGAAAAGGCCATATTTTAGACAATGCAAGAATGTTCAGGTTTGAAAGAATTAGATTATGATAACCATAACCAAATCAATGGATTAATCCACTTGAATGGATTAAATGGGTGGTAAATATAGGCAAATAGGGTATGACTATAGGAATGTGGTCACTGGAGGTTGTGTCTTTCAGGTTTATATCTTCTTCTTAGCACCTTGCTATAGCTCTCTGCTTTATGACTGTCATGAATTGAGATGCTGTCTTTCATCTCTCCTTTCTGCCATGATGTTCTGCCTCACCTCAAGTCCACAAATGGGGAGTCAGTCAACAATGGGGTAAACCTCTGAAACCAGGAACAAAAATAAATGTTTCCTCCTCCAAGTTGTTCTTGGTGGTTCTTTTGGCTACAGTAATGCAAAGCTAATTAAAACACTTTACCACTATGAAATGCCTAGAATCTCAATGAATCATACAAAAGATCCTTTTTGAAACACATAAATGATATAAGGAGACAATTGAAATTATTTCGGTCAATTTTTTTAAAAGTCTATAGAGCTGAAATTTGAGTGTTAACAAATAAGAGAGGCTATAATATATTCTGATTCTTGATAACTGGAGATTTGGAGATAAGAATTCAAATATGGGTTGAGAAAAAAAAAAGTAGGCATTAAGTCAATGGAACAGGAAATATGAACCTGAGATACCTACTATCCAAAATAATTCCAGAAATTCCAAAGAGTTATAATTATAGTGATAATGAAAGAAAGATGATTCTCCTGTTAAGTAAATGTTAACAATAAAGCCTACTTATTTTCACTGTGCTTCCAGAGTGAATAAAAAATAAAAAATTAAACATACACACATATTAAACACATATATACAATAATAACAAGTGATTATATTAATTAAATTCTTGAGCAAAACTTTTATTTTAATATATCATTAATATATTATTATATATAAGTATATTAAAATATAAGGAAAAATGCAGACAATTTTTGTTATAATGAGTTTTCTCTCAGATGTTTCAGAAATTCACATATATACAACCAATATAGGAAATACAATTAAGAGTAAATTGAAGGGGTTGGGGTTGTTGTTCAGTGGCAGAGTGCTTGCCTTGCACATGTGAGGCACTGGGTTCAATTCTCAGCACCACATAAATATGAATAAATAAACAAAACAAAGGTATTATATCCATGTATAACTAAAAAATGTGTTTTTTTTTTAAAAAAAGAGTAAATTGAAGTATTCAATGGTTGGAAGTAGCTTTGACTATCAGAAAATACAATTTTTTGAAGACCGACTTTCTCAGTTTAGGCCAATGACAATTAGTATATATGCTGTTACATTAATTATTAATTAGTAGATTAAAAAACAGAATAAACAAAGTAATAAACAGGACTGAAAGTCAGTCAAAATACACCTTATATTTAGATCTCTTATCACTTCATAAATTATAATTCTTAGCAATATATTTTTTGAAAATATATTGTAGACATAAAAGTTTCCACAATTATGAAAAAGGAACAAAAGATTATAAAAGTTGTTCCAATTTAAAAAGTAAGGAAGTTAAGACAGTTTAAATATAATCTTTTTACTAAAATAATGGTGTCAAAAACAAATAGGGGACTGGGGTTGTGGCTCAGAGTTAGAGCGCTCATCTAGCATGGGTGAGGCACTGGGTTCAACTCAACACCACATAAAGTAAAATAAAGACATTGTGCCCACCTATAACTATAACTATATATATATATATATATATATATATATATATATATCTCACAATTAGGTATAGAAGAAGAGAGAAGTAGAAAGATGAAGCATAAATTAGAAGTAATTAGAAAAAAATAAAGCATATCAAATGATGTTAGGAGATACAGAGAATAGAATGAAAGACTCCAATGTCTGAACATAGTTGCAGAAGATGAGAGACATGGGAAGGAAGGTGCCAAAGCTGTATTCAAACTGATCATGATAGAGGATTTTAATGAGTTGCTGGAATATTTGATTTCCTAATAAAGAGAGCATATCTTATATACAACTGTCATAATTAAACTTAGAACCCAAACACAGAGTTGAACAAAATTAGATACATATAGATCAATTATATATATTAAAAATCATACTGATTTAGACAGAAGTAATAAAATTCAAAGTCACTATAAGTGTGTCTGAAAAAGATTGGGAGGGCTAGAGATATGGCTGAGTGGCAGAGTGCTTGCTTCATACATGTGAGGCACTGGACTTGATTTTCAGCACCACATAAAAATAAACAAATAAACAAAATAAAGATATTGTGTCCATGTATAACAAAAAAATTATAAAGATTGGGAATATTTGAGCAATGTAGAAATCTATATACAGCTCAGTTACCTTGCAAGAATAAAATATGAGTACAATTTTTCGGAGAAAGAAAAATGGATTGTATTTGTTAAAAATAGATTTACATTTAAAAATTTGTAAAGTATGTACTTTAGGAAAAAAAGAAATGTCTCTTAATAGTTTGTGAGAAGCAAGACTGAATAGTAATCAATGGAAATGGTTAAATACATGAATAAATCAAAGAAAACGAAATGTTATAAAAAATAGGTAACATTAAAGATTAAAAGTAAATGCATTATTGTACTTTTATGCTACTAAAAGAGAAAAATAGAATATGAATCTCTAAATAGATTTTTAAAACTGCATTTAACAATACTTAACTACCTACCTCAGATTCAGGTAGAAAAAAATTTCCTAATATGATATATAAATATATATACTAGAAACTTACTATCAATCCAGAGAATACTTATATATATCATGTTCTATTTTTTTTAAGTACTAGGGATTGAACCACTGAGCCATATCCCTAACCCATTTTATAGTTTATTTAGAGACAGGGTCTTCCTAACTTGCTTAGAACCTTGCTAAATTGCTGAGGTTGGCCTTGAAATTGTGATCTTCCTGTCTGAGGTTCCTAAATCACTGGGATTACTAAGTGTGTCACTGATTCTGGCTAAGATTTTGTGTTGGTTTAGAAAATAGATACTATTATTACTACTTCTAGTCAATTTTTATTTGTGATATTATTCAGTTCAAGAAAGAGAGTAATAGAAGAAAAACAGGAAGGATAAGGAACAACAGAGGAAATAAAATAATTATTTTAAAGAATGTGATTATCAGCAGAAAAAAAATTTAAAAAGTATAAAAATTAGTTAAAGTAATAAGAAAAGTAAAAAAATGTGTGGATATAATATTATTAAGGAGTCCAACTTATTTTTAAAAATGTATGATTAATGTACTAAGAATTAAATAATGACATGCCTAAACATTATAAATAAATTTATGAAATACTATTAAAAGATATTTTAAAAAGATCCCAAATCCTAACTTGTAATTGGTATTCTGCTATCCCTTTGGAACATCTTGGATATTGTTTAGTGGTATTTGGGGTTGACTTGATGATTTGGTTTTATTTCAATATCTGCAAAACAGAATTTGGAAATGATAGTTAATTTGTAATGAAGGTAACTCTCACACGTTCTTCATACCACAATCCCCAAAAATAATGTGTACATGCTATCAAAGACAAGCATCCTGTAAATGCCATTAATAAATACATAGTTTTGTCCTTGAAAAATATACACAAAGTGGAAATATCAATGGTAAATAAAGTAATAAAATCAAAGAAAACACATATAATCAGACAAAACAGAATAAAACGTAGAAAATGTGCACTATTTAAAAATGGCCTACCTATCTGTAAGCAACAGAGAACTTAATGAAAAGGAGTAATCACTGAAAAGTCTGTATTTCTTGTCTAACAAAACATGAAGCAGTAGCCATTCCAAGATTGGTGCATGTACTCAGTAACCTCAAAAAGGGAAACTTGTTCCTTCTAGTTCCCTGCTCTGCCATCCTTAGCGAGGGTTGCTTTATCCTACAGGATATTGTTACCATTTTCTGAAGATATGGCAATAGGAAAGGCAATGAGAAAAAGCCTTGCACGTCCCTAGACTACTTTTATTCAAGTTTGTTAAAAGATATTCTGCATGGAGTAGTCCATCCCTGGGTCTTAGTCATTAAAGAGGAGATTTTCAATATCTCATTTTTTAAAACCTATAGGAGATAATGAAACTGAAGATGAAAAAGCCTTTGAAGTTTCTTTTGGGTTATCCAGAGAAAGTATTTTCATAAATAAATAACAAACATCCATTAAAAATACACACAAAAAAGTTGTTCCATAATTAAAACACAAATATGGGAAAAATTCCTTTCAGCTCTGACATTTAAAAAAAAAACACGGAAATTATCACTTGTTTCCCTGTAATAATGAAAAAGGTGGGTAAACTGAAAACCAGCAACTGTTCTTAGAGTCTTTAGAAAACTGAAATTTCAGGTAAACTGCCAACCTAAAACCTGGAGAGACAAAGTCAAAATATACACATCTAGAGCAAAAGCCACTGCAGCCACAAACTGGTTAAACTCACACCATCTATATAAGTATCAGTACACTTAAATATTAATTTTGATGAAGTGATGGAGGGTGAGTGCAGACTTGCTTGAGGATAGGGAATTCATGAGATGCTATCTTTGAGGGGCTTCCACTCTGATTTAGATAGTTTTTTCCATTAACCTCACCAGGTTCTCACGAGGAAGATCCAAGGAAGAGCTCTTCAGTGCTCTCTCAGAGAGAATAGAATAAACTTTGTGAAATTTGTTCAGAATGCCTTTCATAACTTCTCCAAAATCTATTCCCTGTAGCCTTCCTATATCACTTAATGGAGGATAACCAAAGTTATGAATAAATGATGAATGTCACATGAGGGTCCATGGGTCCATTAAGGTGCTGACACTTAGTCATCAGATCACAGAGCCCTTCCACATTCCCACATCTGACAACATGCCCAAAGGCACCCAGAATACCAACAGATGATTACAGCTGAAGAAAACACAAGATAAAGATGTTATCTGATAAGGTAAAGTGTGGCCCTAAGACAAGATAGAAAAAAACAAAATACCACAGGTAACTGACTGAAATTTCTGGTACCTACAATTGCAGTTAAATTTAAACAAAACCTAATTATAAATATATTAGCATAAAATAACAAATAAAGGCTTATTTAATTATATTATTCAATACATCAATTCTGGATTTTCACAGGAAAATATCAAACTATGCTAAAAGGAAATGTAAAATACTATCTGAAGAGAAGAAGCAAGTATCAGAAAATAATTCAGATACAATACAAATTTTGGAATTATTAGAGGATTCTTTAAAACTATGTTAAAACTAAAGGCCAAATCTTCTCTCTGATAAGTGGGTGCTGATCCATAATGGAGAGTGGGGAGGCATGGGAAAAATAGAGGAACTTTGATTGGGCAAAGGGGAGGATGGGGTGGAAAAGATGGTGGAAAGAGATGGACATCATTACCCTGGGTACATGTATGACTGCACATATGATGCGATGCTACATCATTTACAACCATAGAAATGTAAACTTGTGCTGCAATTGTGTACAATGAATCAGAATGCATTCTTCTGTCATATATACCTAATCATAATTAAATAAAAATACTATTTTAAGGCTGTAATAGAAAAAAAACACTAAACATATGAGAACCTTTAAAACGAGGGCAGAGGGATTCAAAACTCTAAGAATCAAGGAATGCACTAGAGATCAAAATTAATGTAAGAGAGTAAAGCATGCCACTGATGAACTCATAAGTGAACTGGATCTGGCTGAGTAAGGAGTCAGTGAAGTTGAAAATACGTCAATATGTCTTTCTAAACTGAAAAACTGATGGAAAGAAAAGATAAAGAAGGAAAACAACAACAACAAAATATCCAAGAACTGTGGGACAAATTCAAAACATATAAAATATGCATAATTGGGATAGTAGGGGGGGGAGAAGAAAAGAACAGGAAAAAATATTTATAGTAATAATGCTCAAAACTCAAAACTCAAATCTATTCTTTGAACTTGATACATCTGTGTTTGATTTCAGGGCATCATTAATTTTGGGAAACTTTCATCATTTTCTGAATGATAAACATTCAAACGGAAGAAGAATTCAGTAAATGTTGAAAGAAGCCCAATGGTAAGAAACAAATCTTTTGTCTGGAGGAAAAACAGAATTATAGAGGACTTGTCAAATATCCTGAAAACAAGAAGGAGTAGAATGAAGTATTTAAAGGGTTGAAAACAAAATCTTATTATCTAGAATTCTGTACCCAGTGAGACTATTCTTCAAAATTGAGATAGAAATAAAGACATTTTTTCTGAAAAATTGTACCCAAGGGAATTAATCACTCATGTTACTGTAGTATAAGAAATATTTGAAATTCATCAGAGAAAGGAAAATTAAAAGTGTTAGAACCTCCATAAAAAAGGAAAAGTATAAGAGAAGAATTTAATGAAAATAATTTTTTTAAGTTTTTCTTATGCTTCCCTGAATAGTTTATATTTGATTAAAATAATAATAGGCACAACATATTCTATGATTATAGCATATGAATACATAAAATAAATGACAATAATCTATAAAGAATGCAAGAAATGAACTGGGAATACTCTGTTGAAAATGTCTCTGAAAAGAAAATAATAGCATAACAAATATCTATGTGTTAAATGGAAAATTCAGTGTTTGATTCTGTGTGTCTCACTTATTTTATTTAAAATAATGTCTTCTAGTTCCACCCATTTCACTGCAAATAATAAGCTATTATTCCTTTTTATGGCTAAAATAGTTTTTATTGTGCATATATAACACATTTTCTTTATCAATTCATCTGATTTTGGACATCTAGATTGATTCCATATCTAGGCTATTGTAAATAGTGCAATAAACATGGGTATGCAGATATCCCTTTGATATACTGATACCATTCCCTTTGAATATATACCTAGAAAAGGAATAACTGAATCCTTTGATAGATTATAGTTTTTAATTTCTGGGGGAAATTTCATACTGCTCTCTTTAGTGGCTGTATCAATAACCTATTTTGTATTTTTAAATAATTAGAATAGAGATGCTCAAAGGCTCCAAAGACAAAGTAATAAAGCAGACAAAAAGGTTAATTAACCTGTTTTTATCAGTGCATATTGTATACATATATTGAATTATCAGATGGTACCTCATAAATTGAAAACTGCAAAAACTAGTAGTAAGAATGTCAACATTACTATGATTTGATAATTACACATATACATATATTGAATCATCAAATGGTATCCTATACATATGTACAACTAAATAATAATTAATAATAAAACAAGGCATGAAAATTAAATGGAGCTAAGGTCATTGTTATATCAAAAAATTTGATAACTTATATTAAGTAGACTCTTCCTTAAAGAAACAAACTACCAAAACTTAAACAAGGGGAAATAGATAATCTGAATAGTCTATATCTACTATAAAAATTGAATAAATAATAACATTGCAACAAAATAAACATGAATCATTTAGCTAAACAGTGTGAAAACATTTTGTTACAAAATCTTGAATACAAAACACTAAATGTTATAGCTTATAATAGCCTTTCTCATTCCTATCAAAGACTGGATGTAAGTAAGCATTCCTTCAATAGGTGATGAATAAGCAAATTATGAAACTTTCACAAAATAGAAAGTTATCCAACAATAAAAACTGCCAACTTTGAAGCCATGAAAAGACATGGTTAAATCTGAAATGCATATTGTTAACTAAAAGAAGACAACCTGATAAGATTACAAACTGCATGATTCCAAGATCAGTAGTTGACAGGAGAATGTGGGAAGGTGGATAGGGTTGAATAGGTGAAGTACAGGTCATGTTTTAGGGCAGGAAAACTGTTTTGTATGATATTGTAATTGTGGCTACATGACACTATACATTTGTCAAACTCCACAGTACTTTGCCTCACAGAGAGTGAACCTTAATGCATGCAAATTTTAAAAATATCATTTAGGCAGTTGGGTGCTCTCAGGATGGAATGCATAATGTGACAACACAATCCAACTGTATTAAAAATATATGAAACAACTTCATTGAAGGAGGTTAGATTGCAGATCTAAACATTTTGGAAATCAGTGGATTTTGTTAAAGACAAAAGAATATGTGTAAGTGCTATACTTGAGTCAATAAAGTGTTTTCCCATAGGAATATCGGTTACTTGTGCTACCGTATATTTATATATTCTGGGATTGAACAAATATGTATGTATAAAGAGTATTATGAGAGCCATATTTTTCTCTTTAGAAGTGAGAGTTTACCGATACACAAGGGGAGAAGACTCAAAAATTACATGTGGTTTTAGATCAGAGTTGGAGAAATCAATATAAACTCCTAATTAACTTAATATAGATGCACATAATTACAAATGGGGATGTTTATGCATACATGTATATATTTAAGCATTATATGTGTACAAATTTATGTATATGTACATACACTCATATATCCCCTAGCTCTAATTATCATTCTGAAAGGGGGATGGTAAAACATCATGCTCCTGAAAGACACTTTCTCTTCCTAAATACCTCGCCAAGTCAAGGGAGCAATAAAGGAAAGTCTGGGATAGAATTTACAGATCATATTGTATTTAAAGGCACTGGCTTTCTTTTCTGTATGCTGTTAATTAAGTGGGTTTTTTTTTTGTGTGTGTGTGTGTGTGTTGTTGTTGTTGTTGTTGTTTGTTTGTTTGTTTTGCAGGTACCCCAGGACATCTTCTCCTTGGGATGTTGGTTATACAATGGGAAAAGCTAAGAGGCTGAAGCTACTTCTGCAGCCTAATGTATAAAACCCCCACTCAAAGTGATAACTGGCAGCCCAGAGCAGCAGGGAGAAGCAAGTGTTTGTCCATATCATTACCCCTGGAGTAAGTGTGGAGAAAAATAGGAAGTGCTACTTTCTGGAGAAGTACATGAGGCATTGCTTGTAGAAGAGGTACCTTGTCCACCCCATCATCTGTAAACCTCTCCATTCACATTTGTCAATAAACGTTGTATATCATATCACATCTCCAGGTGTCCTCCTTGACCTTTTGGCAAACTAGTCCACTGCCAGAGCACGACTAGGTAGTAGAAGGTACACTCTTGTCAGCTGAGATGGCCCAACAGAAAGGACACCACAATAGCAATAAGCAAACCTATAAAGATCTTGGTTTCTAATACTATTCCACAAAGAAATTCACTCTTATACTAGAATAGAAAATACACAAGACCATCCGTGTGCATCTGGTGTCAAAATAAAGGGACTGCTCACAAAACAAAATGAAGCGGAGTTATGTCAAATAGACAGTGGAAGCAGCCAGAATCACTCAATAGCGAAACCCTGAATCTGATTGAAAAAGAGATGAAGTTTAATTAGGTTGTCACATAAAATATAAAATGCACAACATAAGTATATATGGATATAAATAAATTATTGAATAAGTAGTCAGAAAGGATAGAAGTAACTTATGTAGAAAATAACTGTAAATAAATTATATAGATAGTCCAGTGCCACTGAGGTAGAGCATCACATCCCACTGAAGTGTGGACTTTGCATAATGACTTCCTACCAAAAAGAATAATGCAGAGCAGGGGGTAAAGAATAATTATTATTAACATCTGTTAAGTATGATTCCAGCCAGGGATCTTGGTTAAGCTGATAGTTTGTATCATTGATACAATGGGATGAAAGTGGTTACTTTAGTTTTGTAGCTTTCCTCCCCAAACATATAAACCCAGTCTAATCAGGAGAAAAACAGCCAAATATAAATAGAAGGAGATTGTATAAGAAACCTGACAAGTATTTCTCAAAACAGTATGGTATTTAAACCAAGGGATATCGAAGAAAATGATATAGCCAAGAGGACTCTAAGAACACAGGCCAATTAAATGTAATGTGTATACTTACAGTTGGTCTTGAACAGAGAGGCTGAATATAGTCTAGACTTTATTTAACAATAATGTATAAATGTTGCTTCATCAATTGTAAGCACTGAACTAGACTAATGCAAGATTTCAAAAATATGGGAAATTGGATTAGTGAGCATTTGGGAATTCTGACCTATTTTTTTTCCTTTTTTTAGACATCCAAAATGTTCTAAAAATAAAGTTTAAAAAATCCAATATAGATGTTACATCAATATCACAAAATGTGATGATTTTTACTTACTTGAAATTTAGACTGCATGAAAATACAATTTAACCTAAGTTTTTCTAAAACACAATGATTTAAAAATGGTTGAAAACAAGAAGATGGCAATATCATATTAGTAAAGTTCAAAAAGGAAAAGAAAGTTAAAGGGCTGAAAAAGAAATATCTCACACTACTATTAGTGAAAAACAAGCGGGAGCAATGATTTTAATTACAAAAGAAATTTCAGACAAAGATTCATACCAGATATAAAGATAATAATAATAAAAGTCAATAAAATAGAGAAATAACCATTATATGTTGGCAGATATGATACAAAAGCTTCAAAATAAATAAGGTAAGAACTCATAGAAATTGAAAGAGAAATAAACAAAAATCACTAATGTAGTGACAATTTAATAATTGGTAGGAAAAATGGGCAGAAAATCAACAAGCACATAATTTCAGCAATACTATCTAACAACTAGTTATTGGCATTAAGAGAAGATACTACCCAACAACAGATGAATATGTATTATTTACGATTGCGTATGAGTCATTCACCAAGTGTGAGAATATATTGATAATAAAAGAGGTCTCAATAAATTTAAAGCAAATTCAAACCATACAAGTTATATTCTCTAGTCAGAATAGAATTGTATAAGGTATCAATAAAACTAACCTGTCTGATAACTTCCCATGCATCTGGACATTAAATATCATGATTCCAAGTAACCCATGGTATAATGAAAACAAAAAAAGAAAATTATTGATACGTTGATCTAAATGAAAATCAAAAAGACACAGAGATAAACCTACATAAATACAGTAATTTCATACTAGACAAAGGTGCTAAAAACATCTCTTAGCGAAAGATAGTCTCTTCAATAAATGGTGCTGGGAAAATTATAAATCCATATGTAAGAAAATGAAATTAAATTCCTATCTCTCACCCTAAACAAAAATCGACTCAAAGTAAATCAAAGACTTAGGCACAAGAACAAGACCCTGTACCTAATAGAAGAAAAAGTGGGCCCAAATATCCACTATGTAATGTTAGGGACTGACTTCCTTAACCTAAAGCACAAGAAGTAAAGTAAAAAAATCAATATATGGGTCTGGATGCAAACTAAAAATCTTCTTCTCAACAAACAATCAGTAATGTCAGGAGAGAGCATACAGAATAGGAAAAAAAATCTTTACCACAAACACCTCAGATAGAGCACTAATCTCCAGAAAATATAAAGAATTCAAAAAACTTAACACAAAAAAATCAAAAAGCCCAATCAATAAATGGGCTAAGGAACTGAACAGACACTTCACAGAAGACATACAATCGACGAACAAATATATGCAAAGATGTTCAATATCTATAGCAATTAGAGAAATGCAAATCAAAATTACTAAAAAAATTCAATTCACTCCAATCAGAATGGCAATTATCAAGAACACAAGCAACACTAAATGTTAGCAAGGATGTGGGGAAAAAGGTACACTCATATATTGCTGGTGGGATTGCAAATTGATGTAATCAATCTGGAAAGCAGTATGGAGATTCCTTAGAAAACTTGGAATGGATTCACCATTTGACCCAGCTATCCCACTCCTCAGTTTATAGCCAAAGGATTTAAATTCATCACATTACAGTGATGCAGCCACATCAACGATTATAGAAGCTCAACTAACAATAACTATGGAACCAATCTAGATGCCTTTCAACAGATGAATGAATAAAAAAAAAAGTGGTGTATATAAACAATGGACTATTACTCAGCCTTAATGAAGAATGAAATGATGGGATTTGCCAGTATATGGATGGAAATGAAGAATATCATGCTAAGTGAAATAAGCCAATTCCCCCAAAACAGGGGTTGAAAGTTTGCTATGAGGATGCTAATTCACAAATGGGGGAAGGGGTGTAGGGAAGAGTAGAGGTACTTTGGATTAGGCAGAGGAGAGTGAAGGGAGGAGAGCGATATGGGGATAGGAAAAAACAGGATAATAAATAGAACATTATCACCCTATGTGTATATATGTCTATAGGATCCATGTGGTTCTATATCATGTACAACCAAGAAATGAAAAGTTTTACTCTATTTATGTATGATGTGTCAAAATGCATTCTACTGTCATATATTGTTAAGGTCTGTAAACAAGTGAGGATGGCACCTGGCATTTTGCCAGAGAAATGTTAGAGTCTGTAAACAAGTCTGGATGGCGCCTGGCAAAATGCCAGAGGGAGTGGTTTGTGAAGTAACTCCAGCAAGCCATTAAGTGTGGAGATTCCTTATTGGTTGACTGATGTATCTAGTTTATGCTAATTAAGATAAGCTGTGTGGAATGTATAAATATTGCTCCAGTCCTACAATAAACGGCTTCCACTCCTGCTGTATCAATGTACACAAGTTGTTAGTCCCCCCCACCCCGTTTATTTTGCTGCAGCCAGACTGTGGCAATATATAACTAATTATAATGAATTTTAAAAAAAAATCATAATAAAATATCACAATTTTAACATTTGGGTGGAAGTTTGGAGTATTGAACACTGTATTAAAATAAATTTTCTTAAATCTGTGACCTGAACTTTTATAGTAAGAACATGAGAAAGAACAGCTATTCTTTTAACTTTTTAAATTATTTTTTAATCTGGAACATAAAAAGAAATGTATATATTTGTGCAAGATAATGTGATATTTTGATACACGTAGATATTGTATAATATTTAAATCAGGTTAGGCACGTCTCTTTAAGCATTTATCATTTCTTTATGGTGAAAACATTTAAAATTCATTCTTCTGTCTTCTTGAAATACACAGTATACAAATAATAATAATAATAACAAATACACAAATGTATGAAATTGAAAAAAAATAATTTGTCAGACTGTTTCTTTGAGATTCTATTAACACTCTATCAGAACATTTGAGTGACTTGTTAAGTGAAACTTAAGAGATGAGAGAGAGAAAATACATCACGGCAGATTCAACACATATTGAAAGGATAATACACAGCTATTCTCAACAACCTCATGCACACAACTTGTATAACTTAGAGAAAGTTGAACAGTTCCTTAAAAAAACCCAAACTAGCAAAAAACTTTGAAGAGCAAAGACATAAAGCAACTACCAATCCAAAATTTCTAGGAAAATATTATATTTGTATTTTAGCATTTTCTCACAAAACACTGTATACCTAAGCAACTCTATTGATGGATTTTATAATTATTGAATGAAATAAAATACCAATTTAACATAAACAATATTTGCCAACTCTTTTTATGAACATAGCAGTCATTAAAATGATGAAAATTCTTCAAAGAAAGAAAGAAAGAGGGAAATGCATATAAATAACCCTTACAAACATAAAGGTAAAGATTAAAAGAATTATAATAAATCTCCCACTATATGAAAACAATAACACATTATGAGTAGATTTGTATTTTATAACAAGAATTGATGGTTGGTTTAAAATATTTGAAAGTCAATTGTTTCATTCACTGAATTGATAAACCAAAAAAGAAAATTTACAATACTACTTAAATAAAACCTTTTATAAAATCCAATATCTAGTCTGGATGAAAACTCTCAGAAAACTAAGAATAGAAACAATCTTCTTCAACCTGAACAAAGGCATCTATGAAAAGTCTCATATTTAGAGGCAAAACTGAATGTTCTTCTTTTAGGATAATCAATAAGACATCTCTCAAGACTTCTAATCAACATTTTATTGGAGGTTATAACCAGTGTAATCAGGCTAGAAAAAAAGTAAATGCATCCAATTTTAATTAAACTTTCTATAGGTAACAGTACATATGCAGAAAGTCTGATAAAATCTACAAAATTCTACTGGAACTAATATGTGGATTTAATGGGATTGTCATGCATGACATTAACATTCAATAATCATTTTTGTTTTTATACCTGCAACAAAAATTAGAAAATATAAATTAAAATTACCATATACCATCAAAAAGCTGAAAAACTTATGATTAAATCTAACAAAAAGTAGGAATACCTACAAACTAAAATCTACATTTTAATTTTGCAGAGCAACATTTTTTAAAATTTCTTTTTAAAATTAATTAATTAATTAATTATATTTATATATGACAATGGAATGCATTACAATTCTTATTACACATATACAGCACAATTTTTCATATCCCTGGTTGTATATAAAGTATGTTCACACCAATTCGTGTCTTCATACATGTACTTTGGATAATAATGTCCATCACATTCCACCATCCTTTCTAATCCCATGCCCCCTCCCTTCTCTTCCCACCCCTCTGCCCTATCTAGAGTTTGGGAGCATGGGAGGAATACAAGAACGCTGAGCAACATTTAAAAACTTCTAAACAGAAAAAGAGATATGGTTTGGGACTGTTTCAAAAAATTTGGTATTATCGTGAAATTAATTTTTCACAAATTGATAGTTGGATTCAAAACAAATGAAATCTTGACAGGATATTTGTAGCTATTGACAAAGTAAACCTAATTCATAGAACTGCAAAGGACCTACAGTAGCCAAAATTACTTCAAGAATCCATAAGCCTACATGAACTGAATTTAAAACTTTTAAATGTATAACCATCAATGGAGTGGGGCTTTAAGAAAGAGATAAAATGGAATTAGACTCATAAATATGAGAATAACTAATTACTTTTAAAAGAAGAATGGCAATCCAATATGAAAGTAAAAAAAAAAAAAATTCAACCAGTTTTTTTAAACTGGATGTTACATATGAAGATGAATTTTGTTCCAGTCTTACACCATATAAAAAATATACCCCAAATTAATCATAGAGCTAAATGTAAAACCTGTATGGTCTGGGATTAGGGAAGTTCTTAGATTCAATACAAAAACATGCATTAAATTGTTGAGTTTTATTAAATTTAAGGGCAAAGGCTCTTTGATAAATGATGTTAAGAAAACAAAGAAGAAAGCTCAATTTTTCTCCCAGAAGGAAATACTTGTAAAGCACATCTGTGATAAAGAACTATTTTTAAAAATAAACATAGAACACTTAAAACTCAATAATAAGAATGTAAATGTAAATCATCAAGCAAGTAACCAGACAGGAAATGGGCAAATAATTTGAACACATTCATCATTAAAGATGTACAGATGGCAAACATGTAAAAGAGAAAATGCTTAATGCCACTTGTCAATAGGAAAATGCAAAACACCACAAAGAGGAAAGACCACACACCTACCAGAAGGTTTTATATTAACAAAAGACTGATAAAGGGGTGGAACTGAGACTCTCTTACACTTCTTATGAAAATATAAAATTAAACCACCACTTTAAAAACAGTTGGGTGATTTTCTAAAAAAAAAATAAATAAGCCTTCATCTCTCATGTGACAATAACATTTGACACCTATATCCTGAAAGGAAAGAGTAAAACCTTATATACACAGAAAGTTTGTGCATCCATATTCATACAAGCTGTAATTGTCACACAGTGAACAACAGGAACATTTTTCTAATGTTGAAACTTTAAACAAATTGTATTGAAGTTCATACAAAGCAATGACTATTCCAGAATAAGAAAGAATGTACTGTTGATATAGACATCAACAGGGGTAATCTCAAAATTATTGGGCTCAGTGAAAGACACCGAATTAAAAGAACACTTACCACATGATTGCATATATGCAAGATTTCAGAATATTCAAATTAATCTAAAGTAACAGAAAACAGATCAGTTCTTGCTTGGAGAACAGATGTGCCCACTGGGTTGAGAGGCAGCAATTACATAAGGGCACAAGGAAACTTGAAGGAGTGATGTACCTTAATTGTGATGATGGTTTTACATGTGTACACATATTTTAAAACTTATTAAATTATACACTGCAAATATGGGCAGCTTATATGCCAATTATAACAATACAGCTGCTTAAAATAAAGAAATTTTCTCAAATTATTTGAAAATCTGGGCTCTTTCCCTCAAATCAGAAAAAGATTAGTAAGAAATGTAAAAAGACACATGTAAATAAAATTCCAAAGAAAATAGGATTTACTTTAACATGTCAAACGATTATAGGCTAACTAATCTGTTATTCACTATTCTAAGGTATAAAATATTACATCATGTCAACCTTATCTTATTATTATGGAAAATAAGCTGTTCATTTTCATTCCCAATTGGTACAAAAAGAAATTGAAGTACAGAGAGTTTAAGTAACTTTTTAAAGGTTAAATAGCCAATAAGTGATAGATTTAATATTGGAAGCAAAAAGTAGGACCCTAGAATTTATCTATTTAGCCATGATAATATACAAAAATAAACTTTATATTTCAGTATCTTCAAACATATTCACACATGCCAATTTGACTATGTACCAGGAATATAAAGATCTTTTAAAGATAGAAAATCTATTGATGAAATTCAACATTTTAGTAGATCAAAGAAGGAAAAAATACTATATGATCATCTTAAATGCAGGAAAGTGTTTAATAATGTTCAACTATACTTGATGGCTTGAAAATGATTTGATGAATATTTTGCTCATGAAGAATATTTACAAAAAGTATAACACTAAAATTGCATTTAATGGCTAAAATATTTTTTTAAAAATTCTAGCTTTAAATTCAAAAGCAAAAGAATGCCCAGTGATACTATTTCAATTTAAGATACTGGAATCCTGGGTCATTGCAGTCATACAGAATAATGAAGAGTTAAAGGATCAGAAAGTTAGAAAGAAAATCATCATTAAGATTGTTTAGGCAGAAAATATAAGATAATCAATAGATACACTATTAGAATTAGTAAGAGTTCGTCCAGGCTGCCTGTTTCTAGCTCAATATGTAAAAATCAATGTCATTCATATATACCAGCAATTAGAGACTATATCATGGTTTCTAATTTTATGTTACATACATATAACATGTATCCTTTTTAAATAAAAAGCATATCTAAGAATAACATGATTAATCTTATCAAATATTTTCAGAACTTCAAGGAAAATTATAAAGGTTTATTCAAGAAAGTAATATATTATCAAACTGAATTGTTCCCATGAATGGATATTGAAGAACAACCCCCCCCAAAAAAAATCAAACTGAGTTGCATATTGTTCATAAAATTCACTTGCTATAATTAAGATCCTTGAAAACTCAAGACAATTTTGAAGAGCAAGATTGATACTACATAAAAACATTTAGAAGTGTTTTCATCAGAATTCTTTTGGGCTTACTTAATTGTATGCGCACACTCACACAAATGCATAAAACCTTCTTGCACATTGATGTGAATATGTAACGAAAATAAACAGGTTAAGTTATTACTAAAATGTTTTCCACCTAACATCTAAAACTTCAAAATCATAGTTCCATTCACAGAATCAATGTTCACATTTTTCCTTGCAAAATCTTCCTCTGTATCAAGAGCACCACATAAAAATAAATAAAGATATTATATTCATCTACAATTAAAAATATATATTTAAGAAAAATAAAACAGAGTGTTACTGATCCTCATTTGCTTAAAAAATACTTGAGTGTTACCACCAAGTCACTGACATCCATTCTCTGAACTTTAATACTGGCACCCTTACCAGAGTGTGTCCATTGAACATATTCTGACAAGTATGGGAATGCATATTCTTTCCTTAAATATTCATAAATAATATATAGACTGTGTTAGTTAGCTTTTTATCACTGTTTCTAACAAGTGTAAGAGAAACAACTTAGAAGAGAAATGGTTTATTTTGTCTTATGGTTTCAAGGTTCGTAGTCAATGGTCAGCTGACACCTTTGCTGAGGTGAGGTACATGGTAGAAGGGCTTCTCAGCTGATGGCAGCCAGGAGGCCCAGAGGGAAAAAAGTAGTGGCCCGAGACACTGTCCAATGCTATGTCCCCAGTGACCTACCTCCTCCAGCCACACTCCACCTACCTATAGTTACTACCTGTTTAAATTATTTACCCATCAAATGGATTAATAAACTGATAAGATTTTCACTCTCGAAATTCAATCTTTTCACTTCTGAACATTGTTGCATTGCCTAATATGTGAGCTTTTGGGGTGACATTCCGTGTTGCAAAACATAACATTAGCCCAAACATTGAAGAATTGTGATTATTTCATCATGCTATCAGAAATAATAACTGAGTAAGTTATTATTAAATGAATTAGTAGACACCACATTTCTTTTCACTACTGCCCACTGGTAGGGTGATTATTAAATGCCAATGATTGCAATAGAGATGCTAGTTGTGAAGATTGTAAAATATGGGAACATTTGCAAATTGTGTGTTGAATTGGAATCTGAATTAAGAATAATGAGAAATAATATTTTGTTCAATATTGACTCAATAAATGCTAAGATCATTTATATATATATATATATATATATATATATATATATATACACAAACACATGAAAACACACATACATGCATATTTTCTCTAAAATCCAGTAATTAATGCTTAATCTCAATTATTAGTGAAGAATGGATCTAGAACATTCAATAATCAGAGAGATGTGTGCATGTCATGTGCAGTTATTGCATCACAGTCTATAATAGTAAAAATTAAATTTAGAAACCTAGAGCAACAAAAATATTCAACATCAGTATGATCAATAAATAAATTGGAGGATATTTTTAACAGCTTAATTTTCAATCATGAAAATGAATGAACTTTAGGCATATTTATTAACAGATATTTTCAGAAACAGATAAATTATGTAAATTTAAACAGCAAAATACAAAAGTCAAAATGAATAAAGTAGAGCCATATGAAATACATGGTTTTATCTCATGGATGTACCATTAAGAGAAAAAAAATCTAGATTTTGATAAATGATGACACCATAATTATAAAATAAAAAAAAAACCAAACAAACAGTGCCATTGATTACACAGAATAGTCAAAACTGGAAATAGTGATCCAGAAAATAAGAGTGACAGTGGTAAAGGAGAAGAGGTAGAGAGACCTGGGGGAACAAAATGTAAAGACAGAAGGACAATTTGCACTAGGAAGGGGAAAAACTGAGCTGACCCTTTGAAGGAGGTAGATTGATTTTATATAAGTAGATAGGAAAGGTTGCCATACCCACCTAGCTGAATATCTGAGCCTTCAATCTCAATGCTCTGTATGATCACTTTACTATAGGGTATACTGATCCTGAGGAACATATGACCAATACTTGGATGAAAAACACCATGTAAGTGTATTTGTCATGGCATTTTGTTTTTTCATAATAGTTGAATAATTTTATTTCATGCCCCACATTGAAAAGATAATTGTGCTGGATGTTGTGATTTAATCTTGGTGTAACAGAATCTTGTTCAGCCATTTATCTCAATAATACCCCAAATTCTGCCTTGTCTTAAGTCCAGTAGTCCCTTTCATCCTCATTATTGTGTTTATATGCCCATCTAACAAAGAAGTAGATCCTAAAGATTTTGGTCATTCATCCTTGAAGGTTGAATTAATATTAGTTCCTTTAAAGAACAGAGAGCAGGGAGAATTTCAGCAATAGCAGCCTGTTCAGCTCTGTAAAGATTTTCTTGGGTTAAAGTGGAACTTCCAAGGACTTATTTAAATAACTGTCTTAAAACAACCTAATATTCTTCTCTGATTCCTTTGGACTTTATAAATTACATGTGAAGCATGCATGAACCAATTAAAGCATTTAACAAAAGAATCTTATAAACAAGTTCACCTTTGTCCCATAGTAGATGCTAAAATACATAAACTGCTTTGTGGTTTACATTGTACTTTCACTTATACTCATCTACCTGACCCACACAACAACCTAGTGACAGAAATGAGGATGACATTATTGTTCCTCATGCTAAGTAAGAGGAAATGGGCTCTTGAAAAATTGCGTTTTTGAGATGACAGAACAGAATTTTTCTCCAGACCCTGGGATGTCTTACAAATACATGAAAACATTATCTAGAAAAATATTTCTGCTTTTTTTTTTCTGTATTGTTTTTATTTTTATTTCCAAGGAAATGGCAAACACTAGCTTTAAGTGACTTTAATAGTTTCAGGCACTTCACTTCCGTATGAATCTCTTCCATTAACTGCTGTCTCTAATGGCTTTATGATATTCACACCTGAATAGTTTCTCTTTAAATAGGGGTTTGGACTTTTCAGGATATTTGATGTTAAGTGTATTTAGCAAATCTAAATGGTGCCTAAATTGAATGGGGGGCAGGAATTCAAGATAAAAATGAAGAGAGAGAGATTTTATTGATATGGGCTGTGTTGCTGTAGTAGTTGGAGCCATTTGGATTAAGTCCAGATAGTGGATCTTTATCAGGAGCATCACTGATCTCCAGAAGGGATACCTGCCTGAAGGAACCAACTTTATGGCCAACTATATGGGAGCTGGCACAACTGTTAAAAATAAGTGAGAAGGACTGCTGAATGCCTCTCAGTCTACTGGAGCAAAATTGAAGTTCTTGTTTATCTTTCATTGCAAAACTGCATGGTCTTCATTCCAGCTCTCATGCTGGTGATGTGGGATGTCCATGGGAGTGAGGAGAAAGACTTTCTAACAAGAGTCTCCTCTTTTGATGCCTCAGGATTCTTCTTGGGACTGAATTGCAGATATTTATCTTGGTTGGTATCTGCTGCAACTACTAAAACTGACATAACTGCCTCACTTGATGTTGACTATGGGTAACAGGGAACACTGAGAGTGAGTGCACATGGGATCCTTCTTCCTCTCTGGTGAGGGACATCCTCAAAAGGGGTTGAGCCTTCACCCAAAGTCTTGAATTGAGTTTTAAAGGTAAGCAATCACTTGGGGTTGACTAGAGTTTAATATCTAATCCCACTGTCTTTGCAAATCCAATGCCCAGGCCCCTCCAGTTCTTCCTTCACACACATACCTAACCTGTCCCATCTTTTATGGCTGACTCTAGATTGGACTTTTGCTTTATTTTTTTTTTTCTGTTTCATTTGTCTTCCCAGTCAGGCTGCAGACCTTTGTGTTAGTGTCAACCCTTGTAGTACTCACCCAATTTCAGTTTTCCTCTGTAGAAGTGGAGTGCAGTCTTAGTCTGGAACATATCATTCCCTCCCCTTCAAAATCTAGATGTAGTAAGAAGAATTGTGAAGATAGTTTTTTTTAATATAACAATTTTTAATGACCTCAAAATGGTGGAGCATCAGCTTTTATCTGTTCCTCTAATTGGAAGGTCTATAGTACTTTGATCAATGAGAATAGTCTGCATATTTGTCTGGAGTTGTGCTCAGTTTCATCTTGGTCCATGTTCAGCAGTGGCTCCCTCAGAATGGGAGACTGGCTTGGGCTACCTTCATTCCTACTAGCAACCCTTCACTTTGATCAGGTCTTCTCCTTCACAGGAACTCCTATTCCTTCACATGAAAAGCTGGAGCCTCTGAGGATTTTCTTTTCTTTTTTTTTTTTTCTTGTCTGTATTCATTTGGTTCAGAAGAAACTATGCTGTAGTCTATAGTCATAGTGCTACTGAAATTTCTCTTGTAATTTCCTTCAGAAGTGGCACACAAGATATGACATTGGTCCATTATCATGAACTCTGGGGATCACTTTAAATGTTAGGAACTCCTTCACCACACTTCTTACCACCATGTGTTTTGGCAAGAGGTTCCAAAACTCATTAGTCTACCCCTAAGTCTACTGCTTAGTAAACTGCCAGAGTCCATATGATATACTTACAAGGATCCCTGTACCCAATATCCCCCCATGAAGCAATAATGTTAGGAGACAGAGCCTTTGTTGGAGGGTCTGGTGGTAGCTGAGCCATTGCACCAACATCTAGTAAGTTCTGGACAGTGCCTGCCCCAATCTTTTATTATCACTCCTGGGAGACTATGTTTGACTAATTCTACTGATTGGGCCCCAGTTCTTAGGAATAGTTGCTGATTCAAGAACAATAAGAGAGACCCAGAATTACCACTCAATTCTACGATTGTACCTACTTGACAGAATTAAAATTAGTTGCCTATCTGAAGCTTTCCTTAGATAAGAGAAAGGAAAGAATTCCTCCTCCCAAGCACACAAGTTGTGCTGGAATATTCCAAGTGCCTCCAGAGTTGAGGACAAACATTTTGAATTAATTACCTCTGATATGAGAGTCAAAGCTCATGGATAAATGGGCCAAAGTGGAACAAATTGACTTTCTTATTGTGTGTATATCATAACTGTTTGAATAAGAACAATGTTTTTTCATGTAATCTCCAACATTATTATTATTTGTACATTGATTCCTTTAGAAGAACTTTGTAGCCCTGAGCATTTATGCTTCCCATGGTTCTCACCCAGACACTTACATTTTGAACATTTGTTATATGCTTTTAGTTTTGATATTCCTAATCTTAAATTCTGTTCTATTAAAAATTTATACTCTCCACATAATAAATTTCATGTTAATAAATGATGCAATATATTTTGTTTTACATACATATCTTATATAAATGAAATCATTTAAAGGATAATACATCCAAGCTTCTTTTTTAATCATATTAATTTATTATTAATTGAACAAGAGGGAGTGGGTTTTTGGATGTAAGAAAGAGGCTATTGAATAGAACCTCTCCTTTTTCTCACTTTCTCTCTTAATTTTAATTCCAATTAAGGAATAAATATTCATTAATGTGATTAAAATAGCATTTAATTCATGAAAATCAACTGACATACATTTTCAGAGCGAAACACCTATTGCATGTTAAATGAAGGCCTATTCTATGATCCTACACAAGCATCTTCCAGTTACCAAGTTCCTAATTCACACTTCACTGATGTTCTGCAGTGATGGTTGGATTCCTTCAAGGATTCCTTTATAATAGAAAAATATTAGCCCTTCTCAATATAGGGTGCTGGGGGGACACTGCAGGAGAAAGGGGGTTTGCTGCTGATTTTCAGCAATCTAAATATATTACTCCATTTTCAATTGCCAATAATACAATTTCACCGAGCTGAAGTAGGCTCCACTACTACCAGCCCCTCCAGCAAGGCTCTGAGTAAGTTGTTAAAAAAACATTTATTTTGGATCACGGTTCTGGAGGTGTAATGCTTAGTGGCACATCCAGTGATGGTCTTCTTCTGGCAGCATCCTGAGGCAGTGCAGAGCAACACAGGCCAAGCACCAAGGAACTTGCCTGTGGATGCCCATCTCTTCACTCTTCTTCTTCTTATAAAGCTGCCAAAATTGAATCACAGGGACTCCACCTTAATAAATTGAAATAATCTAGATCATCTTTCAAGGTTCTCACATTTAAATACCATTGTCCAATTAAAGTTTCTAGCCTTTTAGTAATTCACAATTAGAATTTTGTTAGTAGTGTGGTATGAGAGCATCCTGTTATCATCTGCCACAAACATGTACCCAGAATGTGCAGTTCACCAGCAACCTTACAGTCCCAGACTATACTGTACTAGTCATTGTCTTAATTCTAGCTAGATGGAAGCAGCACTGGGAATCAGGTATATGAGGAAGACAGAATTAAAGCTGGAACCCATAACAAGTGACATGGAGTCAAAGTGGCAAAAAGGCAAGGAGAGAACTGAAGGCAAAATTAGGCGCACCTAGATATAGTTAAGAAGTAAGTGGAGACTGTTTAGGAAACTAAGTTCTGCTCAAAGGACAAGTGGTAAATCCCATATTTTTTACTCCATCATAGTAAACTGTGGTTAATTCTCAAAGGAATTACTTCTGATTCATTTTTCACTGATGTTCATTGAACAGAAATCTTGGACAAGAGATTTTAAGTACATCAGTATTTATAAGTTAATGAGAAATAGGTCAAGATAATTCTCTTTTGTATCCATAATAAGTTAAGTGGGGTTAAAACCGAAAGCAATTTCTTAAATAACCTTTAAAATTAAATTTAATAAACATTCATCTCAATATGATTTATTTCAATAACACAAAACAAAAAACACCATGACAAGTTGTAAATCGCTCTTTTATTACATAGTTTCAATATTCTTGGTTTTATGAACCCTCACCTGAATCATAGGTCTGACCATTAAGTGATATATAATTGGGGTTCATAAGAAATATATGCTTATATCATAAACATCAAGTGACTTCTTCAAACAAAACATGTTCAAGGTGAAGAGCTATTATTGACTACTCAAACTAAAGAAGACTTCACTGAAGGGAAAGAAATTAGTTTGGACCTAAAATAATTGGTATCTGAAGAGATAGTTTCCAAAGAGTGTTTGTTAGACAATGTGGAGGAATTGTCAGGACATCATGTAGTCATAGAAGAAATCATGGGAACTATGATGAGGAATTTATAATGAATTCACTCTGTGGAAATGATTTTTCATGTTGTTAGGAAAATTCAGTTTATCATTATAAATATCTTCACTTGCTTGCCAATACATGACTATTCCAATACACGACTATGAGGTGCTTCTTTGTTTCAACAAATTCTGCCTCCTTGATTAGTTTACCCATGTTTATTCAAAGATGTTACCTCTGCTACAAAGGTACATATAACCTCAATGAGTTCTTGATGCTTAAGATTCCCTTGAGTTTATTTGTACATTGGCATAGTTCACTGTTTTACAAGCAAGAGTTGTGCTGAAAGGTTCTGTAGCTGTCACACAGGCCATAGTTCAATCCCTGGACCTCTGTCTCCAGATTGCATTTAGATTGTCTTGCCCTGAAACATCTCTTAACCTTAAAATGGCTAAGTGTGAGTTCCTTGGCCTTTGATTCCACTTTTCTTCACCTGAGCATCTTGGCTGTGAATTTGGCTGAATGTTTAGCACTTTGCCCTTATCTATTAATCTTGCCCTGCAAAGCAAGACTTGCTCCCTAACCTCAGATGCAAGTCCTTCAGGGTGAGCCTGCCTCTTCCCTATGCAGAGGATATCTCTTTACTTGACATGCCTATAAAGAAATCAATGTGCCTGCAGAACTGCTGAGGCTGGAGATGGAAAGGGTCTTCATTAGGCCAATCCAATCTCTAATCAGATCTTCTCCAGCTGACAGTAGGTGATGTGGAATTATTACTGGTTGGTTGATGGAGGAGGCAGAAGGAATCCTGAAGAAGGTGAATACTCCTGTCCTTCTTCCCTATTATTGAAACAAGACTTCTACCTGTTCCCTCTTACCTGTTTACTAGTCTTTTCCTTTTACTATTGCTAAGTCTTTAGTCTCTCTTTAGTTCCAGCTCTTCTCCTGAAAGTACCATTTATCTTAAGAAATACTTGTTTCTACATCCTTTAGAATTCTCAGGTTGTTTCCTGAACTCCTCTTAAAGTTTCTTTCAGAACCAGTTCCTAAATGAATGCAGAATAATACAAACAATCTTCAAAAGATTCTTCAATATTTGGCAATATGGAGAAAAATAATCCCTTTCAAAAGATTCTTCAATATTTGGTTATATGGAGGAAAATAATCCCTTTCTTTAAAGCACTACTGGCAGATGGCAGAACATTCTCTGAATATTCTGACATGACAAGGATGAATGTTACTTTTGGAAAAAATAAGGAATTCAGTATAAAGAATCTGAATATCAGTATATAAAGAATACTGAAGTTCAGTATAAAGAATCACCTAAATAATCTTAATTCTGAGTCAAAAAAAAAGGATTCATGGGCTGGGATTGTGGCTCAAGTGGTAGAGTGCTAACCTAGCATATGTGAGGCTCTAGGTTCGATCCTCAGCACCACATGAAAATAAAATAGAAATATTGTGTCCACCTAAAACTAAAAAATTAATATTAAAAAAACAGGATTCACCATCTTTTCAATACTAGGGATTGATCACAGGACCATGTATATGCTAGGCAAGTGCTATACCACTGTTACATATCCAGCCCAGGATTTTTAAGAATACAATTGAGACATAAATTGCTATTAATCTTTAAATCTCTTCATTTTTGAGGCAGTATCATACCCTTCATACAACATATATACACTTCAGAGCTCAAGAACATGCACAGTGTCTTAGCAAGAAATATACCTATAGTATAGCACTTACAATATTGTTTCATAATTTGCTTTTTACATATATTTTTCTCTACCCAGGCAGAAGCATTCTAGAATGCAAGGAATATGTCAGAGTCATAGTTGTGCACAATGCGGGGCACATAAAGTATGCATTAAAATATTTATCAATTACATTAAATTCTAATTGAAGATGGCTTCAGTGAATATGTTCAAATAGATCTGTGGAAACTTTTCTAAATTTACTTTTTCTTGATTGTTACCATTACACGTGACTTTGTCTCTGCTGATTTCTGTCATTCTGTACTTCTCAATTTTTCTAAAAGGATCGTGGATTGCTCTGCTAAAGTAGAGGAAACAAAACGTTTAATGGTAAGAAAAAATACCTCTGTGGCAATCTCAACAGTTTCACTCAACTGTGGCCATAATTAAGAGAAAGTGTGGTCAGTTTGCAACTATGAAGGCATTTTCTACGTGTTTGTTTCTTCCTCTTACTAGTATACAAAGTACACAGTCTATAACATACATGATTCATAGATGAAGATCTTTGAGATAGGATGATGGATGTATAGGTTTTGCATTTATCAATAATGATACAAGTCTGTTTACCTCAAAAGTCAGTACACATTCTTGATAGGCACCTTTGTGTATCAACACATTAAATTCTTTTAGGTAGTTTACCAATCAGACTTCATCCGGCCAAATTAGGGCTCTAGATAGCTCTGTGTCTGCCAAAGGTTTGGCATCCACCTTTGCCT
Organism: Callospermophilus lateralis; assembly: GCF_048772815.1. Taxonomy (NCBI): domain Eukaryota; kingdom Metazoa; phylum Chordata; class Mammalia; order Rodentia; family Sciuridae; genus Callospermophilus; species Callospermophilus lateralis. Next base: position 32,545,801 of record NC_135321.1, on the reverse strand, counting down.
TAAGTCAGGCAATGCTCTGCTTTGAATTCATTCTGGAGATGTCAACCTAGAACATTGTCTCTCACATTTTTAAGTCCTCTATATCTCAGTCACCAGCACAATGAGTCAAAACTAATAACTGAACTGATTCATGAAATGGCAATTTTCACTTGAATTTATTATCCTGGTTTCATTTTTGTTCTTGATATAACTAAGTGAGCACCACATTTGAGGGAACACTATAAATTCACCCTAGACCTTTCAAAATGTTTCATTAGCTTACAGTTATAGCACTGAAGGAAGTCAAGCAAAGTGGCCAGTTATAAGTAGAGCTGTATTGTCCTTTCTTGCCTGTGTCATTGTTTTCTTTTTTTCTTTTTACCCCAGATGTTTCTTTTCTGGGCCCCTGGGCCTCTTCTGAAGCCCCATCCTAAGATCCCTGACATGATCAATGTAGGCAATGTCTTCCCTTCCAAAATCATATCTCATTCCACTCAAAGGGCTTGCTGTCAGTTGGTCATACAATGAGCTAAATCTTACATGATGGGGAATTGGTGAGCAAGATTTTTGTAAGGGTTTAGATGTAAAGTTCCCTAAAAGTTCGTTTTTGAGATAATGCATCATTGTTTAGAAATGAAATGACTGGGTTACAATAGCCTAATCATTGCATTGATCCCCTGCTAGGAATTGACTGGATGGTAACTGGAGGCATGTAGGGTGTGGCTAGAAAAGGTGAGTTTCTGGGGTACGCCTTTCTGGTATGTATCCTTTCCTTGTTGAACTGAGCTCTCTCTTTCTTTATGCTTCTTAGTGGTCATGCCCTGATCTATTTACCCCCTTCATATCCTTCCACCATGATGTTCTGCCTCCTCTGGAGCCCCAAGGAATGGAGCTAGGTATCTAGGCACTGAGATCTCTGAAACTGTGATCTCTCAAATAAACTTTTCCTCCTCTAATTGTTCTTGTCAGGTCTTTTGGTTACAGCAGTGAAAAAGCTGACTAAAACAGCTTGAGACACTAACCTTAAGTATATTCTTTTAAAAATATTATTTTTAGCTGTAGATGGACACAATATCTTTATTTTTATTTATATTTATAAAAATATATTTTTATGGGGTCCTGAGGATCGAATCCAGTGCCGCACACATGCGAGGCAAGCACTCTACCAGTGAGCTACAACCCGGCCCATACCTGAAGTATATTCTTTCCTTTTATCTCTGAAGCTGCTATTCCAAGGATAATTTCTGATTCAATTTCTAATCCAAATGAACAACAGTATCCTAGGGCCCTTGTGATAAAGTCAAAAGTCCTACACAAATGGTCCAAGTTAAGCTCTCCAAACCTTAGGTTACTTAATATTCTTTGAAATAATCAGTTACTTCATGTACTCGATGATGTTTTTCTTCAAAACTGACACCCTTCCTTACTCCCTCCTATACATTAACACTTCCAAATTTAGTTCAAATTATAGCACCATTTTATAAAGTTTCTATTACTTCTCAATGATCACAGAATGCATCACATCTCTTCTTTACTAAAGCATTTTCCTTTATACTGCTTTTAATTTTCTTAGTTACATAAGTATAAGAAAGCAGAAGATTTTAAGTTTATAGAATGTGTTAGTAATTCTGTTATGTACTCAAAAATCAGCACAATGTTTTGCCCATAGGTAGAGCCAAACTTAATTTTAGATGCCATTCAGAAGTATTTAAATTATATCTTAGTTGAGTTGGTATTTATTTAATAAATAAAATCCTAATAACAGAATTTAATATACTGTAAGTAAGAAAAATATTTGGGGGCTATTTATGCTTCACATATTATACTCAACGAAGTTGTGTTAGAATGACTTCTTGTTCTTCCAAGATTTGAGTAAAGCTCTCCTCTATGTGCAGATGCACATGGTCTTCATATGGCAAAGAAGGGGAATACACAAAGGAAAAGCAGATAAAGGGCATATTCTATAGTTTTAAGGCTCTACTTACCTAATCATAGTGTAAATGAGTAATAGTGCTATGGAATTTATCAAACAACACATCCAAGATATCCGTCCGTCATCATGAAAGGCAATTTTTCTCAAGAAGCTATGGCACCATATATTTAGTGCTCTGAGAAATGAAAAGAGGGATTAATATTTATCATATTTACAAATGGCTTAGAATAGTACTTGACAAGAGAGTATACAGTTCATTAAAATAAAATAATTGATTCAAAATTTCAAAATAATGTTATTTATTTAATCACTATTATGATTTAATAACCAGTTAGCTGTTCTTATTGTTACTATTAGAATTGGTAAGTGTAATGAATATTCCAGGGTAACGGGTCAGAACTTGTCATTGCTTGAGCATAGTGAAAGACTATTGGAATTTAACTTGAGGTTGATTAGTAAAGCATATTGACTAAACACAAGATTTAAATTGAAGACTCTTAGAAGGTGTAAACATAGATTAGAAATATATTCCTAAAATCCATGAATTAACCTTGGTATTAAGAACATTGTAGTAAAATTTCAAAGGTGTTAATTATATTAGGCAATGAATCATATACAAGATGTTTATGGGAAAAAATAGTATAATGTGACACAAAATTGTCCCTGTGTCTTCTAGACCAGAGATCAGGCTTCTGAAATCACACTTATGCTTTTTTTATGCATTAATAAAATTGCTGATGTGGAAGAAATAAGAAAAAATTTACTTGGATGTAGCCTCTCAAACACAGTTAAAGGAAGCAGGTTCAAACAAAATTCAATAACTTAATGAAGATCATAAAACTGCACAGCGGCAGTGTGAGGACCGCAACTCATATTTCTTTCTCTAGTTGAGTACAGTTCTCCCTAATTGTGGTCACATGATGAAAGCTATTAGAGCCACGATGGTTTAATGAGCACATTGCTAATCACATGTCTAACTCCTGAACACTTTTCCTTGTCAAGGATGGGTGTGATGATTAAGAATAACTTAGCAAAAGAAAATCAGGCTATGATGGTAAAAAGTAGTTATTTTTATATCTATGGATAAGATACCACATTAGTCACTAGAATTAGAAATAAAGAAAAGTAAAAGGAAAATCTCTTATATAGCTTAATTTTATTAATCCAACTGGCCTGATGCAAAGTTTTCCACACAGACACATTTATTCACATCCAAGCTTATCTCTTGTCTTCTAGATACTCACAATGGTGATTATGTACCATCTCCGCCCAAGGAAGGAAAACTTCATAACCAGAGAAATAATTTCTTCCTAAAAAATCTAAGGATGAAGAACCTAAGATAAAGCCTAAGATCCATTTCTTACAGTCACAGAATATTTCCAGATCTCTAGCTCTCTTCATCTCTGCTTATGATATCAATACCTAGTGAAACCATTATGGATGAATGACTTTTCCCACTTATAGATGCAGCCCAAATACTACTTCATGGCTCTTTTTACAATTTTCATTTATATTTATCAGATTCCTAGAAAAAACTGCATATGAATAGAGACCAGTAAACAAAGTCTGCTCCTAATTTTGTACAAAATTTACAAAAATGGATCTGTAGAGCAATTTGTCCAAGAGTAATTTTATTTTAGTACCAGGACATTGATTTAAAAAATAAACAACTACTTGTCTAGTTAGGCTAGTATATTAATATACAAATTAATTTAAATCTAGTAAGAAAATATGTATTGATGACCACTCAATTCAAAATGACTAACCTGGTCAGTTGAACTACTGAAATTCTTTGTCATCAACATATAGTATCCTAGATGCAACTATATTCCATCCTGATGGATTCACTAGCTTAGCTTTAAGTACAAGGACCACTTCTGGGAATTTTGCTTTTAATTTTCGGCAACCCACAAGATATATAATGTTGGAGTCAATTGTTTATTTCAGGAATTACAAATGGGCCAGTGAACCAAAGTGTCTGATAATTTAAGACACACTTACACACACACACACACACACACACACACAGAGTATAAAACAACATTAAAGTTTAACAGCTCATAAACAGTGTCTGATCAGTGCTAACGATACCATGAACATGAATGAAATCTGGGTAAAAGGAGATTTAAGCTTGAGCAATAACTGCATAAAGGTAGATACTAGAATTTGGAACAAAGATAGTTCTAGGTGAAGAAACACATTGATCAAAAGGGCAGACTTTTGTTTTAAGGAACATGAGTAGCCCAACATAACTGTGCAAAGGATACAGTTTAGAAAATAAGTTCAGATTCTCTGTGACAATATGCAAATATGACAAGGTCATATATGGAGGCACTGATGGCATTCAAAAAGCCAGGCTGTCAAACCATTTCTCTGTCCTTGCAAAAGATCATGTCTGTCAGCGAGTTGTAAATGAGTTGAATTTGCCTAAAGTCTGGGCAGCCAGGAGACTTGGAAAATATGCAGTGTATGCTATCGAAGTTCCTCATCCATGGCTTTCCTGATGATCTCCCTTTTTTTTGCAATAATTTTTCATCCTATGCTCTGATTATCTGTATCCTCTCTGGTCACACTGTAAGGTCCGTATTCTCAGGGTTATCATTCCTAACTGTTATACCCTCAATGATCTATCTATTTTCTCAATGTCACTAGTTCTGAAGCTTGATTAGAGATTTTAGTTTAACCTAGGAGTGAAGACTTTCAGGAAATGAAGTAGGCCATGCATACTGATTGGAGGCCACAGAGAGGGTTATTTCTATGTCCATGTTTGCAGCAATAAAAAGATGATCATTGACAAGATTGAAAATGGAAATTATATATAAAATAGCAAATACAAGTTAACTATTGGATAAGGAAGAGGAAAAAGAGGAAAAAATTCAAAATTAGTTTGAAATTTTGAGTTTGGAGAATTATTCTGAAAATATTAAGAAATCTCTAAGAAAATCAGGAACCAAATCTAGGAATCTGAAGGACAGATTGGAGGCACAGGAATGAAACATTGCACGATGATTCACTGAGTGGCATGGAAGGAATCCTGAAGCTGGAGGGTGCAGACTGAGATGGGCAGATGGGCTTATGGTGCTATTGTGCTTATAGAAGTGATAGCTATACTTTAAGATGTGAAGCTACTATCATCTGTGTTACGGTTTGGATGTGAAGTGTCCCCCAGATGCTCACCTGTGAAACAATGCAAGAAGGTTCAGAGAAGAAATGATTGGGTTATGAGAGCCTTATCCCAATCAGTGAATCACTCCCCTGTTAGGGATTAACTGAGTGGTAACCAAAGGTAGGTAGAGTGTGGCTGGAGGTGGTGGGTCATTGGAGATGTGCCTTTTGGGTACATGTATCTGGTGAGTAGATTCCTTCTCCCTCTGCTTCTTGATCAGCATGATGTGATTAGCTGTATTCCTCTGCTACATGCTTCACCATGGTGTTCAGTCTCATCTTAAGCCATGAGAAATGTAGCCTGCCTTCTATGGACTAAGACCTCTGAAACCATGAGCCCTCAAATAAACTTTTCCCCTTCTATGGTTGTTCTGGTCAGATTCTTTATTCACAGCATAAAAAAACAAACAAACAAACAAACAAACAAAAAACTGACTAAAGCATTCAAATTCCATACGTTAAAACTTAATCACATAAAGGTAGTATTAGCTGGGTGCAGTGGCACATACCCATAATTCCAGTGACTCGGGAAGCTGAGGCAGGTGGATCCTGAGATTAAAGCCACCCTCAGCAATAGGGAGGCACCAAGCAACTCCGTGAGACCCTGCCTCTAAGTAAAATACAAAATAGGGCTGGGGCTGTGGCTCAGTGGTTGAGTGCCCCTGAGTCAATCCCTGGGAGTCCCCCCCAAAACAGATAGTACTAAGACATGGAGCCTTTGGACAGGTTACTTGGTCATGAAGGCTCTATCCTCATGAATAATATTATAATAATTATAATAATTTAAAAGAAAGAATGCAATGGGTTTTCCCCTCTTTCAATGTGAGGACACCCATATGAAGAAAGTCACCCAGCACCCAAGACTCTAGCATCTTGACCTCAGATTTCTCATCCTCTAGAACTCTAAGAAATAAATAAACTCTGTGTTTATTATTTACCTATTTTATTTTATTTTAGCAGCCTAAAGAGATTAAAACAGAAGTTTATCAGGCCAATCAACCAGTCACCTAATTAATGTGTATTAATCAACTGAGAACTATGGCCAGCACTGTTGCTAATATTCCTTTCACATATGGAGAAACCAGGAATCCTCTTGATTTGTAGTTTAAACTCTAAACTAAAACATTTTTGGCAACAGTATTTCCTTTTTCTTTCTTCCCTTCCAGTGATTATTGGAGTTTTGATTCCAGACAACATCTTTGTCCCCAACTCAGAAAGTTCAATATCTAATTTTGATATTTTGAGGATTAAATCCATGCTCTTAAATAAACAGTTTCTCTTCTCTATTATTTTCTTGATATGAGGGCTTATGGTTAGGCCTAACAAGAAGGCCTGGGCAGGTGACATCATTATCTCTTTCTTTAAGCCATTCCTTTCCATTGATCTATGTACTTTTCTACCTTCTGTTTTAAATATTAATATACTTTTCACACACACAAAATACCTACATACACATAATAAATAAGAAGTTCCAAACTTGAAGCTTTTGGGGATTTCAATTTGATTATTTTAAAAATAAAACTGCTGTCAGCTTTGTTTGTGGAGAGGGTTTAGCAGCTCTGTTTACTCTAAAAGTAATCACTTCTTGATTCAAACTGCTTCACCAGTAAATAGAATATCTTAGGACATTAATTATATGGGAGAGAAGTCAGCAAGAAGTAGTTGTTACAATTCATTACTGTACAAGAAATAGCAAGAGATGGGAGAAAATGTAAAGACGGAGATAATTGTTATTGCTTGGCTGTGAATAGGATTGGGATAGATGGATTGGAATTGGTTTATCTTTCTCCTTCATAATAAACCAAAACATAGGCCAGAGAGTGAGGGTAAGAAAAGCAGTGAGTTATCCACAGGGTTATTCTCTGGAATGCTGCAAACAAAAGAACTACCAGGATGCATCTTTTGAAAATAATGAATAAATTAATATTTTTATGTACAATATTTTATTCTAATTTATATGGCTGGCAAGTTTCCATACACTATTTTGGCTTGTTGTTTAAAATTTCCATTATAAAGCAGTCCTTCTTAAAGGGAATACTATTGGGGACTGCAAATATATAAAACTTGATCTGGGCGACATTGCAGTTCAACTTGGTCTTTTTAGCTGGGTACCTGCATGCCATGTAGCCCCCCTTCACTCTGTCTGACATCCTGAGGATCTCTGAGGAATTCTGGTTCCCCACGAAGCACAGAATAAAGACCTCTTATCAGATCTAAGTACTTTTATTTTACATATGCTCAAATCAAGACCCAGAGAGATGCAGCTCTTTGCTAAATCTTATGTTGTTGGATTGTGTTGAAGTTGACCAAAAAAACGGTCTCTTATTTCAGGTGTGCTGTCCTTGCCTGTATTCTTTCTGCTTCTTATTCAAGGGCAATCATGTCAGAGTAACATTTCAGAGTAATAAATGCATCATCTCCCTCCCTCATCTTCAGGTCACACTTCCTTCATATGGTTCCAGGAATATATAATACTGCACATCACTTCAGGTATTGGAATAACTACTTTATAGCAAGCAAACACTTCAGAGAGAGAAGCAAGTGAATGTAATGTGGGGTCCAAAGACATTTGACAAAGAGTTAGAGGGCAACATGCATCAGGATAGAACCCATTTCAAAGTAAGATATGATATAGACACTAAATGCATTTTTTTCATTTATTCTTTCTTTCTCCCTCTCTCACTCTGTATCTTTCTCTTTTTTTATACCAGAAACTGAACCCAGAGGCACGCAACCACTGAAACACATCCCCAGCTTCATCCCTTGCCTCACCTGTTCTAGTTTTTTTTATACCTTTATTTTATTTTTATGTGGTACCGAGGATCGAAACCAGTGCCTTACACATGCGAGGCAGGCACTCTACCACTGAGTTACAACCTTAGTCCCTCACCTCATCTTTTAAAAAAAAAAAAGGACCTCACTAAGTTGCTGAGTCTGGCTTTGAACTTGCAATCCTCTTGGGCTGCTTCCAGGGCTACTGGGATTATAGGTGTGCATCACTTTACCTGGTGCTTTCAATTATTCTGAATGGTCCTGACTATGTATGGAGAGAGTCAAGTTCAATCATGAAAAATCCCAGTGTAAGTCCTCAAGAACCTGTGCAACCATAATGCTATGCACTGGTGAACAAAAGCCACCAGCAAGTATCACGTGGTCAACCATAGTGACAGCTATAAAATAGAACCCATGCACTGTATGTTTGCATATCTTTGTAATTGAAGAGAGACACACATATCTTTCTAATGAGACAAAAGTCTTCTTATTTTAAGGATTTAAGAATGTGCAGAGTGATACAGAGGTAGCAAAAAAAAAAAAAAAGAAAGAAAGAAAGAAAGAAAATATACAGAAGGAAGATGGTCAACCGGATGGTACAGTTGTAAGAGAAAATTTAGAGAATAAAAACAAGAAAAGGAGGATTTAAATACCAGTAATTTGGAAAGATGTAGACTCCCCCATTGTCTCTTATGTCTGGCAACATGGAATTCAGTCAGCTATGTAGGTGAGGAATCAGTAGACTGGATTTTGGATTTAAAAGCAGACAGTTGAGTTCTTTGTACTGTGATTTAATTATAGTCTTTCCCCCTTTCCTTAGAGGACAGCGTATGGGATAAAGTATGTTTCCTAAATCTCCATCTGGAATTTAAGTTTTTACCTAGTTTTATTTGGTTTTCACAGTGTGCCTGACCCTACACCCCAAAACTGGAGATGATTTTACACAGGCTCCCTTTGACCTCCCCAATGGTGGTGACATTCTCACTAGCCCCCCCATTTCATTCCCCATTCCTGGAAATGCCACAGATCTCAAACAGGAGAATTAGACTGCTCGGGGTAACACCGATTAACAGCTCATTTTTCAACATAGCTGATGCTAACTGCGGTGAGAAGCATGCTGTGTATATGTTCCATACGTGCTGAGAGCCAGGGCTGCCCCATGATGGTTCTCTTTCCTGATGGCTGCACATGTCAGTCATAGGAGAGTTCCTCATGGGAGAGGCTACTCATGCACAGTGCCACCTTCCCTCTCACAACAACTTTCTTATCATAAACACTCCACTGCCTCCATTGAAGTATGGAATTCTGGAGTTAGAATTTCTTAGCAACTTTCTTAATATCATTTATGTGAGTTCTTGTCCTGCCTCTGTCATTAGTTCACTAGAAGAATTAATCAGTGATTTTAGGTCACTCCTCTTTGGGATGGGTCTAATTCATAGCATATAAATGCAATTGATTGGGATCAAATAAAATAAACATGAAAAGCACACAAAATGTATCAGCATAGGGTCATATGGTTAATGTGATAGATTAAGAATATTATATGTCAGTTCATCCACTATTCAGTTCTAGAATATATGTACAGATGTTGCTCAACTTATAATCGTTCATCTTAATAATTCTTTGACTTTATGTTAGTTGCAAGCAATAAGCATCCAGTAGAAACTATACTTCAAATTTTGAAATTTTCCAGGATAGAGATATGTGGCATGACATTTTTGTGTGCTGCACTTAGGGACTGGGGCAGCAAGTGTAGCTTGCAGTCAGTTTTATGATTAGAGGGACAAACAACCAGCACACACAGTACCCTGTGCTGCTAGGCTATGATGTATGCCAGGTTTAGTGATTGCATTTCAACTTATGCCATTACCAACTTACAATGGATTTAGCAAGACAAAAACCTAAATATCAGTCAAGGAACAACTGCATACATAATACTGCAAATTATTGTAATGAAATTTAGTTTTCAAATAGGTTTGGTGGGGCAAATTTACAGAACATGATATCATATCCTCTGTATAATGGTAGATATTAGAAATTCATAGAGTTCTATTATTTTTTAGAACTACATGATCTAGAAATGGAGAATAACTTAATCATCACTAATTTATATTTATCAAATTCAAATCTTTTGTGAAACAAATCCTTTATTAGATTCTTGTTATCAAGGAATACCTTGGCTATAAGTGGAAAATTCAATATAATCAAATTTAACAAATATTTAAAAATTGAATAAAAATATATAAAAAATTTAATTTTACCTATTATGGAGTATACCATTAATCATTTTTAACAATGTTGTTTACCTTATAAAACTATTTCCAAAATTTTTCATCCTTCCAAACAAAAAGTTTTTGAATAAGCAAAACTCTTCACTCTCCCTTATTTTCATACCCTGGTCTCCTCAACTGTTTTTTTTTTTTTTTTTTTTTTTTGCAACTATGAGTTTGCCCAATCTAAATATTCCATATAAGCTGAACCACAATATTTATCATTTTATGTTTGAAATTTAATTATGGTTCCTTTTTGAGGAACCATAAAACTCTTCTGTACAGCAGATGTATTATGTTATATACCACCACCAAGCCCAGGGTTCTAATAATTTCATATCTTTGCCAACATTTGTTATTTTCCAATTAATTGTTATTATTATTATGGTCATTCTAGTTGGTGTAAGTCATATGTGGTTTTTACATGCACTTCCCTAAAGATTGATGATCCTGAACATCTTTTCATGTGCATACTATCCACTTGTAAATCTACTTTTGAGAACTATCTATTAAGTACTTTGTCCATTTTTTGTTTGTTTGTTTTTTGTGGTGCTAGGGATTGACCCCAGGGCTTTGTGCATGCAAGGCAAGCACTATAAAAACTGAGCTATCTATTGAGCCCTCATTTTTCCATTTTTAAAATTTTGGTTGCTTCACTTTTTGTTCCTGAGTAATAGGAGTTCTTTACATATTCTACATATTAAAAATTTTTTAGATATAGAATTTGCAACTGTTTTCTCATTTATTCTTGATAATGCACTTTGATGAACAAAAGTCGTGTTATTTTGACAAATTCTAATTCATTTATTTTGCTTTTGTTACTTATGCTTTTCTTTTTCTTTTTCCTTTCTTTTTTTTTTTTTTTGTACCCAGGATTGAACCCAAGGATACTTAAGGATGCTTAATTACTGAGCCAAATCATCAGTCCATTATTATTATTATTATTTTTCAGACAGGGTCTTGCTAGGTTGATCCTCCTACCTCAGCTTCCAAAGCTACCAGGATTATAAGTATGCACTACCATGGTTGGCTGGCTGTTGCTTATGCCTTGATATCATATTTAAAAGTCCATTTTTAAATACAAGATTGTGAAATTTATTTTGTGTTTTCTTATAAGATTCTAATAGCATTAACTCTTATGTTTTGGTCATTGATCCATTCTCTAAATGGTGATATTGAGTTTCCTATTAGGTGTGAGGTAGAAATCTAAATTCTTTTTTTTATACTTTGTGGACATCCAGCTGTTTTAGCACTATCTGTTTAAGGGACTTCTCTTCCCCCATTTATGGACTTGGGATCCTTGTCAAAAATCAGTTGGCAATAAATATAGAGTTTCATTTCTGGACCCTAAACCCTAGCCCACTGATCTATCTGTCTACACTTACAGAAGTTCCACACTGTTTTGATTATTACAACTCTCTAATAAGTTTTGAAACTGGGAAGTGTGACCCCTCCAACATTCTTCTGCTCAATCAAGATTTTTTGACTACTCATCTGCCCTTGTAATTCCATGTGATTTTGAGAATCAGCTTTTCCATTTCTGTAATAAAGACTAACAGAAGGATCACAAGAATTGTATATAATCTGTTGATAAATTTGAGTAGTATTGATGTCTTACCAATACTTCCTTGCAATCCATAAACATAGGATTTTTTTGTTTATTTATGTTTTCTTTAATATTTTACATTAATATTATGTTGTTTCCAATAATACTTTGTACATATCTTTCATCCCCAAAGCACATTTATTTCTATAAATCTTACTCTTTTTTAATTGATTTCTTTTTGGAGGGTGATACTGGGGATTGAACTCAGGGCATTAGACCACTGAGCCACATCCCCAGCCCTATTTTGATTTTATTATTTTATTTAGAGGCAGGGTCTCACTGAGTTGCTTAATGCTTCTCTGTTGCTGAAGCTGGATTTAAACCCACAATCCTCCTGCCTCAGCCTCCCAAGCTGCTGGGATTACAGGCATGTGCCACCGTACCCGGATAATGTTAATTTCTTAAATATCTATCTTAGTTATTCACTGTAGGTATATGCATTCACAGAGGAGTTTATGTGCTTATTATGTAGTCTGAAAATTTGCTAAAATGGCTTTTTTAAAATCTCCACTATCTTTTTTGTTGATTCTTCATAACTTTTAATATACTAAAGATTATGTTGTCTGAAAACTGAGATCGTTTTTCTTCTTCCTTTCTGACTCAGATGTGTTTTATCACTATTTTCTGGTCTGATTTCTATGCTTTTAAATAGTAGTAGTGAAAGTGGTCATTCTTGTCTTGTTTCTAATCTAAGAGAAAATATTTAATTACCATTGAATATATTGTCAGCCTGGGGTCTTTATAATTGTTGTTCGTCGTGTTGAAAATTTTACTCCTATTTCTAGTTTTATAAATGTTTTTAGTATGAAAAGATTTTGGATCTTGTCAAGTGCCTTTTCTGTGTCAATTAAGTTAATCATGTAATTTCCATTTGCTGTATTAATAAAGTACATTACACTGATTTATTTCCTTATGTTAAATCACCTTTGAATTCTATCAATGTTCTTTTTTTCCCCTTTGTCCAGTGTAACCCAGTTTTATCATCATCTCAACTTGTCCTTCAACATTCTGCCTTGGGTTCATCATGGTGATTGTTATGGTTTTAATATGAAGTGTCCCCCAGAAGCTCATGCGTGAGACAAGGCAAGAATTTTCAGAGGTAAAATTTAATTATGAGAGGTGTAACCTAATCAGTGGATTATTCCACTGATATGGATTATCAGGGAAATAACTATAGGCAAGTAGGATCTGTGTGGGGGAAGTAAGTCATTGGGGCCATGCTTTTGTGTTTATATTTCATTGTTTGTCCTTGGTGAGAATAGGCACTCTCTTTGCTTCCTGATTTCCATGTCCTGAGCTTCGTCCCTTCTTGCTCTTCCACTATGATATTCTGCTTTACCTTGGGCCCAGAGCTATGGAGTCAGTCAACTCTGGACTTAACCACTGAAACTGTGAATCAAAATAAACTTTTAAACCTTTAAGTTCTTGTCAGATGATTTGATCACAGTAAAGAAGACCAAAAAAACAAAAAGTAAATCTGACTAAAACAGTGATCCCTCCTCAATGTCTGTCATAACAGAAATTTAAATTTCTGGGACCATGGTAGTGCCTAGGTCTGGTGAATTGTACAGTCATACCTAGATGTGTTATATTGAGGAGAGGTAGGTCTGCAGGTAGGTCTGTAGTTACTTATCACTGCAGAAATGGAAGAAACCTGTGAGAAGATAATGTGCAATACTTTTGATTCCCTGTGCTACCAAATATTTGTTGAATTACACTAAACTAAAGCAGTTTCTGTGACAATCCAATTCATATTCTAGCTACATGATGAAGAGCAAAAGAAACCTCATAATCTTCACTTATTCCTACATGCAGAAATGCCTTAATAATTATATATGGTTACTAAATGGACATAACCCAACTTTAGCAGTTAGTATAGAAAACTGTTACAATGTCCATGATCCTGAGATGATAGCTACTCTTTTCCTTCAGATCATGTACTAGTCAAAGACACACTTGATGGCAAGTGTGATCACTTTTTAACTTTACCCTTTGTAATTTAAGCCTTAATACAATTTTTCCAGGGTATCACTATAAACTATCATAGGAGATATTTAGGACATAAAGAGCTTTTTCCATATCTTTAATAATTAGAGTATTCAGGTATCATTGAATATATTATTTCAGTAATTAAAATCTTTTTAACCTCTTAGTACTTCACACCTTTATAGATTTGGACTACTATTCTAAAATGGTATTTGAATAAGAGCTTCTGATACAAGAGATCTTAAATTACATATATATATGTAATGGTGATATTGAGTTTTCTATTAGGTGTGAGGTAGAAATCTAAATTCTTTTTTTTATACTTTGTGGACATCCAGCTGTTTTAGCACTATCTGTTTATATATATATATTTTCTATGAATATGCTGAAAAAGATAATAATTTATAATTACAGCTTCAGCTACAATTGAAAATTTGGTCAAATGTTAGACTTTGATTATAAATTCCATGAAGTACAGGATAGCTTTGAACCCACACTGTGCAGCTAGAGAAACTACCTATCATATAACATGTACAAAAACTTCTCACCCTGTACCACTTAAGCTTACTTTGGATTAAAAATGCAAAATACCTGAATATCTGTCACTTTCCTTGACTCTTATTTTTAAGAAAAATGTTTGGGTACTTTCTCTCCAAGGAGAATATCTTTACTTTTATTTGCTTTAAAAGTTCAAGTCATAGAAAACCAGAGCTAGGATTAAGGTGATGGCAGGAAACACATAGAGATGGTGGAGATACATTACATTTTGGAAGATGCTCATCCTAAACATAGCTAAGCAAGATGGAAACAGGAAGTCCTAGGAGCAGAGGATTCTGGTATTGTCATATTCCATGAAAGCCATTTATCCCGAAAAGGGAAACAACCAGAGAGTGGAAAGGTGGCAAAGTTTGAAATTCAGTTCCACATTGTCATATTACTTGCTAGACACTGGTCATAAGTCAGGGAATTGCTCCCAACAATTCATAATCCTTCAACAGATGAAACAATAAGTAGAATTCATCAGCACAGAAATGGACAGAAAAACTGTAGCCAAGTCAAATGAATACAATGTATTTATTGATAATCATTGAATCTAGTTATTTTATATTTTACTCAGATATCAATATAAAAATAAAAGAGTAAGGTTTATATATACACACACAAAGCTTATGAAAGGGCAGACCCTTGGGAGATGGCATTATTGACCCAAATTTTTTACCTCTTCAATACATACCCTGTGCCCTAGAAATTTAGAATTTTTTTTGTCACAAAGACAGAATATATTTCCCAATCCTTTGACACTGAGATGGATCAAAGCATAATACTTCATCCCTTGATCTGGCCATTAGCAAGTGGTAAACTTGATAGCATATAAATTCTGACCCTGAAAATATGAGGACTTTCATGCTTCAGCTTAAACAATTGCATATTTGCCATCACCAATAAAGAAATACTTCTGAACTACCAAACTGGTCAGAAATAGGATAAAGGATACATGAGCAGATTCCCCCAGTGGTCCCAATCAATTTGAGTCTAGATCAGCTCAATCAACCCACATATGTATGAGTGACAATGAATGATTTAAAAAAAAATAACTTTTAAGGTAGTACAAACATGTAACCTATAGCTGAAGAAGACCTCCAAAATGTACCTACTGCAGAATTCAGGGAAAAAAAATTAGAAGATTCTGAAAAAAAAATTTAAAAGGTTGATAAGATTATATAGGGTCAACAAAATATAAGCAGAAGTTACATGAAAACAGAAAAATTAATATGCAAAGAAATTTAACAAATAAGAAGGTGGCCTGAGGGTGTAAGAAAAATAAACTAGTAATGCGAGAAATATGTACATATTTACAATTAAAATATAATTCAAGATTTGAATATATTTGAAAATTTCTCTCACAATGTACAATAGAGAAAAATTAAATAGATATGGTTACAAACATGAGACACACATATAATAGAAGTCTTTGACAAAGAATAATTTTAGAACTTATAAAGATTATAAGACAAACTAAAAAATGAATATGTGGTCTTAGAAAGAGAGGGAAGTGGATGAGGACTTAGATGCAGATCAAAGGGTTTTAACCATACATTCAAAACATTAATGACTAGAAAACATTGTCCCATAGGTGCTAGAAGCAATTTTACCTGCAAAAAGATGAGAATATTTATACAAAGTACCAATAATTATTTGACACCAGACTTTTCCTCCTCAAAACTGATTTTGGGAAAATAATAAAATTAGGGTTATTAGTCATCAATTTATGGCAATTACTCTTATATTTCAAATTATGCAAGAATCCAGAAATATTCTGAGATGATTAAAGGAAAGGATAATTACAGGATTTTAACATATTACTCAGATCGTAGACATCTAGTTATAAAAATCTATATACCTTTTTATATTAATTTTTCAATTCTCAACTTAGGAATTAAAACTATAATTTAGACTACATGGGGGTTTCTCTATCCCCCAGGGCAAACATTGGCACTCCACTGTCAACTTCTTTTTGATATATTCCCAGAATCAGAAAATGCTGTCCTTTAGCCAGGAAAATTCCACAGAAAATATGTTTTACATCCAAAAATTCTGAAGACTTTAATAAATAAATTGAATGTTTAAAAATAAATGGCAAGCAAACAGGGATATCTAAATTTTTTTTAAAAAAATATGAAAATAGCCTAATAACCATATACACAGCCTCTAAAATCCTCTCCATAATTTGCCTATTATCAAATAAAATATGCCATATATTCTCACATGTAAACAAAAAAAAAAACCAAATTTGCAATAAACACATTTTAACTTTCTTTCTGCACTTTCTTCTTTTTATATTTTATACTTTTCCAGTTTTATTAGGAAAGATATGAACTGGTTATAATTTAAAAATCTATTATTAAAAAGAAAATATAATATATCTCATATTTGGGTGCAGTTTAGTGTTCATGGAATTTGCATTTTTTGTGATAAACATAGATAAAATTTTTTTTTGGAGAAATAATATCAGCAGAAACAGGTGTTTCTTAAATTCTATTGCAAGTTCCATATTTTAATGCACAAGTGACACCTGTGATACCGATTTTAAAATACATAATATTTCATTTTTGAAGAAAAGCATACAAATCAAGAATATGATACAATTTTATGATATTGATAATGTCATACTTATTATTATTTGTATCTCCTCATTATATTGCTATCAGATTTCCATGAATAACACACAAATATATATTAATATCTACAATTTTCAATTTCATTATAATTCCATTTCCAGAGCCATTTAGTGCATTGTCTAGAAATAGGAAATTATCAGTTTGAATTTCCACAATTTATGAGTTGTAGTTAGCAACTACAGAACAACATTTGACCTACAGCTATTATCTTGGACAAAACTCACCTGCATATTCACTTCCCGATCTGAGATACACAAGAGCCCATGAGTGTATGGTTCATTGCCTATGCCAATTGCTTTTTAATAGATTGATATATCAAATATAGTCAGAGATTAAAGTTCTTAGAACACTCAGATTACTCAGTACCTTGTTTTTAATTTCCAAGTGAGTCGTGCAAATAGCACTATGCTAATTGTGTCTGTGAATTTGGGAATTTAATGGTAGTGTATTTGGAATTCTGGAAAATTCTAGGCTACTATGTTATCCTTAGAGATTATCATCAGAAACATTACCTAAAACCACTGCAGTGGATTCTTGGAAATAGGCTTAAAATAAAACAAAATAATACTTCTAGTTTTCTCAATGGCACTTCTAGTAAGATTATAAATATTATTTCCATGTAGCAATACACAGTGTGATGGCTTTTGACAGCTTAATTCTTCTTCCCACAGTAATTCAGATATGTACCTGATGGTTCCTCTTTATTAAACATAGACTAAAATTTTAGTGAGATTCTATAACTGAATGTAATCCACAATGTTTTGGAAAGCTTATCATGGGAACTATCTGAGATATGGGGAGTGAGGTCTGGGCTGAGTCTGCTATTTGAAACTTCAACAGATTTTTGGTTTCTCTGAATAAAGGTTTGGAATAGTTTGTGAAGTTAGGCCATAGCTTATGTACATATGATTGTGTATTTCAAGAATGGTGTGAATGTGTGTGTGTGCACGCATGTGTTCAAGTATAAAGATAATTCAGCTATTTAGAAGATATAAATTTATTCAGGATTGAAACACATTATTTTGTAGACATATTTTCTTTCATGGTATCATCAGAAAAGGAAGGTTTGTATAATTTTGGATATCTGCCTTATATGTTATACTCCTCTTATTCTTGCTTAATATATACATTAATGCCTGCAGTTTCTTTAGCTGTAATCACAAATATCATACCTTTGAGTGAAAGTACAAATATGTTTGCTAGTAAATAAGGGATTATTTCTGCTGGTAGGTAGAAAGCTGTATAGGGTTTTAATTCTTTCTTTCTTTCTTTTTTTTTTTTTTTTTTTTTGCTACTATGAGGATTGAACCCAGCGGTGTTCCTACCACCGAGCTAAATTTCCAGTCTGTTTTGTACTTATTTTAAGACAGGTTCTTGCTAAGTTGCCTGGACTAACCTGGAATTCACAATTCTCCTGCCTTTCCTGAGTTTCTGGTATCACGGGAATGAGCCACCACCCCTGGCTACTTTTAGAGATTAATTCTTAAGAGATTTGCCCCAGAAATGCTACTGGCCAAGAATATCCATGTTCAAACTTTTTAGTTCCTGAAATTCACCTCAGTTCTGTTGATCTGTTCATCAGATGTGACATGGTGCTTTTTCAGACACCATGAAACTCAACAGAGTTCCAGAAGGAATGAGGTATTCTCTCTGCTGAGAAAGAAGAACAATCTAAGCTGATATTTGCTATGCACCTGGTATGCCTTAGGCTCTGTTCTAAATGCTAGCTCCAAATTTGGGAAAGCTGATTCTTTTGGGAGAGGAACCGGAGATAGAATTTGAAGTGAGTCTTAAAGGACAAGGTGGACTTCATCAAGTGGAGAAGAGATGGAACATATTTCTGTTGGAAGGAATGAATTGCACAGACTCAGGTGTGTGCAAATATGAGTGTATGATAACAACAGGAAAACTTGATACAGCTGAATGGATAGCATGCTGCGGATAGGTAGTGGCAGATAGTGTAGGATGGTGATAAAGGGGAGAATGTATGCAGACAGCAATTAAAGAATTAAATCCCTTCTGTGGCAACTGTTATTATAGAAAAACTACCTATCATTAATCAAATATTTAAAGTACTACTAGATACCTACATTATCACTATTTTATAGACATGAAAAGGGTAATTAATAATATTAAATATAAATCATTAAGTATATCACAAAATTGATACAATTAATCTGAGACAGAGACTCCAAAATATGAATTCCTTATATAGAGGATCTCATGTGACATATCAAGGAGCTTAAGGTCAGATTAGAGCAATGGTGAAGTACTTAACAGATCATTACTTAGATTCAAAATACCTATGTTTGTGATTGATTCATTCATTCAAAAGTGACTATATTTCAACTATGTGCTCCAGGAATATTAGTATTTTTGTACAGTCCATTAGTGGATGATTAATATGTAGAAATATGCATTCAATATATGGCATAAGAATATGACAAAAGAATTTTAATGCATGATTGCTATATAACAGGTAAATTGGCAAAGTCTACCATGGAGGAACAAGAGGAATGAGTTAGGAAAAGTTTCATGAAAGAAATGATGCTTGAGAAAATTAAAAAGAAAATGTAGTATGTTAGTAGATACTATGAGATTCTGGTAAGTATTTCAGGCAAAAAAAACAAACTTACAAAGAAACAGCAACAACAAACACAGGAAGAATATATTGAGAATTCATCTCTGTTCAATCATAATGGCAATTATCAAGAATACAAATAATAATAAATGTTAGCAAGGATGAAAGGGGGAAAGCATATTCATACATTGTTGGTGGGACACCAAATTAGTGCAACCACTCTGGAAAGCAGAATGAAAATTCCTCAAAAAACTAGGAATAGAACAACCATATGACCTAGTTAACCAACTCTTTGGTATATACACAAAGATTTAAAATCAAGCATACTACAGTGATGCAGCCCCATCAATGTTTATAGGAGCACAATTCATAATAGCCAAGCTATGGAACCAACCTAGGTGCCCTTCAATAGATGAAGGATTAAAGAAAATGTAGTATATATAAACAATAGAGTATTACACAACCATAAAGAAGAATGACTTTATGTCATTTGATGATAAATGGATGAAACTGGAGACTATTGAGTTAAGTGAAATAAGCCAGTCCCGAACAATCAAAGCTCGAATATTTTCTCTGATGTGTGGAAGTAATTCAAAATGGTGGTGGGGGGTGGTGCAAAAAAAGAAAGAGAAAGAAAAGGGGAGAAAAGTGGGGGGAGAGACAATTTTATGAAAATAGGGGGAAGACCAATACAGCAGATGAAGGGGGTTACAATGGGAGAAGAAGGGAGAGGAAAAGAAAAGAACTGTGGAATTAATCTGACCAAACTTTTATATGTGTGTGCATGGATGTGGCAGGGTAGGTCCTTGGTTCGAGTGTATCCACAGACAGTATTTAAAAACAAACAAACAACAAAAAAAGTAAGACATAAATGGATTGAAGAGAGACGGGTGGAGTGGAGAAAGTGGGGTGGGGTGGGGGTGACACCACAGCAGGTGAGGTGGGGAGTGCTTGGGATTGAGAGTGAGTGCTCGGGAGAGCAGGTGAGTTTCATACCTTGGTGACAATGTCAGGGTGTATCCTGGTGTTGATAAAACTAAAAAATATTTTAAAAATCAAGCGTATAAGTAGGTTAGACCGTTATCTCTGTGATTGAAGAGGTAGTCAAGGGCTGTACTACAAACTCTTATATTTCAGAAGAAGATCTCTAGAAACCACAGATGGTAGCTCAAATTTGGACAACAGATGTACTTTTCCTTTCTTTTATTGTCCACATACAGAATGATTTTAAACTAAAATTAGCTGAAAAAAGAAGAAGATTTCACAGAAGATTCAGATTTTTGCTTTTCTTTTCCTGAAAAATTAGGAACGCTGCCCACACTGTGTCTGGATTCCTGGATAGTGACAATTTGCACTGAAGAATAGTTCTCTTAAGATGATGTGTTCATTTCCCAAATTACCTTTTTTTCTTTTATGGTAACTGACTTGTCTTAGTTGGCTTGTGTTTACAGAACTTGATTTAGGCTTCAGGTTTGTTTCAGGATCATTTATATTTCCTCCCATTTGGCCCCCAAGCCCTCTTACACCTATTTAAAAAACTAGCTGAGGTTCCTTAAAATTTTTGTCATCCAGGGATTTGAGAGTTGATTTTCTTAAGAAGATCTGAAGCCTCAGGTAGCAACTAAAAATAAAGACTTAGAGAAGGGCCAGAGGGGCTATGATGGTGAATTAAACAAAGCACCTACTTGAACTGAAATTTTTTATTCTTCTTTATTTACTTGCAAGCACTTAACATACATGTAAGTGTAAAATATTATGTTAAATATGTAGAAATAGTTTCTATAAAATTGCTTTCCAAATTGTGTACCAAATAGTAGAACACTCCATGACGTCCTTAAAAATTCAGGAATAAACTAGCAATATTGGAAACTTCACCCCCCCCCCCCTTAACTTGAAGATTTTGAATACCCTTTAACATAACAAGGTATCTTTGAAGTTGCATCTTTTCCCACAACAAACATTACCCTCCTATTGACTGACAGTCCAACAGTTAAGTTCAATTCTGAAAATACCAAGAGGTAGTGAAGATACACAGGTTAAGGGCTTAGTAGCTGAGACTGCTTCCCCTGCTCTGGCTGCAAATTTGGGTTTTCTTCAAGTTTCTTGCACTTTCCATTAGATTAGAGATTTGGGAGCACTGACATCATTCCACCTTCAGGTTGGATAATTCCTTTAAACAACTCATAGAAATCATCCAAGTGCTATATTAAATATCAAAGTTTTATCATGAAGGATACAATTCACAACCATCAAATGAAGGAATGCAAAGACTGGGCGAGGGTTGCTTGGTGCCCCTGTTCTGAGTGTGTTACCCTCCCATGTCATCAAGATATTCACAAACTCAGGAGCTCAACCAACCTCATCATTTAAGAGTTTTTATTGATACTTCTTTAGTTAGGCAAGTTTGATGAAGTCATTGGCCACTGATGATAGAACTTAATCCCTAGACCCTCTGCCCCATACCTCACACTGGTGGTTTGGGAGGAAGGCAGAACTTCTAATCTTCTAATTATTTGTTGATTTTTCTGACAACCAACTTCCACACTGAAGGTATCTGGGGGCCCCAGAACCCACTTTGTTAGCACAACAAGCTCTTCTTTCCTGCAGGAAATTCTGAGATTTGAGCCTTTATGACAGGATCAAAGACCAATTTTGCAATTTTGTTTTTTATCACAGAGGTTTTACAAAAAAAAAAAAAAAAAGATCATTTCATTTTGTTTAAAGTGGTGTTGATCATACAAATTTGATATGAAAACTTTTTTTGATAACCTTTTTCCATTACATGAACCAAACTTTGGGAAATGTTAATTTACAAAACGTCAAAACAATCAGTGGAATACCCAGAAAATGTATTATCCTTTATAAAACGAAGCACAAAAGAAACAACACAAAAACAAAATATGTTTGTGTATCTTAACTAAACCATTTCTAAATATGACCAAATGGTGTTCGTCTATTTGAATGTACTTACTTTCAGTGCTTTCTGATTTTCAGCCATCCCTTAAAAAAAAGATATTGAAAACACATTTTTTGCCTTTCTTGTTGTGCTTTTGAATTTGCAGGCACAGAGGAAGAGTATGCAGCAGCTGAGAGGTCTTAAGTTGGCTCTCTGCCATGTTTTTTCCTCTAGCCTGACCAAAATATGTTAGGATCTTTCCTCAATAGTGCAGCTTTAACTAAAGAATGCTAATCCAGAAGGGGGCTGCAGAACATAAACAGATCAAATCCGCACTATCCACAACCAATGTCCATCACCCTGAACCCCTTCTGCCTCCCAGGAGGCAGTGAGGTATGGAGAATAAGTGGGCCAAGAGGAGTCGGTGGGGTTGTGTGCAGCCTGGGGCTCCGCTTGGCTAGCCTGCCAACATGCAGATGTGCTCAGGGTCCCACATGCTTTACCTTCCTCCAGATGTATTAAGGCTAACAATCCCAACATGCACAGAAAGTGGCTTAGTTTTCAAATCCATTGCATCATTCTCCTGATTTGTTCATAGATAAGATGCCTACAATATAAGGATGCTTCATTTTCTTTCTTTCCTCATTCCTTCTTATATTAACTTGCTCCCTTTTTTATTCTCATGCCATACAGTCATATATTTCCATGTGACCCAGAATATAACAACTGGATTCCAAATAGACACTTCATTAAGCATATCAGGACAATAACATCACACCTACCAACCACAGCAACGTATATTACTGAACAGTCAATGTTTATTGAACTAAAATTTTATTTAAAGGATCCTGTTTTTGTACTTAATGTAACAAATATAGGACATGGCCACTTTCATTATTGCCATTTCAAAGGAAACTTAAACACAAGGTATTAAGGAACATACTCAAGGTCACACCGTGAATAACAAAGTGAGGATTCAAACTCAAGTATTTTTACTCCATCACCAACATTTCTATCACTCTAATTATAGTTTCCTTTATAAGGAGTAGGGACAGGGAAGAGCATGAGAATTTTGACATATGTCAAATATACTATAAATATGTTTTTGGCATGCAAAATCAAATATAGTATAAAGCATTCTGTATATGCTTGTACATAGGTGTGTGTGCATATATACCTGTATATAAAATCTAGGTCTGTATGTTCAAATATTAAACATATGCACATAAATGTTCACATACACACATGCATTCTTGTGTGTATATACCTGTGTCTGCATTCAGGAAAGAACAGTGGGCCTAAAGACCCAACATTAGGTTAAATGAGACCATTTAAATGGAAGCAAAATACTGTGGGATTATACCAATATGAATTTATTTACTGAATTAATGGGACTGTTTAGTTTTGTAATGATCTAGATTCAAAAAAAGTAATTAAAGTGTCTTTAAATTATATTTCTCTTCTTAGCATCCAAGTCTATTCCTTACAGCACAGTTGACTCACTCACGTCTTGAGTGCCTCTTTAGCAGGCTCTAGGGCTCTTTCCCCAAGTTGAGGGAGGTGTTTCAGGGCTGCCCCAACACCAGAAGTCTCCTGTCTGTCCCTGTTAGTCTAGTCTAGCTCTAGATTCCCTTCCTTCAGCCATTTTCTAGACTCATCCCTCCATGAGTTTCCTTTCTTAGTATACCTACCTAAAGTCCTTAAATCTTTGTACCTTGATTCTTTTTCAAAATCCCAAGTTACTTGAGGACTGGGACTCTATCTTCACCCCAAAGGCTATAGCAGATATCACATAAATAAAAAGTCCTCAATAAACTGCGGGCTTATTATTGATCTTCCACTTCCCTATTGTGACACCTCAGGCAAGCTGGCTACTTGCTTTTCTATCGTAGCTTTGATACTCTCCTCTGTAAAATGAAAGGGCAAAACTAGAGACCATACCACTCCGAGAGTCTGTGTGTAGAGTAGAGAGCGAGTCATAACAAAGCAGAGGAGGCCCAGAATGGCTGGTTGGGCTACATCACATGGAAGTGCTCTGCTCAGATGTGCTGCACTGAGGTCCTGCACCCCATGATAGGGTTACTGTTCTTTGGGAGGAAGTACTCTAATGGTGAGACCAGACTGGCTTGCGGTGGTAGGAAATCAACCATGGCCTAGATCTCATCAACAGTGGGACACCTGGGTTTCATCTTTATGAAACCATTAGTTCCAGTTGGCCTCTCCAATAGTACTTATTTGAAAGTAATGGTCGGAAGCATCTAGATGATGGGGTCAAAATCAAGAAGGGAACTGCAGTTATTTAATGTGCAGTATGTTCTGGACATCAAGGTAGCAGCTTTCAATGTTCCATCATTTAAACCTCACAGCAACCACATGGAGTATGTGTAATAAATTATACACATTTTTGGAAGGCTACAACTAAAACCTATTTAGGTGTAACCTATTTGGTCAGATAGTCAAAAAACATAAGTGGCACTCAAACTCAGGTTTATGTGAATCGCAACCTTGCAGTAATATGCTGTTGTTTTACTGTGGGTCTTTTGTTTGTTTGTATTTATTTATTTATTTACCTACCTATTTATTTATTTTGTTTTTTTTTTCCCCAGTTATAATATGCCAAGGTCACTCCAACTGTACTTATTTGGAACTAATGTTTCATAAGGCACTTTCTAAACCTGGCTTAGCCAGTGGCCTTTTGCCTCCCCTTGATAAGTAGATGAGCTTATCACACAAAGCAACAAAGCAGCCTATACATGTAGAAACAATGTTAAACAGAATCACACACACACACACACACACACACACACACTCACTCACACTCAGGAAAGCTGGTGCCCCAAAAAACTTCATTTTACCTCCTCAAAGTATTTATTTTTCTCTGCAATGCTTAGAAATATTCTAAATTTTATGCTTATGCTCAAAGCAAAAAAAAAAAAAAATCCTTTCCTCTTCATACACTCTAAAATGCAATAGAATTAGGTTTAAAAGCAGTGTATTCTTTGAGGCAAAATAAATTACAAGCAAGTCTTGCAGATAGTAGCTAGGTAAATTGATTTCTGTGTACAAAATGTCCTTTCCCTGATTTGTTGATAAAATTTTAATGTTATACATGTTGGAACTATTAAACACATCCTCCAAGCATGAGGCTCTTATTGGTATTATGGTTTCCCCTTTTATCACTTGTTTTGTTAAGAGTTTCACATTATGTTTCAAATTGGACGGATTATGGTACTGGGAAATAGGATGCTAACTATTACCAAAAGAAGCTGATTACATTATCTTTACCTGCCATTCTGAGCACTGGGTCCAAGGATGGACAATAACCAGGCTGACCTGGGTGTACTTTAAGGAAAATTGATAAATAGAACTTCAAAATTTATTACCATTGAGATTTACTACCAAGGGATGGTATTTCTGTGAATCTGGAAGTGTACCAAAAAATAAGTGAAGGACAGGTAAATGAGTAAAAATGTGGTCCAGACAGGCCCTGCAACCAACAGGCACATCCATTGGCATGAACTATGAGTGGGTAAAATGTTCAGCAAGGCTGAGAGCAGGGTTACATTAAAGCAGCACACATCACACAGTTAAATCAGAACTATTGGTCCCCCTTTTGCTGTTTTAAGAACATGGCAATTCAGATTATTTGTCCCCCTTTTGCTGTTTTAAGAACATGGCAATTCAGATTATTTGTGCTTTACCCTCTTAAGCCAAAAGAAGGAGATGCTATATCTGATCCTTTGATGGTTCTATTTTGCTGATCTGGGAAGCTCTCCTTTCTACTATCCACTATTCAAATTCTTCTCACCTTGACTCTCTACATTAATATCTACCCAAGACAATTAAATATGTCAATCAAGCCTCTGTTCCATTTGCTGCATAGTATCATATGAATATTTTTAAAACTAAAAAGAAAGCTAGGTATGAGATAAGAAAGGGTAAGGAGGTCAGTGAATCAGGGTCCACATTGTGAAAAAGGACCTCAAGAACAGATGTGACATTGAAAGACCCCAGCCCAGAAACCCCAGGCCCCATTGTGAAACCATCAGGGCGTGTTGCAAACCCAAGCAGACACCAGAGATGTCTATCTGTTAATCAGTTAAGGGTAGTCTATTGTAAAAGGACAGGATGGTTGAGGAAGAACAGAAAAGCAGATCCCAAGGCATGCCTGAACAAACAGGAACTGATAATGATAAGCAGGAGCAGAAAAACCAGAGTGTTAATATGTAACTGTCATGAGGTTTATCCAGGAACATAAAGTGAAAAACAACTTTGCCCTTTAGGTAATCTATATGTTGGGTTCAAAATAACCAATAAGAAACCTGTCACTTCCCGCGAGCGCGAAACCTGCCCCATTATCCTATAAAAGACCTGTACCCCAAAGCCCGGTGTGCCAGTTCACCAAAGCTCCGGCTGAGGTTTTACTGAGCACCCACAGACGTCTGTGTCTGAATAAACCTCTTGCGTTTGCAGCCAGTGCCTCGTGCGTTTTTCTTGGACAGGGAATCGGTGGGTCTTTCAACATGAACTGCAGGGATTTGGATGGCGTGAGGCTTTCAGAACTTCATTTCTCACCTACACTACTATTCATTTCCTATTAGTGAAAACTTTATTCTTGAATTAATCAATTTAATTTAGAAAACTCCATTTTCTTAATAGAGACTGATAACTATTACATATGTGTACATGTGTACATTTTCCCTGAATTTTAGATGATGAACAAAGATGACAAAAAATGAAATAATATTTTGAAACAGAAGTTCTTACCTCTTGCTGGCTTAAGGACCTGAGGCTAAAGTCAATTTCATTTTTATTAAAAATAAAGAATATTCTCTCAGATAAGGTGACTCTCTAGTCCCCAAATGAGACTTCTGTCTTTCTATAATCAGCAGGATTGAAGGAGAATGGAAAAGAGAATAACTCTCTCATCATATGATTCAATGACATTAATGCCTTGTGCCCAACCACTGGGGTGAGTCAGGATCTTGCACTGGAAGTCCTCTTTTGTTGTATCAGCATTGTGCATCCTTTACCTTGAAAGGATTGACTCCTCAGAAAGCAAAGGTTTGCCTGGTTCTCAGGTCTTCAGTCTCTAACTGAATTACACTACGAACTTGTCTAATTCTCAAGCTTTTAGAGAGCAAATTATGGGACTTGGAGAAACTCCATATTACAGGAGTCAAATCCCGTAATATTTTTCTGCATACAATAAATATTGGTTCTGTCTCTCTGGAGAACCCTAGTACAGAATGGACTGAATAAACCAGAGACTCGCATATCTTTCAATAGATTATAATTCTTTTTAAATTTTTTTTTTAAATTTTCAGTTGTCTGTGGATACAATACCTTTATTTTATTTCTTTATATGTGGTGATGAGGATCGAACCCAGTGCCACACATGTGCTAGGCGAGCACTCTACCACTGAGCCACAACTCCAGCCCAAGATTATAATCCTTAATAGAATCACCATATAAAAAAGTGCAGAAAACAATGAGATATAACCTCACAGATAAGAATCTCATCTGATGGGGGTACATAATGAGGCCCCTAACAATAGTAATGTAGTTATGTGTAGAAGGGGAAACAAGTTAAATGCAGACAGGAAATACTCACGGATAGAAGGGGAAAAAAGCATGGGGAGGGGGGCTGGGGATGTGGCTCAAGCGGTAGCGCGCTCACCTGGCATGCGTGCGGCCCGGGTTCCATCCTCAGCACCACATACAAACAAAGATGTTGTGTCTGCCGAAAACTAGAAAATAAATATTAAAATTCCCTCTCTCTCCCTCTCTCTCCCTCTCTCTCCCTCTCTCTCCCTCTCTCTCCCTCTCTCTCCCTCTCTCTCCCTCTCTCTCCCTCTTAAAAAACAACAACAACAACAACAACAAAAAAAAAAAAAACATAGAGGGTTAACTGTTATTCTGAGTTCTGCACAGTCTTGTCAGGGATGCTGTGAAGGGAATCTGCCTTTCATGACTTTCTAGAAAATGGAGCCCTGAATACTAGGGAAATTAGTCCCTGTGCATGCATGCATGTATATATGGACTCTCACACAAACACATGGCACACACACTCCTGCTCCCGCAGGCCTGGAAAGCTTTCCTGGGGAGCCTAACAAAGAAAAACCTTCAGCAGTCTTTGGCCTTTCTGCTATCTTCACACTGCATCCTGAATTCTATCTAGTGGAACCAGGAAGGCAGTCTGCTTCTATTGTTCCTTCCTTTAAGTGAGATAAGATCCTCACTTTGCACATATTTCCACTTTATCTCCACTGTCCTTGTGTCTCCACTTGTTCTTTGAGTTTAATGACTTTATTTCTTGCTTTGTTTTGCTCCTTCTTATATCTTTGGGTTATAAGATCTTTACTGATTTCAGGACTCTACTTTTTTTTTCCCCCTCTTTGAATCCCTTCTTTGTTCATTGTTAACTGGAGGACTTCAAAAATGTGTTCACGGTATATGGAAATTGTATTTTTCGTCTTTTGCTAGTTGAACTTTAGAAACCAGTAAAAATGGACACTCACTTTCATAGATTGTTTTATCTGTGTAACAGTATCCTTATGTTCTTTCTTTTTCCCACCCATGACAGTTTCGTTCAGTAAAGACCTCAATTGACTCATCTCGTTTGTGTAAAACAATCATGAATTTAATGCAACATCATGTGTCATGTGCTGTGTTTTAACACCTCATAGTTTATCTTCTGATGATCCCCTTATACCTTGTTTTGTCATTATTAAGACATTTATGGTCCATCCTTGGGGAAGAAATGTTTTCTTTTTCTTTTTTTGTCTCATGAATAAAAACATAAAAATGAGATCTACAGACATGAAGGGTGAGAGCAAAGTAACAGGACTTATTAAAGCAATTAAAAAAAAAAAAAAAAGCAGAGTTCCCATTGTGGGAGGAATCCCAAGAAGGATGGCTTATGGGTATGTATTGTCTAGGAGTTTAGATGATAATGTAGAGGGGAGTTAAGTGGCCTTGAAGACTATAGGCTAGAGATTTTAAAGAAGTGGGTCTTTGAGTCCAATCATGCTAGTGCACCTGGTGTCCATACCAGCCCCCGCTGTCCAATCAGGATGTCAATCATGTTATGCTTTATCTTAAGGACTGGCTCAGGGTTCCAGCACATATCTTCAGGCTCTAATGGAGTCTCTGGTCATGGATGTATACTCAATTTGTAAACTCCTGAGGCAGAGGTGGGGAGGTTAACCTGTCTGTCTAACATGTTTCTGTCTCTTGCTTTTACTTACCTATATATTACAAGTAACACTATTTCAAGCAAATGAATAATGTTTTAGTTTAAAGCTGATACGTCTGTTTTAGGATTAACATAATTTTTGTCTCATCATGATTTGGTGTGTGTGGGACTATGGCAAGTCCCATAAATATCACTATCAATCAGGAGATTAGCTATACATGAAATAAAGTATGCAAATGGCATGTCATTCTAAGTTTAGGAACAACTTAAACATGAAGTTGTCATTGCATAAATTATTGAAATCAAAAGCCTGTTAGATAAGAGTTGGAATAAGGAACCAACACTTAAATCTGATGATGTGATAAAATCGCATTCAAATAAAAAGCTTTTCTTGAACATATACTATATCCCCAGAAATATGCTAAGTGTTCCAAGGGATAATCATCATTTATCATCCTTCACTCCCAGCATATGATCTAGCTGGAGAGTTGAGATTTAGAAACATGAAGTTTAACTCAATAGGAAAGTAACAGAGTTGGAAAATGTACAGTGGAGGTTATGTCATGGAAGTAAGAGAGGACAAAAATTATTCTGTGGCAGTTACCCCAGAGAACACATTGTGGAAGTCTCCAATGCAGGTAGAATATGGTTTTATGGGGAGGGTACTTCATTCAAACTTCTAGCCCTGACAGTCCTTTTGTGAACATAAGGAGAGGGTAGGACATGTATTGCTAACATTCTCCCACTCCAAACAAAATGTCTTAACAATACACACTATAGATTAAAAAATGATAACAAGGAGATGGGGTTGTGGCTCAATTTGTCTGCCAATCATCTGCCAGGTGGGAGGCACTGGATATGATCCTGAGCACCACAATAAATAAATAAATAAATAAACAAACAAACAAATAAATAAATAAATAAAATGAAGGTATTGTGTCCATCTACAATTAAAAAATATTTTAAAAATATGATAGCAAATAATTTTCCTACATAATATTGAGTTAACTGCTTTATACATTTGTGTGTATATGAATTTGGATTCTATAGTAAAGACTTTTATTTTTTCAAAAACAATGAAAACATGGTCTTAACTGGTAGAAAATAATTTCTATAGCAAGGATGATGAAAACCCTTGAGGCAGAGTTAAGTGTGACCAAGCCCCTGTTCTGGGCTTTAGTGAACCTGGGTTCCTTGTCTTCTTTCATTTTATTGGTGATGGGAGATTTTCCTCAAATGCTTCAATGACCAAGCCTGGCAGGCACATTATCACAATAGCCTCAAATGAAAAATTAACACTGAGAAGATGGAATTCCACAGGGGTAAGTGTAAATAAGTATTGGGATCTTAACAGATCTGTAATAGATACCTCAAAATAATCACAATGGTCCAGAATAGCAACAAATATATTAAAATGAATTGCTGTGTTAATTAGCAATTTTGTCATTTCTCAACTTATCCAGAAACATGGAATGAAACTTAATGAATTCTGTTTTAAGGTTCTAGAATTTAGTGGGCAATCAACTATGACTGATCATGGGATCTCCTAATAGCAGTGGTCTATTTTCTTCTCATCACACAAGTTATATCCCTACCAGGTCACCATATTACAGAAACTTGGGTCTCAAACATTTAGAACTCCTGGCCATGCAAATCGTGGTTTCCAAACAGCAAACTAAAATTAAAACACTCAAGGAATAAAAACTTTAAAAAATGTCAGCCCCATGAACCTCCTGTGGCTTCTCTCTAGAATTTCACAGGAACATCAGCCCTGGTTGAATTATTTCCCTGTTAAATTCTTCCCT
Organism: Callospermophilus lateralis; assembly: GCF_048772815.1. NCBI lineage: Eukaryota > Metazoa > Chordata > Mammalia > Rodentia > Sciuridae > Callospermophilus > Callospermophilus lateralis. The sequence continues at coordinate 32,514,431 of NC_135321.1, read as the reverse complement.
CCAGTTGTGGATGGGAACTGCGGAGGTAGGTTTCTTATTTATGCCCAGCTTTGTACAAAAGTAGCCACATCCAAACCACCTACCCAACCCATATTAGTAATGTCCTTTTACTTCCTGATTAAACTGCAAAGTGCTTTAAACATTCAGTGCAAACACATTTGTTTATTTCTTTCTTAATTTGTGAGGCCACTTTGCTGGCAGAGACCAAAGTAGAGGAATCCAAGATGTATTGATTTCTTTCTTCATGACTATTTAATCGGTTAAAGTGTGCGCCACTTGCAAGTGCCAAGATGCTGGTTACATTTTAATAAATGTCCTCTTTGGTCGATCAATACTTCTCAGCCCCAAAATAAATAAATAAATAAAAGTGCTGTTCACTCATAAGTTAATGGGAAGAAAATCTTTTTACTATCGTCAGTCATCATGACAAACAAGAATATGAAAAGTGTTAATGAAATGACCAACTGTCTATAAAATAAAAGACTTGCAAGACAGTCTCCTTTCTTCCCTTAATTTGATGAAACAAAATGGAAAATTACACTAGTGCCCATCCAGCGTGAAATGATGTTAACAAGCAGAAAACAAATGCTATAATGAAGGACTTCTAGGATGTACTATGTATAGTCTTACTTGTAAAGAGGGAATTACTGGGCAGAGCTCTAGCCCTGAGCAACATCCCACCCCCTACTGAGGAGAATCACAGCTATCATCATGTCCCTAGGGAAGTAGTGCCATTCAGCACAATGCAACAAATTGATGTTCGAAGCATAATAATTATCCATGTGCTGCAAACAATAGGCCACACAATTACCAACCAGGGCAATGCCCTACACAGGCAAAGTGAAGTTCCAAAATGAAGCAATTGTACAGATAATTGAGGCAACAGCCCCACAAAAGAGAGATGTGGACAACTTCTCATTTACTGAGCATTGTTTGGGAAGAAAGAGTTACAAATAACTGAATTTTTCAGAACACCTAAACTTACCATTTAAGCAAAAAATGTTTCATTTTCAAAATGTATGCATTTGGGAATGGATAGCTCACTTTAAATAGCTTATTAATTACTCTTCCTTGTTAAACAACATATAAAAATGGGATGATATTTTCATAGGACTCTTGCTTAAAGAAACAAACAAAACTTTTGATAGCGAACGGTGCATCTGCAACGAGTACTTCAGTTAAAAACTCAACTATATTCAGTGCTTTCCAATTTTTCACCTAAGGACAGGATGGGGATATCGAAGTACACTTTACAACCACCGTTCTGAAAGTGTTAACACGTTCCTGCAGATGCAAAGCAACATAAACCAAAACAAATGACAGCCCTAAAATCAAATGGGATGCAGTCGTAGATGTTTTAAGTAGTTTAATTCCATTTTGGGTGAACTTGTTTTTTTTCATTATTGGAGAGTGAAGCATAGTTGGAAAATTATGGGATGAAAGAAGCAGGCTAACTCATTATGCATGTAACAACTGTATGTTGCTGGAAATCTTATCTGACTTTACAAGTCTGAATCTCCATTCAAAACTAAAAAAAACAAAATGGGAATAATTATAATCATTTCATTGTTATAATTTTTAAGGTCATTCATGCAAAATATTTGGTGCTATCACTGGCACTTTGTAAGGGCTCTATAAATATTAGAAACTAAAGAAAGTAAATGGAGAGGGAAATTGGTTAAATAGGAATCCAGAGATGAAATATAAATGATAAACATGAGAGACACTATAAAAAAATAAGGAGTAGCTACAAAGAACTGAAAAATACAGGAATAAGTAAAGAAAGAATTCAGAGGACAGTAAGTTGACTTTGAGATCACCATGTCCTTGAGTGTTCAGGGGAAAATCACTATATCCTTATTTAGAGGTATTTATTGAGCAACATCACACACTAGATTCAGTGCTAGACACCATCAAATAACGTATGTACTCTATGCTACACCCACATCTTTGAGGTGGAATTTGTCATTGCCATTTTGTAGGTGAGAAAAACAAAAACACAAAATACAAAAAAAAATACAATAGCTCATATGGTAATAGTCAGGCGTATCATTTAAGCATATCATGTTCTGATCTACCCCACTGCACTTTTCACAGTATCACAGATTCTATACACATATATATTTTTTTTCCTATTCATCTTTCTTTTTTTCTGACCCACTTTTTCCCCTTCTGTGTTTTCTGAGAAATCCCTATGTGTGAACATTGAAATGATAAGAAAACCAAAATTTAGTCTCTGCTTTTAGAGATTTTGCAGTCCATGGAGGACAAAAGCTCGTGAAAAGATGCACACACCTCAACAAATGACCCTCCAACAGGGTCACCTGCAGAGTGCTATTGTTTCTCACAGTGGCTGTCTGCCTGAAATGCTTTCTTCCTTTCCAGGATCCCACATCCTGATTTTCATCCATCTTTCAGTTCAAATACATCCTCCTTTTCCATAACCCTATAGGAGCTCAGTGACCTCCACCTGATTTGAATCCTTCTGTGATTTGTGGTACACACCTGAAGAGCTTATTGAGATACACAGTATTTGGCCCAAGCTCCAAGCTTTCAGATTTAGTATCTGGGGCAGATCTATCTCCCAGATGATCTTGCTGCTGCTACTCCTGGAAGCCCGTGCTAAGCAGCTTTCTCTATCCATAGCCCTCCTGCCTTCTTTGGCACACGTCCCCTCTGGCCTTAGATAATGCCCCTATTACATATATCTAATTCCCCATTCAGCTACTAGGGCCTGGGAATCAAAGGTATTTCTTTTTTACTCTGTACCTTCCCACAGCCAGCAGGAAAGTATGCCAGTCCATAGCTAGTGTCCAGGAAATATGTTTTACTTACTGGTGTTTGGTGGATTGATTTACTGAGAGCTCAGTGGCTGTTTCTTGCCCATGACTTCCACCTCTTGTGAGGATTCCACACAGAGCAGCTGTTTAATGTGAAGTTGCGTGACTGGTGGAAATGGAAGTGAATACATGTAGATATTTGCACTATCATATCTTTCAAATAAGATTTCCCAAATAATGAACAAACGTTCCCTCCTGCTTATTTTCAGGGTAATACAGAGACAGTTTCCTTGGAAACACTCACTCTGAATATTCTAAATTTTCCAGAATGAAAAAAAAAATCTTGCCTTTACCTAATAATTTACACCATCTCCCTCATTTTTGTGTTTTGCTGAGAATACATAATGAGATCTGAATGCTGATAAATGTCAATTTTGAGGACATAATTATTGTATTCATGGATTACTCTTTTCATAAAGCCATTTTTGTCAGTCAGCCTTCCGAAGGGCAATTACCTAATAAAAATATAAAGTTTTAACTAATGATATTTAAAGTTGTGTTTTACCTGACCTCTCTCTATGGTGTCCATTTCTTTTTTTTACCAATATGTTTTATAATTTTAATTTTTTCTACCACTTCCTTCTAGAAATCAGAATTAAGTTTGTCATTTTCATGTTTGGGTTTGTGGAATGGAAATAGAATTTTTAGGCAACTTTTGAGGACTGTAATTAAATACTGACTAGCCTCAACAATGTCAAACATACGGATCCCAAAACCCCATTGCTGGGCAGAATCATCACAGCAATTTTCTTTTTTTTCTACTAGATTCAGCAGAATCTCCAAGGACTATTGTTACCATTTACTGAGTTTTGACCTAGACTCTCCCGAAGTGCCAATTATCTCCTGAGAGTAGGTTCATGAACCACAACAAGTGAAGAACAAGTTTGGCAATTATACTATTAATCTGATCTATGTTTACATGTAGATAGCCAAAACAGGTAAGTCAGTACAACAAACCCACTCAAAGGACCTATTATCTGAATTGGTTATCTATGCAGATCAAATTAGATCCAATGCCTCCCAACTATTCACTTGATCATATGTCCTGTAGATATAGCCAGAGGCTATTCTATTTGTTCTTGCCTTCACACGCCAACCTATCTATTTGTACAAAGGTACATCTGACTTTCACAGTTATTATGTATTATTAGAAAACTTTTTGAAGTTTGGAAGTATCAAAAATAGCTACTAATGGATTATTATTACATTTATTCCCCTTTGATCAACAGGATACATGTTCTATTTGCATTGCCACTCTCTTTCTTTTGCACAGTATAAACCCAAAGATTGTTTTAAGTATCTATCATCAATTAGGGTCCATCTGACCACTAACATGTAGATGGCTCTACTGGAATGAAACCAAATGGCTTGTGCATTGTGCTAGGCAAGTTCTCCACCATTGAACTACACCCCCAACACCCGTATTTACATATTTTAAAAATTTCATCACATGATTGAAAGTGTTTTTTAAACATGTCTTTAAAAAAAAAACCAGCATATCATAAACTCTTCTCTTTAGACATATACTATTGTGACTGAGAACCCTGTTTGGATTAACATTGCTTAAATTTTTCACCACTGCCCTGATCTTCATGACCACCACAAGCTGAGGTCAAGCCATTTAGACTCTCATATCCTATCTGGAGTTGTTTCTACAGCCTGCTCTGCTTGGGCTTATTATTGTACCCGAGTCCTGCTTAAATTCTGATACTATGGATTCTCTCCTCATCACTTTGAGATTTCCCCCTGTATGGATCCTGTCCCTATCCTGCTCATGCTGTGACATCCATGCAAGCTACCACACCATGAGACCATCTTCAGTGTTTGCTGAGGTCTGACTTCTTATTATGAGTTTCCCCCCTTTCTGAGTACATTGCTTATCATATTTGAGTTCTGAAATTCCCTCTAACCTATCAATGGTTCCAAACTCTACACAAAAGCTTGCCGCATTATGCCATAACTAGTATCTTTAATATTGAGTATTATGGGAATTGACAGGAAGTAAAGGAAAAGGAAAGGCAGAGGGGCTAGGATGGAAAAAAAAAAGTTCTGATTTTATAAAAATAAAAAGTAATATTGATTAAGTATTTTAGAACTTTACTGTTTTGCAACATTAGCTCATTCAAATCAAGAAGCACCCCTCTAGAATAAGCACTACAATTATTAGTATGTTGATTATGTATCTGAATCTTAGAGACATTCAAAGAAACTCTCTGTTGTCACAACATAAGCCATAATGCTCAAATTTGAACCCTGAAATTTGAACAATTTTACTATTTTGTTTTTATTGTGCGATAATAATCTCATTCGATTACTTTTCTTTCTGGGGAGGGCATGGCTGAAGATGGAACTCAGGGTCTCTCCAGTGCCAAGCCTAGGCTGTGCTGTGGAGTCACATTCCCAGCCAAACTTTTTGGTTTTATTTTGTCTTGTCTCTTAATTTTTATTTTTTTTTAAATTTTCTGCTTGATCTTATTTATTTTATACTTATTTCTCTATTTTGCTATTCTATCTTCAGTGTGTTTTTACTTAAGCACTGTTTTCTAGTTATAATTAATACATTTTTACGATATATTCATATATGGAGAAAACAAAAGACACTTAGAGAAAGAGTGACTGTGAAGATGTAGTAGGAACTAAACATGAAAGTATGTCACCTCTTGGCCAACTCTTTCTGCTTTCTAGCATAGCACCCCCTTTCCCTTCATATGTAAACTACAAGAACAATTTAAAAGTGCATTTGAAAAGAAAGCAGACCCTGTAATCAGCAAATTTAACTGCAAAATGGTAAAGGTGACAAATATTTATTTCCTTTTCAAAATATGTTTTGGCACACAGGTTCACTTCCAAAGCAAATCCTAAGTAGAGGTCAAGTATATAACATTGACAATTACCTTTGCCTACTAGGTCAGGTTACTATGGGTAGAGGAAGGGTTGATGTTCTGCAGACTTGCCCACTCTAATTCCCCCACCCTGACTCACTTCCCCAGAAGATGGGCTTTTTATTTTTTTTCCCTAATCCTAAAATATTTGCTCTAAGCTAATAGTAAACTTTTATCAGAATTCAGTGGTTCTCAAATTCAATATACATCAGAATTACCTGAGGAACTTGTTTAAGAAAAGAAAAAAAAAAACCCAGACTCTGATTCTATGTGTCTAGAGTTGAGCTCAAGTTTTGCACTTTTAATAGCTTCCAGATGCTTCTCATACTATGGTCCAAAGCCCACACCTTGAATAGCCCTGGATTAGACTATTATCTACAATATTCACAGTGACAAAATAATGTAATACGTTTTTAGTTCTTCTCTGCTCTCTTCACTAAATTAAAAAACATGAATGTTTATTACCAATGTGTTTACTATGCCCTGGTATTTAAAATGTTTTTCTCTGAGTCTTTTCTTATATAGCTGAGAGAATGAAATTGCCTCACTTACCATATGCAGAGATGAAAGGAAAACCAGTGCCTTGATTCAAAATTCTATCTTACTAGCTATCATTATACAAATGTGTACCTGACTCTGTGTAGCCAAAAAGGAGTCCTTAAAATCGGTATGAGCCAATAATGGGCTTATTTCTGACTCATGATGATCCCAAGAAGGTAAAATCTTAAAATTAAAGAAGCTTGTGTTATATTTAATAATTCCTATATTCTACTTAAGCTTTTCAACTTATATTTCAGTTAGGAAATATTTTCATTTTTTCTTCCTATTTATGACAGGAAAATTTACATTGCAAAATTACTGTCCATGACATTTCTTTTTTTCCTTTAATGAGAAAGTTTCTACAAGTGTGAATATACCAGTGTGTACATGTGCACAGGCCTACATTCCAGTGACTACCTAGTAAATGATCCAATAATTTAAAAGCTATGTCAGTGGGAAATCTTTTTAAAGATTGTTGAATCAATTAATATTCAACCAAGACTATTTGGCCCTCTGTAAAAACAAAAGCAGGTGAATGGATTTTGCATAACTTAAAAAAATGAACTTCAGAAAAAACTGAAGAATAAAACAGACTGAAATTGGTGGTAGTTTTGACAGTGGGGGTGATATGGAGGTTAGTGTAAGAAACAAGGGCATATCGGGAGCAAAACCTATGAGTTTATCTTCTTTCAGCTTTTCTCTTTTGATACTAAGTAGAATATAAATTGATGGTGCTAAATTATAATTTCCAAACATTCTCAGGCAAATACAAAATGAATGTATGTCAAATATTGTATCATCTCATTAATTGATAAATAGTGTGAAGTGAAAAGCAATTCAAATCAATTCATACATATATTTAAAAATTTTATATGTATAATAATACATACACAAAATCAGCAATACTAAATTGATTTGTTAATAGATACAAATCTTATTAATATTCTATAGGAAATAAGCTGTGATGCTGGGATTTATCTTTTCTACAGGATAGAAATCAATTGCATCTTTACTTGCCAACATTTATCTATACTTCTATGGACAATAACAGTTTGCATTTCTATCTGTTTTCTACAATTTATCTTCTTCCCCTACAGAATTGTAAAGATGGCTTTTCAATGGAAAGATAATCAAAGGTACACATCCCTGCAGGGTCATGCTCTTGAAGGGTCTGCTAGACAATTATCAGTGCAAAGAAATACGGTACACTTCTTTGTTCATTTCCAAAACTGAGGCATTTTTGTCTATTAGTAGACATCTCAAATTGTCTTCCTCACATATTTCAATTACATTTCTTTGCAAAGTCCTTAATCTTTCACTCAGACTTTTGCACCTGTATAACTTTATGTGGAGGATGTAAAGGAAAGTGAGGGAAAGATTGTCACATGGGGATATATATGCCTTTGCCACCCTCTCCACCACTCTCTAGGAGACCTTCCTTGTGGCACATACAGCAGACAGAAAACTGAAACCTGGCCTCATGGGTCCCAGATCATAACCCTACCTAAAAATGTCACCGGGTTAGGAAAGTACAATTTAGTGAGTGCTCCCTGGCAAGGGGTAAATGTTTTTTCAGAGGTCAATACTTTACCCAAAAGGCATGAAAGTTTAGTGATTGGATTTCAGGTGAGGATGTACGATGATTCTGGAGAGGTTTTGGAGCAGGGAGCCTAAGTTAGAAAAAAAAATTAATGAGGACATTAAGGTAAAACCACCTGCTGAAATATTTAATCTTGTTTTGCTCACATGTCAGCATAGTAAAGAAAGAAACCTAAGGGATTAGGAGAGTCCAGTGCCACTCCAGTGGATTCCAAACCAGATTGAGTGGGAGTTGTTATGAAAACCTGCCTTGATTTCACACCTTCCTGCTAAAAGATGTTATCACCCTGCCAGTTCTCTGAAGTGAGATAGGCTGTTCTGGGAGAAGGAGAGCCAGCTGACAGCCCTGAAATGCGCCTTGGGTTTTGCAGCTGGAGAAGACATAGATCAGAGTGGAGATTCAAGAAAATCCTGTCCCACATGGATTCTGATAAATATGCAAGCACTGAAACATTAAGCTACCATTGTCAGCAATCTTAGATCCTATTATTTTTTTTTCCTCTCCTGCTAAGTTCTTTTATTAGCCACAACGATAATGATGCTAATAATAATCTACTTATCCCAGCCTCTGGAATGATTCTTAATAATTTATGATCTCCACTTTTTGTCTAAAATTCAGCACAATTCAGCCTTAAAAAAAAAGAAAAAAAAATGAAGTTACACACAGAAAATGAATTATGCACCAAATTGTAAATATTCCATTTCTTTTGCTGATCTGAAACTCCCCAAAGAAATATGAACACTTGATTTAAAATTCAGCTGCAGTGACATTTCCTAGCTGGAAAGAATACTTGCACAAATTCACAAGTATTTGCAAAAAGATAACTTTTTTTGGTGGATACTAGTACATTCTAATGTGTTTTTAAAAACTATCCTGTGCTTAAATTTCTCAAAATGAATAAAATATTTCTTAGTGAAATCTAGTTCTGTGAATAGACTGTAGCAACATGTCAGCAAGAAGGGACATTACATCGCTGGGGATAAGTTCAGGATCAGAAATAGGCATGCGATGCAACTTCCTACCTGCAAAATGGCAAAAGCCATAAAATACTCAGTTGCCCACTGCTGACCTAACTGTCCCATATATTGGCCAACCTATATGTCACAACTGAAAACTATGAGCCTGCTAATCTTTTAAAAGAGATGGGAAAACCCACATATTGTTTTTTGCTGGGATTTCCAAACATAAAATGTCAAATAAATTAAGCTCAGATATCTACTACTATTACTAATAGTATTATTACTGAGTTACTCATGATTCTCATTTCTTTATGTTTGTTTTTTAAAAAACATTGTTCAGGCACAAAACAATTAGAGTACATTCTTGCTTTGCTACATTTGATGACTTATGAACCAAATATGCTAACTGTTCAAGTCCTTTGGCCATGTGGGACAGGAAGAACCAAATAACACTAGCCAACAACCATCTTTATTTTATGATTTCACAACACACAGACATATAGAGTATATCATTTCAACCTGAATATCTTAACATTGCATTGAATAGTTGACGTAAGTAGCTGTTAACTTTTTTTGCATATTAGCAATGATAGGTGACTCATACAGCAGTTTATTTAACATTCTCTCAACCCATATTTAATGACCATATAATTCAATTTTTATTCCATGTACTTTAATCATATAAACCTGGGAGACGATATGGCTGGGACAGTTTATCCAATGTTTTTGATGGATAACTGAAGATTATAGAGATTATAAATGAGAAAGCTAGATTCCTGACTCCTATTAATCATAATTAATTGTCACTCCAGAGAAACTCTACAGATGCTTGGGGTCAGAACCACCATCAGCTTGTCAAAAATGCACAGCTTAAAGCTCTAACATAGAAGGCAGGACTACAGAATCAGAACATGTAGGTTCAGGACCTAATAAAAATAGAACTTAACCACCATCCCAAAAGGCTTGCTTCTAGCAAATTCTTCCCTAAATTCCCTGGGATTGCTTGATTAGTTGGAGTTGTATTACTAGATATTGCCCTGAGTGTTCTTTTAACCTGGAAGAGTGGCTAAGAAGCAGGCCTTGGTCTGGTAGGAAAACACAATATTTGGCCAGGGGAGACATGTCACCAAAAGGCCTGCATCTAAAAGAAATAGGGTTAGCCAGAAAGTGAAGACTACCAGAGAGAGCCCACTGTAAGGAAGACGCTGTGTGCTTCATCCAAGAGGCTGCGTCTTCTCTGATTTCCATAGAGCACTACGGCCTTTCCAAACAATTTCAAATTAGGCAAAAGTTTGTGGAATAAAAATGGGTAAATCCTATTCCTTTTGTACTGGTTCACAAAATACTCATATCAAAATGTAACAAGTGATAAGTTTTGTTTTTAATATTCTCCCATTCCCTTATTTTATTTAAACCTTTCATTTTTTTTCATATATATCCCAGGCATATTAGTAGATCTCTGAAAGCCACTAGAAACACAAATGATAAAGGCTCTAGTGGTGACATATGAGTCCATTGATGGCCATTGTTCAATTCCATATCATCTTTCAGATTGAATAATCCCTTGCCCGTCTCAAACCAGACAGCACAGGCTGTTGTTGCCTCCAGGTCTCCTGGTACAATTTACCCAGACTTCTTCCATAGTTTTGTTTTCCATAGAGAAATAACATTGCTAAAAACAAAGAGTAATTAATTAAGACAAAATTCACATTGCAAGATTTCATTTTCTCCTCCTTCAAATATTTTACATAAATGTCTTTGCTGGAAAAAAATGAATTGTTCTACACATGGCAAAATGATACCTAACACACACGCATGCACACAAACGTTTCCAAAGAAATGCTGGCTTATCACAATTGACAAAGTAACCCAATACCATATTACAATATTGCTAAAGTAATAAAGCTTTTTTTTTCTTCATGAAGTATATCTAACAGCAATTGCATCTGTCTATCTGACTGTATGTATGTCTCCCTCAATCTCTCACTCACCCCTTCATTCAGTCACCCTCCCATTTTAGTCTTTGGCTTATCAATATATCAAAAAAGCAAATGTGACCACTCCTCCATATATCTGCTTTTCAGATTTCATTCACCTCTGACCTATAATGGTCCAATTTAGCTCAAGTACTTTTATTTATGCTATTCCCTAGACCTATACATTTTGATCAAAGAAACGACACTCACTGTTCAGTGCCTTCAGAGAGCACTTTGCAGGTACCATCCGTTCAGAAAAAGCAGTCACCCAATACATGAGATTGTGACAAGGTATAATGTAATGGTAGTTATGCGAACCTCCAATAAACCAGTGCTACTTCACAGATTACTTGGAGAGAAAGTCTCTTAGCGTGCTTGAAGAAGTATGAAATGAATTTCATTTCCTTCTCATTTGCCTTGCTTCTGAAAGGTTTCATGCAAGATATGTGACCAACTATTATAGTACTAATCCATCCATGACAGAGCTCAATTTTCTCTGAGAATTTACTTCTGAATGGGCTTCCGAAATACTTGAAAGCTCAAAATTAAAGTACACTGAACAGAGCAGCCACTGAGCTGTGGACAACTGTCAGTCAAGAAAACCAGTTGGAACAAAATGTAAATTAGATTTTATTTTATTTTATTTTATTTTTTAAAGTGATCTATAACGGTGAGGTGGTAAAGTTTTATAGACCATTTCCAAACAAGAACAATAAGGAGGGCAGTGGCAAGAACTCTTGTTGTGAGCTTTCCCTCATTATTGCCAATGAAAATGGGGGCTTGTGTTATGGAAACTGGAGACAGGATCTGCAAACACTGTGGCTTTTGTAGGTACTCTTTGTTCTGGTGGATGAAAGAGTGGAAGAAGAACCACTGTCTGCCAGTCACTTGAGATAATGTCTCTTAAATAGCTGACATTGCAAGTGGTGCTCCTGTGGTCAGGAAGCTGTGGCCCGGATATCACTAAGGTTAGTTCTATGAAGGAAGGACTGTTTTGATCAAGTGAAATAGCAAGAGCTTTACAAACCTTCTCTGTTTTCTCTCTAAACATTGGGAGGTTAGAGATCTGCTGGACTAAAATGGAAAACATGGCAGGCACAATTTCTAATCATTCTACTTTGTGGAGGAATAAGGTCCCTACCTATTGGGACCAAAAGCTTCCATGTCATGCCTAGCACACATCTGCTTAATGCTCAGTGAGGATACAAGAACATGTAGAATCTACTTCTTGATATGAACACCCAGCATTCTCCTAACAGGGGGAGGGAGGGCAAGAAGAACCACAATTCTTCCAGAAAGTTCCCAATTTATAATGTGAGCAACAAACTCAGTCGCTAAAAATGAAATGTACTTTTACACTGAAACAGCAGAAGTTCAGTGAACAGATCTATGTATACAATAGACCTAGGGCTATTTTTGTTGAGGAAGATACTTTTACAGTCTTTTTTGTTTGTTTCCTTTTGAAAGTCTTGGGTGTAATATTTTACTGGGGTGTTGACAGCTAGGTTGAAACAGACATGTGAGCATCTAAAGGTGATTTTACAAATGATATTAGTCCCTACTCTTACAAGAAAAGATTGATTAAAAAGAGAGTTGGTAAAATAGAGTGGATCTCTGCATGGTGGCACTAAAGAGGGGCAGGAAAGGAGCCAGGGTTTAGAATACCTGGGCAGGAGAAACCCACAAACTACATTCTGACTTCTCCAAGGTGCCTCATTTTTATTTATGTATTTATTTTTCTAGTTTGTTTCTGTGTTTGTATTGCCTTTGTTTTTTATTTGTTTGGTTGTTTTTTGTTTTTGTTTTGGCTTTGGTTTGGTTTTGGTTTATATAAATAGATGAATTTTTATTTCCTCAGGCTGGTAGCTCAAATCAACCTGATAAAGGGTAGAACGTGATTACACAATTTTCACAAAGCTCCATCTTTCTGGGTTTCTGTAATAGTTGAAAATTTAAAATATTAATGATTTCAAAACCCTCCTTCCCCTTTTCCATCTAGAGTAGGCCAGCATGCCACAAAATTAGATGTTGTAGTGTCTCTCCCTCATGACATCAGGATACTTGATTGAAAAGTCTAATCCAAAGTGAAACAAGGAATAATAAAAAATTGGCTGATGAGTTTGTTTTTCAGTTTGTATTTTTTTTTTTTCATTTTTAAAGGCCAAATTCAACAAGTTGAAAACATCTTTCCAATTTTAGTTGCTGAAAATAAGCTTAATAAGCTGGGACTTCATTTAATATCTGAGTGTAATAATTTAAAAAAAAACACTTAAAACTTTTCTGAATAATCTAAAACATAGAAAGGTCACTGTGCTAAAAGAATCATTTAAGTATTCATATAAGCATAAGGTGCAAAATACCATCTAGCTTGAAGGCCTGCCTCATTCTAAAGTTAAAATATAAAATTTGACTTGATTCCTTAGCAAAATGTTTGTAACAAGAATGAGCAAGATAGGGCAAAAAGGGGAAAAGGTGAAGAATGATGCTACTAGAAGGTTTTAGGTTTATATGAGAAACCACAAATTCAGTGCTGCGTACTTCTGTAGCAAAGTACACACTGAAGCTGAAGGGTGAGATTTAATTAACAGACCTATGAAGATGGGATTCCCAAGTTGTGACTGTCCAGTCACATCACTTGTTTCGAGATTTTTGTTGTTGTTGTTTATTTGTTTGTTTTGCTTTTTCCTTTTAGTTCTGGAGTAACCTTTAAAAAGGCAATGATGAAATGTTAGGGGACAGTGTGGTCCCCAGCCTGTCTTACCAACAGGAAACAGTGGGGCCTTGAGGAGGCGGAGCCTAGTAGAAGGTTTTATATCATTTAGAGTGTGCCCTTGAAGAAGGTGGATGGTCCCTGGTCTCCTCTCTCCTTTACCTCCTCACCATGAGGTGAGCAGGTGGCTGCACCATGCACTCTCATCACGATGTGCTGCCACAGGTTCAAAGCAATAAGGCTTTGAGTGGGCTGAGACTTCTAGTTATGAGCCCAGAGAAACCTCTTTATAAGTTGATCAGGTCATATGCTTGTTATAGTATCAAGGGGTGTCTAACCCAACATGCAACTTCAGTTAGCCTACCTGCTCCAAGTTTGGGGGTCTTTGCCAAATGTACTGATTTCTCTTCTTATTAGTTATGCCTCAGGAGTGATCTCTCAGCTACAATGTTTGAGAGCTCTGTTTCCTTCCCAAGTAATGAAAGAGAAGGGACCAAAGGCAGGTTCTTATTACATCTAGTCAAAACTGCTAATATCTGCAGCAGAACTCTTCAAAAACAGAAAGATAAAAATAAATAGCAAAACAAAAAGTAATAAAGACATGTGTTTTATTTGATTCCTTAAAACATTATTTTCCTTTAGAACTTCACTGTAGCTAAGGAATGACATTTGACATTTTATGTTGTCTCTATGTTTCTAACATGATGGCAGCTTCTCCTCCTTCTCTTCCTCCTCCTTCTCCTCCTCTTCATCATCATCCTCTTCCTTCTTCTCTGCCTCATAGTTCTTTTTTTCTTTCTTTTTTTCTTTTTTTTTGTTCTGGAGATTGAATCCAGGGGTGTTCAACCACTGAGCCATATCCCCAGCTCTTTTATTTTTATTCTGAGACAGGTTTGCTTAAAGCTTCACTGAGTAGCTGAGACTTGCTTTGAACTTGTGATCCTCCTGCCTCAGCCACTCAAGCTGCTGAGATTACAGGAATAAGATACAATGCCCATCACTCCTACTTTTATTATTATAACACTTTGTTCTTGATCTAGAATAGCACTCTATAAGGTAAAAATCTTCACAAATTAGAAGTTAAATGTTCTGGATAAGTACTGCCACTGTCTGTATTATGGAGACAGTCCATTAATTTACCCAAGCCTGTTTCCTTGGTGATAATTAAATCGGCAACAAATCAATCTAGTTTACTCTTAAAGAATATAAAGAATAATACTTAAACATTGAAAAGATATTGAAATTTATACTCACTTAATTTAGTGAAAAAAAAATCAGCTGTTCCTATTGCTAACAGCTACAAATAGTCATGTGGGACCAGAACGCATCATTTGCTTCTGTGCTTTGGGCATGGTCAATGGCCCATCTAGAATGATAAGCTATCATCTATCTACCTACCTACCAAATTCTTATTATTTAACCCTTATCTTTCTTCTCTTTATCATCAGATCTTCTCAGATCAATGAATGGACACTGTTTTTTATCTATACACCCACAGCCCACATTTGCAGCATCCATTTGATTGTGCACATTACATATCCTATTTTGATTTTGAATTGATACAAAAAAATTGAAAAGCGTTATGGATTTGTTCAGTTGGCTTCAGCTATAGTTCAGAGTGCTTTTCTTGCATGCACAAGGCCCTAGGTTCAATCCCCATCAACACAAAAAAGAAAAAAAAAAGATTAAAAAGTATTTAAATTTTCAGGGTGTTATACTTTAATTAAATGTGGTTAATGCAAGTTTTTTCATAGCAAGGATGACTTTTTGTATCCAAAAAAGTATCTTGCACAGGACTTTGAACATAACTCTCCAAGAAATGTCTAATTATTAATAGTGGTTCAATTACCCAGTGTTGACAATTCCATTCTCCAGCAAGTGCTATATACTTCATTGATTTTTCTGGCCTCAAAGAGGAGCCTTCCATGTTTTTGTAAGAAAATTTTCTGAGGATACTAAGAAGTAAAACAAGTCATAATTCTACTGATGCTCATCATGAGCCTCATCATTTCCACACAAACTCCAAGAACCCTTGGGTTTTTCCCGAGATGTCTAGTTATTTTACACTCTGATGGAGATGACAGAACTGAAGAAATGAGGCAAATTGAAAGCCCTTGCCTCTGAGATGTACCATTAGTCATCTAGCATCTATTTAATTATGGTTTGGCCATGTCTTACCTTCTTGCAAGCATGGAACAACAAAGAATTCTGTACTGTGAGCCACAGGAAGTAAAAATGGAGCATAAATATTTTTCATCTGCCAAGTAAGTATTTTTATTCCATGGGCATAGTGTTTTTTGTATTTAAAATGACAGATCCTGTCACAAAGGGTCTTAATATTATATTGAAAAGATATCTGTATTACAGCAGAGGTTAAAAAACTCATTTATTTATAAGACTCTCAGGTCCTGGAGAGGTCTTCTGCCTCTTTTTCCCTGCAGACAGTTAATATCATTGAAAATAAAAAGCTGTTATATTATATGACAAGATGCAGTGGTATTAAAAACAAACACAGGCTGGATAGTGCCAGAAATGTGCTCCAATACTGGTAAACTGTTGACTGTAATTGGAAAAAAAGTAGGTGCTATTTTGTTGTTGTTGTTGTTGTTGTTTTATTTCTGGTTTCTTTGTTGTTGTTTTTATTTTTCGATTCCAGCTAATTTTTGCATTTTTTACATGTAGATCAGATGTATTAAAAACTTACAAAATAAGTTATACACAATGAAGCAACCTTTATTTGGGGGTTTCTAGATAAAGCAAAAACATAACCACCTAAGGAGCAGATGAAAGATGAGAACTGATCATCAAACTTACTGAAGGGAAAGCGTTTCTTTCCTAGCCTACAGAGACACTCACAACCTTATAAAGGCAAGAGGCAATAAACTGAAAGAGCTGGCTAAAATGAAAAGTGAGAGCCATTTGCTCCACTGCAGCCCTCTGGCCTTTCCTGCCTTTATCCCTGAAGCTTTGGAACTTAGCTCAAAGAGTGAGGGGACTCAGAGACTGGAACTGCACCTTCTGAATACGCGGCCCATCAGTGCGGTGCAGAAGCATCTCTACCTGATATCAGACATGCACAGGGAGTCCCTCTGCAGGATTCCACGGATCTTCTGATGAGCTCCAATTCATCTAATGAAGCCAATGACAACTGCTCTTACTATAGTAAAGGGTGTATAGTAAAGGATCTTTGGGAGCCCCATGGGACCAGAGTGAATGGCTACAGACTGGTAAGTTTGTGTAAGAATCATCTGTACCTACATTAGTAAACTTAAAAAAAAAAAAAAAAATCACTGAAGGGAGGTCTCCAAAAGGCCTGTGATCAGAGCTACTCCTGAGGCTGAGGCAGGAGGATCACAAGTTTGAAGACAGTTGAAGACAGTCTCAGCAACTTAGTGAGACTTTACCTCATAGGCTCATATGGGAAATACACACACACACACACAAACAAACAAACAAACAAACGAAACAAACAAAAATCCCTGTAACTAAAAAGAGCTGGGGATGTGATAATACACCCATGGGTTCCATCCCCAAGAATAAAAAATAAAAGAATAAAATAACAACTTGCAATTTAGTAGGAAATTAGTTTCACCATTTTACCTAAGTATACACTGGTAAGAGAAAAGCTATATGTTTAAGCCCTTATATATGTACAAAATTCCATTTAACTGTTCTTGAAACCAAGGTTCATATCAGGTGAGGAAGAAACAGCTGGAGGGGTGGTGATAATTTCATTTTTTAATTTGTCTTCTCTGCCATAGGCATTCTTCAACTCAAAGCAATGCTTTCAGTTTCTCTCATTCTCTTTGTGTTCGAAGGAAAACCAAATTAGATTGCGGATTTCCATCAGTCAAGGCCACAGAACACCTTGGATCAATTCACTTAGGAGGGATTTACCCAGTACTGCTGTAGAAACCATGTTACAAAAGCACAATGGAGAATCCACAGTCCTTACTCTTACGATACCTGCAATCCTGGTAGGAAGATGAGACACCCACAGAAAGGCTCTTCAGCACCTTGCTCATGAAGCTGCACAAAATACACAAGTCTGTAAGACAGGATGATGTGCAATTTTGCTGAATACACAATTTTGTTTGTCTTTTAACCTCAATTATATGTAAAACATTGTTGCATGTGTCTGTTCTACTGGAATACAGGTCTAGTTATAACTATAAATATATAGTGTAAGTCATATCACTTAAGTATAAGTAGATTCCTTGATCTTAACAAATTTTGTTTATTTACTAAATTTGGGATTGGGGATACTGTTCATTGATACAAAAATTCTAAAATTTATTCAAAAAAAATGCAGTAATGCTTCTTCAAAATGTACCAGTATAAAAGTTAGCATCAAAAAGGTATCAAATGTTTATTTTCAGAGATTCATGGGGTTAGATCATTCAAGACCAGACCTTATACCATTTATAGTTCACTAGGTCACATAATGGACCAGGGAAATACAACTAATGCAGGATTTGTGGTTTAGACTGATACCATTTTTCGTTTTACTTTATTAGTCTTCTTGGCCATAAAGAGATCTCTTGAGGCCATATATGTTATGTTTACACATCTTTTAGAGTCTGGATTACTGGTAAGCACCAGTTAGAAAAAAAATTGGAAAAAAAAAGCATGAGAAATTATGGATGATCTTCTATTTTCTTCTCATAATGACTACTAGTAGTAGTAGTGTAATGACTACTATTGGTCATATTACTACTAGAAATAGCAATAGTTGGTCTAGTCTTCCTTCATAGGAGGAGACTCTTGCCAAATTGTTATGTTTTTATATATGTAGGCATGTATAGATGTGACATTTGACTCTGACCATGTAGCCATGATCAGAGTTTCTAATGGAGTTTCATTGAGAAGAATTCTATTTTTCTACTTAGTTCACAAAGATCTCTTCTTCTTTAAACTTGGCAGAAATTTTGTCATATGATATTAATAACTTACATTGATGCTTTTAAAATTTTTGCCACCTGCTGTTTACAACAGGTTTTAAGTGGAGACTTTATAAGCTCTAACTACAGAGCAGGGTTTCAGATTTCTTTATTAGTATTACTGTGGACCGTCTTTTGGGAATGACCTCAAAAGAGATGCTAGAGATGTCCTTAGAGGAAAGAATAATCATTGTTATGGGGAGAGTGAAGTTCAACAATGGTATGAACATGATATGAGAATACCAGAATGTGGCAAACAAATAGGAAGTGTCTACAAGGTAGAAGGCACTACATTTGGTACTGCGTTGGTGGTTGGGAACAAACATGAATAAAACCTGACCCTTATCAACCAAACTTCCTCATTCAATTAAGAAAGAACCATGTAGTAAAATACATAAGCCATCATAAACACCCTCAAATGCAAAAGAAAGTATGACTAATAAGCAAAACCACAAAATGTTTTGGATTGAAGCAGAGGAAGATTAAAAATTCCAAATAACTTAGACAAATACTCAAAAAATATTAGGCAAGTTCACTTGGTACAAAGTGGAAACTTAAATATATGGTTAAAAGAGGCAAGAAGAAAATACAAGCAATAATTGGGTTGATTGTACTTAATGGTGCTAGAAATCAGTGATTTTGAAATATCCCCCAAATCCAATAATTTTTATTTCATTCTCTGTTTACCTGTAAACATCATACATGACTGACTTGACTATAAAAATATCCTGTGTGTTCAGTTCATTCCAGGGATACATACTTCTGTTTTTATTTATTTATGTATTCATTTATTTACTTTTTTAATGCTGGTGATTGAACCCAGGGTCTTTCACATACTGGGCAAGCATTCTATATGTGTGCTTCATCCACAGACTCACAATTCTGTTTTTATTAGTCTATGTCTAAGGTATTCCAGGGATGTTATTTTGTATCAAACAAAGAAAATAGAAGAATGGCTCCCAGCTCTCCAGGAGCCATACCTCCAAGTTCAGATATTTTTTTTTCTGACCAATCTGCATATATAAAATGTCTTTACTATTTAAAATATGCTAAAGGTGAGCAGTAGTTCAATCAAGCAAATGGTCAGAGATCAATCTGACTCAGAGTTCAGATGCTCAGATACTAGAGCTGACAATTACATGGCCTCTCTCTCTCTCTCTCTCTCTCTCTCTCTCTCTCTCTCTCTCTCTCTCTCCCTCTTTCTTTCTCCTTTTCTCTAAGTTCCTGTAGAGACCAAATGAGATAAATTGATATCTGACCCATTGCTTGGGGATAAACATTAAATGGTTTATCTGGGCAACCCAATCACCTGCAGCCAGAGTGGAGAATTGGCCTAAATAATGAAGGTGTGTGTCATTCATCTCTTTGTCTGGCTCCTGGTAACCTTGACAGGAATGAGTGGAGACATGCTGATTTGTATACACTCAATAATTCAAGGTGTTTGCTTATCTTTCCTTGTCAGATGCTGCTCATCCCAAGTCTATGTTACCATCTAATTAGGCTTTTTTTTTAAACTTTGCCTTTCACATAAAGCTTTCGTTTTTATTTCATGAATTTAATTTGCAACCAGTCTTGCTTTTATAAAATGTCACACTTATTTCATTTGTTAACATGTTTATTAGTTTTTATTCATATCCTTGATATATCCTCCCTGCAATTTGTGATTCTCCCTCAATGTAATAATCAGTTTGATTTTGCTTTTTAACATATAAATCAAGAATTGTACTAAAAACCTTATTCCTTGAGTGCTTGCTGAAATCTGACGATAAAATTTTTTTTGCCTCTGAATTCTTTTTCTGGCATGTTTTCATCAGCTTTTCTCTCTTCTAGTAAGCTGTATAGAAACCTTTGCTTTCCCCTCATAGTTTGGGATTTGATACTAGTTCTTTAAAGTATAAAAAGTAGAGTTGCTTATTAATATTTCTATTTATCCTCTTCCTAGACCATCCAGTGTTTGGTTCCTTTTTAAAATTTTGGACTTGGCTTGATCCTGTGAGTTACCTTGACCATGGAAATATAAGCAGAGATATTTAACTGTTTGCCTAGGACCCTCCTACCTAATCCTCTCCCCTGTTACTTTGTCTGTGGAAGCAGTGTACAAGTCAGCCATTACACAGAGCATAACTACCCAGGAGACAGTGGAATAGTCAGGAAAACTTGAGTGAATGAAAAATAATCTGTGATATTTAAACCATCGAAATTTGGGATTTGATTGCTCTTTCAGCACAGGTTACCACACGCTTACGAATATATTTGCAATTATTCTGCAAAAATATTTATTCAGTAGCACTGAAAGTCATAAACCTAATGTGCCCCACATTGTGCCACACCACAGGGGAAGAAGGAAAGAAGCTCTACCATAAATTAGATTTAAATCTCATCGGGGAGACAAGACTAACAGACACAAAAGAATTGAAAGGAAAGTGAGGTGAGTGTGTGACTGGACAAGTACATGTAGTGTGTGGTTCTAAATACTGCACAAACAGGAGTAAGGGCACAATTTCAAGTAGGATAAAATGGACCAGCAGAGAGCAGGAAAGCACATCTTCTGGGGAATGAAAAATACAAGGCTACCATTTGTGGTAGCATGCACCTGCAGTCCCAAGGGCTCCAGAGGCTCAGGCAGGAGGATTGCAAGTTCAAAGCTAGTCTCAGCAATTTAGTGAGGTCCTAAGCAATTTAGCCAGATCCTGTCTCAAAATAAAAACAGAATAAATGAATAAAAATTAAAAGGGTTGGGGATGAGGATGTAGTTCAATGGTAAAATGTCCCTGGGTTCAATCCTGGTACAGAAATAAAAAAAAAAAAAAAGTTGGGAGGACAAGGCTAACAGCATATAAGATAACATGTGAACCATGGTCAGGTCTAAGGGTGATCCACGAGGCCAATTTCATGAAGGGGCTCCATGAAAGCAGGCCAGGGCTTCTTGTCTGATCTTCATAGTTCTCCATTTCTATCATATAGACATCTTATCCCCAAACAAACTGTAAATAGTTGCAGATCAAGGATAAATTTTCTTCACTTTACCATCAGTCACAATAATATTCCTGCTTTAACAATGGCATGGTTCTGTTTCTACAGGGACAGGCATGCTCAAACATAAGCTCAGACAAGTCTAGAGTTTCTACAAAAAGAGGTTGAGTATCCCTAAGCTGAAAATACAAACTTTGAAATGCTCCAAAACTTTTTGAGGGCAAACATGACACCAAAATTGGTTTGACTATAACCAGTCCGCATGTGACTGGTTATAGTCAAACATGCACAATTATTTTTTAAATATTGTATAAAGTTATCTTCAAGTTTTATGTATAAGATGTATATGAAACATTAATAAATTTCTGTTTAGCTTGTAGGTCTCATCCTCAAGATACTTCATTATGTATATGTAAATATTCTAAAATTTGATAAAAGTACCCTCCATCCAAAATACTCTTGTCTTATTTTAGATGAGGGACAGTTAATCTATATTAAAAGGACTGACACAATCCCTACAAACAGCTTAAACCTCCTGCCTCCTAGAAACTTATAGTCTGAATAGAAAAAAAATGCAAGCAAATGATATGAAAATTAATTATATCAAGTGTGATTTTTTAAAGACTCAACAGTAAGCCAAACACACTGCCCCGCTCTCCAGTAATGCCAGCCCACAGTCCCCTGCATGCTATTACCTTTTTATCTGTCCTCCTGAGAGCTGAGAGTCAATATTTAACCTCCCTTGCATGAACACTTCCCTTTTGAAATCCAAGACTGTTTTCTAAAGAATCTAGTGGTCTTAAAAAAAAAATCATTTTATTTATTTTTGACATCAGGAATTGAATCTGGGTGGAGGAAGGGTTCAACCACTGAGCTACATCCTCACCCTTTTTTTATATTTTATTTAGACACAGGGTCTCACTAAGTTGCTGAGGCTAAATTTGAACTCATGATCCTCCTGCATCAGTCTCCCAAGGCTCTGGGATTACAGGCATGCACCACTGCGCTGGGCTTTCATGGCCTGACACTGGTCAGCAACACTTAAAATGCAGAAGACAATGACCTAAAATCCAACACAGCTATCACTTTGGAGTTGATCAATGACTTTGAGAAATTCTTATTTTCATTCAAAAGTAGCTTTCAAACTATAGGAAGCCTCTCTAGAAATGTGCTTTCTTTCCCACGTTGTACAGCATAACAAAAATCACAGCTGCATACAAAATGATTCAGATCAATTCGTTAAGACTTTGAAATAATGAAAGATTACAAAAAATTAAACTAAGACACAAATCTTACAATTGGGTATGGAGGGTAATAGAGGTTCCCTCCCTCATCCCTTCCTACTATATATCTGAAGAATGAAAGCCAAATTCCATTTAGGGTAAGTGACTTTTTGTTCTTCTCATCCTTCCTGTTCATATCCCATGTTTCATATCTGTTTTAGGACATCAATATCTGGGGAGGAAATTCCCAAACTCTCTTTCAGAAACAGTCTCATGATGATCTTAAAATAGAGGCAGGAAATACGTCTAGAAACTGTGAGTGGCCCCTGTGTTTCCATTTTTAATTCATAAAACCCTCCAAAAGGCCACTGTTAATCAATCCTGGGGTCCAAATGAGTGGGAGCCATTGGTTCCTTGCTGTTTTTTTTTTTTTTTATTTTAAGTACTCTGAACTCCTATATACATTCCTTCTGTGCATGTGTTTAAGCATATACATACAAGAAGGAAAATATGCCATCTTTTGTCTGTGTCAAGAATCTCTTTAATTGATTTGATGTTTGTGTCTGTCCAGCATTCGAGGCCTCAAAATTTACTCAAAGGCCTGACTTAATTTTGCAAGATGCTTTTGATCAGCTGGACACAGGCTCACCATTTGATCCAAACCAATGACCCAAGTCTCAAGTGCTCCATCTATTAGACCTGCATAATCATCCAGCTTAGCTGTGCATTGTCCATTTTAATTAAGGGTGTGCTACACCCATTAGAGAAAGTTTATGAGCCAGAGATTGAACTTATTTGTGCATGGACTAATCCCACAAATGGAGCTTTAGCACCTCCAAAAGAGTAAGAATAATAATAAAAATAACAATAATAATAATGAGGGCTGTGTCTCCTTGAATACCGACCTCCTGCTAAGTGCCCTTTCTCTGTTTGAATTTCTTGCTAATTCAATGCCATTAAAACAGATCCTCTTAAAGACTGTTCTGTCAAACACAAAAAAGAGAGATATATAGAGTGTGGGATTTAATTATCACTGCTCTATATCTCCAAATGTGAGTTTTTCTGAGTAATAATTGCCCAAGTTTGTCTTCAAAAGGCATTTTAATAGTGCTAATACTAGTAAATATTGCTCATTTTGATACTGATGTGCCGTTTTAATGGTTCCCATGGTTTCTAAAAGTCATTTCTTATCGTTTTACTGTAGAAAGAATCTTACTTTAATTATGTCATAATTGTTTGGAAGCCATAGAATCTTAATTAATGCCAATGGCTTCAAGGCACAAACCAAATGTAGAGTTTATATTCATGTTTGTTTCTTCATCTCTTCTTGCCTAAGAAGAGGCCCCCCATGAGCTTTTTTAAACCACATTCATAGATGTTTTTTAAAAGATGGTGGTGATGTCATTTCTTTATTTTTCTAAGACCGATTTTCTCAGCTTCACCTCAGATTTTAAAGGTTAATATGGAATCAACATTCAATCTTCACAGGGAAATCTTTATCTTAAAAATACAGTTGTTCACCCTCCTGGTAAATGCAAAGACCTCTGGTTGCTCCTTAGGGTGAATGGGATAAACTCCAAATGTCTTCCATGGGATTCCATGACTGCCACCAGCCGGCTGCACGTTCTCGCACTCCATCGAACACGTTACTGACTCCTATTGATTCTTTCCTATAGAAACATTTGCTCAATCTCTGTAGAACCTCTCCTGCCCCAGTGTAGGAAGCACAGAGGACTTTACTCCACTCCATGGCTCCTAAGAAACAGATGGACCTCATTTAAACACATAGCTCTTTCATCTTATAAAATTATTCCACCAAAGATTATGTCTGAAGAGCCTTCAGATTTCTCCTGGTGTTTGCATAAAGCCTTGCTTGAAGCAAACAGTCCTTAAATATTGATTTAGTGACTGCCTGTAGATTTTCTCCTTAGGACCCAGCAAGGTTTCAAAGATATACCTGGAAAATATATCCCTGTTTGGTACCAAACAACTAGCACAGACATTTATTCTCCCAGAAGCATACACCTGAAAGTGACTTAGACATTATACCTTTGTTGTTACATTGAATACAAAAAGGATATTTGCGTCTAGAAATTTAAATTACATTTCCTAGGGTTCCACAACTAGTTAGTAGCAGAGCTGTAACTAGATCACAGGCTTTCTGACTCAAAATGCCAAACTTTTCCCCTGTAATTTTCACACGCATCACATCAATCACCTTCATTTAGTTATTCCAAATATCTGTCTGATTGTCTCAGTCACATCCCCATTATGCATGCCAGCTATTAAGCAACAAATAGCTATATGGAAACCATTGCTAATCTAACATCTCATTTTCTCTTTAGATTCAATCTCCTACACAAACTGAGATTCAAATAACAACAATTCATTTATCTGAATTGATTTACAAACATTGTAAATTTGACTGAAAAGGAGAGGTGATTTGTGTAGGGCCCTGTAGGGAATGGGGCTGGGGTAGTAAAAGAGCACAGGAGGGGAGAAAACAGAGAGAGCAACATGTGTTCTGTCCTCTGGGTTCAGTTCTTAGAACTATGCCTGAGTGTGATCAGTGAAGTCACCGAAATCGCATGAGGAATCAGCAGTCCTGTGGAGGTCAGAATGAGAAATGTTGATCCAGCATGACAGAGAGGAGCATTATCCTTGTTCTCTCCAAAAACAGCTCAGAAGGACAACTATACGTTTTAATGGTTTGGAGAGTGGCAGAAGGTATTCCCATCTTACCAGTCATGTCCTTTTTTTTTTTTTTTTCAAATGGACACAATAACTTTATTCTGTTTATTTATTTTTATGTGGTGCTGAAGATCTAACCCAGAGCCTCACACATGTGAGGCAAACATTCTACCGCTGAGCCACACCCCAGCACCCCTAGTCATGTCTTGGTTGGACACTGCAGTTTCCTTGAGTGCCCTTTGGAGAGGCAGAGTGAGGAAGGCAGGAAGGTGTGGCAGATGCCACTGAGTTCAGTGGCAGACTGAGAAGATCAGTGAAACATCCTTAGGAGAATTGCAGATGTAATTCAGGAGACATTTCCAGAGGATAGCATTGGGCAAATTTCTGGTACTCCTATTCTGATGACCACCTTCTAGGAACAGAGTTGACAGAAGTGAGGCATTTGCATTACACATTATACTCTAAAATTAATATCCCTAAAGGGACTGAAAATCACCACTGGATGTGGAGGGCAGTGCTGCAGAAGTGGTCAGGGTTTTCTTTCTCCTGCTCCCTAGTACCTTTGAAGTCTTTATAGCAGAGTTAATCATTATGTCAATATGTCTCCTGAGACTTCTACCAGCCTGGTCAGCCGTGGGT
The DNA here is from genome assembly GCF_048772815.1 of Callospermophilus lateralis. Taxonomy (NCBI): domain Eukaryota; kingdom Metazoa; phylum Chordata; class Mammalia; order Rodentia; family Sciuridae; genus Callospermophilus; species Callospermophilus lateralis. The sequence goes on along the minus strand of NC_135321.1, from coordinate 32,488,458 downwards.
GGTGTTCTTGCTGGACAATGCAGAGTCCTGTAGTTCTAAGAGAGATTTTGTCACCATGCCCAAGGCCTCAACTCTGGTGTTTGCAATCTGGGAACAAACATTTCACTTGAGATGAACTGAAAATTTTGAAAACAGAAAGACTACCAACATAATTGCTATAATCAATGTAAGCCACTATCTGGGCCACTCTTGAAAACCTCTGATGTATCGCACAGCTGTTGAAACAAAGTAGTATCTGAATCAACTTTGGGAAGCAGGTATATGAGAATTATTATGAGCGTGTTTCTGGACTGTTATCTTTCCTCATGTTTACCATCCATTATCTGCCTTTGTTCTAGTTCATGCTAGCCTTTTTATAATCCTTTTTTTAAAAAATACAAAATCAATACAACTTTAATTACAAAAAGCCCATGGTGCCTCTTGAAAAACAGGGCAAACAAAACAGGACATTTTGAAAAGGGGCTAGTGATCTAAGAAGTGTGACCTCGGGCCATCCTATTTCTAAGGGGTGATGCTGTTGATCTGTTGGTCCCATTATAATGATTTACACATCCCTATCTAGCACCTTTTGTTCTTCAGCAGGCTTTGTGTATGGTAAATGGAGAATTGCATACCAACCAGGGGTTTGACATTTACAATGCTTTGTAGCATAAGATAGAGTCACATCTGGGCAAACATTGTCCCTGGTGGTTAGCGGCTCATATCATCTGTGCGTAGTCTGGCTGCCAAAATGATGAGCACTCATTAGAAATGTCCCATTTACTCCCAGAGCCAAATAAAAGCACAAACTAATCTAAAATGAACATTCACAGGGTGTGTATATGTGTGTGTTCAATTTGTGTGCTGGCTTCTTCCAGGGGCATACAGCAGCTTGTTTTTCTTTTGAATATTGTTTATATCAATGGCCTGAATCAATGTGAGCATAACAGTGTAGAAAACCTAATTTCTGATCATGTGTTTCGGCCTGAGCCAAGGGACATTATACAAAATAGCCAGATGAAACCCTTTGGCTGATATTTAATATGGAGATGCTGTTAAAAACTTTGTTCTCTACTTGACACAACACTGGGTTTATGAAGACCCCTGGAGATATTTTTCCTGAAAATGAAGAATAAGTAGGCTTTTTTTTTTTTTCCTGAGCAACTGCAGGTTTTGTTTATTTGTTTATCTGTTTTAAACCTACTGTAAATCAAACACTCAATCACAAATTCATCCTCGAATTGGCTACTAGAAAGGTAAGGTACACAATAACCAATCTAAAACATTGTAGAGAAATTCTAAAAACATTTGTGTGTATTAATCTTGCCCTTGAATTTATCTCATTTTTTATCGTGATTTTTTGATCATTCTAATTTTTCATTCTTTATGCATGATCTTACAGGATTGTAAATTTTTAGAAACTTTAATTTTGTGGGGGAACAAGCTGGATATAAATACCTGGAACAAATAAAGTGAAACAAAACATAAGGAAATGAAACTGGATTCTGACCACGAGGAGCCCATAAATTGCTTGTGGAGACTGTATAAATTTAGAGAAAGATAAAGATATAAGGAGGGCTATACTAAGTATCAATATATTTCAGACATTTAAAGCAATAGTACCTGAGAAGATAGGAGATTAATCTGGGTTGTAGGACTCCAGGGAAATTAATAGTTGGAATAGAATTCTCTTCTAAATACTGACTCTCAAGACTGTTGCATGATACCAAGTGAGACATGAACACCCAGGCATGAAAAAGCATGTGACATAAATGAGTAAGGAAGTCCGCACTATCTAGTGGACTATGAAGGTTAAAGATCTTAAATATTCAAAATGTCTTGTGTCATTCTTAGGTAACTGAGGTTTTAATGTTTGCTCCTTCTAAACCTTAGGTTGAAATGTCATCTCCAAAACAATAGTTTGGGAGGGTGTAGCTTTTGGGAGATGGTTGAATTAGAAGCTCCATTCTCAGATATGGGACTGGGTGTCCTTAAAAAAGGGCTTGCCCTTTTGCCTTTCAGCATTCTGTCACCTGAAGTGGTGACACTTCTCCCCTCCAGAAATTACAGCATTCAAAATGCCATGTTGGTAGAAGAGATTGGACCTCTCCAGACTTCTGAGAGCACTGGTGCCTTAATTTTACACTTCCCAGCCTCTGGAAGGACGAGAAATTTCTGTTCTCTAAATAAATTAGGCAATCTGTGCTTTTTGTTATAGCAGCACAAAATGAACTAAGACATGTGGTCTTTACTCAGCTTACTTTTGATCTTCTATGAGAGATAATTTTGGAACACTATTATCTGTTTTCTTTCACAGCAGATTAGAAGCTGTCGGAACTCTGACAATTGATAACCAGACAGAAGCAAAGATCAGAAATGTTAAAAGTGGAGAAAAGACTTCCGAGATCAGCAGTGTAAGGTTATCCTTGTTGGGAAAATATACACTTTAAGCAGCCCTGAAAGCAGTAACATTTTTTTTTTATCTTTATTTTTTAGTTTTAGTTGGACACAATACCTTCATTTTATTTATTTATTTTTATGTGGTGCTGAGGATCCAACCCAGGGCCTTGCATGTGCTAGGCAAGCGCTCTGCTACTGAGCCACAACCCCAGACCAGCAGTAACTTTCTTTAAGCATCAATACCTGATCTTTCAGGAAATGAATTTACATGTTATTAAAACAACTTTGGCTGAGAAGTTAGGTCATACGAACCATATTGAAAAACAGAAAAAAATAATTAGGGAACTGTACTAGACAGGTAACCAGCATCGCCCAATTACCAATTTCACAAGTATTTCTGCAACTATGTTCAACTACTCAACATAGGAAACACTGAATATAGGAAACCATTCTTACTGCCATCACTGTTATAAAAAAGAAGAAGGAGGAGGAGGAGGAGGAGGAGAAGCAAAACAAACAAAAAAAAAAACCTTTTCAATATCACTATTCTACAAATGTATCCCTAATACCTGTAATAATTTCATAAAAACAGTTCTGTTAACTTATAAATTTTCCAATTATACAATCCTGCAGTCATGATTTTAGTTCTTAGTTGAAGGGGGCTAGAATTTGGTTATCAACTCACATCATTCCTCCAAAACTACTGATTCATTATTATTGAATCAGGCTGTTCTTTTTACCATTAGTCTGCAGCTGTTCACCTTAAGTTAACTTTAAAAAAATAAACTAAACAAAGGCATAAGAATTGGCCACTGGATTTAAAAGCTTCATGAAAACCTTGATAAGACTAGCATGAAGTTAGACGAGAATGACTATCTGCTCAGAGTAGCAAACATGTATCCACATGGAGGATGCTAACTCAGGAACACAGATATTTTGAGAAGTTTCACTGCAAAGGGAGAAGAGAAATGTAAGGACTGGGTTTTTAAGGAGATTACTTTGGGTGGTGTTATTTTTTTTTTCAGAATATAATGTCTTTGAGATTAGTGGGAATGATATAATAGGGAAAAAAAAGAAAATAAGTAATTAAAAAAATGAGGACTTTGAGTAAATGAAAGGTAGTATATGAGAGCAAATTTCAAAGCTATAGAAACATGTGGGCATGAAACATCTGAGATGTACATCTACCCACCAGGGTACAGTTTCTTCTCACCCATATGGAAGATAGCACAGAAGTCACATATCAAGAGGAAAGATGATAACTGGACATGGCACATCTTACCATTCCAATTGAAACAGCCTGATCAGGTTCATTGTATTTGTTACTAAAGGGTATTTTCAAAGTCTATTTCTGAGAAATCAATAATAATAATAATAATAATAATAATAATAATAATGTTTTAAGGAACAGAGAAAATTAGAATGAGAAAGCAAAGGAGACTGAGGGGCTTCTGTTTAGTGAAACCGGTTTGAAATCCTACCAACACAAACCAAGATGAAAATAAACCAGAGCCCTGGAAAAGTCAGTGACTATTTGATTGTTGGTTCAAGAACACTTCCCTGGCTTTACCTGCAATGACCATAGCACTAACACTTTAGAATGAATGAAGAGAGAGGAAGGGAAGGAAAACGTAGGATGACAAGAGAAAGGGTAAATAGTCAAGGGAGAAAGAAAGAAGTTTTCAGCTGTAAATGGTTATTGTCCCTTTGTCTACACAAATGTCAATCAGAGTAGCAATATGTTCTTGGATTAAAATGCAGTAGCATCTCAATCTCCGTTTTGGTCTGGTTTCTTGCTCCCCAGATATAATCACTATACAAAATAAAGACAAATGAATAATGTTGGTATTTTTTAATGGAGGTTGCCTCTGAGTTTGGCTCAGAGACAATGGCCTGTGGTTGTATCTGATTATAACTCATCTCCATGGGGGCAGAGAGAGCTGTTGTAAATGTCTGAGAAATTATGAGCTTCTTTAGAAACATGAACTCTGTGATTATAATGACACTTGGCATTTGCACATTTTATAGCCTTTCTCATCTGAAAATCATGAAGCAATGTTTATATTATAACTAGATTCTTGTGTATTGCTCTGGGGTTTATACCAATGAGTTCTTTTTTACTTGTTTCCCCATTTTTTTTTTCTTTTTCTTAGAAGAGCAGACAGTGACTTAAAATATCAGGACAACTAAAATTCCTATTGAAAAAGGCAGTTTCAGAATTTAATGAAATGTATGAGGCTAAACTCAGGAGGCAGATCAAAGACATAGGGTATATCATCACTAGGTGTTAGTTCTTGAGGAGAACAGACCATTGTTTGGAAGTGAGCCTAAATGTAACCCCAGTGTCCAAGATTGTCCCACTCCCTGAAAGTAGAGTCATCTCTACGTGTAAGCAGAGTTCAACATGATGTGACTTAAACAAACAAACAAACAAACAAATAAAAAAAATATATGAAAAAAGCAAAAACAAACAAACAGAACCCATGAGACTCCTTATTCTGAAAATATCTTCTCGCTGGCTACTGAATGTTCATACTTTAACCATTCTATCAAGATAAGCCTCTGAAGGGTCCTATGTGTTAGTGATTTAAAATATCATCATCCATTAAGACAGGAAGATTTAGTCCACAGAATTTGCCTCAGTCAGTTTATAGGAAATTGAGAACAAAATGGGTACAGAACAGATTTTAAGTGTATATGTTTGTGTGTGGTAATAAGAAGAGAAGGGCCCAAAACATGTTTGGGAGAATGTGGGTGGCAAATGGAACTAGGAGAACTCAGCAAACCAGAGGATAAAGCAAAATAAATACAAAATAGAAAGATGTTAAAAACCAGCTCTGACCACATGCTATAACATCAAAAGACTGCCAAGTAATAACAATGATTTGCATTTATTTCTTGATATATTTATCACTCAGAAGAAAATAGACTGAGAGGAAAATAATATTTGTTTTGAGCATCCCTAATCTAAAAATCTAAATACCAAAATGTTCACAGATCTTAAATTTATTGAGCACCAATGTGGCACCACAAGCAGAAAACTTCACATCTCACCTCACGTGACACATTGCAATTAAAAGGCAGGTACACTAAAAAATATTGCATGTGGTGTATAGGTGTATATAATGTCTATGGATGTGTTTATGTGAAAATTATTTGTTTTTGAAATTCAAATCTACCTGGTAGCCTGTAGTTTTTATTCGCTAAATCTGACAAGCCTATCAGAGTATATCCCAGTAGAATAAATCAATTCACAGGACAAGTCTATCTATAGGCTAAGCATCCACCTTCGAGTTGTTTTTTAACTTGTGCTTTGCTGATGTCTCTGGTCTTCCATATACCAGATTCTGATCATCAGAGATGTCTCTTGTTCCTGCCTGAATCTCCTAGGTTTTTCTACCTTGCTGGTACTGAGGGCCTTGGCCTCTCCATCAGGGAATTGTCCAACTTCTTATACTGGGCTTAGTGGACTGGCCCTGTGTTATTGCCAACTAAATGGAGCAAAGCATATTTATGAAGACAAAACACGGACTTCCAGAAGTCTCCACTTACTACCTTAGGTATTTGAAGACAATCTCCTTAACTGACAGGGTGGCTAGAGTAGCAAAGTGCTTTGCACATTCTAATAAGACACAGAATAAGATCACATGACTGGTACCCAGATGTAAAATAAATATTGGCAAATCGTGTGGTAGAGAAGGAAGCTGAAAGAAAACTTTGATGTGTTAGTACAACCTATAGAGTTTAGCTCCCTAAACCCTAAAACCCTAAAAGCTATCTTTTCCTTCGGAGTCTTCCAGCCTTCATCTCCCCTTGAGAATGACCCAGTTCCTTGTCACAGGGTAAAGCTGGGTTTTGGCAATCAGTAAATGTCTTTGCTATTCAAAATTGCTGTAGAAGCTGCATTTCAGGCACCTCTTCAGTGAGCAGGTTCCTGGTCAAGTTCAAAAAAGGAGCCATACCTCCATTTGCAGGATGCTGTGTTGAAGTCAGACTTCAGAGGCATGGCTTTGTGCAGCCTCCTGGGATTTCGCTGGGCTTGAATCGCCTGTGACCTCTGTGCCCTTACAACATCACAGAAAACACCATCACGGTGCCCACTAATTGGTCACCTTGATGTCAGTCACAGCAAGGAGATCAAGGACAGAGCCGATCCTGGAAAGTGAACTACACACACTCTCGGAGGTGGTCTCTACAGGTCAGGCTAACCTCCTGCTGAGAGCACAGTGCGAGGGAACCTTACCCCAGGACTACTTAAAACATGGCTGTGCTGCACGGGAACAAAGGACAGGTGGCCCCATGAGTGACCCTCTCCTGGCCACCCACAAAGTCCAAATTGTCAGCCTTTCACACCTATTATGCTCCATTATCTGAGGAAAACACTAAGTGCCATGCTCTGATTCTAGCACATACAAAGGAGGCTCTTGAAATTAGTTTCTGCTTATTGGATTTTTTTTTTAAATTATTAAGATTATTCTATTTTTAAGACAGCAAATCAATCATGGATTGCTGGAGTGTTACATGCAAGGTGCATTTGAGAAGCTCACTGTAATAACAATCACGATTTTCTTTAGAATCCAAATGCAATGTGTGTTATGTGAATAACTTATTAAGGAGTGGGAAGAAACGCAAGGAATAAATTGAATATGTCTTGTCATTATTTTCTGTGGATTGAAACTTCTGTGAATTCTAAAATTCGAAGAGAGAGAGAGAGAGAGAGAGAGAGAGAGAGAGGGAGAGAGAGAAACAATTGCAGCAAGTGGGGTTTATTAAAAGTATTTTATTTTGCAGATCAATTTACCAAATGAAATATTTCATTTGGATAATGAGATCTTTTTCTTTTTTTCTTTTTTTTAGTATACTAATTATCCCCTGTTCCAATGTCAGGCCTAGGAATCTCTAAAAAGATCTATTTGTTTTTATCAGGAGACTAAGGTTTTGAAGAAATCAGGATAACTTGGAACCAAGAAAACACCTTGGTCAATTAACATTGTAGACACCACAGTCAAAATGAGAACCAACCTGGAGCTTCTGAGAATGGAATCCACTAAAAACAGCAAGGTCCAATTCTTGGATGGCCCGAGAAAGTAAGAGTTCATACTTGGACAAATGAGGGTTCAAAAAGGCCTTTGTATGTCTTGTAAGGCAAGAGCAAGTGAATACCTTTTCAGTAACTTAATGAAGGAAATTCCTGTGGGGACATACCTAGGAATGGTGTGACTCCTGTTCATGTTGTTCCATATTTTTGCAGTGGATGAACCTAATAAAGGGGTGGGATAGCCACTCAGTGGATAGATCCAGCCACAGTGGTTAGTAAAACCAGCACCTCACATGACAATGACAGAGTGAAACAACTGATCCCCAGTGGGAATTGAGGCACTGTGTACATGTATTACTAACTTATAGGATAACATTTGTAATTAAATTCTCAAAATAAAATTAATAAATTATTTTCTCATAAAATAATTGATTTCTTCTCTCTCCTTTAAGTTTAAAAAACAAAGAACACACTTTGGAAACTTAGAAAAAATCTGAATAAATCTTCTAGCTTAATTTGTTTGTAGTTAATTGCTCTCATCACTGGTTTTAGAAGTCACTTAACTCAACAGCAAAGTCATAGAGCTCTGCTAGCTGTACTAACAGATAATTCCTCTGATTTTTGTCACCTCATTAGTATTGTTTTAAATGATTTTTGTATATGTGTGTGTGTGTGTGTGTGTGTGTGTGTGTGTGTGTCAGGGTGTGACTGGTGATATCTTTGTCTAGCCAAAACTACTAGTTAAAGCCACCAACCCCTTCACTTGTGCCTGCACAAGGATATTATGGACAATATTTTGACATGGAAGAGCCAATATTTCCACCTTAACATCATGCTAACACTGCCATTTTCTGAACACTTGTCCTATGAAGAACAGAAAGGTTGCTTTTGAATATAAAAACCATCATTGCCCCAAGCTTCCTTAATTTCAGCCACAGTTCCCCATACCTCACACCAATGTGTTTCTTCAACCCTTAAATATTCCTAAGCCTTATCCTCAGAGACGTGGGGTTGAGTCTGGGGGCTCCCTCTCTTCACCTTTAGCTGCCTCATAAATATACTCTCTCTATTCCTGAATTACTTCAGAGATTGGCATACTGAGCGGCAGGCAAAATGCATAGGTTTGGTAACACAGTGAATGACATTTTTAAAAAGAGACATTTTAAAGACGATTCTCTTCCTTAGAAAACTTGAAGAAAATAGGATCAGGCATCAGATTAGAGAGCTCAGTAAAGAAAATAAATATTAGAATAAACATAAGAAGTTATATAAATATAACACTATAAGAAGTCTGAGTGGTGGTGGGGGATCAACTCAGTTATTAGCACTCTAAAGAATCAGATGAAGTGGAAGCACTAACTTTGCTGCTTTCTCCATCTTCTCCCTCCTGTGGTCCATTATCAAAGCTCAGGAATTTGTCCAAGGAAAAATAACTAGAGCAGAGGGGCAGAAATAACAATCAAACTGTAGTCTGTGCCTCCCTTTGTCAACCGAGGACTGCAGCATCAGGGACAATTTGCATGATTCTAGATATTATCTAATGAAAACTGAGTCGGGAACCAGGGGACAGAGGAGGAACCAAAATCAGGGGCATGGAACCAGCTGCAAACACACCTATTGGACAGGGGTAACTTGCTTAACTAGTTTAACTAGCTTTTTAAATACCTTTCTGTCTCTACTGCTCTGCGATTGCAGATTCAAGAAGAGGCCTGGGAGAAAGGAATAAAGAGACACTTGAGAAATTGTTTTGTAGTATGACTCCATTAGATAAGGGACCGAGAGTTCCAGCCTTAATAAAAGCTTGGGTAACTTCTTAGTATTATGGGAATGAAATAAAAGGGGCCTGAGGGCTAAGTCCTTCCTTCTCACGCAAGAGGACTATTGAGGGTTCATCTTCTCAAATGTGAACTCCGCTGGGTAATCAGTCATCCCCATGGTAACCCAGCAACTTTTAATTGTCTTTAATTAAGGGGCCACAGAGGCAATCAGCCACATTTCTAGCACATTAATGAGGGAACATGTGGAGTGTCAAAATGGCTGCCGGAGGAAAGCGGTGCTCACACAAACCAGGAGTCCTGGCTGAATTTCTAAGGGGAAATGCCCTAGAAGGTACAAGCCTTGAAATTCCTCCTCAGATTATCAGGAGAGAGAAAGGAAAAAAAAAAAAAAAAAAAACAGAGAGAGAGAGAGAGAGAGAGAGAGAGAGAGAGAGAGAGAGAGAGAGAGAAATTTCAATAATGTCTGGTGCAGCAAGAAAAAAAATTGGGGAAAAAAAATAAAAGAACAAACAGGGCCTTCTTATCTGAATTACTAAAACAAATAGGATATAATAAGAAAGTATAATTTTTAAAGATGGAAAAAGCCAAAGGAAGACAAAGCTAAGGAAGAAGATTTGTGACTTTGCCCAAAACCTAATGTTGGATTGAGAAGTAGGGTTGGAAATTTGGGCCTCTGCAATCCACCTAAAGTGTTGCCTCCTTCCCCAGTAGTTCTCCCTGACCGTGACAATATATGTTAGTCACTTTTTTTTTTTTTTTTTCCTGAGTATTTACTGACCTCATTTGTTTAGGAAGTTTTAACTAATTTTAAAAGGTGAGGTAATCTCTGTGGTGATATCTTTGTCTAGCCCACGCTGGTTAAAGCCACCAACCCCTTCACTTGGGCCTGCACAAGGATATTATGGGAAATTTAAAAAGTGACTTTATGCACATTTCCCTGCTCAGTTATCACCAATTCCTTGTGACATATGATGCAGCATATGCTTGATTCCTGTTTCTGTAGTCAAAGAAATTTTGGCACTGAAGCCCACCCAGGTCCTATTCTTCAAAGTCACGGAGCTCAGCCAAGAACCAGAACTGGTGTGCTATCCATTGTGACATGGTGGAGGAGAGATGCCAGGTGTATTGTCCTAGCTTTTATAAACACATTACAGTCTGTTCTTTGCTAGGCACTGAAGGAAATTAGGAAGAACAAGAGACTGAGTTGTAACCATGGATGGAATAGCCTCATTCATCATGTAGAGATTTTTGTTGTTGTTGTTTTTTGCTCAGATATTCCTTCTCATCGATGATACCACTGCATTGCATTGGGAGCTGGTGCCTAGTTCAGTTAACTTCTTCTGTTAATATTTATACTAAATCAATCTATTCGTAAAAATCTTATGTGAGCCACGAAGCACAAACTTAAGTTCTTTGACTAAGAGAAAAGTGTAGGAGAGACCTGTTTGCAAGGACTTTAAAGTTGGGAGTTGAATCCCACATGAAAGAATGCTAACAAAGCAGAAAAGTCTATGGAACAGGTTTTACAATTTAGATACTTAGACTTAGCAAGCTTTGATCAAGCTTGCTGGTAAATTTTATGTGCTGACTTTTCAGGCATTATGTCATTTAATCTTCAAAGCAGTCTGGCAACGTAGATGTTATCATTCACGTTATATCAGATATAAATACTATCAATTTTTTTCTTTTTTTTAATTTACTTTTTTAGTTTTCAGTGGACATAACATTTTTGTTTGTGTGTGGTGCTGAGGATCGAACCCGGGCCACACGCATGCCAGGCGAGCATGCTACCACTTGAGCCACATCCCCAGCCCCTCAATTTTTTTCCACACAAAATCATCCAACAGTTTCTTGTGGCAGCAATAGCAGAATTTTTTTTCGTGGTGGGGATTGAACCCCTGGGGGCACTTAACCTCTGAGCCACATCCCCAGTCCTATTTTGTATTTTGTTTAGAGACAGGGTCTCACTGAGTTGCTTAGTGCTCACCATTACCTGTAATCCCAGCTTCCCTAACCACTGGTGTTACAGGTGTGTTCCACCACGCCTGGCTAGCAGAATTCTTAAAATGGCTGCAAGACCCATTGGATGGGATCTGAACTTTCTTTTCCATGCCTTGATCCCTACCATTCAATTCTCTGGATACGTTTGTCTCCTCAATGAATCCAGAAAGTCATCACACTTGTTTCCACTGTATGCATTGGTGTCTTTAGGACTCATCTGAATTCTCATTTCTTCAAATCCTTCCTCCATTCCTTTGCTTAGACCAAATCTGATCAGGATGACCTTTGTTAATTTCCTCAATAAAACTTATCTCACCCTGACAAGGAGTCTCATCACCCAGCTCTTCTCTTCTCTCTAAACACTTTCCATGCTAGTGTATGTCTACATGTTAAATTTGTTTTTTGTCTCTCTCTGTGAGGAGCAAAGTCTTTGTTTGGTTCACTGATGTATTCTCTGTATCTGGAGAAGAGCCTAGCACAAAACAAGGATCAATACATATTTGAGGAATCATATGGGTAAGGTAAGCAAGGTTTGCAGTAGCTTAGGTAATGACCTCAGTTGCAGCCTCAGGTTGGAGATGGGATAGGAACCTAATTTATCTGCCTGAATGGTGTTCAGGGAAGAAAGACCATTTTGGAATGTAGTCACTGAAAACAAGACTTCTAATGCCAAGTTAGAAACTTCGAGTTAAATCTTTAAACTGAAATTCTGACAAATGTGAAAGAAGGCATGACATTATTGAGAACAGATCCACATTTATTATTATTATTAATCTCTACATACATCATCAATTCATCCATCATTCCTTTTTTCTTTTTTTCAGAGATAGGTATATAAATGATTGACAGGTAGGTAGACAGACCATAGAACCTTTCAATTGTACTATTACTGGGTTTCTTATCTCTAAACCCAAGCATTTCCACTTTATCTCCCTCCCAGTATGCTCAAAATAGCATGCACTTTCCAGATATTTATCCAGTTAAACTTCTGAATAACAAACCAAATATTATTTCTGTACCCACTAAAAAGTTACATTATTATTATTTCACATTTCTGTGAAGACTTTTGCATTCAGAAAGTTTGTAAAACGATAACAGTAGTGGTTAAATTTCCAGTGCTGTTTTAGGTCAGACAAGATCTGTGATTCTCATGTCATATTATAGGACTTGGTTGGTTTGAATTCTCTACCTAAACATAAAGCTGGTTTTGGCCTGGCAGGGCAACAAATGGGAAAGGAAAAGAAGAAAATAACTTCTATGGCTTAAAGGAAAATAATTTTCTGCCTTAGTTTTCTTCCCCTTTCTTGCACTTCACCATTCTATCAGGAGAGGAATATTTTTGCCTCTACAAGAAATAACCTCTCTTTCATGCACTGGAAAAAAATAGTCATTTTTTAGCTGCTTTCTGGGATATTCTGACAAATTTTCAGGCTGCATGAAATGCAGAGATCTCTGACATTCCAGGTGGCTTGAAAGTGAGCAAGAAAGGAAATAAAGGGGAGCTCACTTTTATTGATGATATTTGTTTCATTGAGTGGCAAAATATAGAACAAATTGATCATAATGGCAATGGTAATGGTCCTATGTAGTCACCACTGTGTTTTCTCATTGTTTTTATGTTTGACTCCTGTTAGTCTGGTAATCTCTTTGAAAAAGCATGAATTGTATGTAAAAGTACAAAATATGAAAGTGCAAGATTTTTGTTTCTTTAACTTTCTCCCAGTTAATTAAATTGAAATGGAGACTGTGCTGTTTGCAGCTTTAAAAAATAGCCAATTGAAATTTAATTGCTATCCTTTTTTTTTCTTCCGTATTCATGCCCTGAAGCTAAATTAATGATCAGTTATAAGCAATTCAGCTAAGAGACTATTATGACTTTTGGATGAAATTAAACCTTGGACCATATAGTGAATAAAATAACTTCTAAGATAAGAATGACAACTGTATGATAAATAACAAAGGGTTAACACATTTCTCTGTGTTCTTTTTTGCTCTCTCTCTTTTTCTTTAAACAATTACAGAGAGACAGGAGGCTCAAGTGTATTCTAGGACCAGTAGCTGTTGTAAATCAAATTAATTACTTTTGCCCAAAACTGTCCTCAGTGGAGGATTTTTGGCCATTGGACTGTTAATATGTCTTTACTTAATCACTGTCCTATAATGTCATCCCCTTGATAGCAGGGATGAACTGGAGCAACGGCAATCTTTTCACCTTTCCTAAAGTCCCTACAAGACCCTGATTTATAGGGTGAGAGCGTAATGTATCATTTAGCAAAAGATTGCCTACCCCTCAGATGCCCCCTCTTTTCTTTGGGAGCCCAATAGAACCCAGACAAGCTGATATGGGAGGTGACCTTTATATTTGTCTTTCTCTTACAGCTTTATCTCTGTTTTTAGTTCCATTTTATTTCTTTCTTTGGATTTTAAAACATCTTTGGAGGACATTTTATTTATCAAGACTTTCCACTTTCCCATCTCTTTGATTAAGAACAACTTGTTTTCACAGTGGTTCACACCAAACACTACACCAGTTTAGCCGAGCTCACAAGGGTATGCATGTTCAAAATCAAGGCCACATGGGGAGCAGTGTGCTGATTCAGGGAAACACAATATGGTTTCCATCTTCATGTCTACACTGTCACCATAGCCAAGACAAACAGAATACTAGAGGAGAGTCCAGATAACAGTAAAACACCAACTTATTTAATTTTGATATTTTTGTTTCAATTACATTTTATTCTTTTTTAAGTAAACCACCTTTTTTTTTTTTTTCCTCTTCAAGAATGCTGAAATTCACATAATCAAAAAGCTTTCTCTGGGGCTAGGGTTATAGCTCAGTGCTGTAGGAAAAGCGCTCACCTAGCACACGTGAGGCATTAGGTTTGATCCTCAGCACCACATAAAAATAAATATATATTTAAATATATATATATATTTAAAAATAAAAAAAGTTTTTTTTTCTGATTAAATGCCAATTGAATGGGGAGAAAGCTGAGGCATATTTGAATAAAAGGATTAGCTTGTATTTGAATACAAAATATTCCACATCCCATGCATACATATATATCTGAAATCTGGGTATATTGGACAGCATTTTATCAAGATCCATCTGGCTTCTGATTTCAGCACACCCATACATGGACTTAGAAATTGTGGCCCAATCTCTGTGATTTCAGGAAAAAATATCTCCCTCTCAGAGCAAGTTTTACAAGACAACTCAGTCGGTTTGGGAAGGAGTGGAGTGGAGTCCCCAAGATCTCCATGACTTCTTTGCAAGAGAAGTCAGTCTTACTGGTTTCAGTATTTTGCTGGAGAAGGCTACAGTTCATTCTTAGGGCCTAGATTTGGATCTTCTATAATTGCATTCAGTATTTTCATTCTAATTTCTATTTTTTTAGTATAAGTTTATAGTAAAGAATCAAAAAGTACAGGGTCAAGGCATATTAGGCAATTACCTCACAGCATGTCATTGAAGGTAACATATGTAATTTATGAAAATTGTTTTGTAGGAATTCTTAAGGTGACTCTTCTGCTCATTGTCTTTCTCTGTTGCAAGGGTTAATGACTGGAACTTGAATGATGAACCACAGGAAAACTACTTTGCTCAACAATATACGATTTAAAACTCTAGTGATTGTTTTTGGTCAGTTTCTTGCAATCTGAAAGGTAATTTTTTTCAATTTATTTGGAATTAGTCAAGTGCACTATTGAAAAGGCAGAGTGAATTGATGCTAAATAGTTTTTGGAAGATGTAATTGTCTGATGATTTGTAAATAGCCAAGCTTATCAAAAAAGTAATTTAAATGTTATGCTGACAATTTTGTTCAGTTTGGTGTACTCTGTAAACTGGGGAATCCAATTTTTTGCCCCCATTAGCATGAGAATTATTTTTGCTTGGCTAAATAATTTGAAGGCCTAAGGACGTCCAGAGTTTGGGAATATGAACTTTTAATGATTTATTACCCAGCATAAACATCACTCAATAGATGATAATGCCAAAGTGCTTTTTAATAACCAAATTTTATGCATTGTTTAATGGTTGGAATGTGTTCCAAATACATTCTATTAATGTCCATCTTGGGAGAAAATGGGAATTCAACAAGTCTCTTTTCATTTCCCTTATTTTGCCTCTTGCCCCATCTGTTTGTGCTATTCAACGTGAGCATTTTAAACTCCATAGTGTCTGTTCTTCAGGTGAAAGAACTCTGACAAACTCATTATTAAAAACATATTAAGGGCTTGATAATATTTAGTGTGTTATTTAATAGTAGTAAAATAGTACAAAATAGTTATTCTCAAGGTGATATATTTTCTAAGGACTTTACGTAAATCATTCTTTTTCTAACTCTATAGTAAATATAAAATAGGCGTGTTATCCCTAAATACCGTAGAGAGGTAACTAGGACTAAGAGTTAATTTGCTGTGGTCATACATCTAACCAGTCATTAAGCTTAGACTCAAAACTTATATACTGTCTGACCTTGGGTGTTAACTACCATGTAATATTGTCATAAATAAATACACAACAAAAATCAGATGGATAATGGTGTGTGTTCAATTTCTGGACAAGAAATGTTTTGAGTAAACCTCTTTGAAAGACAGGCATGTGGACCCTTTACCTATCAAGCTTAACTTCATATGTACTGTGTGGTTCAAATATTATTTTGTATCACACTTAGGGGTAACAACCTATTTGGAAGCAGAAGTCAAAGTTACAATTACAGACCACTTTACATAAAAATTGTAAAAATAGCAGATAAAAAAAAAAGCAGGAGTGGAGAGGGTGATTGGGGTCCATGAGCTCTCTGATGATTCACATTCATTACCAGATCAAATAATAAAAACTTCTGCTGACAAACATCACTAATTCAAGTTCATATAAAGATGGGATAGACTGTTTATTTTCCTCCAAAAAATTGTCTCCTCTGAAGCCCCTCAGAGGAGGTACTCATTAAGGATAAAATGATGTTTTTTTTTTTTTTTTTTTTTTCTGATACCAATGGCTAAAGCCATTCCCCCAGTATTTTCATTAACATCTGAATCTAGGCTCAGTCTCATTTTAATTACCTCTTAGAGTCATGGATCAGGCATTTGTCCCAGGACAAGGATAGCAGAAGGAATGGATGACCCAGGCAGGGACTTCTTGCAGAGAGCAATTTTAGATGGAGCACTATGGTAAAAGTCTCAAAAAGTCCAAGAGAGAATATGAAGCCTTGTAAAAAGAAGAAAAAAAAAAAATACCCAGGAGGAAGAAGTGTGAAAGGTAGGAGGGATTTAACAAAGAAAAGTGTACTCCTGATTTGTCTATTGCACCTTCTTCAATGGCCCTGGCTTAGATGCTTCCATGTATTTCAATTAGCTTTGATTTCTACTGCTGGGACTGGAATGCATGCACAACAGGAAGAAGGAGCTGCATAAGCCGGAGGTGTAGCAGGCTCACTGCTCTGCTGTTTTGTTCTACTGCATTGAATAAAATGAATCTTTTCAAACAGGTAAATTTTCCAACAGAAATGGCCCAAACAGCCTCAGCTCATTGAATAGAAAGCGTAATGGTGATCTAAACCTATTACCTTCAATGGAGTCTGTGACATTTTCTTCCAGCATATTGATCGGCAAGAGAGAGGGAGAGGGAGAGAGAACTTTTTCCTCCACTCTTTGCGTCAGTCATTGTAATGCTAGTCACAATGCATTAAAAAGCCATGAGAATCAACAGGCCTGGCTCTTTCGTAACAGAAGTAATAAATGATTTTACCGAGCAGAATTAAAATGCTGTTTAAAATCTACTTTGTACAGATTTTCAAATTTCTTACCAAAAGGATGCTGCTTCCTCCCCTACAAAACCAGAAATTAAAAAAAAAAAAACAACAAAAAAAAAAACCTTATTAATTAACAGCTTTCAGCAAGTATGCATATCTTCTATCAAAGATTCTGGGATCCCTTTACAGAGAAATATCATTTGTACCATTCATCTTAAAAAAAAATACCCTCCCTCTCATGAATGTTCATCCTAAATAATTTGTGATTTAGTTTGAGAAATGTCAAACTCATTTAAACTAACATGGATTGCAACATCTTTTGGGTAGAAATGTTTCCTTCTTGTTGTTGTTAGGATTAGTTGTATTGCTATTGTTATTGGGATAACACAACCACTGAAGAGAAGTAAAAGAGAATCAAATCAAGCCTCATTACATTGAAGCATGGCTTGTGTAGTTGTGGTGGGCACTGAGCTTTTTATTAGGGTACGATTGAAATATCTCAATTTCACTGATTATAATGACCAGCTTATTTGAATACTACAAGGGAATGTGGAACTTTTACAATCTCCTAATGTCCAGGTAAATATTATTCATTATTTTCCATGAAAAAGTAATTTTCTACATATGACATAAACATTTTTATACAGGAAACACTATCATGAGCTCCTAAGAAATGTATAACAGCAAGCATCTCAAAAATAGATGAGAAATGTGTGGTTAGAAAGGTAACTACTAAACTATATTATTAATGTTATTAACTTATATTGAAACCATTTGTTTTGGTTTTATCTTAATTTGGTCCATTTCACACCTTGTCTCTAATATTTATATGTACTTTCTCTTTGTCTCAGTATAAACCTATTGCATTTCATGTTATCTGAATTTTATAATCTAGCCTATTACTTACAAGCAATCTGCTGCTACAGTTGTTCCTAGGTGTTTTTATAAACTAATTTAACATCTGCTAGTACTATATAACATATCAACCTACAAATGGCCAATAGAACTTAGCACTGCTGTGAATTACCATGTAGATAAATGGAGTTGCATTAGTAATTGTAGGATCCACTCTATATTTCATGGTAACTCGATGAATAATCAGTGTTATCTGGACTATTTTCTTTCCAGTAATGCATGCAATCAACATTCAAATCTAATTGCATCTAAGGTAAAAGATCATACAAACTACTTTTTTAAGTAAATTAACTGATTTTTTTGAAGTAATTAATTGGTATAGATAATAATAGAAAATGTGTTTGCTAGTGTAGAAATAGAGACCTAACAAGTAGAGAGAATGCAAGTTGAAATGACTGTCTAGAAGTTCCTTTGCCATTTTGATGGATGTGGACAATTGAGCACTCATATAAGGCAGCTCTCTTGTCAGGGATACACTGGATATGAGAAAGATAATAGCCACAAGGGCATCTGCTGGTGGAATCAAGTTTCTCGGGAAAGGGACACCTAGTTACAAGTGGGACACTTAGGAATCGGGCTGAGAACTTAGGCATTAGTCTTCCTGCCAGATAAAGAAGTATCTCATACAATGTACTTTACAAATAACCTGGACCAAATTCCCCAATGCCTTATCAAAGCTAAGTTAGAATGTGTAACCACCCTTCAGAGAGAGCTCTCAAAGCCAAATTATAGATGAGCACAGCAGTAAAATATCTCCAATGTACAGATGATGAAACATGCTGAGAGGGGGAGTCAGAATTTAACCACTTAAATATCTTCTAAATTCTCAAAATTAAATAGTCTTTTTTATAGTGGGCAGAATTGTGAGAGAGCCTCCAGATTCCTTTTGCATGGCATAGATGACTGGACGATAACCTATGTAATGGTTAGTTTAAACTGTCAACTTGATTGAATTAAGAGATGCCCAATATTAAGAGGCTTCTGGGTATATCAATGAGAGTATAACTAAGAATGATTGGCATGTGGGATAGGAAATGAAGTGAAGACCCTCCCAAAGTGCGGGCATCACTAATAGGATGGTGGCTTGGATAGAATAAAAATTGCAAGAACAAGGAAGCAGAAGATGCAAGTTCAATTCTTCTTGGATTGGTTCTTGATTGCTGCTGTGATTTCCTAAGGATATTAGAGTCTTGCTCCTCTACCCTTCCAAAGTGGACTCAGCCAGTTATTCTCCAGGGAGTTTCCATAAGCCAGAACCCTTTAGTTGGGACTGGAGTAGCATTGTTGATCCTTCTTATTCTGAGGCTTCCACCTCTTATACTACACAGCTACTGGTTTCTACAGTTCTCCATCCTGCAGACAGCCATTGTGGACTATCCAGCTTCTGGTCGTCCTGTAAGCAAATCTAATAAATCCCCCTTTTATAATCACACTTCCTGCTGATTCTGTTCCTCTAGAGAACCCTAAGATACCCTCCAAATGAATAGGATATGACTTCTAAATGTGATAGAATAGCTGTATCTTAACTAGTGAATGTTCTTTAATTCAAATTGCTTGAAAATAAGAAGAGGAAGGGACATTCAAAGCATATTTGTGAAGCAGATCTATTCCACAGGTTATCAGTCTGTTATCTTTGTCTCTGGTCATCATTACCAAAAATTTTTGAAAAAAAAAGCATTTTAACTGACAGTCGCTTCCTGCCTCTTAGTCCAACATCTTTATAGAAGCCACATGACTTTTCAAGGGCTCTCCACATGTTGGTAATTGGCCAAAGGCTGGAATTTATTTTTCTTTATTTTTGAACTACCCCTGGTGTTTTCAGAGTAGAAGAAGAAAGTTGACATTGCCTCAGTTTATGTTCTTATATTTTGGAACTTCCCATTCAGGAGCCACATCATTATTGAAAATAGTTAGAATTACTCTTCTTACCAACCAAGTGTTCAGAGAATTTCACCTACCTAGAAAGACTACTTAGAGATTTGTAGTCAAATTTGAGAGTCATTAATTTACTTCCCAATGTGTTAATTCTTACAGGAAGAAAATGGGGTAAATTTCAAAGTCAAATCAGACATATCAGCTTAGTGGTTTCATTTATAAAATACAAGTCACTGGGGCTGGGGTTGTAGCTCACCAGTAGAGTGCTCGCCTTGCATGCACAAGACCCTGGGTTCTATCCTCAGCACCACATAAAAATAAATAAGTGAAATAAAGGTACTGTGTCCAACTATAACTAAAAATAAATATTAAAAAAATACAAGTCACACCATCTCTCTTAAGTTAACAATTTGAAATTCAAAAGCCTCAAATTCAAATTTTGTTTTTGTGCTAGGTATACCTGTTACTTCTCTATATTGCTGGACTTTTGGATTTATTTTACATGAATTTTTAAAAATAATGACCTTAAATCCCCATATCCCTTCTCAAATTATTAATTGAGCTTTTTGGAAGAAAAACTGTAAAGCATCTTGTAAGATCACAATATCAGGAGAGATTTTATGAGTTCTTTGCACCAGGATTTTCCCTACCCTCTTATATCCAATACGTTGAATGTTTAAGTTCCTCTTCAATATCATTGACAAACTGCATTCACTCTTCAAAAAAATCTAAAGAGTTAGGGCTGGGAATGTGGCTCAGTAGTTGTGAAGTTGTGTGCTTGCCTAGAATGCACAAAGCCTTCGGTTTAATCTCCAGCACACCACAGGTACACACAATCTCAACAGATTGAAGAATTCATTCTCTTTTAAGGAAGCTGATTCGATTTTAGACATCACTAAATTTTTTTGGTAAATATAAAACAAATAGATTCATGTCATATTTATTACATTGCTGATGTGAACTACAATTGTATTCCTTTTGTGACTCCCTCACTCATCCTACAAACAACTCTGGAAACCATACCTGCTCCATGTCAGAGCTCTTCACATCATTTTGGACACCACCTTTTAAGCTCCTTAAACTCTACCCTCCATTGCTGTTAACTCTGCCTCCTTTGTTGAGTTACTGAAGGGTGATTGAGCACTGAAAAGTGTTTATAAATACTTTTCAAGAAGTGTAGTACTTCAGCATAGACATAACGTTCTGACTTCAGTTGACCAATTACAAAATGAGTGAAGTATGAGTTAAATGATCAATTTTCTAAAATCAAAATGTCAGATTTTTTTCAGTTAACTCATTAAGCTGCTTTAAAGACAGTGTGGGTTTCTGGATCGTGTGAAGGGTGGGTGGGTGGATTGGAGAAACTGACGATAAAGACATATATTAAATATACAGAATCAGATTCCAACCTTCAGATTTGAAGCGGATGTCATCATGCAATGTTTTCTACCTATCTGCAGCTGTCAGCTGTGACTCCCATCAGAGTGGTGTAGCTGGTCTTTTATAGTATTTTAATATAAATGCACAAAACACTAGGATTGAACATAGAGACCCAGAACACCCTAGGAGAGACCCTCTATCAGGTTGAAATTAATTGCTTCAATCAGTGCCCTTTTCATCAGTCAGTTATAATTAAATTGCAAAATAATCCAATCTACATCTTCATATTTGTCTAAAAGGATGCCATGTGAGGCCTAGAGCCGATCAATATCTGGTTGAAGTGCATACACAAATCATCCACCATTCGCTCGATCTATTAAGTAAAAATAGCATTTAAGGAAATAGGATGCATCTAGAAATGCTTTTTTAACTAAACTAAATGATTTCTATTAAGAAGCACACAATGAAAAATATAGTGTTGATAATAAATATTAATTGAGGACAGTACCAAAATCATTTATTTATGGTTAGTAAAATTCAACACCTTCTCCTTTGTAATTACAGTGTTGAGTAAGGAGCAACAGGCCCATAGACATGACTTCCATTCTTCCATGTCCCTTATTGAAATTTTAATACTTCAAAGTCAAACAAAGACACTCAACAATGATAATGAAATGAAATATGGTAGCTCATAGAACTGACCTTGTGAATTTTTAATCTTAAAACTATTGTCAAGATTTAGAGAAACAGACCACAGTATGGCTCACTGTACAGTATACTTAGAATGTGTGAAAACCTGGGTTCGATCCTCAGTGTGAAACATTGAAAAATAAAACAGAAACTGCTTAGAAAAACGATGCAAAAAATGAACCCCGTGGGATCTGCCCTATTGTGATACTTTGCCCTACACTCCAGCCACCCTTGCCAGGACACTATTGTGTTGTTTTGTGAAAATCAGATTGATGTCATCACTTGAATTCTAAGTCTCCTCTGCCCTCCTCTAAAACTCTTCATACATGGTCAGGATTAATTCACAACATTTTCTGCAAATTCCTTCAATGCTCTAAAGTGCGATACTTAATGGCCAACAGATACTGTGGCAAATATAAACTGTCTGACTCTTTCTGGAAAATTTTTGATTTAAAAAAAATTATTTTATGAATATGTTTTATCCTTCCATGCTTTAAAATAATTATCCTTAATTGAAAAGAATGAAGCAATACAGATTGTGAGCACTTTTTTTACACTGCTGTTTTCTCTTAATGTTAAATTAAGCTACCCATCCCAAGTACAGCTATAAAAGGCCTTTAAGTTCCTCTAATATGTTTTTATTATAAGCATCATTTTATGCTTTTTCATTATTCCATTACAGAAACAAGCTTCTATCATTTTATGGAAACCTAGTTGTTTGGGATCTTCCTTCAAATCTAAAAGATTGTTAGATGTTTATATATATATATATATATATATATATATATATATATATATATATATATATTCATAAGAGTTATTATTAGGGAAAAGGAATGTGTTAATGTATGCTTTCTTATTAAAATAATTTATTCAATATTTCATTATACCAAAAAAAAATACAATAAAAGATGAAAGTAAGCGAAGATGACAAAACATTCTCATTCTTTCTCTGTCCATATCGTGGCATCTTAATCTCCTTTTCTGTACAAAAAAATGTTTGTGTTTGTTTTGTTTTTCTGGTTGTCATGTACTTATTTGTAAATTTCAAACAACAAACAATAGATAAAACAAAAAGACAAAAACAATAAAAACAGCTCGAACAGTGTACTGCATCTGTTACTTAGCTGCACATCATTAACAGCTTTCCATCCTGAAATTCATTAGCTCTGATCATTAAATATATTCATCTCTCTGCTTTTTGGTGCTTTGCAGTCAGCTGTGTTCATGTAACTTCCATGGACTCCTCCCACCTTTGAAAGGAGACTCTGTATGCTTTTAGGGGCAGATCCTGTCACCGTGGTCCTGTCACAGTGGTCCCCAGTGTCGCAGAGTGTGGAGGCCTTATCTTTCTTCAGAAATGAAGGACTTGGATAATTGAGGGGACTCAAGAAAGGACACTGAGTAGAGGAGTATAGGGAAGATAGCAGTTCAGATTACAATGTCCAGAGAAGGAACAAATAATTAACTCATACAGAATATGTTAAATTTTTGTCATAAAGTAGCATTTCCAGAGAGTTGCACAGAAGTCTAGAAGGGGAGCCCACAAGGTTACTTGAGGTCATTATTGAGACTCTGGGCAAACAATCCAGAATGGAATCAAATCTCACCAGGTAGTTGGAATGGCCAGAAATAAATATTGTTTTGTGAAAGAAAACCAAGACTTTAAGATGTAGATGAACAGGCTGCAATTCAGGCAAGGTTCAGAACTGGAAAAAAAAAAAAAAAATGGAGGTACATGGTAGAGATAAAAGCAGAAGGCTAGTCTTTTAACCTATTTAAGTGAAAAGGAAAGCAAAGGCAATATCTGAAAACAGCTACGGATGTCCCACAACTGTAACAGGTCTACTTGTTTTCCACTGGACTCAATTATTTGAGTTTTTTAAAGAAACTAACATGGGGAGAAGTAGATATTTGGAAAGAAGTCCAATAAGTGAATATTGCTTATTTAACGATCAGTTCTTTCTAGCTACATGGAGGTCAAAGCAGGTATTTTTCCCAGTGGTCTTCCATTTATCTGATATTTATTGAATGTTCAATGTTTAGAAACTATGCTGGGTATTAGAAGAAGAATAGAAATAAGACTTCCATTTCATCAATGTGAAAACTAAGAATACTCCCTCAGGTGCCACAAACATTTCCTCCCCTTCTGTAAAAACATCAGATAACTGGCGTGATATGTTGTGCATATATTCACTTTTGGCTTAGAACACTCTGAGGCTTTGAGCACTATATTAGATCCATGAATTTATAAAATTAATTATTGACTTGTTTATTTAAAAATATTCTCCACATTCTGTAAATTTATTAAATTATCCCTATTAGAAATTTAAAGTAATGAAAATATGTAATTGCTTTTATAACTTTAATTGGGATTATTTTCATTCTCTTTTCACTTTCACTTTGTATTTCAAGAGTTTAGTTCATAGAATCTTAATCCACATTGGCTGCTGTTCATTATCTTAGTTGTTGTCACATACAGTGTTCCTGCTAATAGCCTGTAGGCCACGAATACCATCCCTCATGTATTTGGTATGAATAAGAAAGATGGTGATAAATTAAGCAATTTATCACAGTCACAAGTTGAGGGAGACTTGAGCCCTGTTTGATTCTACATTTCTTCCATAGCACATATAAACACCATTCTCAACCTTTTTAAGAGTCATCCCATCACCAGGTATCACCTTAAATGACAACAGGGAGGATAAAACAAACAAACAACAAAAAAGAAAATTTCTTATTTTTATCGTTATCTATATAATTAGTTACTCATTCTCCAAAAGCCTGTACAAATTCTCCTTGAGTCTATCAAAAGCATAGACAATCTTTATGAATTAATAAAATATAAGATGTTACAGCCTTTTGTAGTAATACAGATTAATTTTCAGAAAAGCCTTATTTTAATTGTTTATCTGTTGGTTTGGTGCTTTTTTCTCTTTTATTTACGTTCTTTTTTTTCTTCATCACTGTATTGTGTCTGCTCTTTGAAATACCTTTTTTTCTCATCTTATTTGTCAAGACTCTCTCTAATGCCTATTTTATTACTGATTTTTAAGTTCTTTTAAAGTTAAATTTGCATATATTTACATATAAATCTTAACTGAAGAATTGTGACAAATGAAAACATTAATATATCTTACCCCCTTTCACAATATGTCCCCAGGAAGTTTTTTCATGTTACTGCACCATCTGATCTACCAAACAACAGTCAACTACAATTCTGATTGATACACATTTTTTCACCTTGGATTAGTTGCACTTGTACTAGAACATCATATATATGAAATACTAAAACTTGCTTTTGGCTTCTTTTAATCAGCATTTTTGTGAGTTGTATACACGGTGTTTGCCAGTTCCTTGTTTCTTACTATTTCTGAGAAGTGGTTTTCTGGTATATGAATATATCACAACTTGTTCTTCATTTTCCTCTTCATGGACATGTAGGTTGTTTCCAGTTTGGGGACTACTATGAATTAGCAAACATGGGCATTCTTATACAAATCTTTTACTTACTGCATATATACTTTCATTCTCCAAGATACATACCTATAAATTAAATTACTGAGTCAATGGATAAATATATATTTAATATTATAAAACATGCTGAATATGAAAAAAAAAACCAGTAATGTCATACAATAATGGAAGGGATGTCAAAAGTGCAACTACTTTAACTACAGTTTAGAAGTTTCCTAAAAGGTGCAATACAAATTAACCATATGATCTAGTGATTCTGTTCCTATGCCTCTATAAGGTAAATAAAAACATATCTATTATATTTTTTTCTGCTGTATATAGGGTTCTTACACTTTAACTCCTTCCAAATATCAGAAATTTATGAGTTCTTAGTTTTCTGATATTGTAATTATATATTTACTATAGATTCTGATTATTGTCATATTCTATGTTATCTAAAGTTTCTCTATCTGCAGCTTGTTATCTGTCATTAATTTAAGAAAATTCTCAATTGTTATTATTTCAAATATTTATTTCATTCTTTTTTTCCTCTCTTCTTTCACCTAGTATACTCATTATACATATATACACCTAAGGTAATTGTTCTACAATTGTTGGATAATCTGGTATCTTTTTGAAAATAATTATGTTTCTCTCTTTGCTTTTTTTCATTTGGGAAAATTTTCATTGACCTATCTTCTACAGAAACCATGTAGGTGAAAAGAGAAAAGGATGAATTATTTACAGTGCTGAGTGAGAAAGAAAGAAAAAACCTGGAACTCTAAATTTCTCTTTCAAGGAAAATTATAATTTAAAAATTAAGAGGGAAAAGAGGCTTTCTTAACAAAAAGAAATTGAAGTTATAATAAACAATCTCCCCACAGAGAAAAGCCTAGGATTTGATGGCTTCCTGAATGCATTCTACTAAATACTCAAAGGATAATTAATACCATTCCCTCTTAAATGCTTCAAAAAATAGAAGTATAGGTCATTCTTTCTAATTAATATTATGAGACTAGAATCAAACTTATAGTAAAACTATACAGTGCCAACATAAGAAAACTACAACCCAGTGATGATTTGGTAGTGAAAATTCTCAGTAAAATAGTAGCATACAAATTAAACAACATCTCAAAAAGTTTATATACCATTAACAAGTAGGAATTCATCCTGGGCTACAATGCTGTCTTAACACAGGCAAGTCAAACAATATGGCACACCTTATTAACAAAAAAAAAAAAGGATTAAGAACCCATGAATATTTCCATAGAAACAGAACAAGCTTCAACATATTACCATTTAAAAAACAAATGGAACTATCAATGAAATAGGCATATACCATCTTATAGTTTGAATTTTGATATTTCCTGAGGAGCTCTTGTGTTACTGCAGAAGGTTAAGAGGTGAGAGGATTGGATTAGGGGAGCAACCATATTCATGGATTAATACATTTGATGGATTGATAATTTTAAAGTACTACTGTCCTGGATGTTGACTATAAGCAGGTGGTGTGTTGGCTGGAGGAAGTAGGTCACTGGGGTCTTGGTCTGAACTATATCTTGTCCCAGCCTCTCTCTCTCTCTCTCTCTCTCTCTCTCTCTCTCTCCTTCCCAGCTGTGATAAGTTGAATACGCTCTTCTGTCATGATCTTCTGATAAAACCTAGACCAGAGCAATGAAGTTGAGCAACCATGAACTGAAATTTCTGAAACCTTAAACCCCCAAACTTCCTCCTCTAAGTTGTTCTTGTAGGCATTTTGGTCACAGTAAGGAAAATATAAAAATGGCTTACTTTACCACTGAGCTACATATCCAATGCACCTCCCACCCCACCCCCGCCCTATTTATTTATTTATTTGTTTGTTTCTTTATTTGTTTATTTAGAGACAAGTTCTCACTTGTTGAGGCTGACCTTGAACTTTTGATTCTTTTGCCTCAGCTTCCAGAACTGCTGGAATTATAGGTGTGAGCCACAGTATGCCTGACTCAACTCTGAAATTTCTATTTATTTCTTTCTTTTGTGCTTTCTATTTCTATGCTGAGATTTTCAAATTTTCTTTCCTTATGGATGCATACTTTATTATGAATGTACATTTAATAAAAGACAATTTAGCCTTTTCTGTAATTTTAACATCTTGATGATCTTAAAGACAATTTCTACTGATGACATTTTTCTCCCTGAATACATTGTTTTCCTAGCATGCCCCATGTTGTTGTGTATTTTAATTTTATATTTCTTATTGGCTCCTGTGCATTATGTAGAGTCTCTGAATTCTGTACCGTTCCTCTGAAGTGTGATTTTATGTTAAAAATCAACCATGTTTTTGGATTCAAATTTCAAACTCTATCTCTTGATTCTCTACATGGTTGTTTCTACCGTCCAGCTTCTCTTTTGTTCTTGAGCCCTCTGGGAATTTCCCTCTACCCTCACAGGTACTGTGATCAGCCAAGGTTTGAAGTGGATTTTCACATTTTTACCTTCAGATTAATTCTTTCAGCCTCTTGTTTTGAAGTATACCACCTTAGCTCTTTGGTTGTTCTGCCAGCCTCAAATGCTTCCCTCTGCTACCTTAAGTACTAAAGAATGTCATTTGTGAAACTCAAAGGGATCTGCTACTTGGGGAGTTCTCTCAAGCTATATCCTACTAATTCACAATATTCGATCTGCTACAATGAATATTTCAAAAGTAAATACCCCTCAAATCTCTGCAAGTTGTTATTTTAAAATATTCTCAGATTTTTAACACTGATGTCCATGGGCAGGGTAGTCTGACCATGTTATTCCACCATTACCTAAAGTGAGAACATTCTTCTCATTTTGAAACTGCCTTTGCTTGATGTCTGATATTTGGAAATTTTATTTTACTTTCTTCCTGCATGATTTCTTCTCTCCATCAAGAACTTTTTTTCGCCATCATAGTCTGGAGCTTTAAATTGTTTTTCTACCTGCTTTACTATCTCAAGCAGATCAAGCAGATTACACTCAAGTGCAAGTTGCTGGACTTGCCTCTTACTGTTAAGACAAATAACTGGTTTAGTAAAAATATCTGCTCATTTCCCAGACCTCCATTCCAAGGTGTCTAATAATGGTTTCTACTCTGACTTAGATATTTAGTTAGTTCTAATTCTTATTAACACAAATTTATAAAATGGTTATTGTCCCCAATTTTCAATGTGGAAACCAAACCTCAAAAAGTCATTAAGTAACTTAGTTCAGGTTCTAGAATGAAAAGCTACTCTGAGTCTAAACACAACACTTGTTTTCACTTTTACATGTTTTCATCCATCAGTTTCTGTGTCAACTTCCAAAAAAGAAGCTGTATTTCCCAATCATGTTAACCTGAATTTTCATACTGTTTTGAAACATAAATGCCTTTGGTTTTATTAGCAGTGAATTAACACATTTTTCCCCCCTGTACTGGGGATTGAAACCAGGACCTCACACATGCCAGACACATGCTCCACAATTGAGTTACATTGCTAGCCGTTTTAATTTTATTTTGAGACAAAGTCTCACTAAATTGCTGAAGCTAGCCAAAAACTTGGAATCCTCCTAAGTCAGTCTCCTAAGTAGCTGGAGTTATAGGTGTGTCTTTCAAGCAAAATGTTCAATTTGGTTTCTATTCCAACTGACTTCTCTTCCTAATCTGTCTACTTCGTTGCTATATCCTAATGATGACTCACATATAAGTGAGTAGCCCAGGTTACAAATGGGCTCCAAGAGTGAGGTAAGGGAGGGAGAGAAAGAAAGGAAGAGCAGCTACTTTTGTACATAATGAAGGTATCACTGCTTCTGGTAAGATACTGATCATCTACCTTAATTATATATTTAAAAATATCTCTAGATGCAAGGCCATAGCAAGCATCTGCACTGGGAGAGAACAAGAGTTCTCACGATTCTGTGTGAGCTGGGAATAATAAACTGCAGTGATACTATCTTTCCTACAGACCCAAATGAGGCACATTTTTTAAAAGTACATTTGGTAGGCCTCAGGCCATGTAGAGTCCCTGGATATGTTTGTGTAAAACAGTGTGTGGAAGAAGAGGACTTTGGGGAAGTCTAAATGATGTAATGGCAACTATTCGCTGCATTCTTTTCTCTGATGGTTACAGGAACTAGTGCAATTCAGGCTGTGAGCACCTGGAAGGAAATGCCCAGGCAGGCACTTGCCATTGAAATATGGTTGGAGAGCCATTCCTGCATGTAAGTATTGCCCTGTTATTTTCTTTAGGGTTTTCAGCTTGAAACCAATCAACCTGAAGCCTGATTCAAGAAGGCATCTTTACAATCACAAGCTGTGGGAAACTTGGTTGGTTCAGTGGGATCTAATTTGTCTTGGGTAGGAAAAAAGATAAAAAAAAAAAAAAAAAAAACGATGAGGGAGGGGGGTTTCAAGGGGGAACCAGCGAACTTGGGAGCTGTGGGTATTCACAGAAGCAGAGCTCACTGCATACAGCATGTTTGCTGTAATAAACAACAGTGTTATTAGCGAATATAAAGCCTGTGATAAACAATGCCATGATGTTCCATTCACCCTAATAGGCAGGAGCAGATAATTGGGACAAATAAAGTGCTAAAACAGTCTCTAACCACCTTTCTGAGCGTCTCTCCGAATGAGTGAATCGCCCTGCATGCTGCACGGCACAGCGGTAGCCTGGGATACCAGCTTTTGTGTCTCACTAAAAGAATATGCTCCCGTTGCTAATGGAAAACAACAGAAGCTAAAGACAATTGCTGGGATTGTCAGATCTCTTTAAAAAAAAAAAAGAAAGAAAGAAAGAAAAGGGGAAAAAAAGTGGTAATGAGTAGACACGGAGACAATTCCACACATTCATCAAAGCCAGGAGAGAGTTCTTTGGAATACATTGCCAATTGAAGTCCCAAACACTTTCAACCATGGGGATTTTTAAATCAAACTTAGAGATCAGTTGTTTCATATGGCAGTTTCTCCTTTCCATCTTCCTTCCACAAACTGCCTTGTCCTAGTAAAAGAAAGATTTTTAAAGTCTTTCTTGTTTCCTATCACAACATCATTTTGACAGTTTCTACTCTATCCTTGGTTGGTTGAATTTATCCAATAGTTGGGAGTTTAGCATGGTGGAGTGTGGTGTTCTTTCATTGCATAAAACCCAGGCCATCATTAATTCTTTGGTTTTGGTCTCAGTTTGTGCACATATCCCTTTAAAGATAGCATTGGCTTACAACTCCAGGTACTGGCTGCAGTAATAAAGAGCTCTGAAAATTCCTGAATTAATTTAGGCTTAAGGAACAAATAAAACTCACTGGAATTAGCGTATCGGTGAATTTTATTCATTCATTCATTCATTCAGCAATTCAACACACATTAATGAGTGCCCATAACACACCAAACACTATTTATTCTTGTTTTTCAATTTATGTTGAAACTGATACCATTTGCTGAAGTAATAAACATAGTATAACTATTCTATGTTAAAGAGAAAACATTTATATTCCTCATTTTTGAATTAAGTATTTTTCATCTCAAGTTTACCATGTCCAGAAACACAGCCTTAAGACATTTTGGCAGAATGTCGACAGTTAGACAGAAGGGAAATAGACTGAGGATGAAAACTTATTTCAGTTTTGCAGATGTTCATTTTCTTGATTCTTACAAAGGAAAATATGTTAAAATTTTTTCTTCAAAAATAGGAGCTGTGTGATATATCACGTGATATATATATATATCACGTGATATATAATAAGAATTAGATATCTGATCTTATGCCTAATTCTTGGCACAGAACTTTTAAGACCCTTGCAACATCTTGAATGACAGGGTCGAAAAAAAAAAAAAAAACACCTTTTATTATTCATTGTTCATAAGTTTCTTTCAAGGTTACCTGACTTTATGTTGATGAGGTGACTCTTGCAGGGCTGGGTTAGGTGCCAAAATCCAATAATGAGATCAGAGTGTTAGAATTTCACCTGAGTTCCCCACATCTCTGGGCAGGGGAGAGGGACACAGGCTGAGTTATTCATCCCTGGCCTGTGAGTTCATCAATCATGTCCACAAAATGGAACCTCCATAAAAACCCTAAGTGAGATAGTGTGGAGACCTAGGCCAGAGAAAGCATTCACAGGTCAGGGTTGGGGCTCACTAATTGCACAGGAACAGGAATTTATGTGCTCAGATCGTTTCTGAACCTCATCCTGTGTAGTTCTTAATCTGGCCTGTTCACTTGTCTCTTCTATAATTTCCTTTTTAATAAACTGGTATTAATAAACTGGAATTGCAAAAGCTGCCAACGTAAGTTATCAAACATCAGTGAGTTGTAGGAACCCTCAATTTTAATGAAGTCAAAGAGAAGCATGAGTACCATTGGGCCCACTACTTGGGATTAGCATCTGAAGTTAGGGGAGTTTCATGGGACCACTGAGCTCTTAACTGTAGAGTCTTTGCTAACTCTAAGTAATTAGTGTTAGAGTTGAATTAAATCGTAGGACACCCCATTGGTGTCTGGGGAGTTGGAAGATTGGTTGTCACGGGAAAAACATGGTCCAAAGTAGTAAGAAGGAAGAAAGCTTCTTCTTTTTTTTTTTTTTTTTTTTTTAATTTCTTTTAAACTCAAAACTATACGGTGGCAAATTTAGAATTGATTGGCACAGAAAAAGTCACTTTTCACATGTGGAGTTAGAATACCCCCAATGGTTTAGGAACTGTCCAAACCATAAGTAGATCAAATGATGAGACCAGAAAAGATGATGTTAGATGCCAGATTATTTTTACCAAGATGAATTTTTTATTTTACTAGACTCATTCTCTAGCATCAAGGATTGCCTTAAAAATGCAAAGAGTTTAGAATTTATTTAACACATTGCTACCATGGCTGGCACTACAAATGACAAAAAAAGGGAAGGTGACTTCCAATTTTCACATACTATGAAAAGACTTTAAATTCAAGTGCATTACAGCTGCCTTAAGACTAGGTGGGGCCTGGGGATGTGGCTCAAGCGGTAGCGCGCTCGCCTGGCATGCATGCAGCCCGGGTTCGATCCTCAGCACCACATACAAACAAAGATGTTGTGTCCGCAGAAAACTAAAAAATAAATATTGAAAATTCTCTCTCTCTCTCTCTCTCTCTCTCTCTCTCTCTCTCTTTAAATTAAAAAAAAAAAAAGACTAGGTGGGAATTAAGGGAAACAGAAATATGAGATTTTTATTTAGGTTTCTTCAATATGGCAAACATATTAAAATTTATTTTAAGTTGGAATTTTTACATACTTACATATCTAACGTTTACCCTAAAACCCAAATCCTTTCTCCAAAAGCCATAAAAATCATTAAGAATATTCCTTTTCTGTATTGCCAGTGCTCTTTATATATCTTAATGTGCTTAGTCTCTATTAATATTATTTTAAATGCTGTAATTCTTATTACCCAATGAAATAGTAAATTCAATTCTAAATATATATATTTATATATATAAAATCAGGACACTTCATATTGTATATTTATTCATATTTTTTGAGGAAACAAAAGGCACAAAGAGGCAATATGTCACCCGGCCTGCAGAGCAAAATGAAATAATTAATTGAGTGAAATTTAACAAGGTAGGCTCAATTTCAGACTGGGAGACAAAAATCACTAGCATTCAAAGGCATGATTCATGGCACAACATTTATCTACATGTGGCTTAAAGGAATATTCCTCTACATTAGTGGGGGAACAGGGAGCACTACAATAGTACATCCAGTGGGTTATTTATATGACTTAGTACTTGCAGGGACTTTTTTTTGCTATAGCTTGGTTTCCTCCATCAATCTGCTTATGCCTTTGTTCCCACATTCCATCTACCTCACTCTTATATATTCTTGAAGGGGCTGAGCCTTGTCCTAATTATCTCAGGGCACATGCTGAACTCTACCCCTGTTACCTATAGCTTTTACCATCAGTTTCACCCAGGTGATGCTGAGAATACATTTTTTTATAAGAAGTTCTCTAAGTTGTAAACTATCCCCTCTTCAGTTTTCTACCAAGCATTACATGTGTTATAATGGGACAAACACAGAAAGTCTTCAGTAATTGCTAACGCTGCTTATCACATGTAACAATATGTATGCTCTATAGCAACTAACTGCTTTAGTTCCCTGCTCGCCACCCTCTGGCCAGTCTGGCCTGGGCCTCTATGCGATGGGAACGGACTTTTCTCATTTCATTCCCAGCTCAGTTGTTCGGATCAGATACAAATTGATTGTGAGTAGAAGTTTTTCCAATCTGACAGCTGTCCAGTGTCTTGTTTGTGGAGAAAGAAAATAAGAACATGTTGACTGTGTTCCTTTTTCTGATGGGCCATGGGATAAAAAGTGAAGAAACAAGAAAGGACCTAATGTTGTTATGACAATCAAGAACATGCCCACTCTGAGCTGGGTGCTATGTCTTGCCTTGTCAAAGAAAAAAAGGTGGCATTCCTGCAGTCCCCTGAAACAAATGTGGTGACGAGTTCTGACAGGAGAGCAGAAAACCCAGTGGATTTTCTGTGTCTTCCTCACATTAATAGAAGATACTAGTCTCCATAGCTGTCATTGTACCAGCGCTTTCTACTAACACTAAAATTAATCTTCCAGTATAAACTCAGTATCAAAACAATTTGCAGATGGGCTCTTCTTACCAGCTGAGTTCATGAAGTTTTCTCAAGATGCAAATTTATTATTTTATTTTATTTTCAGGAATGGAAAACATGACCTTTCTCTCTCTTGCTTCATCTTACCATCATGGAGTAGTAAATACATTCCATTTTTCCCTAGACATTTTATTATTATTACTATATTTCCAAACCAAAAATACAAAGGAGGGGAAAAAAGAGCAAAAAGTAAAATATAAAATAGGGAAAAGAAAGAAAAATGCAGAATATCAGTCAGGCTTGACGAGGTTCCCCTAAGAATAGATTACCTAGTCTAATGTTGTGGAAAAATGACTGCTATACATCAGCAGAAGAGGTCAGGAAATTAAATTTTATGTGTCCTGCCTAGAAAAAAAAGAGAGTTTGACTGAAAAATAGAATCCTTCATGGCTTGGTGGAAATTTTGAACATTTCAATTCTGTTTTTTAAAAAATGAAAGAAAAAAACCACCCTCATGATAGAAGTAACTGCAAGGCAATGAACATGTAGGGTTTTCTAAGTCATGGAGAGCAAGTGTCCATCACAGGTCATGTGGCTGCTGTGTGACACATCCAGGCCCATGAAGCCATAGGAAAGGTGGCAACAATGTTTAGGATAGTTCCTGACTTCTATGAGATTCAGAAAAGGAAAAAAAAAAAAACAGGGCATCCTCTAAAACTATTTTTAGTACCTCTCTAAGAGGTAATATCTTGGACTGGATGGCTTATAGAACTGAACAGATGTGTCTAATTCATAAATTTAAGTAGAATTGTTTTTAAAATAGTGTTCTTGTTGTTCATGCTTGTAATACCAGTGGCTTCGGAGACTAAGGCAGGAGGATTCCAGGTTCAAAAGCAGCCTCAGCAAAACACAGTGAGGCCCCAAGCAACTTAGTGAAATTCTGTCTCAAAATAAAAAATGAATGAATGAATAAATAAATAAATAAATAAATAAATAAATAAATAAATAAATAAAAGAAAAGAAAATGGGCTGGAGATGTGGCTCAGTGAATAAACACCCCTGAGTTCAATTCTCTGGTACCTAAATAAATAAATAAATAAAACAGAATAAAGTAAAAAATAATAAAGATTGCCCCTTTCTCTCTTTTTGGTGACTTTGCCTGCTTCTCAGGTCATCACATTCAAAATCACTTAATTATTTTCTGTACTGTTTCATCATTCTTACTATTTGCATATAATTAAGATAAAGCCACTTATTGCCAAGAAGAACTAGTTTTCTTATACTTCTCTCATACTTTTACTACTATCTGTCCATTTGGGAAGTCTGTTCCAGGAAAATTTTCCTCAACACCTTAAGCTCCTTACTCTGTTCTCCTCATCATACTTCTCCAGCCACAAATATATTCTAAACTCTCAGTCAATAACAGTAAAAATCCTATAACATTAAAAAAAAAAAAAACACTTAAATTCTCATTTAATTTGATTCCTTAATTTTGCCTACTTCTCGCGGTCTTGACATGGTCCAGAGGTAAAGCTGGCATCTACTTTCTTTTCTCTTGTGCTGTGTCATTTTCAGGTCTGATTTCTTCTACCTCCTAGCTTATAAGGTACAAGACGTTTATCTTTTTCAGGAGAAAAATAACAATTGAGAGTTTTGTTATTTTCTCATTCTCCTTACCTTTTGCCAAGATTTGTCACTGTCCCCATCTCCAGGACCTTATCTAATCCTCTTTTCATAACATGGTGTCTTCCTCTTACCATTCCAAAAAATCCTTTTCTACTCTTATTTCTTCTCTTATTCCTTAAACATATGCATATCCCATGGTCAAGTTCTAGATTGAGGCATTTTTTCCCTTTTATCTGCTATTCTCTGGTCCTTTATCCTCCTTTCTTATGACAACATATGACTTGTAATAGATTCTACATCTTGAGACATGGCAAAGCAATGAAGTTAGAACCATGGATATTGAGAACAATTTCTTTCTTTTTTTTTTTTTTTTTTTTTTTTGGTCTTTTTGGCTATGGAACCTTTAAGCCATCACACAACCTCTCTAACCCCACCTTCTAGATTTTAGAAAAATTGTGTCTGGATTAAGAGTATATTGACAAGAATAAATAAGAAGCAATGTGGCAAGCATTTATCATCAAGCCCAACACAGTAAACTCATAATAAATTGTTTCATACTTTCAGTTCATGTCATCTGGTTCATGCCCTCATTACATTTCCTGTAACACTTTATAGTGACCTTTTTGTGTACAGGTTTTCCATTTTCCTGTGTTTTAGACCCATACCACCCTATCTCATCCCCATTTCTCTGTCATCTTGAACTTGGTGGTTGGAATTTTCTTTGTGAAATAGTGAAATAGAGATTCCACTCTCCTTCCTATTTAAATATCTGTATAAATCCCACTGCTTATAGAATCAAAGTTAAATAACTTAGCATAGTCTTGAAGGCTTCCCAAATTTGCATTCCACCTTCCTACCTGGATATATCCCATGTTCAAGTAGAACTAATATGCCTAATAGCCTCAGAGCATTACATGCAATTTTTCGTGCCCATTGTTCTGTTGTTGACACAATTACTACAGGAAATGCCTGCTTCCAATCACACTTGTTCCTCTAGAAATATCAAGAATGTTCCTTGCTCATCCAAAAGCCCACCTACTGATTAATTTCATGATATAGACAGCATGTCCTCCTACTATAACACAGCATATTCTCTGATTAATTGTACATGTTTCTGATGGTAACATTTGATATTTATCTCTTTGACATGTGTTTTAATTATAAAAGCATTGAGGCTTCTTCAATGATTTCTGAGTTAATTTTTTAAAAAAAAATCCCTGTTAATTTAGCATAAGTTAAAATTTTCCTGGTATTTTTTTTTACAGAATTTTTCTGAATCATGTTTGTTTCTATTACAGTAAAAAGTAGCAGCAATTTGCAAAATAATGATAAAAGAAACAATAGATGAGCAATGACCAATATTTCCTCACTGGAATTGTAAATAGACTTATGGGGAATGCACAGAAAATTGCATATTATTACCATTAAATATTTGAACTAATTTCCATAACTTAAAAGAAGTTGAAAGTAAAGGGTAGAAATAAGTTCTTTTATTCAGCCAGTGTAAATTATCTTGATTTTTTTGAAGGTCTTCTAATGGATAGGCAGCCCCTTCACACAAACACTCCATCCAAAGCCACTCTTGAATGCCTTCTATTTATTTGGTTCCTGGTTTCTGTCTTGACCTCTACTGACTATTCTCAACTCAGCGTCCAGAGTTAGTCTGTAAAAAGGAAGGACAAATTCTGAGCTTAAAGCTCAGCAGTGACTACTTAGCATTCTTATAAAACACCAAGTTCACACAAGGCCCACAAAATGTTAGTTGAGTTGCCCTTCATTACATTTCTGACCTCATCTTCTGACACTTTCCGGTTTCTTCTTTTACTCCAGACTTGGGACAGCCTTATATTCTTTTCTTTAACAACAACTCTCTCCTTTTGGCTTCTGATCCTGCACATCGGTCTCTACAGCCACCTTGAAAGCACTTCCTCTAGACACATGGGTAGTATATTTGCTCTCTCTCCTTTCTCACCTTTTCAAGTCCTGCCCTGATCATTCCACTTACAGTGCAGGTTTCTCTCCTCCTTCCAGTGTTCTGGTCTCTCTGAACCTGCTCTATTTACTGATACAATATAACAAATGGTATAATTTTCTTAATGATTTCATTTACTTAATTATTAGGTGTATTATTTGTTTATTATTTAGTTTACTGATGAATTTCTAACATTTGTAGATATACCTACCTCTAATTTGTGCTCAGTGAATATTAATTGGGTGAATATACTGAATAGAGGAATTGATATATGTTTATTGTTTTCTTCTTTCTTTTGCTGTGTATTTCCTTTCAAAATGAATACCAAAAATGTCAATCAAATAGAGGTACTATTACAAGGTATGAGAGCGTCTAGATTCTTATAAAAATATGGATAAAGGATCAGCTTTTAGTTTCTTCATGGTAAAGAAATTTTAAAGTCACATCAGCTGTATGGTTTGATCTGATATACTTACAGTAATGGTTGCTTTTAAAATACTTTTTATTGAAAAGAAGAGAAATAGGCATTTCAGAGATGCCCTAAAGACATTTCAGAGATGCCACTGTGGGAGTTATTTTATACAAAGCCATAATTATGTGAAACAATTATATTTGGCATCCCTTGCAACTCAACTGTACTCAAACAGATATGTCTATAAAGCAAATCGAGGGCTGAGCAAACCATTCATTTTTGTTCCCTAATTTCAAATTTACTATTAGCCGGAAAATTTAGATTGATAAAAATAACACAATAATGTCGCATGGATGATGACTTTGACAGCTATGTGTTATCTATAAATACAAGTAATGTATTTCCAATGTATATTGTAAATTGACTACTGATAAAATCAATTACCTCACTAGAATTTTCTATTTTTTCTTATTTCTCTCATAACAGAAGTGATTGCTATCTAGCTTGATAAGTGTACACCATTTACCATATTATTAAACATTATTTTATTGACTGAACCTCATTACTATTGACTCATTATTTATTCATTCCCTATTCATTCAAAAAATATGTATGCCCCATATTGTTCATGACACCAGAGATACAATAGTAAATTTTTTTTAAAAATTTCTGTCTTAATAAAGTATAGGAACAATCTAAACATAGAAATCATGATTGAAGTCATATATTATGAAGAAGTTTCACTTCTCCATGAGTATTTTGTATTCGGATTAAGTAAAACTTATCTTTGAAAAACACATACATGAGAAAATGGAATCAGAATATAATTATTGTACATAAAACCAAAAAAAAAAGATTATAGAGAAACTTTTCTGAAAGCTATACTTGTTAGAATAATGGAAACCAATCATTAAATATCACCCAAAATATTATGTAACTACTAAAAATATGCTTTGTAGTTTAAAACATTTTTATTACTACTATGTCATTCAGGAACACCAAGATATTTGAAAAAAATTATAACACCATGTGCAAACAGAAAATAACCTACATATAAATAAATAAGTATATGTATGCATATATATATATATACACACACACACACACATATATATTCACTTTTTAAATAATAGAAGTTCAAGAATATGAGAAACAGAAAATGTGAGAATAATTTCTTATCATTTCTCACAGAAATTGATAAGACTAATTGAGGGGGAAAAAAAACAGTACTCCAGCATACTTCAGTTTCTGACTCAAATGGACTATCATGAATTGATTGACATCCAATAGGAAATTTTAAAAAATGGACAAAATATGTAAAACCTGTTTTTTTAATACTATTGAACATTGGGGAAAGAAGTATATTGATTCCCAGAGGTAGGAAACAGAACTTGAACCTTACAATTACCCCACCTTATTTTCCTAAGAATTTCTAGGTTATACACACAGGTAAGGGTTAATTAGGAGGAGGTTGCCTGAATTGAGAAAAGTATATGAGAAACCAAAATAGCTAAAATATATGGGACAAAGTATCAGGAGATACCTGTTCAGACACATAACTCCAGAATACTCTACAGAGAATGCCATTCAAATATGATAGGTGCATATGTATAGGAAAACATCCCAAGTTTGGGGCTAGAACCAGTGGAAAGAACTAGGGGTTAAATATTGCAGTGTTTGCACAGGGCCACTGGGTAAGTCTAAATGTTTCTTTTTTGCCACAGTTTGCATGTTGAAATTCTAATGCTGAAAGTGATGATATTAAGAAGTAAGGTCTTAGGAGAGATACTTAGGTCTGCAAGGCAGACCCCTCACAAGTGGAATTAATTTCCTTAATAAATGTCCCCAAGATAAACTTTTTGGTCCCTTTTACCATGTGAGGACACAACAAAAATGTGACATAAAATCTAGAAAATGGACTCTTGTCAGGCACCAAAGCTGCCTATGTATTGATTTTGTGCTTCTAAGATTCCAGAACTGTAATAGTACATTTGTATTTTTTATAAGCTAACCCATTGTTTTTTAACATTATAGAAACCCAATCAGAATAAGATAGGTAGGAATACTGCCTGCTCGTATCAGCAAGATTGAAATTTCTCAGGATTCACAGGACAGTTAGTAGATTACACAAAATAGTTCTGCCTCAATAGTGGAAAATAAATTGCCCTAGACCCAACACTGATCTGGTGCCACCTAACACAGTCTAAAAGCAAGTCCAAAAAAAGAGAAACATTCCCTAAAGAATTTAAGTATGTCCCAGAACAAGAAGTCTATGAAAATACAACAATATCTATCACCTATGAGGTATAATTCATGATGTCTAGCATCTATTAAAAACTTGCCAAGTATTCAAACAAACAAGAAATATCTCATGTGATGAAAATATAACCAACCTAAAATTAACAAAGATTTAGAATTAAGGCATAATGACATCAAAACAATTAGTATAACAATATTCCATCCAGAAAGTTAACTTGGAGAGGTATAAAACAAAACAACCAAAACAATCTTTTAATTTCTATAATACGTGAATTTAAAAATACCACTGGATGGAATTAACAACAGAGTAGACATTGCAGAAGAGATCCTCAGTGAATTTTAATTTAAAACAAAATGATGGGCTGGGGATGTTGCTCAGTGGTAGAAAGCTTGCCTGGAGTGTTGGAAGCCATGGATTTGATGTATACCACTGAATAAAGAGAAAAGAAAAAAAAAATACAGTAAGAAACAGATATTTAAAATTGACCAGAGTACATCTAAACTGTGAGACGACTTCAAGGTTATCTAATGTACACATACTTTGAGTCTCTATAACAAGGAAGAGAAGTAGAAAGAAATCATTTAAAAATATAGCAGCTCCAAATATTCCAAAGTTCATATAAACTGTCCACGCACACATCCAAGATGTTCAATAACCTTAATCACAAGAAAGCACCAAAGTAGAAAATAATCACATTTGATGAAAATTACAGTCCTATATATAAAAAAACACATCAAAACACAAGAAGAGATCAAGGCATTTCTTAATGAAATTATTCCAAACCAGAGAAATTCTGAAAACAACTAAAGAGGACAAATGCACATGTCTCAAGAAAAGAAATCAAGACAAGGATGATAGGTAGGAATGAGTGTACTAGAAAAAATACAAGTGAGTAAGCAACAGCATCTTTAAAATACTGTGTATAGAAGAGATATAACCAATGAGAGGTAGAAGGGTCAGTCTGGGACTCTATGCCTACAAAACTTATGTTTCAAAAGCAATGATAAAGTGAGGATTTTTTTTTTTTCCCAGTTGGTCAAAACTAGGAGAATCATCACAAGTACAAATACATCTTAAAGAAAATTCTGTAAGCAGAAAGAAAATGATATCACAAAGATACAGGAGTTTACATAAGAAAAGGATGAACACAATAAATGGTAATTAGATAAATTTTTCAGTGATTGTTTGAATAATGGAATAGATTATTTTAAAATATTAAGAGTATACTAAGAGATACATAATGTACAAACTCAAAATATATGATAATAAGAACAAATAT
The DNA here is from genome assembly GCF_048772815.1 of Callospermophilus lateralis. Classification (NCBI taxonomy): domain Eukaryota; kingdom Metazoa; phylum Chordata; class Mammalia; order Rodentia; family Sciuridae; genus Callospermophilus; species Callospermophilus lateralis. The sequence continues at coordinate 32,447,059 of NC_135321.1, read as the reverse complement.
TTGAAGGGAAGAAAATGAAATATATTAAGGTTCTGATACATAAAGTGGTATAGCATCACTAGAAAAAAGATAGTGGTAAGTACAAAATGTACAATATAAATTTTAAAGCACCACTAAAACAAACCAAATAAAGGAAAACAAGCAAAACAAATAGATAAACTATCAGAGCTACTAAGTCAACAAAAGAAATCAATGTAATTCTTTGAAATAGTGATGTTAAAAAAAGGAAGAAAAAATGAACAGGAATGAAGAAAATAAAGAGCATACATCAAAATATTGATGAGTCAAAAGAAAAGGAAATTTTAAAAATATTTCAATTGAATAGAAACAGGTAGAGCAATTAAATATTTGTGTAATAAAAATAAAGCACTGCACAGGGAGAATCTATACAATATATACATACCCTAGGAAAGAAGAAAAACATAGTGACTCTAATTTTATGGTACTAAAGAAGAAGGATCAAATAAAATACAAAGCAAATTTAAGAAAGGGAATTATAAGGATCAGATGCAAAATGAAATAGAAATGAAAAAATAATCAAGAAAAATCAATGAAATTAAACCCTACTACTTTGGTAGTTTCAATTAAATTTAAGAATCTCTTTTTGACCTAACCAGGAAATTAAATAAAAAAACGAACAGACAGACAACATAGAGAGACTGAGACAGAGAAAAAGAAAAGAATGAGGAAGAGGAGGAGAGGAAGGAGAAATGAAGGAAGAGAAATTACTGCCAGTAAGTATCATGAGTGAAGGAGCAGATCACATCAGATTTATATAATAGTGAAAATACAACAAAAAGAGCTATGAGCAATGTCATACCTATAAGTTTGTCATCATAGACGAAGTGAACAAATTTCTTGAAATACACAACTACAGAACTCATTCAAAGACAAATATGTATAACAAAGTGAACTTTATCTATTAAAAATATCAAATGTATTGTTAAATTCTCCTAAGGAAGAAAACTGCATACGAAGATGCCTTCACTTATAAATTCTATCAAATATTTAGGTAAAAAAAATATTAACAATTCTACAAAACTCTTAAAGAATACTGGATAAAAAGGAAAATGCCTCAGCACATTTGATAAAAATATCATTTTCCAAATACCAAATTTAGACAAAAACATTCAAAGCATAACAAACAGATGACAAACATAAAATACAAAACTATATCTTCTATGAACATAGATAATAAAAATTTTTTAAAAAACATTTAGCAAATTAAATCAATGGTACATAAAAGGAATAATACATCATGATAAGTTGGTATTACTCAGGGAATGAAAGTTTAATTTAATATACAAAATCAAAATCAATTAATGAACTTCATATTTGTTTGTTTGGGTTTTGTTGGTTTGCTTTTACAGTGCTGAGAATCAAAACCAGGTCTTGTGGGTGTGGAAAAGCACAGTGAGCTACCATGCCAACCCTGAAATTTATAGTACCAACAAAATAAAAAAGAAAGAAATATATAATCATCATAAGTGAAGTAAATCATTTGGAAAATACAATATCCATTTTTCAATAAATTACCTCTGGGTCAAAAAAGAAGAGAGAGGAAATTCCTGCAACTCATGAAGGCTTTCTTTGAAAAATTTACATGTAAAATCATACATCATGTTGAAAGACTGGCTGCTTTTCCTCAAAATTCAGGACAAAAGCAAAGATGTTACAGTTCATAACTTCCATTCAATATTTTCCTGATAATTCTTTCCAGTTCAATGACAAAAGGAAAAGAAACAAAACATAAAGATTTAAAAAGAATATATGAATTGGAATTTTATGCAAAAAAAATGCAAAAGATTCTTTGAGAATTATTCAGTTTAGCAAGAATTATTGAAGGTCAACATATAAAAAAATTATACATCTGCAAGATATCAAAAACTTAATAAGAAGAAATTGAAATTAATAGTAACTTTATTTATATAACATAAAATAAAATACTTTAGTTTAAAATATCACAATATATACATATTATGACATATACTGAAAATTATAAATAATCAGTTAGAGAAATTGAAACTTAAATATATGGCTAGATATAATATTTTCCTGGGTAAGAACATTCAATATTAAGGTCTCAATTCTTCCCAAATTAGACTACATATTTAATACAAGCCCAATAAAACCATTAACTATTTATTTGTACAAACTGATGTCTCTACATATGGCATAACAGAACCAAGTACAGTCAAAAACAAAGCTTCTAAGAAGAACACAGTTCTGATTTTTAATTTTTTTTTCTTTTTTACTTGTCCATGGGCCTTTATGTATTTATATTTGTGTGGTGCTGAGAATCGAACCCAGGGCCTCACACATGCTAGGCAAGCACTATAACACAGAGCCACAACGCCTGCCCCCATTAACTGATTTTAATTAGTCTTAGAATGCTATGATAATCAAGATATTGTGGAATTTTACAATAATCAAAAGAATGTGGTTTGGGCATAAATATAGTCAAACAGATCACTGAGACAGATTAGAAACAGAACCATGAATATGTGGACAAATGATGTTTGACAAAGGTACAAAGGTAATTAGTGAAGAAAATAAAGCTTTGCAACAAAGGATATTTGGCAAAAGATAGATATGAATATCTATCTTCAAAATGTATAACTTGAATCTATACCTCAACTGTATGTACAAATTAATTTAAAATAGACTATAAAACTAATCTAAAAGCCTAAAAATACAAAAAAAAAGAAAGTAACACAACAAAACTGTGATCTTTGGTAAGGCAAAGATGGCTTGGTTATGATACCACACAGAAAATAAAAGACAATATGGACTTTGTATAAATTAATAAGTTTTACTCTTTAATTCTTGTTGTGTAGAGAATGAAAACATCAACCAAAGTCAGAGAAGACAAATATTTGAAAAAAATATAAATCCTATAAAATACTTGTATAAGTAATAAATTCAGCAAGAAAATAATCTGAAAATAAATGAACAATAGATTTTACCAAATAAGATACACATGTTTAAAACAAGTACATGACATGATGCCTAACATCATTAGTTATTAGGGAAATTCAAATTAAAATTGCCATGAACTACCAGGATACACCAGTTAAACTGAAAAGATTGACAAACCAATGGTGCTCAACTGGAACTATTTTAGACTATTGTAGGGAATATAAAATTATACAACCATATTGGAAAACAGTTTGGCAGCTTTTTTGAAAAAGTCACCCCTGCAAATACCATAGGATCCTGCCATTTTACTCTGAAGAGAAACAAAAGCATTCATTCAAAGACATGTATACAAAGGTTCATTGTGTCTCTTGTTCATCTTAATAATCAGAAATAGGGAAAAAAGCCAAAATGCTCATTAAGAAGTGAGTAGATACACTGTGGGACATGAAACTAAATAATAGAAATAAAGTATGCACATACTCAATGGTGAGGATGAGTCTCAAAATAGTTGTTAATTAAAAGAGGTGGCCTAAAAAGAATATGTATTTATGATTCCATGTATACAAAATTCTCAAAAGCATCCATTAATCTGCAGTAGAAGAAAGTAAGTCAAAAGCAGAAGAAAGTTGGAATGAGTTATGATGAGGTACGGGGATGAATTAGGGGTGAGACACATGTTCCTTACTTTGTGGTGATAGTTTTGTAGTGAAGTCATGTCAAAACATCAAATTTTTCAAATTGTACACTCAATGTAAATTTTAATGAATGACAATTATGCCTCCATACAATTTGTTAAGAAAGACAGAAAACAGATGATGCAATTAAGACATTTAAACAAATCTGACTTAATTATCATGTTGGATACAGCATTCATTAAATTAAAAACACATTTATTCAAAACACACATAGAACATGTATAAGAATTTAACACAAAAATTACACAAGAAATTTCAAAGATTTTCCAAGTTTAACATCACACCAAACTCTCTTAAAAAAGTTGGATTAACTCAAAACTCAAACAAAACAACAAAAATAAAATAAATTAAAACTATCTTTCACATTTAAAAAAAAAACCTGTAAATTGCCTGCCTAGTATGTGTTGGGCATTGTGATGAGTTAACTATATGCATTATCTACTATTTTAAGTTATCTACTATAAAATTCTGACATACATATTATTAGCATGGTAAATATTCTGGGACTTGCTAATTATGTTTTTAATATTTTTTCCTTTTCATCTTATCTCCCAACCACTTTATATGTATACTTATTATCATTATTAGTATTACCACCCTTAACTAAGGAGAAATTTGAGATACCAATGGAGTTTTCAAAGTTTATTTATTGAATCACCTTTGACTAAAAAGATTATAAAACAGCTGGGCAGGTAGCAGGGTTCTCTAGAACCCCAGAGACTTGGGAGGCTGAGGTACAAGAGTGCAAGTTGGAAACCAGCCTCAACAATTATCAAGGCCTTCAGCACCATAGTGAAAAAAAAATAAGAACTGGGAATGTAGCTCAGTGGTAAATATCCCCTGGATTACATCCCCTGTTTTTTTTTTTTAACATGATTATAAAAGTATAGGTGATTATTGTTTGATTATTTTTCTTCTGTTTCTCATCACAAAAGCAAAACTAGTTGCTCAAAAATAAATTTTGCTGTCATAATGATGGTTTCAAGTGGATTTTAGAGCTACGTCTATTCTAGAAAACCTAAGCATTTTTAAAGAAAATATGTGATAATATTTTGTATTGCCTAAAAGTTCCTACACATATCTTAGTTATTGTAGAGTCCACATGAGCTTTTTATATGCATGTCAATAACTCAGTTTCAGAATTTATGAGGGAAAAAAAACCCTGAAAAATGTTGTATTTAAATATGGAATAAAACTAAAAAGTTATCATTTTCATTATTGAAAAGGTACATAAGGTTTATATTCACCTTTTTCAGCATGACAGTTATGAAAGATTTCTAAAGCACACCTATGTTGTTCTCAATCTTCACTGGTATTATAGCACACGGCAGGAAGTATAAAATATTGTCTTTGCCCTTAACAACTTTATATTTATATAAGGACAAATAAAAGAGAATTTTCTAGTTTTGTAAAAAAATAATAAGAATGAAATAGGAAAAAATGTCTACATTTAATAAACTTTCTCCAAAGAAAAATAGCAATTCAGATCTGAAATCTTCCTTTAACTGTTGAGAATTGAGCTGGATCCTGGTGTAAGTTTAGATAGGTAAGGAAGAAGAAAGAAGATGTTCGAAGGGGGAAATAAAAGTAAAAATAGAAGAATATGAAGCTATGAATAAAGCTGTCAGCACAGAGCTATTGTAATTTGTTGGAAGTGGTGCAAATATGATCTTATGGTACACATGCAAACATTTATGAAGCAACATCAGGCGCAGAACTAGGACTTGATAGACTTGGTAAGGGGAGTTATTGACAGTTCTTAGGAAGAAGATGTGTTGCTTGGCAAGATGAAGTTACTGACTGTTGTTCACCTAATATCCATTTCATCGATCCTTTTAAGAAGATTCCCATAACTTCTGGGAGTGGAGAATGTTCATGACTAAAAATGTTACATTTCCCAGCTTCCTTACTGATGGACGTAAGAATATGACTCCTTTCTGGCTAATGAAATGGAAGCAGGCGCTGTTGAGGGAGCTTTGGTAATGCAGGAGACCAACACCTCCAAGCTCACTTCCAGAGAGCTAATGAGGCTATGGGAGAATAGAAGAAGCATACAGCTAGACTACTTGTTATGGCCAAAATTGAAATGGTAAATAAAGGCAGAGGTGACTGGAGGGAAAAATAATATCTGTATGAAGAGAAAAAATGGAGAATGAAAGATGGGGCACCCCGAAAACACAGCAAGAAAGTGCTAAAGACATAGAAATAAAGAAGAGAAAGATGCATAATTTGTGCTGTCATTTCAGGAAGCAAATGATCTTCCCAGGTTTGGATTTTGAAAATGTGTCATAATAGCTATAATATTTGAAAATATATAGAAGATTATCAAAAAAAGAAAGATTTCTAGTAACCAAGAGAAACAGAAAGAATGTGTGAAATAATAGCTTTTTTGTCCCACCTTATAGCTTATGGAATATACAATGAATTGTCCACATAATAAAAAGTATTGTTTCTCTTTGAATCAAGCACTAACTTCTACTAATTTGGGGGCACTACTTGTAAAAAAAAAAAAAAAACTCAGTGAAGTGTGTGTGTATGTGTGTGTGTGTGTGTGTGTGTGTGTGTATACATATATATGTGTGTGTGTATATGCATATATATGTGTATATATGTACACACATATATATATTTTTAAGATAACTTGGACATTAGCTTACATTGTTCTATTGGGCAGACTGACCAATTAGAAAAAGTTTATTGTGTCCATTTAGCTTAATTCTGATAAATGTTTTAATTTCTCACATGTGAAGTACTATAAATTTAAGTTTATGCATGCATACCTATGTGTAAATGAATGCATTTGTGTACAAATGTATGTGTGTATCTGAATTGAAAAGTTTACTCTGACGCTTTGATTGATAGAAACATGCATGCTAACTGCAGCAGTGTTTAAAATGGCATTAAAATAAATAAGGAATTGTTCTGAGTTCAGTATGAATATCATGCATAAATGAAATGTTGATTCCCTGTATGAAGATGAAGCCTCTTCCTGCACATTACAGCCAACCTGTTCTGAATAAGTTAAACAAAGTAAAAAATTGTATGTCTTACAGACAAATGTGTTCCCCTTTTGTTTTATTCTTACTTTTTTTCCCCCTCTGAACATGAAATTTAAACAAATAAGAAAGGAACTCTCTCACAGTTATCCCTAAGACTTCAGTGTAGAATTGAGCCATGCTCTACAGCCTATAAATGAATTGCTTCTGAATGTGAAACTTGAACTATGCATATGCTTATGTTTTATTGCTACCTTTTGTCCTAGGGAAGGGGAAATGTTTAATGGTTCTCTAGCCTGAACATTTCTCCTTCAAAACTGAATTTCTTCAAAGAATATTTACTGGCCACTTATTATGTGTAAAGAACTGGTCTATATAATGAAAATTCTAAGAGAACAGTGATCCTTGGCATTAGCTCCTTACCTTACCTAACCCAAGAAAAATATTGCCACTCGCACCTGGTATAAAATTAAACTCAAAAGTACTATTCTGTTGTGTGCCTTTCACTATCCTAGGGCAAAATTTCAAATAATTTCATTTTTCATAAAAAGAGATCAGCTTCAATTTAACAAGCCGTGTAACTCAACAAAATAGAGGAAGGTAAGAAGAAAAGGAGTGAAAAAGAGAGGAATGGAATAGAGGGAGGAAGGAAGAGAGGGAGGAAGGAGCAATGAGTTAGTCTGGTTATTTTTAGTAGGAACCATACTCTTCAGAACTTTTTATCTGAACAGACTGAAACAAAAGGAAACAGAAGAGAGATGTTCAGGGGATACATGAACGATCTCTTAGTTATAAACTGTATTTGGCTGATGAAAAGTAAAAGGGGAATTTAGGGAAAATAAGTCTCACAACCTCTTAGACTAATTTTGTTTTGGAATGAGTACAGAATAGCAAATATAATCAAATCCTACTTAATCACAGAATTATATTTCCTTTATGTAAGGTCTTGTGATATGACAAATGAAATAAGTCTCCATTTCTTTTCCTTGTCTAAGAATAATTTTGAAGACTACTAGAGATTCTGGCTTTTGTTTCCTACATAATCATGTAAACCTTCTTTTCCACCGACACAAAGGGTATAGCTGTCTGTTTTCTTTCAGCCATCCTATGTTGCTTCTCCCCACCCCTGGGTCTATTTGTCAAAGTTTTTATAGAAAAAGAAAAATATTGTTGATATTGTTATAAAAGAACTTAGTCAAAGGCTTGCTAAGCAGTTGTTTTGAAAAAAAAAAACTTGCTTCAATATTTTGGAATGTTAAGTATTTATTACATTTGAGGAAGCATGAAAGGATTTCAGGGGAAAAGTGATTAAGGATAGAAGTTAGTGCCTTTTAATAGAAATTTAAAAAGTGGATTTAGAGGAAGTCCCAGCTCTGAAGTTTTCAAGTTGTTAAAAGATCTCATACAGGGCAACATTTATATCTCTATACCATGTGAATTTGTTTTATGTAATTTCACAGACCATCAGGAATGAAAGTCAAGTTCAAGAGACATTTGTATCGTACCAAAATAGAATATACCACAATATACATGAGGCAAATATTGATGCATACTCTACAGCCAACTAAAACTGAGATGAGATCCACAGTCCTCAATGTAGAGTCCACTAACCCCTGGAGGCACTTAGGACCTTTTCCAGGGGAGGTGCAGGGTCAAACTATTTTCATAAAAAATTAAGATGATTTTTAACTTTGCATTGACAATGGCACTAGTAATACAAAAATTGTAGTGAAAATGATGATTCCTTCATGTGATAAAAGAAAGTGGCACTAAAGTGTAATAGACTTATTCTCTACCCATAATTGTAGGCTGCAGGGAAGGGGATATATTTCCCTTAAGAATATTCAGAAAAAAGTAGTAAAGAACATAAAATTTATTAACTCCTGAGTATATATTTATTTATTGTCTGCATGTGAAAATACATGTCATCAAAGTGCTCATGGAGTATAAGAACACCATGATTATCAACAACAAAAACAACAATAACAACAACAACAACAACAAAAAAAAATTTGTGCTATCTAGTTTGCATTGCAATCTGAAATAACCACTCTTTTTTTTTTTTAATGGAATGACATTTGGGAAAATTTTGAAAAATCAAGTGTACAATTTCTTAAAAATGAGCTGTGAGAGCTTGTAATTTCGAAGAAAACAATTGATAGTAATTTTTAAATCATTTATCAGATTTAAGCTTTAAAACAAAATTAAAATTTTTGAAAAGTTTTATCTGCCACCATAGACCAAAGATTCCTAATACATAAGGACTTTTCTGATGGAATAAATAAATTTATCAATATTTAGCAGATCAATAAAGCTTAATAAACCAATATTTCTCAAATAACTATTGCATAATATTATAAAATTAGGCATGAAAAATGATTTATTTAAAAAAGCAAAATAGGGCTGGGGATGTGGCTCAAGCGGTAGCGCCCTTGCCTGGCATGCGTGCGGCCCGGGTTAGATCCTCAGCACCACATACAAGCAAAGATGTTGTATCCGCCGATAACTAAAAAATAAATATTAAAAAAAAAATTCTCTCTCTCTCTCTCTCTCTCTCTCTCTCTCTCCCCCCCCAAAAAAATAAATAAATAAATAAATAAATAAATAAGCAAAATATATCAAAGAATTTAATGAAATGATAAGCAAAGCTAATAATTAGTAGGATTCATATTCTCCTTTGCATCCAATCTTTAATACAATATAATTTGTTATGTTTTGACATAATATTAAAATTCACACACACAAACACAGACACACACACGTACACTCCTCTGTCGAATAGTCCAAAAGTCTAAGAAAATACCTTTCCCTTTTCTAACATATTTATTTGATATTGCACATATTTGAGTGAAGGTAGTTTTTGTCCAAATCATGGTAGATTTGCGGCACTGAGAGTTCTCACTCAAGCCTGAATAGCAGTTTCTGTCCCATGACCAAGTACTGATGAAGACACTAGGAACAAAAATAAATAAATAAATAAATAAATAAATAAATAAATAAATAAATACATATGTCTGGAAAATGCAAGGAGCTAAAGCCATAATTTTCTTTTGTTAATCTGTTCCCAAGAATGTACTTCCCTTATTTATTTCTTAGGATAAAATTGTCAAGAGTTCCTGACCATGGCACTCCACATTCAGTCATCTAACAAAGGCTGTCATCCTCCATGAAATCTACTTTACCTTGAATTCTGCCCTCTCAGTGGTTATGAAAGCACAATCTTGGTCATGTGACCCATTTGTACAACACCCTATCACCTGTGCCCAGCAGCACCAAAGTCCCCCACAGTCTGGTCACACTTATTTCATGAACCCTTCTTCGATCATGTACTTTCCAGAATATCCTCTACTGAAGTGGAAGTGCTTTTGAGTCCTTTCAAGGCTGTGCCCTCTACTTTTTCTGAAAACTGGCACGTACTTTTCCATCTACTTCATGTCCATCTTCCACCACTGAATTTTCTGATATAAACCACTACTAAGTCTTCCCTAAGTGATCTTCTATGATATCCATCTTTCCCCATAAATTCCCTGTTCTCTAGTCTCTCATTGTAATATGGATGACTTTTATAGCATACATGTCTTCGTATCATTTGATTATTATTTGCAAAATTTATTCATCATCCAATCATTGATGTCCGTGTTTAGGGTGCCAGTATCACTTATCTTGACTAATGCCCATAGCCTCCTAATTGGTCTCCATGTTCTTGGGTCCATTTAATCCATTTCTTATTCAGTAGACAGACTGTTCTTTCTATATTTTCCTCAAGCTACTAACCAGCTGAAGACTCAAGTGGTTTCCATTTTATTATAACCCAGATTTCTTACCATGGGCTGACCATCCACACACAATCTGACCTCTGCCCATTTCTTTAATCTTAGCAAAATGCTATCTTGCCATGTTCATTCTATTCCATGGGCATGCTGAACTTCTTTTTGCTTCTTTGAACATCCAGAGTTCTTTCTTTCTCAGGGAAGAAAACTACATACTATTTTTCTGCTGTAACATTTGTTTTTCCCAATTTTCACCCAGCCACTTCTTCTCATTCTTAATGTCCCAGTTTAAATGTTAGGTCCCCAGGAAGGCTCTTCAACCTTTAAGCCCTTTGCTTGATGCTTTCATTTTACATGCTGAAAATCAATTTAAAATTTTAAAAAATATATATTATTTCAATTTATTTGTATTCATATGTCTTTCCAACTAAAATGTGACCTCCACAAGGTTGGGAAATATGTATGCCAACAGGATTATAGTGCCTAACTCTATTGTATTACCAACACCTATATAGGGCCTGACTCAAAACCCAGTAAATAGTTTGTTGATCAAATTGTACTAGTTGTATTCAGGCAGAATTTCACCTTTAGTCAATAAGCTCAAGGTCTCCTGAGGGGTATAATTAAAGCCTGAAAAACTAGACTAAGTGTTCCACACCCTGAATTTATGAAGTTAATTTTTTTTCCTTTAAAAAAGTTTTGAAGTGTTGAGACTCTTTAACATATATTACAAGGAATCTCTAATAGTGTGGGTGCTACTAATAAATATAAACCTTGAGAAAAATCTACTGATGATGTATTAAATATGTATATATGTTTGTGTGTGTGTGTGTGTGTGTGTTTTCCAGAAACTATGTTGATATTTATTTTTCAATAGTGTTAGGAGAATATGATATATTTTACCTGGAATTCAATAACTATCCCCCAGTATCTACGTTGACTTTCTTTCTTTCATGAGTACAATATACTTACTTCGATTCTCAGATACGATCTACTTTTTTAGTTTTTATATTTTTAAAGTGTTAATAGGGGTTATTTGAATCAATAGTGTGAGGACCTATTTGGCTTCAATTTTCCATGACCTTTAAGTTCTTCCTTCTTGCCTTTTCTCACCTTTTCCTTTCTAATTTACTTTCATCCTTTCTTCTTATTTGCATTGCAGAAACCCTTTATCCCTTCCATCTTATTTGATTGTCAGGTCTGTATAAACAGTTTGTCGGTCACTTTGGTGGATGTTGGTGGATGCTAGATTGAAGCAGTAATTAAGAAGTTGCCAAGCATCCTTGTGATACACATCACAGAGTATAACACTAATTCTTCCATAAGGACAACTTTTAGGACATATTGATATCTCAATATGTCTCACATACTTTATTTCTTTTTTATCTAGTCTCTGATTCACCCATTCTTAGATAATTTTTTTTTTTTTTTTAAATCATGACCTGTCTACTGTCGTGGAGTTATTCAAATCATCCTGATTCTCCTTGATCATGTATTCCTTTGGAAAAATATCCAACTCTCTTCAATATATCAGACATTACTATAGGAAATCTGATACCACCTGGACATTACGTGTCACCACCACAGCCTTACCTGTCTTCAGAATCCTGAGAGAGTCATTTCTCCCAAAAGTTACAACAACCAAAACCGCATAAGTTCAGACTCACTTCAGTCAATTCTTAACCCAGAGTCATGAAAATGACCACACTTGAGACTTAGGGGTTTTGCATTGCTGCTGAAGACTGACATCTGGAGTCTCACCTGACTTTTGCAATGGCACAGAAAAAGTATGTGAAATGGATTTATATGCCACTACACATGTGGATGAGTCACTGACCAACAGAAGTTAGTAATCTGGGGGTCAAGTCTTCTCTCCTTGATGTAGGGACTTACTGACCTAGAACAAACAATGGTTTATTGAGTCTTGGAAGAAAATTTCACAAAATAGAGCAGGGATCTTTGCTTAATAAAAAGAAGATGTGAGAACCATAAAACAGCTATGTGTCCCTCCTCCCTTTGGTCATTTTCATTTGTTTCTGTTCTGTTTCTTTGGAATTTTTTTCTACTGAAGTGTTGCAGTGGCTCATTATTGTTCTCTTGGATCTCTACTTTCTGGTAACCTGTGAAAACAGTCTGTTCTTTGGAACTTCCCTAAACTCATATTACTTCAGTAAACATCATCTTCAACAGCTCTGCTTTTGTTCTACTTAAATGTAGAAAAGAGACACAAAGCTTGATGTCAAGATGAGAGTTCTTCACTTAGAGTGAAACCAAGGAAATTTTCTTGCTCACTTACTTGATCCTTGGAATAGACGTTTATATTATGCTGAATTCAAATGAAGACACTATGTAGACTATAAAAGTCCTGCAGAATTCTTGACAAAGGATATGTTTTATATTCATTTGATAGGTTAACCTCTTTCATAAGGTTAACCTATCAAATGAATATGGACTATTTCTACCTATATCAGTAGTCTTTCCTATCTGAATACAATATCTTGTCAGTTCCAAGTTCAGCTCTAAAAAGGATAAACACATTAAAATATATACAATGATTTAATTAAAAAGTTTTGACCTTCTACTATATGAGGGGCACTCTACTGAGCCCTGAATATACAGTGCAGAATGAAGTAGGCATAATTCATATTCTCATTGAAATTATAGCTAACAGAAAAGGAATGCTGTGTACTTCAAGTTGGGGAACTTCTCAAGAGGTTTAATGTCCTATTGTCCCACTATTATAAAAGTGTATTATTTTACTTCAATCTCCATTTATTTTTCATGAAGACATTAGTAATCTTTCATTGGACTTTTTAAAAATAAACAAAATAAGGAAGCCAAGCAGATTAACCCTACCCAGAGGCATTACTATAACCTTCAAAGGGAAATCAAATATTGTCTGACCCATCACACACTCAGAATGAAAACTGTGGTTATGTGGTTAAATTTATAATTTATTTGTGCCACAGAATTATTTTAGCAATAAATATGATATTAGAGTTGTAAATCTGAAAAGTTCCCCAAAGTCTTGGTTACCAACCTTCCTTCAGAAGATGGAGCCTGGTGGAAGGTCATTAGGGACATGTTCTCAAAGGAAATGTTGGGGTTTGGGCTGCTTCCTCTATCTCTTTGCTTCTTGGCTTTTCTCCTTGGTGTTCTGCCTCACCACAGGCCCCAAAGCAACTAAGACAAACAACCATGAACTGAAACCTCTGAAGCTATGATCCCAAATAAACCTTTCTTCCTTAACAGTTGAGTTTCTTAGGTATTTTGTCATAGCAATGGAAAACTGACTAGCACCCACAGCTAGATAAATCACATGACATCATAGAAACTTGGAGAAAAGACTGGCAGAACTTTTCATCTCTTTTATAGCTAACGGTAATTCTCAAACACTACCAGACAACTTGTTCCACCTAGCCATTACCTGAAAATTGTGCCTTGTAAGTAGTTTTCCATTCATCTTTCATTAATTCAAAACTTCTAAAGCACCAAGTAACTTTTGAATTGGATGAGATGTTAAAGTAAGTATATGGCATCTGAGGCATTCAAGGTGGTTAGACTTGTCGCAGTTAATGTAAACCATGACTCTGAAATATAGTGGGCTACTGTAGTCACAAAATATAGTAAGACAACTTCTCACCATACAACCTGACAAAGATTAGCACAGTGAGATCCAGCCATGGTAAATATACAAGAAGCTGTTAACACTTATTCAATACTAAAATATTAGTGGTAAAGAAAAAACACAAGTCCAACACACATTTCTTCAGTATTTTAATCTCTAATATACTCCCATCTATACCTTCAGATAAAGACCCACCTTTGTCATAACAAAGTAATTTAAAAAAACACTTTTAAGCTATTGAGAAAGCTGTTGTTAAACTTTTAAAAACTCATGTCAGCTCATCATTTATTGGCAAAATATATACATATTTAAAATTTACATATCATTTGAAAATTGCTAAAATATAAAATATTTAATACAGTTTCTTCTCTATGACATAGTGATAGTCATGTATATTTAATGTAACAAAATCCAATTAAACAGAAGAAAGACATATAGGTTTAATACTATTGGTTTCAAGAGATAGCAAGGACCTCATCTGGAAATTACTAAGAGGAAAAATGTAGAAAAACAGTGGTCCACCATATATATCTAGAATTGAAGTCTCATCGGATAGAGAGTTAAGTGTGATTTTTGACTCTGTATAACATTGAACCACAAATGAGGTGAACATCAAGTCCCTATTGTTCATCCTCAATATGCTGCAAGGTGTAGGAAAGTTATTGTACTTTAAAAGAAAAAGAAAACAGGTTACATTTCTTAGAATTTCTGCAAAAATCACTATTCAACATTCATATTTCCTTACTGTACAGCCACAGCTCAAGGTAGGCTCCCCACAGAGACAATGCAAAAATATGCATAAGCTTATAGGCTGCTGAGGTAGTCTTGAGAGAGATGAGATAAAGAGAGATTAGAGTAGTGGATGTACTTCTCAGTTGGAAAACTAGACATCTCTGTCCAAAGGCAACAACCCATCAGTCAATACGACATTGTGCCAAATAAAGAAATAATACAAGAAGGATTAGGAGACATGGCAAAGTACAAATATGAGGAAAGAGTCAAGAGGGTGGGAGGGTGGTCAAAGAGATTAAGAGGATGAGCTCAACAAGCCCTTAATTCTTCAGAAAGATGGAGAAAGAGAAAATTGCTGACTTCCCCATTTTTGAATGAACTTTGGGAATAGACATAAAATTATGAATGTTCTGCTTCATTACTTTAATATCATTCCAACTAAGGAACCAGGAATTACAAGCCTTGGACTTGGGAAATAGGATGAGTTGTATAAGTAGCTTTTCATTCATTTACAAAACTGAGTAGGGTACATTCATCAAACCAATATTTACTGAGCATTTTATGTGTTGTAGGCATTCTTATAGGTACTTAGAAGACACGAGGAAACAAAATAAAAGGCTCTGTTCTTTGCTATTTGTACTCTAGCAAAAGGGGAAGAACATAGTGAACACATGATACATATACTATGTAGTGTATCAAAAGGCAACAAATGCTAATATTCATCAGAAGCATTTTATAGAACCCATCACCTTAATTACTCTTTCAGCTGGTGATTTTGATTTTGCTTAGAAACCAAAAAGCCCATCACTCCAAACTCTGCCCTCCTGAGGTAGTCATAAAACCATTGTATCTGGGGCTAAGCAACCCCAGGGATTAACTAGATGTACAATCTGCAACTAGAAAGAGTTCACTGGTTGTTAATTGAGGATAAAGAAGAGAAGAAGGAATGATTCATGATTATCTACCACATAGCTTGGTTTGGGAGGAAAAGAAGGCTACAGGACTGACAGAGTTTTAGGAAGACTAGGAACACATGACTCAAACTGGCAGGACCTCAGTGACCTGCCTTCTTATCCAATATCTACTCGTGGCTAGAATAATTAAAACCCAGGAGAGAGCCAGCAGGATGGATAATAGGACTTGGTAATGACCCTCTTTGTTTCAACAAATTCATATAGCAGTTCCTGAATTTTAAAAAGTACTGTGCAAATCGATTTGTTAGCTGATAAAAAGTGAATAGTAATTAGTTTATAATAAAATGGCCCATTTCCATGCTGGCTGGTGTGATGTAGTGGGGGAGGGATAATAGGATTTCTGAGGACAAACTCACTCAGGTAAAGCTTCTATTGGATCAGCTCAGTAAAGTTATTAAAGCTCATTTTTCCAGAAGAGCCAGTGTCACAGATCTCACCACAAATATTTATTCTTTGGAGTAAAATTCTTCTACCAAAGCTCTTGAATTCCCTATCCTATAGATACTAATAGGCCCCTGATACATCATTATAAATTTGTTTCTGTTATCCCTTTGCTCTGTGATCAGAGTCCCAGAGAGTTTCTGCTTTGGAGTCGACAAAAGTTTGTAGGATGCTGTAGGGAAACAGCTAATAATCATGAGAACTAACTGTGATGGGCTTCTGGACATCTCTGATGCCAAAAAAGTAATCAAAAGGGTAGACAGGCTTGTGAGAGCAGGAGAAAGTAGATTGTATTATTTTCTACTTTTATAGGTAAAAACAATGAGGTTCAAAGAGGACAAGTTCAAAGTTCTTCAGTTAACCAGTGCAAGAGCACAATTTAAACCCAGTGGGTTATGATATCCTTAACCCAATCAGTGAACCAATCCCCTGACAGGTATTATCTGAGTGGTAACTGAAGGCAGGTAGGCTGTAACTTTAGGAGGTAGGTGATTAGGATGTACCTTAGGGGTATATATTTTGTCCCTGGAGGATGGTGTCTGTCTGTCTGTCTGTCTCTTTCTCTCTCTCTCTCTCTCTCTATCTCTCTCCCTGCTTTCTGCAGCCATGTCCCTGGCTGCTATCCTCTGCTATCCATTCCCACCATGATTTTCTGCCTCAACCCAGGCCCCAAGGAATGGTGCACCCATGTATGGGCTGAGACCTCTTGAAACCATGAGCCCTAAAATAAACTTTTCCTTATCTAATTGTTCTTGTCAGGTCTTTGGTTACAAAAATAACTGACAAAAACACTTGGTAATAAAGGATTACATGAATTCAAAATTAATATATCTACACCTAAATAAGACTTAAGAAAGCATTCTGAATCATAATAAAACTTAGCGGGGTTATACCATTTGAACTTTTTTCAAGATATTGGAAGGATTTGGAGAGGATGATCAGCGATGTACTCTAGAGAAAGAGCCATACATATTTTATTAAACAATTATCTTAAACATAAGTACATATTATAATTTGTGACTGTAACACGTTAGGGCTGCTCCAGTGACCTACTGGGACCTGAGAACTTGGCAGCAGCTCTTCGGAAGAGAATGCTGTCTGTGCAAAGACAGTTGTGTCCAGGAGATGTGACAGTGACCAGCAGAATTTATGTTGCTTAGCAATATCTACAGAGCTCCAAGCAGAAAGTTGGCAAGGAGTGAGCATATTGAAACATAGTGGAAGTCACAACGGTCCACTTACTTCGGTGGAAGCCACGTGGCTCTCGGTAGCATGGCAGGCTGTATGGCAATGGTGGTGTGGCCTTGAGGATACAGAATAACTGGGAGGCAATTGACAGCCTCCTCTGTGAGCACATGAGAGAAAGGTGGTGGGTTTCTGGAAGTATCTAATGCCAGGAATGTGATTGCATTTGTCATCACCAGCTGGTGAGATCAGGCAAAGGCAGATTACACATGATTCACATACCGATGACATCAGATTCATGTACTAAAGGGAGCACCTGTCTTGAGAAGAGGACACTTGTTTCCTTGGGCCACTGTTAAATGTTACTTCTTTCACTTCCCTTTATTGTGCTTTTATCCCTGGCCACCCAGTTCTCTAAGCATTGTTTCTTTAGTTTTCCCATCATTCCACTTCCACTGTCACTGGCTTTAGTGACTCAAATATTTCTTCTCTTATTGCTTTGTAATATACTTACCATGTTTATAAAGGGGACAATATTATTTTCAAATTTGT
Organism: Callospermophilus lateralis; assembly: GCF_048772815.1. Classification (NCBI taxonomy): domain Eukaryota; kingdom Metazoa; phylum Chordata; class Mammalia; order Rodentia; family Sciuridae; genus Callospermophilus; species Callospermophilus lateralis. The sequence goes on along the minus strand of NC_135321.1, from coordinate 32,429,167 downwards.
AGAGAGCCAAAACCTTCATTTCTGCTTTTTCTGCATGAAGTAGGAAATTATCTGACGTTGTCAAAAACAAAACAAAACAAAACAACAAAATTTATAGATTATGTTTAGTTTCCACACATGCTCATATCTCTGCCCCCTTGGATGGACTTACCATGAAAAGACCTCACTCATTAAGCAGAACTAGTTTCCATTGAACTATAAACATCTACCCCTCAATGAACATCCACCTTCTGCATTGGTCAGTTTCTGAATCTCCTTTTTAAAATTGTCCAGATCAGGAATTGAGCTGTAAGTTAACGCTCTCATTTTGAGCAAAGACTAAGATTCTCTCAAAAGACTTAAAACAGCAGTAGGAACACGGAAGTTCTGAGGTTAGTGTCTGTTCATGAGATGACTTGGACAAAAGGCCACAACATAGTTCCTGCTAACATAACTTATTAGTATATGAAATACAACATGTATATATGCAAGTATACATATATATATATGTATACATATATAATATTTTAAAGCATTTTCAAATAAAACCAATTTCTTGACTATTCATAGATATGTGTGATATGAGAAAATAGACACTAGTTCATCTTTATAGAAAAAAATAGGTAGCTAGTTTTTTAAACAATGATAGAAATAACAATTGTAGTTCTCTGTCCAACACAATGCATTACAGGTAGAATTTTGGCTGATTTTCATTTTTAAAGTGAGCCACATTTTCTCTTTGCAGATTTTCCTGATTTGAATGGCAAGTTGGAAACCCTGAAAAATAATATGGCGAAATAAAAAAAAAAATGGGGAGATTACCAGTGAAGTCTCTAAAGAAACAGGTAGAAATATTTAATATAGATAATTATGCAAACAAGGTTTTCATATCCTAAGTTTTAATAAAATTAGGTTTAACAAAATTCTCTAGAGATCAAGCCCTAAGGAGTTTATCAAGATGAGCATTCAAATGAGGAAAATTGAGCTTAGGGCTAAATTGATTTAAGGGTGAAAATGCAGTGACTAGCAGGGATCTGTCAGAAAGAGATGGACTTATTTTTGAAAAAAAAAAATAGAACATCTGCACACATTTGGAAAAGTTTTTTTTTTTTTTTTTAAGCCTGGAGATAAACTTCAACCATGTTAATAAAATGGGCCAACTTAAAGCATGAGTGAAGAGAGAAAGAAGAAAACATGTGTCTATTTATTCCAACCAAGAAATGTTTTATATTGAGGACTCAAGTGTAACATAGAAATGTTTTGACAGAATCCAGGTCAAATGTATGATGATAAGGTCAGCTATGCTAGGGGAAATTAAAACTTTCTCTCTGGCTGATCCTTGAACCCTGCAAAAAATTTTATATGTCAATTTTAGCTCTCTAACATATCACCAAACTAGTACTCTAGCTTTAAATGAGAATGTTTGAATAGATGGACTCTACAATGCTCTTCTAATCTCATATGCAAAACATTAAAACATGTATTCTTGAATATTAGTTTCAACATAAAAATAAATAAAAACTAAATGGAGAAGTCATTTTCTTATTGCAATAAGTTATTAAATGCAAGTTATGTATCCTAGAAAACACTTCAATATTGACTATTTTCTCTAGCATGGAGAGCAAACTAACATAGCCCAGAATTACCATGTGTTCCATGATTTTTGTTCCTCATTTCCCAGCTTTCTTCTTCTCAACTTGCACCCTTTCATTAATCATACTAAATTATGTAAAATTCTTCTAACAAGACTAGCTATTTCAGGAGGACATTCCTTTGGATAGTTTTATACTGTGTTAAAAACAACCCTTTCTCTTGCTTTCTCTAATATCAAGATTGAGTTCCAAATTCAGTTTAAACCTCCCCCAAGAGTCTTTCTTTGGTTTTGATAGCTTTGGGCAGGTGACCTTCCCTTTGCCTAGGATCACTGTGCATGGAAGTGTCATGGCATACCCCACCCGCTATCTAGGATCCATACTGGTTTGTGTCTTTGGTACTCCATTTTAGTATTAACTTCCTAAGGACACATGTTTTGCTTTATTCTCAGAACTCTTGTGCTGTATACCACAAGTCTTGCTCCTGTGGTACTAAGTAAAAAATTGGTAAGTCAAAGAATAAATGTGATTGGAGAAAAAAAAAAACCTCTAATTGAGAAGAAAATTCTGCTTTTGAAATTTATTTTGGTAGTGAGGCCTTTGATTTGGACCTACATTAGTTTAAGAATAATAATATCAGAAAACACAGCAAAAGGAGAGACTACTTAATGTAAACTGAATTTATCCTATAAATAAGAGAATTCAGTGCAACAGGAAGAAAAACTCACCTAGGCAAGATTGAAGTCGGTGAAAAATCTAATATTTCTCTAGAAAGGTTGGAGAAGAATAGAAACATGCACAGAGAGAAAATACAAGTGAATCAAAAAACTTTGCTAGAAAATCTGATGGTTTTTGGCAACAAAAATATGTTGCACAATTATTTTTAGTTTGTATAATATATATTTATGTGTGCACATATATGTGTGTGTATATATACATACATACATAATATATGTATGTATGTATGTATAATGCCAAAAGGAATCCAATGAAACTGGCATAAATTTTAATTTTTCAATAGGATATAAAAATTAATATCACCAAAAAAATTAACTTTGCAACTCCATCTACCAATTTAATGGTGGAAACCAGAATCTAAAAATCTGATTCTGACACCCAGTACATATTCCTTTATTTTCTTCAAATCCTCTCATCAGAGAGAGCTCCAGAAACCTCAGAAAGGAATTATTTATTCCACTACAAATAAAATAAAATAAGATAAAATAGATAAACAAAGCACAGGTCAGGGCTTCAATCCTATTTAATCGGAAGAGATCTTTTTAGTTAGGATTAGGGAATTTTCATTTTAATTGAATTGAATTCATACTTTTTGACGTCAAACATGTAACCATAGGAAACACAAATGTAACTGAAAAAAGGGGTTAAAACAAAGCTTTTATATGTGTTGGCTGTGGTGTCAAAAAGGCATTTTTTTCTTTTCTTTTTTTTTTTTTTAATAGTTGGCCTTAGGTGAAATAAACATAATAGTAATAGTGTCTTCCTCTGGCCACAAGGTGGAGCTCAAGAACCCTTCACTCAATGATTTGTCTGATCCAAGAACAGTAGGTGAGAAGGAAGAAGGGTGAGAACATCCAGATGGAGCAGTCAAGCTCACAGGGTTGCCTCCTGCTTGAGTTTAGGTGTGTTTGGCTCTAGCATTAGGAAAATTCTTCTTTCCCATGACTTTTCTCTTCAGTGTTCTCTGTCTTTTGTTTTTCTTTCAGTACCATTGTAACTGCTAAAATCTAGTGGGCTATAGTCTAATCCACTAGCCATCTACCTCAGAGAACCCCAAGGCACTAGTTAAATTGCACGTTCTTGAAACCAATCTCACATCTTCTGAATTGTTTTTTCTGAGCTTGAAGTCATGGAAAATGTATTTCACAAGGCACTCCCCATCTTCTCTGCAGCCAGTAAATCAGATTTACAATTAACTGGAAGAAACACTGACCTGAAGAGAGACAAAATAGGCAGCTCTGGTACTTGAAGGTGAGAGTTTTGTGTCTTAGTATGGTCCAGCCCAGTTCCCCAAAGACTACACAGATATTATTTGGGGCAAAAGACCCCAGCTATTTAGAATTTCTTTAGCTTCTATTTCTAGGTGTTTAACTTCCTCAGGGACTTAATGACTCTTGCTATAATGAGTAGCTAATTGGCCATTAATACCCTGGAACCTGCCCCCCAAATCATACCAATGCAACTAATTCTGAGATTCACCTCTTATTCCTTTTTTGCTTAATCACAGGAGAGATATAGGGATCAAGGATAATATAAGTGGGATTAGTTTATGTTATTCCAGGTAGCTCAAACAGGTCCAAGTTCACTCAACTAATTTGATGACCTTTGAAATGTAATCTGCTTCAATAAGAAGTCAAAATGCTCCTTAACACAAGGATGCCAGTTTTAATATTCCTCAAGGAGTAGGCGCTAAATCATATTAATAGAAGACATATGCTTTATGCATAGGATTATTTGTGCTTCTATGGGGAGAAAATGAACACTCATTTAAGTAAAGTATTTTTAAGAAACTTCTTTCCAAAGTGGCTTCAGTCATGTTCCATGAAGGAATCAAGGATTGTTCAACTCCTTCTGCTGATGGGTGAAATCACCCATACTACTCTCCATAGTCTCCAAAGTTATTGCAAACTTGAGAAAGGATCAAGAGATTGTTTCAAAGAAGCGGAGCACTGACTTTTTCAATTGCTAAGGAAAATAAAACGAATAAACAAACATACAATCAAAAACCAGGAAAAAAAAAAAGGTAAGCATTCGTGTGGGTCATCATCCTTCTGATATTTGAAACTTCCAGGCTCCCTATTCTCTGGTTTTAATGAAACAAATGAGATAAAGGTGATTCTAAATCCTGTGACATCTACCTGAACTGCCATTTTCAAAGCAGGAAGAACCTCCACTGTCATTCCTATTTTGATTCTGAACAGGCCTGTATTCAAGTTATCTGGAAGCTTCCTGATCCGTAAGGTATTCTGGCCAAGATAGGGCACAAGGGAAATAGCTCTTCTTTTAGGTTTGCAAGTTGTCAGAAACCATAAGAACAATTTTCCCAATTCTCCTTTCAATAGAGCACTGGTTTCCAAACTTTAGAGTGCCTCAGGATCTCCTGGAGGACTTGTTAAAACACAGATCACTGGGCCCCATGCCCAGAGTTTCTGATTCACTGAGGGCTTGAGAATTTGAATTTCTACTACCTCCTATCTTCTGCTGCTGCCAGTCTGCAAACTACACTTTGAGACTGTGGAATAGAGTAACTAGGAAGAAGACCTGCAAACCCAAAGCAGAGGCTCTGCCAAAGCCAAGTTCCACACACACACACACACAAAAATTGAGTTTCAAAGGCATTTTTGCTAATCTTTATAAATTCATACAGCTGTCTTTCATGATAGTCTTATTATTTTAATTTGTTAATATATAGTTTATGCTCGGTATTATTCCAAGGAGGACTTTATTGGTTTCATTTCCTTTGATCATCACACCAATCCTATGATGCACACACTATTATTTTTTACAGAGGAGGAAACAGGGATTTTACAGATGAAACAAGACATTACACAAATGAGGAAACTGAATCACAAAATCTTATCTGCCTTCCTCCACGTTGCAGTTACTAGAAAGGAAACCAGAGTACAAACCCAGGTCTCTGCTACTCTAAATCATACCTAAGACATGCACTGAGCTGGGCATCAGGAGATCAAAGTTCTTAACCTGAAAAATTAATTATTAAAAATAAAGAGGTGACAAGGGATGAAGCTTAGTGTCATAACGCCTCATTAACCAATCATAAGAATTAGGGAGGGCAAAGCATTGAACTCTCTCACTGGTGATATGGCATATGCAGCACTTGCATAACCACTACCATGGAACAATTTGGAAAATAAATTTCTATGCATTATAAAAATATATACTTATAAGTGCATATTTTTCATATAATGCATATTTACATAAATGCATATATAATTTGCATACATGCATTGGTATTAAATTAGATGATTTTTAAAAATTAAACTCCTCAGAACGTTCCTATATTGCCCCCATGTAACTCCACATACAGTTCCTGGCTTTCCAGGTATAATTTTGATAGTTTAATTGAACTCGTTTATCATTCCTTAAATGACTGAGCCACAGGACAAGAATTGATTCATCAAACACAGGTCTATTGCATGTGCCCTCACACTTCCTTCTGTTTTCTATAAATTTATTCTATATATGTTTACAATTACTGTAAGAGTTCTTATCAAATTTGCAGAAACTCTACATGGTTTTTCCAGCTCTGAGTTTCTTCATCTTTTCAGCTTTTCTTCAGATCCTTGTCACTATATTAGTTTTCCTTGAGCACCCTTTTCAAATGCCATGATCCTCTTGGAAAATTATAATCGTTTCCTAATCCATCTTACAAAAGATATTTGGGTGTAGTGCAGAGGCAATTCTTAAAATTCCTTCAGTGCTTTGCTTTTCTAGTGATTTTTTTTTTCTCCAAGCAACACAGGTGCACTGTGTTTCCCAGCATCCCTTAAGGTGAGATCTTTCCACGTGATCAGGCAGTGAAACATGTGGACATCTGTCCCTGGCCTGGCTCTTTAGACCTCCTTCCATTCTTCCATGCTCATTTGCTTAACTAATACTCAAAGAAATGCAAAAGATCTAGTAAAAGCTTGATCAAAAAGATATTGTAATACTAACACAGGGCAAAAGACATCCACTTCCAGAGATAAACTTGGTTCTTCAAGGGTTCCTAAACAACTAGGCTCACTATCACTTTTGCCTCTACTATTGTTTCTTACCCATGGAATCACCTCTTCCCTCAGTATTCCACATGTTTTCCATGGCTCAATTGCTAATTCGATACACCTCTCCTCCATGATATCTTCCTAGATGATTTAAGCCAATTTGATTCTGCTATTCATTTCCTCCATTAGCTTTTTTTTTTCAACAAATGTAAATGATCCATCATGAACTAATTTGTGAGCACCCAAAAATCAGTAAGACCAATGACTCATGTCATTAAGCTTGCTATACAGTAGCTCAGATAATGAAATGAAGAAAGAGCAAAAAATATCATGATATGGATGTGCACTGTTTTTATGATAGCATGCAAAATTTGTGCCTAATCTAGTCAGACAGCACTGTTCAGAGTGTCATGTCACATGATCTCAGTGACTGAGTCCAGATCTGTGAGTGGGTATTGACCAGGTAACATGCAGGTGAAGCAAAAGATATACACATATAAAAGAACAACATGTTCAAAGCCAAGGATGGTAGAACAGTACCTACGACCAGAGCATAGTGTGAGAAGGGTTGGTGGGGTGTCAGGAAGTGTGTGTGAACCCTGATTTAGTGCTTTGGCAATGACTGTAATTTTCCAGGAATCATGCCAAACTTCAGGGATATAAAAATAATTAAAACCCTATTTCTTCCCCCTATGACTTTATTTATAGTCTAATTAGAAAGAGACATATAATCACAGTAGAATATAGAAATGAAATAATCATTTTATTTTGCTTTATTTTTATGCTGTGGTACTATGGTGACTCAGAGGGGACAGGAGTGGTGGAAAGTAGACACAATTAGAAAAAGAGATCACAGAACATGTCAACCCTGAGCAAGTTATTTTAAAAAGCAGGGATTTCAGGAGGGTCAGGAGTAGAAAATATTTCAGGCAAAGAGGACATGATAGTATAGAGATGGGGATATAGAAACATGGCACACATTAGATTGGTAGCAATTTTCTCAGATGCTGGCTCACTGTGAAAAGTGAGCATAGAAGGACATGAGCCAGAGAGATAGGTGGTGACCAAGTTCACAATGGATAGTAAATTTTACCAAAAGTGTTTGGAATAAATTCTTCTATTCATACAAAGCCAAGAAAGGACTATATACAGAAGAGTGATATAAATTGATTTGCATTTCAGAAAGATCTTTTTGATAGCAGAGTACAGAATGAAGAACAGAAAGATGATCTGGAAAAGGCACATTTCACACCTTGTTATGCTCTCATTTGCATTATTTTTAGTATAAGGTTTCCATGTCCTGTCTTCTAAACTTCATGTTAAGCTCTCTAAAGACAGGAGATACTGAGATACTGACACTTCTTCTTCTTCTTCTTCTTTTTTTTTTTTTTTCTGCGACCACAGAGCACAAAGTAAGGCACCTATTTTTTCAGTGAAATGATGCTGATTAAATGTTTGATTAAACTTAACTTTGAGTCTAGACCCCTGCTGAGTGGAGAGAGATTTCATTGCTACCCTGCAGGAGAGAAGCAGCTGTATACTCCTGCCTTGAAGAGATATCTTAACCTGTCCAGAAAGAGGAAATAACTACATCCGTACCAGGGAGGTGTTGGGAAGTTTAATTAGCCAGTGTTTATAATCTTCTTTGAAGCTGAAAAGTGCTAATTATGTTTTTCCCACTTTAAGACTCTGAGTCACATGGACCATATCTTAAGAGCTTCTGAGTTAGAAAAGTTTTTACCTTCAAAAATTGAGCTCAGTAGCTCTTGCAAACCTGTGTTCTAATAAGAAAGCTTTATAGTGGATGAAGTCACTCTAGAAACTTGGAGTTGCGAGATTCACAGGTGACTTTTGAGAAAACAGACTGTTAACATCAGTACATCAGAAAGAGCCACCCAGAGAGCCCTATTCCATGAGATTTCCCATTTCCCTAAGAATCTTTTCTTGGATTACCTCTGCTACCCCTTTGATGGATTCAGGACTATAATTCCTATGCAGTTCAAGCACAGATCCTCTTAATCCTCCATATCTGAGCATGAATGGGAAATTGAATAGAAAATATACTAAAGAGAGCTAGATCTAGAAGCAATTGGCATGTTAATTGAAAAGAATCTGGTGGGAAGCCATTGTCCTTACATGGGACCAGTTTTTATATGAGTGACATCTGGCCTTATCACTGGAGTCCTCAAACCTGTTTTAGCCCTTCAAATAATAAAAAAATACAACCATTAAATGGATACACCAAAGTTTCCCTTTATCTATCAGCGTCCCATTGTGAGAATTTTTATTTCTATTTTGAAATACCATTCTTCCCCTCCCCCAATGATTTACACTAGGGACATTAATTTTCTACAAAATCATTCCCTATGATGAGGTAGATGGCCTTACCTTATTACTTCAATATGCTAAACATTTAAGAACATAACCAGTAAACTCCAGATTTATGTAAAAGACTCACATGATGGGTGTCAGGTTGCAAGGTATATAGTCAGTGGATTAAATATTTTGGAAGCTGCCTAGAGCAACCCTGTGGTTATTTGTGTTCAAAAGCATATCATCTGGAAGTGGCCTTTAATGGACATGAATGCCTACCTATTGGAGACCATACCCTAAGGGGACCAATAACTATAGATGGCATTAATGGTATCTACCAATCATCAAACATCAGTTATGTTCTAAGCACTGTACATCTGCTTTGCATTTAGCATCCCATTTCATTCTCTTAACTCTTTGGACTAGGTATTATCTGAAATTTAAAAAGCATGAAACTGAAAAGTAAAGTGGGTAATAAACTTGTTCAAGATAACTAATTTCCTAAGTCATCTGTTTAGATCAAACGTCTGGTCACTTAAGCAGTACAGCTATGCTTCTCAAATTAGTCATCCAACAATAATATTCTGGAAGTGCAAACTGCTGCAGATCATCACAAATTATCTCCCTAGACTCAGTTTAATTTAATGATACACAGTGGAATTGCATGAAAATTTTACCTAAACACTGCGGATAAAGCACGATACTTCAGAATTGGCATACTTGGGGCAGAATTTTTCTAATTACATACCTTAACCCACTTTGGGGTCTTGTTCCTCTCTCCTCTGCCATTACTATATTTGGGTGAAAGTTTAAGGATTCACATACTCTTCTACAATGCATACTTAAGTTTATTCCAAACATAATTAGCCAAAACTGCTTTTTTTGCCATATTTTTGCATTCCAAAAAAATTGCTGGGGTGTTGTATAGGAGAAGTCAGACAATTATAACTTCATACTATCGTAGATTGGAGAATATTAGCTAGTAATTTTTAGCTTTTTAAATACTGTACACACAATAGTAGAAAAAGAAAGAGGAGCACATCTATTTGCACATTCATGCATCACCTGTGTAGTAAAATAGTCAAAAGGGAGAGAAAAAAAATGTCAGTATAATAGCACATCTAGATAAGTTGCACTTTGTTAGGCACTCATGAAAAGGCAAATAATAGGACCAAGGATACTCAAAGAAATCATTAGATTGTCTTTTGTTGGGGTGGGGGAGGGAGGCAATATTGGGAATTGAATCCTGTGAAACTTTATCACTGAGTCACATCCCCAGCCCTTCTTATTTTTATTTTGAGACAGGCTCTCAAAAATTGCTGAGTCTGACCTTGAACTTCGGATCCCACTGCCTCATCCTCTTAAATCACTGGGCTTACAGTTTTGCGCCACTGAGCCTAACTTGATTTTTCAGTTATTAGTCATTAGAATGAGTTTGTTGCTCAACTGTCCAGGATTTTTGTTTGTTTCTTATCTTGTCTGTTTGTTTGTTTTCTGCTTGGAGGATTGTTTTGACTTGAGAAGGAAATTCATTGTCGAGAATGTCCTGAAAGGGGATGGTGCTTAGTAGTTCATGTTAAATTTTGCAAGAAGCCTTAGTATCTAGGGATATTCAAACTATCCTACAGAAGGGGTCAAGATAATATTTTTAAGTAAACTTTCATAAAATTTATTTGGCTGCCAATCAATTTTCAATTTTGGAGACTCTTTTCTGAATACTAAGTCCCAAGTTCTCTGCTAGTCAGAAAAATGAATCTTGAACTCTGGTTACTGGATCTCGTTCGTGTTACTTAGTCCAGAAAATTTGTTAGTTCTTCTCTCATGCAAAGCAGAAGGCTCTCTGGGTAATATTCTAGGTTGAATCAGATATTGGTTTAATCCACTACTACTGGTGTCACCTGTAGCACTCCATACAGTCTACTTTGTTTGGCATCTTGATGTGATTAAATGCATCATTCACAGAACTGTGCTTTAGTGGTGAATCAAACCACATGGAATCAGTGGTTTTCGTGAGGCTGAAGGAAGCCATGAACTTCCATCTCTGTACATTTCACAGCCCAATGATCTTAATATACCCACATGTATTAGGGGGCAGATATTAACTTACACACTTTCCCAAAGAGTGTTATATTGGGATCAATATTTCATTAGCACTCTCCAGAGCTAATGATTAAGCCATGCACCAGCTGGACCCAATTCCCTGTAGTGAGTCATTGACATTTGCACCGTGGCCTGTGAGGTAATCTGCCCTTTTAAAAGAATGAAAAAGGTTAACCCAGACCCTTGTAAACCTTTATCAATGACTTGACATCATTAAAATCTGTCCAGTCCATTTTCTGGCAGTCAATCAAACGTAAAACTCCCTAGAGTAGTGTGCTCTCAATTTTTTAACTGAGGAAATCAAGCCAATACTCTCTTGAAAAGTATCATTTAAATATCTAATATGTGTTCAGGGCGGTATAAGTTGCTATGGCAGAAAAAAAATAAAATAAAGGAAGAACTTCTGCCTGCCCTCAAGACACTTACTGACTAGGTAGGATGTTATGTTAAAACTCAAGATTAACATTAGAGGTTATGTATTAGCTAATAAACAAACCAAAGAAATAGGTAAATGCAAGGATACAGTTGCATTTAACTCTCCAGAAATTATATCTGATATACTTAGTCTCATGAAAGAAAAGAGAATACAAACATGAAAGATGGGGGGTGGGCTGCATTTATAAGGAATAATAATATTTTCACAGGTTGGAAAGAACCGGGGGGAGGGTGGAAAGGAAAGGATTACATCATGAACAAAGGAAAGTTGCAGACAATAATTTTTCACCCAGATATATCTGTACACTAGAGCCTGAATACTGCATCTTGTCAGTATAGTTATTCTGCGAGCTAAACCTGAAAAATATTAGTTGATTCTGTAGAAGTGAGAAACAAGACTGCATTTTGCATTAGATATGAAAGAATCTTTTGTGTATTTTACTGATGAGGGATAAGCTTGAGACTGTGATGTGAAGCCCTACAGGTGCATCCTGCCTCCCCAACAGCACTTTCTTTTCTATCCACACAATGCAGGTGTATCCACAACTACTTTCCAACAGGTAGGCTTCTCTTTCCAACAAGACTTTTCCTCCCAAGCTTCACCCCTGCTACTGAGATAACTACCAGGTTGTGTTAGGCAGTTTCCAAAACACTTGCATCTCCTGAAAGCTTCACCCACAGGCTTCCACACCTCCCACTGGGCATCAGCTAATTTTTCATTCGACCAAGCCTGCAGCATGACAGATCCCACAATTAGCCTTCCCAGAGGCTTCCTTCTCCCTTGGCAGTAGGTGTGGTGAATGTCAAAATCCCATCCCATTAGCACACTCAGTTTAGTATTAAAAGCTTTGTGGATGACAGCAAACAAATGTTTGGGGGCGGGGTGGGGCAGAAGCATCTTCAGAAGGAAAATGACGGGGCCATTTGTTTCATCCAATTGTGGAGGGTTAGGGGGAAATGCTCATCTAGTCCAACCCCATCATTTTCCTGAAGAAGAATGTGGAAATCTGAGAGGCCAAGTGTGTAATCCAAGACTTGACAGGAAGTTAGTGACAGAGGTGATACTGGCACATCATTGGTAAATGGTAAGCCCCTCTAGAGACCAAAAAAACATGATTTAATATCTTTGAAGGTCTACCATGATAGAACAGTACATACTTATAATAAATGCTAAGTAAATGGTTTTAAAAGAGAAAGGAATTGAAGACAGATTTTTAAAAATTGTTTTCAGAATGTTTAGTTGATTCCTATTTTTTTATTGTTAATTCAATTTTTTGACTATTGTACAGTTACGGTTTATTTTTCATCTACTTTTTAGCTATAGGTTTTTATTTCTCCTCCAAAGTAGGCCATTTTTCTTAGTCAAGTTGGGTAATTTTCTGTGCCATTGGAAAAAAAGAAATATTACATTGCTTTTTTTCCCCCCATCTCCATTATTTCTTTCAGTTTGCTCTAGATTTATTACTCCCCAACACACACAATTTTTTGTATTCTTGACATTGACTCTGTACAGTGTCTTCAATCCTAAGTGGAAATGTACATACTGTCACTATTGGATGAAATCTTTGATGTTAAAGAAAGTAAATTCACCAATTATAAATTGTCTGTAATCATGTATTCTTCACTATTAGGTATGTGGGAAATATAACAATCAATAAACTGATCTTCACATTTTGGAGATGAGATGTAATTTCATGATAGTTTGAATGACAACAAAATAAAAGCACTAGAGATGATAGAAAGCACACAATTGGTTTCTATGCAGATTCTAAATTTAACAATAGTGAATTCTATGCAATAACGTGAAATTTTTCAATATTATACTAGCTCATGCATCAGACTTATACAAACAGAAAGAAAATGGTGAAAATTTTTCTGAATATAGAAGTTCTTGGGACTAAGCTCCAAGATGAGCATACATATAAAAGACATAATTGGGTATTGGTGAGTAAATGAGTTTGATTCTCAAAAAGGACATATATGAGGAAGAAAGATACAATATTTGATGGGCCAGGAATTTGGGCCCTTCAATTTTGTTATATGTATTTTTCCAGGTAGCAATTACTAGGAGATCTTGCTTTCAAAAAGCTCATGATCTCATTTGAAAGCCAAATATGAATGTATGTCTGTATGTCCATGTGTGTGTTTTAAACCAGTAAAGATTAATTTTAATAGTATATGAAGCCATTTGAGAAATTATGTGATACCGAATAAACCCTAAAAGAAGAGTTTTCACAGAATTACAACCAAAATAGGACTTCAAGTTAGTGAAACCTAAATAGTATTGAAAGGGCCCTAAGAGTCTGAATTGGCAGGCAGAATGAAAGTAATAACAGGGAGAAAGAAGAAAAACAGTTTCATTTTATATTTATTGTCTTTTGTTTTTATTTTCTGAGTTTTGTTATCATACCCTCAACATTAATTGGAAATAAATTAACAACTTTTGCTCTTCAAAAATAACATCAGATATATTTTATATCCTGAGGAAGGAGAGAACACACTTGGTAAATTTTAGAGCTGTGTGATTAGTTTTTATGAAGTTCTCAGTGTAGAGTACATGCTCTGGTAAGCTTCATCCGTTTTTCACAATTAATAGTTATTGATTTTTAAAATGTCACATTAAGTAAACACTAAACATTCCAGAAATATATAGATTATGGTTGCTTGATTATGAAATCCCTGATGCTTCTTATTTTTTCATATCCAGCAACTAAGGAGAGGAAACTGTAGTTTCTAATCTTGAGTATATATATTCTAAAACAACCATTAAGAAAAAAGGAAACATTGGAGAAATTATTAAAATGTCATATGTAGATATAATAATATTCCAGCACCATTTTGACTTCAAATGGAAGAATTTGTTTTAATATAAGCAAATTTATATTAAGAAAGGAAAATTACCAGAGAAATTCAACTACAAAAGCAAATGAAAAATTTAAAAGGATTGGTACTGAGAGTGGGGTGATATTTCCTTTTAAAATATTTAAATGTTCAATATTTGATATTTTGAAAATACTTTTTAAAGGTCAAGCTGTCAAGTACACATAAAATTCATTCAGTTGCTTCAAAAACCCTAATTGAGAACAATAGTATAGGAATATCACTTCCTCTATCTTTTTTTTTTAATTCTGTGTATTTGTGATATTAAGCTGTCAGACTTAGAAACAATAATTGAAGATTGACTTCTTATGATTTTCTAAATACTGGAGATGGTTTTGTGGTTTGATTTAATTTTCATTGATTCTTAAAATTAGTTTTTCGTAGAGCCTCACGTAATGAGATCACATATTTCTATTGCTCAGATTTAAGTCATAGTTAAATCATTCCCCATTGCCACATACAACACGAGATTATTATATTGCAAATCTCAGACACCAGATCATATCAGCTATATATATATTAATAAACATCACAAAATGTCAGAAAACTTAAAATCTACTAATTCAACACCAAAAGAAAACTCAACAAATTAATAGTAATTTCTTAATATTAGTATATATCCAATCAGTGTTCATTGGATTTCTTCTTTGGTAGAGTTTATCATAGTATGGATTTGTTGGTAGCATCCCAGTGGTGGTGTTCAACATGTGCTTCTATCCCCTGTCTTTTCTGTAAATTGGATCAGGTAAACCAAGTTCATCACATTCAGTTTCAATATTGTGGGGTAAGAATTCTTTAGAAATAGTGCTATGTATTTCTAACATAAGTCATGAAATGTATATCTCTCACTTTATTATAATTATGGTCATTGATAATGGCATTTATTTATTCATTAATTCACCAGGGTATGCAATGTTATAATTTCTAAGATTCTCTTTTCATCATTTTTAGAATATTTTCTAAGTTCTTATGATGATGTGTTTTTAGTCACTTGAGGACATTTTTAAAAAATTTTGTTTTAGTTGTAGATGGACACAAAACCTTTATTTTATTTGTTTTTACTTTTATGTCGTGCTGGTGATTTAACCCAGTGCTTCACAAATGCTAGGCAAGCACTCTACCCCTGAGCCATACCCCAGGTCTGGAGGATTTTTAAAACTAATGACTAAGTGGATTTCTCAAATGTTTTATGGTAGAAGAAAAATATAACCTGAACTTTATTATATTCATAAATCTTGTCCATATATTAAATCCCTACTGTACTAAGTTTTGCCTTAAAATATTTGTTGTTGAAGATCTGGTGAAATGTTAACTATCTTTCCTTTTACTTAGCACCATTTTGTATGTGTTGGCTGAAATTATTATATTTTCTTTCCTTCAAGGATCAACACTATTAATAGTTTGGGACAATTTTTTTTCTAGGCCGCAACATGAATTTTTTATTTGAATTTTAAAGTCTTTTTTGTTGGTTGCTCTCACAAATGTATAATTGCATAATCAATTTTAGCCAAATTTTGATTAAATTTCTTTAATGTTTTTTGCAGATGTTCTTTATGTTTTTTATATTTGTCTGTACTTATTACTTTCTCTAAATTTATCTCTTCTTTCTTTATGATTTTTGACTTTCCATTCTCTATTCATCAATGTCACATTCTAAATTCACTTTCGTACATTTTCTAGTTAGTCTTCATTTCTGAGATATTTTATCAAAAAGGTTTTGTACCTGACTTTTGGCAAATATTTATCAAATCTTCATTTTTTTCTAATCGATTCTTATCTGAAATTTTCCAATCTTGAATTGTAATTTCTTTCAGTTTCTATCATTTTTCTTGTTTATTTATTTTATTTTAAAAGATTTAAAAATCTATGTCATGGTATTTCTTCCATAATACATTTATTTTCTCTGTGGACATTCTCTGTATCATATTCCCTTTTATCCTGAAAGGACTTTGAAAATTATTTAGTTTCTGTTTCTTCTATTGCTCTTTTTAATGTGAATTTATTTTTCCTCTTAAAACTGCTTTCACTATGAATTGTCTGTAATTAGCCTGTGTACTTTGGCTGTTCTGAACAATCCTCAGTTTGCTGCCTTTGAGGGGTGTTCTTCTTTTAAGGGTAGATAGATCAGGTTCTGCCTTCTCACCCCTTGTTTTTTTCCTAAAGCAGATACACTGCTATTTCTATACATATTTGGCAGCTGATGAGCCTATTTTGTCACCTATTATTTTGGAAGATGTTCATGGACTTTATTTTTATTATCCTCATTGCCCTGATTGTTGTTAAGTAGGGTTTGTAAACGTCTAAAAACTACTTCACTTCTTCACTCCACATTCCGAAATCCTCCATTTTGCATATTCCATTAGATAATAATAGATGCCTAGTTTTTGAACTAGTTGTAGATGGACACGGTTGGAAGAAAACCTCAATTATTTGAGGTACACAACAGATACTGTCTAGTGAAATCTCATAAAGTACTGTGATTTGAAACATATATTCTTTGTATCAGAAAAAATAATAAACAGAAAATGGAAATCAACCAATAAGTGTCATTAAAAAAGAAAGAAAAGCAGTATAATGCACCAAAAAGGGTAGGTATAATTCAAAAACACTTTCCTGAGATAAAATATTATATTCTGAATAATAAGTATGGTGATAAATATAAAACATATATTTTTTTTTGGCAGGGGGGAGATATAATTCAGCAATTAGACAAGGCAAAAAACTCACGACACCAAGAAGCTAAACAACAACAAATATGTAATTATATCAACTGATTTTTAAAAGGGAAAAAAATGACAGAATCCAAACACATTTGATAAAAAAAATTCTCAGCACACTAGAAAGAAGGGAAATTCCTAGGTTCATAATGGACACCAAGAAAAACGTCACCTACAATATAGTTAAAGTTGAAAACCTTGTCCCTTTCCCCCCTAAGAGGGTGAGTGAAAAGAATCACATCCACTCTCATCATTAATTTAAAACCAGACTCTAAGTAATAGTAAGTATGATAAAAAAGATAAACTTTTAGAAAATGTTAAGGTCTGTAAACAAGTCAGATTGGCACCTGTTATTTTGCCAGAGAAATGTTAGAGTCTGTAAACAAGTCTGCATGGTGCCTGGCAAAATGCCAGAGGGAGTGGTTTGTGAAGTAACAAAAGCTAGCCATTAAGTGTGGAGATTCCTTATTGGTTGACTGCTGTATCTATTTTATGCTAATTAGATAAGCTGTGTAAAATGTATAAATACCACTCCTGTCCTACAATAAACGGCTCCTACTCCTGCTGCATCAATCTACACAAGTAGTTCGTCACCCCCCCCCCCACCCCCGGTTATTTTGCCCAGCCAGCCGGGCTGCAGCAAGAAAAAGTATTATTCATACTGCCAAGGGAAGAATAAAAGTCTTTGATCTTGGGTTATATGATTGTCTCTGTAGAGAATCTAAAAGAATTAGAAATAAAACTCCTAAGAAACCAGTTTCAGAAATATAAAGCAACCTCACAACTAGATGATAAACATTCATGGGACTTGACATTTAAAAAAAAATTCCACTCTATGTGACACTGTGAAAACAATGAAAGCACAAGCCAAAGATGGGAAAAAAAATTCCAGAGTGAATATCTAATAGTGAAACACAACCCATAATATAAAAAGAACTCTGAGAACTCAATGGTAGAAAAACAACAGCACAATTTTAAAATGAAAAAAAAAAATTGAACGGATAACTTTTCAAAAAAAATTTGCAGAATTTTTTTAAAAAAATTCTTTCAACATTGGCTATTCGAGAATTGAGAATTGAAAAAAAAAATAATAAGGTACTGCCACATACCTGTCACATTAGAATAAGATGGCTTAAAAAAATAGAAAATACTAATTGCTAGCAAGAAGGAAGGGTAAATAGCAACTTCAATTTATTACTGGTACAAATATAAAATGGTACTGCCAATTTGGAAGAAAATTTGGCAGTTTCTTGCACAGCTAAATACAGTCACATTATGCAATCCGACAACCAAATAAGTTTGTATTTACCCAACTGATCTGAAAACGTATGTCCACACAAAAATCTTCACACAAATGTACAAAGCATTTTTATTAAGTGACCATGAAAAACTGGATACAACCAGTCATTCACTAGGTGAATCTTTATAGAAATCATGGTACAATGAAATTATTTTACTCAATGACAAAAATATGAGCTAGCAAGCTGTGAAAAGAAGTGGGTAGATCTTGCATATTTCCACATGAAAGAAGACAGTCTGAAAATGCTACACATTGTATGATTAAAATTATATGACATTCTGCAGAAGATAACTGTAAAAAAAAAAAAAAAAGCCACTTGTTATAGAGGTTCCAGGGAGAGAGCTGAAGCTCCAGTGACATTTTTAGGGTATTGAAACTATTTTGCATATTGCTAGAATGTAGATACACGGCACTATGCATTTATCAAAACCAATGGAAACTTACAAGAGTGGACCATGAAGTACATATATTAAGAATTAATATGTGAAGCCAAGCCAGGAGTGGTGGCACATATTTTTAATCCCAGCGACTGGGAGGCTGAGACAGGAGGATCGTGAGTTCAAAGCCAGCCTCAGCAAAAGCAAGGTGCTAAGCAACTCAGTGAGACCCTGTCTCTAAATAAAATACAAAATAGGGCTGTGGATGCTGCTCAGTGGTCGAGTGCCCCTGAGTTCCATTCCCAGTACCAAAAAAAAAAAAAAAAAAAAACAAGAATTACTATGTGGCGGCCAAGGCAATATTAGGATAAAATTCAGAAAATAACAAAACAATACAACTCTTATAAATATATAAAAAAAATTTTAGAAGGCATATGGCAGGCATGGTTCTAACTAAATAGCGTTAGAAATGAAGTGCATGTGTAAAACTAAAAACAAAAGAAGCAGCACATATGCACTATACTAGTTGTTAAAACTGTTTCTCACAGGGGTAGGAGCTAAAAATCCCAAAACTGCTATATTGCTACATAGAGTGAGCATTCAATAGAGAACTGAACAGTTGAACATATGATGGAGGGTAGTAGTCAAGTGTCTGTCTCACTATTAAAGTAGAAGTTTATAGATACATATGGTGAGAAGGCTAGAATGATACATTTGATAGTTTACAATTGGAAATATCAGTATAAGATTTAATATTCATATAATGCATTGCATAAATAAATATTTATAGATATGTGTACTAACAAGGATTAAGTATACTGGCTTGTTTCTGATATTGATAGGGCTTAGAAATAATGGCATCATAGTAAATGTCATTCCCCCCAAAAATGGAAGCAGGGTTTATTGTAGAAATGACTGATTTTAGAATGGGAACAGGAAATACACAAGATAAGCCTGAAGCATCATATAATGCTAGAAAGAAAATATTTTTTTGAAAGGTCCCAAAGGATAGGTGTATATCAAAAGGACATAAAAGCCCACTAAAAGAGCTCTCAAGGGTTATTTCTGGAACAACTTGAGCAACAAAATAGAGTTGGGTTATAACCCAAAGTACAAATTAATATTAATGAATTCATACTGATATAAATAATAAGCAAACAAACAAATGTGAATCAGGATGAATCCCTCATGTAGAATTAAAAATATTTTTTTGCATACACTCTCCTCTCAAAGCAACTGGAAGATAACTCTCCACTTCTTAACTGTGGGGTGTACCTAGGGACTTCCATCCAAAGAAAGCAGCATGTAAAATTGAACAGAATTAGAGTATCTTCACTGTAACCTGATGAGCACTATTTCACCCAGGTAAATAAAGTTAATATTAACAAGGATAAGTCATGTTGCTGATACCTGGACTCATAGAATGAGTGAGAATATCATTTTACCTTTGTTGTTCATCTCTTCAAACATGTAACTTGCCTAATCATGAAAAAATCATCAAAATTATCAGACAAATCCAAAGTCAACCACATTCTACAAAATACCTGAAACTCAAAGGTGAAAGACTGAAAACTCCACAAAACTCTCAAGGTCATCAAAAACAAAGAAAATGAGAAATTGTCACCATCAGCAGGAGTCTAAGGAGGCACCATGAGTAATTATAATACTACATCCAGGATCATGGAACAGAAAAAAATGATATTAAGTAAAAACCTAAGAACCATGAATAATATAGATTTTATTTAATAATAATATATCAAGATTAAGTCATTAATTGAGTGGATACATAATAATAATATAAGAGGTGAATAATAGAGAAAACTTGGGGAGAGGTAAATCTGAGCTATGTGTTACATCTACTTTTTTGTGTGTGCAAATCTGTACTCTGATAAAAAATAAAATCTATGAAGGAAAAAAATATTTGACATGTTTTGTCTTAATATTGGGACAGTCAACATTTCATATGAATTCATAGTTATAGTTTCTAGAAATAGTGACACATTTAGCCCTTCTAGGAAACACAGTTATAGGAAATATGGCAGATAATGACAAAAGAAAGCACAATAAAATAGAACATCCAAAATATTTTTTTCATGAATCTCTCCAACCAAGACATTCACATATTTTATTTTGTGTAACTCTGTCATTTTGTTAAAGAAAATTATCTTATAAACTAAGTTCCATTTGAGTGTATTTCAATATAGTCTAACATATATAAACCATTTATGTTCCAGTTCAAAGAATTTTTTTTCCTTCACTTCTCTAGAATATCTAATATTAGAAACTCATTTACTCTATGGGAGTTCTTTAATACTAGGATGAGAAAAGTAAAGTACGTCTTGCCCCAGGCCAGTAAATAAGTGACAAACTGTAAATTTAATATAAAAATGATTAATTTTCATAGATAGCAGTACAGCCCAGTTAAACCTTGTAGATTTGCTCTATTAAATAGGTGAAAAATAAAAATTTAATGAAAGCTTTTATTTATAGAACTTTGTTTTTGTATAAAGTCAGAGTGATGCTGTTCCAAACCTGAAAGGAATTTTTGACACAGGTTTTCATATTTTAAAAAAAAAGTCATACTTAACTATTTGGGGGAGTATTTTATTTTTATGAACTCATTCATTTTATTATTAGTGCTAAAGAGGGAATCTTCGTGACCTTCAAGATAAAAAAAAATAAATATTTTTCATTTTTAACTTGGTAATTTGATTTAAAAAAAAAAAATCAAGAGACAGCTACTTTTTGTCCAGGTAGAATGAATATTGATAATTCCAAGGCAGTCTAATCATGAACTTTCATGAATTTACAAATTGTGTAGTAGTATTTCAGTTCATCTAGTGTATTGACATTTAGTCTAAAGAGATGTTAATTCAGTTACTCATTAATTCCTTAATAAATTAAAAAGCTTCATTTAAAATAATATTTGTGAGACCCCTACATACATCATTCTACCAAAGGGGAAACAACATTAAAAACTAAAGAAAAAAAAATAGCTATTTGAGAGACACATCATGTAAAATATTGCCAGACAGAAAAAAGTAATAAAGATTTTATTGTAGATTTTATTTACTTGTTTATTTACTCACTGTATTCTGTTTTATTCACTTTGAAGACTGAAAAAGAATTATGGAATCACAGTGGCAGCACTTTTAATTTACCGAATGCACTTTGTCCATTAGAAAAATACTATCTTGTTTATAGACTGCATACATTCAGATTCTCTTCAACACAGAACAGCAAATTCCTCAATATCCAAAATATATCTTACGCAAACCAAGGGAAGTAGGTGGGGATGGCATAAGGAGGAATGTATATAATCGCTTTTTATTATTGGTTCCTGACACAAAGCTTCTAAGTTCTTTGGCATTTTCTGTGTGGTAGGAATATTGATAGACCTCAAAATAGTGAGAGAGAGGAGGCAGGGGGACAAGATATAACCCCCAAGGGCATGCCCCCAGTGATCTCTTTCCTCTAGCCACACCTTCCCTGCCTACAGTTATCACCCAGTATAGTAAACCCTTCAAATGATTAATCCGTCAAATGGATCAACCCAATCAGTAGATTAATTCATTTGATTAGGTTTGATTGGGTTTCTTCTCTTGCAATATAATCATCTCAACTCTGCTTCTGCCTTGTCTCACATATGAGCTTTCAGGGGCACCTCATATTCAGACTATAACACCCAATCTCTAGGGAGGGAAAAGGGAGTAGAGAATGAGTTCATAATTGATCATGCCTATCAAAAATAACATCCCTCAGAATCCCTTGTGTGATGAGTTCAGGGTTTCAAGCACATGAATGTGCTGGGAGAATGGTATCCCTGGAGAGAGTGGGAAACTCTGTATCCCCTTCCCCTATGCGTCTATGCATCTATTTTATTTGTCTCTTTGTTTATCTATTCCTAAGCTTTATCCTTTATAATAAACTAATAAATACAAGTCAAGTACGTTTCTGAGTTCTGGGAGCTATTCTAGTAAATTATGAAGACTGAGGAAAGGCCCAGAGGAAATCGTTCTTTAGAGCTTGTCAGTCAGAAGGAACACCCAGTTGGTATTAGAGAACTGGAGAAAATCGTGTTGGCATAAGACAACACGCGTTTGGTGTCAGGAGGAGGAAAACGCATCTTGGTAGGTCTCTGAAAAAATCAGAACAATGGGATAATTAATCAGAAATGTTATTTAATAGGTACTCTGTCAAAAGATTTTGCAAGATGTTATGCAGGATCTAAGTACATTTCAGCAAAGGCCCTTAAGGAACACCCAAGGAACTTGTATACTTTAAATTATATTTAACAAAGAAGCAAATCTGCATGAATGGTCCAATTAATGGCAGATTTCATAAATATCAAAGTTTCCAAGCATATACAAGTCAAAATCATGAAGAGATGAAAATTATGAAATTGTTTCTGGGGTTACATAATCAGTTCTGTCTCAGTTCTGCTGCAGGCAGTGGAAACCACAGCCTTTCGGGAAGTTCAGTGTTGCTCTGACCTTTGGCATAATCTTGGTTCTTTCCTTCTCACCAGGTGACCCACAGAATTCTCAATTTCATGCCTCCACAAAGATTAGGGAAATTTTCCACATTTTCTGTTTCACTCATAATTCCTATAACCATATATGCACACACACATGCATGCATACACAATCTTGAAAGACATGGAGACAGCACTGTACTGATAGGTTGAGCAGTAAAACCCAAATTACATGTAATTGAAGGAGAGAAAGACACTGCAGGTACAGTTGAGTGTTCTCCTTCTATGTCAAGTAATTCATTGTTCATGCACTAAGACGAGACGAATGTGTACATCAGGGTCACTTGCTAGAACTGTAAAATTCTTCCATGTGAGCATTTTATAAGCTTTCAGAAGGTATAGAATATGTTCCTTCATTAGATTTCCCATCAGAAATGGATTCTTAGTCCTTGAAAGCCATGGGAAATGCCACCAACCTAAAACCTATACTGCAGGTGGCTGGAACAACATATAAACTCACAAAATTCAGCCACTGAGATAAGGGTCTTGCCTATAATATCAGTTAGTATCACTAAACTAAGTTATAAGTAAACTGAAATAGCATTTTCTTAGTAAAATATCTTTAGTTTTCTGACTTTAATGTTAACTGACAGGAAGAAAACACAAACTGTAGTCCAGCAGCAAAATATTTGGTAAAACAGACGTGCAATAAACTTGAACAGACAATCTTGCCCACTGGGTGTGTGACTCTAGGAAAAAATGGTTTGCAAGTTTCAGCAGGAGAGTGAGTTGGCATGTAATTATGACCTTTACCAAGCCAGAGGTGAATTCAGGAGAGAATTGACCAGGTTCAAAAAGAGATTCAAGGAGAAGGTGCAAATTCAAAGAAAAAGCCTTTGTAGTTTGAATAAAAACATGCATCTGAAACCAATGGAAAAAAATGGGATGGAGAACTTAAAGTATGATAAGATGATCAAGAGACTTTGGGGATCTTGAAAGGTGCTATGTGTATTATTAATGTGGGAATGAGATGAATAATTAAAACCAGAGTCCACACTATTGTAAATAGATTACAAAAATGACTGACATTATTTCTCTACTTCTACCAAAACTTCTTTGCAATGAAACTTTGCAGCTTTTCTGATTAAGAGGTGGATGCCTTTGGTTTTTTGGGATTGGCTAACTTCACTTAGCATTATCTTCTCTAACTCCATCCATTTACCTGCAAATGCCATGATTTTATTCTCTTTTATTGCTGAGTAAAATTCCATTGTGTATATATGCTACATTTTTTTTTTTATCCATTCATCTACTGAAGGGCATCTAGGTTGGTTCCACAGTTTAGCTATTGTGAATTTTGCCACTATAAACATTGATGTGGCTGTGTCCCTGTAGTATGCTGTTTTTAAGTCCTTTGAGTATAGACTAAGGAGAGGGACAGCTGGGTCAAATGGTGGTTCCATTCCCAGTTTTCCAAGAAATCTCCATACTGCTTTCCATACTGGCTACACCAATTTGCAGTCCCACCAGCAATGTATGAGTGTATCTTTTCCCCTTCATCCTCGCCAACATTTATTGTTGTTTGTGCGCATAATAGCTGCCATTCTGACTGGATTGAGATGAAATCTTAGAGTGGTTTTGATTTTCATTTTTCTAATTGCTAGTGATGATGAACATTTATTTATGTATTTGTTAATTGATTGTACATCATCTTCTGAGAAGTGTCTCTTCAGGTCCTTGGCCCATTTATTGATTGGGTTATTTGTTTGTTTGTTTGTTTTTTTGGTGTTTAGCTTTTTTGAGTTCTTTATATAACCTAGTGATTAGTGCTCTATCTGACGTTTGAGTGGTAAAGATTTGCTCCCAAGATGTAGGCTCTCTATTCACCTCACAAATTGTTCCTTTTGCTGAGAAGAAGCTTTTTAGTTTGAGTCCATCCCATTTATTGATTCTTGATTTTAATTCTTGTGCCACAAGAGTCTTATTAAGAAAGTTGGGAACTAATCCCACATGATTGAGAATAGGGCCTACTTTTTCTTGTATTAGACACAAGATATCTGGTTATATTCCTAAGTCTTTGAGATAATGCTAAGTGAAATTAGCCAATCCCCCCCCCAAAAAAAAGGCCAAATGTTTTCTTTGATATAATGAGGCTGATTAATAGTGGGATAGGAAGAGGGAGCATGGGGGAAATAAACAAACTCTAGATAGGGCAGAGGGATTGGAGGGGAAAGGAGGGGACATGGGGTAAATTAATGATGGTGTAATGTGATGATCATTATTATCCAAAGTACAGGTATGAAAACACGAATTGGTGTGAGTATACTATGTACACAACCAGAGATATGAAAAATTGTGCTCTATATGTATAATAAGAATTGTAATGCATTCTGCTGTCATATATAAACTAAAACAAAACAAAACAAACAAACAAACAAAAAAAAAACGAGGTGGAGGTATTTTCTCAGTTCTTGAATCTGGCCTAGTACTGTGAAATGTTTTGACCAAGAACAGAAAGGAAGTAACAGTAAAGCAGTTCAAGCCTCAAGGGGCTGTGGGCACTTCTGCTTTCCTTCTTGCTGTCCTTGATATAGAAAAGCCCAGGGCATTCTGCTGGATGATAAATGTCAGGGCCCATCCAGCCTTATCCCAGTTGGCAACCAGCCAACTGCCAGTCATGTGAGTAAGGCCCTCTAAACCAAGCAGCCCCACACACTCTCCAACTAATCACAGGTATAAAAGTTTAATTGAGTCTTGATTTTATCTCTTGTGCTTTAGGAGTTTTGTTAAGGAAGTCAGGGCCTAATCTGATAGGATCAAGATTTGGACCTACTTTTTCCTCTATTAGGTGCAGGGTGTCTGGTCGTATACCTAGGTCCTTGATCTACTTGGAGTTGAATTTTGTGCATGGTGAGAGATAGGGGTTTAGTTTCACCTTGCTGCATATGGATTTATTTCCACTTTGCCCAGAACCATTTGTTGGAGAGGCTCTCCTTTATCCAATGTATACTTTTTATGCCTCTGTCTACTATGAGATATCTGTTTTTATGTGGCTTGTCTCTGTGTCTTCTATTTGTTACCATTGATCTACATGTCTATTTTTGTGCGAGTACCATGCCATTTTTGTTATTATAGCTTTGTAGTATAATTTAAGGTCTGACATTGTGATGCCTCCTGATTCATTCTTCTTGCTAAGGAATGCTTTGTCTATTCTAGGTATCTTATTTTTCCAAATGAATTTCATGATTGCCTTTTCAATTAATGTGAGGAATGACATTGGGGTTTAATTGGAATCACATTGAATCTGTATAGTGCTTTTGGTAGTATAGCCATTTTCAAAATATTAATTCTGCCTATCCAAGAGCATGGGAGAACTTTTCATCTACTAATGTCTTCTTCCATTTCTTCCCTTAATATTCTGTAGTTTTCATTGTAGAAGACTTTTAGCTCTTTTGTTAAATTGATTCTAAAATATTTTATTTATTTATTTATTTTTTTGTTTTCAGGTTATTGTAAATGGGGTGGTTTTCTTAATTTAATGTTCAGAGGATTCACCACCAATATATAGAAAAGCATTTGATTTATGGATAATGGGTAATGGTTTTGTATCCTGCTACTTTGCTAAATTCATTTATTAATTTTAGAAGTTTTCTGGTGGAATTTTTTGCATCCTCTAAGTATAGAATCATGTCATTGGCAAATAGTCATTGAATTCTTCTTTTGCTATTTGTATCCCTTTAATTTCTTTTGTCAGTCTAATTGTTCTGACTAGAGTTTCAAAGACAAAAAGAAGGGTTGAAAGAGGGCATCCCTGTCTTGTTCCAGTTTTTAGAGGGAATGTTTCCAATTTTTCTCCGTAAATGGGATGGAGTTAAACTAAAAAGCTTATCAGCAAAAGAAACAATCATGAGGTGGAGAAAGAGCCCACAGAATGGGAGCAAATCTTTAACCATGCACATTGGATGAAACACTGATCTCCAGGAAATATAAGAACTCAAAAAACTTAACACCATATTAACAAAAAACCCAATCAGTAAATGGGCTAAGGAACTGAACAGACACCTCTCAGAAGAAGATATACAATTGATCAACAAATATATGAAAACAATGTTCAACATCTCTAGTAATTAGAGAAATGCAAACCAAAACTACTATAAGATTTCATCTCACTCCAGTCAGAATGGCAGTTATCAAGAATGCAAGCAACAAAAAGTGTTGGCAAGGATGTGGGGAAAAGGTACACTCATATATTGCTAGTAGCATTGCAAATTGATGCAACCACTCTGGAAAGCAGTATGGAAATTTCTTAGAAAACTTGGAATAGATCCACCATTTGACCCAGCTCTTCCATGCCTTGGTCTATACCCAAAGGAATTAAAAACAGCATAGGACAGTGACCCAGCCACATCAGTGTTTATAGCAGCTCAATTCACAATAGCTAAATTGTGGAACCAACCTAGATGCCCTTCGATAGATGAATGTATAAAGAAACTAATATATATGTATATATATATATACACACACACACACACACACACACACACACACACACACAGTGGAATATTACTCATTATTAAAAGAGAATAAAATTATGCCATCTGCAGGTAAATAGTTGGAGTTGGAGAATATCATACTAAGCAAAGAAAGCCAATCCCCCAAATCCAAAGGTTGAATATATCCATTGTATATATGATGCTCTCTTACTGTATATATGATGTTCTTGAATGTTTTCTCTAATAAGTAGATGCTGACCCATATTGGTGGGGGCATGGAATGAATGGAGGAACTTTGGATTGGGCAAAAGACAGGGGTAGAAGGGGAGTGGGGATGGGTGTAGGAAAGATGTTGCAGTTAGACAGAAATCATTACCCTAGGTACACGTATGGTTGTACAAATGGTGTGACTCTACTTCGTATATAACCAGAGGAGTGAAAAGTTGTGCTCCATTTGTAAACAATGAATCAAAGAGCTTTCTGCTGTTAAGTATAACTGACTAGAACAAATTAAAAAAAGAAGAAAAGTTTGGTTAATATCATTCAAGCCTGGGAAGACAAAGGCAAACCCAACACCTTGTTGGCTCTTGAGAAAAATAAATGTTTAATATTTTAAAACACTCAAATTTTCGTATAGTTCATTACACAGGAATAGATAACCAAGATAATGCCTGAAAAAATAAATTTTTGATTAAACCTTGGGATATGCCTAAAAATCAAGTCTGAGAAAGAATGTAAAACATGACCAGAAGAGTCTGTTGTGTTGGTGCATTTAATTTGAAGGCATTGAGAAGTGACCTGACAGTAAGAGAACATCCATTGTATATATGAACGTGGGATGGAAAGAAAAAAAGTATATTTGATTAGGGGAAAATATCATAATATCAAAGATCCTCTGTGATGATTTCTTTTCTGATTTGCTAAGATCAGGGTTATTATACAAGAACCCAATTGAAAGCCCAGAGCTAAAAGCTATTTTAATGAATTCATATGAAAACAGTCAACAGAAACTCACTGAAAATTGGCTACATTCTCTGCAAAGTGCTAGGGAGAATGAAACATAAAATGACAATATAGGTCAGGGTTTCAAGTCACAAAGGCACTTCCAATCTAAGGAGAAAACAAGAAAGACATGCATTATGTTTTAACAAGACAGCAATATTGTATGATGTAATGCATTGCTAGGTCTGAGCTGCACAAGAGACAATTGAAAGGGACACTTAAGTTTGTCCAGTCAAAATTAACATGTAGATGTCCTCTGCATATATCTATGATGATGATGATGATAACCCAGATGATGCATGAAAATCTCAAATGAACTACATACTCTATCTGCTATGTGGGATATAATTTATTTTATAGTCATCTTCATGGCTATCTCTTATTACAGGGCCATACAAAACAAAATCAATAAAGGGAAAAAGATACATGAGGAAAGGATTATAGGTAACCAGGAGAAAGCTTACGAGAACTGTCTATGGTGTAATCACATGGAATATACCTAATTTCTCCAGCCTCAAAATGTACACCACCTGTGAAGTGTTGCTATTAAGGAAGCTCAATTGAGACTCAGTTTCCTACATTGTTATGGGTGCTGGCCACCATGACACTTTCAGCCTTATACATAATAAACCTTTTACTTCCAGAAATAATTGAAATGAATCCCATTGTTTATTTGGTTTAGGCAGAGTAAGGCACTATTATCAGTTCTTGGAAACATTGGAACCCTCCCTAAAACCAGGTTTTCAGACACAAGGTCCAACTTTGCAAGCATGTCTAAGTATAGAAGTTTCAAATCTGACACATTAACCTTTTCCTGAATATATACTTATGGATACTTCTTCCAAAATTATCTCCTCTCTCTCCTAAATAATCTTTTGTGTTGTTGATTTGTATTGCACCATTTAACAAATATGCTTTCCATTCTTTTTACAATTTAAAAAAAATAAAAAATTGAAAAATGAAAACTTTCTCTTGATCATAGTGTCTACTCGTTGCTGCTTGTTTCTCAAGTTCCTTTCTGCCCATTTCCCCTTAAGCCTATTCCTCCAGAGACTTTCATCCCAGCCTCTTTGCTTCTCTCCATATGGATCAACCCAGTGGTTTGGTTTCAGCCCTCATCTCACTTGTCCTCTGAGTGGCATTTGACATATTTGAACATTCTCCTCTCCATTTGGGCATGTTCTTTACTTGTCTTCCAGGACACTGCAGTCTCCTAGTTTTTGTCTTATTTCAGTAGTCGATTCTTCTCAATCTCCTTTTCTTCTCCCTGATGCCTTATTATCACAGTGCCTCAGGACCCAGACCTTAATCCTCTTTTATTCTTAAACTACATTGATTCCTTTGATGATAACATACTGGCTCACAGTTTCCATTCCACATATTTTCTAATTCAAAAGTTTATCTTTACAGTCCATGTTTCTCTACCAGATGTACATAACTAAAGAAATATTCTGCATCTCTACTTGGAAGTCTCATACAAGGTTTAGACTCCACATATCCAAAACAAACTCCAGCCATGCCCTAAATACAGATCCATCTGTGAGTATCTTTCCTACCTACAATTATTTATGATACATTTGAATAGTTGCATAGAACAGGATTCTTTTTTTTTTTTTATTTTTTTTTTATTTTTTATTTTTTTTTATTTTTTCATCTTCCATACATTTGATTTAAATGAGTTATGCATTTCCATTTTTACCCCAATACAGATTGCAGAATCACATCAGTTACACATTCACAATGTTTACATAATACCATATTAGTGACTGTTGTATTCTGCTAACTTTCCTATCCCCTACTATCCCCCCTCCCCTCCCCTCTCATCTTCCCTCTCTATCTCATCTGTTGTTGTTCCATTCTCTCCCTTCCCCCCTTTCCCCTCACAATCTTGTATATGTGATTTCGTATAAAAATGAGGGTGTCCTTCCGTTTCCATGCACTTTCCCTTCTCTCTCCCTTTCCCTCCTATCACTCGTCTCAGTTTAATGTTAATATTTTCCTCATGCTCTTTTCCTCTGTTCAGTTCTTAGTTGCTCTCCTTAAATCAAAGAAGACATTTGGCATTTGTTTTTTAAGGATTGGCTAGCTTCACTTAGTATAATCTGCTCTAATGCCATCCACTTCCCTGAAAATTCAATGATTTTGTCATTTTTTATTGCTGCATAATACTCCATTGTGTATAGATGCCACATTTTTTTTATCCATTCATCTATTGAAGGGCATCTGGGTTGGTTCCACAGTCTGGCTATTGTGAATTGTGCTGCTATGAACATGGATGTGGCAGTATCCCTATAGCATGCTCTTTTAAGGTCCTCAGGGAATAGTCCGAGGAGGGCGATAGCTGGGTCAAATGGTGGTTCCATTCCCAGCTTTCCCAGGAATCTCCATACTGCTTTCCATATTGGCTGCACCCTTTTGCAGTCCCACCAGCAATGTACAAGTGTACCCTTTTCCCCACATCCTCGCCAGCACTTATTGTTGTTTGACTTCCTAATGGCTGCCAATCTTACTGGAGTGAGATGGTATCTTAGGGTGGTTTTGATTTGCATTTCTCTGACTGCTAGAGAAGGTGAGCATTTTTTCATGTACTTATTAATTGACTGTATGTCTTCTTCTGAGAAGTGTCTGTTCAGGTCCTTGGCCCATTTGTTGATTGGGTTATTTGTTATCTTATTGTTTAATTTTTTGAGTTCTTTGTATATTCTGGAAATTAGGGCTCTATCTGAAGTGTGAGGAGTAAAGATTTGTTCCCAGGATGTAGGCTCCCTATTTACTTCTTTTATTGTTTCTCTTGCTGAGAAAAAACTTTTTAGTTTAAGTAAGTCCCATTTGTTTATTCTTGTTATTAACTCTTGGGCTATGGGCATCCTATTAAGGAATTTGGATCCTGATCCCACAATATGTAGATCGGAGCCAACTTTTTCTTCTATCAGGTGCAGGGTCTCTGCTTTGATATCAAGCTCCTTGATCCATTTTGAGTTAACTTTTGTGCATGGCGAGAGAAAGGGATTCAGTTTCATTTTGTTGCATATGGATTTCCAATTTTCCCAGCACCATTTGTTGAAGATGCTATCCTTCCTCCATTGCATGTTTTTAGCCCCTTTATCAAATATAAGAAATTTGTAATTTTGTGGATTGGTTTCTGTGTCCTCTATTCTGTACCATTGATCCACCTGCCTGTTTTGGTACCAGTACCATGCTGTTTTTGTTACTATTGCTTTGTAGTACAGTTTGAACTCTGGTATCGCTATACCTCCAGATTCGCACTTCCTGCTTAGTATTGTTTTTGCTATTCTGGGTCTTTTGTTATTCCATATGAATTTCATGATTGCTTTATCTATTTCTACAAGAAATGCCATTGGGATTTTGATTGGCATCGCATTAAACCTGTAGAGAAGTTTGGGTAATATCGCCATTTTGATAATGTTAGTTCTGCCTATCCATGAACAGGGTACATTTTTCCATCTTCTAAGATCTTCTTCTATCTCTCTCTTTAGGGTTCTGTAGTTTTCATTGTATAAATCTTTCACCTCTTTTGTTAGGTTTATTCCCAAGTATCTTATTTTCTTTGGGGATATTGTGAATGGGGTGGTTTTCCTCATTTCCATTTCAGAAGTTTTGTTGCTGATATACAGGAATGCCTTTGATTTATGCGTATTGATTTTATATCCTGCCACTTTGCTGAATTCATTTATTAACTCTAGCAGTTTCTTTGTAGACCCTTTTGGGTCTGTTAAGTATATTATCATGTCATCCGCAAATAGCGATAATTTAAGTTCTTCTTTTCCTATTTTTATGCCTTTAATTTCTTTTGTCTGTCTAATTGCTCTGGCTAGTATTTCAAGAACTAAGTTGAATAGAAGTGGTGAAAGAGGGCATCCCTGTCTAGTTCCAGATTTTAGAGGGAATGCCTTCAGTTTTTCTCCATTTAGAATGATGTTAGCCTGAGGCTTAGCATAGATAGCTTTTACAATGTTGAGGTAAGTTCCGAACAGGATTCTTAAAAGTGCTATTTTAAACTATGCTGTCTTTTCAAAGAGAGAAATATTCTTAAAATATTACAATTCAATAGTTACAAGGTAAAGAATAGGAAAACTTTCTCTGAGAAAGAATTGGATATTAATCCAGTGAAAAACAGACTTGAAAGACTGTGACACAACAGAGATGAAGAAAACCAATTAAAGTAGAGTGGAGGAGATTAATCATATAAGAAATGGGACTGAAGTAAAGGCAGACTTTACAAAAGCTACACTGGAAAAATAGCAGAGATTGGAGGAAAGCCTTCAAAATTTTGTTAGAAATACTTTAAATTCCCAATAAAAAGGAACATTTAAAGACAGCTAAGAATACAAAACATACCTGTTCCTTGTGCTCACTTAGGAAGCTCCTAGTGGATAAGCACCAAAAAATAAATAAATAAATAAATAAATAAATAAATAAATAAATAAAATTAACAAAGAAGGAATAAGATATAGGAAATCGGAGCTCCAAAATGAATAAAGACCAAACAAAAGTTCAAGGATAACAAACAAGCCATAGGCCAAAAGAGAAATTACTCCTGGATACAGCAAGTATGGCGATGCTAGTGCTCATATTAGACAGATGATAGGCAGGTAGGTAGGCAGGTAGTTGTTGATAGGTGAATGTATATGTTTACCCCAAAATGAAGGAAGTAAGGAAAGTATGTAGGGTGGGAGGGAGAAAAAAAAAGGGTAAAGCAAATTATATATCTTTGTGCATTTGGAGAGAACTCTTCAAAATGTGTGACAATTTAAAGGATAAATATTAATAGATAAATATAAAGTATAAAAATAATAAAATCAGTTAATATTATAACTTCAATAACAACAAAAGCAATGCTGGTTAGTCAACAGGCAATATTTACACAAATACAATGAATCCTACTTATTCTTTTAAAAAATGTATTTCATTTATTATATAAATATTGTGAAGTACCAAAATTATGTTCACATTTGGAGAATAGTTGAGGGCAAGTAAGAGTTGTTAAAGAGATTTGAAACACAATGTCCTATAAGAATAAGTCAATACATATACCATCTGAATTTGTATGAATCAAGACATGTCAAAATGTGCAAGAGCATACAAATAAGAAAATAAAAAAATGGAGAAAATTATTAAAATGAATACAATGTGGTATTAGGAAGTTGATGTTTATTTTTTTGTATGTTTCACTGACCTTACTACTGCTTTATTGTTTTATTTTTATCTTATATTTTAAAATATTTTTAAAACATAAGATTTTGATTATAGAATTATCTATGATACCTGGCTAAAACAAAAAGCAAAAGAAGGGAAAGTAAAAATAATATTTTTCCACTTTAATAATCAAACACATACATATTACACACTTGAGTATACCTAGACTCTCTCTAAAAATATAAGCCAGATAAGATTACAAGATATCTGGGGAAAGGTTTCTTGCATACAAGATGGGTGAAAGAATTATCTTAGAATGTACATGCTTTTATACTGTTTGAATTATTTTCCATAAAACAGATTTTCACATAAGATATCTTCATATTAGAAATGCTAGCTTGTCTTGCTCTTTTTAAATTTATTTATTTTACAGAAAAAGACTTGGTGAAGAGTGTGATATATATGGAACTAGGTACTAGGGGCAATATTTACAAACTGTGTTAATGCAGTGTACATTAGTTTGCTAGAATTGCTGTAACAAAATGCAAAGAATGAGTTGCTAAGATAACAGAAATATTTTTTCCCACAATCCTGGAGGCTGAAAGTTTAGGGTTAGGTGTTGGCAAATTTGGTTTCTCCTGAAGGCCCTCTCCTAGATTGCCTCCTGCTGGCTGTGTCCTCACATGGCCTTTTCTCTTGAGAATACATTTCTAGTGTCTAATCCTCTTCTTATAAGGACATAAGTCCTCTGGAGTTCGGGTCCACCCATATGACCCTTTTAAAGGCCCTATTTTCAAATAAGTCACATTGGTGATTAAAGTTCAGTATATGAATCCTGAAAAGATACTACTCAGTTCATAATAGTTCTGGGTTTCATCTGTAAACAAAATTTTATCAGGCTGCTTTGAGAACCAACTACTGCCCATATAAAAAAATTGTCTAAGTTTTATAAAATTAAACACATTAAATGTGTTGTCCTCACTACTATCTTGAGTTTTTTATTCTAGGCAAAGTCTTTTGTTCTTGATGTTATTATATCTCTGTGAACTTATTTTATATCCTCTATAGAAAATGTCTCTAAACTACCTATTTATACTCTTTGTATGTCAATCCTGTAAACAATGGTCATTTATTTTTATTTGGTTTTCTTATTTATATTACACAATTATAATTGTGCACCTAAAAAATATATCACGTGGACAGAAAAGTACATGGAATATCTATGTAAATTTAAAACCCAATACTCATCCCTCCTTCTTGGAGTAAATCACTATCCTGACTGTGTGTTAATGATATTTTTGTTTCTTTTTATAGTTATACAGGCTATGCATACCTCCTTAAGCATTACAGTTCAGTTTTATTTTCTTCTGAAATTTACTAAAATGAAACCAGATTCTATATATTTATTTTTTGGATGTTTTAATAAATATTACATTGGTATTTGTAACATAAATAAATGAATTACACATAATAATAATTTTAAATGACTGAAAAGATATGGAGATATATAAATTAGAACACAAAATATTCTTTTTACTCACATTTCACTCTTCATTCTCTTGATAGACATCATGAAAGGTCTGCTGTACCTTGTGACAGGTTTTCCTTATTTATTTCTGTATATGAAGACATATGGACATAGCTTTATTTTTAAAATGAGAGATCATGATCCATATATTATTAAAAATCCATGGCTTCTTGTTTTGTTTAAAAATGTATCTTGGAGTTCCTTCTCATTGAGAATATGTAAGTTCTCCTCTGACTCCTTAACAGTTGCCCCAAGGAGTACAGGGTACAACCACATCAGTGTTATTGCTCCTTTATTGATTAGGACATATTCTATTTTAATTTCATATCTATGTCCAAAAAAATGCAATGTATCTGCTTGCAGATGTCTCTTTGTGTGTGTATGTATATGTATGTGTGTGTGTGTGTGTGTGTGTGTGTGTGTGTGTGTATGTGTGTATGGGTATGTATATGTACTTTAAGTTACTGGAAATAGAATTATTGAACCAAAAAATTACAAGTTTTATCATTTTGCTATTTAAATTTAAAGTTGATGTCAAACAGTTATTTTTTTGGGGGGGCTGTGGATACCAGCGATTGAACTCAGGGACTCTCGACTACTGAGCCACGTCCCCAGCCCTATTTTGTAATTTATTTAGAGACAGGGTCTCACTGAGTTGCTTAGCAAGCACCTCACTGTTGCTGAGGCTGACTTTGAATTCCAGATCCTCCTGCTTTAGCCTCAGATTTGCCAGAATTACAGGAGTCTACCACCATGCCGGCTTCAAATAATCATTTTAAAAAAACAATTATATATATTATATGTATATGTATATGATATATATATATATATATATATACACACACACACACACATATACCATGTCAAAATAATACACCTAGTCACCTGATGTTTGATGACATAGATTTCACATATTTCTATTCACTATAAATATTCATACCAGGCCAAGAAGAATTAGAAATACATGGCACCATTCTTGTGCCAAAGCACCTTTGCTGTGCTCATCTCTCTGCATCCATCTGTCACCCACAAGTCACCTGTGTTGCTCTATAGTCACTCATTTTATGTGTTATATTCAAGCAAAAATTATGTTACACGGTTAGATTGGGAATAAAAATTCTATTTTCGGCTTAGTTCTTGATATATGTTTGTTGAATGAAGATAAGCAATGAACAGAAGAGCCCCAAACCATGCCAAGCATTGTGTGGAGTAAAATGAATTATAAAAAAGTTCTTGCTCCCTGTTTTCCTATCTATGAATTAAGTTCAGCCTAGAACTGGTGCCAAAGGCTTCCCAACTTTCCTGAGGAGATATGAGGAATGGTTGACTTTGTGTGTCATCATGGCTAGGCCATGGTACACAAATATTTGATCAAGTGACAGTCTAAATATTTCTATAAGATATCTTTTTATGAGATTAAAGCTATATCTGTGCATTTTGAATGATGAAAATTTTCCTGCATAATAAAAGTAAGAAGATCAAAATATGCACAGCTGATGATGTTTCTGTCCTGCGGCAAGACAGGAAGTTGAGCTACCATTTAGCACTAAGAGATCAGAGAACTAAACGCTGGAAATACCAAGCCTGCAGTACATATTTGAGTTGTCAAGCTTGAGCCTACAAGATCCATTCTGATCTTTTTTTTTTTTTTAAAGAGAGAGGTAAGAGAGAGAGAGAGACAGACAGAGAGACTTTTTTTTAATATTTATTTTTTAGTTTTTGGCAGACACAACATCTTTGTTTGTATGTGGTGCTGAGGATCGAACCTGGGCCGCACGCATGCCAGGCGAGGGCGCTACCGCTTGAGCCACATCCCCAGCCCCCATTCTGATCTTAATATTCTCCTGGTATATGTTGATCGACTTTTTCTGTATCATGTGTCACAATCAAAGGGGTTCCTCAAGTAAACGAATCAATGTTGTCTTCAGAAGGCTCAAGACCACCATCCCAGAGTCTGTGACATAAAAATCATTTCAGCTAGAATATTTCCAAAATGAGTATGTCCCCAATTAAACAGGAAACTGCCTGAACCTAAGAATCACATTTTCCCTTTGTTTGCTCCTTTTTTCCCCTCCTATTGCCTAGCTCAAAGTCAAGTGCATGTAACAAAAATTCACATTAAATATTCCTTGAGAAATTGGAGAGCAAATTCATGGATAGAAGACTAACCTGCACATCTGATGCTGAATGTACTGTATTCCCATATGAGTATTGCCATTGGCCAGTGCTCAGCCTTTGGTACTGTACAGCCAGTGATAACCAACAGTGACCCAATCTCAGAAACTTCACAGAATGATGGATTCAGAGGTAATGCTACCAAAGATCAAAACATACTCCCTCTTCAGAACAAGGGAACTTGGTTGATTTTTCTCCCAGCAGGAGCATGTTCTCTCATGTTATGATTTGAAATATAAGGGATGATGACAATTTCTCTGTGGCCTTGACTTTGTTTATATGACATGAGTAATGCCAATTAGATGGATTCCTGAAGCAGGTGAATGGAGATACATACACCTTCACTGAAGTCAAAATCTCAACATTATCCAACACAAAACAAAAATAGTGAGTGGAGCTACTGCACACACAGTCATGTTGAAGACAGATATTTTAATCTAATAATTGGTTTCACCATGAATCAAATATTTTTAGTAGCTTGAAAGAAATAGTATTTAGTTTAATTCTGATGAGGATAAAGCTTTGCTTCATTTGACCAAGAGTGTTTAAGATTTGCACAATAATATGTAATATAGAAAGTCTTTAACAGGAACCTTTTCCATTCTAACTAGTGCATAATATTGGTTTTGCAATCATTTAGTAATTATATAAGGAGGACATATTTATTACGAATTATTGATTTTATAATTACTGCTGCTGGTATTCACATTATTACACAATGAAAATCTTTTAATATACAATGCTCTTCACCCTGAGCTGGTGAACAGATAGTGCAATGCAATTTAGAGTAGCCAACAGTAGATTTTTATCGGCATTTTTTTTTTTTTTATTTTGGCCAACCAGCTAAATGGTTTGCTTTCTGAAAAATATTGCTAATGGTGCTTAAGCAGAGAGGAATGTCCAATTTCAAGGTCATTCCTGGCAGTTGATTACAGTCACCCAATGAGCACAAGGTTCCTATTTAACTGTTAAGTTATTTTTGCTGCACTCATTGCTGGGAATTAAAAGTTATGGCTGTAAATTTGCTGCCAGCTAAATAGACATCAAAGGCTACAATCATACACTGGATCATGACACATGAAGATATATCTCTTATGAAATTGATTTTTCTCCATGTGCAAGGCAGCTTTGCATTACTTCCCTAGTGGAGTTTAGCACAGGAAATGTCTAGGCAGGATGAGTGTAATTGTCAGCATAGTTTATATTCTGGGCTGAGAACTCCTTTGATTATTTTTTTCCCTCTGTGAAGATGTGCAAAAAAGGTTGTCTAAGCATATATTTTGATTTCACTTGCCAACAGATTGTGAATAGCTGATTTAAGGTCACTGTCACCCCCAAATGGGAAAAGATTAGGTTTCTGAGGACCAGAAATATTAAAAAGTCTGCCCAAACAATATTTGCTGCTCACCAGAATTCAAAATTGCTGATTTTCACCCCAGCAACATCCCTTGGAGTTTTGTAAAGGCTGTAAGTCTATTAGGCTGTTTTAATCCATCATATTTTCACTATCCTGAGGATAAGAGCATCGAATAGAATTACACAAGCTTGATTAGTGTTTCTCTCTCTTCTGGAAACCCTGTTGCAATTACAGAGAAACATATATATAAAACAATGCAGGTTATGTCTAAACAAAATGCCTGAAATATCAAGTAGCATTTTAAATGTATGTGGATGAGGTGCTCTTCCTGGGCCCCTCTGTGAGATAGCTATGCTCTATGTGCTGAGGTGTTCACTAGCAAGACTGGAAACTCAGAATTAGAACCAATCATGGGAGTTCAGAGATTGACCTCAAATCCCTGTCCTTCATCTGCAAAGTGAGACCAGTTATTATATTTCATGTAGTAGATGAATTCCAAACTTACCAGACTGACTTTTAAAGACCTTTAAAATCCTGCCCTAACCCTATTTGTCTAATTTTTTCTCCACTGCATTCTTCCTGCCAATCTTGTTTCCTAGCTTGGCTACTCACTTCCAAGTTGAGAACTTTGACATTTCTATCCCTTTGCTGTTCCAGTCACCTGAAATACTTGGCCATTCTCTCTCTCCTCCTCCTCCTCCTCCTTACCCTCCCCAGGTATTCATTTGCTAATGAGATCTCTCAAATGCCAGTCTGAGACCCAAATTCTACTTAAATAACACCCCTTCCACCTTTTCTCAGCTGCTCCAGGCACTTAGAGTCCTACTTTAATTCTCTTGTCTGCCTAGGTCTGTGTTGGTTTGTAATTGTCCAGCTCTTGAGGCACACTATTTGCTCCTTTGTGAACAGGCAACTTGACCCACAGTATACATTAAACCCTTTTGAAAATAAAGGGAAAACAAATAAATTCTGACAAATGCAAATCCAGGTGTGAATAGCATGAACAAAGAATACTCTTTTTAAACCCGACCACACAGTGACTATTTCTTAACTAGATTTGGTGATGACATCTTTATTAGCTACAGTTTGATAACTGACCCAGGATCTTGGAGACCACTATACTCCATTCCCCAATGTAAGGTGAAGTAAAAGTGCTTAAGGTTTATTGGCTATGCCAAGAACTGAGCTGGATGGCAGATATTTCAATGTTAAAGTAATTTTGTGAGGTAGGTATTATAATCCCCATTTTGTAGATAAATAGAAAAGAATTAAGAGAAATAATGTAATGTGACCAAGGTCATAAAACCAGCAAAAAGATCCAGCAAAGATTTCAGTCCTGACCTTGAGGTCTATATTCTTTCCCACACCTCTTCCTTGATAT
This sequence comes from Callospermophilus lateralis, assembly GCF_048772815.1. Lineage (NCBI taxonomy): Eukaryota > Metazoa > Chordata > Mammalia > Rodentia > Sciuridae > Callospermophilus > Callospermophilus lateralis. The sequence continues at coordinate 32,389,165 of NC_135321.1, read as the reverse complement.
TCTAGTAGTGCTCATGAGCACTTCACAAATGTTAAATGAATAAAATATATAGCTTAATGAAGTTTTCAAAAAGGGCGTATTATATCATTTTGTCACTATTAGTGGCACCTTCATCATTCTCCCCCCCCCAAATTGATGTCTTCACTCACTCATCCTTATGAATACTAAACGCCTCTCAGTAGCCAACAGCAGACTCACTTCCAAAATCAAATCTTTTATCTACTTCAGACTACATTAATCTCATTGCTTGTATGTCACAAATTATTATTTGTATTTCTATTGTGAAAGATTTTGATTCTGAGTGAGTTTCTTGCTCAATTCCTTGTCCAATATATGTGTAGTCTAGATTAGGCATGAAGAAACTGATGCTAAAGAACCAGAATGATTTTACTGGGTGTCTTTATGACAGGGTTTTGGAACTAGATGATGTCAACCTCTGGCCAAGATCAATCTTGGAATCTGAGCACTTCTATACACAATACCAAACTTGATCTCTCTCTGTTTCTCTCCTTTCTCCTCTTTCTCTCTCCCTCCTCTCTCCTCTTTCTTCTTTTTTGCCCCCACACACAAAAGCACCCAAAGCTCAACCTTGAATCTGTTGACTCAATGTCCATGTAGTTCAGCTGCATGATTAAGAAAATAGCAAGAAAAAATGGGCTGGGTTTGTTAATCCCTCAATTTTGTTGTGCCATTATTTGATTGTATTCTATTAGCCTGGTTCCTCAACAATATCCTTTACTTCAAGCAGAATTTATATCATTATTTTTTCCTTTTTAACAAATAAAACTCAACACGTTGCCAGAAATGTTAAGAGGTACTCAAAAATATTAATTCCTTAATTGACTACTAACCTATCATGGTTTATGTTAACTAATAAATACATATAATGTATTGAATAAAGAAATCTTATGATATCACAGACACAGAGAAAATAGATTGCATATTATATTTCCTAAGATAGAACAAAATATGGGGCACCAGAAACTGCAGTGAATCTAATTAAAACCTTGGATGCCATTTTACCTTCTCATACTAATTTAAAAAGTCATGTAGACAGAAAAATTGAGTGAGGAAATCAGGATTCATCTTTCAGAGTTAAATAATGGACTTTCATTGTCCTTGTAGAAGAAAATCACAATGAGCAAGAATTTGATTTAGCCATTTTATTTTTTTAATTCTTGTGATTTTCTGTGTTGTGGTAGGGAAAATAAAATGGAACTTACCAATCACCAGCTCAGGATGGGATGGAGGTGGGGAACACAGGTGATGTTATATGGTACTGGAGAAATGCGAATATGTTTGCTTGTTTTCTTCTTAATCTCATATTTCAGTGAATTCATTCATTCTTTTTATATTTATTTGGTATCCTGTTTTAGCCTCTGTCTAAAATTGTGATCAAAATACCTGACAAGAATAAACTCAGGGAAGGGAAAATTTATTTGGGATTGATGATTTCAGAGGTCTCAGTCCATAGCTTGCCAGGGTCATTGTTCTGGGCCCAAATGAGGCAGGACATTATGGGAAAAGGCTCACCATAGGAAACTGCTCAGTTTGGGGGAGGAATGGATAGGGACACGGAAGATGCACACTCCAGACTAAACCCCTAAGTGATCCACCTCCTCTAGCCATGCTCTACCTGCCTACAGTTAACATTTCATTTGAACTAGGAGGGACTGAGTAAGTAATAGGTCTCACAATTCAATCATTTTACCTCTGAATTCACATGTGATTTGGGGAATACCTCATATTCAAACTATTACAGACCTACTCTGAGTCAGGTATTCTTTCATGCCTGTGAAATATAGAGGTGAATAGAATAAAATAAACAAAACAACAAAACCACTGATTTCAATATTTAGATTCTATTAGAGAAGACTGATGCAAAATTTTAAAAAGAATACTAAAAGTAAAAATGAATGTATGATTGTAAAATAAATGTTAATCTTGTGGCAAACTAGGGATGAGGATAGTAGAGAGTCCCTGACCGGGAAAAAAAAAAAAAAAAAAAGCCTCTTTTAGGTCAAGTAATAAGAAAAGACCCCTCTGAGGAAGTGGCATGAAGAGGTAGGTACAAAATTTCTGTGACAACAGAGGGCCAAGGTAGACAGCAGCAGTAGTAAAAGGCATATGGTAGAAACAAATTCTTGAGACACTCAATAAAAAACTGAAAATCTGATGGGCTAGTGTGGGAATGAGGGGGATAATGGTTTGAAATGAAGTAAGCAGATAAGGTCTCAGATTTGACCCAGATTGGAGATTGTCTTATGATGGCAGTAAGGTGTATATAAAGGTTTAAGTATAATTGGAAGCCACTGAGGTTTTATAAAAAGAAATGATATGGAAAATTAATGTGCACTAGATTCTAGTCTCTTGTTTATACTAAGGAAAATACAACAATGGAATACTCAATGGATGCTATAATTCCCATCCACTTCAATATTCTGACACAAATATCAGAATGAGTTTTACTGACCTATTTTCAGTTGGTAGAAATGTTTTGAAGAATACAGGTGTGTATACTTATGGGTGTGTGTGTGTGTGCGTGTGTGTGTATTTAAAGATGATATACACAATTATAGAAAAAAAAACATAGTAAAATGTACAACCAGTTGAAATTTTGGATATATTTCTAATAAAGCTATTTTATTTGGTTTTATGATCAAGTAGAATGTGGGGCTTTCTTTCATTTACAAAGTCCTGAGAGCTCTTTGCTACCATTATATTTTCCAAAGTAGATTTTTATTTTCCAGTCTTTCAAAATTGTGATTATTCATATACCTTTCATTTCTCTCCAGGTGTTCAACTTAGTGATGACCAACTTTATGTATGATGAAATAAAACGAATAATAACCCAAGTTTCCCAAATAACTGAGGTAGAAGGCAGTACCAAAGTCTTTACTGATATTTCAGGATGGTGGAAGTTTTCCACAAATAACTTGGCCCCATTAAACAACACCTCTGGTTTGAGAATTAACTTATCCTATGAAGTTTCACATCAACTAACAAAATCCTGTGCAGTCAGGGTGTTGAATATTTTGCATTTTCTCTTCATGAGACAAGGTGTTTCAGTGCAAGGTACTATAGAAACAGGACACTACTATTTATCTCAAATTGGCATACATGTCCATATTTGATATGACTTTCTGTGTATGTGGGTGTGGTACTGGGGTTTGAATCCACGGATGCTCCCCATTCTGAGTTATATCCCCAGCTTTTTTTTTTGTCTTTTTACTTTTCAATTTTCAGACACTGTCTTGTAAAGTTTCTGCAATTGTCCCACCTCAGCCTTGTGAGTTGCTGGAATTCTTGGCAAGGACCATTATGCCTAACTTAAAATTTCACATTTTTCTAGACTTAAGGATATCACCAAAATTCCTTATTAGTGTATGTGAACATTTAAAATGTCATCTAATCAATTTCTTTTCTAAGGTAAGTCTTCATATTAAATCAGTACATTTACAGTATGCATAAATTTATGATTTTTTTCTTAAAAATACATCTATCTACACCCCACAATTTTCACAGTCTTCATTAGTTTTATCATAATTCCTTCTTTCCATGATAGTGAAGTGAAAGGAATGATGATTGAATAGTCACTGTTTTCAGTTTTTGCCATGTTTCTGCCAAGTTGAATAGATAATGTAACCTTGAGCAATTCTCTTTACCTCCCTTGGGCACAATTATTTCATCTACAAAATAAAAGGATTGAATTAATTGATTTCAAGATATGGTCTACTTTCATATATGGTTGTCTTTGCAGTGATTGTTCAATTTCATTTTTTTCTCCCATCTATTCCATGTTAAAAATCCCTACAAAGGGCCTATTTGTTGCATTATTTTATATACATGAAGATTAAAATATATGTGTAACTCTATGTTTGGTTTTCCTTTAAGACAAAACACTGAGTTTACTTTCATTAGGCATCATAATTTAAACCAAAATTTTGTCACAAAAATAGGAATGCCAAGTCAAGCAGACTTATGCAGAATAATCCTTCCTTCCTGTTGAGATGAGAACCTCTATCTCTTACCAACCCAAAGAGCTTCCTAAGGTATCATGAGAGTTTATGATTCTAGTCAGTTCTCTGATTTTATTCCTTTTCATTTTTTTTTATTTCTATGTCTTTAAAAATATCCTCATACCCTTTAGCTTTCAGACTAAGACTTTATTTGCCAAGTGAAAGAGTCTACTAGCAATGAGTTAAAGGAGATCAATACTGGTTTGGACAGACTCATACTATCTTACAAATGTGAGAGTTAATACAAGATTAAATGTGGTAGCATAACTTTTGATTATCTGTGTGACAAAATTTAGTAAAATAGCAGATCATTCAGAAATCATTCATATTTGGCCTTGAGATGTATTAGAGGATGCATCTTTGATCTCCCTTTCTAATTATGTTTTGCTTTGGTCTAATGTTAAAGAAATAATTTGCATTCCCAAAGCACATACCAACCAGCAACAGAGGAAGGGGACTTTAAAAAAATTCAAGGGAGAGAGAACCAGGATAAGCTTTTCAAATGCCATGGAGAATTCATAAAGTAAAATGCATATGTAAATAATCCAGATTTCATTAAATTTACCCTTTGTTCTGTTGGCCAAATACTCTTTCTCAAAATTCTTTCCATTCCTTTCCTTCTTTAAACCAAAGTAACTGAAGATCAATGAATAAGCATAGATGTTTTGCGTACCTTGTATAAATGCAGATTTACAGAAAATGCCTGTTGAGAAGCAAGCCTATTTCTACTCAGGAGCTTCCAGTCAATGCTGACATGTGAAACTGAAATATGTGTAGTGTAGAAAGTATGAATTAACAGCACCAAAAAATTATAATTAACTCCTCTATTATTGTGGTGCTGAATTTTCTCAATATAACAAATTAAAGGAAGAAATCAGTGAGTAAGGATATCTAATGGAACTTAGGACAGCTTCTCACTTGAAACAGTGTTTAAAGGCTAAATAGGATTTGCCTAAACAGAAAGGTAGTTCCTGAATCTAGTGTCCAGAAAGAGAATGACATGGAAATACACTATGCAATACAAATATTCATTATATTGCAGCAGAAGCTGTGAAAGTTCAATTCATTTTACCCAGAAATTTCAAACAAAGAATCTTCAATGAGGATGTTCATAGAAAATATAAAATGAGAGATAAGTTTCCCTAGACAATAAGGTATGTCAATTATTGAAATTTACTCCCTCATTCTAGGTAAGCACCATAACTGGAGATGAGGGAAATCTGAATTCAACATTTGAAGTTTTGTGCTAAAAGGGAGTTCTGGAATCCCATCACTAAACTGGGCAGGGTGATACTGTCCTGTAATCCCAGGTACTCAGAAGGCTAAGACAGGAAAATTACAAATTCAAGGCTAGCATTGGCAATTTATCACGACCTTATCTCAACAGCAAATAAACAAAAAATCCCATCCTGTAGGGCATGATAAGGCTTTGTACCCAGTCTCATTGTATATAGAACATTAAGAAAACTGGGTTCTACATCAGACTACCAATATCCCATGTGAGCAGTCATAGACAAAACTTAAATGTGTATAGTCCTTGATATATTCCCACTTTCCTACACCTCAAGCCTCAGAGAATTCCCCAAAGCTCAATGATAACAAAGGGGAAAGTGATGCCAGTCACAAATAAGACCTTATTGGGACTCTGGAGGCTGAGGCATAAAGATTCCAAGTTGAAGACCTGGTAAAGCAATTTAGTAAGACCCTGTTTCAAAATTTAAAAAAAATTAAAATGGGCTGAATATGGGGCTCAGTGATACAGTGCCTCTGGACTCAAACCCAAGTACAAAAAAATAAATAAGTAAAAGAAAAAAGACAGGATTTTTTTAATCCTGACATCTTGCTATCTTTTTTTTTTTTTTTTTTTTTTGGCTGGGTGGGGGGAAGGGTGGTACAGGTGATTAAAACTCATCTCTCTAACTTTAAACAACCTGAAGAGCATTCCCAACTGCAACATACATAAAATAGAAACACTGTAATAAGGTAGGAAAATGAGAAAAAATAAGGTAAGCGTGAAAAAGTACAACGTGTTGTGAAATACTAAATTAGTGCCAAACTATCTTGGAATGACACTGTGCCTTGGAAGGAGGAAAGTACTATTTTGAGCAATAGCATTTAGTGAGAAAATCAGGAATAGAAGAAGAAAGATCAGTGCATAACAGGGTCAGGAATCGGGAAAGCATGTTGGTCCCTTATTTTGTCCCTATGATTTTACTTTGGAGTTAATTTTTTTTTTTTCTCTCTCATTTTACAAGTGAGGTGAGGCATAGTGAATATTTGTTTAGGATTGTGTATTTGGAAGTGCTGAGACTAAAGCTTAGGTGTGTCTAACTGAAGAATCTTTGCTTCTCCACTCTCATGAGCAAATCTGGGGTGAACTTGGAAAATGAGAACTACACCAGAGATGAGGTTTGAAATAGAACATGAGAAGACTACAATTAGCTTGTCAGTCATAAAGACAGAGGGAGAGACAAAATGAAAAAAGAGACAGACACAGAGAGAAAGAAATGCTGATCAAGTAAGAGAATGAGAATGAGACAAATGTAAGCTAGGGAAATAGTTCTACTCTTTTGAAAACTTCAGTGTATCTTAAGAGATCTTATGACACCATTCAACCAATAAATATAGTCAATTCTATTAAACTTCGTAAAATTGTCTCACAGAGGTCTTTATCCATAACACGTTTTCATCATTTCTCATCTTGAGTATGGTTAGGTGCCATGTCTCTTTGTGAATCTCATATCATTTGCTTATGTAAGTCGTTTCAAATCACTTGGGGAGTTAAAAAAATTCCTAATGCTTAGGTGATACTCTTTGCCAATTACATCAGAAAGTTTTCATGGGATTCAGGCATAATAGCTTTTAAGGTTCCCTAGATGATTCAAGCACACAGCGATGTTAGGGAACCAGTGACTTACTTAAAAACTCAAGTTAATTTTCTTTTGTCCTGAACTGATCTAGAAGTTGATATCAGATAAACATACTGAAGAGGGCATATGCCTGATATCTGAAACCTGTTCTGTCACCTCTTTGAACGCTTTATCATTTAAAAATAGTCATTTTCTCATCCATTAATAAATAACAACCACCAGGTATTAAGAGAAGATGGATGTGTGGGATCTAATGCAATACCTACTCTAAGGTGCTCAGGTAATTTCTCCCCTCCTTTTCTGGTCTCCACTCCACCTAATTTAATGAGGAAATTGAGTCCACACACAAAAGCAACTTGCCATAGGTTCCAGAGCTAATTGAAAGCACAGCAAAGCTTAGAAGCATTCAAGCATCTCTTCCGTGCATTGTTTTCATTATAAAATTTTAAAGATAGTAGGGGAAAAACAATAACAACAGCGCAAACTAATTGAAAGGAATAAATAAGCTGGTATATGGTTTGCTCTCTCCTACCTAAAAGTCTCTGATGTTGCTATGAATCAAGCTTATGACCTGCTTAATAGGTCTCTGCCTCACTGTGTATATGTTCTTACCTCCTTCACTTTTGCTATATTTTCGAACTCAGACTGATTTTTGTCTTAAATCCCTGAAGCACCACATGATTTCTTTCTCACCGTTTTGTCTCTTGGGGTTTTTCTTCAACTTCAATCAGGATGTGACTCGTTCTCTTCTTTTTTTTTTTTTTCTCCCCCATTTTATGGCTTATGTTTTAAGAACCAAGTGAAAGTCTATAGGATCTACAATATATTCCCTTCATTATTTTGGCATTTTTAAACTTGGTGGAAAACACACAGAACACTGATCTTGAAATTTAAAATTCTCCATTTTAATCTCACTGTTTACCCATTTTTGTCTTCGGGAATGGGAGTGGGGTTGGGAGAAAGTTTAGAACTCCCTGTATCACGGGCTGCTTTGGGGACTTCTCAAATAAATAGTAGAGAAAAAAAAGCATTTTAGAGCAACCATAGTTTGTTAATATTGGGACAAAATATTAATGTTAAGGAGAACAATACATACAAACTAGATTTCATTTATAATCATATCTATGTTTTAGTTCTATATGTGCAATATAAAATAGCATTTGAGAGACGTAACATTTAGAATATTCAAGCCTAGTAAGTGATCGAGTCTATATCAATTTTCTAGCTATTTTAGAGAAAACAGTTATTTCTTCTTTAATTATTCAGTTGATTATATCTGTTCTACAATTCATTTAGCCAGTGTAGACTCAGTCTCAGAGTTTTAATCCAAAGCCTGTCACTCACTTCCTCAATGACCTTGGGCAAGTCACTTAATTTCACCACATCTCAATTTGTTTGTGTGTAAAATTGGGATAATAATCTTGACCTCACAGAGAGGTTGTATGAATTAACTGATTAATGATTATAAAGCAATTTGAAAATACAGAACACTATATAAATGCTAAGTATTGTTATTAAGCAAATCAATTCAGAAAATCAAGATAATGACATTTCTTTTCAATCTATTTCTTAAAGTGCTTAACGCCTTTGCATCTAAGCCTACTGTTGTAAAAAAGCAGTTTAAATATTTATAACTTGAAGTTTTCTAGTTTAATCAGTTCCTACTGCATACCAAGGAAGAAAAGCAAAAGAAAAAATAAAATCTCTTAAACTAGGGCCTTGAATTTCACACTCAGTTTGGCTTTTTACTTAAACCAGTTTAATTCAGAAAAAAAAAATAGCCTATTAAGAAAGAATCTGGGGCTGGGGATGTGGCTCAAGCGGTAGCACGCTCGCCTGGCATGCGTGGGGCCCGGATTCAATCCTTGGCACCACTTACAAACAAAGATGTTGTGTCTGCCGAGAATTTAAAAAAAAATATATTAAAAAAATTCTCTCTCTCTCTCTCTCTCTCTCTCTCTCTTTAAAAAAAAAGAAAGAAAGAATCTATCTATGTATTTATCTATGTATCTATGTATCTGTAACTACTATATATACTATATATCTATCTATATCCACCTAATGGAATTCTGGAATCTTAGAACCTGAATTGGACATTAAAATTCTTATATCCCAATTCCCTTGTATATTGGTGTGGAGAAAATGTTTGAAAATATTTGCATGGGCAATTTATGCCAGAGGTGATCTCTATCCTCAACTCTGGTTTTGTAGCTTTTATCCAGGTACAAAGCAGAAAACAAAGGGGAGAGAAACATGAGAATTGCCTGCAGGGATCTTGGGGAGATGTAAGAAATGTATAACCTGAAACTACAAGATTAATCATTGTGCACGTTAAAAACAACATGAAATGATCTGACCAGTCCCTAATTTATCAATTGTGGATGTTTTCTATACAATTTTGGAGGTACAAAGTTATGATTGATTGTTTTGACATTCCTAACTTTTAAAATTTGTATCATTTTCCCACAATGGTACACAGATTCAAGAAATAATTTTCAGGTTATATATTCATATATAACACATATATGTATGAGAGACGTCACACATTTTAAATAAAATATGAGAGCTTATATTGTTTGTATTGAGCTCTGATCTTCAATTGGAATATTCTAGATCTATGTTTAGCTCAGCCAGCTCACTAAGTAACCTTGCCAGCCCTATCTTCTCACTGCGGTACGGTTCCCTAATCTATTAAAGAAAGGACCAGAGTAAAAATCTGGTCAAGTCTCTCAGGGCTGAACTACTGAATGCTGCCTTGTCTGAAAACAGAGCTGAGAATTCCTCAGGTAGATTTGGGATTCTGAGTAGGTCATAGACAATAAATCTGATTGTAAAACCAGTCACACTTCAAACCAAACGCTCATTTGAGGCTTCCTTCTTCAAAGAATAAATTTGCAGAATGTTAATGCTGGAAGGAATATTAGAGATCATTTGGTCTGATTTCCTCATTTTATGATGAGAAAACTGAAGTCCTGAAATATTAAATAAATATTTCAAGGTCACAAAGTCAGTCCATGAGGAAACTGGGTCTAAAACCCATCATTTTGTGAATCCCAGGTGAACATACTTTCTTCTAAATTATTAATAAAATGTCATTGGAGTAAATGACACTTTTCTTTTGAGGTCAAAACTTTTCTAAAATAGAAAAAAAATTAAATCATATCCTACAATCCTTCAGTAGTGTTTATCCTGGCTTTACTGCTTTCACTCCTCACATGGATTTTTTTCGGAAGACAGAGTTTTAAAAGGAGGATGTCTCTTTCAAAATAAGACTTAAATATCATAGTGACTAAAAAAAGTTACAAATATCCACAATTTCCTTTGAAGGCTGTTGTTGGTAGGTGTCAATGTGTTTATTGCTGAATGAATTAGGAGAAACCTGTTGTCTGCTTGCCTTGTGGAAGATGTCACAACTTGCCCTTGCACAGCCTACAGATCCAGGGTTATTTAGGACAGGGTCCAGTGTCATTCACAAAATTATAATGAGTAGCTGATACAGACTGCTGATTTGACATCTTCCATTGAGTAGTTTAAAGGACACTTTACTATTGGGGAAATCTTCACGATGGCCTTTGAGAGCTTCTGAACCAGTGCTCATTGCAGCTGAGTAGCATGTGAGTATCTAAGGACCTACAGAATCCTGTGTGTGAAGCCTCATACCCCTTGGCCTGAATATGAAGGGGAAACCTTGTCTTCACAGATGCTGGTGACCACGAATGTGGAAGTGCCATGCAGATCTAGATTTATGGGTCTTCTTTTGGCACTAGGTGATGTTTACGTGCTTTGCTAGATGGTCTGGGAGAGTAGAGCCTGTCAGCCTGGTCGATAACACAGTTTCACCTCAAGATGATAAAAAATAACAAGCTACTACAAATAGCTGTTCACCAAGGACCTTGTATTTATTTTTCAAAAATTGGATCAGGTAGAACAGGTATCTGACCATCAGTTCCTCAAATCAGAAACCCATAGCTTGAAATACTATTTTCATCTCCTCTGAGCTCTCTCTTAAGATCTATCAGCCTACTCACCACCTCCATTTCCTTCTCCCCTAGGAACTTCAAAATTGAAACATGATAATATCACCACCTTCTCTTATAAGCTATTCTCACGTGTCGGTAATTAACTAATTCATGAAATGGCTCTTCACAATCATGTTATCAACATATGAATAATCATGCATTGTGATTCATGGATTCTATGAAATATCCTAATAAACTCCATATTTTTGGGTGTCTAAACTTTCAGCAGGTGAACATAATTTCCATTAAAACAAAAATATGTCTATAAAGGTAAGAAACCAAATCATCTGCTATTCACAATTATAAGGAATTAATTTATATGAAAAATACCTTAGTATAGTTTTGGATGATACAGTCAAAGAGGCAATAATAGAAGACATTACAGAATGTAAGAATGTGTGTGTGTGTGTATGCATGCATGTGTATGTGATATTCAGGATGATCCCAACAGTCCTCCTTCCTCCAAAAGCCTTACTCCTCTAGTTTTGGAAGAGCTATCCACTAGAAAAGTAACCTCAAACCTCTCTATGTCAAATTCTTGACACCTGGCTTTTTTCATCTGAAAATAATGATCGGATAGATAGACAGACAGACTGACCAACCCAAACCCCAAACCCAGCCCTCAGAAGTTCTGACTTGGTTGAAATAAGATGGTACACTCTCACTGACATTGTTTCTAAAATTTTCTAACAAATCCTTTTGGATATCTTCAGTTGAAAACCACTGTCCCAAATCCTCCATCTCCCTGCTTCCCTCATCAGCTTCTGTCTTCTTCCCACCCTTGGGTCCAATCACTTTCTCATGCTTGGCTTCAAGAAGTGTTCCTTTAGAGTTCATTGTTCTCTCACCATGGTGAAATGGAGGACTGATCTTTCATGTACTTTCACCAAAGGTCAGAATTCACAGCATGAGATAAATACGAATGCTTTGTCCCAGCTTCTTAGCACACCCATTTGAGAGAATGCACTCAATCTCTGAGCACCCAGGCATACAGGGGTTTCTGTACATTAACATTAGAGAACAGCAAAATGAAGTTTGTTGTGCACAGCCATTTTATGGTTAGAGTCTCTGTGAGAATATACTAAGTGTCATATTTGTCTTTCACTGGATTAATTCATGGCATTATAAAGCTCACCTATGGATTCCTGTGTGTCCAAGAAATTTATGTTCCGAGGACCAAAAATAACTCTTCTAGGGCTCCATGTTTTTAATTAGCTCAAACTTTATAAAATAGTGATTAAAAACTAATGGGCTTTGAATTTGAGCATATACTTTAAAATTTAGCATTATTTCTCAACACTGATAAGATAATGGACAAATGATATAATATCTATTTTCTCATCACTTAATTAGGAGCAGGAACACACAACTGTGAAGATTGCATGTGAAATATGAATTATGGTGATAGTAATTGCTAATAAAAATAATTTTTTAGAAGTGCTATCACATTCTGAAAAAAAAATATATATATATATCTTAGAATGAATGCACAATTGTTTTTGTCATAATGGAGCAACCAAGATATTATTTGCTTTAAATCACCCCGTGTTTAGATCCATGTTACTGGCACATAATTACTGTGTTGTTGGCCTGAAGAAATAAATAATTATAGAATGTAGTCAATTAAATGGAGAAAATGGGTAGTTAACTGAATATCAAGAACATGGAAAATATAATTGAGCAGCAATAATAAAGGGATCGATTTTGTTGCAGAGACACCTTCTTCTCCCATGTGGCTGGCCATGACTTAGAGACATTCCTGTATGCGTCTCCATTCTGACTCTTTGGAGAGGAGTGTCAACAAGTGTGGTCATTTACTTAGCTCTGGTGTTGAGAGCCATGGCCAGGTCAAGATGGTGCCTGGCATTTTGCCAGAAGAAGCGGTTCCTGCTGCCTTGGGTGCCTGCTATTTTTGAGCTCTCGCGGAGTTCCTAGAGAGTTCGCATGGGTTGGTTGAGTTCTGGTTGGGCTCTCGCCGAGTTCTTAGAGAGTTCCCCTAGGTGGAATTCAAGGGTTGAGTTCCGGTTGAGTGCTTACAAAGCCCCCTAAGTTCCTGTGAAGTTCTCGGGGAGTTCCTGGAGAGTTAGTGTGGGCAGCGTGCTGTGTGGGTTCTAAAAATAAAGTTCGTTCCTGCTTGAATCTTCAAGTGGCTTGTGATTTGTGCCCAGCCAGACTGTAGCACTTTGGCATTGCTGTAACCAAAATGCCCAACAAGAGTAACTTAGAGGAAGTAGAGTTTATTATGTTTCATGGTTCCATAGCTCTGGACCCAAGGTAAAGCAGAACAGCATGGTAAAAGAATGTGCTAGAGAAAAGCAGCTCAAGACATAGCAAGTAGGAAGCAGAAAATATCAGTCTCCCATTTTATTATGTTGAGACAGCAACTCTAGAGGAATAATTTTTGTAGCAATATCCTACTTGCCTGCAGTTACCACCCAGTTAATCCACATCAATGGATTAATCCAATGATAAGTGGATTCTCATATCCTAATCCTTCTACCTCATTCTTATATTATCTCACACATGAGCTTTTAGAGGACAACTCATATATAAATCATAACATTCTTCCCCTGTTCCTACAAAGTTTATGTCTATTTCACAACACAAAATATATAGATTCTATTTTTAAGAGTCCCCAAAGTCTTAACAGTTCCAACATTACTCAAAAATCCAAGTCCAAAATATAATCTGAGACTCGTGGCAACCTCATGGATGCTTATTCCTGTATAGTTCAGAAAGCAAGTTACATATATCCAATATAAAATAACACAGAATAAACATGTGTACTTCACAAGGGAAAAATAGGGGCATAGATAAACGGAATGGGCAAGACAAAGATCCAGGTGGGAAAACAAGTTTAACAACTCCATGTCAACCATCTGGAGCACACAGTATAGTATTTTTTTTTTCCCCTCCAAAGGACTTTCATAGCCCTGCTTCATGGCTTTTCTGCTGCAGGCCACATGGCTTATTTTGGGGCTTGTTCCTGGTTGATATGTGTAGCTTTACTTGGCGGACATTTTATGTTACTAGCATCTCTTCTTTAAGATGTCCACCGCAACTTCAGCTTCTTTCTCTTTGTGCATCACCTACTCAAGGGCAGCCTACTGGAGTTTCAACCCTGCTACACTTTGCCTGGCCTCCAAGACCTTCTGTTTGAGTCATAGTGGAAGCCTTCATGACCTCCTAACTCCAACATCCTACATTCCTGCAGAGTCAGTACCATTTGGTTGACATCAAAGTCTGCCACCATCTTGAACAGTAATCAAGCTGCTTGGGACCATGGATGTAGCAGCCTCCGCATGCTTGGTGGCTAAGTACTGTGAAAGAATTTCCTAGCTTCATCCCATGCAAGTGGAGTGCCCCCATGGTCTCTTCTCAAATGAATATTTACACACTTTAAACTGAGATGGATTTAGTCTTGCCAATTCCTGAGAGGCCCTCAAACCACATTTTCTATCATCTCATTTAATGTGCTTAGCATTTCTTCCCATCAGAATCACCCACTGAACTCAGTTTATGATATTCTAGCTTGAATCTCTAGATTTTTACAATATTCAAGCTTTTCTAGCTTGAATTTCTGTTTTGATCAGCCTTTGGAGTTGCTGTTACCAATATATATATATATATATATATATATATATATATATATATATATTTTAAATTAATTTATTTGTTTATTCTAATTAGATATATATGACGTCAGAATGCATTTTGATTAATTGTATATAATTGCAGAACAACTTTTATTTCTCTGGTTGTACACAATATAGCATGACACCATATGTGCAGTCATACGTGTACCTAGGGAAATGATGTCCCTCTCATTTCACCATTTTTCCTGCCCCCATACCCCTTCCTTTCCCTTCCTCCCCTTTGCCTAATCACAGTTCCTCCATTTTTCCCATGCTTCTCCCCTCCAATTATGAATCAGCATCCACTGATCGGAGAGAATATTCAGACTTTGTTTTCTTGGGATTGGCTTACTTCATTTAGCATGATATTCTACAACTCTATTTACCTGTAAATGCCATAATTTTGTTCTCTTTTAATGCTGAGTAATATTCCATTGTGTATATATACCACAGTTTCTTTATCCATTCATCTATTGAAGGGCATCTAGGTTGGTTCCACAGTTTAGCTATTGTGAATTGAACTGCTATGAATATTGATGTGGTTATGTTACTGTAGTATGCTGATTTTAAGTGCTTTGGGTATAGACTGAGGAGTGGTATATCTGAGTCAAATGGTGGTTCAATTCCAAGTTTTCTAAGTAATCTCCATACTTCTTTCCATATTGTAATAATTTGCAGTCCCACCAGCAATGTATGAGTGTGCCTTTTCCCCCACATCCTTGCCAACACTTATTGTTGCTTATATTCTTGATAACTGCCATTCTGACTGTTGTGAGATAAAATCTTAGATTTGATTTGAATTTCTCTAATTACTAGAGATGTTGAACATTTTTTCATATATTTGTTGATCGATTATATTTTTTCTGAGAAGTGTCTGTTCTGCAACTTAGCCCATTTATTGATTGGGTTGTTTGATTTTGTTGGTGTTAAGTTTTTTGAGTTTTTTATGTATCCTGGAGATTAGTGCTCTATCTGAAATGTATGGGGCAAAAATTTGCTCTCAAAATGTAGGCTCTGTCTTTACCTCATTGGTTGTTTCCTTTGCTGAGACAAGGCTTATTATTTTGAGTCCCACCCCATTTATTGATTCTTGATTTTATTTCTTGAGCTTTAGGAGCATTTTTAAGGAAGTTGGGGCCTAATCCAACATGATGAAGATTTGGGCCCACTTTTTTCCTCTATTAGGTGCAGGGTCTCTGGTCTAATTCCTATGTCCTTGATCCACTTCGAGTTGAGTTTTGTGCATGGTGAGAGATAGAGGTTTAGTTTCCTTTTGCTGCATATGGACTGAGGAAACATTTATTTTGGCTCACAGTTCAGAGGTTCAGTCTATTGACCTGGGGTGAAGCAGACATCACCATAGAAAGGCATGGCAAAAAAAAGCAACACATGACAAGGTTAACAAGAAATAGTGAGGGAGCTCTGCTCACCAGGGACAAAATACAAACATAAAAGCATGTCCCAGTGACCTACTTCCTTCAGCCACATCCTTCCTGCCTAACGTTAACCATCCATTAATCCATCTCCATGAATTAACCCACTGGTTAGGTTAAGGCTTTCATAGTCTAATCATTTCACCTCTGGACATTTTTGCATTGTCTCCCATCTGAACTTTTCAGCAACAATTCAAATCTAAACCATAACAGTTGGCCACTGGGCCAACTGTCACTATGGGCTTCTGTGACAAAATGGTCAGAAAGCCTGAGTTTGAATGCTTAAAATTTTTACTACCAACTAATGATATCTTGTGACCCATACAGACTTTGCATACAAGAGCAGAAAAAACCCTGCCTAGTCCTTAAGCCCTCCTAACTGAGGAGTGCTGCTCTGTGCAGGTTGAGCCCCAGAGTAGAAGCACAGGATCTTGGGTGCTCACTGCTTTCTAGTGGGAAGCACACAACAGCTTGCATTTGTCACCTATACCCTGTTTTACATAGACAAGTCATAACATTGGCTTCAGCATGGAACACATAACTCTAAGCTTGGTTTTGGCAGGCAAATGAGATTGAAAAAAAGGCACCCACCCTTTCCTTATGGAATGTAAACACCTCACTGCTGGGCAGAAATTTCCATCGGATTATGATATTTGTAAGAAAATGGATATACATTACTCTTCAGAAACTTCAACTTTTGTCCCAACATTTGAATAGCAAATTAAAAGAGCTAATTAAATGAACATATTCCTAGTATCTGTTTTTCTTCAAGTTTCATATAGCATTATACAGTTTGTTATTGTTTTTTCTTAAACTCCTGGATTATTATTGGTGACTACAGATTGCCACAACAAAGATATAGAGCAAGGCTGAATGCATTGCTCAGGAGTCTCATGGTAGTAAGGGCACTGAGCAGGAACACAAAATGGGGGCCAGTCTTTAATGGCGACACTTATTCAGTGTGTGCTACTTGACCTACTTTCTGCTTCATACAGTCCAGCGTATGCAACTAGGTAATAAGCAGGCTGTGGGTGAAAACCTGATACTGCTTCTTAGGTGAGGTTTGCACGGGAAATAAATTATGAAATTAAAAGGGCTAAACTACCACATAGATTGTGCAACACATTTTTTTTTTAAGAAATTAGATTCCCAGTGTTATATTTTCATCCACAACTATTTACGTTAAATTATTCAGTCAATGCCATGGAGACAGGGTTACAAAATTATAGGATGCCTATCTTCTTTTACCATATATATTTTTAACAAAACAAGAAATAGCTACCAATTACCAAGAAGTAATCACCTTGATGTTAATATGAAAGATAAAAAACAAAACATATATTCATTATAGCTATCCAAGTAGGACATCAATAATTCTCTGGACAAGCAGTGAGTCCAAATTAAATTAAAAGGCAATCACAAAGGAAAGTGTGTGGGAGCCATGGATCACTGCACAGGGAGGTCGGTGAGCTCTCAAAGCCTGAGGAGATGACCTGCCCTGAAAAACCCACAAAGGTCTCTCCTGTGCTTTTCCTGGCTCAGAAGCATGAGAAGCCTAAAGAAAGCCCGTCTAATAGCTAAGAGTTAGCTAATGGTTTAAAAGCCAGTAATGACTTCAAGGCCCAGGAAAGCATTTTGTCTCTAAACTCTTCCTAGTCAGTGGCTGAGCATATTAAAGCCCAGGGTTTGACCCAGGTTCCGGTAAAAGCAAACCATTTTTATTAACAATTAATACTCCCTAGAAACCTAGTAGATGCCAAAGATGAGTTCAGATGAGGAAGACAGAGAAAGGCCCCACCTCCACCCACCCGTGGTTCCTTGTGTCTAATTGAAGCCATTACTGAGCAGAGACCAGCAACACAAGCAAAACCCTAACTAACATGGGTCCCAGAATCCCTAAAACTGGAGGGTGTGAGAAATCAGTTCAGATCCCTTCCTTGCCATGGCTTTTTTCCTTTTGGTGTTCCAAGGTCTAAATAAGTGCATAAAACAAATCAAGGGAAAATAGGGCCCAGCTGCCTGTGGCCTTTGTTGATGAATAGGGCTCTAAGTCAGTCACTCAGCTGTTTTATTACTTGTCTTTAAGGCTGATGAGTCCCAAGCAGACCTGCATCACTGAATTCTCAATAAAGGGTTAGTGCTTGTCCTGCAGAATAATAAGAACTGCTAATGACACCAATTAAGAGCTGTAAATGTCATTTATACTTGTTTGTTATTTTTCAAATCAATAAGGCTGGAAAGACACAGCAGCCTGAGATAATTTAGATTGGAACAGTTTGTGGGGACATTTTAATGGATATATTACAATCGGGATTCTTGTTCTCCTCTTGGAGAAATTGTATACCTCGTAGGGTCAATTCTGGTATCTATTTAAAGGAGAACTTACGTTCCAAATAATTAAACATAAGGGGAAATATTTAGGGCACTAAAAAGAGTGACAAGTACATAATTTCTAAATTCTGTTCATTAAATTCCTTGTTTAAAGTGCACCCATTTTGTCTGAGAAAGTGCCTTCAAACGGAATAAAATAATTGAATTAATAAAAAAAAGAAAAAAATAGAATTGTAGACTATAGAAATATATTCTGAAGCTATAAGAATTTCAGAGGCTCCTGTTTTCATGAAGATCTTACTCTTGCTAAGTCAGTAGTAGACGTGAAATTGATTCATTCATAAGATCATGCAAACTATGAATAAGGTGTTTATTTTCCTGAAGTAGGAAGAAAGTGGCCAGAATTCTAGAGATACTTGCTCATTTCTAAGAGTGGCATAGGGACTTCATTTCTCATCAGGGCCCTGTTCTAGCAAAATAAAAATTTAAATGTTTCACTCACAAGCCTTCAATTTTCCATAAAGTCACAATCATGCCAATTATAACTAGAGGGACATTTCACCATAGAATTTGAGAGTAGCTCACCATCCTAACTTCTGGGTGTTTTTGTGAATGCATTATTAAGCTTTTTAATTGTAATTTTGGATGTTGACAGAGATTATAAATAGCATGTAAAATTTTTAAATTACCTTCCTGGTTGCCTATCTCTGTGCTTGTTCCTCACTGAGTAGGTGTTCTATTTTGTTTGAACAGTTCCATTTAAGTGGTTACGCTTCTGAAAGTTCATTTTTAATTACATTGAATAAGATAGTAAAATCATCACATCAGAAAAAAATCTTAAAAAAACACAATTTTGAAAATTACTGTTCAAATAACCAATGATCATTTTCTATAAATGCCTACATGACAAAATGATCAATTTAAACTAAATGTCTTATGTCCTCAGTTTGTTGTGGTAATGTACTCTCATTTGGACGTTTGATTATCTACATCAAGTGTAAGCATGGGTATCTGAAGGAATAAGTTATAACAATTTTACACATTAAGTTAGCAAATTTTTAAACTGCATGCAGAAATGAAGAAAATAAAATTTAAGACCATAGTAAATATATTCTATAAATAGATATTTTCTGGTTAAATCATCAATATTGCTGTTTTGTTTTAGCTTCAAAAGTTTGATATCACAGAACAAACATTTTGTAAAAAGCCAAAAGCATATTTAGGTCTTTTTCTTTATATTCTGATGCCCAAGTTGTTTAATACAGAATTGATACGAAACTTGATCTTTCCAGTATTTTCAAACTTTCTTTTGTTTTGACTAATGCTATTATATCACTAATTGTCTCTAACTTAACTCCTACTCTTAGTTTTATGATTCCACTATGTTTTCCCAGTTTTCTTCTTAAGCTAAATGAATCTAATCATTCTACCTGAAATATTTATGACACTGTCCTTCATATTGTTGCCTCCAGAATGTCTTAGTCTTTACTCTGCCTCCATCTGGGACAATTCTGTTTTCTAGAACACATATTATGGGCACTCCATGGGACTTCACATAATCAACCTACTTGGAAATGGTTCTGTCTCATTCATTCATTCATTTATTCAACAGACATTTATTGAAGTTCTGCCTTAAATCAAGCATCATGGTAGCCTCTGCCTTGCCACATAAAATCCTACTTTAATATCTGGACCAATCATATAGTACTTGCTATACTTCCTGATGTTTCAGCCCTTTTTGCATGGATTTTTATCTCAAAATACAGTAAGTTTCATGAGGGCTTAAATCTTGCTGCAGTCATGTCTGAATTTTCCATACTGTTTATATAGACACATTTCACAGAACGAATGAATGGACATTAAGCTATGTGTATATTATTCCAAGATAATTTCAGTTTGGGTAAAATTTAATTAAATTAGGTAGTCAATTATCAATTTATATAAAACTGTAGGTGGATTGGCTTAGTTTTTTTGCCCACTGCTGATCTATATTGTGCACAACAATGTTATTCAGTGTACTTTCTTATTTCTTGAATTTGGTTTATTTTTGCCAAAGGTAAATCAGGATGCTTCAATGAATAAACCAAATCAGGACGACCTATTATTGAATTGTAGTTTAGTATTTTGTTAGCATAGGTGCATACTTCATGAGTTATTTGCATCTATCAGGAACAGAGCTAGATGCTGAGGTTCATAAAAATTTCAACAATAATTTGATCTTTCAAAAAAAGAATCTATAAATGTCTTCCATAAGCCTAGTCACTCTCTGGTGAGCTCTACAGCAACCTAAACACAATCTCCAGTGGGCAAGGGATATGGTGGTGTCTGATACTAATGAAAATGCTTAAGGCCATGCAGAAGTAGGTGGATAGAGGGGCCAAGATTGGCTCACTGTACTTCTTACCACATGGTTTCTTCTCAATGCCTCTTTTTCCTCCTCATTAATTCCCACTTTTTTTTCCCTGCCTGAGGCTCCCCGATCTTACTCCTTCCCACTCTGAAAGAGATCCACCAGAAAATATCAGATAAACTCCTTTTCTTTTGGAATGGAATTCATTTTAAGCAGGAGAGGGAATTATCCCAAGAGGTTCATTACTATCTGTTGAATGCCAGATCCCAGAAAGTTGTGTGAGACAGGACATTTTAAGGGCAAGCAGCTCTAAAATTAAAATTAAACTAATTAGGTAACTTCCATTTTAATCACCCTGTGAAAAGGTCATTATGGCCCAGGGACTTAGGCTCAATAGACATCTGGTCTATGATTGCATTTACTCATTAAGTTTCTAGAGTTTAGGCACTTGCTTCCATTACTGACAAAGGATCCAATAAGGCGTGATGACCTCAATGGCAGAATGGACATCCACTGTTCATATTATTTTCTCTTTGGAAAGAAATTTCCAACTGCTTCCCCATATATGGGGAGTCAGAGGGTCACTAGTAAACAATATTCTCTGTTCAGAGAGGATTTATGTGAGTGTTCCTTTTCAGCTATCAAATGTAGGTCAAAGAGTCTCTCATTTCCTGAAGGAAGGGCTTCTTCAGGGTCAGGAAGCTCATAAAACTGTGTGTCAAGCCAGACTGGAGATGACTAGAGTAGGGCCGAGATGGCGGCCAGCTGCAGAGCACAAGACTCATCCGTAGGGGGCAGCTGCTCCTTGCCATACACAGGCTCAGTGGGCAGGATTTTCATGAGCCAGGAAAAATGACTTTTCAACTTTTCATCTGAAATCTTCCAATTTTCGAAGGTTGGCTTAAAATTATTGAAATAGTCAAAGACAAACAAATTATGCCTGTCAGAGCCATTTTCCAGTCTCGTACCACTAGTGTGCCACATCTGGTTTTTCAAAGGCAGTTTATGGCACGACAGAGTGTATATTACAAATCTGGGGCCCTCAGCCAATTGACTGTGTTTCTCATGACCTGGGCAATTGCCATCTCCAGCCCCTCCCACTGGTTCCCATCTCCACTTCACTTGACTCCATAGGGTCAGTTTCCTTGTCTATGAACAAAGCAAGTGACTGTTTAAATGGTGTACCTTTTAAAACTTTTTCAATTAATGCCTCAAACTTTTGATATTGCCTTTTCCTAGAAAAAAAAATTCTGCCATTTCAACAAAAGCAGTAGTAACCTTTACCTGGTTCTGGTGTTTGTGTAATGGTAAACACCATCTATGTCAGTTCTGTATTTAAGTGTTAAAAAGTAATGAGGGTTTTTCAATTTCCATTCATTACTGCAACTAAGAATTTGCTTCTGCATAAGGCTTGCCTATCCTAACTAAATACTCAGTGATTTTTTCTTATTCTAATGTCCTTAATTAGATTTATAGACTCTTTACAGTGTTTTATGTTGATGAGGGACTTAGAATACAGCCCACACTAATAAAATATCCCCACTACCCAACTTGTGCTTTTGCATGTTTTATTTCAGTGAATAATGAGTCTTAAATAATGTTCTGAATATGTTGTCGAGGATGTTCTAAAGAAATATGGACTGATGATCCATCAGGAGACATTAATAAACATATAACCACATGGAATTGGTGACCGGGAGAAAGTGATTCATTGGGCCATAAACCATTAAAGAATTTGGGTCATGAATGCCTGCTACAAATAAAAATGTGTTTAGAAAACAACAGTTATACATTCTCATTTTTTAATTTCCTTTCTGTGACTTTTAGCTTGCGTAAATGTTTTAAAATGGAAGGTAATCATTGTATAACATTCTCAATCCTAGGGTAAAGAAATTTACTCTACATAGTTTCCTTTTCACATGACACAGCCATTTTCATGGTTATAGCTAATTAGCTTCCTTTCGACATTAGATACAGAGGATGTTTAAGCAACGTAAACTAGCTGTCATCCAGCGGCATCATAATCAAAATGGCATAAAATTTGCCATAAAACCTGCAGCTAATAACATTTATAAGGCACCTTATTACATAAGGATATTGGAGAAGCTCAGACACTGTATATCACAATGTTTCCCCGGGGACCTGGTTCATTTTCCTAATGACTCTGTATGGGTTTACTTCAGGAGTTTTTATGCACCTGCCTGATCACAGGGCTCACCCAGCCAGCCAGACAGACAAGGACTGAGGAGGAGTGAGGTCCAATCTAGATCTGCTTGAAAACCAATCAACCAGTTGACCACCTTTGTAATTCACCAGCTAAGCTTTCTCACCACTTTGTGGCCATGCCACCTTTAATACCATCCCATGTTTTATTTCAAGATGCTTATACCTTGTTCTCCACCGCAGAGTCTTGAATCTTTTCTTCTCCACATCCTACTCCTGTACAAATGTGCTTCTTCTGTCCTTCAAAGCTAACCTCACACGATACTTCTTCACAGGGATTTTTTCCTGATGATTCTAACTCACATCTATTTTACTTTGGATCTTTTATTGTTTTTAACTGCCCTGTATAGTTGTTTTAAAAATTGACTATGTCCTAAAAACTCAGACTACACCATGACCAAATGACAGACAGCCAACACTAGAGAGACCATTAGTTCCACATATTTCAACATTCAATGATATTTGTCCAGTCCTATTAGGGACCTCATTTTCTCTCTCAGCACTCACAGAAGAGTCAGCTCCAGCACAAGTACCACTTTGACTTGATGTTCACATTCTGGCCTATAGTTCATGTGATTCCTGGTTTGCTAACCTACCACCTGTCATTCCACAGGTGGGATAGCTAGGACCTATTTCTGGAGGTGCTTTCATTGCCTGAAATAGATCTAATCCATGACTCCAGCAATCAATAAACACTATCAACAACTGCCCCATAGAAGTTCAACCACCAATCCTACCTATTTATTTCTCATGCAACAACGTGAAAATCAAGTATACTCTATATGGTGAATGTGTTTCTGTTTCTCCCTTAGCTTGGTGATTCCTCTCTGAGGATTAGGAGAAAACTTGTTGTCTGAACAATCTCCCCATTTTCCATTCAAGGGACTTCTTGAATACTCTATGACTTCAATTTTCTCAATTGTGATAATCAGGTTAACTTCATTCCTCGCATCAAATTGAAAAACTATATTACAGCCTAACCCATTTGTTGATTGTGCCATATATAAACAGTGCCTTTTCTTTCTAACTAGATTATAAAATTCTTATGAAAAGAGACAATGGCTACTATATGTCTGCATCAAAACCTTAATGCTTCTCTAGTCCTAAACATTTATGGTACTCATGCTAATCCTAAATATTTAGTGGTACTCATACATGGATAATTATCTTTCCTAAATAACTTACATTGGATAAAATTCTAATATAACAAAGACACTGTTTCACCACCACCACATCTGGCTGTCTACCAATGGAAAGATCATCAGTCACTGTCTGTAATGTGCCCCCAATGCATCTTAAACCTTCCCTTCCTTGTCATGCTTGCTGTCTTTCCACTCAAAATTTGATTCTATGCCTCATTCACATCTTAGTTTATAGACTCTTGCTTTTTTCCCCAATCTTCAAGTTCTCCCCTGTTTATTGACCTCTGAAGTAGATGGTCTTTCTCGTGGCAGATTCTCATGCTTGGCTATGTAGGAACTTCTCATGAACTTCCGACCCTACTTAAGTGTGCTCTTTCTTCTTGGACTCCTTCCCTTCCCTTTGGGTTCCAGTCATGGGTGACTGCTTCCCAGAAACTGTCTGCATTTCTACTTCTTTAGGCTCATATTATTACCCTGTCCATCCCCAGCCAGTGTCCCATAAAGTGTCCTCTGTGTCTCCACACACAGATACTTCATTTTCCCCATGATAATATAATAATGATAATATGTATTTTTATATATTATAAATCTATGAATAATATAATATTTATTGAAAATATTAAGTTGTTTAACTCTTAAATGGTGCTGCAAAACTTTATGATGGAAATGTTTGGAAAGACTGTAATAACTGGAACCCATGAATATTCATTGGTGATAGTCTAGATAATAAACTTCCAGAAATATACCAGCCATAAAAAAGCATCATCAAAGGGTCTCCCCTACTAATTATGGGACTTTATTTGTACACTGTTTGTTATAGATCATTTTAGTGAAAGAAAAGACAAAATTGAGAGGAGATTGCATTACTCTATGGCAACAAGACATCTATAACATTGTCAAGAAAGGCTTGACATTTCTTCTAGTGTCCTTAGGTGTTAATTCATGGATGATGTTTCCTGGGTCAGAAAAATTGACATGGGTTGAGGAAGGGAATTGATCTCTTCATCTTAGAAAGGTAGCACAGTTCTTAGATTTGGCAACCATATAAACAAATGTGTAGTTACTATGGACTTTTCTATAAGAAACATTTGCCCTCTTCAAATTCCACTTAAATGTGGTTGAAGGAGTTAGACTATATAAGTAAGTAAATACACAGTAAATCAGCCAGTGAAAAGTTTGGGAGAAAGTTAAAACAGAATTAGGAGTTGCCCGTCAAGGCTGTGATGTACTCTTGTAAGTATTAAGATCAAGATAGTTTTCAATGATAATGTGCTTTTGAAGAGAGAAAGAGGTGAAGAAAAAAAATCCTCATGGGCATCTAGACAGAACATGCTTTGGGACAGGAGATAGATAAAAGGGAATATTTCTATCTTACCACCTAATACTGAGGATCCCTATGAGGGTATTGATCATAAATTTAAAGTGATATTAGGACAGTTGTGTATCTTTTGTTTCTTTACTTTGTCATTGTTGCTGATGATGTTTCATTTAGAGGTCATAGTAGGTGGAATTTGTATTTAACCAAATTTGAGGGTTTTTGAAGGGTAAAAGGAGAAAGAAGATCAAAACAGCAAGAGTGAACAAGGAAGTGATAATGAATATGGAATCTAAAGTGAGGAAGAAAATGAGGACATGGGGAAGGAAGAAGGGAATACTGGAAAGGTAGCAGCATCAACTGACTACAGGACAGTTTATTGCCCCAAACTATTTAATCTGATGTTTTAGAGTGCAATTTGGAGAAATGAATGATGACCATCAGAGAATGGGGTACTTAAAAGGGAATCTGTGAAAGGTACCTGTCAACTACATTGATGAGAACATTGGTGTGAATGTGTCTGCCAATAGCAGAGGTAAATTAATTCAAGACCATTGAAGAAGAAGGATGGCAAAACTCAGGTTCTGGAGATATCACTCTGGTGATTACTGAAATTATAATACAGCATGAAATAAAGTAATTGTATATAATGAGAATAAACCAGGAGTTAAAATATTCCAAGAATGAAGTGAAATGTCCCCATGACATTGTAGATGGCAAGAGAAAGAGAAAAGAGATCCTTTAATTTGATGGCATGCGATTAAGGAGAAGAATACAGCAATTAGGAGAGAAGGAAGAGGACATCCTCCCTGCCACAGGGTTCAGTGGTAAGGGGATACAAGAGAGAGCAGCTCATCACCCTCTGGGAGGACCATTTCAGCATCAGAAACCATGGGCAAAGCAAGCTTTGTTTTGAATAGCTCATCTCTTATCAGACCCAAGACTTCTTTTATAACCAAGATTTTCAGTATAAAGTCACAGATAATTTAGCATGTAGAAATCATAACTTGAAAACAAGAAATGAAAGAAGTTTTTAAAGAATATTTCTTACCTATCTCTGCCACATGACCAGCGCTGGATTCATGAAAGAAGGTTCGGTTCATAAGTAATTGCTAGGGAGTTTTAAATTAAAGAGACAGTACTCTCATTACCTTTAATACCAGCTCCTAGATGGCTTCTAGCTCCTGCCTCCAGCCACCTAATGCAGTGGCGAGGTTTACAGAAGAGATGAGAGAGGTTTAGAGAGGAGAGGTTTAGAGAGGAGAGGTTTAGAAAGGAAAGGAGAGGAGAGGAGAGGTTTGGAGAGGAGAGAAGAGGGGAGGGGAGGGGAGGGGAGGGGAAGGGAGGAGAGGAGAGGAGAGGGAGAAACTGCCAGGGAGTGGGCTTTTATTGGGGAACAAAAAATTCCAGGGGATATTCCATCCAATGAAGGTTAAGGGGGGCAGCATCCCAAGGTCAGGGGCGACGATTGGGTGATTGGGTCTTCAGGGCAGTGGCCAGGCATGCCTCTACAGGGACAAGCCCTCGGACCTGGGAAGGGGTGGGGAATGGCTCTAACACAGCTGTGTCTAAGCGTCTCTCATACAGCCAGGGAGGTAATTCAAATCATGTGAGAGGATGGCCTCCCACACCTATCAAATTATTTTGAAATATAAATGTTCATCTATATTGACCCTGGAAGTCAAAATGAGAGGTCAGATGTACAGCGCTGGTGACAGTTACAGATTAGGATGGATAAGGAAATATTTTGGAGACAGCTCAAATACCACTGGCAATGTTGCAGGGGAAAGTGATTTGTTGAAACAGTAACAATTTCTGATAAAGTTCTAAATAAAACAAAGTAATGTCTACTTCTGGTTTTCCGAAAAGCTGCATTTTTAGAACGCTTTTACATATATTCCCAATAAGAAAATATATTTTAGCTTAAGCATCAGCTGTTTTCTAGATTCAGGTAATAATAAACTGCTTTATCACCTACAGGAATATCTAGTGAAACATCAGAAATTAACATGGAATGCAACAAAGCCCTTCTTGTGAAAAATCAACGCTTTTATTGAAGACAATGTAGTTGATTCCCCTCTGTGCCATCCCCAAATTCAGTCACTGTAAAATAGTCACTCTAGATATAAAGTGTCACCTAAAAGCTCATGTATGAGACAATAGAAGGAAGTTCAGAAGTGAAATGATTGTGTTCTGAGAGTTTTAATCTAATTAGTGCATGAATCCATTGACGTGAATTAGCTGGGCAGGAACTGAAGGCAGGTGGAGAGTGACTTGAAGAGGTGGGTCATTGGAGGAATATGGGGGGTTTATATTTTGTACCTGGTTGCCATGTCCTGAGCTGCTTCTCTCTGTAACACCATTTTGCCATAATGTTTTGCCTCGCCACCTGTCCAGACCTATGGAGTAGCCATCTATGGATGGAGACCTCTGAAACTGAGCCCCAAATAAACTTTCCCACCTTTATGTTGTTCTTTTCAGGTCGTTTGGTCATGACAATGAAAAATCTGCTTAAAACATCAACAAATATCCATATACTTTTCTGAAGTACACCCATGCTGTCCCTGATGAGTACAAGAAGATTAATATTCATTTAAGTTTATAGGAAAAAATGAGGAGCTTAAAGAAAATCTAAGATATAAATGAAACTTTGAAATTTTGATCAAGAGAATTTTCAAAGTGATTAAAACACAGAACATTTGGGACAAAAGCTAAACCTGAATATACATATACTTTGATGAGTTAAAAGTGTCTATTATTATTTATGATTCAATAATTTTATACATCTGCTTCCTATCCACTGCCATTCTTAAAATTCACACATTCAAGGAAGAGAGAAAACATGTTCTCAGAGAGTACTATTCTTTGCTAATTTTAAAAACTACTAAAAATTCTGAAATTCATTAGAGAATTTTGTGTACCTGAACTTCAGCTTGGCTTACTGTCTAATGAATACACATTCTGTTTTTACCTGTGAAGGTATATACAGTTATACACGTCCATGTTTATCATAAGCTTTGTATGAAGAAGGCTTCATATTTGTGGTAGGAAAGTCTAAAGCTAGTGTCATTGATGTGCCCAATCTGTTAATCAGAAAGACAAATTGTTATGGGCCAAAGGAAGGGTGATAGTGGTCACAATAGTGATAAGGAAAATCAAACCTACAATATTGACTTATTATGATTGCAAATATTACTTTCAACAACAACAGTAACAACAAAATATGAAATGATATACTGTTATTCACAGCTGAAAAATAAACAACAGAACAAATCACCCCCATTATATCAACATTCATCATAAAATTCTTACCATCAAAGCCTTTTCAAATTGTAAAATAAATACAACCTAGTTCTGTCTATATGTATAAATAATATATATATATATATATATATATATATATATATATATATATATTTGTGTGATTCAATATATGCACGTACATTTTGTGTGCATAGATAAGCAGAGTTTAGTTTTTGTTCTATGAAACATTTCAGAATCCTTTTCAAATATTTAGGCCTCACTACTCTTAGCTTTTTAAAGAAATTTAATGTAAAGGAAAAGAAAAAATAATCCATTTTTTAATTCATTTACACTTCAATCATCCGTGTTGTTTAATATGAGCTATTTGATATTCAAGAGCCCTTGGGCCTTTTCAAACATGCTTTGGAAAAAAAAAATTTTTCCCTACCCTAATATTAGAAGCAGCATTTTGCCAAAGGCAAGCCATAGTGAATGCCAGGGGAGCAGGGTGCTACTTGACTCTGAACTTGTGAATTGTTAAGTAACGTTTAAATAGGAGGAAAGAGAGCTCGTGGTGGTAACTTGCTGTGTGTGCAAATGCAGGCATCTCTGTCTTACACATTCACATACAAATTTTCATCTAGATCTGGGGGCATCCCATTGTGGATATATTAGTAGTATCCTCTTCTTATTCCTCCTGCTCTTCTTCTTCCTCTACCTGGTCCTCCTTGTCCTTTTGTTCTTCTCCTCTTCTTTCTTCTTTTCTTTCAATGATGTGAAGACTCATTAGACCTAATTGATATCTTAGGATAGGATAATCTTTCCATGCTTTGAAATGGAGGAAGAGAGCCATCTTTAAACAAAATCATGAGACTTTCAGTTTTCATAATTTCATAATTGCAGGTTCATTATTTTTTTTTCTGGTAAATTCCAAACTGATAATGATCCACACTCTAGTGAATTCTAGATGTGGGAGGTTCACTGCTCTAAACAGACAAAGTACATTCTTAAAAATTGTCAAAACTTACTTCCTTTTAGAGAAAAATGTCCAAGATTTGTGGAAATAAATGAAATGCTCATTTCTGAACATTTTGGGGAATTTCTTTAAAGAAAATAATCAAAACTCTATATACAAAATCAAGAGTAAATATCAATATTTGTCTTATATGAAATGAAAACACAAGACATTATATGTTTTAAACACTTGAAATATAAAAAAATGTATACTTACATCTATCATGATAGGTTTATTTATTAGCTGCTTGATGCATCTATCAATTCATTTTCCTTAAACTTTTTGACTGCTGGCCCTTTGATCACCCATCCATGTGACAGTGACTATATTGCATCATCTTTTTTGTGGAGTGGGAAGATATTATAGTATTTCCTTTAGTGAGGTTGATGAAAATATGGTTTTTTAATCATTGATGATTTACTACATTTTTCTTTCAGTAACCTAACTCTTGTCTACGATAGTGTGCACATTTGTAAGATTCTTATCAAATTTGGAAAAATATCTCAAGGTTTTTTTTTTAACATATGCAGCTATGAGATGTCAGGGCATTTCAAATTGTGTGTGTGTGTGTGTGTGTGTGTGTGTTAAAAATGACAAACAAAAAGAGTCCTCTTTGAATTGATGGCATGCATTAACCTAATATTTGTGGTAAATGTCCTCTTGGTAGCAATTGCTTAAGAATTTTACTCTATATTTATAAAAAAATGTACTTCATTTCATTATGACATTAGCAACAAGACTCATGTGTATATAAAGGGAACATCATGTCAGAGAAGAATGTGTAAAAGGCCTGTGTTCTAAAATATAAGACCAACATGCATGAAGCACAGTGGAGAACACCAAAGGATGAAGGAACAAAGAGTGTTGTTTGACCAGGTAGGAAGCTGGAAGATGGGGGCTAAACACTAGGTACTATTACTCAGTCTATCAGACTTCCTGGTTAAGAAGGGAAAAGCCTTTTAATGGAATATTATGCAAATGAAATATAGCATCCTGATATTTTCATTTGAGTTCCATAAACCCAACACTTACACCACCTAGTCTGTAGGACCTAGGTAGGGGTAATATTCTTATTATCTATTTATTTATTTATTTATTATTTGTTATTAGTGACTGCATAATGCATTTTAATTCATAGCACACATATAGGGCACAATTTTTCATGTCTCTGGTTGTATACAAAGTAGAGTCACACCATTCATACATGTACTTGGGGTAATGATGTCCATCTCATTCCACCATCTTTCTACCCTGATTTCCCTTCCCTTCCGCTCTCTCCCCTTTGTCCTATCTAAAGTTCCTCCATTTCTCCAATGCCCTCCACCATACCCATTATGGATCAGCATCCTCATATCAGAGAAAACATTCCTCATTTGTTTTTTTGGGATTGACTTAACTTCATTTAGAATAATATTCTCAAACTCCATTCATTTACCTGCAAATGCCATAATTTTATTCTCTTTTAAAGCTGAGTAATATTCCATTGTGTGTGTATAAATCACATTTTCTTTATCCATTCATATACTTAAGGGCATCTAGGTTGGTTCCACAATCTAGCCATTGTGAATTGTGCTGCTATAAACATTGATGTGGTTGCATGACTATAGTATGTTCTTTTTAGATCTTTTTAATTATATATCACTTCTTTCCTGAGTCCTTTGTACCTAGTTTACACTCCAGGAATCCTGCTACATAAGTCTTTCAAATGTCTTACTCTAATTTTTAATTTTTTTTCATAGATTTTTTTTTTCTGCAAGATAAACATCCATATCTCAGGCTCACATTCCAGGGTGTTTAAAGTGTCTCCTTCCATCCGAGCCTTCTCTTTGCTGTTTCACCTTCAATGTCATCTCAAGATCTAAGTAAAATAAAAGGCTTTCAGTGCATGTGACTTATCCATTTTTTTATTTGAACCATTCCATTTTTTGTTAAACAGTTCCTGCTAGTCCTCATGAACCTAAAAATTGTGTTGGTATCTTTGACTATTACCATCACATGTTAACATGTGGAGTATGATAGACTCTCATGTATAGCTATAGGAAAAATAAATTTGTGCAGTCATTTAAGCAAAATCCATTGAGCAATAACTAATTAAGTTAAACATCAACATGCATTTTGATCCAGTACCAGCACTAAGTTTCTGCCCCAGAGGAACATGCTCATGTGCAAAATGAGTGACTTATAAGAGAATATTCACCCCAGAACTGTTTCTAGCAGGGAGACTGGCAATCATACAAATATTACAAATGACTCAAAATGTGTTACATTCATTTTATGGCATACTATAGAGAAGATCACCAGGGAGATTAATAAGTGTAAAGATTTATAGAATGTCAAGACATACCTTTGAGAGTAAATCAAACAAAACTATCATAATGTGCACAGAGTATAATGTGTTTATTGTAAACCAAACAGGAACAGAATACATAAACATATATGTAGAAAGATATATAAGCAGTTGGTATGTCTGCTGTGGGCCAGAATTGGGATTATTGAATAAAGAAACTTTATATTAGGTGTGATTTTTCAAAGTGTATTGCTTTAAATAATGTGAACATATTATTCTGATAACTGATATTATAACCCCAAATTATATTATTTGCAGTAAATATGTTACATTTTTATTCCTCTTCTTGTTCATATGTGCACACAAACAAACACACACACACACGCACACATAAATACAAACACAAGAAATTCTGTATGGCTGGTCTAATTAATAGAAATAAGATAACCAGATTCAAACTATACACAGAAAATAGTCTGGTGTTGTTGGGAGTTCTGTGTTCATGTCCATCAGATGCTATCAGTTGTTATTGGGATGATATGAACTTGGTAATAATTATGAAATTTTCTAGTGAATTTTTATATTTTAAGTAAAAATGTTTCCCTCAGTTTCTCTGAGAAATACCTGACTCCTGGATGTGCATTTTCAATTGATGAGGGTGAGGGGAGGTGGGAGGGAATGGAGAAGGGATTTTAGGTGCAAGTAATGTTGAGGTGTCCTGAGCCATTTTTTTCTGCTCCATTTTTGTATCGACCACTGCTCCTCATGGCAACATTATGAGCATTGTCAGAATAGCATTTGTGAACTCTCTCTTTAAAGTGTAAAGTGCTTCACAAATACTACGTACTGTTAGCCACAGCTTAGTTCTTACCCCAAAACACTAGATTGACATTTCTCTACTAACTCTAAAAATGAGATAGATTAGTAAAGACCAAAAGAAAAGTTCAGTGAATAGTAACTGAGATAAAAAATGTATAAGAACTGTGACCATGCATGTAGTACTGACAAATGTCACATGTTTTCTTAAATGGGTCTGTTAAATGGTCCATTCTAGGCATCATGAACCTAAAAATATGTGATGGTGTCTTTGACTATTGCCAGTATATTACAATTGGAATACTCTGTCCAAATAATACTTGTTCCCCTTCAAAAGACAAAAAAGTCTGAAGCTGGTCAGACAGGAGGAAAAATTCATCAGTGGACCTTTTAACTGGATGAATATTGTACCAGGATGTTGAGAAGATTTACTTTACTTCTCTATCAAACAAAATAATAGGTTCTCTGTTCTTTCCTTTTGCATTCAAGCTTGAAGATGATTTGTGACAGGCAGAGATCTGAATCTCATACTTTAATGTTGTTTTAACAAAGTTTCCATTTTAATCTGTAGATAATCCTAACATAATAGACTGTGAATCAATATTTATAAATGAATTTTAATCTTTTATAGCAGATTCATTAACAAACCCCAAATTTATTGAGCCATAAAAGGTAGGCCAACGCTATGTCATATAGTATAGTCTTATAGTTCCCAATTGAATCACTAGGCGCTGTAGATATGTTGCTTCCCACTGCACAAGTGCCCTCAAAAAAAAAAAAAAAAAAAAAAAAGTCGATTTGTCACCTCTTTTACTTTTCTTTGGGATAAACACGAAAACAGTAAAAAGGGGCTAAGAAGCCACAGGGGATGCAAAGCAGACAGGCTGCACAGCCTACAAGGGAGGCTGTTACTAAGTTACAGTAGCTGCCACAGAGCAACCAGCTGTGCATTTGGAATGAGCTGGTGTAAATGGGACACTTTTAAGAGGACCAACATTGTTCCTTGCATGTTATTTCATTTGCCTTTGGGTTTTATTAGGAGATTTGCAAAGTGCATCCTCCCACAACTAGATGTGCAAACCACGAATAAAAGAATGGTTTTGCCCTCTTGACATTTTTTTCAATAATGCCTTCATTTGACTTAAATGAAGGTAAGTAAAGTGAAAGACCACCAGCTTTTCTGGGTTCCTAATCCAAACTCAGAAGGTGATGAATCTGTGTGTGGACCTTCCTCTGAATCCTTGATGCTATGTTATATTGTGATATTTTTGGACAGTTTCCTTGTGATGATTGCTTAACTCACCCATGCATGAGGCATACACACACTGGACATATGTGTAGACACAGAGATTCAAACAATAGCAAGAAGGTCCTTTTAGAAGATGAACTTGGCACATTGTTGGCTCTCCTATGGACCTAGAAGTTCATATGGAGAAAATGCTAACATTTTAAGTCTAGCATTTGAAGTGGCTGTAGTCTTTTGTAAAACTGATGAACTACTGGACCACAGAATAAATTTGCAGGCCTTGAAAAAATGATATCACTTTCAAGCCTCCTTAAAATTCTTTTTCAAGTTTGTGAGTTAGTGAGGATTGCCCTGAGTCTACCTGTTTTTTTTATAGACTGATAGAAACATTGCATTGTGAAAACCAGAGGAATTGACAAAATAATATAGTAGATATCCTGGCTTTCCTGGAGATCTGAGTTGGATATCGGTTTTCAAACATCATATTGCCTATGTGAGTCATATCCTGAATCAACACTTACAACTTTGTAGGCAGATATATTATATTTCATGATTTAATTAATTGGCATTTCTTCTCCCATTTTCTCCAAAGTCCTGAATACTCTTTAGTTAAAAACTAGAGAGCAACTTTGCAAAGTAGTATCTAGATACACCATTCCAGCCTGGATGTCCTTGATGTTTCCCAGCTTGGAAAACCATGTTCGTAAGTTGAGCAGCTCCCCTCAAACCAAGCAATTCTTCTACAACTCTTAGATCTCATTGCTGAGTTCAGCCTCCCAAAGGACATTAGTCACACTGTTTGTTCTATATTTTCCAAAATACGCATATGCCTATAGTCTGGCTGATTCTAATGCTTTTGCAAAAAGAATTGAACTGCCTCATCTGATGTGATGCTCCTTCTCTAAATGATATTTTAAAATATTCTGGCTGTATTTTTATGTGAGTAAGAAGTCAATAATTTTTTTAATGTCTAATTGGCAGAGACTAGTACATTGCTATGGAAATGAAATCTGGTTGTCAAACAAACAAACGAACAAAAAAAGTGAAAATGAGTCTGAGAACTAGAATTAAGAGGAAATTCAAAAAAAATATGGAAAAATGAAAAAGAAATAAGAGGATAGGAAGAGTGTGGGAGCAAGAGACTTTGAGACCTGGTTTAAGTTATTCTCTTGAGCTGCTGCCAAATGCTTTCAATCCTTTATGAACGCTGAGAGTCTATTTCTCCACTGTTATCCTAAAATCTGCTTTCCTCTGTATAGACACAGTTCTAAGAGTGAGATAACCCATGTATACTGAAGGCCAACTCTCTAGGGTTCAGGAATTCCATGTGTTCCTACCTAGATCAAAGCTGACTTGATTGAATATCTCAGTATTTCAACAATCAAATCTCTAATTAAGAGTTGATGGAATTGTTGCACTGAAGAGACACCTGTGCTGCTCTAAGTGCTAGTTCAGCCCACAGACCTTTTCTAAAATGTTCAGTTGTGGTTTGCATATGAAATGTCTCCCAGAAGCTCTTGCATTGAAGGGTTTTCCTCTGTGCAACAGTGTTCAGAGCTGAGGCCTTGGAAAGTGATTGGATCAAGAAATTTCTGATCTCATCAATGGATAAATACTTTGATGATTTCATTGAAGAATGGGCTATTGGAGATGGTGAAACATTAGGAATGGAGGTTTTGTGGGACACAGTGAGTCACTGAGGGCCAGGCTCAGAGGATACATTTATGTCACTGGTACCTTCCTCTAGCTCTGTCCCTTTCTGCTTCATGACTCTCATGAAGTGATTAGCTTTACTCTACCACAAGCTTTCCATCATGATGCTCTGCCTCATCACAGGCCCAGAAACAAAGAAGCCAAGTGACAATGGACTGAAATCTCCAAAACTGTGAACCAGAATAAACATTTTGACATTTAAATTGCATATTTTGTCACCATGATGAAAATCTGACCAACATAGTCTCCTTACTCACAGTTGGACAAAACTGGGACCTGTGACCCTGCCACTCTAGACACAGTTCTTGGTCATGGAGGTGAAGATTGAAGAGTCAGCATAGGAGAATAGTATAAAGCCAGGGAAATGCAGAAAGAAAAAGGAGTAAGTAGCACCATCACATTAAAAGAGGAGAGAGGTGAATGTGGTGTTATTAACCAGAGAATTGGTCCTAGGAAAGAGAAAAATCCCAAATGGGCATAATGGAGAATACTGTTACAAGATATTTGGCAATTTTTACTGATAAGATATGCCATGACTTGCAATTGACTCCCATGAGATTCTACCTACCTTCTAGAGTTTAAAAAAAGGGGGAAATACTGATAGTTGCTTTCATATAAAAAAGTAATAAGTATGGTTTCCGGTGCCACATAGCCAAGCAGGATATCTACTGGAATACTTTACCCTTCCTTCTTTTTTCCTCAAGTTTTCCTGTAGCAAATACTAATTTTCTGAGGAAAGTTTACACACTAGTGAGGGTCAATGCCTTGTGTCCTACACTTGCCATAGACATTGTTTAAAAAGTTCTGCATCCAATAATCTATAGATTTGTCCTAGTACCAAGCCTAGTTTAACCACATTATTTATTTATTAGAAATATTATAGAAAGTCATATATGAAATGTAGGATAATCATATGGTGGTGGGAGAAAAAGAATTGGTTTAAAGAGATTTTAAGGCTGAAATTAGTCAAGGATAGTAGCATATGTTTAAAATTGTATTTAATGAATACTAATATGGGCTCACAATTTACTATTAACCAGTCTATGCACAAATTCACTGTATCAAAAATAATAACTCTGAATTTTAACTCACCTAATCCTTATTACAACCTCATGAGATAGGCACTATTATCCTTATTTATAGTGGTTTGGATATGAGGTGTCCCTGGAAAGCTTGTGAGTGGGACAATGAAAGAATGTTCAGAGCTAAAATGATTTCATTATGAGAGCTGTGACCTTATAAGTAGATTAATCCATTTGCTGAAATAATAATTTATAAAGACTATTGTACTGCGTGGTAACTGTAGGCAACTAAGGTATGGCTGGTCAGGTAGGTCACTGGGGCATGCTTTTAAAATTATATTTTGTCCCTGGTGAGTGTAGCACCACCACCTCCTTCACTTTCTTTCCTAGCTATCATGAACTGAGCAGCTTTCTTCCTCCATGTCCTTCCACCATGGTGTTCTGCCTCATCTTATGCCCAGAGCAATGGAGTCAGCCCAATATGGACTGAACGTCTGAAATCATGAGCCAAAATAAACTTTCCTCATCTAAAGTGTTCTTGCCACAACAATAGAAAGCCAACTAACACACGATTAATATAGACATATAGATAACACGATAATGTCTAGATATGTCAAGAGCTTTGTAATGTTTTGAACAACCAATAAAAATTAAATTAAATTAAATTTTAAAAAAGTTGAGGCACAGAGAGTTGAAGAAATTTGTCAAATCTTCCCAGTGTGCAATGAGAAGAGCAAGAATACGAACCCAGGAAATTGTTCTAAATAAAAGCCTCTTGTCCATTACATTATGCTGCCCTTCAAATTCTGAAGATTTAAACTAATTTCTAAATATTTATTAAACCCTTTTGCTATGACATGTGAAACATGAATGTGTATATACACATTCACACACAAAAATACATAAATATGCAAATGTATACATATGTATACATGCACATGCACAAATATATACATTTATGTATGTACTGATTGATATGTGCATATATATGTACTGTATATATATATATATATATATATATATATATATATATATATATATGTTATATTTTCTAAATCTAATAACTTTGTAATTTTCCATGTGGTAAAAATATGAAGATAGTAGGCAAAAGTAAGTATCACTCTTGTTCTACTTTTCTCTGTGTGTAGTACTAAGTAAGTACCACTATTGTTCTACTTTTCTGTGTGTGTGTAGTAGTTCAAAGCTATTTATTTAATCCTAACTAGTCTAACCCAATTCTTAGTCCTTTAAATAAATTATCTCTGTCAATACCAGTACTACTTCAAGGCCTCTTCATTTTATTGTCCAAACAACTAGGCTTAGGGAGGCTAGAGACCTGTAATCCATAGTCACTCAGATAATGAGAGAAAAGCCCAGGATTCAAAAATAAATCCTGGTACTCAGATAAATGAAAGATCATTACAGTCTGCTCCATGAAAACATAGCTTCCAGGAACAAATCAGATTTGACCTTTATGTATGTATTTATTTATTTATTTTGCTTTTTAATTTACACATTGAGTTACAGGTACCATTCCAAAATTCTGAGAGGTGGTTGTGTGTCGGGACTATACTTCCTACAAACAAACTGGGAAGACTGTCATGACCACATGCTGGTTTGGTGGGGAAGGAGCATGACATAAATTTGGATAAATCAGATGAAGCCCTATTAAAGAAGTCTTGAAAAACAGCAGAGGAGTTTGGACTTAATGTGATAAGAAATAAGGCTGTGAAGGTTGTCGAGAGGCAGAGGATATGATAAAAGCAGTGCTTGGGGAAGATTAATCTGTCAACAGTTTGCAGGATGGATGCTATTTTAAAGATTGTATATTGTTATGGTACTTTATGTTTCCTTGGGGGTGTTTTGTGTATATTTTTCTCTCTTCTGTTAGATTATAAACTCCTGTAAGGCAGACCCCATGCTTTTAGTTTTCTCCTGCAGTTTCCCACAGCGTTTAGCCCAGTGCTTGTCTGTTACTCTTGATGGCTGGGAGTTTAGAAAGGCTATCTAATGATGGAGTGTATTCAGATATTTCAGGCTGTTCAGTACAAAACAACATCTCCCCTTGGTTAGATTTAAAGGATGCTTTCTTTTTCTGATACAAAGATTTTGGAATCATATGTGTTCAGTGACATGAAAAGTTGTTTAAAAGGAGGAGAAGTGTACAAAGTGGGAAAGGGAAAAGACTAGAAGGGACCTCGCCCACATGGGACAGGCTTTGGGGGAGGGGCAGAAATACTTCAATCAAATTGGGAGATGCCCTCTAATTCCATGTGGGTAATAGACTGAATCAATGTTGCTAATCACAAAGTTTGAGCACTTAAAAGTCCACATCCCTAGATGATACAGTTTATATCTATGTTAAAAAAAATTATTTCCTATATCCCATTTTTTTTTTTTAATGTAGCAGACAGCAGCTCCATGAAGCAGTATGTAGAAGACTGTTATGCCACTTTGGGGCAAAAGTTTTTTAAATAAGTTAAATAATAATGTCTTCCCTAACATAGGATATGGTAATGATAGCACATAAACCTGTTTTTGTCAAGCCCAACTTAGTTTGAAATCTTCCTACAGCAGAGAAAAAAATGAGATCTAAACAGCAATGTGGCTAGTCCCAAATAGTCAAAGAGTGGAAGAATTGACCCAAGTTACAGTCTAGTCTTTGGTCTCCATCCCGATATTCCATACTCTCTTATAGTTAGATATTAGGGTTCTTTATTTCTTTAAATCCCTCAAAACACAAAACTAAATGACAACCTTCAACCCGAATATTTACATTATCTGAGTTTTTCTGGACATATTTACAGATAGAGGCATAAACTCCTTTTGCTTGCAGAGTTTGGTTTCAGTTCTTTGTGATGCTAGATTTGCCCAAGGGGAATTGAATGAACACCCTCTGGGGCAAACCAGCATCTGTAGAAAACTGCTGCATTCCACTCCTGCTTAGTGCCTGCAGTGTGGAAGTAATTTATCCTTCTAATTTTACAATGCAATCTTTCATACCTACCTTTCAGAATTGATGCCTTATGTGTACACACTTCCACTGGGTATAGATAGCGTCTTTGTTTCCGTGGTTTCTTTATGATCATGGCTAGCTCCTACTCAGATAATCTCCTCCACCTCCATAGTGGTACTCTTGGTAATGGGAAGTTCAGCTATCGGTATAGTTTACATCACTATATACCGTTGGTTAATGGCCGCTTTATTAGGTATCTCCAGTGAGATGATGGGCCATCGGAGAGTATTAACACCTGGATTTACAGTCATCATGATGGAACACATCGAGGATCTTTACTAAGCTGAATTACTCAATAACATCTAAGAAACATAAATAATCAAGAAGCCTCATTTTCAAGCCTAAAAGCCAGGAGTCTGTCTTGCTAATTGACCATGATGGAGTTATAATAGTGAAATACAGCACAGAAAAACTCTCTGGAAGGCTGCCTTGGGCATATAACATCAATAAAGCAATGGTGATCCCATTTCCAGCCCTGGAGTCCTTATGAAGGGCTCCTTCAAAGCGGGCCTATGTTTTGAGATGCAGATCTATGGGGAAGTGCTTTAAATGTCTAGTTATTTCACAGAATAGTTGAGAAGAACTATCTCCATATAATTAATGTGAGCTGCAAGGTGTTTCCAAAATGCTCTAGACTTCTCAGAATTAATTTATAGGCTTCAGGCACCCAATGAGATTACCTAATTCATCAAGGATGTACCATAAGTAAAATAGAGTGTAATGAAGTAACACAAAGAATAGAATAGAATGGAATAGAATAGAATTAGGATGGATCCAAACAATTGATTCCTAAAACTAAACAATGTGTACCTATACTTTGAAAGTAAAGAACAAAAAAGAAGGAGACGTAAATCCGGGACCAATCTGTAAGTAGGCTGTGCCTAGGTTGATCAATGCCAACAATAATAATGATTATGCCTTTCTCCAATGTTAAAATTTTATGATCATGAAAGAATGTTGATTCTTAAAATGTAGATAAGGCAGATACTACTTAAATTTTACAGATTATAAAATAGAAGCTTAGAGGCAGCTAGTTAAATTGGAAATAGAATGCACAGACCTACTGACTTTAGCTGATTCAATGTTGGTACATTTTTGTCCATTCAAGTAACAGGCAGCAAGGGGCTATTAGACTTTTTCATAGTTCTAAAGCCAATAAAGTAAGGATGTTTCATTCCCCATGTTAATCTGAATAGATTGCCCTCTGAACACATAGTTCACATTCTGATCAACCAGTAGGCAGTATTACTTATAACTCAACCTGTATTAATAGAAAATAAGATGGAAATCAAGTTTTCAGAACTGTGGTCTCCCAAACATTTCAAACACCAAAAACTGTGACATATTTCCATCACATAGACAATTGACAAAGAAAGCAGATTTGCTTCTAAGTTTTCCAAAATCATCAATATACAATCAGGGTAAAGATCATTAGGTTGCCTACACATTTCTGAGTTGAGTCAAATATCATTTATTTCGTGTGGCATGCAAAGGAACTGAGTAACAACAAGAAGCAGATCATCTGTTTGATTCTGTTATTAGACCTGAGCCCTTTCTCATTGTCTATGTAGTAATGTCCATTATCACTATGCACACAAAAAAACATGCTTTCTGCTGTGATCACTGCAAAAGGTTTCTGTGTCTGTTTTCTGCTAAATAGGAGCAAAATAGGAGACTTTGTTCACCAGGAAGATGTCTTGTTTCTTACTTGTTTTCCTTGATCCTCATGCTACTCTTCTTCCTTATCACCTTAGGCTCCCCTTATTCATTAATATTGGAAGATAGCAGTGCCATATTACCCTGAGTCAGAATTCAGAACAGAGACATTCATGTCCCCAGGTTGTTAAAGACCTGGAGAGACAGTAACCCATCATAATGTCCTGCAGGCTTCATGGGTTGCTGAAATAGAAAAGAATCCTTGCAAGTTGGGAACCTCCAGTTTGCTCTATTTTGTTGGGAATCTCTTCTATGAGTGTGGCCACTGTTTTAAGATAAAGGTAGAATAGGAGCAAAAGCAACTAAAATAAGTTATCACCAAGTAAAGGAAATGAAGGGACACAATTTTAAGAAGCAATAAGAGACAGGCACCAGAGGACTTTTTGTTAGAGTCTTAGCAGAGAGAGTAATTAATACATTGCATATGGAATCAACCCATCGAGGGATGCGATGGAAGTAATTAGTATGAAGTTTTAATAAAGGAGTTAGACATGTATTTAGAGGAAAGAGAATGCTATGATGTACAATTAATAACTCTGAGGCTGGGACAAAGCATACAGGACATGGGCTTTCTGGCTGCTTTTCCCTATTCACCCATCAGCCAGTCAGCTAAGAATGTGCCTTAGCGAACATTTTCTACAGTTGGCTCCCAGGAGTGACTTGTCTGTGGAAATCAGGGAAATCTAAAAACAGCTCCGTTCTGTTTCAGAAAGGTAAATGAACCTTCTATGGAAAGCAGAGGTGTGAAAGGCTTTAGACAAACTCATTACAAGCTCCAGCACACACTTAGTGAATGGAATTGTGACTTAGAACCTCATACTGCCCAGTGTCCCTGGGGGCCAGGAATAACCGATAAAGTACAAAGACAGGACATTCAATTAAATACTGTAAATGAATGGCAGCTTGGGTTATCCTGCTCTGTCATTCTTATTCTATCTCTGCTCAAAGGAATACTATAGGAAACTAAGAGCATACACTGGGGCTATCACCTATATGTAGTTTTCTGCATCTGGGCAAAAGAGCTCACCATCCCAGGAAGAATTTCCAAGTTAATGAATGTAGCAAACAGAAATCTGTGATACGCAGTCAATTTTGGTGTACCCATGTGGTTAAATATGTGACTTTTAAAGTAAGATTTTAGCCAACTCTATTAACTACATTTATC
The DNA here is from genome assembly GCF_048772815.1 of Callospermophilus lateralis. Lineage (NCBI taxonomy): Eukaryota > Metazoa > Chordata > Mammalia > Rodentia > Sciuridae > Callospermophilus > Callospermophilus lateralis. Next base: position 32,346,589 of record NC_135321.1, on the reverse strand, counting down.
TATGAATGACCCACTGGGTAAAACAAATGGCTCTGGGTTTAATTGCTTGCATGAAGTTAGGTTGAAATCAAGTATATAGAATTAAGAAATAGTTAAGGTCTTGAAGGAGCTAGAGAAGAAACAAACCACCTAAGTACTCATGCCAAATTCCACCTCAGAAATACTCCACGGTGGTATCTGATACTCAGGATTTTCATCAGTTATTTTGGGAAAGTATTTTCTGAGAGTTGGGTCCCACAGTGATATATGTCTATCAACAAAAGAAAGTAAGTATTTATGGAGGTTTATGACATTTATTGCTCACTTAACATTCTCATTTAATTGCCACTAAAGTGCAAGAATGCAGGTATTCATAGCAGAATTTTATAGATGACAAAGCTTTCTGAAGCTGATGAGTGGCACAGCTGATGTTCCAAACCAGCTCTTCCTTATGCAAAAGTCTTGATAATTTATCCCAGTGTTTTTTGTTTCTATACCAGTGTTTATTGTACATAAAATTAAATTCTGAATTGAGAGCTTAGGGAACGCAATCTTCTTCTCTTCCTCTTCCTCATGCTGGGATAAGTAGCCCTCAGTAAATCTGCTATGTGAATTACAATGAAAGGCAATACAAATTCTGACTTAGCCAAATGCACAGTACTTCTTTGCCTTTGTGGTTAAGATTTATAATATGGGTTGCAATTTCTATCAACAAAACAAGACAGACCAGTGTTCTTCTTTGGCACACACAAGAGAAAACATTGGAAAGAAATTAAAAGAATATAGGAAAACAATGGATGAAGGAATGTGGAATAGTGTTCCATTTATAGATGAATGTCTGTAAAGCCCTGAAGTGGGGAAATAGCTTTTCTTGTTCTAAGAAGTGTTGGAAACCAGGGTAACTGAGGTGTGGTGAAGGACATGGGAAATAGTGGGATAGGAGCATGAAGAGGTAGACTGAACCAGCATCACTCTTCAGGGAAGAAGTGACATGATAAGATGGTTTAGGTCTCTTGGTTGAAAGCTAAAAATGAACTGAAAGCAGAAAAGTGAATATCTTGCTAAAGTATTCATCCAAGAAATATCAGCAGGTTGGTTTATAGGGATCAGAGGAGAAGAGAGAAATGCAAAGACCACACATAGATTTTGATTTTGGAATGAATAGCTTACCTTGATTAACTGGACAGGTAGATCTCCAGGTTTAGAGTAGATTTTGTTTGTTGGTCAATTTTGTTTTGGTCAGTAACATTATTCCTAGGACTGGAATTTAAGAAGTAAGAAAGAGGTAGTACAGGTTAAAGAATGGAGTGATTTGTGGAAGATCTTTGATTTTCACTGGGGAATCGGGATCTTCTTTGTACCACAGGACTCAGAGCAGCAGTCAGCACTGGGTCATCTCCTTCTCAGTCTTGATGATTTGAAATCTATTACCAGACTTTGACAGGTTCTTGAGACCATGCTGTAGGGACACAGAAAGACAACAGGGGCAATACAATGAAGAAATATAGAAAAAAAAATGTGAGAAGAAACAAAGTGACTTCCATTCCCACTTAGGTGTGTCTGAGACTGATTTCAGAGCTTTTTAAGTAAATACACTTTGATAGCAGTTGAAAAGAACCCAGTAAAGTTGTTAAGAACCTGAAAGAAGACTAATAACATTTGGGAAGGGGAAAACCTTAGAAATAGGAGTCTGGGAAATAATGTCCTCAAATTCAAGGAATTCAGAATATTGCAGGGAAAGAGCTTCTTCTTCTTCTTTTTTTTTTTTAAAGGAGTGAGCTACCCAGCTCAGTGATTGTGCCGCTATTTATAAAATGTGACATTATCACTCATTTAGATATTTATTCAATTAATTGTGAGTTTAGTCAGCCCTTTGTATGCTCTAGGCTCCTATTGCTAATAAGCAATCAGATAAATTATATTTCTTTTTGTTTGCAAAGAAGAAAACAAGGCAGGCATTCCTCAGAAGACAGTCACAGGAGTCCTTGGACCTACATTGACCAGGTGCCCCTCACTTACACCATGCAGATATGCTCCTTTTTTTTCTCTCTCAGACCTACAATTCTAGGACACATGAAGTAAACAAACAATGTACCTTCCTCTTCCTCATGGAATATCCCCCCCACCCTCAGGCCACAGGAGAATTAATAAACATGCCTTTATGAATCAAGAAATGAAAAATCAAATATAGAATTTCAAACATGATGAAAGTTGATTTTAAAGTTTTAAGTACATTCAAATGAAATTTTCCCCTGGCAGTATCAATAATACTTCATTTTCTTGCCTGACATATAAAAAAATTAAGGTTAGTAATTCTAAGCATATGAAGTAAGACAGAGTGCTCTTCCCATGTCTAATTAACCAGTTGTAGGAGAAAAGGCTGCAACCAAACTTTGGATTTTCTGCTACATAACCCCCCACATAACATTCTCTCATTAATGCAATACTAATGTCTGCATATGCTGGAAACATCAAATGTGTTGCATTGACTCCCTGGGCCATGAAGTCTCAGCTCCTTGCTTACACCTCCAACCACATCATTGGTGTCATCTCTGAACTCTGTAATCTTCCCAGGGAACTGCTGAGCACATAGCTCTTCCTAGGAACTCCACGAAAGCCTGGTCGCCAGTTCAAAAGTCAGGAGGCAGCAGGTTTGCGCTTCTGCTGAGCTGCCAGGAAACATGCTGATTGCTGCCAAGAAATGAAGGCGAATCAGTCACAGATCTCCACTGAGAGAGAAGAAACCTCATCAAAGGCAGGTTCCAAAGGCAAGCGAGGAGCTAACACATTCCCTTCATACTGCACACTTGGGGAAGAAAGAAGCTGGTTTAGATTCTTTGTGGGAAGGAAGGAAAGAAGCTGATAGGTAGAACAGGCAACCACCTGTGGAAGGTCATCAGGAAGCCACATCCACCTGCCCATCACCTATGCACTTAGTCCACTCCATTTGTTTGGTAAGTGCCTCAGAGCCTTGGACTTTATATTAAGACTAAGTGGTTCAAGAAAGAGAAACCAGAGCTGCTTCAGTCTAACTCGAGTGTTTCCTTGTTCTATTTTGCTACTATAAGTGCAAGCTTCCAACCTTCTTTATATTGAAGCATCAGTGCATTGACATTTGCCCTTCAAATGTGTTTCTCTCTCTAATCATGTTTCACTCTAGCTCCTGGAAAGATGACCAGGCCCTTTTGTCTAAATGTTGAAAAGTGGCAGCAAAATAACAAATTATTTCCCCATTGAGCAAAGGGAATGCTGTGAGGTTTGGGTGAAGGTTTGGAATTTCTCTCAAAGGGAATTGCTCAGTTGAGCTTTGCGAGTACCTTATTGCCAAAATTAGTTGGAAAATGTTTGGTCACTCCCTTCATTTTGCATACAGCTCAGAGGTTCTAAGTGATTCACTTGGACAAAAAAGGCAAAGACTTGTAATAACTCCACAAAAGGACCTAAAGTAGTGAGAATTGGGCCCTGGAAGCCTTCCCTCTCCTGACTTTATTTCCATGTGCACATCAACAGATTGAACTGAGTAGCGCGTTAGAATCACTGCTTCACACAGAGTAGTATTTGCTTATATTTAATTGATTCTTATGCATCAAAGACTGTGTCCCAGATGTGTCCCTTACTGATTTTCCACTCAGGCGGTCCTTACTCAGTCTTTGGGGATTATGATCAGACTGAGAAAAGCTGAGTTAATTTACTTTTTATATAAACATACCTTGTTTGGGATTTGGAAGAAGATTTCTTGAGAAATAAACCAACAGGACAGGTTAAAGGATTTAATCATTGACAATTGTCTATAAGTTTGTCCCAAAACAGCATTCTGATTTTCTTGCCTCGAGTTGGTACAGTATAATGGATGCTTTTGAAACCTCTTCTCAAAGGAACGTTAAATTTTGCATGGATATCTGTAATACGCACATAACTAGAATTAAACACAGCTCTTCATTCTTCAGTTTGATCAGAAACACATGCACCCCACTTGCATGCCACATTGGAAATGTAAGACTTTGTTGCTTTTTTCTTCTCCTTGCATCTAGATTGGATGCAAACTCCTTCCTTCTAATACCATTATTATCCAGATGTCTCTTCTACATCCCATTTCCTCTGGGATTTATTTGTTAGTTGTCATAATTGAAAACATCTGCAAATTTACTTTACATTAAAATTTTAAAGAATAGGAATGCAAAGTGTTCATTTGTAAGCAGTCATATGAGTTTTTAACAATTTGAAAGCCAAAGGTAGGATTCCTGGTAAGATTCAAAAAAAGGAAAGTTGAGTTGGAAACCAGAAGATAATTCCAGTTCCCAGTCTCTCTCTAGCCAGATCCAGGAATTCCAGCAGCTCACTTAATTTCTTTCCTTGAAGAAATAGGAAACAAAAGTAAGTACTCTCTCAATAATTTTCTAGAGATAGCACTCTATCACTGCTTGTTTCTAAAGTCATAGACATTTCAGGCAACCTGACAGGATATTAGCATTGATACTTTTTTTTTTAAACATCTCTCAAAAATAGCCATACATGGAAAATTTTAGGGCTTTTAGCATGTTTCTTTGCTCTGATATATGGGTTTTTTTCTATAGATGTTAGGTAGATAGACAGTTAATTTAAAGGGTTAACTTTCTCCTGATATTCTCAAGAAATAAATAACATGGCTTTCCATATTCTAATCACAGGCACTTAGCTGCTAAATAAAGGCAGGTGTCCAGTCAATGCAGATCAATCTGTGGGCTACGTGGAGAGGTGTGAGCATCTTTCCCTGCATGAGCTCAGTATAAGAAATTCATTTAACCTTTAGCTTCCAGTTTGATGAACCTGTGGTGACACTATGCTGTTTCTTTCCACAGAATGGTTCATAATAACAATAAAATAAGGGAAACATTGGAATGACAAAGATTAATTTCTTTTTACTCTCCCTTGTGAGAATCTAAACTGACAGTTGTCACTTTATAAAGCTGCAACTTCACTACAATACAGAGATGGCCCGGGTCATCAGTTGTGCCTTTTCTGGTGAGTGCTTGAGCTGCCATAGAAGTTGAACATATACTGAAGAGTGTAAACTGAGAGTAGCTATTGTTTTTCCACCTGACAGAATTCAAACTGGAAAATTTGAAACCAGAGCCAGATACCTACTTTATACTCAAAACACTCCACATCTTATCTCTTCACTGATATGCACAGTAGTTTCTCTGATTTGCCTCAAATCATCTCATCTTTTCTGATGAGGTTAAGAAAAGATACACTCATTTAGTTCCCAAGATCAATGCTATATCTTAGTGTTACAGATAGAGAAAAACTGCATAATTATTTTGGAATATCCTGAATCTATTTAAGATGCTTTAATAGTAAACATATGCAGATGTTTTTACCATAGTTTTAGTTAGCCATGCAGGAAATGAAAAAAAAAAAATTAAATTCTCGTGTCAATTTCATACATATGTTGACATATGCAATTCACTGTAATGGGTTTTTTACCCTCTCAAAACTACTTTTTTTAATGATGTATACATATTTCCAAAATGTTCTCCAGGTAGAGAGACATTTTATACATAATAGTCTGGAACTTGTTTTTGAAGGCTATCCCAGATAGGAACTTCAGTATATTCATGTTCAAACATCATGTGTTACTAAAATCATGATTTCAATTCAGTAAAATAATATGAGAAGTTGCATTTGCTGACTTGATATCAAATCATCATTCACAGGCCTTCTTACTTCAAATGGATTGTTTTGACTTCATAAATACACAGAAATATGCTTAGAATACTGGATGATTCAAAATTTTTGTGATAGTTCAGAAAAGAAACAGACATTACTTGGAAAAAGAAAAAAATGCTAAGCAATTATTCTATACAAGAATATTCTTACACACAGAGATATAAGAAAATTACCTTCCTTGGCATAAGTTTTAACATCCATCTAATTCATATGAACAGACCATTTTGAGGTGCTATGGGGGATTCAAAGTATTTAAAATTTTCTCCAAATTTAAGAAACTTCTCTATTATTCATGTTAATGTACATGCAAAATTATAAGACAAAGAAAATGATGAATTTGAGCATTTAATTTGCAGAATAGAAAGACTCCCTTCAAAGTAGAGAAAATGGACTGAGAATGTAGCTTAGTGGTAGTGTACTTTCCCAGCATGCATGAGGCCCTGGGTTTAATCCCAACACCAAACAAACAAACAAACAAACAAAATCTCACCAATTCCCTAAAGTAAGGAGTAAGCAGTCAGTAAACCATTGTGATAATATATTCAATATAGGGTAAATAGATAGGAGAGAAAATTCTACCTTGGGTTTTTGAGCCCCTTTTCTCAAAAGTGAAATATGCCAACCATCTTTAGTTTATTATGATGATGATTATTATTACAAATGCAAAGGTATTTAAATATGAAGATGCAAACTGAATTGGATGTCCAAAATGTTATAAATGAGCATGAGATCTGCCATCCCGGAAGAGAGGAATGATCTATATTGTTATTATCCTGAAGAAGAAGGCGATTTATACAACAGTGACAGTGCACTTAGCTCTGTACGGTGGGTGGGCGATGCCTGTCTCGGTTCAGTGGGCTTCCTGTCTAAATAAGACTGAATGCAAAAGAGGGTAAAGACAAAGACTAAATTCATCACCAGAGATACAAAATTGAACTCATCCATTTCACTGATGCAGTTTGTATGTGATTTTTTTTTTCCTTTTTGTCCAGAGGGGTTATAGAAAGAAGGAATATCTTCTAAATCTTCCTTATCACCATCCAAGATGTTCCCAGATTCCGTACTCTCTTTCTCTGTTCCCCAGGATCTCAAGGGGATTCTGGTTCTTCTATTCCCTCCTCTTTTCAACCTCATGTGTCACATAGTTCTGAAGATTATTCCCAAATGCCCATTACCTGTGTGCATATCGGATTCTTTTCTAATTGGCAGATGTTCCTTCTGGACTCCCAGTGATTGGGGAATAGAATGAGCAGCCATCCTTAATGGGGGAAGGAAGGCACAGCCAGGTGAAATCACTTGTGTGATTAATGAGTGACAGATGTTCCAGTGCCATCAGTATTGCATTCAGGAACCATTCTTCTTTATTCCCCTCCATGAAACCTCTCTGTAGATTGTGAAATCTTTAAACATGGAGGGAAGGGAAATAAGAGTTCATCTCAGAGGAGAGCATTGTTATTCATTCAACAAATCCTTTCAATAAATATTTACTGATCTCTGAGCTGGGCCTCTGAGGATGGCTAGGCATTTTATCAATGGAGTTAAGTATGTAGGAGGGCAGTGTAGAATGAAGGATCAGGCAATAAGACAAGGAGGTACGATTTGAAAGAAAACCGGTAAACCAATTTAGTAGAGGAGAGAATGACTATCTGGGCTCTGTCTAAATGCTGTGCTTCACATAATACTTTAAATGTTATATACTTGTGCACCCATGGGCACGCTATGTCAGTAAACACGTCTGATTAGAGAAAATCCATTGTTTTAGTAAATAATTTTTAAAGTTTGCTCTCATTTTCCTGATGGGAAATTCAGTCTGTAAAGGGCAGTAAATTAATAACAGGTAGTTACTGTAAGGGGAGTAAGAGAAGCAAAATGATTGACATGAAGAGGGAAATATATCTGGGAAAGCCCAGAAAGAGGAGAATAAGGAATATAGGGATGTCAAGAAAATATAATTCTCCAAACAGCATACTGGCAGAGTCTCTGTTGTAACTGACCATGCCTGGCATGCTCTTTACTCAGTCACTCAAGCATGAGTTAAAAGTTGATTCCTTCAAGGCCAAAGGCCTTCTCTTTCCTTCCTCATGTAAATCAGTTAAAATTTCAGTAGTTCAAGTCCATACACATGAAGAAATACCACCACAAGGTGAAAACCAAGAGGACCATGTATCTGGTTTTATTTGAAAACCTTCTTCCTATCATTTCATCCGGAGTTGACACTGCAGTGACATGGCCCCCAGAGAAGGCTGGGAAGCTGGATCTTCAGTGTTTCCATCTTTATTCCTTTTTCTCTAAGCACTCCTACATGACTCCTGGACCTGCAAACTGAAGGCTTACTCAGATGCTAGAGTTGCCTGAACATTCTTTTAATGTGGGATCTCCTGAAGGAATAAAGATGTATCCCTTCTGAAACATATTAAACATTCAATATGTCTGATGAGTTAATGAGTGGGCTGGAGAAGGGAGTACTCACCAATTACAGTTCCAGGGAGATCTACAGGCACAGAGAAATTGCAACAAGAAGAGGGCATCTCAGAGCTAATTTGGGTCCAAAACGGAGGGGTAGCAGATTGTATCTCTCTCGCTCCTATTTTCCTATTGATATTCATCCTCTTCTACAACACTCCGCAGATGTCAACTGCCCTCAGGTTACCTTCAATAGTGAGTAGCAATAACAACTTAAAAAGAATAAATCTCAGGTGCAAGAAAATGTAATTTTTGTTTATTGCCTAGGTTTGACATTGGTAAGAGAAAGGGGACATTTCTGACCAAACAGTAGATCAAAGAGTTAAATTCCTGATTCTGCCATATTACAATTAAGAAACTTCTAAGGCATCCCATTCCTTATGACTATACTAGAAATCTGATGGAGTTATTTTTATTAAATATTCTAGCGGCTTCAAAACACAAAGAATCATGTCAGGTACAAAGTAGTTGATTTAAAATAGCAATAAAATCAACAAAGACCCATCAACCAATGTTTTTTCCCATCCTAACATTTTTCTTTTCTTTTTCTCCTATTTTCCTTTTCTTGTTTTCTTTTTTCTTCCTTGAATATTTGTTTTCTAACTTAAGTACTTATAAAAAGTTTACACTAAATTGAATGAGCCAGGGAGTATATGAATGAGAAAGTGATTTTGTGATTGATGGTAATATCCTATTCTCTTCCCATCCACATGGAGATTATAATCTTTTTTAAAATATCACCAGTCTAATTCATCCATCTAGGGCCAATTTTTTTCTTTACTTTTTAAAAATTATTCTGTTTGGGGAGTAAGGTATTACTTTTATTTCTGTGTTTACATTGTACATAACACATGGTGTATTTCTCAGTCCTCCAGAACCTTTAAAAAACAAGTGATTCTGGTCTGCTTTTCCAAGAAATATAAAATTTCAACATTGAAGATAGTTACTTTGGAATCAGATTATTTCATCGCACAGCTAATAAGTCACTAAGAACCAGAAGACAATGTGGGCAGTAAGTATTTAAATAAAACTAACAAAAATGATTACTGTCAATGAAATTCAGCAAGGTTTGATAGCTATTATTAATTCAAGTAGTATAGCTTCATGCACAGGTAACAGGCTCAAAGACTTTGAATGTTGAAAAGAACCATAGATATTCACAGGCAAACACAAAAAGAACAAATAAATGTTATTTTTAATATATTTTTGTGTGATAAAATAATGGTGTTGCAGGGCTGGGTTTGTCGCTCAGTGGTGGAGTGCTTGCCTCGTGAGTGAAGCACTGGGTTTGATCCTCAGCACCACATAAAAATAAATAAATAAAAATAAATGTATAGTGTCCATCTACAGCTAAAAAAAATTAAAAAATAAAAAATAATGCTGTGCAGAATGAAGACACGAAAAATACAAAATTCTTGTTTTGGGACAGGGAAGTCGATTGAGGACTTTTAATCATTCTATTTGTAGAACACCCATGGAGAGTATATTTTAGAATTATCTACTGAGCCAGCTGCAATCTAAAATACAAAGACAGAGAAGGATTGTGGAGGGTTAAGATCAGGTGACAAAACTCAATCAATCCTGTGGAAGTTTATTAGCAGAGGATTTCTGGAGAATGCAATAGTTTGGTACAAAGTGAAACATTAAAACTCAGAAAGAATAATCATGTGGATGTTTTATCTCAAAGGGAAAGGTCAGTCATGCACAGCAGAGCACAGTCACCAGCAGAATTCCAGGCTTTCACTTTATGCTTCTGTTGTTGGTCTCCTAAAAGAGGTGAGGTAAAGGCAACTTGAACTTTGGAAACAACATCAAGACCATAATTACAAACCAATGCATGATCCTTCTTACACTTCTCACAAATATCCAAGCAGAGTAAAGGATCTGTAGAGTAAGTAGAGAATGAAATAAAATTCATAAATATTTTTTAATGAATTCTATTTTTAATAAGGTGTTTATTTTTTAAGAACATGTCTTTTAAAAAATATTTATTTATTTTTTTAGTTGTAGTTGGACACAATACCTTTGTTTTTATTTATTTATTTTCACGTAGTTGTGAGGATTGAACCCAGGGCCTTGCAAGTGCTAGGCGAGCGCTCTGTGGCTGAGCCAAACCCCAGCCCAAGAAGAAAATATCATTTTTCCCCCTTGGAAATCCAGCTGATTGGATTAAGGTGAACACTAGACATGTTTAACCCAGAAAGAAAAGAAAATCACACACTTAACTACACATATTCACATCTATTTGTGTGCCTGTCTCAAAGGTATCTACCTTCACATGCCTAGGAACAATGCCTGTCCTGATAAAGTACCCCTGGGACAATACTTTTAGGTATAGAGACCCTTTCAGGAAAATAGCGTTTTTGTGATGTGACATTATTTATCTACTTATTTGCATATTTTGGTCATCCTACATTCTTTTTTAGTTATAGTCTATAACACTTGAATATAAAGCTGGCTGAAGGACTCTTTTTAGATATGAAATTTGAGATTAGATCCCTGTGTTACGTATGAAAAATGAGTGCCACAGGCTTTTATAGTTGGTGGTTGGTGAGGTTTCTTAGTGTGTGTGTGTGTGTGTGTGTGTGTGTGTGTGTATGTGTATGTGTGTAATTGTTAGTGTTGTTGCTGTTGCTGTTGTTTTAATCCAGGAAACACTGGCTCTTTCCTTTAGGCAGCTCAATACTTCATACCCCACTCACTCATAATGAAATAGGGCAGCAGGTCCCCACTTTTGTGGAAGCTCCCAGGTAAATCAGATTCTGTCTACCTGGCTTCATATGAAGGGGAGATCCTCTTGACCTGACTCAAAAGCAGCCCGAGGTAACATAACTTGCATTCGTCCAGGGCTCTCACTTCAGTACCAGCTAGAACATGATCATGGCAGTGGTCTTTCCTTCCACCTGAGGGGGGTGTACAGCCCTCCAGGACCTGTGGCTCTCAGATTACCACCCTCACCCCACCCTGCCCGGCAGCTCACTTCTGTTCTAGCCTGGAAATTTTTCAATCCTAACTAACTCTTTGAGACAGGCCACTCATAAAAAGGAGATGAGAACCTGATCAATGTTTACTGCAGAAACTGGAAAAGATTCATTTCTAATTGCCTATTTTTTTCACTTCATTATCTCAAATCACATACCTTGACAGTTGCACCTGAGCACTCACCCACCCTCCCCTTCTCTCTATTACCTTCTAAGTGTTCTGTTGGCTCCAATGATACAATTACAATTGAAGAGAAACAGGAAAAACGTACCTTTGTCTATGGGTTGCCAAGGGCATGGGGAATCCAAATTAGTACAGTAACCACTTCAGAACCTCTGAGGATTCACAAGGAGCAATCAGGAATGCTTGAATAACCTCAGGACATAAAATCAGGACTCCAGACACTGGGAGGAAGACCCACGGGAATATGAGAGCTATTAATAGCTAGGATATTAAAGAGAGAGGGTTGTTAGTATTTCTCATTTGCAAAACTGAAACTAGAAAATTTTAAGAAACTTGCCAAAAATTCCATATTTGCTTATTCATCCATAGATTAATATAAATAGATGACATATGACACCAATGTGTACCAGTTACTATAGAAAGTTCTTCAAAGTTAAATGGTATCCAATTTGTGTCTTTTTTTTTTAACAATTATTTTTATGTGTTTTTATGTGGTGCTGAGGATCAAACCCAGCACCTCATATGTGTGAAGCAAATGCTCTACCACTGAGCCACAACCCCAGCCCCAATTCTTGTCTTTGAGAAGCAAGTATAAGACACAGCTCAAAGACAACAGAATTGTGGCAGAAGATGATCCTCCAGGATGCAAAAAGAAGGTAGAGGCTATAGGTAAAGTAGAGGACTTCAGAGAGGAAGTACACAGGGGCTGGCATTTTCTAAAGAGAAGAGGAAGAAGAACAGGGAAAAGAGGAGGGGGTGGAGGAATAGGAGGGGGACTAAGCAGAAGAAGAGAGAAAGCAAAACAGCATTATAGTGTTTCTCTCTTTGGACATATAATCTCCGAATATACACACTGGATTCATCATGAAAATACCTCCCCATCACGTGACTCTAACTGGATGCCTGAGTAAGCTGTCTGACTGCCCCTGTCTTCACGCCTTCTGGTTTCTGATCAAATCAGGGAGCTCTGGTCCAGCTGAGTTTGGGGAGGGCCTGTGCACTAGTTAACAGAACAGGATGTTTTTCTAGAATGCCTGCCCCACCTCTCTGTGGCATTCAGACTAACTTGAACCTTCTTGAGTCTTTCATGTTGCTCCCTACCTGGCTCCTCACCCCTTTCCCAAGAGGAGCACAACTATCACCAAAGTGGACCTCGTCCAAAGAAGATTCTAGTCTCTGCCTCTGAGCTGGAGAGCTTTCTCTTATTTGTCCACAAGAGGTAATGCTCCTTGTCTGTAACTCCTGGGAGAGTGGCTTTTCTGTCCCTCACCCACAGGCCTAAACCTTTAGCTTCATAGGAAGAAAGGGTGGGGAAGCCCACAGGAATTTCATGCCTGTCCCACCAGTGGACCGTCCAACAGCTGTGGACCTTCCAACAGCTCCTGTACCATCACATCATTGGGCTGGCTCTATCACAGGATTAGCCTCAAGCTTGCTCTTGAGCACCTGATAGAGGCCCCTGGGAAAGATCTTCCAGCAAGTGTGGATTTCCACAGCAATTAGACACTAACTTGCTAGTGGGAGATCTTTTAAATATTGTCTGGTGGGAGATCTTTTAAATATTTAGGTGATTCTTACCTACTTTTTGGCAGCCTGGGAGAGACACCTCCTCTATAGTCTACCAACATGAGGCAGACCTCATATTCCAACTCTCCTTGAAGAGGCTGTGCTTAGCATTTTTGTTTACTAGGCAACCTTAGCACCTCAGTACTCTGATTGGCTAAAGAAAATTTATAATTTTATAGTATAGTTGATTATTACTCATTATTAGGATGGGAATGATTTTCTTTGAAGGTTTCTACATTCTAAGTAGAAACACAACTCTACTCAAAATATTGAAAGCAGAAAATTTCCAGAACTAAAAGGAGAAATTGACAAATGCTCTCCCACCATGTGGCTTTCATTAGAAGCCAATGCTCTCACCATGATCTTGAACCGCCAGAACCATGAGCTAAATCAATTTCTTATCTTTATAAAGTACTCAGCAATTAAAATTTACTAAAAATTGATACATACAACTACAAAGTTGAATCTCCTAGATAATGCCAATAAAAATAAACTGAACATGAACAAATACATACATGAAATATCACTTACATAAAATTCAGAAACAAGGACAACAGTCTAATACAATGGAGATGAGGAATGAAATAGCTTTCAAGAAATTTTGAAGCAGATTTCTCGTGTACTGGAAATCTTCAATATTTTGATGCTGGTTACACAGTTATACAGGTGAATAGATTCTCAGAAATCCTTTGAGCTGCATACTTAAAAAGGAAAGTGAAACAACATTATAGTGAGCTATAATAATTAGTTATTTTTAGGTGTACCATTGTTCAATTTATGTGGGTAATTCTCCAATATACATTAAGGAAAAATAGCACAATCATAACATTTTTACAGGGATGGTGGCTCCAAGAATCTGATGACAACTGAAGAGTTGGCAGGTAAGCAGAAGCTCCATTTTTTTTTTTTTTTTTTTTAGTGGGCCTGTGGCAGGTCCCACGGCACTGGGACCAAGACCATTCCTGAGCCATCATGTGCCTGCGTGACCCTTAAGCATGGAAAACATCAGATAAAACTATTTAAAGATTAGTTTGTGGAGGTAAAAACAAATACCTGTAGATAAAAGTAAAGATATAGACTAAAGGTATCTATAAGGGAATTCAGAGTGCCTCAGCCTAAGTGATTAATTAATTAATCTGGGCCAATGTTTCTCTTTCTAAAATTTGCTTTAAAAATTAAGAGAAGGATCCAGATTCAGGAGAGATACAAAGGAAGAAAAAGTTGTTAGAACCAATTAGGCTCTTCAAAATTGTGAAATATCCAGGCTTAAAGTCCCTTTCTCATTTTGTCTTTCCCTGTGCTTTCTTCCCCTCAATTTCCTGCACAGTATTGTTTTTAGGTCTGTAGCATTTTCTCATCACTCAGGGAAACATTCTCTCATACCACCATGTGCCCCATCTTCTTCTAATGGTGAGCAGATCCAAAGGGAGAATGAATGAACTTGCACACACCCAATACATAAGGATTGTCGGTTAATATTGACATAAGCTCAAGAGAACACAGGGATGCTTAAAGGAAGGCAACTGGACTCTGCATGCAGGATAGAAGGACCTGTGGATGCAGTAACAAAAGTGGCCTGCAAGAATTAGGGGGAGTTCAGTCCATTATTATCATGGCTTACCATCCCCTAGAATATAACTTTCAACTCTTTGCACAACATATATAATCCATATAGATAAATGATTCCTGACTAGCCCATCCTGGGAAAGATGAAATATGAGCACTTCCTATTATACATTTCTCCTTATTGTCCTAAGTTCCCACATTCATTTTATCACCAATACATCTTTAATAAGATGTATTGATGTAGCATCTTTAATAAAACTTGCTCTGGCATATTCAGACTCTCCAGACCATCCCAGATGTCACAGTGCTACTATGTTATATTTGTATTATAGCACAATATTTTTTAATTTCAACTGTTTGCTTATCTCTCTAGTCTTTGGGTAGGGAGCCTGTCTTATTATAGCTGTTCCCTTGGTATCTGCATGGCACTTTGCACATACTGGACCCAGAAGAAACGTCTGTTTCTTGAATAAATGAAAAGAGGGATGGATGGGGGATGGATAGATGGATGAATGGATGATGGATTAATGGAAGGATGAGTGAATAGATGGATGGACGAGTGAATGAATGATGCAAAGAAGACCAACCTTACAAATTAGTGGTAAAAAGGATTAGTTATTTTTAGGTGTACCATAAAATACTTCTGAAACATAAATAGTGCTGCTATTTAGATGCAAACGTTTAAATATCTGAAAAATTTCCTTCATGTAATTTACTACTTTGACTTCTATTAAATATTAATGTTCTTGGAAAAGGTAACCTTTTTTTTTTTTATCAGAACCCCAACTAGTGTAGATTCATCCTGATAACAAAGTTACTTCTCTGTTTTTATCTGTCTTCCCTCATTTTTCTGTTCCAAATATGCTCTCTGGAGACATTGATTGATAAAAGCCAAGTGCTCAAGGTTAATATTTTAAAATAGTTTCAATTTATAATAATAAATTTGATTTTTTAAAATTTTCCCTTTCTCTTTCTTTCTTTTATAATAGGTAGAAGGCATATACTACCCTTGAATGACAAGAAGGGACATTGAAGAAATTTGGGGGACTAAGACCACAAAATTTCAGGTACAAAGGAGGCCAGTGTGCTTTGATGAAAAGGCATTATTGATGGTAACTTTCCCGGGTCTACAATAAATCAAAATACTTTAGCAAGCTTTCAAAATGATGGATATAAAGAAATTCCACACCAAGAACCTTGCATTTGGATTGTAATCAACATCCCAAATGAAATAATATCAGTCTTTAAAAAAATGATCCTAGTTACTCCAATCTAACCTTTGCACTTTGACTTCTGTTAGTTTCTTTTGTTTGCTTCCTAAGTGGAATAGACTTAAAGTAAAAGCCCTTGATAGATTTCTATGCAGAGAATAGTGATAGCATCAGGAAGCCCTTCCCAACAAGGCCACATTTCTTATCTCTGTGAGATGAATTATTCACCATTTCAGTCTTCTTTCAACATTGGGACACGGAAGGAAGGTGAACTTCACAGTCAGCATTGCTCTTGTGGGGTCAGCCAAGCGCTTATCTTCAGAGCAGCAGAGGAACATTCATTTTACAAGGTCCTCTACTTGATTCTACTGCAATGGAAAGCCAACCAGGACCTTATCAGCCAAAGAGATCAGCCTTGGAGCTGTAAGAGAATGAGCTCACCTTGAAAAGAATGATCTCAGGCAGGGAAAAAGATAGATTTCATTGCAATGAATTTGCAATTTTAGATATGAAGCTGTGTGCAATTTGGGCATAAGTATCATTTCTACCTTTTAATTGAGACTTCTATCTTTCTGCCACATTTCTAAAAATAATGAATTCAAAGTTTCCACTGTATATCTAACTCCATTATCCAAGGATAGCTAGAAATTCCTCAACCATTTCACTAAACTGCAGAAAGAGTTTAATTTTCAATGATATATTCAGCCATATTTGTCCCTCACCCTTATTTCCCTATGTAGGATTTCTTCACCCTCTTTTTAGATCATTTTGTCCCACCATCTCAGGTACAGAACACACATTAAAAACTTAAGATGAGCAGCAACTATAACCATTTATTGCAACTTTAAATAATATTTAAATATTTATTATGTTCACAGAATTGAAACTTGGGACTTAATGGGCTTTAATCTTATTTGATGCTCTCAGCAAGTGAAGTAGTAAACTGTTATAATGATGTTAGATAATTTGTGTATGTCCTTTTATCCAGAAGAGACTTTTTATTTAAGTAAGGTACAATGGATAAAATAACCCCAATTAGGTTACTGTCTTGGTCTTTTCTTTTTTCACTCTTTCATTGCATTCATTCTACAAATAATGATTAAACCTGTCCTATGTGCTACACATGAAGACAAAAATGTGAGGATGTTACAATGCAGGATAATGAAGTGAATTATGGAGTGAGACTAGAATAGAATATATATGCTAAGGTTTCTCTATTTCTCAAAGATGGTGTTTAACTAAGGATATGCAAACTTGGGAGTGATTAAAATATTGATTTACGCATCTTCAGTCGTTCATATGTCATCTGTCCCCAAACTGATCTTCATCTCAGGTTTCCTTTTCTTCTTGTCTTCTCAGGATGGCAAATCTTCAAAACAAAAAGACCAACTAAGGCATATCATCTTACTAAGGTGAAGTATCAGAACCTATCATCAAGGCACCGAAGAGTGGGATGATTCCAAGTGATGATTTGTGGCTGAGATAGGGAATAACTCTGATGTCTAACAAATACTTTTACAAATCAGGTTTCTAATATTCTGCTTTCAATAAAATTAAATTATTGAAGTATGGATTCTTCAAAATAAATTTGACTGCTTGATAACCATATGTTTTTTATCCTTTTCCTTTTTGGTTTATAATTAAGAAGGGAGTCAAAGAGCTGAAAGATACTTACATAACAAGTTTTTCCATCTCCAGTCATGTATTTATGTGAACAAGGTTTATCATACTTAGCCAATGAAAACTAAAACTGAAAGACACTGACGGGTGAATTCTGACACATTATAGAAATAATTAATAATCATAATTAGATAAATGAATTGGAAAACTTATAATTCAGAGTCTTGAAAATTTTTAAGAGTTTTTTGATGTCATTAAGAGATTAGTTCTAAGAATGTTTTACTTTTTATAGTGAAATAGTAACATCAAAATATAATAATATTTATAACATTTTGACCAATTTGTACCTAATTGTAATAATAAAATAATTCAGCTAGATTTTTTGCGTTTTCAATTTTTTTTTATTGGCAGAAACATCTTTTTAAAACTAGAAACCTATGGTTACATAACATCATCTCTTTCTAAAGTAAACTGAGATACTATTCATTTGTTTACTTGTTTGTGGAGAAGTGTAATAGTGATCAGTGAAAGGATTTCAAAAATAAAAATGCATTAAATTTGAATAAATTTTCTGAAAGATAAAATGTAAATATAAGTGCAGGGAACAAAGAGCTTGTTGAGCACACAGATGAATAGAACTAAGCAAGATGGAAGGAAATGGCGCTGACAAGGCAGGGACCAAGGTATGTTTTCTTGAAATTGCTTCCCACATCTGGGTCACTGCAGGTGATTATCAGTGAGACATGGCTTGAAAAAGAAATAAGGAAATCGATTTACTAGAGTGTTGTTTGAAGGTGGCAACACATTAAAATTTCTGGGGTGACTCTTCCCTCTCTCTACCAATGAGGTATGTTGAGCTCTCTTGAAACTTCAGCCATTCCCCAGAGTGCTCTACCAGAAAAGCTCATGTTTAATTCAAGTGTGATGATTTTGAAGCCTTGGCAAAAAGCCACATCAGTTAAGTTTGGAATTTTTCAGATTCTCCTAAACTTTGAAATATATCCCAAAGTTCAACTAACAGGGCTGGATGTTTCATCAGCCAAGAAAATGAAGGTTGATAATTTATTTTTTAGATGTTCAAAAAAGATGTCCTAGTGTTTGTTTCTATTCCTCAACTGAAATGTTTTCGAAAACAAGGGAAGATTTAAGTGGCAGGCATGTTTTCCTTATTGATCAGGGAAGAACTCTAATACCTAAGAGCTATTACAAAAAGAGACAAAGAAACCACACCCCATGATCCAATCCCTGGAGCAAGACTTTTCCCATGGGAAACCTGGTTAAGAGTATTGACATGCAACAGACTAGGAGCTGAGTCCCACAGACACCTTTGGGTAATGCCCAGCATAGCAATGTAGCACAGAATGCCAAGACTTTTTTTTTCCTGATATACATATAAAAAGTCCAAAGGAAAGAATTAATATTTAACTCCAAAAGTTTTATCAGTGAACACAGATGACTAAATAAAATCTATCACTCTTTTCAAAAGGAAGAAGGAAATAAGAGAAAGGAAATCACTTGAAGGCATTTTTAAAAATCAGAAACTGGAGGTTTCTAGCTAAGGTTACAGATATTGAATTTACAGGGACATCCATCATCATCGATGTGTATTTTTCTCCAGCAGTTCTAAGGAACTGACAAAGAATGGGGAAAGATTACATTAACCAGAGCTACAAATTTACAGAGTTGGTGTGATGGAAAGGTGAGAGGACAAATGTATTGAGGTAACTGGCAGGAGAATGATCCAAATAATAAACTCTGGCACCAAGGCTGTATGGAGAAAGGACTAGAGATGAAAGTGGATTTGGGTATAACTGTGAGTATGCACAGGCTTAGGGTCCCTTAGGATGGTGGGGAGGAATGCAGAACATTTACAGGAAGCAAAAAGAAAGAAACAATGCTAACTCTGGCCAAAGCCTAAGTGGGTGGCAAGAAAGAACCCAGGTGAGATCAGAGTAGAGTCACAGTAATATTTGGGAATTTGAGACTGGGACACTGAAATGGAATTTAAGTTCTTCAATAAATGGCAAGAGAAGAAATATTTTTGAAATTTGTTTAGATGTTGTTTGAGTCAGCTTTTTCACTGCTATGACTAAGGATATGACCAGCACAACTATAGGAGATGAGAAGTTTATTTGAGGGCCCATGGTTTCAGAGATTTTAGCCCAGAGAAGGCCAGCTCTAATCCTTGGGGTTTGAGGTAAGGCTGATCATCATGGCAGAGTGTGTGGCAGAGGGAATCAGCTCACATCATGGTGGTCAAGCAGCTGAGAGAGAGACTCGAGCTACAGATACAAAATATATACCCCTTGACCATGACCCAGTCACACCCCACCTGTCTCTAGCCACCACTTACTTAATCCCAACAAGGATAAATTCACTGAGTTAAGGCTCTCATGATCCAATCATTTATCCTCTGAACCATCTTGCATTGTCTCACCCATTAGCTTTTGGGGGACATCCCCCATCCAAACCATAACAGACATCAATTATGTTAATTTATCTCAAAAATTATAGAGTCTTTGATTTATCCTAATCATGTGCAGTAAAAGATGGCAGGTTGTTTTAGGGTTTTACAAACACATCATGACTCCTTTTATATATGCCAAGACAATGTCAAAGATTTTGATTTTATCCACATAAGATTACAAGAGCAGGAGAAGAGAGGAGAGGGAGAATGGATATGAATATAATTCTATAGATATTTTTATAGACAGTTAACTTGAATTAAATAATGCTTTTCCAAGTCTTGTTGACTTTATCATTATGTTAATATGAATTAGAAAAGAATAATTTTAATCACCCTTTTAACATGAAAAGCAATCAAATAGACCAAAGTGCCCATCAGCAAGACTACTGGGTTCTTTTGTTGCTTTTCATGCCCTGTATCACACAATCAAAATAATGTGATATTTCATTAAGTATCTACTATATCCCAGGTTCTAACAAGACCCCACATGTGGAGATGCCTCTGTCTTTGTCTCTCTGTCTCTTTCTATGTCTCTCTCTCTCTCTCTCTCTCTCTCTCTCTCTTACACACACGTGGTATTTGTATATTCAGTTTCCTCTTCCTGAAATATAGCGCCCCCGCACCCCGCATTTTCTTCTGGGATATTCCATTCCTTTCTTAAAATCTTACAAACGTGTTACAATGATGACCATCTTTGGCAAATATTATTTTTCCTTTATTAAACTCACTTTCTACTGTTACTGGATTGCAGCAGATAATGTCCACTTTTCTAGCCACAAGATTGAGTTTAACCTTAGCACTAAACATATTGTAAGGTGCATGGAAGGTATTAGATGAATATGTGTTAAGTTAGTGGTCTAAAGCATAAATCAATTAATGAGTAAATATATACCAACACATAAATGTTGTGCTGTTCTGCTATCCCATTCCAAAAAATTACTACACACTAAGGGGACATGGAGCTTCAGTTGTAATACCCAAAGTGGTAATATCACTCCTATTTTGAGAAGTGCTTCAAATATATCCTACATTATTTGAATTATAATCTAATATAAATTTTGACAAAATAATATTTCCACTGGGAATGAATGACCCATTGGATCAAGGCCACGTTTTTCGGCCACATACTTCACAACCCCGTTTTCTTCCTCCTTTGTCCGACGACTCCCACCTCTTGCTTGTTAGGGAACTGTCTTTGTAAATTTCACAAGACCTACTAGATATTGTTAGGAATGACAATGTAAGTAAATTAAGTCCAGGATAGTATGCACTGATGAAATACTGTAATTCAATTGTATTGCATCAGTGGCAACAGTAAATAAATGAACAGCATAACATGCCGAGATAGCCTATTGATCTTTTCTGTCAATATTGGATGAAAATTCCTAACAAAACATAAAATTACAATATTGTTAGAAAAGATCATTTGGGGCTTTTAATAATACAGGCAAGTTTGGAAGGGTAATGGTTTCATTTATAGTGACCAAGACTTGAATTCCCAGCAGATTAGATTATATACAGTAAGATCCTACTTATCCCAAGTTTACTCACTATGTAAACTCTCAGCAGTGACCAGTCAAAGCACAGCATAGATTTAAATGTTTATGTTCATGCAAAAGTTTAGCACATCATCCAGGTACCCCATATGCCTCCTTCAAAGATAAAGTATTTCATTTTAATACCCCATTTTAATTTATAATCATAATTGTTCAATAGAGTATGCAAAAAAATATGTGAGTTGGATTTTAGGAGAATGAGAGAAGACAGAATTTCCATAATTACAAATGATGGTTCCTTTTAATAAAATAGAAAGCGTCTTTCAAAAACCATGGTTAAAAAGATAAAAGCAAAACCACACATCCATCTCCTTTCGATAGAGGGAGAATTATTTTGAACATCTTCACAACCACTCTGGTTGCTTTTGGAGTTTAGTTAGCCCAGAAAATAATTAATAACAATCTCTTCTTCATTGAGAGCCAAAATTATTTTCAAATATTTACAAATTTGACCAATATGCCATATGTAGAAATCTACCAATTTTCTGGTCATCATGGATCAGTTACTCTGCATTTAGATTGACACAATTAAAAACTTTCCAATTAAAATCAATATATATTTGTTGTCTATTCTGTTCTATACCCTGTGGCAGTCTCCTGAAGAGATAAGTACATGAATGTTACGTGATTCTCATTATTGAGGTTAGAAAATTTGGGAGGACCACTGAACTTCAAATATGTTAGTGCCTTCTTTATCTACTTCTTTAGGGAACATATAAAAAGCAAAAAAATTCAGCTCCACACACATAAAAAATGAACTAAATTTATTAAAAATTTGAGATGAGGGATTTAAAAATAATTTATAAAAACAGAATATAACTATTTTTTCTGTGTTAGTATTTTTATTTTTTGATGTCTTAAACAGGTTTGTTTTGTTTCAAGTGTTTTTCCCTCTAAATGGTAATATTTTTCTGAATAATAGTGCATCCTCTAAGAATTTGAAGAGGTTTTTGCCAGAAAGAATTTTTAAAAATAGGTCATTACAAGTGAATACTTCCTAAAAACATTAGTTTTATTGTTAAAACTTAATATAGTCTTGGGGCTGGGGATGTGGCTCAGTAGTAGCACACTTGCCTGACACTGGGTTCAATTTTCAACACCACATATAATAAATAAAATAAATAAATAAAGGTCTGTCAATATATATATACATATATATATATATATATATATATATATGATCTTTTTAAGAAGTTTTTATTTGTCACTCTCCAATATTTCTCTCCCTCCATTCCCTTTTTATCACTATTGCCTCACATTTTGAATACAGAAGAATAGGACCAGTCCTTGTAGTTATGACATGGAATTCTGAACCCAAAATGAATTCTGAGCCAAGGGATATCAGGAACCTACATACATTGTCCAACAGAATAGTTCATTCTCCACATGGAACACTGTAAGTCCTCATTTTGAAGCTTTTACTTTCTTTAACTTCTGCCATTTCAATAGAATAAAACTCACCTTAGCGATTGTCATAATGGAAGATAAGAATTGATCAGTCTTGCAGGAAACTGGTCCATTAAACATTAGCTCACCCTTTACTAGGGGAAGAATGAACCATATGAATTCCTTAGTAGTAAAATAGAGCTTTTGTTCTTCTTGTTTGTTTCTCACTCAAGTTTATTAGATACATTTGAGGACAGAAATCATTAGAAACATTCCACCATGAAAGAGTAAGTGCAAAATCAGGGAAAAGAGGAAACCTCTGAAATTGAACTGAATCAAAATCAATGCAACAAACCATAAAACGAATGAAGAAAGTCATGTAAAAACAACCTATATTTCTGCCCTGAAGACAGTTTTAAAATGAAATTTTGAAGAAAGAGAATAAGCTGTCTCCCCAATCCAACCAAACTAACTAAAGGAATAAGACACTGTGTTTAACTGAATCCACCATGAAGTCTCAGCCTTACATTTATACTGAGGGGATGTTCCCTTTCATGATTTCTATTGGATTCTACCATTTTGTAGTTGAGCTTTTCTCACTGCTCCCGAGATTTGTTTGCATGAATGACAAATGGTTTATACCCAAAGGACTTAAAATCAGCATACTAGACCGGCACAGCACAACAATGTTTATAGCAGCTCAATTCAGAATAGTTAAACTATGGAACCAACCTAGGTGCCCTTCAACAGAATATATATATTATATATTACATATAATAATATATATATATATATTATTATATATTATATAATGGAATATTACTCAGACTTAAACAAAAATAAAATTATGGCATTTGCCTGTAAATGGATAGAGCTGGAGAATATCATGCTAAGCAAAATAAGATAATCCCCCCAAAAACAAAGGCCAAATGTTTTCTCTGAGATTTGGATGCTAATTCACAATGGGGACAGGGGCTAGGGAAGAATAGAGTTTCTTTAGGTAGAGGTGAGTGAAGGAAGGGGAGAGCAGAAAGAACAATAGAATGAATCACACATTATTATTCTACATACATATATGGCAACATGACCAGTGGGATTCTATATCATGTATCACTAGAAGAATAAGAAATTACACTCCATTATATATGATGAGTGCATTCTACTGTCATGTCATGTATAACTAATTAGAACAAATATAATAATAATAACAATAATAATAATAATAATAATAAATTACACCAAAAATTATAGTGTTTCAAACTTGCATACCCTTGCATGTTCTCATATTAATCCTCTCATTAAATGTTTGAGCAAAATGATAGCAGTATTCATCCAATTCGTTGATAATAATGCTAAAAATCAAAGTGGTCATCTCAAATGGTAACATTAGAAGTTGAGAGGGATTTTCCAAAATAGATCCAGCAAACACCTTTAGTTTCTCCTTCATAGGCATTTCCTTGCTGGCCATTAGCCAGATATGCTGAACTAGAGGATACGCTTTTGCTGGAGTGTTTAGAAGAGAACACTGGAAGTCTAGAAAGAAGAGAGCATAAAAGGAAGGTACCTAGGAGTAAAATGGCATTTCATTAAATAGGTGTTTACTTACATTAGTAGATAATTGCTAACAAATTTCAGAAATGTTGCTGGAAACAAGAATAAGCTGTCTTCTGGAGCAAGTTTGCACTTTCTCCAGAAACATGTTACATATCTAGTTGTTCCACATCCTCACCAGCTGTTGGTCTTTTAAATTGTACCACTGCAGTGAGAATATGATAACACATCATTATAGATTAATTTACTTTATGTTCAATTCTAATTATGATTAATACCTTCTTAAAAAACAATCGTTGGCCATTCAGATTTAGTCTTTAATCAATTCCATATTAAATCCTTTATACCTCTTTATGTGTGTTGACAATACAAAATAAGAATGAGTTTTCTTATTATCAATTTATTATCTTTTCACAAATTTATAAAAATAATTATATATATAAAAATTATATACTATGGATACAAAAATGTTTTTGAAAATATCTACTGCAAGTATATATTTTTCCACTCTGCTGCTTGTAATTTTTAATTCATTTAAGGTGATATTTAATAAAGGGAAGTACTGAGTATTAACAGAATTATTCTCCTCTCAGTCCTGTGGCATCACCTTCTCACAAATCAGATATAAATATGAGTCTGAACTCTTTATCCCACACTACTGGTTTAACCTCTGATTTCCTGCTAATTTCACACCATATTAAATATTTTTGCCTTGTAACAAAGTTAGCTATCTTGCACCACAAACCCTTTATCTAGGTTAGCATTTAATTTAATCTTGATTATTTTTTGCCTTTTATATTGCAATCTTTCTTTGAAAAGAGCTCATCATTTTCCAAAAAATCAAGTTACTTAAGTTTTGTATTGTGATAGCATAATTGCATTGAATGTAAACATCAATGATGGAGATTCAACTTTTAAAACTGTGGGTTCTTCCAATTTATTAATATAATCATGTTATATATTTTCTATTAAGAGGTATTAAAACTCTACCATTAGATTTTTTAAAAGATGTTTGATATTTTTTGATGACACTGAAAATATTATGTTTTAAAAAATATTTTCTAATTATTATTTGGGGCTATTTGTAGAATTGATCTTCATGAATAAAAATATACCTAAATATTATGATCTTCCTAATGTTACTTATCAATTGATATACTTAATATGAATTTGAATGTGCACAGTCAGTTCTCATTATTCATAGATTCATTGGATTCACCTACTCAAAGAGAGGATTTATTTGTAATATCAAAACCAGTGATCATTATACTCCTATGGTCATTTGCAAACAAGCATAGAGTGACAGATACTTTAAGTCACTCACATATATGTTTCTAATTGAGGTCAAACAAGATGACACTTTTTCTTCTTGATTTAACTCTCATACTACAAAAAAAGAGTCCTTTTAACAAACTTTGTATGACATTAATTTTTTTTTTACATTTTTTTTTTGGGGGGGGGGTTGCAGGCAATATTGATATTGAAAGAAATCCTCACGCCTAGTGCTAATGCGCTATTTAATGTCCCTAAGTGCAAGAAAAAATATGATGTACCTTGCAGAAAAAAAAATGTGCCAGGTAAGTTTTTACATCTTGCTTATTTATATCTTGCTCTTGCAATATAGAAGAATCAACAATGTTCATTTAGATGGACATACACATAACACAATTTATATACTGATAGCTCATTAAAATAATGTAAACAGAGGCATTCAGGAACCTAACCTGTATTTCCCTTAGGGACAACTATTCAGTATTTGCTAATTTACTGTTTATGGTGATTTTATTGAAAAGATATCATGTAAAAATGAGAACTGTCTCTGATCTTTCCTTAAACATACATCTATCTAATTCTGACCCGTATGCTATTATTTTTATACAATGAAAAGTCAGATAAGATTTCTAACATAATGTCAATATCTTTGGTAAAATTGAATATCTTTGCCACATTTACTGATCTCAGGGGAAAGCATTTAATATTTCAACACCAAGAGTAAGGTTTATAGGCCTTGAGATGAGTAATATTAGTAAGAACTCCTGAAACTTGTGAGTAGGAATCTTCAAAAATTCTCTTCCTGAAAGAAATCAATAAGAACATTGGTAAAACATCTTTAGTCAATTATCTTGATATCTAGAAATTATTCAAAGCATCCAAAAACTAGGGAGTATTCACTAAAGAAAACTTGGCTGAATATTGGTAATAATATTGTGCTTTACTGCATTTTGACTTACCTTATTTGCATCTTGCTCCCCTTAGCTCTGTGGTAGCCTTGAAGACCAAAGCCCTGTAACCAAAATGAAAATCAGCAACGTAAACTTAGCAGTTACTAAAAGACACAGAATAGCACTGATGCTTGCACAAATCCCCATTCTCAGAAAATGATTTATGATGTCTGGCAGTTCTCTGAAACACTTGACTCACAGAATATGTCTTTATTTGACTTAACCCAGACTTCACCCACACTGATTTTCCTGGTGACATTTGTTGAAAATAGTCAATTATAAATTTTTTAGCATTGCAATTGCCAGAGGTGAAGATAAAAATTGGAGCAAACAAGTTAGCCAAAATGGTTAAAAAGGAAATATGAAGATTGAAATGTTCATAGAGGATTTTAAAAATAATCACCATATTTCTTGCACTCTAGAATAGTAATCCTTGTGCATGCACAAAAATATGTGTGTATAACTATGGCTATGCCCTTGCTTCAGGAAGACCTAAGAAATTCCTAAACTCTCACTTATCATTACCCCTCAGCCTCTCTTAGGCTAGAGTAGAGTAAGATAAAAAGCTGTTCCAGCAATTTAAGGAAACCACTATTCAATAAAAAGGTTTCCACTGAGAAAACTGATTAGACTTCAGTGATTCCACCTGACAAAACATGCAAACTTCACAGAATTAGATCCAAAAGTCAAAAAACGAACAAATAACAACCACCACCATCACCCCAGTACCACCAAATACTAATTTCTTGATTTGACATATTATATTATATTATATTATATTATATTATATTATATTATATTATATTTTCGACTTTCATCAGAAAATTATGAAACTACAGAAAAAAATATATACCCCATAGAAAGAGGAAAAAAAGTCAACAGAAATTCCTCCTGAGAAACCACATTGTTGGACTTACTAGACAAAGACTTTAAATCTGTTATTTTAAATCATGTTCAAAATTTTTACAGAGCTGTGAATTTAGAATTAAATAAAATATAAAAATGATATCCTGGGCTGGGTTTGGCAGAGCTGGCCCAATGGTAGAGCACCTGCCTAGCATGTGTGAGGTACTGGATTCAATTCTCAGTAGTGTATATAAACAAATAGACAAAATAAAAGTCTATCAATAACTAAAAAAAAAATTAAATGTCCAACCAAATACAGAATTTAAAAAATATTTTAAAAACACACAAAAAATATTTAACTAAAAAATTATAATAACTGAAATAAAAATTGCAACAGATTGATGCATTATCAGATTTTATGTGGCTTAGGAGAGAATATATAAGCTTTAAGACAGAGCAATTGAATTTCTTTTGAGCATGGGTAACAAGCAAAATAAATAGCAAAGTGAAATGAGTATAGACTCAGAGACCTATCAGACATAATGAACTATGCCAACATAATGCATAATGGGAGTCACAGAATTAGAGTGGAAAAAAGGACAAAATATATGAAGAAATTTTTAAAAATGCAAAATTATAGGAAAAAAACATTTGTACATATATTCAGGAAAGTTAGAATATTTCAAGGATAATAATTCAAAGATACTCATACCTAGCTCCATCATAATATGTTTAAAAACAAGGAGAGAATCTCAGAAGCATTGAGAGAGAACACGCATAATACGTAAGTAATCTGCAATACAACTATCCGTTGCTTTCTTATCAGAAACCATGGAGGCAGAGAGCAATGGAATGACATATTCAAAGTGCAGGAAAAAAAGACTAATAATCAAGAATTCCATGTACAAGAAAATGTTTTCAAAAATGAAAAAAAATGATATTTCCTAAAGAACAAAAATTGAGTTCCTTTTGCTAGCAGTTTTGCTCCATAAGAATATTAATGTGATTCAGGCTAAGATAAAAGCAAATTAAGCAGTAGCTTGATTCTATACAAGCCAATAAAAAATTAGTAATGGAAACTACATAGGTATAGTGCTACCTGTACAGACACACACACACACACACACACACACACACACACACACACTCACACACGTATGCACATAAAAGTACGATAAAATATGTGTTTATGTATGTATAATGCATATATGGGTTCCTTCTTGAAGATTTTGAGTTACAATTCTGATGATGTATACATTTTCTAATGTTTACAAACCAGTTTTTTAAAATATTCATTCCAATTATCTAGATTTTTTCCTAACGTTTTTTATTTTTAAAACACATTGTCATTTTTAAAAATGGAACATCTAGAGAGATATTTTTAAAAATATGATTCTTTAATTTTGGAAAAACAAAATAAATATCATGGGAATTAAAAGGTGTTTAGAATGAACATTGTTTTGATTTTTTAACTGGGCTCAAAATATGCATGCTTATAAATGTATGCTTTTTTCTTTGGTTATTGTTACTGTATTTTTCTTTACTTATAAGATGAAGTATGTGAACTTGAAAGTCTATCTTCCCTTATGAAAAACTATCTTGTGAAAAAAATGTATTATTTCATTTTTGATTTAATAGTCTAGAGAAGAAGTATTAATTTAAGCAGGTGCAAATATACACTAGCTAGGAAATAAAATTGATAAAAGTAAGGGAAAGAAAAAGGAAAAATATTTCATCTTGAATCTTGGACTCAAGCTGAAATGGTGTGGTGAGCAACTAGTCTGTCCGTAAGAGTCTTTGAGATTTGATATAGCTCCTTGACCTCTGTTGAACAAGATATTAAAGGTAGAACTCCAGTAGTGATCCAGATTTATCAAAGAGAGCCATTATTTCTATGGTCAATAGCATCCCACTTAAGGAGAATATTTGGGTGATATAAGGGCTTCTAATGGTGCTATCACTTGGCTTTTGAAACATTGCTTCCCAGTAAACAAGCTACTTCAAATAACTGCATGTTACAAATACAGGTAGTGTGTTAGTTTGTACAACAATGGGTTCTTCATATTTTTTTAAGTAGAAATTCCCATGAGTATGTGTATCTCTTACATACACAGTGTAGAAATAACATGGAGGACAGCAACATGAAGACTTTGAGCTCAGCTACAGCATCTATCCACCCCACAACTGAAAGATGATAGGAAATCAGGGACAATGGCATGATATGGGATACAGGTACCAAGTTTAGATTATACAACAGAAACTGCACAGAGAGGGATCTTTTCTATGTCTCTCACACCCTGCCCACACTCTTAGCTATGATGCCCTGATATCAGTTGTGTTTCATTTGTTCTGTGCCAGGTAAATACTTCTCTTAATACTCTGTTAATTCTTTTTTTCTTTTTTCTTTTTTTAAAATTTTTATTATTGGTTGTTCAAAACATTACATAGTTCTTGACATATCATATTTCATACATTTGATTCAAGTGGGTTATGAACTCCCATTTTTACCCCGTATACAGATTGCAGAATCACATCGCTTACACTTCCACGTTTTTACATATTGCCATACTAGTGTCTGATGTGTTCTGCTGCCTTTCCTATCCTCTACTATCCCCTCTCCTCTCCCCTCCCCTCCCATCTTCTCTCTCTACCCCATATACTGTAATTCATTTCTCCCCCTTGTTAATTCTTTTAAATGAAGAAAAGGAAAGTGGGGAGGGATGAATGGGTAGATGTGCATTCAGTAGAAAATTAATCACCTTCCCAAATCTGACTCTAACAAGGTGTTTAAACTTATTTGAGTTTATTATGCTGATTTATAGAGTTACCAAACAGCTAAATAGATGATGCAATCTATCAGTTATGTCATCATTACAGAGAAAATGACCATAATCTTAGTGTTTGTAACAGAGAGGTAATGTTTGGCCAACAGATTCTGTCTAGTCTATATGTATACCAACAAACATGGTAAAAAAAATAAGAATAGTGCATTAATACCAATACTGTTTACTATTTGATATCAATAGTGTTCACACAATTGAGAGTAATCAGTTTGGTGAAATTTTGGTGATGTGCCGTTAAGCATTTTTCCATTAAGTCAGAATGTAGCATATTTAGTATGACAAGCTATTCACACAGAAAATTAAAGAATACTGGTTGTTGCAGAATGTTAAGTGTTGAACAATGAAAAACTCAAAACAGAATATATATGATTGAAAGGCACCAAACAGAAGGGTGGGGATGAAATGGAATGGTTCCTCAAACTCTTGAGTTAAATTTAAAAAAAAAATATGGTAGATGAATATGTACAATGGAGAGGGAAGATGATCTAGAAAAAAATAAGTGGTGTCTAAAAGTTTGAAAAGATATCAATAATTTTGAAAAATGACCGAATTACCTTAGCTTAAGAAGGAGAATTGAGACATGTGGTTGCTAATTTGAATTAAGCTGTGAAGGAGTTTAGATGGACAGCCGTGACTACTATTGTGCAATATGAATATATGCATATATACAGATATTATGATGTGTCTGTCTTCTCATACACGTAATTCTTTCTGGCAGATCATTTTTTTTTTAAGAAAAAGTATCTGTAACAATTTCACTTGAATTATGAGAAAACCCTATTTTATTAAAGCAATGCATCTGGTAGGCTGGTAATCCCTCTTGATTTCAAACCTACTGAAATCGTGGTGGAAATTGTTGCACAGTGCTATGCAGAAAATTCCCTTCCATTAGTAACAAATGGCAAAACAATGGTCCACGTGGACCTTACCCTTCCTTTTTTCTCCCACTTAAGTGATGAAATGAACTTAAAAATAGATTTATAATAAATGGAGTAGCTTTGTTTTTGTTTCTATGTTTCATTACTTAATAATACATTTCTGTGAGTTCTTTTGCCTATCTCATCCTGACGCTTTATGTGTCCCATGAAATGTTCATGCCATTCCAGGAACGGCAGAGCAGCTGTTGGAGGCACTTGATATTGCTCAAACAATGCCCCAGCGCGCTCTGTAATTTCATAAAAAGTCAGTCAGGGGAGGGTGGAGCTCTTAGACATGCATAATGGGAACTTTCCCTCTAAAGAAAAATGGGCACCATTGCTTTGCCATTTGCATATAGATTTCCCCCCTACTGCTACCTGAGAAAATTAAGAGCTTCCACCCTATCAGTTTCTTAAACATGTTCTTGAGAATGTCCACATTTATGTCAGCACTTTTTCGACATCCTAATGATGTTTTTGCGAGGACTATGGCATCTATATGGCTTGTTACCAGCCTAATGAAAAGTTGCTTTAGGTGTCAAAATAAATCTAAGAATGTTCTACACTTTAGCTGACTGTAATATATCATCATGGCCTGCTTAAGTAGTATAAACTGCAACATGATAAAGCAGCTAACAAAAACCTATGAGAACCAGTAGCTGGGATAATGGGCATTCAGTGTAAGGATAATATAGCAGCAATAAAAATTTCAATAACCAAAGGTTATATACCATACTTTTTAATGGAGTTCTTGGCTAACTGAGCTTTCTTCCATAGTAGACACCTATAAGCATTCCCCTTTCTTTCTTCCCCCTTGGAAAAATATTACTGAGCACCTTTCTCAGATCCCAAGATTCTTTTATTAAATTGTACATATGGGAAATGAAATTGAGTTTTACCACATGTATAAACTTCCAAATTGTTTTGCCTAAAAGTCTAGTAGATTTGATTTTTTTTTTGTTTTAATGAATGAATACACTGAAAGGCACAGCATAAAACTAAGGAAACAATTCTCTCATTCTCATCCATTGTCATTTGATTGGTGATTACTTAGTGACTTCTACCTCTTGAACTCAAGTCTCACCATTTCTGAAGTCAGTGTTGGTCTCTCCTTCTGCTACATCTGACACAGTGGTATGCTTTTGACTGAGACTCTCCTGTGCCATCACACACCCACTAAACTCTACTCATTTGTCCCTCCTTGCCTTTGTTTGTTTCAAATAACTTCATTTCTGAGAAATTTCTCTGATTAGTCTCAGCGAGAGGTTTTCCTTCTTCCACATGAACACCTGTGCAGGGGGCATATAGTTATAATGATGGTTTAAATATAGTATCTAACTAGGCCAGAAATTTCTCTTTATTGTAAAGAAGACCTGCATGCTAATTGAAGGCGTTAAAGGGTGGAATTATTTCTTTTTAAAAGTAAGATACACTCAAAATGTTTGTTTTCTAACTTAAGACAGAGGTATGTGTTTAGTTAGTTTTGCTCTCTGTGAACAATGACCCAATAAGAACTACAAAGAGGAGAAAGAAATTATTGTGGCTGACAGTTTCAGTGGTTCTTTCCGTGGACCCTGACAGAGAGCTCTCCTCAGTAGGGACAAAATATAAACCCCAAAGTCACCCCCCCAGTGACCTACTTTTTCCAGCTTTGCTCTACCCAGTTAATCCATTGATATGAATAGATTATGAGAATTCTAATCAGTAGGTTAATCTATTCCATTAATCACCGGACTAAATTATAATGTTTATAATCTATTCATTTTACATGTGCTTTTGGGGGAAACCTCATATAGAAACCATAATAGAGCATAATTTTTCAGTATTTTGGCACTGCCCCAAACTTTCATTTTAGTATTTATTGGATTTATAATTTATTATTACTTTTCCTGTTCATAGTGCTCCTTAATGCATCATCTATGATTTTTATATTGATACTTTTTATATTGAAGTAACATTTTTAAATACACTTGTGTAAAAATTGACAGAGATAATTCTTATAGAAATTTACATTTTTTCCTCCCTCAAACATTTATCTTTGTCCTTCCTTGATTGAATTCAACAGTAATATTATGTGATGGCTCTTTTGGGTGACTAATAAATTGACTTTGGTGAAACTTTCTAAGACATCATATTAATTTTCTATCATTGCTTAACAGATGCTTGTGAATTTAGCAACAAAAGACCACACACATCATCTCACAATTATTGTAGATCAGGACTTCTTGCCGTGCTTAGTAGGATCCTCAAGTCAGAGTCCCCAAATACTGCATTCAAGGTGTCAGCAAATCACATTTTTATGTGAGGCTCAACTTGTGAAGGCACTATTCAAGCCTATCTACATTGTTGTTCAAGTTCATTTCCTTAAGACTTTGTGAATAAGTTCATGTCTCTCATTGCTTTTGGGTGTAGACCATCTTCAGGTCACAGATACTGCCCAGATTTCCCTGCCACATGACATTTTCCACTGAAGAGGCATGGCACTTTGCCTCATCAAGATCAGCAGAAGAATCAGTGTACCCGGGTCTGCTAAGTTAGAATCTTACAGAATGCGAAATAATCAAAGGAGAAATGTGTTATCACTTTTACCATCTTAAACATAACTTAATCAAAGATGTGACAACTTATCATCTTTGTCATAGTCTCTTGGTTAGAAGCAAGACACAGTTTCTACATGCTCTTAAGATAAATAATTATACTTGAACATAACTTACTCATAGTCACATTGGCACATGCCCTCAAGTATCCAAAATAAATTATTGAAAATGTCATGTATTTTCTCCTTGCCTTTTTCTCTCAACCTACTCTTTCTATATTGCCATCACAGTGTATGCAATCAAGGTCATCTTAATCTTTTTTACGCTTCTATTTACTATTCCTGGAGGACTGTGTACCATCACTAATGACTTCTCTTTTTTATTTCATTATTTTTATTCCAAGATTTCTTCTCCCTGCCAGAGTACACTCAAGCTCAATCCTCTCCCATTCTAGAAAATTCCATCTTCAACCACATTATTTTTTTGAATCTATCTTATCTATTTTAATATTTTAGTCATACTTCTTGAAAAAGTTGCATTTACTTTATGAAAAAAAAAAAGACTTCCTTTTTCATCTAAACTTGTTCCTCTCATCAGGGTGTTTAGGGGCAATATAATGAAAAAGGAATCTAAGTCTTCTCTTGAAGGTTCCCCATAAATTTCAGCCAAAGAAAATGCTTAATGACTCATCTTCTCTCCGTAGATTATTTCTCTCACATTTGCTCCACAGCATTTTAAACTTAACAATGAATAAAATTGAATTTTAAACCTTGCCTAAATTTTCTTTCTTATTTATTGACTCCTTTCTTCTAATAGACTTGAACATAACATGAGTAATTTATATTTATTTTAGAAAGCTAAAGAATCATCTGTACATACCCTTCTTTGATTCAAGTGAGTAGAAAGTGTGTGCAGGGACAAAAGATAATGTCCTGTTTTATTTACTAGGAAAGGAGAATGGGATTCCCAAACCACAGCCAACGTTTTGCAATCTTCAAGTGGGGGAGTCAGACTTATACTAATTGTTATGTTATTAATTTACTTCCATTAATGCTCTTGGATTTTGTCTATTTTGTTAACTGCTGAGTCTCCAATTTCTAGAAGAGTACCAAGCACATATCTGGTGTCTGATAAATATCTCATGAATGACGAAATAAAAATCAGACTTATTTTCCTCCCATTAAGTTCTCCTCTTTAAAGTTCAACTTTTAAACCTTCACGGGTGGTTTCACCTAATTCTCCCTCATTCTATTATACCTTCACTTTAAGGTTCTTCTTTAATCAAGTGAATTCAAAATTTATTCTATTGTTTATTCCTGGTTGCTTTATAATTTTCAAGGAGGGTCTCTTCAGATTTCCTGGAGCACTTCTGCAGTTATGATAACCCCCAATCTTTATAACCATTGACTATATTCTCTTTTGCTGAAGAATTTAGGTGTTGAGGTGCAAAAAGCTATATGAATAATCAATGGAATGGAGACACTTAGATGCATAATTCAATTGTACTAGACAAATAGATCAGATATGTTAGAGGCACTGCACTGGCAATAGATGGGCGACTACTTCTGTGCCACTAAAATACAGGGCTGAGAGAGTTACTGGTGTTACAACTAGGATGAATTACTGCGACCAGCCGAGATATAATAACAGTATGAATTATTGAATTGGCATCTTCCTGAGACAGCTTTGGTCACAGCCTTGCTATGTTCTGGAGATGATAGAAGGAGATTTGTGTGATGTAAATTTATAATCAAAGAGTGTTCAGGATGAAAGATGACCTCCAAGGTTATGAACCTGAGCAGGAGTCTGCATCATCACATGAAAAGGGAACTGTAAAATATGAAGCATTCTTCAGTTACTAGTTGGAAGTCAAAGAAATTCCACTCTTACAAATTTAACTCTAAGAAAGTTTCAGCGAGGCAGAGATCGAATGCAAGAAACCAAGAAAATCATGCATTAAGGAGCTCAGGTGAGGAAGTTAGATCTGTGAAAAATCAGATTAAACATGTTTCCCCAAATTATGCCCAGGAGAGGATTATCAAGTAATTAAAATATTTGGGCTCTGAAAAACAGGGACCTAAGGCCAGCCACACACACACACACACACACACACACACACACACACACACTTTGCAATCACCTGTCAAATACTAAGGTTATTTGAATCCCGTATTTAGTTAGAAGCCGGATATTTTGTTAATGTCCTGATGGTTTCATTATAACAAGATTGTGAAGATGCTATTTGTTTGGAAAGTGTTCCAAACCATATGTTCTGACCCTGCACACCAGAGGTTTTCCTTTTCTTCTCCTAGCTGTTCATGAGGAACTCAGACACACTGGAACACATTTCTTTGACATCGCTGCTTGAAATGCTGAGTGATGGAGATGGATCCAGGAGGCGGCATCTCCTTCCTGAAAACAAAGTAGCCTTTAAAAAGGGCTGTTAAACTGCTGTCTCGTGTTTGATTATTCTGTCCTCACTAAAGTCCTTTATTTTTTACTACTAAATGGTCATTTTTATGAATGACATTATTTTAGTCCAATGACTGTTTCAAGAAACAATAGGTCAAAAGCAGCAAACCTATAGATCAGGGCTGGAACTATGGAGAAAATTGCCTCAAATAATAGACCATGGGCAATTCAATCTAAGAGCATTCTCCAGGAAATTGCGTCACATAGTCAAGGAATTTAGGGAAAATATCTTCTAGACATGGTTTTAATTTAACGTAATGAAATAGTAATACATAGATTTATACCATGCAATAAGACATTTTTATGTCTCTACATAATTTCAAATTACATATGAAAAATACAGTAACTCAAATTAATGCATTTCTAACATATGATCAATTGCATTGCATTTCCTGGCTGTTAAAATTGTATTTTATAGCATCAATAACAAACGTAATAAAATGTATTTCCTTATTAGGCCCCTCAACTTTTTTTTTTGTAAGAAAAGCAATAACCTAAAATTGTTATCTGCAAAGTAACGTAACTTTCTTTTTAAAAATGGCTTAATTGTTCTTATATTGTGTAATAAAGAGAACAGACGCTATTGACAAAATTAATTCAAAAAAAACCATACAATTTTACTCTTTTATTTTCCTGTAAGACAACAAAGATACATCAAAAGCAACTGAAAAACAGTCTTCGAAAAAGGAGTTATTATTACTTATAAAGTGTCAGAATCAATAAAATATAACCTGTTTTGCTTTATTGGCTTGAAGATATTTAAATCACAGCTCTATTATTTCTAAATAATTAATACTTTTCAGAATTTTATTTACTTAAATAAAAATTGTTTAATATTTGTACTCCAAAGAACCAGTGCTTAGCTTGTCTGTATTCTCTCTTCTCTGATGTGTATCACCCTTTCCTTTCACATATACACACAGTCTTCTAGCTCTGTAGAAGAGAGAGGTCAAGAAATGTCTTTCTACTATCCAAATGGGATAGATTTGGGTTTAGATTGAGAATATCACTGGTTTTCAATTCTGTGTTTGAGCTCCTGGAATACTAGAAACCCAATCCAAGTGTGCTTTCACCCTCTTATCATCTAGTTTTGGTTCTACTATCTATAATTCAAAAAAAAAAAATAAGCACATTTTTTTTGGTATCTAAAGAATTCAAGGAATAAAAGCACCTACAGCAAAATACCAGATTAAGTATTTTGTTTTACAATTTATTGGATGTTAATGTTACATATTTTATAAAAGAAAACAAAGCTGTCACTAAAATCTGCTAAGATTAGCTTCAAATGTCCTTTCCTGGTCTGTATATCTGTGGGGCATTAGGTTTGCTCTCTTCATAACAATCATTGATCATGTTTCCTGCACCCACCATGATCCATGTCTAGTGCTATGTACTGGACACCCCTGCATTATGGAATGTAAAATCTAAAGGCAAGTAAATTTATGTTTGAAAAGTCAAATAACAGCACATGGTAATAGATGCTAAGAGCCAGCATGAAGATCCAGATAGCATACATTATAGTATATGTTTAGAACTCCACTCCTTGGATAGCAATTTTCCTTTTCACTCTTATTTCATATCCCCTATTTATAGGTTCATGATTAAAGTATTTGCTTTGATTGGTGCAGTTTTGAATCCCAGAGTTGTATGAAGACACTTTTTCTCTTACGCTTCTCTTAAGGGTGACTAATATGCTTGCCTCCAAAGAGCAAATATTTTCTGAATTCTCTGGATTCTCAGAAACCCATGGACAATCTTGGCAATTGACATCTTCAAATTACTGATGACCTATAGTATTAATCCTTTCACCTTGCTGAGGCATGTCTGCTCGGCCATGGTAATCAGGCCTTTTTTTGCTCAACATAATCCCATTAACAAATTGAAAGATAGAACAAGATTTTTTTTTAACCAATCCCTTTGACAGGAAGTAGTGCAAAGGGGTTATAATTATGGATTATGTCTTTTATTATACATTGGAGCAAGCACACATTAGCCTAATTAAAAACACAGTGTGAATATTCAACTGCATCGAGCTGCAAATGTTTAAGGGCTGTCTGTAACAGCTGAAAATATATTTTGGTCTCATAGAAAAGCTCTTGTCAAGTTGTATGGAAAACTGAGTTCAAGAATTGAGGATTGCACATTTTTGTGTTGGCGGATTTATTGAGACCTCATCATGTAAACACTTGCTAATCTGGGACTCAGACATACAAAGCATACCTGAATGAGCCACAGGATTATAAAGTAAAGCTATGCTGAGGTTGACTAATATAAAGAAGTCAGATGCTCAGCTTCACCAAATCTCTCAGATTGGTTTGGGTTACCTTTAGAAGAAACTATGAATGAGCAGAAATCCACCCCAGAAAATACTGTTTCAATACTTTGGGATGCTAATTTGGTGTCAATTGAAATCCCAGCATTACAGAGCTAGATTGGCAGTTATAGGCAATAAACTCCAACACTCTGAAATTAGAAAATTCAATAGGGAAATAACTTGACTAAAGTTACAAGGCCAGGCTGAACCAGAATAGCCATAAATATTTGGGCAGCTTGATCAGTGCACAATCCCAGCAGGCACTAGTCAAAAAACTGTTGAACAAATCTGCAGAACCCTTTGCTGTAACACTGGATATGTCCATGGTCCTTAGTCTATTTCATGATTCCATACATTCTCAACCTACCCACTTTAGCTATTATTTTTTTTTTCAACTTCTTATCAGTTGAAAGCTTATGTTAGTTTTTTTGAAATAGGGACTGTATTCTCATTTTTATGGAATGTGCTACCATCAGACACCATAATTCTTTAAAATGTGCTGTTGTGCTCTTCACTTCTACTGCTAAACTCTATTTCCTATTTAAGATATTCAATGAGCCTTGATCCAGAAAGTACATAACATGACTTAATGTGGTGGGCTAATACAAGCCTGCCTATCTATGCTACTCATGTTTGGACTGTAGCTAAACATCACTCAACAATGCTGGGTAGAGTCCAGTCCTCCCATTGTGTGGTGCTATGACCAGGAGAGCTCAGCGACTGGGAGACATGCTATCATCCTCCTGTACTGGCCACAGTGTGTCTGGGTCATGGTATCAAAATCAAGTTGACTCACAACCTAAACCTATCAAATTCACTCCTGCTTTATGTTTCTATTTGGAACTACCATCTTTCACCAGGAAAACTGCAATAGTCAGTGCTTTGATCACCTTTTCCCACAAATGTCTACCTTTAACTAATTTTCCACAAGGCAGTAATAAGATATTTCTGAAGTACAAATCTCATTATATCTACTCTGTTCTTGCCGCTAAACCAGTTTAGTGGCTGCTTAGTGCCTCTAAAATAGAGATCAAACTACTTACCATGGCTCTTCAGGTCAGAGCTGCTCTCTTGACCTTCTCTTCTTCGCCTCATCTACTCTAGCCACCATGACCTCCATTCTTTTCTGCTAATATACCAGCATACTTCCTGTCTTAGCAACTTTGAATCAATAATGCCCCCTTCCTAAAAGCTTTTCATCTTGCTTTTGGAATATTCAACGCTCTTCTTTACCTTTCAAACTTCAACTCAATAGTAATTTCATCAAGAGACTCTTTCTGTTGTTATCCCACAACTGCCTAATAGGCAACTCATTTTATAATCTTTTTGAGATTTCTCCAAATTTTATTTTAAGTAATTTTTCATGTAAGTTAATACACATTTCTTTCTCCTAGATTAAAAATCCCATTCTTTCCCAGACTCTTTCTTTACTTTGTTCCCAGCATAGAGAGCAGTGCTTACAAAGAATGCATAGTATACACATGAGATGTGTGAATACCTTGGTGCTGGGTAGCGCCTGATGTCAACTACACAGCTTAATTCAGACTCCTTTGACTGCACAGCCTTTCAACATCCTATTCCACCTGCCTGGAATAGTCTTTTTGGTTGCACTTTAACTTCTGTTTAGTCTTCTAAGCCTAGTGCAAACACGACTTCAGCACCTTTCATACTCCTAGGTTGGTTCCTCTGTTAGACTGTGGTGGCAAAATTCCATTTCTATGTGTAGAATTTTATCACAATGTTTTATTTTTTGAGAGAGGATACTGGGGATTGAACTCAGGCACTGGACTACTGAGCCATATCCCCAGCTCTATTCTGTATTTTATTTAGAGACAGGCTCTCACTGAGTTGCTTAGCATATCACTTTTGCTGAGGCTGGCTTTGAAGTCATGATCCTCCTGCCTCAGCCTCCCAAGCCACTGGGATTACAAGCATGAACAATGTTTTTAAATTTAATTTTGCAAACGTTTTATTCTTATCTAGCCTATACTTATACTTCAGGAGCGCATTTAACATGCATTTTTTTGCTCACCCATATCCTATTTACTGAGCACAGTGCCTGCTACATACATAGTAGGCGCTAAGAAACACTGGTTAAGTGGACAAAGAGATGAATAATGAGGAACTGTTTTCTTGTTTTTGTTTGTTTTTATGGAATCTAGGTATTCACTATGAGAAGAGCTGCTACCACAGTAATAGTGGGGGCCTGTGTGCCTTCCCACTAACAGAGCAGATCGCAGTGGGAGAGTTCAATGTCTTATTGAACAAAGATTCTTTGATGTACATATTTGAAAGCAGAATCATATTTTCTACAGTGATTTAAGATTTTGTTTATTGCCTAGGCTTTTCTGGGTTCTGTGGCAAAGGTTACCTCTTTTTCTTCAACCAGAATCCTTACATTCAGTCATTCACAGTCTTGCTTCACTTGTCTTGCAGATTAAGCAAAGAGAAAGTTTATAGGCATCTGTACCCCACAAACATTCTGACTACCTCTGTCAGGCCAATAGGCAGAAAGAAAGCTGTCACCAAGATATATTAATGGCTTCATTTATACATGGCCTAAACAAGAAAACTGAGAAGAGCCATCTGGCTTAGATGCTGGGAAAATGCCTCAGGAGATCATAGTAAACCCTCCCTAAGTATTCTTTCTCCAGGCTAAATGACCCAATTCTTCCAAAATTCCTTCATAGATTTTATTCTAGGGTACTACATTTCCTGGCCACTATTAAAAATTATAGGATTAAGTAGTTCTTTCCAAGCCATACATTATTTTTACTCATTGAATAGGATGGCACATAAATACACAAAATCATGGACTATCAGAGTATTAATGATATATGGAGAACATGTAAGTAAATCATTACTTTAACAAAGAAACTATAGCCTAGGCTGGTTGTCTGACCTGAGCAAGACCTCCCCAGTTATGTACAGATTGTCCTTCAGTTTCTCCTGAGCATTGCTTCTCATAAGCCTATGTGGCTATAAAGACAGACAGAATGAGATTTTTTTTTTTTTAATTCACCAAGATCTCTAGATTCTTTAGCAATACTGACTGAACAGTAGTATTTTCAATGATATGTGTATCATTCTTAACGACCAAGTTTTTAAGTAGTCACTGGTGACATCAAAATTCATCTGTGATTCTTTTAGATAGCACTCTCTTATTGTCTGTAACTTCCTTTATATAACATGCTGACAAGTCCTGGCTGCAGAAAAATGCAAAGAGCAAAAATGAGCAGAGACAGTTTATAAACAAATACTTTTATGATGCTCAGTGTTGGATATTTTAATATCTGATAAGTATAACACTTAATATATTGAATATTGTCATTGTTTTCATGTAATATCACTTTACTCTTTTATTATTCTAAATGGCATCTCAATATGAAAGTTCAGAACACTTGGATGCTTCTAGGCTAATGATTCTTTGTATGGCATTGAGGCTAGTTGGTCAAGAGAATGGGAAAATACTTGGGAGTCCCATTAAAGGAGTCTCTGAGGTTAGCTATCCAGGTGTACATAGAGGAGTGCTCAAGACTGGCCCTCTAGGGCTATTCTCCATTCCTCGGTTCTTTCTCCTCAATACCCCACCAGAGGCAATATATTATTGATAATATTAAGTAAGTGTAATGAGTACAGAAACCCTTTAATCTGTGATTCTATGTCCCTGCTCAGTGATTTATGTCATTATCATCATTAGCTATATTACTCTATGAGGTCAATAGAAGTAAATACCATGATTTTCTCCATGAGAAGCATTAAAAATTATAATCCAGATTGTGAACAATCACTATAATGCTAGTGAAAATGAAATATTCCAACATAAGAATTTTTAACTCCCTTTAGTGACAAACTACAGAATTTCATATGTGTGTTTATTTTTAAACCAAAAAATATAAATTAATTAATCAGTTTAACAGGTTAGGAAATGGAGCAGTATTTTAATGCCATCCATACAAAGAGGAAAAAAGAATAATGAAAATAATTGCATAAATACAAAATTATAAATTTCTGAAAATTAAAGTTGATAAAGAAGCAAGAAGAAGGTTGTGTATAGATGAAATACATAGAAATTCCCTATCTGTTCAACAATAAAAATCCAAAGTTAATAATACTCAAATTTATAAATTACAAAAAAGAAATTATGAATTTAATAAATTAGATAAAAAAGAGAAGCTTGTGAAAATAATTTTGGAAATATAAACCACTAGAATAAGTTCTAGGAAAATAAAAGATTTTTTAAAAAATGCCTAAAGTGTTCTTGAAAAAGAAAAAGCAAAACACATCCATGAAAGAAATAGAGAAATTTACTAGACAATAATTTAAAAAATTTATTAACAATTTTTAAATGTTTACAAAATATTTATTTCCTGTGAAATGCATGCTACTTCTGAGCATATGGCAAGATCACAATATTTTAAACATTATGTGATTGGCCAGGTGCAAATAGACATATAAATGGAAACATTTATTTAAAATACTCCTAGAATCAACAGCATGCCTATAATCCCAGCAACTTGGGAGACTGAGACAGGAGGATCACAGACAGGTTCAAATTTGGGGCCAGCTTCAGCAACTAAATGAGACACTGAACAACTTAGTAAGATCTTCTTAAATATAATAAAGCGGGGGGGGGGGATGTGGTTCAGTGGTTAAGTGCACCTTGGTTCAATTCCTTGTACCTAAATAAATAAAAATAAAATATAATATTCCTTGAGAAAAAGATTTACAAAGCAAGAAAGTAAGACAATTGCCAAATAAAAAAGATAAATTAGCAAATGCAATGAAAGGGTTAAGTAAATACTCTTACTATTTGAAGAAACTATGCACTATTTTTCCATGTAAATTAAATTAGTATATAAGAAAAATAATTGAGCAATGTCAATATGTTTTGACTCAGAACAAAGAAACTGAGTACATCTTCCCTGGTTTGTATTTTTAATACAGAGTAAATTGCTATAATATTGTTAGAGCATAATTTGACATAGAATCAGTTATTAAGACCTATGCATATCTTTTGACTCTAAATTTCACTATTAGAAATATTTATCAAAAATATCAAATGAATATATATATGAGTGTACTCATTTATTCAGGCATTATGAAATATATTTGCAAAAGTTTAGGAGAAGACTACCTATCAATGGGCATTGATTAAAATAATTTATAGGCTATCCACAAATAGTGGTATGTAACCATTAAATCATGATACAGATATTTATTTGTTGGAAAGGAAAGATGCTTAAATAGAACTGAATGGGAAAAAGGTGGATTATAATTTGGGAAGGGATTTTAAGATGCTCTCAAAAATGTTAATGATTTTGATAGTTGATAAGATTCATCTAATATATTTTTATGTACGTTTTAGTCTTTTATAATGGGATTAAAATACTCATGATTGGGAGAAAACTTTCATTTTGGAAACATTAATGGTTTGAGTAACCTATTCCCCTGGTTAAATGAGAGTAGTCATCTACAAGCTCTGTCCAAAGAGAGTATGGTTTCTGATTTTGATTTTGTCCA
The DNA here is from genome assembly GCF_048772815.1 of Callospermophilus lateralis. Taxonomy (NCBI): domain Eukaryota; kingdom Metazoa; phylum Chordata; class Mammalia; order Rodentia; family Sciuridae; genus Callospermophilus; species Callospermophilus lateralis. Next base: position 32,302,676 of record NC_135321.1, on the reverse strand, counting down.
TCATGATAACCTAGTCACAGAACTAGCAAGAGAGCATTGGGCAAAAGAGGCTGCTGTGTGTAGAAGTCAATTAGGGGTTTGCATAGGATATGTTACCTGCTGAAAGAGGCTGATACTACACTGCAAAATTCTACCACCACATCTGTACAAAAACGAAATCTTCCTATGTTTTATCCCCAAACCTTGAGTTTACTTGGATTTAGTGTTCACTAAATTCAAGCCACTATCAATGTTAACATATTTCTCCTTATTCCTTATAAAGAAAATGGACCCAAGAATGTGGAAACTGGCAGGGACATGCAGAAATTCAAGGTGGCATGCCTAAGTAGGTTCTACCAAGAGGTCTATTAGGGAAGACCTTGCAGTATACTAGCATATTCTCATCTCATGGTTGAAAGGTTTATTTTTCTTTAACCAGTAATCCACATTCTGAATTGAAGCCCTCAACTGAAATCAGATGATTGTTGAAGATTATGGTACTCTAGTTATAAACCTAGCTGTGTGGGGGCCCCCGGGTGGGGTCACAAAGTAGAGGAGACAGGATCTAGTTGACCTCAAACAATTATATCAAACAGTGTGAGTGCTCCCCACCATTAGAATAACACAAATAGTGTGTTGTCGGTATTCAGTGATATGACTTAGTTAGGTCCTGAATTTAAAGACTTACTATTATTAAACACAGAATAAAACTTCATCCCAAAATGGAACCATCCAAAAGACCCTTAGCATTATTTTTCTAAGCAAATGTTGCAAAAAATTACCCGGAGGTTGGCCTTATCCTAAATCTGGACACCATTTTTGACTACCTATCTCCACTCACCCACCTGAGTCCATGGTATGAAGAGAAAAAGTCATGTTGTTCAGTACCTTTACTATCTTTGTCACCCCCTTTACTATCTTTGTCATGCCACGTGACCTCATTTCATAATAAACTGACCTCATTACTTGAGGTCAGTTCTCTGCTAGCTTTTACTTAAATTACTAGAACAGTTGCTTACCTGATATTTCTACTTCTTTGTTCTTTTCCAATCAGTATACCCAGTGTAAACTTTCTAAAATCTATGAGCTTACAAATTCCCCTATCAAATGATTCAGGGACTACACCTTTTCAACAGCAAAAAATCCTAACCCCATGGGATGGTTGAATTTCTCTACTCGTCTCTCCAGTATCAACTCTGCTATTGTCCTAACATTTTATCCCTTCATCCTGAATTTCTGTTCATTCCACTCTTCTCCAAGCTCTCTTCACCTTGGGGCCATTCTCCTGCTGACCACTCACCAGATATTTCTGTGTTACCTGTATCACTTGACTCTCTTAAAGTCATCCTCTAGATTCTGTTCAGAAGCCTCCTATCCCAGAAGATGTTTCATCTGACTGTATGCATCCAGGGGTTAATGACCCTGTCTCATGTAACATCCCAAATGCATCTCCATTTTAGGGGCTTGTCACAATCTCTGTCACAATTAGGTTCCCCAAGGGTACTGTCAGCTCCCTGAGGTCAGGAACTCTAAATCTCATCCAGCAAACACATCTCATTCATTGTTATATCTGTATACATTTTCCCCAAACACTTAATGTGAATTAGACTGAATTCCTATCATTTTTGCAAACTCAATTCACCAGCCAAACCCACAGTTTTTTAACATAGCCTGCATTACTAATTGCATGTTTTGCTATGTTTAAGTCATTGCTGCATTCTTGAGGTCAGAATCCATTGCTATTTTGAATTCCACATGATGCTGAGACCTGTGTTAAACACCTGGTAGTGACATTCATGAGGAGATAGACTTGATCTCATGAGTAAAGAGATCATTTTTTTCTTTGAGAAGCAAAAGTCTAGGTATGAGGAATGTAAAACAGTCCCAAAGCACCAAACCTGATATTTCATGAATTTAGGAAAGTTTTTCAAAAGAAGTTTAATGTGCAGGAGTTGACATTTTATTAATAATTCCTTTCTTGAGAAACTCAAGAAGCTTGGGCTGCTTTCAACTCTTTCAAGTCCTCTCTTCTGCTGATGTAGTGAGAAGCAGCAAATTCAAAGTAAAGCTAAAGAAGCCTGAAGCTCAGCCTCTGGGCGGTCGTTTTCAGTATTTATGAGTGCCTGTAAATGGCTAGTGAGCTGGTGGCAGCCCCATTGATTCTATTTTTAACAGTTGACTTCCTTACAATCAATAGGATTGACCAAACCAACTGTCCAGTCAGCAGCAACAAGAAGACAGCCTCACTGCAGCCCATAACATGTGTTGTGGCTCCAGGTGTGCCTCGACATCCACAAAGCCTTGCGCCCAGGAACATGCCTGCAGCACCATATATGCCCCACCTCCTCACTTGGTGCCAGCTGACCCCATTACCATAGAAAGTAGGTGGACAAAGGCCCGGAAGTAAATTATGCAGCTCTTTAGCACCCTCTGGTGTCCAGTCTTCCAAAAACCCAAAATTCTCCTGGGTTTAAAAAAAAAAAAAAGATGATGAACATTCCTGCTCAAAGCAGGAATGTGCTGTAACAGGAATCCAGAGTAAGACTTTTTTTTTTTTTCACCTGATCTTACATTTTCTGTGAAATGAAGAAAACTCTTGATTGGGAAAATTTCCCCTTCAGAGTATCATCTAAATAGGGGAAATAATATCACGTAGTCAGTGCATTTTGGCATACAGCTAATATGGAAACTACCAGTTTTGAAATATGAAATGCATTTTGCAAAGTAAGGTTTTCTAGAAAAGTGTTTATATAGAAGTCATCAATTCAATAACTTCATTAAGAGGAAGGAAGGTGCAAAGAAGTAAATAACCAAACTATCATATTTGTTCTCTCTTAAGACATCTTTTCAAATGTCAGAAGAAAGACACCTCTGAGTGTGCATCAGATCTGGGACCCTAGTTTGCACTTCTCTGTTAGGTTGAAATTTTACTTTGGGCACATCACAATCATTATGAACTTTAGGTTTTTCAACTATAAAGCCAGGAGAAAGAATATAAAAATTTAAGATCTTGTAAGGTCACCTGGGTTGGACGTACATACTTCCTGAAGATGACAGATGGGTACATGGCGTTCTAGATCTATTTGTGCAAAGGTTTGATTTTCTTTTTTCATAATAAAAAAGTTAAATGGTTTGCAGTTGGAATCAATTTTCCATGTTCCCCTGAATATCAAATTAACGAGACTCTACAGCAATTCTGAAAACACAGAAAGAATGGTTGAGTCTCATTTTAAACCTTCTCATGATTATATATTTTAGAATAAGCATTGGTAGTTCAATAAAATTTCTCTTTTTTAGAGTGGCCTTAAGCAATGTATGAGAAGTAGTGAATTAGAGAGAAGGATTTCTGCAGAAAAGTGCCAAGTGTTCTTCATATAAGTTTTTATCATAACCATGCTCACTTATTAAGATCCTACTAGGTACCAAGAGTTTTAGATACCTCATTTTATTTAATCCTCCTAACATTCTTACAAGGTAGATTTTATTATTCTCATTTTGTAGAAAAGGAAACTAAGCCTCAGAGATGCAAAGCAATTTGTCCCAGATAACACACAACTTGTAGAGCTAATATTCAGGCCAAGTTTTAACTGAACTCAAAGCCTTTTTTTTTTTTTCTAATGGAACTTGCTTCTTTTAATTTAGATAGCAAAGGTGGGGAGGAAAGAATTTCTGAGCCCATTGTTCAAACAGAACAGCTCAAAGATCGTAATAAGTCCTAGAAGCAGGAAATTGAGTTGGCGTTGAATGTCCTTGTCGGTGACGTGTGTGCAGGCAGATGAGGAACCCTCCCCATATAGTGATACAGAATCTGTGGTTCAGGAGCTCTGCTTACTTATTCAGCATTTCACAGATTTTAATTGCATATCTATTATGTGTTATCTATTTCTAGGTCAGTAAAATGAAGAAAAAACTGGAGTTTGCCTTTAAAATCACGTGCCACTCAGAAGAGCTGTCTGTAAGTGGAAAATAAAAAAGAAAGTCTTGTTCATTCCCTATCCCTTAGAAAAATTTATCACATTGTGGTGTTCATCAGAAGTCAGTATAACTGTCAGGGTTTATGCCACATTCATCTGCTCTGTAGTCCCTGAGACCAAATACACCCTTTGGTTCCACACTGCTGGGAAGAAAGCTCTGGTTAGGGAAGAGGAGACGTGGAATGTCCCCATACCTTACAGAGAACTGAGGAAATTCTGTTGCTAAAATAGTGTAGAGTCACTCTGCTATCAGAGAGATGCATTACTGAGATGGGTGGATATCTCCCTGGATTTCAGATTTTCTCTCTGCTCTGTCCCCTGTAGCAGCATACCTCATCCTAACTCATCTTAGAGACAGAGTATCAGCCTTGATATTCTAAAGCTAACAAGGGCTTGCAAATATGTAATCACTGTGGTATTGCTTAGAGAAGACAAAAAATAGGTGTTACCTGATAGTTCTCTGTCTTTTAGTATGGACATCCCTTTTGGGATGTTGAAAATATTTGTTCCAATATCCAAACATCCCAGAGGAGGACAGGATGTCAAAGGCTTTCCCACATGTCTCCTCCAGCCATGGATGCCAAGGTACATTTGCAGGACCCCCTTTGTTGCCAAGGCACTGATGCTAACCAGCTAACTGTGTGAGGAGGCAAAAGTGTCAGAGACTGGAAGAAAATAACTTGCCTTGGAGAGTAGATTAGTAATTTTATTCACTGTGGATCTTTAGCATTTACAGGATTGGAAACTTTCTCATGACTTACAGACCTGGGGTCAGAGGTAGAAACAGAGAAAGACAATAAAAACTATAGGAAGGAGAGAGAGAGAGAGAGAGAGAGAGAGAGAGAGAGAGAGAGAGAGAGAGAGAGAGAATATGAATGAACAATCTAGCAGAACAAAAAATGACCAGGAGGTTTAGAATAAACTGCACAAATGCAAATACAAGGACATTCTCTTGCAAAGCTCGGAGATATTGCAAATTCAAGCTTTTAGAAAAGCAAACAGTGTTATATTTTTTTTAAAATGTCTTTCCATTTTTTTTTTCTTAGCTTATACTAAATCCCCCATTTTTCCTTCTAATTCTTTATTTCAGGATCACTGGATTCTACTGTGTTTGAGGGAAAAAAATAGGAACTATAAACCTAAATTATAGCCAATCAGATTGTACTCACAGCTCAACTACTAGACAAATTGCAGCTCATGAAATTTGCCATGGGTCAGGAGACTGAGTAATTTTATTTTAATCAGTCTTATTTGAAGCTGGAATGTCGTTGCAGCAAATCCTGTGAACAGGATTTCAGAAGGGATATAGACTGGTCTTTCTTCCTCTCTTTCCCCTTGTTTTCTTTTTTTCCCCAGTAAACTGTTTCAGGTCTCTGGCAGATAATGAGAAATAAAAGTTGAAATGGCCAAATTTTATTGCAATTCTGAATGAAAGCATATCTGGGGCTTAGGTTGGCTCCAGCATTTCTTACAATGTAGGATTAAGCTATCTAAATCATGTCCCAACATTCATTTACCTAGCAAAGTCTGGGACAGAGCTCAGGCCCAGTCCTAAGACCACAAATGCTCAGCTGATCATTGGGGCCTTGCCATGGTTCAGATTTCTGGGGCATTATTCCCTGTCACAGTCAGCCTCGAAGGCTGCTGAAAAATCAGAGGGACCCATATCACAGCAACACAGCTGCCTCCTCAGAAAAGTGGGAGCAAATGAGATCTGTTGAGAGTCAGCAGTGTGTGGGATAGACAGAGCATTAGCACTTCTCAGCAATCCTTCGAATTTGTAATGTGATATTTGCTGCATCTCAGAATATAGCCAGACCTCAAGAGAGGTACAGGTAAATGGTTACCAGGTTAGGGCAATTGTCAGGGTAAGCATCTCATGCACTCTTCTTTCTCCTAAATGTTGAAACCCAGTTTGTGGACGGAGCCATGCAGTGGTTAAACAGGTGAAAGAGAAAACAGGTCAGCTTTTGGAGGATGATGATTTAGCAACAGTCCAACCAGCTGCCAGATGTCAGACTGCTGGGGATGGAGTTCTGAAGGGCTGCTTTTGAAGAGCCAATACCTTTCAGTTTATGTATACCATACACCCATGTGCTGAAAAAAAAAAAAAAAAAACTTCCTGTAGCTAAAGGGATGGAGCAGTCTATGACATTCCTTTCTTTATAATGTTCTTTTTCCTCTACATTTCTCATCTATAGTCTATTTGCTTTACTTTTTTGGAGGGTGGGGTACTGAGGATTGTACTCAGAGGCACTCGACCACCAAGGACTACCAAGTCACATCTCCAGCCCTATTTTGTATTTTATTTAGAGATAGGGTCTCACTGAGTTCCTTAGCACCTCGCTTTTGCTGAGGCTGACTTTGAACTCTCAATTCTCCTGCCTCAGCCTCCCAAGCCACTTGAATAGCATGTGCGACCACACCCAGCTTATTTGCTTTCCATTTAAAGATAAAGAAATTGTTAATTCTAGCCCAATAATCTGATAACATAGCTCTGAGGAATTTTTTTTTTCAGAGAAACAACAAAATAAAGTCTACTTTCACATTTTAGGCAGTTTATGTAACAACTCATGTATTAACAAAGTATTTTGAGGCCAAACACCAAAGGTTAAAAAAAAAAAGAGAGAGAGAGAGAGAGAGAAGACATTGTCAGTGACCTCAAATAGATGAGGGCCTCAGGTGACCCGCTGACTGAGAGTCTGGGCACATCAGATTGGGAGCAGATTCTCCCTTTGCCAGGATGGGGCAAAAAATGGCTGGATAGGTCTTTTTCTATGTGATGGTAATGGGCATTGTAATTCATCAGAGACCCTCTTTGATATCAGTATTAGCTAATACTTATTTAGTACCTACTATGTGTAAAACTGTGTTATTAAGGGTTTTACATGTCACCACATTTAATTTTCACACGAAGGCTATGGGATTGTTATAAATGCTACCATCCCTATTTTTACACAAAGAAACTGAGTCACTGAGTTTTTGTAACCAACTCCAGGCCACACAGTTAATTAAGGACAGAATCAGCATTCAAATGAAGGTCTTCAGACTCTAGAGCTTGTGATTTTATTTATAAGAAAATGATCCTTTCTTTAGGGAAGTCAGAAGAAGAAGAAGAAGAAGAAGAAAACTTTCCTTACTAACTTTAAAGGAGCTCACCAAGTGACTTTGTTTAAATTCTCAAAGGGAAAGTCCAAATATTTACTTCTTAATGAGTGAATTAGAATTGCCATTTCCATATCTTAAAACCAGTTTTTTTTTTTTTTTTTTGGCTTAATTGGAACTCCCTTGAAACGAATAATTGTGTTTCTAACAAGCTCTCATAATTTTCACTTAGTGCTCTTTCCTATTTATCTAAAACCTTTTATCATAAAGAGAAAAATAAGAAATAAACAAACAAGATAAAATAAGCTTATCCAAGAACGATTTCTCTTTATTCATTCACTCTTCACCAAGAAACATATGCAGTTTCAGCTAAGAAGGCTTTTTTTTTTTTTTCAACAAGAAAAAGTTTGCAACAAGCTTTTAAGAAATTGATTTTATTCTAGGGCAAGTAATTATCACACATGCATTTAACAGTAACTTGTGCGATTTTCCTACTTCGCTGCAAACTCAGGAAGTATACACTTATTTTTTTAGAATGGAAGACAGAAATTTCCAAATGAATGAGCCTCAATTTGTATTTCCCAGCATCCCCAAACTCTGTCTTTTCTCTAAAACTTTACTCCCTGCTCTCACTTATTTTGTCGACTGAAAAAGACTCTCTACATAGACTTTCGTGGTGTTGATGTTGAATTTCTGCAGCGAATGTATTTTTCATGATTAGAAGTCACAGCATGTTTCTTGTCTGGGCAATGAAATACAGAAGAGCAGTCATTCTTAGTTATGAGTTCTTAAGTCACAGTTTTAAACTTTGATTCTCTCCAAAATACATAGGTTTAGCAGTAAAATGGTGGTACTATGAATGTGGAACAAAATACATACATTGCAATTATATTTTTATGCAATCAAAACATTTGTATACACAAGCAAGACATCCCAGTAGGAAATAATGGAAGACTGGATTTACACTAAATCCAGGAAGATCTAATTCCAAAGGTGTGGGGTGGGTATACAAGAAGCATAAGAAGTGGAAGAGAAGAGCAGTTGTCAACTGTAGGTCTGCAGGGCAAGGGGAAGAAGTTTTCAGAATTCAAAGGACAAGGTAGCATTGGAACACCAAGAGAAGAGCAGTTATCTTCTTTTAAGAGACAGATACCCCGAGGATACTGAACAGTGAAGAAACCAAGCAATAGACATCCCACTTTCCTCTCCTGTCTCTCCATTTCCTGTCTCCTCCTGAGGCTTCCATTGATTAAAACTACAGGGAAGCCAGTGGGTATGGGATCCCCTAAAGTAGTTCCTTCTAAATCAGTCAATCACAGAACATTGAGGAAGCTTGAGAAGCTGGAGAAAAATTTGGTGGGAAAAAAGAAGATACCTCACTAACCTGTGATACTGTGGTTCAACAGTCATTGTTGGATACAACCAGTTTCTACCCTGGCACTTAGCAGATGGTTTTCCTAAGGCAAGTTCCCCTGGACTCACTAATCTTTGGTTTCCCACTCTGTAATATGAAGATTCTAATTCTACCCTTCATGGAATTAGAAGAAAAAAAAATTGTGTATGACCAAGCCCAGTACCCAGAGCCAAGGAAGAATTAAGGTTCATCCCCAGTCTTTTTCCAAGAAAACTCGTTTTCCATATCTATTCTTGCTCTCTGTTTTTTTTTTTTTTTTGTTCTTGATATCAGATATACACAGCAAGAAAGTTTTCTTAAGAAAATATGAAAGCATTTGCTGAAAAAATTAAGCCCACAATTTTATTTCCTTGAGAACAATGCTGAGCCACGTGAATAAACCAGCTGGCTTCTGATGATAAATTTCAAAGAACTGCATCCAATAGAACACAGTTGATAAATCTTAATTTAATATATATATATATATATATATATATATATATATATATATATATTGTCTGAAGTAATTGTTAAGGCATGTTCACTTAGTGATCAATTGATGTTCATAGATTATCAACTTGTGAGACCCTTTTATTTTTTCAATAAAGGATCCCATGGAGAGTCAAATCAGTTTCAGTAGTGACAAATCTTTATTCATCTGGACCTCCTTAAACTGTTCTTGGGCTGTTTTAACTAGTATTTGCAAAGCGAGGCTAAATTGTAATTGGACATGCAAATGAAAAAAAATTAACTGAAAAAAAGTTATAAAGCAAGGAAAAAATGATTTAAGAAGGACAACTGGGAAAAAGGTCAATTCCCCTTAACCTCAACATTTAATATTTACCAATTATTTCACATTTTGTATGTGAAAATTGCTCTTGCTCACAAAGAGAACTGATTTATTTACTTCAATCCATCAATAACAGCTACAGCTCATATTCTTAAGCACCATTGCATTTATCCAGACTGTTCTCTTAAATGATCTCTGGTAATCTTCAAAACAGCAAAAGTGGGTAGGGATAGATATATTTCTCTTTAATGGTGAGGTAAAAGTGGATCAAAGAAATTATAAAAAAAAACTTAGTAATAAAACCAGAACTCAGTCAACAGATATAAAGTATGGAAGATCATTTTAACATTCACCCAAATTCTCATTAAGAAGTTACTTAAAGCTATGCTAAACCCAGAGGCTAAGATATGTTCTAATAACTACCATTATAATGTGTGTTCCCAACATGTTCCCAAGTATGTAACTAGATATTGGCTGATATTTAAACATAATAAAACTTTCAGCCTAAACAGTAACTGAATTCTATTTGAATTTGAATATTTATGTACTTATTTAATATGCATAATTGATGCATCTAATGATCCACCATTTTTCTGTAGATGTATTTCTTGGTTGCTAATACAGGTAGACACAGACTTCCATGTTGAGGAAACTTAATGGATCTCTTTTAATCAACCATAACCTGAAAAATTAGAAATCCAGAAAAATAATAACTAATGTACATATAATTCTGTTAAACATAGCTATCTCTTTCTTTGTTCACTCCTTTTCTTTTCTTCTATCCTTTCTTCACTGTTCCCTTGTGTAAAATATGTATAGAGCAATATTTATTCTAAGTTGAAAATCAAACCTAATTTGAAAATATAAATTTTTATTTATTATCAATTTACAGTTTAAATGAAAACTATGCAAATAAATTAACAGCCATAAAATAGACTATTCAGGTATAGAGATATTCAGGTATAGGATCCTGTGGTAGCATATGCACAGGGAGTTTTGCAGATGGAGATGGGAATTCAGGCAGATGTAACAGAAAAGACAAAGAGGTCTCTTAGTGGTTAGGAATGACTAGTGCCAATTAATAAGGGCAGAAGATTGAGCATGAAAAGGGAAACATGAGCAAAATGTTGAACAGCTTCATTCAATGTGCTGAGAGAGAAAAACAAACAAACAAACAAACATCCTTGATTCCTAAGAAGAAATGATACAACTTTGTGTCCATTAGATCAATCTCTCTGTGTTTCTGTCTTGAAGGATTCCTTTGTTCTATTTTTAATGTAAGGATCCAGATGGGAAGGTCCTTGACTAAAATTTAAAATTTCAGGGCTCTGTGCAACATTGATATTAGATTAACATATAATACGGACTTACTAATGAAGATGCTGAATCGTGAGGTGCTCAGAGAAACATGCCTGATGGAGTAGGATTGTGCCTTTGAAGAATCGTTTGGATTTATTTTAGATATACACAGGAGTTATATTCAAAATTGAAACATCTGCTGTAGCATGAGTACTTTCATCGGAACAGATGTGTGACCAATCAGAACAGTTGTTAGAAGTAAGTACATGCTGAAAATCAATGCTGGCTGTACAGGAAGGTAAAATGCCTCTGAGGACTTGGGATCACTTTCAAAACCTCTTGCTAGAACACTTCTGAGTATTTTGAAGAAACAAGGAGGAAAGAAAAAAAAAATCAAAACCTCACTGTGATATCTATGTTCTTATCAATCTTCCAACTGATTGATCATACAGCCTTGACTGTAAGACTTTCTTTTCTGCAACACCAGTTTTCAAATGTGACTTCCTTTAGTGAATCCCCATTAAAGTCCTCATTCATTAGTAGAGCACGGAAAGTATCCCATGATCATGTGCAATTAGATCATTCAAACATATCCACCACATGCTTTGTTTGATGAAACTCTCTGGTCAGATCAAACATAGCCCCTACATCTTCAATAATCGCTCTCGAAAATCTGGCTTTGCAAAAAAGAGTGTGAACTTTGGTTCAGCAGAGCTCAGTGTGAAGCTTATTTCTAACTCTGTGACCTTGGGATCTTACATTAACTTTGCAGAATCTGTTTCTACATTTGGAAAATAGAATGAATAATATTCACCTTGCAGAGCTGTTGTATTATAGATCATTTCATAAAATGTCAAGTGATGTGCCATGTACATAATAGCTTCTCAATAAATGGTGGTTGTTATTGTAATTCCTTTCTCCAAGTTCCTATTTGGCAGCTCCCAAGCATTTCTCTACTCCCCAAGGTGCTGTCCCAGTTCTTCCTCTATGTTCAGTCGATGTCAATTAATTCTTTCTAAATTGTTACCTGGTGAAGAATCAAGGGCTCTGGCTCTGACTCTGCCACTGGCACACTTAATAACCTTGAACAAGTCACCTGCATTTTCTAAGCTTCAGTTTGCATATCTGTACATTAAAACGTTTGCTCAGATGATTTCTAATGCTCTTTCTTGCCCAAGGTTTGTAGATTGCATGGTAGTGATTGCTTGGGAAAGCACCTCTAACCTACGGCTTGTGAATTCCTTGGCTCTAGGAAAATATCTGATTTTTTCATTGTATCCAGATTCCCTTAGATATCTAGTCCAGACTAATAAATTACATTTGGTGACAATTGTGGTAATTGATGACTCAACCTATTAACTTTCTTTGAGTTTCTGGTGATAACAGAAAAGTAATGGAAATGTTCTATATAACCTTATCAATTATTTATTTTGTTTTTGATATCGGTCCAAAAATACTGTCAAAACCAGGGTGAGCATATGTATATGTAACCAAAGAAGAAAATGCAGGAAAGTAAATGGGGTTTTCTTGAATAAATTACAAGGTCTTTTCCTTTGACCTGAAAGGGACATAAATAGAAATGAAATGGTCCAAATTGCTGCCAAATATATAGGTTGTAGTGACTTCTTACCCAGTTGGGATGTACTAATGAGATTTTTTTTTTAGCAAGAAACCCACATTTTTAGCAATTTGAAAACCAGCAACAAGAACAGAATATACATGAAATGGAGCCAATTTTCAGGTGAACTGGGGGGAGATTTTGGAGTTATTTCCAAAGTTAAGATGGCAAGATGGTTGATAATCAAAGAGTAAGTAGACTACACCACTTGAAATAAAGACAATGATCTTGACAGACCTGCTCCTTATATCACTTTCCCTCATTTTCAAACGGAATACTCCTAGATGTGTAGATTCCAGCTACTATCAATTTACCAGAGCCTGTACCACGTGGATCAATTTTTTTTTCATGCAACTTGGTAGGTTGATCGTTCCTAGTTGACATGATACTCACTAAAAACCTATCTATTTTTCCATATTCTTTAAATATACTAATTATTTCTAGCAAAGTTTTGCTTTTAAAGAATGGAAATCAGAATTTATTTAAAATGGATGTATGACTTATGTGAGATTTTGTTTACCAAAATTTCTCTTCTCTCTTCGTTTTTTTTCAGAATCTCATTACATATGAACTTTTATTGTTTTGAGAACATAACCTTATTATTTTGTACCTTAGAGAATGAGCTGAATTCTGATTGTTCAGTGGAAATTAAAATAACAAAGTCCATGTTCTTGTAGAAATTTTGGTGAAACAGGAATAAAAGAAAAAACACAAACAAATTATTACGAAAGAGGTATGGCGAAGAAGTAAATGTAATGTTAATTAGGAATCTAACAGGGATGAGTAATGTTCTTGATATGTGTTCCAGGGAATCATCATCCATAAGGTGACGTGCAAATTCAAATCCTATATCTAAGTAGCTAGTCTTGTAACATCTTTAAAAAGAGCATTGTTGAGTCCTTTATGATGTGTTGGGGGTCTTATACCAAGAGTGAGAAATACCAGAAGGCATAAATGTGAATTTCTGTTAACAGAAATTTCACCAGAAAGGTGGGGTAGGATTAGGACACACACAAAATAATAAATACCAGCCCATTGAAGTTTGCTTGATGTCCCATGAAAACAGATGGTAGAGGGAAGAAGAGAAAGAGACTAGCATGCCCTGGAACTGCACAGCCTTGAGCTTGAACTAAAAGCAAGTCTGAATCTCAGTAGAGAAATCTCAGTAGAGAAATCTGCTCAGAGAAGATTTTTTTTTTTCAATAGAGTTCTGACTATGATTTAGATAGAGTAGGATGTCTTTATTATCCCCACTTATGACATCTCTCCTCCATTTTAACTGTAGCAAAAAGGAGAACACTGCTATGTAATTATTGGTGTGTTTTGTTTTATGTTGCTTCGTCTATAAATTCGGTTTCCAGTGCCCTGATCAAAGTAGGCATTCGGTAAATGTTCTCATTTGTTTAACTGAAGAGTTTAAAATAAAAAAAAAACAGTGTCCAAACATCTGAATTCATTGAAATTAATGAAATAAGTTTTTGTGGTTTTGTTGTTGGGTACTAAGAAATTAACCCAGGTGTTCTACCCCTGAGCTGCATCCATTCTAAGCCCTTCTTATTTTGAGACAAGTTCCTTAAGTGGCTGAGGCTGACCTTAAACTCACCATCCTCCTGCCTGAGAGGCTGAGTCACTGGAATTACAAATGTGCAGCAACATACACAGAAAATAAGTTGTTTTGAAAACAAAATATTAAAGAAGCAAATTGAACCTAGACATAGATTTCAAAGAGTCTGAAGGTATCTCATAGAAACTTGCCTTAAAATGATGGGGAAGCAAATAACCAGAGATGGGTTGATGGGTCAGTGTAATGTAACCACTTTTACTTTTCTGAAACACACTACACTTGAAGAATACCATTCAAGAGACCTCAGTTAGTGTGGTGCCTGGTAAGAAACCCAAGATTTCTGTTCTTTCAGTGCTGAAAGCATCTATAGAGAGATGTGTGGACATCTGTTGAGAATTGAGATCTTATCTATGTTAACCCTTTTTCTTTAAAATTCTAGATAAACACTTAATGGATTTGCTATTTTCTTATACCAACTTAAAACCTGGTAGATGGCTCCTTGACTATTTCAGGGGGGTGGACAGGTCTGTGCCTCAAAGTCCCTGAGCTCCCAGATTGTCAGAAACTGTCTCATAACTGAAAACAGATCTGGAGAGCAATTCTCTCATTGTAAAGCATTTCCAGGTTGAGGGATTCTTTCAAGTTCAGTTAGAGTGTTGTCACATTGGAACTGCTAGTAATTCTGCACAGGGGCCCACATGATTCAGGACCATGCAAGGGAGGGCAACGGGTGGTCAAGGTTCAGTTCATTATGATGGCATCAAATGGATAAACTATTCCCTAACTTCAACACATCTCATCATGCTGCCTGTAGGATTCTCTCTCTCTCATTTCTCATGCATCTGTTTCTGTCTGTTTACCCCTTGATACTCTGGCTGGTTGTGAGTGAAGGCAGATTCAATTTATGAAATATAAAACCCAATATTTTTCAATTTTTGATTACAGAACCTGGACTTTGTTGAACCGCACAGCCATTACATTACAATTTTACAGATACTTGTGCATTGATTTGATGAGAATCGAGGTAATATCTCTGAACAATTATTGTCGTCCTACCCCATAGCACCAGAGACTGGTTGTGCCACCCTTCATTTGTTTAAATTAAGATATCTCAATCTCTCACAATTTCTTATTTAGATATATACAATTCATTAATATATAATATTCTAAGTCACTCTTAGTCTGTCAAATATTTTCAGCTTATTGGTTAACAAGATCTTTGTAAACAATAAAATGTAGCTGAAGGACAGAATTGAAAGATTGGATGAGTGTATCTGAGGGGCATGAAGTCACTTTGTTGATCTACAGCCATAGAAAAGCATGTCAGGCTTGAGCAGGATACTAAACCAGGGAACTGTTGGGAATTTGGAGTTTAGAGGAGACAATCCAATGGTGAAAGATCACAAATTCTAATGTCACCAATTTGCATCAGGTTGTGCCACTCAGTACCTAACCCAACTTTTCCTCCTTTTCTTTGAACAGGAGTAAACTCAAGACTTCTTTTGCCTTTGCCCCAAACCCTAGATGTCCCTGACTGTTTCTTCTTCTGCCTTCAGTGTGTGTATCTGTCCCTTCCCATGCCAGGATGTGGGCAGTATTCAATCAATATGAATGATATTTTAAAATAAATGTATGATGATTCAAAACACAAAATCTCTAAGAAGATAATGCTATTCTAGATGATAATCTTGCCTCAGAATATGCAACAGTCTATGTGAGCATGCATAAAATACATCAATTTATATAATCTTCATTCAAGTGCACACATAGACCTAACAAGCATTTACAACTGCAAATGGGCACTCAGAAAGAGTCAAGAGAGTATGTAGAATTTATAACATCCCATTCCCCAAGTTAGGAATGATAGGTCCATTCTACAATCCCATGCCACAAGAGAAGTCCCAAGCAAACCTTCTGCATGCTGCCGAACCTTTCCAGAAATGGCCAGTTTGCTTAACCACCTGAGAAAGAAGCATAAGCCAGATGCAGCCACATGCTAGCAAGAACGGAGGAATATAATTGCAGACCACTGAAATTCACAGACTTCAAATCTGCCAAGGAAAGCAGTTAGTCCATCCAGCTGCGCTGACAACAATGTTAACGAAATTCCCTTTATACAATGGTTTTGCTGAGGTCAGGTGATTACCTCACTAGGCTGCTGCTTGCGAAATTGCACTGGTCAGGAAAATGTGGGATAGCTGTAAGCTCATCAGCTGGATAGCTGGGAAGACCCACTCTGAAAGCTGTCAGAAGAGAGATGCATTCAACATACCAGTGGTATGATGTTTAGATAGCAGATTGCATAAGAACTAGGGCAGCAAATAGATTGATAGACCACCCCCTGAGAAAAATGCTTGACACAAGGGTGTGTGACCCATGACTTTCACAGATTTCCTCCACCATGGTCCTGCTGGACTCACTACACTTTAGTGTCAAACAGATGCCAGACAATCTCATTTCTAACTAGAAATCAAAATATAGGAAAGCATTTCCTAACAAATACTTGTTTAAAACAATAATTATCTAAATTCTACAGAAAAAACACATATATATCACCTTAAAATAATGTACCTGTTACATATCTTTACAATGCACGTTCATCTTGAAGATCTATTTTTTTTCTCTTAATTTTTTAACTTCACCCTAGTCTGCCTCTTCCAAGAACTTAATAATATCAGAGCTCAAATAATGACATTCTTAATTCTTTTTAAAGCTATTTTTCATTGTGTAGTTCTTTGTGCAAATTATGGTGCAAAAGAGTTGACAGAAATCTAATAAATTAATTAATCAAATTAATCAAACTGCCAGATGCTTAAATGTAAAATATTGTAAATTGTATATTGTTTTTGATGGCCACCAAAATAGAATGTAATGATAAATGGAAAATATATTATTCATTCTTCTTTACCACTTTGCGTTCCTATTTTCTTTAATATCTTCATGTGTAACTTTGGCTTAGTTGAATCAGGAAAACAATTATTGGATTCAGTTATTGAAAAAGTCAGTTTAAGCCATGCAGACTGTGATAACAAAATGCCAGCCTATATGTCTCTTGGTTGAGTTGATAGAATCTGAGTTGGCAAAGATTCATACAATCATGTGGTTTTGGAGCTTTAAGTAACTTCAGTACTTCTCGTTCAGCATGCTGATTTTAGGAAGGTAAAATAGTATTTCCACTATATTGCACCTGAGGTTTGGAAAGGTTGGAAGACTCCTTAAGGTCAAACAATCACGCTAGGGAGATCTAGAATCTGGGATTCTGCTTATAATCTAGAGTTCTTTGGCTATTCCAACATAACAGGTATTATATATGTCAGTGCTCTCTTCAGTCATCTATGTGGAAGACAGTCCTATTCAGTGATGACTTGTTTTCTGCTAGGCCTGAGAAAATACTCAATCTCATCAAAATGGTTGAAATAAAACTTGGCAGGGATAAAACATATTTCTTCTTTCTGTATTGGATCATGTTCCCTTAAAGAACCCCTTCAAGGCATTCAGATTTAAACCTCATTTCAGAAAACAGTTTCTCAAGTCAAAAATGCCAGACAACTGGATTATCTACTTCTATTGCTGATCCATGTGGGACATCACCATTTGCATTGTTCATGGCCATTAATAAGGACCACAAAGGCAACAGTGACTTGAGTCATCTATATCTCTTATTATGAATTGGTATATTTTGAGGATGTCTCTTGAACAAGAGACTTAAATATACATTATACATTCTTCAACTTACGCTGTCTTGTATGCATCATATTGCAAGTTATTCTGTTCTTTTTTTTTAATAATGGAATAATCACTAAGGCATAATGATGGTTGTCAAAATACTATTTTCTTTTCATTTTCCCTAAAATTAGCAGTCATAAGTCATGAATTATGAAAGGCAATATTCTTCAAGTGTGTGCTCTATTATTCAAGGGTAAATAGATCCCACAGGAAAACTTTAAGAAAGTGGTGTTGTTTAGCTTGGCAAAGAGGAGACTAAAGGGTGTTCTGAGAATTGCATTTGAAATATGATGATCTATTAAATGGAGGACAGGAGCCAGCTGTTCTCCATCTCCAGTGAGGAAAGAGTAGGAAATTGACTCCACAGAAGAAATGTATTTGGGTATAACAGGCCTTCCCTAATTAACCCCATTTTTGTTTTTCTGAACATTACTTTATCATTCTCTCATCAGAGCCTTGAGGATTAGCATATGGCATAAGACTTTATATATATTTATATACAATATGTGTGACATATAAACATATATACAATTATAGCATAAAATTTTATATATAATATATATTTATATTATATATGCATATTTGCATATATAATATCTTTCAGATATTTACTTATATATGTGTATCACATATACATGTGTGTGTACACAAAACACACACAAACATATATATGTTTGTGTGTATATATGTATGTGTATATTTATATATGTATTCCCAATATCCAACATCTTTTTAAAAGATATTTTAGCTTTTATCTATAAAGGAACCTATTGAATAACTGCCATGAACTAAACCTGGTGCATAAAATTTACTCCCTACTCTCAAGAAGCCATTCAATGGCATGAACCATTTCTCTAAGGCACAGGTTAAATAAGTGCCTATGGTCTATTTGGTGTCCTGAAACTTTCCAAGTGAACAACAAACTTGAACTTAATCCAGCTCTCCATGGTGAACTATTAACCACTACAAACACCCTTTGTTTCTTAACTACACCATCCTTGTCATAACATTTACGCATCTCACAGTGAAGTGTTGCTCATTTCCTGAGTCTGATTATATTACCAACTTATCAGTCATGTACATATTGTACTTCAATGTAAAGCATTTCCACAGGGCAGGAGAGAAAATAGAATATTTTGTCTTCTCTTTGTGGAAAATTAGTACACCCAAATCACAGTATTGCGTAAATAGTTCTAGAATAATGACAAAATATATGAAATGTAAACACGGAGTACGCTGAAGTCTTTTCAAGAGCATGTTTTTCCAAGGGAAAGAAGAGATGCTCAGATGTGAATCTTCTAGTTTTTGGTAGGGTTTGCATACATGCTAGAGTTTTCCAACAACAAAGTTCATCACTAGAAACAAAGGGGCATCACTGATTGCATCATTGTGACTGGAGGTGAGAAAATGAGACTTTCAAAAATAAGGGGCTCATATTACTTCACCATAAGGTAATTTAGGAAATAAGGAATTTAGTAACTCCCTCTCTTAGGAATTATATCCTATGGCAGAGGACCATCTCAACACAACTGGCAGGAAGTAAAGAAAAGGCATGATAGTTATCTCTGGAAATTAGGATAAGTTTGTCATTCTTCCTGTTTGTTACTTCTGTTTTCCCGTCTAATTCTCTAAACACAATAAAGATTATAATGGACTGGGAATGTGGTTCAGTGGTAGAGTGTTTTCTTAGCATGCATGGAGCTCTGGGTTCCATCACTGTGCTGCAAAATAAATAAATAAATAAATAGATAAATTCCCTAATATGAACATTGTTTCATTTATATGCTTGAGTTCTCAAACCACAATAGAGCAATACTGAAGGAAAATGTGTTCTTAGCCAAAGTCAGTCCTAGGGAAAAGAAAAAAAAAAATACAAGGAGGAAAAGGAAAGGACAAGAATAGAAAACTATAGCCTGAGTTCTGTATCTGAGAAGTGGAAAGCCCCACGTGGACATAGCAGAGATGCACAGCAAAATACAGGAGCTCTAACTTTGGACGTGAGTTAGAACTTAAGCGTAAACAAATCATCCTGCAGCAAAAGGACTGGGGAAATTTTTGGAAGACCCTTTGTAAGAAGTGACTTTTGGTGAGAAGCAAAGAAAGTGGTCTTTGACAAATTAGATAGGAGAACTGAAAACTTCAGGAAAAATTTTAGATTGTTTTCTCCATTTCAGTTATATCAGTTCAGATCTTGAAGAGTAGGAATTCAAAGGTAAGCTCAAGCCCAACTTTTTAAAATTTTTGAATTATAACCGCTCTCTTTCCTCGACAGAAAATCTGTAAATAGGTTGAAAGCAAAGAACTGATGAAGATAATGGCAGATCATTTGTAGAGGAGAAAAAAATAAATTGAAGAATATCTGTGTTGTTGTTATTGCTTGAACTTTGTTCAATTACAAAACCTGGAAGGACAGTAGATTGATGGCTCTATTAAGAACTCACAGGTGGATGTGTATCTGTCTTATAGTTTGGTCTTCCCTATGGTCACCCAGTGATGGAATAGGCAGGAATGCCCCGGGTGGATAGGACACTATGAAACAATCAGGAAAAGAACAAGTGCTAGGTGCAGTCTAATAACTTAATCATTTTCAACACAATTTTTTTTTCTCATGATAACAAACTGAATGTCTAATAGAATTGAAAACTTATGGATTTACTGTGAGGGACACCTTTAGTTAGGCAATGCTATTTTGAGACATCTCCTCCATTGTAGAACAAATGTCATCCCATAGTCATTCTGACCCAGCCTGATCTAAATCTAGGAAAAAAACCTTGTAAAGAGGATTTTTATCTGGAACTACAATTTTGAGGCACACTTTTCCATATGGAATGGTAGTACCCTAAAGAATGACAGTGGTGACCATAAGAACCCTTCCCCCAACCCAATAGCAATAGCCAAACCATAAAAAAGCTTCTCCCACCTTCTCACTGCTTTATAACTTCCTTGGACTGTAAGCGGAAGATGGTTCCAGTCTCTGCAGGGACCCTGTCCTCAAGTTTATCCCAAATAAACCTGTATTACTATTGTCCTCTCCTATCTCTTTATTTACTCTGTTTGGTTGTTTTCTTACATTCAATACTTTGGTTTTCTCTTTCATCTTAGAGAATTGTAAGAAGATAGATGGCTGTTAAATATATAGAATCAAATTATACAAGCTTTTGAGTCCAGTTTTCATCCATAATCTTATACCTAACACACACACACACACACACACACACACACACACACACACTTGCATTTGATATTCAAGGTCACCACAAAGAAATGAAATTACTTATTTTATTTCTAAACTTAGAAGAATCTTCTCCCAAACTGTTATGAAAATTTTGGCCAATATATTCATTCATTGGTTTCTAGACATGAGTAGCAATTTAACAGCTAAATCTTGTTTAGATTTAAAAACTAAATGTTGTTGTTAGGAATCACTTCGGTCAAAACATTAAATTAAGACTTGATTTTCATTTCCTCTGAAAGAGTTAAGATGGGGTAATTAAGTGGACTTTGTTTTATCTATTTAGGTTAATCTTTCACTGATAAAACTTCCTTCTTGTCCTCAACCTCAATGAAGATCTTTAAAATATTTTTTTGTTGTATACATTATTATTATTATTACCATTATTATTACTTTTGACTAATTTTACCCTGTGAGTCAATACTTGAGTTGACACACACTCTGGGGTGCCCTTCCAGTTTCCCTAGATCCCTGAGCAAGATCTTGTTAGCACCTGAAAAGTTTGGCACACACTAAGGCAATTAGCTTCCTTTCACACCTAAATTTACCTCCACCCCATGCAAACTTGCAGCTGTTCTCCTGCATTTGTTACTCAAATGATCTCCCTGGCAAACACTGAATCATGAGGTTGAGGCAAAATAACCTTATTGGTCTCCTAGGGACATGGTCCTATTTTCTTACAATATTCTTTTCCCTGCCATTACTTGTGGAATAATTTTCCAATTTTAACATTGGGAATTTTCAGTGCTTGCAATAATGCCTTTCAATGTAATCACAGTGGAAAACAAATAAACCCCTTAGAATTGTTTATTTCTAAGTGTGAGCATATCCACTGGTTTTGAACTGGATTCTCACTGATTATTTAAATTGTGATTGCAAATACTTATAACACCAAAGTACTTATTAATTTTGTAGTAGATGTATTAAGTATTCACTGTATATAAAATACTATATCAAAGAATTTGAAATTAAAATAAATTAAAACCTTATTTCTACCTATAAGATAAAGTCCGGTTTTCATCCATAGCCTATCCACAAACTGCACCTACAAAGAATAAAAGAAGAACAATATTTTTATTTTAATGTTGGAGAAGTACTAGAGAGTCCTCAAATACATCTTCAAAGTACCAGGTTAAAAGTATTATTTTTCAGAATGGAGTCATCAAGATGGTAAAGCAAAAACAGAACAAGAAGGATCCAGTCAAACATTGATATATGCAAATGTTTAGCTCATTCTTTTTAGATTCAAATGTAGCACCCTTTCAACAGTTTCCTATATATCATGAGGTAAATGTAGAAAAGTGGGAGGGAGGCTAGTTTGAGTAGATTCATTTAGGTGGAAAGCTATATTAATGCAAGAAAAAGAGCACTAGCCTTGGCAGTGACCTCGAGTAAGGATGCTTAATACAAGAAAGAATTTCTACTGGTGAATGTTCAAAAGTGAAAATACAGGCATCAGAGTCATTTTTAAAAAGGAATAGTGAACATGGAAAACCAAAATAGAAATCAATGGCTTATCCAAGATAAGCATGAAAGACTCTGAATGTGTAAAAAGGAAACCCCCGGACTCTAAGCTCTTCATGGAATCTGTGCAAGGAGATGAATAGCTGTGCAAAGTGTGAATCAGTGGGTGAAGGCTGCTCTCCCTTCAAAAATCATCCCTCAATCCTGCCAAAAGTGTTGAATTCTATCCCTGAAGACCCTGAAAACCATTGGCCTGGTATAGTATGTCAGAACTTATGAAAGAATCTTCATCTTTTATTTTCTGTGTATACAGAATAAATCGTGTCTCATTGGAAGACTGCATCTACCAGTCATGGGGGTAGCCAGAGTTACAAGACAAGGAAGAATTTTGGAGTCTTTCAACACTGAATTTAACAGAGAGTGTTCAAAGTAGGTGACTAATAACATAACTAGATAAAGCAGTTTTAGATTCAGAACTTATAAACATTGTGGTCAAATTTCTGTAAGGGTAGGAGTCATACATTTTTTGTAAATAGTTTTTTAAAAGTTCATAATAATTTAAGAATGCAATGATGTCCAAAATATGAAATAAGGGTAATTCTATTTCATTTTTTATTTATTTTATGTGAATCATTCCATATTCACATTAAATCACAGTAATCACTGGGTATTTTATAAATAATAACAATTTCTAAATTTATATATTCCCAAAAGGATTATATTCTTTTTCCCCTTCCTTCCTCCTTCCTTCCTTTCTTCTATCTTCTTTTTTTCTACATAAGTTTTTTTCTTCTTTCCTTCTTTCATTCCTGTTTTTTCTTTCTTTCTATTTTTTCTCCCAAAGTTTGAAATATACATACTTTTTGTCTTCAATCTCTTGTTTTAAAAACAGCCATCTGAAAACTAGATTGATATGCATGGTAGGAATGTTAAAGTTTATCTAAGACTTGTAGTAAAGGCACAAATATTTTACAATGCTGAAAATTTTGTCAACATTTCTGTGATATTCCTTCATCTCCATCTGCACATAGAATCTTTCAGAGTGTAGGTAAAAAAGAGAAAAAAAAATCTTAAGTCTGCAGAAGTTAACCTTAGATCTCTAACTTTTGGTCTATTTTCTTATATTAAGATCACTGCACAAAAACAAAAATTTCCTTATCAACAGCATCACAACTGTGAATTATGGTCCCCTTCTTGAGCTTACCAGGAAAATGTCCTTATTGCCATCAACAGCTCTATTTTTCTTATCTAGAAAGTGGATGTATTAGTTTTATAGAAGGTGTGAAAATTTGGTAGCTTAATACAATATATTCAAAAAACATTGTATACATTATATAATGTATCACATGTTCTTGGTATCAGAACCTGAGCATTACTTACATGGGTTCTCTGCTTAGGTTTCACAAAATTGCAATCAATTTTTCTTTTGACCAGACCCTTCAAATGAAGGCTAAACTGGGTAAATCCCCTTCCAAGTTCACTTGGCTGTGGCAGAGTTCATTTCCTAGTGGCTATATGACTGACAGCCCTAGATTCCAGTTGGATGTCTCCTGGAGACCATCTTCAACTCCTCAGCTCTCTGCCATGACATCTTCCAAAAGTCATTTAATAACATAGCAGCTCATTTCTTTAGGCTAGTAGTAGAGAAAGCAAGTAGGTTAGCAAAATAGAGTATGTTTTAATCAGCTTCTTCACTACTGTGACTAAAAATCCTGACAAAAACAATTAGAGAGTGTATTAGTTATTAGGGTACATTAATATACTAGTTATTAATATATTAGTTATCAAACAAAGCGATAAAGTTTATTTGGAGGCTCATGGTTTCAAAGCTCCTATAAGGTGCATTCCTTCACACAATCATGGAAGCATTATTCCATCACCTTTGACATTTTTCTGGCTAAAAGGAAGTCATAGATTGTATCCATATTCAAAAAATTATGGAAGAGCATTAATACCAGGGCATGGGGTTATAGAGCTGCTTACATTATCTGCCACACAAAGGGGTATAGTTTACTCTTCAGACAGCCCTCAATCTTGGTTCCATCCATCACAGCCCAAATGATCATCCCATCCATTTCACAAAGACCCACAGAGGTAAGAAATATTATGCCATAAAATAAAGATGATATTGGAGGGCAACCTGTTAGGTGACTGGTGAGTGATGAAGTTGCTGTTCTTCTCACTATTATTTGTGGTATGAGTTCCTGATTTCTAATCTTAGCCATGACTCAGGGTCTATTAACGATGACAGGTCTAATTCCTCTTTAACTTCTTCCTCAACTTTCAAAATATGGATGATGATATGCATCAATCTTAGGAGGGCTTAACATGTAAAGAAATCTCAATTTCATACAGAAATACTTTGGGATAAGAATTCAGCAGAAAGCAGCATAAATCTTTAAAGAACTGGCATAAAGCAGTCCTAGAGAGGACATATCATTCTAATTTAATATACAGAAGCCAAGGATAAGGTATGATTTAATTGTAACCTGAAGATGTAGAAGAAATCTTTATGAGGACCAAACTACTTTGCATATTCAATGAAATCTGAATTACAATAAATTAAGAAAACAGAGGATTTTGTTTAGCCAATGTATTTGTTTCAAAAAAATTTACAGACATCTTTCTCTACGTGGGCTTTAAATATAAAATATATTTTAGAATGTATTTTAGAATGAATAGGGAATGATCAAAACATATTTTTCTATTCTTGATTCTATTCATTAAATATACATCACCTAAAAGTAAAGATCATTGCCTAAATTAAAGAAATAAACATTTTTTTTGTTATTCATGAAAAATAATACAATTTTTTTGAATTTTGATTTTTTATTTTGGAAGAGTGAAATCACACTGTTTGGGAAAATCAGCTGACCATGGGAATGTACAAAAATATATTTTAAATAAAAGCAGATCTGAATTTGTCTTTGTATCATTGGAGCATTTAGAGCAATGACTACACTTATATATTAGAGGATAAATAACTACTTTAAAAGACTTAATTAAAAATAAAACTCAACTAACACAAATGGAATAAAAAAAAAAAAAGAAATGAGAGGTGGAAAGGGAGGAAGGAGCTGATCTGCAGAATAGAAGTACCCTTTACATAACTCTGAGAGAAAGAAGAATCAGGACAGCAGAGGAGAATCTACATTCTGAGGAGAAAGAAAAGAGCATCCTGGGAACCATTAACAAGTGACAGTAAATCTAAACATCACAGAAAATCAGAAAGCCAACCCAGAGAAAAACACTAATCCATTCACAACCCCACCTGGGCTTCCTAGCTGGGAAGGGATATGCAATGCTATAAGCATGTGGACATGCAAACCACCCCAGTAATAACCACAGTGCAGAAGACCTAAAGCCAGGAGAACTTAACTCCTCTTACAAACATGAAATCCAGCTGGGGATTTGGTCTCAGAGCATCTCCTCCACCACAAGCTCCTTTGGAGTTAGAGAAAAAAAATTACATTATACCACTCAGCAAGTTCTCAGACTGCTATAACCAGGAGCCATCTTGAGATAGGACTAAATTGCTCTGGGACTCAGAAGACGAGAAACAATCACAGGTTAGGTTCTATATGTGTGATAGTTCACATAGGAGGTATTTCCCAAAGCTCATTTGTGAGACAATACAAGAATATTCAGAGATGAAGTGATTAGGTTATGAGAACTATAACTTAATCAGTGGCTTAACCCACAGATGTGGATTAACAGGGTGGTAACTTTAAGCAGATAGGGCGTGACTAGAAGAGGTGATTCACTAGGATGTACCTTTGAGTTTATGTTTGGTAGAGAGTAGATTGCTGTCTGTTCCCTAATTGCCAAAGTCTGACCTGCTTTCCTCCTCCACCCATTTTTGACATCATGTTCTGCTTTGGGCCCAGGGCAAATGAGTCAGCTATCTGTGCACTAAGATCTCTGGAAACATGACCCCCGAAGAAACGCATCCTCCTCTAAAATTGTCTTGTCAGGGCTTTTGGTCACAGTGATGAAAAAGCTGACGAAAACAGGAGTGGCTATCAAGAAGTGGAGTTATTTCTCTGACTAATTCAACCTTGCCATTTAGAAGCTTTTGGAGCTTATAAAACTTATAGGAAAGATTTTGAAAAGCTTAGAGATGCAAGCTGACAAAGTTTTAGAATGTTGTAACAAGAGCTTAATGGACAATTCTGTTGGGAACACAGAAGACCAGAATGCTGTTAGGACTGTGAACAGTAAAAACTGGGCTCTTAAGATTTCAGAGGAGAAGGAGGGCTCTACTGGTAACTGGTCTAGAGCCATTCATAGTAAATTCTGGCAAAGAAGTCTATCTGCATTTAGCTCACATCGTGAGACTTTCTGTTAGGATGAATTTAAAGGTGATGGACTAGTTAATCTGGTGGAGGAACTTTCAAGGCAGCACATCATTCAGAGGAAACTTCCAAACTCATTTGACAAAGAAGGTATTGTCCTGCTATCAAAACCAGATAAGCCTGCCACCAAAACCTGATAATGAAAAAGAAAATGATGGATCAATATTCTTGATGAACAGAAACAGAAAATACTCAAGAAAATACTTGCAAAAAAATTCAATAGCACATTTAAAAGGTGATGAACCATGATCAAGATGGCGACATACCTGGGTACAAGGATGGTTCAATGCATGCAAATGAATAAGCATAATGCAGCATATAAATAAAAACAAGGATAAAAATAACAGGATCATCTCCATAGACACCAAAAAATCTTTGATAATATTCAACATTCATTTATTCAAAAATCCTTGAATAAACTAGGTATATGTTATATTCCTCAACATAAGCATCACACTGAATGGAGAAACTCATGTAATAAACTTATAGTTAACATCATACTGAATGGAGAAAAACTGAAAGCATTTCCCTTAAATCAGGATAAAAACCAGGGTGTGTCTACTCTTCCCAATCTTGTTTAAGATGGTATTTGAAATTTTAGCCAGAGCAATCAGGCAAGAGAAATAAATAAAAATGTGCAACAAAAAAGTAAAAATATCCATGTTTGCAGATGATATGATTTTATATTTAGAAAACCCTAAAGATTCTACCAAATTATTCTTAGAAATGATAAATTCAGCAAAATACCACTACACATAATCAACATATAAAAAACCATCAGTTTTGCTAACCATCAATAATGAAGTGAGTGAAAAATAAATCAGGAAAATAATTTTATTCAAATAAGAAAAAAAAATCCTTCCTAGGAATAAGCCTAATCACTCTCCAATGAGACCTTTAAAAAACACAAAATTGAAGATTCTAGAATTTGGAAGGACCTCCCATGTTCATGGTTTAGAATAAGTAATATTGTTAAAAGGCCATTGTACCAGGGCTATATGCAGATTCAATGTAATCCCATCACAAAAACAAGATCATTCTTCATAGAACCGGAGAAAACTATCCTAAACTTTATATAGAATCAGAAAAGATCCCAAATATTCAGATAATCCTGTACAAGAAGAGCAATCCTGGAGGCATCATGAAACCTGACCTCAAAATATACTTCAGAGACATTGTAACAAAAACAGCATGATACTGGGGGGAAAAATACACATAGACCAATGGAGTAGTATATAAAATCCCAAAATAAGCCCACATGTCTACAACCACCTGATTCTTGAGGAAGGTGCAAAAAGGCTATATGGGAGACAAGACAAACTCTTCAACAAATCATTCTGTGAAAACTAGATGCCCACATGTAGAATATATAGAAGACTGAAACTATACCCCAAAGTCTCACGGTGTACAAAACTCAACTCAAATGGATTACACACCTTAAAGTAAGGCTCCAAATTTAAAACTACTAGAGAAAACATAGGAGAAACTCTGCAAGATATAAGCACAAGCAAAAATTGTTTAAGTAGAGCTCCAGGAAATAAAAGCAAGAATCGACAAAAGCAAGAATCGACAAAAGACTTATATCAAATTATAATTACATCAAAGTATAAATGGCCAATAAAAGTATGATAAAATGCTCAATAGATTTAGCCACCAAGGAAATGCAAATCAAACCTACATTGAGATTCCATCTTACTCCAGTCAGAATGGCTATTATTTCTTACACACACACACACACAAAAAAAAAAAAAAAAAAAAAAAATCCAGTGAGGATATGGAGGAAAAGGAATTCTTATACACTGTTGGTGGGAAGGCAAATTACTATAGTCATTATGTAAATCAGTATGATGTTTTCTCAAAAACTAAAAATAGAATTATCATATGATTTAGCTATACTGCTCCTGTGTATGTATCAAAAGTAAATGAAGTCTGTATATATAAAAGAGATCACAGCATAATCATGTTCATTGAAGTACTATTCAGAATAGCAAAGCTATCGAATCAACCTAGCTCCCCATTAATATATGAATGAATAAGGAAAATATGATATGTATAGATAGGTAGACAGATAGATATAGTACATACACACACATACACACACACAAAATGAAGTACTATTTAGCCATAAGCAAAAAAAGAAATCACATAATTTGCAGGAAAATGTTCAGAAGTGGGAGGATATCATGGTAAGCAAAATATGCCAGACACAAAAAGATGAGTATTGTATGTTTTCCTCTCATATGTGGAAACTAAACAAAAAAAGAGAGAGAAAAAAAAAATAAAAAGAAGTGATGACTTGAAAGTAAAGGAAAGCCAATAGGGGAGGAGAGGACAACCAGAGAGGGGAAAGAGAAGGTTGGGCAAAAATGGGTAGAGGGGTGATTGAATATGATCACAGTGAAACTCATGACTTGGTGCATTTAATATACATTGAAAATTAAAATAATAAGAAAGAAAGGACAAAATGAAGAATTAAGAAAGGGGTAAACAGCTAACCTGATTATTTCTAAACATCAGATAGGTTGTTGAAAAGAATAAGACTGCTCAATGCCAGACCATGTTTAGTATAATGGATTCATACTGGGAAGGTCATCTTGTCTAATCTCATACCAAATATAGCATCTACCTCATTACTATTGACAGATCCTCACCCAGGTTCTTCCGGAATCATTCCATTGACCAGTATCTCAACTCCTCAATTCATTTGTTTCATTGCTAAGCACTGAGAAAGTTCTTCTATATATTGATCCTCACTCTATTCTATGGCACTATTATCTGTTCTTCAGAATAGTTCATAGTGATTTTATTTTTTACGTATGAGAAGATGGCCTCCAGAATTTTCTGTATATCTTCTCTTCTTTCAGTCATCATCCAGATTTTGTTAAGTGTCTAACATATTAAAAGTAGTCTCATGTTCTTCCAAAGCTTCCCCCACTCCCAATATTGATATACTAGAAAGAAAACCAGATCATAACAGGCCAAGCCCTTAGCTAGATAAGGATGGAGTGTTGGCTTGCCTATGAATGTAACTTCAAAACCAGTTTGCTTAATCAGTTCATCAGAAAGACACAGACTGGCTCATAAAACAACAGATGAGTGAGCACACAATAAAATCTAAGCTGCAAAGGCCATTAAACACTAAAGATATATTGTAGAGGGGAACTTGCTTAGGTAAGAACTTCCTGCCCAGTGCCACACCACTATGATTAATGTGTGCATATATGAACTTTATGAAAAAGATAATGAATTGATTGTGTTCTTAAATGATGCCATTTTAGACCTGTTTGGCTTTGTCTCCTCCCTTGGGAATCAGCTGACCACACTCTGTTAGTTTAAACAAATGAACATTTAATGTTGGTCATTGTGCTGACCAAGTTGGGGAAAATGGAATCATTTATCAAGGAAAAAATAAGAAAACTAATGAAGTGGACTTCTATGCTGGAAGAAGGTGAGGACTTTCACCATTTTTAATTAAAGATGCCACACAGGAAGCATTTGAGGCGTGGTTTCATACTTTGGCCTCTGCCCACTTTTGTATTCAGGAGCTTGTCCTAATCACATCATGAGGTCTTTCTCTCGTTTCTCAAAGATAAATTCTTTTTGGTAATCTTACATTGACTACAACCCCCTGTAAACACATCCATTTGTTCTTGGTGGTCACTTGATGGGTTGTAAATGATAGTACAATCATTCCGGAACAAATTACATACACAGTCTGAGGACCATTTGTGACAATGGACTATAGGCTACTTTAGTCATATATCTAATATTTAGATGTGTGATAAAAGGAACGATAAATAGTAAGAGCCCAGGCAGCAGGGATCTTATGAGTGTTAGGAGAAAATAGGTGCCTAAGAATGTATATATAAATATGCATAAATGACTTCCAAGTGGGAAGATAATGAGAGCTATAGATTCGGAGAAATGAAGGCGACTCCACTGTTGGTTAATGTATACTGAAAAATGGTTAAGAGGCTGAGAATGATTAGTTCAAAAGAAACTAGTGGTATCAGTCTATACAATTTTATTATTTAAATTCTTGTTCTTTCAATGCTAGTATGCATAGAGAATGTGTGTGTGTGTTTGTATATGTATTCATTATTATATATATTTATATCACAAACTCACACAGAAAAGGCACACACAAATAGACAACTGATGAATAATCACAAACCTTTTCAGGATAAAGATATATAGTTGGAAGTTCTCATTCTAATCCAGTCTGATTGGACAAGGAGGACAAAATGAACGGAAAGGGAAGGAAATAATTACTGATGAAAACAGTCTGTAGTCTTCCTTCATGGGAGGTGATGACCTTTCATTTTTATCTGGGTCCAAAGGGTACACTTGAGAATCCTCTGAGAGATTTTTCTAAGGTTTAATATATATTAAGCATTTATCATGTGCCATGTACATATGTGCTCTGAATACTTTAGAAAATTACAATAGAATGATATTTATATATATAAATATATATAAATATAGGAAAGCTACAGTAACAGGTATAAGGATAGTCTAATGAGACCACCACCATGGATGTCTGTCATTGACTTAAATAGTATTACGTGACAAATGAAGGTAATAAGAAAATTTTGGAAATATCATAAATACAGCAAAAAGGAAAATACCAAAGAAAACTTTAGTATAGTCTCACAAAGCGATTCTCAAGATTGACATAATTGAAGTCTGTTACAATTTGAAAAATATCCCCTCTATTATAAAAAAAAAATTATTAAAATACACTCTTTCCCTTTTCTTCCTTAGACCATTTCTCAAATGATTAATGTAACACAATACATTATGATTATTATAGATGAATATTTTCTTTCTGTGTAAAATTTAATGTCTTATTGACAGTACTCATTTTTCTATCCTTGTCGTAGGCCCCACTCTGTCAGACAAACTGAGCTGAAAAGTTAAGACTACAAGAAGTTGTATCATGTGATAATATTGGAGATATTTGTTTAAATCCTAAATTTCATTTTTATTGTATTCCACTCAAACCTGCACAGTTATATTTCTTTGCTGGTATCTCTAATTGTAGCCACACTAGAATTCAGAGATATAATCAATCCTTTATTGTTCTATAGGAGATGGATCAATAGAAGATCGATGTTTGAACACTGATTATATTTCCCATTGGTGGAACCATTTGGCTAACATTTTTACCATTATGTTATTTAAATAGAGTGTGAGAAAAGGAAGAATAGATAGTAAGATCCCAGACAGCAGGAATTTTTTCCCTAGGCATGCAGATAATTGAAGCCTGACAATGTGACTTATATTTTTAACACGTACTGGGTATATCTAAGCAACACTTCCATGTCTAGTGGTCCTTCCAGGGGTTTACAAACCAATTTGTTCAACCTTATCTCTAGCCCTGCTGCCACCTCAGATCTATCATACCTCTGTGGCCCAAAATGTCTGTTTCACAAAAATTGCAGTCTTCCTCTGGTCACTGTGTATCCTCTGGGTTCAAGGATTACCTCAACTGTCAATGTCAAAAGTATTTCTACTTCCTCGGTTTTCTCTGGTTTCTCAAGTAACTTGAAAAAAAGTTCGGAATTCTGTTCCTTTCATTTGACATCCCAATGTACCTTACATAGATAATACTAATACTTTTCCTTCTAATTTCCAAGGGAAGAAAATGGTTGTTCCCACACACAAGTTATTGAGGAAACTCCCACCACACTGTACTGTCATATTGGATAATCGCTTAATCACAGACTAAATCTAAAACACTGAGATCAGAGGATTGAGGAACTCTGGGAGACTTTAAAAACCTTTCCAAATTAAGCATTTATTGTTACTTCATTGCTCCCTTGCTACTTAATTTTCCTGAGTCTCATTTTAGGAGAAATTTGCTCCTTTTGCCTTGTACACTTCATCTCAATCAATACGCTATTCTCCCTAGAGGTTTCAAATTATTCTTTTCAAATGTCTTTTTTATCTACCCTTGGAAACAACACAAGCAAATGGAGTTTGACTTCCAGCTGTCAAATCAAGTGTTGAGGCAAACCCTGTGAGTGTGAATCATTCGATCTTGCCTTGCTCAATCTGGGTAATGTGGCACAATCCCAAGAATCCTCCCCCACAATCAAGAGAAAAAAAAGACAAAGGAAAATGGTATAATTTCAAAAAAAATTGGAAAATTTATGATTGTTAATTTTGCATAATTCATTTACATACAAACTTGTAGATAAATAGTGAATCATCATTTGTGTTCTTTGGACTTCATTTGCATGTCAGGGTGAAGATTTGAAAATGGGATATTTTGAGTGAGACATCTGGTATTCCAACTAAGAATGCAATTTGGGTTTCTCTATAATTCCATACTTGGGAATATATGCCCTGGGAAAAGGGGTAACAATGTTTCCCTGTTTCTTTTAGAGACTGAAACTACCCAATAGAGTTTAATATTCAAAGTGTATATTATTGACCACATGATTATCTATAATAGCAAAGGTTTATCCTCAAGAAATATAAGAAAATATTATTTGGGAGTTTTATAGATCATTATAATTGTGTCATAAAATTTTGAATTTAATTATGTACATTGTCAGTGTGCAAAATTAATAAGATGTAAGTCACAGGGTATAGGTGTTGACTTATATGTTGGTTTTATTTTGGTTGATAATGTTGCTCTGTTCAAAACGACATTGTATTTTCTTCTGGGACAGACATGCAGACCACTGAGTTTTAAACACACACACACACACACCATTGTTATTGGTTTATAATTAAAACTTATAGATACTGTGTTTTCCTGCTTTGAATTTTTAATTGTTATACTTCCTGTATAACTTCCAGAGGATCCTGTCATAGATAAGATATAAAGCTGACAAACTCCCTGTATTTTAATTTGCTGGTTTGCCCTGATGATTGTTATGTAGAGGTGTTGATGGTGCTGGTGGTTTTTAAGACTGAAATGCCTGACCAGGTTCAAAGACATTACCCAGATATGTTTTCTGTGCTCTCCATGATTTGTTCAATTTCTTCAAACAAGATGGTAACATAGGGACAGAGATTCTTTATTTCCATTCTCCACTGTCCTAAATCCTCAGACTCTATCAAAGCACACCTTGAGCTCCACCTCCCACATTGTGTTCCCCACTGGTGCCAATCTTCCCGCTAACTCTATTTCCCCTTTGTAAACGCTCGATGTGCTGACCTATTTAAAAATATAACTCAGGTGCCTGGCGAACCATGATGCCTGCCAGCTCTTCAGATAAAGAGGATCCACTTATTAATCTGCTCTGTCTCCATCTGCCCGCTCAATTGGGATTGACTGCTTGCTGTCCAGACTGATACCAGAGAAATCTGATTGAGGACAAGAATCTCTTTGTACGTTTCCCCCACTGATACGGCACAACAGGTCTGTTGCAGCCAGGGAGTTAAGCTGATGTGACATGATGTCAGATGGCCTGCCATTGTACGTCAGAAATTAAAAAGAAAATATTCTTTCAAACTGGAATTCCTTATGTGATTTTTATTTCCTTGGGCTTTGAGCAGATTGAGTATTGAATTGCTTGACTGGAGCCCATGGATAATTTAATACCTGCAACATTCGTCCTCGGGTGAATTTCAGCCACATTTGACTTGTTCAGCATGGCGTCTCAGTTCTAACCATTTCATGGAAATCTTGTAAATATTGATTGATGAAATCCCAAAGAAATACTTTTTCTCAGTGTGATTCTCAAATGCTCCAGAAGGAGAGACCTAATCTCTATCTCTGTCCTCCCCACCCTGCAACCAGTTATTTAAGGAGTAAATAAAAATGTAGGACCTTCTTTCCTCAATCAGAATAGTCAATTCTCACAAATTAAAATAAAGATAATGATATATAGTGATGTGTTTTTCCCCATTAAACTAGGACTGGATAAAAATCAAACAAATAAGCTCAAAACATCAGTGTAGAATCAACATGGTATTCATTCATTATTTCTTGGGAAGCTTCCTGAGTTATACAATTGAAGATATTGGCTATATGATTCAGAAAAATGTATATATATATATATATATATATATATATATATTTATATATATACATATAAATATACATACAGAAAAATGTAAGCATATTATGTTCATGAGGTTTCTCATGAACTCAGTGGTAGGCATCACTTGTGCAAAGAATTCATATTTTAGTATGAGGAAGTGTTTTTATTGAAAAGGCAGATAGATTGGGTATATCTAGAATCAAAATTAAGTGACACATATAATTTCTTGGATGTAATTATTAATATAAAATCAAGAGAGAAAAGATAGACACAGCAAATAACAGATAAAGATCTTACAGCAATTCATGTGCAGGAACAAGGAATAAAATATTATCACCTTCTTAATATTTGGCTTTTACTCTTTAGTCAAGGCTAGTTATTTGTTAATTTGTGTAAACTCTAGTGCTTAAAAATGCACATGTGAATGAAATGTGTTGCTGATATTTATTCTTTATTATAAATTGAGCAGCATGAAGTAAATACTGTTGAAGAAAACAAAATCTCATTTATTCAATGTATGTAACACTGAATAAATTAAAACACTCACTGGTCTTTCTCTCTTTGATAATCACTTGTGAGATTATGTGTATTTGTCTTGTGTCTGTGCATGTGTGTGTACATGTATGTCACACATAGTGTTTGAATCACTAAAGAGAAAAAGAACTTGGTTGAACAGGTGAAGAAAGTATCTTGAAGCAACAAAAGTGTCAAAAATTAGAAACTCTTTTTAAACATTAAGAAATTATCTGAACAAATAATAATTGTATTGCAGAATGTTTCTTCCAATTATGAAAGGGAAACTCCTTTGCCAAAATGCAAAATGTAAGAATAAAAAATTCCACAAAAGCATTAATGAGGGAAATTATCGGATTCCATCTTGCTCTAATCTTTTAGTGTTTACTTAGATGTTGAATGCTTCTTACCTCTAGAACCATTTTCCCCAATTCTCAAGTAGACAAGAGAGTCATTTAAATGCATATTGTTCATATTAGACAAGAGTTTTGTCATGCATTCCTGGATCTACTCTGAATGAACTCATTTGAAAAGAGTATACTAAAAGAAATGTATCCTTTAGGGTCTTCTCTAAAATTACATAGTCAGGGTTCACTCTAAGCATCCAGCTCCTTTTGAATTCTCTTCTGGGACCTGAGCCAAAGGATTATCTCTATCAAAATTAACTGAATCATTATATACAGAAGATTGTCAGAAAATAAGGGCAGATGGGAGAAGTTTATCACTGTAACCCTGGGATTCTACAAGTTCTTTGGGAAAACAAAGACTTCTGTCATTCTGTAAGAGGATGCATAATGGCAGTGTACAAAACTCCTCATTCTACAAACTATGAGAGGGCACAATCTTCAGGATGCAAAAAAAAAAAAAAAAAAAAAAAAAAAAAAAAAAAAAAAAACAAGAACTAACCTTTTTTTAGGATAAATTTTAGTTGTGATATTCCATTCACTATGTCATCCAAAAGTGAAAAGACTCATTTATTCAACCTCGTATACTATGCAAAATCGGGTATTTTGATACTCAATAAGTTCTAATCAAGATTAGCAGGAAGGACTAAAAGTGACAAGCTTCTTTTGGAAGACTGGAAGACGAGAACATAACAATCTGAGCTGGGAGAATGAAGCATAATATTATACACAGATAGAGAGAATGATTTCCTGGACTCCTAAGGAATACAACCACTGGGAAAAAAAAAAAAAAAGCAAACATTGTTTTCTGGAGAAAGAGTAGGATAGAGAGAAATGAGAAAATACAGGTTGTTGTTCCTTATTAATTTGCCATTTGGTTTAAGAAAAATGTTTTCAGGCAAAGTTGCTTGTCTCTTAAACTGAGTAATTTTTTTTTTCTCATTCGCATGATATCAACCTCACAGTGTTTTCCTTTTTAAATTATGTTTCCTCTTATCAAAACCCTTCTTTGAAGCCAATCAAAGTGTGAGGCAAGAAGGTTGATAAAGAGGTCATTATAACAACTTAAATGGAAGATATTAACCAATCCATTTCAAAGAGTAGGGACTATTTTCTATCAATATTTGTAATATGATTCATTATTTCACAAATCTTCTTCCCCTTTTTCTCTATCCCTGCCCCTCAAATGCTCTGTGGAAGAAAACTTTGACCTTGCTGAGAGAAATAATAACATGACATATCTGCACCATCCGTGTGATTAATACCGCCCTCTCCGAGAAGCACCTCCACTGGCAAAATACAACTGAAATGCATGAACACACTGAGGAACTCTTTGCCTTATTCACCTTCTTTCTAAATAATTCATCAGTTTAATGATAATGACATTCAAATATCATAATTACAGCCGACTCTTTAAAAAACATCAATTCCCGGGCCAAAAATGGAGCAACCAGCCCCTACTCCTTTTCTCACCATTAGCCGTTAATGCCAAAATATGATCTTTATTCATTTCACTGACATAATATAAAACCAATGTAGATTTCCCATTTTTCATAAAATTTTCATCTGCACTATTAGTTTCACTGATAGCAGACTGCAAAATGTTGTTAAGCTACAAGATGGAAGACACTGCAGAAACCTCAGCATGTTAAGAAGCCATAAAATTTTATTCAGTTCATTTACTGCTACAGTCCAGTAACTCTATAGTAAGAGTGTGCTATTTTTATTGTGTATTTATTTAAAGGTTGAATATTCTGTTCCCTGGACTAGATAGCTAACAGAGTTAATCTGGATTCCTAATACACTGAGTTGCATTCTACTTTGGTGCTTCTCATTTCCTTGAAAGTATTTTTGTATTTTGGCCATTGTGAAAGAGATGATAACAAAACATTACAAACAAAAGCTTGGAGAGAGATAGGTGGCTCATCTGTGCTTGGAATTTGTCACCAACCAACAGAGTATGGACCCCACATGATGCCCAGGAGAAAGGCTTCCTTTCTTCTCTTCTTCCACCTTATGTCTCTTTAAAAGCAAAGCTGGGTGCACAGTGTAATAAAACACAATGTGAGAGACCTTGTATTGGATGGGCTGGCACTTGGCCGGAGGTGCTTGACTGCTCACACAATCCTGCAGGAGTCAGCCACATTTTTTATTTATTGCTTGGTCAGTATGTCTTAGCAGTTTGACATAAATAGTTAAAATCTTTTTTTTTTACATTAGCAGGAAGCAGGACATGCTTCAGGTCTACTAATGAAATCATGGCCATCTAAGCTGTCTGTTTTCATATCAAACTATATTACATATTACTTTATCACATGAAAGTTGCAGCTCATGCATGAGTTTTGACAACACATGAAATACATCTAAATATCCCAAGGGGCCTTTACCCCGACTTCCTGGACTATGGAGCAATGACAGTGAAAACCAGTGGTGACTCTGCTGAGAAAATAAACAAACAAACAAAATAACAAAAAGAAAAACCAAACAATTGTCAAGTGAAGCCAAAAAAGAACAAAGAAGGATGGTAGACTGGCCAGTTGCTCTTATGGCATCTGGTTTTGCTCCCTGAGAACTAGGGTGGTGGTTGTTTTAAGCATAGCAGACTCCTGGGAAGCACTCTGCTGTGTATATTTACTTAGGCCTCAAGAGTAACAGTTGCCCTGCTCAGTCCCAATTAAAGGCCACATGGAAACTCCAGGTGCAGTAAATAGATAAACTAGCAACAAAACCTACAACAGCAAACAGCCCAGACAAATGATCTACAACATCCATAATACATTCCTTCTGTGCCTGTGACTTGTTAGAAACCTGGAAGACAAGCCTGTCCTGACTTGGTCCCCTCATCCATAATAAGGTCTGATAAGAGAACCTATACCAGTTGCAGTGTTTTCTCTTGAAAGTTCAAAATACAGTATTGATAAAAGCAAAGTGTGCATTTTTAAAGGCACATGACGGAGAGATTTAAATCACCTGAGATAGTCTGTATTTATTCATTCCAAAGAGGTACAAAGGCTTTGTCTGAGTAGCATTAAAGAGTAAAGGTTCAAAAGGAATATGTGAGAGTCCCCAGGAGACTGGAAACATAAGAATGCATTAAAATGAGATGGAGAATGTGTCCCAAAATAGCCAAATAATGACTATTCGTGGTTACTATCTTGTTAGCATCGATTGTGGAATATTTGAGGGCCTGGGAGAATCAATGTATATGGTAAACAATCGCGTCCTAAACCGAAATGTCAGAGATACGATACAGAATAATGAATATAAAATCTAGACAAAACTAATGACTAAACAAGATAAACAAATTAAAACAGATAAGCCACGAAGGGTGAGTGACTAACGATTCAGTTAGGCATAATTCTAGTGAAACTCTGTCCATTTGAACACCCCTGGCTGCATGCCCTCAAGTCATGATGACAGCCCAGGCCTTCTTTAGCTTCTGCAATACAAAATGTAGGCTGTGGATCCTGACATGCAGGAGCAGGTATTTAGATAGGAAAAATAACTGAAAGAACACCATTTCCAGGCGTCACAAGTTCAGTCATTCATTCATCATTCCCAGAGACAAAAGGTTATATCTTCCACTTACTTTGCACATAATATAGGAGTCTTGGGCTCAGAGACAGTGCTCAATAATAATTTCCAAAGAGTTTTATTTTCCTTTTTTTAAAATTTTCTTTAATTTTTAAAATGTGTCAAAAGTCCTAAATGATCTCTCTTCTAGTTTGCTTCTATTTTGTGCACCTCCTGTTTGTTTTGTTTTGTTTTCTATTTTGAATTGATTTGGGAACCTCTTCTTATGGCTAATTCAGTCAGCAGAAGCGGGATGCTGATGGATCTGGAGTCAACATTGTTCTGAAAGAAAAAAAGGATACCCTCCATCACTGAGAAAATGCTGCTTCTCCAATCATTTTGCAAGTCTATATATCCTAAAAGATTATTATTAGGAAAAATTGGGATTTTGTTACAGTCTGATTGCTACTCTGTCTCTTTTTTTGCCCAAAGGGTCTTTTATTGCTTTGTGTCCTTAAAGTACAACATTAACCACTTTCCTTCCTACCACAAACATACCTTCATTTTCATATCTAGCCCATTAAGATTTCTTTCTTCTGTTCCTTTGAAAAATGACCTGTAGTGGGTTTCATAGTTTTATTTTTTGTTTTAGTTTTTGTTATAATGGAAAAGATCTCTTATTAATTGAAAGTAAATGGATAACAAATGTTGGCTGAGAATATTTCCATTCTAGAAATACTTTTCTTAAATAGGAATCTCCCTCTTAATATAGAAAAAAAAAAGAGTTCCTATCTAATGGTAGGAATTTCAGACACAAGACACAATAGCAGGCAAGTGACAGGAATTTCTTTTAATCAGAACTTCTCATCTGCACACCATGTGAGGGAACATCCATTCTGCCTTAAATAAAGCTTGACCAAATTGTTTTTTTTTTTTTTTTAAGGGGTTGGGATGGGGTGGGGAAGGTACTAAAGATTGAATTCAAGGGCACTTGACCACTGAGCCATATCCCCAGCCCTATTTTTTATTTTGTTTAGATACAGGGTCTCACTGAGTTGCTTAGCAACCACTTTTGCTGAGGTTGGCTTTGAACTCACAATCCTCCTGCCTCAACCTCTGAGCTGCTGGGTTTATAGGCATGCACCACCATGCCTGGCTGAGTTGACATTTGGTGAACAGTCTTTTTTTAATTAAAGGGGGTTAGGTGCAAACCACATTTTTATACAAGGGCACTGAGAGAAGGGAACTTCAAATTATAAAATGTGGACAGTAAATCCAATGTACTATTATAATATTTATAATATTTTGATTCATCATTTTTTGTAGAAAATATAAAAGCAAATTTGTTTTTTAAATCTATCATACTCAATGATGAGATTATCCCTAATTGCTAGAGAGATACCTATGTTACTATCTTGTTTTTTTATATGCCACTACTAAGTACCAACCCAATAATGAGGGTCATTCAATTAGAAACTATGGTGGGAAATTTGTACCTGACTTTAACTGAAATGATCAATGACATTAAGGTGGGTCTAGAAGGCATTAATGTCACATTCAACCCACTGGCCATTGCTGGGTGATAGAATTACTATACATTGTCTTATTGCAGACCAATAGAGTCTGTGCAATCACTAATAAATTCTGTGGTACTTGAATTAATACTTTGTGTCAAATGGAAAGGTCAGTAAAAAACCTTAAGGACAAAGACACCTGAATTTCTGGGGTAGACCCTAATGGTTTATGATCTCTGTTTAGATGATTAAGAACAAGAACCTTGTGACATTGGTGATGTCAAATATTACAGGTCTACACTATGTTGCTCTTTGGAATCCTGTAGGTAGTCAACTTAATTAAATACTCTTTGAGATAAATAAAACAGATTTGGTCCCTGCATCTGTTGGTCAGATTAATCAAAGTGGTTGACGGAGCTGCTTACTCATGGCAAATTTTTGAGAAGCCAAGGTGATGTGAAAACTATGGATAGATGTTTTGGAAAAATGATTCTCCATGTATCGCTTGTATTTTTGAATGTGTTATTAGCAAAAACACCAATTGTCTTTGTCCTGTGTTGTTTTCAAAGACATTTGTGTAAATTTTCTTTGTATTTGCCTTGGAATCAGTGTCACCCTCCAGAAAAGTTAGGTTTTTCTTACTGCACTGAAAATATACAGTGTCTCTCTCTGTGGCAAAGGACAGTCAAGGCTTTCTGCCTAGTATTAATAAAGATGTCTCCCTTTGGGGC
Organism: Callospermophilus lateralis; assembly: GCF_048772815.1. Classification (NCBI taxonomy): domain Eukaryota; kingdom Metazoa; phylum Chordata; class Mammalia; order Rodentia; family Sciuridae; genus Callospermophilus; species Callospermophilus lateralis. The sequence continues at coordinate 32,261,502 of NC_135321.1, read as the reverse complement.
TCATGATATACTTACTTAATGTCCTTATGTAAAACCTTTGGTTTCCCTAAGCTAACAACCCATTATGTGTGTACGAATCACTTGGTCCTCTCTGAATATGGGCACTGGGGCTTAGGCATGCAGCATAAGAAATGCTGATATTTTTAGTATTGCTATTATTATAAATAATAGTCTCTTGTCTCTAAGTCAGGAGGGTCATGGCTTCTGCCAGTATCTGTAAAGCTATGAAAGGCCCCTTGATAGCATGTAAATATAGTAAAATCACATTCCTTTCACAGTTTCTTGATAGCCCCTGATGAAATGATACAGGTTTATCTTATTTAACAAACCACAATCACTTAAAGGGTAAATTACTATTATTTCTAATCAGTTGTGGCTTCTATACCTGTTATTAAGAAATAGTCAATCTGATCATCCCTAATTGTGTGGATGAGAAAAATTGAGGCTAAGTTTTGTTTATTTGAAATAGTATAGCTATTTAATGGCAGAATTTGAGCAGGTATTTAGCTTTTCTGATTTTCAGCTGCTGTTCTTCCTCTTCCTAGTATATTCTACATCCTATAATAAAAATAAAACTCCGAAGTATACTGAAGTCTCAAGTAAATATCAGATTGATGAGTTTTTTAAATAAATAAACTATGAAAATGTTCAAAGAAGAGTGCCTATCTCTGATGAAGTATAGTGGGTTCACTTACAGCCCAGGCTGGCATAGGCTTTGAGTTGGATCTACCACTGATTTTCAAATCATAGAAGGAAACACTTTTGACAAGGCACATTTTTCTCCTGGCTAGCTACAGCAACATTTGCAAATGTTCTGAAGTATTTTTTTTTTTTTTTTTTGGATCTTAAATATGTCATGTGCATGGACAACAGGAATTAGCACTTTCTGCATTCATCCAAAATATAGGATTAGTTTCAGCCATCCTTTACACTCTTGGGGAAATCTTCCTTAAAGTGACAATAATTTAACCTCATTTCTTATTTTCTTTTGAGCCTCTACCCTCTTATCTCTGAAAGCCAATAGCTTATTTTATGTTTTCCTCCTCTCGGTGACTGTATTTCTCAGAATAGGGTATGTTCTGAACTGTGTAACAAACAACCTCCAAATCTCAGAGGTTGAAAATGCATTTTATTTCTTGCTCATGCTACAGTCTTACTGCAAGTCTTCTGGAGATTTTGTCCTGCTTTATTCTCATACTAGAACTCAGGTTGACTGAACTCACACCTTGGATACTCCATATTTTGATCACCATGGCATGCTGCTACATTTCTCTTTTATCAACTTTTCTGGTATTCCCATTTTTACCTGCCAAAGCAGGGACTATGGTCACACCCAAGAGAAAATGGGTGCCAGGTGGCCAGGAAGGAAGAAGAAGCAGAACTCTGTGGTGTGCAGTTCAAAGGGAGCCACAGCTATATTGACCTTGACCAAAATTTTTGCTTCAAGTTGGCTGAATAGTACCTCTCATCCCACCCAAGTTCCTCCATTTGGGTTATTTTCATTACTTCTGTAATGAGTTTTCTTCCCTCCAAAATGTTTCAGTGTATTATAAGGGAAATTACTGCATGATATTATGCAAGAGTAGTTTGGTTGGAGTTTTTTTTTAAGAAATAAAGTTAGAGGTGGAAAGAAAGATAGACGGAAGAAAGGGATGAATGGACAAGAAGAAACAGAGAAGAAAGGGAATTAAAAAAGAGAAACAAAATGAAAAGAAAAAAAAGGAAAGATAGACAAAAGTGTCTGGAAGGAGAAAATACTGAAAAGAAGGAAAGCCAGTGGGAAATGAATACTGAGAGCAAAACTTGCACATTTCAACATGCTTAGAACTCCCAGGGAAAAAAAGGTATGAAAACCTATAAGACATTATTTAAATCTTATGATGTTGTGCCCCAGGGCTGAAACCAAGTCCTGGGCTCATCATCTCTGGTTCCCTGCTGACTTAAAGAGAAAAAAAAATATTTTTTAAAGTGGCAATAGAACAAAAGTTCTGAATCTCAAAGCAACTAATGAAAACACACACACAAACTCTTCAGATACCTCCCCTTCCCTAGGGCTCACTTTTTCTTAGGAAAAAAAAAAAAAAACTGTGAGAACCCAGCTGAGATCTGATTTTTTTTTCCCCCACCACAACAGAAAAAGAAGTAGAACATCACTGGCCCCAAACTTCAAATATGGAAAGACCAAATGACACTTCAATAGGAGGAAGACTTCTTGAATAAATTCTTTGGTGGCAAGATTTTCTTCCTTATTCATCTCCTTATCTCTTTGATGATTTTTTTTTCTTTAGGTGTATGTATGTGGGGAGGGTTGAATTCATGATATACTGGAATCTGTTCAGACCTATTCCTGCCAGCCAAATTAGCCCAGATAGGGATATATTGCATTATATGAATAACAATAACCATGCAAATTGAGTTGGACTCTTTGTTTATTGGTTTTCTAAGGAGTTTGTTGCTCAACAAACCTCAGGTTGGCTAACAGAATTCCCAGCACACCTCCAAGAAAGAGTGGATTAGAAGATAAAAAGAAAGGAGAAATGAAACATGGGAAGAAAGTGGAAATATCTAGGAAAGATAAGAAAAACTGAGCTGGCCTATCTTCCAGCCCATACAAGTCTTCCTTTTTATAAGTAGCAGGTTTTTGTTCTGTTTTGTTTTTCAGTACTTTTAATCATTTATTGTCAAATGTAAGTAAAAGAACTACCCTTGTCCCTTCCTGGGAGCAGTCCTAGTCCCCTGTTGACCACAGAGAGCCTAAAACAGGCAGTAGAGTCTCCATCTGCAGACAGGCTCCTAGTCTCACTGAGCTTTCAAAGCATTAATTCTCTCAATCTGATTTAGGAACATTGGCCCACACATTCAGGAATGTTCATAAACCCATCACAAAACCTTCTGTTCTTTAAGGATTTGATCTTTGAATTTAAAATGCAAAATTTCTGACTCATTAACACTTTAAACATTTACATCTAAGTTTGAATAAGCAGCTAATGCTTTCATAGATAAGGAAAAAAGATAACAGAAAGATCTGAATGCCAAATTTGCTCATTTTAATTTTTTTCACTGGGTCATTCAGATGACCTCAGCATACAAGCACCAAAAGATAATGAAAAAGGAAAAATACAAATAACCACACAAAAATGAGTTGGTTTTAGTATAAAAATTAAATAGTAAAAAAGAAACAACAAATTGTAGGTTGCTGTTTAGTTTTATTTTGTCTTTAAACAGGCACACTTGAAGAACTGCAAAGCTATCTCCAAGATATGTGTATTTCCCCAAATCTCTCCATAATTGGATTCATTGCAGCTTCAATGTGCAGGTAAGAGATCTCCCCAAATAGAAATTCAATACCAGAGGTAATATGCCTGAAAATTTCTTCAGGAAGAACCCCAGTCTCCAAGGATGTCAGATGACTTTGATAATTCTCCAATGTGAAAGTTGTCTCCCTACATTGGAGAGTAAGAAACAGGTACCCCAGGGCCTGGATCCTGACTGATCCTTTTGGTGCCAGCTTGAGAGAGGTACACAAAGAGACCTTAGACATTGTAGCTGGGCATAAAAGGATCAGCTCCTGTTGCCATGTATTCAAATGATATAAAACCTCTAAGGAGAGCTGCTCTCTGATTTCTAGAGTTTCTCTCTTCCTTCCAAAATGAGCTTACTCCACATCTCATTTGTAATGCTAGTGCTTTGGACCATCACAGAATGGGAACTCAGAAAAGCTGGTGTTTGACTCCCAGAATGCCTGGGGTTAGCACCACAGCCATTCTATTGCAGTGCCTTGGAATTATATGAAGAGACCTTTAAAGTTTCATTCCCTTGCCTCCAGGCTAGGCAGGTGAGCACTGAATCCAAACAAACAGAAAAGGAGAAATTTCATCTCTTTCCCTGATCACCCGTATCAGTGTTTAATAACATCCAAATACACTTTCACATTTCCTTTCCTGCTTTCTCCTTATTGCAGGACTCATGTCTTCTTTCTTTTCTTTTCTTTTCTTTCTTTCTTTTCTTTTCTTTTCTTTTCTTTCTTTCTTTCCTTCTTTCTTTCTTTTTTTCTTTCTAAAATTTTTTGCAGTTGTTTGGGATGTGCAGGAACCAGAGTACTCCTAATGCACATGGTGTGTGTATTTCTAATGAGTATATCTGGAGGAGGGAATCCACACACATCCTAGCATAGTACTGGACCCATGAAAGAACTTTGTTAGTTACCCTTGAAGTAAAAATTGAACCTGAACCTCTTGCTCCTCTCTGGTTGCTCCATTCATTTTGATAGTTTTTAAGCTCATTTTGAGCTGTGCTGAAATTCTCTATAACCGTCCCCCATCCTGTCCAGGCTCTTTCTGCATTCACTGAGGTATATACACACAAGTATCACATCTGTCAGTCTAAACCATTCTTAACATCCTTTTCAATTCCCACTTCCTAATGAAGTCCCATTCCCAGGCATTCTGTGTTCCTCTGAATCCTTCTGGAATACATTCTCTGCATAGGATTCATTTAGCACCCATATTATGCTTTGAGCTAAAATTTGATGCTGTCTCCACTAGGTCTTATTTTCTCATTTATATTATGGGAAATTTAGTAATCCACACCATAGTTTATTTGTCACTGTACCCTCCACAGTGCCTAACTTACACCCATGCTTGTGGAAGGCCCTTAATGAGTATTTGTTGGAAGCATGAAGGAAAGAATCAATTCATCACTTTGTAATCAGGTCTTTAACTGAGTGGCAGTGGGTTACTATTTCAAAGATATAATAATTGTCTTTCACACAATCTTTTGTGGAGAGAATATACAATCTCCATGTGATTAGGGAAGGCTTTCTCCCACTTGATTACCTATTTTAAGTAAAATTTACATCACTTTTTGTGGTTTACTGCTCAGAATAGATCAAATTCAATTGGTTCCTTGATTTACACATCTATTAGGTCCTTGTCCTGTGATGGATTTTATGTATATAAAGAAAAAAGCCAAGGTCTTTGCCCTCAAAGAACCCATGTTGTAATGTGGAGAATAGAAAAAAAAAATATTGCAGTGTTACAGAGGATTTTTTTTTCTTTTTTGCATTTTAAACATGCTGTTGGACACCAGAAAAGGGACACTCTTCAAGGCTATGCCTTAGAATGGAAAAGTGACAACACATTAACTATTTATTTTATATCTTTTCCCTCTTGAATATTAGTGATACCTTGGAAATAACAATCAGTCTATCCCCCTACTTGCTCTCTCGCTCTCTCTCTCTCTCTCTCTTTGTATGTGCGTGTGTGTGTGTGTGTGTGTATAGTATGTTTGTCTATATATACAGTATAAAAGTGCATTCTTTGAGGAAGCAAAAAAGTTTTAGTTGAGGGCTATTTAATTTTCTTTTCACAAATATTCAGTCCATTGTGCAAAATAATAGAAGTGGAAATACCTTGAAAATCCATTCAGTCCCCTTCCTTGGTCTTTTTTTTCCCCTAACCATTGAAAGGTATCAACAAATACAATTTAAAAGCCATGATAGTTCTCCAATGTGAAAGTTGTCACACAAGACCTAGAATAGACATTAAATTATGAAAACCAAGTAGTTGAAGTTAGAGCATATTCATGCAATCCTGAACTACATAAAGTGGGAAATAAAATACCCCATTTTGTGCATTATAATACTATAATAATGGGGCAGGGTTGTGGTTCAATGGTAGAGGCTCTTGTCTAGCATGTGTGAGGCATTGGGTTCAATTCTCAACACTGCCTACAAATTAAAAAAAATAAAATAAATAAATAAAAGTTCATCAACAGCTAAAAATATATTAAAAAACTATAGTAAACTTAAAAATTAGTAAAGTATGTGAATGAAGTCTTTTCAACATTAGAAAATCGAATTTGTTTTCATAATGCTAAGTCATGATACAAAATAGAGAATATTATTTAACCTGAATGATTTTAGATAGTTACAGATGATAGTACTAAAATGTATCACCAAAGAATATCTCTAAAAGAAAACCCACCTGTCCCTCCATTATGTACAGCCATACTGGACCATAAAAAACAAAAAATATGGAAAAAAAGAAAAAGAAAATGGAAACCCTTCTAAGCATAAAGAGAATGATGACAAAAACAATATCACTTCCCAAAATAGGGGTATGATATTCATCATAGTTATGACCCAAAACTATATAGACCATATGGCTGACTTAGGAACATTGTCTATGTTTCAGAATGCTCAGAAATGAAGAATTTAATATTATGATAGATAGAAACACTGCCATTTATCCCCCCAATGCTTTTTTCTCATGTTCTGCATGCTGCTATTTTAAGCAAAGATATATTTGTTTGATTAGAGTTACAGTGTCTCTGGTCATAGGAGCAAACATAATACATGTGTTTCCTCTAGGTCTTGTCCTCAGAGATCTTCCCTGAGTACCAACAGAAATACTGTCTTTATTTATTTGTTTGTTTATTTATTTATTTTTAAGGTTTTGGTTCTTCAACCTGACCTACACCAAAGGCTTTCTTTAAATTTTTATTCTAAGGAAGGGTCTTGTTAAACTGCTGAGGCTGGTGTTGTTCTTGGGATGCTCCAGGCTTAGTCTCCAGAGTTGCTGGAGTTACAGATATGTCCCACCACACAGACCTTCCATGATGTCGATAATTTTGGTAAGACATTGAGTTAGATTGGGTGCATCCACAATTTAGAAGGTTTAGAAGAAATGAGAGTAGATTCTGCCCTTTCATTGAAACTATCAAAATAGCTCTATTCATCTGAGGGAGGTGTGAACTTGAGATATTTTCCCATTACGCCTTAATTAATGAATCAAGGGGGAAAAACATCAGGATGTAAGTCTAAAACAGCAAATTACTAGGAATAACTGCCTGTTTTATATTCTGCTATTTACAAATTGTTTGGGGGAAGAAAACAATAACAACCTTTAAGGAATCTTGGGGAAAAAAAAGAACCAGAGTGACAGAGGGAAACATTGTTCTCTATTTTGCAAAGCATCCAAAGGCTCTTGAAGTGAAAGAACCTGGATTTTTTTTTTCTTTTTTTGTTTGTTTTTGTGTTTTTCCCTTTGGGCCATCTGCAAGTGAGCCAGTCTAAATTGGTTTAATCAATCAATAGGAATTTGCAATTCTATGCTAAGTGCAAGGCAAGATAGTAGAACTATAAAATGCAAAGAGAGATTCTGTGAAATTGGGGCATCCATGAGACAAGCTTCCACTGCTCCTTTGATCAGTCTCTCAGATACATCCTCAGGGCTGAACACCAGATGGGACCCCACTCTCAATACCACTCCTATACTGACTACGAGAGAGAGGGGAAATAATTCAGCCTTGATCAGTAATTCTAACCTGAAATTTTTAGGCTTATAGGGCTAAATGATAAAGACCCACAAAGTATTTGTAATATTAATAAACGAAACATTTACAGATAATAAAAAAAGCTGCAAACTTTACAACTTGTATACTTTCTTTGTTTTGTGTAAAATAACAATTTACTATAGTAATTCTGGTGGAAGTGAGTTGTCTTGTGCCAACCTAAAACTTCTTCCAGAGTAGATAAATATGATTAGTCCAAATGTCAAGAAGCACATTGTTACATAAAATTATTTAAAACATGGGGGGCACGGGGGGTGGGGAATGTATGTACAGACTAGAAACAAAACTCTAAGGGTATGTGAAAGTCTTCATGCCATTTCCTTCAACTTTCAAGTTTATACGCAGATGTAAATTTATACTTTGCATTTGTAGAATATATTCCTAGAATTAGTAAAAGTGATCAATAAAAGCCATTCAGACTCAGGTCACAAAATGCTTAAGTAAAGGTGGTAAATAGTGTTTCCACCCTTCCGTCAGAGAATAAAAGTTGTTTTCACAAATAAATATGCTTCATTAATATTAGCCAATTATATTAAGTATTAGAGATGGGCTTTTCTTTTCATCTGAGCACTTTGTTTTGAAACTTGATGTTTCAAGTGACTTGGAGCCAGTTTTCAGGCAGTGTGTGAGTGTAAAACCAGAGACTTTTCTTGAGGGTTTAATAAATTCTATCATTTACTGGATAATCATTTTGTATTAACATAAACAGATTGCTATGAGGAAAATTAAGTATACACACAAAGTTCAAAAATCAGTTCAAAGCCAGGTATGGTGGTGCATCCCTATTATCAAAAGACTAAGGAGGCTGAGACAGTAGGATTTTAAGTTTGAGGCAAGCCTCAGTAACTTTGAGAGGTCCTGAGGACTTAGCAAGACCCTGTCTCAAAATAAAACATAAAAAAAAAGGGCTGGAGATATAACTCAGCTATGCTGAATTCAAACCCTTTTCTTCAAAAAGAAGAAAAAAAATCAATTTAAAGAGGTTAAGTTCAGCCTGTTGCTTGATCCCTGAAAATGCCTATTCCTTCTTCTCTGAGTTTAGCCAAAGCAATAAACAGCATGATTTGTGCTTAGCATCTTCACATATTCATTATTTATTTAATTTTCACAGCAATCCTAGGAAGTATTAACCATCATTTCTGTTTTAGAGGTATGAAAACTGTTCATAAAAAATGTTATGAAACTTGGCTGAAGTCACTAGTAATTAATAGTATTGAACTTCAAAGTGGGGTTTCTTTGAATCCCAAAGTCTCTTCTTCTTAGCAAAAGCAATTGAGAAGTCAAGAATTATAGCTTAGCCAATTGAAACAAGAATTAGAAGGTGATATACTGTGAAATCTTGAGTTAGATCTGTTGAAAACAGATTTTTAATATTGGATTAAGCTGTGCCTTGGTAGAGAGCTAGCTGATTATCCTTGGATAAATCCTCACTTCCCTATAAAATAAGTTCCAAGTAATAAAACATTTCCTTAGAAATTTGATAAACATTGATCAGCCTGCTAGGACACACCTAACTATGAATTAAATGAAACAATTAATTAACATCAGGTAAATGTGAGAATGGAAAACAATACCTATACTAATGTTAACTCCAATGAAAATAGCAGGAAGACAAGTTTAACCTTGACTTACTCCACCTTTCTCCATGTTGGTCTGAGCTTGCATTCAGGTCAAACAAAATTTAAATAGTAATCATGTTCTCAGGTTGAAGGGTCTTGTTGCTTTTGTAAATTAATAAAGATTTGATTTTCATTCCCACCCTAGAAATGACCTCCCTCTTTCCCCCCTACACCTTGTTTCATTGTTTTAAAAACCATTTACTTCCTGTGATTCTTCATTTACACATTCAGAGAGCTAAAGGCGAACTAATCTTGGCAACTTTGGCTTCTTCTTAAATCATGGAAAGAAACCAAAATATTTCTCCCCAAAACGGAAAGGACTGCTGAGTTGAAACAATCAAAATGCAGAGGGAAACTCTCTCGGCAGTATTCTTTTGTTTAAAAGCAGGAAGGCAAAAATTCTTGCCATTGACCTCCCCATCCTTTACCTGACTAAAGAACAAATGCAAATTCTTTGCAATGCCTGCCACAGTAATCTGAAAGCTGACTTTGCTCATATAAATTTACCTTCCCACAGCTTTGCCACCTCAGAAGCCAGGAGGCTTTCCTTCTTCCCATCACTTATCCAATGTATGTTATTCTTCATCAAATACTATTTAAGGAGAACTCTAAGCCACTGCCTAGACTTGCTTTTTCCCTGCTTGATAGGAACAAGAACATGATTTCTCTGTCTTTTGTTGTAGAAATCTGTCCCAACAATGCACAAAATATCTAGACTTATCATTTTCCCCTCAATCTTCATAAGTTTAATAAGCATCAATGCTTAGTGTGGCCCAAACCATATTAGTGATAAAACCTATCGTTATCTTGTTACAGAGCTGGGGCCTTCTAACAAACTGAAGCAATGTGATGACCCCCCCACTTCAAACCCTAATTCTTGCAATCAGGATGAAAATATTTTAGATGTGTTGCTTAGAGTAACAGGAAATGCATTTATTGAAGGGATAGGAAAAGTGACCATCTCAAGAGAGAGTAGGTCCCCTCAGAGAGGAGAGGACAACATGCTTCTCCGGCACTCCACTTTCATTAGGGATTCCAGAAAAATTATCATTTGATTGACAAGAGGGTGAGATCAGACTTTCAAGTACCCACTGCCATAACAACTCTAGGTCACCTTGGCCCATGCTGACTGCTTCTAATTGGATTCTTAATCATACACTCTTATAGATTTTATGAGTAGGAGGAATTATACTTACCTCCCTGAGTATCAGGATCTGGTCACAAAAGTCTCCTCTTTAAGGGTAACTTGGGTGTGTTCCTGTTGTTGATATTATTTAGGGCCCGCATTTTTCCTGCAGATAACAGGTAGTTTGATGAGGAGTGTGACAGCCTGTCTACTTAGGCTAGGCAGAGCTGCGGGTAAATTGCCTCTTGGAAATGAAAGCATGCGGGGGTCAGCACAGTGGACCCATTTTACAGAATTATTCCCTTAACCTCATGTTCCCACCATCCACACCTCTTGGTCCCCTAACAATCCAAACCCCATCTGCTGGTGCCTAGTTCATTCTCTGTCTCCATCTGAGTACCAGTTGCTCTAACTTAGAGACCAATACTGAGCTCTTCCTTCTCCAAAATGTTTTTCCTCTGGATATTTGCATGGCTGCTTTCTTCTTAACACTGTTAAGGAATGACTTAAAGCTATTTGGTTTGAGTGTAGCTGAATATTCATTCCTATGTAAGTGAGCTCAATCCTATACAGAGCCTCTTCCCAAAATAAAGGTTCAGTTTATTAAAGTAAACAATGCAGACTATCCATGGAACAGAGTTCTGTGTTTGATATTTGTTGTATTATTTGTTTCTGCTTTTTTTCCCCTTCTTTTTGGGAAACTGATTGGAGGAAGGTCATTAAGAGGGCTGTTTGAATAGATTAACAGAGAGGGAAGGCAGTTTTTGTTTTGTAATTTTTTGCAGGTTTTTCTGAGAAGCTTTGAGTTTTTTAGCTTTTCATTACGTTTTTGTGTATGGGTGACTTAGTATATTTTAGTTGGTATTTGTACTTTCCATTTTCTTTCATTATGATGAATCATCATTAATATATCTCCTATCACCCCCTGAGAGGACTTCTTTGAGCAATCAACAAAGGTAGCCACATATTTCATCTCCTTCACCTCTTCTCACTTAATGTTCCCTGTAGAACATAACTTTATCTGATTTAAAAAATTTATTTCAACAGTGACTTATATTCCATCCCCCCCCCCCATGGAATGCATGTTCTAAGAAAGTTGAGCTACTTTCCTCAAAGAACACTGGCTGTGACACCATAGTGGTTCACAAACTATTTGCTCAAAAATGATAAATTTTTAACTGAATAAAACCTTGGCCATCTTATGATTTACCCTAGTCAATGAATTCCCAAACCCACTGTTGGAATATAACATTTCCTAAACTAAAGTGAGAATTTTGTTACTACATCATCCTATCACCATCTGCTGCATGAACTCCAGGAACCCTTCTTTGGTCATGAACCCTATGATTGTATATTAACAATCAGCCCCCTCTACTTTGTTCATCCTATCCACCTGGTTTGCAGAATGAATCTATCACTTTTTTATTTTAACTACACCACTAATATCTAAATACAGATTTATTGTGAAATATCTCAACAACTGAAGATGGACCCAGAGCAAACGTTAAGTCTCTTTTCACTTAAACACAAAGATCATACAGTTCTAAACAGAGGAAAGCACTGGAAACAGTTTGACTTTCATGTTTCCCAATGTGTCTTCAAATGAAGGCTTAGTTTTCCCACTAATGTCTATTCTTTATAAGTCCATCATCCCAGGAAATCTCTGCTGACCCCCTGAGCAATCCAGCTTTTCCTCTGTGCCCTTCTTTTGATGGAATGTGAAAGGGCTTTGAGCTGGAAGTCAACTTTTCATCTAAACAGGTTATGATATCCCAGTAAAGTATGTGAACCCCACTAGAGGCAAGATAATCTCTTCTACATTGAATTTCCCACAGTCCTAGACTCAGTGATGTTTCCATGTGTAAACACATGCACACACACACACACAACACTGAAAATGATATATTTATATGTATAAAAGGAAAGTTTGTGAAATACCTGTGAGATTTTTGCAGAGAAAAGCTGAAAATGTGAAGCAGAGTCTGCAAACCATAAAGAACACTTCCAGCTAAGCCCATGCCTCTTATGTGCTTTTACAATCCACAATGTTTTAGACTCTGTGGGCCACTTTTATCTGAAAAAGAAGTGATAAGAAAAGTGTTTTCACATTCCCTTCAAATACATGTTTAATCAAAAAATGCTTTTAAAAATGGGATTGAAATAAAGACACAGATTTTCAAAGTTTCTGAATTTTGATAATTGGATCATCTCCCTATGGACCTTCAGACCAAAAGCTCTGAATAGCTACCTCAGTACAACTTGGGTTGCACACATTGATTTTGTTAATTTCCTCTCTTAGAGAAGATATGGTTAGTTTATTGTTGTTGTCTTTTTATTTTATTATTCTATTATTGGCTAAATCATCAGAGAAAATCCATGAGTGCATGAGAAAACTGGAGATTTATTCAATTTAATCAAAGTCTAAATAACTTGGGAATCCAGAAGGATACATACATACATTTTGTGGGGAGGGGGGAGATAGAGAGACACAAATAGTTAGCCCTCTCTATCTGCAGGTTCTGCTTCCAAGAATTGAACTTAGTGCTAATGAAAAATATCTGAAAAAAAAAATGTGTCTGTAACTGAACATATACAGACTATATTCTTGTCATTATTCCCTAACAAGACAGTATAACAACTATCTACATAACATTTGCTTTGTATTATACATTGCATATAATCTAGAGAAGATTTAAGAGTGTAGGGGGATGTATGCAAAATTATATACAAATGTTACTACATTTTATATAAAGGACTTCAGCATCTGCAGATTTTGTTATTTGCAGGAGATTTACAAGTTCTCTGCATGCACTGAGTGACAGTTGTATGCATGAAGCCATGCATATTGTTTTTTTGAATAGAGAAAAGAGTAACCACCATTTGTAAGTCCTAGAAGATCTGTTTTTATTCCAGTGCTTATGTTCTCTGGTCTTGTGACTTGGACAGCACCTCTCTCTGGGATTCTCACCTGTGTAAAAGGAGAGGTAGGATATCCAGCTGGCTAGGTAACTAACCTTGCCCATACAGATATTTAGTGTACACGTATGCATATCTCGATGAATTACAATGGTTTCTGAAATCACACTTAGGAGAACTTATTTCCACTGAATATACTATTGTTACCTGACTTCACTGCAAAATTGTAAGCTTGCTACTTATTTTCATATCACTTCCTTCAAAACTAGAAAAAGAATTTTTTTTTCCTTTGACTCTTGGCATGACTGCTGGCGACAACCCACTGCTGAAGTGCTTGAGTAAATAGAGAATAGGAGATTTCTTAAACAAGTGAATTATTTAAATCTGCATATGCAATGAGACCTGTTAGGCAAAACTTCTGCTCATAAGACCCCCAGGCTCCTAGGAAGATATTTGATATGTAATTTCCTAAACTGCTTACTGTAGTTTTTGCATCTTATTGTTTATTTTGCACGAAATTGTATTGTCAGTAGGAAGGTTCCCAGAGAGAGCTTTGATTGAAATATGCTTGGATGAGCATTAGGCTTTATTTTTTTGTGCATGTAATAATATTAAATCTTCAAGTTATTGCTAGTTGGATATTTGCCAAGATTTGGAGCAAAATGGTTCCTTTTCTTTTTGTGTTTTCATTTTGTTTGTTTCCTTTAAATAATGCACATTTTCCCCTTAGTTAAGCAAAAAAGATCTAAAAGTAAATGAAATGTATTTAATTAGCAAACATGTGCATTTCTAATGACTGCTACAGTTTTGGAGTAAGAGAAGGGTCCCCAACTACCTTTGTCCTTACAGTCACTTTTTTTTTTCCCCCTGGGTTATCCTTACAGGTCCAAGGCTACTGGCTTTGAAGTCAGCTCACTTTGTGTCAAAGGACAGCATTTATTCACCATGTATATTCATGTCAATAGACTAGGAGGTACCTACTGAATTGTCTGTCACTCTAGTGAAGCCACAAGATACATGGTTTTGTCCCTCCTGTGACAATGAGATGAGGTTTACCCACAGAAGTCCTGTTTTCAAATATGACTGGCCCATCAATCAAGGATATGGTAAGATATCTGTTAAAGAGCTTCTAAATCTCTCTCTCTCTCTCTCTCTCTCTCTCTCTCTCTCTCTCACACACACACACACACACACACACACACACACACACACACAGAGGCACATACAGAGATGCGCATGCACACACGTCTGAAGCATTCAAATACCCCCAGTTTTTCTGACCCTTAATAGTTTGTTTTGGTGTGGTTTGCTTTTATTTCCTCCTGTCCTCTCTTTATGATTTTGCCTTGATTTGCTCCTTCTCTTTGTCTCATTGTCTCTCACCAATTCTCTGTCTCTCCATCTCTGTTTCTGTGTACTTTTCTCTTGGTCTCTCTTTTCTCCATGTGGGAAAATTTTCCAGTTGTATTTTCTTAAGCTTCTGTGCAGTCTTGTCTCTTTATCTCAATTGAAATGAACCAAATTTTAGATTATATCATTTATAGCCTAAGAAATACTAATAAGATGATACGCAGTACTTGATATTACAGTACAAATGTCTTTAAAATGGACTGAAAACTTTGTGTCCACTTTTGTAGGATTACAGGACAGTCCAAGAAAGAAGGTAGAGAGCAGGTTCTTTGCTGTTTGGAAAGAAATTTAATTTGAAGCTAAGCTCAATTCAAATATTTAAAACTTCTCCACTCTATAGCATTTTATCTCTCTATGTGGTCCTATTATTTGATAATAGAGAGCACTAGTCTACAATTTTGTCCTATGTCTTAGTCTTGAGTCCACCCACAATCACAATGAATTATATGTTCCTTGAGGAAAGGATTGATATCATGACCTGATTGGGTAATGATTAGGCCACATTTGGGAACCTAATAAAAAACTCATTAAATATTTTCTGAGTGATTAAGCTGCTAGTTCATTAATGCCCTAATTATGAAAATTTTTATTATGTCGTAGTATAGAAACAAATAGACTAAAAAAAAAAAGTTAAATAATTCTTTGCTATAAAGCCCTACAGAAGCTGAATGATTTCTAAATAAAATGAAAGTTTCATCTCTGTGTTCTTTTTCATCTTTGACTACACAATGGTCTCTTGTTTCTCCAACAGGAAGTGATAAAAAGGAATAGCTATGTTCATTTTAGTATGGACATCCAAGTTTCTCAGTGCCCAGTTTATTGTGGGTTGTTGCTGTCAGGCCTAATCCCTAGAAAGATGTGCATATACTGGAGTACATTACAAAAAACAAAACAAAATAAAACAAAAAAGGACCACACAAATTGGGGTGAATGGAAGCTCACAAATGGGGAGGCAGATAAACCTATTATCACTGCCTTTGCTGTCAGATCCACACAAAGCCCCAGGTGAAATGACTACCAACACAGCCCTCATCCAGGCCTGCAACCGCATAGTCACCAATGCACCATCCTATCATGGAAAAGACTGAAGTTAGGCTACAGCCATGTCCAAAGGGTGGAAATGTGTTCGTCTTCATGCAGGCTTCCATCCATTTCTGCGACATTCTTTCTGAGTTTTCTGTCACAATATCCACGTCCAGCTTTTATTGCTCCCAACTCCCCAGCATTAAAAATTTGTGTTCTAGCTCCTTTCTCCATAGTATCAAGTCCTGATTTCAGTGAAATAGCTAAAACTAACTCAGAGAAGGTCTTCAGCTGTTATCTCAACTTCCTGATCTCTACCTCCTCTGAATTGAACCTGAGACTGTGCCAGTTTGCCCTATGGCTCCAGTCCATGGTTACTGAGAACATAATCACTAAAAGAATGATTAAATACTAAATAGAAATTATACATTTTGATTTTCATAAAACAGTGCCTCATCCATAAGTCGACATTCAATACACACTTGACTGATTTTAATTAAACCATTGTCCTTCTTGTATCTCTGCCAATCCAGTGTTTCCTGGGCTCTGGGTTTATTAATATCCTTCTTCTAATCTAATCTGTGATGTTCTGGGGGAAATTCTTCAGAACTGAGCCTAATTGGAGGTTGAGGTGAGCAGGAGAGAAAGGGAGGTGGAGACATAATAGAACGAAGTCCAACACTGCCGCAGTCTGGCTGGGCACAAGATCACGAGCCACTCAAACAGGAACAAACTTTATTTTTTAAATAGCCGCCACTACCCCGTAGGCGACTGGGAAGATTTCCGATCCACACACTCGGAGTTCTCCTGGTCTCCTCCTGGAACCCCAGAGCAAGTTCCTCCCCCGGAATTCCCTCCTACTGCACTTTCCCAACCAATGGGAACTCTCCAGGAGTCCCGCAGCAGGCCGAGGTGAACAGCAGGAGTCCAATATCCATATGAATGTAATTTTTAACATAATCATATCATCTCTATGGCTAGCTGGCATCACCTTTCAATCAAAAATGCCATGCATCATATTAATTGGCTGTGGCTCTTAGCACAACACAGGTAAGCTCCTCAGAAAGTGAACGTCATTAATTCACAGATAAAATCAGATACATATTTGGAGTGAGTCCCTTTCAATGGAATGCAGGACTGTGCAAGTTCCTATCCCATCTTCAGGAAGCTTAACTGGAGAGATGCCACCTATACTGTGTCATTCCAAAATATTAAAGAAGATGTATTTATGGACCTCTCAACTGCTTCCTCATCTCCTCCTCTATCTTCTCACCACCTCTTCCTGTCATCTCCCATCTTCAAATACCACTCAGCCTTACTACTTAAAAAGCAAGTAAACAATTCTCTTGTCTCCTTTCCTCCTCCCCTGGGTGATATGATTTGTCTGACTGAAAAGTCTTTATGCCACAATAAATCTCATTTTTTTTTCCTCACCTTGATCATGCATAGGCTGCATTCTCTCTTTTTCTTCTCAGTAGTTTACCAGTAATAGTTCAGGTATTCCCCCATTAGACAACTTTTCTTAATATAAACACACCTACTTCAATTTTATTGCTTCCAGTTTTATCTGTTAAAACTTTTCCCAGTCAGCACAGCACATTTTTCTCTCTTCATTTTTTTTCTTACTCATTAACTTTTATATTCTTACCCTCCTTATTGCAATCATGATTCCAACAATAGACTAATCATACCTTGAAATTTTAAAGTATTGTGAGTGATATACCTGTATTAAGGCAAGGACATAATACAACTTGAAGTATTTGAAGTGGCAATTAGGAATAATTAAGATCCACTGTCAATAACATGCAAACCCTTGAAAATACACATAAGTCCCCTTCAAAATATCTGCAAAAAAATCTCTACCTACTTGCTTATTTTTTTTTCCTAATTTAAAAAGTTTGTTTCAGTTCTGGCAGAGGATATATATAATAAATATATGTTGTTAGAATTTTAGCATTCTTTGTTGTGCTAAGTTACTAGAAATAAAAAAAGTGTTCCATTTTATTTTGTACTGCATTATTTCATATCATTTTGTTTTGAATATACAGCTTAATGAGTTAATTAGGCATTGGAATATTCTCCCAGAAATCTCAATCACTATAATTAATATTGTCCCAATGGAAAAATATAAAACATTTTTAAGTAAATAATTTATAGACAAATTTTCAGAAGATAGTCTATTGGTAGTTGTATTCTGCTGAACAACAACAACCCAAAAAGTTAACTGCTTTGATATTCTTTTGCCCTTATTTGATTGACGAATGATTTTTTATTTCTTAAAAATAGAATTACATTACATGTTATAGGTATATTTAATGATTTTTTAAACAAGTTGATGTTATAAATACAAGTAAATCAATTATAACATAAGATATATTTTTTGACTTCTTGGTAACAGAAGATAACTTACAATTGATATTTATGGTATATCTATGGGAGAGAAAGACAAATTCAGCATCAATATTATATAGCCATATGTATAAAGGAAAACCAAAGTCAGGTTTGAAAACCTTTAATGGTCAAACTTGCCCAGAACAAAAAAAATGTATACCTCAGAATATTGGCATAAATATTATTCACTAAATAGTTCCTTATTGCCCTCAGTTTGGATATGTCCAGATAACTTGTTTTGTCCAAAAGAAGAATAAATATAGAAATTTCACTTCTTGGTGAAATCTTTTTTTTTTTTTTTTTTTTTTTTGGTGATTTTTTTTTTTTTTTGAGCCACATCCCCACCCCATTTTTTGTATTTTATTTAGAGATAGGGTCTCACTGAGTTGCTTAGTGCTTAGTCATTACTGAGGCTGGCTTTGAACTCATGATTCTCCTGTCTCAGTCTCCCAAGCCACTGACATTACATGTGTGAGACACTGTGCCCAGCTTGGTGGAAGTTTTAAGATCTACTGCACAGTTCAAAACATGTTCTTATCCTAGGTTCAAGTGAATAACATTTCTGCCTTGACCTGGAGTAGACCATTCAGCTGACTTTTTATCTATTTAGAGGGAAAAATTAAATTTGACTGTTCAAAATCCCTAGGAATTTGTGTTTTCTTATTATTGCAGTGGAACACAACCATTCTGCCTAATGGCGTTTATTTGGTTGCTCATTGAGAGTGTACATTTTAGTAAAATGCTAAATCTTTTGAATCAGAATCTAGAACAGGTATAGGTTAGAATCAGCAAGATCCTCACATTCTAGGATTACAAAATTTTTAGAAATAATGCTAAGTGGAGATGTTAGTTGAGAAACAAATTTACAAAGGTATGTCAGATTTGGTTTATGAAAGACCTTAAAGGCTCACTCAGGACTTTGGCTTCTATTCTGAGGACAATGAAAGATTACATATAATTGAGAAAAGGACAATTGTGTTCATGAAGTACCCTGGAGGAAAACATATAGAAGTTAAAAACAAAACACAACACAATTTGAAGCTATTGTAACAATCCAGATGGATTGTACTAAATGAAGAAGTTTTAACTTTAATTTTGATCATGAGTTTAAATACAGAATAACAGCCTCTTACGTGCATATTTGTATGGAAATCATGTAAGGTTACAGCTTACTAACATGGGAATTAACTTGAAAATTTAAGATAAAAATTGGAAAAAAAAATCTCAAATGATGAAATCTACTCTTGAAAATTGCTTACAACTTTAATCACTGGAAATGCAAACCTTAGATACTTAGAAACATTGAATTTACTTTTAATTTTGGCTTTGTTTTTCTGCTGAGGATGGCATTTCTGTGGGATTGTTGGGTCCAATTGGTGGGGGTAAATGAAAGGATCATTCAATGCACCCATTCACCCACCTTTCTCTTTTATTTTATTTATTCTAATTAGTTATGTATGACAGCAGAATGCACTTCAATTCATACTACACAAAAGGAGCACAATTTTTCATGTCTCTGATTGAACATAGAGTCACACCATTCGTGTTTTCACATATGTTTTCTATCTGTTTATCAGATAGGTAGATAGATATCTTGGTTTATATATTCATATCTTAGTTTTTCTAAGTATGTTGAGCCAAATTAATATAAAGTAATTAATTATACAACAAAACATTTCTCTTTCTACTATGTAGACTATCTATAATTCTATGTAGTCTGTGTAAAATCTCTTTATTTTTGCTTGACTTTCCTCTCTGAAACTGTGTTCTGGTAGAACTGTCCAAAATTCATCTTGTCTGTAAAGGTTTTACGGTATTGCCATTTGACTCAGATCTGACCAATTAGAGATCTCCATTTTTTTTTTTTTTTACCTCAGTAAGGGGTTCAGATTGGTTATAAAACCAATCCACAGTGGATCATTTGAGTCATGCTCGAAACTTTGCTAAAGCCATCGGAAATGAGAAACTGTCATCACTGTAGGGTCTAATTCCCCTTCCTCTTGATATGGAGGATGTTTTTTCAGCATTGACCTATTTTGTCCCATAGAAAACAGAAGATATGGCACAGAAGAAATCTAACTCAAAAATAAAGTAGAATGAAAGAAGGTTTTAGATTCCGAAAGGAAGACATAAGACATGAAATGAGAAGTCCACTGGCCAGAAGCAAGAGAGGAAATGCTTTCGAAAATATCATACAAATTAAGGGAAAAGCTCAATTTCTACTTCCTCCTTGGGATTGGTGAAAGGGATGGATGGCCACAGTTGTTGGAATCAATTGTGAATGAACCGGGCAGTAGAAAATGCTAGAACAGAATTTGTGGTGCAAGAGAGTTGGCCTAAGACTGTACGAGGTTATCTCATAGCCTTTGCAGAATGAGGAGTAAACTGTGGGGAGACAGGGGAACCTGGGAGCTAGGAATGTATAGTTTTGGGCAAGTAGGCAGGAGACATCTCTGCCAACACTGTTAAGAGTGCCATGTAAGAAGCAAACATCTCCCATCTCCAGGATGTGTGAACTTTCCCTATCCCCAGCAAAATTTAGAGGTAGAAATAGATGAACCTATCTCAGGACTAGGATTTTTATTTTTTTGGTACTGGGTATTGAACCCAGAGGGACTTTACCATTGAGCTGCATCCCTAGCCCTTTTTACATTTTCTTTTGAGACAGGATATCACTATGTTGCTGAGGGTCTTGCTAAGTTGTAGAGGTTGGCCTTAAACTTGTGATCATCCGGCTTCATCATCCCCAGTGACTGGGACTAACAAGCAAGCAACCTGGTACATGGAAGAATTAGTGTTTTAATAGGCCTTAGTGTGTGTGTGTGTGTGTGTGTGTGTGTGTGTGTGTGTGTATGTGTCTGTTGGGGAGGGGGGCATGCACCTTTGACATTACTAGAGAACCCAGAGCAAAAATAGAGCAGTGATGTATTTTTCTTCCTTTGAATCTCTGAAATTTTGTAACATATACCTACACAGATGAGGATGAAGACCAGAGAGAGGACAATGGATCAAGTAATATACAAAATGAACTTAATTGCCATACCTATATAAAAAGTTTACATCTTACATTGAACTGCTCAGGTTCATGAAAAAAAAAACACACTTTTTTCTTTCTTTCTTGTTTTTAACTTCAAGTTTGTTCTGATTTTACCAATAAAAAAACACTGTAACATCATTTGGTAGCTGGATAACCTCAAGTAAATTACTAATTCTTTGAGCTTCAGTTTTTCATTTGTAGAAAAGCTCCTTTTATAGTTTAGACATTAGTGGCCAACAAAAACAAAACAAAACAAACAAACAAACAAACAAAAAACTCATGTGTAAATAAATCAAGTAAAGTTTATAGGTAAAATGATTGGTCTGTGAGTGTTTTAATCTAATCAACACACTACTCCCTGATAAGAATTAACTGGTTGTTAACTGTAGGCAGAGAGAGTGTGGGTGGAGGAGGTGGGTTATTGGGACATGCCTTTATGGTATATATTTTGTCCTTAGTGAGTGGAGAAATCTCTGCTTCTTAGCTCCTGTCCTAAATTGCTTTTCTCCACCACACTCTTCAACCATGATGTTCTGCCTCACCTCACCTCAGAGCCATGGAGCTGAACTCTGTGGACAGAGACCTCTGAAACTGTGATCTCCAGAAAACTCTTTTCCTCCTTTAATTGTTTTTGTCAGGTCTTTTGGTCACAGCAGCAGAAAAGCTGACTAAAACACACTTCACAGTTGTTTTGTAACACTTAAAGGTGATAATCCATACAAATAATTTAGCACATTGCCTCACTCAATTGCTTGTACTTTTATTAGTATTAATTACAATGCATAGACACATAGTGAGACAAATATTCTGAAATATATAATACTTTATTTATATTTCTACCAAACATACAACTTTTAGAAGTAGTTTTTGCATATTTTCTCCACAGTGAGAGTCCCTTTCTAAGTAACTATATAGAAGATAAAGATCTAGCTAAAGTGTTATTTCTTCCCAATCTTCTCAGTTAACAATATTTTCTGGTTATTATTCTTGGGATATTCCTCTTGGCTAAAAAGACATTTTTTTTTTTGTTTCCTTGTAACTTGAATGCTTTTCCATATCACTGAAGTCTGAAGTGTGAAAAAATAAGAAAAAACAGTTTAATTTTTTTTTTGGGCCTCTCACTGCAGTAAAACATAATTTGGCTGAAATAATGAGATTCAATTGCTCATAAGTAAACTGCAGTTTAAACAATGACAGTTGGACAGTATTTGTTGTTTCATCTCCTGTTTCAGGGACAAGCTTTGTTATTGACTCATTTTTGACATATTTTCTGGAGATTAAGAACTGGTTAAAAAAAAAAAAAAAGCCAGAAAAAAAAAATGCCAGGAAACTAGTGTGAATTCTTACAAGATGGAAAGTATTTTACATTATTTCTTATTTCTCTTTCAAGTACATATCAACCAGAATTTATTGAACATAGTGTCTGTAAGACAAGAGCAACTATCAAGTATATTTTGTGTCATGTAGTTTCTATTTATCTAGATCTTAATTCAAATAAGTTTGATTTATCTAATTCCAAATAAATATGATTATGTTTCTTTAGAAGTCATGACTGCATTCTTATTTTCAGTATTCTAGAAGAGAAAGCCCATTCAGGTGGGTTTCAAATGACCTTCAGAGTACTTAGAGATTTACATACATGTGACACATTAGACCTGCTGACATTCCCCTGTCCATGCCTTAATACAGAGAAAGAGCAAGTAGATTTCATCTGAATGATGCTTCTAAGTGAATAAAGGTCATTTTCATCATTTCCAGTCTCCCTTCGTGAACTAGGTCTCTGTGTTTTTTATGTATTCTGATAATCTTGACACCTAGCAGCCATTCTTCTGGTATGGCTCTAAAAGTCAGAATTTAAGTCAGATTGAAATTTCTGTTCCAAAGTTCCCCCCTCCCCCCACAGGATAAACACACACACACACACACTGCAAATTTATATAAACTAGTAGAGGTTAAGAACCAAGTAGCTATTCAAAGCAGGCAAGCATGATTGTGAGTGTGGGTACCCTGCATCCTCCTTTTCCTTCCTATTAAGAGCAGATCCTGCTCCTGATTCTTTCTGTTGATAAAAAGTAGAGTTGGTGTTGGTGGTTTGTGGGAAAAGAGATTTTGCTTTTATGAAAAAATGCTGGCTGTGATAGGCCAGAGAAATGGATGTGTTGCCAGGAGGCAGAGAGAAGGAGATTGTCCATCTGGTTTCCACCAGCTTTGACCTCCTCTGAAGTGCCACCTGACCTTGATCATGTTGGAACCCTTCTTAGGCTATGCAGAACTGTTTTTTGTTCTACTCCCTCGGAATTTACCTCTTTTCTAAGTGAAACCTAACTAGTAGCTGTGGTCTGACAGTCTATGACTTTATAAAACTCAAGTGTCAGTGTTAGGAGAGGGGGCTCTGGGAGGTGACAAGGCCACAAGAGTGGGACCCTGGTGCACAGAACTGGTGGTCTACTGAAAGAGGCCTAAGGATATTTATTTATTTATTTTTTGTTTTGTTTTGCTGTTTTTGCCCTTTCTGACATGCGAGGATGTTATTAGAAGGTAACATCACTAAAGCAGAGACCAAGTTCTGAATCTGCTAATGATTTGATCTTGGACTTCACATTTACCATAACTGTGAAAAAAAAAAAGAATTCTGTTGTTCATAAATTACCAGTATAATGTGTTTTGTTATTGTAACACACTAGTATTACCAACTAATGCCTTATGATGAAGTGAAATGAAATTTTAATTTAGATAATACTGAACACTAATAATGTATGTATTTGTCAAAATTTTGAACACATTTTATCTTTTCTATTTCACCTTGTTGGATTCTTTTAGTGTAAAGTGATAACTTTTCCACCTCCAGTTCCCTCTCTCTCATATGCTGCTTGGAATGGTTACTTAAGATTATGTGAATGAAATATGACACTGAGGTAATGTCACTATTTTATGTCATTTCAGGATTTACATCTTCAATGATCATTGTTCCTTGGGTAAATATATGGTTATTTTAATGATGATGTTGAAGTTCACAAAGTTGCTTGAATTGCTCTTTTGAAATTTTCTTCAAAGCTTGTAGCACATCTTTAAAATGTCTCGGTAGGGGTAAATCTTCATCTCTTGCAGATGGATTCAATTTTTAGAAATAGCTGAAAGTCATTCAGAGCCAAGTCTGGTGAGTAAGATGAGTGATCAAGCTGGGTAATGCAGTTTTTGGTTAAAAACAAGATTTGATTATAATCTAATGAGACTTATATTCTTGTGTTGCTCATAAATTGACTCAAAGAGGAAAACAAACCGAATTATGGAAGGTTTCTTAAAATAGACGGCTGGCATTTGATGGTGAGTAGAGTTAGGTTTGGTGCACAGAGATTGGAATCTAAATACCTCATTTATAGGTGAGAAAACCAGGACTTGGAAAGGTAAAAATAATAAATAAATAAAACATCAACAAAACAATCTCTAACAATGCCAATAATCAATAATACAACAAGATATCTTTCAAGGGGACAACTAATGCCTTCAGATGCCATTGGTTAAGCCAGAAAAAGGAATTGCACATGCTGCAATAAGAGAAGTAATTTTGCTCAAGAACTAAAAGAAATGTTAAGCCTTTAGTCTGGGTATAATTTGAAGTGCTCTAAAATCATTCTGCACTTACAAAACCTGTTGGTGCCGTCAAGTTCCGAAAGTCAATGTGAGCATAGAAGAGTCTCATTGAATTCATCCGACCTCATCTTTCAAAGGAACCATGTGATTTATTTGCCTCAATTACTTCCTCAGGTCTTGATCTGTACAATGTGAAAGATTAATATTGTGTTATTAATTTTCTAAGGATGGATAATTCATATAAAGACCACTACAGTTCTATCTATTAAATTTTTCTTTTTTTATTAGCAGAAATTGATATCTTACATATGTATTGTTCCTACTGCTGATCATTCTTTGACCAGGAGGTGCATCCAAAATAAATATAGTCCTTTTTTGTAGGTATGGTGGGACACCATACCTAAACTATTCAAGAGGCTGAGGCAGGAGGATCCAAAGTTTTAGGCCAGTTTGGGCAAATTAGCTAACCTCTGTCTCAAAATTTAAAAAATAAAAATAAAAATAAAAAATAAGGAGGACTTGGGATGTTGTTCAGTAGTAGAGCCCTTGCCTACAATATGTAAATCCCTGGGTTCAACCCCTAGCACTGTTATAACAACAACAACAACAACAACAACAACAACACATACACACACACACACACACAAACGCACATTCTTTATATATTTGAAGAAAACCATAAACTAAATCTTCTCTTCTTAAAACTAAATAAAACATTGTCCTTAAACATCCCCCATGTGAAGTAATTTAAAAACTTTATTCTTATGTGGGTGGCTTTTAGAACTTGAAATTCTCCTAGGAAATGGATATATTAAAATCGGATGGCCCTCCTCAGGGCAAAATAAAATTCTTCATTTGTTTCTGGAAACATAGGATCTTGGAACATGAATACTGTAAGAGAGGCTTTACCATCTCGTGCAACTAAACTACACCGTTCTTAAATGGGCTCTCCAGCCTCTATTAATGCAGGTCATTCCAAAGTAGGCAAAAGTACTCCAGCATTTATGACAGTCTCTGACCTTTAGTTAGTAATATTATCTCTGAATCCAAATGCTGCTTCTTCTGAACATTTTACATTATTTTCAAATTACTTCATACCCCTAAATTTCTTTTACTTATAATTTTCTTAGATTCTTTCAGTTGTTTAAGAGTATCAAGCATCATTTTCTCCTCCATTGTGGGCAAACTATCTGAGAGTTGTGGAAACGAAAGTCAGCTATCAGGAGTAAAATAAATGGTGCATTATTTTGTATATTGTTTAGCCAATGCTGCTTGAAGAAAAGGAGGCAATAGGTATTAAGGACTTGCTTTAAAAAATAATGGGAAGACAAAAGTAAACTAACATTGTGCAGTGGACAGCAGAGTTAAAGTGTTCATCTTTTAAGAAATCTATTTTTTAGTTATTTTTCTGAGAACCACATTATGAAACTGCACTGAAAAATTCAAAATAGGATAAAGGTATTTAGAATTCAATAAGTATGGTGATACATGCCAACACTCAGGAGGCTGGGGGAGGAGGATTGCAAGGCTAAGGCCAGTCTCAGCAATTTAACAAGGTTCTAAACAACTTAACAGAACTCTATTACCAAAAAAAAAAAAAAAAAAAAAAAGCAAAACAAATCAAAAACAAAACAAACAAATACAAAAAATAGTAGAGTGCCCCTGTGTTCATTCTCCATTACAAAAACAAACAAACAAAAAACAAAACAAAACAAAAAAATAGAGTCCAGTTTGGAAGACTATTTAGAAGACTATGTTCATTATAGTGCTGGATAGCTATTTCTATTGTTGATAACTTTAGAATATGTTGCATATTTGCATACAGATATTTGCATATCAAATCAATTGCAAAAAATGTTACTATTCTCTCTGAACCTTTATTACTTCACTTCTAAAGTTTTACAATTAAGTTATTTTTTATATTAGTTATTTTTTATAGATCAATGCTCTATGTCCTGCATTAAACTGGTTGGAGATAATTTTTTTCTCCAACAAGTTTATACTTCATATTTTCTCCACAAGTTTATATTTTCCCACAAAGTCATCTGTAAATCTCTTTCCAGATTTAGAACCCAATTGTTTACCTACAGTGACCTGAAATCATCTCACTAGACTTCAACCCTCATATTCCTATGCATTAATTGAATTTTACCTGTCTGTTCTACTGATTCTAATCCAGGCTCTAGGAGTACACCAGACACACACCAGAAATATCCAACGCCCTCATGAAGCTTGCATCTCTTCGGGTGGGTTGCTTTCTGGTATCCATTCTAAAGGTCAGTGATATTTGCTATGAGGCAAACGTGCCAGCTTCATGTCACTCAAAGAAACTGGGATATGCCTCTTTGTTATGGTAGAAAAAAGACCTCTCTGAAAAGTGATATTTAATCAGACACTTGAATAATAAGAAAAAACCAGCAATGCAAAGGTTTGGGAGAAGTGCAAATACATACATCATGCTTTAAAATGCTTATATACAGGCCTTCAACTGATTGGATGAGTCCTACCACATTATGGAGGGAGGGCAATCTGCTCTACTCAAAGTCCAGTGACTTAAATGTAAATCATATCCAAAAATATCACAGAAACACCCAGAATATGTTTATATATCTGACCACCATGTCTTAAACAAGCTTCCATGGGAAGCACTGGATATCTGCAGTGCGCACAATCAGTTTTAAATTAGTTAGTGAACAAAAAGAATAATTAAAAGGCCAATCCTCACTGAGAAGATCAGGTGCAGCTCATGAAGGCTGGTGTCAAGAACCTTGGGCTTGTGGTAACCTTACTTCAGGGGTGTTCTTTGTGCAGCTCCCCAGGGCTGACCTCACCTACCTATGGTCAGTTCTCCAATCCATCATTGCTGATGTTCCTGCGTTCATCACTCCTCCACACTCAAGTTTTCACAAGAGTTATGTTGGGACATGGCTTCAAATGGAAACAGTGCTTATGTGATGCTATTTGTTTCTGTAAAGATATGGGTTGGGTGTGAGATTGCATAATAATTCAGGATCTTGCAAATGGGCTTAACTGATCAGAAAAGGCATTCTTTTTCCCTGAGAGAGGTGAAGATAACGATAAAAATGCAAGCTGAACTCTAGGGAAAGCTCGCTTGAGCTACACACCAATTTAAGATACTGAATTACAAAACTATAGAAGAGGAGATATTTCCATTGTTCATTGTTTCATGGTCATAGTTGATACCATGTATGAAATACAATGTGCTAGTCACAGTGCTAGCATTGCATGTCATGGTCTCATGTAGTTCTCAAGAAAACTCTTTGAGAAATTGGGAAATTGGTCTTGTTCTCATTGTTATTGTTTCTTTTACTCCTGCTGTCCAGATTCCTGTAAATGACCTCTTTCTTTAACATGCTTGTAAAACTTTCTTCCTGAGCTTCCAGGGCCTCTGAAACACCTGGCACACAACTGGCTCTCCAAAAGATATTTTACTGATGGGTAAATGAATTCTCTGTTGACCTTTGAACTTCATTATATCAGTACATTCAGAGAATTATTAGATTATTTGTTGAATTATTAGATATTACATATGTGGTTGGTGGCCAAAAATTGTCAGAATATCTTCATGGTTAAAAATAAACCAAATGATTTTACAGTTTCTCAGAACACAGTCACTGATACTCTCTACGCTTCTGGAATATTAACCTTTAGTGCCAGTAACATTAAAATTGCAATTTAAGCCCCAGAGTAGGTCCAGTACTAATGGGCCCTGACAAGGATGGAAGGGAGGTGTTTTATGCTATTTAAAAATCATTGACTTAATTCCTCTTCTATACTCTTGTTTTATATTAAATACCTTGGGAGGTACAGGGTCAGGGGAATGTCATGGGACTGTTTTTTCAACACTTTACAAGTAAATTGAAAAAATTTGAACGATTAAAGCGGTGGGCTCAATTCTAACATAAGAACGTATCAAACTCTATGAAATATCTTTCCCCATGAAGGATGTTTCTGAAATATATTGAGGCTGCCCATCCAAGCCTTACTCCTTGCTCAAACACTTTAGGGTTATCTAGATCATCAAAATGTTTTGAACTAACTTTACTTAGTAAAAATATCTTTGTATTATGTTTTTTTCTCCAAAAAAAATTCCAGCTCTAGGTGAAGAAAGAAGAACCCTTATGATTATGTCAAAAACTTTCAATAACATGATATTGAGGGCTAATCAATAAACTAAAGAGATAACCACAGACCCATGGCAGAAATCAACTTTTCCCTGAAAACTCCTTGAGATTAAATGATGGCGCATGGAGAATCCATGTTCAACTCATGACTTGGTAAGTTTACTGGGGTGCAAAGATTTCCATTCAGGTACTTTGTTTCATAGTGGAAATTTCTGAAATTGACCTGTGTCCACCACCTTGGCTCCAATCTATGAAATTATGTGGAAACTAAGCTTTTATGCCTCGGTCTGTATCTGAAATCAAATGTTTTGATGTGCACCACTGAGATTTTTTTGAATTCTCCTGATCTTTTCTTATTTTTTTAATCTGAAAAGGCAAATAGTATCATATTTTCATAAATGTTACTAATGAGTGTTTATTGAGTTATCTAATATACCTTTCATAGCATACCTAGCTACAAAAGATATTGTGATCATTGTCTTTTGGGAAGCTCAATTTGAACATAAGAAAAATAAAGAAAGTGTCTTTTATCTCTTTTATCCTGGCTGCCAACCACAATGGATGATTGAACAGTTGAAATGTGGCAAATTTAACTGAAGACAATTTTTTGATATTTTAATTAATTTAAGTTTGCATTGCCAAATGTGGATGATGGCTAAGTTATTGGGTAGTAGATCTTTAGAACATTTATTTAAAGTAAATTTAATGTAGGAGAGTCATTTCTATTTTAGAGTAAATGAATAACATCACGATTCACAGTGCTATTGTCAAATTAAGAGAAACAAAAAATGTGCAGGGGCTGCTATCCACGATTGTATAACTTTTCAGTAATGTCAATGTGGACCAGAGAAAAATCCATTTATAGTAAATAATTTTAGCCACATCAGCAGTGAATTTAAATCACAGCCTTTAATTGGCATATGATAAGCTGTGCATATACTTAAACCACACAATTTTATTTTTAAATGTATAGACTCATATATATATATCCATGAAACCAGTATGACAAGGAATATATGTATCTCTCTTCCCAGACTCCTAATACAGCCAGGTCTGTTTTCTGTCATATTAGTTTGAAAGTTTCAGTATTGTATAAATGCAATTACCCAGTAGTTTTTCTTCGTTGTATCTCAATTGAAATTGGAAAAATTATTTTGATATTCATTCATGGTGTGGCATGTAGAAATGCTTCATTCTTTTTATTAATTAAAAGTTTTCCATTACATGAATGTATTGTAAAACATAATTCTGTTCACCTGTTGTGGATAATTCAGTTGGCTCTGGTTGGGGGCTGTTAGAAATAAAACTACTATGAAAATTTGTGTGCAAGTCTTTCATGGATATATACTTTTATGCCTTTTAATATATTGCCAAAGTGTTTTCCAAACAGTTTTTACTATTTTACAGTTCAGCCAGCAGACTATGGAAGTTCCAGTTGCTCCACAACTTCTGCATTTGGTCATTCATTTTTATTTTCACAGTATCATTTGTTTGAAAGACAAAGCAATAAATTTCTGTAGTACTGTAGTGAAAAATCAATTAGTTATATATGAGGGGATCTATTTCAGAAATCTTTATTCTACTCTCTTTATGGTCACCAGTGCTTGAAGACAATTCTTGAAGACAGCTAGTGTCAGGTAACTGAGATTCTTTTTTCTTTTCCCAAATAGTTTTGACAATTTTAGATTTTCAGATCAGCTTATCAATTTCTACCCCCAAATCATTTGATGAAAATTGTAAAATTTATTTGCATAAAGTAGTTAATAGTATTTCTTTATTAGCTGTTTAATATCTTTAGAATACATAGTGACCTTTCTTTAAAAATACTGGTAATTTCTGTTCCTCCTTCTCTTCCTCTTCTCCCTGCTCCTCCTCTTCATATTCTTTCTCTTCCAACCAATCTAAAGATTTATTATTTTATTTTGATTTTAAATCTCTTCTCCTTTTGCTTATTTTTGAGTTTTTGTTTTAGATCTTTTTTTAAATCTAATATAGGCATTTAGTCCTGTAGATATTTTTCCAAGTGTATTTTAGAAATTCCTTTCAAATTTGGGTATGTCATGTTTCATTTATATTCAGTTCAAAATAGTTTCAAATATTGATTTTGACTTTTTCTTTGACATTTGGGTTATTAGGGAAAATGTTATTTAGTTTCTACATATTTTGGAGTTTTACAGAGATAATTTTTTTTTCACATTTTTCCAGTTATGCAATGGAGGTCAAAGGACATGGGCTTTATTAGTAGATATTCTATATGTTCTGAATATTCTATACGTTCTTAAAAAGAATGTATACCCTACCAATGTTGGGTGAATTTTTCTATATTTGCCAATTGGGTATATTGTTTGATTTCCTGTCTGCATGCTTTATTAATTATTTAGAAAATAAAATAAAAAAAAACTTCAAGCACATTTTAGATTTGTATATTTCATTTTGTGCTTGCATCAGTCTTTATTTCTTGTATTTTAAAACATTTTATATTTAGTGTATAAATATTTATAATTATTATTTCCACCCAATAAATTGACCTTTTTATTAAACAAATCTCTTTATATTTCATAATGACATTTAAAATAGTACATCTTTACCAATTATCTTATTTTTAACTTATTTGAATCTTTATATTTGAAGGAGTTTCATACAAGTAGTATATAATTTTTCTTGAATTTCACCCTACAACTAACATTTTAAAAGTTTTAATTGATATCTTAAGCTATAATCACTACTTATTAATCACAGAAGATTGGATCCAGAATCCCCACTGAAACGAAAATCTTGTAATACATAAGGCCTTTATATAAAATGGTATAGTATTTTCACATATACTATTAACTATCTCTTCTGTATTTCAAATCATCTTTAGGTTACTTATACTACCTAAACAATAGAAACACTATGTAAATATTTTTTAGACTGCATTGCTTAGGTAATAATGACAAGGACAATAGTCTGTACATATTCAGTGTAGAAGCAATTCTTGATCTACAGTTGGTTGCATCCATGGGTGAGGGAACTGCAGACATGGAGAGTCAACCATATGCAATCTTTATGGATATGGTTGGGTTTAATTCTGTCATCTTACAGTTTATTTTACAGCTTTATCTATTTGTTTCTTTCTCCCCTATCTTCTCTCTGACTTCTTTTGGAATGTTTGATAATATTTTTATGATTCTCTTTTACCTTAATTTTGTCTCTTGTTTTTTGTAACTCTGTTTCATAACATTAACGGTTGTGCAGATTTTATCTGAAAGGATTGTGTTAATTTATGATAACCTTTTTTCCAGTGTTATTATATAACACATAATATAAGAATTTTCCAGTGATATAATTCATACTGTGCCTACTTTATCTTAAATATTTTTCATAGACATGATTTTTACACATACTATTATCTCTAATATAAATTATTTTCATTTGTACTTTGAATAATCCACCATATTTTGAAGAGCCATTGATTTCTAAATTTATTTTATTATGATATGATAGAATGCAGGGTAGTATATTTACTTTTATTTTTATTTGTTAAGAGTTGCTTTGTGGCATAATATGTGGTCTATTTTAGAGAAGGATCCATGTGCTGCTGAGAAGGAAGTGTATTCACTTGTTGATGGATGAAATAGTCTATATATGTTAGTTAAGTCTAAGTTATTGATTCTTTATTTTTTAGCTTTTGTTTGGAAGATCTGTCCAGTGGTGAAGAGGTGTGTTAAGGTCACCAAGAATTATTGTGTTGTGACTATTTGACTCTTGAACTTGAGAAGATTTTCTTTGATGAACATAGATGCTCCATTGTTTGGGGCATATGTATTTATATTTGTGGTTTGTTGATGTATGGTTCCCCTAAGCAGTATGAAATGTTCTTCTTTATCCCTTTTGATTAACTTTGGCTTGAAGTCTGCCTTATTTAATATGAAGATGGAAACCCCCGCTTGTTTCCACAGTTTATGTGAGTGGTATTTTTTTTTTTCCCCAAATTTTTACCTTCAGTCTGTGGATGTCTTTTTCTATGAAATGGGGTCTCTTGAAGTCAGCATATTGTTGAGTCTTTTGTAATCCAATCTGCCAGTCTATGTCTTTTGATTGGTGAGTTTAGGCCATTAACATTCAGGGTTATTGTTGAGAAATGCTTTGTATTCCTGTTTATTGTTTTTTTTTTTATTTTTGGTATTTAACTTGACTTGGTTTCTTCTTTGATTGGTTTTCCCTTTAGTGTAATACCTCCCTTTGCTGATTTTCATTGTAGCTTTTCATTTCCTCCTCATGAAATATTTTGCCAAGAATGCTCTAGTTGTAAATTCTTTTATCTTTTGTTTATTGTGGAAGGCTTTTATTTCATCATCAAATCTAAAGCTTAATTTTGCTGGACATAAGATTCTTGGCTGGCATCCATTTTCTTTCAAAGCTCAGCATATGTTGTTCCAGGGTCTTCTAGTTTTCCTGATCTGGGTTAGAAAATCTGCAGATATCCTCATTGGTTTCCTTTTATATGTAATCTGACTCCTTTCTCTTGTGGCTTTTCAAATTCTCTTCTCATTCTGTATGCTGGGCGTTTCCATTGTAATTTGGCTTGTTGTAGTTCTGTTGCGATTTTGTTCATGTGGTATGCTGTAAGCCTCTTGTATTTAATTTTCCAATTTATTCTTCCTGTTTGGAAAATTTTCTGATATTATTTCATTAAATAGATTGTTCACTCCTTTGGTTTGTAATTCCATGCCTTCTGCTATCCCAATAATTATAAAGTCTGGTCTTTTTATATTATTCCATAATTCTAGAATATTCTGCTCATTTTTTTAAAAAATCTTCACTATGTGTTCAACATTCTTTTCAAGATTATGTATTTAATCTTCATTGTCTGAGATCCTGTCTTCCATATTATCTAATCTGTTGGTGGTGCTTTCTATTGAGATTTTAATTTAGTTTGTTTCTTTCATTTCAAGGATTTCTGGGGTGGTTTTTTTTAGAACTTCTATCTCCTTATTGAAGTAATCTTTTGCTTTCTATATTTGTTTATGTTGCTCTTTATCAAAATAAGTTTTTTTGCTGCCTGCATTTGCTCTCTTATATCACCCTTTAATTCACAGATTATTTTAATTTTGTACATCCTGAATTCCTTTTCTATCATTTCTTCTGTTGTTCTGGCCATGGATTGTAATAATGTAGTATCTTCATTTGTTTGGGGCAGATTCTTCCCTTGGTTTTTCATGTTGTGTTTCTTCCCTTCTAGCACTGAGAATCCCAGGCATTACAGTTATTACCCTATAGGCTTATAGTTTCCCTGTAGGGTTCCAATATCTAGCCTTTAATGGGGGGAACAATATAAACAGATCCCAATACAAACTATATACAGTCTTAAACCAAAGAGCTGCTATTAAGACATTTATAGTTTTGTCACAATATACAAAAATGGTGAGTTCAATTATTATCTATAATATAAACAGTAGGCTTGCAAAAAGGTCTACAGTTCCTGATGGTGGACAAAGAACTGGGGGGGAGGTATAGGTTGAGATGTTGAGGGGGTAGGAGGTGACGATATAGAGTTATTAGATCATAGGAAGCATGAAAAATTAATCTAAAGGAGTTGGTTAGTAGAAGGAGACGAGAGTGAAAGTGGTTTGGGAAGACAATAGAGAGAGTACCAAAAAAATCCCATAAATATTAAGAAAAATAAAAATGAAAAAATAGGAGATAAAAGAAAATGCAACACAACTGTAATATACTATTAAGATATCCCAGACCCCAGCCTAATTCATGAAAAGTACTTGGTTTCCCAAATGTTGGGATGTGAGGGCAGGAGAAGAGAGAGAAAAGAGGGAAAAAAAATCTTTTTTTTTTTTTTTTAAGAGAGAGAGAGAATTTTAATTTCTTTCTTTCTTTTTTTTTTTTTTTTAGTTTTCGGCAGACACAACATCTTTGTTTGTATGTGGTGCTGAGAATCGAACCCGAGCCGCACGCATGCCAGGCGAGCGCGCTACCGCTTGAGCCACATCCTCAGCCCGGGGGAAAAAAATCTTGAAGGAATATACAAGGATTGTTTTTGTTTTCTCATCATCATAGGTGAGGTTGTCCGTGGTTTGCTGTTATCTCCACCCTCAGCATGGTGAAGGTTATTATGGTGGAGGGTTGGATTTTGGGTTGGAACTTCTGGAGGTGGGGTATAGCTCTTTCCAGTCCCCAATGGGAGACTGCACCCCAAGGATCTCCTTTGGGGACCACTGGTGTTATGTGGGTGCCTGTTTTTATCTCCTTAGATTGCCTGTAGACCTTTAGTCTCTAAACTGTATCTCACTCACCCCTCCCTTTTTGCTTCCCAATCAGAAACCTCTTTCTCTGAAGGTCTTGTGGGCTGCACTCTGGGGGCTTCTCACCTATCCTGGAGAGCTGTTTTGTATTGGGCAATTTAGATCAGGTTTTGCAAGCTAGGGTTCAGCCAGGTACCTATAAGCACTGTGCCAGGTTAGCCACCTGCAGGAGAGAGGGGGTACTTGGAGAATCTAAGTACATTGAAATTGCTTCTAATCCCAGCCAGTGTCCCAAGCTGGGAGTTTCCCCAAATAAAGGGCGTTCAATGTTGGGGCTGGCGGCTGTCTCCAGATGCTTTGCAGTGTCCCCAGGTGCAGGCTACTTTGCTTAGGGGGACTATGGCAGTGGTTGCAGTGTCCCAAGATGGAGGCAACTGGGGGAGTCCCACATTGGTAGATGGGGGTCCACATGGTAATCACAACCAGAGGTCCTGCACATGAGTGGAGGCTGGGTGTCCTGCGTGGGATTAGTGGCTGGGATTTCTGCGCAGATGGTGGTCAGTAGTTCTGTGCCAGTGCTATGCGAGTGGTCCTTCTCCAGCCCCTGGAGGTACTGCTTGGGTGAGTGGTCAGGAGTCCTGCACTGATGCCAAGGCTTGGAGACCTGCACAGGCCCAGCCACCATATTTCCTACACAGAAAAGGCTGTAGGGGGGCCTCCAATCACTAGCAGAGAAACAGTATTCCCACTACTTGAATTCCAGGTCCCTGAGTGACACAGAATGCAGCCTCACTCTAGCCCACCATCTTGGATCCTATGCATGATAGTTTTGCTTGTATGCTAGATATTATAGATTTAAACTTGTTGGATGTTGGATATTTTCTTATTTCTTTATAAGTATTATTACAGTTTTTCTTTGGGACTCAGTTGGGTCATTTGAAACTTGAATCATGTTAGATCCTTTCAGGTCTTGCTTTTCAGCTGGATTAGATAGAAAACCAATCAACAAACAACATTTGATCTAGGGTTAATTTTTTCTCTATTACAGAGGCAAGGCCCTTTTCTCAACCTGAGGGCTAGTCAGTTATGAGGGATTTCAGTGTGACTGGGGGAAACAATATCTATTCCTGGAACTGTGTAAACTCTAAGGCAACTATTCTTTCTAAATATATGCTATAAGACATTTCTTCACATTCATGTATTGATCAGCAATTAGCTGAATACTAAAGTGTTCCTTTAGTATTTCAGCGCTCTCTCCTGTTAGTTAGCTCTTGCCTCTCATACACTCTGTCAGTTAATCTTTAGACACTTGATGTCCCTCAATTCCAGCTCTATCTTCTCAAATTGAGGAGAAAGTTGAGCTCCTCCTGGGTTCTTCTGTCTTGTGTTACAACCTGAGAAATTCACTTCTGGCAATAAGTAGAGAAAATCAAAGGAATTATGAGACTTGATTCTCGTAGCTCAGGGATCACTCTCCTTCACAGATAGATAGATAACTAAGAATCTTGAAAATTGCTTTTTCAAATATTTTTTTCTGTATTTTAAGTTGTTTCAGATGGAAGAATAAATCTAGAGATGCTTCCTCTCTATCTTGTCTATGAGGAAAGAACCAGATCAGCGTCTTTTTGACATGACTTCTTGATAACTGTGAGTTCAAATGGATTACAAGTAAACAAACTGATTATTTATTTCATATTTGGTAAGCTGCTTTGTTTTCCATAAACTTGCTAAATTATGTCTTGGTAGTCTATTACACACTGAGGTTGATGTCTTAACTAAGAGCTTTTATTTTCCTTCCTCTATCCTTTCCCTTTCCCTTCTCTTTCCTTCTCATCCTTTTCCTTTGCCTTCTTTCTGATTATGGTTGCATTATCCAACTGGAAAACTATCTTTAAAATCTAAGAACTTGAAAAATGTCCAAGAAGATGAATATTTTAAAGCTGGAGGGTAGATATGATGTGAAATGCTTCTATTATGAATGGTCTATGGCAGTGGGAAAGATGGTCTCCTCATCCTATAGTGTAAATGACAGACTTCCATATCACTTGGTTCATAGAACCTGGAACCTGACCTACATTATGAAGTATCATAATACAATGAAACATTT
The DNA here is from genome assembly GCF_048772815.1 of Callospermophilus lateralis. NCBI lineage: Eukaryota > Metazoa > Chordata > Mammalia > Rodentia > Sciuridae > Callospermophilus > Callospermophilus lateralis. The sequence continues at coordinate 32,224,545 of NC_135321.1, read as the reverse complement.
TTTAAGAAGATTTACCCCATGTGTTTCACAATTTTGTACAGAACATGGGTGGATTCAAAAAAAGAGGCTTTACTCAATTGATTTTCATCTACGTTGGGACATCTTTCAAACTTAAAATCTCTCCAATTGACTGCATCTCCTGTCCTTTATTAAAGCAGTGCCTTAAAATATACAAAAGGGACGAGGCACGTACCCTTTGCTCTTTTTTGGGGGGAGTCTAGAAGAAGTAGCTAGGCCTTGCTCTCTTTGCCTTACATTCCAAGGTGCTCCTTTTTTTTTAACCTTGGGCTCACCCTCTACCAACAATGCATGCAATGCAAATGCCAGGCTGTGCATTCAGATACTGTGAAGGAAGGTGTCTGAAATCATGTGAGGCAAGGCCCAGTATTTCTTCTCCTGACTTGGCTGAGCAGCTACCCTGGGCATGCTGAGGATCGCTGCATTGAAGGTGGTTTACTGGGCTCCCTGGAGTATTTTTATTGTGTCTCCAGTAGGTGAGAGTCCTGAGATCTGCTGGGGGGCAAAATGGAAATCATGGCACTTTATTGTATTCCATTCATCATGTCATGCTTGTACGCACGCTGTTTTATAGCCATATTGCTCCACAGTAGAAAAATTTTAGTGTGCAAATTCTATGTTTTTAGTTTAATTTGCAACAGATATGATATAAAGATTAACGAGTTTATGTTTCTCACTTACCGATAGGAATTGCCCCCACTAGTTTATGAGTAATCAATCAAGTTGGGACAGCAGTCCTCCTCAATGCATATTAAATATCTTATTTGCAATAAGAAAAAGCAACTGATGTACAAGCTCTGATAATGAACGCTCAGTTTCACTCAACTTCTTGAGACATGTTTGAAGAGACATGGACAGAGTTTCTGTTTTAAAGAATAACCATTGCTTGGTTTGTCGGACATCTAATGAGGATAGGACAGGTCACTGTCAAGAAGGTGGTTCCTGTGTCATATATTTCTGGATCAAGGCCATGTTGATCAAGGCTGCATGCTCTACGTAAAGGACTGTATATTTTTGTGGATGTCAAACAAATTAATACTGTCAGATCAATAATTTTCCCTTATATTCCTTAAAACATGTGGAAGAATACAGTTTAGGCATCTGCTGTTTACCTTTTCAGTTGCTTTCAAAACCATTGCATCAATCATAAAAGGTATTTATTGAGTATCTGAAATATGTACATCTTAGTAAGCCACACAGTATAAAACCCAAGTAAAGCAGAATACTCTGTGATTCTAATCTTTAAGCAAGTTTCCCGTGGTTTGTTGGTGATTTAAGTTTCCCTTCTTGAGAAATCATTTAAAGATTTTGACTGTTTCTCCTTTTATTTTTTTCAATTTTATATATAATTCTTTACACAGAGGTTCCCTAAAGTTTAACTTTGGCCTGAGTAATAAAAAAACATAAAAAATAAAAAAAAGATACTTGGTTTTCTGGTTTCAGCCTCAGCCCCAGTTTTTGAAAGACAGAATAAAGGAACCCCATAATTCACTTCTGCCCCGTGGAGGAATGACCACACACATTACCCTCAGCTCTCATCTCTTGCTAAGGCAGTTCTTCCAGGCGTTTGGGCAAGGTGTGGGCCCTGAATTTATTGTTAACCTCCGAATAGTTATTAATATTCAGCTTCAAATTTAGGTAAGCATTCTAGATATAATTTAGAATGAAAACCCCCACGGACTTCTTCAGGCGGTTGATGGATAAGCATATTTATTTGTTACAATAATAAAATGTCGAAATAATTAATGCTGATTTTGAAAGCTGTTAATTTGGTGTACAAAAATTATTAAGAACTTTCAAACAGTTAAACAATATTAGCAGTTATTATGAATAAGAGAGAGTGCATTAGATAGATAACATTAACAAGAACATAATATCCGTTTTGAGCCAGCAAATGTTTATAAAAATTTAAATGCTAATAAAAAGGCAGGATAATAGAAATTAGATTATATCTCAATGCTAATCTTTAGAAGCATTAAGAGCTATATTTAATTTTTAGTTATTTAATTCAGCTTAGGCCAAGAGTCTTTCAAGAAAAAAGTCCTATTTGAGAAGTTTTCAGATCTCGTGAGGATGAATTAAAAACAGATTCTCAACTTTGCTACCTCTAAATGTCATGAGGAAGAAAACCAGCAAAATTGTGTGTAATAATATCCATGATAAATCACCTTTGTTCTTGATTAAATGAAGAATGCAGACTTTATGTGTGGAAGAAAGAATAGAAGGTAAATAAAATAGTTTAAACAAATTTTATATTCACTTATACAAATTTAAAATAACATACTTTACTTATCCTTTGAGTCTATAGAGGCCAACATTTTAAGCATTATTGAAATGATTTTTAGAGATTGCTATTTTCAAAATCTTAAATTTAAAGACATTTGAGATGTGCCCAAGATTAAAATTAATTTTCCCTACTTATTTCCCCTCCCCAAATACACTGTGGTGTCTGCAGATACATCAGCGGTTTGACATGCTTCTAGGAGTTGAAACTCACTTTTATTACATCAGGGTTCACTGTAGTGTCCAGAGAAGTCACCAACAATAAAAATGATGCAGAGAGAAACAGTGGTCCCTATACCATGATGTCAAAATTTAAAATTCAATGGTTTGGGTTTTCAATAACAAAATTTCCATACTTGTATATTTCTGAAAGAAATTTGAATATGTTTTGTACTTAAGAAATTGATTATATCATGTTGATATTCAGAGCTGGCCAAATATTTGTTACTTGGTCATAAGATATATTAGGCAAATATCTATGCTATACATGTTATGCTGCTATTTATTTGCTTTCAAATACCTTTTTCAATTATTTTTGCTTTAGAATTTTGTACATAATATCTTTTGTGCAAACATCTTATCCTTGATGATTCTTTTCCATTGTCCTCTGCTCCTCTATAGCTATAGAGACTGTGACTTCCAGTCTAATTTTCATTTTATCAGAGGTGATCCAGAATTGATCTGCCCCCTAGAGATATTGTGATATCTGCCCCCTAGAGATATTGTGATAATCATGAAAGTTGGCCCTCTTGTTTAATCTGTGTTTCTCAATATTTACACAGGGGTCCAGGATCTCTTCCAGTCTCAGGACCCCAAACCCTTTACTATGGTTGATCCATTTTGTAAGCTGATGTGTGTCCACCATGATTAGAACTCAGTGGCAATCTGCAATGCTTTGGGCAAAAATGATGTCCATCACAACAATGAACATAAATGAGAATGTTCCTCCTTGTCATGTTGCCCCAGTGGAGGAACAACTTTGGAAAAACAGGTTAAGAATCATCATGCTGTGCATTAAAATGAATACAGAAGAGTGCAACTATGTAATTATAATAAGTTTGCTATGTTTTTCAATATAGAATGGGATGCCTAGCAGACTGAGAAAATTGGCCATTTTTTATATTTGGTTTAATTCATTGATACCTATATTTGAAAGCTTTCCAAACTTTCTCTGAGAATGACCAAGTCACCTTTTAAGACTGTAATACCTCCCAGCCTGTTGTCCCTATGAAGTCAGAAAGCCTGCAGCCACCATCAGCTAAGGCCTCTTTGCAAAGGAAATCAACCTTTCATGCATGCTCTCTAACAGCAAATCCTGAGATGGTTTTGCACCAATCCATTGCACTTGGTAAGCAGCCTCACCCTTCCAGAGAGTTTCTACATAATTCATGGAATGGGGGGTGGGGCTTTAAAACTCTGCCATGAAAATGACAAATATGAAATCCTTGTGCCTGACTGACTTCTTACTTCCTGTGGTGATGTCCACAGCAGCTCAGTGTTTGTGTCAGGAACCATAGAGCTCCTGGAAACCAGCTGTGGCTCAGCTAGAAGCACTCTCCTACTTTTTGTTGCCTTCCCCACATCCTTTAACAAGGCCAACTGGTGTCTTTCCATCAGTCATGACAATGTCCCATTTTGAAGACCATAAAATACCCAGCTAAATATCAGTTGCCTAATGTGGTACCTAGAATCAAATAGATTTTTTTCAGTAAGTACTATGACAATAAATATCCAGTTATAATAAGCATAGTAAAACTTTTATTAGCATATAAGAGAGCCTCATGTGATATAATACAATTTAATATAATACAATTTTCAATCATCCGTGGATCATTTACTTAAAACTGTCTTTGCCAAGACTGAAAAAAATTAATTATGGACAAATTTTACTATTATAACATATTTCTTACTGTTTAGTCCAGTTCTACCCCCTTAGTATTCTACCAGTGAGTCCCATATTTCCCTGTGAATGTATTCAGAGAATGTCTAAACTTTTTCTCTTGTATAAGATTTTCAAGTATTTAAAAATAATCATCTTCATCTTTTTTATATATTTATATATTTGCTTTTTTGGTCATCATTCATTACAGAATTCATTTTCTTAACTTGTAAATTCTATGTGGCCCCCCTTTGGAGTACACTCTAATCTTCTCACTCTTTTTAATTGCATGTTTTATTTAGTATCTAACAGCATCCCTGTTCTGGTTTGACTGCCTAAGGGCTGTGGGATTAACACCTGTCTAATTCTTCCCAGACTCTATACATCCTGAAATCAATCTCAGTTTATATAGACTTCTTATCCATTTTAATTTGCCCATCCATGACTAATATTGAGCTTTCATTTTCCTTACCATTTTGAACATGTTTACATGCTGTGTTTCTCCTACTGTACACCAGCCCTTAGTTCACACAGCCATGTGTGAGACCCTCAAGAGAGAGGCAAGTCATTGTTCACCTGTGAATGATTAGAACTATGCATAATTTAAGGCCTCTCACAGTTCATCAAAGATGCTTGATGAATTAATGAAAAACAAATAAATAAAGACACACCCTTGATCATTTTTAGTGTAAACCGTTTTCACCATGTTTAACACCCTTCTGAATAGACATTTCAGCTTTTGCTCCTAAGTACAGAATTCTATCATTTTAATATTTTTGGTGGGTCATTTCTAACATGCGCAGAATAGTATCTCTACAGAGCACAGCACATTTGTCATTGACCAAGTTCAGACTTTTTAGTTGTTCCCATCACAATTTCGGAGAGTGTCTTGGACCCATTACTCCTGCCAATTGTAATTTGTATTTTCTGTGATTAGCTATCTCACACAGCTTTGCATCATTTGCAGTTTTGTTAAGCAGAATAAGAGGATTAAGATACAAGAAACAACAAGAAGGAATAAATGATATATTAAGTGCCGGATTGTAAGCGGCATGTTTTAAATGCCCTAAGAATTTGGCAGAGGTAGAGCTCAAGCATGGGAACTAGATAAGCAAAGAATAGCATTCCTGAGATGTGAGTTAGTCAAAAAGCTGGGTGGGATATGGATAAGTAGAAATGAGAGGAGATCAAGGGCAAAGTTAAAAACAACACAGCCTGGTGGGTTTGCCAGATGAAGCTGGGTAAGGTGTTTAAAGGGAAATGCTAAGATAATTCATTTGGATGGTTGAAATCAGGATTCCTTTTCCTTCTTACTGTTTCTCTATCAGGGCAGTTGAAGTGAGAGACCTTTTTAGCGTGGATCATGCTTTTTTCTCTTAAAGTTCTCTGTAGGTGTGGCTTTGCAACTTTTAGATTTCTTATTAGGGGAAAGAGAAAGAAAGACTATTCAGGGTAGGGGTGGGAGTACCATGTGGAGTAGTAAAGTTCTCTTGGTTTCCATTCCAGTCTGATTCAGCCTTTAGAGGTCACCTCTACTGTTGATCCTAATTCATACTCCGTCATCACACAGGTCAAAGACTTTTTATTTGCTACCAATGAAGAAGTCACTTTCAACATATATTGGATCTTTATCAACCTTTTACCAAACCAACATGATGTTGCTTGGCCCCTAGGAGGCTAAATCATTAATAAGCTGCGGAACTTGATTGTTCCTGTTTACCATCAATATTGCCACCATCATATAATTCACTTTTTAGCTTTATTACTTATATTGTTTAGTCTTTACCTGTGTTTTATTTTTATCTCATTTTTTTATATTTCAGTGAAATCCCCCTATCTATTCCCATATTTTCACATCCAGTCTGAACACTATTGTTCTGAAATAATTTTGTCTGAAATAAGGTTATTTAAACATAATATTTGACTTGTGGCTAAACCAAATACAAATTGTCAAAGCAAGCTGTACATGTTAAACGTCACTAACATTGAATTTTAAAGATCAGTTTCCTTTATTTTATTGCATTCGCAGTGTATCATAATGTGTGAATAATTTGCAAATGCTAGACGATTAAAAGTATTCAGGAGTTGTTGCATGACCTGTGTATACATATGAAATTATTCTCAAGTACTAAAATAGTAAATAAAAGAAAAGGCTCATTGCTTTTATTCTAAAACCATATCCTCATTTGTGTTAGTTAGCTTTTCATCACTGTGAATAATAACCTGATGAAAACAACTTAGAGGAGGAAATGTTTATTTTAGGTTCACAGTTTCAAAGTTTCAGTCTGTGGTCTGCTGATTTTCTTTCTCTGGACCCAAGATAAGGCAGGCCCTCATGGTGGAAGGGCATGACACAGGAATTCAATTCAGCTCAGGCAGTCAGGAAGTGGAGAGAGAGAAACCAGGGTCATAATATAATTGCAAGGGGCCATGCCTTCAGTGACCTATTTCCTCCAACTATGCCCCCATCTTTCTATAGTGGACCATCTAGTAGTGCATTCAAATTATTCGTCCATGAAATGGATTAACCACCAATTAGGTTATAGCTCTCATATTACAGTCATTTTACCTCTGAACGTTCCTTCATTGTCTAACACATGAATTTTTTGTGGAGATACATCTCATATCCGAAACATAACATTATTACTATTATCAAAGACCACGAGTCTGTAGTTGAGTTCACAAATTTGTCATATGATATAATGGAATTCACATGTGGATTATATCCCATTTAGATGATTCTTCCAGGGCACTGTTTGCGGCATTCATGAAGGAAAAAAAAAATTGAAAGAAAGAAAATAGAAAAATTAAAAAATTAAAAGGAAAGAAAAGTAAAGAAAAAAGTAAAGAAAAAGGAAGAAGAGAAAAAAGGAGGAAACATTGTGATTTCTCCTTTCTCTCATGAAAAATTCCTTACAGATTTTAGATAGAGTTTTATCTAACATGAAAATAGAAATATACTTTTAGAGGATGGTCTGCTGAGCATGAAATAAAACACAGAGGAGAGGACATTTGACATAGTTTCAAAATACCCCCAAAAGTTTATATGTTAGATACTTAATTCTCAATGCAAGTATTGTGGTGTTGAACCTTTAAGGAGGGAATCATTCCTGGATGCTTGGCTTTCATGAATGGAGTCATGTTCTTACTTTGGGCATGTGTTATTTATCTCAGGAATGAATTTCTGATCAAAGGATATGTTTAGATTCTTTCTTCTCACAATGCTCTCAGGTGCTTTGCCATAGGACAAAGTAGCAAGAAGGCTTTCCAGAAATACAGCTTTCAACCTCAGAGTTCTCAGAACTGTCAAGAAATAAATCTCTTTTCTTTACAAATTACCCAATCTCAGGTATTCTGTTATAGCACCAACAAAAAATAAATTAAAAAATTGGCTACCTTTCCTTAGTATAAGAAAGGTCTACTAGGTATTTATGGCCCTTAGTAGTTTGATTATTTTCAAATAGTATTAATTTTTTTCTCTAGTAAAGAAATACAATAAAGGAAAATAGAACTGTATTTACTCACTTTCTTGCAATCTCAGGTATCACTAATCAGATATTCCTTTATAAGATGAAATTGAATTTGATTTCTATGGGGAAAGGAGAAGTATGCAGAGACCCCCATTTTACTAGGATGGATCAAAGTAGAATTGTTGTGGCAGGAGACAACTTTGATAGATATTTTGTGATTCAGCGACTACCTGACCATGTCAAAGGCAATGGTGCCCACTGTGATTCTGTAAGCTCTGCTTAGATCCTACTTCTTTCTTCTAAATATTATAAAGTGAATTCTGTTTTCTGGAATAAGATTCCTGTTCATTCTAAGCTTCTACAACACAAGTATAACATATTAATTCATGCAAAATAATATAAAGTTGATGCTTATTTTACTTACTTTGGTATTTAATTTATGTTGCCTAGTAGATGCATAAACACGTGACATCATAGCTACTCCACAATTCCATCAGAATATACAGAACAACTTGTACTTATATCCATAAAATGTTGCTCAAATTAAAGAATTTATAGAAAAATAGTTGCGAGTATTACCAATGTAAGTATGTTTTGCTTCTATTACCTTATAATTACAACCTAATCTTTACATCTAACAGTTTTAAATATCACCATTCTCTATAAGCAATAATATATATGCACACAAATGGTCACAGTCATATGAGATAATTAGTCTATAATAAAGCAATCAATGAATTAATCAATAATAATTTATGGAGCACTATTGTACAACTAGCAAAGTTGGCTAGGTATAAAGTAGTCCAAGGCAGAGCCCACTTCCCATTCCAGCTGGAAGAGTCCATACATAACAAATCACAGCTGTGGCAATACCACTACTAAAAGGAGAGGTAATAGGTCCATTGGAAGAGGTTCTGTGCCTGGCCCTGCTACTTGGACATTGCAGAAATGTGGGATAATATTTGAAATACCATTGTGTATTTTATAAAGGATTTTCCTCTATTCACTCACCTGCAAATACTTCAAAATTCCGGCATAGCCCAATCCAGTTTTTGAGCCAAGTTTGGTCCCCCAAATGGAGCACATCCTAGAGTCCTCATGAAGACACAGTGGGCAGTGAGAATGCCTTGTCTGCCAGCAGCCCAGTACTTGGTGTGAGTGAAGCAAGCTTCAGCCATCTGTTTGCCAGGCCACAGCTTGCCCTTTAGCATCACTGTATTCACTTTGGATTCCTAATCGGCATCTCATCACTGTCTCCTGGGAGCTGGAATCCATCACCTCAATTTCCAGTCATAGATGCGACCCTTTGCCAAAGGACCATCTGGAACCACTGTGCTGCCATCCACCTGATTGTCATTATTGCCTCTGCCTGAAGCCTCATGCTACATGCCCCAGCAGGCAGGGCTGGACACTCTTAGACATGGACATTGGCCTAAATCAAATCTGAAATAATGATGCATCTTGGAACATCACAGTGGATGTTGCTAGTTGCACTCCTCAAGGGTCAATCCATTGAACTACCAATATTTATCAAGTTCTTCCTATGTGCCCAGCATTATTCTAACTAGTTTTCATATATTACTTCACATCATCCTTATAATAATCCATGTATTCGCTATTATAATTATTACTAATATTTAATATATAAAGCAAATCTGACAGAACATGCTAAGGTGCTTTATCCAAAGATTCAGAGTTCACAGGTGGTGAGCCAGGTTTTGAGCCTAAGCACAAACTCTTAATGACTAGGCCATGTTATTCACACCTCATCTCTTGTTGTGTGGGCTTGATTTCAGCTCTCATTCTTTTCCATGCTCTGTTAGCTGATATTTGAGCATTGTTTGTCTACTAAAAAATATACTAGTTATTATTATAGTAAAATTAAGCAAATTAGCAGCAAGTGTTTGATACAATACAAAATCATCTTATATTTTAAATTTATGTTAAAATAGTTCAAAGATGCCTTATTCAGAAATATAAGACTTATACTTCTATATTTACATTTTTTAGTTGTAGATGAACACAATACCTTTATTTATTTTTATTTTTATGTTGTGCTGAGGATCGAATCCAGTGTCTTAAATGTGCTAGGCAAGCAACTCTACCACGGAGCCACAACCCCAGCCCCTATACTTCTACATTTTTAAGTATCAACATATATTGGACCAATTTGTTCTGAACAATTTAGCATTATATCATAAACTTTCAAAAGGACTAAGTATAATGATTGATGTAATCTGTGATTTTCTGATCACTGGGTAAATAAAGTAAATAAGCTCTAAGTGAAGGCTTAAATGGTTATCTCATGAGGGCATACAACTTCAGGAATTTACATTGTGCTAATCATTCCAAGTTGTCTGGACTATTTTGCTTGTTCTTGGTTCTATTCTACAGATTCAGGGTGCTATATAAATAGGAGAGACATCATTGGCCATGTTACATGGAATGAGTATTTCTAAGGGAAAGTAATATGGGTTTGAGTTGGGTACAAAGTTTTTAACTTTCTTTGTTCTTCCACTTTCCACTGATTCTCTCCCTTCAAGCCTACTTATACATGCTTGCAAGATTCTTTTAGAAAAAAAGTCTAGTATTCATTAAAAATTGGATTAATTTTTAAGGATTCCAAATAAATAACCATATTGGAATAAATATCTAAACAGAAAGGATATTGTGAATAGGAACAGAATTGGACAGAGCAATGTTTTCCTTTCAGTTTTTAATTTCTGCATTACATTTTATTCTACAATATTCTTTGATCATTTATTTCATGATTTTATGACCATGCTAGAGTAGATCTTGGGGTATTTTTCTCATGAGGTTTCCCTTTCATTTTGCATGCTAAATGGAACAGAGTGGAGGTTACTTTGGACAGGAGGACCCAGTAAACCCCCAGGCCTACCTTTAGTCTAATTAGAGAAGCACATGAGATCCTTGAGGGCCCGTGTGGCACAGTAGGATAAAAGTTAATCTTGAATTAGGAGGCCAATATCCAAACTAGTAATAATGTATGATTGCCTTAAGAGATTCTTCATATATATATATATATATTTTTTCCTCCTAATATATAAAGGTGAGTTATAAAAGGAGATAGATAGCCTAAGATTAAAATTATGGTTGTCTTTCTACTTTGTACAATAATGGGAATTTTTTTTAATTCATTTAATACACATCAATGCCAACAGCCTGATACAGGCTGACGTGGCAGCAGGATAATGGCTGGAATCCTGATGGATAACATGAAACAGAACTCAACAGTCATGTGCCACAAATTTCAAGGCATATATGGAAACAGGGTAACTCCAGTTAGGAAAATTAAATTGAGTGAAATAATTAGTTAACAACCCAAACCAAACTGATGATAGAAACTGATAAAATAAGATGATGGTAGAAGACACAAAAAGAACTAAGAGGAGAGTTGGTATGGGCCCCTTGAGGGTCAGACAAGAATACAAGGAACTTCAAGGACATATTAAAATATGAGGATCAAACTGTACTAGGGCGCAACAGAACTAAAATAAACGTTCTGTGGAAAGATTTAATTTCTGATGTGTCCTCACACTTTGTGGAAATTACCATATCATTTCCCTTGATACTTCAGTATCTTCCACATTTAAAAATATTTCTTATCTACCTAATTAGATACCAGTGGATGAGAAGTATGTCTATATATCTTCAGTTTCTGTATGCTTGGCATTACTCCTGAGACAGAGTAGGTGCTCAAAGAAAAAGTGAATGACAAAAGAAATTGAAGTTCTAAAGAGCTGATGGTGTTGAGTTTTTTGGAGCCAGAGGAGATTTGCTCTTCTAGTACTTCCTTAAGCTCAAGTGGCCTCAAAATCTGGGGCAAGGTTGAAAATATAGGTATGAAAAATCATCCCCACTGTAATGTCTCAGGGATCCAGAGAATATACCTTCCATCTCCAGAGAATTCATTCGTTTTATGTTGAAAAGACAGAAGAGATGATGAGAAGCAGCAGCACTCTAGAATGGAATACAATCTGGATTTATAAGAGAACAAACCCTCTGTAGATGATTACTCAATGTATATCTGACCCAGTTGGAAGGGGCTAATGACCAAAATGCTCAGAAGAGACCTCTGTAGACCCTAGAAGGACAGACTGGATTTGAAGGGGTAGAAAGGAGGATATGGGTATGCTAGTCAAGATCACACCAAACTTAGTTCAGCAGTGCATACCACTTACTGTAAAGGATCTCTATACTAAGAGGCGTGTTATCATTCAGTAGAAATCAGGTTTGTTTACTTCTCAGGCAACTTTTCTATCACTTCATCATGGAGTTGAATTCTAATTGTGCTCTATGTGCACCTACTATGGGAAGATCATTAAGACAAGACTGTCCTATTCAAACTCTGCTTTAGACCTTAAAATTTTTATGTCCTTGGGATGATGACCTAAGTAAGACATGAACTCATCATGAAGAAATACGGTTCCTTGTTCCATTTTCTGATGAAGAAAATGCTGCTGGTATTGTTGCTTTTAGGACATACAGGGAGATTAAACTTACTAATAAGGAAGTTCAACATGGATCTTCTGAGGCGGGCAATATAGAAGAGCTTTTATGGACATACCTTGGTCAAACCCTTTCTTTCAACATTCTACCCAAACTGTATTTCTCCTTGGAGTCATTAGATGTAGCTCCAGTTGGAAAAGATCATTTTCTCCCCTTGATACCGTGGCACTTTATGTGTTATGCAGAGACTCTTCTCTTACTCTCTCTCCATCAGGAGCAAAACTCAACCAGCTTGAAACAACATGTCTTGAGAAAACAACATAGAGATAAGTAATTCGCGGAAGATCTAGGATGACAACAGAATCTTTTCACTCACTCTCTGTCACAGTGTATGAGCCTCGCTATGCCGTGTGGGACAAAAACTCTATTTTTCAAAAAGAGAGATAGTTCTAATCTCCTAATCTAGGCACTTTTTTTCTGCTACAAGTTGTGTTAATGTGTTTGCCTCTGAGAAGTTTGCAAACGAAGGCAAAGACAGACAAAAAGCATATGCCACATTGATCATTTTTGCGTCTGAATATTCACCATTTGAGAGACAAGAAACTGTTCCATCTGATTTGGGGTATGATTATACTGTAGTTCAAATTGAAGTGTCTGTGGAAATGGATTGGGTGAGCTTCTTGGTTGTCAGTCATATCACTTATTCCGCATAGAGTGAGACGAGAGCACTCATGGGAAACACAGAAGTGGTTCTTCGCTCCACGTAGATGGATGGGCGTTCCTCTCCTATAAGGAGGCCTTCACTGTCCCAGAAGCTGCTCTGGGTGAAGAATAGGGACAGCCCTTGCCACACTGCCAGTGCCAGTAGGTGCCTTACTCAGAGCCTCCATCCTGGATCTGGGGCTCTTCTTAAACCCAGTCAGCAAACATGTCTGAAAGAACTGGGCTGGGGCTGGGAGAGATTTGTTACATGACATAGCAATATGGTGAGAGAAAGAGAGAGGATGTAAACAAGTTAAACTTGAAATAATGAAAGATTCAAGCAGCAGTTGAAGACAACAAAAGAAAAGCAAAGTAAATATTTGTAGCAGCAAAGTGCTGTGTGGAAAAGAAGGAATTCCTGTGAGAAATGACATTTCAGAAATTGATCCTTGTCACTTACCAAAAACAGTTTAAATCATACCTATCAGTGGTAGAGAGGGATGTGAAGACATAATTACATTTGCTTTCGCAGGAGTGGATAGAAGACTCCCTCTTCTTTGTTCCTCCCCACCTGTTTCAATAAGGCTTGTCCCCCAAAATGGGGAAGGTGGATGGATAGATGAAACAAAAGACAGATTGAAAGGTAGGTGGATTTTAAAGAATCAGCTCAGGTGAATCACTTCAGGTGACAGTCGGATTACTAAGTCTGCATTTTTTTTTTTTTAATATATAGTTACGGGAGGCAAATTTCTTTCTTCACTGGGAAACAGTTATTTTAGGGCATTCAACTAATCGAGGCCCATCCACATTAGCCAGGGTCATCTTTACTTGAAGCAAACTGATTGTAAATGTTAATCACATCTATGAAATGTCTTCACAGCACTATCTGTCGAGTTTGACTAAACTGTTGGGCACAACTGTCTGGCCAAGATGACATGTAAAATGAACTTTCTCAGCATTCCGAAAGGGATCTCTCTCTCACACAGACACACTCACACATACATACACACCCCTTGTTAGACAACTTAAGAAGCAGTTCAAGTCTCTTAAAACATATTTTTACTATAAATGACCCAGTTATTTCCTTCTTCGTGTCTTTCTTAACACTATTGTTGTTCACTGTTTTTAAATATTCACAGAATCACTACTACCTTTTCATTATGTTATTTTCCTCCATAAAACTGGAAAGGGATCTGATATGGTTTGGATGTGAGGTGTTCCCCAAAAGCTCACGTGTGAGACAGTGCATGTCCTACTATTTGGACTAAACACCTCCCTTGCTTTGTATTTGAGTGCCCTTGATTTGGTGGGTGTAATAGAAAAAAAAAAAAAAGATGTGCCAAAAATTCCTTTGGTGCTTTTCTTTCCATCTGCTGACAGCACTCAGTGTTTTGGGGGGTGAAGATTCTAAACTAGCAGTGAATATCACATAGACAGGCCCCTCCTTGCTGGCTGGGGAAGGGACACATGAAGAGGTTAAGAAACAAACCTTTCTGAGTCTTGCCAATGGACAGTTTGTTACTTGTTAATATGGAGTAAGTTAGCTCATTCTTTCTAACACAGTGAGGAGGATGAAAGTGAATATATTTGTTTGTTAGACTTTTCCTAACGAAATACTATAAATGGGATATTTTAAACCATAGACACCTATTTGCTCACAGTTCTGGAGGCCGGAGCCCATGATGCAGGTGTCCACAGGGTTGCTTTCTCCTGAGACCCCTCCTTGGTTTCGAATGGCCTCTCCTCTCTGCGTTTCCATGGCTTCCCGCCCCCCCCCACCCCCGCCCCCATACAGGAGCATTCTAGCTTGCTCTGTGTGTGTTCAAATGTCTTCTGCTTAACAGGACACCAGTCAGATTGGATAAAAGCCCGCTCTAAAGGCCTCATTTTAACTTAATTATCTTTTTAAAGGCTCTATCTCAAAATATAATGACATACTGAGGTACTGAGGTTTAGAATTCCAACATATGAATTTTGTGGGAACACAATCGAGCCTATAACAGTGAGCAAATATCATAATCTGTTTAAGATGTTGTGAAACACATTAGCTAGTGAAGGCAATAGAAGCAATAAATTGGTTTGCTTGTCTGCCCCTGGCCTCCACCAGAAAATAGGGCAACATGTGGGAAGTTTTCATTTGATTTATAGGATTACTTTTAGTGTTACTTCTTTCCCAGCTCTGCTTTAGCAGGGGTTGGGGAATCAAGAGTAAAGCACAGGTAGTTACTGCTCACTGAATATTTTTTACCTCTCCCACATTTCCCAGCCTTTTTTTGGGTGTGTGTGAGTTTGTGTGTGTGTGTGTGTGTGTGTGTGATTAGATCATATGATGAGTTCTCATCAATACACTCTAAATGAAAGTGATAAATATCCCTTCTAGGTTGAACCATTTCAAAGTTTCAGGCAACCTGAAAGCACTCTCTTCTCCTTGGTTGGGACTGTGGAGTCTGGCTCCACAGGGAAATGACAGGGGGAAAAATATCATGGGAGCTGCCTGGGTTGCTAGGTGACTACTTGAAGGACTGCTTCCTGGTGACATTGTTAAACTCACAGCAGGTTTACTTGAGTCAGAAGTCATTTTTTTTTTTTTTAATGTATGAAGCCCCCCCCCCGAAAAAAAAAAAAAAAACCTGGAATTGTTTGTTACTGCAGCATATGCCTATCCTATCCTTATCCCAAAAGGAAGTGTATGTGTGATAGCTGGGATGTGTAAGCCACAGTGACAACAGGCACTGAAATGACATGAAGACTCTGAAACCTTGACAAGAGTAAGCTTTCTTTATTTTTGTTCTTTCCTTTTTCATTTAGCATGGAAAGATTCCAAGAAAAAAACTTCACCTGCTTCACTATTTTACCTAGGGCTGGCCACGAATACCAACCTAACAAAACCCTCTTTTCTCCCTGGACAATTTGCACTTCAGAAAAGCATTTGGAACTCAGTTTTCATAAGGTAGAAAGTAATTTAATGTTGAAAAGGTAGAGCCAACCATACATGAATAAATGCATATCCATTGCATATTAATAATGCAATATAATAATCTACCCTTCTCACTTTTAGAAGACTCCTCTGAGCCCTTTCCCAATGTTAAGACGGCTCTGAGCTTCAGGCCAATTCTGACTTTTTTCTCCTTGTTTCTACCAAGTGTTCAGGAGAGTTACAAGCAGAGTGCAGGAAATCCATTTGAAATGGATCACTGATAAAATTCTGTGAGACTAGAGAATAGTGAAACCACAAAATATGTAGCTATGTGATATCTAAAATAGTTACATGAGCAATGGTTGTTTATTGTAAATAAGAAATAATTTAGGGAGAATATGATTACTATTTTACATTATTTCAAAAAGTGTCATGTATGTGAATGTAGTGGAGCAATTACAAAATAATTTGTGATTCCTTTTTGGTATTGAAGGAATAGCTACTCGATCATGAGTAGAGATACAAAGCAAAAGAGAAATGACTATCTCTTGGGTCTAATGTAGAAGAAATGTCTGTATTTGATTTAATAATAGAGTTGCCCTCTATGATCTATAAGATCCATTCCTTAGTCATTCAACAAACACATGACAGGTATTGGGTTCAGCAATGTATTTATAAAGGTCAAGTAAGTTATAGTTTCTTGCCCTCACATAACTCTGACTACTCAAGTTCAACTAAGGGAGACTGATGAGGCACCAAAAATCTGGTGTTCCATGGATAGACTAGTGTACTAGTAAACAAAGAGAGAACTAGAATTCTCCAGCGGGTTGCTGAAAGTTATTTTTGAGAAGGGAATTAGACTGGGACTTCAAAGAAAGGGAAAATCAAGGACAGCACCCTACAAGACAAGATTACTCAGTGCCCCTAGATGTGTCTTCTGTGTGATTAGAGATATGAAAAAAAGAAAGAAAGAAATGCTGCATAACCAGAGCCTTATCATAGTGACAGGTAAGGCTGAGAGGGCAGGGCATGGAAGTCAGGAGTTGGGGATTTTATTTCGTGGTAATGGGTAGCCATGGGAAGACCTTGAGCCCAAGAGAAGCACAATCAAAATTATAAACCACTGTAGAATCTCATGCATTCCCAGAGTCTGTGATCCTAAGCAATTAATGGACTATAACTTCCTTTTTCACTTCCCCAGAATTGCAGTTATTATCTTGAAAATGTTTGTCTTTTTGCTGCACAGTGTTGTTTATTTTTAGCTTTGAAGATCTTTATGTTTTTACTTTTTTATCATTCTAGCTACACATGAGAGTCTTTAGGACAAGAATTGTATCCTTTTTATCTTGATATTTCTTGGAGTAACTGTCATAATTGCTTGCTATGATAGATGTTTAAAAAATGATATTATTAAGATTGTATGAGTTAGACCTCATGGAGAACTCCCTATGTTGGGAGAGAGTGCTAGCAGTGTTATAAAATCCCCTTTAGCATTGTCTGAGGATGCCCTAGGTATTCAGTGCTATAATTAAAGTTAGAATTCTTGATAAAGATCAGGCCAAGTCACTAATCAGCTAACTTATTGAGTAAATCTGAACCTCAATTCCTTCATGTGTAAAGTGGGTACAACAACTATAACATTTACCTTAGAAGGCTTTTGTAGGAATCAGAGAGGAGAATGTAAGTGAAAGTGTTGAAAGAATTGTGAATTATTACACCACATCTAGCAATGTGGATGGTGACTATGATGTCATAACAAAGATAATAACAATGAATTCATGAGTAGCCAGATACCCAGAAGTGCTCTTCATAATTTTAATATGAGCACATGGGAAATCACAACATCTTTTTTTTCACCACATTAAGCCCAGATTCATTTGCCATATAAACCATGGACAGGATTTGGTCAGCTTGTTACCTACCCATATAGGTTCCATTTGGAAAGTCATTTGAATATTGAAGAAGACATAATTGCTGGGTGCTATTCTGGTTTCATCCCTACCCAAATGCCTTTCTGATTTTTTATAACCATGATATGGATAGTAGTATAATTTTGGCTTTCTCCCTTGGATTAATTTTCTGGTCAAATTAAAGGAAGTGAAAATCCACTGCTATAAATCCAAAAGATTCCCATGGATGTAATACTGCTTTGTACACATAAAATTTTTCCAGTGCTTTCTTTGAATATACTTATGGCAAGAAAGATGAATCTGGGCAAGTCAAAGTTATAACCAATGACTACATCAGCTGCATCCACCGACTCTAAGCCACAGTTGTGCACACAGAAACTTTATGCATAGAAATGGTTTTCCCAATCATCAGGATAGAAGGAGCAAGATTATCACAATAATATGGGCACATAAAAAAAGACAGGAAATGAAATGTCAACAGCAAGTGTAATACCTTTCTAATATATTTCCTTCACTTACTGAGACAGTTACCAGGCTGTTCTTGAAAGAATGATTTGTTTATAAACCAGGTACATTATTTCAATTCTTTAGAGAAGGGGGAAATGCCTTCATCATAACCCATCTCTACCATAATCCAAAAATAGGTTTCCCATTTTTCTATGAATGTATATTCATTTATTCATTCATTCACAACTGTTTTCAGTGCACCTACTGTGTGCTAATTACATATGAGAGCATGGAGGCTAATCAAGGTGCCCTTGTTCTCAGGTGCCTTTTGATTTTGTAGGGAAAGCCAGCCATATAAACCGAACAGGGCAATAAAACATGATAGCTGTTATGATACAAGTACATGTAGCAGACACAGGGAGACACCAAAGGGAATGTTTAATTCTGCCTAGGGAGAAAGAAAAGACTTTATGAAGAAAGTGATGTTTGATGTGTTTCTTAAAATCTGAGTGATTTTACAGGCAGACAACAGGGAGAAAAGCTTCCCTAGACAAAGAGAGTGGGGAAATCCAAGTACATCAGTGGACAAAAGGTCAGAGGATGGGATGAACAATTTACTGAGCAAAAGAAGTATCGCCAGATTTGGGATATATGTTATAGATGCTCAGTCCAACATCCAGGTGTGGGATCCAGCACGCAGGGATGCAGGCAGGGGTGTTCTTCGCAGTGATGTACCTCTCATTCTCAGCTGAGCCTTGAAGGTAGACATCAGTCTCCAGAATGTAGGCTTTTTTTTTCCCCTGGTCCTGTAATTGGAGAAGAACAGCATCTTAGACATGGTGGTTGTCTCACTCCTCTGTCAACAGGTTTTTCAGACTTAGAGGCTTTGATTCTGCATTGATCCTCCTCTTGGACATGCACCTCTATTCAGCTGGTGTCACAAAGTTTGCATTTAAGTATATAGAGTTACCATTACCAGAACCAAAATAGGTTCACACATGGAAACCTTTTAGAATGGCTGGAGACAGCATTGCATGGCGGTTGAGGACATGAATATAGAAAGGGGCAGCTCATGGACCAACCAACCCTGGGAGCAAATCAAGTATAAGACCTTGCACTTTCCTATGTTGTGCTTTCTTTAGCTATAAAATGGGGATGATCATAGTGTCTGCATTATTGATTTACTGTCAGACCTATAGCATGCAATATACATTAATGTCTGTCACTCTATTACCTTATTAAGTAAAGCTGGTGGGTCTTAGTCCCTACAATAGATAACTGAGTAAAGGCTATTGTTTATGGAACCTTGTGTTTGCCACTCTGCCCAACTATTCCAACCAATTTATTGTCAGGAACACATCTAAGACTTGACTTGGACTTTCCTGAATGGTTAGTTTAGGTTTCTATCTAAACATTTTGATTTTCATGCACTTAGCAGTAAAAGGAAATGGCCTATATTAAATGCTGGTCACAGCCTTTTATATGATTCTAAAAAAAAAAAAAAAAAAAAAAAAAAAAAAAAAAAACCTCTCCATGACATTAAATTTCTTAAAATCCTCATACAAAAGTGACCTCTCCCATAAATAAATAAAAAAGTCCCAGCATGGAAATGCATTAGCTGAAATAAGTGTTTGATCCTTTCAACCAAAGCCCATTTTCTTCTTCCATCCAGAAAGCCTTGAAGTATGAGTATTACACTACTTGCAGATTTCTATGTAGGCAGGGGATAAATAGTCCGCTTCTGTAATTAATAACTATTAAAGCTGTTTGACTGATCATATCTTTGGGCTCCTGAAATCTCTTCTGTGCAGGTGTGCATTAATGGAATCCATTAAATTCATATATTTCAACAGATAGTAATTTACGATCTTTTATAAGATCTGTCAGAAGCCGCAGCAGGAGATACAGGACTGTCTCAGGGCATTACAGAACAAACCAGCTCCCTCCCTCAGAAATGACTTGCCTTTGAGCACTAAATATGAATGTCAATGCAGTGGGCAGTCACTTCACATGTATTCTGTGACAGTTGCTGTCCAGAATACATAGAATAGGTTTTCTACTACTGGAGAAACTCTTGAACAAAGCTAAACAAATTTCAGAGACATTGAGGAAAAGTATGTGGGAGTTCTAGCCAATTTATATTTGTCATAAAAAAAGAGAAATTGAGAATATATCCTTGACTTCTGAAATGAAAGGTATTTTCCCAGTAGTAAAATTTCTCCTAAAGCCAAATGCACTTAAAATTCTCCTAATGGGACATTCTCCCCATTCCAAATTACCAGCCTTGAGATCTGCTGTGTTCCCCTCTCTGACTCAACCCCAAGATAAATGCTTGAGTTCTGCTGTGTTCCTTTCTCTGACTCAACCCCAAGATAAATGCTGTCCTCTCAGTCTCTTCAACAGGGCCAGGTTTCTGGATGGGCAGAGTGGTCATTCATGTTCCTGAGAGAATTCAACTGTAATGGAGTCATGTTTAGGAGGCAAACCTCTAATTGAGCTCTTTTCATAGTCAACTAAAAGTTGAAAACAAGCCTAAGAGACGGGGTAAAAAATATTGCATAATTAGCCACTAACATCTGCAGGGCGAGTTAATGGACAGTCAGCTTAGAGCAGAAGACTGGTGACAGAGTTGGAGTGAAAGGGTAGGAAATTGCGCTGAGCCACTGGAGCCCACTGAGGACAAGTTGGGAAAGTTAGAAAATCACACCCTAAGAAGGTCCCTTTCATATCTTAGAAATGCAATGAAATTTTTTTTTCATTGATTTTGCAAGAGAAAAGAGGGTTGAACTGAGTTCACAGCTGTATGATCACACTGAACAGTCTTCTACTCATGGAATTTTTTTTTTTTTTTTAACCATTCAAAGAATTCTCAAAGCAATCAGGTGAGCTTGGCAGTTTCCATTTTAAAGGAGAAAACTGAGCTCTATCCCTTTTTGAAAAGAAAATTCACGCTTCTAATTCATTAGATGTGGTCCTGCTACATAACCAAAAGGGAACTTTATGGATAACTTCTTTAGGGGAAAAAACTAGAATGAAAATGAACAGAGAATTGTTTGTAAGAGATCGACTCGAGTTGAAATTCTGGTGGACTCAAAACCAGAAGAGCAGAACCATCCAATTGGAGAATTTCTTGAGTGAGATATAACCTCTTAGGTGATGTTTAAACCCAGACTGGACATGGCAACAGCAAATGCACTCCAAGGAACAATTTTGGCTGTGGGAACAAGTTAGCCTTATTGCCTTAATGGATCATCCCTTTCTCTATCGGCTGCGATATGAGAGCTGATGAGATCCTGCCTGAGGCAGCGGGACTGTCTCAACACAGATTGTCTCTCCATCCACAGGGGTAAACACTTTACTGGGAGATTTAAAATGAAATTTAGAATTACAGGGAAGTACCTAGGAAATGGATATTTTTTTTCTTCAGTGAACTCTTAAGAGGGCTTGTCAGTAAAGTTCAAGCAAGCAGGTGTGCCGAAAATTGCTTTAAAACCAAAGAGACAGTAGGAGGCTTGCACATGCCAGAAATCATAGCCCCCATGAGAGAGACAAGCCCATTTTTCAGCAGGAGCAGCTGTTGGTGCATCTGCAGACAGGTTGTTGTCAGGAGTGTGGAGCAGAGAAATTTCAGGAGAAAGGCGCTCATAAGAAAGGAAGAGGTGTGAGGTCTCTAGTGTATGAGATTTAGCAAAGAAACTTGGGTGATGGGCTCAGTCCTGGGCTGACATTGTGAGAATTTCGAATTTCATCTGAGCTTGGGAGGCTGGGAGAAAGTGGCACTGAGACTTTAGATTGGAGTTGGTTAAATCCTGAGCAATAAAAACTGCAGTTCACTCTAATGAAACTTCCTGGGAAGACTATTAGTATTAAACAGGGAGACTCTTCCCCCCACCCGCCGAAATAATGCTAAATCACAGTCACAAATAATCCCAAGTCCAGTTCAGCACAAGGCAGAACATGATTGCACTTTTTAAATTAAATTCACTCTTATTGACTTGGCAGTTGCCGTTTTCTGAAATTAATAGGCATTGCACACTTAAACCAAAGGTCCAACGGTGGCCATACTGTATAAGAGGGCACGAAGGTACGGTGACAGGTGTGGGCAGGCAGGGATAGGCGTGGCCATGATGTCTTTATTAGGCATTTATTTCAAGAGGATGGTACACTAAAAGGATCATGACTGAAACAAAATTAAAGTTCATTATATCAGCATAGATTTCAGGCTCAAAATAACACCTTAGGTCTTACTCTAGGAAAATTTAAACATTTCTTTTCATTTCTCTGTTGGCAACATGGAGAACAAAAATATTTTTTATCCTTTGTAGTTTCAATAGCTAGTAGCAAAGTGCTGATCACTAGGTAGATGCTCACTTCTTACTGTTTAAATTATATGATAATATTCAAAATAAGTCTTATGGGACTTTAATTTATTAATAGTAACCATCTTTATTCCACAAGCCTCAATGTGAATCACTTATTGAATTTGAATAACTTAATCACTTATTTATGAATTTAGCAAATATTTGTTGAGCCTTCTCACTATGTACCAGGTGATTATTTCTTGATACAGAGATTAACAGCACTTGGTTCCTACCCTCAAGGAGTTCACTTTAAGATAAATGAAAAAGAAAACAAAAGGAGCAGTCACAATACAGAGGAGTCATTGCTATGGTATTTCTATTCATCAAACACAAACAAGGAGTCTGAACCTCTGCTTAGATGTTGGCATTGGAAACACTACCCGAAAAGACATGCAGGCACTACCTATGGAAAGTAAGTGAAGATAGACAAGATCAGGCAGAGTGTCCTCAAGGACAACAACCTGGACACTAACAGGGAAAACGGAGAGTATGAGTAATTGGAGAACTAAATACACAAATCAAGAGAACCAGAAGAGAGGTAAGTGGATAGCCATATACCGACAGAAGTTTGAAGAAACAAGTGGGGGTGAGAAGCTAAAGTATTAGGTCTGTGCATGCAATTACAACCCACTAGAACTTTTTTAATGATAGTGATGTGAACAGATATGCAGTTCAGAAAGGAATTTTGGTGGCATTAACGAGGATGGATTAAAGTAAGATGAAGAGTCATGGAGGCTCTTTAGGAAATTACTAAAGTACCCCAGAAAAGCAATAACCAAAGTCTAAGCTAAGCCACAGCAGACAGTAGGGCGTGATTTGAGATATTTAGGAAATAATACTAATGAGTCTTGGAGAGTGTGGAGAGTAATAAGGAAGATGTATGTGCAGGAGGGAGGAGAGTTCTGAGAAACACTTTTTTGACCACATTGGAAATATCAATTTATGTAATATCATGAGTCATATTATTTTGGCTAAGATGTCATGTTTTATTACAGTTGAGGAATAGGGACAGACCAAAGCAGATCATCAGAGTTCCTTATTGCAACATCTCTGGCAGATCAGAGTATCCAGTCATGGCAAATAGAAGAATCAGAATCCAGCCAGCCTTTATGTTATTTCAAGCACTTCATCCTGATTAGAGCAATTAGAAATAGGTGAACCAAAGATGGGGTCACATTCTAAATACACCTTGATGTTCTCAGCAGTTGATAAAAGAAATGACTACAGGAAAAAACATAGACTTGACTCCACATGGCAAGATGGGTCGATGCTTGCCTCATCCCTATCACTTTAACATGAAAACTATCATTGCATGTATCCATTGTGGCCCTGCAATATGTTCACTTATAATGGGTTTTTCAAAGATAGGATTAAGTTGAATGAGATAAAGCAACATTCAAAGCACAGTGGCTGATTTTTTTTAATAAGCTCAAGTTCAAGATCCCCAAGAGACCACCAGAGACCAAGATCCATGTAAGCAGCAAAGAGGCATTTATTGCAAGCTAGCTGGGTCCTCTGTGCACACAGCAACTGGTGATGCTGAGAGGCCCCAAGCCCAGGGGTTGCAGCAGTCTTATACACTCTTTGGGGAAGGCAGGGACTTTATATACATCATGGCATCTCTTAGCAAATCATCACACACCATGGGAAAATCAAACAACAACTTTTAACATTGATTAGCACATTCACTGGCGGGAATAAGTTGGGTAAGGGTAATTGGTTAGTAGAGAGTAGGATTCCTTTGAACTGATTGGTTTAAGCCATGAGGGGTGTAAACTACATAGTTTCCCAACATGTTATCAACCACCATAAACTACTGAGGCGGGGGTCATCTGGCATCCCAGGTATTTTCCCTGTCTCATGCTGATTGGTGGTTGCTAGGGGATTGCTATGGGTCCTCACCTAGCCTAACTGAATCAGGGACACCTGGTACCATAGAGCTCTCCTTTATTTATAGACAAACAACTCAGCAGGGTGGCTATCTGCCTTGAAGTGCTCTGTGGGTTTTCCAAGGACAAGGGTCATGCCCCTTCCTTGGACAGGTTTTGCTCTGAGGTAGAGGCTGGTTTCTCAAAAATGGAGTCACATCAGTTTCTCAATTTGACTGTTGTAATTCATTTTATTCACATTACTTTCTTCTTCTGGCTTGGAAACACTGAACTATATTTACATTCTTTCAAATATTTAGACATAAATATATGTACATATGTATGCATTATATCATAACTGTTTATTAAAAGTCTAAATTATTCACTGGTTTCTCTTTCAGAATAGACTAAAAGTAGCCTTCCAAACATTCTTTTTACTTACTGTCTAGAATTTAGTTCTACCTTTTAAAAGACACAAATAGTTATTAGTTTTATATATATAAATGGGGGGTCCCGAACTTGAGCTTATTAAAATGAAAACTGGGAAGATAAAAAGGCAACAAAGAAAAATATAATCAACAGAAAATATTTTTTAATTAAAAAAAAATGTGTCCTAAAAAAAGAGGCTCCCACATATTTTAAGCAATCATTGTCATATCAGCCATATTTTCTGACAATATATCAATAACTTTGGATATCAACAATATAAAACTGGATAATAGAGGTTTGATTATTTTTTTTAAAGAACATACACCTATGTAAGTCCTGAGTGTTAGGAAAAACAGAAATAAAATAATATTTAGAAGTGACTAACAAGTAAATCACTGGATACAAACTTCATAACTCAAATAGTATCCTCTGTTTATACTCAAAGGACTAAAAAAAAACAGCATACTACACGGACACAGCCATCTCAGTGTTTATAGCAGCACAATTCACAATAGCTAAATGGTGGAACCAATCCAGATGCCCTTCAGTAGATGAATGGATAGGGAAACTTTGGTTTATACACACAATGGAATATTACTCAGCATTAAAAGAGAATAAAATCATGGTATTTGCAGGTAAAAATATGGAATTGAGAATATAAGGTTAAGTGAAGTAATCTAATCCCCCAAAAATTCAAAGACCAAATGTTTTCTTTGATATGAGGATGCTGACTCATAATGGCCATGGGGTGGAGCATGGGAGGAATGGAGAAACTTTATAGACAAAGGGGAGGGAGGGGAAGGGAGGAGCAAGGGGGTAGGAATGATGGTGGAATGAGTTAGACTAACATCATTACCCTAAGTACATGTATGTAGACACAAATGGTGTGAAAATGCTTTGTGTACAATCAGTGACTTGAAAAATTGTGCTCTATATGTGTAATATGAAATGAACTGCATTCTGCCATCATGTATAACCAGTTAGAATAAATAAATAAATAAATAATTTAATTAAAAAGTGAAATCTATCCTTATTTTTTGGTTAAAATAGACAGTAATTTATAAGTAAGCTTTCAACTGAAACAGAAAATATGAGAATTATTAAAATCATCATAAGGAAGAAAATATTGATAATTAAAGCATATGCTAGTGAAAGAGAAAACAAAACAACCCAACAACATAATAATTAATAAAATTTAAAAAATAGTTTCATAGGAAAGAACTCAAAGTCCTTAAATACTCTATTAAGACTGCTCAAAAAATAAAAATGTCTCAACTAAATACCATTATGTTAATATTGTATGATCTCAGTATTCCTATGTGAGGGCTAAAAATGTTGATCTCATACAAGCTGAGAGCAAAATAGTAGTTACCCAAGACTGGGAGAGTGGTGGAGAGAGGGAAGGAGAGGTTGGCACATAGGTGCTGCATCATTATAGTTAGAGCAGGATAAATATATTTTGGCATTCTCTGGCACACTGGGTTAAATGTAGTTAATAATGCATTGTATATCAAAAGAATTAGAAAAAAGGATTTTTAATGTATTCACATAAAGAAATGATAAAAGTTTAGAGAGATAGATATGCTAAATCACCCTGAATTTATCATTACCCAATCTATATATCAATCAAAATGTCACTTTTTATCTCATAAACATGTTCCAATACTATATCAATTAAAAGTGAAAAATAATAATAAAATAATAATATGAGCACAAAGAACATGATTGCAAACAAAATATTAATATTTTAATAGTTATAATTTGACACTGTAAAACTTTGTATCAATAGATTTGAAAAACATAAAAATAAAAGGAATAATCTGAAAAATAATCATGAACTGCAAAGACAAATTCTAAGAGAAAAAAGTAAATGAAAATGGTACACTAGAGAGCACTGATGTAACAGTCAACAATTAATGATTCCATCTTCTTTTCCTTGTCCAATTTTATACATGATCATATTCAGGTTGATTTTGAGGAATTATAATCCCTATTTTAGAAAAAGTGAGAAAGAGGGAAAGACATACAATTTATTTTAGAAGGCTAGGATAACTTTTATTAAAACTGAATGAGAACAATTCAAGACAATGCAATGATTGACAAATGTCACCATGAACATAAGTGTAAAATTTAAAAATGAAGAAAGCTTAGGAGCTCATGTTTACCTCTAGAAGAAAGTAACTAGAGGTTATACCAGCAATACAAGTGTGGATTAATGTTAAAAAATATCTACTGTCCTACTTCAAGAGATTAAAGGGCAATGATATTGTGAACATCTCCGTAGACACAGAAAACAAATTGAAGAAAACAAAGTAGTTATGGATGATGACCAAACAGATATAGCAACATAAGAATGGAGAAATTCACCCTTAATATGATAAAGAATATCTAATGAATTAGAGAAAACAGATGTCTTGAAACTTAATAGTAAAACATTATTATTTTAAAAATACAGAAGTTTGCATTATTGGAATTACTGAGATCAGCAATATTGCCATATATAATATTACCTTCAAAAATCTACCTACTTTTACAATGTGACATATCAGCAAGAATGAATCTAAAAAATAAAAACATACTGTAAAAAGCATTATTGAAAATTGCAACAAATGTGAAAAGGTACTTAGCAGTCAATTTAACAAAAAATAATGTCATAAATGATGTAAGAAAATTTAGGGAAAAGTTATAATCTAAAGAGCATAGAATATGGTTTATACATGTGAAAATCTGAAGGGTTATATGACAATTGCATGAAAATGTGTTAATCAAAATTATATATAAATTCAATTCAATGACAAACACAATTTTAACAAATATTCTGAAGGGAACTGAGGTTGTAGCTCAGTGCTAAAGTGCCTGTCTTACATGTGTGAGGCCCTGGGTTCAATTCTCAGCACCAATGAAAATACATAAAAATACAAATATTCTGAAGGATTTGACGCATGAATCATTTGGAAGGTAAATGGCATAGACTAACCTAGAAATAAAATGAAGAAAGGAATGGTATAAAAACTTTTCCTATTACTTACCTAGATTTATTAAGACACTGTAATGTTGGAGCAGTGCAGACATAGAGCTCCAATAGATCAGAATGGAAAAACCAAACTCCACCCATTTAGATGTGAGAACTTGAGTGTGATAAAAGAAATATTAAAAACCAGTGGGAGACAATGTAACAAATATTGTTTGAAAAATAGCTGTTCACAGGGAAGATTTAGATCCCTAAGTAATAAAATAGACAGGAATCAATTTCATATGAAAAAAGACTTTTATTCTAAAAGTTGATCTCAACTAGTATGGCAGTATGTAAAAAAGTGGATGTGTAACCAATGTGAATCTGCAATATGTATATGGGGTAAAAATGGGAGTTCATAATCTGCTTGAATCAAATGTATGAAATATGATATGTCAAGAGCTTTGTAATGTTTTGAACAACTAATAAAAAAAGAAAAGTTGATCTCAAGAAACTTTTAGTAGAAAAATATAGAAAACTATCTTTAATATACTAAAAATTTTAAGAACTGAAACAATATATACCAAATGCTACCATGAATGTGAAAAATGAAAGCTTTATATTAAAAGTGCTATTTCAAGCAAAATGAAAAGGTACATATTAGGAAATATTAATAGTAAATATATATTATAATAGTTCATTATGCACAATATATAATTAATGCCTGCTATTCAGTCAGAAAAATAAAAGGAACTACACAATAGAAAAATTAGAAAGTATCTGAACAGTTTTATAAAGTGAAAATCAAAGGTATAACATAAAAACATGCCAAATCTCACTAATTTCAGGAAAGTGTCAATTAAAAGAATATGACCTTATTTGTAGCCATCAGATTGACTGCATTTAAAAACCTGACGTATTTAAAGTGTTTGGATAAAGATAGGCAAAGGGGAACTCTTACAGAAGCATGGTGTAAAGTGTAAATTGTTAAAGATATCTTGGAAAACAATTTGGCAATATATAGAAAAAGTAAAATTATACAAGCTCAATATCCTTTAATTTAACTTGTAGTCCTATGTGATGGAAATCTGTGTGCAGGTACATAAGGAAATTTGAATTAGATTTATTCATTTTTTAATTAATTATTTTATTTATGTATGACAGTGGAATGCATTACAATTCTTAATATACATATATAGCACAATTTTTCATATCTCTGGTTGTATACAAAGTATATTCACATCAATTTGTATTTTCATACATGTAATTTGGATAATAATATTCATCACATTCTACCATCATTTCTAACTCCATGCCCCCTCCTTTCCCCTCCCAATCCTCTGCTCTATCTAGAGTTCCTCTATTCCTTCCATGCTCCCCCTCCCTATGTTAAAGAAGAACTAATACCAATACTCTTCAATTTATTTCAGGAAGTTGAAAAAGAGGGAACACTTCCAAACTCATTCTATGAGGCCAATATCACCCTGATTCCAAAACCAGGCAAAGACACAGCAAAGAAAGAAAACTTCAGACCAATATCTCTAATGAACAAACGTGCAAAAATTCTCAATAAAATTCTGGAAAATCGAATACAAAAACATATCAAAAAAGATTGTGGACCATGATCAAGTGGGATTCATCCTAAGTATGCAAGTTTGGTTCAACATATGGAAATCAATAAATGTAATTCATCACAAATATAGACTTAAATATAAGAATCATATAATAATCTCAATAGATGCAGAAAAAGAATTTGAAAAAATACAGCACCCCTTCATGTTCAAAACACTAGAAAAATTAGGGATAACAGGAACATATATCAACATCATAAAGGCTAAGCCCCAGGTTAGCATCATCCTAAATGGAGAAAAATTGAAGGCATTCCCTCTTAAAACTGGAACAAGACAAGGATGCCCTCTTTCACCACTTGTATTTAACATAGTTTTTGAAACACTGGCCAGAGCAATTAGACAAAAAAAATTTAAAAGGTTGGACATAGAAAAAGAAGAGCTCAAATTGACACTATCTGCTGATGATATGATTCTCTACCTAGAGGACCCTAAATGTTCCAGCAGAAAACTTCTACAACTAGTAAATGAATTCAGCAAAGTAGCAGGCTATAAAATCAACCCCCATAAATCAAAGGCATTTCTGTATATCAGAGACAAATCCTCAGAAAGGAAAACAAGAAAAACTACCCCATTTACAATAACTTCAAATAAAATGAAATAAAATAATATACTTGGAAATCAACTTAATGAAAGAGGTGAAAGATCTATATAATAAAAATTACAGAACCCTAAAAAAAGAAATCAAAGAATATGTTAGAAGATGGAAATATCTACCTTGCTCTTGGATAGGCAGAATATTATCAAAATGACCATACTACCAAAAGCACTATACAGATGTAAGGCAATTCCAATCAAAATCCCAATGACATTCATTATAGAAATAGAAAAGACAGTCATGAAGTTTAACTGGAAAAATAAGAAAACCAGAATTGTTAAAGCAATCCTTAGCAGCAAGAGTGAAGCCAGCAGCACCACTATACCAGACCTTAAACTATACTAAAGAGCAATAGTAACAAAAACAGCATGATATTGGCACCAAAACAGACTGGTAGACTAATGGTACAGAATAGAGGACAGAGACTAACCCAACCCACAAAATAATAATTATCTTGTATTAGACAAAGGTGCCAAAAACATTCACTGATGAAAGGATAGCCTTGTCAACAAATGGTACGGGGAAAACTGGAAATCCATATGCAATAAAATGAAATTAAACTCTTACCTCTCACCATGCAGAAAACTCAACTCAAAATGGATCAAGGACCTAGGAATAAAATCAGAGATGCTGCGTCTAATAGAAGAAAAAGTAGGCCCTAATCTCCATCATGTGGGATTAGGCCCCAACTTCCTTAAGAAGACTACTTTGGCATAAGAAATAAAATCAAGAATCAATAAATGGGATGGACTCAAACTAAAAAGTTTCTTCTCAGCAAAAGAAACAATCTGTGAGGTGAATAGAGAGTCTACATCTTGGGAATAAATCTTTACCCCTCACACATCAGATATTTTTATTTTTTAATAATAGTGAAAAGTTGTATTCTACTCATTTTTTAACAGTTTGTGAAATAGATGAATTATTCTTTACTTTTCAGTAGTTAAAATGAACCAGTTGAACATAACACTGAATGAAAATGCAATTGCAAAAAAAAATTGTCAATATTTTTCCAATTTATTTTGAGATGCATCCAAAAAATTAATATAGATTAATGGGTGGGTAGAGAGATGTATAATAAAGCAATCATAGTAAAATGTTGATATAACCTAGGTGGTAGGTACATAGGTGTTGACTATAAAATACTTTCAATTTTGCTCTCTTTGCATATCTAATATTTTTTTTGAAAAAAATGTAAAATATGATAAAATGCTATAAATACTGTGAAATTAAATGATTCTTGGTAAACTAATAGATTAAAAGTACAAATAAATATGTGTATGCAAAAGACACACATCAATTGAAGGATAATTTTTATTTTTAAAGTAGACAAAAAGAAACTGGAATGTGAAATTAATTCCACCAGTCAAGTTTCCTTGAATTGAAGAAGAAAAAAAATGAAGAGAATTCTGAAACACATGCAGCCAAAATACTACCAAGTGTCCTTTCTTCAGAGGTTCGGTATATTATTTTTGGATACATTTCAATCTGACTGAAACATCCCCTGATTAAAACTCATAAATAACAAAACACAGTGAACAATATCTACACTATAAAAATAATCTCTCTCTCTCTCTCTCTCTCTTTTTTTTTTTTTTTTTGTGGTACTACAGATTAAACTCAGGATCACTTGACCATTGAGCCACATTCCCAGCCCTGTTTTCTATTTTATTTAGAGACAGTGTCTCTAAATGAAGTGAGTTCTTGAACCTTGCTTTTGCTGAGCTGGCCTTGAACTTGTGATTCTCCTGCCTCAGCCTCCCCAGGGGTTGAGCTAACAGGTGTGCACCACCGTGCCCAACTAATAATGAGAGTATTGACTAAGAAAGCAAGGTGTAGAATTATTTGCATGATACAGTACCTTGTGAAGACAAACTTTAAATACAAAGAAATTGCAAGTGTTGCATATAGAATCATGCATATATAATAAAAAATGTAAAGGCACAAATATAAAGATACTTGCCTGATAAATGATAGTGGTTACCCCCACCGGAGGGCAAGGATAGAATGGGTTAAGAAGGAGTAAGTCCTTTCAATTGAATTTGCAACATTATACTCCTCAAAACAATTTTCCTTTTGATAAATCTTGGTAATAGAACAGAGTCTTTCATATTTTAAAATTTTCATGATACATAATAAAAAAGAAATCATAAATCTGAAGAATGTAGAAGAATGACCCTATTTCTGGAGTCAGAAATACCAAGATGAAAATAAAGAACTCTTCCCAGGAGGCACGGGAATTTGCTTGCACATTCTAAAACCTTTCTCCCTTTAGTCTACGTCACTATTTTAGAACACTGATGATTGATTACATTTATTGATTACTATGCTATGACAATCTTGCTTTGATTTGTTTCCATTATTTTATGTGTCTTACATTATACTCACAGATCTTGAGGGTTAAAGGGTTCTTACTGATTGTTTGATAAAACCATCTAATCGAACAGAAGATGCATTGGCACCCTTCTGAACAGTTTTCAATCTGTCTGTTAATAAGAAACTGATATCTTCTAAAAGTGTTGGTACGCTAGTAATCACAGATTTGGTTTCTTTTAATACTTTTTTAATCCTGTAAAGAAAAGGTCTTTTATAAACATCCTTTTTATTGATCAATCATAACATGGCAAAATGTGTAGTCCCTGTTCCTGAAAAGTTATCCAAATGCTACATCCAGAGATGATGAGAAATTCTTATAGAATTTTGTAATAGTATATATGTTGGGTTAAAGAAATTTCATAGTTGTTGGAGTGCCATGAAATTAATACTTGCAATCCAGATTTAGTGTAGTTTAAACTTTTCTGTATGTTTCAAATCAGGTGTGTACCATTTGTACTGAGAACACCACAGAACGAACTATCCAAAGTCCATTGATTTTAATTTGTGTTTTGGTTTGTAAACAAATTATAGTAATTTCTTGCACATTTTTGGAAAATAATTTTATAAGAGTTTATGTATCTGCTCCTAGATACAGTGTGTAAATAAAAATTTCGTTCACGAGAAAAAAAAAAAAAAAGAAACTGATATCACTTGAAAGATCTAAGAAACTCCCTGAAGAAATCACATTGGAAAGATCATTTAATTTGGACTCTAGTTACATCACTCCTTAAGAAAAGGGTGTCCCCATGAGATGGAGAGCAGAAGGCCTTACAAGAGTCTCCTGAGCATCCCAGTAATCCAGGGATGAGTAATGAAGTGAGTTCTTGAGCCGTGATAGGTCACTTGCTATCAGAAACCAAATGCAAAGGAACACTGGATTATATATGGGAGATAAGTCCCTAACTATCCAATTTCTATTCCTTTAAGATGGAGAAATTGGGCTCAGAGTGTCTTGTAGCAAGATGTTGAGTGACTTAATTCAGAATAACTGGGTACACAGATAACAGGGGAAAAAAAAAATCAAAGAATCAAGGCAGACATCTTCTCATTATATTTTACCTTCTTTTTCTTCCATAAAATATAATTTTCCCTGCTAAAAGAATACATTCAGAGCCATGACAAAAACCTCTACTAAAACCATCTATCAATTTGAAGTGGTTTCTATTTTACAATCTAAATCCACCCCCACTTCTATTTCCTTGGAGGGAAAATACAATGGAAATGCAAAGTACTAATAACATATACATCCCCAAGTTCTTCACTAGGGTATTGTAAAGACTAATGAGTTATTGTCTGAAAAGACCTTTGTGGCTTTATGATGAAAGGTGGAATATACATTGAGTTTTGAAAATTTTATTTGCTGTAGTTGTTGTTATAATTACAATAGCTGCCTAGTCTGTGAGGCATACTGCTAGCCCAGCTTCATCTTTTTCTGTCCTTGTTTCTGCTTCAAAAGTAAGGCTTTGCCCTCTTTCAGTCTGGGTTGTGTTAATCACTTTTTATTCTTATTTAGTTAGCTACAAAGCTAAACTCAACATTTTGAAAAATTCCTTCCCCTTCTTAATATTCCTCTTTCCCCTTTCTTGCACCTACAGTATATTCCCTCTCTGTACCAGAATTTCTGGTTTTGATAATTTCTATAACCCATGGTGTTTGGTGAGGGGGATTTGGGAAGTCACAATAAGTCATACAAGAAGGTTTATTCTACCCCACACTTTGCATAATGAAAGTCAGTCCTCTTTGCCAACCTCTAATAAGGTACAGAAGCTCAAAAGCATCACTCAAAGACAACAGTACCTAGGTCTTTGCTTATCAGCAAGCTGATGTCTCCAGGTCTTTTCTGACCCTGGGTTCTGGGAGCTGTTTCGCCCTTGTTGCATGGTATGCATGGTATACCTTTTTCCTGCTGGCCGCCTCTCTCTTGTTATGTATGGGCTGTCTCTGTCTAAAATTCCTTATGCTGATTTTCCAGACACGTTTATTTATGTTCACTCACTAATTGAAAATCTCATATTTGAAGTTATTATTCTGATTGATGTCTGTCATTGTGATCAAGCAATAGCTCACAGATGCTTTGTTAGAACAATTTTACAAGTGAGTTTATCATCATGCCTTTCTCGCCTGACCTTCTCTATGGCTGGTAGCAAAAAAATTTCAGTGGTGGCTCGGAATGAGGAGATGTTTTGCATGTCTCCTACATTCCTTTCTTTGAGTCTTCACTATTAAAAACAATTTCTCTATTTGCCATATCTACAGTAATGGAGGAGAGACACAGAAGTCACATTCAGGGCAGGGTAATAAAAACAAGTAGAATGGTGACCTCTCCTAGCTAACTGAAAACATCTCTCCTAGCCAACTGGAAACACTTCTCTTTGTTTCCAAACTGAGTCCATCTTCTCACTGGTTTTACACAGATAACCTTGGGGAGGAAATGAACGGCTTATCAGATTGTTCTCCATTTTATGTGAAATACAGAGATGTCCTGGGTTGCTTTAGTTACCAGGAAACTTAAAGGTATAAAGAGACTTGGAAGAGACAAGTATAGGAAAGAGAAAGCCAATTTACAGATACTTTGTATATTTTTCCTGTTCAATTATTTGTGAGAAAAAGTGCTTTCCAAAATATGTGAACCTTTTTGTAACCAAACAGATCCAGATTCAAATAAATCTGGTTAATGCTGCAAACATTATTCCTGCTTTGAAGATTGACAAAATCCATTTATATAGTTAAGTTCATTCTAACAAGAAGCTTATTTTGGTTTACTGTATTCAAAATTCTCAAAGACATCTGAATCACTTTTTGAAATTTGTCATGAAGATTCAGATCCCAAGAGACCATTGCCTTCTGAAAGTTTTAAAAACCATGTATTCGTCCATAACCGCCTGTGTTTAAGTACTTTTGTTTATAAAATCATGAACCATCAATTTTGAAGGATCTTGGGCTCATTTAATCCAATCTTGTGCCTAGTGCATGGATTTCTTCACAGAACAAATTTCTCCTAACCCACGAGCACCTAAAGTTTGTCTGAATGTATTTAAAAAATTCTACTTCATGAAATGAGAAAGAGTAATGGAGAAAACTGTTGATGATTGGAATATGATTCATAATGAACTAAATTTTTGGTCCATTATGTGACAGGAACTATTCTAAACATTGAGGTCATTTCAGCAAGCATGTCTGACTAACTGTCCACCCTCATTAAACTTATATTCTATATGCAAAAGCCAGACTGTTAGCAAGAAATATAATAAAAAATTATAAAATCAGGTGGTAATAAATGATATAGGAAAACAATAAAGAAATTTTATGAATAGAAAAAGAAGAGGAATAGAAGGATTCTGTTTTAAAATTCTGTTTAGGAAAGTCTTCTTTAAGGCAGGAGACATTTGAATGTATACCTAAGCAAAGTAAAAAGAGAGAGTGAGTCTTAGAGCAGAAATGAAGAGCTAAGTGCCAAGGTAACACAAACACACACACACACACACACACACACACACACACACACACTGAATAGGGAAGAGGGGCATCAGGGAAAGAGTGTAGAAGGGAGGAGAGGGCCACGAGCATGGAGAGTGGTGGCGATCATATCTAGAGGATGTTTGAACAGGCAAAGGGCTATACATTTTGTTCCAGGAAGGATGGAAGCTCTTGCAGGATCTGTAGCAGACAGATAATAATACTGTCGTTGAGTTTTCACAGGGACAAATCTGGCTGCCCTGTAGAAAAGAAAGCATAAGGATAATAGCAGAAGCAGGGAGACAAGTCAGAAAACCATTGTGGGGAGGTGAATCCCCAGACATGCCATCCTTGACCATCTGTCACCCATCCTCTGGGCCAGGATGTACTGTGCACCCTTCTACTGTAGTTCCATCAACTTTCCCTGTACATAGTTTCCTACCAACTCATCTCCTACCACTCCTGTTATCCTATCAGCTCTGTACAGCCAAGAATCATGTTTTCCTTCTTGTTCTTCAAGCTCTGTCCTGGCCACGTGAACAATTAAAGTAAAAACTTTTTTTTTTCTCTACTCCTTGTTATAAGAGACAGGTTTTCAAACTCTGCAGTTGAGGGAAATTATTTATTTATTTATTTATTTTTTTATCTAAAAGTCTCTTGGAGTTCTGTCTCCCCATTTCCACATACCACTTAAAGTGTAATCTTCCTTATGAGGCCATCTGCAACTGTCACCTGCATTACTAAAGCATTTCTGTACCTTGTTTATAGTTTGTCACATTGGTAATTATAATTCTCTTATTGTTCTTATTCAGAGTTTGTGGTCAAAGAAGAAACATGTATGATTAGCTATATCTCTATACCCTTGTGATTAACCCAACTACTACATGATTAAGCAATGTTTACCAAGTAAAGATGTTTGAGAAAATGAGCATGACCCACAATTTCAAATTTTTGGAGCTCTTTAGCAAAGAATTCTTCTGTGTGCTTCAGGTAAAACAATACTACAGTGTTTTACAATAGCTAAGAAAACTTGTATCTAGAAAAAATGGGGGAATGAAATGTCTTTTATCTTTTATATAGATAAAAAGACAAAAGTATAACAATTTTTTAAATATAGTTAAGGCTTGGGGGGAATATGAAGAAAAAGGAAAAGCATTGTGCTATATTTTATAATATCAAATATATAATATATAATTATAATTTTATAATATCAAATATAAAATCCCATCCAAATATAATCATATAATGGTGTTGGACTTATTTCACATGATGGTCAATTTCATGCGTCAACTTGACTGGACTAAGGGATTCCTAGTTAGCTCTGAAGCAATTATTTTGGGTTATGTCTGTAAGGATGTTTTCAGAAATCAATGGAATTTGAGAAAGTAAACTAATTAAGGAAGTTATACCCTCACACTATATGGGTGGGCACCATCCATTTGTCTGAAGACCCAGAAAGAGGGCACAAGTAAGGTGGATTATTATTCTTTCCTTAGAACTGATATATAACCTTCAACTCATGTTCTTGGTCCCAGGTTCTCTGGTCTTTGGAATTTGAGACTTGTTCTTGTGGACAATCAGCTTCCCAGGTCTTTGAGTTTGAACTAGAATTACAACATTGACTTCCCTGATTCTGAGGCTGTCAGACTCGCACTGATCCATTCTACCAGCTTTCTTAGTTCTCAGCTTGCAGATGGCCTATCGTGGGACTTCTCAGCCTCCATAATTATGTAAGCCAATTTCTCTAATTAATCCCTTTTCAAATATCTCCATCTCTAGCTCTGTCTTTATCTATTCATACTGGTTCTCTTTCTCTGGAGAATCCTAATATATTTAGTGAAGAAAATATATTGTTCCAGAATTGTAGAATTATTGACCTAGATGAGTGGAAGTTAAGTAGGTAAGTCTAAGGTAAGATCAGAGTTCACGAGGCAAGATCAGAGGTCACAAATAGTGTTTCAATTTCTGGGAGCTTTAGACCACAATTATTAAAAAATGCTACAAAAAGAATCTTAAACAGGTTCAAAACTCATGGAGACTTATTTATTAAAAATCACTGCAAATTAGTTCAAAACCCTATGGTTTTGGGACAAGGAAAGGGATCATGAAAGAAAAATATTTAATATGGAATAAAACATATCAATAATATTTACGGACACATTTAACTAGATTCCAAATTCATTGGCCGATTTATTCCAACCACTTTTTTTTTTTTCTTAATTTCTCAGGGTAGTAACCAACTGAGCTTTTAAGCCAGTCAAGGGAAAGTATATTATTTCCATCCTCTTTTTAAACACTCTATAAAGAACTCTCTCGTTCATAATAGCTTTGTTTACTGCATAGTACAGCATGTTCTAATTATCACCCCTGCCTCACTAACCACACGGCTTATGTTCCCACGCTCATCAGTTATTTTTATGTCTCCTGCAGAAATGAAGAGAACATTAATAAGAATAATGCTTGAAGAATATTTTTGGTAAATCAGAAAAAAAAATGTGGTGGGTAGGAAATCAGAGCTTTTCAGTTAAATTGAAATAACCCATCACCAACAGCATGATTTCATTTGTGATTTGCCATCAGCCTCTAATCTGATTCTTTCTTTTCTCTAATGATTTATTTGGTGATAATTTCATTTGGCTGTTTGTTTTTCTCTGGCACTAAATTTGCATCACTCTTTCCCTACATATCCTTTTTACTGGAGAAAGCTGTCAATCTGTCTTATTTTCACCATACTTTGAAATATGGGAAATACTTCTATTCCTTTTACTTCTATTTTCTTTTGCTTTATATTGTTCTCATTTTCTCCTTGAGTCTATTCATCTCCTTTCTTTCTCTCTCTCTCCTTCTATCTCCTACTTGTAAAATTTTTTTCTAATGTATGCATAGAAAATATCTTTTTTATACCTCTGACTGGCAAAAATATCATATATACATATTGATATGGGAATTAATACGTTTTCAGCACAAGAAATGGGACCAGCGGGAATGTCAAATGGAACATTAAAACATTTAAAAATCACTACTTTAGCTGAGTGAGTCTTAAATAATATTTGCAAGGCATAGAGTCTAAATAAAGAAGCAGGAATAATGACACAATAGAAAGGGAAAATGGCTATAAAAATGATTCTTTCAAAAATAATATATTGGTACAAAGTCACAATAATATTTCCAATCTGTGAAATGTAGAGTCAATGTACCTTTTGCACACAATCTTTCCGAACATTGAAAAATACATAAGTGTGCAAATATTTCTCATATGGTGGGGGAGGCAACAGGTCTCACCTCATTAAGAATCATGTTTGCTGTGCAGTTGATTTTACCATTGAAATAGTGGTTACTGTTTGCAGGAATGTTTTCAATATGACAGAAACGTTAAATGATGAGAAGAGGTAAAAGGAAAAAGGAAAAATTAAAAAAAAAAACAAGAGGAGAAGATTGCTAATTAAAAAGGAAAGGAATGGCAAGGCAAGATGCATCAGTTCATGGATACACATTTTCAGCGATGACTCAGGAACACGTTTGGGTAGATTACGTCAACTCTTCCCTCAATAGTTGAATCTAATCATCCCTGTGAATTGATTGGAGCTTGAAAAAAATAGCAACTAAGTCTTCTTTCCCATGCTTATAATCAGCCCCTGGAAAAATGCTGCACTTTAGATAAAATGATAGAGATACACAAACTTCCTGTGGGGGAGAAATATTTCTGTGAGTACATGAAGATTTATTGCATTTAGGGGAATTTAAATAGCCCACAAGCCACAAACCACAGCTCCTAAAGGGGGAACCACTGTGCTGGGGTGGAGGAAGAGGTCAGAGGAAATCACAGCCTGAGCCGTCTCTGCCCTTGGAATCCATCATTAAGTTAGGCATCAGTTCTAGCCTGGATTCCCAAAGCTTGGTTTTTGTCTACCTTCTTCTTCCCTTCATCCCATGTAAGCAACCCTCCACCAAGGTTATAGTACCAGGTTATCATGATACAGAAAGAAGTAGGACTTCCTCCTGGGACTTTCATTTCCTAAGACAATCACCCATCACCCTGTGCTTCATAGCAGCACTTGTCTCAGAAGAAATGTACTGTGCAGTGGAAGGAGGCACACATTGACCTCCTGCCTCAGGGCAAGTAGTCGCTTAATCCACTGAGGAAACAAAACTGATCCAAAGCAATTTTGAGCTTGTTTTACTTTTCCTTGTTCTTTTGAAACACTGACATTTTGGTGGCTCATCTGTGATATTCTTAGGGAAAAAAAGTGAGGAGGTATGATGCTCAGGAATCTCATTTGCCAGATCCCAATTTGGCTTGGTTTCTAGCCAAGAACCACTGTACCCACAATATCCACTTCAGAGCAAACTCTAAGACCCAACTCACAAAAGCAAACTGAGACAACAGTTGATACTTGGCTCAAAAGGGGCGTCTGTCACATTCATATTCATTGGCTTGCCAAATGTCTTTCACTGGGCGCAGGAAACCTCCAGTGCAGAGAAGGAATATGCTCCAGTCATGAAATTGTGATGGGGTTTGAGAAACTGAGGTGGGGCAAGAGGGGTCATGGAAGAGAACTGAAACCAGGCCTAGAACTGAGGCCAAAATAGAGGTGGAATGGCATAAGTGATTTACAAGTGCTCAAGATTCCCTGGATTCAGAGTCCATGTCTGGTTGTCAGAGAGAAGGTAGGAAGTGTTTTCCTTGGGGAGGAGGGCACTGCAGAGATGCGGGATGTGAAGAATCAAGAAGCTATGCTTAACTGCTCTCTGGGACCTTGTTTCTTGGGCTTGGCCGTGTAATTCTAAGTTCCAATGATTTGAATAAGAGCAGGGGAGTCCATTGAAATGTTCTTTGATTCTTTCCAAACACAGCTTAGAACTGGATCTCAGGTGGAGAGTAGCAGAGGGCCACAAAGACAAACTTGCAGAAGCTGCCTAGGGTCCACTCCTGTCACATGTGGTATGAATATGACACATAGCTGTGGTGATTTGAATAGGACAAGTAGCTATGGCTTCCTCTTATGTTCTCAGCTTGAAACCAGAGTTTCTCCCAGGTCACGTGCAATTTTCCCTGCCCTTTCCCAAATTAAGACGCTGGAGGAGAAGCTTGTTGTTGCCATGGTTACACAAAAGCTAGTGCATCAACACAGTCACATTCCTT
Source organism: Callospermophilus lateralis (assembly GCF_048772815.1). Classification (NCBI taxonomy): domain Eukaryota; kingdom Metazoa; phylum Chordata; class Mammalia; order Rodentia; family Sciuridae; genus Callospermophilus; species Callospermophilus lateralis. The sequence continues at coordinate 32,183,640 of NC_135321.1, read as the reverse complement.
TGAAAACATCCTCCACTGTGACCTGTCGGACTGTGTTGCTGAGGAAAGTACAGCACCTAAAAAACATTTATTTATGGAGAAGAAAACATTTGTGTGCTCATGCTGGTGGCAAAGCATGGTTTTGCTCTGCTTTGTTTCTGTGGTGAAAGTTGTTTTGTGCTTCTGCACACAAAAATGGAAGTTTTCTCACGCCATTAAATTCTAGAATTTTTCCAGCAAAGACCAGCCCAAGCATCTTTGGTCAGAGGGAAGATATGTTGAAGGAAAGCAGGTACCACCTAAACCAGATCTACTTGTTCCTGCTCACACTGGAGGGTCAAGACCATTAGTAACACAATTGCCTTTACTTCTCTGCGTTTTATACTTCAAAATCCTTTTTGAACCTAAGAGGCAGAATCCACTACTCCTCTTGAGTGCTAGGACAAGAAATTTTCCTGCTGAAAAGTCAAAGGATAATTCATTTTGGTATCTTAAATTAAAAAGCTTATCGGAATATTTTTAGGGTTTGTTTTCAAAGGGAAATAAATGCATTCTCTGTAATTTCATATACTTTATAAAAATATGCAGAATAACCTTCAGTTCACTCCATCCATATGCAAAAACAGTCATCTGTAAAATATTTTTTCCCTCCTCTGTTAAATAGGATTCAGTTGCCTTAGATTTTTTTTCCCCCTTTCTCTCCTCAGGTCTTGCTGTCAGCTGTTACTATCAGCAATGATTAAACATAAGCAAGCTTTGTGATTCATCAAGAACTGATAGACTCATTGCAGATGTAAACCTTTCTTGGTCCCAAGGTCAGATCAGGTATGAAGCTGGAACAACTTCATACACAGATCTATGTAGCTGAGTTTGTGTAAATTCATCTGTCTTTGTATCATTTTTGAATAACATTCCTGTATATGAATAAGGTATATTTATATACATATACATACATCTTTTGTTTCTATATCTAAACAATTATTTTCTGAAATATAGAGACTTGGAAAGAAATTATTCAGTTAAGTATAAAAATGCTGTATTCTAACTTGATGTGATTTCAAACAAAAGGACACAGATACTAACAGTTCACTGGAGAAATTCAGTCTGCCTAGCTCACAGGCTTACTGGAACTGATAGGGAAATCTTGTCAGCAAGATCAACACCATAGGGCTGGGGCTGTAGCTCTATGGTAGAGCGCTTGCCTCACAGGTGTGAAGCACTGGGTTCAGTCCTCAGCACCACATAAAAATAAAATAAAATAAATACATAAAAAGATATTGTGTCCATTTACAACTAAAAAATTTTTTTAAAAAAATCAATACCACATAGCATGCTGTCACCAATGTGCCTATCAAATAATAAAGTGAAGTGAGATATTTTGAAAACTAATTTCTTTTTAAATCCAAAGCAGGAGAGTTGACCTTGGGACACTAGAAAGCTCAAGTTTTCCCTTGGATCTGAATAAAATAATCTAAGAAATCAATTTAAATCCTTACATTTGTCTCATCTGCCTCTCTGCATCTGAGACCTCCATTTTGAGAGCGAAAGAACTTTTGTCCACTTTTTAAGACTGGGTATTCTATGGAAACTCTCCCTTGATTTCTATGACTCACTGAACACACCTGATTTATCCCTTAATTTTCTTTTGTCTTCTATCTCCTACTATATACTTTAAATAAACACCTTGTATAAGGTGCCTCTTGGTGCTATTAAAAAATAAAGAAAACAAAACAAAACCAAATCAAAACACTTTAGAGTTTTTAAAACAATGGGTATTTATTCTGTTATAGTTCTGGGTGTCAGAAGTCTGAAATCCATTATCACTGTCCTTACAAGTCGTCAACAGGTTTGGTTCTTCTGGAGGTTCTGGGGAGAATATCTTCTTCAGTATTCCATATTCTAGGGGCTACCAGCATTGCCTGGCTTGTAGCTACATCCTTCCACCTCAGCCTACATCGACACATAGTCAATCTCCTCTGTCTCCACTGCTCAATAAGTATGCCTGTGGTTACACTTACTAACTGGATAACCCAGGATAGTCTGACACTTTTAAGAGCCTTAAAATAATCAAACCTACAAAATCCCTTTTTCCATAGAAGGTGTCATTCATTGCTTCCAGGAATTCAGATATTCATATCTTTGGAGTTCACTGTTCAGCCTACTATAGTAAGCTCTACATTCTCTGATTTCTTTGGCTTTTTGTGGTGATGTCTTCTCTCTCAATTCTCTTCCTCAGATAACATGGATTTTGAATCTCCAGTGGAGATTGTTGATACAACACTCCATCTTGACTTTCCCAAGAGTTGCATTTAAGTGATGTTCCCAAAGCAAATTGAAAATGCTTGATATTTAGCTTAAAGTTTCGTTCTTTTCTCCCTCACTTGGATAAGTACACAGTACTCTTATAATTACCTGCTTTTGAGTCAGAAATAATGTTCACTCAGACTTAACCTTTTTCCTTATAACTTTTCTTATAGTTTAGAACACTTTCCTTTGATTTAACTTAGGCTTTCTCTCCTTCCAGTGCTGACCACTTTTGAAATACTATTGTGCTATGCCCTATGTTATTTTTAACACCTTCCATAATGTCCCTGACCCTAGACTCACCATCCAGTTTTACACAAATTGATAATTCGAAATAATGATGGTCACCTTCAAATTTTTATTTATTTTCCTTCCCAATCTGTATGTCTTTTATTTACTTTTCTTTTATCTCCCACGTTTTTTATTGATGCATGATAGTTGCACATCATGAAGGGATTTGTTGTTACATATTTATACATGCACAACACATAACAAGAAAATTTGGCCAATATTACTCCTCAGCATTTCCCCTCTTTCTCCCCTCCCATCCTCTGATCCCTTCTGCTCTCTTCTAATGACCTCACTTTTATTTTCATGAAATCTTCACCCCTACCATGTTTTTCCTTTTTTCCCCTCTCTACTTGCAACATATGAGACAAAACATATAACCCTTGACTTCTGAGTTTGGCTTATTTCACTTAACATAATGGTCTCAAGTCCCATCCATTTTCCTAAAAATAACATTTTTTAAAATTTTTCTTTATGGCTGAATAAAACTCCATTGTGTATGTATACTACATTTTCTTTATTTATTCATCAACTTATGGATACTTAGATTGGTTAAATAGTTTGGTTATTGTGAATTATGCTGATATAAATATCACTTTGTCATGTCACTGTAGTAAGATGACTTTAATTCTTTAGGATAAATACTGAGAAGTAGTAGAGCTGGGTCATGTGGTGGATCCATGTCTCATTTTTTGAGGAACCACCATACTGATTCCCATAATCATTGTACTAATTTATAATCCCATCAAGAATGTAAACTTGTTCTTTCTTTCCCACATTTTCTCCATCAATTTACAAATATTTAAATTTCATGTTGGTATGAAGGTGACATTCGTTCAGTGGAAACCAGGGTTTCTAATTTAAATATTTTCCTGGGCTACCCATATGTGCAATAATATTTACTTGGGATTTAATAAGTGTGAGCCATAGCTAACCATTAGCTATACAATTAGGAGGGTAAACAATGGACATATTGCAGTATGCTATATTGCTCTGTTATATTTGATAAGTGAAGTTTGACTTAGAAATTTTGCAAATTAAAATAGGGCTCTTGGTATGTAAGCCCATTGAAAGTCCTGTAGCTTCTATATTGACTCCTAGAATGATTGTCTTTTCAAAGTACTCTAAGGTCATTCTCTTCCTCAAAATATCCAGTAGCTTTTTCATGCCTCAAGTCCAAATTTTTAATCAGTTAGCCAGTTAAAATTGTTCCAACCTACTTTTTCAGATGAACATTATTTTCAATGATAATCTCTTCTTATTGCAAGCAACATTTTTGTGTTCTATGAAATTACCATTGAGATTCTTTCACTTTGAAATTTACTCTCATACCTCTCCCCCCTTTAGAGTTCATGTCAAATGCTTCCTCATCACAGATGCTCTCACCAATCACTCAAGTCAGCTGCCTGTTGTTTGTTTGTTTGTTGTTTGTTTTAATTCTGGAGATTAAACCTAGAGGCACTTTACCAGTGAACTACATTCTCAGCCCTTTTAATTTTTTATTTTGAGACAGGGTTTCATTAAGTTGCTTAGGGCTTTTCTAAGTTGCCCAGGTTAGACTCAACATTTTGTTCCTCCTGGCTCTGCCTACTGATCTGCTGCAATTACAGGCTTGCACCACTGTGTCCAGCTAGCTACCTCTTTTCTTTTTTTCTTTCCTTTGGTATCCGGGGGATTGAACTCAGGAAAACATCTCCAGTCCTGTTTTGTATTTTATTTAGAGACAGGATCTCATTGAGTTGCTTCATGCCTCGCTTTTGCTGAGGCTGGCTTTGAACTTGTGATCCTCCTGACTCAGCCTCCTGAGCTGCTGGGATTACAGGCATTCAGCACCATGCCCAGCTACTATCTCTTTTTTAAAATTAAATTTATCTTATAAATATCTTAAATTCTCCTATATGTGTTTATATGAATATTACCCATTCAGAACATACTTGTTACATGATTTATCTATATTGTGTCTAGGGAAGAGAAACAACTAAGATGTATGAGTCATGAAACTTCTACTATTGCAAATATTTGCATTATGAATCATTTTGAAGAAGGTGTATACTATATTTTTCCTCAGGAATATTTAAAAATACTCTCACATGACTTTGTAAAATCATATTTTGGTTTTCTTGGGCCTCAGTTTTTCAACTAATTTGCCTTGGTCTTGCTTTTCTGAAGGGGGAAGAAAACTTTACACACACACACACACAGAAAAAAATTAAAGTTTTGTCTTTCTTTTCTTTTGCACATCATTTGATTTTGATGGATACCAAGAGACATATATCAGATCCTGAGCAGGATCCCATTGAGAGTTCTCACGGCACTTCAGTCACTTAGTCATGATCTATGCTCTCAACAGTTGAAGATAATGACTTCAGGAGCAATCTTTCATGGGTTTCATATTAAATGAGACGAAAGTGCAGGCACGGCATTAAAGCACCTTGTTATTTGCAGAGTACTTAGGGTAACCTTAAATATGGAGATGATCAAATTTCATGACCTTTACTTTTAATTCTTCCATCTCATCTTCTTGTACAATTCCTATTTTTAATAAAGATGAGTGTGTGTATGTGTGTGTGTGTGTGTGGTGTGTGTTTCTGCCTAAATTAACCCAGACACTGAATACAACATTAATACTTTAGAGTTAAATACAGAGGCTGAGAAAAGACAATATAAATATGCTTATTTTTATTGTCAGCTTATCTATATTACCTCTATGACTATATACTTTTAAGAGACTATTATTTTTAAAGCATGCTAGGGGCACATTACAATGTTAAGAGTCTCCATCTTTGATTTTCTTTCTACTGATTTGCATATTTCGATTTATAATAAAATTCAGAGTTTATTAAATTCCATTTTTGACAAGATGTTTTACTTTTCACATTTGTCACTAATAAAAAACTCTACCATGACAACAATGGAAGAGTTTTCTCCAGAGTATAGATCAACCCCCACGAGGTGGTGGGAGAATTTGAAAATCACACACCCTTAGAGAATTAATACATATTTACCCAGAAAGAACTATATATCCCTGTTATAATTTATAAACATAAACCAAAATGAGTATTTATTACTTCTGATGAGCTAAACCCATAGGTTAATAAAAGCAAAATATTCCACAAGTTTCATTCCCAGAGAAAAACAGGAAACTAGGTGACTCATTAAAGTTCTAGAAAAAGTAAAATTCTCAAGACTGAAGATTTCTTTCTGACTGCATCTCCCTATCTTGCATAACCCACATCCTGCCTGTTGCAAATGGGCCCTGCATAGCATTAGAGTTGGTAGAGAGGATCAGTGAATCAAAATGAGAAATAGACAAAGAAAAAGAAAGCAAAGGAGAGGGAAAATGCAACACACTTGGGTTGACCTAAAGAATAGTGTTTTAAATCATCCAGATGTAGAAACTACATTGGCCGTCTTCTTTGCATTTTTTTAAAGACATTATTGGTGTAGAACAGTTTTAGAGACACAGAAAATAGAGATTTTCCTTTTACCTTACCTCCATACATACTTAGTTTCCAATTATCAACCTCATATGTAAGAACAGTGCTTTTGTCACACATGATGGACCTGCTGTGATATCACACTCCACCCAAGGTCAATAATTTACATTATGGTTCAGTGTTGGGTCTTTTACATTCCATGGGTTAGGGTGAATGTTTAAAAACATGCATCCATCATTAAACCATCATTTACAGTAATTTCACTGTACTCAGTTCTCTGTGCTCTGCCTAATCATCTCCCAAGCCCCCAGTCCTGGAAACTGCTCTTCCTTTCACTGTTCTAACCATTGAGCCTTTCTCAGAATCCCATAGTGTAGGGATCAAGCAGACTTCCCAGGGTGGCTTATTTCAGTTAGTAAGATTGTTTCCTCCACTCCTTTTCATAGCTCAATAGCTCATTTTTTTTTTTTAGTGTTGTATAGTATTTCCTCATCAGAAGGTACCAAATTTATCTAGTTACATACCAAAGGCATCTCGTTGTTTCCAGGTTTGGGGCAATTATGAATGAAACTGCCACAAACATCTGTGTGCATATTTTTGGTGAATATAAGCTTTTGAATACTTTTAGGTAGGTTCATGATGACAATTTATATTGTAAGAGTAAGCTTAGTGATCCTTTTTAGACATTTAAATAAGATTCAAGTAAAACTCTCCACAACCAAATATCTCATTTTTTACTTTTTTTTTTCTTTTGCATGTGCAGTGTGGCTCATTGTTTCCCATCTCCATTTTGTGCTGCCAGGGATGACCTGATACATCTGTTTTGCTACTTGGCTTCTTCTAAGTAAATCAATGGTAGGAGAGCACAAGCCGTCATGCACTTTCTTGGAATAACTGGCTGTTTTGAGAAAGACATTCCAACCTGTGCTCGCTTGTACATGGACTTAACACCATTAGCAATCCCTCTCAGCAGTTTGCTCTTGATTTTTTAAACTTACTTAGATTTTTTTCAGTGTGTATATGTGTGTGTGTGTGTGTGTGTGTTTGTGTGCACACACATACACGCATGGTACTGGGAATTTCGCCCAAGAGCTCTTCTCTACCACTCAGTTATATCCCCACCCTTTTCTATTTTTATTTTGAGACATGGTCTTGCTAAGTTGCCCAGACTGGACTCCAGGTTGCATTCCTCTTATCTCAGCCTCCTGTGATTACAGGTGTGTGCCACCATGCCTGGCTTTTCACAGTGTTGTCGTGTCTTCTTTTCATGTATGTTTTCTTGTTTTGCTATTAAAATAGTATGCTTTTTGATGAAAATCATTTCATTCTGTATTTCTTTTTGTTATCCTTGGTCTTATCAATTGAAGTTAGGTAAATATATCATTTGCATGCAATAAGTGTTGTTGATTGACTGGCAGGCATTTATTACCTAAATAAAAATGTCACATTCAGAAAGAGATTTTGAAAGACTGAAGATTACTGCTGAAACTTCGGCAACTCCTCCAAGCTAAAATAGTCACGTCGATAGGACTACAGGTACACAGCTAATAAACTGCCCAGCTCCCATGTTTCGATTTAAAGATCTTCCAAACACTGGTTCTCTTTGGGTCACCACACTTGCCAGTTTGGACTTTTGAAACCTACTAATATGGGCTGACATAACAAATTAGCAACAAGAAAAGTTCACGGAAGGACAAGTGTGAGAAAGTGTGCCAAATATATTAGCATTCGCTTTGCAACCTTGTCTCCAGTTTGTGTGAAGTTGATGGTTGGAGGTTACGCTTTCATTAAAAATTGACAACATTTTAAATGCTAATCAAAACTGCTTGTCCTTTCTACTTCTATTTATCTTGGAAGGAAAAAAAAAAGAGAAAAAGAAAGAGAGAGGAAAAAAGACAGACAGAAAGGACGGCTTGCTTTGAACTGCAACAAATATTTTCTCCAAGAGCCCCCAGCCTCATTGCCCTCTTCTGTGATGGACAGACTTCAAGATTGCACGTAAGTACCTCAGCCTGAAGTGTGAAGGTCCCACACATATATTAGAAGTGTGTTTCCCCTAGGAGAAGAGAGCACTGTGTGTGTGTATGGGTGCACGCTCATGTGTGCAGGAGTGGCCTATTCTAGTGAATCTTTATAATTAAATATTAGGAAAGAAGTGTGGAGGTGTAGTTGGCTTTGCTGTGGGTAAAAGGAAAAAGGAATGCATCTGAAAAAAAAAAAAGGAGATCCATATGGTGTGTGAGAAAAAAAAAAACATAATAAGAAATTACAAAATCAAAAAAGAAGGTGGGAAAAAAATGTTTCAAGAATGTAAAGCAAAACAATATTAGCAATCAACCAGTGGAGACATAATACCTTCCTTCAGGCCTTTGTGAAGAAGCTCAAAAAAGAAAAAGGAAAAAAATGCTTGGTTTGATTTTACATATATATTACAAATTGGGAGTATGCAGAGTTGCGTTTTCCAGTGTTTTACATGGAATTACTTTCTTTCCACTCATTGTTGTCTGGTTCCAGTAGCTTCCATTGTCAGAGCTCCAGTACCAATAGAAAAGGATGAAAACAAAGAAAAAGAAACAACTCTTTAAAATTTTTATGTATGCCAAAAGATAGTTTATATTTAAAAATAGAAATTGCTCAATTTCACTGAGTTTCATGGTCATATCCAGCTACAAACATAACTGTTCACATTCTTAAAAAAAAAAATGAGGATTCACTGGACCAAAAGAGTCAAGGTGTGGGTGAATATTCATGCAGTGTGTGAGCTCATGCACGTGTTTGTGTGTGTCAATAGAACTTAGAACCCATAATTAAGAGAATTGTGAGTGGAATCATCTTACGTACTGCAGATTTATGGTCTAAATCTGTATTTCTCAAATGAAGTCCTATTTTCATTCTAAACCATGTAATTCTTTGTTGGGTAGGACGTCCTACAAATGTCAGGGATATGCTATTTTGGATTCAGCTGAGAATGGTTAGATATCAACCTGAACAGATTTTTAACACCATCATTCATCTTTCCCTTTTTCTCCTCCTCTTCTTTGTCTTCCACTTCCTTCTCCTCCTCTTCTGCCATCTCTTCCTCTACTTTGTCCTCCTCCTCCTTATTTTTCTTCTCCTTTATCCTCTTCCCCTCTACTGTTGGTTTCCATCATCTTCACCATCATGTACCACTCTGAAGTTAACTTGCTCCATCTCATTTAACTATTACAACAATCTTAAGGTGTACATACAATTATTATTCCTATGGCAAAATACATACTGGGACTCTGAAGGTTAAGCCGTCTCTCAGGTAAGGGCAATACTAGAACTTAAACCAGATGTGGATAACAATAAAGCAAAAGCACCTGACCATTAAACTAAAACCAGACCTTCCTTAGTAACCTAATACTGATCTTTATTCAGATATGAATCTTTGTCTGAGTCTATTTATATTTTTAATGAATAGCAATAGTTGGGATAATGAGTTCCATAAGTTTATCCCCCACTGTGTTAAAAAAAAAGAAGAGTTCATTCCATTTATCCTAAATCCTCCCTTTTCAAGCTTCAAAGGGGGCCCTTTGTTCTGGAATTTGATGAATAAGTCCATCTCAATCCTCTCTCTATTCTTTTCAATTTTATAGACTTGTAGACTTTGAGCCTATTCAGCTTTTGATTTTTACAGACTGAAGAGCCTGATTATATGATGTCCCCAAAGAAAATATTTCCATTCATTCGGTCACTTTCAATTCTGTATTCTCTAAACTTTCTCTAGCTATCTTTGAAACAAAAGACAATTCAGACATAACACAAGCAAGCAGAGCATGGTTAATTCCTGAAGTGGAACCTGATGAAGTGGACTGGGCTGAGCTTTTATCTAACCTCTCTCATAATGCAATATCAGAGCTGACCTAACACTTGAGGTTAGACGTGTGACTACAGAGGAAGTGTGATATTTAAATATATGGGGATGATCTACTGCCCCAATTAAACTGTCCCTTTCCTCACAGAGATTTTGAAATCAGGCTTCAAAAGTTGTTCATTTATTTTAAAAAATACAAATGACATACAAGAAGGGTAATGCATTCTTTTTTTAAAACATAGACTTTAAAAAGATTATGAAAGCCTCAATATGATTTCAGATTCCTGAAATTAGAGCCCCGAGTCATATCGTAATATGGAAAATGGCAAAGGACTTGGAGCTCTTGGCCCTGCTTGGGAAAACTGGATGAAGGAGAGACTGCACAGGCCCCTCTGGGGAAACAGAAGGTGGCACAATACCATTACCTCTGACAGTGGAAAGAGTCTGTGGAAGGTGTGCTAAGAGTAGAGAAAGGGCCAATACAGATGAAAGGGAAGACAGAGTCCACTAACATGTTTCCCTCCAAGGCAACTGAAGGTACAAATCTCATTCTAGATTTGCTTCTGTTTCTGTAGGCTGCTTGGCTACGAATTGACCATGCTTGAGTTTTCTAAGCTCCAAAGATTTGCACAAGGAAAACAGCTTGCAAAAATTACCGGAAGGTGCTTTGCATCAATAAATGCAATCTATATGCTAAATAATCATACCACATAGAAAGATAAAGCCCCCTTCCAGTTTTCTCAATTCTTTTATAATGTTTAAATTTCAGAACAAAACTCCGGTGAAATGTACGTTTTAGTTTTTTTATGGAGAGGAGGTCTTAGAAACCATGCCAGGCATTCCTTTCCTGAAACTATAATTGTAACAACAAATCTGTACCAATATAATCACCTTTTACCCTTCTCATGACATTGTGTGTGTTATCATTTCATTAATATAATTTTATAGATAGAGAAACTCAGGTACTGAAGGGTGAGACCATTTCTCCAAGGTCATACTGTCAGTGTTGGGTATGAAGGCAGGAAAAGACAACTAATTCTTAATTCAAAAAGCACTGTTTAAGCTGATGAGAATTCCTGTGATTGATAAAATGGGTATCCTGGCTCAAGGTGGACAACCAGAGTATCATGGCAAGATGCAAGCAAGAGACACAGCAGTGGAAATACCCTGCTGCTTCTGAAAATAATGGAGGGCAACATCAGCATATTCTGTAACTGGAAACTGTTCAATTAAGTATTCATTTCATTTCACAGTCATTTTTGAAAAATAAATCTGTGTATCTTTATACCTTTAAGCTCAGTAGTTTTATGCATTAGGTTGATGTGCATAACAAAATGTGGACAATTTTTTAAATTGCCAGATAAGAGCTAGTAAGTCGTTACTATTTATATATTGAGGTTGTAACAATCATGTGCTTTTAATTCATTTCACCTTCAAAGATCCGAATGTTTCCAGTTTGTAATATATTGCAGGATGTATTAGGTACACTGAGTCTGTCTGATTCACAGCTTTCTAATCGGCTATTTAGAGTTTACACCAAGCAGAAAATCAATGTATTCAAAATGTAGTAGCTCTCTTGTTAACTCTAGTCATTTGCTTAAAGAGTAATGTCAAGCTGATAATTGAAATATGGCTTAAACTGTGCATTTTAATTCAAAAGAAAAAAAATGTTTGATATATTACTCATTTGATCTTTCCCTACTCCATCCCCAAAGGACATATTTTGCCTGCGTGGCTTGACAATTGCACTCTGGGAGAGCAAGGCCTTGCACATATGCCTTGTAGTGCTAGAGGGTGGAATTTATTCACATCTCAGGGATGACTGGGCCTTGCTGAAAAGCTGTGAGACTTCTAGAAAAACTAGTGTTTTGCCTCTCTGGGCACTCTAGTTTTGATTCTGTTCACTGGTGGGGATATTGCTACACTGTGTTTATGAAGGTGGTCCCACCCTCTGCACCCATCTCCTAGATCCTTGTTGCCTTAAACAACACAGGGTGTTGGTTGCTGGATGTTGACTGCAGTCTTGTCTTGGAATTTGGGCATGCCACATTTTAGAGACTGATAATGATCTTTGAAGTAAGGCCTTCACTACCTGTAGGGCATTGGGTCATGTTATTTGACAAACGGTAGGGAGTAAACAAAATTTTAACCTAGAAAAGTTTGGAGGGTACGAAAACCATAATATGAGTTCAAATATGCCTGATGTTAGTATTCCTAGAAAAGACTGGATGTAATCTTGGAAGTTCAATACCAATAAGAGTTGAAAATTTGGCAAATAAAACAGTCATGGCAGAAAGAAGGAACTTTCTAGTAATTAAAATAGTGTGTAAGGTAAAATGAAAAATTTAAATGGTAATATTTTACTTTGGTGGAGGTGCATGCCTGTTTCCCTGATAGATAGGATGCTGGGGAATTGTTTTGAAGACTTGATTCAAATACAACATGATGGGAGTGAAGGTAACAGCTGGTATGTGAGGTCTCACCTGCCTTTGCAACTCTTCCGAAGTCTTCTGCTTACTCTAGTTCCATTCCTCACCATCTTTTAATGACATTTTTGAAGATTGCAGTGTGCCTTGCACACTGCATCTACCCAGTAAGTGTTTATTGACCTGACAATTGGAATTAAGGAGGTAGAAAGGGAGATGCCATTGATAGCCAGACAAAAAATTAAGTCATAGAGAAACTATGGTCTCCTTCATAATGTGTCTTTAGGTAAATCATTGCTCAAGTCATAACAAAAATAGCAGAATCTGCTCAGATTTGTCAATATTTCACATGTTGAATGTTAGCTGGTTTTAAAGTCAAACAAGAGGCTACTTGCTGTGAGTTGAAAGTGGCTGCTGGAGCTGCGAAGCAAAAGAAAATAAGAGGTCCTGTTGGATTTTCAGGGACAAAACCAAAGATGACAAAATGTCATTATCAAATATGGAATATAGTACAAATGATAAAGTGAAAATTTTCACTCCCATTTCGAAGATCAGTGGATCTGCTTTCTGTAATAAAAATAAAATAAAAATCTAAGCTACCTTTCTAGCCCTCTTGCAGCTTTGGTAAATACTCTTCAAATTCTAATTTTCATTTAAAAAGAAAAAAGAACATACCCAAATACAATATAAGTCAAGCAAGAAAAAGAAAATTTCTTGCAGGTCTGATTTGTAATGGTTCTCAAGAAGCAAAGATTTTTGTCCCCAGGTAACACTAGACAATGTGTGGACATGTTATTGATTGTCAAGGCCATGGGGGACAGGATACTGACATGTAGAATGCATAGAGGATAAGGTTACTGCTTAACATGCTACAATGCACAGCACAGCTTCTCTCAACAACATCAACAACAAAAAAGAATCATCCAGCATAATGACCCTGTTTTTTTTTTTTTCATAGTGAAGAAGCATACACGACACTCTCTATATAGCTTAATTATTGACTTTGCTTGAAAAACAAAAAAGAAAAAAAAACAAGGTTAAGTTACACAAGTGACTTTGGGCTTATCAAATAGGAGTATGTGACCTATTTTAATTTTCACTTCTATCTAATGATAAAAATGAAGAAACTAAAGTCAAATAGAACAGAAAGAATGGCTAAAGGGGCATTGGAGAGAAGAGGACCGAGAGAAAGGAGAGGAGAGGACAGTATCATGGAAACAGAAAAGGAAAAAAAGGAGTAGAAAAAGGAGCAGAGTGAGATAAAGAATTGGTGGAAAAAGTGAGTTGATGGCATTACTTACAAGTGAGTTGATGGCATTACTTACTCTGTAATATATTTTATGATAAGGAATATTATGACTAAATCTTTAATTCTTAGAATAGTACTCTAGTTTTCCTGTTCTCTCATTTCCATGATCCCTCAGAGGAGCCAATTACCACATATGAAAAGAGGAATGAGAAGAGATTTTCCTAGAGTGAATAGTAAGAGAACAATGCTAATGCATATAAAAAAATATAGTGCTTCTTTAATGTAAGCATGTCAGAGCAAGTTCTTTCTGTGTTCCATATATATGAGAGTTCTTCTCCATCATTGTCTCTAAGACTCAGTTCCACCTGACATGGTTTTTATTTCTTTGCTTAGAACCAAACAGCTTTACAGAGATTTATGCACAAATTCACAACCTTAAAATTCACCCACTTAAAGAGTACAATTCATTGTCCTTGGGGAGGCTAGGTGCAACCATTACTACAGTCAGTTTCATCATCTTTAAAGGAATCCCATACCTTTAATCTATCTCCTTCCTATCACCCCAAGGTCCCCCCTCCAATTATAGCCACCACTAATCTAGTTTCTGTCTGCATAGAAATTGCCTATTTTGGATATATGTTTTCTTCTGAGAGTTTTATGGCTTAGTTTGAATATTGAGGGCACTGATCCATTTGAGTAAATGTCTGTATATAGTGTGAGGGAAGGATTCAAATTCATTTGTCCATGAATAGTTAGCCACTTACCCAAGACCCATTTGTTGAAAAAACTATTTTGTCCTCCATTGAATAAGCTTGGCACACTTGCTGAAAATCAGTTAGTCATGGACATACGGATTTGTATCTGGGATTAACTATATTCCATTGATCTATATGTTTATGCTTATGTTAATTCCACAGTGCCATGATTATTATTTTGTCATCAGTTTTGATATAAATAAGTATAAGTCTTTTAGTTTTGTTCATCTTTTTTGATACGGTTTTGGCTTTTCTGGGTCATTTCCATTCTATATGAATTTTAAACTTAGTTTGTCTAATTTACAAATAAAATACCTGGAATTCTGATAGGAATCATACTGACTTTGTAGATCAATTTGCAGAGTATTTTTATCTTGACAACATTAAATCTTCTGGCTCATGGATATGAGATATTTTTTCGTTTATTCAGATTGGAGTTTTAAAAGTATAAATCTTTCACTTTCTTTGTTTAATTCATTCATAAATATCATATTCTTTTTACATTATTGTAACGAGGTCTTTTTATATGTTATTGTAAACAGAACTTTTTAATTTTGCATTTTTGTTGATACTGTATAATAATATAATTGATTTTTGTATATTGATATTATAGTCTTCAACCCTGCTGAAGTCCTTTTGTAATTCTAATAATTTTTTCTTAAATGTAATTTTACTTCATTTCTAATTTGGAGGTATTTTGTTTATGTTTCTTGTGCAACTGCCATAGCTAGTACCTCTACTGGGATATTGATTAGAAGTAGTGAGAATAAGCATTATTTTTGTGTTTCTGATTTTGGGGAAAAATATTCAGTCTTTCACTACTGAGCATGCTATTATTTGTGTGGTTTTCTGTAAAAAAATAAAGTCTTTTATCATTTGGTGAAGTTCCCTTTTATATTTTTATATGTGTTTTTTATGTTTTTATATTTGTTTTCTAAAGGATATTGGATTTTTGTCAAATACTTTTTCAACATCTATTGAGATGCTTATGTTTTATTTTTGATCATTTTTATTAGTATTGCATATGACTGATAGATGTTCTGATGTTAATCTGTGTTCTGGAAAAGATAGTCTCAATTGCACATGTGATAATCTGTGTTCTGGAAAAGATAGTCTCAATTGCACATGTGATATAAATATTTTTATGTTGTTTGCATGATGTTGAAGACTTTTGAGTCCATGTTCATTAGTGATACTATTCTGTAGTTTTCTTTTGTGTGCAATGATTATTTCTGCTTTGATATCAGGATGAAACTGACTTCATGGAAAGAATTGGGAAGAGTTCCTCCCTCTTTTTTAATTTTTAGAGGAGCTTGTGAAGAATCATTACTAATTCATTTTAATTGTAAGGTAGAATTCATCTATAAAGCCATAAGAAACTGAACTTTACTTCATGGATACTCTTTTGATCTCTCACTCACCTCTTTACTTGTTAATAGTTGGCCCCAATTTTCTATTTATTCTTGAGACTGTTTCAGTAGGTTGTGTTTATCTAGCAATTAATGCAATTTATCTATGTTTACCTAATTCTTTTGCATTTGATTTTTATAGTATATTATAATCCTTTATGTTTGTGTAAGGTCACCAACCTAAAAAAAAGGTGACCCTTCCTATTTCTCATTCTAGTAATTTGAGATTTTCCTTTTATCCCCTTATCAATCCAGTTAAAAGTTTGTTAATTTTGTTGATATTTTCAAGCAGCCAGTATTTGGTTTCACTATCTTCAGTGGTGTTTTGTTATTTAATTAATGTTTACTTTAGTCTTCAGATTTCTTCCATCTGCCTTCTGTAACATCATTTTTTCTTTTATTTTTCCAATGTAGGTAAATAGATATGTAATTGATTTGAGGCTTGTCTTCATTTTTATATATATATATACATTTCTCTGTACACATTGCTTTAGTTGAATCTAATACATTTTGGTATTTTATATCCCATGAAGCACATTTTTAAAAATGTTTTCACTGCTATATTCTAGCACCTAGGACAATGTGTTTCACATCGTAAGTCATCACTATATAATTAATATATTAGGACATTATTTACTATAAGGCTCATCACATTCATGAAGGAAGGAATAATAGAAAATTTGTGTTCACTTTTGAAACTGACACTTTTATCCCCAATCTTACAAAACAAACCTTCTCCACCCTTCTTCTCAATTAATGGTATTGGATATAAAGAGGACAAGCAGAAGAGTGCAGTAAGCACCATATCGCTATTCACTGGAGTGACCTACAGGAAGACAGGTGAACATGTGTTGGGCTGTCTATGACTGAGAGGACAGGGTATGTCCAGCACCAACTTGAATGTGTAAGGTCATTTGAAATGAAGAGATGAAGACAATCAAGAACAAGGAGTTTGTTTTTGAGGCTAGATGAAAATGAATGTTCTAAAAGAAGACATAAAAACCCACAAATTTGCTTAATTGTTCAATATGATACCAGGAGGGGAGATTTCTTTCTGATCCCAGCTGGTGATCAGTTTATGCCCTGATATATGCGATTAAATGGTCTGTATCATTTTTATCATGTCACTGCAGATGTTATTCTTACTCATATGAATGCCTAATCCTCTTGTTGGATACTTATCCCTGCTAATTATTTCTCCTGTGTGTGAAGCAAGCCACTCACAGTCAAGGCTTAAGAACAAGAGTGTCTCCCCCAGGGAGCCAAGACAGAAAATATTTTAAAAAGTTAAAAACAATAATGAAACTTAAAGTTTATAGGAAAATACACCTTTGTTTAATGCACAGAAATTCAAAATAGCATTTTAGCAAAGGACTATAGTTTTATTCAAAGAACACACTCTTTGTGCTAATTTTTAAGTCATCCTGCTTCTATTGTTCCTGAGAGAGGAAAAAATACAGTTCAATTTCTTTTGCAACATTTTTTTTTTTTTTTTTTGAGTTCTGGGAATCAAACCTAGGGTTCAGACTATATTAGTAAAGGCTTTTTAACACTAAGATGCATCTTCATTCTCAAATAAGATGGAAACCTTCAACCTTGTTTTAGTCAGTTTTTTTTTTTTTTTTTCTGCCATGACTAAAGGATCTGATCGGAAAAACTGTAAGGAGGAAACATTTATTTGAAGGCTTACAGTTTCAGAGGTCCTAGTCCATGAAAAGCTGGCTTCATTCCTCGAGGCTCCAGGTGAAGCTGAACATCATGGTGGGAGAGTGTGGCAGAGGGAAGCAGCTCACACCAGGAAGCAGAGAGACTCCACTCTTCAGATACAAATATATACCCAAAGCCACGCCCCAATTCCCACCCTCTCCAGCCACACTCTACCATTTCAATTAATCCCACCAGGGATTAATTCACTGATTAGTCTAAGGCTATAACCCAATCACTTCTCCTCCAAACTTTCTTGCATTGTCTCACAAGTGAGCTTTCAGGGGATGCCCCATCAAAACCATAAAAAGAAAAAAACCTTAAAAAGAAAAAAAAATCTCATTTTCCACTGAAGTTCACAAAAGCAAAATTATTTAACGAATACTCATATATGCATACTCCCTAATAAACCCTCATACAAGATGAAAATAATTGAGCACTGATGGCTGATGAGACCAGGTTTGTTTGTTTTTTTTTAAATCATAATTTAAGTGTTCAATGTCTGCCTCTGCAGCTAACAGGTAATCCAACTGTGTGTCATACTCTGCCATATTAACATATGGTTTACAGAGAAATGTTTCTGGTTTCAGCAGGTAAATTTGTATGAATAAGAGCAGACCCCACAGTTATAAAAGAAGGTGATTTTATTCAATTTCAGAGTCTGTCTGGCTTGATTCCAGGAAGAGGAAAAACAGGGTGAATGAGACAGTCTTCCATCCTCAAGAGATTTAGCTTAATGGGTCAGACCAAATTTTATCAAGTCTCCTGCCTTATTCTAGAAGACAAGAAATAGTTACAACAGAATCTCAGACATGAAGGGAAGTTAGAAATCACTTAGTTAAAAGTTTCAGCATATTTATGAGCCTGACTCCCAAGATTCTCTGAAATGTTGTGGCAATTCTTGAAGAGCCATCTTAGTGGTGGGAAATTTGCTGTCTCATTTGGCAGTTTTTTCCAGTGTCCCAGAACACCATCAATAGAATATGCTACTACAAGTTCCATTCAGGAACAAATAATAAACCTAGAACATAATTCAGGAAAAGGAGAGGACAGTAGCTAAATTCCAATGGAAAGCCAACCAAGGTCACAAGTTAAGAAATGTAGCTCTTAGGGCCAAGTGAGGCAAGTAGAACAGTGGGAGGTTTGCTGGATGCTAGGCACTGTAGGTCTTCTCCTGACAAAGGCAGGCCAATTGAGGAAGATAGGACTTTCCCATTTTACGTTTAAGAAAAACCAAGTCCTAGAGATGAAACAACTTGACCAATGTCACAGGACTGTAAATAGCAGAGATAGTTACATCCTGTCTCTTTGCAGCTTCCAAGCACAATACTTAATACCATTTCGCTGTGATGACTTCTTCCTCCCTCTCTGCTTGTCTAATTTTGCAGTGTAATTTGGAACCACTTGTTCAACCTCATGGGATCTCAGTTTCCTTTAGCTCAAAACTGCCAACATTCGCTACAAGCACACAATTGTAATGCATAAACCAAACATCACATTTATTAGCTTTTTACACTTTTCTCCTCCCTCATACACCTGTTCACATGGTACAGTAGGTACTACTACTTCAAGAGTATACTTCTGAAATGAGATTCATACCATATACAAATACCCATATGCCTGGACATCTTCCTATTCCGGCAGGGTGATTTACCATGATCTAGCCACAGATAACCAGGATTTACCATGATCTAACCACAGATTGACCATGATCTAATCACAGATATGATATATTGACATAAGAGATACCAAGTGAATGAGGTCGATCACATACCTGACACCAGTGGCCAGTTCATCAAGCTTTAACAAGATGCCTGCTGGATAAAATATATTCAATGTGGTAAATGTAAATTTGAGATCAGTCATCATCTAATATAGTAATCTCCACTCCAGTATGTTTAAACAATCTTGATGCATTGTGAGGTTTGCTTCTGTGGTTTTTAAACCATATGACACACCTAATAAAACTGCTTCACAAAAATAAGCTTTACTACCGAACTTCTGTAATTAAATACGTTTATTATAATAGGGATACAATTTACTGGAGCTCTGAATGCTAGTCTGTATAATTAATAATGAAACATGTTTTAATGAACATTTATTAGCAGTATGAAATACAAATATCTTGTAGATCAGCTACCATCTAGAAAAAACTTCATTTATTCCCTGAGATTAAAAAGCTCTGCATTAACATTATCAACGTTGTGGTCTTGACAGCTCAACATTCTGCTCTGTGAAAACTCATTAATTTGAACCCTCAATAATATGGACACTGTGATAATTCAGGAGGTGTCAGGAATGAAGTTTGCTTGTATAGTATCTATGAAAAAGAGTTTGCCAAATAAATTAATCATGTAAACAAAATTATATGAAAGTCTGCTTAACCACTTAAAGAAATTTTCTTTCAAGTATCCTAACACCATGCATTTGCATACACACACTTAATATGCCAAGTGCAAATAGTTCTTATTTATGTGTTTGAAAGGACTCATTCCCATTAAGAGCTGGAACAGATACAAAGAAATTTAGGAAATGAACAAATCTCTCAAGAAAGTTGTATTCTAATTCAGGAGTTCTAACACCAGCTTCCTATTAGAAATGTCTGCAGAAATTTTAGAAAATATTAATGCACTGAGTCTATCCTTAACAAGTCTGATTTAACACACCTTGGTTGAGGATCAAGGAACCATTAGAAATTGATTATTTGGAGTTAAAGCATTGTAATACTTCAAAAAGAATCTTTTAAGATGCAAAAGCTCTTGTGAGTACTAGTAATTTGCTCTCAGCCTTCTTGTCTTCCTGAACATCATAGTCCAAGCCACTTTCCTCTAGTTTCTCTGATGCTGCAGCAGGCAAAGACCAATAAGCATGACCTGTAAAATTGTAAGGGTGACCATATGTCCTTTGTGACCCAGGCTGGTTCTGGTTCATGCCTGTTACTCTGGCATAGTTATTAGTGATGATGTACCTTCCATGATTTATTAAAGTTCTGATTTAAATAAAAAATATGTCACCCAACCTCTCAATCAACAAAGTCCCACATAATCATCTCTTAAGCATATGCCTTCTTTTCTCCCCCACAAAATTTGTCCTAATGCAGGATCGTTTTATCTCCTGTGTCCTGTGTAATCATTTCCCAATATCTTACCTTGCAATTTTTTGACATCATTGCCTTTTTAATTAAACCACATACTATTCAGCATGATAAGCCAAGTTTTCTAATGATTTATTCCCTGCCTAGTTTTCAGACCTGTCCTCTACATCCTCTGCCCTTCCGCAGTCCTATGGATTCATTTTTATTCTTCTCCCTCCAGGCCTGCTATACTCTCTGCTCAGATCCACTTTTCCCCTCCCTCATACACCTGTTCATATGCATGCACATAAATATAGAAGTCATTGCTCTCATTCCAAAATGCACACTGGCTACTAATAATGAGGCAAGTCTTCTAGCCAATATCTTTAAACCTCCAATCAGACTGATGGTCTGTCTTAAAAGGTGACAAAATATCTTTATTGAAATAGCTATAAGAAAACCAATTCTGATAAAACCAGAACTAACCTTGGCTTTGAGGCAAGAAATTATAAGTGCAGAAGTTGAGGCCTGCTAAGGAAGGTAAAATTTAATTGATTTTATCAGAAGCCTTCCTTAATTGTAGGTTTATTATGTCTAGGAAGGAAATTTTAGGTAAAGACTCATAACTAATAATGCAAATGATTATCATTATTTTATGATAATAATTAAATGTGGTTAAGTTTTGTGCATTACTCTTATAAAAGGTATATGTATATGCTCATGCGTTTTAGAGAGAGATGAAGATGGGCGGGTTTCAAATGTAATGAAAATCTGGTTTCAAAATATAAGATACCTTATGTAATACTGTAAAATGCAAAGTTACAATGAAAAACTGATTTTATAAGTGCCCATTTCATTTCTGCAGTCATTTACTTATCTAATGATAATTAGAGAAGTAAGGGTATTAATAACTAAACTTTAATTAATCACTGGTGTTTGAAACACAGATTTTGCTATGAGATTTCATAATAAAAATCTGAAATCTGGCATGAAGAAGAGAAAAATAGAGAGGTAGTAATTTTTGTAGCTGAAGTACACAAAAGCTGGTGGTTTAAGTTAACTGTGTGTGTGTCTAAGATGAGACAGGTAGGTGATGTCATTGTAAATAAAGAACACAGTGAAGCAGAATCTCTAGTTTCTGTCTATAGTTTGAATTCTAAATATACAGATCTTTATAAAATTTCAAATTAAAATGCTTGGTCTAGGCCTTGAGGAAATTGGCAAGTGGTTGCTAATTCTCACAACAATCATATTGAGGGCTCATGTTTCCCCATCTTCATACTGTGATGCAAATCCATTTTCATGTCTGAGCATTTCCAGAATGCATTGCTAATAAGACAGGAGGTAAACATTATGAACTGAAAGCAGATAAATACACCTTGAACTGAAGAAGCAAATTTATACAAAATTTATTAATACCTATGAATGTGATTTTAGGGGCATGAAGATTATCTCTTCTACATTTCCCTCCTACCTCCTGAGACTAAAATCTCTCTCCTTTTAAAAGGTAACTCCCCAGGCCAGACATTTCTGCTTTGATCTGTCATCAACCTCAGAAAATTGAGTGTGAATAAAGAATGAGAGAAAAATGGCAAAAGGGAAGGAGTGGGCTAGAGAGAGTAAATGTCATACAACCCCCCCCCCAACACCATGGTGAGAGGAAAGAGCAAGGGCTGGTGAAAGGATGGGGATTGAAGAGAGGAGTGAAAAGATAACTTTCTACCTTCAGGGTTTTGGTGTGAGTGCTAAGAAACCAGTGGATGAATAAATCCCTTGACCAAAGGCTTTCTTTAAAATATATCAGTACCCTGTTGAAAATGATCAACTTGCCAAGCATAATAAATGAGTAGAATTACCCCTTGATTTTGAACTTGACCTTATAAATAGCAAAAATTCTATGGTTTATTTCTGTGGGAAAAGGCTTTAGTGTGACTGTCGTTTGGGGAGGTAAGTGCTATCTATTTCCAAAGTTATTGCCTTCCCCCACCCCAAACTAACCTTACCACTGAACACCCCCAAAGGAACCTTATTGTAGCTCTCATGAGAGGATGAGCTACTTGCTTGAAATCTTTCTTTGTGGGCAGGGGCTATGATGGAATTTAGAAATCCTTCAAAATGCTGGATTATGTCCCATGAATAGGGGCTAGGATTAGAGGAACTCATCCTTATCTATCACCAAATAAAGAGAGAATTAACTACAAAGTTCACCTAGAAAATTCACGCTTTAAACATAGTACAAAATTTGCTTCTCAAGTTAATTTTAGCCATGGAACCACATGACCATCGACACAGTATGTATTCAATGTTAATAATGAAACTGCCTGTTTCTATATGCCTTTGCCCTAAAAAGTTCATTTGTCTTGTAACTTTAAGGACTCTTTGTGAAAGATTAGATATACGTTTTAAAGCTAGTGTTATGCAGAACTCATCTAGAAAAGTCACACTTGCAAGTACCAAAATATGATAGGAAGCATCTTAAGTTAACAGAAAGAAAAGCAACCCAGTTTACAATGTCAGATTACATATTGCAACAGAAAAAAATAGAAAACCATAGTCTTGGTCCAATTACCAACACTGAAGTCAAAACAAGGATTCTTTCTGTCTCTGTATCCAAGGGGTCAGAAAGGATAACTTAGCCACATCCAAGGATATATTAGCCATATCCTTGGCCCATTCTCCTGAGCCCTGTGTGAATTTATTTCCTGGAAATTCTGCAAGAATGATATTTATTTCTTGCCCCCAAGCACCTCCCCTAACCTTCTCTATCAAGTTTGAAAGTCTCTCAGTTTCTGTGCTCAGAAGAACAGAGTTGGAAACTGCCCAAATCATACTTATGAAACAAGTATTGGCAAATAAATTTTATTATTCTTACACAGAAGCTTATATAAGAAAGGGTGGAATAATATCTTACCTTCTGGAGCAACTCACTTCACCAATTTAATGTAATTGTCTCTACCAAAGTATTTACTAATTTGAGGATAATTACATCTTCTAGCAATTGCAATTCTGACACTGTGCTCAATAGGTATTTTTGTACTGTTATAATTCAGACAGGGTATAAAAGACCTGATATAGGGTTCAATCTGGGCAATCAGTCCAACTTTATGTCCAGTTCAAGTTGTAACTGATATGGAAGTCCCCTTTATTCTCAGATCTTTTTAATTGTGGTTCTAGAAATTGGCATTACTACTTTAAGACTTGAACTTTTCTTACCATATTATTAACAGACAGAAAATTGTTTTCAGATATGAGTCGTTGACTTCCATACATATTTCACGGCTGAGAACTTCATTCTACGTCAAGCCCAGGCCAAGAGGAACCGTCTGAGGAGCCTCTTATCCTGAGGGGTGAGGCCAACCACTCCCTCTCTACCTGGGTGGAAAGGTGGGCTACTAGGTTCAGTGGTGTCTTACAGAGACACTTAAATATAAAATGAAGTGTGATTTGGTTTGATTTTTACACTACAATACTGTCATGTAGGCCCTTGTTTTTCAGGCGGAACACTGCATTTATCATTGGGAAATACACTAACTAGCTTCTCCCACTTTACATTGACTTTCTTCCATATCTCAAATGGAAGAGGAATTAAGACTTGGATTTTCTCAGAAGAAAGAATTAGGATGAACCTAAACTTAGATAGAGGTACTGTGGCAAAAATTGGGACATGTGCATCATTCTTTCTATCCACAGCCAACATTAATTCTGACAATTTAATATTTATGATCCAAAAAAATTTAGTAATCTATGAAAATTATTACAGTTCTAATCTGTAACTCATCTAAAACTCAGTTGGTTAACAGATCTTCAGTCCCCTGATTTTTTCTGAGAGTTTTTGCAGGAGCTCTCACTATCTGTTACTCTGCTGTAAACTAGTCAGTTTAAAAGCAGTCCTAGGAACAGGACCTGTTCAGGAAAAAATGGATTTTATGCCCTGCTTATTGCCTTCCAAATGCCAGGAGCTTTTCAGAGTAATAGCAACTGGTGTAAAAAGAGAATTTGAAATAAAAGAAGCTTTTATTGCTCTAGAAAGAGGCTGCTCATAAACTTTCCACCTGCCTTAACCACTGGGGAATGTGTATACGTGTGTGGGTACCAAGAGTTTCTGGCCAATGAGAATTTACTTTTCCTATTAGCCTCATATCTTCCAGAATAATGGACATGATAAAAACAGAGCAGAAAAACAGGATCAAACCCCTTTAATTGCTGTTGTCAAATGTATTCCAGCCCAGCACTTCATACATCTTGTCACCAAGAGGACATTTTCCTGCTGGTGCTGAGCTTCACCCTTATGCAAAACCTTTCATCTCAGAATATCAAAGATTTCTACAAATACTAATTCATTAATTAAGCCTCCCGATGACTGTTCAGAGAAAGAGAAGAAGAAAAAAAAAAAACTGTATTTCGAAATGAAAGAGATTTAAAATTCAGGTTGGTTGGATGGCAGCCTCCCTGAACAAAGGATGCCATTTCACTGGTGTCATTGTGACCCCCCACAAATCAGTCACTGAATCCAGGACAGACCTTTCTGGGAAGATGCAAACAGTTTTCAGGTGAACATTTCCTATGTTTGTCTTTACTTTCTAATGAACCTTCTTTGTGGCACTCAGTCACATCATTTGTCTCTAATTCTGTTGTGCCTTTGTTCTCTTTTTCTAATAGAATGTGAAACCTTGTGAACTTGCTGAGATTTATCTTTATCGGTTCACTTGAGAGTTGCTGTAGGAAACCATGGTGTTAAAACCCACCCCAGGGAGAGGGAAACCTACCTTGGATAGGAGCCAGATTTTCAAGTAATTCTCCTTAAGTGCAAAACCAATGGAAATGACTATTTTAGACTTAATTAGTTGAAATGTTGAAACTCAAAATAAATCAAAATAAAACATTATCACCTCAAATCAATATGTAAATAAAAGAGAACAGAGAATATTTTCTACTCTTCTGCTACCCAATTGATATAATTTGAGTCCTTGCTGATCCAGGGCAGAGTAAGTGGCTATCCTTACAAATTTTTGAAGTATAGTTGGTTTTAATACATGCTCTTATTACTTTGAAAGAAAAAAAAGGTAACGAGGAGGCATAGCAATAAGTTACTTGAAATATTTGTTTAGATACTCTCCTTTCACTTTCCTAATCAGAATCATATATTGGAGTCTAATCATTATAGTTTCTGAGCCCATCTAAATGTTTTAAGGGTTATTAGTATCATCACCAGTAATGTCAGGAAGAATTTATTTAGCATGAGCACTCTTAGTAAGCAGTTTGTAAAACCAAGCTTAAGGAGAGTCACCATAACTAAGTCACTCAACCAATATTAGGTGTATTTAAGACACAAGAACAATGTTGATATTACATTTGACTTTCCAGGGTTCTTAGAAATCAAAATAAGTGCCTAAAAATATGCACCTAAGGTTAAATTATTTCTATTAATAATAGATTAATTTCCTGATTGTGTCTCTTTTTCTCCCTCCCCAACTCTTTGTACATGTAACAAAACAGTCTAAAAAACTGTAAAACTGAGTGAATGTGAAAATCAATGTCACCTCACATTACCTCCCTGACATTAGGAAAGTTACTTAACTTCTCTGAGTTTCATTTTTCTAATCCTCATGGTAGAATCTAAATAAATACCTCACGTAAGTTGCTTAGAGCCTCACTAATGTACTGAAGCTGGCCTAGAACTTGCAATAGTCCCACTTCAGCCTCCTAAGTAGCTGCAATTATAAGGATGGGTCACTCTGTCTGGTTTACATATTCTTTTTTTTTTTTTTTTGATAATGAGCAGAATATAAAATCCAGAGACAGAGTATAAAATCTGTGCAATCTCTTCTGCAGTCCAACAAAGGTCAGATGAGCTTGAAAGGACAGAAGATTTCATAAATACATAACAAGTTTCCTTCAAGATAGAAACTGAAGTCTAGTTTTCTTCAAGCCACTGTAGTAGACTAATCATTTTCATTTGGGGTACCACTTAAAAAGTGTCCATGGAATGATTTTTGTTACCTCGTTCTTTTTCTGGTATAGTTAAGAAAATTCTTTAGTAAAACATTTCTGTTCTGGTCAGGCTGCCAAAGTACTTTGGATAAAAATCTCTATTATAATACAGAGGTCTGTGTGATTAATACCAATAGGAAAGAACACTGAAAGAATAAAATGCTGTGGGCTAGTCTCATCAAGAAATAGGACGTGAACAGAAACTCTTGAGATGAGCTTTGCAATTCCAGTAAGATTGAAAAAGACAGAATCTGGAGGAAAACATGCTGGGTATGTAAACAAAAGTATATCATACAAACACAATCAGTGATGAAAATTGCCAAGGAATGTAAAATCGTGGAAAATGAGAGAGGAGGCTCTGCTAGGAGAGAGAGATGAAAAAAAAAAAAAAAAACACATTTTGGTTTCTTCGGTCATTATATCAAATATAAACACTATATTCTGTTAAGGAGATTTGCAAAATTTGTACAAAATCATCCAAAAATGTAATAAAAATATTTTGATCATAAACCAATATAAACCAATGATGAGGATACATGGAGAATTAAAGACTAATACATTTTGGGTTACATTGATAGAATTATGTATCCTTAGAGCCCAAGAGTAGTAAGAGATGATTAAAAATCTTCATTTGCATTCACATGAAGCAATATAACAATCTTCTTACAAACCATTAAAAGTAAAGTCGGACAAAATGTTGAGGTAGAAATTTGTTTTGTTATAAAAGAGCAAAAAAAATTCTGTCCTACAAGGAAGGGTTGAGTTGTCTTCTTGAAAACAGGGGGAAAATTACATGTGGAAGGATAATGTTATAGTTTGGCTCTTAAATGAACCCTAAGAACGTTTATTGAAGGCTTGGTTGCCAGTCTATGGTGCTAGTGAGAAGGGGTGAAAATACGAACCAAATCAGAGGATACTGAGTCATGGAGACATGGCATTGACTGGCACATTGGGACCCTGGTCCTTCCTCTCTCTGCTTTCTGCCCACTATGAGGTCAACAGCTTTGCTCTATCACATACTCGTTATCATAACGTTCTGCCTCATCGCAAGTCCAAAAACAATGGTGGCAACTGACTATACATTAAAACCTCTGACACTGTGAGCCTAAATGTGCCTCTTTCCCCCTTATAGGTTGTTTATCCCCAGTATTTGGTCACAGTGATGGAAAGCTTGCACAAGTAGATATAGTGAGTCTTCTAAGAGAGAAAGAGTGAGCTGGAAGAAATTATTGGACTTCTCAATAGAAATCAACTGCAATTACTCAGAACTACACAAAATTGGAGATAGTGAAGAGAGTGTCCTTATAAATATTATGGCTGAAAGTAAACGACCAACCTATATGTCCATGCCGTAAAAGAATTTCATATAAGGTGGAAAATCGGACTATGAAAAACCAGTTCTATCCAACAGCATAATGGTATTAATAATTTAAGTCCATCAACTAAACTGTGCTGTAAAATATGATAGTTCTATGCACAAACAAAATCAAGCAGTAAACTCTCTGGAATAGTCTCATAGCAAATACTTGGTACTGGAAATAGAAGGGAGTCTCACATTAGAAAAATTCTATCTTGGAGGATATTTTCTGTGGTTTCTCTGCTTGAAAAAGAAGATAATTTTTGAATTTTATCCGAAATTCACACAATTAAGTTTTTTTTTATCTTGCTATTTGGTTCCAATTATCCATATAAGATAGCAGTTGCAAAGATGCAAAGATGAAACTACCATCCTAACTTGACATTTTAAAGGAAATGAGATGACACAATGGAGTTCCGAGACAACTATTTATAAATAAAATATTTCCTCTCATTCAATTTAAGATTTTCCTAAACATTGTTGGCTTAGTTTGACTCTAACATCTTCAAATTCAGATGGTTTTATTATCATTATTCAAAACTGAAACACCTATTTGTGTACTGGATAATCAAATAATAGTTATGTGTATAAATAAAGCTATTGCATTAATATAGAGTCATTAATGCAAATACAAATGACCCAGGGCTGCAAGACTGTTTAATAAAGCAGTAGAATAAACCAAGCCAGTCTGGGGATGTTTAAATTTTCTTTCATGCACAGGCTGGGATTTCCATCAATTTCTCATCATGGTTGCTAGATTCCAAGTCTGTATGTCTTACATACCACCCTATAGGAAAAATTTGCCTTCCTCTATTTGCCCCACCTTTATCTTCCTTATGAAGTTGTTGGCTTATATTCCTGCAAATTAAGTTGTGCTGGTATTCTTCACCTCATATGGTGACTTATAGAAAGAAAACAGTTGAGTTATTTGCATGACCTTTTATATTCATTTTGCATGAAATGAAATCATGTGCTTTTCTTGTAAAAGATACCAATGCCACTCAGAAGTCTATAGGGTTAATTGTTATTTTAATGAGCATGACATGCAGCACTGGGTAAGAATATGATTTTAAAAGCTACAAGCTATAAAGGTCACATATCAGTGAAGTGGCAAGTTTTTATGGCATATTGCTAGGAACCTGGTCCATTCTATGCTTACAATCATGTTATTCTTTGCCCAGTGCAGGCTATATGGTTTGACAGCATACTCGACATTTTTTATTGGAAAACATTGTGTCTTAAAATCTTTCCAAATATCTCAGTGTTCACCTATGAGATTATGTGATTGGAATGAACCTGAGATGTAGATGGTATATTGAAGATTAACAGTATAAGCTTACAAAGTTTTAATCCAATGATAGGAGTTCAGATGAAATTTCATAAATTATCTGCAGAGAGAATACTATTAGCTAATCATCACTGTCTGTGTGCTCACAGCTCCGAAGAGCTTTGAGTGCCTTAAAGACTGAGAACAGAGTTATGTCACAGGCATTGACTGAGGGCTACTCTGAAATGGGTGACCAGAGAAGGGTTTCCCAAAAAAAGAGGGTGTTTGAACTAAAGTTGAATAAATGGGGGGACCAGAAGAGTTAAAACCACAAGGTCTAAGAGTGAAACTGATGTGTTTTTTTGGAATAATACAAAGAGAGGCAGAGACAGTGCAATATGATGGAAAATGTAGGGGATTGTTCATTAGGAGGCTTGAGAGAGTTGACCAATGTCTCAGATATGGAATCAGATTTTATTTTAAGGAAAATATGAAGTCACTGATGAAGTTTAAACATGTAAGTTACATATTTCTAAGTAGCTCTTTTTATTGAAAGTGGATGGTAGGTTGGCAAGATTGGAAATTGTTAAACCAGCCGGGCGCGTTAGCACGCACCTGTAATTACAGTGGCTCAGGAGTCTAAGGCAGGAGGATCTCGAGTTCAAAGCCAAACTCAGCAAAAGTGAGGTGCTAAGCAACTCAGTGAGACCCTGTCTCTAAATAAAATACAAAATAGGTCTATGGATATGGCTCAGTGGTTGAGTGCCCTTGAGTTCAATTCTCGGTACTAGGAAAAAAGAAAGAAAGAAAAAGAGAGAGAGAGAGAAAGGAAGGAGGAAGGAAGGAAGGGAAGGGAGGGAGGGAGAGAGGGAAGGAGGGAGGGAGGGATGGAGAAAGGAAGGAAGAAAGGGAGGGAGGAAGGAAGGAAGAGAGGGAGGGAGGGAGGGAGGGAGGGAGGAAGGAAGGAAGGAAGGAAGGAAGGAAGGAAGGAAGGAAGGAAGGAAGGAAGGAAGGAAGGAAGAAAGGAAGGAAAAGAAAGGAAGGAAGAAAGAAAGAAAGAAATTGGTAGGCCAGTTGGAAGGTCCTTGAAGTTCATGCAGATGAGAGGTATGTGATGGTGATTAATTTGATCATCAGTGAGATTGAAGTAGCCAGAGTCCGAACAAACTGTGTAGATACAGCAGAAAAGACAGCACAAACATTGCCCAAATAAACACAGAGTTGTTCCTCTTGCAAAATAAAATTCAGTGCCTTTGTCAGTCTTTTTTTGGCCTCTTGCATAAACCTTTTCTTGGAGAAAAAAATGTGATTAAGAATCCACATTTTTCTTCTGTCTTCAAACAGAATGAAAGCAGAATCATTCCACAAAGATAGATATTTTATTCCAAGATTGAGTTTGCTTTGGGAATCTGTTACCACAGGAACTATAGTTTAAATGTCTCACTTCCATAAATTTTACATTAACAATTGGTGAGCTTATGAATTGCTGGAATTGATATTAAAGATCTCTGGGGAGATGAATTTTCTTGAAGCTAACCAAGGAACTATCATAACTAGTAGTTGAAGTAACTAAATAGAATATAAATAAATAAACATAAGGGTTAGTTCAACCCCTCTGACAGGTTGAAACTGGCTCTCAGGAAGGATCTCTTCCCTAATTGCCATCAGCCACAGGTTTAGAGGATTTACCTGGCTTTTCTCAGTAGCCAATGAAGATTTAGATTTGAAATAATCTATGATATCCCATGAAAACAGGAAAAAGACTGTCTGGAGTTTATGTCACTAGTACATAATTCCTGATTAATTATTAATAATTTCATCTATTTCTAGGCCATGAAGGAGGAAATAATTTTCCTTTCTTTGTGTGACTTGCCAACCTTCTGCTCAGCCATTGCCTGGTTATAGGAGTCTTAGGCATGTGTGAAAAGTCAGTTCATTGAGGGTTTTTCCTGTACACTGACATTATCTTATCCATGCATGGGGCTGTCACAGGGTTTTAATAGAGTCTAGTGAATGGTGAAGATAGAAAGCTATTAGATTAAAAAAAAAACCTTATTTCTTTTAATTTCTTCCTTTTACCAATGATTAAAGATAAGTAGATATATTTGCTTTGTGTGTATATGTGTGTCTGAGAGACAGAACCCAGAGAATTTCTAAGAATATATCTGACATTGCTTCCTTGTGTGTGTGTTTTATTGCTCATCTTTTCCCCAAACTCTTAGCATCTTCTCTTACACTTCTCTTGTTCTTCCTCTGCCAATTGCACTGTTAGTGACACCACCTTCAAATCATGAATCACCAAGCCTCTGATATCTAAACAAAAATAAATGATGGGATTGGATAAGTGCCCACTAGAATTTCTGTCTTCAAATTTGTACCCCAAATTAAGAAGAGAGACTTCTGTGTATTTCCACTGCTCTTTTTTGTTAGGCCTAAAATTTGAAGAACTAACCCTCATCTCCCAAGAAAAACATCAGAACTGAGCATACCATGTAGCTCCAATGATACTGCTAGCCATAAGCTAGACCAGCTGCCTCCTTGTCTCCATTATCATTCAAACATGTGCCTAAGTTTTGTAAGGACATCTCTGTGATTGCTTAGTCTTTAGACATATATGATGTGGTTCAGCACACGTGGTCTCTGTCTCATTAATAGAGTTCCTGAAAATACCACCCTTAATCAAACCCTTAAGGATTCCATGGGCCATGGGTCATAGATAAACTTTTAAAGTAACTGAAAAAGACCAAATAAAATTGGTCAACTTTTAAGTGTACTGGAGAAGATGGTTATTTTTCTCAAGAATGGTAATGGCCACATTCTCAGGAGTGAAGTTCATATCCTCAGTTTCTCTGGGTGTTGGTTTACTCAAACTCATAGAGACATTTTCTCCTCATTCTGTTTCTAAAGATCATCCTTCCCACAGAGATGGCTTGGCACCAATTCCTTTGTCTGACCTTGAGAAGTGCCAGTGACTGATTCAGAGAAATCCAATGACTTTTGGGATGAACTTTGCTCAGCTCAGTGACTCAAAGTACAAGCTGGAGCAAACTGAACATGAGCAAAATTCTGGAGAGCACACACACACACACACACACACACACACACACTTATCTACATATATGTGTTAAAAATTCTCAGCACCTTCAGCTTTTATTAAGAGCTGAAGGTCTCAAACAGGAACACAGTTTGAAAGTAGAAATTAGAAGGTGTCATTAATCCCAGCATAGTAAAGCTGGTCTCACAGAGTTCTGCTGGACTATTCTGACAGTGTCCAAACTAAAACCTGAAATAGCTTCTTATTTTATTTTTCTGTGCAAATTTGCCACAGAGTGTGAATTTATAAAGGGTGGTTGTAATCTGTGCAGGCTCTGTGACACCACACCATGTGTTTTTGACTTCCTATCACCCATGTACCTGTCTTTGCCTCAGTTCATGGGCCTCCAAATGTTTGCTTTTGCAAATAAAGCTATAGAGGGGCCTGAGATGCAGTGGTCTTTCCTGATCCTTGGAGTTTGGTCAGCTTTCTCCTCTATTTTCAAACAATAAACTCTGTCTTTCCTTAGCAGAAGCACTAATTTCAAAATAGTGTAATCCTTGTTTCTCCCAAGAGTCTGGAGACCCCTGGAAGGCAGGGATTTTTACATTTTGCTACCTAGTAAGGACTTGCACATTGACTGGAACATAGTAAGTTATCAATAGTTTATAAATATATGACACACATTGATCCCACTTGATTCTTCAATTTAATTGTGATTACTGTTCTTTAAGATGGGTTCATTTATGCACTAAAAATTCCTAGTACCCACCATTTACACTTGGTAATTCAGAAGGGAATAATTACAAGAAAAGTAAAACCAAACACTCACTTTTAAAAGACTTCTTACAAAGGATTGTGTGTATTTGTGTGTGTGTGTGTGTGTGTGTGTGTGTTACAATGGAGAGAAAGTTAAGATGGAGTTCAACTAATTGTCAAGATGCCGTAACAGAATAGTGAAAAATAATCCACATTGAATAATGTGGAGAATTGTCTAGTCTCTAGTACTGACCACAATCCCGCCCCCCTCACACACACACACAAGAGGGAAAGGTTTTTGCAACATCTTTGTTTTTGATTACATGATTTAATTATCTCAATAAGAAAAGGAAGCCAGATAAAACAGGTTTAAAACTGATTGGATCTTTTAAAAATAAATCTACGTGGTTATATGTATTTGTTTGTGTTTTTCTATTTTATGCATCTTGCTCATCCCTTGTCCCTGTGGGCAGCCCTCAGAAAAGGTCAGGTTACTGTCAACTGTGAGAAAGACTGTTTCAGAAATGCTTCCAGCTGAGATCTCCCAGGAGATGTCACACCTTGACATGGAGGGTCAGGACATAGGCAGATGCCTTTAAAATTCATGTGCAGACATGTCATTTTACTGTTTGCATGTAGGCATTGTGGTTGTGTGAATAAGTGACCATCTGTTATGTATTTGCAACACATTAAGTGGTGTGCATGTATCTTACATGTGTAGTTAGATGAGTTGTGTGTGCCAGTTTGGATTGTGTATAAGTGTATACTGTGTGCTGTTTATATATGTGTGCTGTATGTGTGTGTGTTTTATGTGTGTATAATGTGTACATATGCTGAGGTTAGTTGCATGTGTATGTGAATGTGATTATGTATGTGTGTGTGTGTGTATGTGTGTGTGTGTGTGTGTATGTGTGTGTGTGTGGCAGTTCTGCATTTTTTTCCATATATACTCAGGAAGCCAAAGAGAAAATGTGTCATTATCTGTGAAGAATACAGCCTCAAATTAAATAGATTAAAAACAACCTTTCCTAGGCTGTCAGAGAAAATGTTGAAGGGTTTTCAAAAAGGGAAGGAAATCTCTTGGGCAACCATATCTATATTTGCATTGCTTATTTCAGAATAAAGACAAAAAAAAAAGCTAAACAAATCCACACCACATGCTTCTGACACAGAGTCATATTTTGAAAAGTGCTGGTTGGTAGCACCTCCGTGATGTGCCTGCCTGTGACATTTTAAGATCACAAATTGCTGCTAGGAAACACTCTCTCTTTTCATATTTACACTTAAAAAGCCTTTTCTTCTTAATGGTTAATTAGGTCACTAATCAAAAGAAGCTCTTAAGAGGAAAATGAAATGTTGACATTTTGCAATTATTTGCTACTGTGAATAATACATAAACATACTACTTATGGAGAAAGTGGCTTTCAACCCCTTCTTCTTCTATGAAAGCTCATACTGACAGCAGAGTCCCTGTGCCTTGGGTCACAGACTGCCACCCTACTTCTTTTCCTGCTTATATTTACTTTGGGTCACCTTCATGTCATTATGCTGAGCTTTACCAAAATGCAGAATTGGTGGTTAAGTGTGTGTGTGTGTGTGTGTGTGTGTGTGTGTATGCGTGTTAATTGTACTTGTCTATTTCTAGTTAATTGTACTTGTCTATTTCTAGCACATCATTAATTTACTTGCTATGGAAACTCCCTTGAAATCAGTTAAGTCAGAAGAGAATATTATAATAATATTCTAATAATTCAATCCTGTATTAAACCTTTTCTGAATTCTTTAAAGTTAAGATTTTGACAAGTACATGTAGCAGAATTATGATGAGGAGACAGTCTCTGCCACATCCAGGGTCTTTCATAGAAAAAAGCATATGATAAAATATTATTTATTTATAAAAAGAAAAATATATTGAAATATACAATAATGTGGATAAACCTTGAAAATTATGCTGAGTGAAATAAACTATTCCCAGAAGTACAAATATTATATAATTCCATTTGTAAGAAGTGTCTAAAACAGATTCATAGAGTTAAAGAGTAGAATTGTGGTTATCAGAAGCTAGGGTGAAGGGGAAATGAGAAATTGCTATCCAATGATCATTGTCATCTTATATAAAATTTCACGAGATCTGCTATAAAATAACATGAATATATTTAACAATATCATATATTATACACTTAGAAATTAAGATGGTAGATCTCATGTTTAGTGTTCTTAGTACAATAAAATTTTTAAAAATTAAAAATTTTGCCTTCTCTTTTTCTTTCTCCTCTGCAGTTCAATGATCTTTTCTTCCATCTCACCTGAATTATCTAATCACCTTGTCGAAATGGAAACCTTCACCTTTCTGAAATCTTGATTTTGAGCATCATTTTCCCTTATTCTATTGGATTGACACCACTCTTTTTAAATCCAGCACAAATCTCACCATGTCCACCACAACCCACCTGTATTTATTCACCACCATTTTACTGCCTGGTTTACTCTATAATCTCCACATTGGCTTCCTTGCTTCCGAATGGGGTTCCCTTGTTGTTTCAGTTGTCTTTTACCAAGAATAACTGAGGCTATGCCAATTACTTCAATAGATAGTTGTGGAAGGAAAAGGTAAAAATCAACCCCTTCCCTCATTGTCTCTGTAGTCCTCACCTTCGTCTAGACTAATACTTTGAGGAAATATAATGCTAGAACTTCCACCTATTAGTGGTTGTATTGGTTTTCTAGGTCTGCTCTAACAAAATACCAAAAGTGAGTGGCTTAAAACAGGAGAAACTTATTCTTCACAGTTAGGGAGGCCAGAAATTTGAAACTAAGGTGTCACTAGGGCAGGTTCCTGCTGAGGACTTTAAGAAAGAATCCTTCCTTTCTTCTTCCTCCTGTCCTGTGGATGCTGGAAATCCTTGGAATTTCTTGACCTCTAGTGGAATTACTTTCATCTCTGCTTTTTCACCACATGGTCATCTTCCTTCTGTGTCTGTGCCTCTATCTTCTTTCCTCTTTTCATAAAACTATAATTACATTAGAGATCTTACCTTAATATAACTAAATTGAATCTTTTTTTTTTTTTTTTTTTTTTTGAGGAGGGTACCAGGGGTTGAACTCAGGGGCACTCGAACACTAAGCCACATCCCAGCCCTATTTTGTATTTTATTTAGAGACAGGGTTTCACTGAGTCGCTTAGTGCCTTGCTTTTGCTGAGGCTGGCTTTGAACTTGCAGTCCTCCTGTCTCTTCTTCCCCAGCCACGGGGATTACAGGTGTGTGCCACACTCCTGGCACTTACATTAATCTCAACTAAAATAATTATATACACAAAACTGTTTCAAAATAAGATCACACTGTGAATTTCCAGAAGGATATGAATTTTGAGGGGATCCTATTCAACTAACTACAATAGTGAGTCCTAAGAAAGAAATAAAACATTCACTAACATCAGGTCAAAATCTCAAAGCCTTGGTTTTCTCATCATGACCATTCAGATAAGCATTTCATTGGAAAATGGTGTACACTACAAGTAAAAACACACATCTGAATATTTTATTTACAGAAAGTATTATGAGATATATAATTTTTGAAGTATATTCTCATATGTATAAATAAGTAATGGAATGTAAGATATCCCTGCATGTAAAATTTTTGAGTGCATTTCATTATTCTAAATTACTTGTTTAACTTCTGGTATATTTGAAGAATATCAGTGTTTTACATAATTGGAAATGTTGTGAAGAATATCTCTCACCCTATTATATTTTATAAATGGGAAAACAAGACTTGGGAAATTAAATTGCATGTCCAAGATAGTCTCATGCACTTAGAAATTAGAACTCAGTTCTTCTTAAGCCCAAGTGAAATAATCAACTAATATAGGAAATCAAATGATCTAACCCTTAGCTTTTTTGTAGATATTCTACTCTCGGTGGTGTCTTAATGTCAGAGGGAGCAGTTAGATACTGGGATCAGAAAGGCTGATTTAAAATCAGTTGAGATATCAACTATTCATTTGATAGTGCTCATGTTTCTTAATCTCTATCAGATTTGGTTTCCTCAGCTGCAAAATGAGAACAACAATATTAATCTATAGCATGAATGTAAATGTTATTTGCTTAAAGAAAATAAATCAAATAAATCAGTGTCCATTTTAGATTTTAAAATAAAGGAAATTCACTATGTTTGCATGCATACACACACACACACACACACACACACACATGGAGTAACATTGCAAAAAGAATCAAGCAGAGGCAATGGTGATGATGCCTATAAAACTTAAATAATAGAAAAATGACAAGGTTGGGGGAAAACAGGTTTAGTGGATTTTTTTCTTAAGAGACAAATAGAAATCAGTATATTCTGACCCTACCAGGTTCTTTGCTTATGTCATCTTGTAAAATTTTCTCAACAACAGTAGATAGACAATACATATCCGTTTTTTATTACACATGAGAAAATTAAGGATCAAACATTTTAAGTAAGTTGCCCAAAGCTGCCAACTGAATTTGAAGTAAAGCTGAATTTTAACAAGTTGTCTTTCTATAAGCAAAAGTTTGACTCTGTCTTGGAGTTGATATGAAGAGATTGGACTTTGCAGAGAGGCAGAAGCCAGAACTGAAGTGTTAGTGTAAGTTATTTAGAAAGCCGTTTGACACCAGGCACTGATGGAAGACTCAGTAAGTGTATGTTTTTGCACCTGGACTTTTCCAGACACCTTCCAAGTTTACCTGCCTCAGCTCTGCCTCTTGGGATGACTTGATTAAGGAGCTCCCATTCATAAAGCCTTCTGATGAGGAATGTGCACCATGGCTGTAAGTGGTAAGTCCTATCATTGTTTGTATTGGCATTGAGACATGCCAGCAAAATCTCTATCCCTGTGGCTAAGGGAATGGAGAGATAACATAATCAAATCTGTTGATTCACACTCTGCATGTCTGTGGGCTTATCGTAGGGGGCCACTTTGAGTAGAAGTCAGTTGGATTCCTGGCTGGATGTTATATGTT
The DNA here is from genome assembly GCF_048772815.1 of Callospermophilus lateralis. NCBI lineage: Eukaryota > Metazoa > Chordata > Mammalia > Rodentia > Sciuridae > Callospermophilus > Callospermophilus lateralis. The sequence goes on along the minus strand of NC_135321.1, from coordinate 32,145,774 downwards.
CCAGTTCCCTATGTTTATTAAATATTTTCAAGATTATATCTTAACCTAATCTTTTCAGAGTCTTTGGAATTCAGTCTAGTTTAGCTTAAAGTTCAATAAAACACAGAAGAAGTTAAAGAAAAAGCCAGTGTGTTGTTTTATATATATATTGTGTGTGTGTGTGTGTGTGTGTGTGTGTGTGTGTGTGTGCGCATCTGATCTGGGGCAAAATCTAGGTAAGAAGAATAAATTTAAAATATGTTTGAGGGACATACAAAAATATAAAAATTTAGGTGTGATTTATTTCCCATGAATCTGAGCAAAGCTTACACCAAAATGCTATGAACTTTCCATGTCTTGGGTGTCTCAGGATATATGGATAAGTGTATGATAATGTTTTTTGTCTGGCTATCTAAACTTTCGAAGTCTGTATCTACACAATTTAAAGATAATGAATTGACTTACAAACTTATTTAGTCAATGACTTTTCGTATTTGTCTAGGATGCTGAACAAATGATTCTTTTTCAATAGATATTTATTTTAAAGTATAGGACACATGGTTCAAATGAAAGTCCTCTTTTTGATGCCTCCAGGCTTATGAGTCAATATTTTCAGTTGCGTAGGAGAGTTTCATGATTTCTCAGACATGTGCACAACATAAAGATTCCAAAGTAATAGTAGGAGGTACTTTTGCAAAATGCAATATGTTAGTTTGTAAGGCCAATCTTAAAATTTGCCTATTTATTTATTTAACAACTACTTGGGGGATGGTAGGAACCAGAGGTCTGTGTGACAGAAGACTTAACCTTGACTACAGGAGTTTCTTCAGATCCGTATAGTGATACACAGGCATATTCTCAATTGTATCACAAGCTGCAAATAACAGGTGCCACATGTTTAGAAATCACAAAATATACTTTAAAAATACTTAAAAAAACTTAAAGGATTTATTAAATGACACATCGGTTTGATATTTTAGTTTTTGTATGTATTGCATACCACTTGTCTCAGTGTCTGAAATGCCACCATACTATTCTTCCATATATATATTTTTTAATCTCAAAGAGGATTGGACCTGTAACATAATTTTTATATAAGGACAAATACTTCTTCACAAACTAGAATAAGCTGGGACTCAGTTCCCTTTCCTACACTAAACCCTGGAACCACACACAAACACACATAGGCAAGATCACTGAGCATACATTAAATAAAGACTTGTCGATATTACAATATATTCAGTGAACATAAAGGAAATGGAGTAATATCACATTGTAGCAGCCTGTTGGACACCACCTTAATAGAGGGTCAGGATGAACATTATCAGTAATGGAACAAAACCCATCATGTACCTGTGCAAGGATGTAATGGGAAAGGCCCAACAGGGCACCCATCAGTGATGGCCTACCAAGGACTCAGAGCCTGAATCTAAGGATATGGGGAAATCAAGAAAAAAACTCAAATTCATGGCCATTTTACAGAATAATTGACCTGTGTCTTCTATAGTGTTAATGTCATGAAAATTAAGGAAAAGTTTTGTGGAGCCATTTCACACTGAATGTAACTAAAGACACATGGCAGCTATGACAGCTCACTTTAAGCTGATTCTTTAAAGTACATTTAAAGTACATTTCTGGGTGTTATGGTTTAGAGGTTTAGAGATGAAGTAAGCCATGAGTAAACTCATGTATGAGACAATGCAAGAAATTTTAGAGATGAAATGATGGGGTTATAATAGGTTTAACCTAATCAGTGCATTAATCCTCTGATGAGGATTAAGTGGTGGTCACTGTAGGCAGATAGGTTGTGGCTAGAGAAAGTGGGTTCCTGGTATATGCCTTTGGGGTTTATCATTTGTCTTGGTGAGGCAAACTCTCTCTGTTTCCTGGTAGCATGTCTCCAACTGCTTTCTTCCTCCGCAGCTTTTTGCCATAGTGTTCTGCCTTCCCTTTTGTCCAAAGCAACAAAGTTGGCCATCTATGGACTAAGACCTCAGAAATTATGAGCCCCAATATAAAACTTTTTAATTTCGTTTGGACATCCAAATGGTAGAAAATATAGAGCTAATATTAAAGTGAAGCATGGGAAAATTTGATACAGATTGGCCAAGTGAGTTGTTTTCAAAATTTTCTTTCATTTACCTGTTCAATATAGGTTACCTTTTTGTTGTGATTATCTTACCCCAACTGTTTGACCACTCAGGAAAAGTTCAAGGTAGGCAGAATTGATGTATGTTGATTTTCTTCCTTAATTTTATTTCTATTGTGTCTTAGGTTTTGGGGTTCAGCCCCATAGTAATATCCCAACATCCAAAAAGAAAGTATATAGTCAAAGGCCTTTCAAGGACAGGAACACAAGTGAGCAGATCTGGACCCACCAAAGAAAACTGGAAAAAGTCTGCATTTCTAGACATTACTTCTAAATAAATAACTAAAATACTAAGTGCTGAGTTTGAATCTCAAATTCACCACTTACTGATCATTTCACCACCAGGAGCCCAAGTCTGGAAATAATGAGAAGTTATAAATTTTATGGGACTGTCATAAGAAATGAAAAGCATGGTGTATGTGAAAACTTATTTCTATACATGAAATTTTTATGAATATATGAAAATTGTATACTCTAAGATAATAATAGGCCAACCTAAATCAAGCCCAGTTGAATAACTCTTATTAGAGTGTCTTACCAGTTTGCCTTTCCAGTACATACAACATGTTTATATTTCCTCTTTGCTTAAGGGCAGAAAATAGCAGTAGCCAATTATTGGAAAATGCAGGGAACCACAATTTAGAGATTTTGAATCTCATTCTAACCATTCATAGACAACCACGTTTCAATGTACAAGTGACTCAATTTGTGTAAGTTTTTGTGTCTAAGTGTTAAACAATGATTTTCCCAATGGTTTGCATTCTATTAATATAAATATATATAATATATATATATATATATTATATATATATTTTTTTTTTCTGAGTGCACTATCTTTCCCTTCTTCAGAGAACTTTTCACTTCAGTTTTAAGGCACATCTAGTCCACAACATTATTTAAATGATTGAGTCCTAAAGAAGTATGAAAGTGAATTTTTTCCTAAATACAAATTGTAGAATTTTAGGTCACATACACGTACAAAAATTTTGGTTTCCACACCACTTCTCTCAAGCATATAAAAACACTCACCATCAGAACAGTTGCAACAGCTTGGCAGGAGCATCTGCCCTGGAAGAGAAAAAAAATAGAGAAATGACTCATTCTTAATGATTTTTGCCAAGGATACCAGCTTAAAAAAATATATATCATTTCTATGCTAAATGCTAGCTAGTGAAAAACAACAAAACACATACACACATATACAGAGTCACAGTTACTAAATAAGACATTCCTGTATAAAATGTACAATACATGCAAGAAATAATTATAAGAGTTCTGAGATAACCACTCTCAACAAGTTTCTTAACTGGAGTGAGAAGAAAAGGATATGCATATGTGTTCTGAGTCAGGTGGGAGAGTCATGACATTTTTATCCTCACCTGGCTTGATTCTACAAGTTCTGGCCTATATGTATGGCAGGTACACAATTCCCAGATTGCTGTCATCCCAGAGGTGTCTCACCTATTCACCTTCTGCATGTGTGTGCTCTTACAGCCAAATGCAGACTGACACCAAAGGACTCCATTGAATCCTCTGCACATTTCATACCTGGTCATCATGTGGCTACACATGGTTTTTCTAAATACTCTTAGAATTGTTGCTTGGGGTCAAGGGTCTGGGTGATTTGAAGAAGGGGGAGCTGGAGAAAAGAATAGAAAAAAAAGATCCTGATTATCCACTTGTTGCCCTTTCCTTTGACATTGTCTTGTTTCTCTGGCCACAGCCTTGTTCTGCCAGATACGTTTCATTTTCTGCATGACTTCATCTGGATGGGCATTTCAAGCTGTGATTTCCAGATTTGAGCTTCCATTGTAGACCCCTTTATCACTGAAAAGGAGGCTTTAAAGTTCAAAGTCAGTTAGAATGAGCAATGTCTTAAAAGTTCATATCTTTCTGATCCTTCTTGGCTGTTGGTTGCTTCAAAGAATGTCAAATTATTGTACATTGTGTAGCAAATATTTCCAATGGGCATTCTTTAAAAATGCACTCAGGAAACCAGTCTTCCAGCTCAAAGGTTTGATGGTGAAACCCTTGTTGTTGATGTGAAAAGTTGTTCTGTAAGCGGAACTTCAGCAGCCACGATTCTCCCAGATGGCTCCCCAGCTCATTGTTCTTGTCCTCCGATAGTGACTGAGGTGATCTGATTGTTCCTAGATTCTTTGAGGTAACAATTGGATTCTGCTATCCACATGCACTGTGTTTCCCACCACCCCCAGACACCAATATGCCCTAAGATGCCTTTGTACACTCTCCCTATTCAATACTAGACATGTCTTTAAAGCCAAAGAAACAATTAAATCTTCTATAACAATGCATACATATTCACCAGCTCTTACTCCTCCAGAATGCTAACCACAATCTGTTCTTGAGGGAATGTCAGTTTCTATGGATCTGAGCTAAATAGATAATAGTTAAATTGTTAGATAAATGTTTTGTGTAATTTAATGACACAATAATTTCTGTATTTTAAAGCTTTAATAAAACAAATTTAAGAGAATTTGAAGATAGAGGCAAAAGAAAAGTATTTGATTGACTCTATAAAATTAAAACTATGTGTTTTTTTAATGATTTAGTTTATTAGTTTAAAGAAAGTATGTCATATTGGATATGATGTATAGCCAACTTAAACATTCACATCATATTATTGTTGCATGTGAAGTTAACATTTCTGATTGGAAAATAAAATATTTTTTTACATGCTAGTATTGCAAGCTAATGTAAGGAAACATAAGGAAACAAGGAAGCACTAAATGAAAATATGACTAAAATAGATAGGGCAAACTTTATAAATGAAGATCTAACATTTTTAAACATATGATTATATAGAATCCAACTACACTAAAATTGGCTATTACAATATCTGAATACTAGGCCATATATATTCCAAAGCAGTTAAAATAAAATTGTTAAAGTGGAAAGATACTAGGTGCCTCCTCAAAAGTAAATTGTTTCAAAGTACTTAGAAGATCATTAACACCTTTATTTCTAAATGTTGGCACAAATAAAGTGCTGGTAATAAATGGATCTTATCTACCCTTAAAGTAAGTTCTAAGAGAAACTCTTAGGAAACATAAAAGCAAACTGACTCTTAGAAAAATTAACATAATGTTCTATGGTGCTCTACACTAAGTCAATTATTTACTTGTTTTGATTTAGTTCCTCCTATGTAAATTCATTAAGCATATGCAGCAATAGTGAGAGCATTAAATGTTCAGTGGTTTTGAAGAAATTAAAGATGGTTTTGGTTTCGTTTTTGCTTTGTTGTCTTTTCTTCTTAAATGTTTTATTATTACATTAATAGTAAATAGATGTTCTGAGTGTCACAAGGTTTTCCCTCAGGTCTAAATTTTACCCATATAATAGCTTTTCTAAAGTTTCTAAATAAACTTTTCTACCCTATAAAGTTTTCAAGTAAACTTTGCAAACCCACCTCACCATGTGTAACTAAGGAAATGTAATCTTCTTTAGTATTGTCTTAAATGAAACATCATTCTTTTCCTTTTGTTGTGGTATATGTATTTTAAAATGAATTTTAAAACTGTCCCTTTTGCTAGGATACATTACAAGAGTACAAGTTTCCCCTTCCAATTTTCAGAAGTCTAGCCACTTTTCGTGATGTTTGGAGTTCCTTGAGTAAGAGGGGAAATTCATACCTTTTTGTAATTCATGGGAATAAAAATCTTGTAAATGAAGAAATATAAAACCTCAAATGGCCTTGAGTTTTAGTTTTAAAATAACACGTTTGAAGTATCTGTTGGAAAATGGGGGGCGGTCTCACAATCTCGGGGAAGATACTCTTCTCAGACTTGGATAGAATTGGGCTCTCAGAACAGAGATCTGGAAGGTTCTATGATTGGCTCTAATGTTTATTTTGATAGAGCAACCACCAGTTCTAGCACTTTGCGGGCAAAGATCCCTAGGCACTTACTAAGCTTTATGTCTTTGGGAGCTACAGCGAAAGAAGACGGATGTCTCTGCTTTGTAATGGATGATGGCGATTAGGACAATGAACCTCATAGGGAATTTCAATTTTGACCATGTTGGCCAAAGGGAGACTTCTCTCTCTCATTTCCCTGGATTGCCTATTGCCTGTTTCATACATTCACACAGAATTCTAGAGAAGGGAGAAATCCATGAGAAGTCCAGGATATGATAACATTTAAAAGATAAAGAAATGTGACACTGTTTTCCTCACTCAGTGAAGAAAACATACTTCTTACAAAAACGTAATATATGCATTATATTCAAAAATACAAAAGTTTTGTTCCTTAAAAAAATTGCATTTGTAGATTGGTGAAGCTCTGAAGTTATTATAACAAGGTTTGATAGATTTGTTAATGATGGGGAAAATAATACAGTTTTGCTACATATATATATTAATTTCTTTAAATGCTATCTTTACCCAGTTTTGAGACCCTGGCTAGCAGCCAGTCAGTTCCCTGCTAAATAGTTGTGAGTAGGCTATTAAGTTTGCATCCCAACCACCTCTTTTGTCAGGTTGTGACTCCATATTCCCCAGTCCAAATCATCCTAGGGCCAGATGCCAACAACCAGAAATAGTCTGTATGTCTCAGACTCACTGAAATTGCATTTATCTAATCCTCAACCTGTGTACGGTACCTTGCCTGTGCCATCCATTGGAAACCACAATAAAATATGTTTGCAAATAGCACCCCATCCTTTTGCCAATGACCTGCTGTAGGGTATACACATGCAGCTTTTGTGGTATGACTCTTTTCTTTACAGAAGAACTGTGATTATACCAAGCTATATGACTCTATTTTTTTTTTTATTTGCATCTGGTCTCAACAGACATCACCCTTCATAATGTGTATAAAACAAGTTTTTTATGCACTTTCACATTCACCACCAAAGCCCATTTCCATATGCATCTGAAGCTGGGATATTGACAATAATCTTGTTTTCTAGGCCTTAGGCAGTTTGGAAATAATTAGTTTGTCTTAAAAAAAATATCTTGCTATTAGAAGTTCTTGCTATTTGAAGAAACCATCCTCCATTTCACCTTATTTGATCAACAGTTTTAGTCCAGTGATGTGTTATCTTCTTCAACCTGGGTGCTACCATTATCCTGGATAACTTCAGCAATCATTTGTCTATTCTACACTATGACATTGCTTCATGTTTATTACGTGGCCTGGTTAAGTCTGTTGATCTTTTCAATTCATCCTCAACTCCTTGGTCACAAAAACCTACTTTGATGTGCTCTTCTTCAAGATTTGGGAAGAAGAGCACATCAAAGTATGTTTTGTGACCAAGGAGTTGAGGATGAATTCAATTCTGAAGGACAAAACTCCAAATTAAGCCTCACTGACCTAAATGGAATCAAGGTATCCACAAATTTGGTTTCTTCTAGTGACTCTGAGAGAGAATCAATTTCCTTGCTTTCACCAGCTTCTAAAAACAACAGGAGTTCTTGATTTGTGGTACCTTCATTTCCATCTTCCAAGCCTGCCATGTAGTCGACATTTGACAATAAAAGGCACATCATACACTTTAAGAACTGAGATACAGGGGAACTCTCTAGTGAGGCCTCAAGTTGGTGAGTGGGTGGTACATACATGTAACTAATCAAAATAACATAGCAAATTATTACCAAAATTTACTCAAGATAAATTGATAATATGAATTGTCTTATACATATCAATGATATTTAGTTCATTATTAAAAGTTTCAAAGAAATCTCCATACCTAGATAGTTTCACTAGTGAATTTTACTAAACATTTTTCAAAAACTGGTAACAATCCTAAAGAATTTCTCCCAAGAAACAAAAGAGAAAGAAAGGATTCTTAAATTACCTTTGACTAGAATGAGCTGACACCAAGGTTAGATGCACACAGACACAAAAACATACATGTAACACATAAACATCCAAAACAATAAAAAACCCCACCAAAAAAACCACATAAAAACTATAGTTTTATTTCTTTCATGTATGTACACATATTGATCTCCAATAAAATGTCAATAAATCCAATCAGCAATATTAAAAAATAATAAATCAGTGAAGTCCTGTGATTTACCCTGAGAATGTAAGGCTAGTTCAACCCTTGAAAAATAAATCAGTGCAATTCACTAAATTAACAGAATAAAGAAGAAAGATCACATTAGAATGCTAATTGAGAGAGAAAAAAAACTTGACAAAACTCACCCTACACAGGTGATACAAGTACTCAGCAAATTATAAATTGAAGGGAGCCTCCTCAACATGATGAAGAGCATCTGAAGTAAAACTACAATCCACAACATTTAAAATGATTCTTTAAAAATGTTTTCTGGGGCTGAGGTTGTGGCTCAGTGGTAGAGCTCTTGCTTAGCATATGTGAGGCCCTGGGTTTGATCCTCAGCAGCATATATAAATAAATTAAATAAAGGTCCATTGACAATTTAAAAAACATATACAAATGAATAAAATGTGTTTTCTTTAAAGATCAGGAAAAAGGCAAGGATGCCACTCTTATCATTTATGTTCATCATACTAAATTTCCTAGAGTACCATACATTAAGAAGGAAGTATAAAACATAAAGATTGCAAAGGAAAAAAGAAGCCAATTGTCTATTCAAAAGTCAAATTATATTCTATATAATAAATTTCATAATACTTATAAAAAAACTCATTGGAAATCCAAATTAGAAAATAATAACATTCGTAATAATTCTAAAGGAGTAAACTGCTTAGGTATCAACCTGAAAGGACATATTTGAATGCGGAGAACTATAAACACTGATTAAGTTCATCAAAGAATCACTGAATAAGTGGAGGTGCATATCTTGTTAACAAATTGGATAAAGTTATACTGTTGGGAAGTTAATTCTCTCTAAATTAATCCATGGATTTAACACAATCTTATGTAAAAATCCCAGAATTTTTATTTCAGATACAGAAAAGCCGATTCTAAAATGTATATGGAAAGACAAAAGAATTAGGAAAATCTCAGCTCACAAGAGAAAAGACAACTAACAAATACAAACAACTCAAATAGTTCAAACAACTTTCAATAGAGTAGAGATAATAGGCTCATACCACTTGACTTTAGCAATTACTGTAAAGCTATAGTAATCACCTGTAATCCCAGTGGCTGGGGAGGCAGAGACAGGAGAATCTCAAGTTCAAAGCCAGCCTCAGCAAAAGAAATGCACTAAGCAACTTAGTGAGACCCTGTCTCTAAATAAAATACAAAATAGGACTGGAAATGAGGCTCAGTGGTCAAGTGCCCCTCAGTTTAATCCCCAGTACAAAAGAAAAACAAAAAAACAAAGGCCATAGTAACCAAAACAATGTGACTTTGATGAAGGTATAGGTACAGAAATGAATGGAACAGAACAGAGTACAGCAATAATCCCATAACAATATGGCAGATTCATTTTTATAGTGTGAAAAGCATTGAGAAAGGATAGTTTTCCCAAAAAGGAGTTTGAGAAAACAAGAATTTTTTCTGTAAATAAATAAATTAATTAACAGACAAACCTGCCTCAATTCAAACTTCACACCTTATAGGACTCATGGAACTAAATATAAAATATAAATCTATAAGACTTCTAGAAGAAAGCATATGACAAAGTCTTTGTGACATTTAGTAATGTAAGTACCTCTCAGATATGACGTCAAAAACACAGTCTATGGGGCTGGGGATACAGCTCAGTTGGTAGAGTGCTTGCCTCACATGCACAAGGCCCTGGTTTCAATCCCCAGCATGAAAAATAAAAATAAAAAATAAAAAAAGACAGTCTATGGAAGAAAAAAATAATAGACTCTACATTATCAAAACTAAAAACATTCTCTTCTGTGAAAGACATTGTTTAGAGGAATGAAAAGAGGGAAAATATTTGCAAGCAAATACCTGAAGTTTGAATGTATCCAGAATATATAAAAATTACTCACCTAAATGTTGTGAAGTAATATACTGAAGAGAAATACACAAAATTATTATCAGTAGCAACCTCACAAGTATCTGATATCAATATTAAGAAACCATTCTGTTAAAAATACTTGTAAAAATTCAGAATCATACACAATAAAAATGCAAATTTCACTGAACATAAATTTACAAAAATTTTTAAAAATATCTAAATTCATAAGGAAGGAAAAAAAGATTTCATTTATTCCCAAGATTTCACTTATGTTCCAGGTGCATATGAACTAATTTCAATATAATTTGTTCATGTCTCATGGTATGTGGACTTAAGAGTGCTACTGGTGTCCTAGGCCAGATGCCTGGCTCTGATTCTCAAGAGATAAGGTTCACAACAAATAACCAGACAGGAGACAAGTGGTGAATTCAGGAAAGGTATTAATTCTTCTCATGGCCACACGGGGACAATTGATCAAAATGCTGTCTTCAGGATGAAATAGTAGATTTGGGTTTACATAGGAAAAGAACAAAGGCAAGAATCCTGAAGATTTGCACAACTAGCAATCTCAGTCAGGCTGTGGTCTGGTTGACCCTAGGACTGGATCTGCAGAACTTCTTGGCACCAAGGAAATTGCCCCTGTTGAGTGGGAGCAATTTTGATTTATGTCCCAGAATGTTCTTCTATCAGATCTGGGATCCTGGAATTTAAGATAAAATGTGGGAAAAAATAACTCAGAAAAGAATAGATCAGAAGAGACCAAATGGAGTGAGGTCAAAAATTGCCTCTTCCCTAAAGGAATGCAGGCAATATTTAACTTAGGATCGAAGTTCAAGTGCTAGGTCAACAAGTCTGAATTGTGTTTTCATAGACATCATGTGTAAAGAGCTGCCAGGTGGCACACCTCTGGAGCATTTTCAGGGACCACCAAAGCATGGTATCCTTTGTAATGACCATGACTATGAAAGTCTTTCCATAACAAAATAATATCCTCAACCTACTCTGCACACACAAATTGCTTGAGGTACATAAAGTTTCAGTAATAAGAAAACTCTATTAATTTAATTCAAGACCCTAATCTATACCTGAAATGCCAATTTTGGGAGAGTTAACACTCGTTCAAAACTATGGAAATGCTATGCATATGAAGTAATATCTGTACTTTTAGGAAATTTATTATGTTTTATTTGTTTATCCAGATAATAAAGATATCACTTATATACATAAGAAGAACCAAGTATCTTGTTTGAGTAAAATAGTATCATATAGAAGGTGAGTACATAAATTCCACACCTATTCTCTCTAGGTATGAATTTTGTCTCTGCCACTTAAGAGCACTCACTTGGCATGAGTTTCCTGTCAGTGATCTTATTTGTAAAATGGCAATAATAATGACATGGATATTAAGGCTTAAATTAGTGGAAAAGTGCCTTGAATGGTATCTGCTATCAAAAAATAGAAATTATTTTAGTAGAAAGAAAGAGGCACAGAAAGATAGGAGGAATTCACTACTCTTACAACTTTATTTTTCCTAAGACTAGAACATTAAGTCTAAATTAATCCAGATGTAAGGAAAGGTCTAGATTTCATGGTCTCAGGGAAGGATAATCAGGCTTACCTCCTGTTAGCTTTAGTTTGGACTGGTAGCTATTTTCAAAGTTAGCTAAATGTATTGAATGAATTCAACAATCACAATTAAAACAAACAAAACACACAAACAAACAAAAAAGAGCAACAACAAAACAAACTTCTCTTCTTGTCCTCTAACCCTTCAAGTTGTGAAATTCTATGCAGGCTCTCCCAGAAAGGGAGCCCCACAGTGTGGTACACACTAGAGCAATTAACTGATTACTGCTGTTTTGGAAATGTAGCCTTTGGCATAGTAATAACCACCTCCTCCCAGCAAGACACAGTCTTGTTTATCATTATTGCTTTGGACTCTTCTGAGAATCTTTGACGCATATGACAAGGCTCATATCTAAGCCAATTTGAATTAATTTCTTCCATAAGCTTCCATGAAGCACTGACAAATGCTCTTCAAAAACAAAACCTCTTGCATTTTTCTCCTTTCCTCAGTTTTCCCCCCATTGATATTAACTAGAAATTAAGTGTCCAGATTGAGCAGAAAACAGCTCCTTTGTTTTACACAGTTATGGACAGTTTACCTACTGGAACATTATTGCATAGAATAACAGAGTCTTGGTTTTAAAGGTGGAAGTGATGAAGCAAATTATGATTTTATTCATGGATTGGAAATAACAATCATTTCTTAAGTTTATTTTCTAGTAAAGATCACACATAGTTTCTTCTCCCTTTTAGTCAATGCACTTGAGTTAACCCAACATACTGCTTTCTTCTCCTCCCAAATACAGGTTTCAGCAATAGTACATAGATCACTAGTCACCTCATTTCTTCATGCATTATATATGTGCCTTTGACTGACTCCCAACCTTTAAAACAAGTAAAGCTTTCTCTTTTGGCCAACCCAAGCTAAAGGTCTTATTGTCCTCTGTTTTTCTGTCAGTGCACCCCACTGGCCTACTTTTTCATTTATTCACTTTCCATCATTCAATTTGATAACAAAGTCCTCAATGCAGGTAGCATGATGGCATAAAATTACGCTGTTATTGGGAGAACATTCATTTGTGATTGATTCCTTGCTCTGTGCCACTCTGAGAATATAAATTTAGACAAGTCACAAAATGTCTCAGATTCTTTATTTACCCAATGACAAAACAAGAAGAAATTACAGTTGGTTAAGGTGTGTGATAAGATCGGATGTGCATAGTCATATTTATTTCCTTCTCCTAACCTACTATGTCGTCCAGCACGAGTGAGTGACCCAAATCTCCTCATAGTATTGGCTGACCTGGGAGTTGAAGAGGATGTATTTGAATGCTTCTAGAACACACATGCCTCTCTGGTTTTCCCTGTCCCTATTACTCCCTCCACAGCATGGTTGTCACCTCTTATTCAGTACTTTCTGGAAGAACTTGCATCTGCAAGAATCTTTGGGGCAAATGCTTCATATTTAAATAAAAGTTGCAATAAACAAATGAATAATTAGTAAAAAAAAAAGAATAAATAAAAATAACTTTCTCCAACAATCCCTGCTTCAGCTGTTGTTGAGAAGTGCCACATTCTTTAACCACCAAAGCGATAGCTATTCCAGGACAGTCACTGATTTCATTTGTCACTTTATTGTCAGAGTCAGAGGAGTGAATTAAAGCTGGAGCTGTCATTGTCATTTTTTGAGAACATTCCTTTTCCAAGCTCAGGTTATAGTTTGCTATTTCACCAGATAGAAAAGCATCTCTTAAGAGAAAATGTGGTCTTTGCCTCCCCCGCCCCCATGACCTTCTCTTTTTCTGAAACACCAAAACACTTTCCACAAGGAAAGCCCACCAGAAGTCACAATTCCAGGCCAGAACCAAGGGAGGTATGAAGTCACATTTTTTTTATGCAGGCCACTTTTATAAAGATAACGAACCAAAGACCAAAGGGGTCTGGTGTGTTGACCCAACTGCTAGGAATAGGAAGTTATTTTTTGACTTTAAGGAATTCCTGACAATTTGGTGTTTGCTTAGAAAGCTACCTACCGTGGGCTGGAAGGAGATGTTCCCTGTTGGTAGTTGCAATGTGTCTCAGCAAGCTAAGTGCCAGTTATATATTTCTGTACCTTCATTTGCCTTGACCAGAGCCCAGGTCATACTTAAGACAGGCAGAAAGATACACAGAGGCCCAGTTGTGAAATCATATTCTTCTTATTTCGTATCTCCTTTGTGCCTCGGTGTATTTTCTATCTTTCTCAGAGAGTTATCTCTGGGTTCAGAGAAAAAGATGGAAGAACTGTTCACGTAAGGAAAATGGCTTCTCACTCCAGCGCTCTCCAGTCTTACCACTTTGAAAAGGATTTCTCTGATTGAAGGAGTCATAAAGAGAAAGAGTAGATCAAGGAAGGAGAGGACGAGATCCAGGCAAGTGTATGACTGGATCCCAGTGAGAGGGTCCCAGAATGTCCTGGGAAGATTCCTTAAAGACAAGGAAACACCATAGAAAGAACAACTTTGATTGAGTAAGACAAATATTTACAATCTCCCAAATACCTCTTGCTCTTGTTAGAAAATAACATTAGAGACTATTGCATTTTCAAATAGATGAGAGAGCCACGGAGAATGGCCCAGTAGCAAAAACAAGGAATATCTCAGTAGTGACCTTTGTGGATTAATAACCAAAACCAAAATCTCTCCTCAAATCAAAACTGTTTTTTAGTCCTAAGACTTGTTGGAAGCTGACATACCCTAGAAAGTGAAGGTCTCCGGAACCGGACTGGGGTTACAGTTTCAGTCTGGCAGGATGGTATCTAAACAATAATGAAATGTGAGTTATTTAAACATAAATTAACATTTAGGCACATCACTGTCTTTGGGTGACAGTTGTTACTCTCTAGAGAATCTAGATTGGAACTTGATTGACACTGTCATTTGAAGGACAGTGGTGAACTCCATACCTCCCACTAATGTCTTAAGCGGTAGGCACCTTGTGTCCAGCCAAGAATGACTCTAAACAAGAGAATGACATAGCACTCGCTTCTATTCCTTCTCCTTCATAGTGATGTGGCTTTAAGTAGTACTTCTGAAACTTAAAGCAAAGACTCACTAAATAAGGTCAGTGGATCCTCGGCCAGTCTGAGTGAGAGATATATTTGGGATAAAGTCTATTTCAGATGCCCCTGACATGCCAAAACCTTTTTCTCTGTCATCAGAGAAATGAGTTGCTACTCATGACAGCTACCTTCTTTTCTGCTCAAAGGTCTGACTCTAGCTCCAAAGACAAACCACGTTTAGTCATCCGCGGTCTTGTCCTTTGCTGAATGTCCTGGCACAAGAACACGTCCCAGACAGAAAAGGTCTAAAATACCTTGACGTGACTGTCTGCCACAATGTTGACATTGTAGGACTTGGGATTCTGGAAGAGCAATCCACAACTTATATACATATCCAAAATTCTCTAGCAGGAAGAGAAAAGGCTGTCACAATTCAAAGTGACAGCCATCTCAGGAAACCCATCAACCTAGTCATGAAAGGCCATGGGCCTGGAGACCAGAGAGAATTCATTAAGTGGGTGTATTCTTTCCAGAAAGCTGGAGGTGGCCTCAGGGTGACAATCATAAATTGTAGGCGAGGTAATTACCTGGAAAATACATGAAAACAAAATGAAAATCTTTCCTTCTTCCTTTCACTTCTCCCTTCAACTTCTTGACACTCCCCAAAAGGATGAGGGAAAAAAAATAATATAGGAAAGAGCACATGCAGAATTTCACTCTCAGTCTGTGTATTACTAAGCTAGTTTGAGGAATTACATCCACTCACAGCATGAAAACATATTGCCTAGACCAAAGTAATTTAATTCTATCCAAATTTGAGTGAAGGCCTTGTCTGATGAGGTTTTAGCCTCTGTCAAAAGAGGATGTGTCTGATGGGGGAAGTAGTCTGCAGAAATCACCCCTTTCCATAAGAATAAGTGTGGCTTAGTGATGTACTGAGAACCAGAACCTGGAAGATCCCGAGAATAAGTGTGCAATGGAAGTATGTAAACAGATATGAAGAGAATGGGATAATCCCCTCCTGCACCCCTGCCTTCATGTGGGGAGATTATATTGTGCACACAGGTGAGAACCTGAGCTCCATGTTGCCTTACGTAACCAGGTAGGCAGGAAAGGCCACACTGCTGAGGATAACACATTTTACAAAGTCCATGAAACCTTTCATTGTTCATCATGTCATGCCCTGGAAAATTGGAAAAGCAGGGCGAATGCAGACTGTCCTATGGAATTGTCTACTGCCCTTGAAATACATGGCTTATAGCATGCTTTCAAAAAATTGTATATGAAAACTCACAGAAAACTGAGACCTTTTAGAAGATGCCTCACACTACTTAATATTTTCAGGCAAAATTGAATAAGTGTCTTTGGATTCACTTAGAACTTCCCCCTTTCCCTTCTCTTTTGGCTTCTCTCTCTCTCTCTCTCTCTCTCTCTCTCAAAGTAGTGAAGTTTATATTCTCAGAAGTATTGTGTGTGGCACTTTCATTATAAGAAGAACAAAAAGGCACACATCTTTTGTTGTCACAGATCTGTGTGTGTCAAAATAAGCCATTCTAGAATCATAATGCCAAGCCTAATATGTAACTGTTCCCACTTGACTCCTTACACATCGGTATTTCCAATATACCAAGTAGCAAAAAATAAGTGTTTCTCTAATAATCTAAAAGCTGCAAATATCACCAAGTTTTGTGTTAAGAGGAAATATGTAAAAAAAAAAAAGATAAGGTCTTTTTGAGATCCAATCCTTGACTAATGAAAGTTCTTCCATAAACAGATTTTGTTTGTGAAAGCAGCAATTCCTGGCAGCCTCCAGAAGCCTCTCTCCAGAGGATATGAAGTCAAATGTGGACACCACCAACTGGAAAATGTTTCAGTAAATAGCTATGTATTCTTGGAAGTTGCAGGAAATATTTTTTATGTGTTTATCTTTTCTTGGAGTCAAGTCTTTGACTTGACACTGTGGAAGTCACAGGTAAATCTGGAGGCAAATTTAACAAGTGTGGAAGGAGAAGGTGGGATGGGGGAATATTATGGGATTTGAGTCTTTGTGAGGAGAGGAACAAGCAAAGAGTGTGTCATCAAGGAGGATATTTATCCGCCCAAGAAAGAGATTGGCACTGTCCTTGTTTTAGACCATAAGTAAGTTCTCTCTAGCTATTTATTTACTTCTAAATTTCCTGAGAAGTTTAATGAAGACAGTCATTCAATATCTGTTTAATTATAGACTTTTAATGTCAAATGATCACATCTTATTTTCCCCCATCACCCTTGTTTTTCTTAAAATTAAGTATTGACTATTATAAAGAACTTTCTTCTGTTTTCCAATATTCTGACATTTATAACGGCAAACTTAAGTTACAAATAAATGTAACAGCTTTTGACAGTGAATAAATGAAAGCCCGGGATTCCTAAAATCTGTAGGGGAAAGTGTCCTCATGGTCCCAGTACATGGCGTGTGAATTGCCTGATTCTGGGCATTATTACTTGCTCTGGTCACAGATGGAATGGAGCACCCAAAATTCTGCAATATGATACAATTGGTCATCCTTAAATATGGATCTGGAAATGACTGTAGGTAACATGAACACAGCTTCCAAAACTGCTTAAGTAGCAGCAATAAGAATGCAGACCCACCCTGTCACCTGTTGTCTCCTCCTATACAGTGTTTTTGCTACAGGACCATTACTTGGAAGAAGTAAAGGAACCCCTCCACCTCTAGGTTCATTTACTGGATCCCCTGGACCAATTAGGTAGAAACCCTCAAGGAGAAGAAAACCCCACTGGGCAGAAGAGTTTTAGTGAGTGATTCAGGCACAGCTTCTCCAAAAGACCTATTGTTTTGCAGGGATTGTGTGTACCTAGACACTGCCTCTATAGGGGATAGATTATATAGTGATCATATGATGTAGAGAGGTTGCCTGTCTGCAAAGTTCTTTTATAAAGAAAGAGGTTGCTAACTAGAGAAGCTTCACGTTACTTAAATGGCCTAGTC
The DNA here is from genome assembly GCF_048772815.1 of Callospermophilus lateralis. Lineage (NCBI taxonomy): Eukaryota > Metazoa > Chordata > Mammalia > Rodentia > Sciuridae > Callospermophilus > Callospermophilus lateralis. The sequence continues at coordinate 32,128,178 of NC_135321.1, read as the reverse complement.
AGGCTTAGGAGTTTATTCAAATGCTATATTCGTACTATTGCTGAGGCTTCTTGTTTTCAAGAAAGCACCAAGAACATGCATAAGCTATTTCTACTACCAACAGACCTCTGGAGATGTTAGCTAACCATTTCCAGTATTAAGTACCCAAATATAACAGAAGTGTAGCCACATTTAGTATCTTACATTGTATGGTGTGGAGAAGAGAAATACTTGTTAGATTTTTATCTCCCATTACTCGGAGCATCAAAGTCAGTGAGGATCAATTGGCCATGCATTCTGTAATAACATATAACTGAATTTATATAGAGGTGTCTTGGTAATGTGTATGGAGAGGAGGCAAATAGAAATATATTCCGAGAGTTGTTATTTTTTTTTTAAATGAGAACATTTAATGTGATAGAATAAGGCTATAACAAGTAGTATTAATTTTTCTTCTTATTTTATTGTTATAATTTTCTATAACTTTTTTAAACACAGAAAATACAATAGCATGAAAGAAACAAAGAGCCACTTTGGAAAGGCAATTATTTATTAAGTAATGGAAAATGATTACATGCATGGTGTTGCTTTTTGTAACATATTTACACTTTTTAAAAATGTGACATGGAAAGTATGAGCCAAAGAGATTAGTTGATTCCAAAGAGACTCGATAACAATTACGATGATTATTTGGCTAACCAAACTTTTTTTCAGGGTATTGTGTTTTTCCATTGTCAAGACAATGTGGAGAATCAAAGGGTCACTGTTTGTGATGGTCTATGAGATTATGAGAAATTCAGTGGAGTAAATTTTCTAGGTGATTGAGGATCACATTTTTCAATTCCAGAATTTTATGTTGAAAATATCACTCTGATGTGCAATTTTATTTTCATGCTTCAATATGGAGACTCTTAAGAACATCATTGATTTATTTTTCTTAAAAAAAATATTTTTTTTCCAATATCAGACCTTGCAGGACCTCTGTACCTCACTCTGAATCTGATTCTAGAAGAAGATCAGGAAAGATATAAGAGGTGGCCTCATGGGGGTCTTCCTTATCTTGAGACAGAGCAGTGAGATTAGTTTTCTTCTTATTTCTACGTTCAGCAGTCACTACATGTCACTTTGTCTCTTTTTCCCTCTTGTGTCTTTGTATTTATTTTTCTTTATTCATCTAAACACAAATATAAATTAAATACAAATCTAGTCAACTGAAGGTTCAAGTTGAATGTTTCAAAGAGTTGAGATTCTATTATAATATGAACCAGAGTTTTACCTTTTAATGTATGTGAAGTTAAACAGAATTGCTTCATACATAGTTGGACTCTGCCATCCTAGACTGTCTGCCTCCCACAGCCAGGGAGCTGGGGAGAGGGAGCGAGGGAGCACCAAGGGGTTCCCACTTCAGCCCAGCACAGCCCTGCTTAAAGGACAGCTATAGTGACCTGTCATTGTAGTGTGACTTGAAATGCCCTGGAAGACATCATGCTGTCAAAGCTCCTCTTTCAACAGGTCTCCAAGAGTAGGAACATATTATTTTCGTCTGATAAATCAGGCTGTTGTGTTACAAATATGCCCAGAAAGGAGCACAGGATGAACCTTAATTAACACCAAAGATTAACTCCTATCCTAATACTTCCTCCTGATAGCAGATTTTTATAGACTGAGAAGAAAATATGGGAACAGGTGTTTTCAAAGTCTGAATAAGATTGGATAAGACGATGGAATATTGGTAAGGAGAAAGGGACTCAGTTCCAAAAAGTATCTGTGAAAATTAATAGCATGGGCAGTCCTGAGCATATATATATATTTTTTTAAATGGATGGAACTGGGTGCAACATCTTTCTTCTATCATGACATTCCAAGCTAACAGGGTCACTGGGTGATCCCACAGCCCCCGTGAAATTACTGTCTCTCTGCCACCCACCTCAGATGCTGATGCAACCCCTACTCCTGTCTGCTTATATGCTTCGTGGGCTCATAGTGGGCTTAAGCAGAATTAATTTTAAAAATCCCAGAATATAAAAAACAAAATTCCTTCTTAAGGATATTTGCATTTGTTTCAACACATGAGGTCACCCTTCTACTAACAGGATGGAGGTACCATTCTTGGTGAGTAGAGTCTCCCTTCAGAGCCTCAAAGCACACTGACTACCTCAGTGCCTGCTTTTCCAATTCCATATACAGTCCATCAGTACAGGTACACCCTGAACAAAGAACTGGGTGACATGTGAAGTCCTTGTAGTGACAACTGGGGGAGGGTAGGCAAAGAGTGCTTGCCTTGCCCTATTTATCAATGATAGAGTCCTCTCAGGCCAGATCCAGAGAAATACCTCAGATTTGCCTGCTAAAGGTTTCATTTCATTTTATTAAAACAGTCTCTCAGTTTCTTAAAGTTTTTAAATGTTCAATTAAAAAAAAACTGCTGTGAATTTAGAATCCTCTTGCATGTGTTCTTTTTTCTTTTCATTAACAGAGGCCTTGAGCATACCAACCAACTCCCCAGTCAGCAAATTCTGTGGGGGGCTTATGACATTTATTTTCCCATTGCAATTTCCTTTAAAGCTAAAAATGTCTCTGCTGATTACCATTTCAGGCCCTTCTCCTAGTCTGTCATCGGGGTCTAAATGCAGTGTGTATTTCCACAGAATTTTCTGTGAGTAGATCAGTAGTTGATAAGGTGGCACTCTAAGGAAGCCCAAACTGGACCCAGGTCTATTGTAAGGAGTTGGTCCCTTAGGGATGTGGCTGTACCATTTGGCACTGTTCTAATGATATCCTGATACTATAGCCTCTCATGAACCCAGCATTTCAATTTAAAGCATGATACAATGGGGTTACTCAGCTTCTTTCCCATATGGGAAGTCTGCTTCAATAGTAAGTCACTGAAATCTTTATGATGCTTGATATATAAATTTTTTTTGGTTGGAACACTTTTCCTGGTTGAAGTCCACTCAGTCATTTAGCAAAAGGTATCTATCTATCTATCTATCTATCTATTTATATAGGAGTCAAAAGCTTTAGTCTTCTTCCTTAAAATGGGCTTGCCTGAATAAAGATCCAAGATGTCTTATCAGGACAATCTTTACCTAACATACTATGTCCCTTTTCTCCCATACTACTTGGCAATCTCCTTGGTTGCTGGAACATTCCAGGAATCCAGTCCCTAGTACAGTACCTTTCAGACCCAACAGGCTTGATCAACACTGAGTGAACTAGATTTAATAAATGGAGAGAGCCACTCATTTGGGTTTCTAATACAAAATGGCCTTGGCTATTCTGTTTTAAAATATTTAGCAGTTCAGTTAAAAACGCCCCTGTGAATCTTTTATGACATCATTTATCTTTCTATTTCTTTTCAGCTTTAAATTGTACTGCCAGATTTATTTGCTGTGGTATTAGGTTTCCGTGTCTACCCAGTTCTAGTCCAGCTCTCTTAATGCAATTCAGTCTTTTTACTGCAAGACTCAGACTCGAATATTAAATCGACATTTGCCATTAAGTCTCCACATTTGTCTATGGGATGATGATTGGATTCCGCTTTCGGAAAGGAATCTATATAAATACATCTTCTCTAATAATGTCCAAAGATAATCCCCTTCTCCTCCCCACCTCCTGCTGTGTTTCTTAAAACTGTGGACTCCAGGGCTCTCTGTGTTGCTCTCCCCTGGGCTACCATAACATCTACTGTTATTCCATTACCTCCACCCTCTGATGTTCTACACTCTGTTGCCAAATAAATTGTTTCACACAAATGCAGCATGATTTGCCATTTTTATTAAAAGTAGAATCTGATCAACAACGTTCCAATTATAAAGGTACAAAAAGAAAAAAAAGGTAATCAGATTTTGAATTAAATCACATCTGGACAGGCCTGTTGTTGAGGGCACTAATAATATATTGCATATGTATTTGTGCAGAGCATGCCAGAAGTGAATTCCACATCATTAACAAAGTTCTCTATCGATCGCTCACAATCTGGCAGCTGAAACCAGCAAGGTGCAGAATCAAGTCTTCTTTGCTACTGAATATGTATCATCATGGCCCATGCAAGTCCCTTCTCTGCCTACGGGGTCTGCCAGGCTCACAGCTGCTTGAAGAGCAGCGCAGGGCTTTGCATTAAGGCTCTTCAAGTCATTTCTCTCCCAGACAGGGATCTTGCATTTTAAACACCACTGCACAAAGAGCTTGGAACTCCTTCCCAGAATTAGTGCTCCTGGCTCACTACAGAAAACAGGGAGAAATATGTCACCCCTGAAAACAGCCACACTGATCCTCAGGAGGTAATGGACTGAGGGAGGCATGTTTGGATGCCACTGTCTCTCTCTGCTATTGGAAAGGGAAAAATGTAGGATTCTCAGCTAAAAATCAGCTTGATTCACACAGAACGTGAGCTTAGTATGGCCTATCGTGGTGAGCTCTTTAATTTTTTAAAACATTCTCAAAATTCCTAATACCATCTTTCGGAAATAAAATTTATAACTGTAGAATTTTTTTATATGAAACTGATTTTGATCTTGGCAACAAATCATCAATGAGATGCAGCACTGTGTATGAGTTAAAGATTTGGGCATCAAAGTCCAAGCTCTCACTGAATTCCAGCTGGGATGTTCCTGGGCTTTATAATCTTGGAAAAGTTTTTCAAAATCTTATGCTTTTTTTTTCCATACATTAAAATGTGGGATAACAATGGAACAAGCCATATAGACTTGTGAGAAATGAATATGTGGATACATATAAAGGGTTTAGGGACATGATTTGTGCAAAGTATATCTCAGGAGTAGAAATTATTAGAATTCAGAGAAACAAGGGTTACTCTGATTTGTTCCAATGTTTGATGTTGGACTTTCACTTTTTGAGATGTCACAGCTATGTGGCAAAGAGGAAAGAGGCACTCATGCCTATAGCATGAAATTTATCCTGTATGCCTCCCAAGAATGTACTGGTAAGTACTGGATGCAGCTGATGTGAACTATTTAAAGTCATTTTGGGGGGTTTGGGAAAAATTGAGGTTTATTAGCAAACAAGTATTTCACTTTCAATGGGAATATCTAATCTGAAAGGCTGTTTTGATCATCAAAACTATTATCCACACTTTACAGAGTACTTTCCACAGGAAAAGCTTTGCTAAAGACTGAAATGAGAACCTGAAGTGTCATATCATGGTTCCTGTCCAGAGACCCACAGTTCTCTGTAGGAACGGTTGGCATTGCTGGCATACGTTGGAGAGTGTGGGGGTCCATCAGAGATGGTGAGGACATGTGAGAAACCCTGTCCTTTTCTGGGGGAAGTGAGAAGGAAAACAAAGCCCGTAAAGCAGCAGAGGATTGCACAATGTGAGGCCAGAAAAGTACTGAGGACTAATGATCTCCATCCATTAGGATTGTTAGAGTGGGTGATCACAATCGTCATTGTGCTTTCTTTGCACCAGACATTTCCCTAGGGGGAAAGGAAATCAAAGTTCAGGGATAACAAAAAATAATTTGCTTCTCTCTGTATCTTATACTTACATGCCATATGGTCAATAGCAGTGAATCTTACTAGAGCATCCTGGGATGCACAAGCAATGTTAGACCTGATTCTCTATATCTGACAACCTTCTCATTTTAATTAAGTAACCATGCAATGTATAGATTTAAGGGCACAATATAGAAAAACATGCAAACAACATCAATTAAACTGTATTGTATTAACTAAAAAAGGATAGAATCTCTCAAACATCTCAAAGAAATTCTCCTCCTCTGCAGACCAGCTTTGTCAGAGGATGGGGACAAAAGGATAAAGGAAATCTTTTTTTCAGGATGCAAGAACTCCCTTAAGTGCAAAACAGAAAACAAGCCCGGCAAGCATTCCCTCTGCTTCTCAAAAGCCTCTTCTCTGCCCCATTTTCTGCAGTGACAGGTCACTCATGTCACTTTAGCTCCAGTCCTCCACCATTAATTACCCCTCTAGGTTTTTATTTACTTTTCATCTTAGAGAAAAAAGGAGTTGGGAAATAGATTTCTTTCCCAGCCATTCCTTTCTTGTAGCACATCCTATAGACTCCCAACCCTTTACCACCTGCCTGGAAAGTGCACAAAGAGGAGGAGGGTGGAAAGGAAAATAAAGGGGAGGAGAAAAGTGGTTAAAAACTTAATTTAATATACTACACTAAAGATGCTGAAAAATGCATTTACTTCAGAACCTCCACCACTGAGTACTGTGAAGTAGCATTTAGCTCTAATAGGGTTTCTGCTTCATCAGCTACAATAATTATTTTCCTTAATTTGCCTTGGACATTCTGTATAATGATCTCCATGTTTGGGGGGCTCTTTTAGTAAGCGAAAACAAAAAGCGAGTGTGTGATTTGCTTTACCTCCTACGTTTGGTGTGCCTCCTTTTTGCTAGGCCTAAAATCTGTTTTTGCCCTCTCTCTGTCATCAGCATGAGTTTCTTGACATTAAGATCATCCATCTCCACCAGCCCATCTTCATCCCTGCCCCCAATCTAATTGGCAATTTGCCACCTCTACCCTTTTCCTTTAAAACTAGATCAGCTTCCTTGTAACTTGTAAGAATATTCTGTCCCTTGCAAGAAACCCCAGAGATGCTGATCTTGAAAATGTGCAAATGTATTATTTAAAAAATGATATTGAGATCAAACTGCGATGTGTGTTTATATCTTTTTGATCTCTATTTTTGTCCTTTATTAACTCTCCCCTTACCCTGTTTTTGCGAGTGTTAGCTACAGATTTTCAATCACACCCACCAGCAAAGCCAACCCGCAGGGAGGTTCTCAGCAGTGCCCTTCCACAACCAGCCCAGCAGACGAAAGGCAGATGGAAAATTCCAGGGGTTCTGATGTGAGCATTTAAATGATCATTTAGCGTAACACAAATCTGCGAGATATGTATTTTTAGTTTCCTATGCAGAGCAATAGAATCGAGACAATGCAAACGACCCTGGCGAGTGGGTTGCACAGAAAATGCTTGGAGAAACTAAAGTCAGCAGAGAATGAATTTGGGGACACTAGGAGGAGAAGGTCTCAGGACAGTAGAAATACTATTTATAAAAATTCTTTCCACTGTGCAAAGACACTCTGTCTTTGCAAATTACATTTAAAATCACTGTTTTTTCCTCCTCCTGCCACTTCCCCCCACCTTAATTCTCAGTTTCACAAGAGCAGTAGTAAGGTTACTTGATTTTGTATCTATTTTATGTATCCTAAATGATTCGGATGCTTAAGAACAAATAGTTAGCAATGTTAGAGCCAGATTTCTGCATTCAGATAGGTTTACTTACACTGTTTGGTACTGCAAAATACACTCACAAACTATCTAGCAACCAAGGCTGTGACTTGGGAATAAGTATAAAACTTTGATATTTAGATGATATTTAATGTTATAATTAAAATGTGTATTTTAATATAGCTGTCTATAATCTCTATGCTAGGAAACAAATACTTGTACATGCAGTAATACATGGTTTTTGTGATTTGGAATTCTTCAAGGTGTCCTATCTACATCCTAAGATAGAGAAATAAGTAAGCTAAAGAGAAGAGAAATCAAAGCTACTTGGTTGTTTGTTGGCTAACCAGCAAGTCCAGTTCTACATGGCTGCTCCCTGCCATACTGTCCAAACAATGAGAAATTAAAACAGCTTTAGCTAGAGCCAGGACTCCTTGCTGGAAGGAGGAAAGAACAGCTTTATACTCCTGGAAGAGCAGAGGAGTATTTAAATCACAAAAGATGTTATCTATTAATCTGATCTTCATGTTCATAATAACAGCACATTGACTTCCATCAGATTTCTCTGCTGAGGAACAGTGATGGGACTTCAAATCAGGTGCCAATTTTAGAATATTTGAAGTGATGCTTTTAAACAGCTTGCAACCTCATGTGGTGTAATGCGTGCTTTCTCTTTGCTGCATAAGTGTCCATCATTTTTCCATTCCAGGATTTTGTGAGAGACTCCTAAAATAGAGGCCAGTGACATACTTAGGTGTTTATGAGTAAGAAGTGTGTGATTAAAATAAAATTATTTCCTGTCCCTCTCTTATTTCAGTTCTTTTTATTCTTTCAATCCCACTGTTCCTTTTGACCTTCTGGTGCCACTGTCACTGTCCTGAGATTCTTGGAATATTGGTGAAGCAGCTTATAAACAGTAAACAAAGCCAGATGAGGTGGCACATACCTATAATCCCCGCAGCTCGGGGGCTAAGGCAGGAGAATTGCAAGTTCAAAGCCAGCCTCAGCAACAGCGAGGCACTAAGCAACTCAGTGAGACCCTGTGTCTAAATAAAATACAAAATAGGGCTAGAGATGTGGCTCAGAGGTTGAGTGCCCCTGAGTTCAATCCCTGGATCCCCCCCGCCCAAAAAAAATAGCAAATAAGCAACACATGTTGAGAATTTCTATGTGTTAAGTATTGGACTTAGTAGGCATGATAAGCACATGGTAGATACTGTTTTCCCTAATTTAGAATAGTGATATTGCCCGATTTCTCTGTTCACTTCCTCACATTGATATCAAGGAAAGAATGTGTACTGTCAGCCCTAAAATTAAAATTAAAATTTGCCACACCGTCTTTATTTCAATAAAGAACATGACTGACAAAAATATAGGTGCCATCCTTGGTCCGTCTGTTTCCCTCATCCTCCACCTCCCTATCAGCAGTCCCATGGCCTGTCTCCCACATACGTCCTACACAATTCTCATTCCTTCCAGCTGGCAGTGTTCAATTCACCAACATTTCTTGTTCAGACATGTGCAGTAGTCTCCATACTGATATGCCTACCTCATTGCTGCCTATGATATAACATAGTGATCTTTTAAAATGTAAATTGAATTTAATGTCTTCACTATAAACCCTACAGTGTCTTCCTGTCACATTTAGAAAAAAAGACCAACCCTGTATCCTGGTATTGATAATCTAGACCAGATCAATCTTTAGGCTTGATTATTATATACCCTTCTTTTTTCTTTACTAAGGACAGTGTTCCTTAAACTCTCCAATTTTATTTCTTCCATAACATATTAAGGAAATATCCTTCTTCAGCATTTTATATGATAGTTTTACCGTTCAAATCTCAAATTCAAAGGTAACCTTAAGTAGCTTTCCCTGGCCAACAGGTTTAAACATGCTATGTGGGTATTCATAGCATTTACCATTGTCTGATATTTTCCCCTTTTACTTATAAATCTGCTTGCTTATATTCTGCCTTCCCCTAAGATCAGGGACCATGTTTATTTTATTTATCATCTTTATTTATTTATTTATTTATTTTTAATTTTTTTTATTGGTTGTTCAAAACATTACAAAGCTCTTGACATATCATATTTCATACATTAGATTCAAGTGGGTTATGAACTCCCATTTTTACCCCAAATACAGATTGAAGGAAGAGCAGGAATAAAAGATTAATATTTATCATCTTTTTCAGCTACATAATCTGTAAGTCTAGCAAAAATTGAAACTGTATGTCCCTTGTTCCAAATATTATTAAAAATTTCTAGGTGATGACAGCAAAACATTAAGATGAGGGCAGAATGCTTCTCAGCTCAGGCCCCTATGTGAGTGCATCAGTCACAGCACCAGGTAGTCTGGTCACTATTATACTCACAGCACACAGTAGTTGCATGAATATATTTTTCTACATTTTTGAATAAATTATTTAATCGTTATTTCTTAAATAAATGAATAAATACATTAATGAGTGGGATTAAGAAAACTTAGCCTAAGGCAATGAACTTGTAAACACAAAAAATAAAACACAGAGTTTGGAACAGAAACTCAGGCAGTCTGATCAAGCATTTCCTCCCAGCTACTGTGCCACATTGCATCCCAAGGCAAATAAAATCTAGTCTCTGGGGGAAAAAAAATCCATCTTCTGTTTTAGTGAAATTTAATATCATGCAGAAATGAAGAATGACAATAAATAGCTACATTCAAAGGAAGTGTGTGCAAAGTATCATAACTAAGAGGGGTTTGGAAAAGGTGTAGAAATTGAAATGTGAGTAAGGTGAGGTGGTTAGAAGTTGCGCTTAAGGTGGGTTTTGAAAGCTGATAGGATTCTGGTGCATAAACAATAAGGAAAATATGTTATAGAAGGACATCCCATAGACGAAGCATGCAGAATGTTTCTTAATATAATGAGAAATCCATTGTGACTGGGCAAAGACACCGGAAAGGTGAGTAAGCAGGTCCTGAATATGTGAATAATTATGACTTTAGGACCTTCACTTTTTTCAGTAAGAAATGGAAGGCAACACAGTGCCCTTCTAAAAGCTGAACTTGAGGAAAATAAATCTGGCTATAGTGGGTAGAGTGGGCAAAGGAAAGAAACCACAAGTCACTCACATGAGCCAAACTTGGGTGCTGGCAACAGGAATGCCAAGGAAGAAAAATATAGTAGAAATCATAGAAAAAATGAAAATATCAATAATTACCTAGGGAAGATGAAGGAATGGGGATTCCAGATGGTGATTCTGAAATTTTAAATCTGTAGCATACGTAGTATGTGTTTGCCACTTTACATTTATTATTCTTAAACTTTATAATACACCTGAAAGGAAAATCGTATGTATCCTCAAAACATAAAAAAGAAAAAAAAAAAAAAAAAGGCTGAGACACTAGAATTAACTTGCTAGAGGTCAAATAGTAAGTTCAGGAGGTAGAATATAGACTCTTCTCTGTGTTACTCTAATGGGTAATTGGCAAGACCAAGGATAGAAACAAGGTAGTGAGGACTAGAAGCTAGTTTGGAAAGGTATGTACTTGGTTTATTGCTTTCTAGACAACATGCTTCTTATATAATGTGCCTTATGTTTTTTTTTTTTCTTTTTAATCCAGAAATCATCTTTCTTTGGTCTTGGAGAGTCTAGTGAAGAGCTTGGGACTAGTCACTTACTAAGCATTCCATAAATTCTTTATAAATTTTATGCAAAGTTGCAACAGAGTGGGAGGGAGATACTTGCATGTAATACACTTGGTAAACTAAAACCAGTGCTGATGCAGAAAGAAAAAAAAAAATCTTTAGTAGATTTATGATTAAAAATAAATAATTATTTCCCCTAACCTATTATTTAGTTCCCAGGGTGTATAGAAGACTGATAAAAAAAATATTCAAACACATACCAGCAGCATTCGCTACAGTTACACACGTCTCAGTGAATGTTATACTCAACTACCTGCCATGAGCACACCATGATCTTTGGAATGGGTTTTTAACAATATTGCTCATTAGACCAGTACATCAGTTCCCTCCCTCCCTCCTGTCACCTCAGAGACAGTTCCAATTTATTTAAAAGTTACTTCCTTTGGAGTAACCCATCATCCTATCAGAATCTGAAGTATACATTCTCTTTGAAAACACAGGACCATTCACTTAATTTAACTTAGGAAAAAACAGAATCAAATCTTGTTTTCCTCCCCTGAGGCAAAACATGCTTCACAAATGAAGAATTCCCATCCAAGGAAGCTCTAAGTCCCCCTGTCAAGAAGTTCATCTGCATACATTCTCTTTTATTCTATTGACACATGAATCTGAGTTTATATTTATCTTTCACATAAACACTCCTCATTAAATACCAACAGCACAGAGGGGTGGGTGAGACACATTTTGTGTTCTTTATCTAATGAGGCTACCTTGGAAACCGAGAAAGGGAGTATAATTCAGGCACAATGAGTTCACATGCTGGTGATACCTAGTAAAGCTGGGGACAGGATCAATGGCTCCGGCTCCGTAACATTGCTGAGTACCTTCCATGTACAGAGCTATGGGCTAGTTTTTGGAGAAGGGGAAAAAAAAAAAAAAGTAAGATTCTGGAATTCAAGATGGCCACTGTCTATCTAGGAAGGTGTCATAGTCATTAGAAAAGGTAATTATATTTATTCCAGGAGGAATAAAAATTTCATAGGCAAAAAAAGAAAATGCATTTATTTGTATATTCAGACCACAAAGGTGACCACAGATTGTGTTCTTTGGCTGTGGGAAATCCACCCAGAAGGATTGTAAAATTGTACAACATCCACAGAAGGCAATTTAACAATGCCTCTCATATCAATATCAATGCATTTACTATAAATCAGAAATACTTCCTTAAAATACTTATGCTACAGATATACAGAGACACAGGCAAAAATGATACAGAAGGGAGAAAATTTCATGTTTATTTTTTTATATTTGTAAAGACTGTGGCAATAACTTATCTGCCTATCAACTGGGTCCTGTTCTGATATAGTACATTATATTCATCCAGTGGATTTTGTAGCTATTTAAAATAATGTAGAAGCTTTTTATGTATCAGTTTGAAGTGATCTTCAATGAGCATTGTTAATAAACCTAAAATCAAAGTGTAGAATAGAGAGTGTAGTATAATATATAGTGTTTCTTCCCAAAATATATCACAAGTAGCATGTACAGATATGAGGCTAGTGAATGAACACTCAGGAGCAACACATACACACATCACATAAATGCTTAAAACATATTGGTGACTGAGTTTGCCTTTGGGGAGTGGAACAAGGACCAAGGGTCAAGGGAGGAAGAGAAACTTAATTTTAACTATATGTGCTTTTGCATATTTACAATTTTTCCTGTGTGCATATATATTGCCTATTTAAAAATTAATTCAATACAGTAAATTAGTAATATAAAATGGAATATGATGCTGCTGATTGATTGAGCATAATGGACTCCCTGCTGTTGGAGGTCAGTAAAGTGAATGTGTACCCCAAGGTGATGTGCTACACAGCTAGGGGCTCCATAGTTGAGTCTGGTGTGAGGGTGACAGAGTTTACTATCTGTAGAAAATGAATGAGATTCCGATTCCTACTAAATCCACTTTCTAGACTGGGTCCCTCTCACCTTACACTGGAGATCTTGTAGAAGGAAATCACAAAGACACCTTGGGCATTCTGGCAGTATTCAGGGATGCCTGGGGAGAAGCAGCAGGGGTAGGTGCATTAATTTTTAACTAACGTCACTATGGGTATTAGTTATGGTCTGGGGCAAGAGGTTTCTGCAAAACTATAGTGAATCAGCTTGCATGGGAATACAATCTGGGCACCTCAAATTATCATGTAAGAAGAATTATCACTTCTAGCTGCTGCTAGTCTCTCAAAATGCCTCTCCAGTTTGACAAGATAGATTGTTGTGTTGCTTCTGGTGCATTTGTGGCTTTCTGATGCCGGAGGCTCTTACCTTACAACTGGTTTATTCTCCCATCTTCACCCTGAGGCTCTTTTGGCTTTCTGGTCTCTAGTCTGGTCATCATCTCTGTTGCTCAGCCTGGCACAGGTGTTGATTTGCCCTTTATGGGAGAAAAGGCATCCAAGTTAGATGTTACAATCATCCTTGTCAAGAACTCCTTCTCATCCCCTATTACACATTCGTGTCACTCCTGCAGAGATTGGGAATGAGTCAGAACCCAGCTGTACCTCTTGGCTTCAGGACTGTTTTCTGTGTCTTAAGTTCAGCTCATAAGGAGCTTACTTCAGAAAAGATGAAGATTTTTATGGTTCCAAGTTACTTTCACTCCTTTCTACTTCCTCTGTTAAAGCACAATTGCCATTTCCAGAGTGTGAATACCACTGAGAATAAATCTTTCTACTCTCAACTGGTATCTTTAAAAGAAATAGGTATTGTGTGAAAAAAAAAATGCACCAGACAATTAAGGAAATGATGTTTTCAGGTCATTGAATAGAGAGAATGTTCATTAATGAGAATCTTATTAATAAAAAGAAAGGAGGTTCTGTAGTTTGAATGTCCCTCAAAGTCCCTGTATTAAAAGTTTGGTTTCCAAGACAGTGCTATTGGGAGATGGAAATTTTATAAAGTGAGGCCTTACGAAAGGTACTTAGGTCACTGCGGGCATACTCTAAAAGCAGATTATAGGATCCCTGTCAATTCCCTCTCATTTTTCTGCTTCCAGCTTTTTGCTTCTTTGCTTTTTGTATAATACTATTGTTTTGAGTCAACCATGTACTTCTGCCATGTTGAACTGTCTTCTTCAGTGGCTCAAAGCAATAGGGCCACTCAGACTTGGACTAGACTCTCTAGAACCAAATATTTTCTTTTTGTAAGTGAATTGTCTCAGGTATTTTGTTTTAGTGACAGAAAGTTCACTATTATAATAAATCTAGTATCTTATAGAGGCAGGTAGATAAGAGAATGGTTTATGAGTCCTAACAGAGTCCTGTGAAAAAAAAGTGGAAACAGGCCATATCTTAAAATATGTGATGGCAGAATTGTTCTTTAGGATTAGCCAAACACAAAAGAGTAGAGAGATTTCTTAAGTGTCATTATTTTCTAGTAACACAGGGATTAGGTAAAGTGTGACAGGACCTTTTGCTTCCATTCTCAAGTAGATTCCTTCCATAATATTCCATCAGTTTCTCCAGATCTATATGGAGTATTCTCACTATTATTTCCATATTTGCAAGATCCAGTTCTCCATGGGTTTATCTTAGTCTGAGATGCCTGTATAGGTAAGGTGTTCATTTTTTAATACTTCTCCTTCTTCCTATTTCATCTAAGCATTCATTCTTAGTTCTGATTCATTGATAATTTTTCCTTAATATCTTTAATAACTTTCCTCATCACTAAGGAATAATTTGCAATACTGAAATAACTTGACAGTCTTTCACCTAAATGCCCTTTAACCACTGAGCCTTGCTTGTTCATGCCCTTGTTGAAAGAGAACATCCTCAAACTTGGACAAATACTGGCTGGACATCTTTGTCACATGATCTGTCCTGAGATTAAAAAAAAAAACAGGAAAAAATATGATTAGTTGTAAAGGAAAATGTAGAACTTAATCATATTCCAATTTTACCAAAGACAGATCAGAAGGAAATGAACCAGGATGGAAACAGGAAGGATTTAGGTGATGTAAGCTGAGCAATAACTGTTGACAGAAGAGAGGTTATTATTAAGTATTAGGACAGGTTATCAAGGATGGTTATGAAAAGTGAAGAAATTTCCAGGCTACAGGAATCCATCATCTTAAGCAAGCAGAACATGTACTGATATTTCTTTACTAAAATATGTACAGAGGAAAAATATACTTACTATACCGTACTGCAACCATAATAATGTAGTTTTTAAACTTCTCATATCCCAGTGACATGATCTTACTGTACATTCACATCAGTATGGGCTTTAGTTTAACTCTTGTACTTCTTGGAACCAGAAGGAATTAAATGATGAGTAGGACTTTAGCCATAGCTCAGAGGTTTTATTTTTTTCTTCTTCTTTCTTATCTGTCTTGGGAAAAGATTAAGGGTACATTCATGGTTAAGATTATGGTTACTCTGCTGTAGAAGGGGTTCTTTTTATTGGCTACAATACTGGGTAATGATATTGGCCAAATACCCAATACTATTATTATTGTTGTTGTTTTGGGGAGCACCTTTTCGTTTCACTGTTTTTTAGTTTTGTGTAAATTCAGAGCTAGCACAAAGTATCTGCAAAGGGACTGTGTTAATCTCTAAATGTGCCTTTGTTGCTAAAAGTTCTTTCCCATGTCCTACATATGTGTGTTTCTGAATGTATATTCCTATGCAAATAAAATGCAAATTCAAGGATGCAAATATCTACATCCACAGTAAGTTGCCCTTCTAAGGAGTCTTCATTGTCTTCTATTTATGCATAATTAAGTCCTCTTGTTCTAATCTGTCTCTGTAAGCCTAAATGTGGATATACAAGGAAAAGAAAAAAAAAAAATGAATGACATCTATCCTTACCACACACAACCTCCAAACTGGGTTTAAAGGAAAAATTCCTCATTTGCTCCAGTTGTCTACGCCAAACATTTTGCAGTGAAACACCCCTATGGCGTGTTTCAATGGGTTCTCATTTGGGGAAAGAGCAGGTTACAGAGGGGCAATGGCAGTTCTCATGCCTGTTCCTGAGCCATTTTAAAGGGAGTAAAACATGCAGGAAAATGTTCAACGGATTTTATAGCAAAGCATCATGGTGCTGTTATCAGCTTCCTTGCGGGAAATGGTAATGTGTATTCATATAAACACAATGGGGTTGAACATCACCTCATATTCATTCAGATGCCTCCCAGCACCCAGGCAACTCACACACAAATGTCTATTTGATCCCCTCACAGCTTTCATCAACCCAGGATCCCCAACCTTTACAGGCCCTGCAGCTGCCCAGGATCTCAGTGAGCAACTGAATCTTTTCCTAGCACATTCTCACTCCTACCATGGACAAGCACAAGCAGAAATTTGTTCAATTCTCATTCGTACTTAGAATATGAGCAAAAAAGTTAACAGTGAAGATGGACAATCTTCTTCAAGATCTTTTTATTTTGTTTCTTGTTTTGCTCCACAACCACAAAGGGCAATAGCCATTTTTTTTTGAAGCCAAAATATTAGAGACCAAAAAACAAAAAGAAAACAAAAACAGAGCAAAGAATAACAACAAAGAAGTAAGCCCTATGGCATAAGCATAATGGTCAAAAAGAGAAGACAGATTTGGATGACTGGCTAAAACTCTGATGTGGCAATGTAGTAATTTTATAAAAAAAAAAAAAAAAAACTAAAAATTAGACAAACAAAATACCAAAACCCCTTTATTTTTTTGTTTGTTCTTTTTAATTATACATGAGAGTACAGTATATCTTGACGTATTTATACAAACACAAAATACATCTTATTCTAATTAGGGTCCCAGTCTTGTGGTTGTACATGATGTGAAGATTCAGGTGGTGTATCTATATACGTACATAGGAAAGTTCAGTCTCTTTAATTCCACTGATACTCAGTGGTGGATTTATGAAGGCACCTGGCTATGATGAGCCTATTTTGAGCCCATGATTCCATCTACTGGAAGGCTAGTCTTGGCTCTCCTGTTAAGTTAATCTGAGCAACAAATGATAATTGAGTGTAAAGGGTAATGTTGATCTTTTTGGCTAAATAAAATACTGTGGTTTAAAAAACGAACATAGCTCTATCTGACCTAACTTCCACCAGGAATTTTAGAGAAAATCATATGCGATCAAATAAATTGCAGAATACATCCTTCTACACATATGTTAAGCCACATTCTAACTAAAATCTTGCAAGTGAAGGCAACCTGGAATAACAGTGCGTGAGCTGTCACAGCATGCACACTTACAATTAAGGAAGAAGACATAGTAAAATAGGCATGAGCCTGGAGGAAATATGTAGAGTTCTGTAATAGCTTTTCTTTGTCTCATTCCTTATTGACCTCTGAAGCTCCTTTTGTTGATCACTGATCAGTTGTTGTATCCTAATTTCAGATCAATGTGTACTACAGAAAACACTCCTGAAAGCAGTTACTAACCATGTCTTCCATGTTAATTGATTAATTGATTTATTATTATTTTTTAATATCTTTATTTTATTTTTATGTGGTGCTAAGGATCAATCCCAGTGCCTCATGCATGCGAGGTGAGCATTCTACCACTTGAGCCACAAACTCAGCCCCTAATTAATTATTTATTAAGTAATCATTTTTTGATATTATGATTTTCTCTAGCATTGAATATACAAAGAGTGATGTTGCACTGCTCTCATTTTTAAGAAGCTTCTGGGTTATCAGAAGATCGTATAATATATATAAATTGTTTAATTATGACTGATAGATATTTTAATAGATCCACATACAAGGTATGATGATAGCCTAAACGAATAAATGTGTATTTCTCAAGGCAGAAAATGGAGAAAGAATTCAGGAAGGATCTATAACATGATAAACAACTAAGATAAGTGCTGAAGCATAAAGGTTTGATATGTAGAAAAGGGAAGGATAAAGCAAGTGCAAACAGAAAGAGGCCAAAAGAATAGCATGTCAGAAGAGTACATTATTTTTGTTTGTTTTTGTTTTTAAAAGCAGATGCATAGTGAAAAGAAGCAGTGATGTAAAAGGTAGGGGATAAAACTAGCTATACTGAGGATGCTTGATAGCAGAGAAAAAAAATGTAGATTGTATACTTGTTGAGAAAAAAAACACTGAATGGATGAATTTTGATATTTCATTTTCTTTCCTAAGAATATTGTGTCCCAGGTTATAACTCAACCCAGGTCATTCATAGGAAGCAGTAGAATTCTCAGAGGCAAAGGCACTGCTTACATAGCCCTGATCTTTCCACTTTTTTAACAAGTGAAAACAAAGTTTTTGTTTTGTTTTGTTTTGTTTTGTTTTCATGAAAAGAAGTCATGAATCAAAGAAACCACAACCAAGAGAATTTGAAAATCACAAGAGAAGGGAAAAGGGATTTCCCTTGCTCTTGGAGTGATAAGGGTAGTTATCACAGGCAAATTTTCAGGTCTTTGGGACTAAGCAGGTTACATAGTTGGTGACTTCTAATGTTGGCACTCAGCTACTTTTTTCTTCTTGCCAAACTGAGGGAGCAACTTTGCAGATAGCCCAGATGTGTTTTTACACTCAGAAGAAGTTATATTATTAGGTTGAAACACAGCCCAGTAGCTTTCCTGGATTAAAAAATAAAAGACGGTGTAAAAATTGTAAAACTCTTTATCCTCCCCAAAATATGAAGACTGGAAATGAAGGAGATAAACGTGTGTCAAACCCTATTTTAATGCTGAATATTTCAGCTTAATGGATGTCTGAGGAACAGGAACAAGAGACAGAGCCAGGTGTAGAGGCTAAAAGCATGTTACCACATAAAATTAGAAACCCAAAGGGGTTCCACAGTACCCAGAAACAGACATGAAGAAAGCTTGCCTATCTTGACTTTGGTATTGAGTAAATGGAAAAGGAAAAATGAAAAGAAAATTCTCTTGAGAATTTATAATCACATGCCAGACTTCATACAGATTTGTGGTCTTATTTAACTTTTCTTGTGTGGTCTGAAAAATGTCAAGTAGAAAAATGAGTTTTAAATGTTTTGACCTCAGCTGGTAAAACCCATTTTACACACTTTCTTTCATGACTACAGGCAATTGTAATTCACTGATGGTGGAATGCTGTTTTTATGGAGAACCCAAGAAACCCTACAGATATTGTTCCAAAGAAAATATGATATATATGTGTAATGTATCAAATTACCGTAAGTTGAAGATAGCAAAAACCACAAATGGCATAATTTGACACTCAATTAAGAGGCAAAATGTAAAATCACTGTGTTTAATATATTTAAATAAAAAGGAGATATCTAAAAAGAAAGCCAAATTCCAAGAAATTATATATCATTACATATAAACTGGAGATAGAATAAATGCAACTTTGAGAAATAAAATAATGATCTTTTTGAAAACAAACACTTAATGGATTCATTAATAAGGTTATTCACTACTAAAGGAAATTTAAAAACATGAAAAAAAACAAGTTTCTACTTTTCTTATTTCTTCTCCTTCTCCCAATTCTGTAATATAGTTCAGAAGAAGATTAACAGCTCAGTGACAGAGCAGTTGCCAAGCATGTGTGAGGCACTGAGTTCAATCCTCAGCACCACAAAAAAGTAAATAAATAAAATAAATGTATTTTATCCATCTACAACTAAAAATATTTTTAAAATATCTTACATTTTTAGAGTACAAAATGCCAGAAGTTAGATAATAAGTCACAGGTTCATGAGATCCTCAAAATTATATTGAAAGAAGAAAAGGATTTCATGAGAACAGATTTCCTCTCATCCTTGAAAAAAAGCACATTTTCTATGGTTGGTGGCCCACTTGCTACCTTTCTACTTTGCTTTGCTTGCCAAAATGGAAGTGACAGGACACTGTCCTATGCAGTTTACAAAACTAATCATGCAAGACTAATACACATCTCGATCTCTAATCATCATTCCGCATTATGTAAAATTGAAGTAAGAAAAGAACAAAGCTCAGTATACACATTCTCTGAGTTGTAAGCAAGCAAGGACTTAATGGAAGACAGGAACTTCCTTTTTTGGCAAATTTTAAAAATGTTTCAAAAAGAACCTCTTACATGGGAGATATATTTGTCAGTAGTTAGTGTTTGTCAGTCAATTAGATGTTTGCTATGTAAAAATAGTTAATAGCAAAATATTTTCTCTCAATAAAATTTGTCTGATATAAATTAAGCAGACTGTAAGTTAAGCAAGTGTTGATGTGTTTGTATACATTTGTCTTCCTTTAATGCTCTCCCTTGAAATTCCCCTCACCAGTTTTATTTTATTCTCCTTTTCCTTCCAGCCTACATTGATTTTTCTAAATGTGTATATAACACATTTTTATGCTGTTCATTTTGTTGCCCACATTGTACCTTATTGTCCTGTCAATTTTCAGTGCATTACACATGTGAAATAAGTTTTAAGTACTTTGAGATCAGAAATCATCATTGTTCTTTCTTTGACATCCTAGAGTGCCTAGGAATGAGCTGTAACTCAGGGGGACAATCCTGTTTCAAATTGAAACAATTAATTGAATAAATATCATTTTGTGCTTAGAATGACCGAATGACTGAAATACCAGATCCAGTTCTATAAATGTGTCTTTTTCACTAAGCAGATTATTACTACTTCCAACTATAAAATGTTTTTCTTAGGATAAAGATGCCCCTGTATTTAAGGAGTAATTTAAAAATATTCTGCACTCAAGAAATGGACAATTTAATTAAGCAAAATCATCAGTGACATACATGATCCATGTAGAAAATAAGGGGAGTCTACTTTCACATCAATAGATATTTTAAAATTAAAGCAAGCTTAAGTTTTTTTTTTTAATTTTACATTTGACAAATATGAACTAGTATTACCCAATGTTGCCCATAATTAAAGTAAATGAGAGAGCAAAAGCAATTATTTGGTTCATCAAATGATTGATTACACCAGTTTGAAGTCACCAAATAACATTAAAATTTCTCAGAAATTATCAGAGTTGTGTAATGAGGGAGGGGAAATGTTAGAGGTAGATAAATATTGTGAGTATAATAAACATATATTAAAACCCAAGTTTTATCAGTTATTAGTTATTTGATTTGGAATTAATAGGTGTGAGTTTTATTTTCCTCGTCTCTAAAATGTGAACAATAACTGCTTTAATGAATGGCTTCAGATATTCAATAATATAATGAAAAGAAGAGTCTTGGTACCATCCATGGCATATCAGACACTCAATAAATTCATTATTATGAAATGATTCATCTCTCCTGAATCAGATTACAAGTTGAACACTGTATTTTACCTTTTCTCCTTGATTTGCCAATCACTATGACTTTCACTGTCACAATGTCTTCTAAGCACTTTTCTGCCCCCAGCTGTCTTTGAGAGTGGAGGGTCCAGGAGCTATTCCAGAAGACTTCCTGGAGGTATCTTACTGAAAGGGAAGTGCTTCAGGATCAAAGGCAACCGGTCTTTAGACCATGCAGCAGTGCAGAAACAACCTGATCAGAAATATAAGCTTAAAGGTGAATGGGCTAAGACAATTGGATTCTTGCTCTCAGGAATTAGAATGAAGAAATATAAGGGGGAACAAATTGGTCGTGGAAATTTATTAACTGTGGTTCCTGAGTTAGAGGAGGGAGCCTACGTCAAGAGAAAGACAGGGTGAGTAGAAACAATATGTGGGGAGACTGAAAAATAGAGCATGAAAACTGAGAGGTCATGGTAAAGAAGCAAAGAGTAGCTGGAGAAGTAAGAAGACCAGATATACAGAGAGAATCACAGATCGATGGAAATCTGAAATGGAGAACATTAAAGATGATCCAATACAACTTTTTGCCTTGTGATTACTGGACATGCTATGTGACCAGTGTTCCTCCATCTGAGACAGTCCCAGACTTACTGCTTCATTCTCCTGGAGTCCCAATCAGTTCATTTTCTCATCCTCCTTTCTCCCATCTTGCCACTCTTTGAATAATTGAAGTTTTTGTAACAAACTAATAATTCCAATCTAAGTAAAATGCCTTAGAACACTTGGGAGGAGAGAGAGAGAGAGGGGGAAGATCTACATGGCAAATAACCAGACTAAATTGACACAGGAATTTCATCAGTACATTTATTTCCTCCCACCCTACATGTGCTACGTGCATTATCACCTCCGTGCCATTGCTCTTGTTGTTCCATATGGAAAATGTCTTTTTCACTGCTTTCCAACTATTTAAATCCTACCTATTTATAAAATGCCCAGTAAAAACCTCCTGTCTTCCTGATCACTCCGCCTATATAAATATCTCTTGACTACATTCCTAAACTGTTTTTACACTTAATATTACCATATGCTATCTTTTATGACTAAATTTTGCATTGTTAATGCATTCTTTTTTTTTACCTTTTCTATGTATATATCTCATCCTCTCTCAAAAATAAACGTTCCTTTGAGAAGAGGAACTGGAGCAGATACATTGATTTTTAAACTCCCTTTATTATCATAACTGAGTAACAATAAAGCTTATGAATAAATAAACATAAACTAAATAAATGAAAGAATTAATAAGTTTAGAACAGTTTTAAAGTTTTTATACAATTGTTATACTCAAGAAAATTTTCCACTTTTTAATGAGCAAAGCATTAAACATAATACATACACGAATCAAGATATTTACATGTCAAATCATTTTGTTGAAATTGACTTCCTTGTTCCTCCTTTGGAAGTATAGAAGTAGTTGCAATTATGTTCATCACCATCAAAAAAGTCCTAGGCATAAAAATTTATATTAGGTGGTATATAATAATAATTTTATCTTATCAGGCTTCCTATGCATCAGATCCTGTTAAAGAGCAGGGTTGCAAAGAATTAGTTACTATAGAAGGCAGACTGACAATATGGGGCAGAGGAGGATGTGACACAAACTGAGGCATTCAGTAGGAATTGTTTGTTTTCAGGCTCTTTTTAATTTCAGGGGGAAAATAATGTTTCATCTCTTCTCCACAGTTGAACAGCAGGTGGGCAGACACTGAAATTTTTCAGGAGACTGAGCG
Source organism: Callospermophilus lateralis (assembly GCF_048772815.1). Taxonomy (NCBI): domain Eukaryota; kingdom Metazoa; phylum Chordata; class Mammalia; order Rodentia; family Sciuridae; genus Callospermophilus; species Callospermophilus lateralis. The sequence goes on along the minus strand of NC_135321.1, from coordinate 32,105,332 downwards.
TGTGGGTAAGTCACTTGGAAGAAGTTCAAACGTCATGTATATTACTGATGTTGACAACTCTAACTGCAGGACACGGGGGAAGCAATTCTAGCTGGGGTAGAGTTGGCATTTTCAGGGTATTTTTTTTTTAATATAAATGCTCTGACACTGATCTAAAACCCTGGTTCCTGAGGGCTTTGGTGTGTAACCGCCAAGTGTGAGGCCAGGCATATACAGGCAGGGATGGAAGATTTTGCTTGAATAAAATTGGGAGCAGCTTATATGTTCTGCCACTTCTCAAATCAACTGCAGCTTCTTGAGTTGGAAAACACCAGATTTGCTATTCATTGTTTTTTTTTGTTTCCACTGCTGCCTTTGCCTTTCCAGGGTCTAGACAAAGTGAAATGTGTTTTAGGAGCATAACAAGTAGTTTTGAAAAGCATTCAGTTGAGTTTAATGTTGCTCTCCTGATTTCTTGTAGCATGCCTACACGATGACTGTGTGTCTGTGTGTATGTGAATCCTACTCATTTGTAGCTGGCTACGCTCAGTTTTCAACTGCATATAGCAGCCCAGTCCAAAAGCAGTTGACATGATTACTCGATATGAACATAGGAGTTAAAGCATCTGGAAAAACATCAGTGCAGGTGAGAAGTTAACTGAACTTGTTTGTAAGGGATTCGGGATGCATAAGACAAGGTGACCCCACATCTTTGAAGGAATGGGCAGTTTAAAATATAGATTTTATTTTCCTGCCTTAATTTTAATTTTTTTTATATTTATCTTTTGTTGTTGTTTTATTTTATTTTATTTTTTTAGGAAGTACAAAGAATTGAACCCATGGTTGCTCTTTGAGTGAGTTATAGCCCCAGCCTTCCTTCTTGTTTTTTTTTTTTTGTTTTGTTTTGTTTTTTGTTTTGTTTTTTTTTTTGTTTTATGAAAGAGGGCCTCAGTTACCCAGGATGGCTTTGAACTTGTGGTCCTCCTTCTTTAGCCTCCTAGGAGAAGAGCTGGGATTATAGGTGTGTGACACTGTACCACGTTGGTAACTATCTCTAAATCAACAAAATGGTGATAAAGTGCATGTTTAGCAGGTATGAAGCCCTGGGTTCAATCCATAGCACCAAAAAAAAAAAAAATACATATTTTTCAAACAGTAATTTAAAAGACATTAAACAAATTAAGAAAATATGAAAGCATTCAAATTATCATTTTAAGCAAAAGGATATAAGCTTTTTGCTCTAGACAGCTCTGATTGACTCAATCTGTAAGTGATTCTAACTTAAGGTGGAAACTGCTGGCTTCTTCAGATTTGATATGTATAGAATGAGACTAGGAGAGAAGGGCAGAATTTCTCCACACTGGACAGAGCCATGGCCCCAAAAGAAAGACATCACTGTCTTCTTGGGTGTCATAGATTTTTGTTTTTCTTGCTCTCCCCACTCGCCCCACCGTATAATACTCTATTATATCCTTTTCATTCCAGAGCTCACCGTCCACATTTGTGGTTCTGTGTTTACTTTTACTTCAAACCAACTTTCTGCATGATTTTATAAAAGAGAAAGCATCAACAAATTTATATTAACATCCAGATTCTGAACTTAACGTCTGAGGAGTGTGCCAAGCAGTTCTTCTTCGTTGTGGAGATATGAGCTGCCCAGTAATGAAGAGCTCTGTGTGAGATACCAGAGGAGGTACTGGTGCGAGAGAAAATGAGAAGTGGAGAACATAAAAAATATGTTCATGGTTTTCAAAGATAAAGCCACTTTTTTGGGGAAAATATGCATTATGTGTTCAATGCGACTCTTCAGATGATCTTATTTGTCATGTGTGGGGTGTTAAGTTAGATTACAATGCGATGATATGGAGATACAATACTGCTGGGTAAAGAAAGGTATGCATCACTTTGGGAAACTCACTACTGCCACCATCCACTTTCCCAGATGGTCTCTTCTGTCTTTTCCTTTATCTTTCTTGATTTGCTCATTATCTGCACCCCTCTTTCTAGTCTGCTGTCTCTTCTGTTATAATTCATTCTATAGATATAACCAGCTATGAGCACACTATTATGCCAAAGGGGTGGGCACACCTCCAGCATCCCCTATGGCTGTAGTAGCTCAGGGTTATTCATGGGATCTCTTGAGGACAGTGCTCAGAAACTTTCATAGGCTGAAAGAGGCCTGACATTCCATTCAATCCCCATTCAATTTGAAGGCAGACTATTGTTTGCATTGTGAATCTCTCCCAGCATCCCAAAGAGAAACAGATATGTACAATTTATTTCATGAACTTGAGTGTCGTGAAGTCAATGCAAGAGAGTCTATCCCAACTCTTCTCCTCTTCAACAGCATCCTGTTGAATATACTTCGGGTGAATGTAGATACTTCATTTATTAATACAAGAATGATTAGAATGTCAGGCAACACTCTTTTCCTGGGGCACATTGGAAATGGGCAAAGCAGATAAGGTCCACACTGCCATGGAGCCTATATTTGGTGGAGGAGTACAGCTTACATACATATATGCTGGAACATGACAGAACATTTGAAATGTAAGTGATAAAAGAAAAAGAAGTAACATGCTAGGTTAATGACTCTCAGGTTTCAGTGTGGCCACAGATCACTTGGAGATCTTGTTAAGAGTACAGATTCTGATTTAGGAATCATGGGATGTAGGACTTGAGATTCTGAATTTAAACAAGCTTTCTGATGATGTGAGTATAGCTGGTCCTTGGATTACACTTTTAATAGCAAGTCCTTATCACATTACTAGCATCCATCTAAATTGTGTGGACATAGCACGACCTTTCTCATTAGGCTATGTCTAAATGGAGAAATCAGTCATTGAAGATTTGTGAAGAGAACATTACAGAGGAAGGAATTATTTCAAAGGCCTTAAGAGAGAGAGAGAGAGAGAGAGAGAGAGAGATTAAAAGGATGGAAAGAAGGCTTTTCTGACCTAAGCATAGTGAGCCAAGGGGCGCAAGAAAAGAAACAAGGTCATGCCATGACATCTAGGAAGGAATTGGATTTTATTCTTAGCATTAAATGATGCCTTTGCAGAATTTAAGCAATAATCTCCTTTACATTTTCTAGGATCCCTCCAGACAGAGAGTGGAAAAGAGAGTATAAAGTAACAAGAGGCCAGTTAAAGTTTCCTGCAGTTGCCAAGAAGAAAAATCATGGTTGATAAGATCAGGATGATAGCAATGGAGATTGAAAAACTAGATTGATTAAGGAAATGTTTTGCTTTTGCTTCCACTTTTTGATGGATTGACTGTAAGAGGTAAGAGAAAGAAAAGAGGTAAACAAAAAAATTCAGTTTCTCCGCTAGAGTTGCTGGATACATGGTAGGCTCATCTATTTATTTTCCAGAGAGTTTTTGAAAACACATTTTGGAAGGTCAATCAAAGATTCCACTTAGGCGATGATAAAAAGATGCTCACACGAATCTCAATTCTAAGTGAAGGTGAGAGGTGGATACGAATTTGGAAATTATATCAAAGGAACTGGATAACAATACTTGGGGACAAAATATAGATGATCAAAAGAGACTTCAGGTCTTAGCCTACATTTCTTGTACTACTAAATATTTGAAACCAGAGTGGAAGAATCCAGATAAGTAGTTGAGCATGGATTGCCGTGAGTGTCTACTGCAGAAGAAGGTAAGGGGAAAAGTCACATTTTAAAAGGGGGGAACAGTTGGTGTTGGTTAAAAAGTGCTGTGTGACTAAATGCTTGAGATTATGCACATACACATACACGCACATACACACACAAACACACACATATATACTATGCTGATTTGATGTGAGGATTAGAGATAATAGTCTTGGCAAAATAAGAAATATCAACTCAAGGAACTATAGAGTGAGTGTCTATAAAAAATCATAGTCATGACTTCAGACAAAGTGCTTCTGACTCCAGAATGCTGGTCTTATTCCTTCTCTCTGCTTCCTGAACACACCACTAGTCTTTCAATAGCATGGGGGAGTTTCAGCCAAGACCCTTTGCTGCATTTACATAATTTCCCTTATCTGCATCCAAACATGCCCTTAAAAGGAATCAGGAAGTAGGGAATTTTAAAAAAGGAAGTAAAGAAGTTAGTTCATGTTATTGTTAATTCCACCAAAAGGTGTATTTAATGAGCCGTCATTTGTCACCTGTTTAATGCCCACTATCACTTACACAGCTAGAGGTGCCACAAAAACACATCTCTATCCTCTAAAATACTGTGGGGTTTCTGTCACTGACATTTTGGATGGCTAAAGTGAAAAAGTAGTATTTTTTTCTAAATATCTAAGAGAAGTGCTAACCGAAATATCAAATATGCCAATGTATAGGACAGAAGGAAAATGCACAGTTCAGCTGTGGAGGGCAAGATCAGAGACCTTCTTCCAGGTTTCCCCAGCTTCCTGGGTATCTGGCATTGTTTTCCTGCTGATTAGTGAGGTGTCTCTGGGTACATTAATGCAGAAGGTTGGAAGTGTTTGACAATAAGTCAATGATTCTTTTTGACACGACTCTAATAGTACTGAAGAAGTGATTGTAAGATGATGCCTTTTAATGGGATATAGATATAAGCGACCTGCTTTTTATGACAAAGGTCAATGGTATTGATGGGTAGTGTAGAGAAGATAATTTCCTTGGCATGGTAGGAGACAACTTACATGATTCATGAAAGTATCTCTCTCCTTTTTAAAAATCTCTCCCACAAGGAGGAAAGCAGCGCACCCCTGCCAATTCCTTCCCACTGCCGCTTCATTTGAAATAAGGGAAAGGTGATGTCCCACAATGAGTGGCTCAACAATTGATGGTGACCTCTAGCTGGCCAAGGCCTTTCGAATTTGACAATCAAAAATGGAATGAGTTTTCTTTCATTATGAAAGAAGTGGATATGTGCCATTCCAAGGGGACATACAAGCAGTCACAGAGCAAAGGTTGAGCGTCAGATACTGGAGGAGGGCAGTTGCACTGCTGAACTGGAGGGCACATCTGCACGTGTCCACACGTTACATGCGGGTCATGTAATAAAGTACCAGAGTCAGCTCTGCAGAATTACACTTTGTTGAAAGGTCATGGGAGAGCAGAATGAAGGGAAACCTGTGGGTAAATATACTTCTGCAAGCAAAGCCAGCTGGTATGGAACCTCTGGTGAGGCAGAGACACTGTGTGCCCCTCTCAGCCGCACACGCAGCAGGGTACAGAAAGCCTCAGCAGACTCCTTGGACACAGCTTGCCTTGCCTGCACCTTGACCAATCTTATTTTTTCTTATATTGAATAGAAATATGCCTTATTCACTATAAAATATATGACTAGAAAAGAGTTAAAAAAAAAAAAAGCAAAGAGAGAGGCGGGCACAGAGAAAGGAAAAGAGAGAAAGAGATGAAATAAAGGCAAAAACAATGGAATTATACGCAGGAATTGTTCTGAAAATTAAATAGTCCTGCTGTCTGCCTTTCCTATCGGAATAGTTCTCATTCAGAAATAGTTCTCATTCAGGCAGTTGCACCAATGATCTTTCCCAAAGTTAACACGTACCCCACTCTGTCTTCTGCCCCTGGGTCTCTCCCCATCCAGAAGGACATTGCAGAAAGTGTTTACGTTGGCAAACTTTGGCCAGTTAATCTTACATATCACCATCCCAAACTAAAATGGAAGTCCCCTAGTAATCTTTCGTGTTCTGGATTTTTATTCCAAATTGGCCTCCACTTCCTCTGACAATATATACATCTTTCTAGTATCCCATGCTACCCTGCTTCTGCAGCTTGCTCTCTGCAAGCTCTGGATGTCCTGCCCACAGTAGCAGTGAGGGGATATAATTGACCAGCAGCCACTACCCCTAAGGACAGTGGGGTATAAAATGGTGAGAGGCTACAGTCTTAGCACAAAAGAAGTTTAGCCTCATTTCTAAGTTCATTGTTAGAACATGAGGAAGGACAATGCTCTGCCACTATCACAAATGACACCAGTGTCACTTATCCAACCCACTCCTTGTTTATTTCCTTAACATTTATATTGCAGTGAATAATTGCATTGCTTAGCCATTCTCTCTCATGACTTTGTCAACAAAATAAAACCAACCTCAACCAAACCAAAACAATAAACTGACCTGCTGGATTTGTGAAATAGCTACATGTGAAAACTATCACCTTTCAAATCTGTTATTTTTCAGCTCTTTTACTTGGTTATTATAACAAATATAGCTAAACTCCAATAACACTGATACTCTGGTGTGTTTACCTGTCTTCGTTTTTTGTATTATCCCACTGATGTCTCTTTGCCCTTATCGTTCAATCTAGCCTGGATGAATTCAAAAGTCCTGCTTCTCCCACACCTGTTTTCTGAACACTTTTAAAAAATATCCCTCAATACTATATTAATATAAATGTTCAGTCTCTAGTAACAACTAGCCCTTTGTCAAAGTAGGCAATGGTGTCATTTCCAGGATGTTTCAAAAACTTTCATTAAACATCTATTCTTGTACTCTCCCCTATCATAGCTCTATATGTAACAACACAGAGAAAACAGAAGTTATTAGATAGGAAGAGTATCTACATCCGTTTCTTACCTATGAAGCAGCCTTCTAACACCTCATTCTTTTGATTTGAAGGAGTCCCCCTTTCCCATCTAAAATTAACACCTCACTATGTACTTGACAATTTCCTTGGAAACCATGGACTTGTATATGCTAAAAAGAAGCTCTGCCATCAAGCTATGCCCCATTGGTCCCTTTAGTCTCCACCCCTCTTGTGGTTGAATATGTCTTCTCTGGAATTAAGTTCTACTTAATTTCTACTCCCAATTCTTTTCCATTTGTATTTAAATATATTTAGGCCCTCACATTATTTAAAAAAAAAAAAAAACTCATACAAAAAGAGTTGCAAATTTTGTCCCAAGGTCACTCTTTGGCCCAGTGTCTTTGGATACTATTCCTAACATTTCAGAAAGTAACCTTTGTCAAGAAAACTAATGATGTATCATTTATCTGCTTTCTGGTTATTTTCTTCCCTAACTTCTTTGGCAATCTTTCGGTTTTAGAAAGTATCCGTGCCCTTCTCTTCTGTAGGCTCATGCCACCTGCATCTCCCAAGGCTCTTCGATTTTTCTGCTCTGTATTTTTTTTTTTCGCTTCCTCTGCATAGCCTGTAAATACTAATAATTCTCAGAAGTCCAAACTTGTCTTTCTTTAACTCACCTGTCTTTCAAATCCTACTCAGAAATCATTTTTCACTTGAGAACTTTCAAGGTCTCTATAGATTGATTCATGTATCTTCTTCCATTGTAACCTTCTAGTGTACCTCAAGCTTATTTCCTATTTATAGTTATTATGAATCTTATCATTGCTGATTATAAGGCAGAATCCCCATGGTACTATGGACCCCTTGAGAACAAGATCTGACTTACCTTTAGTCTTGTAAGTTCCAGTGCTTAACCCCATGACTGGCAAAATTTAATCTCATTAAAATTATTCATCAAATGAATGAGATTGCTTGTTTTGAATGTAAGTGGAGAAAATGATTTTCTGAAAATTTTCAGGCTATCTGGAATAATATGGAATGCCTGAAAATCCATCCATTGGGGAGTTCAGTAAGGATATGTCTCAGAAACACTAGGATCTCCTCTTATTATTGTAACTTCTATGTGACTCTAAATAAATCTCCATCATCTTCTCCCTTATCTTATACTGTTTCTTCCTCTTCCTCTATTTCATATAAATACTCAAACTACCAGATACAATTCTTATTGAAGGATTTGAGGGCAATAAGATGAAGTGTATTTGTCCCACATGTACTTATTTCAACATTTTATATTACTTACAGATTTCTAGAAATTAAAACATGTATGTATCTGAAAGTGTATTTCTATATTACATGTAATTTGATTGACACTTAGGGTGATGAAAAGGTAGAAATTATCCAAAAAAAGATGCTGAAAATGTGTTATGCATGAAGTTTTGTTGCAGAGCAGAGAAATGAACAAATTCAAAACTGTATTTTTCCGTATAAATGGTCAAAGACTTCAATGTTATTGACCTCGTTTCAAAACTGATAGAAATAATGATAACTAATATTTATTTGAATTTTGACCCACAACATTCCACCTAAAGTCTCATACCTTTCATTTCAGCAAACAAGCTCCCAGGACATTTTAATTTGATAAGAAACTTTAAGCACAGTTTCTTTAAGAACTGAGTTAAACAATAAAATATTTGTAATATCTGCAATTATCTTTTTTTTTCCTTCATACTAACAACCAAAGCCATTATAAGAGTTAAACAATGTGACTGTGTGTGAAACAAGGTTAATATAACAGCAATTTTCTGAAGATGAATCTTGGGTAATGGAACTGTTACAGAAGAGAATGTTGGTTCCTGTGTTCATGAATACTTTCAATGTTTTTCTGAAAGGTACCAAAAATTCATAGAATCACAGAATTTTTAAGCTTGAAAGGGCCTTGGTGATTGTAAAGCCCAAATACCTCATTTTACACATCAGGAAACTGAAAACTGATTTCTCAGTCCCACAAAGGGAACTAAGAAAGTCCTTTTGAGGCTCTCTGCCACAGATAACTCTATTCCCCTTCTCCAAAAACCAAAACTAGCCTCACTCGCCTTCTCTAAAATCCCATTTTCTGCTCACCTGTATTCCAATACTGAACCTCATCCAAGCCTAGGAAGTGCAATTCCCTCACATGGCTTCTCCATCTTTCCTCGTGGTGAACACGTGCCTCCTTCTGGCTGGAACATTTCTTCCTCTTCACTGGTGTATTCCTCACTGTAAGATTGAGATGAAAAATCTCCTTTCCCAGGAAGATCTCCCTTGATCTGAAAGCTGAGACGAATATGTTCTCATTCTGCTTCTGATATTGCTTTGTTATCATTTCTCCTTTGGTATGTGTATTATTCTAGGTAATTGTGGACTGATTTCTGTGACCGCCTATTCTTCAGGGCTTACAGTGTTCTTGGGTCATAGGTGGAGCCCAAGGAATATTCACCATAGACTTATCAAATTCATGAATACAAGGAAGTTACTCTTACATGCAGAAACTAAAAGCAGAAAGTACATATTATGTAGGACAAGAAATGGGGAAAAATGGCTTGAACTGTTAATTTTTCAAGATGGTATGGAAAATCAACTTTCTAAGTTTTATTTCACTTTACACACATGAATGCATGCATGTGAATACACATATAAGCATGAGGCCTTGAAAAGGAAGAAAGATTTTCAGCTACAATGTCTACCCAAGTGACGAATCCATAATCTTTGTGGAGTAAATACTACGGGACATCTCAGGGAAAACACAATAAAAGAAGGCTTTGACTGGCTATACACACTTCCAAGGATGCTACAACATTACCCCAAACACTGTGAGATCTTGTGCAGAGGAAACTTACTGCTTAGATGTCTCTCTAGACTGTCCTTTAAGATGGGGCTTCAGCTTGGGAGATAACTGAGCCTTGGTTTTGCCTGGGTCTTTGAAAAGCACTTACTGTTCCATGCCATTGATCAAACCAAAACCTCTGTCAATTTCGTTGAGAAAAAAAGCTACATGATCCAGCTGACAAAATGATGTATATCATGAATAATAAATTTCTCAAGGGCTTTAATCCACATTATTTACTAGACAACCATAATTTGTAATGTTTACTTAAACACTGGCTCTCAACAAAACACTTAGAGACACTTAGCATCTTGTCCCTAAGCAGTTTGCATATGAAATTTGGACTGCTTAAATTTATTGCATGGAGAGGATTTTAGGATCCTGCTGTCCCATGCACCATCAGGGCCACCATCATCAGCCATATCAACAGCCATAATCACACTGTGATGTCTGGTAAAGCATCAATGAAAGTGCCAAATCATTGCTTCTGGAATGAGGCAATATCTGCCAGAAATCATTGCCTAGTGGAGATGAGTCCTCACCATGACCCCAAAGGAAACCACACAACATTTTGTTTATAAACAAGGAAGTCCCTGATGGAATTCTTTCTTTAAACTCTAGAATCTTATTTTTTTATCATCTGATACACTTTACTGGTTGCTTTAGCATTTAAAATGAATTAAGTGCTATTAAACTCCATTTTTAGGTAGTTTCATCAGTACAGCCTAAGGGGATATAAAGCAAGGAGCTTTATCTGGCAGAAATCCAGATACTAATGGTGTTAAAATGCCTTCTTATTGCATTTAAGTCAGTAGTTAGGTCAAGTAGACAAACATATTTTAGAATGTTTAAATAAGCACTCCATTTAGTGTTGCTTTTCACTCACACATTTTCTTTTCCTCTTTCCCTTTCTTGTCTAATATAGAAGATGACATTGGTACTGGCACAGCAGCTTTTGTATCTGGACAAATTGAATCTTTCAGTTGAACTCAGAAGACCTGAGATTAATGACAATAATGATGATCATGATGAGGAAGTCAGGGAACTCTATAGACATTGCAGAGGACAAAAAGGATGAGAAGAAGAGCAAATAATCATGGTGTGGCATCACAAGCCATCAAGGTGACATGTGTCCCTGAATATTTGATTGTATTTTGTTTGTGGAAGTAAGAAAACTGGCCACAAGTTGTGCAGATAAATTTAGATTGTGTTCTGTCTGCGAAGAAAATCAGGCACAAACCTCATTTACCGCAACCACAGCTTTGGCAGAGAATGATATCTCTAAAGCAACTTAACAAGGATGGTGGCATTTTAATTGTTAGCATCTAACTCTAAATAAAATTGGGATATATATATATATTTTTTTTTTCAGAGTAGAGAGAGACGAAAGTGGGGGAGCAGGAAATGAAGGTCTTTGCAAGAGATCTTTTTGCTGAAATGTTTCTGAGAGATGGTTCTTTGTGATAAAGGAAATGTTGGGCAATCACAAGTTATGTTTTAAAGCAAGCAAAGTGACAAGTGAATGGAATAAAAACAAAGAAACTCTTAGGGCAATGAAATTATGCCGAGAAAAGTTAATCATAATCATGTGGTGGAGAATAGAGTGAAAAATAATTTAATGTGACCTTTTCAAAGTGTTCATGAGGTACATGAAGCAAAAGACCATTTCAAATACTTCTGTATGTATGTTCTTATGCATCTAGCATTGTGGGGGACAAAGAACAGGTATTGAATAAGTGTTTATTCAGTATGAGTAATGAGTGGATGAATGGATGGAACGATGGATGAATAGTTACAAGATGATCAGAAGGATTTTTGTCAATGTAATATAAAATTTAATATAAAATCAGGGGCAATATGGAGGTTATGGAAAGCATAACATTTACCATTCTAAGACGGAAAGATCTTAGTGACCCATTGTGCTTTTCAGAATTATTTGAATTAACATATTCTACAAGGGTAAACTGCTATACAGATTTTGCCCATTGACAAGTCTTATTCAACATTACTAGGATGTCTTTTGAGTACCCACTAACAGTTGATCCATTTATCATGAAAATGGCTTAGAAGTCAAATATAGTAACCCCCATACACGGGGTTACACAATTGCTTATGAAACCAAAACATAAGGGACATCTGGAGCCTCTCTCTTCTCTCTTTATAGAAAATATGAACAACAGTCATGTGACTGTCCTGTAACACACTAAAATAATTTGGTCTTGGCGTAGATATTCTCTCTCTTTTAAATATGTTCTCTGCCTCGTCTATATCACTCAGATCTGTCCTCATATATGTTGTTTCTATTATTCTTCCAGACTTACCTCCTGGTCTGCCCTTCTTCCCATCTTCCTTTACCCACACCTCTCTCTCCCCACCTCATGAATATAGAATTTTTCTTTTATTTACTTCTTTTCTTTCCAATTTCTGGTACCATAGTAGCTGGTGATAATGTTTTTAACTTTTTTCTGTTCTATGTGTTTTCTCAAGGTTTTATCCTCCTTTTTCTGTGCTTGTAGCATCTTGGCCCATGGATGAAAGAATAGAAAATAATATGTCCTTTTTAAATACGATAAGCATTCAGCATTTTTTCCCATAATTTTTTAAAAAACATTTTTGGGGATAAAATATTTTATTAAAAAATATAAAACTCTTGGCATTCAATGCCAGAGGTAAAGTTAACAAATATTTGCAGTATATCCTCAGTAACTAAGTTAGCACATGTGTGGCCCTCAATTGTATATCCATTCATTGTTATAAAATTTCACAGAATCCTTGGAATCATAAAGCTAACTGAATAAAGTCATTTTATGTATTCTGATATAGCTCATTTGTTAAGTTAAACTAGTCCTTCAAAACTGTACAGAAAACACTTGAGCAATTTTAAGAGCAAGTAGAAATGGGTGGTTCCAGTTTCAAGATCTATTTCAGAAAGTGAGGTCAACAAACTCTGACCTTCACATTCACACAGCAGGCCAAGGTTTATTGGAGTTACTTTCAATGGGGATACATGGGCATTCAGCAGTTTAATTCTCCTGGAGAAATAGAAACTTCAATGTGCACAGAATTCATTTCTTCCCCATTACCGTAATATTCAATTGGACTAAATTATCCTGTAACAGCATTTGATCGTGCAGCCACTGGTTCCGGCTTCATTTACTTTAAGGTTAGTAAAGTCACAGCTTAAATTGCTAAAGAGTTGGCAGCATCAAAGTTCCTTCTTCTTCCTTTATTAACTTCTTTACTTGTAAAGAGTTGAAAACTGGCACAGGAAGTAGAAGGTCAGTATGGAAGAAATACTCCTGGTCATTACCTCTACTTTGGAAAGGTCGACAAGACAAGAATGTAAAATGAAAAAAAAAAAATGGGATGCTCAAGACTTTTTTTTGTTTTAAGTTGGTTAATCCTCAAAGGAAAACCAAAATTGTATTAAAAAATATGAAAATGGTAAGAAGAGTAAAATGAAAAACATCCATTTGGATAATTATTTTACTAAATGTAATAGAGGATCACAGCATTAGTGTATGTACTTTAGGAAAATATTATCTTAGACCACGTTATTATTCAAAATGTATTGAGGTGAATATCCTAAAGGACATGACATTCTCCTCTCTGTAGGGTTTGAACTTACTTGAACTTACTTGAATAGGACATAAAAGGTGTTTACTTCAGCAGGTAAGAAAACCATGAATCTTTATTAAATGAGAGAATCCAGGAATACTGAGGAACCTACAGATGAAGGGAGTGAATGTCATAAAAGAAGAATTTTAGTGGAATTTTGAAACCAGAAGAGTGAAGCTATGGTAAGAATATGCTCTGATAATAAACTCAGTTCTGGGAGCAGGCTGGGAATAGAGTCAAATAGGATAAGTTCATGAACATATAAGAAGTCAGAAAGAAACAGATCAGGAAGGCAGTGCAGATAGGCAGGAAAGTCCACCCTTCACCTGGTGCCAGTTTGGACTCCAGGAAGATGATTTTTGTAATTCCTATTAGGATCAGAAATAGCTTCTGGGTATGAACAACCAGAAAAGCAAAAGTAAGATAAGTGTACGTCTCAGTGTGAGAATAGTCCCAAAAAAGGGAGTGGTATGGGCTGGCACATAAAACTGACATGCATCTTCATAAAAGAAATAACCTGTCCTCCAGGGAAAGATTGATAAGCAACCATGGATTGTGATATACACACATAGGAAGAAACAAACATTTTTCAAGAGTCATATTGAAAAGTTCTCCAGGGCTCTTATTTCCATACAGAACATGAAGGATGGTAATTTCGAGGGCATCATCAGAAGGACTCCCAACTGAGTTGGTTTATTTTTATACAATAAAGGGTTGAACCTCCTTTCCTGGGATTTAAAGGCTGGGCTTCACAGAGTGCAGCTATTTCAAACCCACAGCTAGCAGGCCTTGAAATTGATACAGTATAATAACACTGAGCTTAGGAACCCAGAGTTCCTAGAGATGGGAATGGTACCATCGTACCCTTAAATGAGAAGCATGAAGAAGATTTTAGTAATTCTGAGCTGCAATTGTTCTGTGATCAAGGGAGTCTCTAGCTATTCTTCTGAAAGGGTTTAAACTCATGAAGGTACAGTTCATAGGGTACAGAAAATAACACCTACTTCTCAGCTTGGAAAGGTATAACACACACAATCACAACCCATTATTGAGGAAGTCTGAATGACAGATAATGTCCAAAGGTAGAGCAAAATGCCATCAAGTACAAAGCAATCATCAGGAAGCCCTTCTTAAACAAATTGTGTCACTGTGTGTATTTTCATATTTCTCTTATTAAACTACTTATAACTTTATATATGGCCTTTAGGGCATGGGTATTAAAGAATATTTTAAAGAAAAAAATAACGATTGCTTAGCTTTGGCTTACAACCCTTTCATGGAAAACTTCTGAAATTAAATCTACTAGTTAAATAGAAAGACATTTATTTAAGGAAAAGTACTGCTTTCAAAATTTTGAAGTGCCCTAGGGCTCATTCCAGGGATCCTTTATCTCCTCTCCATAGGTAATCTCATCTACTCCCATGGCCTCAAATTCATCTATATGATAATGACTCCAAAACTATATCTCTAGCCTTGACCTCTACCCCTATCTCCAGGCTAGTATCTCTAAGGGATGTCTAATATGCATCTCAAATTTATCATGTTCAAAACAGAAATGTTCACTACCTTCCCCATCCCTCATCCTCAGTCTCTTCTTTACTAAGTGTGTTTCATCTCCACTAGCTAACCACTCCACTAGCCAGCCAAAACCACTGCTCAAGCTAAGCAAAATGTCTTCCTTGATAATCCACGCCCCCCTCCCCCCAAAAAAAATCACAAGTAGGACCTGCCAACTCTGCCACAAAATCATAGCTCAGATCTTCCTCATTCATTCCATCTCTGTCTCTGTCAATGTCATCTCCTGGTCCACTGCCATCTGACTCCTGACTGATCCTTCTGCCCATTTATGATCTTTCATCTTTCCAAGCAGAGAAAATAAACTTTTAAAATCATACCTTGCATCACATCTCCTCTACCTACAACCTGAACAGCTTTTCGGTGTATTCATAGTAAAGTCTAAATTTCTCTCCCTGTCTTATGAAGACACAGAATACTTGGGTCCCGTCTACCCCTGACCATATCTAACAGCATCTACCCAACACACATAAGCCATAGAGGGAATTGATTCTGCTTCTGCAAAATGCCAGACTTGGTCTCACCTAAAGACTCATTATTATCTTCCAGGAATGCTTTTACCCCTGATTTTCATGTTATCAGTTTCTTCTTATAATTTAGGACTTCTCCATTTTAATTTCCTGCAGAGGGTTTATCAGTAAATCATAATTTCTAGTACAACAGGACCATTGCTTTTAATTTTCACTGTTATATATCAAAAGCTTTATAAAGTGTTGGATCTTAGTAAATATATGTGTGAGTAAATGACCTTCTGCATTGGGCTGGCTCTACTGTAGGTTGTCACCATGTTGGAAGCAATTAGCTTCTTTGTAAATTGACCTTGGTACAATAATCTCATCTATTTTGGGGGGTAGGGTCAGAAGCAGAGCTGGGGGTGTAATGGCCTTGTGCATACAAGGCAAGTATTCTACCACTGAGCAACATCTCCGCCCAATGATCTCATAATTTAAAGAACTTAAAGATTTAGGACTCAAGATTTTGTAGTCTATAACAATGCTCTAAACTATTTCTGATATAAATAACAGGGTTGAAGGAAATAAAAATGATAGTAAACAGGGGATATCAATGTGCTTATATTTTTAATCTTCCAATTTGATTGGCAAATAGGTAATTCTGCTGCTGGCCAAAGGAAATGCTGTAGGTATGGTTTTATAGCCCAAACCATTTATTTTTAAAAGTTTCTCTTTAATTCAGAAATAAAGATTAGGTGGCTTATTCTGTAACAATTGAACTTATATTAAAACAGCAAAGCTTACCTGTTAAAAGTTTTAAAATGACACTCTATGCGAACAGCATGTGGGAAGAGCAGACATGAGCAGGTCTTGCTTAAATTCTACCTTTGCTTCTCAGTGGTGGCATGACTTCTGGGAAAATTTTAACCTTTATGAACTTCTGTCTCCTCTTATTAAAAATGATATGATAATAGTTAAATCACAGGATTGTTATAAAGTTCTTAAGTAGTTCCCCACACAAGATAGAAACTGAATTATAATCAAGTCTCTTCCTTCTTTTATTTCTTATTGTTCATTGTGTACACTTCTATTCAAACAAGACGACTTTATTCTTGCTTGCTTAATTTTGCTTTGTGACTTCTTATTCCAATTGAGATTCTGTAACTGGGTTGAAGGAGTAGTACCACAGTTAAAAGAGTTATAGATGAAATCTCTTTGGTGCTTTGCTCAGAAATCTTCTAGTACCAGATCTTCTGTACTGCATCACCACCACAGGCTGTATTTCCTAGCAAGGAAATTTAAAACTACTTTAAAAGCTAAGGAAGGAATGGACTCCTATACTTATATTTAGTTTCTAGCAGGACAAGAAAATAGATAAAAATTACACATAACCATAGAACCCCTTATCTGTAAGAAATCCTATTGTCTTTTGCCCAATGAGGATGAGAGTTTTCTTAAAATTGATTGCTTCTCTTGTCTTATAATTTCTCTTCTTAAGGCATTCAACTCTCTCCAATCTACTCTATGTATTGCATTTGCATAAATTTGCTCCTATACCAATCCCCCAGTTCAAGGATTCATTTGCTAGCTCCTTAGATTCACAGTTAAAATGATTTTAAAGTTTAAAAATTTCAGTTCTATCAAAGAGCCACTTTTTAAAGGACAAAATAGAATATTGAATTTAAAATATATAATGGAAATAAAATGGGTAGAAATAAGTCACTCTTATTTCTCATGTTATACCCACAAAACATGAGTTATATGGCACAACTAGCTAATGACAAATGGAAGAGTAGAATCAAGTTCTACCAATTCCAACTTAATGTTTTTAATCACCAAATCACAGGATGATCTCTACTTTTGAAATATAGAATTTCTGCATGTGTAAGTATTGCTGTATGTGTAAGTGTGAGAAACCATGGGGCTTTGCATCCTTATCTCACTGCTGTTTTGAAGATGTCAACGTGCTGCTCTTGGTGAAGGACTGCAGGAGACAGTTCACCCACTGAGTGAGCAACGACAGTTGGGAAATTAGCAAGCCAGAAAAGAATTATCATGATCAAGTATATATACCAATCATTCATTTGAGGTCAGCTATTTAATTTATTATGAAACATTAATATCAGCAATAATATTTTATGCATTCAATTCAACAGATAATTATTTATGTAGCAAAATATGATTAGTACAGTGCCTAGCTCTAATAAATGGCTTAATAAATGTTGGTTATCATAAATGCTTTAATTTTTTTGCATCCCGTAAAATGTATAATAATATTTAAAAAAACATTTTTCTCATTTAATTCTATCAACAATCCATAAAATAATGATTAATAGTATCTTATTATTAATGGTACTATTATTTTTATTGTTAGGGTTGAATCTTTAATGTACCTCAAAGGCCATGGGCTTAGTCATGCAGTGCTCTTGGAAGAGTTTGGAACATTTAAGGAGGTGGGGCCTAGTGGAAGAAAGTTAGGTCATTGTGGGTGTGCCCTTTAAGGGGACATTGAGACTCCATTTGCCCTTTTCCCTCTCTCTCAATATGCTTTCCATCTGTCATGAGGTGAGGAGCTTTGTTCCACCATGCATTTCTTGTCACAGACCCAAAACAACAGGGTCAAGTGACTAAGGACTAAAACTTCTGAATCTAGAGCCAAAGTAAATATTTTTATCCTCTGTTTTATTTCAGTTATTATGTCCCAGTTAAAAAAAAAAGCAGACTAACTCAGTTATTATTATCATCATTCATATTTTACAAGTGAGAAAACAAAGCAAGGCATAGAAACCACCTCTGCTAATATAAAACAGTAAGAGCTTAATGAGGAGTCAATCACCTATTTGCATGATAAACCAGTTCAATGCTTCCCTTCACAATTTTTAGGCAGAAGGTCACAGGGTCCACTTATGAACGCTTCCAGACTCAGGGATCCCAGAATAAACAGAACAGCCCTGCTTGGTGTTTTACTCACTATAGACTTCAGAAGGGTCCTACTATATTCAGGCCAAATCTGTGTCCCAATAACTTCTTCTAAAGTATGGTAAACTCTTTTTCAAGCTCCAAAAATTGTGTAAATCTCTCTTCCCTATGGATAAAATGTTATTACCTGTCTGCTTCTCTTCTTCAGGTTAAATATCCGACTCTTTCAACAATGCCATGTGTGATACGACCTGCAATATGACATCTGGTTACTTTTCACAGTGTGCTCACATTTATCAATGTCTGTTTTTATAAGTGGCAGTAGAATTTCATAAAATTCTTGAGTCATGGTCTAGAAATAGCAGGACATAGTGGGACTATTAGTTTCCTTGAATTTCAGCCTATAAAAATCTCATGCCACTTTCAAATTTCAGCCCACATGTCACCATTCTGATATAAAAATCATCTTCACTGAGTTGGACAGTAGAAGTATAGATATCAACATATATGTTACTTACCATATATGGAGAACTGGTCCAGCTGTTGGGCATATTGTGAAGAGCAAAACAAGTGGGTTTCCTGACGTCTTTAATCTTGTGGAAGCCAGATAACAAACAAACAAATAGAAATCCATGCATGATTACAAATTCAATGGAAGTCAAAGGCAGAGTATTAGGAGAGTAATTAGTAGGGGTACTTGAGTAATAGTTTAGATCATCTATGGAAAAAAACTTGAATAGCTCTGAATCATTTATATGAACATTTCTGAGTATTTTTGTCTGTTTCAGGTAGTGGAGGGGTTAATAGAGTATAATGAGTGTTTTGTAAAAAGGAAAAAAAAAACAAGTTCTAAAATTCTTGAGTTAGGAAAGTGCTTGACTTTGAAGAAATTATCTGATGTGTATGGAAAGGGTAGAATGATGGGTGAGGAGGCAAGAGAAAGAAGACCGTCACATGACATGATACACTTTTACTTTCTGACACAACTTACATCTGTTTAATTAAGGTACCCTCATTCAGGTAAGTAACCATGTGCCGTATTTGGAGCCCTCACACGGTCAACAGGGTACAACTTGGAGCAAGTTGTGATGACTTTAAATGAAGAAATATTTCTAACCATTTCTCACAACTCTTTCTATCTTTTATTTTAAGAAACTATTCATTAATACACTGATGAGAATATTGAACACCAATGGTCAAGTGTAAAACTCCATATTTTAATCAAGTGGCATCACCTATGTTGAAAATCACTTATCAATGAACATTTTTGGGATCTGGATATGGTTCAAACATTTTAAATAAGCCTCAATTTCTCCCTTTTATATATTTAAAATAATTCTAAAGAATATTTAATTTTCATTGTTAAAAATGCTAAGTAGAGTGGTTTTTCAAGGTTTGGTGGACATTGAACAATTTTTTAAAAATCAAAAGATTAAATGTTTGACTATATAAGTTAAAGTTATTTTGATTATCTAGTAAAGAACTTGTCAAAATCTTTAGAAGAATGCCCTTCTCTTTTCCACCTCTCCAACTCATAGATCACCCATAATTCACACATAAATTGAGTATAACTTCTCTGTCTTCTGGTTATACATGATGTAGAATTGCACTGGTCATGTAATCAAATATGTATTTAGGGTAATAATGATCGATTTGCTCTACTATCCTTCTTACTGCCATAACCGCTCCCCTCCCTTCACTTCCCTTTGTCTAATCCAAAGCACCTTTATCTTGCACCTCTTATTGTGAATTAGCATCCCCATATTAGACAAAACATTAGACTTTGGTTCTTTGGTATTGGTTTACTTTGCTTAGAATTATATTCTTCAGTTCCATCCATTTACACTCAAATGTCAAAATTTTATTCTTCTTTATGGCTGAATAATATTCCATTGTGTATATATACCACAATTTCTTTACCTATTCATCTGTTGAATGACACCTAGGTTGGTTCCATAGTTTAGCTATTGTGAATTAAGCTGCTATAAATCTTGATGTGGCTGTGTCACTGCAATATGCTGATTTTAAGTCCTTTGGTGGGTTAACTGGGTCAAATGGTGATTCCATTCTAAATTTTCTGAACCCTCCATACTGCTTTTCATAGTGATTGTACCAATTTGCAGTTCCAGCAGTAATGAATAAGTATACGTTTCACCCTACATCCTCACCATCATTTATCGTTGCTTGTTTTCTAGGTAATTGCCATTTTGACTAGAGTGAGATGGAATCTCAGTGTAGTTTTGATTTGCATTTCTCTAATTGCTATAGGGATGTTGAACATATTTTCATATATTTGTTGATTGATTGCATTTCGTCTTCTGTTCACCTCCTTAACCCATTTATTAATTGTATTATTATTATTATTATTATTATTATTATTATTATTATTATTTTGATATTAAGTTTTTGGGTTCCTTATTTATCCTGGAGATTAATGCTCTATCTGGGGTATATGTAAAGATTTTCTCCTATTCTCTGGGCTCTCTCTTCATGTTCTTGATTGTTTTTATTTTTTTTCTGCAAGGAATCTTTTTAGTTTGAATCCATCCCATTTATTGATTCTTGAATTTACTTCTTGTGGCTTTGGAGTTTTGTTTAGGAAGTCAGTTCCTAAACGAAGATGGTGAAGATTTGGGCCTATATTTTCTTCTATTAGGCACAGGGTCTCTGTTCTAGTGCATAAATCTTTGATCCACCTTGAGTTGCATTTTGTGCAGGGTTAGAGATAGGGTTTAATTTCATTTTAAGTTGCTGAACTTTTTCATAATGATCATGAGAATAAACTCTGAGAATCACTTTCAGAACTGCTGGTGACAAGTACCAAGGCTCAAAGACAGTGATTGACATAAGCAGTAAGGCTTTCAAAATCAGCAAGTGGATTGGTCCCCTTTGTGGTATGATTTGTAATTCCTTTTCTTCAGCTCTATATTCTACCACTCAAAATACATTCCATTTGATACAGAGGACACTTGTGTCACCAAGAGGAGATATTCTTGATTTCAATAAATTATAAAGATGACCTGTTCAACATATTCCCAAATAATACATAGTTCAACTTTTGACTATTTTCAGTTAATTAAACTACCCACCCCTAACCCCTAAGAACATTTTTATTTTGAGTAAATAATCCCATTCAGTAATTTCTTAAGGGCATGGAGATTTATCCACCCAAACATTTCAGTTCTTTTCCAAATGCCCAAGCAAAATGGATTAGTATTGTTTTCTTGGTTTTGTTAGTTTTAGCCTCAAGGTATCACTCTTCAGGACAGGACCTCTCAATTCAGTGAAATCCTTCAGTGTGATCTTGCAGCCCAGATCCTGCCCAGTCAGTAGAATTATCTTGTATTGGGCTACTTATTCCCTCTCTCCCTCCTTTTTTGCTTTTCTTAATTCCCATCCTTTCTCTCTTGTTCCCTCCCTTCCTTCTAACTATATTATTTAATGTACCAACATAGGGTCCCAATGGGAAAATCAGGAATTCCTAAAAATCTTAGCCACTTTACTGGGGCTACAACTCTAGCCCAGCTTCTCTTCCTTGCAGTAATTTTATTTTGGAAGACAGCATACCTTGGAAGACAATGTACATTCACTGAGTGGAGGAGAGGAACAATCTTATCTAAATTTCCAGAAGCCCCTGGTTCATTGTAAAAATCAATCCATCTCCCCATCCATGCGAACGGAAAGGCAGATTCGCTAAACTCCCCAACAAATCAGAAGATATTGCTCACATACGTTCTCTAAGAACAATCAATGACTCTACTGTATATGTGCAGTACTAAAAAGGGACATTCCAAGTATTCTTTTCTGACCACTCCAGATGTGTGCTAGGCTTTGATATGGTTTGTCCTTTTTGAAAACTCATATTGAAATTTAACCCCCATTGTGAAATGTTATGAGGATTAAAACAATCCATTGACAGTGTTTAGAAATGGGACTTTTGCAGGGTGTTCAGAATTAGACTAAGTCATCAGGGTGGAGACCTCGTGATTGAATCCTGGTGTCATTTTAAGAAGGAGAGAGAACACCATAAACTCACAATCTCCTGTACACACACCACAAGATTCCTTGTACCACCTTGGGACCATGTGAGTCAGAGAAAAATCACTAGATGAAGTCTCTGACCTTGGACCAGAAATATGAGCCAGAATAAACCTCTTTTTTTTTAAAATTTCACAGCCTGTGGTATTGTTTTATTAGTAACACAAAATGGACTAAGATAGCTGGCTTTTTGGTGCTTTCTGTCCCTATCTGCTATATAGAGGTCCAGGGTGCATGGACTTTTGAAGGAGTCAGCCTTGAATTCTAAGCTTAGGAAGTATCCTAAAAAAACAAACAAACAAACAAAAAAAAACAGACTAAAGGAGTCACAGCTTTATTGTGTAAGAAAAAAGTCAAATCTGAAAAGATTAGTTTTGCAAGTTTAGAAGAAGGAAAGAGAAGGTACAACCAAAGAAATAATGGAGATACCAGAGGCAAATTCCTCTCTTTGAAGTCAAGCTAAAGACCACACCAGACTGGGAGTGCAAATTTATTTCTTCTTCTCCCTCCTCCTTCTCTTCTTCTTTTTATTCCTCCTCCTCCTCCTTCTCCTTCTCCTCCTCCTCCTGTTCTTCTTCTTTTCTGAAAAAACATTTTTTCTCAAGAAGATTTAAAATGTTATTTATACAGGAACAAAAGTAATCCTATAAAGAGATATTTAATTTACTGGCTCATGTTAACATTCTACTTATTCCTCAATATCCAGCTTGAAAGACAGAGGCATGATGTTATTTAGATCAGATATGGATTTTTAAATCAGACAAACCAGGCTCTTCCTAAGTAGGAGTGCAAAATGTTATTCTACTGATCCCTAAGTTTCCTCATTTATAAAATGATGATTAGTGTACTATAAAATATAATTATATTACTCCTTTTTAAAATTGCTATGAGAATTAGATGAAATAATGCATGGGAATAAATGTGTATCCAGTGGGCTTCCAATTCTTAGCTAGGTAAATTAGACAATTTATTTAATTTTTGTGTCTCTTTTTTTCTCATTTAGTGAGTTTGGATTATTGTAGTAACTACCATACAGGGTTATTGGGACCAAAACATGTAAAGCCCATTCAGTGGTACCTGATAAGTGCACATGATGAGAAGGAGGAAAAGGAAGAGGATATATGACTGGCTTGGGGTAAACATCAATCAAATATGACCATTAATTTAAATGCTCTATAGATGACTCTTTAGCTTAAGAAGCCACTTTCTATCATGTATAGTTCATTGACTAATAAACTAGCTGCTAAGCCCACTGTCTTGCCCTCTATTTCAAAGTTTCACCCTTTCTTTTCTTCCTTCCTTTGTATCTTCCTTCCTTTCATTCATACGAGGTAAGACCTGGCTATTTGACACTTATCTTCGTAATGCTCATCAGATTATACAAAAAGAGGAGCAAAGCAGATAAAGTGGGCTCATAAGAGCTCTGCTTTTAACACAGAGACCTGGGATCCAGTCTGCATTCTGACACTTTCTGTAAAACCTTAGTTTAATTATCAGTTTAATACAATCAAGAACATGTTCATTACTTTTGCTTTTCAGACCCAGTTCAGTGAGGGGAGTACGATAATTTTCTGCCTTGAGGGCTCTAGTTTTCTCTTTACCTTATAGATTTTGTTTCTGCTGCCATCTTGTTCCTTCTCTCTATTGTATCCATTTCAAATTGGAAAACCTTCTTGACCACATTGTGAGTGTTTTACAAAAGCAGAGCCTTTTGGGTGACCTTAGAACTGGTACTCAGTAGTGCTCAAATAGGCAAATTGAGGAGAGGCTTCAGGTGACAAGAACACCCTTTAGAGAACTCTCCATTCTGCAAGGGTGATGTGAGAAAAAAAATTATTTTAGGCAATAATCCTATGATACAATGTAGCTGATAAATGAAGCAAACTTTAATACTATATTCCTGGGTCTTCATTTTGTTTTAAAAATATAAAGATGACTAAGACACAGATTTTGCCCTTGAGGAATTCATAGTCTAGTGTGTTAAACAGAAATTGCACACACAAATGAGAAAAAAAATGATTGTGTAACTGGTATAATAAAGGTATGTATTCCCTGCAAGGCAAACAAGAGACCTTATTTTGCATGTGAGTGGAAGTGTACTCTATAGGACACAGTCCTTGAGCCTGAGATTTGGAGGATGAGAAAACATCAGGCAGAAAAATAAGTATAAGAAAGTCATTCTATTCACAAAGACATGCATGAATAAAGATACAGAAGTATGGTAGAGCACTGGAGTGTTTAATGTGTGTGTGTGTGCGTGTGTGTGTGTTGACATATAAGTAGTTCAGTAATACTGAGCTTGTAGAGAGCTTGACAGATGAATTATGTAAGAATAAAAAGGGAGTATGAAGAGAGATTTCTCTATCCTAAAGAAGAGCTAAGTTGTGATGAAGAGAATCCTGGATGGGATACCATGCATCAGAAAAAGGGCCTCTGTCCCTTGAGACTACAAGAAAGAAAGTGAAGAGAGGTGCTCGGGTGCATAAACATTTATGTGAGGTGCAGGGCTTCAGGTCTACTCTTTCTAATGAATTCCATTATCTTGAAGCAGTGGAGAGGCTCATCTGCTCTGCTGAATGGTATTTATTTGGTGGTGAGAAAGTTGAGAAAAATGCCAAAGCTTTGGTACCCTCAGTAAAGATACTTGAAATAAAATAACTAGTGTAAAATAACCAAGGTAGCTAATAATAAGAAAAAAAAATAGGAACCAGGTACAGTGGCAAACACCTGCAATTCCAGTAGCTCTGGACGCTGAGGTAGGAGTATTGCAGGTTCAAAGCCACCCTCAGCAACTTAGAGAGACCCTAAACAATTTATCAAGACTCTAAACAACTTAGACAAACCCTGTCTCAAAATAAAAAATAAAAAGGGTTGGAGATGTAGCCCAGTGGTTACATGTCCGTGAGTTCAATCCCAAGGACCTAAAAAATAAGAAAACAAAGAACCAGAAGTAAATGAAATAGAAGATAGTACAAACTGTCCATCTAAGACTGCTTGTAAGAAATTTCATTAGAACAATAGGAATGCTAGGTGAGTGCCATCAACCTTGTCCTATTCCTTGGTCCTTGGTGGAATAAATGAAAATTAGTGTTTGATTTTTTTTTTCTAGGCTTTCTATATGAAGTTCCCAGTGAGGCATAAACTTTTTCCAGAAGAGAAGATACAAGGAATAGAAGGTCTTAGTAAGACTAATTCAGGTGATGCACCCTGAAGTTCAGGCTGGCAAGGTTTGCAGGAACAGCTGGGCAGGGAGCAGTGGGGAGCTGATTTTCAGAATAGTGTGGGAGATCATTGAAGTGTAGGACTTCATGATGTTGAAAAATTTGTCAGAGAGAGACTATTAGAAAGCTCTAAGGATGAGATTATTTGGCAAGTCAATATTACAATATGAGATTTCTGGAATGACTGATATGATAATATGCTGGGGTTAATGTTACAGGGGTCATGTTATAGGTCTAAATACTCAAATATTACAGGAAGAACTCAAATGATAGAAATTTGTTGACTTTTCTTCCTGCCCCATGATCTGGCATAATCTTTTAAAGGAAGGATAATTGTCACTGACCAGACTTTTATTTAACATCTTAGTGTCTCCCACCCTGTATAAAATTTAAGTTCTATAAAACCCTAAGTAAGTAAAGTGATAGATTGCAAAACACTCTACTCCCTTTAGTGTAAATAATCAAGGTTACTTACATTTTGCATGCATTATACGATTCCTGGGGTTGGGGTTTGAAAAGAGGGCTTTCTATCTGTGGTATGTTTTCTGAAATTTTAGATCAGAAGAGAATGAAGGAATCACAATCCCAGATAAGACAAAGAGATGGAGACATCTGTCGCCCTGGCCCTTTTGTTGGGAAGGTTGCAATGAGGCAAGAAGCGGATAGAACTCACAAAACAGGAAGGAGACAGGCAAGTGTATTAAAGATGAGATAGTTGGATCTTTTTTTTTTCCCTCTGAGTTAGCCTTTGTGGAAAATTTCCCTAATGCACACAGTATGCCAGATGCCATGTTAACAGTCACTTTTTCCAACATAGCATAAACCAAAGAAACTAGTTTCTGATTTTCCTATGTAATCCCAGGGCCCTTGGAGATACAGCTCTTGAGCTGGTTCAGGTAGTTTCTATTGATAAAGATTCTGATGCGTAGGTTTTCCAAGTGGGGACAAAATCTGGGATGGGGCCTGGGTGTAAATAAAATAAGTGACTTAGAGATAAAGATCCCCATCTTTTAAGTTTTGAAACAACCTCCAACCTTTGTTTTCAAAGGATTCATTTGTTTCTGATCAAAATAAATACCAAAACAACATTCGGATGATTCCTCTAAAGGAAAATTCCTTTGCTGGGCCAAATGCTGCACCGGTGGGACTATTCCTGCCAAAGTGATTTTTCCCCTTCTTTGTTCCAATTGATCATTTTAACAATCTATTGTATGTACACAGAACTGAAAGCTGTAATAACCCCACTTTTACAGATGAGATAACTGAGGCTCTGGGGACAAAAATCTTCCCCCAACATGTAGGGCAGCATGGCTGTGATACTGGAAATAAACTCTCATCAACTCTGCCATCTTCCTGCAGTCCCCAAGCCCCTCTGTCCCCATCCTCTGGCAGGATGTGTCTGCGTGTTTGTGTGTATGTGTGCATGTACACCTCTGTGCACTCCTACCTCAGAGACTTCTGTCACTGTCCAGAATCACTGGTATTTATCATGACACAGTCTCCAAGAGACTCAACTTCTCTTCCTTTCTCTCTCTCTCTCTCTCTCTCTCTCTCTCTCTCTCTCTCTCTTCTTTTTTCTTTTTCCTTCTTTCCTTTCACACTTGCACATCTGTGTGTGCGAAGAGAGGATGTGATGTCTGGAGCTGCAGGATCTGACCCCAGAGGCCCCGCCAGCTGCGTCTGTCCGGCTTGCTCTTCTGCTTGACCTGCACTCCGGGGACGCGCTGGGCTGTTTAGCCGCCGTATCCCCTGGCAATCTGTTCAGGAAAATAGACCAGAAAAGCCTGCCGAGGGCTGCGCCAGCTTCAGAATCCTGCTGCCATCTAGGGATGAGATGAAGCGTCTTCCCGCGTGCAGGAGCAGGTGATGGATGTCTCCGGCCTCGGGCGGGGTGCGCTCCTGTCCTCTTGCCATGGGTCCCTGGCGGCTCTGCACGTGCAGCTCGCTGTCCACTCATTCCAACCCCCCATGTCCGGGGTCTGCGGCGCGGGACCCTGACAACGCCAGGGGAAGCGGTAGGGCAAGATGAGTCACAGGCAAAAACAGTGAGAAGAAAGAAAGAGCCAGAGAAAACAGCTAGGGAGCGTGAAGCAGAAACACTGCAAGAACAGAGACACAAAGGAGAGAGGAAGCCGATTGAAAGGCTCCATCAGCGAAAGCAGAGTTTCTCCTAATAACGTGCAGTGTGTGTGTGTGTGTGTGTGTGTGTGTGTGTGTGTGTGTGTGTGTGTGTTATGGAACCTTGTCGCAGTCACCACGCTGGTGTTCAAACGCCTGCTTAATGAGGTCCAAGGCATCAAGCGACTTCGTTCTCCCTATATAATTTTCAAGGATTTTCTTTTGCAATGGGTTTGTGGTGTGGGGATATTGGCTTTGGTAAAGATTGTATTAAAATCTGGAAAGAGGAGGCTATGGAGTTAACTTTCCTGTTTTATATTATGGTGTAAGCATCACCTTCTACAAACAGAACAATGGGCTTTCAAAGAAGGGAAGGGGAGAGGGTTGGCTACAGGGGAAAGGAGGAGGGGACATGGGTAGGGGAACAGACTCTGCTGTTGACTGGGAAGCCCTACTGGGAAACTTCAAATCGAATTCTTTTTGAAAGGAAGTGTTATTAAAAGTAACTTTAATCCTTCCAGCCAGACGGCTCATAAAAGCACACAATTAAGTCAAACAAATGACAAGAGCATTTCTCTCCTACCTGTTTCCCCCTTCTGAGAGTAATTACTACAGGCTAGCCTTCTCTCATTTTGTGCACATTGCTTTGGTAGGTGCCAGATTCTCTCTTCCTGCCCTAGCCATTTCCTTCTTCACCACCCCACCCCAAGCTCTGTACAGCTTTTGGTACCAACCACGCTGTCTGCAGATCCAGCCAAGAACAAAGGGGCGAATTTCAATATTTCCTCTTTGTGCAAGGTTAATTGAAAATCAAAAAGTCACTTTTCAAATGTCATATTAAACCCGCCACTGCATCAATTTCCCTTTGGTTCCCATCTCCATAGTCAAGAGAAAAGTGTTTGGGGGGATGGTGTGGAGACAGGGGAAGTAGGGACACAATGATGGAAAAGAGCAAAGAAGTGAAGGGATTAGAAAATCACAGATATACACAGACTTTGATTGCAGATACGCTAACATGCAGTGGAAAATTGTTTCCCAGACTGTCCTCAGTGAAAGGCAGCCTTTGCATTCAAGGCTGTGTTACTTGATATTCCAGGGACAGAATTGCATCCTAACCTGGAGAGATTAGACCTCCATGTTTTTATGTTTTAGTAGATGGATCACAATATGATTGTCATAAATGCCATCGTGTTTTAAAATCTTAAAGGGTAATGTAATAACCTGACCATCCTCATTCCCTCTTCTCACTTTCCATTCTACTTTGAAACAGGCACACAGACACACACACACACACACACACACACACACAACGTGTGAGCCACAGACCTGGTTAGTTTTGTTACATAGTATTTTGGAAGCTTTGGTCTGGAGTTTAGTGTCTCAGCATCCTCACTTTGCTGCAGCCCAGTAACTGTTCTGTTTGTCTAGCTTCATTGAGAGACTCAGTTTCTTCATCTATATGATAAGACATCCTATCTGCATCCTGAAATCATTGCTCAGACTACACCAGGTGCCATAAGAACAGAACAAATACATAATAATTGTTTACCCCAGCCTCAGGTTCCCTGGGTCTTGCCCCTGAGTGGGTAATCTTACTAGATTAATTTTCTGAATTCAGAACTTGTTCTTGTTCTTACCGGTTTTCCTTAGCTTTGCAGAATTGGCCTGGGGAAGGACTTTCTGCTGCCAGGCTTTATCATGCCCATTGTCTATGTATCTTTCTTCCCTAATACTTTGCTGCCAATCCCCCCTGAAGTCAGTTACTTTGCACCCAGTGGGTTTAATCTTTCTATGTAGTATCTGTCACCTTGTTTTCCAGACCCAGGCTATGGCTATACATATGATTTACCAATGAATGTACTCCCCCAAATCGGCCTCACTATGGAAAGCTTGTCTAGGAGAAAAGATTTGATTCACTGCAGATTAAACTTTTTTAATATACCTACAATAACTTTTTAGCTAGATAAGCAAATTGAAGAAGCAGAATTGTGAAATAAATTCACCCTTAAGATAACCCACCTGTATAAGTCAGGCCCCTAAACCTCCGTTACTTTTCAGCAATATTGTAATATTTTAGTGATAACAAATGTGTCCATCAACCCTAAATGAAAAGGTAGGTGATAAGAACATGGCAATTGTCTAAACTCATTAGAATGTATATCTAAGATGAGACACCCTACATCATCAACCGTCTAACTTTGTCAAAACTCTCTCAATGGCATTTTTCAAAGGTGAATTTAAATAGATAAAAACTATGCTTTCTCCTTCTGGATTTCTCTCTGTTCATACCTGTAGAAATAGATGCTGTGCCCTATTGGACTCCTTTCCAGGTACAGATCTTAGTTAAACTACTGGGACTGTGCAAGTTTAGTTAGTATGCCCAGACACAATTGACTGCTGCTGTGTGCGACACTGATTCCAATATAAATATTTGTCTTTGTCTGTTCAGGCTGCTATAATGAAACACCTTAGAATGGGTAATTTATAACTAATAACTGGGAATTCCAAAATTAAGTTACCAGCATATTTAGTGTGTGGTATGGGCTCCCTCTCTGCTTCCTGGAGGATGATTGGCAGAGTCCTTACACTGTAAAGGTAGAAGGAGGAAACAAGTTTCCTTGGGCCTCTTTTGTAAAGGCACTAATTCTATTTATGCAGGATCTGCCCTCATTATCAAATTATTTCCCCAAAGCCCTGCCTCCTAATATTGTGCTGGGGGGCACATTCAGATCAAAATAATTTCTGTTAAATATTAGCAACAAACTTATCACACATATTTATTAAAAGACTTGTGTTCCCTTATCATTCTGTAAACTTCCTGAAAACAGTACCTTATATACCATCTTTGTAACACAATTACTCAAGGGTAGATACATGCTAAATAATTATTCATATTTAAGAAAGTATGAAAAAAAGACTTAGGGAATATCAAAATAATATCTAGATATTTCCCAATGAAAGTTAATGACAAAAAATTGATGTCTGTGTTGGGGTAGCAAAGAAGTAGTCAGATGACTAAATTAATTAGTACCTTTTAACAATAATGTTAGTTACCTGGGTGTGGTGGTGAAAACTTTAAGCCGTAGCTACTCAGGAGACTGAGGCATAAGGATTGCAAGTTTGAGGCCAGTCTCGGCAACATAGTAAGACCCTATCTCAAAATAAATAAATAAATAAATGAAATAAAACAAAGAAACAAACAAAAGCACACAGTTGTGTTAGAATTTGCAGATATAGTCTAAGCTGACAAAATGTGTATGCACATTCTAAATGTTCCTTTTCGTGAGGCTGTTTACTTAACACTTTTATATTGAAAATTTGCCAGCATGACTTAATGTGTTTCTTCATCCACTTTGTCTTCATAATCTGATCTAGAACCTCCTACTACAAATACCACAATCAAAATGAAAGACATTGAAGGAGGGAGGGAGAGAGAAAAGGAAAGTTATCTGTGGTATTTAATTGGTACGTCTACTTTGGAGTTGGAGTGGAATCGTGGCTAACATATCACTACTGTTAGAACCCTGGATACTTACAATAGTATGTTATTGTTGCTATTCCTATTGTGCTGTGTTTTCAGAAAGATACTATCCAGAATCTGTATCAGGAGAAGGAAGGGGCAGTGGCAGTGGGAAAGACAGTAGAATGGATTGGACATAACTTTTCTGTGTTCATATATGAATACATAACCAGTGTAACTCCACATCATGTACAACCAAAAGAATGGGAAGTTATACTGCACGTATGTATAATATGTCAAAATACATTCTACTGTTGTGTACAACTAAAAAGAACAAATTTTTAAAAATTTAAAAAAAGAATGTCAATTGAAATATAAATGTCTGAGTAGAGTTTATTTACAAGGGTAGAATTAGGAACTGGAATTTATATATGTATTGTGAGGGGAAAGTAGAGAACTTGGCTAAGTAAAACTGGAATTTTGCCCTGACACCTCATTTAATCTTCTACATAACCTTAGGTAAAGAACTAAATCCCTCTGATACAGGCATACCTCAGAGATACTGCAGGTTTAGTTCCAGGCAATCTCTATATAACTAATCCCCCAATAAAGCCAGTCACACAAATTTTTTGGTTTTCCTGAATATATAAAAGTCATGTTTATACCTTATTGTAGTCGATTAGTGTGCAATAGCATCATCTAAAAGGTACATATACCTGAATTGAAGAATAATTCATTACTACAATTGCTTTTGCTTATTTGAGCCTTTAGTGAGTTATAATCATTTTGCTGGTGGAGGATCTTTCCTGGTTAATGTCTGCTGAATGATCAGGGAGGAGGTGGAGTGTCATTGGCATAGCCATAGTAATGACATAAAATAAGACAACAACGAAGTTTGCCAAATCAATGAACTCTTCTTTTACATGAAATATTTCTCAGTGACATTCAATGCTGTTTGATAGCATTTATTTCCTTACAGAATTTCTTTGAAAACTGGAATCAATTTTCTCAAATCATGTCACCGCTTTATCAAACATGTTTATGCAATATTCTAAATCCTTGATTGTCATTTCAACAATGTTCACAGCATCTTCACCAGGAGTAGATTTCATATCAAGAAATCATTTTCTTTTCTTTTGTATAAGTAGCAATTTCTCATCTATTAGTTTTATCATGAGTTTACATGAATTTAATTCCTTCTTCAGGTTCTACTTCTAACTATAGTTCTGTGGCTATTTTCATCACATGTCAGTTTCTCTCTCCATTGAAGTCTTGACCCTCTTAAAATCATCCATGTGGGCTTTGAAACTGACTTTTTCCACACTCCAAACAATGTTGAGTTTGTGACCTCTTCCCATGAAACAAATAAAAAATTCTTAATGATGAACAATTTCTAAAAGGTTTTCAGTTAACTCTGCCTGTGACCATCAGAGATATCACAATCTATAACAGCTATGGACTTACCGAATAGTAAACTAGAAAGTAGAAATAATTCTTTAGGCTATGGTCTACAGAATAGATTTTGTGTTCATGGATATGAAAATAACACTTATCTCATTATATATTTTCATCACAGGTTTTGGAACACTATAGGCATTGTCAATAAGTTATTAAGACTTTTTTTTTCCTGAGAAATGGGTCTCAACAGTGGACTCAAAATATTTAATAAACCACTTTGTAAATATAATTGTTGCATTTATAGAGCACAGGCAGAGGAGACAGTATAATTCTTAAGGGCCCTAGGATACTCAGAATGGTAAATGAGCACTGACTTCAACCTAAACTCAACATCCACATTACTCTCTAATAAAAGAACCATTCTGATCTTTGAAAATAAAGCCAGGCATTGACTCTTCTTGTTTATCTATGGAAGATTTGGATGGTATCTTCTTCCATTGTGAGACAGTTCTGTCTACAGTGACAATCTGTTGCTCAGTGCAGCCACCTTTCTTTGTGATCTTAGCTAGATCTCCCCATATACTGTTGCAGCTTCTATATCAGTACTTTGTTCTTCACCTGCACTTTTAAATTACAGAAACAGCTTTTTCTCTTAAGCCTCAAGACCCAACCTCTACTAGCTTTGAACTTGTATTCCTTGGCTTCCTCAACTCCCTCAGCCTTCATAAATTGAAGAGAATTAGGATCTCTTTTGGATTAGGCTTTGGCTTAGAGTGAATGTTCTGACTGATTTGACCTTCTAGCCAGACCATTAAGCCTTCCTTCATCAGCAATAATTGTGTTTCACTTTCTTATCACTCATGTATTTGCTGGAATAGCCCTTTTGATTTCCTTCAAGAACTTTTCCATTGCTTTCACAATTTGCCTAACTGTTACACACATGAGTCCCAGTTTTGGGCCTATCTAAATGACAACATACCCTCTCTTCAAACTCAATCATTTCTATTTTTTTTTTTAATTCAAGGTTATATATGCATGATTCTTCCTTTCACTTGAACACATGGAGGTCAGTATAAGGTTATTAATTTTCCTATTTTCAACATTTTTGTGCTTCAGGGAATATGAAGTCCTGAGATGTGGAAGTGAAGAAATGGCTAGTCAGTGGGTACAACAGAAAGAACATATATAATATTTACTTTTTGCAAGTATATATGGATATGCTTGTGGTTCCCAGAACAATTATAATAGTGTCATCAAGGAAAACTGTTCATAAAGATTACTGTAACAGTTACAATAGTGGTGAGAAAGTTTGAAATACTGTGAGAATTCCCAAATGTGACAGAGACACAAAGTAAGCACATGCTATTTGAAAAAAATGGTGTCAATAGACTTGCTCAGCACAAGATTGCCACAAACCTGCCATCTGTGAAGTACAACAAAGTGAGGCACAAAAAACAAAGTATGCTTGTACTAATTTGGGGTGGGAGAAAGGGCAGGACTTCGGATGGCTGTGGATGGGATAATCTTGTTTAACACATTAATTATGGTAACTATGGTAAAATGCATATGAATCAATAACAGTAAAATTATTGTGAAAAACAATTTTATGCACCTTGTAACTAGTGGACAGCATTTATTGCTTCTTATAGTTTAGTAACCTGTCTGGATTTACTAAATGCTTGCTGTAAGGTGATTTTTTTTTTTTTTTTCTGTTCTGAAGCCAAGAGCTGGCCTGCAGTTAGCCTGGATCTCTTAACAATAAAAGATACTAGTGCAGAGTTTGTCATATTACAAATAATTTTTTATTGTGTTTCAGCGGTGCACACATAGGCTAACATCTCACAGGCAAGATCGATACAAATGCTTCGAAGTCTGGAAGGCAGAAGAGCTGTGCTGAAGGTTGGGACAGAGAGGATTTGCAAGACCAGTGTCTTTCCCCATTTGCATGGCAGGCTTTTTATTTCCTTCTTACTGTCTCTCGTTTTAAAAATCTCTGTCTCCCCCTCACTGCTAGTATTTTGTGAGATATTCAAAATGTGTATTTAATCCATCCAAGTTTGTAGTCTCCAGTGTCAAAGCTTCTGCTTAATGCTGAGTTAATGCTCAGTCGTGCCAAAGCTTGAAGCTTTCAACGCAGCCCTGAAACCAGCTGCGACACATCACTAACGCCGAGGCTTCGGCTCCAGAGACTGCTGCCTGCATGGAGTAAATGCATCATTTTTTAAAGCTTTGTCAGTGCAATCTAAGAGCTGTGTAGGGTGTAATTGGGGATCTTTGAAAAAAAAATTATATTTGAAACCATTTTACAAGAATCATCTGGGGAGGCTTGCTGGAAACTTTTTCTTCTTAACATCTTGCTGCCCCAGAAACAGGTCTATCACTTTGGGCACTTTTTCCCTTTGATCAGGTTGTTTCTTTACTTTCTTCAGCCATCTTTCCTTTTTCGGTGAGCTGAGGCAAATACATTTGAGGAGGCAGAGGTTTCTCTCTGTCTGCAGTCTTAGAATTATGGATCTTGGAAGGAAGAAGAAACTGGTGTATCTTTTACCCCAGGCCATTACTGCTATAAGTGTGGTACAAGAAACAACAGCACCATCACCAGCTTCTCTTGGGATCTTATTAGAAATGCAAACTATCCACTGGATCAGAATCTCTATAGGGGAGTGCTTAGGAATCTGTGCTATTTCTTGTGGTGCTGGGATGGAACCCAGCAGTGCATTAGCACTGAGCTTTACCCCAAAGCCCTTTTTATCTTTGAGACAGGGTCTCTCGAAGTTGCTGAGAGTCTTGCTAAGATGCTTAGATTGACCTTGAATTTGCCACCCTCCTGCCTTAGCCTCCTGAGTCACTGCAATTATAGGTGTGCACCCCTGTGCCTGGCAGGAATCTGTTTTAATAAGCCCTCAAGGTGATTGAGTTTAATAATAAAGTTTGGGAACCATAGGTATAGACTATTTGGATTCAGAATTTTCTGATACTGCATCCTTCAAAGATGGTCATACAGTTACACTCAGAACACCTTAACGATGGGAGAGTCACTACATTTAAAGCAACTATCCTAACTCTAAAAACTGTTATAAATTTGAAAAATGTATTGAACATATGTCTGCCTCAATAGCACTTATTTCTTTTATTTCTATTTTCTTCAATGTTTGGCATATAGTAGATGTTCAATATTTTGTACAAAAAGGAAAACATTGGTCTTAATTTTGCCTTCTTCATAAATCAATTTAAAGCAATAAATCTATGTCATCTTTATTACATGAGGTAGTAAATTGCATATTGAAAGCTGCTGAGATGTCTAAATCCTCTCTTCTTTATGTTAATAATGACCAAAGCTCTCACATCTTCCTAAGAGGACTTTGCTCCCTGACTCAGGCATTCCCTGCTGACTCTCCATTGAATATTTCCCAGAAGAAATAGCTATTAGTGATTTCCTTCTTTCCTTTTCTCCCCCTTCTCCTTCCTCTATTTCTCTCTTCTATACACAAACATTTTTGATATTTGAACATATCACAAGCTATATTATATAAAATAGTGATGCAAGCACACACAGCACATATTCTGGCTTGGGTCTACGTTAGAATTTGACGTATTCTCCTAACACCTTCCATGAGATGCTAAAACCTCTTGGAAAGTTGAAGGATGCAAGCACCTTAGTGTAAAGTAGTTAGACACTCTCAGAAGTGTCTGTCTTTTGGATTGTCTTCCAATCTAACCTCCACTTGATCATGTTGATTCTCTGGAAGAAGCAGAGGTTCAGTATTTACAACCATCAAGTGCTATTTCACCTACCCTCTATATCCAATTAGAACTCAAGCTATTCAATGGGCAACAGCATGAGAATGAGACACTTTTAATAGTATTCAACTTGGCCTCAGAGAGCTGCTTAGTATTGCAGGGTCTCAGGACAGTGCCAGACAGCACTGGACCCATGCAGAATTCGAGGCTAACATTAGTACAAAGACAGGGAACGGGGCAGGACAGGATGAACTGTTATGTTTGGAGTCAGATGGCAGCATCACTGTCATGCCAGGAGGAGTGGTAACATCTGAAAGGAAGTTATTCCTTCTTGTCAAACAGCAGGAGAAACTACATGGCTAGTAGGGCAGGCTGACTCTTCCTTGGCAAGGTGCAGAAGACATATTCAATGTTCACTTGCAATTGAGCATCCCAGAACACACTCAAGAAATCATTAGACATTTTTGATAGTGAGAATTGCTAAAGATGTTAAGGTTTTTTGATCAGATGGAGGAATGATTATTTTACTTAGTTTTACAATTGGTATTATTTTCTAAATAATTTTATAACTTATTTTTTTAATTTACCTTTTATCATGAACATTTTCTTATACAAATAATTATTCACAAAATAGCATAGTTCTTAGTGTCTGTAGAGGACCAAGTATGTTTCTCATAATGAAGTTAAATAATTTCCTTTTATGTGATTTGTTATAGGCACAAATCTATTCCTTCCACCTCCACAATTAATATGTTGAAGACTTAATTCTCATTATCCCAGAATGTGACTATATTTTGTAATAGGGTCTTGAATGAGATAGTTGTTAAGAAGGAGGTCATGACAGTACGTCTTACTTGCATATGACAGGTGTCCCTGTAAGGACAGGAAACATAGACACATGAAGAAATAGTCACATGATGTCACAGTGAGAATACACCATCTACAATGCAAAAGGAAAGGCCTCAGAATTAACCAGTCCTGCTCACACCTTGATTTTGGATTGCTAGTGAGCAGAGCTATGCAAAAGTAAATTTCTTGTGTTTACATACATCATCTAGACCATGAGACAATCCTAGAAAATTAATAGAAAATTAATACAATATTGGTTAGTTTTATCAGAATATTTGCCTTAATAAATAACATTCGTACATTCTGTTACACAAATGAGCATTGGCATCACTGATTATTTACTTAGAAGAAATACCTAGAGATTGAATTACTGGGTCAGAAAACTACTAGTAGCTAGGAAAGATAATTGTACCACAGAGTATACTAATGGTTACTTTCAAATTTCTCTTTTCACACACATAATACATTTAATTGTTTATCTTTATGTTTAACAATTTAAGAACAGAAATAGTGTCTTCGATTCCACAGGTAAAGGCCTCCTTTCCAATGAACAATCACACACACACACACACACACACGACACCGTCCTTTGTCACTAGAGAACAGGTTCAGCCATTCGGACCACATTTTATCCTTCTTAATGATGGATAGAAGATGCTACCTACAATCAGAGGATCCCTCTGGGGAAATAAAGACTAGAGAACTGCCAACTAGAAAGCATTTTTGACACTTATATGTCATATAGAAGGGGAATTATTACTGACAATGGTCCTTGGGGTTACAAGCATCCTGGCATGTTTGTGTTATTGTTCATTGATCTAATTTTTTCAAAGCAGTTAATCAAGTATCAGCAAGGAACACGATGTTTCTCTGTTTTAATTCAGGACATGAATGCTGTTATTATTTTAGATGCTGTGTACCTTCCTGCAGCAACAGATCTAGAGCCATGGGAGACTACACCCACAGAAAAGTCTCTAGACCCAGGGTCCTCTAGGGACATGAGGATGGGAAATTACAGAGAAAACTGACATTCTGTATCACTGGTAGAGACAAACAACAATGGATATGAGAATGACCTTGAGAAGCTTGCATAAGCCTTCTTGGAGTACACATGAGAATTTTTCCAAAGACTCTCAGGAAAAAAACAACAAAAAAGGTATTTTTATGGGATGAAATGCAGAGGTGAGCAAGAAACATTAAGTCACCAGTTGAAACCCTGGGTTAAGAAAGGCCTGGAAAAGCAGAGTGCATATAGGGATTTTATCTTGAAAATCACCATCTCAAATCTAAGAGTGAAATAACAAAATTCACTATTAAATTATCTGCAATTCATAACATTCCCCATACCATGAATAGGGTTTCTGAGAATCATGTAGGATTGGAATGGGTTTTCCCAAATCAACAAGCCCTTGAAATGTTTCAAGGCTCTGGCCTAGTTTCTATGGGAAGCAGCTATAGTAGAATGGTTAAGAATAAAACTCCCAACTTTACATATTAAAACAGTATTATATTTGAACACCCCACAGTTAAGACCATTATCTACTTCTACTCTGAATCTCTCTGCCTACTTCACTCCATTAATTTCTGAGATGGCCTATAAGCAATTTTTGTATCTAGATAAGGGCAAGTCTAGTTGGGGATGATCTGATTTGTATGAAGTGGGATTTGTGATTTGATTTGTGGTTTGGAGCCATTCATATCCATGCTAGCCATCCAGAATACACATGGCTTCCAGGACCATTTCCTGTCCCTCACTGTGCTCACTCACAGAGACTTGTGATATGAAGGTACTGGTTCCAACCTGGTCACATGTGAGTGTGCCCTGCAGTTCCTAGCAAGGAAGGGAGGATTTTCTGGAGAAAACTGAAATACATGGAGCCAGAGGTAACCTGAAGAAAATCCCCCCAAGTCTTATGGATTGCCCAAGTGTAAAAGAAATTGGATGGGGTTTTCTTCTTCAAGTGTATTATCAACCTGTAAATTTTTCTCAAATTCACCAAAAAAAAAAAAAACCCAAATTGATAAAAATTACAAGACACTTTTAAAAGCTATCAACAGAAAAAAAAAAATCAAAGTGTATCCATGTTTGAAAAAAAAAACACAAATTTTCTATTACCCTACAGAGAATATTATTAAGACCTTATCTTATAAATAGTATAGAGTCAAAACTGTAGAAAAATATTATGAAGAGATAAACGGGGTACATCTGCACGCTGAAATACTACTCAACAATAAAAAGGACTAAAATATTGATTTGTATAACAGCTTAGATAAATCACAAAAGCATTTTCTGGAGGAGAAAAAGTCAGTCTGAAAAACTTAAAATAGTAGATGATTTTTTTTTTTGTCTGACATTTTGGAAAATGGTAAATAGCAGAAGAAATCAGTTGTTTTCCAGAGGATTGAACTTGGGGTAGGTTTAATTAAAAATGGATAATATGAGAAGAATTTAGATATGATTAACAGTTCTGTATCTTAATTGTCTTAGTATCTATATGAACCTACATTGGTTAAAATTCTTAATTGTACTCATAGCAAAGCTAATTTTACGGCAAGTTGATTTAAAAATTGAAAATAAAATATTTCTTAAATAAAAAAATATCTACATTTTACTTGTGAACACCTTATATATAAGGTGTTCCAGGAAGTTAATATTTTTCCTATTTATTTTGGTTTCTTTTATTGTACTAAATAAATGTTAATTTTTGTATCTGATGTTTTAAATTCACAATTTTATATTCTTTTCCTAAGGATTCTGTTCAATCGGCTAGGTCTCAGGCTGACACATAACCCAGATCTGTCTCTCCAGTTCTAGAGCAGATATCGGATTGGACACTCTGTGCAGCAGGAGATTCATAGTTGACTCAAGAGCTTTTGATTACCAAGCACTTTATACAAACATCCTAGTTATCAGTTAGCGGTTATATCCAAATTTACTGTCAGCCACTGTGATAATGGTCATGAAACATGCTGTGTGCAAGTACTGGTGCTTCCAATGGGGTAACTTGAGGGCCATAGTCCCTGAAGTTTTACTAGGTGGGGGGCTCTGCACTTCAGCTAGTGAGTAGTCAATGGGAATTGAGAAGGGTATGTCAGAGAAGGGAATTGCCATGTTTACACAGAACTACCAGGGTGTAGATATCTTCAGCCAGTGTGTTAGATGTGATACAGCAACCATTTCTGCATGACAGAAAACGATAGAAGAGATAGATAAAGACATAGAGGTAGAGATAGAGAAGGAGAGAGAGAGAGAGAGAGAGAGAGAGAGAGAGAGAGAGAGAGAAAAGCAGGCAGACAAGTTACACCTGAAAGATCAAGAGATAACCTTGATATTTCAGGCTTTATTATGTTCAGTGAGCAATTATGTTACAACCCTTTGAGTAAG
The DNA here is from genome assembly GCF_048772815.1 of Callospermophilus lateralis. Taxonomy (NCBI): domain Eukaryota; kingdom Metazoa; phylum Chordata; class Mammalia; order Rodentia; family Sciuridae; genus Callospermophilus; species Callospermophilus lateralis. Next base: position 32,065,196 of record NC_135321.1, on the reverse strand, counting down.
TCCCAGTAAAACATATTCTCACAAGCCATGATTTCATCATTATTATTTTCCTAGGGGTATAGTCCCTTTTGTTGCTCTAACAAAATACTAGAATCTGTATACTTTATAAAGAATAAAAGTTTATTTAGCTCAAAGTCCTGAAGATTCTAGGACATGGAGATAGTTTGGTTTGGTTTTGGTGAATGTCTCACAGTGTATGATATCACAATGACAAGAGTGCTTGAAAAAGAGAGAGATCACATGGTCACACAAGAAGGCAAAGGAACCAAGAGACCTGGTCTTTTACAACAGATTTTTATGAGAATTAACCCATGGTTATAAGAAAAGTTATCAGCTTTTAGGTTGCTGTGACTAAAAGACCTGACCAGAACAACTGTAGAGGAGGAAAGGTTTATTTTGGAACACATGGTTTCAGAGGTCTCAGTCCACAGAGAACTGACTCTATTCCTCAAGGCAGAAGGTGAGGCAGAATATCATGGCAGAAGAGTGTGGCAGAGAGAAATGGCTCATATTATGATCAGCAAGTGGAGAGACTCTACTTGACAGATACAAAGTATACACCTCAAAGGTGCCCACCTCAGGGACCCATTTCCTTCAGCCATACCCTACCTGCCTTCAGTCACCACTCAGTTAATCCCATCAGGGGGTGAATTCACTGATTGAGTTAAAGCCCTCATAACCCAGTCATTTCTCCTCTAAACTTTCTTGCATTGTCTCATGCATGATATTTTTGGGGGACACCTCATATCCAAATCATAACATACATTAATTCCTTTTGAAACCCTGCCCCAGTGTTATGAGACTCCCACTAGTCTCTACCTCCTATAGTTCCCACAAAATATTTTAACATTACCAATCTGGGGACCTAGCTTTCCTCAGACAAACTTCAGGGGCACATTCCAACCATATTCAGACCATAGCACTGAGCATGCTATTTAAGTTGCTAACAATCTTTTTTTTCCAGCTATAAGAATGTAAATTTCTCAGTGTACTTTTCAATGAGGTTGGCAAATAAGGAGTGCTGAGGACTCTCATCATCAGTTGGAATCTGCATCCTTTTCATTGAGGCTAAATTTTAAAGACCAAAAAAAAAAAAAAAAAAAAAAAAAAAAAAGGAAAAGAAAAAGAAGAATAAACCACAAACCTCTGAGATTAAATAATGATTTTTTCATTTTTATATCCCATACTTCTTATTTTATAGCATCAATATAGGTACTAGATGAAATAACTCCTGAGTAGCTTTCTCTAGGGGAATAAAATTTTTCTGACCATCTCAGGGATATAATTACCATGAACGCTACTAGTAATCAACAATTATACAGAATATTGATTGTACGCTTCCCATCTTCCATCTTGGCCAAAATATGTAACCAGTGATGTATAAATCACACTTATCCTGCCGTCTTTGTTTGGCATAAACCTTTGCAGCCAAGGTTCTTGTTGTAATCCTGCCAACACAGATGCCCATTTTCTTTATTCCTAACCCATCAAATAACAAAGCAGGAACCAATTGAAGGAGAGAAGGCACTGGCTAGAGAGGCAAGGCTGATGTAGATCTTCTCCTGGGTCCATGACCTCCCTTAATTATTCCTTCAAAGAGACCATGGAGGCAAAGCAGCATGCTGGAAGGAAGAAGAGTTCAAAGAGAAGTTAGAATTGAGTCATTCTCCACAGGGCCTGGGTAAGTGCAAGGTATCATAGCAATAGTGAGTGCTTTCAGCTTCACTGAGGACTCTCAGTGGCACGGTTACTGGAGTTTGGAGATGGGGACTTTCTAGGAGACCTTCTATTCTCATTATCACTATATAATACATGGAGTTTACTGAATTGCAGGTATTTGTTCCTTGATTTTCAGCTTAGCTTGCAAACCCTTCAATGGCAAAGTCAGTGTTATGATTTAGATATGGTTGTCTGCCAAAAGCTCACATGTGAGGCAATGTAAGAAGGTTTAGAGGAGTAATGATTGGGTTGTAACTTTAATCTAATCAGTTAATTAATCCCTAATGGGATTAACTGAGTGGTAACTGGATGCAGGTGGGGTGGGGCTGGAGGAAGTGATTCATTGGCGGTATGGCTCTAGGGTATATTTTTGTATCTGGCAAGTGGAGACCACTCTCTCTGCTCTCTGATCACCAAGTGAGCTGCTTCCCTCTGCCACACTCTTCTGCCATGATGTTTTGCCTCACCTCAAGCCCCAAGGAAATGGAGCCAGCCTTCTATGGACTAAGACCTCTGAAACCATAAGCCCTCAAACTTTTCCTCCTCTAAATTTATTCTAGGTGGGTCTGGTTTAGTCACAGAAAAAAAAAAAAGAAAAGAAAAGAAAAACTGACTAAAACAGTAGGCATTCCTAACATCAATTAAACCAAGAAACCCAAATCCAAGAACAAAGAAATTTTATAGTCAATGATAACTGAACCAATAACATTGCCATATTGGGCAATGTTAACATTCCAGGTTATTTTTTGCAGATTCCAAAATGTTAAATAAGGATTTTCAAATGATATAAATGAAAAATTAAGTAAAATCTTCACCCACTCTTGTAAGTCCTTCACTAAAATACCCTGGACTATTACATGGGTGATCAACTAAGAGCCCAATTCTGAGCAGAGATAAGGAAAGATACTTCTGGAATTCTGAGGCAATGTACATGCTCAGGCAAGTGAGGGGATGGTAAGATCATTTGTCCACAGGCCTCATGGCAAGGTACATACACTAACAGTTACAGTCACTGTGTGAAATTGTCTCAGACATGATATTTCTCTTCTATCTGATTTTGAAAATAATTTCCAGGCATGAAGAGGGTAACTCACTGAAGGAAAACTATAGGAGTATAAGTCGACTCCTCAGTACCCTTTGCAGGAAAACATAAACCAAATGATTTCTAATAGTATATAAGAGTGTGATGGCTCCAGGTAGACTATTTGGGAATTAAGTGGATTGGCAGTGTTAGAGGCTGGAGTTATCATTCGAGTAGACTATCTGAACAAAGCACAGGGGATTCTGAAAGCACCCCACGTTATTGTCCCAGGCAGAAATGATGCACAGGGGTTTGATGCCTTGCTCCACTCCTTTATGAAAGCCAATGTGTCTGTGTCTCTATCTTCTGAGATATGGGTGTGATTTCTGAGATTTGGGTGTGATTTTTTACCTTAACATAACCAACTGCAATTTAACTGATAAAAGTACATGTATGAAGACACGAATTGGTGTGAATATACTTCTCTACACTCACTTCAAAGTGCTTGGCAAACACTTTCCTTAGGCAAATGCATTCTAAATATGTTTACGTAATAATCATTCTTGAACTCCAAAACCTACCACGAAGTTGCTCCCTATGAAGACACATGAATATTATGAATTTTCCTCTTTATTACCGATCCATCTCTTGATCTGAATTTTCTGGTCTGCTTCTTTTGAGCATCAAATATCCACACGATTAAACCTTTCTTAGACTGTTGATGTCAGAGTCTTTACACACACACACACACACACACACACACACACACACCATTCTCCATATTTTCCATCTCTGTCCAACCCATCTTTGCTGATGAGCACCTCAAATTGCTGACAGCTTTGGGAGTTCTACCATTTGGCTGACCTGGGATGGAACACATCACCTTCCTTTGCCATCCCAGCCTTTTGGAGGGCTCATCTGTTGACTGTTCCACTTCATTATAAAATAGCAACAAATAGAAAGGGTTACCAAGACCACAATGGCCCCCAGCGGTCCTCCTGATACCTTGCTTGACTTCACACACTGCCTAGATATAGAATTTCAGATGCTGTGATCAGTCCCTGCAGCTTGACACCGTTCTCCTCAGGTGGTATTGTAAGCCACTCTGACTGCTCAGAACAGTCTATTTTTCAGGTATCAATTCCTCTTACTGCTGCTGGTTTACATCACTTCCCCTCTGGTTTACAGTACTGAAATCTGAACACTTCTCAGGATTAAACTTCTCTAAGTGGTGATTGTTTTTCCACTTCTTGCATTTTTATTTGGGAATGGTTATTTCATATTCAATTGATAACATAATTCAGTAAAAATAAGACCACAGTGTATCCCCTCTTGACAACCAATTTAAGATTCATGTTCTCTTTGTTCTCTTAAGCACACCTTCCCTCTTTTTTCCCCTCAGTTATCTTATAATCTATAATGTACAATGCAAAATTGGGTAATCCTTCTGTGCTAAGCATCAGTGCTTTGCTCAACTGATAATCTGTTTTTCTTCCTCTGGGGATGTGGTAGGACATCACTTGGTGACTCTCCTTAAGACTGGACATCCACTTGATTTTTCTTTGCCCAGTGAAACTTAGAAGCCAGTGCACTTTTGCCTTGCTCCTTTCCCCTATTTTTGGTGTTTTAAAACACAGAAATGGAGCCTTGCTTAGGCTGATTGTCCGGCTGAGTACTTTAAGGAGTCGAACCACCCAACTGACTCATGACAGACAATATGAATAAAAAATAAACCTCACCATTTCTTGTTTCTGAGATTTGGGTGTGATTTGTTACCTTACCATAACCAACTGCAATTTAACTGATAAAAGTACATGTTTGAAGACACGAATTGGTGTGAATATACTTTCTACACAACCAGAGATATGAAAAACTGGTCTATATGTGTAATAACAATTGTAATGCATTCCACTGTCATATATAAATTTAAAAATTAACTAAAAAAAAGTAATAAGGTAATTCCAAAAAACCGAAGGCCGAATGTTCTCTCTGAGATGTGGATGCTAACTCACAGTAAGGTAAGGAAATAGAAGCTCACTGGTTTAGACAAAGGGGAATGAAGGGAAGGGAGGGATATGAGAATAGGAAAAACAGTAGAATGAATCGGCCATAACTTTCTTATGTTCATATATGAACACACAATCAGTTTAACTCCACATTGTGTACAACCACAAAAATGAGAAGTTATATACCATGTATGTTGACATGTCAAAATACATTCTACTGTCATGTATAACTAAAAAGAACAAATAAAAAATTAAGAAATTTTTTTCTAAAACTGTGATGTCCTACTCGACTAACAATGCTGTGTTGTACTTAAAGCAATAATCTCCCTCCATTTATTTGATATCTTTTATGCATTTCAAAGAGGCCTGGAGATATTTAGGCAATAATTCATTTGTTCAATATAAATTGATTGAGCAAACATCTTTGTTTTATCTCTTATTGTGATAGTGATTTCTTTTTCAGGGAAGCAAGAGAATTGGGTGATAGGAGTGCTTACTGAAAGTAATCAAGGTCATTTGTAATAGATAAATTGGTCAAACTGCCATTCTAAGGAGCAAGTGAGGAGTTTCCAGTTCCAAGCATTGAAACTACCTTCAAAGTGTAAGTGGTAATTGGCTAGTGGGATCTTCAGGACATTAATTTAAGGCAAAATCATCAAGATAATACTTGTGTGTGTGTGTGCATACACACACACACACACACCTTTTTCTCTTATGTCATATATTACTTGTCACAGAATCACCTAAAAATTGGCAGAAAAAGTAATGCTCCATGACAGCCCAGTTGGAGAAAAAAATGCATAGCTATGATTCAATTAAGATATAGTACAAAATACATATTGTAAACAACTTTAGTAGAACAAAATCATTCTGGAGGAAAAACACACTTGGAACTCATAGAATTGTTGAAATAAAGAGGAACTTTAATAATCATGTCATCAGAAGGCATAAGAAAACCTATTATTGCCACAGGGAAGATCATGAACATATTAGGAGTATGGGCAGATCATGAATAGCAATAGCTTGATGTTTATTCATTCAATATTTGTACTGAAAATCTATATAGTGTCCATGGTAGAAATTAAAAGTGGCAAGCAAGAACCCCTTTCCTCAATGAGTTTTATGGTCCAGTGCAGGAAAAAAATAAATAGATGATTATTTAACTTGCAATATTGTTGAGCTCAGAGGAGAATTACAGCATAAGGATGTATACCAAAATAGTTTAGGCTGACCTGGGATGGCAGAGTGGGGAAGCCTCTCAAAAGAGACTTTTGAGTGGTAATAGAAAGAATAGAGCTATACATAGGACACAACGCTTAGGGTGCTGTAATGAGATTAGGAAGGGAGCAGAAAGGGAGCTCTTGTAGAAAGTATGGGTGTAGTTCTACCTTCATGATTTTGCTTCCCTTCTCAATATTTCTCAGCATAAATATCTTTCGGTGACTGATCTTGATTTGTTTAGGGATGATCTGGTGGAAACTTTTAGAGACATATCTTGTGAAATATGTTGTTAAGAACTAACACATTAATCTATTTCTGATTTTTGCAAACTGACCATTAATGTGGTCTTATAAGCTCTAAACCATTATATTATTGGAATTCATTTCTTAGTTTAAGATATATTTGCAGCAAGTATGAATAAATTTCTTAAGAATTAGTGTGTGAAAGCCTATTTTTTTCTTTTTTACGATATTTATAGCTCACAAGTGTGTGTGTGTGTGTGTGTGCACTTGCATATATCACTTATATATTTTTAATTTATAAGTAAATATGTATATATGTATTTATATACATATACATATATATTTACATATATATATGTGTGTGTATAAGTAATACATATATATATTTATTCAGGGAAATGTCAACATTACTTTTTTATAAAGATTTCATACTAAACACAAGAGTATTATTGATATTTACTCATTTGGAAATAAATCTATAGAGAATATACTTGGACTGTTTTTCTCAATAATTGTTTAAAATGTCATTGGAGCTACTTTTTCATTCAGGCCCCAGGATAGTATGTACCAGCTTTCCTTTCTGGAGATGAGCCAGTCCTACCCTCTTCTTGGAGACTGTCAGTCAAGGTAAGTGGAGCGATATGTGGCTGGGAGCTGGGGAATGGTTGGAAAAAAAAAAAAAAAAAAGCCGTGCATCTTTGCTTCACCTCACTGGAACTTCTGAAAAGGAAGAATGGGATGTTACTGAAATCATTCTGAAATTAAAAGATAACCTCTCTGGGAAACAGTAGAATAGTCCAAAGAATGTCTCAAAGGCATCCTAAGGCACCATTGGCATGATGAATCCATGTCCCCGCACAACTGCACATTTGGAGCCAGAAGTGTGATGGTCTCAGATGACAGCAGAGCAAAACTTCAGCAGCAGCTGTTGAGAGAAAGCAAAGGAAGTAGGAAAGCTTCACAGTAGAAAGTAAGGAGAGATACTCTACAGAGACACTGAAGCAAAGACTCAAACAGTGTTACTCAGCCAGATGGTTGAGCAAACACAGTGGCAGATGGGCCAGTGGTACACACATGCATCAGAAATTGTATGGAGTCTTGGGAGAAATGGTTTAAAGCCATTTTTTTTTTCCTTGGTGAAGGTTGAGAAAACTGAAGATCTGGCTTTTGATCACTGGTAGTAGATAGAATAAAGTGAGTCTCAAAATGTCCTATTTGGGGGAGTCTCTGTTGCATTTGCTCTATGAACACATAAGTACTGTGTGGATTGAGTAGATTTGCAATTCTCAGATTGTATCATACACTTTTTCATTAAGATTGGAAATATTTACTGAACACTCACTATACATATACAAGGCTAGGCACTAGGGAATCAGTGCTAAACAAGACAATATGATTTCTGATTTGTAGAATTTTCTTTTTTTTGTGATGAAGACTAACATGGTAATAGGAAGTATTGTAATGTCATCCATGACAGAAGTGGAATGATATGGTCCATTTGAAACGCAGAGAATATTTTGGAGGGTGAGAAATAATGAAGGACGTATTTTCAGAAAATATGGATACTAACCCAAACCCTGACATCTGAGAAGTCATATGTATGGACAGAGTGAGTGGTAGGTGGAAGAAGGAGAGAGCAACCTTCAGGAGTGGGTTCCAAGCAGAAAATGAAAGAAAAGAAAGAAGAAAGGAAGGTAGGAAGTAAAGGAGGGAGGGAGGAAGAAATAGAGAAAGAAAAAAAGAAAGAAGGAAGGAAGAAAGAAAAGCTTTTGAAAAAGTCTGATGGCAAGGAAATTTGTTGTAATTCAGGAGACAAACAAGTGTATTGAGTTCTTTCTGGTATAGAGTTTGGTGGCTTGGTATACAAATTGTAATTAGTCCTTAAAATTAACTGTTTTCTGTTTGTTGAAATACAAGCCACCTTGAGTTAGGATATACGTACATTGAGAATCCATGAGTATAAGGAAACTCTCAATAATCTTGCCTCAGTTTTTGGTCTCTGTTACCAAGTTTTTGGAAAAATAGAACCAATGTGTCCCATTTGTGTACACACACACAATTGTAGGAGGACACACTGCTCCACTTATGTCAGTTATACACACACACACACACACACTTATACACAATTTCTATTTCTCTAAATGAAAGAATGAATCAAGAGAAATGAGATTCTTATTTTGGGCACAATCCAAACCATGTTTAGACTATCTAATTATTCATTCTATGGACTACCTATATGCAATAAATAATATTCAAAAATACAACTTCAAAAATGGACTAAGAAGCAGAAGCATGACTTAAAAAACAACTTCATAGAGTCATGAGGTTCTACAATGAGTCGTATGTGTGAAAGCACAGTCATCTTAAAAAATACAACAAAATTTAGATAGCCATGTAATATTGAAGGCAAGTGAATGTTCACATATGAATGCTTCTAAATGGAAAGCAGTTGCCCTGGACTTTAGTTCATTTTGACAATGATTTTTAATGTTTTGGTTTGTTGCCCAAGTATCTCCTCTTCTCATTGGCAAGAAGGAACAGGTAGTGTTTTGCCAGAGATGTGGGATGGAAATCATCTACAAACTCAACACAGAGTGCCAGGGTAGACTTGTGTCCATTTTGGTGAGATTCCAAGTTGTGAACATTGGGATCTGAATGCAGATGGAGGCCACCCTGCATGTTGGTCAACAGGAATTGGAGTAATGCTGGTTGTAAGCTGGTCTACATGCAGATCACACACAGGTTTCTTTGTGGTGTAGAGAGGTTGGGATCAGCTCATAGGGGAGTCCTGATGTGGGAGATCTAGGAGTGCAGCAGTCTTTACTTTTTAAGAAGTAACTATTAAAAATGAAAATGGGAAGAAGCCTTTGATCTGTGCTTCGAGCCCTAGAGAAACAAAACCCAAAATGAGTTTAGAATTCCATACTCTGAAGGTTTGTGTCCAAACACATAATCCAAATTTATAACCTCCACCTTATTCATAATGCAAAATTATAACCCCCACTTTATTTATAATCCCAAGCTATCATTTCTACCTTATTCAGTATGGCACTTTTAAGATAGGAAGCCAGTACCAGTTTTCTTTATGTTGTGATAGGGTTTACTTTAAGATACTTGAGTCTACAAAATTACAACATAAATTCAGTTATAGAAAAACAGAAACTAATTCACTGCCATTAATTCTCTTTATAACTGATGAGAAAAAAGAAAAGTACCAAAGTTCAAATAACTCAAATTTATACCCACGTTAACAAACGCAAACTGTTTTTTTCTTTCACTGTTTCCTCACTGCCCCATTTTAATTTAGAAAGTAAAGTTGACTTTACAGTATTTCTTCATAGATAAAGTCCAGGAACTGCTCATAAAGAAAAAGAGATTTTCATCATTTAGAAAGGTATTTCCTTGATGGGCTTATATTCATCAATAGAATATATATTGCTTCAAAGTTTGCAGGCATATAAGGCTGCATCTAGCACATCAGAAGTTGTTTGGAGTAGATTCTACAGCAATGGATGAGAATAAGGAAGAAAATACATACAGCAATATACTTATAAGCTGCCTGGTCTCAAGGGAGATGCCTAACCTCATCTCTCTTTGCAGTTGACTCAATTGCAAAATGGAGAAAATAGTATTTTGTTTAATGATGACATGAAACACTGCTTGTCAAACACTTTCAGTCCAGTTTGGCACTGAATAAGGGATCAATAAACACACATTGCTGCTATTATTTATATTGTTGTTCATGAGATTATGGAATAAGTTCTCCCAGTTAACTTCATAATTTTTTATCTTTAGAATAATTGGAAAAGTGTAGCATCCTCACTAATTTTTAGAAAACAAATTCCTGCTGGTAGGCAAGTGTGTTAAAGAAAAGGATAAATACCCTATATGTCATATCAAAATGAGTTAGTAGAACATCTACACGAGAAAATGCTTGCCAATGTATGGAGAGGAAGGGGAAAAGGATGTTTCCTCAAGTGTATAACTGACTTAAGTGGAGCAGTGTGTCCTCCTACAATTTTGTGTTTTGTCCTTAGAGGCTGCACCTAGGATCCAGACCAATGGGTTCATCTTAAAAATAATATATATATATATATATATATATATATATATATATATATATATATATATTTAAAAATTAAAAAAAAAACTCAAAAACAATAAGAAAACACACACCAAAAAAATCAAACCACATAGCCATAGTGTCAAGACGGTATTTGTAATTCAATCAAGAATGAGTTACAAAAGAGTACACTTCTTCTAAAAAGGCTGAACGATTTCCATTTTCATCCATCAACCCTGGGATGGCTCCAATCCGGAAGAGGCAGCTAAAACAACAAGTCTATCTCTCTACTTGGGAATATTCTGGGTTTCATTCTTTGATTACAAATCACAAGTGCTTCTTGGGGGAGGAAACAGTGTATCTCAAAGCCACCAGTGAACAGAGTTTGCATTTGTGTTCATTTGAAAAAACCTGTGCAAACCTGTTTCTGTGCATTAAGCCTTCTGACCTTTATTGAAATAACAAAACAGTTATTCAAAGGACATGAGGATGAATTAAAGGTAACTTTCTATTTGCTAACATTCAAGGGGGGAATTGCTTGCCTGACTTTCTCACAGTGCTGCTCTGAGAGAATGTTTGCAAAGCACTCAGTCTTCTCAGGAGGGTATTGAATTATGATTTTTTTAAAAGAAATTAAATGTCTGGATATCAAAAAGTTTGATAAGTTAACAATGAAAAGCTTCATTTATAGACTTGAGACAGCCTTAAAGAAACAGAAAAAGAATTTCTGAGGAAAGATATTTTGAATCCCAAGATCAGGGCTGAGTAGAATTTTGGTTCTAGGCTTGCACATTGTCTTGTAAATAGCAGGATGGACTTAGGTGAGTCAGTTTAGGAAATCAGCAAAATTTGTTGGTAGTATTAATGGTGGATTATCTTGTTTTATTTTGTTTTGTCTCCAGAATTATACACAAAACATAGGAGATTCTGGGAGAGAAAAACTTGGAAAATTCCATGAAGTCTCATATTTATCCCTCTCTTTTCTATTTCCACTGCTGTTGCCCAGGTAAGGTGTAAAAACTTAGTCTCTAAACTGATCTTCTGACTTGAGCCAACCTTGTCATCAATCTACTTAATATATTCATTCCAGATATATTTTTATTATTTTCATGTTTATAAACCACGGATGGCTCAGAATTGCTACCAAATTTAGTACAAAATTTTGTTTCATATTTAAAAGACATAAAATATGGTGCCATCTTTACTTGGTATATGAACTTTTCTTTTCAACATAAAATTTACATTCTAGAAATAGATGACTCACAGCCATCAGTTAAATACTTAATCCATTTTGGGGGTCTTTCTTCTCTGAAGTTTTTATCACACTTTTTTTAAGCAAAATATGAGAAACACGCATTTGGAAAACTTGTGTCCTAGCTGAGAATGCATGTAATTAATTATTAGCAAGCCTTTATTTTTCTTCTTCATCATAGATTTTGTTATAGAAGCTATGTACCTTTTTTATAGTAACTCCATCCCCACTGACTTAATATTTTCTTAGGAGTGTGTTAGATACATAATTTTGACATACGACTTTTAACCTTATGTCATTTTATTTTTCATTAATTTATTCATAATGAAGAAATCATATGAGGAAAGAGCACTCTACACATGAGAGTGTACATGTTCACAAACCTGGGGAAGTTTGAGTTTTAGGGCTGAGAGGGAGATGAAGAGTTTGCTATGGGACTTCTGGGGAAATGCTAGTTATCCACATAGCAACCCATTTTTTTTTTTTTTTTTAGCAAGATGCATGAGGTAGAGTAGTCCTGGTCATTAGCTTCTTGTTTATAAAAGAACAAATGTAAAACATGCCTTCCAATTCTTCCTACCAGAACTCTTCTTTGATTCTAGAAACCCAAGATCATGCACTAGATGCCAACAATTAAAAAATAAGAATCATTTCTAGGACTACATATTAGAATACCATATACTCCTATTTTTTGCTGTAAGTATTTAAGTTTGTTTAAATATTCAAGGGAGATTTAAATATGGTGGAAATAGGAGATTTGTATAAACAAGTCTAGACTCTAATGATATATTCCTATCTTCTTTGTTCATCAACTTAGAATAGACTTTTATTTTATGTGTATATCTATATATACATATATATGTATATATATATATGTTAACATATATACATGTTATATATATATATATATGTCTATTTAAAAAGTATAGTGATAACGATTATCTTATAAGAGTATTATAAACTAAATTGATATTTGTTTCATTAAGAATACAGAGATGTGGGCTGGGGCTGTAGCTCAGTGGCAGAGCACTTTCCTAGCATTTGTGAGGCAATTGGTTCTATCCTTAGCACCATATAAAAATAAATAAATAAAATAAAGGCATTCTGTCCATCTACAACCACAAAAAATAAAAATAAGAAGAATACAGAGATGTATAATTGATATAAAAATATAGTATCACTGGTTAAGTTATTCTCAAACTTTCTATCCTTTACTAAAAACCATACATTTTAAGGTTCTATAAATATCTGTTCAATAATTGTATGATATATTATTCCACAGACCTATACAAAATCAAAAGATATGAATATATATTTCTGCGTAACACAAGTAAATCAAATATTGGCATCTCTCTCTCTGTCTCTCATGTGACTCACTGAATACAGGACAATTTCCTCCTCTTCAATACAGAACTACCATAAGAAATTATTGCTCAAGTGTTCATATTATAAAGATGCTGGACTACGTAAATTTAGTCTCTTAGATGGTTTGGAGTTGCCAGAATTGTAAAGCATACCATTTTATGTGTATATCTATATATGTATATAGATATACATATTGGTATATGTAATAGATATTACAAAGAACAGACTCGAGTATGACAAGGGATGTTTCACTTAGCTGTAATAATAAATACCAGGCGACATTCTTCCTAGATCATAATATTCCTAATGAGAATAAGGATCCAGTATTAAAATAAAGAAAAAAAAAACCATTCAATTCATTTTCATAGCAAGGCCTTTGGTGACAAATTAAAATAATCTTTTCTCAATTTAAATTAAAGCAATGGAACATTTTTAAAACATAAACCACAAACACCTCACGGAGAAGAATTTGACTCAGCATGAAGAAGAGCTAGAAAGAAGGCCTCAGATTCCAATAGATTCCCTCTGGATCTTCCTTTTGTACTACATTTCTGCAGACTGACTAATTGTACTTTTCCAACATGAAATATAGAAGCAAATCCACCAACTCTCAAAGTGGGAAGTAAAACCCTTGCATTGGTGTAAAGGCATCCTGAAGATGTCTTGTCATAACATTCAAATGTTTCTGAGGATCAATGCCATGTATCTCTCTGGCTGGATAACTGATCACCAAGTAGTCAGTTTACTCTTGCCAGACAGCTGAGTTAGTTAAGCATATGACAACTAGAGCAGCTACGCGATGGTGATGGTTAGGGCAAAGGGATGATTCCCTTGAAGGAAGTGTAAGTGTCAATTACAGAGTTCCTTAGGGGAATTCTTCCCTGATTTTGTTGTTGTTGTTTTTATCTACATATAATTCTCTATTTTAATAGCTCATGTTTTTTTCATTGCTGTGACCCACACATATTCATATGTTATTACATAGCGCCTTATATTGTTCTTTATTGTATAGATGCATATCTTGTTTACAAACCAGGTTACAAATATTTTTGTAGAACCGTATCATATTTCTGGTACATATTTCAGAAAACCTATTTTGGTGCTAGCATGGTGCTAAATATGGAATAGGAGCATTAATAAAAATTATTTAAATTAGGTTGATTGTTTTGAATGGGTAACCACATGCATCTGTTTAGTTCAATCAAAAAAGATTCAACTTTTTCTGCATCTAGTTTTTGAATTTACTGATACTCCATTTAGATTTACCTTGTCAATGAATTACCTACATGTATATAAAAGGGAGGAGGAGAGGCAAGGAGAGGGCTAAGATGACTATAGGGTAGAGATTGACAAGAGGAAGGAACCAATTTAAGTGGTTAGCTGAATTACATGATATCCCAGTACCTCAAAGAAGAATGCTTGTAAAAGAAGTAGACTGGACTCATCATGAAATATCACATTCAAATTCTTTAAATAATCTTTTACTACACAGATAAGTTACTTTAAAATATTATTAAGATATTCATCTTGTCTAGAATTAACCATATGAAAATGTTTTCATTAATATCAGGTAAAGTGAATCTCAATCTATACATACATTGATCAATTTTTATATATATACACACATACACACAATTTTAGTTAAAATACTGTACATATAAATGCAAAGAAATGTTAAAAGACTTTTTCTGACAGAATACTTTATTTTCCTCAAAATCATTTAAGGATATTTATACTTATTGCTTTTAGCAAACATGTTTCTCTGGCAAAGAGAAATATAGAAGTTATTAATTTCGCTATTGGTATCATGATCAGCATTATTTCTGATTCCAGTCATTTTCATTTCCTTATTTAGAGGAAATTCTTGAATATTAAACTAATACTATACATTTTCTTAAACATTATCTCATATAATTGTTCCTTGTACATTTTTGTGAGTTCCCACCAACTGCTATACATTTGGTATTAACAAAAAAAAAAAAAAAAAGACGATGTTCTTCTTACTCATCAACTGTATCCAACATGCTATTTAAATATAATTTTCCCTCTGTTCTACAGGAATACTTTTGAATATGGTGAACACAAAGATGATGATAAATGTATGCTTTCTAAAGGGTCAGACTCTGTTTGGGGAACTATTAAAATAATTCATGTACTGTAACAGTAGCACAAGTTCAGAAGGACTGAATCTGTCATAAAAAGTTTTAGAAATGTTTCTCCTACCGAACCTAGTTCCTACTTTTTAAAATAAACCATGACTAATATCCTCTTATGTGATGGGTTTTTTTTTTTTTTTTTTTTGAAAATCAGATAAGTGGGAGTTGGGAACTCAGGTCTAACCTACTTAAATCAGAGGGAGCATTAGCGCAAATATTCTTAAGTAAGCATTCATTGTCTAATCAAACGAAACTGGCTTACTCAATGTTCGGTAGCATGTCTTTCCAAATCCTGGCTCAGCCTCTTGACTAATGTGGGCTGCTCACTCTGATCCCAGTGGGGCTGCAGAAATCTCCTATTTCCTTTCATTTTCGGGTATGCAGCTGCATTTCTAAGCCATGACTACATTGCTAAATGAATCATTGATTTGGAAAATCTGAAGTGACCTTCAGCGTGTTCTCAAGCCCTTCCTCAACATAGAAGAGAGGAAAAATCAGTAAAATATTGGGAAGAATTTTCTAAAGGTATTTATGGCAGGGAGAAATTTAAAGGCTACACTGTTATGTGTCTAAGTGTTTATTATGTGTGTGGAGGTCATTATGTTCTATACTCAGAAATGACATTCTTTGTTTATTGAGCATGACTCCAAAGACAGAGCCTTTTTTTCTGTAGTACAGAGGGAAATACTGCCCTGGGTTTCTCTGTCACCTTGTTAAACTATGTATTTCAGATAGTCCAATACTTTTCATTGAAATGGCTTGGATGGATTCTGGGTATTTATCTCATTGTCATGGTTATAGTCTTCCTGAATAGCCAAATGAAAAGTCATATGATTAGAAATCCTACTTTTATTACTTTTCTTTTATTTTACCCTTCCCTTTTAATTTTGCTTATGGGAGATGCTTTGTAAATTTTTCTGGTGATACATGTAGCCCCGTGGAGGAACCCAGCTTTTATTGAACACTGGCTTTCCCCTCTTCTTTTTGGGTTAGTTAAACACATCAATATTCAATGAACCATACAGATTACCATGATGTAAGGTCAACGAAAGATGGAGGTATCACAACCAGTGAGTCACTAGTTGTCCTTACACCAGAAGTGTCCAGCATCAGTGTAGTCCACTTAACTTCACTCCCTTATCTCCTGAGTGCCTTTACCCTTAGGTGATGAGTGTTTCCAACAGTTTCCCTAGCTAAAGCAAGTATTAACAAAGGAATTGACAAAAAACATCCACCCTTAGGTGTAAATAATTGACAAATCTCAACCCTTCTAAAACTGAAAGAGTTTGCAATTTACTCTGCTTGAAGATTCTACTGTTAAGCATGCAATTCAAGTTTCCTTTAAGTTGACCTTAAATAAGAGAAATAGTCACCTAGATGACCTCCCATGTCCTCTCCTGCCTGGCAATCATAGAATCTTTGTAAATCTTCTAAGGAGTGAAACTCATTTATTATTAACTCCGTGTTGGAGCTAAAACAGCAGAGACTCAGAAAGGTCTTGTAACAGACCAGAGCTCATCTTTCTGACTTGTGTGTTTAGTAATATTTCGTATCTAGAAACCTCCCAGTTCTTCTTTCCTGTAGTGAGGCCTGCACCAGATTCTTCATTAGCTTCCAAAACCAAACCATGTTGACAAATTTTGCTCTGCCTCTGATCTCTCAGACATATCACCTAACTGATTTCTTATGATGACTCATTTTGTTTCTCTCTCTCACCCCTTTCCTGATGTCCAGGTAGGTGAAAAGGCAAGCAATCAATATTGGGGTTGGACAGAGCTCTGTGAGCCAATCTTCAAGCCTGAGTAAAGCTCCTCGTGTCCTTAACTGTAACCTTGGCACATGAAAAGCGACTTCCATTCCATTTTACCAACGTTTTGGTCAAAGATCAATTGCCATTGTAATTATATCATATATCACAGGATGGGAAATCAGCAAGAGGGCAGGCCCTCTAAACTAATACATATCATTAGCATTTAAAGAACATGAAAAACAAATTGAACATTAGTCCTCATGTAACTCTTTTTTCTAGAGCAAATAATTTTCCAAATTAAAATGAATAAATTAATGAAATTGCCACATGTCTGAGAATAAAGCAAGTTGGTAATGTCGTGGAGCCCTTAGCAAAGTTTAGCTCATTGTACTTCTCTGTCTCATCATTATAACATCTAATCAAGGAGAGCTTAAATACTTCAGTGAGCTCTCAAAATAAATTTGATATGAGCAGCTCAGGTCTTGTGGATTCCTAGGGTTACTGACTAGGTGAAACATGTTTTTGTTTTAATCCCTGTCTCGGCTCAAAGAGGATTAATGCCCATAATTCTCCTATCCCCATTTAATTGAGAAATGAAGTTTGAAGAGGCACCTCCTGGAACACTCCACTTTGAAGTATGACCCATCTACTGTCTATACAATAAATCTTATGCTCACACACACTTATACACATCCTTCCTTTCTCAAGGAAGGAGAGAAGAGCAGTAGTGTGTGTGTGTGTGTGTGTGTGTGTGTGTGTGTGTGTGTGTTTATTCCAATGCACACAGCATTAGTGTTTTTTTCTATCTTAGAATTACCCTAATAAAGGCATTCTCTGGGAAACTCAAACAACAGCTTAACCCTTTCTCTGACACTCCAGCATTCCCCCTGGAATCAATAGCTTTTATATTTTAAGCAATATAGTTATTGTATTCATGTTATGCAGGTTATATAATTTTTGATTTTTTTCTTTTTTTTTTAACATAAAAGTAGAGGAAAATACATCTGGAGGAAAGAAAGAGGCAAGCTATTTGCCCTGGACCTTATTTCTTAGCAGCTGGTTGACAGGCTTCAGTAGAAAAGGGTCATAATTCTGAACAGAGGGCCCTCCTGTGTCCTCAAGTAAACCCTATGCAAACACCTAATAGGGCATAGAGAAGCACAGGGAAGCTTAAGGCCAGCCTAATTGTTCCTCTACAAGTCGATGTGAGCATGCGGTGAGGCAATACTTGGAAAGTGCTTACAAACAGGCTCAGTGTAAAGCCTCAGCAAGTGCCGGCTCTATCAATATCTTATGAAGAAGTTTCACACCTGACTCCCAAGTCCTGAGACCTCAGAACCATCACAGTTGACACTCAAAGATTCAGTGTATTTTATCTATCTATCTGTCTATCTATCCATCTATGTATTTATTTATTTTTAAGTGTCAATGGAGCTTCATTTTATTTATTTATATGTAGTGCTGAGGATCAAACCCAGTGCCTCTCACATGCTGGGCAAATGCTCTACCACTGACCTACAACCCCAGCTGAAGATTCAGTGTATTTTCTAAGCTAACCTCAGAAGTAACATGCAATTGCTTCAATCATGACCCATTGGTCACACAGACCAACCCTCATGCAGTGTGGGATGATACTGCATATGAGGATAGATAGGAGACAGCAGGGATCCTTGGGGCTACCATCTTCCTAAAGGTTGCTGAATACTTTTTCAAACTACTCTCTCTAACATTTTAACCTTTAAAGAGAAGTGTGAGTCATGGTTGTGACTGCAATTTTTTAAATGAAAATACACACAGAAGTAACAATTTATTTAAAAGTTCTATATCTGTCATCCATTTACAAGTGCTTTTATGTGATATCTCACTTGAGAGCCAAAATCACCTTTATAGATAGATAGGCAACAAAGTAGAAACTACTTCAATAATTTTTAATTACTGAATAACTGATTCAATAATTTTATAGATATGGGAACTGGAGATCAGAGACATTTAGTAGTTAGCATGATATCTTAATTAGATATCCTTCTAGCTCTCTCATGTCATTTATTCTCCTAGGTCTTGGACATTTGTTCAATGCCTATCTGTTCATGTGATGAACAGAGGGTGTGCAGTAAATCATAAATATGTGAATTTTTTTCTAAGAAGCATTTTCTCTATTCTCCAAAATTCACTAGGATTCAGAAAGTGATGTGTGCATCTTTTTCTTTCTGTTACTTGCCTCACACACACATACATATATTCAGAGACACACACATGAACACTCATGTACACACACACCAACACACACTTCTCTTTTCAGTCTCTTTTACGAAGAGCAAACTAAATTTATTTCCCCAAAATACTAGTAGTCATTGTGCACAGAAAAATCTTTCTTCTATGTAAGTTTCTATATATGTATACAAAGTAGATTCCAACTTTTATTCTAAAATAAATTATAAAAAGGTGGTAGGCTCAGGCTTCAGGTGAATTTTTCTTGTTTGGAGGGATTTTTTCAACTATATCTATTTGAATTGGCAGCCATTTGTATGAGGATAAAATGAATTCTAATGGAAAAGCCCAGCGTGGATTTGGAAAAAAAAAATCATTATAACTGTTCTGCCATAGGTTTGGGAGTGTGACAAAACACCTATTCAAGGATGGAAAATCCACTATTTCTCTTCTGCATTTCTTTTTTCTGAATAAAGCTGGATTGAATAACCAGGCCTGATAAAGGATTCAGAGCAATTGCTTCACTAAGTAATAGTGAGCCCGTGTTCTAACCAATGGGACAGAAAGTAGCCTCCTGAATACATCAGACTCTGATGCCTTCCATGGGCAGATTTACAGAGGAGGGATTGGAAGAACAGATATATATATTAAAAAAAAAGACAATGAAACAAGGGTACAGATCTAACAGGAGGTGAAACTGGAGGAGTAGATAAATTTCATTCTTCTCATATCATCTTCCATCTCTGATCCTATTAGGATACCACATTCCTAAATTCTGTACATGAGAGGTTTATGTCTAACTATAAGGGATTGCTTAGGTATTTGCCCTGTGCTTTCAATTCAGCCCTGTTTTATTTCTGTTTGTTCACACCCTAGTGCCTCTCCCTAAAGTCTGCTCAACTAATAATAATCATTATATCTTTACTACTGCTATGACTTTCAAAGCACCTTTACTTAGCAAGCAACCTTAAACATTTAGACCACCTGGATTTATGCTATTGCTCTTATGGATGAATAAAAGCAGACTTGGAATGGTTCAATGAGGAAAGGTAGTTATAGAACTCAAAAAAGAGGTGATGAGGAGGTGATCCGTCCGTCAATGAAACCTACCGCTTCACTTACCGCTATGCTTCTACAGCTCATGTTTGCATGAGATTTTCCTATTTGGTATGCTTAGAACTCTTGAATCTCTTATATCTAATGTAACCTTTAGATTATAACTGCCTGGCTGTTTGCTCTGTACATATTCTTCACTAATGACCTAGATAGAATGACAATCCACATTTCATATGCGGCTTTCCTGGTGATTGTCCTTTCTCTGTGTTTACCCAATGATGATACAATGGACACAATGAGAAGAGGATTGGGATTAACAGGGAACAATATGTTAGACATCTTGTGTACTCTTGTTAGCTCCTAGAAATCCTTGGAAGTAGTAACATAGTTAAGATCCAGTATTATCTACTTCATTCACTCATTCATTTAGTTAACAAAGTCCATATCCACTATATGTACTAGGACTTGAAAATTCTCATTAAGCATAATCTTATTATACTCAAAGAGGCATAATACTGACCTTTGGGAGCTTAAAATTGAATGGGAGATATCTTCACTTTGTAAAACGGAAACAAACATAAGAATCAATGGACAAAAAGGGAAATAAATCATTCACTTATTCACCTACATTGTACCAGGAGTAAGAATGTACTTTCTCTCCCTGAGTTAGATACAGTAGAAATCCCTCCTACAGGGCACCCTAAATTGAGTATCCAAATCTAATGATTAAATTATATTTACATTAAGCCAAGCAGTACCTGTTTGGATTTACATATGCAGTTTAGGGATTCTGAACATTAGACATTTTTTTTTCTTTTCTGTGTTAGACTCTAAGCTGAATGGAAAAGATAATACAAGGTTGATCTATGACTCTAAGTAGTTTGTCTTGAGTAAAGAAAAAAGAAAAAACATACATTTCACTTTTATCTAAAGCGTTTCAAAAGTAATAAGAAATAATTTCAAATAGCTCAGCACTTTGACTAATTTCTTTGATAAACCCAGGAACCTGGACTTAGAATTAGACAAGCAACTTTAACATAATCATTCACAAATGGAATTGTGCCCTCTGCAAAGTGTATTAAATAGCCATTCAATACACTTTGATGAACACATTGTCTTTCTTTTTTTTTTTTTTTTTTAACCAGGAATTGAAGCCAGGGATGCTTAACCCTGAGCCAAATCCAGAGTCCTTTTTTTTTTTTTTTTTTTTTATTTTAAGACAAGGTTTTCCTCATTTGCTAAGGGCCTTGCTAAGTTGCTGAGGCTGGCTTTGAACTTCTGATCCTCCTGCCTCAGCCTTAGTTGCTGGGATTACAGATGTACACCACCATACCCACATGAACACATTGCCTTTTTTAAATATTTATTTTTTAGTTGTAGTGGGACACAATATCTTTTTAAAAAAAATATTTTTTTATGTGGTGCTGAGGATCAAACCCAGGGCCCCGCACATTCTAGGCAAGCACTGTACCCCTGAGCCACAACCCCAGCCCCACATTGCTTTTTAAAACACCAGATCCTCTGGTCAAAATTCCTGCTCCCATCCTCAGAGAAGCATATCCTCATTACTTACAGTTTTGAATTCTGCATAGTCTCTGAATGAGTTTTCATTACATGAAGGGTCATTGATCACTATGCATAAATACATCAGAGAATGTAATGGTGAGCCTTCAGATAGAGAAGGAATATTCAAACAATAGCAACACCAAGCTCAACACAGAGTTGCAAGGGATGGAAAACTAAGGATGAGAGGACAATTTTCATTTGCTAGGAACTTCCACTTAGAGGAAGCTGAACTTGCACTAAATTACAAAGAATGAATAGGGTTTATCACTACAGAAATTAGGCATATACAACAGGTAAATAAAAACATTCTGAACAGAAAAGAACTCTGGTCATGACTTTCTGTTACTGTGCACTGTTTGGAAGAATATGTATATTTTATTTATTGGTCCATTTTTTAGTGTTTTCAACAGATCCTTTGGTCCTAAACACATTTTTGTCATACAAAAGACTTTTATTCAATTTGAGAGCCATTTAAATAATAGTGTCTTTCATAAAATTTTATCCTATACTGAAAATTCAGAGTTAAAATTGAGAACCATTTCTCTTATGATAGTGTAATACTGCTATATTATTTAATTGGCAAATTCTCAAATTCCCTGAAAAGCTCATCATCTCATGGTGACATTTCAAAACAGCCTTCATAAAATTAGGATGATTCCAGAAAGCTTGAAAACAGAGAGCAGTTATTCCCATGATATATGATCTTTCTGGACCTGTACCTCATAAACTCCTAACTTCCTTTCAAATCGTAGAGAGAGGCCGATTTTTCCTTCTTTGTATACAACATTCATTTTTTTCCCTTTCTCTCTGGGTTATTATTTATTATTTAACTTGGTTACTGTATTATTTAAAGAAAAAAGAAGTTTGCAATATTGTCTGTATGGGAGATGCCATACAGGGTAAAGCGATATTGATTGTATTGTAGCTATTAACTACTGTTCTGAAAACAAAGAAGGAATGTGAGACAGTGAATCAGGGTAAGAATTACATTCTCCCTTCTGCAAACCAGAAAGGGGGAAAATGTTAGCAAAACACATTGCAAATAGTTCACAATCTTCAGAGTTCTTTTTTCAAGGTCCATGGAACCTGTATGAAAGGTTAAGAGAGTGGGTGAACTCACAGGAATGGAAATGGACCCCAAGGAATAAAGAATCTACATACTTTCAGATGCTATAAAAAGAATGGTCAAGCTTTTGTAATTGAACTCTATTCTGCATCTTCGACTTTAATGACTAAGTTCTTCACAAAACTCATTGTCTAGTTCAACTACTTTTCCTAATTCTCTATAAATCTTTTACTGGTTGTTGCTGACATGCTTCCTGAATAATCTTGATTAAAGAAAAAAAAAATGAGCCTGCATATTCTTCTATCTCTTGCTCTTCCTCAGTGACTCACCTAGATCTCTCTTTTGGTTGTGAGTGTATAAATTGGTTGAATAATATTATCAATGAGGGTTCACCATTCAAATGGAAATTCTATAGATGGGGGCCTCACAAAAGCAATAAACCTCAATGAATCTGTACAAAGACTTTGGAAGCCTAAAAAACCCAGTGGAGAATATGAAGTCAATAACACAAGAAGTAGAAGAACACATTTTAATAAAAATCAAACCGAGAGAGAAAAGAAGCAGATGTCAAAAGCTCAGTATGAAGTCAAGGCATAGGGACATTGAAACCTAGAGTAGGGAACAGAGGTCAAAAGATTAAGTGGGAGGTTATTTCTGGAAAAAAGGAAATCAAGAAGAGGTGTAATTTATCACTGACATTTAATTGGCCTCCATGGTGAGATGCATGGAGGTGTCACCAATATTTAAAAGGCTATAGACAGGGAAGACAGAATTAATCCATCAGATTTCCCGCTGAACTCATCCCTCTGTTAAGTGTTGTGGCCACAGAAAATATATGCTTCCTTAAAGAAAGTTAGAAGACCAGTGTAGCACATAAATCAATTAGAAAATACTGTTTCACAGCACAGAATATTGGATTCTAGAGTCCCTCCAAAACACCTTGCTCATGGTGATTGATCAGTAAATACTTGTTAAATGAATATAAAGAGCCATTTGTGATTTCCAGATTTTATGCATTATGAAATTGAAGAGGAGGAGAAATTTAATAGGTGATAAATAGCAAAGAAGGTCTAAACAGAGGTGATGTCTAAAAAGTACATTTGATAGAAAAAGACAGGGTATTTTAAAATTAAAAGAGAGGATATATTACGGACAGTTAAAAACAGTTAAAAATGTCTAAAATATTGTCTTTGTTAATTAAGTCATTGTTCTGGTACTGAGCCAAACTTCCAGGGTCAAAAACCCATTTGTATAATCTCATTCATTATTATTTCATCCAGAAAACCTACCTGATTTTTCTCTCTCTCCAAGTAATACCCCACTGACACATGTTTCTGGTGCTCATTAATGAGTACCACATAAATGTCCTTTCCTACTTGCCCATGTACATATGGATGAGAACAAAGTCTTATCCCCTTGAAGCTAGGCAGGTCAAAGCTCAAGGATGACCTTAAACAAGTTATCTTTGGACTTCAGTCTCTGCACCCTGTGAAAATAGAGGATTAGAGTCCTTTATGGTTTTTAAATCTGAAGCAAAAACCAAGCCAACCCTATTATACTGTTGCTATTTAAATGATATCTATCTGAAGATATACACACATTATGGCCAAAATGAATACATTATTTCTGAACAAATTAAGTTTTTTGCTAATTTGCACTTGTACAATTGAAACAATAAACTCAATGATAACAACAAAGTAGCTAATTAACTTGATGATCATTTAATTTTACTTTTGATAATGCATATGTTTTTATTTAGACTAATACAATGTAAATTATAGCCAACTGGTTTCAAATATTCTCTCATTTGAGGCGTCTGCTCAATGAAGGAGAACCACTGAAAAGTGAACTCCTCCTGTGACTGCTGGTTTAGGAAGAGGCAGCAGAATCATATCCTTGCAGTTGCTTCTGGCCTGAGCATTGTGCACATGATCAACTTATGAAACAAAATAATATATTTTTTTGTTATTTGTTTGCACAAAGTACCACTAATAATGTTTTCCATCAATTGAAGATTATAAAAATCCATTACTGCCTTCATTCATTCATAAATTCATATATTCATTATTTCATTCCTTTATCTGTTAAATGCATACAATCAAATAAATCATATTTCTCACTGTGAGTCTCACATCCTAGTCGCTTACATAGGCACCTATATGAAAAGATAGGAAATTAAATAATATCAAATATTAAGGAGCAAACACAATTCTATTTTCACATATCATTCATAGCATTATATTTAAACATGCTAATGAAACATGGGCAAACAGGAAGCTGAATGTGATTTTTGAGATGACTGCAATTTTTAACAGTGAAAAATGGGGTATATTTCTTTAGACCAAGAGTGAATGCATACAGGATCAAATGTTAATCCTACTGGTTTAGGGGGAACATAAGAAGTCCCTGTGCAACTAAATAAAAGTGTACATTTGACAGTATGATAATAAAAGAGATAAGTGTGATATTAAAGGTCTTTAAGTACATCTTATGATACAGACTTCTACTCTTAGCATAATAAAGAGAGAGAAAGGGACAGGTAATTAAAACCAAAGTGCCCAAAAGGGAAAATTGTAAAATAAAATCCTATGTATTAGAAGGAAAATACATTGCTACTGATAATAAAATCCTACAGAAGACAGAGATTTAGGGTAGCAAACAGTTGACATACCCCATGACATAAGGACCTGTGAGAAAGGTAGTCTGAATGTCATGGCGGGGGTGGGGTGTGGGTAAATCTCAGAGGAAAGACATCTCAGAGGAAAGCAAATGGCACTCTGTGACCATTTGTGCTAGAAACTGTCATTATTCTCTGACCCCTGATCCTTCACAGGGCTATGTGTTCACTCTAAGTATTTGGGTGGGCCCTGCAGAAGGAGTAGTTTCTACAACCTCAGGATGGTGTTTTTAAAAATCAGAATAGGATAAAAGGTTTCAGCTGCCATGTCTGTTTGTATTCAATGACTTTTCTCTAGACATCTTGAAGATTTAGTTTTTAGTTCTCTTTTATAAATATAAGCATTGTGTTTTTTCATTTTGTGTTGTCAATTCTTTCCTTAAAAGTAGGCTAGTAAAATGCGGTTTGCACACAAATTCTCACTTGAATGGGGTGAAAGAGAATTCTAATTCCTAGAGTCCACTATCTTGAGTATTTATTCTCTGGTAATTATTTATGCTACATAGTGTCCAAAAAAGGCCTTCAAACCCTGATGCCTATGAAGGTTTTCATAGATATACCAAGGACAACTGATGGGCTCATTATATCATGTTATGAACATTCACTAAACTGACCTCAAAACTTATCATAAAGCTACATCAATCAAGACATCATACTATTGGGGAAGAATAAACAAATAGATCAAAGGAACGGAGAGCTCCCAAAATGGATCTATACAAATATAGTTAATTGTTCTCTAACAAAGGAATAAAAACATCTCAGTGTGAAAAGAATAGTTTTCTCAAGAAATCATACCAGTTTGATTAGATATTCAGATAAAAAATTAAATGTAGTCTTTACAGCTTTCACAAACATTAAGTTAAAATGAATCATATTGGAAAAATCTAGATAATGTGAAGTTTAGTGATAACTTCTTAGATAAAATACTAAAAGAATGATCCATAAAAATAATGTTGTTGAATTGAGCTTATTAAAAATTACTGTTTAGAGATTGAAAGACAAGGCACATATTGGGTGAAAACATTTGTAAAACCTATCTACATGGGGCTGGAGTTGTGGCTCAGAGACAGAGTGCTTGCCCAGCATATGTGAGGCACCAGGTTCAATTCTCAGCACTGTATATAAATAAATGAATAAAATAAAGGTCCATCAACATCTAAAAAATATTTTTAAAGCCAACATTACTCTTTTTTATTTTTAGTTGACAAATAGAAATGCATATATTTATGATTTTAACATAATGTTTTAAAATATGCTCACTATGGAGAATGAATAAATAAAACTAACATATGCATTATCTCACACGCTCATTTATTAAGAAAACCCTTAAAAATCTATTCTTGCTAATTATCCTGTATGCAATATATTGTTATTAACTCGTCAACATATTATTCAAAAAATCATTAAACAATAAGTAAAAATAATAATGGGCAAAAGATGGGAACAGATAGTTCCACAATGAACATTTGTACATGGTAAACAAGCAAATGAAAATATATTTGTATCCTATGGGATATGGGATTTTAAATTAAAATAACTAATATGCAACCATGTACCTGTAAGAATGTGTAATATCCAACTACTGACAGTACTAAATGCTGGGGAGGATTAAGAGCAATAGAACCT
Organism: Callospermophilus lateralis; assembly: GCF_048772815.1. Classification (NCBI taxonomy): domain Eukaryota; kingdom Metazoa; phylum Chordata; class Mammalia; order Rodentia; family Sciuridae; genus Callospermophilus; species Callospermophilus lateralis. The sequence continues at coordinate 32,038,202 of NC_135321.1, read as the reverse complement.
CTCTTTCATTGTTGATGGGAATGCTAAGAGGACAAATTCATTAAAAAATTTTGCAGATTTTGATGAGGCTAAGCATAGACTTAGTATACAATGCTGTATTTGTTCTCGTGGGTATTTTTCTTAACTGATTTGGAAATTTATTTAAATTTATTTAAAACCATTCTCTCTCTACACCCAGAATGACTTTAATTCTAATTAATTAATAATTCTTTTCACATTTCCTCCTATGCCCATTGTTGAATAGTTTACAATTCAGAGCCCATTCAATTCTAGGCACTTTTCCCACTGAGCACCTATCTCAGAAGTGTGGGTTCATGGTGTTATGTTCCTCTTCTCCCAAACTGACCAACATTATGGTGCATTCTTTTCTGAGTTATTCCCCTCCCCAAAATACTAATTGGGTCTTTCCATATTCTCTCTCTCTCTCTCTCTCTCTCTCTCTCTCTCTCTCAACTATGAATAAATACTGGACTTATCTATATCGTATCCATGGAAAATTCAATTCATCTCTTCTCTCCTTTTTCAGATGTGACCATTTTGTGGTGGAGGAAAGTATGTTGCTCTTGCTCAGTTAACTAGAGGTATTGTGATGAAAGAAAATACACTTTGGCCGTGAGGCAGAATTGCCAATGTTGATGAGGATGCTATTTTGAGTAGGTTTAGATAAAGCTCAGTGTTACATATACCTTAAATTAAAACGATATGCATTTGCTCTTTTCCAAACTTAACAATTAATTAACCTCCACAAATATGTTCCTTTGTTCATACATTAAAGATAAGTTTGGATTTACTAATACTATTACTAAGGAGGAGCTCCATTTTTATTCTTTGATTACTAAAGCTACTTGTGTAGGTGAGGAGGAAATGGACATTTTCTTGTTTCTCTCTTCATAAACAAGTATGTATTGTCATGTCTGTCTCTGCTGTATTTTATTACTTCAGGCAGGGAAATAGAGTTGATACTTAGCAAATATTTGTATTAATTATTGAAATTCTGATTTTATAAATAAAGAAACAAGCTGTATAAGGAGTAATGAAAAGGGTTTGAAAGCTTTATAAAATTCCTAAATATGATGGTAATCTTAAAAAAAAGATTCAGAGCAAGTGGAGTAGGATATAAACATTTCCAGTGGTATATATCCAGTTAGAAAAGAGTAAAGTCACAAAGATCTTAGTACTTAGTAATAGGAAGAAATTTGCAATAAGTAACATCCACCAAAAAATATAAAATATTTTAAACAAGTACCTACTGTGCTACAAAATCATTCGTAGGAATAAGAAATGCAGAATACAATTATCAACTTTATTTGGTAAAACAGATTGGAACACTTGACTTAGATGTATTGCTGCATTGGTTCCTAATACACATTTCTAGCATCTTATTACTTTGTTTACCCTTTTCATCTCAATCAGAGCTGTTTTACTGTAGACATCCTCAGTGGGAACCAGCTTCAAGAAATTGTTATGATGAAACACAGACCAAAAATTGCCATCTTCCACAGAAAGGGGAACCAAAAGGGACAGTGCAGAGGTATTTAAAAAAAGCATTCTCTCATTCTTCTCCTGAATTCTCAAATCACACCACCCTTTCAAATCCCATGGAGAAGAGTAAGGGATAGTTATAGAGAATAGTCATTAATGTGTAAATCATGTGGGGATCTTGTTAAAAATGAAGATATTGATATAATTAGGTCTTGGCTAGAATCTTAGATTTTGCATTTCTAATAAGCGATCAGGAAATTCTGACAGTCTGGTCTGTGGAGTACTCAGAGGATAGAGAACTCAGGATGGTTTCTGTGCAAATCCTTCAGTGTTAAAGCAGGAAATATGATTGTAACTATAATATTTTGGTTGAATATGATACTCTAGTTCTCTGATTTCCTGCAGAGTTCGGGACCAAGGACAGTTATTTTTTGCACATTATAACTGGCTAATCTCACAGAAAACAGTAATTGCTGAAATCTTGATAAATGTGCCCCAATATAACCATAAGAGGATAATTCAATTAAACACTCATAAAGCATCCAGATTTGGAACTGTTGATTTCAACTCTTTCACGCTTTTCATATATTCTTCCTTCTGGCTCTAGAGAGTTTAAATATTTTTAAATTAGCTCCTTCTGCCCCCAGAGGTCTTCATTTCTTCATTTGTTTTATTTGATCACATTAGCTTATAAGCTGCCTCATATATTTTTGGAATGTGTTTGGGGACATAAATACAATAATGAAATTAACATTTCCTCCTGCAGAAGTTGAGCTTAAGGGTGGGCTATGCTTATCTGTCATCCTTACTCTCTTCGCTGCAGTTCTTTGCACCCAATAGAACCTTAGTAAATATTTCTTGATTGATGTTTATGTTTAAATGTTTTCATTACTTATGTGTGTCTGAAAGTATGAGGATTCTCAGATCTATTTCTTCTTTCTTCCTTTACAGACTTACTCAATTCTTTATTATTTAAAATGTTATTAAGTAACTCAAGTTCAGGCTTTTAGGTTGAAGGTGAATATTTTCCATACTAGGGGAGATGGGTGTTATGCCCCAACATTGGTGTGCTTAATTAAAACACAAAGGATGCTTAATTGGTGTAATAAATGCAATTAGAAATGTCTGTAATGAGAAAACTGCTGCTTAATTTTTAGAGCCACAGTGAGGGGATGGCCAGATGGGTTAATTAATCAGTGTTAACTCTCATTTGATAAACACTTTGAGCTTCTCTGATACAATAAGACTATACAAATATAAGACATTTTCATGATAGTGACTACGTAGAACACATTCTGGACCCTCCTTCCTTATGGTTCCTCATTTAACAAAATTTCATTTGCAGAGCTGACCTTTGCTCTCTTCGGGTGCAAGTCTCCTACTTCCATTTCACAAAAATAACTTAAGCTATGTTGCAACTGCAAAAGGTAAATGTCAGTTTTCAAAAATTTAAGAGATTTGTTTCTATACTGACTAATGCACTACTTTCTTTCTTTTGTGAAAGAAATCCATTTTGCTGTCACTGTGACTAACCCACTCTGTGGGTGCCAGCATTGTTTTGTAAGTGGGAAAAATACTGTCTTCCATATTATGCACTGTCGTTTAAAATTCTACTAGTCAGTAATTTCTGAGCACCTGCCATTTATCTTTTGTGAAAGCACCTTTGGCTATTTTTCATAGTTTTATTAATTAAAAAATATTTAAAAATTGAGCCTCTTTCCTACATCTAGGATAACACATTTCTTTATGGTTTTAATTTCTGTTTGGGGGAAAAAAACTTGTTAACAGTGGTTCTGAAGGCACAGTGATCCCTTTGAATATGCACACTGAAAATATGCTAGTGGCTGAGTGGCCAGAGGAAACAAAGGTCCACAGCCACCATTGCTCTTTGTCAAGGCTTTACACAAAAGTACTGATGGTACTATAATAGGGAATCAGCATGCCAAAACATTACAAGAGGCTGAAGCTTCCAACTCACTGAAACTCTACTTAAGTTATTATATGCTTGGATGGCTGCGAGAACAACAGATAGCTGTGTAATTAATGCAAACCATGTCAGCCTCCCTCACTTCCTTCTTGTCTCCATGCAAACTAGTAATGAGGCTCCTCCTGACACACAATCACAACGCACTGACATACCATCTTGGTGTGTGAAAAAAACACAGACAAATCCAAGCACTGTGACAATGATAGCAGGCACAGTTCCTCTTCATCAGAGACTTGAGGTCAAAGCTATTCAAGAAGGACTGTCTCTTAAGTCAGAGGGATTGTTTGCCGGACTAGAGACCAAGTTCCATTTCTGAGGGGTTTATGGTATTCCATAAAAAGCAAAAGTTGTTATCTTTAGGAATGATTTGATTTTCTTCTTTCTCCTTATGTTTGCATTCCTACGAAAATATTGAAAACAAATACTTCTTTGAAAAAATTTATAAATTTTTCTGTTATTTTCACCTCTATGTTACAACCATGTTCTCACTGTGGAGTTAGATTTTTTTTTTTTTTTTTTGGTTAACCTCATTTCATAGATGAAAACAGATAATGATGCTAAACTTGATTATTAATAGAAAGGTGAAATTCTACCTTAGATACTATAATATGTGACTCTCACAACTATGCTTCATTGGTTTCTCCATCAGTATCATCATCTACAGACCTGCTGAGAGCTCTCTTCCTCTTCACAACTGCACTGACAGGGAATATTTAAAAGCATATATAGTCTTTGGCCCTGTGTTTTACATTAATCCAGTTAGAGAAGCAGAATTTGTATATAAAAGAGGAATGTGGAACTACATACACACTGTAATGAGATCTAATTACAAATGAAAAACACAGAAAATATGTTGGAACAACAATGTCTGAGAACAAGAACACCATCGGAAAAGGTAAAAGAGGTGTAATTACTCTAGAAACAGTAGACACCAAAGGAAGCAGATTCTAGACAAGAGTATACATGGAAAACCAAGAAGACAAAATACTCAACTGGTAAAACCAAAATAGAGCTCCCCAAAAAAGTTTCCATTGGAAGCAATTTAATAAACAGTAATATTCTGTAGCAGCAATGAAACTAGATATTAAAGGAGGAAAGACATAACAAGTAAAAATTATAATCAGAGACATGAAAGATTGTTTTATATATTTTTAGAGAAAACTGAGTGTAAAATAATAGTAAATGCTTTTTGAAACACATAATAGGAGGGGAGGCTGAGATAGGAGGATCAAAGCCAGCCTCAGCAACTGGTGAGGCACTAAACAACTCAGTGAGACCCTGTCTCTAAATAAAATACAAAATAGAACTGGGGATGTGTCTCAGTGGTCAAGTGCCCTTGAGTTCAATCCCTGGTACCCCCCACCCAAAACAAAAACAAAAACAAAACATTATAGGTCTATTTGTGAATTCACATCGTGTAAATTCTAACCTTCATGAGAAATCACATTAAAGAACTATCCATGACAATTATTGGGTATCATGAAAACGATAGGTCTACACTTGCATTTTGGATATCAGGTAATATTTGAATTTGTAGAAATAATAAGATAATCATCCAATAAATGTAAAGCATAACATAAGTTACAAAGTCATATATTCATGTTGAAAAGTGAGGAACCTAATTCAATTACAGACATGCTACAATAGGGAATGTTGATCTACTGAAATTTGTAACTATTTGATGAGAAGAATTATTTTGAGTCAATATTCATCAGGGGTATTATTTTCATATTTTTAGCTTTTAATAAAAATAAAGCCATAGAAACAAATTTTCATGTACCTGTGATTCCAAATATGATTAAAGCATATATCTACTACATAATGATATGTATCATTACATATGTATAAAAGAACATACAATAAAATAAACTTAACAAATAAAATTTCTTGCAGTTGTATGACATTTTATGTTTTCTTAGCTAACATGTGTAATTATTATCCAACCCTGGGAGCTGTATTCCTTTTTTTAATGTGGCCATTCCCTTCCCTCCATTCTTCAGGTAGGGATCAAAGCAGAAGTTCTATGGTTGTGAAGTAAAGCCATGAACTCATAAAACATCTGAAGAAACCCAGTTGAGCATTCATTATATGCAGCATGCATTATATCCTGCATTATATATTTTACCCTGCTTGTAGGCACAGGGAAGCCCTCCATATAATTCCAGCTTCCTGCCGCCACTGAACAAGAAAGAAAATACGCAAAACCTTAAAAGATAACAAAACACACAAAAAATGCCAACCTACATTGACATTTGTTTTTTGGTTATCAAATAATAATATAAACCTACTAGGTACTGAAAAAAATTATCTATTTTGTTTATTGTTTGCTGAGTTACACTAGCCTAAATATGAACATTGAAATTGCTAATTTAATTTTTTTTTCTGAAAATGTTTTATCCATACAGAATTCATTTCTAATTTGGAAAGTTCTAAGGTAGCACGCACCCCTTCCTGGCACTGACATCGTGTTACTCAACTTCTCTCTACAGAATTAAACCATCTTTTCTCTGTCAAATAGCATTTCTGGTAGGGCATGTTTCTAAAGAAAAGAAAAGAAAAACAAAGTATTTAGCTGAGAGTGGCACATTTAAAGCCAAACAAGCTTGTTTTTATGTACTCCACACTTTGGATTTTTACCACTTACAACATATCAAATTGCTAACACACATATCCCACCCTTCAAAAAGCACTCAGTGTGCAAAACAAGATTTGATGAGCTAGAGCAGAGAGGATAGGAGTGATATAAGGAAACAACAGAAATTCACCAATATGTTCTATTATATCCAAATACAAACATCCACTGGTTTCTCCACTTCCCAATCCACAATACTCACATACCATGTACCCCCATAGCTTTGTAACATTAATACTTATTTTTAAGAACATTGAGAAAACTGTTGGATGTGGACTTGATAGTGGAAATAGAGTAACTTATATGTCAAACTAAATATTTTAAAGCTGACTTTACTCTGTCATAACTTTTTTTTCAAGATTTTCCATCTAAGCTTCTTGACAGGAAAAAGTGAATCCAGTGGGTCTGGGTTACTCAACTCTTGGACATTCCAAATTAGGGGCTATCTTCTTTCAGGAGTGATGATTGGCCATCTCTGAGAAGAGGCCTTCTAAGTCTGCAGAATATTCTGCCCGAGAAGGTTGATTCTGTGTGCCTGAGGCTTTGAGCCATGCACACCAGTGTGACTATATAAATTTATTCCGACAATGTGATTTTAATCAAAGTTTGTTTTCTCTCTGGATGGGAGGGGACTGGAGTCTGTACAGCTAAAATTAGATGTGGGAGCCACATTCCTATGTCACTGAATCTCAGTAAAATTAACCAGATATTAAGGCATGAGTTGACTTTACCTAGCTGTATACATTTGGTTACCCTGGACTTTAGACTTTTGATTTTCCTTTCTCTGATCTTTTTATCTGTACCTACAACAACTTTTTTTGAATTCTGTGAGTCCTTTTAGAGAGTAAATAAGCCGGAGTAAAACATTGGAGACATCCAGTTCACAACTTTTTCCTTTTTCTCAATAAAGTTTTCCTTAATTTGACCCTCACTTCATTTTCTCTATTCTGAATATCACCAATATCATCAATAATGAATTCAAAGAGTCTTCATTTGGATTGTTTATGATTGTTTTATGTATTATTAATGTGTCAGTTAAACTAGTAAATTCTTTTATCACAAAGGTTTGGTTGCTGTTTTCTTCCAAAATCTTGTAACGCCTTCATGATACTCACTCAGCACTGACTAGACACTTGTCCATGTCTTTACATTAATGACTTGCCAAAAAAAAAAAAAAAAAACAATGGAATTAATAGTGAACTAGAAACATCCATTAGCATAGAATTGAGTGATGTGTGGAAGTCTATGCAAATTGTTCAGAAGTTCTAGGTTGCCATTACTGAACTATCTAAGCATCCATACAGTTTTAGAGAACCCCCAACTATGCCTAGCACATAATAAGCACTAAAATATTCATGGAATGAACAGATGAGCGGAAAACCTTGTATTGGATTTTGAAGAACTTTGATTACATTTTCTATTAAGAATCTTAAGAAGACAGAGGTATGGAAATTCTACACTTGAATTAAATATTTTATACAAAAGGATTGTTTTGTGTATTCAAAATAAGTCTGATGCTTACCTTGATCATTTAATACAACACAAAATTTAATGGTTGTTATATATGTTACAGCAAAGTTTCTGTGCTATATTGGGAGTACCCTGGAGTATTTTTTAGTATTAAGCAAAGTTTCTTTAACATGATAATGAGAAGAAGGCTTACATTTTGCTGTGCAAGCTTCCCCTGATCATAAAATTTCTCTTAATATAGCAGTACAGAAAGTATGTAACATTAGGTATTAGTTGGCTAATACAGCTGATAAAGTGACAGATAATGAGGCTGAGGACAGTCAATGTTTTAAGTTCAGAAAAGTATGTAATCTTTGGGTTCATTGTCTTAGGAGAGATTACTCAGAAACCTGAGATAATCATTTGTGTGCAATGTAATCTATTAGAGAATGTGTTCCCAGGAGAAATTGGAGAGTATGGGATGCCATGCAGAAAAGGAAAAGAAACCAAGCAAGAGGTTTAGGCAGAGAATCGCAGGTAGCTTTAGCGTAATCCACAGGGGGACTGGACCAATAAGGTATACTTCATAGCTGTGGCTCATACAGGTGAAGCACCTGAACTTTTATTCCTTTTGGTTACTAAAGAGGGAAACTACCAGGCACTTCCCATTCTGTGTGCCTTCTTTTCCTCATAAATTTCTCAGGGGGTGGTGGGGGGCGAGGGAACCTGGGTGATACAGGCCATTAGAAACAAGATCAAGCAGAAATTATGAAAGGGATCCAAGGAGATCTGACTAGAGTACTGGCAATATTATCTATTGATGAATAAGAATATGTAGTTGTGCTATGAAACATGAACAATAGAGTAATTATGTTTCAAAGAATGTAATTTTTTTAAAAAAAAATGGTTGAGAGTTTGTGAATTCTTCACAGTAAGTATATCAGCCTTTAAATAAGTTTTTTTTTTCATGAGTCGTGCAGAGGTAAGTTTGATATGGGATATGGAGTGAACCCAGTGGTCAAGAGAAAAATGGTATAATGAGAGAAGAGAATCCAGCCAAAACATGGATTAAGATGTTAAAATCATCCATTACTTCAAAGGTCTTTTTTTGGAAATATGTTTTAATACAGGGCAAATGTACTACAGATGCAAAGTTGACTCTGGGAGATGTGAACTTTTTTTGTTAAGCCAGGGAGTTGAACTTAATAACACATTTTATTACTGTATACAAATGAATAGAATTTAATAAAATATACTATGTCTTATAAATGCTAAATTTGAATAGTGCAAAGAATATGATAGGAAAATTTTGAATATTTTACTTTTGATTTTAACTTCATTTGTCTTGTTTTCCTGGTGGTGGAGTATTCTCTCCTATTGTTTTCTTTGAGAACTTGGATGGAGTTTCCCTGTGAAGATCTTTGGAAGGCCAAGTTTATAGAAAATGAGAAGTTGTGTTTGTAGAAAATTTCCAGAATGATTTTAAAATTCCCCCCCATGCCTTTTTGATGTGATTCTTCTACTTCTCCCTGCAAGATATGGGATTTTTTTTTTCACTTTTAACATATGGGATGCTTTTGTGATTTGCTTAAGCAAATAAAATTCAATGAAATTAATGTACTATGGTTTCTGAGCTTCAACCTCAAAAGCCTTGAAAACTACGGCAATGCAAAGTGACCAAAAGAAGAACCAGGCAGTGGAACCCAATCAAATTGCTGACCCATAGAATTTTGTTTAAATAAAATGGCTGTTATTAGAAATCACTAAGTTTGGGGTTGAATTTTAAAGCAGCAAATGTCAGTCAGTACAGTGTGGTGGCTCACATCCATGTCACGACTCAGATGTGATGCTTGGTACCAGGTTTGCATCAAGTCCACTGTAGACATTATACAGAGTGCCATATTTTTTGCCTTTGAATCAGTCTCTTGAGAAGTATAAAATCAAAATAAGGGTATATTTTATCCTACCAATTCATCTCCTAATAACAGACAAGCCCATAATTATATATACCTTAAGCAATCAAGCTCAGTAGACACTTTGGGATATCCCCTTGGGTAATGGCTTGGCAAAAACCTTACAAGGAATTAAGGGCAAAATATGTCAATAATTATATGGTTTGTTACTTATTTTTCTATTAATATTTAATATCAATTTGTATTTGGGGTAAAAATGGAAGTGCATAACTCACTTGAATCAAATGTATGAAAGATGAAAAAAAAATTTATCTTCTCTAATCTTTAGAAAAGGGAAACTTTTAGACAAATGATTAAAAAAAATTTAATATCTATCTCTAGTTCAAAAAAAATAGTCTAGTAGTTGACTGATGCCTTTATTTATCAGAAAAGAAGTATCAACCTATTTAATATGATGAGTGTATTTAATATATCTGGAATAGTTAGCTATCATCTATGGAGTTGATGGAAAAACATGATAGACAACTATACCTTCACTTTCCAAAAGACTTACAAATGCCTTGCTCAGCAGAATTCTGAAGGCTATAGTCCAGCCTGTGTCCACCCGGCTTCAAGTTCAGATTGTCACAATGTTCTTAGTAACATACAAATAATTAAGAACAAACTTCACAAATATTTCTTAATTGCATTATCATTAGATTTTTTTAGTTATCACTTCTATGTTAGTTTTTATATTTGTTCCTCATTTATGGTGCTCACACAAAAAGAGAAGAACATTTAAAGAGAAGGAAACTGAAGGAGAAAATAGCAGATATACATGATTAAGGTCTGTCTGTTCTGACTATGTGGCTATCCTTTATGTTCTACTTTATGTTCTACTCTTTGAAAGATGCTAGAATTTATGTCTAATTGATCAATAAATCCCCAATCCATGGTTACGTATGTAGAGAAAAACATAAAGAAACAGAAATGGACAGCATAGATGGATAAAATACATCCTTTAAATGGGAACTTCACTATGTGAATAGAATAAAATAATATGTTCTCACTAAGTCAACTATCAGAAGAAACACATCGGCTCTACTGACCAGTTAGTTTGTGTATTGGATGTACAATATGGTGAAATATAGCCCAGTAATTGACTCAGATGAAATAAATCCTTATATCTATGTGTTCAACTTACTTTTAATTCAGTTTACTCTCAGCTTTTCAATTTTGTTTCCCATGAATATTACAACTTGTCAAATCAGTTTTCTTATTATCTTTCTTTTCCTCTAATATTCTATGATACTTTTCATTGTCTTAAAGGAATATTTTCCAAGCTCAGGGACACATGGTTAATATTAATAAACATACTAGGTATACTTGAAAATAATGTTTACACTTCAATTTTGGGGTATAGAATTTTACAAACAACAATTAGAAAAAGGTGTTGCATATTAATCAAATAATTTGTGTTTGCTAATTATTTTTGTCTGATTTTTCTGTTAATTCCTAAAATAAAAGTATTAAAATATTTTAAAACTGTTAATTACATGTATACTCATTAATTTATCTTTGTTTATTTCACATATTTTGAAACACTGATATTATTGCATATGCATTTTTATTATTATGTCATCTTGATGTATTGACCCTTTAACATTAAGATGTGTCCTTTATTTTTCTCTGATAATATTATTTGCATTGAGGTTTGTCTTATATTAATATAGCCTTTCCAGTCTTCTTTTGTTTTTCATTGAATGTCATATATAATACAATTATTGATGTGACTGAATTTTGTTATTTATTGGTTTCTGATTATCCCTGGGTTTTGTTCGCTTAGTTTAGTTTCACTTTTTTTATCAGCAATATTTTTCCTAACTTCCTTTGAAATGTCCAAATATTTTTCAGAATTTTTCTTTAATTTATGTATTGATTTATTGACATAAGGCTGCATTGTTTGTAATTTTTGCATTAAGTAGTACACCATGCATCTTTAACTTGTCACATTCTTTTTTAATACTGCACTAGTTCAAATGAAATGTGAAAGCATTGAACTCAATTTTGTCTCTTCACCATTCTTTGTGTGTGTGTGTGTGTGTGTGTGTGTGTGTGTTTGTGTGTGCACATGTGCACACGTGCTTGTGTGGGTATAATGTTTTTTATAATATTGTAATAATATGTTATGTATGATATATAGCATATTCTTCTGGATTTTATTCTATATGGGTCAATACATATGTATGTGTGTATATGTATACCTTTAAATGTGTTTTTGAAATTTTGGTTTACCTCCTGTATTATTTCTCTTTAAGCTAAATAATCTTCTGATAGCCTTTCTGTAGTGCAAGTCTACTACACAAGTCTAACTATTTTTACCTGAATATGTCCTGATAGAATCTTTTGTCTGAAGTGGTACTTTTGTTAGATACAAAATTTAGATTGACAGATTTATTATTTTTTCTTCCATCACTTTAAATATTCTATTTCGTGTTCTTCTGGCCCCACTAGTGATGACAATGTTTACAGTCATTTTAGTTATTTAACTATCCGTAATGTATTCTATTCAGTTTCCATCAGTTTTATAATATGCCTAATCATGTTTTTTTCATATTTATTACACTTGTATGTAAGCTTCAAACATCTGAAAATTTATTTTTCCCCAAATTGAGTAGTTTTGAAAATTATATCTTCAACTACTTTTTTTTTCTCTCTCATTTCTGCATTCAGGGGATATGAGTATACATGCTTTATTCCTTGAACTTTGTTCTTTTTTATATATTTCTTACTATTTTAGATTCAAAATTCATGCAAGTTAGTAATTTCACTATTAACCCCAATTTATTTTTTATTTTAGATATAATTTACAGTTATAAATTTTTTATTTCTTCATTTTCTACATTTGCATTCAGTCCCAACATATGTTTCTTATAGTTCATTGGACATAATTGTACTAGTTTCTGTAAAGTCCTTGTTAAATAATTCTAATCAGTGTCATTTAAGGGCTGGGATTTGTTGTTGTTGTTTCACTTAAAAATGTGCTACTGATGCTTGTTTCTTTACCTTTCATAAGCTGAGTAATTTTGCACTATATCCAGGACACTGTACATGTTATTCTGCTAAGAAAATATTAGGTGGAAATATTTAGATAGATGTGAATGTTTTCATGTTTTGCTTTAGAAGGCAATTAACTCGATGAGTATACTGAAAACTCTATTTGAATTAGATGGCTATTCAACTTGAAGTTATTTTAGCCTCAGCTCTAATATGATTTTTTTTTCTGCCCCCACAACTTCACATATGGCTCATGAGTCCTTCTACTACTAGGAAAGAGTTCTCGAATATGCTTCTAGGCCATTGTTCTCCAACTTCCTTCTTCCAGGAATTTCTACTTACTTTCTGTGTACTAGAATTGCTCTGAGTTCTCTTCTCTAATTCTTAACAACACAAAATATCAGGGTTGTTAAATACATTTGGTTATTCTGGTTGTCCTGTGCTTCTTTAAAAAACAAACAAACAAACAAACAACAACAACAAAAACAGGCTTTCTAAAAGTTAGTGCTGGTCCCTTTCTCTAGATTTTAACCCCCTTTCAAAACTACTTAATCTTAAAGATTTTATTCATGTGTATGTGTAGATGTGTGTGTGTATGTGTATGTGAGTCAAGACATTGCACTTCTTAACTGTATGCCCATCGGGCAGAGATTCATTTTACCATACTGGATTACTTCACTGGATTATTATTATTGAGGACAAATTTCATATATCAATTTGATTGAAAAATTATCAAAGCTACATATGGTGTTTCTGAAAAAAGAAATTTAAAAATTTTTGTGAATGTTTGAGTTTATGGGTAATTCAGTTTTAAGCAAATATTTGTTAAGTAAATTAACTAGTCAGGCAGTACAATAGTAGAATGAAAAGTTTTATTATCATGCTTATCTCAGAGACAAAACACTCAAGAAATCACATTCAATGTAGGTACTTTTTCTTAAAAAGTATTTAAAATGCAATGCTTACATTCATTGCATTCAATGAGCATAGTAACATTTACACATAATATAATAATGTGTTAATTGCCAGAAATAGTTTCTCTTTGATAATCTTTAAGGTAATTCTAGAGGAAAAAATACTTAAGCCTGCAGAATCAAGTGCATTTCAAAGTCTGTAATGATGTGTACCTTACTTTAGCCATTTAGTAAAACTAAATTCAGCAGACAAAATTGAGTGAGTGATCTATATTCTTCCCTTTTTGCCTGCTAAGTTTCTCTCCTTTCCTCTCTCCACACTTTGTTACAACAAATATTAAATACCTATTATGTGGATGGCACATCCCAAAGCAGTGAAGAAGAGACAGTGAATATATTAAGTTACCCATTAAATGAGTTTATGTTGTATCAAAAAGGAAGAGAATAAAGAAAAGAAAATCAGATATTAGTGAGTGAAATATAGAAAATAGTGTGCATGATGGAGGTTGATGGAGATATCTTCCTTACAACTGATGGTCAGGGAAGCTACTTTTGAGCAAAATACCATTTAAACCAAAACTGATTCATAAGATAGAGCTAGCCGTGGGCGGGGACTGAAAGGTCATCCAAAACAGATGGCATAGCCAGCTCAGTGTCCCTGGGAAAGAACAAGCATGAGGTGATCTAAGACCTGACTGAAGACCAGTGTGATGCTGTCTGGAGAGGAGCCAGGAAGGAAGAGTGAGACATAAGATGATACAAAGAAAATAGGCATCATCTAGTCAGAAAGTCCTGTGCATTCTAAAGTATGAGTTTGAAATGTATTCTAATTTTAAAAAAATCTATTGGAATATTTTATGCAGGAAAAGCATTATCTGATTTATGATTCCAAAGTGATCTTGGGCCTTGTAGTATGAAATAATTTATAGGGGAAGTAGCAAAAATTGAAGAACAAAGTCTGATTAAAGGCTATTGAAAGAGTCCAAGAGACACGGATGGCTTGAACATAGATAAAAAATGAAAGATTTTGTTGTCATTTGGATGAACATCAAATAGGCTTGTTAATCAATTCAATATGGGAGGTGAAAGGAGGAATGGAATAAAAGATGGCACACAGAAGTTTGACTTAAGTAATCTCCTCAATGGTGATGCCATTTATTTTGAGAAACAAATAACTATATGGAAATATTAGTGACTATTTTAATCACATCAAGTTGAAGAGTCTACTACACACTTGAGTGGAGTTGTTGTACAGATAAAAGGAAAAGGATTTTTTTTTAACTTTAGAAGATAGGTCAGACTTAGACACAGAGATGTGGGTATTAACAATATGTATAGGGTAAAATGGAGATAGATGTACACCCATGTTTATAGCAGTACAATTCCTAAGAGCCAAACTATGGAACCAGCTTCAGTGTCCATCAATAGATGAATGGATAAAGAAAATAATGTGGTATGTATATATATATATATATATATATATATATATATATATATATATATATATATATATATCGAGAGAGAGAGAGAGAGAGAGTTTTATTCAATCATAAAGGAGAATAAAATCATCTTATTTGCAGGAAAATGTATGGAACATGACAGCATTATGTTAAGAAAAATAAGCCAAAGTCAGAAGGTCAAGGGTTACAATTTTTTTTCATATGTAGAGGATAGATATTAAAAGGAAGAGAAAAGTTTGTGAGTGGGTCTCATGAAAATCTAAAGGATATCAGTAGAATAGTGGAAAGGGATCAGAGGAGGGAGTGGGGAAACATAAGGGAATGATATTGATAGAATTATACTGTTATATTGTGTGCATGTACTTAACAACCAATTCCACCATTATGTGCAACTATAATGCACCATTCAATATGGAAACATTTAAAAAGAGTATGAATAGGGTATTTTAACCAAGTTGTTGCACAATATTTTCTAAAATCTGAATATAAATATCAAATAGAAGAGTATATAGAATAAATTTTGAGGTATTTCAGCATTTAGAGGCTCACTCCAAAAGGTGTTCCAAGAAAAAAAGAGTTTTAAAATATTAGTCAGTGAGTTATGATAAAAACCATGAGAAGGATAGTCATTAATTGGAGAGAATAAAGATCTTTCAAGAAAAAGGGAATAGGGGGCAATTTTAAATGCTACAGGAGGCCTAAAGTGAGTGAAGAGAAATTGCTATTGGTATAAACAACAAGTAAATTGTTAGAAACTTTCATAGGAGCAGTTCACTGTCATGGAGTGGTATCAGTTCCATTGAGTAGGTTGAAGAGATAAGTTAATAGAGAAGAGGAAGAAGAAGACATTTAACTTAATTATTTTAAGAATTTTGTCTTCTTAAGAAAGCAGAGAAATTGCTGGGAGGATGATTATTTTCATTTTTCTGTTTATCTCTTTTTTCTCGTTCTTTTTTTCTTTCTTCCATCTGTTAGGGTTTGTAAACAAGTCAGGATGGCACCTGGCATTTTGCCAGAGGGAGTGGTTTGTGAAGTACCATTAAGGGTTATTTCAAATGTAAAAAAACCTTGAGATAATTTACTAAATTGTTCAGAAGGTTGTTTTCTTAGTGCCTGCTGGAATACTACAGGATTTTCTTTAGCATCATTGCTGGAGTTCCTGCCTTCGTCCCAGTACTGGTGAGGACGAAGGTGGAAGAATTTCCAGTGTTGCTGAGAACTGGATGAGACTTCGGATCAAGCTAGCTGCCTGCAGAACTTACCTGGACTGTGATTTAAGCTAGCTGCCTGCAGAACTTACCTGGACTGTGATTTAAGCTAGCTGCCTGCAGAACTTACCTGGACTGTGATTTACCTGGACTGTGAGTTAATCTACTGAGACACTACTTTACCTGGACTGAGACAACAAACTGTAATCTACAACAAATTGTAACTCAGTATCTTTGCTAACGGTGTCATTGGTGGTGTAATTTTGCCAAGGGCTTCTTGCATGGAGCCATCAGTTGGCTTGGTATTGTGGCATTTTGTATCCTCCCCTTCTGCTTGTAGCAGATTATTTATGGTGTTTGTGTAAAAACCACTATGGTCATTATTTAAATTAAACAAAAGGGGGAAATGTTAGGGTCTGTAAACAAGTCAAGGTGGCGCCTGGCATTTTGCCAGAGGGAGTGGTTTGTGAAGTAACACCAGCGAGCCATTAAGTGTGGAGATTCCTTATTGGTTGACTGCTGTATCTAGTTTATGTTAATTATTATAAGCTGTGTGTAATTATGTATATATACCCCTCCTGTCCTACAAAAAACGGCTCCCACTCCTGCTGTATCAATGTACACAAGTTGTTCGTCACCCCCCGGTTATTTTGCTGCAGCTGGACTGCGCCATCCATCCATGATGGAAGGTATGAAATACTAGAGTATGTCTGCTCAATGATATCACACAATCCTCAGGATTCAAGTAATGGCTCTGGTAATGCTGGAGAGGAAAGGCTCATTACCAGGGAAGAATTCTTTGGACAAGAGGGTATAGAAACCAGAACATAAACTGGCAGACAGAGTACTTATTGCAGCATGGGAAATTGTGCATTAATTTATTTTTGTAACACACTTTATATTTTGATATCATGTAATATGATTAAATTATTTTATTGATGTCAGGAAGACTGTGTTATGTACTCTAGATTACATTTACTGTCCCAGTGTACTGACAGAGTGGAGAGTTGGCAGGTTTTAGCTGGGACTCAGTCTTTGGATTGCCAGGGTCTTGAGAGACCATCCTCACACAAGGACTTAACCTTTCTATGTTGACCACCTGTATCCAATACCAGATCCAAAACACTACCTATTTGACCCCAAATCTGGATAACTCTGTAGATAAATTCCATTTCCAGAGTTCATAGGTTCAGCTGAAGCCTGTTAGTCATTCCATTACAGACTAAATTTTTTCAAATCCTGATTCCTTCACTCACCAACAAGTATTGACCTGAGAGCATTTTCCATTTCAGAATCTGTTTTCCTAAAAGTCAACCTCTTACAGTCAGTATCAAGAATGGCTTTAAAAAAGAACATCCTATAAAATAGATTTTGAAGTTGCAAGTCATCTGGCAATAAGAATACCACCACTTGTAGTTAGCTATAGGGACACTAGAAACTTCTGGTACAGGAGATAGGGCAATATTAATACTTTCATTGGTGTTGATCTAAGATTAACGGATACTCATAGAAAGAAATGAAGTAGCAGAGCTTGAAAATTATCATTGTACAGGTTATGGAATTTGATGGCTGATTCTGGAGTGACAAGAATGGCTGAAAGTGATCTGTCACCAAAGGCTACATATAATTCCCAGACATCTTCTGTTAAGAGCACAAATATCTAAGGATGAAGACCATGTATAACTTAATTTTAAGCCTAGCTGAGTAGCATTCTCAACTTCAGTAGAGAAGTAGTAGAACTAGTATATTTCCATAAGAAGAAGATGGGATATCCTAATTGACTCAATCTTGAATCCTCAGATTCCTCTGAATATTCTGGGTTGTAGAAAGTGTCTACTCTTCTGTGTTCAAAGCCATCACTCTTCCAATGCCTGACGATGATGCAAAAGCTTCTATCTTAAAATATCTTATTTTGTTTTACTGACCAGTAGACATGTTATATCCTAGCATACCCCATCAAGGGAATTGTTGTTACAGTTAAGAGTGGACAAGAGCCTAATTTTTTTTTAATGTTTATTTTTTAGTTTTCGGCGGACACAACATCTTTGTTTGTATGTGGTGCTGAGGATCGAACCCAGGCCGCACGCATGCCAGGTGAGCGCGCTACCACTTGAGCCACATCCCCAGCCCCAAGAGCCTAATTTTGACAAAGGCCTTGATGCAGCTTGAAGGGCCAGCCTCCCTATTCAGGCAGAAGTTAGGAGAGTGTGTATAGGACAGCTTCTGAGAGCAATGATCCTAAGGGAAGGAACATAAGCTTGGGTAAATGAGAGTTTGTTGATATAGGCAGGCTTTTCCATGATATAGAATTTAATACTCTACAGAAAACACTGGAATATAATACTTACATATTCCTATGATGACCTGTGAACATATGGAAAAAGAAATGCCTATATCAAAGGATTTGATAATGGCAAAGTTCCTATGAAAGCTGAAAAAGAGACTAAGAGACCAAGAATTTGAATATGCTGCCTAAAGTTGGATGGATTATAAGATGCCCATAACCTACAGAAAAGCCCAGAGAGAAACATTGCTTATCTGAACAATAAGGAGCACACAGGTGAAAATGATGCCTGTTCCATTGAGAATTTTACTGACAACTGTCTGATTCATTGTATAAGATACTATTACATAATTGATACACCTATGACAATAGTATCAATAAAATCCCTATAGAGTAAATGTCAGGAGGCACCGTTCAACAGTCAGAAGTGGGGCAATCATCACAATATGCAGCAATGTCACAGTAACACCCAAAGAGTCCATACCTGTGAGGAAGTGGCTCAGAGAAAGACATAAAGACATCCTAAGAGCAAGATAGGTGGCCAATAGCATTGTTTAATGTATTCAAAAAGAGATAGAAAGAAAAAAAAAAGGCTCAGGAGTCAGGAAGGAAAGTCCTGCTAACTCAATAAAGTCATTGTTTCCTAACAAAAATTCAAAATTTCTTTCTATTTTTCCTCCTATAATCCATTAACTGAAAGAGAAAGTGGATCTCTGTCGGGAACCACCTCACAATACCCTGGGAAATATATATGGTAATGACCCCTTCAAACTTTCCCCAAAGAGATTAGACCAGATACACTGGAAGTGACAAATACATTGAAGGCCTTTAGGGAGGCAATTCTCCACATCTTTTCTAGCACAGGCACCGTCTACATTTTTTTCTGGGCTATCTTTTCAAGAATGTTTGTATCACAAATAGCATTGGAAAACATGGATAATGTGTTTCTCTAACGCAAAAAAGTAGTGTTTTTGTTTTGTTTTTGTTGTTGTTGTTGTTGTTTTAACCTTCTAAGAAAATAAAGACAAAGCTTCCCCTTGGGATATAGGTCAGAGAGGATTATTACCCATCTTACATAATGTGTGTTCCTGGAGCTCAAGGTTGCTTGGTTGTAAGGCAAATCTACTATGTGTGAAGCTCCTACCTAGGTCAGTTCAGGTCACCCCAGGGGGTCTTTTTAAGCAAGGAGAAGAGAAGCAAGCATGATTCTCATGCTTCTTACTATATTATAACACAATCATTTATCCCTGATCCAGGAGTTTTTTCTATTCCTCCAGAACTTTCCCAAAACTGTTATAGGCTAATAACTTTACCTTGCAAATAGAATAAAGCACTATATTCTTTACAACACTTAAGAAGCCCCTTTGAAGATTCAGAGATCTTCCACATCAATAAAATTTTAGGGTCTACAATTTTGAGGCATGAGAAATGTCTGTATCCCTCACTTCCCATATTGATAAGGAAACATCCTAACTGGTAGATTTCTTTAGGTTCTGGATACAACTTCTTCAGTTTAGAGATACTCTCTTGACATGTTATCTAATGACTCTCAGGTCTTGTGGAATCCACATCTAGCCTTAAAATGAGAGGCATTCTGTTGGAAGCATGTCAAATATAGTGCATAAAAAGTGCTGTTATATGAATCACAACGTTGGGTGTTACTTTTCTAGAGTAAGTTTATGATATCTGCAGCAGGAAATAATATGATTTTTTCATATTATCTCTTCTGGCTTGGTAAAAGCCTGTAAAGTACAGTATGAAGTTAATATGGAACCAGAAATGCCCACTATGTTTGACACTATTTCTACTAAATGGTAAATTTGGACATTATCAATAGACTAAATCTTAAAATTGATGTGATACTTCCAGGAAGAGACACAAGCTTTATTAGTAACTATTTCAAACTTCTATGTCATCCACTACATTTCCGCTAGTGCCTCTTCCTGTGATCATACCTGCGACAGTATTGACAGGTTTCATGTGACTAGCTCCAACAAGAAATAAAACGTTATATCATGAATTGGTTGGCTCAACACGTGGATGCAAACTTAAATGTATTGTAAGCACAATATCCCTTTTAAGAGGTGTTTTAGTCAGCTTTTTCACTGCTGTGACTAAAGGACCTGACCAGCACAACTGTAGAGGAGAAAAGGTTTATTTGAGGGCTCACGGTTTCAGAGGTCTTGTTCCATGCAAGGCCGGCCCGGTCTTCTGGGGTCAAGATGAGGCTGAACATCATGGTGGGAGACTGTGGCACAGGTAAGCAGCTCACATCACAGTGATCAGACAGCAGACTCCACTCTGGAGATACAGAATACATATGCTATACGCATGCCCCAATTCCCACATCCTCCAGCCACACCCTACTACTTCAGTTATCACTCAGTTAATCCCTATCAGGGTATTAAATCACTGATTGGATTAAGACTCTCACAACCTAATCATTTATCCTCTGAACCTATTGCATTATCTCACACTTGAGTTTTTGTGGGACCCCTCACATCCAAAACCATAACAAAAGGTTGCCATAAAATACCTTGGTATTGACAGAAATAGGTTTTTACTAACTGAATTACACATTTTATACTAATATATTTTTGCAGCATTGTTTTTGTAATTAAAACTGGAAAAATGTTCAACAGTAGTAAAATAGACGTATAAATTGTAATTTATTCATTTAAGGGATACAATAAATACAATAGTGTAAACAAATGAACTTTAGTTATAGCTATCATCATGGATGAACCTGAAGATATTTTGTTAAACAGCAAAGAAGCAAGTTTCAAGTACATTCAACATGATCCAATTACAAAAAAAGCTAAAAAATATTTAATTAAAATTATATATAATTTTTAAACATTAATATATATATATATATATATATATATATATATATATTCTAAACTATAAAGAACCAATAAGAACTATTAATATAAAATCAGATTAGTAGCTACCTCTGCTGGGGAGGAGTAGAGAATGGTAAGGAAGGGATATCTTTATGGGGAATGCTAATGTTTTATTACTTTGGGATGGTGGGCATGTCTTAAATTACTCATGTAAGTAATTTTTTCTTTTGTATGGATGATCTGAATTGTAATAATAATTTTAAATTTCTCTGAGAAAAAAATACAAAGGGAAGTGGAAATCATCTTCACAGACAGAATTTTGTGGGACATGCCTGACAATCACAATATGTGAAGGAATAGGTGGCCTGAGGTATGAACAGATAGTGCATGTGGTAAAGATTTTTTTCCCAACATGTAGGTTCTCTCATCACACTATTATTTTCTTTGCTACGAAGAAGCTTTTAAATTTTAATCCATCCCATTTATTGATTCTTGATCCTACATCTTATGCTTTTGGGGTCTTGTTAATGAAGTCAGATCCTAGGCCAACATGGTGAAGATTTGGGCCTCCTTTTTATTCTATTAAGTGTAGGGTCTCTATTCTAGTGCCTAAGTTTTTGATCCACTTTGAGTTGATATTTGTGCATGGTGAGAGGTAGAGGATTAATTTTATTTTGCTACATATGGATTTCCAGTTTTTCCAGCACCATTTGTTGAATAGGCTCTTTTCTACAGTAAATGTTTTGGCTGGTATGAGATAACTCCATTTGTTTGGGTTTATCTTTTTGTCTTCTATTTTGTGCCATTAGTCTACATGTCTAGTTTGGTGCCAATACCATGCCATTTTTGTTATTATACCTCTGTAGTATAGTTAAAATTCTGGTATTGTGATGCCTCCTGCTTTACTTTTCTTGGTAAGGATTACTTAGGCTATTCTGGGTCTCTTATTTTTCCAAATAAATTTCCAGATTGCTTTTTCTATCAGAGCTGAAATCAATGTTATTGATTCAAACAAACAAATTAAAAAAATTGAAAAAATTGACAAAACAAAAAGTTGTTTCTTTGAAAAAATAAATGAAATAGATAAACTTGTAGTCATGCTAATGAAGAGAAAAAAAGAAAATTCAAACTACTAAAATACGAATGCAGGAGGAAATATCACAACAGACATGTCTGAAATACAGAAGATAAATAGAAAGTATTTTGAAAATTTATACTCCAATAATATACAAAATATTTAAGGCATTTACAAACTTCTAGAGACATATGGCCTACCAAAACTGAATGAGGAGGTTATACACTATTTAAGAGATCAATTTTAAATAATGAAATAGAAATCACCATCAAAAGCCAATCAATCAAGAAAAGCCCAGGACCAGACAGATTCTCAGCTGACTTCTACAAGACTTTCAGAGAAGAATTAACACCAATAGTCCTCAAAGTATTTCATAAAATAGAAAAGGAGGTAACCGTTCCAAATTCATTCTATAAGGCTAATATCACCCTGCTACCAAAACCAGACAAAGACACATCAAGGAAAGAAAACTTCAGACCAATATCCTTTATAAACATAAATGCAAAAATTCTCAATAATATTGTGGCACATCACATACAAGAACATGTTAAAAAGATAGCGCACCAAGAAAAAGTGAGATTCATCCCAGGGATGCAAGGTTGGTTCAACATACATAAATAAATAAACATGATGCATCACATTAATAGAGTTAAAAACAAGAATCATATAATAATCTCAATAGATGCAATAAAAGCATTTGACAAAATATAGCACACCTTTATGTTCAAAACACTAGAAAAACTAGGGATAGTAGGAACATACCTCAACATCATGAAAGTTATATATACTAAACCCAAGGTCAGCATTATTCTTATTGTTAGAAAAATTGAAAGCATTCTCTCTAAGTAATGGAACAAGACAAGGATGTCTTCTTTCATTACTTCTATTCAACATCATCTTTGAAACTCTAGCCAGAACAATTAGATAGAAGAAATAAATTAAAGTGATACAAAAAGGCAAAGAAGAACTCAAACTATCACTATTTGCTGATGACATTATTCTATATTTACAAGATTTAAAAAAAAATTTTCACCAGAAAACTTCTAGAACTAATAAATGATTTTCAGCAAACTATCAGGATATAAAATCAACACCCATGAACCAAACACATTCCTGTACATCAGCAGTGAATCCACTGAAAGAGAAATTAGGAAAACTACCCCATTCACAATAACCTCAAAAATAATAATAATAATAAAGTACCTGGGAATCAATCTAGCAAAAGAGGTGAAAGACCTCTACAATGAAAACTCCAGAATACTAAAGAGAGAAATTGAATAAAACCTCAGAAGTTGGAAAGATCTTCCATGCTCCTGGATAGGAAGAATTAATATTGTCAAAATGGCCATACTATCAAAAGCATTATACAGACTTAATGTAATTCCTACTAAAATCCCAATGACATTCTTCACAGAAATAGAAAAAAAATTATGAAATTTATTTGATTTTTAATTCTTAACATGCAAACATGTTCTTCTCTGGAAGCTTCTTGAAAACATGTTTGCCTCCGTTTTTCTATAGTTCAAGATGCTACATTTTTGTATACATTCACTTTGATATATTTTTTCTGAGCTCTTCGGGAGCTCTTTCACTCTGGTAACTCAATTGCCTCTATTCTGGGTATTGTTTTTGTGTTAGTTTTTATTGAATTCCTTTCTCTGTTTTCTGTACTTTTTATTTCTCAAACTCCATGATGTAGACGTTGGATCTCCTATAATAGTCTTCTAATTTGTACATTGTTCCTTCATTATTTTTAGCTCTGTTCTGCCATCCTTCTTCCTGTGAAATTTCTTACTCAATATATTTTTATTAAATTTATTTCTTCTATTGTAATTTTCATTCCCTGAATCTTCTATTTGTTGTATTAATGTTTCTTTTTATTATCCTCCTCTTATTTGATTTTTTTTATCTCTCCACAGTTTCCTAAACTTTATTTTTCTTTCTCAGAATACCAAATATTTTATTTTTGAAATTTTATTTTCCCTGCTAAGTCTCTTTTTCCACCTGTTTATACTTGTATTCATTTGGGCTGACTACTCTCCTGGTTGCCATTTTTTTTTCCTTATTTATGAGTGTGTATTAAAACACTTGCTGGAACTTCTGAGTGCATGGGTGGGAGTCATCAAATGCAATGTTCACTGAGGAAAATCTCATTTAGCTGTTTCACTGAGGAATAATCCATGTCAGCACTTTCAAAACTTTTCCCATGAGCTTGTTATATTTTCCAGAGAAGACTCTTGATTTCTTCTGTATGCAGGGAGCAAGAGGGATGAAATTCTGGTGATTGGGTTATGAAATGAGGCTGAGAGTTTTAACCATAACTAACACCATGATCTGCAGCATGGAATGCCCTTCTGCAACTGTGTCTGACATTGTCCTGCCCAGAGACTACCGCTCAGCTTCTTCAGAGCATAAAATCCCAATCTTCTGACGGGATGAGAAGTCACTTATCTATGCAAGGCAGGGGAAGGAATCTGAGAAGTCTAACTCAGTGTTTCTCAAGGAGAGCAGTTCTTGGGTTTGGGGGATGGACATTCTTGGTTGTTTGAAATTGCCTCATAACAATGCAAGAATAAATCATTTCTGTTCCCATCCAATAGAAAGCCAGAGCATCCCTTAGTCCCTGTGATGCCCAACAATGGATTGTTCACTTACCTTTCCAGTTGTCTCTGAAAAGTATACTGCCTAAGTTGAGAAACGTTTTCTAAACACATATTCATGTATTTTTTCTTACTTTTAGCCTTGAATGAAGCCATTCCCAAAGATACTTCCAAATTTGAGGAGTTTTTTTAAAGATTTATTTCAGAACTCCACTAATTCTTGAGATAAATAGGGTTTTAGCAGCCTACAATGAATGGATTCTTTACTTTATCCAGTGCTAGTTTTGAATTCAAGTTTTGAGAGTCAAGCATGTGATTTAGTATCTGTTTCAAATGCTACCATTATTGTTTCCCTTTCTATTTTCTCTTGGTGAATTTCTATGTTTGGAAAAGATCCCTTTATCACTACTTTAGTGTGGTTTCCACAGGGAATGGAGGTTAATGAGCACATTCTATCAAATTTCTTTAACTGCTATGATAAATTCTTTTCAATCACTTTTTCATTTATGACCACAACAACCAACTGAGGAAGGAACTCAAATTATGTCCATATTTTAGCCCAGGATAGGAGGCTTGAAGAGCTTGCATTCTTTGTCTGAGTGGCTCAACTATTAGAAAACAGAGCAAATATATTTTAGGCCAGCACTTTGACACATTGTTGCCTTCTTTCAGAGATTGCTCAATGGATCCTTTTTGCTTGCCTGAGGGTTCAAGCTGAGGAGAGTGATAGAAAGAGGAGTTTAAAAAAAAATGAAATATGGATGGATTCCCTCTCAAGGCCTCATAGTGACAAATAACTAGTGGATTTTACTTTGCCCTTTCAACGCTGTGACCTATGTAATCAGATCCCTGGATTTCTCCAGAAATCAAGAGTGAGTTAGAAAATCTCTTCAGTTAGTGAATTACTCTTACCATGCTGCTTCTTCTGTTCCCATTCTTTCCTTGTCCATTTTCTGCTGCTGTTACAAAATACTACATAACCTGTAATTTATTAACAAAAGAGGTTTGCTAGTCTCATAGTTCTGGAGGCTATGAAGTACAAGAGAATGGTAACAGCACCTGGTGGTGGACTTCATGTTTCATTATAGCATGGTATAAGGGTAAATTTGCATGTGTGGGACATAGAGGAGGGTGTGGGCTGCACTTACCCTTTTAGTAGGATCCCACTCCTATTATAATTAAATTACACCTCTAATAAAGGCATTGATCCCACTGGACCTGATTACACTTAAAGGCTCCACTTTTCAATACTGTCACAATGGCAATTAAATTTCAACAAGGGTTTTAGAAAGGGCAATCAAACCAAAGAAGACTCTATGCCTTATCTCTAGTGCTCACCATTGGACAGTAAATTATAAATATTTTTGAGAAGGCCACAGACTCTTTAGAAAATCTAACGGAAGTAATATACTATCTCCTTAATAGAATTCTCTCACAAACACAGAAAAAAATAATTCCATACACTTATAGGGAATTTTCAGACCCTTTTAATGTAATCTGAGAGTTCTAGAAATTTATAGATTATTTTATTGCAGCAAGAGTAGAAATATATTCTGAAAATCATTCTCCTTAAATTTTCCTTTTTTTTTTTTTTTTTTGGTATATAAGAACTAAAATTACTAACATTTTTCCAGCAAACTTTTAAAATATCTTTTTGAAAAAAAGTCCCTGAAAGCTACTCTAGGAAAAGTTTTTTTTTAATTCTGTTGCCATGTTTCTTTTTCTTTTTGTCCTAATTAATAAGTGAATTTCTAAAAATTTCAGCTTTTTCATACCTTTTGGAAAACTTGCCCTTTTTCTCAAGACTGCTCAAGGTGTTCCCCACCGACAGAGCAAAACCATTTCAACACTGCCCAGCTGTCCTCCTCTCCTTATGGCTCAGGCAATTCTCCTTAGGTTCCTTTTCAAGCATGTTGTCATGGCTAATTTCATGTTTCCTGACTGGACTACTAGGTGCCCCGATATTTCATGGAGCACTGTTCTGGTGTTTGCATCAGGGTGTTTATCTCCACATTGATAGACTGAATATTGTAGATTGCCCTCTTTAATGTGTGTGGTCTTTTTTTTTTTTTTTTTTTTTTTTTAACAATTTGAAGGCCTGAATGGAATGGAAAAGCAGAAATTTCTAAGACATGATTCTTTCTGCCTGCCTGCCTTTAAATCTGTACTTTGGTTATTTATTCCTGCCATCCTTCTCAAGCTGAAACATTACCTAATCCTGGGTCTTGAGTATGCTGGACTTTGGACTATAAATACACCACTGGCCTTTCTGGTTCTCAAGATTTGGGACTCAAACTAGAACTATACCATCGGTTCTCCTGGGTCTGCAGCTTGCCAACTTGTCCTGCAGATCTCTGGACTTTGCAGCCTAGAGTACTGCTTGAGCCAATTACTTATAATAAATCTCTTCATCTATATCATATACATAGATATCTTAGTTGTGTCTATATATATGATATGTGTACATGTATCATTCTTTCTCAGACAGATAGATGGATGGATGGATGGATGGATAGATAGATACCCTATCAGTAGGTTTTATTTTTTTTCTGGAGAACCCTATTTATACATATAAGTATAGAAAAGAGATCATTTAATGGTAAGAGAAGGAAAAATGCTTAAAATGTAAGGATAGTATTTATTTTTTCTTTTAGAATAAAAGATGTCCAGTTTCATGATGCAAGTTCCTCAGCTAAGCTCACATGCTCTGCAGAACTTCAGAATACACTTGTTAACCACAAAAGTGACCATTTCCTTAGCCTCAACAAACAAAATATTTCATGTATTTTCATGTTAAATTAATGTCTTGAATCATATAAATGAAGGTTATTTTATCTTATATTGGAACATAAATAAAGTGAGAATATTTCTTTTCCTGCATTTTATCAAAGTGATTCTGTAAATTTTCTGGAACCAGAGGGATGCACTTTAAACACAGAACTATTTAAATTTTCTGTTTTAATTCTGGGTATAAGGTATATCAATTAGTATAAGGAAATATAGATCAGAAAGGGCTGAGTTCAAGTTCCAGTTCTTCCTCTGATTTGTTTCATGAGAATAGCCAAATTAATTATCCTATCTAGAGTCATGTTTTGGTTGTTGTTATTAAATAAAGAAATTATCTTTTCCTTTTTTCCTTAAGGAGTTATTGTGAAGATAAAGTAAAATGTGTTTATGAAAACATGTGTACTACATGTATGATACTTGGTATAATAAATATAATGCGAAAAAAAAGAAGAAAGAAAAAAAAAGGACAGAATGAAATGCAATATTCTCTAAGGAAGAAAACCTGTTTTTTTAGGTACACACACTCAGAAAATGAGCTTCTTTCATCGCAAAGCTTTAACACCATGATATTGTCTTTTATATATGAGTGTACACATACATCAGTGGGATTATCCTAGACATACTGAGAAGGAGATAATAAGATCCCAGAATACTAGAGCTGTAAGAAATCATCAAATATAACCCTTGCATAGAGTTTTAATTATTTACCAAAGTTCATTGGAGCATCATTGGGTGACACAGCAGATTAGCCTCCCAACTGTGCCTCCCATTATTCCATTCCTTCTCTCCATACCATGCCACACCCCACTGGCTTAGAGTCCAGTGCTTCTGTGTTGGGTGCTTCACTTTTCACAAAGAGAAATTACCCTCTAATCTTTCCCTGATGGTCAAAGCTCCTGTCAATATAGTGTGTGTGTGTGTGTGTGTGTGTGTGTGTTTTCTGTTGCAGAGTGAAGACATTTCCAAGTGCTACTGACTCACACACTGACACACAACTGTATTCCCACCAATTCCACTGTAAAACCCTTCTTAAAGTTCAGGATAAGGCAGTAACAGAAGAAACATGCATGAGGCTTCTTCACCCAACATTTTTTAGAGGAAGACCATTGGAATTGGTCCTGGGTAGAAGTGCGGAATTCACTTCCTCTTCGCATACTGTCTTCCCCAGTTTTACAACTTACTTGAATTCTCCAGGTTCTTGTGCCCATCCAGCCTTCTTCATGGGGGCAGGAAGAGACTGTTTGACTTTTCCAAGTGTTCAGAAATTCACAGGATTGCTTTGCTCCAGAGTGTTTCCACTGCATGGTGTTCCAGGAAGATGACACTCTTTTCCATTGAAGGGAGAATTCTTTGGGATGGCATTTTCAAGGGTACCATCAGGCTCTGTTCAGAAGTGGCATACTAGTAAGAATTAAAATTCTGATAAGGAGGAAGAATGTATTTCTATTAACTATGATTTCTATATCATTCTTTTTACCATATATTCTCATTTAGAGGCTCACAGTCCAAAGGCAAATACTACATTTTCTGAAAAGTCTGTCATTTTCTGATACTTAGAATATTTGCTATGCTTTACTAAAGTCTTGTGAATAACTCTGTCTTAAGAACCATGATACTCACTACTGTCACCAGTAATGACATACACATACATAATATTTGGCAAATTTGTTGAAACATAAGTACTAACCTACTTTTTCTTATTCTAACAATTATCAGGATAGTAGATAATTCATAGAAAACTGCTTGACTTCGGGTTCCCCAAATTCTTGGTTGTTTTTATTGTTCTCTAAATGGACTCCTATTCTTCTTTTCTTATTCTTTCAATGAGAAATATCTGAGTCTCTAGTGCTCCTACTGTGATTCAATACTTTCTTCCATTTATTTTGAAAATATATGTGAAATGTCTTAGAATCAGCTGGCAAGTAGTTCCTAAGTAATCCTGGAAGTTATTTTATCCAGTTAAATATTCTGATTCCTTGAGATTAATTTGGGTCTACTTTCTGAAACATATTAAATCCCACTTACATGCCATACTTAAAGCTGATTTTTATTCTTACTGTCTCTCCAACTTCTTCTGCCCTCTACTACATCACTCTCATCAAAATGGCAATACTTCTTCATTGTTTCTTGATTTCCTTGGTAGCATTTCCTGTATATAAGGAGTCTCTATTGATACCAGGAGGTAATTATGGACCTTCTATAGAATTTGCCCTCATCTTGGAGCAATCATTCCTAAATATCATACCTTACAGGACGAAGATACAGGCGTTGGTACAAGAATAAATAACACCTCATTTCTCACTAAAGAATACAAGCCTCCCTCATAAAGAGACACTGAGCAGTATTATCCTGTCATCAAATGTATTTCCTGCTTACATCTTGGAGAGACACTAGAGTAGTTACGTCTGTCTCATGTTCTGAAAGTCCTCATATGTTTTTTGCTTCCCCTGATGCTCCATCATATCTAGCAGTCTCATTCCATTGCCTTCAAAGCTTTCTTTTAGTTTAATGCCCCTGACCTCAGATCTCATAAACCCATCAGTACTTAGCTTTCTGTGTCTCATCCACCTAGTCTTCACTATAGTATCATCTCCTACTATGCTTATTGTCCTGAAGCACAGGATAGTTCATCCAAATTCTCTACTCAGGACTCCAAAATGGTTTCCAATTGCTAGGAAAAATCTGGGCAGTGGTGGGATCAGTGTCATTCACAAGCACTCTTACCTGTATCTGTTCTTATTTTGTTCCTCCAGGTGAATTCCTTGCAACATTCAGATTGGTCGGATTTCTGTTCTACAAAAAAAAAAAAAAAAAAAAAAAAAAAATATCCCTTGTGAGTGACTTTCAGATTCTGTGTATATTAACTCTGTAGTGTGGGCCTGGAAAGTTGTGCCTCTTTTTTTTTTTTTTTTTTTTTTTTTTTTTACCCTTGCTTAGATCTAATGCATCATTTAGGTCTTTAACTCACATTTTCAATTTTTACTTTCTCTATGAAGCCTTCCCTTGCAATCTCAAAGAATTTCCCTCTTCTTATCTTCAGCCACATTTATTACTCGCATTAATCATGTTGGCACAAGTTAATCATTAGTGATTCTAGTTGTTTTTTCATATGCATCTCTTTTGTTTACCCAGCTGCCTGGTAAGTCCCACAAAGCAGTCAGAGTAAGCTCTCTATAAGACATATTTGTTTATATCTTTCCTGTGTCTGAAACTTTCTAACAGCTTTTCATTGTGGTTAGGATTACAGCCAAATGCAAGTAAGACCCTTCACAATATGACTTCTGCACATTTCTCTAGCTTCATTTATAATGTGCTTATTATTTTCCTCTTTTAAGTTTTATATTCTGCTATTAGATTTCTCTCTCCATTTATACATATAACCAGCCAAAAGAACCCCTGACAAATCTACCTGCTGAACATCTTTAGAATCTGCATATTTGTCCCTCTGTTTATTGTCACCAGTCTAGACACTAGAGAGTAACATTCACTATTTTGGGGGATACTGGCTTACCTTCCTCTCATCCTTTCTGATTTTCTAAATAAAATGCTGCATTTGAAGTGCTTCTGAGTTATCTACACAGATACTCAGGGTACGAATTTGAATATGCATATGTTGACATTTTAAAAAGAAATTTTTAGTCATCATTGAATTGTCATTCATAAAAATAGATGACAGGATCAAGTAAGAGAATAGGGAGGGCAGCAAGAAGAGGGTATATGTCAGAAAATTGGTG
Source organism: Callospermophilus lateralis (assembly GCF_048772815.1). Lineage (NCBI taxonomy): Eukaryota > Metazoa > Chordata > Mammalia > Rodentia > Sciuridae > Callospermophilus > Callospermophilus lateralis. The sequence continues at coordinate 32,006,795 of NC_135321.1, read as the reverse complement.
ACATCAAATACTTCATAAATTGATTCCAAAAAAGAGTAGCCACAGAAAGAAAGGAAAACCAAACTAATGCAGTATCCTGAGAGCCAAGAAAAGAAAGTGACTAGAAGTAGGGTCTACATGCCAAATCCTGAAAGCAGATTCAGTGCAAATCAGGGCTCAGATGGAGTGTATGTGTACTTATGAAAAAGTGCAGGTGAAACTTATTGTGCATTTACCATGTGACAATACTTGGTTAAGATAGTATATTTAAATGTTTTTAATGAAGAAGATGTTGTCCTGTGAATGTGATAAAATGAGAAGCTCTAGTTAAGAATTAAAGAGGATATCTTCTGTTTTGTATTGTATTTTTCTTTTCTGATTTGGTGGAGACTCGAACAAACATAAATGCTAATTGGTTGGTGCTGTGCTCTGTTTGTGTCCTCCCAAAATTCATATGTTGAAACTCAATCACAAAAAGTGATGATGGCCACATGAAAGGAAATAGTTCCCTTTAAAAGCGACCTCAGAGAGTCACCTTCTTCCTTCCAACATCTGAGTACACACTAAGATGTTACCACTTTCTGAACAAGGAAGTTGTTTCCCACCAGAGATCCAATGTGCCCCCAATCTTCTGCTGGATTTCCAGCCTCTAGAATAGTGAGAAACAAATTTGTATTATTTATAAACCACTCAATTTATGGTATTTTGCTAGAGAAGTCTGACTGAACTAAGATAGATTTGGTACTCAGGAGTATTAATACTCCTGTAATGAATGCTAAAAATATGGAAATGACTTTGAAACTGGGTAATTGATAGAGACAAAAAGAGTTGTGAGGTTCATACTAGGAAAAAAATTCCTATACCGTGATGAATACAACATAATGATTGCTTCTGTGAAGACTCAAAATGGCAGTGGTGTAGAGAAAGTGTTAATCTTCTTAGAGACCATCCACATGGTCATTATCATGGATTAGATATGAGGTATCCGCCCAAAATTCAAGTGTAAGACAACACAAGGAAGTTTAGAGTGAAATGTTTGGGTTATGAAAGTTGTAACCTAACCAATTCATTAATCCACTGCTAAGGATTAAATAATTCATAGCCATAGGCAGGTAGGGACTGGCTGGAGGAAGTAGGTCAGTGAAGGCATGACTTTGGGGTATATATTTTGTGACTGGTAAGAAGAAATAGCTCTGCTTCCTAATCATCTTTTTTCTGAACTGCTTTCCTCCATCACACCCTTCCACTATGATGTTCTGCCAGCCTCTGGCCCAAATCAATGGAATTGGTCATAAAAGGACAGAGACCCCTGAAAACATGAGCCCCAAATAAACTTTCCCTTCCCTATGTGTGTGTGTGTGTGTGTGTGTGTGTGTGTGTGTGTGTGTGTGTTTCCAGAAAGAGTCATGATAAAGAATTTTCATAATTTTTGTTCTCTTTTATTGTTGAGTAAAATTCCATTGTGTATATATGCCACATTTTTTCTATCTATTCATTCATTGGAGGGCATCTAGGTTGGCTCCACAGTTTAGCTATTGTGAATTGTGCTGCTCTAAACATTGATGTGGCCGTGTCCCTATAGTGTGCTGTTTTTAAGTCTTTTGGGGTATAGACCAAGGAGAGGGATAGCTGGGTCAAATGGTGGATCCATTCCCAGATTTCCAAGGAATCTCCATACTTCTTTCCATATTGGCTGCACCAATTTGCAGTCTCACAAGCAATGTATGAGTGTGCCTTTTTCCCCACATCCTCACCAACAGTTATTGTTGTTTATCTTCATAATAGCTGTCATTCTGACTGGAGTGAAATAATCTTAGAATAGTTTTGATTTGCATTTCTCTAACTGCTAGAGATTATGAACATTTTTTCATATATTTGTTGATTGATTTATATCCTCTTCTGAAAAGGGTCTGTTCAGGTCTTTGGCCCATTTGTTGATTAGGTTACTTGTTTTTTGTTTTGTTTTGCTTTTGGTGCTTAGGTTTTTGAGTTCTTTATATACCCTAGAGATTAGTGCTCTATCAGATGTGTGAGCGGTAAAAATTTAAAATCATGGCATTTGTAGGTAAATGGATGGTGTTGGAGAAGATAATACTAAGTAAAGTTAGCCAATCCCCCAAAAACAAATGCCAAATGTTTTCTCTGATATAAGGAGGCTGACTCATAGTGGGGTAGAGAGGGGGAGCATGAGAGGAATAGATGAATTCTAGATAGGGAAGAGGGGTAAGAGGGAAAATGAGGGAGCAGGGTATTACTAAGGATGGTGAAATGTGATAGGCATCATTATCCAAAGTACATGTATGAAGACACTAATTGGTGTCAACATAATTTATATACAACAGAGATATGAAAAAGTGTGCTGTATGTGTGTAATAAGAATTGTAATGCATTCCGCTGACATTTATTTTTTTAAAAGTCAATAAAAAAAGAATGTTCATAGAAATGTAGATGAAAATGATTATTCTGATGAGGTCTCTGATGAAAACATGAAGCTCTTTTTGGAAACCAAAAGAAAGTTGACTCTTGCCATAAATTGGAAAAGAATTTGGTCGAATTGTGTTTGTGTCCTAGAATTATGAAGAAAATATAATTTGTGAGCATTCAAACAAGATGCTTGGCTAAAGAAATTTTGAAACAAAGTGTTGAAGGTGCCACATGTCTCATGCTGACTGCTTATAGTAAAATGTGAAAAGATAGAAATGTTTTAAAATGACTTTTTTTTTTTTTTATTAAAACGGAAGCAGAAATCAAAGCTATGGAAAATCCCCAAACTGTCCAAAATGTAAAACATAAGAAAGCATGTTCTGGAGGAAAGATCAAAGTGTAGGCCAGTGACCTTCGGCTGAGGAGATGCTTATGGATCAGCCAGGTAATATTCTTCAAGGCCAATGGAAGAATGGACCGGAAGGCATTTCTAAGATCACTGATGCTGTCACTCTCATCATAGACATAGAATGGAAAGGCCTTGGGGCAGAGCAATTTCAAATGGGGAGCACTTGCAGGATTTAAGTGCTCAGTGCCTGGCAACACCTCAAGGATCTTCTTGCTGCATCCTAGCACAGTACTTCCCTGATGCTCCACTTTTGACTCTGGCAGGCTGAAATATCTCACAACCCAGAGGATTGATTTCTCCTCAAGAAGACATTGGTTGTGGAAAGCCTTGCTAAGGACTCAGCGACCAGTTTTTGAGATTGGGGTCCCTGATGACTTCATGGCTGTGGCATACTTGGTGACTGGGACAGTTTCTGTGCAAAGGCATAGGATGCCTGGTTGCTATGGAGATGTCCTGCATGCTAGAGTCTTATCAGCCTCTACCTTATTCTCAGGCCCAGTAGCTCCTGGGAATGAAGGAACTTCCTTGCTAAGATAACCACAATGTTCCACCAGTACCTCTGCTCCTGAATCTGTCCAGGAATTAGTAACTTTAAACAATGGACTTTCTTGAGAGCTGCAAGATGCTTCCAACATTGCACATTGCAACTATAGAATGTGACTGGGGAAATAGTTACATACTGTTGCTAACTGTAACTTTCATGAATACAAAGAATAATGCTTGCATAGTCTTTCATCTGATTAGAGACATTTATAATAAAGATTGCTGATGTAATTCCTGAGACCTGCTTCTCCATCAGAGAACAGTGCTCCATCTGACCCCAGCTGTTTTATCTTCAAGATCTGTGTGCTTGACTCTTTATTTCTTCCAATGTCCCATTGCTCCTCAACAGAACCTGCTAGCTGGACTATGCTGGTTGCAGCATCTGGTTGCAGCTAAACTTGACAGTGTCTACGTGGTAACATTTCTTTTGGCATCCAGTGTGCACAAGCTGGAGCTTTGACTACTTGCACCTAGAATTCAAGCATGGTTCTCCCTGGATCCTGATCATGAAACCCAGACAGAGACCCATCTCAAGGGTAGGCCCACTGCAGAGAAATTTGACTGGAGTAATTCCTACAAAATCCAAGGGGATAAAACTCTACAATTCCAGGTCAGTAGAGCCACCAACTTATGATTTCAGCTTGAGAAAAGCACAGGAATGCAACCACAAATCATGAGAGCTACAGTGAGGTCTTTGGCAAGCAAAACCATAAGGCCTGGACCAATGGAGTCTTCAGTACCCAATCCCTCCCTAAGAGTTGTTAAGGTGGAACTCCTGCATCAGCGGGTCTGGAAGGCAGATCTGCAAGTAAAACATTATTCTCAAACCTTAAAATTTAAGACATATTGGGACCTGTCACTTTTTTTTTCATTCTTATTTCTCGCTTTTGAAATGAAAATGTCTATCTTATGACTGTTCAACCATTATATTTTAGAAGCATCAAACATGTTTGATTTCACCAGTTCACAGTTGGAGAGCAATCTGCCTCAGGACGAATTTTTCCTTAAGTTTCCATTTATATATGATTTTGATATTTAGATAAACTTTAAAGTTTGATACTGGGAGGAGTTAAGGCTTTGGAGCTTTAAGGATAGAATGAATGTGTCTTCTCTGTGAGAAGGAAATGAAGTTTGGAAGGCCAGAATGAACTATTATAGTCTCAATATTTATGTTTCCCCCTAAATCCATACACTGCAACCCAGTCACCAACATGATGATATTTGAAAGGTGGTTAGGTCTGTAGGGCAGAGTTTTTATGAATGGTATCAGTGCCCTTATACAAAGAGGTATCAGAGAGATAACTTGTCCTTTTCATCATATAAAGATATTGCAAGAATTCTCACCTGTGAACCACAAAAATGGCTGTCACTGAATACCAAATTCATAGGTGCTTGGTCCCGGACTTCCCAGCTACCTGAATTATGAGAAATAAACTTGTTCTTTTTATAAGCCACCAAATTTATGATATTTGGTTTTAGTAGCACACATAGATTGCAGAGAATCAGGGGCTTCAGGGTAGACAGATGATGCAGAGAGTGAGTTCTACTAAGTAGGCAGAAGGCAATAGATGCAGAGCCCAAGGGGAGGGAGGAGACTAGGTAAATAGCAAGAAGAACATTTTTGCCTGAGCGGGGACCAGAAGAATGCATGGAACTGACTGAAAGTTGACAGAAAAAAAGAGACCATTTCTTTCTAATGGCTTCTCTGGTACGTAGAAGGTGAACCTGTTGGTTGAGAGTTAGAAGCTGGCAGAATCAGGTATAAGAGGTGGTGAAAAGATCACTGCATGTTAAGGTCCTGGTTCAGATTTCTCAGCTTTGATGATTTTCTTACAGCAACTCTAAGTCCCCTTTTAGATACTAGACCAGGCTCATATCTGCCACCTTAGAGGTTGTCATGGCAACATCAATCCCAGAACCCACCACATAGTAGGCATTCCAAAAATTATAGTTAAATCTGAATCTTCAATGCCCTCCTCCTCACCCTTTTAGCTTATTGAATTAGAAGTCAGTAATGAGCTGTTTCAAAGCTATCTGCCAACCGCCGTTGTAAGGATAAAAGAAAAAAGGAAGAAAAAAAAAAGAAAGAAAGAAAACCTTTAGTAAGTCGAGAGTGTTATTCTCTGTAGAGAGGAAAGGCGCTCTGACTTAGCACCCACCATGCCCAGGGCCATTAATGAAGCCTGGCTCCTTTTTCTTGTCATTGCAGCCATTCAAAAGGAGAAAGTTCTTCTTGGCAAGGAAGTGCTATTTTCAGAGACAAGATTAGGCTCATTTTGGGCAGGAGCAGTGCTTCTTCAGTCCCAGCACCTCTGAAGATTAGGTTAAAAGGTAAGAAGGAATGACTCAGAATAATTGCATTGCTTTACTGTGAACTTTAAGATCTTTTAGTGAAGGAGTTTTACAAGCAGTGATAGATAGTCATGAAGAAAGGAAAAGCACAAACTCAGGGGAAAAGAACTGTAATGCCTGAGTGAATTTCTACAAAAGGAAACTTGGCCAGCCTTGTTAGTTTTTTTTTTCCCTACCTCCTCCAATTTCATAGGAATATTTTGAATATGTTCCCTTCTTCCCAGTTTCTGAAAACAGATTTCCCCCATTTACTCTTGCTACATAGCTCTATGTATTCTATGAAGCAGATTTCAGAAATCCCAGTCCAACAACAGGAATATTGAAGAAAAGCTCTACATTACACCTGTTAAATAAAACTGCTATTTTATAATTGGTGACATGGTATCCCATAATGATGCATCTGAGGTAGAATCTGATATCTATAAGCATTAAGCAAGTATGGAAAATTATTAATTGATCCATCATTGAATTTTTAACTGGATCCTGAGCTACATAAGAAATGCAAGAGAAATAAAGCAAGACACCTATTGACTTAAGGGTTTACATTCTGTTGAATAGAAAACTCATAGTTCAACTGTGTACCTGACAGTAAGGAATAATACATAAGAAATATTTAAGTGCTATTTGTACTTCTTATATCGACTCCTTTACTCTTTCCTCTCCTGTATCCACTCATGTAACTCCCATAATCAGAGATCTGACTTCCCAGGTCTGCTCAATTTCTCAACCTATGGCTCTTTTACATAAATATTTCTAAACTATATTTATTTATCTCTGATTTCCACTGCCAGCATCTTGTGGAGGCCACTGTCCACTCTCACCTGAAATACTTCAATACTTCCGTAACCTGTTTCCTAACTCATATCGAATCTATACAATGACTCAGAGTGATCTTCCTAAAAGCCAGCTATAACAATGTCCTCAATTTCATACACATATACCCACACCAATGGGTTTATGCCTATTTTTACTCTTGTTTAAAATTTTGGTCCTAACATAGAGATTTGGGGCTTCATTATGACTTTAACATACCTGCAATTTTGGCCCTGACTTGACTCACAGAATTTTTCCCTGACCACTTTCCAAAGAAATATTCATTCAGGATCCACTGACTTTCCTTGTGTTCTCCTCTTCTTAACTCCAGCTCCCACATCCCATCATTGTTAACCTATGATCTCCATCATTGAAAAAAAATATTTGTACCATTACTTGGATTTCTACTGTGTTTGCCATCAAGCATAAAAATCATCACTTCATTGTAGTTGTTTATTCTTTCTATTTTTATGTCATTATCTCTGTACTTCAATAAGAGCAGGGCTCAATTTAATTTATTCATTATTTCATTGTCTGACCCCAAGACTGTGTCTGACATTCATTAGTCAGTTATTAATAATTGAATGAATAAGTATGGAAATGAATAAAGGGAAATATAAATTTCTGTAAGAGAAGTGTAACTTGGATCTAGAAACCATCAAAACCAAAAAAAAAACAAAGAATGAAGAAGTCTATGGTTTGAGAGATCCACAGAAAGCATTTCATTCTGGGAAATCATATGAGGAAGAATGGACATTGGTAAGGTAGTGACAAGGCTACCCAACTGACAGAAGCTGTTTTGGGATGATGGAAATACTGGGAAATTAGGAAATTTACCTACATGGAGGGAGGCAGAACTAAGAATGCAGAAGAATTTAATGACAGGGAACACATTCATATTTGATAAGGTAATAAATATCGAGTATTTCAAATATTTAGTTCAACATCTGGAACCTTTCCAAAGAAAGTTATCGTCTACTTAAAGTCTGCTCTTTTAGGCAGACATCTTCGTGTGGTGCTAGGGTACCAAACCATGGCCCTCACACACCAAACACATCATCCAGTCACTTCCCCAAGCCCACAGAGGAAAGTTAGTGTGAAGCAAGCTTGAGAAGTCCTCTTTTCCTATTGTAATCCTGGAGCAAAAAGAGCCCCATCTTTCTTCAATGTTTGAATTGGAAGAAGACTTTTGTTTTTTTTAAACTGTAGTTGGCAGAGAGGATGCCAAAAACATAAGTTTACAGGCTCCATAATTTGATGATTATGTCTAAAGAAATATGCTTCTATGTCTCCAGTGCAAAGCATCAATAAAGAGCTTTAACCTGTCTAAACCTCAATTTTCTTCTCTCAAAATGGGTATAGAAATCACCTACCTCCAAGCCTGCCACAGGAAGAAGTAATGTAATTCAGTGCTTGACTCACAGTAAACATTCCCTGAAAGTCCCTATTATTTTCACACTATCACTTTGTATTTCATACATATTATCGTACTTCTTTTTATTATTTAGTATTCACAGTTTCTATTCTAAGGTAGAAAGATTCAGCATGAGTTATGTGCCCTTGTTAAATTAGTTTTCTGATTGTGGGTTTTGATTAAATGTCATGTAAGATTCAAAGAAGAAACAAATAATCAGGCAGACAAGATGTTATACCACAAAAGAACCAGAGAACATAAATGGGGGAATTTTACCATTTGTGTCACTGACTAATTTACCTGAAGGACTGTGAGACATTCAGAAAAACTTGATACTTTGTGAATTAGTAAGAGAGTTAACTTATTTGATCAAATATTCAAAGATGACAAATCAACCAATGTTCTCTGTTCATTTGTGACAAATATGAGTCACACAGCCACACTAACACTGGGATGGCAGATTCACGTGCAGAGCCTATTCGACCTCACAGTTGAGCCACATCTGGGGCAACTTACAGATGGATCAGCAGAAGCATACTCTGGGTCAGGCCATTGCAAAGCCAGAGGTTTTATAGAAAAGAAAAAAAAGGTTGGGACCCAGAAGAACAAGGGAAATGGAGTTGACAGAAGAGATTTGGCTCTGACAAAGATGTTGATTTTTCCCAAGTCAAAGTTCCCAAAGGATGTAACTAGCTCAGCCACAGGTCAGTGAACATCAGTGTAAGAGAGCCCAATGGTTGTACAGAGCAGAGTCCATGACACCAATGTTTATTGTAATAAGCAGAATGACATGTTCTTGTGGGACAGCAATACATTTAAGGAAGACTCAGCCTGTACTTAGGGTTATGAAGATAAGATTTCAGGCCACTGGGAATAGATCAAGTAGGAACTATAAAGGGAAATAGCATGGCAATCAAATTGATTGAGCTACAGGAAGAAACTATTTTTCATTAGGCAGGATGAAATAGAAAAGAAAGGTATAAATGTGACTTAATATAAGGATAGAACATAGTTCAAGAGCATACCCTCACAGAAGCCGAACTCCATCCTTATTGCATCAGACAGTGTAAGATTTTGGTAGTATAATTACCAAGTGCCAATGATATGTTAGGAATTGCTCACCTCCCAATTCTTAACAGATAAACTTCTCATCATTTTATGAACTGGCTCCAAGAATTGGGGCATGGACCAAAGTTTCCACCCATAAGAAAGGTCAAGTGGAGAGCTGAAAAAAGGTACAGTGAACAGAAACCAGCAATTAAAAATCTCGATAGTCTAAGTAAGCATTATTAGACCTACATTCTACAAGTTAATATTAAGATTTTTGCTGAAGAGAAGGAGATGGCAACAACTATTATCTAACCATCTTGTGCTCTAACTATTGGGGATATTTATTAATAATTGGGATATTTTACTGCAACATTATATGATTGCATGTTATCTTGAAAATGCAATTATAGCTTCAACTATTTCTACGTACTCTCCCATAACCTATGCAAAAGTAGTTTTGGGAAGCATTACTTTAGATATTTTATAATTACATATGAAGTTCTAGAAAAGAATAGTCAGGAAAAAACAAAGAATTTTTAAATTTGCAAATGAGTGACAATGTTTTTAAAGTAGTAAAATGTGTTTCAGAAATCTAAGAATTGTCTTTCTCTCATTTGTTTATAAACTTCATTAGAATAGTAATGCACATTTGATTTACTTTCCATTGGTGTAAAATTTCTAAGAGCATTTTCATATTTGTGGGTTATCCAAATATATTCCTGAATAGTTTATAATTAGTCTGTACTTTCCCCATTTATGAGAAAATGCATAACCTGAATATTCCTAACAATAAATCATTTAGCATAGCACTGAAAAATTAAAATAAAATCCTATTGAACACTTGGGAGAAGTTACTAAGTGAGTATGAGGGTTCCATACCAATAAAAATGAATTTTGATTTTTATTATTGGAAAGTGTCCTTAAAGGTCATCCATTTTTCTTAAAGGTCAAGGTAATGAACTAAGAGACAAATTTTCTCATTGTTTCCTTATCTTTTCTTTGGAGATAATCCACAAACTAAGTTCACATTGCTTTAGCCTGATACATGCAACAAACAAACAGACAAAACCTTTAAGAAAATCAACTGGATGTTATGTTCTTTGAGCCAAACATGACCTTGCCAGTCAGTCTTTTGGGAAAACTTTGCCTTAATCAGCAAGAAATGCTTTGTTCTGTAAAATAAAATGAGCAACTGAAAATCTTTTCAGTTGTTTTAAAGAATAAACACAGTTTCAAACTCCTTTTGCTTTTTCTTTCTTTCTTTCTTTCTTTCTCTCTCTCTCTCTTTCTCTTTCTCTCTCTCTTTCTTTCTTTCTTTCTTTTTAATAAACCAGTTTTTCAATAATCTCTATGCTCAAAGAATAGGAGCTGGGACTGGCTGAGAGGAGAGAAAATGGATTTTAAAAGCCCCACACAACTTGTCTCCTTTGGCACATCTACACTTGAATGCTTTAGCTTTCTTGCCAGGATGGTTAAGTTAACACTTAATTAGTATGTGTACCAAACAAATCATGCTCTGGGCAGCACAATTTTTTTTTTTTATTTCTCCCCACTGCCCCACAAATCAACAGACTGTTTTCTATCCAAAATATTCAAGAAAAAGACTGTGCTTGCCTGGGGCAGAGGCCAGATGCCTTGACTTCCAGCTTCCTTCCATCAAAGCCGTGCAGTTTGGAAATTAAAATCTACAGCAATAATGAAACATATTAAAATGCATGCAAAGTCTTGAGGGCTTATAATATGCTAAAAACTGGCAATGCATGTTTACATCCATATATCAACTTGGATGTGCTGAAAAGATTTAAAGTGTAAAATATGCAAATATGTGTCATATTGTCACACTTGGTCTCTCTAATGGAACTCCCTTTCATCTCAAGTCGTCTTAATTTCATGAATATTACATGGCCCTCACACCTTTTACTCCTGCTGTTGCTAGGCTGAGAAGATTATGAAAATACGTTAATAGTAACTTTCATCAAATAAAAGTTGCAATATTCCAAATAAAGCATTTTTCCCTCCTCTTAAAATACAAATGGTGAAGGGTTTCACGCTATTTTGTTTCCCTGTGGGAGACTAGATAACTATAGGCCAATTAAATTAATGAGCAGAGACCATGTGAATGGCAATATTTGTGCATAATCCTGACTGGCTGCACATATAGACAGGTATATAGTGGTATTTAAAATATCCTTGAGGAATGAATATTTTTCTAGTTCTGAAGTATCAAAGGAATAAAGAACAATTTCTAAATTAGTCTGACCTACACAAAAACCTGTGAACTTATATTTAATTCCTGGAAAACTACGGAAAATAAAAGAGAGGAAGTTGGAGGAATCTTTTTGCATTTATGAAAGTGGAGATCAATGATGCAGGCAACTACAATAAAGAAAAGGATACATTCTGTCCATTTTAGACACGTTATCCTGAAACTTTCAGGATGACAGCCTTGATTTTGTTCCTTTATCTTGACATCTGCTGAAAGACTCACCTTGGCAACTTAATCATTGGTAGATGGCAAAAGCAACAAGAAGCATTGTATTCTGAACCCAATTTGCACCAGTGGGGAAGAATTAGGATCTATGTAGAAATGTTAAGAATCTTAGAAGGGGTGCCACTGTGGATTCCATAATAGTGGGGAGAAATAAGAAAATTGAGATTTAGTTAGAAATTTATTTGAGAGAAGCACTAAATTTAATAAGTTTGAAGAAAAGACCATTGTTAACCCAAAGACATCTGTTCTATAAGTGGCTAGCGGATAACGAACTAAAAAAGATATTCTGACAAGATCTCTGCCAAGAGTTGAAAGGAAGAAGTTAAATGACACTTGACAGGAGCCAGTTTTGTGGCCCAGACAACTTTCTTCTGGGCTTTGACTCATAAAAGTATTTGCACAGATGATGAAAGGAAGGATACTCAACCGAGAGCAATACAAACAAGTTGCCTCCAATTTATGAAGCTCATGTGGAGAAGGCTGCAGCACAAAGTGTGCTGGGATCCCAAGATGGGAGGATGTTTGAAACCAGGTTTCAAAACAGGAGAGAATAAGCTATGACTGAAGGCAGATGGCATAATGCTGACAGATGACAGAGAGAAGATAGAACTCCAGAGCCGTATTTTTTTTTCTGAATTATTGCTGTTATTACTGCAGTCTTTGTATTTTGTTTTGCATCGTTGTTGTTTTCTCAAATAAAGAGTTTTAAGTTTACAATTCTTAGAAAAAAGTGTAAAGGAAAAATACACACTTAATTATTTAAAGGAATTGGAAGGAAGTACTTAGGTATTTCCCTTTTGTTTTACTTTATTTTCCAAGTATTTCTCTTTGCTTTTAAGTAATATACAATTTTTGGAAATTTGGAAATTTTCTCAATTCAGAGAGAAAACAATTTCCTTTTTCTCCACCAAAGACAAGTTCTTTGCATTGCTATGCATAATTCAAATGATACTGGTTAAACAATTTTATATGCTTCATTTTTAAACTGAATATCATATCACAAATAGCTCTCTCATCACTAAGAACATTTTATAAATCTATTTATAAATTCATAACTCGGTACATATTCCAAATTACGTTTTTCATCAACATTAGATACTTAGTTTGTCTTAAAATTTTGTCATATAATATAAATAAAATATAAAATATTTTTTATGTATTTTTGCTCATATTTAAGTACTGCTTTAAAAATACTTTTAAGGGGATATTATAACTATTGAACATAGTTTAGAAAATAACTATGTTTACTAAGTTCAAAGAAACATAATAAAAACTAAATTATTCTCTAAACTACATTTTTTCTTTCGTTTTTAACTGTTTTCCCCTTATCGACTGAAATCTATAAACTGAATTCTAAGAGAGAACTTGAATGAGCTCCCTGCCTGGTAATGATGAGGTAGGTTATTGAAAATAAACTCCTATTGAAAAACAATGAAACACAATGGAAAGAATATTTTAAATGTCATAAAAACTCATTGTACAGGGTGTCTAGCATGAAGTCAAAAATAGCATCACTCAACAAGCCAGGCCTAGAAAGACAAGTACCTTATGATCTCTTCATATATAAAATCTAAAAAAAGTTGATCTCATAGAGTCTTAAAGTAGAATGAGGGTTACCAGAGGTTGGGGAGAGGAGGGAGGGATGGGGAAAGGTTGACCAATGAGTGATGAGTTATGGTGAGATAAGGACAAGAAGTTCTGATGTGCTACTGCACAACAGGGGGGACAATAGATAATAATAATGTAGCATACATTCCAAAAGTAAGCAGAAAATGCTTTGAAACTTTTCACCATAAGAAATGCTAAACGTTCAAAGAGTTAAATGTGATATAAACACTACCCAATATATACATATATTAAAGCATCATATTAATTAATAGGTTCACTTTTATATTTTTAGGTATCAATAAAAACAGATTTAACATAAATCAAAACAATAAAAAATGACATAGTCAAAAAAGCAAGCCACATGAGCAAGGAGAAATGCAGAAAGCAGAATGAGACCAACTGATGCTTGAAATAATAGAAAGGTCCAAGATGAATTTAAAAATGACTAAGCATACTGTGTTTGAGAAAGTAAACAGCAACCTGACAATATCTATAGGGCTATACAAAATAAACAAAGAGGAATTTGGGAGGACAAAATAGGACTAGAGACATGATAACTACAATAAAATAAATTAAAAGCACTGTTGAAAGGGTTTAAGAGTAAAATTGACAGAACAGAAGTGTGAATTAGTATAATAGAATGTAGATCAGAAAGTATTGTTTTGATAAAGCACAGAGAGAAACAAAACATAAAATTCAAGACAGCAAATTTGGTTTTGGAGAATAGAATGATTCCAAGAAGGAAAACAGGAGAGAGGACTGCACAGAAGCAATATGCATGAAGAGAATGACTGAGGATTCTTCAGAGCTGATAATAAGTCATTCCACAGATTCAGACTCAAGCAAGATAAATTAAATAGAAATTCAAATATCTGTGAGGACTGATTCAAAATCATGGCATTTTAAAGCAATTAATGACTTAACCTCCAAAGATATTTATTAAAGTATTTTATAAAGCATGAATTTCAGGCAGGGAAGATGTGATTGTTCATAAAATTGTCATGATATTTTATCAACCATACAAATAGCAAGGAAAATAATACAAAAATGGATAATGTAAATAGATATTAACTATATAAAACAATGATATTATTGTCTTTGTTAATTTATAACAATAGAATTTTGAGGGTTTGAGGGCTGGGGTGTAGCTGAGTGGTAGAACACCTGTCTACTGGTCTACCATGTTTTTAGGCTCTGGGTTAGATACCCAGCATGGCAAAAAAAAAAAAAAAAAAATAGGATAATAGAGACAGGTAATAATAAGACATAAATATGATGTGACTATACATTAAAAATAATCTAGAAAGAAAATAGATTTGATACTTTTATAATTTAATATGTAAAATTTGTATTATTTGTATTTTTTCATATTTTACAATAAAAAGAGTGAATAAAGACAAAGACATAAAGAAAATAGCATAGATTTAAATATACATTTCATTAGATAGAACTGAACACAACAATTCAAGTAAAAGACAATCCTATTTGGATCTGAATGAAAAAGGAAATGCTATTTTTATGAGACACATAAAGAAAGATTGAGATTCAATTACTACTTGTCAGGTAAAATAGATTTTATAGAAAAAAAAAGCATACTAGTGATAAAGATTATTATAATAATAAAATACTTAACGAAATGAAACAAACATTTCATATGCATATGATGAAAATATAAGGACAAATACATAAGCCAAAGTTTACAGATTTAATAAAACAGAAAATTTATAATTATTGTGAATTAATTACAATTAATACAGCAAATCAAAAATAAGTAGAGGAAACAGAATTGTATTAAAAATCTCCCCAAATAAGGAACAGATTAAAAAAACTCAAAAAGAACATTTACAAAATTTGGTGGAACATTATATCATAAAATAAACCTTATCAAATTTCCAGGGATTTACATCATATATAATATTTTCTCTAACTCTTATATAATTGTGACACTTTGGGAGATAGACTGACAAACTGAAAGTATGTCCTTAAATATTTGGAATATAAATATAAAAATATTTCTCTATAGCTCACGGGTTAAGAAAATGAAAATGGAAACTATAAAGCACTAAGTTGTAATGAACATATCCAAAGTTGTAGGCCACAGCCATTGAAGCACTCAAATGGATAATATATCTATACAAACTTAAAATATTTATATCTAAATCCATATCCATCCATTTAACTAGAATATGTACATAGGTACATTAGAGGAAAAAAGACTGAAAATTAATGAGTTTTCTAGCTTTCAACAAACTAGACAAATAGCAATAACAAATTCATTTATTATATAAAAGAAACAATATTCAGATGATAGCAATCATTTCAAAATTTTTTTAAAATAATTTTATATATAATCAAAGATATACTTCTTGTACTTAATAATGCCACAAAGCATTTCTTTGAAAAAAAAATCAGTTGATCAAACTCTGCCAGGATTATTCAAGAATAAAATATAAAAAAATTTAAAAGTCAAGTAGCCCACATACATAAACATTAATATCATCCGAAAAGGAAACCACAGTATATTCTTCAGACATTAATGAGTGGACATTTTAATAATTATATGTGTATTAATTTGAAAATAGATGATATGGATAGATACTTAGAAGATAAAATTGTATAAAAAATCTCCCCAAATACAAGATAAAGCAAACTTAAAAACAACTCCTTTATACAAGATAAAGCAAACTTTAAAAAAAAAAAAAAACGCATTTAAAAATTTTAAAGATATCTGAGAAATAAATGATTTAGACCTGTAATACAAATATTCCTACAAAAATATTAAAAAGCTGAAATTTGCAAACACTAACAGTTAAATATACCATTTTTCACAAATTATTTAAAAAGCGGTAAAACAGAAATCATTTCACTAAATTTTTTGTTGTCACTAGCAAAATTTTTGTACCAAAATCTGTCCAAGACAGAATAAGTACAACTAATGCACAAATATGACCCCAGAAGGCAGAAATTAAACGTATCAATAAAATGATATCAAAATAGTACAAGTAACAATGATAACTTATCATGATGATTTTGTGTTAATTCTCAGAATACAAGATCAATTGATATTAAAATCAAAATACTTCCATGTAATTCATCATATTAAAAGATTAAAGAAAAACCCCCACCATTGTGCCCACCCACAAGTATCAGGTCTTTATTAGAATAAGATATATCCTATGTGTGTAAAATTTTATCAAAATGGATTCTACTATTAGGTATAACTAAGAAAAGCAAATAAAATAAAGTAATAATTTTACCAAAAAAAATATTGTTAAGTAAAAGAGAAAGTATTTTTGAAAAAGAAAATTCTTCAATCATTCATGATTAAAAACCAAAAATTTTAAAGAAACAAGAGCAAGAAATGTCTAACACAAGAATGTAATCTAAGATATGTAGACTTCTCCTAATTAATAAGAATAAATATAGACAAGTTAACAAAAAATGAGCAAAATATTAATGTAGATATTTATTTAAAGAGAAATTTAAATGACCTGTTTCTTATAATAATTTTTTTTCATGTTATTTGTACTCAGTAAAATGCTAAATGCTGGGACTCTGGTGCACACCCTATACACAGGCTATATATGCCTCATCTTCCAAAGTATTGGCCATAATGTGAAATGGTCAGGGATCCCTTCCTATAGTGGGTATGTCAGTTGGCACTGCCATGTTGGACAATAGTTTGACATTAACTAGTTATGTTGAAAATGTACAGATGTTATATCCCAACCTGCTACTCCTGGCTCCGCAAACCAGAATGACAAATTCTCTGGAAAACCTGTGAACAAATTCTCACAGAATCTTTGATATTAATAACTTCAAACCAAAAACATCCACAATATCTATGAAAAATAAAATGGATAAACAAATTGTGATATGTTTATATGATAAAATTTTAAACAACAATAAAAATGAATGACAGCCTCGTACTATAAGATATACAAATAACTGAAATAAATATTTGCATTCCATGTGAGATTCCTATTTCCTAGGATGCAGTGCTGTCTTATCAATGACTTTGTACTTCTTGTCAAGAGATGTTTTCATGGTTCTGAAATTTCTAACCAAGAAAGGCATAGAAAAATCTCAGAAAAGACTACTACCTACATAGTAAAGGGAATTGTTATTTGTGTCTCTATTTATTAACTTAGCGATGGTTTATTTCTTTTTTTTTTCATTTTTTATTAGTTGCATAGGACAATACAATGATCTTGACATACATTTGAATCAAATGGGTATAATTTCTCATTTTTCTGAGTGTGCAGGTTGCAGAATCATATTGGTTATACAGACATGTATCTTGTTTATAAACTTATTGTTTTAATTCATGGAGGGCATAAAAGGTGTATTTCCCTCTTACTTTCAGACAGGCCTGGCATCATGACTTTTTCAAGCTACTTAAAAACAACAAAACATCTTCTATCTTCTTTTCTCTGAATTTGGGATTTTATGTCCTCTCACCTTCTCTATTTTAAACTTCACATGAGAAATAAAAATTTCTGTTTATTTTTAAAGTTAAAACATTAATCCTTCACCCCAGACTAGTTTCAGGCCTACATTTGGAAATACTGAATGACCTTAATGTTCTTTCCTAAGAAATTAGCCATCCACCCCTTCTCCTGCCCTTGGATCCTCAAAAACTTGCACAGTGCTCTATCCTTCATGATAAGTGAATTTTGCTACAAAACAACAACAAAGAAACAATAAATTCTAAGTTATTAAATAATAAAATTTCCATATTTTAAGTAGGTCTCAACTGTCAGATCCAGGCTGGAGTAGCAGCCCTTACCTGGAATATTGCTAGTTTTTTGGCAGAAGGACACAGCAAAATGGTGTAAGCACATGAAGTTCCTTAAACCTTCTGTTCAAAAGTGGTGTAATTACTTCTTTCATAATTCATTTGCCAAAGCAGGTTCTATGCTGCTCCTAATATTGATGAAACAGGGAAATATAACTCTCTCAAGAGAAGGTATGGAGCACATGTTTTAAATGTTAGTCCAGCATACCACATGGGATAAAATTACATTTTTTTCTTAATTAATACAAAGCAACTTCACTTTTCACTTGTATATGCCAGCTCCCTTCCTTCCCACCAAACTTCATTTACACAGAAAGGGACAAATAGATCCTTTATTGACTATCTTTCCCATGCATGGCCTTTAAGTTATTATTTTCCACCCAGGTATAAATGGTTGACTTGTTGACTTAATTTCTTAAAATGTACAACTTTGGCTGACTTGATGATTTCCCCATCAGTAATTATGGATGGCATCCATGTTTACCGTATGGATCTGGATATGTGGCTTCACACTAATAGATGGACTCAGTTCCAGTTATAACAGTGACGCTGGTGAGGAGCCAATGGCTGCTGATTCTGGGCCTTTATGCATCTCTAACATTTAGAAACAGAACAAAAATGAAAAAAAAAAAAAGTAGGAAAGTCTACTCATTAATATGACCCAAGTACCTGAAGAAACAAGTCCATTAGGTCTGATCCTTAAACAAATTGTTCATCAATGGCAGGACAGACCTTTCACATAAGTGAATTGTGCACGATTTCACAGTGTTGTCTTAATTGTTTGTTCTATAGCTTATTTAAATTTTAACTGTCCAGATTTATTATAAATAGAATAATAACATTTATAAGGTCATGCAGTCCCTTAAATCAACCTAGATTGATTTCAATAAGACATATCATTTCTTGGTGGATAACTTTTCTTTTCTCCTTGTCTCTGCATCTCAATCTCTGCATCTTTGTAAGTCTGCCTGTTTTTCTTTTGCTCTTCTTCTTTCCTTTATTTTCATTTTTTTTTAATTAATTTTTATTGTAGGTTGTTCAAAACATTACATAGTTCTTGATATATCATATTTCACACTTTGATTCAAGTGGGATATGAACTCCCATTTTTACCCCATATACAGATTGCAGAATCACTTCAGTTGCACAACCATTGATTTACATATTGCCATTCTGGAGTCTGTTGTATTCTGCTGCCTTTCCTATCCTCTACTATCCCCCCCCCTCCCCTCCCCTCTTCTCTCTCTACCCCCTCTACTGTAATTCATTTCTCCCCCTTATATTTTCCCTCCTTTCCCCTCACTTCCTCTTGTATGTAATTTATTTTCATTTTGTTGAATGTTTATATCAGAGCAAATTCTTCAAACCTCAGAATTTTGTCATTGGTTAGAAGATTCTCCATGTTTCCTCTTCTGGTGCTTCTTCAAATTTCTGCTTGTGACAAAATGAGAAACCTTCAACAGAGCCAGAAGAGTTTCACAGTGAACATCTAGAATTTAAAATGCACTAAGTGTCAGTTGAAAAAGAAAATTGTGGGTTTTATTTTCCTCATGCATGCTCCGTTGCTGCAAGGTGTAAATAAGAGTGATGCCCCCACCCCCAGAGAGAGATTTAACACTGATGATGAGTGAAGGCAATAACTGTGGAAGTGAGCAAGATGTCACTGCTACCATCGCAAAATGGAAATCCCATTAATGGCTCTGAGTTTCATTTGAGTTTTATCAAACAATCTGTAGGGAAGTTTTCTTTTCTGCCATATTGATTAAGCTAAACAACTTACTCAGCTGTTCATGAAACAGACAGTGCCAAACAAGGAAGCAAGCCTTCAGATGGGGCCAGACTTGCTCTTTTTAAAACAAACTGCACTCACAATGAGAACTATCCACTCCTGCCACACCTCACTTACTCCCACAAGGACGCATTAATCTTTTCATCAGGGTAGTGCCACAATGACCTCATTATCTGTCTCTAGACTCCAATTCTAAAATTTCCACCATTTCAACACCATCATAGTGGTGGGAACCAGGATTCTGACACATGACCCTTTAGAGGACAAACCATAACCATAATATAGCATTGATAAATGCAAATTTTTCATTTGATGAAGGAATAAATTGTCTCAATCTTTCTGAGCACCCTGTTGTCCCACAGCCAGGAGACTCATCAGAAAATGTAGATTCAGTGCTATGATCTTGGATCTCCAATATAGTGAGCTAAAATATACCTTCTTTCTTTATAAAGTACTCAGACACAAATATTGTGTTCTAGCAATTTAGATTTTTAAAATTCTGTCCAGCCCTGTATTTTTTTTTTTTTTTTTGGCTCCAATGAGTACCTGTAATTGAATAATAATTTGAGCAGAGCAATGAAGCCCTTCTGTGTAGTGGAGCTCTCCATACCTTAGTTCTGGCTCCATTGGTTGACATTATTTTAAGAAGGGGGAAAAAAAAAAAACCCACAGTGATTTATGTACTTTGGGGTTTATAGAAAACTTCATTGTTCATATATTAGCCAGTATGCTTAAGTTTTTAATTGAAGCTGATCAATCTGCTTGTCTCTCTGACCCCTTGTTCTGAGAAGCCAAGATCTGTGACATTGGCAATCCCCACGAATCTTCAGGAGTGAGTCATCTCAGCCAGGGTGTCCTGGCAGATCAGATTTAAGCATCAGGCAGCAGCAATGATGGAGGTTTCTCTCGACTCATTGCTGACTCTCTTCCCTGCTTCCCTTGGCAACATCTTCTCTGGCCTATCAGAGCTTAGCTGTGCAGAGCTGCTTCTAATATTTAACCAACATTTTCCCTGGTGCATTTTCAGTACGTTACACCATGTTCTCTTCTAACAGTGTGAGTCACCCGTACCCGCTTAAGGAGGTTCATTGCTTGTAAATAAGCCACAATCAGCGTAGTTTCCAACTGATTCACTACAGCTCATTCCTCCCCCACAGTGCAGAAAGTAACTTTGAAAAGGACAGAGTCACTATTCTGCCCCCAACAAGTCATCAGCACAGAACTGCAGGGTAAGCTAGTGGTCAGTTCCGCAGCTTTGTGTTAGCAATCAGACTCACTTGGTGATTCAGGGGATTTGTTTTAAAAATCACCAGGACACTTAGAGATAAGAATGTACAAGCAAACAAAAAGAGAGGATGCCTTCTGGCAACCTATAAATGTGTCTAATTCTGCAATGAAGACAATTGAAAAGAATATCTCTCAAATAATCTCTAAAGGCTCTCTGATCAAAAACTACCTTGCAAATTGTTAAGAATGTGCAATCCAAATGACCAAAGCTAGAGTCCACATTTCAGTTCAGCTGAATGTCTGAGACACTTCTACTAGGGCCATCAGGATTTCACTGTGAGAAGAAATCAGAAGGCCAGAAATTTACTATTTCAGGCCCCTCAGACCTTCTCTGACATATTTTAAAAGGCCTGGATGCAGGTAGATTTAGTTCTACATTTATTTGCAAAATTTACCACACAGAGACAAGCTGTAGTCTTCTTAAATGGAGAAAAGAGAGAGGAGTAAAGAAAGCAATTGCCTCTTAACCAGAGTAAAAGATTTGCATGGACATAAAAGCTTTCTAAACAAAAAGCTTTCAAATTGTTTATCCCTTCCTCCTAAAAGGTAGCATTACCTCTATTTGAAAGATACGTGGACAGGAAGACTGCATGATTTCATGTTGGCTTGTGAGCAACAGCAACAGGACTGGTGCTGATGGCTTCTGATTCACAGAAAGTAAGCATTCCACTCCATCATGGCTCTCTAAAATCAAATTGGAAGATAGTGAATGGTTTTAATCTGGCCAGCATCCAGTGCTTCTCCAACTGGGAAACAGGACCCCATAATTCCTATGGAAAATAATCCGATTTCACCATTGTCCTGAAAGTCCAGATGGGACTTACTTAACTAGGAATTCCACAGTCAGCCCTTGTTGGCTGGGTGTATTAAGGTGTCCCTCCCAATAGTCACATCAGCAGTGCAGAGGGATGTTCCAGAGGGAAATGCACAACTTTTTCTTAACTAGAAACAAGAAAGCTGTAGGAACAATAAATATCTATCTCAAAACCACAAAGAGAAAGCATGCAACAAATGGAAAGAGAGGACTTAGAGTTGAAGAAAGGTACACATTCTCAGTGTTTTTGGTGTTCAATTTGTATTGGATATGTTTGTGTTATTTTTTGCAGGACTATCTTTACGCTTGCTCTCATTCATTCTTTTCAATTCGAGTCTTTTTAAAAATACAATTTGCAAGTCTCTCTCAGTTTACTTTCTTTGTTTTCCATCTTTATGATGAGAACCATCCGGTACCAGAATGTGAAAATCTTAAAGAATCATAGAAACCAGTCTTGTTAATAGAACATTAAAAATATAGGTTTCATACTAAACCTATTTTGTAGAGAAAAAAGGCAAGAGAGAGGTGAACTCATTGACAATTCAAGTTTACCTTGCCATTTTGCACAATCTCCATTTTAAAGTCTTTCTCCATATTACCATTTATTCCTCTAAAAAGATTTTTTCCTGGTTGATGCCAATTTCAATGACCTCTGGGTCAAGCAGCCCCTTTTACCATGTGACCAAATGTAGGACAAGATGACTTAAGGTCAAGCTCATGATGTTTCAACTGGACACGGGAGGTTGCTGCTGTTCTCTTAAATAACTGAATATATAGCCGAGACTGCCACATATAACTGCCTAGTTGCAATATAATGAACGTTTATTTGACTGGTTAAATGCTAGAGCCACAGACAAAAATTAGGCCAATATTTAAAGTAGAGTAGGATGGTATGCATATAAACAAATCAAGTGTGCTTCTAAATTTTAAGTGATCATATCATTCTTTGCTACCTTCAATGCTGGCATTTAATTCATATTCTCTTGAAGTATTAATTGATCAAGAATTTTAACTTATCAGTGTCCTTCACAGTGCCTAGTACCAATGGAAAGAAATCATTGATCATGGTCGTTACATATACAGATATAAATTGTATTCTGTTACTTATGTGTTTTTCCTCTATTAACCCTGTTCTAGTACTTATAGAATGGGAGTAAGAATGACCATTCCTCATACCACACTGTCTAATAGCATGTCATAAAATAATACATGTAAGCATGTACATTAGTGCCTAAAACTACCTACTGCCCAAAACACAACCTCTTCTGCTTATAACTCTACTCATTATTTTTAGCTCCTTTATGCCTCTTTTTAAATTGTAGACAACTAATAAATTGGAAAACCATCTCTTCCAATAGAGTTTTCATTGACTTCCTTCCAACTGTAGAAATTTTTTACATCCATTTGTGACTGAATATAAATTTGTGGTTTTTTGGGGGGGGTTGGGGTGGGGGATAAGCATCTACATGGTTTTCATTTCATATGTGAAGTATCAGATATTTCTTTATGTTCATTTTTATATCAGTGTAATAATAATTTTAATAAAAATTATCTTTCAACAGTTTTTAAAATCTGCCAATATTCTTATCAGCTTCTCTTACCAGAATCAGATAAAATCCACCAGAGGAGGGAGGGCATCTTGAAGGCAGTTTAAACCCAAGCACATTTTAGCTCCCAAAGACGACTTCCAAGAGGACATAATATTTTCACGACTCTCTATTATTCTAATGTTAATATCACTCTAATACTAATTTTCTCTTTTACATTTATTCTTGGTTCAGTATTGGTCAATGAGTTTTTCCTCATTGTTTTCATCAATGGAATGGAATTTGCCTTTATAGACTGATTATTTTATGATCTCTGTATAAGAATTAATTATACAAAGAGATCTATCTATTTTTAATTGTATGAAAGTCTATGGACACTCTTAAGTATTAATATTTTGCTTCATAGTTGGGTTTCTTGGCTTGACCATTGGTGGTTTCCAGTTTCTACCAAATGATAGGGAACCAAGTTGTAGGTCTTTCCTCTTTGACTGTTTTTAGCTCCAAGCAGCTAAGAAAATTTCCCCTGGGAAGAAGATCATTTTTTGATAGACCAGTAAGACTTTGTGGTTCTTTATTTACTATTGACTCTAGACTTTAGTTAGAATTGAAGGTCTCAGATTTTGTTGGTATGTTCATGTGTCTATGAATCAGAGAAACTAACACTTCAAATTGTGTAACTGTATAATATTTTCAAAATTCCAGATGAGCTGGATGTGGTGCCGCATACCTGTAATTCCAACACCTTTGGATGTTGAGACATCAGGACTGCAAATTCCAGAACAGCCTCAGCAACTTAACAAGGTCCTACGCAACTTAGCAAGACCCAATCTCAAAATAAAAATAAAAAGTGAAAAATAGGTGGAAAGGTTCAATCCCTGCTGCCAAAAACAACTAAAAAAAAAAAGAAAGAAAGAAAAAGAAACCTCCAGATGACATCAGTAAATTAGAGAATGATGTCTCCTGAGGATGTTGTTTTGGTTGACATTGAGAAATAAACACTTATATTAACTAAATACTTCTATGTTAGGAAATTTAACTTTAATACTTAAAATGTGCAGAACAAATGTACTTTTTACATAAACCGGCTTAAACATACTTTAGGATTTCAAGGAAATATTATACAGATAAGTCTTTGGCAAACAAAACTAGTTTAATATTTTTCATTTAATTCAGATAATTATGTGTTCTGATTTAACAGTTTTACATTTAAGTTTATGGTTTTTTTGTGTGTTTTCCCTAAACAGATAAAAATATTAATCAAACAAATGAATATTACTTCTGTATAATATCTACAATAATATTAAAAATATCTGTGGTTGAAATTGCTATTCTGAATAACTTTATACTTTGTACTATGTCAGCTTGAATATAACTTGTAATATAACTTTAGGTAACTTAAATTCTAGATGATATTAAATTGAATTAGAAAATGTTCATTGGATATTACATTATTCCTAAGTGAGGGAGAATTGAAATGTTCATTACTAAGCAAAATTTGAAGTTTATGTGCCTTTGCTTTCTATTTTTTTTAAACTACATAAAGGTTACATCTTTGAGTATTTCAAGGAACATGTCCCTTGTGCTACTTTGAGAAGTCACTCTCTTAAGTTATGTATGTAGCTACAAAAATCTAGGTTGTATGTGTGTATGATCTCTGAAAGTCTGCTGCAAATAGCTGTCCATGGGCAGACATTTTGCAATAATGTACCTTCTATTTTTCCCTGTGAAAAACAAGTTACTATGGTTAAAAGTTACAGTTGCTTAAGTGAATGAGAGTGTACTTGGAGTGATAGTGGCAGTAAAGCATAATTTTGTACATGCAGTGCTGAGATGTGTTTTTGTATAGTAAGGGAAAAAGAGAACAATATTGTTCTAAAATAAAGTAACTAGTTGTTCCAGAATAAAATAGATTGTGGAAAAGGACAAAACCTGAATGAATATAGAAAGTTATAGAACATTCATGGAAAGGTAATTTTTTTTGCTTTGAATTATAATGTGTGGATTTTGAAAAAGCTATGAAATATGGTAAAATCTGAGCAAAGTTTGCTCAATTGTGATGGGCTTGCATTCTTCAATTATTGTTTATTGCTTTGACCTATACAGTATGTAATTCTGTGTAATCTACAAAGATTTCCTATTTTACTAGAATAATTTTCTGTGCTTTGTTTACTTTACTATATTCTCTATATATTTATTTATCCTTCATTTTATCTTTGAATAATTAAGAAAATAAAAGCTTATCACTAATGAAAGAGCTAGGGTTCTTTACAATCCCTTTACATTGTAAGTTTATTTTCCAATGTTAGCATTACTTTCAAATAAGACAAGTACTATTTTTTTTTTTTTTTACAAGGGAAAGTCTCTTGGCCACTGTGTATGAGCCTTCATGTGTTTTGCCTTCTAATATTTAAATCCTACATTTAAAATCAAAACAAAAATAATATAAAATCTCATTCCTTTTTTAACACAAAAGATATTTGAGATTTCCCAGAACATCCTCCCTACCAAATAAAAAAAAAATGATTTGCTTTATCTATAAAAAAAGGGGTTCCAGAAATAATTAGATTTACCCTGTATATTAATTTAATTAGTTTTATGGGAAAAGTTGTAAAATCTGAAGAGATACTCTTCTCTTCCATAACTATACTATTATTAATGTAGAGAAAGTGTATGTTCCATGAAACATTTCTGGTGATTCATCATCACTGTAGCACATACAGATAGGGTCTTCATTTTTTTGAGTTCTGGTCTGGCTTTGCCTTATATTAGTCAACAATGTATCTTATTATTTTTCTTCCTGTCTGAGTCTTGTGTAATTTGAAATCTCTTAATGTGTATTATTATTTTCAAGGCAATATATATGAACAGGTTAAACACGAATTTGCCATCCTTTTCCAAGGCATAATTGAAAATGTTAGTTACATGGTCAGCTTCTTATCTAA
Source organism: Callospermophilus lateralis (assembly GCF_048772815.1). Lineage (NCBI taxonomy): Eukaryota > Metazoa > Chordata > Mammalia > Rodentia > Sciuridae > Callospermophilus > Callospermophilus lateralis. The sequence goes on along the minus strand of NC_135321.1, from coordinate 31,980,535 downwards.
TGTCATTTTTTGAAAGAGGTGATCATTTATTCATGTATGGACACTTTTGAATGACTGACTTTGACTTTATGGGACCAATGCTTACAAAGCTGTCTTTGGAAAACTGGCCTTGTTTCCAGCTTTTAGAGTTCTCAGCCTTAAAAGTGATTAAGAAATTTCATTTTAGACAGTCCCAGAAAACTCAGAAGACTTTGGAGACCATGAAAAATGAGAAGAAATTCATCCCATTTGTAGGCACTATAAATGAAATCTGGTGGACAATTGGTTGGATTGGTTTCCTAGGATAAAATGATTGAAAAACCCCATCTGAAATTCCTCACCCAATTTTCCCAGCAAAATAAACATAAAAGGGCCTATGTGATAAATTAGCAATCTTGCTATATGTATCTATGTTAATAATCAGTCTGTGACTATTGAAGTAAGCCCTATTTTGTGGTTAAAAAATGAGACTTTTTAAAATCAAAAGTGAAAAGAAATTAGAAAAAAAATTACATTTGTGAAAAGTTGCATTATCTATAGCACAACTTCTCCAAACTGTCTAGCTCTATGACTATTCACTAGATTCAATTTTTGGCATCCCTTTATTGATTGTAGGAAACTGATAGACAAAACATCTTTTTCAAAGAGACATCATTGACTTTCTCTCCAAGCCCCCACTTTGTGTCTAAACCCATTTTGTCCTCATTTGCAATTCAATTTTGCTTTTTCACATAACTCTGTTTTGTTTTACTTTTCCTTTGAGCTGCTTATAACATCTTTCCAGTTTTCTTACATGAGAATGTAAAAGCTTTAATGTGTTTACTTTGACATCTGTATGAAAGTCTTGATTTTATCCTTTTCTGAATATGGTTTTCATGGTGCTAGACAAATACTGGATGCTACTCTTCATTATTTCTGGATCTGCCCTTTGTTATTTCTTAAGGACTTTTTACAACAAACAATACTGGTAGTAATGAAGAAAACTGAGTGTAAGAAGACTTTATCATTATGATTATTTAATGAAGTGTGGAAAGTCTTTTACTTCTAATACGTGATTAGAAAACGTTAACTTTGCTTGTTGGAGAGTTGATTTGATAAGAATAAACATGGCACTGTTTGTGAGCACCTGTATACACTGCTTTCTCTCCATCAGAAAGAACTGAGTGTCCTGTTGGCCTTATTAACAGGCTGACCTATCCCTTAAATAGGCTCTACTTATCCTGCCTGAATTTTCAAAAAAATATTACTAGCAGTATTGATAATTATTCTGATGCTTTTTAACACTGTGATTTTAATTGGTCCTTGTTTATTTAAGTTTATCAAGTTATCCTGTTACTCTTATTTTATATCCTCTCTTCTTCTTCATGGTAACCCTTGATTGTCTACCTTTGGCAACAAACACATCTCCCCTTCAGAATATCACCATAATTTTGTATCAATGTTTTTGCTATTGGTGGCAATTTATGATGATACTTGGAAAAATAAACACTCCTCAAATATGGGGATTGATACGAATATTACTTCAAAAACTATATATATTTGTAATTGTTTAATATGTGTTACATTTTGTAAACCAGATGAAATGCAGATGCAGATCATCAATCTGTCTTCCAACCCCACATGAAAGACACATGTAGATCATTTGCAGTCTTGATGAAGCAATGGATTATAATACTCAGAGAACAACAAATAATCCCAGATAGTTAAACAAATATTGATGATAAAGACAGAAATATAGATACAAATATAGAAATGGGGATATCTCTCTCTAGATACAGAGAACATTAGATAAATAGGTATTTAGGTAGGTAGGAAGAGAGATAAACGGATAGATACAGGCAGAGAGACAAAGAGGAACATACATGCAGATTAACAGAGAAAGAGAGCAAAAGAGCTAGGGTTACTATCTTTAGGTTTCTAATAAAAAAAATCTGTGGGGTTGGATGATGGGGTGTTTGTGACAGCTTATAGTCCCTAAGGTATTTGAGTGTTTGTTAGAATAATAGGCTCATTGACTGAAGTTAGCCACTTATTTTTCAAACTGCCTTGTGGGTGGATCTGTAAATCACAGACAATCAAAGTAAAAGGATGACTAAGTGTGAAGGTACAGATGTCTGCTGTGGAGCTAGTTGCCTGAGTGGCATGAGGTACACAGTGATCCAGAACCAGGGCCTGAGCTCTCTGTCACGCTCATAGGACAAAGACAATGTCAGCTTCCTAGAAGATTGTTTTAACAATTGGAGCTAAAGCACAAAAGTGTCTTATACCTAATTAGAATTCTGAATAAATCTTTTGGAAATGATTGCCCCCCAGCTTTAGTCATATTTGGAGGCCGGTGACTGGGTCCATGTAGACACAAGGTTTTATTTTACAGATTATTTCTGTAAAATAAAGCATTTCGTTTTGTTACTTGTGCAGTTGCTTCATTTTCTTTTTGCTTTTCAGTCTTTGGCCATCATGAGTCCTGTCTGGTCACATTGACAGGAGTCAATTCCATTGGACCTTCATGGATATTTCATTTAGGTTGTGTGTTTCCAGAAAAGTACTGTTATATGTTGTTTGTCTTTCCCAGGAGAAAACATATGTTAAGAGGCAAATTACAACAACAACAAAAAATTGACATATTGTAATATCTCTGTGGCAAAGACAAGAAAAAACAGTGTGCATTTACTAGAAGAAGACTATATAGAAATTAGTGTGAGTTTTAGCTTATACATTTGTGGAAAGGGCCAGATTTAAGCAGTTTTGTCTTCTGTCCCAAAGGGGAGGACAACTAGAATGCTCTGAAAACCACTGCCTTCTCAGATGCACAGAATATAACTTTCAGTGGGAATTCAGTAAAGGTGTACTCAGCCCTAGCCTGATGTCATCTCCATATCTTGAACTCACTGTATCTCTGAGCTACAATTCTAAAATATTAATATATTTTATTTTTTGTTCATTTGTAATTTGCCTTTGACTTAAGGAAATCAGACATCACTGTTGAATATTAATTGATGTATACTTACTTAGTATCTAATCTGTTTTTGCACAGTATTTTACTGGATGCTAGGAGGGAAACCTAATAGAATATTGTTATGGTTTGCATGTGAGGTACCTTCCAAGAGCTTACATGTGAGACAATGCAAGAAGGCTCAGAGGAGAAATGATTGGGTTGTGAGAGTCTTAACCCAATGAGTGAATTAATCCCCTGATGGGAATTAATTGAGATGTAACTGACTTGGTAGGGTATGGCTGGAGGAGGTGGGAATTAGATAGTTGTATCTGGAGAGCTTATTGATCACAAGGATGTGAGCAGCTTCCCTCTGCCACACACTCCGCCCTGACATTCAGCCCCACCTCAAGCCCTGAGGAATGGAGCCTGCCTTCTCTGGTCTAAGACCACTGAAACAATGAGCCCTCAGATAAACTCTTCTTCCTCTGAAATTGTGCTGGCACAAAAACTGATTAAAACAGATATGCTAACTGATTTCAAGACTGATTTATAGTCACACTCTGCAAAAGGACACAAAACTTGAAATGTTATTAGTTATCAAATAATGATAGCTAATACTACTGTATATATAATGCTTAATATGTGCTAAGTTCTATTTTATGAGAGTTTTGTCTCATAAAAGAATAGTATTATTTTCCAGACTCAGTTGGACATGGTTGTAATACCAATAGTCGACTTAGAAGTCTGAGTCAGAAGGATCTCAAGTTCAAGACCATTGTCTGCCACAGTCAGAGCCTCTCTCAAAATCAGAAATTTAAAAAATGGGGCTGTGCATGTAACTTAATGATAAATCTCCCTGGGTTCAATCCCTGGAACAAATAAATAAATAAGCAAACAAACAAATAAAATAAAATAAAACCTTTTCACACTTAATTCTCACTGTAATCTTATAAGATAAGTAATATTATTCTCATTTTAACAAAAAGAAACTTATGAATACACAGTGTTAACAAAACACCCAAGGCCCACAGCTAGTGAATCCACTAACTACTATACAAGATAAGAAAATTTGATTGAAGTGCATATGCCCTTAGCTAATTTCATACATGTGAGAGACAATGTCTGCTTTAAAAATCCAAAATATGAGGTTTCAGTAAACAAGGTCTTCCATGAATGGTTTTTCACAAAGAAGAATTTACACTGGACCTTTAAGGATACATAACTTAAGTCGTGTTTTGAAAAGCACATTAGGAATGGGACAACTGGAGGGATACAATTTTTCAGCAAACCTGATTTCATCATTTTGAAATCTGACTATCTATCCTCCTCTGTCCCCTTTCCCTGCCTCTAGAACTGAGTCTAAGTCCAGTCACAGCAGCAAAAGGAAGGTTTGACTCATGTGGATGATGTAAGCTGCTTTAAAGTGGGAAATTAGGATGAGTAAGAGAACATGTGTCCTACCTCCTTATCCTGAAGGAAGGAACTGACTCCTGAGAAATTGGAATATGAAAAGTCACAGGCTCCACCATGTTCACTTCTACTTTGTGCAATTCAATAATAAATGACTTATTCAGAACTTCTAATTGCAGAGGTTCCAAATACAAAATGAGGAAAAGTCCTCAAAATGCTGATTATGTACCATGTTATATCTCCAAGTGGGGAAAGAAGGAATAGCTCTTTTTATTTTAGAATGGGGTTTCTATAATAAAAGACATTCTCACCCACTTCAACCTTATTATTGAGATTGTGGTCATGTTGCCAAGTAAGCATGATAGAGTCTGCCCCATGCTCATAATAATAAATGCAACCACAAATGTTTAAGCCAGGAGAATAACACAATGTAATGGTATTTATTATATTAATGAGGAAAAAGATATCCCCTTGTTCTAGCTCTGGTGGGTAGAAATGGAATGACTGGAACACTTTTCTCTAAAAGTATAACTCTTAATATACAGAGAGCTCATGTGACATCTAACCATACCTCCCTTGTATAATGACCCTGATGAACTTTAAACTGGTTTTGTAATTGATCCAGAGATATTTCAGCCATCTTGTAAAGTCCCAGAAAGACTCTGCCTTTCTGTATTCATACCTTGCATCATCTAGCCGACTCTGAATCCCAGTACCTCTTAGAACTTGATTGATGGTGCCAGGGGTTTGCAAGGTGTGCCCAAATTACTTGCTCTTGAAGAAAATGTGAGAATCAGCAGATTCTTAATCTTGAGGTCTTCAATGGCTACTTTGAACCTGAAGAGTTGTATATGGAGGAGAGTGGACATGAAAATTTATTTGACATCAAAATTAAATCTGTGGCATGAAGATTCCTATTAAATGAGAAGTCAAGATAAAAATAAATAATAAATAAAAGTTGGCATGCACAGCCTTGCTAATAGAAGCTGTTGAATCTCGCATAACTCTTACTGAGATTAATCCCTTCCTACAGGCCAAAACCTAATTATAAACCATTCTAATTTGTCATGAAGTCAGACTGCTGTTGCTTTCTGAGGAACAAATCTAGGAAGAGATGTTTTTGCTGCAAGAAAACTCCAGGATGACACAGAAAGAATTGAGGTGTTAACGCAAATCAGTGGTCTGATACCATAAAGCTTATTTGCTTGTCTCAGTTGACTACTGTCTATATACTTTTATGGGGTTTCTTCAGTTTACTTTGTTACTTCAAGTTTGCTGTAATTCCAGCTTCATTGTAGCAAGGCTTTCAACCTAAAATAAGCATTATGTAAAATATTATTTTGACTTTACATTAAATGGATCTTCAAAACTTGCAAGTGCTCTAGGGCAAAAAGAAGAAAATCTTCTAGGGAAAAGCCTTAATATTCCAGATATAATGAGTTTGTTTTACATTAACTTGCTTATTTTTTTTCCTCCAGACTATTTTCACTTGGGTTCCTTTCATATCCCAGTTAGCAAAGGAATTGACCAGAACTAAGAGCAGCCCTAGAGCAATAGCTAAAATTCCGCTGTGCTTGTCAGATACTGTCTGACCACTGATTACTGCCTGAGGGGAGTTTGTTTTCTTTATAAACTTTTTGGTGGGCTCCCATCACTAGGGAAATAGCTTTTCTTTTTTCTCTTATGAAAAACTTCAGGATTGTGTTGTAGAAAACACAGACTTTCTGATTTTTTTAATAATATTTCATATCTCAGATGTGTGTGCTATTGTTAAAAGGTGAGATTAAAAAAATAAGACATAATATTAAAATGAGGATATGATAACAATGGGTGATACAAATGTGATCACCCTGAAAATTTGCCTCAGGCAAAGGTCTTCTTGAATCACGATCTATAGATCTATAGGTACAACAGCAATCTGCCCTTTCTTTCATGTTTCGTCTATGTAAAATATGCAATTTCTATACACTGGGGAACATTTGGGATTAAATAGCTTGCATCTGAGAGTCTCAAAAGTTAAACAGAATTCACCCCAGGTTAAAAGAAACTAATGAAGGGAGTTTTTATAGAGGCGCCAGCAGGTTTATGAAACAAAGAGAAGAGAGCAAGGTGATCAGTGGAGGGAACTCTTTCCCGTTCTTGAGGCCAAAGGATTTTGACAAAGGCATAGTGCTAGTGGGGTTCATTGGGAATGAAAAATGTTAAAGAAGAGTATAACAGGGACAGTTGAGTCGAGAAGCATGGTGCCTGGGAGGAGAGTGGGCATTGAGGCCTAAGGGACAGCAATTTGTTCTCAAGAAATAGATGGATGGAATAGTAGGATTCTAGATAGATTTCTATGGTCTATATGAAAAAGAAACTCAAGTAATAAAATTCTTATGCTTTTTTTTTAAATCTACACACTGACTTAGATATCTCACTTCTAAGGAGACATTCTGTGGTTTGAACCATTGCAAGGGCAGCATCAGAGAGTGAGTATGTCTTTCAACATGGTGTGCTAGGTGTCTTGCCTGGTTCACCCTTGTTGCTGACCTTTGGCATGAGCAGCAGTCAAGCTGCAATGGATCTGGTAGAGAAATTCTCAGTGAAAACTGCAGGATCACAGTCACATCAGGCTTCCATAAGGTAACATACACATAAATGCAAATGTAGACATCCCAGAACAGAGTGTGTTTTTTGAACTTTCCTAGAACCTTATAATCTACTCACATAGAATTTCCCTGTCTTCTGAAAATTCCTCAGACATTTCTGGCTCTTCCATGGCTCTAGATTGAGATCTCCACATTGTCTCTTTATCATACCTAGAACAGTCTCCATCTCAAAGCCATTCTGAGCCTATTGCTTCTGTTTTGGAGCCTCAACTCAAATTCTATGTTCATATCTATGTAAGTCCTCCCTCAAGGAGAACTGATCTTTACCTTGGTGGGAATATTAATTCCTTTTAGACTAGTAGGACAAAACTGAGTATCTTTTATAAAGCTGTATGTGAAATAAATAGCAAACATTCAGAATTGTTTCTGGGAATACTGGTAATCATTTATTCTAAAGACATGGTAGAAATGCATGAAAAAGTTATTGCTCTGGCCAATGAAATGTAATGGTAATTTTCCCATGTCATGGCGAATGAGAAGTGTTTAAGGATTAGTGCATCATTTCCTCCAGTATTCCATTCAAGCTTCCAAGGTGTCCTGGATGTTGAATTGCCATTGGTCTGCCTTCTAAAATGATTAGGATGTAGACCAGAGCCCCCAATTAACCAGGTTATACATGTTGGATGAGGGAGGGAGAAATTTTTTTTTAAACCATATTAATTTTGAGTTGTTTATAATTGTAATCTACTCAATTATGACCAACATATAAATTTTACTATGTTTGATTATCTATTCTGATGGAGTCCTTTAAGTCAAACCTAAATAGTAAACAATAAAACTCAGAGGGCATACACTAGAGGCATCCTTCAAAAGAGATTAGTAAAAACAAATAAATTAGTATGAACAGAGATATAGCTTGTATTAGTGTGTATGTATAGAAAGAGGAGGTAGCGGCCATAAAGAACTTTATTGGCCTTCAGTAGAATTTTTAGTTCTAGATACAAACACATACAAACACATAAGTAAAGCTGGCCCAGATTATCAAGTGAGCAGAGTTCATAAAATCCCAGTATCAAAGGATTCAGAAAGATCTTCAGAGGTCAGTTAGTTCACTCACCTCCTTTCAAGTAGGATCACACCAAAACCATCCCAGAAAAAATGAGAAACAGTTCTATTTTTAAAGCTATCTATAGAAGGAGGTTTTACTTGGTCAGAAGTTTTCTTCAGCTAGTATTAAAATCTCTCTTCTGATGATATTCCTGACTTGCACCCAGAACACACACTGAAACACTACTTCCATATGAGATTCATTGGGCCACTATAACCAATCACCACACACTGTATATTTTCTCACAGTTCTGGAGGCTAGAAATCTGAAATCAACACGTCAGCAGGACCACGCTTCTTCTGAATGACCTAGAGAAGTATTGTCCGTTACCTCTTCCTGGTTTCTGGGGGCTCCTTGCCATCCTGGGTCTCCCTGGCTTGTGTCAATTTCAATCCAATCTCTGCTAGGGTTGTGGCTCAGTGGTAGAGTGCTTGTCTAGCATGTGGGAGGAACTGGGTTTAATTCTCAGCATCACATGAGAAAAATAAATAAAATAAAGATAGTGTGTCTATGTATAGCTAAGAAATATTACCAAAAAAAAAAACCCCTATGTCAGCACATGACTTTCTTCCCTTTGTATAATCTATGTGTCCTCTTTTTATTTGAACATCTATCATTGAACTTACAGTTAATCTAATCCATTGTGACCTCCTCCCAACCTAACTAATTACAACCACAAAGACACTATTTCCCAATATCACATTCTTATTTTTCTGGTAGACAAACATGTTTGGAGGGTACTTTCCTGAAGTTGGAAACATAAATGATTTAAAAACAGCAGCAACAACAACAAAACTGCAACCTACCCTATTCTTTCTTGAAGTCAGTATAGAAACTTACAGTGCAACTAATTGGGATAATGTTCATTTAAGTATTTTTCTTGATGGTTTAAAATTAATGCAAAATCATTTTAAAATTTCTTCATGAATGTGACCATTTTTAGGAGGAGAGAAATCAGTCTAAGATCTACCATTGCACTTCGGAAGTAATAATTTAGTTACTGTCATTGATTAAATGAATGAGATGAATTTACTTGATGCACACATGTCAAAATATATTATGACTCAGGACACAGTCTGCGATTCTCTTAGCAATAAATATTGCAAATGATATGAAGATAGGCAATGCAAGTATATTCTAAGCAACCAGGAAGATTTTAGGAAGGAGAAGACAGATATAGAAAATGGACAGGATTTTAGGAAAGAATATTCGATGTATCAAATTGTGTCAACTATATGATAAAGGGATAGAATTCAGAAACAAATCACAGTTAGTAGAATCAACTGACCACAGAGTTCTACTCTTAGAACAGCATTTATGAAGAGAATAGGTGGGTTTGGATTTATAATGGTGAGCCAGAATCTGTATAGGGAAGACTTTAAAATGTCAAATTAATTTCAAGCATCATCCTAAATGTACTGGATAGGCTCTAAAAGCGTTTGAGCCCCAGAGTGACACCATATATAAAATAATCTGGCGAAAGTGATCTTGGTGGCAAAGGTTATGTTTAATGGGTGGGAATTTCAAGATTGTTTCAATGATCTAGACAAGTTTTGAGCATCTGTTTCACAAGAATAATGAGAGTTAATGACATACTACTGTCACATGGAAGTAACTGGCTTAATGAGATAGATGTAACACCAGCAGGTATTCCACTGAGGCTTTTGTGTTGCTTTTCTAGCTTGGACTACGGGAAGGACACACTTTCCTTTCCCATGCTTCCTTTCATTCCTCTGAAAGGTGGAAGCAGCACCGTTATCCCAAAGTGTGAAATCTGCTGCTTTGGCTGCTTTCCACTTAACCTGAGTTTCATTTAAGAGAACAAAGAAAAGTACTTTCTCAGCCTTCACTTTTGGGAAAAATCTCATTATTCAGCAAAAGATAATGTAAGGATGCCCTGTTAACTCAGCGTTGCAGAAAACATTCCTGTCAGTTGGCATGAGCTTTGTTCCTTTCACCTCAGGCAGGTGGTAAAGGCATTTTGCAAAGAAGGATTCCAAATTAGGTTAAGCACCAAAAGAGGGAAATGGCCTGGCTCACCTGGTGGGGAGAGATTGGACTGTTGAAGTATATCCAAGATCAACTCTTTAAAGCCATGTTTCAGAGCAGTGCTTATGAGAATAAAAACAGGCAGAATGTTTGACTATGATGCCCTTCCAAATTTCTTTTCCTGGGGTTTACTCTAACTTTCTAGTGGATGAGTACTCCAGTGAATGATTATTTTACTTACTGGCCTCATTCCAACTAGCCATTATTTTATTTAAGCTGTCTTAATGTCACTTCTAGCTAAGGTTTTGGATTTTCTTCATTCATATAAACAAGGCCTGTTGGAGACTGAAACTTTTCTAAGGTACACAGAGATGATACCAGATCTTAGAACAGATAATAAGAGTTGTACGGAGAAGAAGGGTCATATTACCAAATTTTACACTGGCTAATTATGTGGACTCCTACCCAAACTCTTCTTAATGCAAGGAAGCTTTGCCCAGATTCACAGACCAATCCTCTAGTAAACGACTGCCATCCTCAGATGAGCACACCATTTTTCTTATGGATCTACTATGGCTGATGTGTACTCCCAGGACTTGAGGCTCAGGTGATAACATTGTATCCAGGGAAAATTCATAGAGATGCTATGTCTTCCTTTGATTAAAAAGTTTTTCTTTTTTTCAATTATCGTTTTTTTATTTACATATGACAGAAGAATGCATTACAATTCTTATTACACATACACAGCACAATTTTTCATATCTCTGGTTGTATACAAAGCATATTCACACCCATTCGTCTCTTCGTACATGTACTTTAGATAATAATGTCCATCACATTCCACCATCATCTAACCCATGCCTCCCCACTTTCCTTCCCATAAAAAGTCTTTCTTGCTTCCCATATCTGCACAGACTCTGTTGACCCACTGTGATATTCTATAACTTGGATTGTTCCTTCTTCTCTTAAGATTTACTCTGGCCATCCCAGATTTTCTCTAACCTTACTTACCTATAAAGTTCTACAGCCCCATTTACCCACTAACTATATATCTGTCTGTTAAGGTGGTCTTTGTGATATATTTAATGTTTCCTAAATTAGTCAAAGGGCATCAATGAAGATGAGTAATGCCTAGGTTCAGCTATTTGACAAATAGGAAACTCTAGATGAAGGTAGGAAGATTGAGTTTCTCTACTGGTATACAAGGTTGAAAGCATCAAAAATATTGCCCCCATGTTTTTGATCTTCTTGTAGATGATGGCACCACTTTATCTAGACATCTAAAAAAAAATGCACAGCTTGGGGGAGAAGGGTATCTACTTCACAGGGATTGAAATAATTAATGAAAAGTCTGTGCTACTCTTATTTCTGCATGTGCACATTCAGTGACACCTACCCTTGGGGAATATAGAAGCTTTTAATTTTCTACTGGGATCAAGAAAAATATTTCTTCTTCTCTTTCATATTAGATCAAATGAGGTACAAAGTATTCTGTGAAAGAGAACGCCATTCCTTGATAAGTCAAAGAATTAAAAATATTAAAAAGAAAGTGCCCCACCTATCTATTTGGTACCCTTATGACATGACTAGCCAAAGTTAAGAGAGCTGGAATCCCATCTGTTAGAATATCAAAAGTCTCCTTATTCAGCAAAAGATAATGGAGATCATATTTCACTCTGCACTTGTACTATTGTATTTGTTGCCTAATAGTGTACAAGAGTGAGTGTTTTTTCACTAAGGATCATGTTATCATCAGAATATTAAATCCTTCCTATTTGAAAACTTCTTGGAAACATTGACACGTGGCCTAAAGTAGTGGAAATAGACTGGACTCAAGTTCACTAAAATTTTAATAAGGTCATCTTCTAGGACTACCCCTTTCACTTTGATTCAATAATGGGCAATACAGTGTGAATCTCAAGTTTCTTCAACTGTATCATGGATGTTGAGAACTGGGTAAGTTTTAAGGCTGAAAGGACACATGTATGAAAATTCTAAGAAAAATATAAGGCAAGGGTTATCAACTCCCTTCATTTTAGTGGTATTATAATTTACATATATAAAATACATATGTGCCTCTGATGAATTGAGCTATTGAAATGCAGTAATTTAGCTACTTATTTAAAAAGTAGAGGTTTTCTTTTGAAAATATAATGAATATCTATGAACCCCTCAGCCAAATTGGCAACTAGATCATTGAAAATAACTTTAGCTGGGCACAGTGGTGGACGCCTGTAATTCCAGTGGCTCAGGAGGCTGAGGCAGGAGGATCATGAGCTCAAAGTCAACCTCAGCAAAAGTGAGGCACTAAGCTACTCAGTGAGATCCTGTCTCTAAATTAAATACAAAGTAGGCCTGGGGAATGTGGCTCAGTGGTTGAGTGCCCCTGAGTTCAATCGCCAATACCCCCCCCCCATTTTTGGCCATCCACCTGCTACCACAACAGAAAGAAACTAGGATCTGGGAATTCATCTTTACTTGTGTATATGTGTGTGTGTGTGTGTGTGTGTGTGTGTGTGTGTGTGTTTATGTGTGTGTGTGTGTGTGTGTGTAGTATTTATGTGTATGAGAGAATACATATACATAAGCACAAGACCAGATACGACTATACATCCCTTAACAATGTGAAGTTCGGTGTTAATTATTTTCTTTCTTTCTATTTTTAAAATATTTTTTAGTTGTAGATGGACTCAATACCTTTGTTTTATTTACTTAATTTTATATGGTGCTATGGATTGAACCCAGTGCCTCACATATGCTCAGCAAGTGCTTTTTATTACTGAGTCATAACCTCAACTATTAACTATTTTCTAGACTTAATACATAAGTTTCAGGGACTTGTCTTATTTATTAATCTTATGTAGACACATCCAAATTGTTGCATATGACTAGCTTATTTTCACAAATGTATGCTAGTCCATGGTGTTAAAGTTTTCCAAACTAAGGAACTATTTCTCTTTTTGATGAATATTTTTTGTTATTATCATTGCTGTTTTTCTCTTATGGATTTCTGCTATTGTAAATGATATTCTATGAATTATGTTTTATAACTTCTGCACATGTACAAGTATTTTCTTCTGTGTGTGTGTGTGTGTGTGTGTGTGTGTGTGTGTATTCAGGAACCAAACTATTACAGTTACAAGTTATACAAATATTCATACCAAACTACTTCCCAGTGTGATTATGCCAGAATATACACACACTGTTAAAAATTGCCTATGGGTATTTCAACAGCTGATATTAAAGACTTGTTAAATTTTACCAAGTTACATATATCCTTACTTTGGATATATTCACATCATTTAATGACCATATGTCCTTCCTCATACGCATTTATTTTTAATGGGTGTGCCAGATTGTTTTCAGGCCTACTGCAGGGGCACAAAAAACTTTTGTTTGTTTGTTTGGATTCTCCCAAATAGTATCCATAGACATCTTTTCCCAGCAGCAGCTTCCTCCATAGGATAAATAGTTTCTCAATTTTCCTATGTCTCCTCAATGGGAAAGCCTACAGGAAGATTTAAAGTTTACATGGTGGTGGACACAAAACAATGATAAATACACTTTATTAATTTCTTCTCTTTAGGAACTTGAACTTGTGAACATATCATCACATTGAATTAAGCCCTTGCCATTTTTCTTATCACTTCTACTTACTTTTGACCTCTGGCTCTTGTTCGCTTCTGGCCAAAGGAGAGGCATGCTGTCATTTATATGTGTCACTCTGAAAAAGTGAAAACAACATCAACAAAAAACATTAAACTCAATAAGAATTTTTTACATGTTCAATAACAAAGATAATGTGGAAAATACTCAATTGACATAAGAAAAGTGGTCATATCAAGAAGCAAGTTGTTCCCTTTCCTGTTTGACATTATGCTTTTGAGATGCAGCCTCTCTGACTCTTTCACATCACAGTTCCTAAAGATGTATTCCACATTCCCAGGATTCTTGAATTGCACTCTATTTTGAGGCTTTACAAAATCTCACTTCAAAGCCCTTCAGAAGAGTTTTGTGGGTTACCCAACATCAAAGTGTACTTGAGATTATTTAACATCATTAAACCCAGCAATCTAAGAGACAAAAGACACAGGCTAAAGTCAAAGCAATTTGAAAGACATCATCCATCATTGTCTTTGCTGTTACATTTCCACCCAACTTACTAAAGGCTATCACCCTTCACCCATTAAAACACATATACAAGGAGCATGCACTAGATGTACAGGGGTGTATGTGCATGTGATGCTCCTGCTCTTTACTGGGGAAAGAAAAGCTTTGGCGTCATGGTCTCCTGAGAGTTCCTTGCTTTACCTTAAATAGTTTTTGATATATCTACCTTCAGTATATTGACTGAGATATGAATTCCTCTTTAAACAAATACTTTAGCATATTTCCAAAAGCCATACTATGAGGCACAGTTGTCACAGCATCTGACAAATGTCCATAGCCAAGGATATGACCTAGCAAGTCTGAATGCACTCCCTCATTTTTGTCATATTTTAACGTTTATCTCTTCTTCATTCAATAGCATTTGTCATCTTGCCTCTATCCGCAGCAACCCTTCCTATTTTAATGTTCTTACTGTTATCCACAAACTAAATATACATTTCTTGCTGTTATAAATTTTATTATTTGTTAAGAAACATTACTTCAAGAAGACTGAAGCCCAAAAACTCCCAAAGACAAGACTTTCAGGAGAAAAAAAAAATCACTCTTTTCCTTTATAGACTAGTAAAGAAGAGAATAAATAAAAATAAGGATAAATGACATAAGGTTGTACATCAGTCTAGGAAGTTATGGTGTTTATTCTCATCTCTCTATCAAAGAGCACCAGGAGAAGATTGGGGATATCAATGAAGTCTTTGAATTCAGTCCGACTCTGCAAATGTGTTTGTGATATGATAAATGTATTGTGGATGAAGTATAATATAAAAACATAGGTAAAATATGATGCTCAAATATATACATACTTACTATGTCTCATTTCATATGTTTTTTTTTTCAATTAGATATTACAGAAATATACATCAGCAGAAGATCTTAAAGATCTACAATCCTTGCTTGATTATAAGGTGGCAATAAAATTGATGGTCCAAACTTTGATAAATTTTGAGAATGAAAAGGGATGTTATTTATAAAAATGACAGGGACAACCGGCATATGGTAGGCAAAGAGAGACAAATAGTCACCCTAGTGTCAAGGCAAAGAGTAGTTAAAGTGACTTGGTCACATGTCTGGTAAGTGCTACATAAGAGCAGAAACCAGTGTCTCATTAAGAATGCACTGTAGAGATGAGTTAGCAGATAAAGGTCTTTCATGATGAAATATGCATTGATCATTTTGCCCAAGGTCTGACAATGAGTCACATCAAACAGCTGACCTAAGATAAATGGAATTAATGTTGCAACTGCATTCTCCTAACTCTCACTGGACTTGAGATGGTAAAGGATTCTGACAGCATGACTTCCCCTCAGGCAAACAAAACCAGGCTGACATGATCCTCTCTGATTTGGGCAACTTGTCAATGAAAGGTGCAATGTGTCCTTCTGCACATATGTACTCCTTTCACCAACTTCCTGGGTGTAATCAGGTGTGTCTTGAGTTTGATCCGGGGAGAAGTGACTAACTGAGGTGGTTTTGCCGATTATGATTGTGGTTGCTTTATTTAGCACTAAAGTATCTGCAAATAATGTTTGCTATTCTTGCTTCTTTTGTCTTTAGGTTAGCATATAAAATGAACATATAAAATTTTAGCATATAAAATTTTCAGTATTGCATACTGCAAACATGCTGGGAGGCCTTCCATACATCAGTGTGATTTGTTATATGTTGAGATTTGAATAATTTCTCTTGGTACCAGGTGATTTCGATGAAATCGTTTCTACGTTTATAGGTTCTTTGCTTCACTGTGGGTCCTCAGTTAGAGGAGTAAGCACTCTACACGACACTTTCTGCCAGGTTTCTCATGGTGGGTGAAAGGTTTACTGATATTGCAAAAACTGTGGTTTGAAGTCCATGTGTTGAAATCTTAATCCTCAAATTAATATATTAATGGTTACTTAGCAATGGAGTCTTGGAAGTCATGAGAGTGGGGACCCCATGATGTCATTAAGACCTAAAAGGAAGAGAGATCTCAAAGAGCATGCATGTTCTATCTTACCTGGTGCTCTTTTCCCCTGTGCTTTGATGCAGCAGGAAGGCCCTCACCAAACACCAGGTCGTTTCTGTGCTCTTGGACTTCTCAGTTCTCAAAACCATAAGTTAAAATAAATGTTAGTTCTTAATAAACTTCCTGTCTAAGGGCATTGTGATGTACCAACAAAAACAGAGGCCAAAAGGGGAAAACTCTTCTATTAGTAACTTTGTGCACAAAAAAGGAAGCAAAAAAAAAAAAATGTAATTCCTGCAGTACTTCAGCATTCCTACTTCAGAAGAGTGAAGACACATTCTGGTTTGCTCAGCTGTATTTTACCACCGGAAAATTTTGGAGCAAATATCCAGAGTGAGTCTTTGGTTCATATTGATCAATTCTTACTGAAGAGTTATATGGGTGGTGCCCTTCCCTGGGCCCTGTGGATCTCCTTGCCCAAAAGAAGATTAAAATCTGTGACAAGGAATAACTCAAGGACCGAAATGACTATTGTAAAGAAGAGACAGGTTGTAGTGTAATAAAATTCAAAGATTGTGTTTCCAAGTCTGAGGTAGCCAGAAGACAACAGATATTTTTCATAAAGAAAATGATATTTAAAGTGGGATTTGAAATGACAGATAAAGTTCTGACTTAGACAAATGGAATATAAGACATTTTCGAGGTAGGAAAAACACTGACATGGGTTGCAGCAGAGGAACAGGAAAATATACAAAGAATTATCATTAGAGAATATACAAAGTCCATCTTAGCTTGAATTTATGAGCAAAATAATTATTAATAGTAGTTCAGATAATTCTAATTTCCTTCTGAGGTAAATCAGAAGCATATTTATTTGAAGGTATATATCTACATATATATATATGTAGATATATATATATGTGAATAAATAACAGATTCTAGGATATAAGGATATGTTCTTATCAAATCTCTTTCATGCACTTTATTTCATTTAGTTTTAATAAAATGTCTGTGCTACGGGTAAGATGGCTATTATTTCCATTTCTTGGGTTAGGTAACCTAGATAAACAGGCTCATTGCTAATCTGGTGGGCAGGTTAATGCCCTCTCTTTCCTTCTCTCTCCCACTAGAAACAAAGTGCTTGGTCAAAGAGCAAGGCCTTTCCACATGCAGGAGGTTTTCTTTCCTGTTGAGACTTTATTTGAGGTTTGAAAGTGGGACAATGTTTTTGTCAGGAAACTTCAGTGGATTAAGCCACGGTTTCAACCCTGCTAATAAGGCTGCTGCACTCAAACTGTGAGCAGAACCTTGCCAACTCCAAACTGCTGCTGCCTGGCCATCTCATCAGTCCACCTGCCGTGCACCTAGCACTTCAGTCCCCACTCCTAGGCCCAATCAACTGAATATCTGCTCTGGCTTTAGGCCTTGGCCTCCTATACTCTAATACTGCTGCCTACTGTCCTCATCACCATCCTCAGGCCCAGCATCCAGACCCCTAATGCAACTGACCATTTTTGAGCTGGCAGAGACCACTGTACAGATGGGGTCAGTATGAATTGTCCAAGTGACAAATCAAAGTAAATGCAGATGGGAACACAAGATGTAGACCAGAACCCTGGATCCAAATATGATGGGGGTTTAGAGAGATTAAACCTGCTAATGAGTGACCTTGGAATCATATTCCTTGGCTAAATAGTCAATAAAAATTTATCTGAGTTGGTTTTACAAATGAATTCAATGCAGGGACTGTGCTAAAATGCAAAGAATTCAAAGCTAGTTTTAATCCCTGAGGGTCATATGCAGGTGTATGAAATAGCAGGGCTATACATTATTTGCATATGATTAGCATTTAATTTACACTCTTCCACCTACACTCTGCAGTTTGTTCTCAGTCTCTTTTCATGTGAAAATTTTTAATTTTATTGTATTTTGGGATGATCATGTTTATCTCCTCCCAAACTGTTTATTTATTTATTTATTTTCCACTTTAGTCTTAACAGAAAGAAATACAGGGGAAAAATGGATCACATACTCACCAAATCTAGGTTTAAATCTGTGAGAATCCTAAATATTGGGAGCTCTTAAAATTATTCCTTCCTTGAATCTCCATAAAAGGGCACACTAACATCACAGAACAGGAAATGTACTATCTTTGATAAAGAATATCTAACTTTGAGTTTTAATTATCCATGTTTTAAGGTAGTCAGTGAACTTCTCTGAATTTTAATCATTCATGATTATGAAGTGAGAAGAACAATCAGAGTCTTGTGGTCCTCACCTGATGATTGTTAGGTCCAATGAGACAAACATGCAAACACACGTGGGGTATTCTGATAATGTCTTTATTTCATCATTTGGTATTTTATTCTTAGGAATATTTGATTTTGATTTTCAAACATTGCTTTAAAATAAATGCTTAACTTTATTGCTGAATTTTTATCCTGGTCCTTCAATTTGCTTCTGAAATTAACATCTCACCAGCCTCACTCTTTCCTCAGCCCAGGCAGGCATTATATGACAGTACAGGAGTAAAAGGCTTTAACCAACCAGATATAGTAGGGGAAAGACAGCTGAGGGAACCTACTGACTCATCTGGATATTTTGAATGGCTTAGAAAGTACCCTGGCACCTAAGGGCATTGAGAAAAAAATATTTACCTTTTACCATAGTTAATCCAATGCCCCCACCTGGGACAAATGGCTACCACCCATGGACTTTCATTGTTTGTAAAAGTACAGTACAAACTCTTTGCCTTAACTTTCAAAATCCCTTCCCCCAATGCTGCTTCCTCAGTATTAATTCTTAGATCCTTAACTGATCTCCATTCAATTAGTTATCACTTGTACTCAGATATTCTACTCCCATTCAGTGTTCAAGTTTATGACTCCCTTGTTCTAATTCCTCAGAATCATATTTTTGGTATTGAGCAGAGAAGAACCAACCAGAGTGCCAACTACAACTCTACAACTGAAACTTAACTTCTTTGCTAGACCTCCCCATTCAATTCCAGTGAAAGGAGCCTCCCTTGATGACATACTCAATGCCCACTTTCTCATTATGTAAGGGGTAAATGCATCTGCTTAACTATTCCATTATTTTATTTATTTTTTCCTCTTCCAACCATCTTGTAACATCCCAAAAGACAGAGAACATGTCTTAGATGTTAACCCCCATATAGATTTTTACCAGGATTACAGGTTATACACTATCTAAAAATAATAAAACATAGAAATGCAATGCTATCCCTCCCACACTTGTACATATTTTCTCTCTTTATTTGGATCCATCAGGTGATATATTTCAAACCATATAATTTGTATCATATAATGTCTGCCTTTACAGAATTTAATTTAGGTACAGTTATATCTTATCCTAAAATATTTCTTGTAGTTTCACATGCATTAATTTAGTACACTAACCAGATTGTTAGCTTCTCCGTAGAAAAAAATATGATTTTAATTTCTTTTGTATCATCTTTAGGAACCTTCAAAGACCACTGAAATTTCTGCCAATACATACTTCAAACTCTTGAGTGAATAAGCATATAACTATGGCTGATGTAGAAGACAAAGATGAAAGCAAACTGTCCTTACTTTTCCCAAGAGCATTACATACAAAGTTTCTCTATATGAAAGACATTCCCTTTTTTGTCTTGATTAAATGTTTAGGATTTAATTAATTAAAAATGTACCATTAATTTTCTAGAATAATGTACAAAGTTGCTAAATGAACTTTATAGATTACAACAATTTTCTTATATAGAGACAAAATATTGATAGGAAACTTTAAAAAATTTCATCTTTACATTTTGGTTCTTATTAATTTTCTATTTGTGGAATATAAGCTCATAAGCACTGTTTTTCAATTTTATATCCCTTATAAAAAATGCCACCTAATAAGCAGGGCCCATTTTCCCAGATTTGGCCCAGAAAGAAAATTAAGGGAGTGGTTGGCATTGGAAAAATTCATCAGTAATTGAACTTCACAAAGTGTTTTGCTTTTCAAATAGGAAAAGGATCACAAGAATAAAACAGTGTGGGGGGAATGGGTGGGCAGGGTGGACATGGGGGGCCACCTTATTAAACCTATCATCAATAGTCATTATTTGCATCAGGTTTATCTCTGAGTTTATTAAAAACGTTGTTTTTTTTTTTTCCTCCACAACTTGCTGTGAAATCATTCTTCCAGAAAGGAAATGTGATTTTCTAAATTTAGTCAATGACCCCACTTTAATGCCAAACATAAAGAAAAAAAGGATTAAAGAGAAAGTTTTATGTAGAAATTCTTCCTCCAGAGTTTCACTTCAACATGTTAAAGCTTGTAAAATTTAATTGGAACATCATTTTTCTCCTCTGGTAGATTCACCTTTCCTATTAGTGTTCCCCCCTTTCTTTATACATTCAGCCCTTAACCTAATCCGTGGTATGTTTGGCACACTGGTTCATGAGAACAAATTTTTAAGAATTTTGCAAAATATTTTTCACAATTATTAAAATTTAAATTGCAAACACTTATTAAATATACCATTTTAAAAGTAAACAATGAATACCCAACCTATCTTCCTATTTTTCTATGTGAACTGTATTACCTATGTTTTGAGGCTACTTCCATCCATTTGGTCTGTCTCATGAAAATATTAACAGTTGTGGCTACTGCATATCTCTTCCCAAAACCATATTCACCAATTAAATGCTGGTAGCTTGAAATCTTTGGAAATCAACAAAATCTGCAAATTAGAGCTTTATTTGTTGTTTTGTTGATTATCTTAACTAAAGAAAAGTGATGGTAAATGTGTTATTTATGCAGATCAAGCAGAAATGTGTTGTGTCAGTAGCTCCTAATAGCACAAAGACTGAGAAAATATTTATCTGTTTTTTGAAAATGTTATATAATTCAACAAATAATGTCATTTTTAAGTGAGTAAATCATGTGCATATCTTCATGTTTTTGTTATCCTCTTACTTATAAATAAATACAATATCTTTCCATAATTACTATCCAAAGTATACTTATTAGCCAAATGTAATCATAGATTGACTTCAGATATATGCATTCAACAAAAATAAATAAATAAGTAAATAACAAAACTCTGAGAGTACCAATTGGCTGTGTGAAATTTGCAGAGTATGTTATATTTTCGTATTGTAAAATGGTGTGCCATGCTGTTTTTTACTTTTAAAAATATATAGGAAATATGTAAGTTGGTGATAAATGCTCATGTTTGCACACACACAAAGGATTTTCTAGAGAAGGAAGACAAATCTGTGGTTAAACCTTTGCCAGCCCAGCACCAAATTATTATTAGATAATTAAAAGCTTTATGTAATAAATATATAAGTTATGATCTTCCCACCCCTCCAGGTATTCCAATTTGTAAGAGTGAATGGTTAATGTACTAAGAGCCTTTTTGTTAGAATGGTTCATGAACAAATGATAGTCAAGAAAGTTTCTATTGTTCTTGGTAAGATTAGTGACCTTTATAGGTAACCTTCAATCTGATTTTGTAAAGTTTGGCCAACCTTAACCATATGATCCTTTTCTAGTAAAAGAAGATCAGTAAATGTTTATAATTTGCTACTTGTTTTTAAATAAGAAAATGTCACAAGTTGAATCTAAGCCCTTTTGATGCTTAAATATCAGCCATTGACAATTAATTTACTTCTCCATAAATGGAATATACAAAATTATACTATTTTACAAGTCTTAAATATGACTGTTAATTTCAAGTCACCAGGAAAACTTTTAACATTGAAGGGTTCTTTTCCCTTGGTCAAATCTACTAAAACAGAATCTCTAGAAGTAAGATAAAGAAAATAGATTATAGAAAATTTATCCCAGATGTTGGACTCCTTCACCTTCAAAAGACTTTCAGTTGTGCAATTATAATGTCAAATTAGCACTTAGGGTGAGGATACCATGCATTTGTGTGTGAGGATTTTCAGTGATTTATCCACCCTCCCAATTCATTTCTGTTTCTATTTCTTCTGATATATCTCTGATATAGGTGTTATATCCTATCAGCAGTCTTCATACTCTAATATTTCTTCACTACAGGAAATGCAATCAATATTGCTTTTGACTACTTACAAGCAACTTTTAAGGAAATTAAAATTATATATGTTAATATTTTAAAATAGTATAAGATACTGTGACAATTTTTTATTAAAATCAAATGTGTTATGGCTGTAATCACCTGATCAACAACTATAAGTATTTGAATTTAAAGAAACTATTTTAGATATTGGTAGTGTACTCTGGTTAATTTTTTTTCTTCTTAATGTTCAGTATCCTGATCTTTAAATGTTAAAGGTTTTTCCTTTTAAAATATTTCTTTATGTTATTTAAGATCCTTTAGAATTTTTATATAAATCACATGAATTATACATATATTTACTTAATTTTTATAACACTTTGTAGATTAGACATATCTTTTATGTTGGATAAAGAATTACAGAATCTCAGAAAATCATTATTAAGTATGAGTTATGGAGGTAAATTGAAGATAGGTGTACTTATTCCATGTGCCATGAGTATTGTCATCATTAACATATATTCCTTTGTAATAAAAAATATTATTATTATTTTTTTTGTACTGGGGATTGAACCTAGGGGAATTAGACCACTGAGCCACATCCCCAGCACTATTTTGTATTTTATTTAGATAGAGTCTCACTGAGTTTCTTAGTACCTCTCCGTTGCTGAGGTTGGCTTTGAACTCAAGATCCTCCTGTATCAGCCTCCTGAGCTACTGGGATTTTAGTCGTGTACTACCTTGCCTGGCTGTAACAAAAATTATAATGTTTACAATGTAGGTGAAATAATAGCTCTTCTAGTTGTTGACTGTTCCTTTAGAGATATCAATCCTATCTACTTAAATAGTTTGTTTGAAAATGTTTGAATATTTTCCATTGGAATATAAGGGATATTTTTTTTAAATTGCCTGAAAATCCTTAGAGGTTATTATTTTTTCCTCCCATGGTTGTCCATAAAGGTAAGAGAAAGATAAGGGCTATTGAATTTTGGTATCTCATTGGCTAAAATGTCTGGTGCTACTTACAAATTGACTGAAATTCCCTGCCATATGATGCTATGAACTTCATCTAAATATAAATTAAAATAAATACATTTCTTAAGAAAAAAATCTTATAAGCATCATAAAACTTGCCTCATTTTGTTGTGGTTTAATGATTTTTCTTCTATCCAAGTTTTCTGGTTTCCAAAGAGATATCTAAGGACATCAGCAGCAGTTCCCTGGACATATTTGTAAAAAAAAAAAAAAAAGCTTCTTTTCTGAAAATGAAATGTTCAGTGTGATTTCAAGTGCTGGACATTCTCAGTAATATATTTGTACCTAAATATTAGGCTAAGTTAAAATAGTGTACTAATTCACCAATCAAAGATAGAAATAAACTTACCCCATTGCATTTAGAGTTTTTGGAAAAACATGGTTCCATTTTTATGATTGTTATTTACTCCTTCAATGAATATATAAGGAACGGCAACTTTTGATGAAGAATGAATCTATACCATAGTTTTCAGGAGAAGACTTCAGAATACTTCAACTTGGTCATGTAAACCTCAGTTCTCCATCCCTATTGGGTGTAGTTCCTGATGCACATTAAGAAGTCCTAAACTGTCCTGCCTTGTAAAAAATCTATGTTAGGAAACATGATAATGAATGATAGGTAAAACTGAATAAGTGCTGCCTCCTAAAACCTAGAACCTGTTTGAGTCTGTAAACAAGTCAGGATGGCGCCTGGCATTTTGCCAGAGGGAGTGGTTTGGGAAGTAACACCAGCCGAGCCATTAAGTGTGGAGATTCCTTATTGGTTGACTGCTGTATCGAGTTTATGTTAATTAAGATAAGCTGTGTGGAATGTATATATACCGCTCAGGACCTACAATAAACGGCTCCCACTCCTGCTGTATCAATGTACACAAGTTGTTCGTCACCCCCCAGTTATTTTGCTGCAGCCGGACTGCGGCAAGAACCTATGTTGATCTTGAGCAAGAGATTTTCTTGGCTTCTGTAGCCTTTGCTATACCTATTCCTACCTCAGTTTTCTACAGACCTCACAGATACCTGGTTGACTTGCTTCCCCATATGGAAACACAGTGAATTTGACATACCTCCTGACATCTGAACTGGCTTCCTAAAACTCATGTTCTTTATTTAAATGTAAACTTATCATCCAGAACTAGAAGTTTACTTATTCATTTAAAGATGGTTCCATGTAACATGTTTCCATAAGTATTTGAATTGCCAGTCTTCTGCCATGCCTATCTCAACAGAGTAAATGTGATGAAGTTTTTGTCCTCTCCTTGATATAATGCAACTGGAGCACAGCCCAACTATAAGTGGACACTCAAAATTATGATTATATGATGTGATTTAATCTGTTTCCTAACCAGACTATAATTTCCCAAGGGCAAGGTACCATGAGTGATTTTTGTTCAGTACTCTTGTCTCAAAATTCTAACATTGTGTCTATACACAATAGGTTTAAAAAGTTCTTGAATGTTTACAGAAATTAGGAGAAAAATTTGTGATTATCTCATTAATTTTGCCTGTGTAGAAATGGCAAATAAACATTTATTTATTTTGGCTAAATATATAGGGCACTTTCCCTTTCTCAATTATAAACTAATTATAAGCTAAGCCTCCATCTGTACTAATCAGAATCATCTACATCATGATGTGACAACAAACAATCCTCAAATCATGGGGCTTAAAACAACACAGATCTATTTTATATGGTTTTATCCATGTTCGTAATTGATGGCTAGTATTTCCGCTAGTGGTTCTGTCCCCATTTGGAATAGAGACTAATGGAGAAGTCACTGTCTGAAACATTGCCATTCTTATAGTACGGTAGATGAATAAAAGCCTTGTAGGGTAAAGGTTGTATCACTGTGTGCTCTGGGCTTCTCTACCTCACCAGTCACATGTCCCCACTTTATCGAAAGGTCAACTACCCAACCCTACTCTGTACAAGGAGAATTGCCAGCATTTGGAAAACATCCTAATGACTACCAAAACATCTGCTCCTGCAAATAGAGAAGATAAGTAATAATTTAAAATACAAATTTGGCTTAAGAAATAATGTTCTGAAATATGCTAATGATGGAAACAAAACTTTAAATGTCTCCAAAAATAAATATTTACTTTCTAGTATCACAATTCTGTGAAAGTAGACATGCACTGAAATCTGTGCTTCTATAAAGGGAAGATCATCCCAATATGATTTGCTTCACTTCCACTTGAGGGAAAGCATAATCTGGAAAACAATGGTGTAGATTGTTTTCTGCAACTCCAGCATGGGTCCAAGACAACACAAAAAGGAAAGAAATTATCTATAAATAAATTCAGGAACAAGTTATTCTTTCTTTTTCTTTTTTTTCCTTTTGTTTTGCAGTACTAGGAATGAAAACCAGGGCCTTGCACATGCTAGACAAAAGCATTCTACTGCTGAATAACAGCGCCAATTTAGGAATAACAGCTTTTTTAAAAAAATAAATAAATAAAAAAGACAATGTTAAAAAGCCAGGCATGGTGTGTTTCTGGTAATACCAGTTAATACCAGTTACTCAGGAGGTAGAGACACTAGTTTAAGGTCAGCCTGACAACTTAGCAAGAACTTGCCACAAAATAAAATTTAGAAAGGACTGAGGATGTAACTTAGTGGTAGAGTTCTTGCCTTGTATGCGTGAGACCCTAGGTAAAAAATCCACAATCTCTCTCTCTCTCTCTCTCTCTCACACACACACACACACACACACACACACATAAAGACAATGTTAGGTGCTGGGGTTGTGGCTAAGTGGTAGCGTACTGGCCTAGCATGCATGAGACACTGGGTTCAATCCTCAGCACCACATTAATATAAAATAGAGATATTGTGTCCACTTAAAACTAAATATATATATATATATATATATATATATATATATATATATATATATATATATTATAAGACAATGTTACACAATAAACATGAACACAGTGCTCTGAAATGTATGAAATTATTGATTTTGGTTAGGAACCATTTAACACTTATTGAAAAGATGATATTATTGTCCATAATCAAACTTCTAAATATGCTATATGTAAATATCAATATCATCTTATTTCATAATTCTAATGGCCAGATCAGTGATAATTCTAATTGGGAAGATCAGCAGTGATTTATGCTTTGTTTGGATGCTGGTTTCGCCTAGGGAATTGACAAGGATGGGGATAATCAACACTTTCTATTTTTAAAAAAAAATTTTTTTTTTAGTTGCCAGTGGATTTTTAACTTTATTTGTTTATTCATATTGGTGGTGAGGATGGAACCCAGGGCCTCACACATGCTGGGCAGCACTCTATCACTGAGCCACACCCCCAGCCCCATGATCGACCCTTTCTTGTGAAAGATCTTTTACTATTAAGGAACTTTGGATCATGAAGTTCATCCTCCTTTCTCCTAGTTCATTTAATCAGAACTGCAATCCTGACCTATTTTTTTCAATAGAAAAATAAGTAGGAGACATGTTTCTGAAAATTCACTAATACTATGACTATATCTAAAAATTCATTTTATTATCAAAATTTAATAAAATTCTATACCAAATCTTAATAAAAAATGATTAATATGTCTAGATATGGTGGCACATGTCTGTGATCCCAGCAACTCCAGAGGCTAAGGCAGGAAAATTACAAGTTAGAGAGAATCCCCAGCTACTTAGTGAGAAGGTCCTCAGCAACTTAGCAAGACCATGTCTAAACAACAACAACAATAAAAACAAACAAACAAACAAACAAAAAATCTGGGAATGTGGTTCAGTCTTAAAGCAACTCTGGGTTAAATTTTCAGTACCAAACAAAAGAAAGAAAAAAAAGAATACTCTAGGAGTAAAGAGAGTTCCATGTATCATACCAATGCTAAAATATTGGAAGCTTTCTTTTAAGATATACAAGAAGACAATTGCTCACACAGCTTCTATTCTTCAATGTGCTGGAGGTATTAGAGATTGCAATAAGACAAGAAAAAGATGTAAAATCATAAAGCCATAAAGATTTGAAAGGAAGAAATCAAACCGTCTCTTTTATATATGATAAACTGATCAATGTAGAAACCCAAGGGATTCTACTAAACAATTACCAGAACTATCAATTTATCAAGGTCATAGGATATATGCACAAATCAAGCTACAATGTTTATGTTAACAGTAAAATCATAAAAGATGCTATTACAAAATTATCACATACATACCATTAAAGTACATCAAGCATGTATAAGTAAAATTAACAAAAGATGCATAAAACCTCTAAACTGATAAAAATAATATATTGCTACAATAAATCAAGATACCCTAAATAAGTATTGAGCTCAACTACATTCAAGGATCCAAAGATGAAATGTTTTCCCAATGTCATTCTGCCCAAATTAAATGAAACACTAATTCTATCCTAATCATATTACAGTCATATAATATGTAGAAATTGGCAATTATTCCAAGATTAACACGGAAATACAATATACTTGGATTCCAAAGCAATCTTAGGTATGTGTGGTGGGGAGGGAAGTAGAAGAATGTATACATCCTGTTTCCTAGAATTTATATAAAGCTGCAGCAGCTCAGACAGTGAGGAACTGCATAAGCATTGATAAATAGAAAACAGTAGCACTGGAGAGACTCCACTAAGAGTTTCACATGGTCATTTGCTTTGCAACTGATGTATCAAAGACATAATAAAAAATTGTAAAAAAAAAAAAAAAAAGATGCTGGAATAACTAGATATCCTTACAGAAGAGAAAAGAGAAAATATAGATAATGTGTGTGTATGTGTGTGTGTGTGTGTGTGTGTGTGTGTGTCTGTGATGTATTTGTGTTGATCCCTACCTAAAACCACACACAATAATTAATGGAAAGTTGATCGTAGACCTAAACATAAAGCTGACCATCACTAGGAAACAAAAGATACTATTTTCCTGTCTTCGAAGTAGGCAAAATTTTCTCAAGCACTACATACAATTATAACTAGAAGATAAAAAATAAAGAAAATGATAAACTATATTTTGTCAAAATTTAGAAATATAGCTCATCCAAATGAACTGTTAAGAAAATAAATCAGAAGGTCCCAAGGTAGCAACAATATGCACGAGAGAGATATCTTATGAACTGTTGGTATATCAAGAATAGGTAAAGAATTTGTACAGCTCAGAATAAAAGGTCAACTTAAATTTTTCTTTAAAAGACAAAATATTTCAGCAGAACTTTAACCCAAGAAAATATGTGAATGGCCAATAAGCACATGAAGAAGTAATCAATACAATTTTTCATCTAAGAAATTAAAATTAAAACCACAATCACACATTGGTACCTATGTGCTGACATTAAAGAAATAGCTACAAATGTCGGCAAAAATGTGGAACAGCCTGACCTATTGGGGCTGGAGTTAGGGAGGAGACAGAGGCACAAAGTTCCTGAGAATGGGAAATTTCTGGAATGTTTTGATAAAGGCTTGGATTATGAAGATGCATGGATTCATAATAATTCAGTATATGCACATTTAACATTTCTTTAGATGTACATCTAAACTCAAAAGAAATAATAAACAGAAATATTGAACAATAATTATTTAGTTGCAGACATTTTTAGAAAAAGTGGATTTATGTTTCTTTTACATTGCAAGAGACTGCTTAAGAGTGGTTAGACTTCTCTCTGAAAACATAATAATATGGGAGATTCAGACAGTATAGTTTATATTAATAACATTAATTCAAAAATATAGACATCCTTTGGCATATTTAGATGGCCATCTTTGTAGGGGCACCACCAGGTGACTAACCCATTTCATTATCATGATGGTTTTCTAGTAGCCCAAACTAGCAATTGGGAAATTTACTTAAAACAGAATGAGTATACAGATATAACCTGAGTATCCAAGAAAAACCTTTATACAGGATTTATTACTCTGCACATATAACCATTTGTCTCTGATATCCTAAGATCATCAGAAGACCGATAACAGACAGAAGCAAGACATGGTTCTCAAAATGTGGTCCCCCTATCATCAGTAGCAGCATCTTGGAATTCATTAGAAATTCAACTCGGGCTCACCTTAGACTTGCTGAATTAGAAATTTTGAGGGTATGGAAAAGTGGAAAATCATAGCACTCTGTGTATAAACACTGAAGGTTCTGGTGCACACTAATTTTTGAGAATTCCTGGTGATTTTTATATCATTCAGAACTGTTCAAGTTTACCAGGGGAGGACTTTCTAGCTCTGCAAGGAAATGACTGCAAAGTAAATTAGCAAGACTTGGTCCAGTATAATTTCTCAGGTCCCTTTTAACATTTTTCTTATCTATATCACTCTCAGGGTTTTAATCTAATTATATTTTCAGAGATAATTCTCTACTTTTAAAAGATAAGCTTTTGACAAAAAAAAAGGACTGTAAATCATTACTATATTCCTCATGCTATAAAAGTCACAGATCATTAATAAATATCAAATAAACAATTAAATAAATTAATAAATGAATGTGTGAGTAATCCTGCATATAAGTGACAAATTTCCTTTGAACTTATCACTTTCCTGGGAAGTAAAGAAAACATCTCCCATCAACTGGAGCTGATGGTCTATTTATGACAATATTTGAGACTAGGTAAATTGTGAATAAATGCAAGAAAAGTTGTCATTGTTAGCCTAAGAGTTTTCTTCTTCTGAGGATAAATCAGAAAGCATGTATCTTGGGCTTCTATTCTCATCCCCCAGTCCAGATTGTGTGTCACTAGCATGAGAGGAAGCATGACATGAGAAATCTCAAAGATGAAAAATGATGCCCAATAAAGTCACATTTTCCAGGGCTGTTTGTCAAGAATGAAGCTCTATATAACTTCCTCTTAGTAATGTAAAATTTAAATGCATTATTTAATGTAACTTTTATTACAGAGTTGAAGCTCCATTTTAAAAATCAAATGCATACTTTCAATAAAACAATATCTATTGAGACTTAAAACATAATATATTCAATTTATTATAATACTTTTTTCTCAAAAGGCAGGACAAAAAGAAATATTACTAAGAAAAATTTTATTTCCCAACCAAATTATTATATTATTATCCTAATATGTTCATACCATGGCTCTTTTTATTCACTGTTGGAAGGAAACTAATTG
Organism: Callospermophilus lateralis; assembly: GCF_048772815.1. Taxonomy (NCBI): domain Eukaryota; kingdom Metazoa; phylum Chordata; class Mammalia; order Rodentia; family Sciuridae; genus Callospermophilus; species Callospermophilus lateralis. The sequence continues at coordinate 31,950,245 of NC_135321.1, read as the reverse complement.
ACTTGTCAGATTCTATAAGGAAGGGAAAAGAGTCACCTTATGCTAGCCAATCAAATCATGGTTGGATCCTACTGTCAATAGTCTCTTATCTTCCTCAAACACAAAAGAAAGATAGGGGCTGGGGAATTATATGTAAGAGTTAATATGTAATGAAATTATGGTAATAAATACTAAGTTTATTGCTCCTCAATTGAATTTTTATTTTCCCAAATTTTTCAGACATGTTGATTATGAACTAGCTAGCATCACCTTAAGTCAAAAAAATAAATAAATAGTGGAAGAGAGAATGGCATCTTATTATTAAAAAATAGCCAGACAAAATTGCTATTTAATTTAATATACAGTCATTGACTTCATGTAAACTCAATTAATTTTTAATTAAATTGTATTATTAATAAGAGTTGGTGCTATTATATTTTGACTGATATTTATTAAAAGTTATGGTAGTGGTTGTTTTTCTGAATTGTTTATTTTCAAAAAAATCTGGAAAAGCTTCCCAGAGGGTTTTTGTTTTGTTTTGTTTTGTTTTGTTTTCTGCCAAGAAGTCTCCAAGAGCTTGTTGACTAGCTAAGCTAATATCCTTGCTAAGCTTTTTTCCCATCTTTCCATTTGTCATAATTAGCAAGCGGGAGACATCTTCTCTTGGTCACTATGCCGCTCAACAGCCAGGCAGATTCTGCAACAACCTTCTGGGAGCTTCGTGAAAATATGAAGAAAGCTACAGAGGGGAAGAGCTCCCCTCTTCATGACCAGAATTGGGTCACATTACCATCACTGGTGGAAGAAAGGCTGTGAACACATCCGGTGTTTTCAGGCTTCATGTGGCAAGACAGACTTTGAGGAGAAGATGGAAGGGAACAATGTCTTTTAACTCTAACCATAATGAAAATATGTGTCATTGTTCTTTAAAAACCATAGTGCTCTAATTAAAAAAATGAATCAGGGGTTTAAAGTTCTATGACTAGAATATATATGTATATATAATTAAAGAATACTTCTTACCCAGCCTGTACTCCTAGCTATTGGTGAGGCTGAAAAAGGATCCCTGAGCTTGGATATGTGAAAAAGAGTCCAGACAACATAATGAAACTCACTCAAAAAAAAAAAAAGGGGGGGGGGGAACTTCCTAATAGCCTAAAAGTATGCATCCCGTCTATTTGTAATATTGACTTCCATGAATTGTCGGGAATTTTTCTTAATCCCCACCATATACATTAAAAAGCAGAGGAGATACAATGTGATAATGGAATTACCAAAGGATTGCAGGAAGTTGCAGGTAGACACAAACTATAAAAGGTCCCAAAGTTCACCTTTGTATTCCCCAACCAACCTCTGGATTAAGGCAAATTTTAGGTGAGGAAGTATAACTGGAGTGTTTAACAAAAAGAAACAGAATTTATGAATTTTCTGCCTTTGAGTTATGACCTTCAGTTATTGAAAATATTTAAGCATTCTATTTTCCCTGAGAAAAACAAGAGAAAGTTTGACTATGTGAATGCAATCTAAGGAGATGTGAGCAGCTCCATAGAGACATAGTCCTGTGTACATATATACACACCAACAAAACGTCACTCCCTTGATGACAGCTTGGTGAATATTTCTTTCCTTTAGCAAAATTCTGATGAACTGACATTTCAGGTTCATGCAAACAAATTCCCCGTAGAATGAATTTATTATTTGTATCATTATTAATATTGCACTCGGCTCTGAGAAGTATGCCTTCAAAAGATTCCACGGCCCTTTGTTGTGTGCGAGTGTGTGATTTTGATTAGCCAAACTGCACACCTCCCTAAGTTTCCTTCTGAGCTTGTGCAGTTAAAATAATTATAATAAAATCTATTAACTGCTTGTTACTGCAGGGGGAAAAGGCACTGCATCCAAGCTTCCATCTGCAACCATTGATTCTGAAGTGGTGAGTGACAGTTCCCCACCGCCTAAGTAGGTTATAACAAGCTAGCTTCAGGCTGCAACAGCCAGTAGAGTGCAGAGGAGAAACGACTGGCCTCCAAACTTGTCTTAAGCCTCAAGAAAGAAAGAAGGGGGGAAAATCTCTGCCAATAACTGCAGTGCCTATTCTCACATTCAGCAGCAGGAGCTTTGTAATTGCCAACTCACTTTAATTCCCACTCACACCTTGGGGGGACAAGGCAGAGAACTCTCTCTAACGGATAGTAATAAAACTATTATTCATCTAATCACCCACAAACACATGTGTTTCTTTTGTAACGACTCTGTTGCCCTCATCCCCATAAAACTTACACACACACCCACACACACACACACGCACACACATAAGCCAACTTATGCAAATGAAAACACAATATTGAAGACAATGTTAACGGAAAGAACCGGCTGCTCTACAGACATACAAAACCCACCTCAATAATTCCAATGCATTCCTATCAATCCCACATACCATGCTTAAGACCCTGTATGCAGTCCATACTATTTTTTCTATCTTTCAAATGAAACCACACCTTTCGGCTCAGTGATTGACCTAAATATGTCAGGTCAAAATGTATCTCAAACAGGAAGTGGTCTTCATTTCTCTCTTTGATTTTGCAAATGGCTACAAAGAGGAACTATCAGCTACATATCCACAATACTCAATTGTCATTTTCTTTTCATGTTTCTTTGTTTGCTTACCATGGTGTAAGCTCACATTATCTGATTTCTTTGTCCATTTCTGTCAAATACATGCCCACACACTAAATTGTAATAAGCTTCACAAAAATAACGTTTGTCTGTGAGCATACACTAGTAGTCCATTTTATTTCATAGCATTTCATTTTAAAACATCATGAGCAATACTTGGCTCTAAAATGATGAGATTATGACATAGGAAGTGGTGGTGATAAAAGTAGTAGATATTTCAACATATATCAATGCAGCAGTCTTCTAAAAAGCAATTTGTAATGATTTGCATTTATTAAAATAAAAAAAAGTACAGTTTGAAATCTTCTATTTTATGTTTTAGGAAAAATTCCTAATGGCCTGGCGGTGTAGTTCAGAGATAAAGTACCTACTCCCATGTGTAAGGTCTTGGGTTTGCACCCTAGCACTACACATACACTCACAAAAAGTATTTAAATCACACTGACAAGTAAATTCACCAATTAAATTAATATTTGATTCTAAAGATAATCCATTTCACCCAAAAACTTATTTCTGAATAAGTACTCAAGATTTTTGAATAAAATTATGTTCCAAATTTTTATTTCCAACCAGTGATCTTTCACAACAGTCATGTACTGCCACATAAATTCAATTGTATGCAACTAAAAATACTCCATTTGGACATTTTAAATAGGTGCATCTTTATAAGAAGATGATTCTGGAAAATTAGAGCACTGATCTGGATAATTCAAATGAATTACACCAATACCAAAAAAAGTAATAGCCAGTATTTTAGGCAGAAGTACTTTTTTCATGAGGAATTAAATGCCATTTTTTTTGTAAAAATGTTATGGAATCTTAACAGACACATATATACATATGTACACATATATTTGGATTATCTGTACTAGCTCGAAATTTTTACAATTTCTAATACAAAACTAGCAGTCCAATATTGTTCCCATTGCTGTGCTACTGCATTGGGTTGTCTATACTTTCACAATAGGCTGCTAAGTAGGATAAATAAACCGGAAAGGAGATTCTTCCTTCATTTACCTAATTTCCAGGTCGTATAACCATTTTGAACATACTCTAACCTGTAAATCTGGGAGATTGTCTCCAGAGCACAAAAGTTGCTCATGAACCTGTAAATATTTTTGTTAATTCTTATCAAAACCAGCATAGTATCTCACTTCTGTCTAAAAGTCTTGAGAACATACACCTTAGAGTCACAATATAGTGCTTATTGTTTTACTGGAATCCTTGTTTAGGGAAACTGCTTTCTGATATCCAGATTAGTGAAAGTGGATGCAGGAAGAAAAATGTGCATCTTAAATGCAATCATTAAACAATAGGTATGGAGATTATGAATAATAATTAAGCTTTACAAAACCTGTAGATGCAGACTTGCACATTTACATTAGTGGATATTTTAGATGTACTTTGGCATGCCCTTAGTAAGTTTACTATGCCCATTTTTAATCATAAGAAGTTTACAATAATAATTTTTACCCAGCTAACATTCACTAAACCACTACCAATTATTTGCCGTTTATTATATCAAGAGTTTTAAAATTTTATTCCTTTGAATTTTTACAATACATCTCTGAAGCAGGTGTTATTTTTGCTCCCATTTTAAATATGAGAAATTAGAAGCCAAAAAAGAGTAAATAATAATTCTAAAGTCTCACTCCTGTTAACTGGCAAATCCAGGGTATCTTACTTTAGAGGTAACCCATTAAAAGAGATCTTTGTCAAAGATTTGAGTAAAAGTAGTGAAGTATGAAGTGTAGAAAACAGTAGAAGAGAGGGAAATGAAAAATTGGAGCATATGTGGCTAGCACTGGATGCATCTATCAGAATGTTATCACTATGGTTGACTGGAACTTTATCTTATGGAGACACTCTCCCAAATAACAGACTATATCCTAATCAAGGAGAGTGGGAGAGATATGTATACATCAATTCTGCTCAGTTAATAACTGAGGGTTGTTGGGAGGAGTGATAAATTTCCATAGCCACAAACAGTAAAATTCTTGGGTTTTAGAGAGAACTCCCAGACACAGATCCTGGAAGATAATAATCAGCCCACAGGAAACAAAATGGCAAGAATTCAGGTATGGATAGGAATTGGAAGCAATCAAAATATAGGTTTAATTGTGGCTTCATGGTTCTATATAGGGCAGAGATAATTTGGTTGGAGTAATATACTTGTGCATATGCCTTAGAGCTGCCTTTGAAGAATATTTATACTGATTTTTCTTCGCTTGTATTTTTATTAGGGTCAGTTTGGTTATAAGTAAAAACTGGTAGATATTTGGGGATTTTCAAAGCCAAAAGCCACCCCCCTGAGCTATTGCTGTCTAGTTTATATCCAGATCTGTCTACAAAGTTCATGTACTTAACTACTGCAAAAATATCTCTGATAAAAGCACATCTCTTCACTGGGTGAAGTTGACTCCAATATTGCCTTTCAGAGGTTCTCAGGTTTCTGAGAGCACCTGTGCCCTTAGGTCTTCCCTGCATGCATTAAAGGTCCTAAAGTATTTTAGGTAGTGACTGTAGCAAAAATGTACCCTTGTGATTTGATCTGTTGGTAGAAGAGGTCAGTGATCTCAGAGGAAGACACTTGCTAGCAAAACCATCTCCCCCACTGTTTTGACTCAATGTTTCAAAATTCACCAGCTGGGATTGGGCTCTTAGGGAAGTACATACTATCTGCAAACTTCTCCTCTGCTTGGTTGGCTACACTGATTATAAACTGTCTATGGGAATTTGTATTGCATGACTCTATCATACATTAGGATTTAGTTTAGCAAGGTACTAAAACTAACTGATGTAACAAAATGAAAGATGGGGATATTATTGAACTACTTAAGAGAGGGAAATGGAACATGCTCAGAGACAACGAGTCCTGTTCTGAGGCTAAGATATGGGACCGAGAGCAGAATTTAAAAGGAAGTATCCCTTCCTTTTAAGACAATGATCTTGGAACAAGATTCAGAAACAGAAAAGGAAGATGCTATCCCTAAAATAAATCCCACATAGTTTCAGGTTTTCCTAAGGGCAAACTCTTCTTATAAATCCTATACTAGAACAAAAAGGCAGGTAGATTCATGGACCATTAAAGATAAATATGACAGTAGAGATCATAAAACTCAGTTGTAACTAGAGAGGAAGAACCAGAGACTCTCATAAGGTATATTAACTGCACCAAGGTGAGATTTAGCTAGAGCCCAGAGAAAGGGATTCTGCTACTCATAGTCCTTCCACCCATCTCTGTCCATTAATCTAATTAGAAGTCTTTTTTTTCTCAAATTGGTTTCTCCTTTTATATTTCTAACACAAGTATGGAAAGGCATAGAGAGAAATAAAAATGATAATTTAGTGCAATGCAAAGATGGGAAATGGTAAACAGAAACAGAGGGTCTGAAAAGTAATGCATGATGACTTTATAATTAGTAATTAGTTTATAATGTATTTGAAAGAGCCTCAGATGAAAGGAACTCTGTATAAACACCCTGTGATCATGATATTAGAAACCAACTACTGAAAGCTTTTAAGAGTGTGAGCCTCCCCTTTGGCTTTCAGCTGCATTCAAGGTTGAAAGATCAGAGGCCACATATTGGGGAGATGGAGATCATCAAAGAGGCATTAAGAAACTGGCATCCTATAAAAGGTCATCTCAAATAAGTATCAGAGGAATGAAGGGACAGACCAGCTGACTTCTAAATCTCACATAATACACAGATGTTTGAGCTTAGTAAGATTTTCCATTTGACAGAAATATTTTCTTGCTCTTGCTATATTCACTTGTATGGGTTTCTCTAGAGACTTTGATCCTATGGTAAAGGAATCAATTCAAAAATCCCTCAGAATATCAACTGGTAAGAATATATTATTACCTATATAAAGAAGCAGTATTAGTATAGAAAATAAAATCTGGAAAACACAACCAAAAAAATATGCTATTAGAAAAATTTCCAGTAATTTGAAAACAAATGTGATTCCATTCAATCCTATTTTTTCCATTCATTTTAATTCAATTAAGTTTCTTAATTAGTTATGTCCTGCTCTTTGACAATATCTATGTTACACAGAATTCAGCTAATACCTACATTTGAAAGGGGGGTTAATTAATATGATAAGCACAGACACACTAAGTAGCGCCCCGACACTGTGAAGTCAAAACTGTAAATGAAGAACGAGGTGCCAATAGCAGGGAAGTAATGTATAAACAACAGAGAAAGTGGACCTCAAGCTGACTCTGAAGGGCAGATTTGATTTGAAGGATGAATAAAGATCATTCTGGATAGTGAGGACAGCATGACCAACTTGTATGAATCAGAAGCAGGAATGAGAGTGTGAAACAGTGTGTGTATGTTAAAGTAAGTTTAAAAACTGTGGCTTTGCAGGATTCCACATGTCACTGAAAGTCAAACTAAATATTTCAAAGACACACACACACACTCACACGTACACATACATATACACCTGAAAATAAATTCATAAGTTAAGAATATAGTGAGCTGTTCCTTAGAATTCTGCAATTAAACACGGAGCATGAGAGTCAGATAATTATATCTTTTCATATAGGGGCTGATGACAGGTGGAATCTTTTCCAAGAATGGGAAGTATTTCCTGTTTTTAGCTTTGCATGCAGCACAATAAGCCATTCAGAACTATGGCATTTTGATTTAGATTTCTAGAAACTTAGTAATAATTTCCAAATCCCACAGCTTCTGCTAACAATGGAAAAACATTAGTGAGATATAGATATTAGAATAAAAATACCTTTAAGTACAATACCTACCTGTGTCAGAGGAAGAATACACTTTGCATTGTTCTGTTGTATCTGTGACTCAGAATGCTCAGCCTTTCTGGGAGTCTGTTATCTAAGACCATATCTATGCAGGAAAAATGAATCAATTGTCCAATGTTTGAGACAAAACAAAGGGAAGATCAGCAAAGTAAAAAGAGTTGTAAACAAAAATTTTTAGGCTGTCTTATCACTGTGGATATTTATGTATTTCCTCAATGGAGAAGTAAATTCTGTCTCCTCATATAAGTACAAGCTAACCTTTACCATCTAACTGGTTATTTGCCACCCACAGGAAGCTAAGGCAGGAAGATTGGTGGAACCCAGGAGTTTGAGATTAGCTGGGTAACATGGCAAGACCTCGTGTCAAAATTAAATTAAGTAAAATATAAATAAAGTGAATTAAAAAAAAAAATAGGGCACCACTAGCCAGTGGAAACACAAAGACATTGAAAGCTATTACAAAAAGTCTGAGACAAAAGGAGCCTCAAAACACAATATTTATTTAAAAAATGCAAAATTTCTAGCAAACTATAGACCTCTGAAATTCTATTTTTACTAACTAGGATGGTTATCAACTAGAAACACTTAAAGCCTAAATCAAAATCAACTCACAGAGCTCAACAACACTGGGCTCTCATTAATTTTGTTTACTTACTTTTCATTTCTTGTCCTCAATTGTTTCAGTCTAATAGCATTAATGAAAATGAAATTGGACATTGTGATTGAAAAATTGTCTCCCGCCTTGAAAATAAATGTGTCCGCTTTGCCTTGATACTTATTTTCAATAACCATAGGAGATCATTATCTGGTTGGAGCATTCAGTTCTGTCCCTGTTACACAAGCTATTCTGGTCTTCAGTTTTAAAGGAAATTATTTGTCAGAAGTCTGTGTTAACCAGGTCTCAGTAGACCACGGACAGAGGATCAAACACCAGTGTGCTTAAGAATCAAGAATTAAGCTTCATACAAAGCCCATACTTTACAACTGTTTTATGAATTCAATTAAATAGAGACTACGAAGGCCTCTCACCAGTAATAGACCCTATGCCATGTGATTAAACCTGTTGATCCTATGTGGTATGTGATTTATCTCATTAGACATTATGTCTTTAAATTTTGTCTTTGCATTTGTTAGTTCTTTTAGTTTGCACATTTTCTCTGCTCCATATTATATAAGCCATGTTTATTTTTATTTTGCTTATGGATAGTGGGCTCATTTTTCTACTCATATGTTGACGTTGCACATTATGGAATGAAATGTTCCTTTGTGTATCTCTTGTGTGCACAGGCTAACAAGGCTGCTGTATACACATCAGAGAGGAAGTGATAGGTAATAAATATCCTAGCACATGTCTGACATTTCAAGAGAGTATCCAGTGGTTCTCTGCAGGTGTTGTACTGACTAAACACCAATGCTACCAGTGGTGAAATATTTTTTTATTGCTCACTATTTTCATGCATTTTTGAAAGTTTCAACCCAATTTTTGGTTGATTTTGTGTGTATAAAAATGGTATCTGTTTGTATTCCACTTTTATTTTTATCTTTTCTGAAATGCCTCTGACTTATTTTTCCCAGTCTTTTGTAATTATTTTATATTCTAAACACAAATATATTATGATTTACATGAGTTAGAATTATTTTCTGCAGTCTTGGTTTTCTACTTTTTTTAAAGATGATTTTTGAATAAAGAAAATTTTCTCATTTTTAAAATTTTAAAATAATCAATTGTGCCATTTATGCTGTAGTTTTTGGAATTTGTCTCATTAAAAAAATGCTTTTGTAATTGGAAGTCATAAAACTATACTTCTATATTTTCTTCTGGAACCTATAGTTTTTAAAGTTAACATGTTAATGTTTTAACATATATAAAATAAATATAGCAAGAGGTCAAAATTTAATTTTTTTCAAAACATGAAAAAAATATTATAACTACCCATGTTTTTAGAGTTCGACTTTCTCACCAGGTATAAACAAGATCATCTAACATAAGTGAAGTTTCCATTTCTGTCTGGGTTTCTGATACCTCAGCTCTATTGAGTGGGTCATTGTGTCCACTCATCAATTTGTCTATAGCAACAGAAAAACATTGTCATAATAACTGTCTCGCTATTTCCTTTGAGAGGGTCTTGGATATTTGGGGGACTTTGTTCCTATACATGTATGTTAGTAATAGCTCAGAAAGCAGGGGACAGCCCTCTGTCTATTTTACCTGGCATAGTTAATTCAGAATGAGAACTGATATTTCTTAATATTTTTCCTTAAAACAATAGTATGCCTCTTTATTTAGTTCTCTGATAAAGAATTTTCATCTAACTTAAAAACACTGTAAAGGTCATACACTTCTTATAAAGTATTCCTACATCTGTGTCCCTATTTTAAAAAAAAATTCTATTGTTAATGATATCATTACCAATTACATTGTTACTATTTATTAAAATACAGATAAATTCAGTAATTGATCTTTGAGCTAGGCATTTTGCTAAATTATCTTATTAATGCCATTCTTTTTTTCTCATTTTTTGATTTTTTTTTTGTTTTTATTAATTAGTTTATTTTTTGGTACTGGTGCACTTGACTGCTGAGCCCCATCCCCAATCCCTCTTTTTTTTTGCATTTTATTTAAGACAGGGTCTCACCAAGTTGCTTAGCACCTCGATTTTGCTGAGGCTGGCTTTGAACTTGTGATCCTCCTGTTTCAACCTCTCAAGCCACTGGGATTGCAGGTGTGTGCCATAGCGCCTGGTGGTCATTCTTTTTCTATAGACCATTTGTGGTATTTTTATGTAGGTATCATTTTAATATATGGAATTTTTTTCATTTGCTAATTCTTATAGTTAATTATTTTACTTATTTTATTCCAGTAATCTAAGATTTGCTTCTACAGAATAATGTAGAATAGATATATCCTTTTCTTTAGCATATTACACATAATTACTTTATAATCTGGTCTTACATTGTCAATTCCTGATGATCTTAGGTTCTAAGTTGTTTCTCTCTGAATTACTTCTGTTCTGACTCCTAGTATTAGTGACCTATTTACTTGAATGTTCAGTGATTTGTGCTTGGGAGGTATATTTTATTGAAATTATACTATATACCTTAACTCATAGAAATTTTCCTTTGTTTCTGTAGGGATCCAGGGTTTCCCAGTGACCTGACACTATTTGTATTCCCTTAATTTTTTGTTTCAAATTTATTTATTTTTTCCTGTGGAGCCCAGCACCATTGTCATTATCCTAGGGTTACTGGCTCTTTGTCTACAATTCCTTTTTCCTTCAAGTTGCAATCATTTATTAATGTAGTTATTTTTTAAATTTATTTATTCTTCCTTAGAGATTCCGTTTGCTTTCTTGTGAACTCAACCGTGCTTTGGGAGTTATGTTTACCGAATTATTTTCAGCACGTTCCTCCTAAATTCTGAGTCTTCCATATTTCTGCCATATTGTTATGCAGGCTCATCATTTCTTCTAAAACATGGAAGCTTCCCCTCCCACCATTCCTGGTCTTTGAAATATGAATTGTTTTGTATGTCTAATTAGAGATGACCAGAAAAAAAAAAAAACACTGGTTTGTTATTGTAAAGTATGTTGAGAAAAACAGTGAACATTCTATGTCTTAATATAAAGATTCAAAGTTTTTTTTTAATTGATATAACAATAAACTAGGAAATGTTCTTACATTTAGGAGTCATATTTTGTAATTTCAAAGATAGTGTTAATGTGTGCATTTTTCCATTTTAGGTGATTCTAATCCAAAGTGTGTCTAGTCACCACCAGGATATTCTTGCCTATCACTTGCCTTCTCTGTGACAATGACACTTTTGGATCCCTCCCCCTTAACTTTCTGTTCTACCTCATAAATAGTCCAGTTTTAAATGTTAAGTCTACTTACTTGACACCTGAGCTCAAATTCTAATACCTCCAGGAAACTCAACTCTTTCCAAAAAATAATATTAAGGTCTGAAGCACCTACTGTTTCTTTTTTTCAAAGAATTATATTTTTATTTGTTTATTAGTTTGGTTCAGCAGCAAGCCAACTGAAGAAGGAGTGAATTTCCTTGTATTCAATTACTTACACCTAGGGCTGACCCCATTGCATGATACAAGCAGACATTCAATAAAAAATATTCTGATCATTAATAATGGTTCTGATAGAAAAACAAAATACATAGAACACCTTTTCTTTGGTAATCCAATTTCTCTTTTACCAAATTCAATAATTTTGTTACCATAGACACAGGTTAGGAAGCTGATCATAATCTTTTGCACTGTAACTATCTTTAGTCATCTCACCTATGCATTGGTAAAACTTTCTTTCTTAAAACAGAGCACAACAAAGCAAAAACATCAAACAGAGTCAGATAGCAGCAGTTTAAACACTAAACTGCTTTAAAAACAGATATTATATGGGCTGGGGCTATATCTCAGGGCAGAGCACTTGCTTAGCATGTGAGAGACACTGGGTTCAATCCTTAGCACAACATAAAAATAAATAAAATTAAGGCATGCTGTCCGTCTACAATTACAAAAAAGATAAATAAATGAATAAATAAATAAATTAAATTAAACAGTTATTATGCTGGGCGTGGTGGTGCCACCAGCTCAGGAGACTATGAAAGGAGGATCGCGAGTTCAATAATACCAAAAACAAGAACAAAAACTCAAAAACAGATGTTATTTAGGAGCTCTTATAATAGGAGGAAAGAAAGAAGAGTACATAATTGGACCAATCCCAGCTACAGCAAAGACACATGGGGATTTACAGTCAAGGAGTAGATTTAGGAGAGACAGTGAATAGAGAATTTCTAAAGGGAGATATCAGGACAGGAGAATTCTTTCTAAACTCACTTATTTGAGTCCTTATTGAAGGCCAGCCATGGTGATCAGATATCAAGAGTGAAATATCTTAGCTAAACTAACTCAGATGAATTTTTGTTTACACAGGCTTTAGCAGGCTGAATACATGGCACAGACCAAAAGAGGTTCAGAGGAGCCTCTCCAAAGTGTGGTCAGATCCAGCCTTTCTCACCTTTGCTGAAATTTTTTTATTGTTATTTTTCATGCAACTATCACATTATAATGAGGATCTATTAAAAAAAATAAGTTTACAGCTAAAACTATTACATGGGAAGAAAATATCTGTCAAGGTTGCATCTATGTGCTCCAAATACACTTTTAGAAGAACTATAACCAGAGGCTAATTTTCTATGTCAAAGGTGAATATTAGCTCTTTAATTAAAACACCGACAGTGTATTCAGGATAGCTGAGGCATGCTCTTTCATCTCTTTGCTGCTGCTGCATGTAGCAGCTTCCTTTGTGTAGAAGGATGAGTGTCTGACTTCAAAGGATGAGGATTCTGTAGGACTTCAAAGGTGATGTGACAGATGGTACATGAGGAAGCATGGCCCAATGCCTATTCTCACATTAAAAGGTGTTTTTTTAAACATGAACTCTGTTGACATTTACACATGATAATGAGTATGGCATTTCATCTGCCCACGCTTCTCTGTTGTAGTCCCACGTTAGCTAGCCACCGAACACAGGAGAAGGCTGGGAGCCATCTTGAATAAATGGAAAGTCAGAAAAAATGCATTCAGCAACCTTTCAACAAATACCAGACTTCACTCATACAAGTGTCTTCCTGTCAATAAGGTCAGCAATTCCAGGTTCACAAGCAGCAATTCTATTTAGCTGATCCAATTCAGTCCTTCTTTATTGAATGCTTGCCATGCACTAAAATGATTGCATTATACTAAAATACCATATGCATTTAAAAGAAAGATATTATATAATTCATTTCTATGAAAATGTATGTGAGGATTTAAAGATACATACATGTGAACAATTTGATCAGTGTACAAGGGCCCCAAATCCATGATACATTTTCTGGGACTTCACCAAAAGGTAGTTCATACAGAATACATCTACCAGGCCTTGCACAGAGAAAACCCTGTGACAGAAATCTAGTTGCAGGCAGCTACTGAGTTACATTCTTTCCTAGACAGGATTCTTTAGGGGAAAAGAACAGGCTAAAAAGGAAAATATGCATGTAATGATACCTTAGTTTTGTGCAAATCACAAAAAGGGAACACATTTAGAACTATTGATCTTGCTTTTACTGTACATTTTCCCGAAATGCAAGCTGAAAGATTTCAAAAGAAAAGAAAGCAAAGCTTTCTTTAATTGTGCTTTTAAACATAAGAGTTGTAAATAAACATTCTAGGTGTATATTCTTATTGCATTGCTGTTTATGCTAGTTCTAATGAGACTCCTAGGGAAAAGGATGGCTGTGAATTCCCATTTGCAGTCACTTCTTTCCCCTACTACACACAAAACCATAGCAATAGTGACTAACAAGTCCTTCACTTTTTAAACCAAGAAAAGATTATTCATGTCACTGAGCTTATTATGCACATGGACTATTTAAATTGTTTTCAACTGATGTAAAAATCATTCTTAATTCATTTGGCATTCATTATTTTGATTTCTCCAAATGAATGAATTCTGAAAAGTTATAGTGGAAATATATATCAAGCTTCTTATATGTGAATGAGCAAAAGCAAAAAAAAAAATTGAGAATGTGTATATGATGCTCTAATCTAAATGTTTCATTAGAATGAGAATGAGTTGCTAATGGTGTCCTTGAAGTTGACTTGTCATAAAGACAGGTAGACAGTGCTCCACAAACTTTAGTTTGAACACTCTTCCACATTTTCTCATTTTACTCCAAGATTAGAAACATAGCACTATGTTTACCTAAGGATAAGAATTTCAATTGCACACCTGTTTTCTACCAGGACTACCCCTCTGGATGCAATGGCCAGGATGTGACATTCTCTTTGGAGGAGTATACATCTTAATAGTCAAAATAATAAAACTTTCTTCTGGTGTAGAAAACTTTTGAAACACAGTATCCCTTCCTGGTCCATGAAAGACACATTCCAAAAGCTTCAGAGGATGCCTGAAATCGTGGCTAGTACAGAACAGTACATATGCTGTTTTTTACTGTACATTAAACAATCTAATACAGTTTGATTTATAAATTAGACACAAAAGATTATCAACAATAACTAGTAGTAAAATAGAACAATAATAACCACATACTGCAATGTAAGTTATGCCATTGTGGACTTTCTCCCATTCTCAAAATGTTACAGTCTGATACTCATCCTTCTTGTGATGATGTGAGATGACACAGTACCTTCATAATTAGATGGAGTGATGTGAATTGCATAGGCACTGTGATACAACATTGGGCCACCATGTACATATGACTTAAACACAAGAATTTTGATTCCATACTACCAAGTGACTAATATCATATCTTCTGTATACTGGACAAAGGAAGACTCAGGGTATGGAACACTATGACACAACTTTTCATCACATTATTTAGAATGGCATGCAACATGAAAATTATGACTTGTTTACTTCTGGAATTTTTTATTTAAAATTTGTGAACCATTGTTGAATTTAGTAACTTTAACTATGAGAAACAAGCAGCCTTGTAGGCCAGATGTGGAGTACTATATAAGATTATATCATAAAAGCAAATAACCCTTAAAAATACACATTGAATTAGCCTGATGATAAAGGAGTTTATTAGAGAAAAAAAATAAAATTTAAGATGGTCAACACACGAATTGAACAAGCATTAAAAGGAAACAAGAAACCAAGTATATATAGACTCCACATGACTGTCATTCAAGGATTTGGTCAAAGAGCATTATCATAGATGAAGCAGAATCTGAGGCATGATATAACCAATCAAAAAAAAAAAAACATCCTTTGTAAATAGAAATGGTGAATGCTTTTAAATATGCTGTTTTCCTGTTGCTTTATTTCTAGACTAATGTGCATATGAATGGATTTATAACTTTAGCATAAAGACCTCATGATGAATATTTATAACATTTCAAAACACATTGAATAGTCTTCAGAAATGGGTTTGGTATCCTTCTACCCTTTAGAATGATATAAAATGGGAAAGTAAAATATACCAGGGTCCCATTTTATCTATAAAATCCTGTTGCCATATTCAACCTCCTTAATTGTTTTACTCATTTATAACAAATGTTTTGTGAAACACTAAGCATTGTGAACAATTGTTACACAAATACGCATAACATTTTTCTTTATTATCTAGTGATGAAGACATTTAGTATTTCAATAAATGTATATATATGCATTATCGACCTAGTGATATTAATTTTTCCTAGACCAACAACTAAAGTGACTATGTCTTCTATTGGCCTTAGTTGGCAATGCAATATATAATATAATAAGTATAAGTAATAATAAATAAGTAATATAATAAGTATAATATAATAAGTATAAGTAATTTTATATAAGTAATATGTAAAATTTTCAGGTCTGACCCATTAAGACTCCCATAAATGATTATAATCTCCTACAATCTGTTAATATTTATGTTGGTATGGATGAGAAGAGTGATACTGGAAGTCACGTGTCATGATAATAGGATTACAAGTAGATGGAGTTGGTGTCACTCTCACCACCTGGAAGAAACCCTCTAGAGTTAGAATCATCCACTTAGAACATTCATGAGAAAGTGTTATTCCAAATTTTGGGGTTGAATTGATACAGTAGTTATTATTACCTAGCAAATACAGAAGTTTAGACCTTCAAGCGAGGGGTTGCTATGAAAGAGAAAGAAGAATTAAAAATGTATGACATTGGCTGTACTATTAAGTAGTTGAGGCAATATGTATCACAGGCTACATGGATAGAGAATCACACTGTGCAAGGGCACAATATTTGGCAGAATTACTTTTGAAAAAATAGAAGACAATACAAGTTGAAGCTCCAACTCCTGAACAGTGGTCAAAAGAGCCAGAAAGCTATAATGACAAGGTAATTATTGTCTACCTTTCAGAAGATGTTATTAAAACGATGAGTTCAAGAGAAAAACATTATGATTTTCAAACAGATTTTGGAAGTAAAAATAAATATTTCAACCCTAAAAAAAGTGGAAAAGCCACTATTTCTGGACCACAAAGATAAAAATAAGGACTAAAAGTCAACATGGCACAGTAAGTAGTTTTGGTTGAACTAAATGATTCAGTTCTATATCAAAGATAAAAATTAAGATCAAAAAAAGATATTCTTTTCACAATAAATATTTTGATCAGATGGTCAAAGTCATAATGACCAAGAGGAAAAAGTAAGGTATAAAGAAAAAAAAATGAATCAAGCCTGAGAAGTACTTTAAAGGAAAATATTAAAACTCTAAGTGGTCTGGGGTTTTACTTCATTTGCAAGCTAAAATGTTGGCCTGACAGAATTTTATGAACACTAAAAAAAGGCACAAGAATCCTGGGTCTGAGACAAAAGTGTTTACTCACAGAAATAGCAATAGATGAGTAGTTGGATTTTTTGGTTATGTTTGTTGTGTACTAGTTTCTTCTTTTCTAGTTTTCACAGAGCAATCTTGAGACATCTTCACACCCAGTGAGTTACACAGTAGCAAAACACTGAACTTTGGGACTACAAGTATTTTATCATACACAATAAGCATGCTGAATTTCTGCCTGAAAGAAGATATATCTTTATCTTAGGCTTTAAATAAAGCAATTTTTTTTTTGATCCAGAGTGACACACTGTCCCTATTATCTAAGGCATTTTGCCATACAATCATCCTTGAAGATAGAGGCAGCCAGTGTCAATGGTTGCAAGATGTGTATAATTGTGTGGATATCATGCAAATGCATTTACCAAGATGTAAAGACATAAAATCCCTTGAAAGCAAATAGATTTGAAGCCTACATTTTTTTAACAGAATTTATTAACAAAGAAGCTATGATTTGAGGTAAATATTTTTTAACGTTTTTGAGGCATTAAGGAAAAGCAAAATAAACAAACTACCAAATACAAAAACCAATTGAATATAATCAACCATAAACCTTATGCTATCAAACTTGTAGGGTACAAAAACAGCATCCTCAAGAGGTCTTTTTACAAAATACTTTCTGATATGACTACAGAAGTTAATGAACAAAGATTTGTCTCCCAGAGTAGTCATAGGAGACCCAAAATAAAGCAGAAATATTGTGCCAGGGCTATTATCAAGAAAAAAAAAATGTATCCAGAATACAGGGAAAAGGGAAACCATATACACTGTTGTTGCAAATCTAATTTAGTGCAGACACCATGGAAAATAGCTATATCTCCAGCTATATAACTTCATGGTATATACACAAAGGAGTCAAAGTCAGTATAAAAAAGGGATATCTGCATACTCATGTTTAAAATAGCACTATTCACCAGAACCAATTATGGAATCAGCCTAGATGACCATCAGTAGATGAATGGTTAAAGAAAGTGTGGTAAATGTGCACAATGTAGTAATATTGAGACTGAAATTATCTCATTTATAGAAAAAAATGATCATAATCCAGATTCAGATAAGTATTACATGTTTTCTCTCATATGTGGAATCTAGAAAAGAAACTATGACATAAAGATGGAAGAGGGATTATTGGGAAAGGGGAAAGTGGGTTCAAGGGTTAAGAAAGGGTGGTATGTGATAGACATCATCATCCAAAGTACATGTATGCAGACACGAATTGGTGTCAACATACTTTATATACAACCAGAAATATGAAAAATTGTGCTGTATACATGTAATAAGAATTGTAATGCATTCTGCTGTCATTTATTTTTAAAAATCAATTTAAAAAGAAAGAAAGAAAGGAAGGGGAGTAGGGAGGTAGATATCGTTATGGTTTGGATATGAGATGGTCCCCAAAGGCTCATGTGTGAAACAATGCAAGAAGGTCTAGAGGAGAAATGATTTGGTTACGAGAGCCTTAACCCAACCAATGAATTAATCCTGTAATAGGATTAACTGTGTAGTAAGTGAAGGTGGGTAGGTTGTGTCTTTGGGGTATATATTTTGTATCTGGTAAGTGGATTCTCTCTTTCTGCTTCCTGATCATCATGTTAGCTACTTTCCTCCACCGTGTTCTTTCACCATGCTGTTCTGCTTAACCTCCAGCCTGGACTTCTATGGACTTCGACCTCTGAAACCATAAGTTCTTAATACACTTTTCCTCCTCTACAGTTGCTCTGGTAGGGTCTTTCAGTTGCAGCAGTGAAAAAGCTGGCTAAGAGAGATATAATTAAATCACTGGACATGTCACAATAAAATTCACTTATCAGTATAATTTATATGGGCTAATAGTTATAATAAAAGATTTCTCTTGGAAAACAAGGTCAAATTGTCTTTAAATTTCTATCTTTTGATGTGTTATATTTTATTGGAAAATAAAATTTATAAATATATAAATATAAATAAATATATAAATACATAAAATAAAATATATTACTTTAATATATAAGCCATGATAAATATTATATTATAAATAGAAGCCAAAATAAAAAATAATAATTTAGGAGATTTATTGAGTTCAGAAAATGAAATAAAGTTTCTGTAAAAGTTGGCGTTAAACTAAGATGTGAAAGGAAAATAAGAATGAGAAATAATAATGGGGTGGAAAGAACTCAATGATTAAATAAATAATGATAAAAAATCAAAATTAAATACACAGAGTCCAAACTGGCAAAAAGAGTAAGTGTACAAATATACATGTAATTTGAATCCTCCAAGGAAGTAAGAGTGAGGGGGAAATAAAAGAACTCTTTGAATTTTGACCATTTTTTTTCAATTTGTTGAAAATTATAAAGCCACAAATTCAAAAAGTTCATTGAACCATAACAAAAGAAATGTGAAGAAAACTACTCCGGTCACGAGATAATCAAATTGTTCAAAATTAATATAAGGACCAATTTGAAAAGCCACCAAAATGATGTCATATTTTGCACAGAAAAAAATAAAAGAATGTGAGAGATTTTTTGCTACAAACAATGGAAGCAAGAAAATAAAAATAAGCATCTTTGAAATACTACCCAGTTAAAATTATCTAATCAACAAAAACGTTTTTGAAATGCAGAAGCTTACAGTACTAAATGACTATACAGTACTAAATGATTATACAGTATTGGAGAAAAAAGTGATTTCAACTCAATGGTCTCACTTTCTTTTTAACAAATAGGAAAAAGAAAAATTAAAAGAAAAACAGATGAAAGGAAATAACATAAACAAAAACAAAGTTAAAAAAATAAAACAGAAAAAAAGGAGAAAAAATAATGATGAAACCAAAAGCTAATAATTTGAAAAGGATGAAAAAAGTAATATTCACCTAGCCAGATTTATCAGAAAAATTTCAGAAAATACATCAATTATATTTTTCTAAAGAGGGTAGTAAGAGCCACCATCAATAAAGACTTCATAGTTATTAAATATTAGAGAACACAATGAGGATTTTAAACAAATATATATATATATATATATATATATATATATATATATATATAAAACAGTCTAGATCATAAAATGAATTCTTTGAAAAAAAACTAAATACTAAAGATCACTTAAAACCAAAAGGAGAAAGTTTTGATGTGTTAACTCCATATCTATTTAAGAAACTTAATTTCATTTTAAAATTACACAACAAATAATGCTCCAGACTCAGATCTAACTAGTAAAATCTACAAAAATTTTAAGACAAATATAACACCGATGCTACATATGTCTTCCAGAAAAAAAATAAAAGAAATGAAGATTTCTTAACTTACTTTATGAGTCTGGCATTAATATTATTATTAGGAAAATGTCACAAAGACATTACCAGTAAAGTAAAATTGAAAAACATTCCTCATGAACACAGGTAAGAAATTTCCAAACTAAATTTTAGTACACTGAAAAATACCTATGTACATACAAAATTTGTAAAACAGCATAATTCCACGGGGTTTATTACTAGAATTCTGGGTTTATTTAACATTTGAAAACTTAATTGATTATTTTACTAAGAGCAGAAAAGTATTTGATAAAGGCCAATGTCCTAAATAATGAAAACAATCTCAGCATCCTCAAACTAGAAAAAAAATTTCCTCAATTTAATGATTAGTATGTAGAAAGTCTACAGAAATATTATATTTTGCATTTAAAGATTAATTTTTTCCTCCTGTTATGATGAAAAAAAAAGTCTGCTCTCACCTCACTATTCAATCTGTAGCAGAAGCTATGTCCATTGCAATAAAGGAAGAAAATATATTCAGAATGTAAAGGATTAAGTAAAATTATTTTTATTTCCAAAAACTATGATATATATATATATAGTAAATCTGACCCTACTACAAGAAAGTAACTAGAACTAATAAGTGAAATAAATACAGTTATAGGAATTAATATTACTACACAAAATTCATTTCCACATCTATATAAAAATACGTAGAAGTATGTTGTAGCTGTAAACATGGAAATTTTGCTGAGAGGAACGAAATAATTTCTCAGCTAATGCAAGCTGTATTGTGTTCATGGACTGCAAAGCTTAATATTGTTTTGCGTTCAGTCTGTTCAAAATGATCTCTAAATTGAAAATAATACCAATTAAATTTCCAACAATCTTTGTTTTTAGAAAATTTTCAGTGATTTCTAAAATACATATGGAACTTAAAAAGGCACAAAACATTCAAAACAAATGTGAAACAAAGAAATATTTGAAGGTTAATCTCAGTTGATTTCAAGGCTTATTATAAAGTTACTATAACTGTGTCATTGGGTAGCAGCATAGGAACACAGAGTTAAGAAATAGACCCACACATACAAGAAAATTTAATTTTAACCATGCTGCAAAACAAATTCATTGATTCTTCTAACAAATTATGTTGTATTAACTGGTTATTAATATGCAAACTAATGAATTTTAACTTCATACTTTGCACAACATGCTAAATATTACCTTAAAGTGCATTATAGACCTAAATGTAAAAATAAAAGATAAAATTCCTAGAAAGAAATAGGAAAATATCTTTGTACAAATGGTCTAAGAAAAAATTTCTTATGTGTAACACAAAACTCACGATACATTTTATAAGTACCGAAAATATTATACTTCATCAAAATTAATAACTTCTGCTCTTGGAAGACACTATTAGGAAAATGAAAGTACAAGATTCAGATAGAAAGAAAATATTTGCAAAACATGTATCTATCAAAAGTACTTATAATTATAACACATTAAGATCTATAAAAACTCAACAAAAAGAAAACAAATAACCCAATAAATAAATGCTCAAAAGGTTTCAATAAACCCTACTCCAAATAAAACATTGTCAAAATCAACAGGAAAATGCAATTAACTACACAATGAGATGTTGCTACACACACAATAAAATTCCTAAAATGAAGACTGACCATACCAGCTGCTAATGAGAATAGAGAGGAACCAGAATTCTCAAACACTGCTGGTGGGAAAGTAAATTGGTGAAACTATTACAATTATTGTGAAGATGTTTTATAGTTTCTGAAAAAGTAAACCTTTTGTAAGTAAATCATATGATTCAACTGTTCCACATCATTCATGAGAATAAAAACACTTGAAATCAATGGTATATGAGTTCTTATAATTACTTTATTTTTAATATACAAAACTGAAGAAAACCTAAAAAATGTTGACCAGCACATGAATAGTAAACAGTGAAATATCTATACAATGGGTTACTATTCCCCAATAAATGTAATTAAGGATTGACAGGCACTATAGCATAATTGAATCTGAAGATAATTATCAGCAAAACAAACTAGACAAAATTCTATTTTGCATGATTCTGTTTTCATAAATTAAAGGAATGCAACCGATATCTATTGACCAAATATAGATGACTGAACAATGTTGCATTTGGATTGGGAATTGGGGAAAGGGAAAAAATTTTAAATTTTTGTGAGTGATGTGTTCACTGTTTTGTCAATGATGAGGGCTTTAAGGGTGTATACATATGTGGAAACTTGTCAAATTGTACCTGCTACCTGTGAATAGTTTAATTTTTGTCAACTAAACCTCAATAAAGCCATTTCTGAAAAACAGAAATACACAGAATAGCAGTTTCTATGAAAAATGGAAGAATGAGACTATATGAATTCCACTGAGACATTTACATGGATGTTCATGAATTTTTTAGTGATAACAAATCAGACAATTGTTTATTTTTTTCTAGAATAGAATTAATGCATGAAAAAGAAAAAGGGAAAGGAGAAGAAAAAGGGCAATGCATTCCAATTTTAAAAGGTTGGTGAAGTATTTCCATAGTTAAGCTTGTGTGAGGATCTAGATGTGATCTCAACAGAAATCACACAGACGCACATGTGTGCGCGTGTGCACACACACACACACACACACACACACAAAGTACGAAAGAGATAAAGAGGAAAAAAAAGGTAAGGTTGTTAAAATGGTGATGGAAAAAGAGAGGTGGGGGGTCTCATGAAAACCAAAGAGAGATCAGTAAAGAAGGGACCATGTGGATGGAGGAGGGGAGGGAAAAGGGAAAGACTGGGGAATTATTTTGACCATTTTATATTGCTAAATGTGTACATGATTGACTATGTAACAAGGAACCCCACCATCATGTGCAACTAGATGGCGTCAATAGAAATATGGATGAAAAGGTGATAGATCTAAATCAGTGTCTTATAATATCAGTTGGTATTACTCTAATATCATGGTGATGAAGAAATCCCATTGGAGAGATTTACCATCATTTTACAGATATGACATATTCTGGTAATATTACATTTGTTCTTATTTTATTTGCTATAGCAGATCATATGTATGAGCCTTACATAAGGGGAAAGAGGATCATATGGATAAGCCTTACATCAAGGGGAAAGATAACTGCAATCCTACAGTCGGACTCCAGAAAAAGTCCAGCAAACCCTGTATGATAGAGAGATGGAATCAGTTAGAGTTCCTGGCAGTCTTACCAGTCTTACCTTTCTATGTTTTAGTCAGCTTTTCATCAATGTGAAGAAAATACCTCACAAGAACAATTTAAAGTAGTGAAAGTTTATTTGGGATTCAGAATTCCAGATATTCATTCTATGGTCAAGCAACTGCATTGCTCTGGGCCTGAGGTGAGGCAGCACATCATAATAGAAGAACATGGCAGAGAAAACCTGCTCAGCTTGGGACGTCTGAGAAGCAGAGGAAAGGAGAGAGGAGCCAGGGAAGGACAAGGTAGAATTCCCAAGGCCACACCCTCAGTGACCTACTTCCTCTAGTCATGCCATTTGCCTACAGTTACCACCCCAGGTTCCATTCAAATTATTATTCCACAAAATGGATTAATCCACTGATGAGTTTAGAGCCTTCATGATCCAATCAGTGCCTTAAAGCCCACCTCTAAATCTTGTTGCGTGGTTGCCATGCATTCAAAACACCATCTTTGAGTGGAATATTCCACAACACTCTACTAAACTCACCTCAAGGAAGAAACCAGAATAGTTTCAACCAAACACAATACCAGACTCAATCCAGGATTTTATGATGACCCGTATATCAGATCCAGGTATAGTCTTTGTCTGCAGAAATTTCTATCTCCCAAAGTCATATTATCTAGTCCATTGATACAGCAACATGTGTTGTTGGCTATGATGACTGCAATAAACACTCCCATTTGGAAAGGGAATGGTGGAACGTATGTCATTGTCACTAATCTATACTATTCCTGAAATTCTGAGTAGAATTATGATGAACTCTATCTTGGGCTGTGGTAGCACCCTTAAATAGCAGATTTTACTGCATTAAAAATAGTGTCAATACACTATTCTTTGGGAATATGCCCTTATTTCCAATTTTATGTGCTCTTACCCTGCTTTTTTGTATTTACAAAACCAGGGAGCAAATGGTCATTTTCAACCTCAAATTATCAGGGTTTCTTTAAGTGGTTGCTCCTTTCAAACTTGTGTTCTATTTCTTAACATTTCAATTGTAGACAATCTTGTTTATCAACAATTCAATTGTACCTATGTTTTTTTTTTTTTGTTTGTTTGTTTTTTCCTTTGAGGTTTCTCTTTTTACACTTTGCTTTTCAAAAGCTTGCTCAGCTTTTTCTTATAATGGTGGGAGTTGATAACCAGTTTGGGCTTTTAATATTATAAGATCCTGACTTCTGGCTGCCTTCTAAGCCTTTCTTTTCTTCTCCTTTTCTAATTTATGTGTAAGCTTGTTTGGTTTTAAGTGATCTTTTTATTGTAGTTACTTGTCACATTTAGCTCATATCAATAAAAGCCTGTTAATAAAATCCTAGTTTCCAAAATAAGTTAGGCTCAAATCTAGGCTCATTTGGACATATTTCACCTTCTAAGTTATTGCCAGTGACAGTTTTATCAAAAATTGTATTACTTCCAAAGTATACCTTCAATAATTTTTTCCTTGCCTTGTTACTCTGTCTTGAAAGAAATACCCAATCTAGGGCTGGGGTTGTGGCTCAGGGGTAGAGCACTTGCCTAGTACCTGGGAGGCTCTGGGTTGGATCCTCAGCACCACATAAAAATAAATAAATAAAATAAATATTAAAAAAAAGAAATACCCAATCTTTTAGGTTATTATGGCGCAGGAAGATAACTATCCTGGGATCAGTGTATACAGCACTAAGGTTACGCTAAGTTATGCTTTAGTAGGCAACCATTCCTAAATACTCATAAGTCTACAACAACAAAGGTTTCATTCTTGCTCGGTGTACATGCTTACTACGGGTGCAGATAGCTGTGTATCGCAAGTTCTCTTACTTAGTTGACAGAGCGGCCTCTGTCTGTTATATTGCCAGACTTATGGGAGTGGAGAGAATATAATTTCAAACCAGTTTTTTTTTTTTTTTTAAGTTTTCACTAAGTGCTACAGGTCATTTCAGTTTCCATTTCAATGGCTGCAAGAAATCATATAATTTAACTGGACACCAATGAGGAAGAAAAATATAATCAACCTCATGCGACATAAGCCAATTTTTTGGAACTATTATGCATTCTACTTCAGAACATTATGGAAAAAGAGAGCATCACATGAGTGTAATGACAGATTATGAAATTTAAGCTAGGTAAGAAAAGGTATAATGTGAGCAGAGGGAGAATTCTTAAACCAAGTATTTGTGAACTACAGGAGAACTTAAAATCAGCATGTGTTATGATAGGGCTATTTGAGCAAAGGAGTTGGAAAATGTATGAGAATTTGATTAGAGAAAAAGATGATTTGCATTTGGGGAAGAAATTTTCTCTGATTAAATCAATATCACACTATCACTTTTCTTGGGTTTGGCATTCTAATATCTGACTTGTCACTATCGTAGAAATTCTGGCACTTAGAAAATGTCAATGTGAGTGTAATTATCACCTATTGGCATGCTGTTGTTTTCCCCAAGTGGTTTTTGGGAAATCTTAGAGATCAATATAGATCACTGAATATCTATTTGAGTGGATTGATGGATATTAATTGTAAAGACAACTGAAATTAGTGTATTGATCAGGCAGCTTTCTTTTTCATTTTTGATGGAGATTTGGTATCCTGAGTTGATCATATAGAAATCACTAGAATATAAGTTCTATAATCGCTAGTTTATAAAAGTTCTCCATTTCTTTCTCACTCATTATCAAATTTTGCTTTTTAATATTTAATGAAAGTAAAATATTAGGTTAATACACCAAGAACAATCCAGTTACTAAATAAAGAACTAACTTTAGAAATTTTTTTCACAATAGCAGGTTGTAAATCAAAGCAAACAATACAAGCCTAAATTTGGTCTAAATTTGTACAGCAAGAAAGATAGAAAGGAGCAGTGCTAGTTTTAAAAACATTAATCCATAAATGTCACAATAAAGTCACAAAATAACTTTTTTTCCCCCTTTAGGAAAGAGAATTGTAAGGATGAATAAAGTAACTGAGAGGAATCCATTGTATTTCATGACCAAGAAAACTTCAATTGTGCTATTTATTAGTTTACACTGTGGCAGTTCTGCCCCCATTTAAAAGGACAGAGAACTCATTGTGTAGCACCCCAGAAACATGGGAACACCAGGAGAAAGAGGCAGCCGTCATCAAGAAAACAAACA
This sequence comes from Callospermophilus lateralis, assembly GCF_048772815.1. NCBI lineage: Eukaryota > Metazoa > Chordata > Mammalia > Rodentia > Sciuridae > Callospermophilus > Callospermophilus lateralis. Next base: position 31,923,840 of record NC_135321.1, on the reverse strand, counting down.
GTGAAATGAATTGCTATTTGTCACCTTTCTAACTGTTCTGTTGACCCGTAGCCCCATCTACTCTGAGTGGTTTCATGCACAATTCTTAATAGGCTACAAAAGAAAAAAGCAATGCCTGCATTTTTAGAATGAGAGAGCCATCCTCCAAAGGTTGCCCCTTAAAAGTAAAGAATTGTACCTCTGTCATCTTTGTGGTCAAATTCCTTTTCTTCTCAGAAATAAAAGAATGCTCTTTTGAGTACGATTTTCTTTCTTTCTCATCAGCCATGAGTGATGAAAGATGGATACTAACAAACAGAATTAGAGTTTCCTGCCTATCTTCAGATCAAAAACGCTAGAGGTAAATCAATTTGCCAGCCATTTTCCCACACCAGGACACAAAAGCATAAGGTTTGCGTAATTGTTAGTAAGCTCCTAAACCCAACATAATCAGGAGTCTGAAATACCAATTGATAAGCTCTACTGTGTAGACATGATCAGTAGAAGCTGTCAGTAATCCTCTCTACATGCTGTATCTAATGATTATGTACTCATTTTGAAAAACTGAGGATATGGAAAAGTGCAAGCAAGCATCTTTCCAACAAAAAATGATTTTTTTTCTCTTTTTTCTTCTTCTTGTTTATTTTTTATTTTTTTATTTTTTGCAAGTGGGGGTTAAATGCAAGGGTTCTTTTCCATTGATCTACATAGGCAGTTGTTTTGTTTGAGTTTGTTTTTGAGACAGGGTCTTGCTTAGTTGCTGAACAGGCCCCGAACTTGAAATCCTCCTGCTTCAGCTTCACAGCCTCCATCCATGGGATTACAAGCATGTTTAAATGCACCCAGCAACAAATATAGGATTTTAAGAGATCTATCATGAGCCAAATCCTGTAGCACCTGTGAAATTCATCAGACTTTTTGGGGGGACATTTCTGAATGCTAATTATGGACAAATCATTGCAAAATATCCTGATGATTGACAACTGTATGAATATCTATTTGATTATATGCTCCATGTCATAGTGCTCACCTTCGGTTTTGGGGGGGAGGGGTACCATGGATTGAATTAAGGGCACTCACTGAGCCACATTCCCAGCCCAATTTTGTATTTTATTTAGAGACAGGGTCTCACTGAGTTGTTTAGCGCCTTGCTTTTGCTGAGGCTGTCTTTGAACTTGCAATCCTCCTCCTTCAGCCTCCTGAGTTGCTGGTATTAGAGTGTGAGCCACCTGGCCCTGCAAGGGCCCACCTATTTATGGTAAGAACTGTTAATTTTGTATAAACAAACCTAGTTGTACCCTGTGGGATTCTGGTTAAATATGAACAAGAATATAGAGGATGGGAGGTGAAATCTAACAGAAGCAATCTAGTTATATTCTACACAGCACAAGAAGTGAGGTTTACTTCTTAGTCTTGTTTTTAATTTTTTTTTAAATTTCATGTTATTTTGTTTTTTACTTATTTTCATTAACTGTTTTCAAATAACTTACTTATTTCTTTTCTATTGTTGTGGAATAATTAAGCCACCCTTTCTTCTTTTGTTGACCAATCTGTGACATTTCAGACTTGGTAAGAAACCAGTTTTATGAGAATGGTGTATAAGCTTAGAACTATTGAAGCCAGAATTAGACAGGCAGTCAGTTAGGTAGGTAAATAAAGTCATGTCCCATCAAGGAGGCCAATTTGGGAAGTTGGAGAGGGATTGAAATACTAATGCCTCAGAGCCCTTCCTTCACCCTAATCAAGATAACCTGCCCCTGCTCCAACCTGTTGCTAAAATAACCTGTCTCAAGAATTGTCTCTCCCTACAGGGAGTTATTAATTATGCCCCCTTCCTGCCCAGATCACTCCACCTTGGCTCCTCCAGTCCATTTGTGTCTCACCTGTGGCCATCCCACAGAACATCTCCAGGGCCTAGTCACAGGTACAGGAAGGAAAGAGAGAAGGGAAAAGGAGCAGGAGAAAAAGGAAGCCTCAGGGGCCTGGAAATGTGGCTCAAGTGGTAGCCCGCTTTCCTGGAATTCGTGCGCCCCGGGTTCGATCCTCAGCACCACATACAAACAAAGATGTTGTGTCCGCCAAGAACTAAAAAATAAATATTAAGAAAAATTCTCTCTCTCTCTCTCTCTCTCTCTCTCTCTCTCTCTCTCTTAAAAAAAAAGGAAGCCTCAGACATATTAAAAAAAAAAAAAAAAAAAAAAGCAGAATGTTCCCACTTCTGGGAATACCAGGATATCAGCTGATATCAGCCATGGCCCCCTTCTTCCTCCTGAGAGAAGTCTATGTTACCCCGACTGACCAACCCTGGTTTATATGCTTGCCTCTGTGTGCTTCTCTAATGCTATACTTAGAGATGTGAAGGAGCAGAACTCATCACCCGTGACTGGCAGTATCACTATCTTTAGCTTAACTAGAGATACAGTTTAAGAAATAATTACTGTCACCTAAACTATATTAAACTAACAATCAGTACCCATGCCTGCTGCACTATAACCAACCCAACTCATCAGTCACAGGAATACCCAGAGAAACCCTGGCACAATGATCCCTTCCCAAGATTAGTTTGACGTTTTGCTGAAAATGACTTGTTTTCCCTTTGTTTTTTTCCTGTTTTTGTTTTTATTTTGAGTTCTTCTCCATTCCTTTCCTATTTAATTTCATGATCAACTTGAAATCAATATCTTCTTCCCAAAATGAAATTATGTTTACTTAACAGGTAAATTGAATCCCATCCTTTTATTAGTAATTCAACTCGTGTTTGTCTACATTAACTGAATCAAATCTGGTTGCATAAGTAGGTTTTATTAATATTTGACCCATAAGAGATGTACAATTTCAAAAGATTTGAAATTTGAAGAATAATATGAGATTTTATTTTAATTAATCTCTGTGGAGAGGTAACTAGATAATTGAAACCCCTGTTGTTCATTGGAAAATAAAGATTCAATGCTATCAAATTCTCAGTAATACGATATATGCTTTAGTATGTTTGTTTTTATGTATTGATTTTTTTGTCTTCCAAGTATAGGACAGGTTTCTATTAAGTACTTCATTCTCTCCTACTAAAGGATTTGTCTACTTTTAGGAATTATTCTGCTGAGGGGGAGTGAAAAAAATAAATAAATGAAATCTTCTAGAAACCAAACAGGTATTTGACCTCATAGCAAACCATTGCTGATCAAACTTAAAATGGTAAGAAAAAGAGATCCATTAAGCAGCAAACCTACATCACACTAATTATGTTTTAGGATAGTAATTCTCAAAAATAAACTTCATTATAGAATAGATACCTACTGAAGAAAAAAAAATACCTAATAGCCTACTTCTAATTCTCAGGATACTTAATAAATATACATAGTTTTCTGAATTTAAAAATGTATTCCTTAATTTCTCTCCTAAAACATCAGAGTTAGGTTCTACTGGTATGCCACTAGAGCTATTTGAGTGAAAGAACAAGAGTGAAATGAATATTAAAAGGAAAACTAGAATACTCCAGAAAAAGCCTCTTCAACATCCGATAATTCTCTCTCTTGGGTGAAGAATGTATACCTGACTGAGATTATAAAGTCCATTACTTATAGTCATATATATATTTTCTTCAAGTAAATATAACTTCATATGTAATTATTTAATTTAAAAAATATATATTTGATAACACATTCCTTGAATTCAAGGCTTTTAACATCCAAGTTTGAAAGCAATACTTCTGGACTTCTGTGTATTTATTTATGTGAGAAATATCTTCCAATCACTATTCTTTCAAATGAGTGGGTCAGGGTAAAACCCTTCAAATATATATATATATATTTTTTTGAAGATGGCATTTAATTAAAAGTGCTGCATATAAAAATATGCATAGTCACAAAACTTTTAAAACTTTTTTAAAAAAATAATAGTTTTCATAATCAAGCTTGCACAATTTATAGAAAAAATTTGAAGATACTTTAAATATTTATGCTTACATATTTTCTCATCAGAATGACCAACACTGAATAGATGATTGACAACCCAGAAATCAGCCTTAAAGAGACATAAAGAGTCAGAGACATAAAGGAAATGAGAGATAGAGAGCTCTGTATAAGCTTGGCTCATTTCTGTTGTCAATAAACTCTTACAGTGATGTACAATCATATTCCATGAATTTTTTGAGAAAAATTAGTAGCTTATATTCATATAGTCTTCATATTATCATAGTTACAAATGGTATGAAAATATGAGATTATTCATACATTATTTAAAAATAAGTAGACTATTGACCAACTTTTTCTGAAATTCCAAATGCCTTTTTACTCAGACATTTGTTGATACAATATAAATACATAAAAGAATATTAAACTTTTTATCATTTTTTAAAGCATCAAAAGGTGAAAATTAGACACTTTCACTTGGCTTGGACAAGTTGGCAGGAATTGATCTACATCCCAGGAAGCATATATCTTAAAAGGAAAAAAAGAAATTATTAACTGGTTGGACTGAACCAAAAATATGTTCTGGCAGAACATCAATTTAACTCAATAACTATCCAGAAACCCAAGGTCAATAAAGAGAGATACATTTATGTTTTTATTTCTTGTTAAAATTTTGATTAGGTAATTTTCAAATACACATTAGAAATAATAGAAAATGCTGATATGTCACTCCTCACTTACTTAACAAAGCTAGTAAATTAGATTGTGATAACTATATTTTGTGATTACATAAGTGGTAAATTTTGAAACTCTTTTCTATAACAAAACCGAGCACAAGAATTCAAAGGATGCATAATATATACTACACCCATTTACATATAGGTTGCATGCGTGTTTATATACACACAAACCCTTAATAACAAAGTTGTATGTATTGACATATGTCATTTTGCGCATTTTTAACTTGACATGGAAAAAGACTGGGCCAAAGCTTTCAGACATCAAATGTGAACTCATTTTGAAATACCAGCAGTGTTTGAATTTTAAATTAACCTATTTACAATGAAACTATGCCTGCTGATTGCCATCATCTTCAGGAAAATTAACAGTAACGATCATTGGTGTCATAATGCAATTTCCCCGCAAAAATCACATAGGCTTCATTACTGTTTACATAAATTGTCATAAATACCAATTATGGCTGAACATAAAATGTAATGCTCTTTTTTTTAATCATAATCAGACAATTGTTCTTCTAATTCATATGCTAGGGGAATAAGGTTTCAATTCAACCTTTGTTGTGAAGGAAGTGTTCGGATGGTAGTTAGTTTTACTCTAAGTGCTGGTTGGCTTCTTGTCAAATCATTCACTCTCCATTTGGATCATGGAGTCCTTGTCCCTGTTCAGTGTGTCCTCTAACATACTGGGAAGAACATGGAGATGTGCTAATGGCAAACGAGGGAGATATACACTGCAAGTGTCCTCTAGACGTCAGCCAAGAGGTGGCTTCCGGTGGGATTTATAACAACATTTGGTGTAATTCCGTCGATGCCCCCATAAAGGAATAATGCAATAAGAGACCTGTTAGAGGAGCACATTTGCAGCGACAATTCCAGCTTCCCCCACAGGTCAGACTAACAAATATCCAGGAAAGGCAATGCTTTGTTAAATGGCTAATTTTCAAAACAAATAAGAGTTAAGTTGCTGGCAGGGAAGTGGACGAAAAGGCCAGAATGAAGAGATTCAGCATCCCTATCATTTTGGTCTCTAAGAAGGAGATATATCAGCGAGAAAGGTTATTCAGACAGAAAGTCAGAGCAGGGGACAATACTCTCTGAGGACAAAAGCCCTGTCTTTGCTTTCTATAATAGGACAAAGCAAAGCCAAGAATCACACCGGTTTGATCCTATTTTATCTTCGCATAGAACTCTTTGTACTGTTCATTCTTTAGCTTTTCTTCTTCTTGACTTACTCCTAAAACTTAAAAATACAGTCTGCATACATTTCCTACCCTCTTTGGATTCAGAGAAGTCCTGAAAATTTAGAATCAGAAGAAAATCAGCCCACTGATTTTTGAACCCCAATATCTATGTGTGATGTTCACTTCGTGCAATTACATGAGACTGGGGGCTCAGATGCAAGACTGGACATTCTCTCATATCTTAATGAACCTATGTAATTTGTCTTAGTTCTACCAAGTTCTGTCCTGGATGATGAAAGCAAGCTGTGGTGATATGTCCAGTTAATTTTTAATGAAACAAAATTGCTATTCTTCATCTAAGAAGAAAATAATAAATACAACTGGCAGGGATTTCATCTGAGTAAAAAATCAAAGTGAAATAAGCAGAAGTCTAGTACAATTAGCTGCTGTTGTTTCCCTGTCTAAGCCAAGGAAGTGCTAAAGGTAAACAAATGGCATCAGCAGGGAGGAGCAAATGCAACTTTTACTTTTTTCATCTTTCATAATCTCATGCATTATCGGTAACAGGGTGAGACACTTTAATAGGGTGTGATCATCATTAAAAGGCAGATATTTATCTTATCACAGTGCATTAAACTCCCAGAAGGAAGTAGGGAAAAAAAGAGAGAGTGAATGAGACTCTCATGAACTATTTAATGGAACATTGTTACTTGCAGCTTTTCTTGATTATTTGTCTTAACAAGAATTTTTTTTTTCTTATGTTGGACAAAACTGGTTCCAAACACACCAAGACTGTACCAGTCCTGTGCATTTTGAGAAATCTCTTCTGTGTTCTGACTTTGTTTAATAATTTCTAATTATGTTCTACAACACAAAATTAAATATTTCTATCTCCATTGTGTGTACTTATTCATGAGCTGGGCATTAATCGTAAAACAATGTATCTTGTTGTTTATTTATACCAGATGTGAGTATTTATGTTGCTCTGTTCAGGGTTCCCAGCTAGGTCTTTATTTGTATACTGAGATGCCTGGTTTTGCATGAAAATGGTTTCTGGGCTCTGGAGTTCATCTCCACTCTTCTGTTTAAAACAACAACAACTTTAAAAAGAAAAAAAAAAGAAAAAGAATTTATGAATAACTAAGAGATTTCTGCTGTGGCTTTCCTGGTCTCTCACCAGCAGGGCAGCCAGAATACATTTTGGGGGGACCAAGAAAATTCAATTTGGGATTTGCTTCACAGTTTACAATGCTGGCTTCTTGCAAACAAAAGCTGCCTGGCCCTGGGAGAGCTTTGCTTTTGAAATACATTTGCATAGTGTTAATTTTCTATTTATTTATTGACTTAAAAATTTGAATTTGGTTGGGGGCATATAATGCTATTCTTTCTTTCTTTGTCTACAACAATATTGTGTGACTCATTGCACAACCACAAGAACCCCCATCAATACTTTAAAGGATATCTTGTCTTTGGCATTTTATTAGGATAATTAACAATATAGTAAAGCTAACAAGGATAAAAACTCTTCCTTCTGTGCTCTCTTTTCCTCTTAATTTTCATCGGCACTGTGACTTTATTAACTGATGTGTACTTAAAGAAATATTTCTTATCTATAAAAATAAATATATATGTTTCTTTCTCAATGTAAATTTCTGTATATTTACTGCCCTGTAATCTGCTATTTTTTCCCCTTTGACATTATATTTTGGAAACTGTCCCACATCAAGGTATAAAAAACTCCCTCATTCTTTTCTGCACCTATGTAGTATTCCACTCTATAAGTTTTTATAAAATATTTAGTAAGAGTCTGTGTTTAATTTCTCACCATAATCAGCTATGTATAGCATCGTTGTTGCCTAAAATTTCTTTTTAGGTAAATATTTGCTGACCTACTCAGAATGGGCAACAATTCTAATGACCAACAAATCTAATGATCTAGTGACATGATTCTTTGTCCACGTGAGTTGGCGCTCATCAGATGGTGAATTCTTAAGTACTGTGCTGCATAGTAAAAGATGACTGATTTAATTATACAGATATATTAAAGTTGGAGAGTGTTTTCTTCCATGATATAGGTAATGGGCATCTCTCCATAATTGCTATGGCACTTAAACACAGAGGGATAGAGAGCACACCAGGCCACATTGGCCTGCAGGCACATTTTGTTTTCATTGACCAAAAAGTCTTTAAAACAGCTGGTATCATTAATTAAATTAGAAATTTAATACAAAAATGTGTATATGCAACTTCTGTTGAAAGCCTGGCAATCTAGTCAGAGATGGCCACCTATCTTCATGACAACAGCACAGGGAACTGAGTAGCACTGCTATCTGTGGACAAAAGTGTGTGAGTACCACGATTCTCCCTGGGGATCTCCTCTGGCCAAAATAACACATTGCCTGCCTGGAACCAGGCATTGAAATTTGTCATAACTGGAGTCAAGTGTACAAACTCATGGTACATGGTTATATTTAATACCATGTAGGATGAGTGCTCTAATGATAAGAAGAATACTGTGGTATACCTGGAGAAAATGCACCTCTCACATCCTCTTTCCTCCCACACCTTCAAATGTATTTGACTCTGACAAGTTATTCTGTTCATGGAAAGAAGTCTGGTTTTGCTGAGACAGACATAAGTGAGGAGGAAATGAAGATCACCATTAGGTGTGAGTCTATTGATACTCATATGCGTAACCATAGTAGGGAAACTTATGCAGGAAGAGTGGAGGGTCTGTAGGATCAACCCAGCTAGATTGTTCAAAGATCATATTGTACTTGGAGTTTTGGGACCAGCTTTACGGAAGGTGAAAGTTGTCACACCCTCTTAATAATAACTGAAAATCTGAACAAGCTGAAAATCAACAACTCTTCTCAGATCCATCAGAGAATTGAGATCACAGGGTAAACCAGTGCCTTCCCTGTCAAATTGGACATTCAAGTAGATACAGAGTCATGACTCAGGACAGCAGAAACCAATAAGCAGAAACCTTCACAGGAGCCAGGACCAGGAGAGAAAAGCCTGAACTGTAATTGACAGATCAGTGGAAGCTCAGCCTAGACAATTTGGGACTTAAAAACCTTTGGGTGAAGGTCCAGCATTGGTGAAAGGAGCTGCTTTTTTTTTTTAAGTTTTACATCTAAGTGCTATACAAAGTTCTCATAGGAAAAGTTGGAGTAAAAGTTTCTTGTTTTTGCAGCAGAAGGGGAAAAGTAACCATTTTGAAATATTCCAGAGCATTCTGCTCTTTGGTTAGGCTGCTTTTCATCACAATATCTGACAAGAAGAGATTTGAGGAGGAAAAGTTTATTAAGCTCATGATTTCCTAAGTCTCAATTTATAGAGAGCTAAGTCTGTTGCTCTAGGTCCAAAGTGAAGCAGAACATCATGGTGGAAGGGTGTGGAAGAGGAGCCCTGCTCCATTTATGGCAGCCAGGAAGCAGAGAGGGGAAGGTGAGGGGGACAGAGGGGCCTGTTTTAATCAGCTTTTTCACTGCTGTGACTAAAGAGCTGACAAGAACAACTACAGAGGAGGAAAAGTTTATCTGACAGCTCATGTTTTCAAAGGTCTTAGGCCATAGAAGAGCGACTCCATTTCTCTGGGCTTGAGATGAGGCTGAACATCATGGCGCAGTGGGTGGCAGAGGGACACAGGTCACAGCATGGTGATCAAGAAGCAGAGAGAGACTCCACTTTCTATACACAAATATATACACCAAAGTCATACCCTAATTCCCACCTTCTCCAGCCATACTCTACCACTTCAGTTACCAGTTAATCCCTATCAAGGAATTAAATAATTGGGTTAAGACTTTTACATCCCAATCATTTCTCCTCTGAACTTTCTTGCATTGTCTCACACACGAGCTTGTGGGGGACAGCTCACATCCAAACCATAACAGAGCCACAGGGAAGATATATCCTTCCAGGACTTGCCTCACCTGCCTACATTTACTACCCAGTCCATTCAAATGAGGATGGACTAATTAGGTTACAGTTCTCACATTCCAATCATTGCATTTCTGAACTTTCCTTCATTAACACAGGTGTTTTTGGAGAATACCTCATATCCAAACTATAGCATCTTATTAATAAGTTCTCTCCTCAAGAGAAACTGTGTACCAGAGCCCAACCTACTATGGTTTTATTTGAGTCTTATCAAACTGGGAGACCACCTGGAGACCAATTTCAACCCACATTAGTTATCCTGCCCACACATCCTGTGTGGAGGGGATTAATTCAAATTAACCAAAAAAATTTAGAACATTTTTGAAGCCTATAGCCAAGGGACACAGGCTCATTTAAACACTGAGTGTTAGATATAGGTATCCAGGATATATACCCTACCATCACATCACTAAAAGCATCTTTATCATATATATTTCCTTTTCATATAGTATATCGTATTTAGTTTTCAGCAATCACAAAAAAATTATTACAAAGTAAGTCAGTAAGAAAGAAAACACAATTGTGAGAGAAAAAGTTACCATCAGAAACAGATATGGCAGAAATCAACATATCACAACTTTACGCTTATATATAATTAATATGACAAGGGCATTAATGAAAACGAATGTTGCTTAATAACCTGATAATTTATTCTAGAAATTGGTTAGGTAACCTAAAACTATTGTCTTATTACAATATGTATATTTGATAGACCTTGAATTCCAAAATATCATTATGGAGGGAAAGGAAGATGGAAAAATGAGGAAGGATGGGCTGAGGTTGTGGCTCAGTAGTAGAGCACTTCACTAGCATGTGTGAGGTACTGGGTTTGATTCTCAGCACCACAAGAAAATAAATAAAATAAAGGTCCATTGCTAATTAAAATATATATATATATATATATATATATATATATATATATATATATATAGAGAGAGAGAGAGAGAGAGAGAGAGAGAGAGAGAGAGAGAGAGAGAGAGAGAGAGAGAGAGAGAGAGAGAATGAATGAGGAAGGAGAAGACCTACTTAAGACTGGGCAGAGATTAAATCATCCCAGATTGTGAAGGTACCAAGATAAGATGGGCTCCATACACCAGAGATATGCTGATAAAATTATCCTGCTAAATACAACCTATGTCTAGAAGTGATACCTGTCACCTGACAGCTGTGAGGGGATGATCTAGGAGCAAGAAAAGTTCAGGTTCACAGATACAGGAATTGTAAGGTGCACACTTCACCTCTGTCCTCTGAGAGTTTCTTTTCCATGTCTTGAGTTTACCAGGTTCAGATGAAGATTTACTACTTGGCCCCCATGGTCTTTGGGATACCACAGAATAGTGACAGTCCTCTATTTATGATGGCTTGGTTTCTGGTTTTCTTTTTCAATTCGGCATGGTGCGGTCACAATATAGATTCAGTAGAAAGCATACTTGACTATTTGAAATTTGATCACTTACTCAAAGAGTGATAGGCAGTATGATCCCCCCATGATGCTGGAAATGCAGTGAGCTGTGACTCCTAGTCAATGACAGGCTTATGAATGTGAACCAGTGATACTGTACTATGCTGATGTTGCTAAGCTATGATGTTTTGGTAGGTAGTGGGATACGTATTCTCAGCACCATATGTATTTCCAATTTAAGGCAATTGCAAATTATAATAGGTTTGTTGAGTCACAGCCCCATCCTAAGTCATAAATCAAGTAACATTTGCACATTGGGATGGTTCTATATACTTATTTCCTCATAAATTAGGCACTGTGATTTGAGTTCTACAGATGACAGGTCACCAAATTAAATGTATACTGTGTTGCTATGACCCTCAACAGATTGGACACTGTCTGTTACCTGTCTCGCAATGTTTTAGTAAGCTTTTTCACTGCTGCAACTAAAGGAGCCAACCAGAACAACGGTAGAGGAGGAAAGTTTATTTGGGGGCTCATGGTTTCAGAGGTCTCAATCCATAGACATCAGACTCTATTCCTAGAGCTCAAGGTGAGGCTAAACTTCATGGCAGAAGAATGTGGCAGAGGGAAGCAGCCCACAGGATGATCGGAAAGCAGACAGAGAAACTCAACTCACTATATAGAACTATATACCCCAAGGCCACACACCCAATGTCCCACCTTCTCCATTTACCACTCAGTTAATCCACTGTTTAGATTGAAGCTCTCACAACCCAATTATTTCTACTCTGAACTTCCTTGCATTGTTTCACATGTGAGCTTTTGGGGGACGCCTCTCATCTATATCACAACACACAGCTTTGCTCCTTCAGGGAAGAGAACAAAGAAATTGCTCACCCTGGTGTTCACCCATAAGTTGTCTTAATAAATAGGATACAGCAAGTCAAGAATCACCATATTTTAAAAGACTGATCAGAATATTGCAGATAACTTTAAGTTCTGGCATCAATGACCAGAAACAACCCCCCAAATAATCAGGCTTTCAGAACCAGAATTAGTATTTTTTTAAAAAAAGAAACAAAGAGAAAAGAAAAGAAAAATTGTTCTAGAAGAAAGAGGCAGAGTGGAGAGGGGCTTTCACCCTTTCACCTACAAATCTCTGGCTTGAGTTCAGACATAACTGGACTGACCAAATGTCACCCTAATTAGAAGGCAATAAAGTTCCATAGCAAAATGAATTCCACGGTTTGAACTTGCTTCAAGGGGACATTTGTCTTCATTAGGGGACGTGTGTACTTGGGCTTGGCGGGCATTTTTGCTTTAAAGAGACTCATGCCATTATGATGTGAAGGTGAAAACCTTTGCCCAGTGCTGAGTGTCCAGGGCTTAGCCTCGAACAAGGAGCCTCATTTTCCTTGTGTAGTTCCACCAGGCCTGGCCACCCTTCCAGACTGCCTTTCTGTAATTGTTTAAAAACAGCTTAGGAAAGAAAACAGCCCTCACAGATTGTGGAGATGATAAAGTTCCTGAAAATTAGAGCAGCTCATAGGATAAAAGCCTATTATTACTTGAAATTCCCTAAGGTTTCATACTTTTTTCCCTTGTCTATCTTTCTCTAAGTTTTTAATTGAAATATGAATATTTGTAGGCTATATAGGCTGTTGGGACTATAAGTCAAAAACTCAGGCATCCATCCAGTTTATTTTGGTCATGAATAATAGATTTTCTTCTACTTCTCCTCCTCCTCCATTTCCTCCTTCTTCTCTCTTTCTTTTTTTTTTTTTTTCTGTATAATCCCTTATGGGCTGTGTCCTCCCTAGTGAGATAACTGTCATGGGATATAGTATTTTGATATTCATGAGGATGTTAGGGTCATTGAATCCCCTAAATATCAACAAAGGGATTCTGGAAGGTGGAGTTTCATTTTCCCCAATTTTCTCCTGTTATTTTCATGTCAGAGTTAGAAGTTAAGTGAATATATTACCTATGTTTTTTTTTAGACACACAGTACATTTTAAGGACCATGTATAAGCCCACTATAGAGAATGAAAAGACAATGAAAGACACTAGGGATATTGATATCTTCAAGTATCTCAACTTGCAGTGTGTGAAATAGCAGAAAAGCCACTGATGTTGAACTGCAGAACACCCTGGAAGTATCTGTTTACTTTGTATTTAAAATATAAATATACCTGGTTTGGCTGTATCGTAGGATTCTAGTGAGAAACAACCAAAGCATAATACGTTCATGTGCTGGGTAGGTAATTGCAAAAGCCAACCAACCAATCATTCCTACATCTTAAAAAAAAAGTCCAAATAACTAAAAGGCAAAATAAATTAAAAAGGCAAAAGGAAGAATATGTAAACTTAGCTTGCTTTAAAAAAATAATATATATATATATATATATATATATATATATATATATATATATATTGCATGTACGTCCTTTCCTCCTCATCAAAATGATAGAGAAGCACTCTGGCCTGGCCTGCCCAATTTGAACAAACGCCCAGGCTCTCAGAACAGAACTCTCTTCTTTGGAACATTGAATAAGATGTTTTTCCTTTGAGCCTTTATTTGTAGAAAGGCGATCATATTGGAAGGATTCAACAAATAATTTCAGGTAAAGTATTTGGTGCATTGCCTGGACATGGTAAAGATTCAATTGCTTTTAGATATTCGTTCTTCCTCAAGTAAATCTCAGGCATTCTTGCCTCCATATTTTTTATTGCACTCTCTTCTCATTTTTGTAAAATTCTCCTTCTTGTACACTTGGAACTAATGCTTTATTTGATTTCTTTTGGGTTCATGAGACTTTCCCTGAAACCATTGAATTTACAGTGATACCTCTCCTCTCAGAGCTCTTAGAGTATTTATTGATGATCCCTCAGCTGGAGCTTAATACAGAGTGCATTTTGGTATGATTTTTGTTGTAGTTTATTATTTTCTAGAAGTGGCCTCAAAAGAGGGATTAACTTAAAGCTTGGAATCAGATGACAGGGGATTGAGCTGTTTGGTCCATCACCCTTGAGAAACTCACTTAACCTCTCTGAGCTTCATTATATTACCCGGTAGGGGAATACCATAATAATAACGTTGCCTACCTCACAATTGTGTGATGTACAGAGGGAAGATCTGTGAACGTTCTGATCACCAGCAAAATTGATTTGCTTCTCTTAGGTAAGTTCAGCTCTATTCAAATTAAGCATAATGTCTCTAAGAGATAAAGTATATCTTTCAGTCTTTTAGCATCTTGCAGAATGTTCTGTACTTAATAGGTCCTCAAATGATATTTACTGATTATTTGTTAACTTATTGAACACATACTTTTATGAACACAGATGCATGTTGAATGAGGTTGCATGGCCATTTATGGGTGTTAGAACTATAAGGGGAAATATACTGTGGGCAAGGAAATTAAAATCTCCCTGAAGTATTTCCAAAGAAAGGGACTGAAGCTTCTTTTAAAGTAAAAATATGTGAACATCTAGTATGTGTATGTATATAGAAAAAAAATGAGAGAGGGGTGGGGGAGGGAGGAAGACCAACCAAGGAATAGAAGCTAAGAGAGAAATCTGATTTTCAAAAAGGTATGAAAGAAGAACTTCTCATAAGATTCATCATAAGAGAATAGTGCAAAGAGTCAATGTTTTCTTGTGCCTCGCCCCCAGGCAAAATTCAAAGAGGAGAATTCAAACAGATCCACTGTCAGCATGGACTACCATGCTCATGAAAACAAAAGCTTTTGTGTACTTTAAATTTTCACATAAAAGAAGATTTCTCCTTTCTTCCCACTTTTTTTTTCTCTTTTTTATGTCATTTGCTAACTGCTAAATGACTTGAACCTTGCCCAAATTATGGAGAAAGTGATTAGATGGTGCTTCAGGTATGGTGGTTCTGAATCATTTTCTCCATATCAGACATTATTTGTTTGTTTGTTTTTTCCGTAATCGACAGGAATGAAGCTGATTCATCTGAAACTGGTGCTGTAACATAACTGGGCCCCAGGCACCACATGCCAACAAAAAGTACTTCTGTGTGTGTGTGTTGTGGGTGGGTGTGTATGTACAGGATGTATTTTGCCTCACTATACCATATGTTTTCCAAGGACTGCTCATTTGGACAGGATGTTAGTGTAAGTAGCCTTTCCATGATTTTGTTTCTTAAGATAAGAATCATAATTCATATTATCATATACCAAGAAGCCTTGGCTTAGAAGTTAGATGTTTGGAAGATTACAGAAAGCCCTGTACCTGGAACAAAGATTCCTTTGGAGTGGATATGCTCAAAGCTAAGAATAAAATGTGTTCCCTGTTCTTAACTAATATTTGAAGGCCTCAGATGTAGCATTCTGGAATGAAATTTATGAATAACTTGTCATAATATTTTTTTTCCAAAAAAGCAACACAGCATCATAATTTTAATACATTTGTATTTTTGGAAGAAGAAGAGTATATTAAAACTAACTTTGTGTGTAAAATAATTACAGTCCAGTCTTATATCTTAGTATGTGTTGTGATGCTGTTATATAATACTTGTAAAAGTAATTTATAAAGAACAGAGGTTCTTTCTTACAATTCTGGAGACTGGAAAGTCCAAGGTTGAGGGTTCTGTATCTGTGAAGGCAAAAGGAAAAGAAAACATGTAAGTGAGAGAAGAAAGAAGAGGGTACGTGTCATCCTTTAATCCGGAACCTACTTCTGCAATAACTAACTCACTTTTGTGGAAATAGCACCAATCACCTCTTCTAGGTCTTAGCTCTGACTGTTGCACTGAAGATTGATGTTCCAGCTCATAAAGTGTGGGGGACACCATCAACCAACAGCACCTTTTATCAATAAATGACTGATTAGGCAATGAAAATTTGTGTAGGAAGTGGGATAATTTCTTTCTGTGTAAGGTTTCCGACATATAGCAAATAATAAGTCTCTTATTTTCCAATCAATAAATTCTAATAGTGTCCTGATAGTACTTTTAACAATAAAAGTTCCTCTTACAAACCAAATGCCAAAACTGTCCCCCGAGTAACTATACTGCCTCTATGGAAAATAACAGCTTTGTGAACTAAGAACCAATGAAAGTGTAGTGTGCCATAATCTGTATGTGTGTAAGACCTTTGGTGAGACCTTAAGGGTCAACAAGAAACAGCCGGATTTCAGAGAACACGAGAAAAGAGACGAAGGACACGTGGATTCAAGATGGTAGGGAAAACATTTTTGAGTCTTCTGATCCCATATCTTAGTGTGTTCAATGTCCTTACTTCCCTCCCCAAAAAAGATTTATTAAAGTCTACATTCTTCAAAGGAAGGATCTTACACTACCATTTGGTAAATTCATGCCTATCAGCTAGTCTAAATAAAACAGCCAAAATATCAGCAACTCGATTAATTTTTTTAAAAACAGGGTTATATTTTTGTTTAAATTTTGTTGGTTGTTTTCCCCATGCTGTGTTAATGCTGTTTAATTGAATAGTTATTGTAAAATCTCCCATTTAGGGTCATTTCAACATGGTCAGAAAAATCAAGGTTTCTTCAGGATCCCCTCGCAATATTTTTCTCCAACTTAAAATGTCATCCAGTACAGGCTATATCGTAATAAAATTTGCTTTTTTACCAACATCCTCAGAACATCTGATCTTGGATACCATCAAGAACAGAAAGCTTACCATTTGATTCAGAGCAGAACAATAAACCTTTGGGAAAACCATACACTTTACTAGGTCTATTTTATTATAGTCAGTTCTATTCTCTTGCTTCACGATTTTAATGAGTAAAATTGTGTGATAAAATTGTGATTCTACTTAAGAGGTCATAATATTGTGTGGTGTTTCATTTACTCTAGCCATATCCTTCGAGGTTCCATTCCTGGACTACCCATACAGGGATGGAGATGATGAGCCATATCTTCCCTTTTATATACTGTTGTATGTCAGCAGAGCACTCAAACAAACAAACAAACAAACAAAAACAACTTGTGAAGTCATAACAGAATAACAGTTTTCTTTTTTTAATTCTTTGGAAAACAAACAAAAAAATAATAACAGGTGTTGTATTAATGTTATATTTATAATAACTGGAATCTACGAGGCACTGACCTCATTTGCAATCAAGTATCGTGCGTGTGTGTGTGTATGTGTGTGTGTGTGTGTGTGTGTTTATTTATTTATTATTTTTAACCAGGAGAATCTTTTCTAACATCTTGAAGAAAAGTCCAGTTGGGGAACTTCATAGAAGTTACTGGGTATTTGCTCTCAGGAGAAGTGTAAAAAACAATCTTTGCAGGGACAATTTTTGCATGCCCCCAATTTTTCTCAGCCTCCTTACCTGAGTAAGTGTTTGTTTATTATCTCTTGCCTTCAAACACATTTAGCATCAATCAGAAATTAGAGAAACAAATGTATCCCCTATGAATCATTTATTGTAATACATTGAGTACAATAGCATGTGATATCTGCACATTCTTTTAATCTGATTTATTGTATTTGTTTAACCTTAATCTGTTTATTTTCCATATCGATTCTCAGGCCATTTATAATGGTTTATCCCTTCTCAGAATCGTCCTTAAGCTATCCATCCATCTCAAGAGCACCATTATGCTGTGACATTTATAAAAACAAAGAAGGTTTAGTAGTAGTGACCACATGAATATGACCTACTGTCTTTTGCTATGTGAAAAGAATCTTTGTTTTGATTCATTATTCCCTAATCTCAGGATAGATTACAAATCCATTACAGCCATCTCTAATGCATTTACTGCTAAGTTATGCAATATTTGTGACACTGTAATAAATTATTTAAATAGCCCCTTCAAATCCTCATCACAGTTGGGTATGTGTAATTGTTATTTTTAATTAATAAATTGAGATGTAGAAAATATAACTTCCTCAAGATCACATGGCTAGTAAAGGGTAGGAGCCAAGAGTTGAAACTGAGCTAATTTCAGAGATCTTGTATGGGACCACTTTCTTCTGCTCATGGGATTGTTTAGCAAAGACAAAGACCCTAAATCTTATTAGAAATTCTATTGTGAGACCACTGAAGGTGTTTTTCTCTGCTCCTTTTGATCCAACCAGGAATAAGATGGTAAAAGAGATGAAATTTAGGTGACATTCCTAGTCAGTAGGAGAAAATAGTTGTCATGAACAATATAGCTTTATTAACTAACGGTTATGACATTCACAGTTGCCTAACATTCTGACAGGTCCTGAGAGGGAGCTTCCACCAGCCTCTCACCAAAAGGTCATGACAATATGTCTTCTAGGGCCATGCTGAAGGCCTTGCAATGGCGCTGGGTCAACAGGGTGAGCTTTCTGGTACTCTACCAAGTAATAAGATGTCTCTAACTTGGAAGCCTCTGTTGATTAGCCATTGAACGTGGGAGAGAAAAGAAATCCTGGACAAGATTTGGTTTTGCACCCACAATTTGAAGTTATATTCTAATAAACAAATATAAATCATGATTATTAAAAAAAATAATTTGTTAACTTCATGGTGTGGTTTCTAGAACTTCATTGATTCATTGCTCCCAAGTCACAATATTAAATATTTACTACTATCTCAATTTATGTATCTTAACATAAGACTAGAAATATTTTCCCAAACCTCCAAGATAAGGGATGCATGATTAGTGATTAGTATCAAGGTGTTTTGGTCAGCAGGTAAGAAAGAGAGAGAGAGGCTGAGACTTTGTGTAAAAGTGAAATTGCTCATCTGAGTAATTCTCTTCAACCAGTTGTGACACAGATTCCCAGTCTGTCCATGTCTCTCATGAACAAGCTTTTGTTTATATACATTGAAATTAGTGGATTTATATTTTTTCTAATTAATTAGATTTCAAGTGAAACAGGGACAATGCCTCTTATCTCTTCATATTCTCAGAGCATTAAGTAACACAGCTTCCTTTAAAAGTCAGTAA
Source organism: Callospermophilus lateralis (assembly GCF_048772815.1). Lineage (NCBI taxonomy): Eukaryota > Metazoa > Chordata > Mammalia > Rodentia > Sciuridae > Callospermophilus > Callospermophilus lateralis. Next base: position 31,904,764 of record NC_135321.1, on the reverse strand, counting down.
GTCTTTCCTGAATGATTTTCTGATAGAATGAATAAATTGAAACAAAGAATGAGAAAACCATAAGTAGGCTGAGAAACTGATATGACTTCTCTGCAGACACACTCATGCTTTTGTGTGCATGTGTGCACAAACACACACACACACACACACACACACACACACACAGACTCAGTGATTCTGAGAAGTTAAGCAACTTGCTCAAGGTCACACCAGTAATTGGTAGATATTGAGTACAAGAACTTAGGTGGTCTCACTCCCAATCCAGTATCCTCCATTATATCATGAGCTGTCTTCACAGAGCCTAACAAATTAGACTGCAGGAATACTATATGTTTTCTATTGTCTTCATTTTTCTTTTAAATTTGGCACACAATTTTTGTTCATTGGACCATCTAAACTTCTACTTTTCACTGTTCAAGGGAATTGTCTCTAGAACTATCAACAAAAATGACAGGGATATCTATCCATCTGCTCATTCATCCATCACATACCCCAGTGCAGGTATTTACATAGCACAGTGACACTGAGCAAACACAACGAGAAAAAGAGAAAGAGGAGAGGACAAAAAAGACATCTGGGATTTTTATGAGCCATTTCCTTTACAGTGTGCAGTACCCAATAAGCATTATGTATACAGTAGGTGTATCCATCACGGTCTATATGATGCTTTGGTGATAGAGCATTAGCCATTATCAATAGACCCATTATAAAAAAACTCTCCCATCCCCTGCTGAGAGGCACACATGGGTACATTACCAAATAGTTGCATGAGATGTAGATTTCTGCAACAGTTTACTAGGCATCACTATACTTTCAGGAAACACTAGAACCTTCTTGCTAAAGAGAAAAATAGATTTTCCAGAACCAGTGTCTCGAATGCAAACCCTTAAACAGAAGTCTTGCACCAAATCATTAATAAAAGAATCCTATAATGTTTCTGTCATTGTTAAAATAACACCATTCCACATACTTAAACATATTCACATATAAGACTAAGTACATACAAACCTACATAGAAACACAGCCACTTTCAAAGGCTTAAAAATAGAATTTAAGTCTGCTAGCTAGTATGGAACACAGAACACAGCCCTCATAAGCCCATATCTTTCTTTTCTCTTCCATCCATTCAGAACACCAATCAAATGACCAAACACATAGTTGGTGCTCAGCAAATTGACCAGACTATTGATTTTTTTGAAACTGTCAACAACTCTGCAGATTCTGTTTCATAGCCAGCAGAACTCTATGGTCATCAAACAATGATCAATTTCTTCAAGGAAGTGAGTTAGATCCTAAAAGAAAGGAAGGTGATTTGGCAGTTGCTGGGTTTTAGATTGCTATTTTGTCTTTTTTCCCCCCCATGTCGTGTATAAGGTGGTATAGTTGAAGGGGATGGAGATTCTATTTCCTTAGTGATAATTGTGTTTCTGTCCCATAAATCTGAAAGGAAACAAGTTAGCTTTCCCTCACAAGCCTCTCCTGATATCTGCAGTGATGCTAGTCCTCTATCCAAATATACTCATACTGGGATCCAAGCTAGACTTCAGTCAGTGGGAAGCAGAATCAAGGCTTTCTGAGTCTCCCACTTCTGGACATGTGTTAAGAATAGTTAGAAACTGGTGTCAACTTATCCCTCCAACCCACTAAAGGAAACTATTTCTTTACCTCCTCAAGAAGATTCCCTTTTCTTTTTCCTCTTCTTTCTTGGAAGAATGGAGGAGAGACAAGGGGAAAATAATGCTCTATGTGGCTGATCTGGACAGAATTTTCTCTGATTCAGGACTTGCTGAAACATCTATGGGGTATGGAAGCATTGAAGAGAGGGGGTAATTTTTTCAAAATTTTCAATGGATCATAAATTAGATTGTCTGTATGTCCTTTGAAATGTGTACCTAAATAATAGAATTACTTATTTAATTTCTTCCTGTGCCTGAGCTTCTTCTTGTGTACAACAACACAAAGAGATGACCATATAACTACTAAGGTAGCAGAGATGTCAAGGTAGATCATCTACTCCTGTGCTGCACATAGTACTAGGATGCTGCAGGATTCCTGGAAGATATTTGCTGTGCTTCCAGTATAATATACTAATGCCAATATTTCATATTTAATTGAAAAAAAAGCTTCACTATAACTTGCCTCCATTTGTTGGAACAGTGTTCTCAGAAGATGTTGAGAACAATACCATTCCCTCCTTACTGTCTTCTACTTACTGATATTATCTTAAGAGCGTATCTACTCCACTTTGAATATCTATCACTAGTTCTTTTAATAGCTGCTAAAACATATTTCTTAGAACCCTTATTTTTCTTTTTATTTGAATGTATTTTTTAAAAAAATATTTTTGTTGTTGTAGATGGACACAATACCTTTATTTTATTTATTTTTTATGTGATGCTGAGGATTGAACCCAGTGCCTCATACATGATACATGAGCACTCTACAACTGAGTGACAACCCCCAGCCCCTTGAATGTATTTTAAATTGCCACTATCACACCTAAACTGTGAACCTCAAACTAGATGTAATTGTTCATGTGTAGTCTGATGAGATCAAAGGCTCCACAGATCTATTATTTTATTTGATATTTTTTTCTTGGCATTCTATTTCATTTCTTCTCTCACATACTATTGGCTTTGATCAAATAAACTTCAGTGTCCTAAAATGTACCTTGTACACATGTTCTACTTTCTATCCTGCCAGAATCAGTCTGCAGGGTCAGTATAATAATGAACTTTGGAGCCCAATCTAAATGGGTTTGTATTGTAGCTTGACTTTTCTCAACTAAGGAACTTTAAGAAAGTTTCTTAATCTGTCACTATTTGTTTTTCCATTTGTGTGTGTGTGTTTGTGGTTTTAATGGTCTAAAGGCTCCTTTATGAATTATTCTCAGTTAAATACTATCTTACCAATTGGGATACTTTATTGGGGTACTTGACATTTTAAAATCTTAGTTAAGCCATTCAATGCATTAAATATCAAAATGGTTCAAGCATTTGCTCTTCTAAGAGATTTTCACCATTTGCCAGTATTCCCCATTCCAGATACTCAAAGAGTGGTTCATGCATCATCTAGAAGATTATTAGAAATGCACACTCTCAGGATCTTACCCCTGATTTATGTTGAATCAGAATATAATTTTTAAATTTTTACCCACAGGGTTGAGAAATATATTAACCAATATATCCCATTAGAGAATTGCTTCTAAGTCAGTAATTACCAGTTAATAACCTCTTTGTAAACAAAGGCTCAAGAAATAACAATATAGCCACTAGTATTATAATTTAAGACATATCAAATTACTTCCCCAGAATAGATTGGAAAAAATAAATAAATAAATGCCGTCTTTTATTTCTTCTTCATTTGGTTTCATCTCTTAATATAAGTAAATATGGGCCAAAACAAAGGAGGCCAAATATAGTTTATGTTCAGAAGGTCAATGCCTGAATCCAAACCTTGACTTGGCTACTGAGTGATTCACTTACCTCTCTACATCTCAGTTTTCTTACTTGTAAAATGATGATATTAAAATAAGAATAATATTAAAATATTACGAGGTCTAGGCTTTGTTGAGATAATCAGACAAAATGATTCACGTTGAATAACTTACAAAATTTTTTCTGAATTCTTACTATGCCTGCTATTTTAACAGTTTGCTTTAGTTTCATGGACTCTATATATTATTTAAATATATCAATGCCTTGCTGAAAGAGTGCTGTTTTATACAAGTATTCTTTCAATCATGAATGGACTGCTTGTCTAATATCCATTCCTGAGAAACTTTGGCATTTGGAATGCATTTTTCAGTAGAACCATAATTTAATTCACAGATGTACACCCAAGTAATAATGATTGATACTTGTACCAGTCATTGTACAGTTGGTACTGCTACTAGAAATCATACGACAGTGAATCACTACCTTTACGATAACATTTCTTTTAAAACATGTTTGCTGTTCATTCTCATTTGTCATTTGGAATCTCTCTGCTATAACAGAATTGGTGTCTTTCTCTAGGAATTTGTGAGATCAGAAGAGGGAAGAGGATGTTATTGGTGCTCAGTGCTCCAGAAGCCAGTCACATCCTGCTGATATGATTTCATATATGCACTGGTGTGTTGGTCAGCTTTTCACTTTGTAACAAATAACTGACAAAAAAACTTAGAGGAGAAAATATTTCTGTTGAAAAGGTTTCAGTTCGTGGTCATCTGGCTCCATTGCTTTGGACCTGAGGCAGGTCATGACAGAAGGGTATCATAGAAGAAAGTCCTCAACTCATAGCAGTTAGGATGCAGAGAAAGAGCAAGATGCCACAGCCAAGATATATCCTTCCAGGGCATACCCTCAGTGATCTACTTCTGCCAACAATGCTCCACTGCCTGTAGGTTCCACTGCTTTCCAGGAGTCCATTATACTATCAATGAATGAATTCACTGATGATGTCAGAGCCTTCATCATCCAATCCCATCTCAACAGCCCCATCACTGAATGTTGCTACATTGAGGACCAAGCCTTCAACATACAGGTTTGGGGAAACATTTCAGATCCAAACCATAACAACTGGTTATATTTGGCCTCCCCAAACTCTCTGAAAAAGTAGGGTGGTGAGTAACTGTATATAGAGAAGCCCCAGCCTTGAAATTAAAAAGTCATAGATATGAGTTTTAGCTTTCATAGCTAATAATGTTTCACCTTTATTTAATTTAAATCATCTGGGTCTTCATTTCATTATTAAAAAACTGGAAGAAATATCAACACCCACCAGGTGACTATAAAAATAAGCAACCTATTAGAAATGACTTCATAAACTCATTTAATATCCACAAAAACTATGAATAAATGAAAGTAATATCAATGGCCAAAATATTTCCCCCTTCTCACTTTAGAGTCTTTTCTACTCTTATAAAGATATTATGCAAAATCTATGCTTGGCTATGCTTTATGATTTTTCATGGAAATCCCTAAGAGAGGTATTTGAAGTAAGTAGTGAAATTGATTTCTGTCAGCACTACAATTGCTATTTATTTCCACCATTTACTCAACATGAAGACTGCTACATGATACCAAGGATGTTCAAAGCTACCCTTAAGTACCTCCCCTACTGGCCTCCTATGGGGTTAAGTTGCTGTAATGGTATTTTTCCCTTGGGGCTTCTAGTGGAGCTATAGTTCTATTTTTCTTTTTCTTTTTTTCCTGATCTGGGTCAACACTAATGCGTTATCCTAGGAGGGTTCATATATTAGCTAGTTAACATATTAGCAGGGGTTATTGTCTCTGATTAAGCCATTACTACCCACTGTCTTATAACAAAGAAAGGGACCCTGGGGGAATGGGGCACATGATGGACACATTTTGATAAAACAGAAGCAAAAGGAAGAGAATGAGACTAAGTTTTATTCCACTTAAAATTTTGGTACCATGGCTTTTAGACACTAAATCATTGAGAAATGAATTACAGTAGATGGGGTAGAGGGAGAAGATGGGAGGGGAGGGGAGGGGGGATAGTAGATAGGAAAGGTAGCAGAATAAAACAGTTACTAATAGGGCATTATGTAAAAATGTGGATGTGTAACCGATGTGATTCTGTAATCTGTATTTGGGATAAAAATGGGAGTTCATAACCCACTTGAATCTAATATATGAAATATGATATGTCAAGAGCTTTGTAACAACCAATAAAAAAAATAGAAAAAAAAAAGAAAAAAAAGAGATTGTATCTCTAAAAGATGTTTCAAGAAAAATAAATAACCAAGTTATTATCTTTTGTAAGGGACAGGCCTTACTTTCATGTTGAATTCTGTGTAGTTCAGCATGTGGTTTTAATAAAAATTATCAATATTAAGGTCCATTAGATTCTGTTACAAGACTTAAAACCAGTGGTTAAACTGCACCATCATTGAGATTGCTTCCTCTATCATCAGCATATGAAACACATTTTAGAAAATTTGTTTCAGTTTTCAGTTAATTTCATATGTATACATTCATGTGTGCACACATATATTCCAGAATAATTTTTGATTTAAAATAAAACATCAGTTCTTTAAGTTTTCTAATATTTTTGGGCCCTAGAAAAATTTCATCTCATAGACCTAAAGCTGTAAGATGATAATATTGAAATGCAAGTCACAAGCTTCAATTAGGTACAATCAGAAATCATGCGGTGACTTCATTAAGTATCATTAAGAATGATCAAAATATTGCTCTTAGGAAAAATACATCAAAAGCATTGCATTTACACATTGATTAAACAGGATCTGCAATTTCTAAAATCTGGTACGAGAAAAAAGAATGGAGTAAATTAAGTGCTCATATCCCACTTAGCAACAAGGGAGTGCTTAGCAACTGGCAAACGAAGAAATAAAGGGAGATGGTGGAAAACAAAATAGGATCAGCCTCTGAGAAGGGGGAGGAATCACAGAATGACAATGTAACTAATTGGGGATGGAGGAGGAATTGCTGTCCCTGGAGCAGTGAGAAAGTTGACGTCACCCTGCTTTATGAAAGGTTTTTGTTGTTGTTAACTTTATAGAATTAGTTTTATAATTAGAAATTGGAGGCCCAAGGAAGGCTTACAAAACTATGAATGTGACCAGGGTCACCTTTAGTACTATGTAAGTAGTTCTTTATAAGCCCTTTGCCCTTTTTCTCATGTTCTTGGGCATACAGACTAGTTCTCAATTCTACAAAGAATTTAAGTTTGAAGGAGCCTTAAGAAAGATTGGATATTGTATCCCTTTGATGACCCTTTAAAAGAGCATTATTTTTTAAGTCTTGTTCCCTGGTCCCCTTAGTTTATAAATGGGTACTACCATTCACTCCTTGGCCTCCATTTTCCCTAGATACTGATAATTCTAAACCCTTCTTAGCACTCAGAGACATCTCTTTCCTGTATTTCTTTGATTACTCCACAGGTTATCCAAATGCACCCTCACATCTCAGCCTGCCCACTCCCTTACTCACCCCTCTATTCACCACCTTAGGGCGACCATCATACACATAAGCACCCTTTCCTGGAATCTCATTATTTCTTACTTCACCCACATCCAGTTGGTATCTAGATTCTTTCAGTCTTAAGAAACTCAGTCTTCTTCACAATCAATCTGAGATCAAAGGTTCATGGTCACTCCTCATGAGAAAAATCCAAATTATTAGCATTGCATAAGGGATCTTTATAATCTGTTCAAATCAATTTTTCTTTTTATCCTTGGTTCTGCCACTTGCAATTCGCACACAGCCATTAAACCTATCCTCATTCCTGGAACATTGTTGTGTTTGATGACACTTCTTTTCCAAAGCTCTCCTTTCTGAATGCCCTTCTCATTTTCTGAATCTGAGTAACTCTCGTGGAGTCTTGATGTTTGTTTCTTCATATCAGTTTGAATGCTGGGCTTTGGTAAAGTTCCGTGATAATTTTTGCTTACTAATTAATGAAAGAGACATTAAATGGAATCTCAGTCATTGGGAAATATCACTGGAAATAGTAGACCAGTTCATACAAGTTTAATTGAGATAAACATGTAAACAAAGATCCAGTTTCCCCAAAATCAGAACCTACAGATTAGGAGTAGAAAACTTTTCTATAAAGAACCAGATAGTGAATTTTTCTGACTTTACAGACAATATGGTCTCTGTTGCAACAACTGATTTCTTCCACTTAGCATGAAAGCAGCCATAGACAGAAAAGAATGAGCCCAGCTGTGTTCCAATAAAGCTTTATTTAGACATTGAAATTTGAACTTCATTTACACTTTAGTGATCATGAAATAGTATTCCTTTTTTTTTTTTTTTTTTCCTAACATTTAAAAGTGATGAAATAACTAGCTCAAGAACCATAAAAACACTCTTAGCCTTTGGGGGTTTGTTCTTTGGGTGTTCTTTCTTGATTTCTTTATCTAGCTCATTACTTGCTGCAGTTCCTATTCTGATTATTTTTATGTGTACCACATTTAGAATCTTCCCTACTACATTTTGACTGGTGTATTTATCGTTTACCATAACACTTTTCAATGGCATTGTATTATTCTAACAGGCAAAATTGTCCCAGTTCACATGTTTAGAAATACCTAGTGAGTTAGCCTATTGACCACTGACTCTTATTAAAATGATTTATACTGAGCATACAAAGATCTTGGTTCAATCTTCCTATCAGCTTTAGAACTTCTGTGGGATCCATTGTTTGACATCCATTTAGTCCTTGGGCGAATCCATTATTATCACAGTGAATTTTTCTATAACTATTAAATCACTTCCTGAGAATCATTTTTTTTTTCCTGAATTGCCATCTTCTCATCTGTCAAAGCAATTTCTATCCTCATCTAAAGCTCTTTAATTTTTTAATGGAGCATCACTTTTAATCTCACTAAACTTTCTAAATTACTCCTACTAACACTTCTGCCTCCTCTCCCCAGTATGAAATCATGAACAACCCTGATTTTCAGTGGTAACTCCCTTACATCACCAGAATTCTATACTTACCAATACATCATGACATCTAATTATATTCAAAACAAGAATGATGCCACCCACCTCCCCCCAAAAAAAATAAACAGAGAGGAAAGGAAATAAGTAAAAGAATGCAGAGAATAAAGCAGGGAGAAAACAAATGGAGAGCTGAGACCACAAAGAAAGAAATGAACAAAGGAATGGGGGGAGAGCTACCCTATGTAATATATATTAAAAATTAGAATCTATCAAACCCTTTTACAAATATTATCTCATATTAGGATGGAAACTGAAAAAATTACTTTTAGGATGACCTGGAGAATTTAATCAGTCAAAAAGGCAAAGGAGGCTCAAATTGGATTTTTTTTAACCCTTTTGCCTGAATCACACCCTGTTTGAAAGTCTGATAGGAGATATTTCAGTCTGACAGCTTCTCTTTCACAAGTCTCATTTGTGTTCAGGCTCTGGGCATTCCAGGTCTTTTTATCTGGATCGAAATCAAATCCTACTGTAACATCAGAGCGTTCTAGCCCCTTGCAAGGACATTTAGATTCCCCTGTTGTTATTTCAAAAGACACCCAAACCTCCAAATATTAAGCTACAGTGTGGGGCCCTAACCTTGAGGGAGGGCAGCTACCATTTAATATTGCCAAAGGAAGAGAAAAAGGGTACAGAGGGAGACAAAGGAAAGAAAGAAACAAACAAAACCCCAAAATGTCAAATCTGATTGATTAAAAACTGGGTAGGCAAATCAGCAAGGGTTGGTCCAACATGACTGGAGAGTGAGGTCAGATGGGGCGGTTTTAAAATTATTTGGTATTTTCAGAAATTGATTACTTGGGGAGAGCATTAAGAAGTAGCTGTGCACATTCATTTAATGGGCCAGTGCCTCTTGTACAGGGCTAGAGTCGTCACATTCAATCTCATCTATTCCTTGTTAAGTTGTGCTTCTTCTGGAGCGTGTTTATTTATTACAGATGCTATAAGCATAAACTACAAACTAGAATAATAAATAATTCTCTAAATGGGATTTTGCGAGTGCTACCTCCCCACCCATCTTTCCACTCCCAACCCCCGATGTGACAGGCACAGTTGTTTACAGGCTGGTGAAATGTCTGTAGTTCTGAAGAACAATTCCTTTTCTGTCCCAGAGTGCATTTCAGTGAGGGGACTGCAAATTATGTGGGGGGATTTGAGGGACCCTGGTGTGCCCCTCTTGTCCCAAATATGCTACTCTTTTGTCTACTCCTTGGAGAGAGATTCTATGGCTTCTTTGAGTTAGATGCCTCCTTGGAAAATATAAAGAGTCTTGGAAGAAGTAGCATCTACTTCTGCATTCACATATATGCAACTTGGTGTAAATTTATTTTGTTGGTTACTCTCCTACCCTGACTTTCAGCAACACACTGTAAAGAGAAAGATTGCTATTATGGGTAAAGAGAAGGAGGTTTTGGAAGACAGACCATGAATTAGTGGGCTGTATTTGGGTATGACACCCTATGGAAGTAGAAGAAAAGTTAGAAAGGGATTCAGTGGAAGCATGTACAAACAGAAATGCCACTCATCAAAAGCCGACATTTATCTTTAACTTAATTCCCAATCTGATAACTAATTGGCTGAAGTCAAATCTCCGATATTCAGAAATAATTTCAAAACTCTCATTATGTCATGGCAAAGTTTGTACTGGAAACTCTGCTGGTTTATTCCTGCATATGTTCTTTTCTTCAGTTCATTGATTCTCAGAACACTCTGTCCAATCTCATTCCTTCCTGGTGATATACATCTTTTAAATATTTTATTAAACTATAGCTTCATGAACCTCTTTACCCATTTCTTTTGACTAAAATTACCTTACCCTGATTTCCTATTGACAACATATTGATGCTTAATTCTACTTATGTAGTTGAGTTCACAGTTGATTTTGATTTTCTTAGATGAGTTACAATCTTTTTTGAGGCAGTGACTACGCTACCTCTATTGTTTTTCTATCATATGACTGCATCAGCACATAATACCAAGTAGTTGAGCAAGAAATCTTTCACTCCCTGTGTTTTAGATGTCTATACATCTAAATTCACAGAGACACATGTATTAAATGTATGCTTTAGTTATCTGTTTTGAATAGTACTCTGATGCAAAAGTTGGGTGAAATACATGAAATCGAATATTACACCGTGGAGCTGAATTTTCCTCTCAAGAACATGGCTTTATGGATTTCATATATTTCTATAAATTGACTATTGCAGATATTTTTTTAAAAGCTGGTGGAACTCCTTTACACTGTTTACTTTTTAGGAGTAAGATAGCAACTGCATCAAGGCCTCCAGTCCCCAGTGTTATGCTTCAGTTCGGGACCCCAAAAGACCACCAGAGACCGAGATCGATGTAAGCAGGAAAGAGGCGTTTATTGTGAGCTAGCTCGGTCCTCCACGCACACACAGCAACTGGTGACGCTGAGAGGCCCGAGCCCAGGGTTTGCAGCAGTTTTATACAATCTCTGGGGAAGGCAGGGACTTCACATACATCATAGCATCTCTTAGCAAATCATCACACACTGCGGGAAAATCTTAAAACAACTCTAAAACATGATTAGCACATTCACTGGCAGGAACAAGTTGGGTAGGGGTGATTGGTTAGTACAAGAGGGGGAATCATTTGAACTGATTGGCTTAAGCCAGGAGGGGAGTACGTGCTGAACTACATGGTTTCCCAACATGTTATCAACTACCATAAACTACTGGGAGGGTCATCAGGAATCCCAGGTATATTTTTCCTGTCTCATGCTGATTGGTGGTTGCTAGGGGGTTGCTATGGGTCCTCACCTAGCCTGACTGAGTCAGGGACACCTGGCACAGCAGATTTCTCCAGTTATTTGCAGACAAACAACTCAGCAGGGTGGGTATGTGCCTAGGAATACTCTGTGTGTTTTTCCAAGGACAAGGGCCACGCCCCCTTCCTTAGACAGGCTTTGCTCTGGGGTAGAGGCTGGTTTCTTAAAAATGGAGTCACATCAGTTTCTCACCCAGTGGTGAAGCATGTAGTACTTTCTAGGGTTGGAATTTTCAACCACCCCAAATGCATTCTTTATGATCTAAGTAAGAATTCTAAAAACATAGAGTCCCCTTATATTTATCCTGAAACAACTGTAATCCTTGTGCCTGACCTTACAGCATTTATTCCTGGAAACAATTATTCCACAGCAAAGGTACCAACACTAGTGTATCCCAGGACCAAAGGAGGGAAGCCCTAAAGGCAATACTTTATATTCCCATACAAATGGGGTTCACAATTAATACATGAGGCACCACCAATTTTAATAAACCTGATGAAAGGTAAGTAGATTTGATATGAAAGTCAAATATACTTGAGATTCCCCTTTCTCTAAAAGTCCCTCTTTAAATTAAGACTTTGCCAGGTGATTAACAAGAACGCCAGAGCTTCAAAGAGAAGCAAAGCCTTGTTCTTTGCTGCTCCACAGGCAACCAGCTCTCTTTCCCTTCCGTCCAGATGGAGGCTTTGTTCTCCTGAAGTTGGTCAGGTGCTGTGCCTGTCCAAAAAAGGGAAGCAAGCACCGCTTTAGGAGCCCACACCTGTTTAAAAAGCAATGTCGCTCCCTCAGCTCCAAAGCCCCGAACATCAAATGCCTCCCTTTGCCAGGCAGCTTGGCTATTCCCCAGGCGTTTTCAATCTAGTTGGGTAAAACAAAAATTGCATAATTTGTCATTATTTTCAAGGAATGAGATGTGCCTTCTACAATCCCTTTCGAGTTAAGTACAATGACGCTGAGCTTCCTGTGAATGCCAATGTCTTCTTTCTCTCAGAGAACAGAAATAAAGAATGGGAAAAAGAAACACCCAATTGATTGGCTGTAATTTGCTCCTGTATCTGTTATTGATGCATTCTTTTTGTATGTTTTAGGGATAGGTAGCAGGAAAAACTGTTTTCCCTGATCTTCAGTAAAGAAAAGTCACTCTGTCTGAGAAAAGCTGGGTCAGGGAGCCAGGACTTCTGAATCAGCTTCAGGATTCAAAACAAATGAATGACATCAGTGTAGGCAAACCATAGAACATTAGTCAGAACATTCAGCGTTCCCATCGCTAAAATGTGGATTAAAGTTACCTTCTCAAAATATATCCGTTTTAATTATAAAACAAAAAAATAAGCGTTTAAAATTTTAGAATATTTTCTATAAATGTAAAATGGTTTGAATGTGATATCTAAGGTGAAAATCTTGAAATCCGGGTAGAAAGGGGCTTGAAAAGTAAATAAAACATAGGAACAACCACTGGAAAGGCAGGACATCCTAAATCTCGTCTACTAAGAGTAGAGAAAACACCTAAAAACCACCACCATATTTTTTTGTGTACAGTGCCTTTCTGCTGCCACTTGGTTACAACAATAGAGGAGAAAAGTGGGCCCATAAAGCAAGATTGATTGCTGGGAAGATGATCAATTGCTGCTGTGAACGGGGAAAAAACTGATAAATGTTTTTTTTCCCCCCTCTCTTCACAACCTTTTGCTAAAGCTGTGCAAAATGTGTCATGCATAAAAAGTATGCAATTTTCATGTAATTAGAGGAACACAAGATGAAAATGAGTTCCATCAGAGCAATCAAGGATGGTAATGTGGTATGTATTTGTCAGTGCCTATTTGTCATGAAAGCAAAACCCAACAAGTTATATATTTTATTTCATTTTAACTCTGAAAAACATAAATGCCATTTTGTCATAGCCAAATCTGTAAATTTCAATAATCCTCTCCCCACCTCTTTTTTTTTGAAAAGTGAAGTTTTGGAATTGCCGATTAGATCATTTTACTCTTTTAAAGAATAGAATGCTCTTTTATGAAAAACACTGAGATTATAGGACAGATTTATTCCATGGAGGGTCAGATTTACAGCAGGAGGTGATAGGTTTACAGTTTTCTATACAAGAAACACACTATAATTTATTTTCTCTAAAAATACACTTGCATCTTACGTAGCATGTGCTTGATTCCATCCCTAAACCCCCAAAACCAACTGTGTTATTTTTATATTCTTCTTGAATAAGAGGACTTAAACTTTTCCTTCTTTTTTATCTACTTCCTTTCCTTCTTTCTTTCTTTTATCTATTCATTTATTAAGTTATTTGATAACATAATAAATAAGGATTATTGAGTATCGAATTTGTGTGAGGCATACTGAAATCTAATCAGAAAAAAATAAAGATGCCATGACTTATGTTCTCAATTGATTCTGCTTACTGGGAGCAGAGTGAACAATTAACAAAGCAGGATAGTAATATCATAAGAGGAAAAATTTCAGGAGCTCATGGAAAACTGAGTTGGCATCTACAAATACAGTTTATTGGAAGATTCACATCTAGCTCAGCCCAACTAAGAATTAGACCAGATGAGGGAAAGGGATATTCAGACAAAAGAACATGTAAAGGCAGATACTGTGAAGGCATTGAGACCTTAGACCAGCCCATTTGTAAAAGTGCAGTTAGTTAATTATTTCCATGACAAGGATGAATGTTGATATGACAGGTGTTTATACCCAGGATATGAACTAAAGAAGGAAAGACGAGGAAGGTCCTTGTAGGTCAGGCTGAGGATTTTAACCTCTGTCCTCAGTGCAACTGGAAGGTTTTTAACAATTTTAAGTAAAAGTAGGATGCAATCAAATCTGTATAGAAAGGACACTCTCTCAAAACTGTGGGAAATGAATATAAATAGGCAAAAGCAGTTATGAATCTGTTATGGTAATCCAGCTGAAAGACAGTGATGATTCAAGCCATGTTGGACATTGGTAGTAGGAGAAATGTAAGTGGGTTTGTGATTCCACACAGAGGAAATTACATGCTTTGATAATGGATTATGGGTACAGGATGGGCAGAGGGTAGGAAACCAAGTGAATAGTAACATGTTTTAATGACCCAGAGAGCACAGGTAAAGGAGCCAGAATAGCTTGGAATTTAATAAATTGTGACTTAGACCTATTTACATGATGTAAGTGTGGAATATTTAAAGTCAATTACCATTGTACATAAAATCTTAATAGTAGGTACTTAAAACCATTTCTGAAATTTTACCATCTTGTAAAGTCATCAGATCTCAGCTGAACAAAAAATGCATTTACTCAAAAGTATATGTTGACCAACTATATTACATCTTATTAAAGTAATAGTAAAGCACAAGAACTAGAATTAGAAAGAACTTGTGGAATTAAACCCTACCTCTTCCAGTTATGAAATCTGACATGGGATACTTAAATTAACCCTGTTAAACCTCAAAATGAAACCCATTATATCAACTGTACAGGATTAATCATGAGGTTTAAAAGAAATTAAGGCCATAGAGTTTCTATTGCAGTTCCTGACATAAAGGTTTATAATTAACATTATTGAGGTTCAAGCACTAGTATGCACGTGATGTCAATTGATGGAAAGAACATTTTAAAAAAACTCAGGAAAATTTAAGCTTTCAAATTATTTTATGATTATTTTCTTAATACCTGCTCCCCACCCCCCATTTCATTTCTTATTTAACTTTTTACTCTTCCTTTCTTTCTGAAGCATGATGCCTGTTAAAAGTTAATCTAACAAAACTAAAAGTCCAATCCACATGTAAATCTAAAGTGGTCACAGTTTAAAGTTTTTATTTATCTACAGAATGAGAAAAACAGGCAGATGTCATAACCAGAGCAAGCCATGTCTGTGAACTTGGCACTGTTGCTTTCAGCACGTTGTAATATGTAAGAGCTACTGAAGGCTAGATGGAGATTTCTTACCTAGCAACACTCCTTGCCCTTCTTCCTTGTTTGCAAATCAGGTATCTTTCCATGTCGTACTACCAAATAGATGGGTTTCTCACCAGATCCTGGCCAGGCACTGGATTTTGAATTTGGATTATTTTAAGGATAGTATTTCCATTCCCTTGCTGGTGATTTGTTCAAAAATAGGAGGGTGACAGAACTGGCAGGTGAAATGGAAGGTGATATCTGAGAAGCTCTTCTGGAATAGTTCTTGCTTTTTAAAAGTAAAAGGAAGAAAAGTCACTTATTAAAAACACAGCCAGGCATAGAGATGTATGCCTGCAATCCCAGTGGCCCCTTAGCCTGAGGCAGGAGGATCTCAAGTTCAAAGCCAGCCTCAGCAACTTAGTGAGGCCCTAAGCAACTTAGCAACAAAAATAAAAATAAATAAATAAATAAAATAAAAAGGGTTGGTAATATGCTTTAGTGGTTAAGATCCCCTGGGTTAAATCCCCAGTACAGGGGGAAAAAAATATGTGACAGGTAGAGAGAGCACCATTTGCCCAAACCTGTACCTGCTTTTTATATGAGTGTCTCTAGCAGACATGATTTGTTCATGGTGTAACATGTAAACCATCTCAGTGATCATCCCTGCAGTAATGTGGTGCCTGTGCATTCTGTAATAATCTCTGCAGCTATTTCTAGCTCATCATTTGTTTACTATGATAGAAGGACTCAGGAGTGGTTTTGCAGTGTTTATAACTGTATTCTGATCATCTAATAATGCAAAAATTATTCAAAAAGCACTCAGTTAGATGCAGAGTATTACTTTAATACCCATCATTTTCCAAATTCTTTTTTTTCTTTTCTTTTCTGTGTATGTAACATTTATGTTCCATTCATCATGAATGAATTTTTGGTCACTACGAAGATAATAAGTCTTTAGTACTTTCTTACTCCTTTAAAATAGCTCAAAATTATTTTTCTTCCTTTCTTTAGAAATTCAGTTGCATTTTCTTTTGCATCTGTAAATTGAGACAAATGGTCAAAGTTGTATCTTTGTGGAATAACTTGAAACTAAAAATTTTAGTGTCACTTTCTTTCCTCTTCACAATTAATGTCAATTTACTTGTCAGATGACACAAAGTTTTATTACTTAGTTATTATATACAACAATACACATGAGAACAAAACTGGTCAAATTACATTCATTCAGTGTATGAATGAACATGTGACAAAAAATCCCTCTATTATGTATAATTATAATGTACCAATAAAAAAACTAACATAAATAAATAAAATCTAGATGGCAAAGTATATGCAATTTTTGTTTATTTGGTTTTATTTAGATATTATCCTTATGTCATACAGTCACCTAAAGTATGTTTACATGACACCCTTTTCTAATATTCATATTCTCTAACCTGGGCTTCAGCAAATTGTTTTCCTGCCAAAGTACAATAGCAAATAATTTAGGCTTTGTAGGGCAAAGGTTTTAACTACTTGATTCTGAAACTTTAACAGTTAATACATAAGAAACAATCCCAGCTCTGTCCTAATAATACTGTATTTATAAAAGCAGGCTGCTTACTGGTTTGGGTGCAGAAGCTATAGATTGCTAACTCTTATAACCTGATTTGTTCATTTCTGCATTCTGATTGGACACAGCACTCCTTTGAGATCATTAGGGGATTTCTGTATGAGGACCTCCATAGTTTTAACAGTTTGGAAGGATGATTTTGAAGCTCTCAGTGACCCCTATTGTGGTACCTATTTTATCTATGCCTTCTTAAGTCCAAACAACATTCGAAAAATACAGACCAATTAAAGTCTTAATTTTTTAGTTTTCTTCTAATCAAGATTCATTGTACATGGTGGAATTTGAAACAATGTGTGTCATTACCCTTTTCTTTATCTTTCCGTTAAGTCAGAACTTTTTTCTGTATTGTAACTCACAGATATACAAAAGTCACATTACTATGGTTATAACCAGGTTGCTGGCTTCCCTTTGAAAAACAGGAAACTGTTACCAATTGGTGGCTGAGCAGATTGCATACTCAATAAAGTGGTGAGAACAGGCTATGCCAAACCAGAAGGCATTTTTCTGACTGACTTGTAGATATAGAGCAGTGGGGAAAGTGACTGCATCATTCCTAAAGGGAGCACACTTTGTATAATTAAGAAACTCCTAAAGATTTGACCTTTGTGACACTGAACCTTGCTCCACTTTCCAGCAACTTAAAGATTCTCCCTCTCTGACCATTTTTCCTCACCTTAATTGTCACAGGTAGTAGCTGTGTTACTGCCTGGACTTCTGCTTATTTTGAAATCTGAGGCCTCTTGTTCCTTAGAAGTCCATCTGCTCATATAGTTTATGGCCACAGACTCATTCTGTTCCTCCTAACTGTTTCCAACTTACCCTGATTGTGTCTGTTCATAATCTCTAGTAAAGACAAATTTTATGACCATTAACTTATAGAGCAGAGTTCCAATTAAAGGAAACTCAACCCTTGTCTTCAATTCTCTTGCTGATATGTCTCTTGATCTGGTGTGAGGGAAATTGCCTGCACCTGAACTGCTCATCTTTCCTACCCTAGCCTCTAAAGAGACAACCAAGTCAACGTAGTCAAAGAAATTTTACTGAGTGTGACTCCATAAAAATATAGCCAGAAGTAAAGAATAGATGTTGTGTGAGTCAGCACTGTGTTTTATGCATATGTAAGTGTTGAAACTTGAATATTCTGGACTAGAAGCTCAATGAGCATAACTCTTATGGTCTTTGTGATGAATTATTGGTAATAATTTTTCTTCAATCTTGAAAAGTGAAATCTCCCCAGAAGGGAAAGATGAGGAGTTCTGGAGAATTGGTAAACTAAGACAAAGGATGGTAGATAAGATTAAGCTTCTGTTAACAAATCTTGATCAGGATAAATTCATCTTGTTTAATGTGAATAACAATCAAATGTATGTCTGTCATCCTCCTGGGTGGAGTTAAATATGATTTGGACAGGAGAGCAAACAGGGTAATATAAAGTGCAAGAAGAGACTTTAAATGTAACAGCTGCCCATAATAAAGGCAAAATTATTAAGGGGCTATATTTAACTCAGAGTAAGTGCCCCAAATTCTGACCTTTGGTTCAAGCAAAGGTTTTAGAGCTACAAAACATATTTTATGGAAATATGCTAATCTTGAATTAGCAGGGGTTTTTGCCCAAGACCCAGATGGAAGATGTCAAGAAAATAAACTTGTCCCCCACCTCTATCCTTACCCCCTGTTGTTAAACAAACCTACACCACTGGGTTTGTTTATTCGGAAATGGATAAGCATGTGCTCACCACCAATGAAACATTGCCAGTGTCACACTCCAGTGACTCTTAGGCCATCTGTCCAGGTATTAGTATTTTGATTTTTCCTTCAAACCACATGAAATGGCAATCAAGGATGATATTTTTGAATCTCCAACTCCAGAGACTCCTAACTAAGGTGGTGAAGAAAGACTCAATGCTTTAATGCCAAAGAATCTAGAAACCAGGAATAATGTAAAACCAGTAAGATCATGTGAGAGTTACAATCAAAGCCAGATAATTTGAGTTTAAGTTGAAATGTGTTCCCTAAATTTGTAGTCTTAGCTTTAATGGTTGAAAGACTGTGACTGAACTCATGTAAGTGGAGTTTCTGAGTTTTCAATGCACTATGCTTAGGTGTTATAAGAAAAAAAGATGAGTACAATTGGTCCCTCATTTTGAGGAGAAGTTTCAATAGTATCAGGGTGTGAAACAAATACACCTTCTGGGATATAAACAAAGCCAACCTAAAAAGAGAACTGAGCAGAAGGAGTGGGAGGAAAAACAATCTGACATTTTTTGAGGAGATGATGGAGTACCGGTTTCACTTAACTAACTGGATACAAGATTCTCAAGCTTTTGTGAGAACACATGCAAATTTTAAGTGGATTTCACTTCCTCATAGGCCATGACACACAAGAAAGACCTTGGATTTTACATAGCAAACAATACGGACTCTTTTTTTTTTTTTTTTTTTTTTTTTTTTTTTTTTTACTTAATCAAGAAGTCACATGAGAATTCCAATTTAAGGAATTCAAGAAGTGTCCTCTTGAATCTGTACAAACATATTTGCATTAGGGGTAGATGATTTACAATTTTGAGGATTTATCATTTGTGACACACTTCAGAATTAAAGATTCCCATTATTTGAACAAACTTGAGACAGGGTTTTGAATGTCTGGAGTTTTTCTTACTTTAGAAATAAAGGTCATAAATAAAGATTGTAAATACTGAGTAATCATGATTTAATATTACTAGCAGTTATGAAAATAAGAGATAGAACATAATCAACCATACAATTTGAAAATTGATCATCAAAAATATCATTTGGTGTCTTGATATAGGCTGAAATGTAGTTCTAACTATTCAAGCATAAATGGATTTGTTATATAATGGAAGAAGCAGTATGCAATCTAACTGACACATCAATATTTATTCTCTGTCCTTTCTTCTTTATCTTCTTAATAATATTATCTTAGCTGGGCACTCAGAAAACAGAAAACAAGAAAAGTATAGGTTATTGCTATCAAGTGGACACACAAATAGTATCACAACTTGGATATATTGAGCCTTACAGAAGCAGCTGGAAATATTTGAGATTTTCCTTTCTGAATCCACCCCACCTGGCCCAGTATGGCTTCAGTGCCTAGAATATAGTGTAATAGAAGAACCATGAATTTTGGGGGCAGACAGTTCTGAGTTAAAGTATGTTTTATCCCTTTGTTAATTATCTTTGAATCTTGCTCTTTACTTAATAAAACAATAGCACCCACTTTTTGTGAGTATGATCTGTTTGCCTTGTGTTTGTTCCAGAATCTTAGACCTATCCACCATATTGCATCTTGACAACATAGCTTGGAAGTGAACTGAGATGATGTGTAAACATCTACATAGTAGGCACTTCATGCATATTTCTTAATTTTACACTCACCTAGAATTAAACTAGATGATAGATTTCAATAGAGAGCTATGGGGTTAAAATAGGGAAAAAAATCTTCTTTCCAAGACTGAAAATAGTAACTTTTCCTCCTGATCAGAGCATCTGTGGTACAATAGCAAATGCTTAGATTTGCTTCTTTTTCACTTTCTGCCTGGTGCACTCAATACCCTCTTCACCAGTACCTTCTATGATAAGCAGATCTACAGCCCCTGTTTGAAGAAAAATAAATAAATAAGTAAACAAATAAATAAATAAGTGATTCCCAGAGCCAGCTTGGAGGAACGTTTGATAATCTGAACCATTACGGAGGTGAAATTTCATTACACAGATGGTGACATCCCGATGTCTATCATCAAAACACAGCAGGTAGAAACTATCAGCCAGGCCCATTCCCTTCTATAAAATTACACTTATATTAATGTCACTCCAGATTTCATTATGCGGAAAATGATACTGCATAGGTCTCCAGCACTAGGGGGACTGCAGGGGTGGGGTGCTAGGGTGTTGAGGGAAGAATTAGGGGATAGGGGTGGGAGGGGGGAGAAACAGTGGCTGTCTGTGGAGACACCATGGAAATACATTCAGAGGAGGACTGCCTAGGATTCACAGATAGACAGAAAAGAGTATACAAATGCATATATAAATATATATTTTTTAAAACATCCTCATAGTTTCTGCTGCCAGTTCCTGCTGCTTCTTGATTGACTCGCCGCCAGACGTCCTCGGCAGGCCCCTGATAGAATGTTTAAAAGGCCCTCCTGTGGGAAGCAGGGAGATTTACAGTTAATTTTTATTAACAAAGGATGACAGGCATCTCCATTTAGCCAACAAGATATTACCCCAGTCTAAGAATGCCCCTGCACTTGGAAGAGATATCCCCACCCTACCTTATCTCTGTCTGTCTGTCTGTTTCTCTCTATCTCTCATACACACACACACACACACACACACACACACACACACCTGAGTATGGGCACCAGGAAATTAATAGTACCACAAATTAAACAAATGAGATCATTTACCTATTTTAATAGAGATAATACACTGTTTAAAAAAATGGAGGAATGAGGATTGTAAGTATCTCTCAGGGTGGAGGCAGAGGGATGACAGGACATTCTACTCATCACTGCTGTTGTTTCCCATGGCTCTCTCTCCATCCCTACATCTTTACAATGCCCCCCACCTTAAATTTATCTCGACCCTAGTGAAATCATTGCATTCCTGATAAGAATCAGTATGCCACACTAGGTTTTCCACCTGGGCTTCATCAAGAACTGTCTTTCCAAAATATGTCTGTTTTAGTGTTTGATTAAATATATATATATATATATATATATATATATATATATATATATATATATATACACACATATATATATTCAGCCTTCTTTAGGTTTTCCAGATAAGAGAAAACCCTTCAGGATGAGCCTTGTGACAACTTACGTTGGGGACCTGCTCAGATCTTCAAGACTTGGTTTATTTTAATGTATTTATTTGGTTTGCCTTCATTTTTTTTTTCTATTGCCCCCCATCAAAAACCTCTCCTTTCTGTAGACTCACCTGTAGCCTCATTATTTTGAAGATTTCTCCTCCAAGATAACTTTATTCCTTTTAAAAATGATTGCTCACTATTCACATTTATTACCCACTTGATTCTCCCATAAGCTAAAAGTTGGGGCAGTAGAGGCTGGTGTCTTATTTTAAACACAGTGTCCAATATGGCAGTGTCCTTTCACCCTTTGCTCCTATAAAATCCACAGAGCATGTTCTTTGACCTTCATTCTAATCCTTGTTCGTATGTCATTCCAAGTCTTAGCAGTCACACAGAGCTTGATCTGAATTCAACCCAACCTTAAACCAGTCTTAAAGATTAGGCCATCCTTCATTTTCTCTATGAAATATTCTCCAGTGTTTCGACTCCCAATCATCTCCATTTGTACATGATTTATACAGACTTATACAAACTTCTAAGACCTGAGTATCAGCCTGGTCTCATCAAGAGGAGTATAGTCTCTGCTGGTCATGAGATATGAATCTAGTTTTATCCTCAGCATACTAATCTTAGCATTGGTAGGAAATGTATGAGGAATGGCTGAAACAAAGAATGAATTCATCAATAGGGCTGTACTGCAGGTAATAATTGGAGGAGTTTTATTTTTAATTTTTAAAAGAATATATATATATATATATATATATATATATATATATATATATATATATATATATATATAAAGTTTCCCTTTCATGTTGTTTTTGCAGTTTCAGAAACTATAATTCATCTGTTACCCCTTTTCTGAGGCCATTTCATGCCTCAAGATTAAACAATTGCAATGTCATTCTCTAACCATAAGGGCTCCTCCGGTGTTCTTCCTAGGGTTCCTTCATCTCGTTTTCACACTTCTTTTGCAGGAAATTGGATGAATTAAATGACCAAAACTAGGACTTAACTTGTATAATGTGGGCCACAGAACTTGACAGAATGCCCGCAGTATTTAAATGGATGTATTCTTAGCTGAGGTTTCAAACCTTAGGGTACTCAAAAATCAGTTAATTGGGGTTCTTGTGGATTCCCCAATATAAAATTCATGATTTCAATTGAATGTGCTTGAGGGAATCTTTGGAATCCCATTTTTTAACAGGCATGTGATTCTCTGCAGGTGCTGTACGAAGCACATTATGAGAAAAATTAGATGGAGGTCAATTAAATAGAAAAGTGTAAGTATGTAAAAGAAATTCTCAATCAGCAAAATTAAACACCCATAAGTTGATGATCCAGTTTCATTCAGTATAGCCTATAATTCTCTTTTACTTTTGCTCACAAGAATTTCTGAGTTTCAAACTATGTGCCATTCTATTCATATCTGCATCCAAAATCACAGCTACAAAATTACCAACTACCATGATCAGAATTTTCATTCACTAAGTCACATAACATTCACAGGTTTGGATTCCATTAGTTACATTGATAATACAATGTGAATGGTTGCAGATGGGTAAAATTGTTACCTCAAATAGTGCTTTTTAATCTAAATTAACCTTCAACTATTAGAGTATACTTGCTTTGTCCTTGTTTTGACACCTTATTTATCAGCACTAATCCTTTTCTAGTTTATAATTCCCATAAACTTTCTTCCATTGCCAATTTCTAAAATATTGGTAAATGAATAAACATGCTTGGGCACCCACCAACACATGTACACCAGACTCCTGAAGAAAACTTTATTGTACTATCACCTAGCCTTAAATTTTACCAAACTGCTTATTCTTGATTATATTTAGAACTAATTTCAAACTTCCCTTAAGGTCTTTAACATAGTTATCCCTACATAAAAAATTGGACTAACACAATCTATTTGTTATATAAAAGTGTTTGATTTGAAGTAACAGCCAATTAATTCAGTTTATTTCAATTCTACTCAATTACAGAAAATTCATTTTAACTGAAGTAAAATTAGAAATAAAGTGAAGTATACATTTGGTGAATTTTGACAACTGTGTACATATATTTAATGATAATTAATTTATAGAACATTTCCATCAACCCCCAAATTGTCTTTTTACATCTTTACATTAATTACTTCACCTGGACACTTGGCACAAAGCAAATAGTGATCTAATTGCAGTAATTTATGTTCTCTGTAATTTCATGCAATTGTAATTGTATATACGTTTTAGTATCTGGCATCTTTAACTTCCCACCATGTTTTAAAGATGCAATCATATTTCCTCCTGTATCAGTGGTTTGATGTGTTATTGGTAAGTAACATTGCACCATGTAGATGTACAATATTTTTTCTAATTACCTGTTGATGTATACTTGAGGTGGGGGCTTATAAATACAACTACTGAAAACATTTGAAGCTGCTTTTTCTCTTAAGTACATTCCTAAAAGAAATTTTTGGATTATATGCTGAGTGTATAATTAACTTCATGGAATATTGCTAAGTAGTTTTCCAAAAATGGTTTTACTATTTTACTTTCCCACCAATAAATATAAAAGATTTGTTTTACTTTTACCCTGACCATCATATGGCTCATCTTTGGGATTTAACTTATTCTTGTAGTTGTATAGTGCTATTCATTGTTGTTTTAATTTTTATTTCACTGATTACTAATTATGATGAGATCTTAGTGCTTATTGGCCAGTTGAACATATTCTGTTATACAGCATTTGCTCATACATTTGGCCAATTTTTTTTTTTTTTTTTTTTTTTTAGTTTGTCTTCTTGTTTTGGGGGTTAAAGATCATTACTGATACAGTTTTTCAGGTCACTTTTTCATCTTAAGTCATTGAGTTTTTTTTCAAAGAACAGAAGTCTTTAATTTAATGGATGGAGTCTAATTTATTCACTTTTTCTTTTATGATTCAGAGTTTCTATGTCCTAAGTCACCTTTTTCTCTCATGTTTTATAGAAATCCCCTTTATTCACAGCTTCACTTTCTACAACTGTTGTTTCCACAGTTTCAGTTACTCAGAGTCAGCTGTGGTCCAAAATACTAAACGGAAATTCCAGAAATAAACAGTTCATGATTTTCAAACGATGTGCCATTCTGAGTAACCTGATGATACCTCAAACCATGCTGCCCAAGTTCCTGTGACAAGAATTGCCCCCTTGCACACTGCATTTGTAGATTAGACACGACCTGCCCATTTGTCCACTTAGTAGCTATCCTGGGTGTTAAATACACAGAATTCGGTTTAAGAATCATGAGAGGGTCTTAGAAGTTAGTACCCATGAGTAATTAGATACTAGAATACTATAGAAATGTTACAGTTTTGATTTTTACCTGTAGATCTTTTAACTGGTAGTCATTAAGGCTTGGCTACTTTTTAAAGAATAATCAAATACTGCAGTATCATTTGATGACAAAAGTATTCACTTGTAATTAAATTACTGTGTCAACTTTGTCATAAAATCATTTGGCCATGTATGTATGTGGTCTAACTTCTGTATTCTCCATTCTGTTTTTGTTCTTCTATTTTTCGCTTACATCAATTACATTGTCCTTAATGCTTAATGGAATTAACATCCAAATTAGGTCAATTATTAGATTAGGTTGTTACATCTTTTTAAAGTCTCCTTTACAGGACTTTTAAGTGTTGTTGAGCTTGTTCCTCTACCCCATATATTTCATGCAAACTAATAGTTCTACATAAGGAATTTATTGGGTTCAAGTTCAAATATTTAAAAAATATTTAAAGAATATTCTGCATTCATATATACACAGATAATTTATTCTCAAGAAAGAAAGTTGGCAATGTATTTATTTATTTAATTTGTTTTTTGAATCAATACTGAAGACCAGCCTGGTGCAGTGTCATATGCCTATAATCCCAGGAGCTCAGGAGATTGAGGCAGGAGCATCACTAGCTCAAAACCAGTCTCAGCAAAGTGGGGGAACTAAGCAACTCAATGAGAGCCTGTCTCTAAATAAAATACAAATAAATAAGGCTGGGCATGTGGCTCAGTAGTCAAGTGCCCCTGAGTTCATCCCCCATTACGCCCCCCCCCCAATATTGAAGATCATTTGTGCGATTTCAGCATTTCATTCCTTGACCATTCATAAAGCAATGTTCTCAAAGCAAGACTGGCTACAACATGATCCAAGTTAAGATGCAGAGACAAGTAAGAACAACTAAATATGCATCAGGGATATTTCAATGTCACTGAGTTATCTCTTAATTCATACAGAACCAATTACTGCATTTTTAAGATCCTGTTCAAAGTGAAAAGGCATGGCTTTAAAAATATATATTAAAAGAATTTCATGACACTAAAAGTAGAATAAAATGTGGGCTCTTCTAATGGGTATCCATGTGACTGTACTGGTTGTATGCACAGGAATCTGGCTCTGGACACATATGGTAATCTAAATGATCCCCATTTTACAAATTAGGATATTGAGAATAAAAGTATAGAGAGACTCGTATAAAGTTGTAAAAGTAAAGTTTGAATCTGTTGTGGAAAAAAATTTCTAAGAATACCTCCTGTTAAAACTTGCATTCTAACCCTCATACTATATGATAAAATAACAGAAAAAAAAGTAAGGAAGGTGTAGGGAAGGATAAGAGGATAGGGGAAATGGCTCTGAACCCTTCACCCCACTGTCTTCAAACTCTTAGAACTATCCAAGCTTTTGAAGCCAGATTTAGAGATAGGTAGTTAGTGTAGTTAGGTAAATCTTTAGGATAAAGAAAATGAGACCATTATGAAGAATGCAATCCAGGAAACCAGAACAATACCCGGGGAAGTTGAAATGTTAATGTCCCCAAGGCCCTAAACCCATCCTAAAAAAGTGTTAATGAAGTAGATCCCAGCAAACAGAGAGGTGCTAATCAAACCACCCCAGGCCCTTCCTGCCCAGATTTCTCCTCCCTGCCCCCTCAGTCTACCTATCTCACACCTTTTGGCCTTCCCACCTGCATTCTATCACTACAGGACAGAAGGAAACAAAGGACCGACCGGAATGTGGGAGGACTAAAAGAAGACCTTAGATATAAAAAAGAGAAGACCTCCCCCTTCCTAGGATTCCCCCTGCCTTTTGGGTCCCCTTCTTCCTCCAGGGAGAAGTCTTTTTTGCTATCCTTTAATAAAGCCTTCCACTTCCCATTCCACACTTGCCTGGGTGTGCTTCTCTGGTGTTACACTTTAGCACTGGGGAAGGAAGGACTCTTCACCGGTCAACAAGGACTCTTCACCGGACATACTAAGGTATTTGGGCATTGTAGATCAGCGTTCTTGATTAGTATCCATGGATTACCTGTGTCAGAATTAATTAGAGTAGATGCGACTAATCAGATTCCTGAGCTCTGAAACAGGCATATTTAATCTGAATGTTAGGGACTTCTCCTGGGAACATGTATACTTAAGGAAAACTTTTGAATGATAACCATGTTGTTTACTCACCCTTGTTGAGCCTATACTCAACATCTGTCTCAATTACTATAGAAAACTTGAGTCCCTCCTCTCTACAGGTCATATAAGGAGCCCCCCTAGTGCAGAAAATGGCTATTATCATGAAATAGTTAGAAACAGTATTTTAAATAATTAGGGGGGAAAAAAGTTAACACTGAAGGGATAGCAAAGGTGGAAGAATTTTAAAATGACCAATAGAAGAAAAGTCACAATTGTCTGCATGTATCCCTGGTCCAAGATTATGGGTAAGAGATCCAGGTTTTAGTATCATTATTTAGGAAAAGACAGCCAAATTTTACCCCCTTTGAATTTTCCAGAATTTCTTCCTCCACGTTGTGCCAAGCACCAACTTTTTCTTTTATCATTTCCTTGAGCACATATTTATATTCAACTTTTTCAAAAAAAGAAAATAAAAGTGGAAAACAAAACAAATTAAGGAAATAAAAATCACAACCGAATCCTTTGCAGACCATCGCCGGCCTCTGCCTTTGGAGTTTCCTCCTCTCACTGGGGAGAACACAGGGGAGCATGTTTGTCTGCCCAATGTGGAATCAAACACTCGGCTTCTCCTCAGAGAGGCTTTGTTGGCAGTCACACATGGATCCGCTCCAGGACCGGCAGATTTCAGGCCCCTGGAGAGATGCGAGATTTGCAAAGGACAGGGAAGATTGGCAAAAATATTGACTTTGATATTTCATCACTTCACATTTCCAAAGAGTAGAAAAGCACTGACAACTGCACCTTTCTAATCAGATGCTACCGCAGGTCCCCAGCATAGCGCTCACTGGAGACCATAATACCAACAAAGCCCCACACAGAATGATTTATATTAGGGCAAAGTAATCAGCAGCATTTCAGCTTCTCTCTCTGCTTGATTTCTCTTGTTCATCTGTTTGGGTAGCACTTTACAGCTTCCTATTATGGGACTTCTTAACTTCTGGCTATTTTCAGCTGCTGTTTTGACCTCATTTGTCTTTCCTGGGTGTAAACAGCTTCCCTGACTCTTCAGATCTGAATAGTGACAAGCGGCACCCTGACTTTTTTTTTTTTTTTCCCTTACCACCTGAGGAGAAATATTAAATATTATTCAATGCTTGGGAGGACGTATTTATCTGGAAATTGTATCATCTTCCTTGGGGTTGTGTAATCTGAAGAGAGTGGGTTATAAAGAACAAGAAGGACGCATGAAGGGTCGTTGGAAGAAAACAAAATCAAGCTCCTTCTGTGACTTAATTTTTCTTTTTACTTTTTTGTTGTTGTTGTTGTTATTGTTGTTAAGGCTGAGAGAATTCAACTGGTGAAATTTGTAGCTGACAGATTCAAGGATAATATATTATCCTATTAAAAATTATCTTGCTAATATGATATGTGAGAACAGCTTAATTTTGTCTGATCATTTTCTAACATAAGCATTCCTTGTTTGGGCTAGGTATTGCTACAAGCTTATTTTTTGTGGCTTACTCATCAGTAATTTTTGCAGATATCCTGTGATATATGTTTATTACCCTGTGTACCCCTCAAAATCCAGACTCATTGTTATCTCTCCTATAAAGCTTGACTAAGAAAGAATAAGTAAAAGGAGACAAAAAAAGAAATAAAAGGAAACAAGATTTTAATTCAGCAATTCTGCATACTTTTTCAGTCCTGTAACTTCCTAATCCAGTCTCTTTTCCAACTCTGTCAATCCCAAATTCCTGGGAAATCAATACAACTACCTGTGTACTGTTAATTAATCTCCACCACTCCAATAAATAGGTTAAGGAAAGAGAGATATGACACCTTAAGGAAACTTTCACTTAGAGAACTTTCCAGAGCTGTCTGTTGATCAGATAATGAGGGTACTGAGGATTAACCTGAGAATCCTGAGAATGACCAGACCACCCGAACCTGTTTTGAGATCATTTTTCCCACATACTTTCCCATACCTGCCCCTCACCAAGTTTCCTTTAAAAGAAGAGTCAATAATCTCAAAAGCATGTCACTCATTCTTGAGATAGTTTTCATTCTCCCTTGAACACAAATTCTTGCTTCATTTTTATTTTTTTAATTGATATACATATAATTTTTTTACATTTTTTTAAATAAATGACAGCGGAATGCATTACAATTCTTATTACACATATAGAGCACATTTTTCGCATCTTTGGTTGTATATAAAGTATATTCACACCAAATCATGTCTTCATACATGTACTTTGGATATTGATGTCCATCACATTGCACCATCCTTGCTAACCCCCTCCCTATCCCTTCCTCTCCCACTCCTCTGCCCTATCTAGATTTCCTCTGTTCCTCCCATGCTCTCCCTCCCTACCCAACTAGGAGTCAGTCACCTTATATCAGATAAAACATTCCACATTTGTTTTTTGGGGATTGGCTAACTTCACTGAGCATTATCTTCATCAACTCCATCCATTTACCTGCAAATACCATGATTTTATTCTCTTTTATTGCTGAGTAATATTCCATTGAGTATATATGCCACATTTTTTTAATCTATTCATCTACTGAAGGGCATCTACATTGGTTCCACAGTTTAGCTATTGTGAATTATACTGACTGCTATAAACATTGATGTGGCTGTGTCCCTGTAGTATGCTGTTTTTAAGTTCTTTGTGTATAGACCAAGGAGATGGATAGCTGGGTCAAATGGGTGTTTCCATTCTCAGTTTTTCAAGGAATCTCCATACTGCTTTCCACATTGGCTGCACCAATTTGCAGTCCCACCAACAATGTATGAGTGTACTTTTATCCTCACATCCTCACCAACACTTATTGTTGTTTGTCTTCCTAATACTTTATTTTTAAAGTTATCTTTTTTTCTTGAAATTTCCTCCACTTTTCCTTGAATGTGTACCCTACTTTCCTAAATAAACTCTGTCTATGCTTCTGACTGGCACGTATGGAAATCTTGTTCCCTTAAGTAACCTAAGGTCCCCCTGGTCCTGAGTCAAGTTCCCTCTTCTCTTTGGGAACTTCTTGGAAACTTTGGCAGACACACCTCCTCTCCCATGATGAAGCCTTCCCAGATCCCCATGTGCTAAATTATTAAGTTCCTCTTCTTGTTGCTGCACACACAACTATTGATCATTTATCACACTATGTTGTAATTTCTGCTTGAATATTTGCCTCTCACATGAAAGTTTGATTCATCTTAATTTCATAATTTGATTTCCTGTCAAGTTTCTACCAGACATCACATTCTAGCATCCTATGTTTTTGTCTTTGTTTTCACTTGAATATGTGACTCATGGTTGGAAATTGAAACAAACTTGACCTTCAGTAGTTTGCTTCGCTGACATCTTACCACAATAGCTTCCCCAAACACTTATCCCTCGGGCAGTCATGACTTCTCACTCCATTTCCTCACTCCACTTCAGGATTATTTTCTAGAGTTCTATTTTCTTGCCTGATCCCTATGACACAGGAGACCAGAAATTTTACTCACCCCCTGGGAAATAGTTGTGGGATGAAAATAACTTAATTTTTTATTCAATATATGCCTAGTACATAGTAAACCTCCCATGTACACTAAACAATATTATGTATAGAATAAATATTTGACCAAGATATTGATTATGAACAGTGTTTGGATTAATATCTGATTTTAGAATCATTTTGCATTAGATAAGGCATAGCCTTTAGGAAATCATTGTGTGGGTAACATTCTTCCTCTCTCAATCATTAAAAGGGAAATTCTACCCTAAAGTTTACTCTGAGGGTTCCAGTAGTCCTGAAAGTATCCATTACCTCAGAGTCCTGTTCGGCCTCAACAGGGACTTGGCTTTTAATTTGTTTGTTTTGAGGCAGGGTCTTGTTATGTTGCCCAGAATGGTCTCTAGCTCTTGAGTTCAAGTGATTCTCCTAACTCACCCTAGCAAGTAGCTGAGATCTCAGGGTTATACCTCCATATCTGTAGGGAACTTGGCTTTTGATGAACTATTTCTATTTCCATGTGCTCTTCTCTTGGGAGTGGTGGAGGTAGTCCCTTCTTATGTTAAATCATAGTAATTAAACTGCCTTAACCCTCTGGTTTGGGGTGTAACATGATTAGAAATTCAGGGCAACCTCACACCTCTCTCTCATAATATTTAGCAAACTATTTAATTTATTGAGTCCTTTCAAATTCATTCTGATCATGAAGAGTCAATACAAACATGTAAAGAAAGGGTAACATACAGGTTAAATTATTGAAGAACTCTTTACAAAATGAGACATATCAGGAAATATTATCTCCCTATTAAAGAAGTAGAAATTGGCCTGGGGTTTCTAAGACCATGAAACGTGCAGAAGCAGAGATAGCATAGAGCATAATTGTTCTTGTCCCATCTGTTTGATTTTACTATGAATCTGAGAAAAGCAGGACCTCTCTATGAGGGCAGAAGTATACAAAATGCCCATGTGATTCAAAGGTCAGGCATGATGATTTGATGCAACTGAATTTGATGAGCATTTGGGGAGTAGTTTACATAGCTCAATAAATTGTTCAGTCACTATGTGTGTTTCCTCTACAACTTCTTCCTCTTAGGTTCCCCTGGGTGTTCTTTCATATCCATACAGTTATGGTTCATTTTCATAACTCTTCCATCTTCCATTTATTACAACTTGTTCTCCAAAACTACCATCTGGAAAGAATTTGGAAATGCCAGTCCTACACAAGAGATACCCAGGTGGCGTGCATTTGAAAAGGAAATTATGGTGGTGGGATTTCAGTCACTGCAATAGGTTATAGAGGAGGATCACAAATTCAAGGTCAACCTGGGAAGCTTAGCACAACCCTGTCTTAAATTTAAAAAAAAAGAAAGAAAAAGAGTTATGAGTTAGGGATGTATCTCAGTGTTTGAGTATCCCTAGATTAAATTCTTACTGTCTCTCTCCCCTCTCTCTCTCTTTCTTTCTGTCTCTCTCTCTCTCTCTCTCTCTCTCTGTCTCTCTCTCACACACACACACACATAGACACACACGTACACACACCTTAGAACAAGGAAGCTAACTATAGTCAATCAAGTCATACTCTATTATCTGCTTTTTCTACATTATTTTATTTGGGGGAAAGAATACACATGGAGAATCACATGAGTTTAAAATTTTATATTTTTAAGAATCAAATATATATATATATAATATATATATATATATATATATAATTGCCAAATTATATCTGGACTTCTACTTTGAAAAATATACCTTTAAAATAACCTGAAAGGTTATTTTAAATTTAGAATTCTCTTACTCTTCAGTGATCTATTCCAAGAATGTGACAGTTGTCAGGAAAACTGAACATCAAATTCCTTCAATATCTGTTATAAACAGCTAGCTGCACTTTGGCCACCCCTCTGCCTTAGAGATGAGTATACTGGCCACTTATTTAGAAGCAAGGCATAGTAAGGAGGCCTGCTCAGTTGTTAGAAGCAAGATTTGGATTTTGGGGGATAAAATTCCAAGATGCCAAACAACTGTAGCATGCAGAAGAGGGCTTCAAATGACCATATTTGTTCAGCTTCTCACTGTCAGAGGCATGTGACAAAGCAGCTGGAAAGATGCTCTTTAAAGTTAGGGACGAGGACCTTGGCTTCTCATTCCAGAGCAGTCACTTCTGTTCATCAACATCTGTTTGATTATCCTATGCAGAAAGCAAATTTTATGTCAGATTCAGGGGAAGAAATGATGAATACTTTGATTGTAAAAGACAAAAAGTTATATCTAACTTGAAAAAAATACTGATGTGATGGGAAGTCATTTCCATCCTCCACACCTAAATCTTGTCCATGTTTTAGAGAGTGACACAGAAAAGGTTGGGGAAGAATTTGAAAATTTCTTGAAGACTCTATTGGGGAATTTAGAAGCAACACTGACTGCTGGAGAGGGAGAAAAACGTGTTAGCGGTCTTCAGGGAAGGGAACACTTCTGCAACAGATGGGCCTACTGAATTTTTTTTAAATGATGATTTTATGCTTTTGGCAGAAGCTTTTCAATGTAATTTAGGAGAGAGGAAAAACAGCATAAAGACAATTCATGTTGTTCTTTAAGAATGTGGAAAAGGACACCCAAAATTAGATTTGTTAGTGATGCTAGGTTGAAGTCGTAAACTATTTGTGAAAATTTTATGAAGACCTGCCAAATGGAAATTGATGGAACCAAAGAAGGTTTCAATTCCACTTTGGATCAGTTGCAAAATGCAAACTTTTTTTTAAAAGAAGAAGAAGAAGAAGAAGAAGAAGAAGCAGCAGCAGAGGAAGAAGAAGAAGATGATCAGTGAATTAAGTGAAACCAGTCTTTTGTTAGTTCCCATACTTTTATTTATTTCTTTATTTATTTTTGAGAGAGAGAGAAATTTTTTAATATTTATATTTTTCTGTTTTCGGCGGACACAACAACATCTTTATTTTATTTTTATGTGGTGCTGAGCATCGAACCCAGTGCCCTGCGCATGCCAGTCGATCACGTTACTGCTTGAGCCACATCCCCAGCTCCCCCATACTTCTATTTTACTGTGTTAGCTGTCAATGGTTTTCCTTGTTTCTTCAGTCCACATTTTCCTGTTCTCTTAAAAACCTTTCTAGAAGTGAATCTCTATATGCAATTTTGAAGCTCTTCCAGTTGTTCCTCATCAGATGCTTTTTAATTTCACACTCTTCAAACCACCTTATAAAATAACTTCTTGGATCTGCCCTCCATCAACTTCTCTAGCTTCATTTACCTCCCCAGAAATAATTCCCTGACATATGTCCTCTAATATGCTCTTTTAAGCCTCTGCATCTTTGAATGTTCTATTCCTTCTATATGAATCTCTTTTTCCTGCCATCCCTCCACTTAATAAACATCTATTTAATTCTCAATTTAAAAAAATACTTGAATGTTTTACAACATTCCAAGGCAGAGTCAGTTTTCTCTTGGTGTATGTATGTATGTATGTGTGTATGTATGTATGTGTATGTATGTATGTATGTGTATGTATGTATATTTTGGACACATCCTCAGGAGATCAATATAAATTTCCTGTATGTAGATCTGTGGACCTTCAATATTTTCCTCTAAGTAAAACTCAACCTTACTTTAAATTTTGAAAGACTTCTGAAATTAAAAATATCTGATGACAGCAAAGCAATATTTAGCAGAAGTAAAAGTCATAAGTTTCAGGAGTATTTTTATGAATAAGAAATGTGTACATTTCTTCCCTAGAAGCTCCTCCACAGATCTCTTTGTTCATATGCTCATCCTTAGACCAATAACTGACAAATGTAATGGAATTACCCTACTTGGCATAACAACTTGGAACCATGTTATATCAGCAGGTAGCTGAAAAAAAAAGTGAAATTGTTTTAAAAAATCAGAAGAGAAAAATGAGTATTACAATTGGCAATCAACACTGTCTGCTCCAGAAGTGCAGTAGATTCATCCCAGTGGAATTCACTGGGTTTTCCTTGTGAACATGTCTTCCAAGACATCGTCTACATTATGAAGCATCATTTGCCATCTTCCCTGACAACAGTATTATTATTTTTATTATTATTAGTTGTAGATGGATACAAAATCTCTTTATTTATTTATTTATTTACTTATTTATTTTTATGTGGCGCTAAGCATAGAACCCGCTGCCTCACATGTGCTAGACAAGGGCTCAACAACCCCAACCCTGTATTTAAATCTTGAGATCATAGTTTGGAGATATTGTATTAACTGTCTCATGATTTTTCTTAATGGATAAATCAAAATTGTGACTTGTCATTCTAATGTTATGATAAAAGGCAAAAGAAAGATAATTCAACTCACCCAAAAGACACATTTCATTATGGTGGGAATGAGAACTGCATGTCATCTCAAAATACTTTCATTTTCTACAAAGAGATGAACAGAGGTGCTACAGTGCTATGAAGTAATTTTTGGAATGACCTTGGAACCAGATGAATTGGGACTTAGGGAGTTCCCTATTCAGATACATATATAGCCATGATCAATGATAAAAGATGCCAGCATCCTACAACCACATTGCACAGGCAATAACCCAAAGGCTTTGAACTCCTGGCAAACGCGTTTATCTCACATCATTATATACAAAGATTTCTGGCCAACTGAGATTCTGGCTGAAGGCACGAGATTACAGAATTCGCCTTAGAGAACACAAATGGTAAATATGAGCTAAAGTGTTGAGATATGCAATAGAAATCTGGGCTGCTGTTTTCAACTATGCCTAGTTGCTTTTACTGTTCTTCATATGTGTTCTGATTGCTCTCCCTTCTCTGCACAAAAGGTGTTGTATTGGTAGCTAAATTTACTGTGCAGTCCATAGTTTATAAATGATCTGGTAACATCTGGGTGGGATTATGATAGAATTAGCAGAGAAATATACAACATATGGAGATTGTGAATTCCAAGACAAACAGCATTTAAAGGAGCCTGTGATATTCTCTGTGGATACAGTAACCAGAGAAGGCTTTGAATCTCCTCCCTGTTGGAAGGCAAAAATCTGGTTTAAGTTTGTTCACATGGATCACTTTAGACAAATGTATCTTTGAAACTATATATGTGGGAAGATGGAAGCCAATAACAAAGGACTGTGTATTTATATTACCAGCCTTGAGAAAGGATTGGTGAACTAGAAATCTGATATAAGCTGGACTTTTCTTCCCAGAAAATTAGCACCTAGGTTTCATCCAAGGTTTTACCAATATCTCCTTTCTTATTAATTTGTGCTATTCATAAATCAGTGCATATGAAATAAGTAGTAAAGTGTTCTTCAGATGAAATTAGCCACTGACTGAATCAGATAAGATGTCCTTGGGATCCATATGCAACTGGGCCAGATTCACCATGGGGAACATAGCATGTTCCATCATAATAGACCCTACTCAATAGCATTATTGATAATTAAACAGAACAATCAGATTGCTTTTCTGTTATTTGGACTGAAAAGAAGGAGACTCTCAAATAAGCTAGGAATGGGCACAAACACAAATGAATGTACAATGAGACAGTTTGTTTACCTACCTTACACCAGAAATAGAAATTGTTTTAGAGAGAAAATCAAGAATGGACTGATATTCAAGAGACCTCATTAAGTGTCCTCCCTGATAAATGAAAACAAAAATATACAAAACAATGGGTTTACATTTTGAAGTGTCCAAATTAAAAAAAAAAAAAAAACTATTTTCTGCAGACAACCTGCTGAATAAAAATGATCACATCAAAGCAACTATATGCAGTTTGATTTATCAGTTAGCAAAGCTACTTCCTTCTATAGTTTAGCAGCAAACTGCTTGAGATAAGTAATTGCATAGAGGTAAAAATACAACATATTGATGAGATGATGACCATACATTTGGAGGACATTTTTTTTATATCTGTTTGTTTATATGATTATATATATATACTAATACACTAATATATAATGTAATGTGGCATATAATAATATATAAATATATAAAATATAATGTACTATATTATTAGTAATAATAATATGCAATATTATATATATATTACTTGTTTTATTTATAAGGAAATTATGAAAACAAAATTATTTGTTTTTGTAGCATGCTTCCAGAAGTAGAGACTATACAAAGAAAAATTATGTCCTCTGACCCCTTCTTTAAGGTGCTTAGATAGGAAGAACACACTTAGGAAAAAAATTTAGTCAACTCTAAGACTCCTTATGGATTAGAAGTCATCCAATTACATAAACAGATAATCCTAGATTTGGATTCTTACGGCCATCTCAACAGATATGCATGGAATAAAAGGATCAGTGGTTTTAATAAGAATGCTCCTGAACATAAAATTACAATTTTTACCTTGAATTGTTATTTATTTTTTATGTATAATAATTAACACATTTGTAACTCCTCTCAGGGTTTGTTTTATTTCTTGCGTGGGGGATGTAATTAAAATGTTCCTGATTATCCTTTTGAATTTGCATTTTCAGAAGTACTTGCCAACAACAACAACAACAACAAAAAATCTGTAATGTCAAAAGAACCTGTATAATTTAGAGAAGTTTGACGTCTTGTGGACAACTATCTTTGTTACTGACAGTGTCCTAGCACGTATAAAGAATTGTATTCCACAAAATAAAATGTGTCATCTTAATTACCCCAAATTCAGTCTCTTCCTTTTACTATTGACCTTCCTAAAATATTATACAAAA
Organism: Callospermophilus lateralis; assembly: GCF_048772815.1. Taxonomy (NCBI): domain Eukaryota; kingdom Metazoa; phylum Chordata; class Mammalia; order Rodentia; family Sciuridae; genus Callospermophilus; species Callospermophilus lateralis. The sequence goes on along the minus strand of NC_135321.1, from coordinate 31,867,524 downwards.
GATTAATACAGTTTAAAAAATTCCTTCTTAATCATACCTTCTTTTGTTAAATTCATGTTGCTCTTCTATTTTTCTTTTCTTTTCTTTCTTTTTTTTTTTTTTTTTTAAGTCCATCTGACTTCTCTTTTCCCTTTGGTTATCCCTCGAAATTGCCTCACCAATGTAATTAAACCTAACTTTGTCAGATCAAAAACTGTCTTTCTTTTTTTTTTTTCCTTTTGCATCCCCAGGTTTTCTGATCCTCCCCTCAAGGTGGACCTCACATAGAAATAGCACAGACACATTTTTGTTAAAATCGCACCTCCACTCCTGATCTTCTCTTGAGTTCCACCTTTGCTAACCAACAGACTAATGCCTCGTACGGATATTTTCAGGGTTCTGAATCAGAATTTCCCAAATAGTGATGAATGAATAAACAAACAAAAAGTAAACCATCTTACACTCAAAATAAATCCAGACATCTTCCTTGCCAGAAAGTGTAACATAGCCTCTGGACTGTTAATTCTTTCTGATCAGAGGCCCAACTCCTGAAGCAGGATTCCCAGGGTTTGTCTTCACACTGCAGAGTTTCCTAAAAGGAGATCTGACCCACTGAACATTCCTTTGAGGGTTTGTACATTTAAATGGTCTACCTTGAGCAATTCTAGCTGTTTCCCTCCATTTCATCATGGGTTTCTGCAAATTGCTGCCTTGAAAATGTGAAGTCTATTTCTTCCTCTCTAGTGTTTTCCCTTGCTTTCTTTCTCTCTCTCTCTTTCTCCCTCTTCCTCTCCTTCTGTTTAATGCAATACTATTAGACTTGGGAATAATTTAAAACCAGTTGAGAAAGTTTTTAATACTTCAAACAGGAAAATATGCCCTACTTTTCTGAGATGGCATGGGACATTAGAAAACAGTTCTGAACCAAACTTTGAATTTTTTGGCCCAGAGAAAACAAACACCCCCCAGAAACAAATAAGATGCCTTGCGATAACTCTAACTCAGGATTTACAGCCCCTTTCAGGAATGCCTGTTGCCCTTAGCAATCCCTAAAGCAAAAACAAACAAAACAAATCCTTTCAGCATATCTTCATGAAACTGTCTGGGATGTGACAAAACTTTGAGAAACAGTTTTGTGATAATGGTTTTGCACTTTATTGGTACTTCTCCAGAGGAGGTGGTGAATGGCTGCTTTCAAATACATAGAGCTATCAAAGGCTAAAGTCAATAAAAACCTCCATAGAATAATTGGGAAAGGAAGAAAAGGAAAGGAAAAAAAAGAACATAAAAGGAATGAAAAGAAAAGCAGGGCCTATAAATATAAAACCCTAAGGAGTATATTTTGAGGGAATAGATGATGCAAAACAAAATTGGGAATAGTTATTGGAGGACCAAGGAAGGCAAATAAAACAATGAGATATATGATGCCTGTCCTCCTGCCTCAAGTCCACCTCATCAAACAGTTTTTCATTCCATTTTGTATATATGAGTTTCATCTGACTGCTGCCAAAGGAAATCGCTTGCATTTTCTGATGTTTTTTCACTGTTAGAAGAAATAATAGGTTCATGAGCCTCAAGCAACTAATATAACATCCTCTTAAAGAATGAGAAAATACAAATTGAGTTACGATAATAAGGCATCTTTATTTTTCATGTTCTTGAAAATAATAATCACACTAATGATAACACTAAATAATGAAGGACAATATGTATGAAAAAGGGAGGAAAAAACACTTGTCAAGAAGTCAGAAGGCCAGAATTTGTTGCTAACATCTGCACTTAATTTTACTGCTTAAAATATTGTGCACTTTGAGTACCCAGTCTAGAGAAATTGGGACTCATACTTCATCTGTGGAAATATATTAATTATAAGTTAACAAAAAAGATCCAGAGAAGGGAGCAGGGCTGATGACATGACCAAATGAGGCAGTTGGCAACTTAAGGCACAAGAATCGCCCCTGTTTTACAAAAGCACAAACAGATGGCAGGTAACTTTTATCTAGAAAGAATAACTCACATGAAATGGAAGGGAAGGTTATCGAATCGGAAAACTCAAGGAGCCTCTTTATGATTTTCAAAGTGGGTTGGCTTTGCACGGCCCGGCCAGAGGAAGAATATGCCAGCCAAAGTGGGTACAGAAGACCTCAGCTACCTGAGATCTACCTGACACTTTTTAAAAGTAAAACTCAAAAAGGGAAAAGAAAGCATCTACACAAATGCCAATGACCATACGCTGACCTCTTCAAGGAATCAGAGAATGATAAACACGAGTCATAGAAAGTAAGTTAGAAAGTGAGTGCCTCTGGCATAAAAGAATGGAAATAATTTAATAATCTGGACAGATCAGGTGAGCAGGAGGGCTAGGGGTATTATAGAACTGGGTGATTCCATCCCTGTGTTCTTTTGTTAGCTCTGGCCTCCACCAGTTCTGTGACTTTGAATACATTCTATAACCTTTCAGCATCCAAAGTCCCCTCATCACTAACATAGGAGGATGGGACTAAGTGCCTTCAAAGTACTGCCCTACTCAGAGACACTATTATTTTCTATTCATGATAGTGTTCCCAATTATATGGTGTTCTGCACCTCCAAAATGTATTTACGTGATAATGTTTGTTCTTCCAAACAGTCCTGTGAGGTAGCTCATATAGAAAGCACTATAGCTCATTTTAAAGATAAGAAAATGAAGGCCTAGTAAGGGAAGATGACTTTCTCAAGGTTGTTTAGCTAATTAGTATCCGAGAACAGACTAGAAACATGGGCTTGACTGCTGTGCTTGTAACTACATCACCTTATTCCTTTTGGCAAGAAATTTTAAAGCTTTATGTAAGAAAAACATTTTCTTATGTACATTTTCTTCAGTTGCCTTGTATCAATAGGGATTGAAAGTTATGAGGAAAAGAGAAGATAAGTTAGAGTTGGGGGAAGAAACGGAAGCTTGTATATTTGTATATTGAAAGAAAATATACACAGAGTTAAAATAAACAATTTTTAGCAAATTCACGTTGAGGATGGACAACGTGCACGGGCCTCTTCTAGATACTGAGGGAGAAACAGAGATTTTCAAAAGCAAAGTACTTGCTGAAATAGGGTTTCTATAATCTAACAGCAGCATCAGACATGTCCAGAAGAATCCCTCTTATAAGATATCAGATAAGAGATATATGAGCATAGCACACATTGAAATTTCAGGAAAGTATCAAATCAAATTCCTCTGCATAGGTCAGGGTATTTAAAAATTTTGTATCTGAGTTTGAAAATAAAGTGGATTACCTTCATATCTTTTTAAACATTTAGGAATATCCTAAATTAAGCAGCAGTGAAGTTAGAAAATTAGAAATGAATTAAAACATGATTATGATGCTTCATAGTTCCTTGTAAAATGGTGGCCAGAGAGCAGCACACGGCTACTTTGCTGCACATGTTACTTCTTTCTCTGCCTCTTCTTCTTTTCTCTATTTTTATTCTTAATCTTAAATTCTGCTTTCAATGGACCCAAGATAAGTAAGACAACAATAGACTATATCTAATGATCCAGAACATCATACAGGAAACACTATGAGAACAGAAGTATTTTAGTGAAATAAGTTATATTCCCCTATAAAAGAACCCCAAAGAATTCTTATAGCAACATAAAATACTGTGGATCCATCAAACTAAGTAATGCCATAAACATCAGTAAAACTCTTCCGCAGTTAATGATATATATAGGGAAGTCTTAACAAAAATATAGACGTTTGGACATGCACATGTGGGTTAAAGCTTTTGTTATAAACCTATTATATGAGAAAAAACTCAAGAGAATAGCATATATCATACTAGTGTATAGTTATTCCTATGTCAGAGTGTGCATATTTAATTATAAAGAAGTAATTGACGGAAATGGAAATACGTGGTAATAGTGTAAATGCCCTGGAATCAATATGTCATCTTCTTGTCTCACATCTAATGAAAATAACAGTGAGTTGGGGTAAATAAATATCAAAAACTTCATATTCCAGTTAGCCATGTAAGCTAGAATGAGTCCTTTCACTTTTTGGGCCTCAGTTTAATGAATGAGTTCACAAGAAACAATTTGCACATAATGTACTCAGAGGATTCCAGAATGATTCTTTGGAGAAGAAAGGTACAAAGATAGCACATATTATTAAATGAGTACTCATACGTCATTTTCACTATATGAATTCTCAAATCATAATGGTACATTGAAAGGACAAAAAAGTACAATAAGTAAGGAAATCTCCTTAATTTCATCATAACATTTTGAAATTTAAGAACTTTTAAATTTGTTTTTCCACTGAGGATGACCATTGCTTTCTGTGGATTTAAATTTTGGAAGTGCATGATACATTTAGATCCTTAAATTTCTAGAATTCTAATGTACAACATGGTTTTATTAGATGGATCTAACTAGAATTTGAGACCTTACTTTCATTTCTGCTAAAAAATGACACAAGTGTCCACTCTGATCCAGAGACAGTGGACAGAAATAAGCATGGGACCCTCAGAAAATAATAAGAAGGAAGAACCAAAACAGAGTCACTTTCTGCTTAAGAAGAAATGAAGTCAACTTCAGCTGGACCAAGAAACTTTATGTGAGATGGAGATTCCCAGGTTCCAACTTGAAGTAGAAGTAATAGTGCTAAGTGGGTAGGTCATTTGAAGCAGAGTTTCTCAATCTCAGCACTATTGACATTGGAGGCTAGATCATCCCCTGGAATGGGGAGACTGTCTTGTGTATTGTGGGGGACATAGTAGCATTCATGGATTTAACCTATAGATGTAAATAGCATCTTCTCCCTTATGACAAGCACATTTCTCCAGATATCCCTGGGGTATACCTTCCCCATTTTTTACTAGAGCATACTCTTCTTTAAAGCATTAAGAAATATCTAGCTTCATTGCAGTAGCAAGAATTCTTAACTTTTTACTCCAATGCTATAGGTTATGAGGCTGGGGTTAAGCTCTTAGGGAAAGGGCTTCCTACCACTTTGCAGAATTGTATTGTAACATAAGCCATTGAAATAGGGTAGTTGAACCAAGGTCAGAGCTGCTGACTCCATTTTCTTCTGGTCACCTAGCACTGCAAGGGGCCTGGCCATTCAGATGGACTGTAGTATAGAATTGCTGAACGCATTTAATGTGGAGAGCTTTCTATGAGAGGATACAAGTCCCACAGAGAAAAGGAGACAAAGGGGGATTCTTTGATGTCAGACCACATTCTAGCAAGTGGATCTTTCTGTGTCTGCCAAGTAAGAAAACCAAAGAAAAGGATCTTGAAAAAGGTCTAAAAAACCTTCCTTACTTTGTCTTTCACTTCCCTCAGATCTCAATTATTTTTCACTCCATCTCTTACCCTTCAACCCTTGCTTACAGGAATGATATTGTAATAGAAAAAAAACCTATTATTTATTATACAGGTTCTACATGCCAGACATTATTGCCTTTAATCATAATAGGAGTCCAGTGGGATATGTTTTATTATCATCATCATTTTATATATGAAAACCTGAAGACTGAGAGAAATAAAGTAACTTGAGTATACATCTAACAGATAGCTCTGCCAGGATTTTAACCTAAGATTTTTCATTTCCAAAACATGTGTCTGTTAGAGTATACAATCACTCTAAAAAATAAGTATTCTGCATTTTCATCATACTTGCTATTAATAGTTTGCATATTCCTATATTGTTAACTATAGTGAATTTTAGAAAATATATCTTTTTTTTTTTTTATTCAAAGGATGATTTGAAAGAATAAGGATCTCAACATCTGGTAAATGGATGAATCACAAGATAGAACCTAAAGCAGAAATAGTTGAGTCAACATTGGGCACAGAATATGTGTCTTCTCTCTACATCTATTTTCCTTTTTCTTTCTTTCTTTTGTAAATGAACACAATATCTTTATTTTATTTATTTACTTACTTACTTGTTTGCTTGTTTATTTATTTTTATGTGGTGCTGAGGATCGAACCCAGTGCCTCATATATGCCAGGCAAGTGCTCTACCACTGAGCCACCACTCCAGTCTTCTTTCTCTCTCTTTTATTCTGCATTTGAAAGAAACCACTGAGTCTTTCTTTCTTTCTTTCTTTTTCTTTTTTGAGCCAAGAAAGAGATTTATCTTCCTAAGAAGTCCACTGGTTGGAGTCTTGGAAAGAAGGACAATAGGCTTCTAGGTGCTACTGTGTATTGTGAGAAACTGATGGTAATGTTGTAAGAAATTCACTTTGAACAATTGAAAAGAAACCAACTCCTGTTAAGAATACTGAGAAAAGGTATTGCAAATGCTGGAATTGGAAGAGTCCATTAATGACCACTGAATGTATTATGTATTATAAACGGTGGACTCAAAGGGAGAAATTATCTGAATAAAAGGGAGGATTTTGTTGGGGATGGAGTGGTAAAGAGAATAGTTTTTGAAATCCCAAGGAAAAGAAGGCAGCAATGGGACGGACTGATGTCAAAGGAAAGCTCCTAATATCGGCTCTTTATGGTTGACTTTATACTGAGGGAGGGCAAATGGCTAACTCATGGAGACACAGAGATAAATAAACCTTGTGAAGTTCTATAAAGATATACTTGTTTTTAATTTTTTTAGTTGTTTTAGTTTTAAATATGTTTTTTAGTTTTTAGTCGATGGACCTTTGTTTATATGCTTTGCTGAGGATGGAATGCAATGCCTCAACATGTGCTAGGCAAGTGCTCTACCACTGAGCTACAACCCTAGCCCCTATTATATTCTGGTATTAGAGGAAAAAAACAAAGGCACACCATTTCATCATTAGATGACAAATGCTGTGACACACCATAGATGTAAAATTTAGCTCTCTTTTTAACCAGCCTGGGTCAGGGTTTTCATAATAGTCTCATAATTTTTAGCAAGTTTCAGAGTGGAAATAAGGGATATTGTAAGGATAGAGAAAACTCCTAGTCAAAAATTTCCAAAGGGAAAAAAAATGCATCCTATAAAGGACTACAGTGTTATATATTTAATCTCAAATTTGGCTTTAAATCTTGACATCTTCATTTAGAGTTTTGCCAGTTTGGCGCAGGAAAAGCTGATTCTAATAGAGGAGGAGAAATTTCTCATGGAAGTTAATCAAGCTGAATAATGAGAAAATACTGGAAGACAGTGAGAAGAAATCATGGAAATTATTGTCACTACTTTTATAATATCTTCCACCACTAATTTGTTTTTGTAAAGTATTTTATTAATCTATTTTTTGTTTCATACTAGCTGTAGGTCTTAACATGGAGGTTATGTTTAACTTCACAATTTGCTGTGTGAAAAAAAATTAAATAGAAAGAAAATACCATAATGATTGTAAATTCTTTGGCTGATAATAGGTGCCCGGCTTTGTCAGATGGTTGTACCTAGAATGGAAATAAAACTAATACACATAAATTGTGTTCTGAAAGAGGTCAAAATATTTAAAAAGGCCAAAGAATAGCAGAGGAGAGGCATACATTAAGAAAATTCCATGTACATTATAAGTATCTACAAAAGATGAGAAGCTAGAAAACAGGACAGAGAAGTAGAAGAGGGAATGGAAAATAAAAGGACAGTGAGGTAGAGATGAAGAGAAAGTACAAATGATCAAGAAAAGTTGTAGGGAAGGGAAGGTGGGGAGAGAGCAGAAAGGAAAGAGCCTTATAATTATTCCAGGATTGAGTTCTCCACTTTATGAGGTTCTTTCTGTTCTATTCTGTAAGTAGGGTGAATTCTGGAGACAAAATGATTTGGCTTTATTCATAGTTCTGTATCTTCTTATATGATCTTAAGTAGTTCAGTTAACCATTTTGAGTTTCTCTTTCTTGTCAGTAAGAGGGAGATTATAATATTGCAGGTTTTGAGCAGTACAATAAAACATGTTCAATAAGCTTGACACCATCCTAAGCACTTAAAAATGGTAGCTGCTTTACTTATTGGTATTTTTCATTTACTCCTAATCATGTGGTATATTTTTCCATAGTTAACTATATGGATATTATTCTTACATTTATTGTTTATTAACCACTGTATACTGCATTATGTTGCCATAACAAGCAAGTTTAAAATCTCTGGTGCATAAATGATATGTTGTGTCTTTATATAGTGAGTGAGGTCTCTGCTCTAATTCATTTTTGTTCCGGGACCCAGACTAATGGAGACTCCATTTGGAAGACCAATGGATACCATGACAGCAGAAAACTTTACACCAACTCTTAAACATTTCCACAAGAAGTGACACATATCACATTCCCTGGGCCCAAGCAAGATTTATGACTACATCCCATTTTTTGGTGGCAGTGAAATTCAGTTCTGTCATATGCTTAGAAAGGAGTTATTGTGAGAACTGTCAAAAGCATGACCAAAACACCTGCCTTTCCAATAGGATTAGCTCATTGATAAAATGGAGAACTAGAGGCACATATCTTATAAGTGTTGTTATGAACATATAATGGTTAATGCATGGAACCTTCAGGACAGTGTGTAGCATATGAAGCTGATGAAATCATTGTGAGATGGTAGGATCTAATGCCACTGGAAACCTTTGTAAGACCTGAGTCATGGTTTGTCCTATGTTCCCGCCCCATCAGCACTTTGTTCAGGGTGCTGCACAATCTATTTACTCAATAAATATTTGTTGAATTGAATTGAATAGTGTTCCAGCAGCATGGCTGGGACCACCCACCAGCTGGCGGACCAAGCACTTGTAGGTTTATCAATTCCATTTCCCCTGCCAAACACCAATGCACTTCACTAAGCATCCCTCAGCTGTGATTCCCCATTTTGGCAACCTAATTGACCTTAATGTAAATGTTTCCAGCTACATAAAGCATGTTGTGAAGTGCACCACAGCAGTCGCAGTTGACTGCCAGCTGCCATCACACTATGTGCATGCAATTTATTCCTCCACAAACCCTCCGAACATAACAAATAACAATGCTTTTCTTAGAAACCTCCTAACTGTCAGCACACAGGATACCAGTGGCACATTTTAATAACTGCTGCAAAAGGAGAAGAAAAAAAAAAGATGCCAAGTTAAAAAAAAAAAAAAAAGGAAAAAGAAAAAAAAAGAGTATGCCTTATAGTATAAAAGCATTCTTTGATGTGATCCTAGCAGAATCTCTAACTACTTAAAGTTTAATTGGATTCTGCTCCTTTGCATTACCTGCACAATTAAATACAAAGCCATCTAGGGGGTGACAGCATTAGGCAAAAGGCTACTAAAAGGACACTGACCACCCTACTTAATTTTTCTGCACATTAGTTTATACATCCACTAAATGAGGAAAATAGCATTAGCAAAATCTCTTTCCAAAAACTGGTGAAAGAAATTGGCAAAATAAGAAATGTAAGAATTATCTGGGCCGGGCATTGTGGCGCACACCTATAAAGGCTCATGAGGCTGAGGCAGGAGGATCACAAGGTCAAAGCCAGCCTCAGCAACTTAGTGAGGCACTAAGCAACTCAGTGAGATCCTGTGTCTAAATAAAATGAAAAATAGGGCTGGGGATGGGGCTCAGTGGTTGAATGCCCCTGAGATTAATCCCTGGTACAAAAAAAAAATTTTATATATATATATATATATATATATATATGAATAGGTCAAAATTGTAATGCAAATATCAGAAACATCAGTAAAAAAAAGTTTTAGTTTTGTTCTTAGTATTCCTTTATTTGTTTAACTTTCATGTTTGAGCTCAGTCAATGTTCTGCTGTATAGGGTTGTCCACATATACCCTGAAGTCATGTTTTATTAGTAACAAGTCAGCACAGGAAAAGAACACTTTAATCCCATCCACATCCTGGAGAGAAGCTTTTCAGTTGGGTTTATATTTAGCTCCAAGGTCTTGAAAGTCATAATCTTACAAGATTCTCTCAATCCATTTACATTTCTCTAAACCTGAAATTTATGAAGATAATACAAAAGAGTTGATTGAGAAACAGAACCCAATAGCTGAGAACAAAGTGGAAGGTCTGAGACCTTTAAATGTATGCATTTAAAAGGAAAAGCATGGCTGAACAGTTCTGGGAGGGTGCTAGTTATGCTTTATTAGGATCTTTGTTAGAATCCTTAAATTTGGGAGTATGAAAACACTACTTTCTATGATCCAGGCCAGATTTTCTTGTTTTTGAGCATGTGATCTGTTTTTTGTCTATTGAGTCTTCTTCTACCTCATGTCAATCTACACAGTGAAGACTTCCCTCCATTCACCAGGGTTTTCTTTGCTCCTTTCCATATAAATACCTTATCATTTAAATTGTTACCTGTTCCCATTGGTTTAAAGCTCCCCATTTATACGTGAGTATACTAAATGCATTCATTCAGAAAATTTGTTTTAGTTTTCATGTTTGGGTTCCTTTTTCTCTCTATAGGTACACAACCTAAATTGTCCATTAAGATAATTCAGGTCCTCAAAGGGAGCAAAAATGAATATTCTTACATTGTGAAGAGTCATTTGCATCCAAAACAGATCAATGATTTTCTGGTAGCTTTTAGTTATACGGGTAATTTTGATGATTACCTTCCCTGTGGATTCATACTGGAAATGTAAACTTCATGTACAAACCAACTACTTAAGCCTTTTTCCAAATACCCAAGAGCTAAGTAGCACTTTTACACCATCTCAGTAAATTGTGTTGTTCATACACAGGGGAAACAAATGAGAAAATAGAGCAGCCAACAGGTAAACAAACAAGGATGATATTGAAATGAAAAGAGAATAAACAGGAAAAACACAAAGGAGAAGAAGGAACACCTTGGGATGTAGGTGAATATAAAAAGGAAACCTGATAAGAACCAGCCCATTTTGATTCAACTCCTTTCCAAGTAGCCAACAAGCAGGAAGAAGGACGGGTGCTGAGAAGGAAGAGTGAGTTGGGCAGTTTTTATATTTTGTTTTTAATCACATCTTCATAGAGCGCTTAATTATTTCTTTGCAACAAATAAGTTTGTAAACATTGAGTACTAATTTTTTAACATTTGTTAACTATAACAAGACTATCCATGTACAATAAGTCATATCTTATTAACTTACTACTTTGAATCTTTCTCCATTTTGTTCCTTCTCCCTGTATCTACTCCCTTTTGTATATTTAATCCTATGGTTTTATCACAACCTAGTCTTCCTGATCGAATGGCAATCATTTTTTCTCTCATGAAACCTTCAAATATTTTTTTTAATTATATTTCAATGCATAGGAAAAAACAGCAGGAAAAATAGGTATAGAATACAATGCCAGAGTGCCTCGTATTTTCTAATGTTGCCTGTAGATTAGGCTGTTTTGTGACAACTTTTATGTAAAATTCTGATTTAGAACAAAGCATCTGCTCAAGTGAGAGCTATGGCAATATCCCTTATTGGAATATTGTTGATATGTTTTTTTGGGAGCAGGAGATTCTTCCTTCCTATCTACTAGGGGAAGAAAAGAAGAAAAGGAAAAAGTAAGAAAAGAAAGAAGGAAGAAAAAGCAACAATATTGGTTAAAAGATCTACTTTATTCAGGCAAAAGGCCTAATAATTTAAATATATTGTACATTTGACCAGTCAGTTAAAAAATTAATATTGGCACTTACAAAATGAAGAAAAAAATGTTAACTTCTATAAATTTGTATGACCAGTAAACAGTAGATGTCTATTTGCTTTAAGACTTTCATTGCTGATTTATTGACATATTAATAGTATGGATGATTTGAATTGTGCTATTTAATATAATTATGACTACTATTCACATTTAAACTAGTTAAAATTAAATAAAATCAAGAATAATGTCCCCTAGTTGCCTTAGTCACCTTTAAGTGTTTGATTTCCACATTTGGCAAGTGACTACCAAAATGGAGAGTGCAGTATAGAACATTCCAATCATTGCAAAATATTCTATCAAATAGAACTATGGTAGAATGTAGGCTTTTTATGGCTTAGAATTAATCTATTTTAATGGATTTTTCTGAGGCTCACCATTGTATATTTGTTACGATTTTCTACTCTTCTATGAGAAAAATATTTTGCTGGACAAAATATGCCAATCAGTCTGTGATTATTCAATGCTGAGGATAACAGATTCCATAATATTCAGGTCCAAATTCTTGGTAGACCTCTGTAAAGTGATTGGTGAAATTTATGGGCACAGCTGGTTTGCAGTTGTAAAACCCTATATTTTTTAATGCAAAATGGCATCTGTGCCTGCTAATTGGATACTTAGGCATACACACATAAATTGACTGAGAATTAGAAAGGTGTATTTCTTAAGTCCTTCCCACATCTTGCCATGTTAAGAATCATTGCTCAGATTCATTTTTCCTCTTTGTTATTCTTGTAGACAGGGTGAAAAAAAGTTTCCTCCTTCCTATAAATATTGCCTGTTGGGAAAACATCTTTCCTTCTCCTAATCCAGTTTTAATCCTTTCAAGCTCTGAACTAAGAAACCACTGTGTGTTGTGGTAGCTGTTCTTCTAAATAAGTTTGGGCTCTGTGATCAGTGCCACTTGTCTGGTAAAAAAGAAAGAATCAAATTGATGAATGCCACAAGCAACCCTGTCTCCGAAGTTGTATTCAAACTTCACTCTGAGACTCAGAAGAGCGGTGAGACTAAGCCTTACCCAGCTTGTCTTTGAATATTTTAGTTCTCTCCTGTTATTGTCTAGTTTGCAATGCAATGGTAACAATAGGATTGTGAGATATTCTGTTACAAGTTTCATGCAAAGTTTATTAAATTTGCTCTCATAATTATTGTGAGCCCTTGCAAAGATGACTTAGGCTCCAGAGTCTATATGTCTCCCACTTGAGTAGATTGCTTTATTATTCCTCCATGCACTGGTAATTTCCATTAGAAAGCTTGCTAACCTGGTATTGATGATTACAAACCACAATCAGAAGGTGAAAAGGGCTCACCCACTCTGATCTGCAGTAAAGCCGATACTCTCTATCTGGGAAGAAAAGAAACACAAGAGAGTAAACACCAAACTGCTAGTATATCTGCCCTTTTAATGTGAGCATTACAAAGTGTGAAACATGAATGCAAAGAAAGAGAATGATTTTCAGAGATTTAATCCCTTTAGAATAGAAAGCTTTGGTTGCCGTTTAAGGAGACTTTTCACCTCAAGGTCACAGCTCAAATCTCATCTAGATTTATGTATAGTGTTCACATTCAATTATTTTTGAGCTTCTTTCTCAGTACTGCCTCCTTGTATTGCACATATTGTTTATGCCCACTGGGCCTCTTTGCACATTTGTCCTGCCTTTTCTTGCTGGCTTTCGTAGCTCATATGCTCTGATCTTTTAAATTGGCTGATTGGGTTATGAAAGATAGGTTTATCCTCCTTCCAACTTTCCCTACCTGGATATAATCAAGGTGGAATCAGATTTTCTGGCCCTTGATGCTCAATAGGAGAAAGAGAGAGAAAAAAAAAAAATAACAGGGGGATAGGGTAGTGCTCAGTGGATGTTGGCACTTGGAAATTTAGACTCTGCCTGTTAGTTATTCTAGACAGTCTAGAAGTATTAGGATAATCAAATTATTTTCCCTTTATTTCTTTTATTGAATACTTAAGATAGAAACATGCAGAGAAAATTACCTGGGCACATTCAAACACACAGTTTTAAACACATGGCCTATATGTACTTACTTTGAGGATAACAATAATTTTTATTCACAGATATTAATTGTGAACCTTTGTAAAAGGTACTGCTGAAAACTGTAGGTGGTAAAACAAATGTAGACCATCCCTTAATGAACTTATTCAATCAAAAAAATCATTTATTTGTGCCAAACACATTTAAAGTTCAGAGCAATATGATGATAATCAAGAATTATATAACATACTCCTTAAAAACTCATAGTGAGGAATATGAGTATCTTCTATTTTAGTCAGCTTTTTCATTTCTGTGACCAGAACACCTGACAAAAACAATTTTAGAGGAAGAAAGTTTATTTGGCACCCAGAATTTCAGAGGTATCCATCCATATATGCATAGCTTTGTTGCTCTGGCCTAAGGTGAGGCAAAACATCATGGAAGAAGGGTATGAAGGAGGAAAGTGGATCAGAATATGTCAATCAGGAAGGGGAGAGAGAGAGAAAGAGAGAGAGAGAGAGAGAGAGAGAGAGAGAGAGAGAGAGAGAGAGAGAGAGAGAGAGAGAGACTGAGACTCTCCACTCATCAGGAATAAAATATAAATCCCAATGACATCCCCAGTTACCTGCCTCCCAAGTCATTCCCCAGTTACAGGTATCACCCAGTTAATCCATGTGAGCTTACAGGTATCACCCAGTTAATCCATGTGAGCTTGTCAATGCACTGATTAGGTTAAAGCTCTCATAAGTCAATCATTTCACCTCTAAACTTCCTTGCATTATTTCTCACATGAGCTTTTGGGGTATACCTCACATCTGACCCAGAACATCTGGGTTATTTAGGGAAAACTCCTACAGAACAAAAAAACAAATAGTGAAGGAATGAAAGAGGCAGATACAGCAAATGGAAGGACTCTCCAGAAAGATAGAAATTGAATATATGTAGACTGTGAGGAAGGTGAAATAATTGGCATGGAAGGTGATCCCTTGGGTAAGATATGAGACATTTGAAAAATTTCCAGCTAATCTGAGAAACCACTGCTTTTCTTTCTCATACATCTTTGTCCTTACACCCTGTTCCCACTCTACTAAATAAAAGGCAGTAAACCTAGGGCTGCATCTCGGTCCTGAGGAGTCCATCTCTTGGCCCTTAAATGATGAGATAGCCTTTGAAGGCTATAAGGTGAGAAGTCCAGCTAAAAATCTCAGCAAGGGGAAAGAAACCTACCAGTGCTCAAATTGTGGTTTGGGGCTTTAACATTTTTCTTTCCTTCTCTTTTAGAGCCATCAATTGCCTTCTACAGACATTGAATTCACTTACAAAGTTAGAACAGAGAAATAAAGTGGAATGCAATGATCAGGAAATTCCATTTGTTTTTTTTCCCCCTTCCTTTCATCATTTTGTTCAATGTGTGCAGAAGTATATGAGGTTATTCATTTGTACCCAAACAGGAATATAGGATTTGCCATGTTGGATCAGTCCATTGGTCCATCAATGTTGTACTCTCACTGCCTCTGGCACCAGATGATACATGAAGCACCAGAGGAGAGCAGACTTTCCCCATCCCCACAAGGCAGCGAGTCAATTGTGCAGTGCAATATATGGGGTGAAAGCCTTCACTGCTCAGGATGGGACTGTATGAATGGAATCGGGATTTGAAGATGTCTAAATAAAGCAGCGACTGCATCAGTTGAAGACAGATTTAGGCAGTTCTTACCTTTGGAAACTGTGTCCAATGTCTTCCTGCTCAGTTTCAATTATAAGAACTATTATTTATCTCACAATAATAAATTGGAATAGTGGCATCAAACAGCCCCTTCCTGCAAGATGAAGACAGCATTCTATGATAACTGACACATTGCTGCTTCCTGTCTGGTGAAAACATAAATGTAGTCGGAATCAGAATTTAACGTAATACCTCAGAGTCTGACCCCCTTCACCATGGCAATTATTATAGTCTGTTCAATTCTTTAGCCTATTCAGTCATTCACTCATTAGAAAAATACTTGATTGTATTGAATGAAGGGAGTCCCAAGGATGGCTCCCTACAGCTCAGTATAGATGGGGAGTTGAGGCACCATCAGCAATCCCAATGCAGGTGAGAACAATCTGTGTCACAAGCTTGGCCCAAACGAAATGATGCATGCATTCAGACAAGGGAGAGGTCAATTCTAGCTGGAATGAGAGAGAACAAACACTCTGCTGTTATTTTCTTCCTGGAGGGGAATCTGAGCAAAAATATGAAATAATTAATCTGGCATTTCTCAGACTCCAATATGTGTGCAATGCAAAAATATTCTTAGTTTCAGCAATAAATTACAGAGTAAGAAATGTGTTCAATAGATAAGGTAGGATTTCCTGATCTGAATAGTAATTTTGCAAAATCATTTCTAGTTTTACTAGTGATTTTCAACCATAAAGGCCCTGCCCATACCTGTGGATAATGATTATATTAGATTATAATACTGATAGTAGGACTAGCTACACAATCAGTGGGGCTCAGTACAAAATGGAATGGCAAGGTCCTAATACAAACTACATTGAAAATATACCCACTAAGCATTTTGAAATATAAAACTTTTTGATTGGCTAATCATATATATATATATATATATTTTTTTTTAATTTGCTATTTAAGGTCACACTTAGAAAAGCAAACATAAATTATTAATAAATTTTATGTTTCATCTTTATATTGTGCAACACAAGTTTTAAATTCAAATGTAAGACATTTAAATGTATGTGGAATCTCCTAAGTTGTATCACTTGTATTTCAAGCTCATATATCCACATGAATTTGGTTCTTATAAAAACTGGAAAGAAGGTACACAAAAGTAACTCAACTACATGTTGATTGTTCTTACTTTCTGACAGCATATATTCTGCCAATACTCTCTACCTCTACTGTAATGATAGGAAGTATTGAAGAAAAAAAAAAAAGAACCCTGTATGTGTTTCTGTTTCATTGCTTCTAAGGCATTATTTTGAAAGCAACTATTTAGCTGATATACAAGGAAATATCTTGGAGTGTGAAAGGATATGTTAGGGATTCTCAATGTTTCTGAAATTGTCTTCATTTTACATTCAAAGCAAGTTCCCATTCAAATGGCAAGCATGACTTCTTGGGGAAAAGGTGCCCCCCTTCTCCCATTGAGTCATAGCTGTCACCCACTTACCTTGTACCTTGGGGTCTTACTGAATTCCAAATCACTTTGAGTCTTTGAAATTCTGTGTTCTCAGTATCTTGTAAATGTTAAATGTAAATGATTGGTAAGAAACACTGGTAATCATGCATGTTAGGAGTATCTCCCCTGATCATATGATGTTTTTCATTGTTTCTTCCAATGTGACTTATGAAACACAGGTTCAAAGTTAGAATAATTAAGAATTCAAAATGGTGACAGTATAACATAAAACCAATTATGTAGCTCTTAAGACAGAGTTCTATTCAACTACACATTACAAACCCATGAAGCCAGCTCCAATTCGTATAATATAACTAAAATTTGTAACATTTATTGAATTATCAGTGTTTGCCTGGTTATATGGTATGAGCCACTTTTATACATTATACTTTATTTTTCACAAAATCCTGGATTTGAATCCAAATAATGTTTCCAGTCTCAGTGTTCTTAATTGCTAATCTTGACTCTAAGACATATTGGTAAATTATTTTATTATAAGACAAAATGAAATTATAAGTGCAGACTGAAGGGGGAAGTTTGATACAAAATTTAACTAGTTTGATTAGAAACCTGCTCTGACAAAAATCTAAGAGGCAAATGATTCACCAGGGAATGATCATTCTGTTTTTTGCACAGATATGACTTTATGCAATTTGAACTTTAAACATTTTTTATAACCAAGTTCAAATGATAAAGACAATGAGAATGCTGTGTGTATTTCTTTCCTTTTTTATGGGTGTGTGTATGAGTATCTATGTCTATAAACTTTACCACCATGTGCAGCAATTTTAACCAATATTTTCCATTGATTTGGTTTATTTTTAACTTCTAGTTCTTTACTAGGAATTTTTCGAGTAGATTAGATTAAGAACTATTTAGTTCTTTTAATATGACTTAGTAAGTATTCTATTTATGTAAACTATAAGTCTATGGTTTTAATTCAAAGAAAGGACTGCATTTATTTCATTTTCAGAATTCTAGACACTATTCATGTAATTGACTAGTGGTGCTGGTTTTTAAGTAAAGATCTGGAGATAAAGTAACTGTCAATCATGTGGCCTGCTGCACCCTGAAAGTGTACATAAGTCTTCTTATGTGTACTTTAGAAAAGCAAAACATGCACTAAGTAGACCACGAAATAAAATACTTGAGGACACCATTTTGTTTCAGCTTAGCTTTCAGATAAGTAGAAAGATGTTTATCACATGTTTAGGGATGAATGGTTTTCAGGAAAATTCTGGTCCACCTCAAACCTCAGAATATGACATTATTTGGACGTACACTGTTTGCATATATATTTAGTTAATATGAGATTATTCTGGATTAAGGTTGACCTTAAATCCAAAATGAGCAGTGTTCTTATAAGAAGAGGGAAATGTAGACACAGACACTCAGAGAAAGGAGTACATATGTGAAGACAAAGATAGAAATCGGATTACTGTATCTAAAAGCCAAGGGATGCTTAGAATTGTCAGCAATAAATGCAGAGAGAGAAGCATGGAACAGGTACTCCTTTTGAGCCCTTAAGAAAGAATGCAACCTGATGACACTTTTTTCAACTTCCAGCCTCCATATGTTAAGAAAAAAGTGTCCATTGTTTTCATTAAGCCACCTACTTGGGGGTGATTTGTTGAGGTAGTCCTAGGATATCTAAACACCATTTCTTATTTGGTCACCACTGGGCATTGGAGTTGGATGATTCTTAAATGTAATTGAATTTGTCTTTGTCTCCCTGACTAAATGAGCTATGTTTCATATATATATGCTGTGTGTTTGTGTGTATGTGTGTGTGCATAGCTATAGTTAAAAGACAGGGAAACAAAGAAAAGCAAAACAAAATTTTAAATGAAAGACTGATTCATTCACTGAATGAGAGTCTAACAATAAGAAAATATATCTGAGAAAATCAAAATGTTTCTATTAGGGCTGTGGCCTATTTTATAAAAACAGTATGTAAGAGAATAACTTAGCTGCATGGATGGATGGATGTTAGAGAATTTTATAAAATGTATACTAGAAAGCTTAATCATACAAGAAATCCTAAAACATTTGTAACTCCTTCTAGTTTATTATGATGATAATGATGATAATGTCTATTTTCCTATCATGATTAGGAGTGAAATTTTCCAATATAAAACATCTGTATGCTTATTTCAGGAAGAATTAAAAAAGCAGGAGCAGGAGAGGGCCAGAGAGAGTTTGTCACACCTGAGATATTCAAGGAGAAGGAACACAAAAGGGTACATGAGTGCTTGTAATGACCAGGGAGTTATAGGGACTGTCTCTGGGCTAGTGGCACAGAAAGAAATGCTGTGTGTGTGTGTGTGTGTGTGTGTGTGTGTGTGTGTGTGAGAGAGAGAGAGAGAGAGAGAGAGAGGGAGAGAGAGAGAGAGAGACAGACAGACAGACAGACACTGGGGGCTTGAAAAAGAACTCAGGGTCTTAATATTAAATTCTAATGGTTTTCCCTCAAATCCAGTGAACTAGATAGTATAATGCTTGCCTAGGGGGAATTATTTTTTCTCTCCATTTCACCTCCGTCTCCCATTCTCTCGTCCCTTTCTTTTTTATTCACCATCTTTTTGCCAAGATGTTTACTTTTTAAAACATTTCTTTTTACTTTATAAGTTGGTTTTGACTGAAGGTAAATTCAGAAATCCTGTCTATGATAAAGGAAGGAAGGAGGGAAGTGGGGGGAGAAGGGAATGGAATGGAAGGAAAAGAAAAGGTAGAAAAGAAGTTACATCAGATTGTCCAGGGCAGAGACTAAGTCAATTGCTAAATATTGAATTTGAAGGAAAGATCCAGACTTCTTTTGTTTATCTTCAAAATTTCATCTAGATGTGCTGTGTGTGTGTGTGTGTGTGTGTGTGTTGTGTAGACAGACAGGGATAGAGACAGAGGGGGAGAGAGAGCACTCAGGTGCTGAGGAATAATAGATTCAAAGGGACAGAACCAGCCACTCATGCTCAGAGCTGTATACAGTAGACACCTGCTCAAGAATCCCCATTTAGTGGACACTTTTCTGAATGTATGGGGAGAGGTTCCTTCCTTTAAGTTGAACTACTGAAGGATTTTTAGTTCTTTGTTTTTATGCAGTAAGGAGAGAAAAGCCTTAATCATAAATGTCTGGGTTTTTTTTTCTTTTTTTCCAAAAACAATTTTAAATGCACGAAAATTCTAACTGTTCCAAAAGCATCATGAAGCCTCACCGCACAACAGAGCATTCGCCTGTGAAAACAATGCTCTTCTCTCCTTTCCTAGCCCAGAGGCCTGCAGCCAGCCTCCCAGCCGTAATTCTCCCCGACACCGGGGATATTAAGAATTTGAAGAAAATGCTCCAGTAGATTATAAATAATAGTCTGAGACACAGTGAATTATATTTTCTAATAATTGGCATTACATTATAAGACCGAGAGGGGAAGAGGGATGAAAGCAAAAAGAATGTGAAAGCAGAGAATCAAGGATTTCTCATCTGATCCATAGAGATGGAAGCAAGTGAAGAAATTAAAAAAATAAGGAGAAGAAATAGAGTGAAGGGGACAGAGTTGGGAGAAAGGAGGGGTTGAGGAAAGGTCACTTGTTCCTTTCTGGGTGGGAACTAATGCCATGACACACATCAGAGCTAAATGTCTCTAAGAAAAGAGACATACAATCTGTGCTTGTGGAGATAAGGGTGTGTCTGTCACCAGAGGAAGCAATTCTATTTTCCATAAAGTCAATAATTGCAAATGTAACTTCCTCTTGAAAATAAAGAGGAGGAAAAGCATATGTGTTTATCCATTGTATTTTCACTGTCTTTATATCTGCTTGTTTTATATAAAATTACTCGAATGAAAGCTCACAGCTGGCTGTATTATGAAGACTAAGAAAGATCTAGGTTCTCCCCTTAATTAGAGTATATTATCATTGCAGAAAATTCTTCGAAGCTGTTTTACCTCCCTGCTTTCTTCACATGATTTGGGGGAGTATCTAACAAGATGACACACAGGAAAGCATATTTTTAAAAAATGTAAAACACCATCCCTCTGGGGATTTAAACACATCTTGAGATAGTTTCTTGGGAGGATTTCCTCTTTTAACAAAAGAGAAAAGACATTACTTTTTTATGGCGGTATTGTGAAGTGAAGTGTTAAAGCGGGAACATAAAAAATTTAAGGCCTGAAAACATACTACAAAGGAGGTATGAGGATGTTTTCATGAGTGGAGGTTGGAAATTATTTATCTAGATTGTCTACATAGTCAAACCTGTTCAAACAAGGGCTCGGCTGATTGCAGATTGTCTGATACTTCCCAGAACTAATGTACAGACCAAAAGGAGATGGACTCTGATTATGCCCAATAGGGCCATGGTTCACTCCCGGGAACTCCTACAGTTAAAGAAGATGGGAGAAGAGAAGCAAAGGGAAGAGCAAGAGTCGAAAAGAAAGAGATGGAGAAGAATTAAGTTCTACGGGGATAAAGAGGAAAGAAGAAATGGAAGGAGAGGCCATGTATGAGAAGGAAAATAGATTATTCAGGAATGAGAACAAAGATTAAACAGTGAGAAACAAATGAGAGTTTGATTCAGCAGTCCTGAATCTCTCTCAGAATACCTAAGCCCCGAACTTGACTCATATTCTAGTTTACCCATAGCAGAGACTCCTGCTCATGGTGAGAGCCCTCCTCAATTTTCTAATAGACCATATTATCATGGA
The DNA here is from genome assembly GCF_048772815.1 of Callospermophilus lateralis. Lineage (NCBI taxonomy): Eukaryota > Metazoa > Chordata > Mammalia > Rodentia > Sciuridae > Callospermophilus > Callospermophilus lateralis. The sequence continues at coordinate 31,846,099 of NC_135321.1, read as the reverse complement.
ACCAATCATGAGTACTTAGCCTGAGGCAGCATAGGCAATAGTAAGGTCCATCCGTGGACTTTGTCAAAAATCATTCCTTCACAGCCACAGGAGTGTGTAACACAGGAGGACTAGGATTTAAAGTAATGCAGAATGCTTACCCAAGCCTGAATTCGAGCCTGATCCTTTGTTCTAATTTCTTCTATTTCTGGGCCAATAGACCTATGGCTATTTAAATGGTATATTTCCCAACATGTATAAAAAGCAGTCAAGTGTTATAAATGATTAAGAATTCTGTTCAGTAACCTAGTCATGAATTTATAACTTTTATTGGATTTTCCACGCTCTTCTCACTTCCCTCCCACCTTCCTAAATATACACACACGGATACCTATTTATTTTCTCTTTAATCCTAGGGTCAATTAACAAAAATAATAACAAAATATCCTATCAGAGACCTTGATGAATCCAAAGCTGTGTAAGCAGCAGAGCAAAACCCTAACCAACAAAGATGTGCAGGCCTGGGAGTCTGATTAATTGGATTTGTAGTTTAAGGAGCCTTTGGCACACCTTCACCCTGACTTCTTCCTTGCTAATGGAAGTAGAATTTAGTTTGGGCATCAAGTGTCATGTGCTATAGGGGATCTGGGCCTTTTCTTATTGTCTGTCAATGCTGGGCAACACATGAGGACAAATGTGCTATTGAGCTATGGTAAAGGTTTTTAATAAGATACAGAAAGGGTCATGTCCTTTTCTCCACTTGCAAACTTTGGATACACTTGTCTAAGGCAACTGTGGGCAAACCTAAGGACACACATTGATATCCTGAAAATGGAAGAAAGGTGTGAACCTATGGTGACTAATCTTAAAACTTCCAACTTCAAAACTCCTAAAATTGTTGGCTAACAAGATAAAAATAATATCTTCATATGTCTATTTTAGGTTTAATTGGGGTTTTCTTATTACAGATAATAATACTTGATTGATATACATATGTACCACAGTCTGACTTTACACACACACGCTTTCTATGTGTATGTGTGTAGTAGAATATTATACATACACATATGTGTCATATACATATATTTTGTTCATTGATTTTCTTTTTTCTTTTCTTTTCTTTTCTTTTTTTTTATTTTGGCATTGGGATTGAACCCAGGGGTGCTTAATCAATGAGCCACATCTCCAGCCCTTTTAAAAAATATTTTCTCTAGAAATAGGGTATTGCTGAGTTCTCAGCTAAGTTGCTAAGACTGGCTTTGAACTCTCTATCCTCCTGACTCAGCCACCTGAGTGGCTAGGATAATAGGCATGAGCCACCCTCCCTGCTCTATTGATGTTGTGAGTACACCAAGTTTTTACTAGATGGATACATAGAAATCAAGGGAAACAAGCATATATGATCTTGAATAGATAAACAGATAAGAAAGATTTGTGAGTATAGCAAAAACTTAAGCCAATTTTTGATAGAGAAATTTCTTAGCAAGATTAACCATGTGGATGATATTGAGTAATAATCATAGAGGAATTGGTACCAAAGAAAAGGAAGGATCTTCTGAAATTCAAACACAGCTATTGGGTTACACTCACACTAGTAAAGGCACAAAATCAGCTGAAGTTTGCTGCTCAAATAAAAAGTAAAATTTTGATGGAAAGACTAAGATCAGACTTGATGTCCAATGGTCTAGTGCTGGTGATTCCAACATTTTTTTTTTCTCAAAAATGTTGTAGCACTCATCATGTTTTTTTCAGGAAAATTGAAGAGATGAGGGGAAGAATTTTATCAAAATCCTGGTAAAGTGGATTAACGTTTTATTGAGGACTCTAGGTTGTTGGTGGCTCTGAGAGTTTCAGTGGTGAGATTTCTCAGAGTAGTTAGAGTGGAGGAGCTGAGAAAAGGACTCAATGATTGATTCAGTTTGAAGGTTTTCAGAACAGAGCTGATGAGAGAATATGTGAGTAGAACATGCTGGCCTGGTGTCCCTGGATATTAGAGAGAAGGTATATTCACCTATAAGACTTCTCATTCAAACATGTTTCAACTTCAGAAATATTGAGCTAACACTGACAAGCTGATAAGAGCTGTTCAGAGTCACCAAGTCTTCCTGTATCCTTATAAAGAACATCAAGAACTCCCAATATACATATATCTCTGCATCCTTTTCTCTAAATAGCACTTTCATATTGGGAAAACAATAGAATTTTAAAGGAAGAAAAATATTATGGAACATACCATCATCTAAAACAATGGAAGTTAAACTACATGGAATGAAGAAGGTGAAGTCCAAGATGTTCCCATACTATCAGATGATCATTAGAGTTCTCTTTACCTCTATATTGGCCCCAGGAACTTCATTTGAACACTAGGGCTCCAAAGAGTAAGATTTCAAATGGAAACTAAATAAGAATAAATAAATTTGTTTGCTTAGTCATGGTATCAACATAATTTAAGATACTGTATAATAAGATTAGCCATATAAATAGACATTGGATTATTGCTTACATATTGTAAATCAAGAACGACTGTCATCCACTATGCATGCTGTTCTATCATTCAACATTATTTCTCACCAAGCAGGACAAGTCCCATGGTTCCTGCCTTTACTGAAACTTCTGGAACTTGACCCAATTTGTATTGCAAACCCAACCCTCAATATTTCCCAGAAAAATCTGAGAATGAATAACCAATTGGATTCATTCTGACTACATCTGTCCTCAAACTCCTAAGGGCATTGACCTGGCTTCCATGGGGATTTCTTACATCTGCTTTTTCCTGTAACAGTGTCCTAATCTGGACCATCTCATATCAGAAAATGCAAAGCTCAATATCACTTCTTCTAAACCAATCTTCAGAGAAAGACTGAAAATTTGAGGCTGTTTCAAGAAATGTCTTAGGAAGGAGAGAAGGGATGCTTGTCTGAATTGTGTAAACAGAGAGGAAAAAAAAGAGAGAGAGAATCTTTCTTTGGGTTCAAAAGGATAGGAGATCTCTTGAAGGTTATGCCAGTCAACACTCAATAAAGGAAGCAATGACAGTGCCTCATTATAGATGGCAGATGGCAAAAGTCAAATCTTCAATTTTCTACTTTTGTTTCATCCCAGGCTCTGGAATTTTCCAGTCCTAAGGCCAAAAAAATTTCAGAAGCCTAAAGTCAGTAGCTTTTAAATTTAGCAGTTCACAACCAAATACACCTCATTAATGACCTTTCCTATGTCTAATAACTAAATTTTTATAATATAATTATAACTGACTTGTGACATTATATCCTCGTTTCATCGCCTGCTTCTTTGGAAAGGAATTCTGTTTGTGAACCGTAGCCTTCTTAATTGGGAACAGGTTATTTGCAACTGACCTTTCATATTTCTAAATGCCAGTCTGCTGAGACATCCTTCTATTGTCCTCTTCCTGTATTCATTCATTCTAAACTATCTATTGAACTGATAGTACTTGCCAGACACTCTGTTGAAAGCTGGGGAGAAGATAAGAGGCAGACCCGAAATGGTCCAGATTTCACACTTATAATGCTCTATTCTTTCCTCATCCTTTCTTGATCTTTACCCCCTGACACCTATAGGCCAGATGGTTCTCAGTAATCAATGAAGATGCTCCTATGATAATCTCCCTTGGAGTCTCTGATCCAGTTTTCCCCAACACTTGCTTCAAAATGAACCTCAATCTATTGGGTCATAAAATTAACATGATCCCAACTATGTGGATCCTACTGCATCCTTGTTGATTTTTTCATCCCCAGTCATTTCTTCCACTGCCTTGTATTTGGCTGGTTTTGTTGTCTAAACCACACTCAAACCCCTACCTTATTCAGAACAAGTCACTTTTGAGGAAGCTGATGCTAAAGCACTTCCTATAATTTTCCTTACAAATTTTGCCATTTAACAGAGAGAGTAAAAATTTTAAAAAGAAAGAAAAAAAAAAAAACTTTGTTACTAGGCAGTAAACTCTCCACAACTGAATATTCACGTTGTTCATGGATCAGCAAACACCCCAGTTTGTCTGTAATTGAAAAAAACATTTGGCACATTTCTATTAAAAACCTTTCCCTTCATGAATGTTTAAACAAATTAACTCGAACAAGAAGAAGTGATATGCATATCAAAAACAATTCTTAAACCTGAAATCAACTAAAGCATGGGGAAATCAGAGCTGGCAGGGATTCTTTCTGAATTCCATACTAGCAATTTCCATGGCACCCTTTTCCCTCTTTGAAAGAACACTTTGCTTTCATCTCTGATGCTCTTAGACCCCTGGTCATTGCTAGAACATTTTTGGTTTCATGAAACCAAAGGTGGCTTTGTGTGACCATAGAAAGATTAAACGGGGACTTACCGTTGGACTAATTAGCCTACAGTCCTGTGACTGGTGATGACTGGTGATTAATGACGTCTCATGAAGGCCTATTAAATGAGCCACTGCAAGTGCACATCAGTGAGATCAGTTCTACTTTCCTGACTACTGGGTTACTGATTCTGCTTTGTGAGCAAGAAGATTCTAGGATCAGTTCTGCCTCCAACTAGGTTTGTGGCTTTGAATAAGTTGCCTCCCTGCTCATAGTCTTATAGTCTCCTCATCTGAAAAATGGGGTAGAATGGAATCTAGTGATCCTAAAAAGCAGTCAAGTTTTCTTATTTATTTATTTTTAAAAATTTTTATCCCAGTTAACTAAATTGTTCTATGTAGTCACAATCTAAAACACCAAAAGTCAGATGTTGAAGTCAGAGTTGTGTGTAACATACATGATTTCCTTTGGTACCACTCTACTAATAGGTAGAAGAAATCAGTACATTTTTAGTTCTAAAGCAAACACATCCTATAGGACAGCAGTTGAGTCTTTCCATTCATGTTTTCTTTAGAAACAAGGGAAGGTATGGATTTGAATACTGGAGAAAATTTCTTATAACACTATACACTGGGTCTCATTAGTCTGGGACCTCCATAATCAGAGGTGAGGCATAACATCATAGTAGAGGAAAGCAACTCAGAATATGACAACCAGGAGGCAGAAAGTGAACTCCACTCACCAAAGACAAAATATAACCCCCCAAAGCACACTCCCACTGACCTCTCTCTTCCAGCCACACCCCATCTGCCTAGAGTTACTGCCCAGTTAATCCTTACCAGTGGATTAATGCATTGTTTACATTTAAGCTCTTATTGCCCAATCATTTCACCTCTAACTTCCTTGCATCGTGTCATACACAATCTTTTGGGGGACACCTCATACGTGTCATACACAATCTTTTGGGGGACACCTCATATCTAAACCATAACACCAACCCCACACCAATGGCCCACTGTTCCATCTTTAAATGCTTCCTGATTTCTTATAAACTATAGGGAGAACCTACAGTCATAGGGTATGTTCATAGAAGAGGAAATGATCCACCCTACATTATTAGCTTTGAATCAGAGGAGAAGAATGAGAGGTAAATTAAAAAGTTGTAATTGGCGAAAGAATGGAGAAGGGATGTGACATAAACCTTTGGATCTTATAGGAAATGAACTTTCGTGTAGGTTTTATTTTATTTTTTCCTGCAAAATTTTTACAGATTAAATGGCTTTAAGGCCATTTCACCACAGCAGTTTTTTTTTTTAATGGGGGAAATTTTTCTGTCTCTAGAAAATTTCATATCTACTTCAAATTCTCTTTTGGTCTCTCTCCTATTTACTGTCTCTTCCTTACTCCCTCCTTTCTTTCCCCATGCCCCACAATTCTCCACATTGCACAATCAGAGCACTTACTCTGACTACTCTAATTTCCCTAAAAGCATGATCAGGATGGAAAAGTTCTTTGTATTAGCTTTAAAATTATACATAAATTTAATGTTTTCTTTTTCACATCTGTTTGATTACCCCCATCCTGGAGATAAATATTATAAATAAATACAAATCTAATCTCCAGAATCCACCACCAAGGGGAAATATGTAGTTCAAGTGAATGAAAGAAAAGATAGACATAAAAAAAATAACCTCTCTCCTGATCAAACCTTTCATTTTCAAGCAGAAATAATTACAGTGATGGTCAGTGGGGAGATTTGAGCAATTTACAGAAGTATAACAGTGGTTTCTATCAACATGGTTTTATATTCAGGGCAAGGCATAGAACTCTAGGTCCTGAAGCATTGCCTATAATCTTTATTTCATTTTTAGATGTTATGCTGTAATAAAATGTAAAAAGGGAATACATAAAAAGTTATAGAGGTGGGAAAAAACATGGTTTGAAGTTGTATGGCATTTCTTGACAGGGCCTGTTCCTAAGGATATGCAGAGAATAACAAATGCCATTTGAAATAAGTACACTAGAGATCTGAAACTAGATTGAAAACCCAAGTCAATTTTCCTGAGTGTCATTTGATTAGCTTTCTTATATAGAAAGGAGGTTTAAACAATGCTGGGATTCTGAGTGCAGAGGTGCTTGGGAACACAGTGAGAAATGGGTTCCTCCCACCAATTTCATTCTGGTGGCTTTACAACATTATCTTTTCACATTCTTCCTGTGTTTTTGCAATAATCCATAAATGAAGCAATGTCAGGGAAAATGTGATTGATTGTGGTGAAACACGCACGCACACTCACGTGCAGCAAGTTATTTTTCTATTCCCTTCTCAATTTGTCCCAGAGTTGCTCCAGGCAAATACCTGTATCCTATTGCTGGTTTTTGGTAGGAAGATAGAAACAAAGTTCTCAAGCTTCAGGGGGTAACTGCACAGGTAGCAAACAACCCAGTGGTGCCCAGTGGCTGTTTTCACATAGTGAGGAATTTCTCTCTTTTTTTCCCCCATTCTGTTTATTTTGGTTTCTTGAGACAAATTAGAAAGGACGACTTCACAGAATATGAGAAACGTGTCAGGTAGAGTTTTCCTGGATCATTTCCTGTCCTTTTCTGTTAACTTTCTTTTGTCTATGCCAAGCAGAACATAAAATTTGTGCATCATCATTACCACATTAACCATATAATCAAGGTGTAAAACGTTTATCTCATCACTAATTTGGTATTTGTGCCTTTTATCATAAATAACCCTTTGTCTTTTATATATTATATATTTTTGTCAGCATTTCTAAACCATCTGATTTTAGTCCAGGAAATAGCTGAATTTATTTTTTCAGGATCTTCATTTTGGTTATTAGAACCATTCTCTCCTTAGAAGCATCTTTAAGTGCCTCAGAATGTTATATTGGTAGTTAGAATATTCAGGTGTGTCTTAGACTATGTCAAATTTTAGGCACTGTCCTGCTTTTCCTTCCCTTTTTTCACTACACATAGAAGATGACCTTGAACCCTGACTAGTGATAGTGTTGTTGACCAGAATGTACACTACACTAACACTAAAGAAGCAGTCCAAAAGGGTAAAAAAAATGATTGCTTCAGCCCAACATGGAAAGGGAAAGCCAATGAAATGATATTAATATGCATGTATTCATTTAAAAATGAGTGAATTATAAACTTAGAAAAAGCCATGGGAGGAAGGGTAGATATTTGAGGCTACAGTGGCAATTTTAAGTAAGTTGAGTAATAGGATATTCAGATTAGTTTGTAAAAGCCTTCCACAATGAAAGTAATTTATTTGATGAATTTGTCTACTTTTATTGAGTAGATTCCAAAATAATCTCTCAATTTTTCATTTTATTTTGATTTCATATAAAATCAAAATATAATGAGAGGGCATTTATATAGCTATCCAATATATTTGCAATGCATATTCTTCATGATTAACACAACCCATCTTATTCATACAGACCATGTGATAATTCCCAGTCACACTCTAAAGAAACAAAATAAGGAGTCCATATTGTTTAGGGATGCTTAAGATTACTGACATTTCTTTAAAATACAATGTATGCATTCCTTGTTTTCTTTCTCATGATAGTTGGACTGTATTTTATTGATGCAATTCCTAGATTTATCTCTCTATTACCTTTATCAAATTTTACTTTTAAAACTCCCCAAGGGAAAAATAAACACATGCATACACACACATCCAAACAGGACTCCAACATTCACTGATACAATTTCAGACAGGAGGAATTTTTAAAACAAAATCAACCTCATATTCCTCTCCCTAAGCTAACCTTCAGCCTACACCTCTCTTTATGTTGTCCAATATAGATTGCAAGACCCTGGGGAAAGGACCATTACTGAGTTCATGATATTTCTGGAGTTTGGTTAAGCTGTAGACAAACTCTTTATAGATTACCTTTACCCCACAGAAAATTTCTTTCTTTCTTTTTTTATTTGTAACAAAGTAATTCTACTTCCTTTCCTCTCATCCTAGCAAGCAAGGACAAGAATTATTGATGACACCTCACTAATCACTCTGTCTTTCAGTAACATGAAGAACTGTTCTTCTGATGTGGGTTTGCAGGAACCAGTGGGTTTCCACTGACCCATTGCCTAAGAATGTACAATGACACCAGAATTAGAGATGGTGCTAGGTGTCAGCTTGAAGGGGGAACGACATGTCTAATAACCAACAGGAATGGCTAGTAATTAGCTGAAATGACAATAATTAACAGAAATGACAAGTCTAATAAATTTTCACTTCAGTGTTGTCAAATTGCACTCTGAGTTTTTAGCTTTCCATTTTAAATATTAATCCCAGTGGAGTTTACTTTAGATGAAGAGTCATAATAAGTATGGAGATGGAAATAATTCTATATACTGACTCTATCAAATTGTTTTATCAATTTTAGTTATGATATAATCAGTAGAGAAGGGATTAGGACCTTGAATTGTCTTCCTAAAAACATATTCTTTTGTGTATACCTCATTTATGCAGCTCAGAAACATTCAGCCACAAGGATCAGAAGGAAAGTGGTTGTTTTTAATTTTCTTTGATATCATCAAAGATAAGAAAGGCTCTCCCCTCCCCTTTTCCCCCCTCTTCTGCAACAGACAAAGAAGGTTAAATCTTATTAGCATGTCCTATATAGCTAGTTGTAACCTAAGTGACCTGTCATGGCACTAAATGCCTACTAGAACTTTCTCTGTACTTGCAAGATGGAAATTTTATGCATCAATGCTTTTATGCATGCATCTGATTTGGGAAGTTCACTGCTTTATGGATATGAACATTGTGATCATGTAAATTGATCTGCATAATGGGATTTTGTGTGTGTGCATGCATATATCTATATGGATATGGATGTATGCAAGTGTATTCTAAAAGGAAATATAATACATGAAATGTTAACTTTAATGATATGAAATGCATTAAATTCAAACTACCTTGTATGTGTATCCAGATACATTATGTCTCTATCATTGTGCTCTGCAGGGATTTAAGGTGGAAAAAAAAATTCATCATATACTCTGATATGCCATGCTAAATAAGAGTGCAACATGGGACTATTCTAGGCAATAAATAAGATCCAAGAGCCCAAGACTTATAAAGCTTTTAAGGACATCTTTAGCAAAACTGCAATGAAAAGGAAATTTTATTCAGGGACATACAGTTCCTCCTTTTAGGTACCCTGCCTAAGCTCCTTTTGTCTCTAAGCTATCATCTCCTGATAATCAAAAGTTCTAAATTGCAAAGTTCTGATAACCAAAAAGTGTATTATGTTCTCAGCTTTCTTTTCTCCAAAACTCGTCACTATTGTGTTTCACTACTCCAAAGTCTAATGGCAGATTTAGTCAAATAAAGTAAATGAGCTAGATCGTTAATTCCTTAAAGACTTAACTTCTTCAAACAGTACAATACCTTAACCCAGGTCCTGATTAAAGTTATCTGCAATAAAGTGGTTTGGTAAGATAAATCCTGAAATTAATTGTCAGCAAACTATACTCCAGTAGGGTTATATTCTATATATTTATCACTTTCACAATAAGGACTTTTGTAATTCTAAATGACCTAAAGCAAACTAGTTGGTTAATTTTCTTAAACAATATGCAAATTAGCCACTTTTCTATTTATCATCAGCAACACTGAGTAGATATACAATTCCTATTTAATAATGATGCAGATGCAACAAATATTGATAAACCTTCAAATGTGGTTCTATAAGCTTTTCCAGACTGCCTGACTACTTGCCCACTTAAAGAAAAAAAAAACACTGTAACATACAGGGAAAAGTTTTTAAAAAAATTAAACAAAAATAAACTGCTCTGGGTTTTCCTTCCAGGCATGCCAATTACCAAAACAGCAGCAGAATTACATGAACCGCAGTTCTTTGGATTGGGTCTTAAAAATCTAGTTGTCATTTGATAAAAGATAATATTATGTATCCAATCGGTTTGATCATTTGACAAATATTTATTTCACATTTATCTAACTATGGAGAAGCCAAGGATGAATAAGAATCAATCTTTTCCCTCAATTATTTGTTCTAAGCTACACAGAGTATCAACAATAAAAATGAACAGAAGCTAAACCTAATGGCTTTGTTGTTTTGTGTTTGTGACACTGACTCCATAACTATACAAAAAGTATTTGAAATTAAAAATAGAGTTTGAGCAGTGCTGGATATATTGGGTTGAGTGGTATCACCACCAAAATTCATGAACACTCAGGACCTCAGAGCAGAGTTGGCTCTGAATTTAATAACCCTTATAACAAGGCCAAACAAATATACAAAGAAAAGATGGTTATTGAAAACATAGGTGGAAATTGGACTGATACAGCTGAAGCCCAAAAGCACTAAGGGTGTCAGGAAACAACAGCACTTAGGAAGTGGAAAGGAAAGATCTTAGAATCTTAAGAGGGATTATGGCCTAGCTGACAACAGTTGGACATCTACCCTCTAAAACTAGGATAGAGTAAAGTTGTCTTATCTAAAACCACCCATTCTGTGATAATATGCTATGGCAGCCCTAGGAAATTAACACAATTGAAATTTTTGATTATATTTGATAAATGTAGAATGCATACTATTGCCTATCAAATAGCTGGATCAGAAACTTGGAATGTGCAACTTTTTGATATAAGTCTACTTTATAATAAGCATAAATAAAATTATGTTGATCCATAAATCATAAATGTATTATGATTGGTTTATTTCTTCTTAGAGTTGTTTACATATTGATCTTATCTATTAGCAAACACTAGGTTATGCTGCAAAAACAATAATCTCAGTGTTTTGAATCAAAGAAAGTTATGTTTTACTCTTGATCTGAAATTATTCTGTGGAAACAGTAGTTTCTCTGCTTTGTTCTCACCCTGGAGCCTTGTCTAGAAGATCAGCTGCTATCTATAAAATTACCAATGTTATTACAGAAGAAAAGGAAAAGAGTTCTTAAGGGTTTAGATATCTTACTTCCACTGACAGCCTTTTGAATTATCTGGACATATTACCCAAGTGACCAAAGTCCAAGAACAATCCCACTGCAACCCCTTGAGGGAAAACCAAGAATATCCTGGAATTATTACACACGGCCCTGACAAGGTGCTTTGCTATTCTGAGAATATTTTTTTCATTTCTTCAAATTGCCATGCCATGGAATAGTGTGGTATGAAATACATTTTATTGGTTGATGGATTGATGATCTGTATTTGTCAAGCTGATTAATCAAGAAGCATATTTTAAATCTCTGGATAAGATAGTTCTTAGAGCACTTTGTCTTGAGATTCTAGCTGCCTTCAGGATGAATTATATGAGTTAATAGAATGCAATTATGAGAAATATCAACAAGAATTCTGTATATCTTAAATAACTGTGACATACAAGTAATAAAAGTAGTATTTTTTTCCATTATCTACATTTATTAGTTCACATTTGGAATTTTTACAATTATAGTTACTTAGAAAAATATGAGAAAATTAGATGTGTTTCCAAAATCAGAAATAATGTTGTTATGGAGAAACAGGGGAAGATTAAAAGAAGCAAAAAAAAAAAAAAGTGTTGTGATTGGCATTTTTAATCTATTAGCAGTGTTTTACTGAAGAACATACTAATTTTATTTTAAAAATTCTCTTTTATTTTGCTGTATTTTCAGTTCTACTACACATTATGGAGAAAGATCTTTACATGGATACTCAGAAGTAGAAGCAAGGACATCGTCTTACTTTCCAGGAACAGAGCTTATTTGGAAAGCTGTGGCACCTCCAGAATGGACCATTTCCGAGAGTGGAAGACCAGGCTGATAGAAACCTCTCCAAGCTCTCTCAGGCCCCTTTAGACTACATTTACTGTGTGTGTGTGCCAGAACTCTCATTTACTGGGTTCAGCCAATGAAAAACGTTATTTCTTTCTCACTCCTAGGGTCCTTCCAAGCCAAATTCTGGCTTTTAATTGCCCCACGATTTCCTAGTTAAATAAAAGTCACACTTTAAATTTTAAAGTACTGTGCCTTTTACAGGAAAACATCGCTTGTTGTTCAATGGAGATTTGGAGATTTTTAAAAATGAAAGTAGAATATGAAAATGATTAACAGAGAGGCAAGCAGAGTTGTGTGCACTTTGTTCTTGCATCATACCACGTGACTGTCATCTTTTATGTATCTAGGTAACAGTTGGCCTTTCATATTCCTTATAGAATATGCTTAGAGCACCTCACAGACTCACTATGTAGTAAGATAAAGTTGAAATGCTTTTTATCTTGATGCTTTCTGTGTGGCAGTGAGTGGCCAGAAGAGTTTTATGTTGAATTGTTTTTGTACCGTGGTTCTAACTGAAGATAGGAAATATAAGCCTTTCCTTTCCCTCATTTCTCCCTTCTTTTTTTCTTTTTCTTCCTTTTATTTTTATATGAGATTTGAACCTGAAATCTCCACACTAAGATTCTAGAAGCAAAACCATGGATTTAGTAAAGCAAACCAAGGATATAACTTTTTAGGTCTTCATGCATGCATCTGTAAGAAAAAGTTCATTTTGTCAATATCTGTGTTTTTCAAGTATTGCCAATCTTTCCATTTGAGCAAAAATACAGTTATCTTTAAAAACATAAAGTAAAAAGCATAGCTATTATGTTGTCACGAAAATAACATAAGCATTTATGACAGTATCAGGGGAAAGTTGAGTGTTAGTGTGGTGAGACAGGGTTGGAGGTCAGGTCTCTGGGAACCACTCTTTTCTATGTCATTTACTGCTAAAATGACCTTTGTAAAGTCATTACAGTTCCCCAGGGTCCAGTTTCTGCGTTTTGCAATGGCTGGATGTAATGAAACCACTATTAAGATAACTTAACTGAATATCATTGTAGGATATTTTATCTTTTTCACTCATTCCCGTATGAGAGAGTGGGGACTAGAGATATGAAAGGAAATGTATTAGACCAAAACTTTACTTCTCTTGGTTATGCTGAATGCAACAGCTTATATGCTTATATATAAGTAGCCTCTACATGCCTTTGCAATTCCTGACTTTAAATTTTTTTATTTATTTTTTATTTTGGGGTTACTGTGGCTTGAACCCAGGACTTTGGGCATGTTACACACATCTTATACCACTGGGCTGCATTCTCAGGCTGCCAATTCACTCCGTTCCGGTTTGGCAATAATGCTACTCTTCTTATTAGATTTTATGATCAATATCATAAAGGAATATATTTCTAGTTGTATAAATTTCAGTCAGTTTCAAATCAATAGTAGTCTAATTCAAAGAGGAATAAAAAGAGGAGGAGGAGGAAGAGAATGAGAAAAAAAAGTAGGAGAAAGCATAAGGGAATTTTAAAAAAGAGGTAGGAAAATAACAGAAGAAGAAGCAAAGTGATATCTAATGAATTCTCAAAAGCCTTATGTAGAAGCTCAATAATAAAAATAGTGTTTTCTTAAATATACAAAGAAAATCTCACAAATTCAGAGTAGCTCATTTAACATCACACAAAATCTAATAATATTTAGTTATCTGATTTTCTGGCTCAGAGGAAATTAAAATAAAAAAGAATGTTTCCAGAAAATTTTAATTAGATAGCACTAACTTCAGTCTGGGAACAAAAATAAGAGTAAGGGAAGACTGAAGCCTTTTTAAAATGCAGCCCAGGGATGACTATAAAGTTTAATAAAGTATATTTTTTGAAATTTAGTTATTAAATGAATTATGGTATAAATGAATTTCTACTTCACGAAAAGTACATGGCCAGACATGGTGGCACAAGCTTATAATCCTAGTGACTCAGGAGGCTAAAGTAGGAGGATCACAAGTTTGTGACCAGCCTCTGCATCTTAGTGAAGCTATAAGCAACTTAAGGAGACCCTGTTTCAAAATAAAAATATTATGTGGCTCAGTGGTTAAGCGCTTCTGTTTTCAATCCCCATTACCCATCACCCACCCACCCCAAACAAAAGCAAATGCAAGACATTATGAGAAAACACAAGTAGTAATAAAACATAATTTATGTACTCAAATAAATTAAATTGGGAGATAATCCCCAATACATACAAGTGCAAAATGTATGCAGGGACATATAGTGTAGAAATATATTTGGGATGATGAAGTGCTCACATGAGAGTTTCCTAACTCAGATACAAATTTTATGCTTGGGTCATTTTTATAACAATTTTTTATAGCATGTCTTACCTGGGTTCCATAGTTGAAAAATCAATGTTATTTAGTTGGGGAAAGATATGGAGGTGTTAAGTTTCACTGGGCTTGGTGACCAGAAAAGTCCAACATGATATGGAGGTGCAGTATTACCAAAACAGGGTCAGAAGAAAATTGTGTCTTTAATAGGAATGTTGTGCAAGAGTTTTCAAGATCGCTGCACACAATTCTGAACAAGTAAGTGAGGGGATGTCAAGAGACATTTAATCTGGTGGTGTCAAGTGTGGAACACCTTATCCCCGTAAGCAAAGCTACTTACTGTTTGTAGAGTTCCTGTATGTGAAGAATCCATGAATGCCTGGCATTCAAAAGAGAGACATAATGACTTTAATGGTTACTATGCAAATATTGGATGGACCAGTGAACCGAGTAAGATTTTTCACAGCAAAGTCTTTACTCCAGTGTCATTTGTCCATCATGTTATCATATTAAGTTTAATGGGAGAAATGATAGTTTGAACCTAAAAATCATGGGCCTAGGGAAAGGACATTTTCAAAAACTACTGCATCGGGCTGGGGATGTGGCTCAAGCGGTAGCGCGCTCGCCTGGCATGCATGCAGCCCGGGTTCGATCCTCAGCACCACATACAAACAAAGATGTTGTATCCGCCAATAACTAAAAAATAAAAATATTAAAAATTCTCTCTCTCTCCTCTCTCATTCTCTCTTAAAAAAAAAAAAAACTACTGCATCTATGAGAAGCTGTATGTTGGATCAGATATCTACTTACTTAGTCTTCTTTTGATTTATATTAAGTTTTATGGCATAAAATAATGTCTAGAATATAAGGAAAAAAATTTAAAAAATCTGGAATGTTATCACCTTATCTTTGTTTGTACAGTCTTCCCATACTGCAAATATCAAGAGCTATTCCAAATATTCAAGGAATGACTACTAACAGGAAAGAAAGATGACACCATACATTGAATGGGAGCCCACGAAAAGTGTGAATCAAATATTTAGAAACAGGCCTTTAGTGTATAAAATATAGAATTTGGATTCATTAAAAACAAATGAAGAAGAAGAATGAAATATAAACCCTTCTTCTTGAAGCAGTTCATTCTCCTAGATCCCTGGATATTATACTATTGTTACTAACTCTAATAAAATATCTATTAATGTCTACAAAGATAATCTTAATAGCTATTAAAACAGATACTATGATTCAGATGTTTTACAGTCCATGAATAGTGGATATTGCAGGTGCCAGGAGCTAACAATAATAAAGAAAGGGAGATCTGTGAGACAAATATCTAATTTCAATCAAGGAGAAAAATCGGTGATTGTTCAGATTGTGAGCCTCTGCCATCTTGTCAAGAACAGTTTCAATACACAAGAAGTCATTCAATTTATTTCCTTGAATTTTGCTTGTGTGCATACATAAAAATGCACATGTGGGCTTGCATGGCATGAAATCCCAGGAGATCCTATCCTTGTTTGGAATGCTCATTCTTGAGCTAGTATGGAAACAGTCTTGGCTCCTGTGTTGATGTATCCTGGATACAAAAATCTGACATCCACTTATCAGATGAACCCTTCTCTTCCTTGTTTAATCTTAAAACTCCAAAAGGATCAACATTATAAATGAGAGAAAAACAGGTAACATAAGATTGCTTAATTAGAATCCATTTATCCAACCCTCTACTACCAGGCCTACTTACAATTCTTAACACTTACATCTGAGACATGAATGACTGTTTCTGTTCAGTTAATTTTCACTAAGAATGAGAAGCAAAATGTTGTTTTCGCTTGCTTTTGTTTGTTTGCTTTCTTTGAATTTGTTGTTTGCTTCATAAGAGACTGTGTATGTGTAAGCCCAGATAGAGTAAAAGCAGGCTGTCCAGAGGTGTAGAAGCTGAGTGGCAGGCTGGCCTCCTTCACCAACAGAATCACTCACTCCAAGCACAAGTGATTCAATTTTGTGCCTCAGCAAAACTGCAGATTACTACATGCTATAGACCAGTGGGTTGCAACCCCAGCTGCAAATTAGAATTCCATTGGGAGCTAATTTTAAATACCAATGTGCTGTCCCCTACCTGTGGTACAAATTCAGATTTTAAAAATTGTATCCCAAGTGTGTGTGTGTGTGTGTGTTAGGTGCTTCATATACAGGTGATTCTAATATGTGTGAGAGAATCAGGGGTAAGGGTAAGAATCAGAGTCAGTGTATTATGGTTTGAATATGAAATATCCCCAAAAGTTCATATGTCAGACAATGCACAGGAAGGAGTTCACTGTGAAATGATTAGATTATGAGATCTATACCCGAATCAATGGATTCATCCCTTTCATAAATTAGTAATTGGAAAAAACTAATGTGCTAGCTGATAACTGTAAGCATTCATTTGGTGACTGCAGGAAATAGGTCTCTAGGCATGTGCATTTGGAGGTTATATTTTGTTCCCGATGCCTTGATCTCTCCATGCTTTCTCGATGCCATGCACTGAATAGCAAGCCCTTCTGCCATGACGCTCTGCCTTGTCTCTCACCTAGAGCAATCAATTCGACTGTCCATGGAATGAATCCCTGAAGCTGTGAGTCAAAATTTTTTCTTTGCTAAGTTCTTGCCAGATATTTTGGTCACAGCAAAGAAAAGTTGACTAACATACATGGATTCATACATCTTCACAGTTACTTATCAAATAGAACATCTGAGGTTGTCAAATTTGTCTGAAATTGGTATACCATAGCTTAAAGAACAAAAAAATACAGTGTGTGAGAATAATATTTTCTAAGAAAATAAGGTCACATAATAATAGTCTTTATGAATAAATGGCTCCTTTGTTTATGAAAATATAGACCAAGTGGGGAACTTAAAGAGGGCCAGAATTTTTGTTAACATTCTCAACTGTGACCATCTCAATATATGAAAATAATGATTGATCAACATCATCCCAAGTTCTACATCAGAGATCATGGCACAAATTATTTCATCCTGAAAAAACACAATTACAGATCATCCTCCTTAGCCTGAGAAACATTTTAGTAATGAACTCCAAACCACGTATTTGCAACACAGTGTTCTACAGAACACTTACATCTTCTGCTTATTTATCTGATATTTGCAATTATGCATACAACATATGATTTAGAGGAGACTTCTGATAAAATTTTGTTTTTCTTACTCACTAAGAAATTAAGAAAAATCAGCCCACATGGTAATAAAAGAGAATCTGCCTGGTAAAATATGGATCTCTTGTTTTCCGGTGTCTTCTAATTCTTCTGATGTCTTACACAGCTTCTGTTTTCTTTGTGCAGCTAGATCTTGCTTCAGTCATTACCACCTCCAGTGAATTAGTCTCAGCTTCCAGATCTACATGATGTACCTTAAAATATCTCACTAATTTCTACATCAAAGTACAACCACTCTAACTTCAGAGGCCTTGTGTGAATGTTCTTTGTCATGCCTGATATTTTCTGTTGTTTTATGATCATGAGGAGAGGTATAGTTGTTCAAAAGAACGCCCCCTTATTCTGGCCCATGTGAACATTGATTTCCCTCAAGTCATAAACTATGTCACTTAATTGGTAAAGTTAACCTTATGTATGTCTAGAAAGAGTATTCTGCTTCCTCACTGTGTAGACTGCAAAGGGCTTCAGTTGCACTTAGAAGTTCCATCCAGCCATTTTTAAATCATCATGTGATCAATCAATCACTTTCACTTTTACAAGTTACATTTCAACATCACTGAGAAAATGACAGAAAAGAATAATCGATCAACAAATGATAAATACTTTGCAAAATTACCCTTTGGTTGCTTTGCCTTAAATACGTATAATCTTGAACATTTGGACCTTATTTAGGAGGAAAGTCACCTCTACCTCTATCATCTCCATCACTGTCCCTACAGAAAAGCAAAATTTGAGACAGGGTACAAGCTGCCAGACGGCCACTTCCATTACTGTCTCTTCAGGCCACCGGTACAATATATCTATGTAACCAGTTCACGTGTTTGTATAAACACTTCGAAACACCCAATCAATCACTTCTTTCCAGCCAGCACTTTTCTTTGGGAACTATATGCCCCCGACCTAGTAGAGACTAGATGGAACTCCTTTCTTTCATGAGCTCAGGGTTTAATGGGCCTGACACAACAATGGCACAGATGAGCAATTTCAAGGCATCCTCATTATAACCAGGATCTGTGTTACAGAGATTCAGAGGACAAGGTACTGCCTTTAAAGATAGGTGGCCTTATACAAAGCACTACAAACAATCAGGCCCACCAGGCTGACAGCTCTTTCTAAAGGTCAAAAAAGGTTATGTGAGTCTTTTAACTGTAAAACTCTGGGTGAGCAGAAATTTACAAGTTTCTATCTCCCAGAAAGTTGGTTTTTGTAATAGTTTAGTCCATTAAATTCTGTGCAACAAGCTAAGCCATCATCGATGGTTTACAAGAGAAAGATAAAATTCTCTATCTTTGTATGTATATGTATATTTTCTATGTATACATATATATTTTTAACTAAATTGATATCTAAAAGTCATATTTTATAAGATGCATTGCTGTTTGAATGCTCCCATTTCTCAGTTTCTTTCAGTATACATGCCCCCTTTGACTCCTTCTCTTTTTATTTCTTGAAGATTCTTTTATAATAATCAGGTTTCTTATTTTGTACTGAAAACCACAAATGAGAGCTAGAATTACTGAAGCATACTTTAATACCAACAGTATTTCTCAGGGAAAAATATGTCTTCCATCGACACAATATCCATAGAGAAGAAAGCAGAAACTTTTCCTGAGTCAACACTAAGCACAGCTCAGCCTGCACAGGGGAAGCACTTGCACATTACCACGAAGGCAAAGCTGCGTAAAACCACTGATCCTGCAGTTGCGGGGTCATAAAATCCTGTTTTCTATTTGAAAAGCATTTAGTGGTGGACATTAACTCAGAAACAGCTGGGGTACAAGGGACTGAATAATTACATCTTGCAAAATATGGGGAGTCATCATGTCAGAGAGAGCAGATGGTCCCCCCACCACACCATACCCCACTTCAAACAATCTCAGTGTGTTTTGACAAGTTGACAGTTCATAGAGGAAGAGGCGTTTCACTCTTAATTCTAAACGGGAACAAGGATTCTAAGATGAATGCAGGGCTCTTCCAAGAGCCTTAATGCAAACTCCTGTCTGCTGATTTCCTCTGGGGTGAAGGAGAGGTACCAGAGAAATCACCCAGAGTGTGCTCTACCTGAGGTAATGACTAGAGTTTAATGGAATACACAGAGTTCAGGCTCATTAGGGGCAGTGTTTATCCTCCATTCATTTTCATGAGAAGAGTGGACAGAGGGTAATCTTTGGAATGCCTGTGGTTTTTGTTGTTGTTGTTGTTGGTGGTGGTGGTGGTGGTGGTACATGGGAAAATATGTCCTCAAATATCTTTACAATTATCACTTGGACTATGCATCAAAGAGAAGAGATGACTCTGCCTTTAATTTTGTTAAATACATGAAGATAGCATTGTTTGAGATTATCTTCACTATACACAGTTTTCTAGACTTATAAAATTTCTCCATTTAACCTTCAATGTCTTAAATATATTTTTCCATATTCAGGTAGAGTGTTGAAACTATAATTCAGAGAATAAAAAGTTAAAAATTTTTGATGCGTGTAGGAAAAGAATGAGAAATTGGCCAGATTATAATTGACAGATATAGAACTAGGAAATGCATTGATTCATTTATCCTCTTTATCTGCTCCTAAGGCTTAAACATTCTCTATGTTCATTCACTAATTATATAAAGAAAAGACATTTTACATGTGAGTATTCAAATAATGCAAATAAAATGATGAAACTAAAGTTTTCAGAGAAAGCACAAATATGTTGTTTGGCATGAAATTTACTTATACATAATTTTGAGTTCCTCAATTATCTCACATCTGCTTCTCACAAAGTCATTCATATCCATAGCCTCAGCCACCACTGGTATAGTAAGAATCCCTGAGGTGTTCCCAAGTCAGGCCTCTCTTTGCCCACATGTATCCTACGTGTCTAAATCTCAGTTCCTCAGCTCTTTAAACCTACCAGGGCTCTGAAGTTCCCACTCATGATAATAGCTAGATGGGGCTTCAGGGGGAAAGTTATCATTGTAAATACTAAGTGGGATTTTAATTTATAGTACTTTAGTTCACCTTATTTTATAATTCTCTGGAAGCAAGGGTTTGATCGTCTCTCAAGATAATCTAATGCACAGGGGTTAGAGTGGGGTAAAGAGAATTTTGGTTACATTAAAGTAAAGCAAACATCCTATTCTCCAAAGAATGGAACAAAATTTGTTCTGCATTTATGGTAAAATAGTGACTTCATTCTGGGCTGAGTTGTATTGCCAAACATTTGCTTTTTTTTTTTTTTCCTTAAGAAGATTGTTTATTCCCTGGTCCCAGATGTTATGCAGGGAAGATGTGCTCAAAAACCCACCTGTCTTGAGGAAAGTAATTGACTTCAAAACTATAGCAAGAGACCAGCAGGAGGTAGGATGGAATCTGGGCTGGGGACCCAGAGAGCAGCCACATACAATTAAATCCCACCTGTTTACCAAGGAATTTCATGCTACTGAGATATGAGAAGAGATGATTTTATTTCTTCTAAACACTGTCTCAAACTGTGCTGTACCAAATCCCTTCCTCCTCTTTCTTACCTTTTAAATTCTATAACATCCCAGCTATTTCAAATATTAAAACTGGTGAGTCCACATGAAAAGCTACATCTTGTATCTAATTCTAATCCCTCTCTGTTGCTGTGGGTTTACAGACAGGCTGGCATTGTTCACTCCCCTGCAGTTGTCCTCTTAAGCCCAACCTCCTTGAGAGTTAGAGAGAATTAGGAACTGAGTACAGGGATGAAGGAAAAGAGCCAATGTCCCTTTTCCTTATGTGAATGTAATTTTAAACCTTTTCCTTGCCTCTTGCAACTTAGAAGTACCCACATAATATGGAGTTTTATAGGGAGGACTTTGAGCAAGTCACCCAAGTCTATTGTCCACTTGACCTACACTGTTGTCTGACTAGTTGTCTGACTAGCTGGTGGTTTCTTTCCTTCTCGATCTGTCTCCTTACATCATCTTTGCTTGCATACCATGGAGGTGGAGGGAGTGGAAGGAGGCAGATCATCAATCTGACTACCTTGACAGACATCAACCTGGAAATAAGGTTCAGACCCTGCTTCTTGTTAGCAGCTCTTATCTTCTCTAGAAATTTCTTTGGGCTTTTGTGCTTACATTTAAACAAAACACTCTTGTAAGTCAGTGGCTCTTCCCCATCACAGTTCACACTTCATAACTAGGTGGGATGAGTCAGTGAGGCAAATAATGCATGGTACTGCACTTGGTAGTGATGCATTTTAATAAACCCTAGAGAGGATCCATCACTAGCTTTCTTTAGATTGTACATTCTTCATACTTTTCTTTTGTTTTCAAAAGTATAAAGTTTTACCTCGTATACATTCTCTGGATTCTCCTAATACCTCTTGCTTCTTCACTAATCCAAATCCCACAGTCAGAGAAAGCCCAGTGAAGTATGCTATAAAACATTGTGAAATTAAAAGACTCCACCCGCTTCTCTAGGGAATGTCACTTTAGTTATCCTTTCTATCCCTCTTCATGTTCAGAGGGGCAGATCAGGCGTTTTCTAAAAATATGCTTATAGTTGTAGTGCATTTCTTCATCCCATGGTCTCTCTACTGACCTATATAGTTCCCAGGACAATCAACATCCACCCATGAATGTTGCCATTTAACTTTACCCTAAGCCTCCACCTGCTGCCAGGGTGAGGGTTTTGTAAATATCTAGGGGTTATTGACCAATGCCCAATGTATGCCTAGCCTTTGGTAAGTTTTCAGGTTAAAGGACATTTTATAAAGTACATGTCTTAAGGTGCTTCTTTGTCTTTTTGATTAAGTTAGTTTGCCCCTTTGGCCTTTCATAACTCTCATTGTAATTGAAATTACTTGCTCACTGACTGTGTTCTCTGTTCAATTATATGGTTCTTGAGGACAGGGGTCAATCTCATGGATGTATCTAGTTCATTGATATACTCTTAGTACCTAATGCATTTCCCTAACAGTTCCTTATTTATTAAGTGAATTGATAAATGTACAGGGAATGAAAATACTGTCATTAGTTTTCATTAGATTTAGCAAATGATTGTTCAACCTTTTATTTGAATTTGCCCTTGGGGCTATCAAGAACTTCATTGACTCTATCCCTCTACACCTCTATTGATTTGCCTGCCTCCTCTTGGTTTCTATCCATGTCAGGTTTGTTTAAGATTGCCACTGTACCCTAATTCTATACTGGGCATAGAAAGGGTAGTAAAAATGTGCATTTAAAAAATCAACAAGAGGTGATTTTTACACGATTTCAAATTTTACAATCTATGAAGTAGAAGTTAAAAATGAAATATTGCTTTGAGCTCCTGGTGTTTTCTAAATCTTAAATTTATCACTTTCTAAAAATTCCCTCTTAAGTCATCTAGTCCAACAATTTACATGGCCATCACCAATATCAATCATAGCCACTAAGAAAAATATTAGGTTTTAAGATTTCTTCAGAAATATGCTTGCTCAGGTTTTGCTTTCTGTTTACAATAAAACGAACCATTTTTCTAATTGCTTTCAACTTAAAACAATGATGTCATAGAGGACTCTGATTGTAGCATGTTTGGGCAGAAAGCTATGCTGGCAGTGCCTTGCATCTTCTATCTGGCCTCCCATCACGTGAGGCTTGGACTCTGCACCTCTCTCGTTGACAGTGATGTAGCCTCTGTGTGAGTGTGGCACTTCCTGTCTTCCCTCCATTCTATCAAATTTCCTTGCTGCGTACACTAACCCCCTGACCATGTTATAAATTTTTGTTAATGGTAAAGAGACAGACCTTCTATTGAGGAGGTTATCATAGACCAAGTACAGCAACCTACTTATTTTTACTGAGCAATGACTCAAGATCCCCAGGTTAAAATGATTGACACACAACTCCAAATCAAAGGGAGAAGAGGCAAGGCTGGGACATACAGGGCTCTTTACATCCAATTGAGAGCTGATTGCCCTAATGTCTAAATAGATTATAAGTTAAAATGAATGATTTTGTCCATTTGAATGTGGTTACTCGAATCCCAGTAAGTGGTCAATTTCACAAATATACATGTATAAACAAACTAAGGCTCAAAAATGGGAAAACACCCAATTAAAAAAATCTCTGTGAAAAAAGCAGCTGGATAATTTCCTGCAAACTCAAAAAGAAAAAAAAAAACTGAACTAAAATTTTCATTCCATTTGTGTTCTTTGGTGATTCTTTGTTTTGTTTTGAGTTTTTGGTTTGTTTTCTTATTTTGTTTTGCTGTGCTTTTATTTTCATTTGTCTCAGACTGTTTTCTTCCTCTGGCCTCGCTTGATCTTCAGAGGCAAGGCCAGAATGCATCAGCGACTTCTCTCCGCCTTGGAGGCAGCGATAGCCTCTAGGAGGTCATCATCCCCAGACTCTCCCAGAAATGGGAACTGGGTGTTATTTCTCTGAAGTTTTGTGGAAGTGGTCAGCTGCTGTCACTACGGATTAACTGGTCTCCAAATAACCAGGAACATAAATCAAAGTGGGAACAGAAAAGACAGATCCTTCCCAACAACCTCCGCAGGAGAGGGAGCTCTGCTCACAGCCTTCTTTCATCTTCTCAGCCACACCCACACGTGGGGAGTCAGTGGCATTAGCAGAGTCATCTTCAAAGGCAAAGGACAGCAAGGCAAGAGGAGAGAAAAGGAAAAAAAAATTGATCTTAATGACTAATTGGCAAACCATCTGTCTATATGTGTTATCTCCCTACATTACCTTCACTCCTTTCCTTTTTAAGTTCTCATTGATCTAAGCCTGAAGACATTAAAGTGTGTAATATATTTTCATCTGCTCCTCAGCAAAGCCTTCCTCGTGCATCAGGGCTGGATGGGTCTGTAGCCCACACCCTCAATTTATCAATCAAGAAAACTGAGGCTCACAAGTTCAGGGGACTCAGGCAGGATCAGGTAGCACCCTAGAAATAGCACCAGGGCTACCAACTCCATATTCTGATTCATTCCTCATTCAGCAGCATCTTGTGAGAATAATACCTTACTTAAAAAATTATCTTTCTTTTACAGTATGCTATTTTAAGCCTTTGATTGCTGCCTTTCCCATCTTCCTGTCTTGAGACCAGGAGCCTTAGTTTTTATCCTCTTCTATCAAAACTTGCAATTGGAAAATGTTTTATATCTGTCTTTTACCACTTAAGATGAATGAGAAGCCCTGCACCACCTTCCCTGAGGGTGTGTTCATGTTCAGCCATATATTCTGGGTTTTTTTTTTTTTTTTTTTTTTTTTTTTTGTGGAATGGAAGACATGTGCTCCTGTTCAAGCATTTGGTGTCAGGGCAGATCCAGGGTAGGAAGGGGACAGTTTTTGACACTCTAATCTATGAAGTACTATCTACTTTTAGTAATACAAAATGCACATGTCCCCTTATCTTCTAGAAAGTTATGTGGGGAGTTGATGAATTATTATAACATGAGTAAGTTAGGATTCCTAAGGTAGTTGCCCCCTGGAAAAATTCCTCCAATGCAGAAGTGCATTCACCAGAATAAATGCAAACTATTCCCACTTCTCTACAGAAGACAGTAAAAGTGTTCTAGTCTTTTCTTTTAAAATCTGAATGAATGTCTCTTCAGTGTCATTGCCGTTGTCTCCATTTTGGGGTCTCTCTATTTTGCCTCAGACCTCCTGGGGACTCAGAAGAGGGAACATCTGTTTGTCTGTTTTGCTCCCTTTTGCTAAACCTGCTAAATAGGGAAGAAGCTAAATTTTTAATGTTCCTGAAGCTCTGTGTGTGAAACGATGATATTGGGTTGCAATTGAAGAAGAGTTTTAAGACAGGCAATTTTATACCAGCTTACATAATGCATGCCAAAGTGTGAGGCTGTTATAGAATCACATCTGCAATTGTGAGCTGCATAATACAGCAATAGTATTTGAATATTATCAGATTGTAAATGGCGGAAATGCGGTATTAAGTGTTTGTGAGGAGTGAATTATGCCCTATTATATTGCAGAGACCCTGGGAGCAGTGGAAGCAGCCGGTGAATGGCGGGTTTCTCTGATTTATTAACAGGGCTAGTTGACTGAGATTATGCTTATTTTTATGTGCGAAACCATTATCAGTTCTGAGGCTCTACTCTGAGGAGGAGACACACTGTGAGGAGGGATAATGGTCGCCCACCTCTCCTACTGCACACCACAGCACCTGCAGTATTTGACTTTCTTTGGAAGGAAGGAAGAAACCTAGAGAGATGTATAAAGGATGAAAACAAATCTTTACAGATGAGCAGGAGAGTTTGGGGCAAGAGAGAGTTGTAGAAATGGTTTAAAAGGGACAAGGTCCTACCTAGAAGGTAAAACTATAAATGAAGTGTGGAAGTGATGTAATCTCAGATGGCAGAAATAGGTGCAATAGATGGAAAAAGAAACTCAGACGAGACCCTATAATAAGGAAAAAAAATCATAGCATTAAGAATGGCCGAGAACTGGGCTCCTAAGGATTGAGAAGGACATTCAAAAAGCAAGTTGGGTCAAACATTAACCAGACAAATGTTACAAGGAAGACAGAATAGGGACATAGTGGAGTTTGGTGCCCTGGTTTTGAGAGATTTTGATGGTTTGTGCAAACATTTTCCCCAATAATGCAGTTTCACCAGTTATTTATTTTAACGTCTTTATTTCCAGGTAAGGATGTCATTTTTTTTATTTGTAAGTTGAGACAATTAATTGAAAAACCTTCAAATAAATTGGCCACTAGATGGTAACAGACAAAAAGCTTGGTGGCCTTCCTTTTCTACAGGAGACATCCTCATTCTTGACTCTGAAACACTGAATACGTATTGGTTAAGTGTGGTCTCATGGCTCAGAAATAGCTTTTTGAAGAGGAAAGGACTAAAGGGCAGGGGATTTAGGGAGAATTTTACATTATTTACTCATCCTGTATAATGTAATTATAAAAGGATTTGCATCAGTAACTGAGGATTTAAATAAGAAGGAAGATGATTGCTCCAGCTGGGCATGTCTCATGGATTTGTCAAGCATTTTCCAACTGGAATCAGCAGTAGGAATGGCAGCATCAAAAGTCCCACACCTCTCAGTTTGGAGAGAAGAGACATTAAGCTTTCAAAGACTTGATGGTTGCTCTCAGCTAGCAATTAGGTAGGGAACTAAGATATCAACAAGTGATATGGTTATGAAATTACTAGAGATAACCTCACAGTAGTAGGTTGAGTGCTTGTCTAATTCCCAATCTACAAGTTCTAAAATGCATAAAAATAATCCCCCCTCCATCTGTTTTAATACAGAGTATCAGTAGAAAATTCAGATATATCTCAACTTACAATGAGTTAAATCCCCCCCCAAAAAAATCCACCATAAATTGAAAATACTTTAAACTGGAAATACATTTGCTATTCACAACCTAAAGAATACCCTAGTTTAGCAACATGTGCTTTTGAGCATCTGGTATTTATTTCCCACTCATGATCATGGAGCTGACTGGGAGCTGTAGCTCACTGCTGTATCATTTGAGAGAACCTCATTGCATATCACCAGTCTGGGAAAAGATCAGCATTCAAAATTCAACTTGTGATTATACTAAATGAATATCATTTTTGCACCATCACAAAAAAATCAAAAAAATAAAAGTTGAACCATCATAAATAAGGGGGATGTCAGTATATTATATAGAAGATGATTCCACAGTAATGTAGGAAGGGCATCTCCATTAGATAAGAAAACATCACTAATTTAAAGTGTGAAAAACAACCTGAGCTAGATTACACGGTGCTTCAGAATATCAAAGTATTATGGTGTCAGGAGCAGGGAAGTAGGGGAGCTGTGGCCATCAGAGGTGAGTTATTTTGAGGGGCATGTGTGGAAATTTCTGCATCTCTCCTCCCCCTCAAATCTTTGGCCAAGTGAGGAAGAAGTGACACCTTGGGCCTAGGCAATCATAATGAATGTGAGCACTTAGACTTAAGAGCAAGGTAAACACTTGAATGGCTGCCAAAACTCAGGAGGAATGAGGTAACTTCACACCTAGAAGATAAAGTAACCAGCGCTACAGGAACCTGAAATCCTTCCTCAGCTTCATAGTAACTACCTAGACATCAATAATAAACCACATCATGTGACCTAGCCCATAGCCCATGGAGTCTGTGAAAACATTACAGGTAACATTCAACACAGCATTACACAAGGCAACAGTGGATCTCACATAGAAAACATAACACAACAAAGCATAGCCAAATATTTTGGGAAAGGCATACCACACTGGAGAGGTAACATCTTGGCAAATAGGACAGGTATTCACAGAAAGAGCAAATAGAATAAGCAAGGACATCATATATATCCCTAGAAGGGATATTCTGATTGTTTAAAAGGATTCAATTCAAATACTCAGAATCTGAAATTTTTGTTCTTGAATGAAAGTGAAAGGAATGCTCCAAATGCTAAAGAATGAAAACCCTTCAGTACTGAGATGAAACTTAAAAGTTCCTCCCACCTCCTGGAATATAAAAGACAAAAACATGAAATTTTATGTGCAGAAATTTGGATATATACCAATTTTCTAGGAAGAGATCATAGGAATATGGAGGGGAAAATGGCCAAACACATAAAATTTTAAAATTTCTCAGGACTAAAAGATGCTATGAGCTTCTAAGTGAAATGCTCACCAAATGTTAAATATAAGATTAAAAAAGAAAGAGACACAGAAGTATCCTGATGAAATTTTAAAAATCCAAAGATAAAGAGAACCCTCTTAGAATATCTCAAGAAATGAAAAGATGCAAAAGAATATTCCATAAAGTAATACAGTTGTCCTCAGATTCTCTTCAGTAACACTGGAAGCAGGAAGCT
Source organism: Callospermophilus lateralis (assembly GCF_048772815.1). Taxonomy (NCBI): domain Eukaryota; kingdom Metazoa; phylum Chordata; class Mammalia; order Rodentia; family Sciuridae; genus Callospermophilus; species Callospermophilus lateralis. The sequence continues at coordinate 31,817,713 of NC_135321.1, read as the reverse complement.
CACTTCCTCTCAAGTTCTTTGTGGGAAATGATGTTGAATGCCATTAATTTTTCAGGGAAAAATAAAGAAACTAAAAAAGTTTGGACATAGATATTTTATGACTCAAGCCTGAATGAATTACTAAAGTATACATTCCAGGATGTAAAATAAATGAAGGCTAGATAAGGAAATGGAATTTAAGAAACAACAGTGAGCAAAGAAATCAATAAAATATATTGCTAAATCTGAAGGTGCATTGACCAAGTGGGATGAACCTGAAACTAAAATCACATATGATTTTTTATGTTAGATTATCTCAGTAAATATGCAAAAAAATGATCCACCAATGTACCATTATTTATAGCTTTATTACTTTTCTTCTTTTTTTCTTTATTTGTTGTCTTAAATATTGTCTCATTTTCTTTCTCCTGGCATGGGATTCTGGGAAGTTCTTTACCTTTTTAGAAATCTTGTTGCATGTATCATTCAATTATATTTTTAGATGTTCAATTTGCTTTTCTTCATTTGTGTTGTAGTACCAGAGAGATTATGAAGTCTTTCAGGGAAAAGAGTTTATCAATTTATGAATTACATACATGAGGTAACAGCCAGCATTTGACGATGCCAGTTATATAATTAAAGAAAGTGTGGTAGCTTTTCTGTGTTAGCTAGTGCAGCAGACATCATGAAATTAGCTAGGAGGCAGGGAGAATGAGGCTAAATGAAGAAACACACAAATGCTTCATGACTTTATGAAATAGCTTGTGAGGTGCTGAGGAAAAGAGAATTCTTACAATATGAAAACAGTTCCACTGTCTCTATTGGCCTGTCTCCACTGTCTAGGAGAATTGTTTACATGCAAAATCTAGATTTTTATGAAAAAAATCACAACTATATTATAAAAAGGCTTTGGACCCATATCTTCCACAAATGTTTCCTGAAACTATTCAGCACAGAACAAATTCACACCCTTTGCTAAAAATAAGAAAAAGTCACCAATAAAAGAGTCACAGAAAGACAGAAGGCAAAGAAGAAAAAAATTCTATGAGAAAAAAAAAATACTTCCAAGACATAATGATCATGTGGACCGAATATTTCGCCCATACTAAAGAAAGATAATATGTTCAGCTCTGCTATGAAGCAGTAACATAAGCAAAAATGCTTTAAAAGTAAGTGATTACAGGGTGAGAGTAGGAGTGGTTCATTAGCTTAAATAGCTTAGGAAGCAAACAAAACAGAACACAATCACAGAAATGTAGGTAAACTAGAAATGATCAGGAATAAAACATAAAAAGGTCTATAGGACATAAAAACAAAAAAGTAAAATGAAATAGAAATAAAGTATTTAAAAGAATAAAAAGAGGATATGTTTATCTTACATGTAACCAGAAATCCTAAGGAAAAAAGTATACACAAGTCAAATATTTGAAGATGTAACTTGAGAAAATTTTTATTTACTTAAAAAAGAAATTATATTACATATTAACTTGTGCCAGGGTATACCCTATCAAGTATGAAATACTTCATGATAAATTCACTGTAATTAAAAAATAAAAATGAATTCTTAGGGTGACCATGAGCAACAATTAATTCACTTACAAATGGGGGGAGGGAGAAACAAGCAAGGCTGGCTACACCTTCCCCATAGCAACTGTGCACACCAGAGGACAATAAGGGGAATGCCTAACATCCCTTGAGAATAGTAAACTAGGTATTCTATATCTAGGTCAAATGTCAATCAATTATAACACCAGCTGACAAAAGCTTTTCAACATTCAAGACCTCAGGAAAGGTGCTTTTATGTGAATTTGTTATAAATTCTCCTTGAAGTTTAGAGTCAATCAACATACGAACAGGGGCACTCCAGCAGAAGCACTGCAAGACACAATGTTTATATTTAATTGTAATCCTGTGACTAGAAAAAATACAATGACCATGTGATGGAACAGAATGCAAAGTAATATGCATGAGGATATAGACATTTCAAAAACTGTACAAGTTGGGAAAAGAAAAAGTTATGTAGTCAGGAGGTAGAATCAAATTAATTGAAGTATAATCCTATTTAAAGTATAAAGGTAGATATTAATAAAGAAAATTAAATAAGAAAGATTTGTAGATGAGAAAGAGAGATTCCCATACTAGACACCTAATAAAAAAAATGTCTAAAACTTGGAGACTGATATTATAAAGATAATTAAGAAAAAAAAATTCAGTGCTAAATCACATGGTGAATCAAATGGACTTAACATACATCTGCAGAATACTTCATCCAACAACAGATGAATAGACTTTCTGTTAATCCACTCACAGAACTTTCTCCAAAATAGATCACATTTTAGGCCAAAAAGTAAATCTTCAGGAAAAACAAACAAACAAACAAAAAGTTTGAAATAATTCCTTACAATTTATCAGTTAATCATGGAATGAAAATAGAAATCAATAGCAAAAAACCTATAGTAAATATATACGGATATATGAATCTTTGACAATAAAATTTCAAATGATGAATGAATCATTGAAGGAATCAGAGAAAATCTTTAAAAATTTTAAGAATCAGACGAAAATAGAATTACGACATACAAAAATCTCTGGGACAAAGTAAAGCAAGTTCTAAAAGAAAATTTTATATACATGAATGCCCACATTAAAATAACTCCAGAACAATGTCAAGTAAATAACATAATGAAGCTTCTAAAGGTCTTAGAAAAAAAGAAGAGCAAACCACTCCCAAAACCAGTTGAAGGAAAGAAATAAGAAGAAATAATGAAACCTGAAATTAATGAGATAGAGAATAAAGGAACAACTGAAAGGATCAATGAAAATAAGAGTTGGTTGTTTGAGAAGGTGAACAAGAGTGATAAACACTTTGCCAGACTAACCAAAAGAAATGAACTAATAAAATTTGAAACAAAAAGAAGAAGATATTACAATAGACACCACTAAAATCTAGAGTATAATTAAGGACTATTTTGAAAACTTACATTCCAATAATTAGAAAAATCTCAAAGAAATGGATAAATTTACACATAAACTTACCAAAACTGAATCTAGATTGTATGGAAATCCTAAACAGAATAACAACAAGAAATGAGATTGAAGCAGTACTGAAAAGCTTTCCAACAAAGAAAAGCTCAGGACCAGATGGATTCACAGCCGAATTCTTCCAGACCTTTAAAGAAGAACTAATGCCAAGGTTCTTCAAAATATTCCATGAAAAAGGAAATGAGGGTATATTTCAAGATTCATTCTGTTAAGCAGTATAACATAGATAACCAAAACTAGATAAGGACACTTTAAGGCATAGATACTAAAATCCTTAATAAAATGCTAGCAAATCATATTCAGCATTACATTAAAAAGATTGTACATCATGATCAAGTTGGTTTCTTTCCAAGGATGCATATGGTTCAACATATGCAAATCAATAAAAGTAATAATCACATAATAGAATTAGAACCAAAAATCACATGATCATCTGAACAGATGCAGAAAATATGTTAAACAAAATCGCATACTTACTCAACACAAAAACCATAAAGAAACTAGGGCTAGAAGGAACTTTCTTTAATATCATATAGGCTACACGTGACAAATGCAAAGCCAATATCATAATGAATGGGGGAAAACTGGAATTATTTTCTCTAAAATCAGCAGCAAGACAGGATGTCCATTTTCACTATTCCTCTTCAGTATGGTACTTGACACTTTAGTAAATATTTAGATGAGAGAAGAAAACAAAAGGAATACAAATAGGAAAGGAAGACTTTAAATTGTTCCTATTTGTAGATGATGTAATGCCTTACTTAAAAGATCCTAATAACTCCATCAGAAAATTTATAAGTTGATAAAAAAAATTCTGCAAAGGAGCAGGATACAAAATTAACATATAAATATCAACAGTTTTCTATAAACCAATAATGAATATATTGAGAAAGAAATCAGAAAAATAATTCCATTTCCAATTGATTAAAAAAATAAAATACCTGGAAAGAAACAAATCAAAGAGATGAAAGAACTCTACAAAATCAAAGAACACTGAGAAATGATGAAGGAGACACCAGAAGATGGAAAGATCTCCCATCTGCTTTGATAGGCAGAATTAATATTGTTAAAATGTCCATACTAGTAAAATGAATCTACAAATTCAATTATATCCACATCAAAATACTAATTATTTTGTTTTCAAAACTAAAAAAAAAAAAATCCTGAAGTTTGTATGAAAGAGATTCAGAATTGCCAAAGCTATCTTGAACAAAAAATGTAAAGCTGGAGACATCAGGAAACTAAACTTCAAATTATACAACAGAACCACAGTAACAAAAACAGCTTCATACTGTCATAAAAATAAATATGAAGACCAAAGAAACAGAATAGAAGACACAGAGACAATCCCACACAGCTACAGTCATCTGATTGTTGACAAAGTTGCCAAAAACTTATGTTGGAGAAAAATACAGCCTCTTTAACAAATGGTGCTGGGAAAACAAGATATCCATATGTGAAAGATTGAAAATAGATCCCTATCTCTCACCCTGCACAAAAGTCAACCCAAAATAGATCAAAGATATTGGAATAAGTCCAGAAAGTTTGCAACTGATAGAAGAGAACATAGAAGAATCTCACCCATCTATAGGCATAGATTATAACTTGCTCAATGGTACTCTTAAAGCTCAGAAAATAATACAAAGAAACAATAAGTGGGATGACATCAAACTAAAAAGCTCTGCACAGTAAAGAACTACAGTATGAAAAAAAGAGCTCACAGAATGGAAGAAAAAAAATCTTTGTCAGCTAATCTTCTGACAAAGCATTAATATATAGACTATAGAAAAATTTAAAAACAATACCACAAAGACAAATAACCATTTAATATCTGGGAAAATCTTTTTTTAAATTTATTTTTAGTTATAACAATATCTTTATTTTATTTTTATGTGGTGCTGAGGATAGAACTCAGTGCCTCATGCATAGTAGGTGAGTACTCTACCTCTGAGCCAAAACCCCAGCCCTGGGCAAATCTTAAAACTGACACTTCTCAAAAGAATAAATATGAATGTCCAAACATTATATTAAAAATATTCAATATCTCTAGACATGGGGGAAATGCAAATCAAAACTATTCTGAGATATTATCTAAATCCAAATAGAATGTTGATCATCAAAAGTGCAAATAACAATAAATGCTAGCAAGGACGTGGGGGAAGAAGCACTCTTATTCACCTTTGGTGACAATTTAAATCATGGCAACCAGTATGTAAATCAATATGGAGGCTCCTCAAAAGACCAGGAATGAAATTACTATATAAGCCAGTTATATCCCTCTCAGAAATCACCCCAAATAACTGAAGTCTCCATGCCACATAGATATATGAATACCTGATTCACAATATCCAAGTTATGGAACTGGTTTATTTGTCAATCAACAGATGAATGGATAAAGAAAATGTATTTAGATATACATAAAGGAGTTTTATACATCCATAAGGAACAAAACTATGTCATTTGCAGAAAAATGGAGGAAACCAGAGAGCAACATGTTAAGCAATAGAAGCCAGACTCAAAAAGTCAAGGGTTGTGTGCTTTCTTTCCTATGTGGACACTAGAGAGAAAAAAAAACAGGAAAAAAATAGGAATTTCATGAAAATAGAAGGGAGAGCAATAGGTTAGAGGAAGAAGGTTGGGGAGAGGGAGAAGGGGATAGCAAAGGAGGAGGTACTGGAGAATGAAATTGATCAAAGTATGTTATGTGCATTTATGAATAGGGCACAATAAAAACTTGTTATTCTGTATAATTATTATGCACTGATAAAAAAGAGCCAGAGAGCAAATAGTGGACTAATATTTATATTATTAATTTCCCTAAAGAAGAAAAACTAGAACAATGGAACAGAGCTAATATTTATGACTGTAATTCAGGAAAACTTCCTATAAATAGAAAATGATTGAACCCACACTGAATACTTGGAAGATAATAAGACTAGAATAGGAAATTCTGAGACTAATCCTAGTAGAATAATTAGGTTTTAAAGATAAAGATAAAATCCTCAAGAACTTACAAACAAAATGATCAAAGAACTTGCATTGGAAAAAGAATTTGACTGGTATCAAACTTTTTAAAACACATACACAACAAGGCAAAATTGGAGCAGTATTTTAAAAATGTACTGGATAAAAAACATTGTGAAGCAAGAATCTTACTAACCAGTGAGGTTGCCACTTAAATGTCAAAGCCAGAGGCAGAATTTTGAACTTGCAAGGACATTAGGAATTCTTCAGCTATCACCCTGCTTACAAAATCTTTTCAAGGGTGAGATTCACCCAACAAACTAATGAATGGCACAATTTCAACACAAAGGCTGATGATGAACATTTTAAAATGTATAAAATTACATTTAAGATTTAAACAGAGAAGGAAATGATGGTGGAAAATGAATATATATATATGAATATATGTATATATGTATATATATATAATGTGCTTTGACAATGTAAAAATAATGTCACTAAATAATGAGGAAAACAGGAGAGGAATAAAAATAAATAAATTCTTTATTGTAAATGAAGCAGGCATTAAATGACACTAAAGAAAATCATAAATCCTACTGAAAAACTTGAATAAGAAAACAGGAGAGGATAAGCATTTAAGATAGAAATGTAACAGTTATGAATAAAAGAAAAGTAAAGGCCTTTCTAGATAGCACATGAAAATCTTTTTAAAAGAAAAAATATACATCATGTAAAATTTATAATAAATATAAAATATTATAATAATGAAAATGCAAACTTGATTAAACATATCATTCATATCAATGACTGTTGGAGTTTTCAAATTATTTAATTAAATATAAAAACTGTTGATTCACAAAACAAGACATTTAAATTAAAGAGATCTATAAACACTAAAAGTAAAGGACTAGGGGGCAAGGGTTATGGCTCTACCAAGGGTTATGGTAGAGTGCTCACTGGGCTTGTATGAAGCACTGGGTTTAATCCTGAACTCCACATACAGATAAATAAATAAAGCTATTGTGTCCATCTACAACTTAAAAATATTGAAAAAAAAGTAAAGGATTAGGTAGAGTCTATGATGAAAACTGAAGAAAAAGAGAATAATCTTTATATTAGATAAAGATTTCAAACCAGAAAGCGCTGATTATTACAAAGAGCATATTTTAATGCTGAAAGCCACAATTTAAAATGAACATATAATATTTATGCATACTGACATGACATGTAACATGACTACCTTAATGAAATAAAACACATAAGAGCTATAAGAAGACATATAAAGAAACACTTATAATAGGATACTTTTTTCATCAGTTTTGAATAAGATCAACTAAGTAAAATGTAAATATGAAGATAGAAGACCGAAACAATGAAATCAATAGGATAGATGTTGCTGGGCGCAGTGACACATGCCTATAATCCCAGCAGCTCAGGAGTGTGAAGCAGTAGTTCAAAGCCAGGCTCAGCAACACTGGGGTGCTAAGCAACTTAGTGAGACCCTGCCTCTAAATAAAATACAAAATAGGGCTGGGGAAGTAGCTCCAGTGGTTGGGTGCTCCTGGATTTACCCCCTCCAAAGAAGGACAGATGTTAAGAATGCATACTCAAATGCACACCTTAATAATGGGAAATACAGTTACTTCTCAAGCATCAATGGGACATTCCCCCAAATTGATTATAAAGTACATTAAAAAGAAAACATCAGTAATTTCAATGAAGTAGAAATTAAAAAAAAAAAAAAACCTTCTGTCAAAAAAACAAAAAACAAAAAACAAGGGAATTAGAATTTATTCACAACAATGATAATGAACAAACAAAAAAACGGTCACTCCATGTGGAATATTTTAAAGTTTTCTATTGACTCTTTAGTAAAAGGAGAAATATAAAGTGAAATTTTAAACCTTTGTGAAAAAGAATGACAATAATCAGAAAAACTTTATACGGGATGCATTTAGAGCAGTGATCAGAGGAAAATTCATAGCATTTAATCTTTTTATCCATAAATGTGAAAGAAATGAAATAATGACAGATTTCCGACTAAGAAAGATAGAAACAGGTAAAGAAAACATACAGAAAACACAAAGTGGGAAAGAATAGAGATAAAAGAATAAATTAAAGAGGAGAAGAGAGAACTAAATCTAATGAACCAATCAAAATACTACTTTTTTTCTGGGAAATTTTAAAGAAAATATACAAACCAGTAGCTAACTTAATTAAGGAATACAAGGAGAGAGCAAAAATATATGAGATGAGGAGAGAAATGGCCTTAGAAACAAATGAATTTTTAAAAATCACAAGGGCTCTATTATAAGCCTGATTGAATATATTTGAAAATCTAGGTGCAGTGATATCATAGAATGATAATAGGGTGATATGGCCAAGAAATATATTATTAAGCAAATATCCATTAGGAAGTAAACTCAAGGTCAATTATTACTTTTAGATGCTTTTCTGAAATATGAACTTATAAATCTGCATTAATCAGGGAAGCCTCATGTACCTAATCCATGCACAGTCACACACACTGGGTTATCATCCTGTAACCCAGTCTGGGTCCTGAATGTCTGATCCTCGAAATGCTGTGTAGAACCATTATGTTTTAAGTTTGCTCTTCATCTTTGTACTGTGAAATGAATGAAAGTCAGCCATTGCATGAAGACCTATTGAAGAATGGGGATGGATTCACCTTGCAAATATGCTAAACATTAATGACCATTTATGTGAAAGTCCCCAAAGGCTGTTCATTAAGCCCAAATCAGGCTTCCTGTTGTGGCTCCTCTGAAAGCAATGACAGGCCACTGTGTCCTAACAATGGGACTCCCACTGGGAATGAAGGACATTCAAACTGACTGTGTGCCCTCTGGGTAGGTGTCCCATAAAAGGCCCCAAGAGGGAACATGACTTTCACATCTGAGTGGTATGAATATATTTGCCTGTCATTTCCATGTTAGTCAGCCTACAGCAGTCCAATTACCATTTTTTAAAGCCACTGTATTATACTCATGGTCATTAATATTTGATGAAAAGCTATTGGCCAAAGTGTAGTGAATCTTTGACTACAACTAATAATTATTAAACCATTAATAATATTTGCTGAGCACTTACTGTGTACCAGACACTCTAAATTCTTTATTTGTACTTTCTTATTCAGTCATCACAACAGCTTTCTTAGGAAACTGTTGAAACATGATTTGTATTTGTAAATTTAATGTTTTTAAGTTGTTAGCAAATTTTGTTAAGTCTTTTACACATTTTTAAAGGATGATCAGAACCATTGTAAGTTTAATGTGTAGATTTAATCTACTATCTTAGTGTTGATTTTCCCCCCAAACATGTCATGTTATCATAACTTAAAGATATTCTGTGGAATTCAGAAAGAGATTGTAGGAACCTATGATTATACTGAATACAGATCAGAGGTCATGAAACCACTATCCATGTTTTCAAAATGAAGTCTATATGGCCCTTTGCAAGTGAGCTTCAACAGAACACTGATGATTTTTTTTTCTTATGCTTGTATTAAAATATTATGTTTTATAAAGACATATGTCATATGTTTACTAAGATGGGAAGACAAGAAAGACTTCTCCTTCCTAATTCTAAGAATCACAAGAGACTCAAGACTTCTCATTCATCCATTTGCTAATTTTCACCATGGAGAATAAAAAGGTAAAGTGGTAAGGAATCCTTCATGTTAATCCAAATAATAGGAAAGCCATAATATTGTTGAAATTTGCAGTATTTCTAGTTTAAAAACTTTCTTATTACACTTTCAGGTTTTCATCTCCCACACAGGTTGGCATCATATATAGATGTACCTTATTTTAGTGAAAAACTCCAACACATTAAACTTATATTTCATGAATGTTTTGTTTGTACATTCAGTTAACATTTAATAACTTTAATAATCTTTAAACTTTTTGTGCATATGTGCATATGTGTGTGTGAGTGTTTATGTGTGTGAAAATACTGTAAGAGTTTCTGCTTACGGAGAAGAGAAATGGTACATATTTAGCACACGAAACTAGTGCAGAAGAGAACTTCCCACCACTATTGATTTGAACTTAAGATCCTGTTCCAATTATCTGATTAAAATGATAATACTGGGCTGGGCCTGGGGCTCAGTGGTAGTGCACTTGCCTGGCATGTGTGAAGCACTGGGTTCGATTCTCAGCAACACGTAAAATAAATAAAAGACTATCAACAACTAAAATAAATAAATAAAAATGATAATACTTCTCCTATGGAGATCCTAAGTCTGACTAAGGCTTTGTGCAAATTGATTAAAAGAATGGGGAAAGTATGGGCATCATGCTTCTTGATGCTTAAAGTGGCATCTCTAAGTAAAGGCCCAAAGTTTGGCAATAAAATGAAGTGAAAAGTGTGTGGAGTGTAAGTCTGATATTTTTCATAACATTCATGTGTCTTGAACAAGATATCAAATCTTTATGAGGCTTAGTTGCTTCCTCTCTATAAAAGGAAAATGATACCCACCTTACCCAGCACTGAGTTTGTAGAACTTAAATGAAATAATGTCTGTAACTTGTGAAGCATAGTACCCAATGTAAGAGTGCATTTAAGTGGGTCTGTATTTAAAAATCAATAGCAAGATATTATTGAATTTTTTACAAAGTCCTAATGAAGCTGGAGAGAACTCAGAAACCCTTATTGCCAGAAAACATTGCTATGATTCTGAAGATCCCATGGGATTGAGATGAAGTTTATGGATCTGCTAAACTAAGTAGTCCAAATAAATTGCACAGCATGAATTTCTTCACCCCTAGCCACAGAGACAAGACATGTATCAGAGTGCCTAGTGTATATCTGCACTCTCAACACCAGTATGCAAATTCCTTTCCTCATTTTAATGGATCTCAGTCCATGCATGTTGGTAAACTGTCCCCTTAGTTCTGTTGTTTCCTCACCATTTATTTCTACAGATGCAGTTATAGAAAAAATGTGGAGTGTCTCTCATGTTTTAAATATGTAAATATTTTACATGATTTCATATGGCACATGAGAATCAATGGTTAGGCATGCTAAGAGGCACAATCTGATTCAGAAGAGAAAGTGTTGTAATGAGATTCTTCATTTCTAACCATCTCCCCATTGCTACCAAGTTCCTGGTCTAAGGCCACACATTATAAGAATCCAAACCAGAGGATAACAAACTTTCTCTGTAAATGACAAGACAGTAAATATTTTAGGCTTCATTATAAGGATTCAACTATTCTGCTGTAGCATGAAACAATCTGTGGGCAATACATAAACAAAAATTGTGGCTGTATGTCAGAAAAACATTGACCCTGCAATTTGAATTTCATTAATTTACACAAGTCTATAAATAATATGAGTTTTTTCTCTAACAGTATAAAAAATGTAAGCACTGCTCAGATTGAGAGGTATATAAAAATGAGCCATTGAAAGCTAAGCTGGGCAATACTTGATCTCCACAGAAGCTTGGCCTATAAAGAGGACTTATGCTGTTTCTAAAGGCTTAACATTTTAATTTACAAACCACAACCTGATTCTCCCACCTTAAAGTTGGGATTTCCCTCACACTAGAGGCAGATCCAGCAGGAACACCTTTTTACTGAAGCATTTTAGTTTTCTTACAGGTTTATCAGGTAACACCAAGGTTAGGGTTTACTTTGCTATTCATTCTGGGGGTTGTTAGGATGGCATACCTTACATGTCTAGTAACATCTCAGCTTCAATTTATTAGACATCTTACTAGGCCACACATGTCAATGGTGGAAGTTCATTTCCCTCTCCAAGTGCCACTGCACACAGAAAGACTCTGTTGAACAAACCATTTTAGGAAAGCACTTCAATGTTTGCAATGACTCCTCCCCGCTCCCCCAGCACAGAGAAAATGAAGTGTGTGCTCAGGGCTTGGGATCTAGACTGAAGTAGACCATAGCAAGTGTGAAATTCCTTTGAAGTTCCTATTTTATCTCATAAATTCATGCATATCTTGCATTTTATTCCATAATACATTGATATTTGTTGTAATATAAAAAATAAGAATGTTTAAAATTACTTCTCAGCTCACTTTCTTAAATTTTTATGCTATAAATTGAAAGCCCCAGGAAATCAGCTTATGTTTACCCTATTGGTTCACATAGTCATTCAGATATATGTGCTTAAACAAGTTTGAGAAGTTCAAACTTAATAGGAGTCATCAACTCTTCCTGGAAGGGGACTCAGGACCTATGACAAACTTTTCCAGTCTTTGACTGCCACCTTCTCCAAATATCTTGCCATGTGATATAAAGAGACATTCATTGAAAAGTTCATTTAAGGATTTCTTAGTTAATTAGTTGACACTGTGAAAGACTGACTTGGTGTTATTGCCACTTGAAGTTCATTTTCTTTGTTCATATTAGGTATAAGCTGATTCTTAGTCTTCAAATCAAATTGGTAGTGAGGTATCTTTAATACAGTTAATAAGTTTACATGTATAATGCAATGGATCAGAATAACCTGATTGTGTCAACAAACCCTAACCCAAGTCCATACTCTGATGTTATTTATATTTAATTTATCATGTACTGTATTTTATTGGAGGCTTGTGTTAAGTTGCATAAATTGCTTTTAGAATTTAATGTCTATTTTAGTTAACATATTTTATTAAGTAGCTAGAATTGAAGTCAGTGGTCTCATAATCTTTTCATTTATTTGCCTCTTGTTATTTTCTTCAGAGAAATCCTCCATTCACATCACTTAAGTCTAATAATTGTGAAAATCAAAAGGACCATCATTGTGATCAGTTTTAAAGTTTCAATTTTTGTAATTGATGAGGTATTGAAGAAAACACGGGAAGAAATTGTTTTATACCAGCAGATTGTTTAAAGCTCTTTATATAATTGATTTTAGCATCCTTAATTAATATGCTGATCTATATCATTACTCTCCTGGTCTTAGTGGTATTCTAAGAATATTATGTTGAATGACTATCAGAAACAAAAAATGGGAACAAGAGGAGTCGAAGATGATAATTCATTATTAAGCATGATGGGCTTCCTACCTATGTAATCTAGGAAGAACTAAGCTCTTTAGATAGAAGTTGTAATGATTTCCTTCCCACCTTCAAGGGAAAGTCATTTGAAGAATGGATGCTATCTATACACAGTAGAACTTGAAAGAAAGGTATAATAGCATTAGTAAACAGGTTGGTATCCTCACAGGTATTCCAAAACAATGAGGGATATTTATGAATTTCTGGACCAATTAGTTGTACCTATATTTGAGTACCTCTTTAAATATTGTACCTTAGATGATGTCCTTTTTTAATTATTGATTATGTTTTGATCTAAAGAAACTGAATAAGTAGGAGAATATATATATATATATATATATATATATATATATATATATACATACATACACACACACACACACACACACACAAGGAAGAGGCAGACAAAATATTTCAAAGTGCTTAGCCTATTTACTCATAGCTCTCCATGCATGAGTATTTTCCACTTTTACAACTGTAATATATATATATATCATTGTGGTTTAATCAAATAAATGGGTAAATTTCTCTTCTTTCGATATTGTTTTTCCTTTCTTGTCCCTTGAATTTTGTGTGTGAAGATTTTTCTTCTTGATGTTTAAGATCCTTTCTGCTCAGAAAACAAACATCTCCACCAATGCTACTTCTTCAATTATCAGTCTCCTGTAACATACACTAACTACATTGTACCCCCTGCTTCCACCCTTCACTTTGACTATCAGGACATATCTTCCCAACCAGGAGAGTTGATGTCTGATTGCTTATAACTGAAGACCTCTCTCCAGAAATTTTCCATGGCCAAACACCATTATTGTACTCAAAGTCTCATTATCTTCCAAAGAATATTCTGCATACAGTCATCCATACAGGAGTTGCACTTATTATGCAATCCTTAGAGAGTCCACCCTACTTCAGACTTCTCTGCAGACTGAGGTTTATGATGTGAACTGAATCCCTTTTTACTGTCCTACAGATGTGGATTAAAAGACTGTTCACAAAACAGTTTAGCATGCAAATTCCCATCTCAAATTCTACTCCCTTAAGGAATCTTCATATGCAATAGTTGGTAGAAGATTAATTTAAGAAAATATAATATAAAGTAGCATTTATAGTAGAATTTCCCACATACTGGCTGCCAATAAGGACCTGACTGGTCACTGATGAGAGGAAGAACACTGGCAGTCTCTATTGCACAGTATAGATGTCTAATGTTTCATGAGTCCTAAGAAAGAATAACATAGTGGTGTAAATAAATTTGGGAGATGGCCATTGTAAGCACAATAGATTTTGTAGTTGAAGAATGGATGATAAAATTAATGATAGGTAGAAGGTGATTTATTGTCCCCAAAAAGCTAAGTATAAAAGAGGACTTTCTTTATAAGATATAAAAGGACTCACATCTCCTGCAAAAATAAGGTGAGAATCAGGCCCAGTTTATAAGCAGAATTACAACAGAGCTCCAAGGAAGGGATTTGCAAATCATGTCAGTCTGATAGGTCAGAATCAATGTCCTGATTGGGAAGACATAAAAGAGGACATCAGTGTAACAGAGGTGACACATTTATAAATTTACAAATCTTGAGTTTCCTCTGAATCTGCACTGTTTGTTATCAGTTAGCATCCTGTTTTCTCATCTAATTCCATTTCTTTGGAAAACAGCACATGAAACATGCAAACCCTCAGTATATACCTCTTTCCCTTCCTGGTCACTAAATTAGAGATCAGAAAACAGTAACTAGTGGGCTATATGTAGCCTGATGCAGTTTTATAAAGATAATTTTTACTAAAATTTTAATTCTGTTTTTTGTCCTATATGAATGTCATTTTTCTGATCTTTCTTTCTTATAGAAGCAGAAAATAACACATTCACCGGTTAAACAACAAGTGCTTATACATTATACACAAATACACACACACAAACACACACACACACACCCCAAAGATGTCACACAGGCATGGTAGCTGCATTTAAAAAAACTACTTTATTGGGTTTAAGTTATCCCTCTATCCTCCTCTCAGATATTCCTGGCTTCTATAGGAGACAGTCTGTCCAATTAATAGAGTTATAGAGAAAATAGCCCTGCATACTTAGATCTTTAAGGGTGACACTAAGCACTTCCACAATGACATAATATTAGTTTTTACTATCTTGTCCTAGGGAAAGATGATATTATAAGCTTTCAAATGGACCTCACTACTAAAATAGCTTTTATTCCATAAACCAAAGAATTAACATGAATGGTATTTCAACAACATGCATATTGCAACTAAAGACTTAAAGACAAGCAAAATGAACACTGGGTGGGTCTATGGACCTAATAGACCCATTGTGAGTACAATGGTCCAGTCTTCTATCACCTGGCCCCTAAATGACCAATCTATATCAGTGCATTAGATCATGTTAAGGTTTTGAGTATATGGGTATTAATGATAAATATACCACAACTTGAAAATGTTTGGCTTTTTCCCTTTGATCAACGTAAAGGATCACAAATTCTTTTCGTCAGGAACTAATAGACTCATTACTATAAACACAATGTTAGCACAGGATCCTGAGAATCCAGTCTCTTGTTCAAAAGATTCTAGGCCTGAAAAGTAAGTAAAGTTAGAAATAGATAGAAAATTATGATTTTATTTATTATGTAGGCTCCTCTCGGCTACCTGATGATCCAGTATTACAATTCTTACTTATATAAATTGAGAAATGCCTTTCTTAGTAATATATTCAACTTGCTTCTATTAAGATACTATGGACATTTGGGTGATCAGAAACTTTCCTATTGCCTTACTACCCGTTCATTACAGTAAACATTGATCTTCATATTGCTTATGGCCACATCAATCTAGATTTTTTTTTTTTCCTTAGGAGCAGTAGGACCACTGGGCTATGCCTCAATTTCATTTATGAGGCAACTTTGAGCAACACAATTATCAATTTTATCAAACTAAGGCTATATCTATTTGTATGTTTGCCAAAACCAACTTTTATGATAATTTGGTATTATTCCTTTGATTTACTTCAGACTAACATTACTCTTTTTACCTACTACTGATATGCAAATCATATGTTAATTTTATTATTGCTGTTAGATCTGACACTGAGATTTTGAATGTTTTATGGTCTGTTTTTGTTCTTCAAAATGCCCATCTGTACCTATGCAGGTTTTTCATAACAGGTGAGGTAATGTCCTCAGAATTAGACATTTATAACAAATAATTTATCACATAGAACTTGATCATCTCGTTTATTCCCTAATTATATTTATTTTCCTGACAGTTTATAGGGATTTGAAAAAAAAAATCATAATTTCATTTTGCAGTAGCCAGTTACTTTTGGAAGGCATGTAAATGTTTCTACTTAATTGTTAGAAAGCTCCTATTACTATAATCATTTGCTTTTTAACTTTGTCAGCAATTAAAACATATCAGCAATAAGAAAGTTTTTGAAATTTCATAAAGTATCAATCAAACAAAAAATATATATGCACACACATAGGCACATACATTTACAGTAAAATATACATATGAAAATTCTCATTGATAATATCTAGCATAAACATGATTATAAATGATTTGCATCAATCTCTATAATTCTATTTTCTTTCCTGGAGTTATAGTCATGGCCACTGAAATTTCAGCCAGCCCTTCAAGGGCTGAACAAACTTTTCCAGCAGCTAGAAGATATGGCATTCTGCATATTTCAATGACAAGAATTTTGAAAATCAAACTTGAGAACTAAATGCTGGTGATATAATAGAGTCAGCTCAAATCAACTCTCAAGAAGCAACAATGTGTTCAGAAATGTAAGACATTTAAAGTTAAAAGTTATATTTATATAGATTACATAAATATAAAAGGAAATAAACTATACTGAAGCATAGATAACAAAACTTAAAATGTAGCACTTTGTAATTACTTTGCTACATTTTATATTATTGGTGCTTTCATGTCTATGACACATTATATCTATATGAGAAAATACTACACAAGAAGTGCTAGTACACTTCTCTTATATCTCTACTTTTATAAACATCACATTGATAGCCTGAAATAAATCCTGCTGGTAGTATGTACCACATCGATATTAGCAAATGCTAAAAGTTGAGGCTTTCTTTTTTAAAAGTTTTTAGGTGGAAAGCTAGGTACTAAACAGTTACCAACTCCATATTACTGATTAAGCCTCTCCTTAACACAGCCAAGACTTAGGAACTAAAAAGTAATTTCACAATTTAGTTAAGAGGAGAAAAATAGAGATTTCCTAAGTATACATAGATGAACAAACCATGTTATATCCATTGATAAACCAGAAAGAAAAGAATTGAAGCCATAGCTGGAAAGGCTATTTATTACTAACTCATAAATTTGAAGACTACAGAGAATGAAGTTGAATGTCTTGCTCAATGTCCAATTAGGTGATGAGAAAACAGATGTTTTCCCAGTGGCTCAAGATTTGACCCACACAAGATTCTAATTTTAATACTGGCAAAGAGGGTTCATTCGAAAGTATTTTTCCCCCTTCATCTGTAGTTACTTACCTAAATCGTTTTGGGAAAGCAAAAGTTAGTTAGATTAAATATATGATTTTTAAAAACATTTTATAATTATTATTTAATACATGACTATTCCCCAAGCATTTATTATATATATATTCATATAATTTAAATTTTTCAACTATTTCTCACACTTTTCTGTCTGTACAATATCAATAAGAAAATATTGATTTCCTATTTTAATAAAATCTAAATGTATCAAATATCTTTTATGAGATACATTGAACAATTTGGGGGGATAATCATCATTACCTTCGATTTATGAAATGAGCCCTCTAGAGTGAAAGTTTATGCAACTTGTCCAAAGTAACACAATTAGTTAATACCATCCCAAGATTTCAAAACCAATCATGCCTTCTGCTGAAACCTGTTTCTTTTTCTTTTCTTTCTTTCTTTTTTTAAAAAACCCTCCTCCCTCTCTCTCCTCTATGCCCTTTTATTTCTTAAAGCAAGTCTATAGAAAAAAGCAGCAAAGATATTGCCAGGGTCATGTGAAATTTTCAGATCATATTTGTGCCTTTTGGCATTTTAGAACTCATCCAAACAAAATTAAAATGTCAGTCATTTTCAAGGTCACCCATCATGGTAGATATTTGTCATTGTCATGAACTATTTAACCTGGAGTAGGTCCAGGACTAAAACTTAAAGTTATCTTTCAAAAGATAGATATCCTGGACTAAAATAAAGGAACTGAGGGCAGGGGGAGAGAGCACTAAATGTAATGAGATAGAGAATCATTAGCACTCTAGCAAAGTGACATAAACAGACTGACAGCTCAGAAGGAAAGAAAGTTCACATCTATTCAATTCCATTCTACTTTGATGCAGCAGGGAAAAATACAGAACTAAGGGCAATGCATAAGGGCTGACAAATTTGAAACAAATTAAAGGCAATAACCTTAAATACAGTGATAATAGGTCTGTGGGATTCACTACTGTAGGACATCTTTAAATCAAATAACAATGTTGGACTATAGAGTGGATAATTTAATGACCAATAACCTTGCTGGTGTTTTGGCTGAAGAAGATACACAACATCTCATAGGCCTGATCTGATCAGCCCAAGGGCAAGGAGAATTTAATTTTCCCATGAACCAGATAAAGTATTCATCAGAGTAACTAGAGCTCACTTTCCCATATTACAAGGACCTACTTTTAGACTGAATTCCTAGCTCAGGTATTAAACATTCCTTTGCAATGGGCCCCATAGGAAAGTGATAGAATGGTGTCGGGGTAAAAGATAACTTTAATTTTCTTCTCCAGTATTGGGGGTAAATTGCATTGGACTAGTCCAATACCCTTTTCCAGTTAACAAAATTTACTAAATAACTAGCTCAAGGGTAAGATTACAATATGTGTGACCTTAGGAAGACAAAGAACACTAACCAAAATGATTATATTGTTTACTAAAAAGCATGTAAGTATGTATATAGAGGCTGTTCATCATTTTCATTAGTTAATATGCCATGTGGATTCTTCCACTTTAAAGCATAAAGAGCCACATCTTTAAAACTGCTTAATATTTCATAATATAAATAAAATGTTTGTATTCTGAAACTAGGTAACCATAAATTTCTTAGTAGAAATAAATTGTATTTGTGTGCTTTCAAAACCACTGATAGCAAACACTATTATATGTACATGCCTTGCACATATGTGCAGTCATGTAATTTGCATGGAATCACTAGGTGGAAGTGTATGTGTGTTTTCTATAATGAGAGATGTTGCCAAATTGTTCAGCAAAGTGTTTACAAGTTACACTTCCACTAACAATTTAAAGTGCATGTTTCTCTACCCTCAGATCCACTTTTTGTTATTTATTTATTCTGATTAGTGAAAATTAAAGGTAATTATTTTTCTATTTTGTTGATGTTTGAAACTGTGAGTCTGAACACAATTTGGAATATCTAAAGTCATTTCTTTTCTGCAACTTCACCCGTTAAATATTTCAATTTTTTTCTGCTTTGTAAAAACCTCTCTTATGAATATTTAAGTGTTCTTTAAATATTTAGCATATTACTTCTCATTTGGCCTTTTCAGGCACTAATTTTTATTTGTGTATCTCTAAGATCTCTTAATGTAATTATATACATTAAATTAAATGTCCCTCTCCTAAGATGTCAAAGAGTTAAAAATAATAATCATTACATGGCTAGTGCAGGTCTTTTCCTTGCCATCAACTATCTAGTAGAGATGAGGTACAAAGGTGTATGCACCAAATGTCCAGGAAATGAAAAATGAAATTAATCACTCTAGGAGAGAATAAATAAATCATAAGTTTATTAATTTTTTCTCTATCTACAAGTTCTTTCAATATGGATTTCCTGAATCTTTGCTGCATGTCTGTTGTTTATAAGGTCTAGGAACAAAATCATTTTTATTTAAACACATGTAATGTACCTCTAAACAGTCCTTAATCACAGAAATTATAATAAAGGAAAGTTATAGATTTTTATCATTATGGTTAATTGATGTGGTTTTCTCATTCTGTCTACTCAGAATGGATCAGGATGCTAATAACACTCCCAACCCCACCTTTTATCTTTATAAAGATATTTATCTTCTCATGAGTTGATTGTCATAGAAAATGATCTCTGGAGGTGGGCTACAGAGCTTGCTATCATGAGTTTTCAATTATGGTGACTTCTTCTCTCATTCTGCTTTTCCATCCTCATCCATAAGCTTCCATTTTCAATTGCTCTTATTCTCATAATATGGTTGGTAGATCTCAAGCCATTATACCTGAGTCCCACAAAGTAAGTACAAGAAAGCAGGTGTGAGGAAATAATCACCGGCTTTCCAGAAAGTCACTCCTTTTGAGGCTATTTCTGCACATCACAGCCAATAGGTGCCATTTTAATCTGACTGGGTTCTTTATTAACAATGGAATTTAAGGAACTGAGTTGTTATTGTTGATTTTGCTATTTTTTACTGTTTATGCTTTTTCTTAAATGTGTATTTTGGTAGTACAGAAGAATGGAAATTATGTAACTAATTCCTCCAAAACCATAGACTGCATAATCATCTAGTGGGCAATTTTCCAATTTTCCTCTCCTCCAAAATATAAGCAATAAGTATCATGGATACCCTGCTCCTAACTTCTCATGTCTATGGTCAGGCTGTCATGTGGGAAGAACCCATTGGCTGAGGTTTGGGACAGAATAACTCAGCCTGAAGCCAGGGTCCTAAGAGAACCATGCATGATCTTCAATGCTTGCATGTCTTATCTCTCATATTTCATTGGTTTTGCTTCCATATCTCATGCAAACTAAGACACTGAGTCCAAGCTATTTTTTTTCTCTTTCTCTGATAACCACAGAAGTTTCGATATTATAAATCGACACAATTTTCTGCCTCCTTTTCTCTAGTCTTAAATTCAGATCTACCTAGCTACTAAAGTATCTTTAAAAGAATCATTTTATATTTTTGTCTATTAAAAAAAAACCCACATTAACTTTGAAAGCATTACTAAAGAAAAAGTCATAATCTATACTGTGGCTCATGAGAACATCTCTGATCCAATCTTTCTGGCCTTGCCACTCTGGCTTTCTAAAGTGACTAACCTCCTGACTCTGTGCCTCTCCTCATGTTGTTCCTCTTCCTATCCTTGCCAAATCCTTCAAAGCTTAGTTCCAGTCCCCGCTGATGCAAAATGAATGATGTCAGTGAGACCCTGCATGGCATCTCTTCCACAGTAACCCTTCTGTCCCTGGGCAATTATCTGCAGCACACATCAACACACTCTGATTCCCTGCTGTGTCTATCATGTTTCATAGTAACATGAAACTACATGGTCTTTCACACCATATATGGCCAGTTATGAAGAAACTCTCATCAGTCATTTAGAAACATTAGTAGGCTCTCAAAAGTACATTGGTTGAATTTATCTTGGTACTATTTCCTTCCATATATTTCCTACATGATACACACGCATGCGCGCGTACGTGCACGTGTGTGTGTGTGTGTGTGTGTGTGTCTCCCTTCTCTTTGTGCCTCCTTCTCAATTTCTAACCAAAATTGTATCTGGGCTCAAATTCCCAATTTGATGTTCCAATGCCTCTCCCACTGAGGTCACAGCATCCTCAGTTGGCTGACTATTAGCATATGGCCTGGAATGGAACTGAATTATCAGCTCCTTTTTAACTGGATGATTTCCACTGGGTTTTATTTTCTGTTTGCTTGTTAATAGAAATGCCCATCGGCAGTGGCCCAGGATCAAAAGTATGGGCCTAATAGAATCTAAAAGTTCATGTTTAATTTTAAAATCAAACTCCCTTTAGATTCTTAGTATTGCCAAAATTCATCTGAAAAGCAGAAAATGTCATTTTCCTTCCACCTTCAAAAGCAGCTGAACAAAATTTAAATACATCTGGTTATAACAAACAAGCTAGAAAGTGCACCACAATTGGGACAGACTTGTGCCCAGATCCAATTTTTATGACTGAGTTAGAAAGCCCTTGAAAAATGGGGCTCGTGGTGCAATCCCTGCTGGGGCATTAGCTGGGGCCTCTTTGGCAAGAAAGACTGAAGTAATAAGCATGAGTGACATTTTCCCAAAGCAGGTTAAATACCCCAATAGAAACCTAGAAAAAATTACACATAAAGGTTCTCCCTGGCAGCTTGAGTTGATTTGACACCTC
Organism: Callospermophilus lateralis; assembly: GCF_048772815.1. NCBI lineage: Eukaryota > Metazoa > Chordata > Mammalia > Rodentia > Sciuridae > Callospermophilus > Callospermophilus lateralis. The sequence goes on along the minus strand of NC_135321.1, from coordinate 31,795,515 downwards.
CTCTTTGCATAAGAATTCCCTGTGTGACCAGTCACATGATATAATTTGTGGGCTGAATTAGATGCTTTTATGAGCCTTTCTGCCACAGCTTTTGGAGCTAAGTTAATGTGACAATAATAATAGAATTTTATTTCCTTGTTTGTTTAAAATTGCCTCCCTACCCTGTAAGCTGAGATTATCTGAAGGGCAGTTCCTTATTGGCCATTCTTATCTTTATGATTATAACTTAGTGATAGCTAACCAGACAGAGATGATTACTGATGATTTTCCAATAGAGTACTGGATCAAGTTTCATGACTACTTTGGAGATGGAATGTCCCAGGTAAAGTGCTAAATTTACTTTCTTTGTCTTTCAGAAGATTTACTATAGCTTGATCTTTATCTCATTATGCTAGACAGTCTAAAAGGACCACAAGGCTCTATCACAGAAGAGATATTCATGTATTTTGGTCACAAATAAATTCTACCATATTTACATTGGTCAGGAAAATTTGTTACAGCTAGACTGTGAAGGTGTGGTGATTTGGTTAATCCAAATTAATTCCAAGAAAGGAATTCTGGAGTCAGTTCATTTGTAGTAAAGGTTAAGTTTCATTATTTACTCTAAATGAACTTAGTCAAGTTATTTAAATTCTTTTTTAGACTCTTTGTCTATCAAATGGGCTAGATAATTAACAAAATAATGACTGACTTATTTATCAAATTTTTCTGTTTCCAAATAAAGCCCTTTTATTACAGATCAGAGAAGTCTATTCTTAAACTTTCTAAGAATTTAAGTTTGGAATATACTTACTTTGTAATGTAAACCTCTGCTCTTTTTATACTCTCCCCTTTAAAAACAAGTTTTCAGCCTAAAAAAGGGATAGATTTTTTTTTTCTCTTTTGAATGTCTCTTTGCTAACTTTTGTTTCTTCATTTTTCAGCCAACTATCATAGTTATATTTATGTGCCAAAGTGAATTTCTTTTTTACTTCTTTCTATATCTGCTTCATTAGCTAACATCACTAGTCTTTGTTTCAAATCAAATCTTTAAAGAAGTTTTCAATGGTCATTCAAATGTATTCTGGATGGAGTATTCTTGTCTGCAACCATATTTGGCAAAAATATCAGAAGCCCATCTTTATTTGGTTGTGAATATTAGAAATGGTCTGAGAGGTAACAATCTTAGGGATTACTTACTTGACCAATGTTATAATCATGGAGAAATATAGAATTTATATTTTTGATTCTTGCTCTTTTTCTATTCTACCCCCACCAAATCGACATATGTATCTGACATATTGGTTCCTTACGTTCATCTCAATGACTTCCTGGAGACTGTGACATAATTCATTGTCATCAGTCCATTTTGTGAGACCAATTCAATTTCATTTCTCTTTCAACTGTGTTGGACAGAATCCCTTGCACTGCTCTGTTTCCCTCCATGATTCTCAGATACTTGGCTGTTGGTTTTGTTGGTTTCTATAAGTGGACCCTTCTTTGTATTGGGGTGTTTATTCATTTAACTTGGTCAAAATTAACTTATTTCTCATCGAGGGTGGTCATTTTGTTCCTCATAATTAATTGCTCCACTTTCCTGAAATGTGATTCCTCCTTTAAATCAATTCTTTTTATTGTGTGGTCATCTCTAGATTGCTAAGAGTTCTCTTTCTCTCCTAGCACTAATGACATTTAGCACAGATCCATCAGTACCTTGAACACTCATAATGTCTTTCGTGGGAAAATGAATGCAGTGTATTCTCAGTTGCTGGACATTCTATTAAATAAACCCATTTATTAAATGGCATTTTTTACTTCTCTAGAAAATTGTATTTAAAGTTCCTAGGGAACTTCTCACATACATAGCAATATACTCATTTGAAATCAGTAAAGAGAAGCAATTATTTTCAGAAAAAAATTCAGTTATGGTTGTTGCATGCTACTTTTTATTCAATTACTATTCCTTGCATGTATTATATTAAAGTCTTCATATAAATAGTATAAAAATAAAATTCTGTATGACAAGCTCTGTTCGGAGCCACATGATATATATATTTGTAAACTATCTTGGATATTTGAATCTCAAAGTCTTTATATTACATTAAAACATACACATAGAAATAAGGGAGGTAAAAACATGAAGAGAAAAGAAATCATGGAGGTCATTGAAACTGAAAATTATACCAACATCTTCAATTTTATACTATATTTTCTTTACCATAAACTTATATAATTATATTTTCAATGTCTCCAGTTCAAGTTCAGTTTAGGGAAAAAGTCTTTAAGAAGATGAGTAGAAATATTTAGTCAATGAATATCAATATGCACATACTTTATTTGTAGCACTATTAGGCTACGTAGGTGACTTCTATTGAGTCAGATATCCTCTTTCCAGTGTCCTATCATCTCCTCATTCCTGACATTCCCCCACACCCCTTTTCCATTTCTGTCTCTTCCTCTTTTCTCCTTGCATTTCTTTTTGTGCTTTCCATTAAAATAGAGACTTGAAGTAAGCACTGTTTTAGTCAACATTTTTGCTGCGCTGACTAAAAAAAAAGCTCCTACCAGAACAACTATAGAGGAGGAAAAGTTTACTTGAAGGCTCACAGTTTCAGAGGGCTTGCTCCATTCCTCCTGGCTCAAAGTGAGGTAGAACTTCATGGAGGAAGAGTGTGGCAGAGGGAAACAGCTCACAAGATGATCAAGAAGCAGAGAGAAACTCTGCTTGCCAAATACAAATATATACCCCAAAGTCACAACTCAATTTCCAGCATTTCAATTACCACTTAAATAATCCCTATTATGGATTAATTCACTGATTGGGTGAAGACTGTTATACCCCCAATCATTTATCCTCTGAACCTTGTTGTACTGTCTCACATGTGAGCTTTGTGGGGACACCTTACAACCAAATCAGAAAAAGGCCATATATCCATAGAACCTATGCAAATATATGAGCTTTGGAATACAAAACCATGGCAGTTTCTTATGAATAAAATGTGACCAAGTATAAGGACATCTGAAGAACAAATAGAATGATATGAAGACATAAATAGAATTGGGCAAAGAATATGATTTGGAGAATGATAGCAGAAAGAAAATTTTATCCTGGCTATAGAAAGAGTTCAACTCCTTTTTAGAATTTAAAATAGAAGAGACAAGAGGGAGAATGCCTGCATTTATTCAGATCAAAAAACAAAGGGAGGGAAGATTTTGGAGGAAAGTTCTCTATTTAAAGTTCACTTGGCAGTGAGTCAACCAGCACAGTCACAATGAGCCTTTGTACTTACCAAGTGGCTTTTATACAAAGATCTCACAAGGCAAAGAGGTACAAAGAATGGCTATTCTCATTTCAGATGAAGACAACTAAATCAGAATAGAGGTAGGTTTTTGAATACTTCGTTGTTATATCACTGTAACTTTTTCTACATACCATTAAATGAACAGATTTGAAGTTCACTATTCAATAAGCTAGGAAAAAACTGATCACACCCAAACAACCTCACTGGTAAGAAAATATAGATACATTGTTCTCATTTCTGAAAGTTCCTTGACCGTCCTACATCCCTCTTCCCAAGAGGAAACTGTTGGGATTTGTCCTCTCATGTTGGATTGGTGTAGTCTATTCTAGAAGTTTCTTTAAGATAAATTATGTGGTGTGTGCATTCATGTTTCTGCATTCTTCATTCATTCACTATTATAGTTATTAATTATCATTATGTTTAAAGAAAAAAATTGAGATAACACAGAAAGTTCTGAGAATCCCCACACCCAGTTTCCCTTGTTAAAAACACCAGTTTATCATTCCCGTAGCAATAACATTAGTATGGTACACATTCTACAATGGATGGAACAATACTGATGTGTTGCTATTTTCAAATAAAGCCCATTTTAATTGCCTGAAGTTCTTTAGCTGTTCTGGGATCCACTCAGGATGATACATTACATTTAGTTCTTATGGCATTAGCCTTATTAGGCTCCTCTTTGTTGTGATGGTTTCTCAGGCTTTTCCTGTTTAGGATAGCTTTACAGTTCTGCAGATTACTGGTGTGATATTTTATAGAGTGATCCTCAATTGTAGTTTGTCTCATGTTTATCTCATGATTAGACTAAGGTGTGGATTTGGGGCCAGAAGATCACAAAGGTAAACTTTAATTTTCATCATATTCTATCAGGAGTACAAATTATCAAATGGTTTATCACAGTTGATAGTGTGCTGAATTACTAAACACTAAAATAGTGTTTGCCAGGTAGAAACCATTGCAAAATTATTTTCTGTCCATTTGCATAATAACTTGAAGTTTACCAGTTTTGCCATACATGCTGCAAGGGTTTCTCTCCATTGTCTTGGAAAACAGTCTTCCATTTTGTGATTACAGTTGATTCAGCCATTCTACAGCCAAGGAACATTTATGTGGTTTCAATGTAGAGATGTCATGATAAGGTTGTCATGAACATACTTGAATACATCTTTTTCTGTATGTTTCCATTTTTCATGGATAAATGTTTAGAAGTGAAATGATCGGAAAAAAAAAATGTATATTTAACTTCATCAGAAAATGCCTGACCCTTATGCAAAATGGTTATTGGTTGACATTCTGACCTGTCAGTGATGAGAGTTTATATATGATATGTCCAATAAATGGAGAATACTTTAATTCTATTACAATTTGATTTTTATTGAGTGTATAATTTCATTTATTTTCAAAATTTGTTTTCTGTGTCATGAATTTATTTTCCATAGTTAGTTTTTCTATTTTCTTTGCACTGGATTTTATTTCCTCTTGTTATTCTGGTTTCTTAATGTAGAATATCAAATCACTTATTTATTCTGTTTGTCATTGGCTACAGTATCTGAGAGTGTCCACTTAATGGCCAAAAATGTTGTTCAATTATTCTGCATTTTTATTCATGTTTTGTCAATTTTTTAAAATTAATTACTCAGAGAACATAGTTAAAATTTTCAAAGATAATTATGTCGTTTTGTATTGTTCCTTTCCGTTTTGATTGATTTATTTATTTTGAAATTCTATTAGATGCATATTTAGGATTTTTATGTTATCTTAATTAATTGTTACTTTTATTATTGATACGTCTTCTTCATGGTCATATAGTCTTCTGAAAATTACCTTATCTTTTCATTAATGGAACAACCCTATCTTCTTTGTGATTAAGATTTACATGTGTCCTTTTATTTTATATTTTTATTCTCATGTTAGCTATTTTCAAATTGAAGTATATAGCTTCTGAAAATAATATTTATTTCAGTAATATTGTTTCATCCTGTCAGAAAATCTCATTCTTTTAATTTTTAACATAATTAATTAAATATGATTATTAATATTTTTTAATCTATCAACTTGCTATTGTTTCTATTTGTTCCCTTATAGTTTTACTTATTTGATTTTATGCCCTGTGAAAATTCACAGAGCCACAGGTGAGAAACCTATAATATATTCTGCTGATTTACTTATTCAAAAACTCTTTGAAAAAATATCTTTAATGTTATGGATAAGTAAATGGAAGAATCTGGTTAATAACTTAGTTATAATGCCTTATATTTATTTTGACTAAGTCTTTATTTTAACTAGTGGGTTAACAAGTACCCAACAATTGTCTGAATGGATCTTTGCAGATGTTCATCACATCAAACTTTTTTCCTCTGTCCATGCTTTCACCTTTATTTTTAAAAAAATAAATAATGGAAAATCATAAATACCATTGAAAGAAAATAGTAGCTTTTTGATAAGTATTCCGACTGTATGGTAGCCATTCTAGTGGCATTCTCTTCTAAAAAGATAAATATATTCCAGGTGTTTCTTCATCAAATATACTTTGAAGTATTTAATTGCTAACTTAATACCAGAAATACATATGTTATAAATAAATTTTCATGAATAAATCATTGCAAAAATATTAACTTCTTCCAATAATTATAATAATACATAACTAAAGATTTTTAACATTCTTTCCTTTAGTGAGATTTGAAGGATCTCTTGTCTTTTATTTCTTTTCTCTTCTTGTAGTCCTAGAGATTAAACCTAGAGTTGTTTTACCACTTAGCAACATCCCCAGCCCTAATTTTTTTTTTTTTTTAATTCTGAGACAGTGTCTTCCTAAGTTGCCTAGGATAGCCTAGAACTTGATATCCTTCTGACTAAACTTCTGGAGTTTCTGGAAATTACAGGTGTGTGCCCCTACACCCAGCTCTTTTGTTTCTTTTTAAGTTTGAGATATGGCTTTCTTTCTTTCTTTTTTTTTTCCTTTTGTTATTCTGCAAAATGACATTCATAATTTTTGTCACTGTACATACAGTTGAAAATAATAATTATGTAAGCCAAAATTTTAAAATTTTATGAAAATTACTGAGCCTATTTGTTAATAGAAAATGAATGTATCAAATACTATGTTGCATCTCAAATAATCTTGCCATTAAATGCAAGTTTCATGAAGTCCAATTGATACTGAGAGAAACACAAAACTTTAACATATTCCACAATATGGTCATATGCTATATTGCTTTTATCTTAAGAAGAGTGTCTTAATTTATGTTTCCTATGAATCAGACCTGAGTTATGAGCTTCTCTGCAAGTAGTAAAGAGGTGACCCAGAAGGACTAAGAGACTCTTGTTCAGAGACTCTTGTTCAGGGAAGTGGGAAAGCCGCTGTGCATGCTTTTGAGACAGTCCTTATGAAATAGTAACTGAGATCACAGCAACCACATACAAAATGCCTCTCATACATTTACCCCTTAAAGGATGATAAGAAATGAGAGCCTGAGTGTACCCACTGGTGAAAGCTACTTTGGAAGAGAAGTTCTCATATACCCAGGCTGCACCAGTGTGCAGACCAAGTGGTTTCCCAGGTTGTAGGAAGAACCAGAAACACAAAGTCCTAAATATCCACAGCACAATGAGCATTCAAGCTGGCAGTTATAGTTGAAATCAGAGGTGGGGCAAGAAAAGTAATGGTGTATCTAATTCTCTATCAATATAAAGTTTGATTCAAAATCTGGGAAAAGCACTATTATAAAATAATTAGATGAAAGCCAATATTACATTATCTTACACTAATAAAATAATAAAGGCTTTAGAAGAAACTGAGATTAAAATAAGAAATAAAATCTTCCTGAGCAAGGACTAGCTCTGAAAAAGCGAAGATTACACTTCAGGCTATGAGCAAATGCACCCTGGCCAAGAAAAGCTGAACTTTGTCCATTCAGATTTGAGAAAAGCAACACATGGCTTACCTGGTGAGTGTCTGGAAAGGGACTAGTAGGAATAGTCAAAAAATAATAATAAAGAATAGAAGATATGAAAGAAAAACATATATAGACAAGAAAATGCAGAGAACTCTACAAAGGATTGAGAACGTGATCATATGGGCTTGATATCTTAACAAAGGAAATAGTTTGGAAATCTACTGAAAATTATTGGGAGAAAGAAAGGAGTTGTAACAGGAGGCAACTCAGAAAGTTTAATTCACAGTTAAGCTAAGTAAGAGTACCATTTTATATGCAGCATTATTAAAACTTAGGGAGTATGTTCAAATAAACTCTATATATGATATCATGATTTAATATCTACCAATCGATTACTAAAGGTGCTAATTTGATCACATACACTTGAAAGAGCATTTAGATATATCAAGAGGTTTTTCATTGTGTATTGAGTATAAAATTAACAAAACCTTTATGAATATTAGAATACTTAGAATATGCAATGTATTGGCTATATGCCATTATGAAGAACTTGCAGTACCTATGCATGCATATATAATATATACACCATGTTCTTTGCCTTATGATAGATTTAAATGTGGTTTATTTTAGTGATAAACAAGTGAATATACCTTAAATTAATTTTGGAAGGAGGCATTTTAAAAAATATGTACAAATAATTTTATTAACAAAAATTCAACAATAATGGTTGTCACTACACTAAACTAAGTAACGTTCAGTATTGATAAATCATGTAAATTGTCAGTGAATGTGACTTTAATTTTCCATATGTGACCAGATTTTTTTAATAGGGCAATTGTAAATTAAACCTTCCACACTTGAAGTAGTCCATTTTCTTGTTAGACTAGCATTCATCATTGACTATATGAACAAGTCCTTTGACTATGATTAGATATTAACTGAGTATTGAGTGTGAATGCTGACACCATGAACACACATATTTCATTTTCCATATTTTGAGTCATAGCTACTTGTCAATACACATTGCAACTTCATGGATTCTGAATAAATTCTTTGGTAAGTATTTTAACTAGTAAACAGTCACATGATGAAGTATATCTCTCTGACTCTAAATGTAAACACAATTTTAATTTTAATACAAGAAATGATATTTTTGCATAATTTAGCCACTCATTTGTCCTATTCTCCAATAAGTAACAAATCTGGAAAACATGAACAGTTCTCAATTTAGCCCTTAGAAGGGTAAAATCATTGTAACATTTCACTGCCCTCTACAGGATGCTAATATAAATTATTTGGGTGGAACTCTTCTTGCATATAATTTAAAAATGAAATTGGCAAGGAAGGATGCCAAACTTAAAACAATGGTTGCACAGCAAAAAGGAGATGCAAATTAAGTTTTCTATAAAATTAATGAATTGGTGAACACATATAGCACCCAGTAAGATTTCCTAAACTGAAAATATATAGCAACAGAAATGCCACAATATGATATGGTGGCAATAACACACGATAGGTTTTATGAAAGGTTCAAATGAAAGAGAGAGAGGGAGACTAAAAAAATAAGAGTAAAGGGGAGGGAAAATATTATTGAAAATGAGTGGGTATTATTGTTCAATCTCATTGTTTTTCTCTTTTTTGTTTAATTTTACTTGATTGCTACAATGAAAAGCATCTGTAACATGATGGATAAATTAGAAGGAAAGTCAAACACTTTTTTTTCCACAATGAAAACAGAAGAGTTTTATCTTTATAAGATCCCATCCATAGGCTTCTCTCTGAAATACAGTGGGTTTGAAAGTCATTTACATAATAGCTAACAAAAATGTACTCAGGAAAACACCAGGCTTTCTAAACACAGAAGATAATTATGTTGGAAGAATGATATTCCATTGCCATCTCCATTTTCAAGATACATTTATTCCTCCTGTACACAGCATAGAACAACCAAACAGAGATTATCATATATTACGTAGGTGTGCGCCATTAGAGTGACAAGGAACAGGGAGTTGGGGCTGATGGGGTCTAAGGCAGAGTAAAAGCCAGGAAGGAAAAGAAATACTGCATTCTATTCTTGGCATATATGTACCACCTGAATGGTATTTTTCATTATCTTCTGCACTGGGAACATTCTATTATTCCACTGGGAAGTCATAGCAGAAGAGATATAATTATCAGCAGAGTAATGGGGATGCTCTTGCTAATGGCCAGCTATTCAAATATCTCAATATAATCGTCTTGCCCAATCTCTCCCCATTGCATACTCTTCTGGAGAAACTCATCATTTTTTCCACTTACCCCAGCATAATGAATTCATTTTGCATTTTCTTTGTGAGAAATTAAGAGGAATCACAATATAATGTGTTGACATTTGAAATTCTGCACAGAAAAGTTTAGGCTGGCAATTTAGTTTAATCGCAAGCTAACAGGGAAAGGCTGTTTATTAAATTAGTTCCCTGTGTACAGAATGTGTATTTTCTTTGTAAACCTTTGCCTTTGTATCTGGATTTGGATTGTTTCCCCTGGTCTTCATAAGCTCTAATTTTCTCAAAAGATACCATAATGTGTCCCAGAATAGAGCACTGTGTTCTCTGAGCGCTCTCTCTCTTGTGCTTGCTCTCTCTCTCTCTCTCTCTCTCTCTCTCTCTCTCTCTCTCTCTCTCTCTCTTTTATGGTGAATATTGTTGACACTAAAGATGAGCATTGAGTGAGAGAGTCCCCAGAGAAAACTGAAAAGAATAATGAGTGAGAAGTTACCTTTAAGAAAAGCCACCAAAGTGTGTTTCGTTTTCTGTGACCTTAAACCACTATGTTGGCAGCTCATACAGGAAAGATTCTTTTTTTCTTATTAGATTAAAGCTATTATTTCACTTATTTGCCCATATCTGAGTTTGATTAACTATTTCCATATTTTCTGACTCTTATTTTTCTTTTTAAGATTTTCCATTTATTTGCTCTAATAAAACTTGTAAACTGTTAATCAAACAGCCTTTCCTCTTCCCTAGGGAATTCTAGATAGTGGGCAGGTGATAACATGGACAGGTTGTAAAACCCTACTACTGCAATCATTGGCTTGGAAGATGCTTCTGCTTTCTTGTCCTCCTGCACAGGAAACTTAGCTGAGCATCAGCATTTGGGAAAGGACAGGGAATAGCACAAGTCTAGGTGTGAAACTAGGGCCATCCGTCGATCAGAAGATTTAGAAAACAATTAAAGTGTGCCACAGTTTAATTATCTTCCAACCATGTCTCTTAGTCTTGCTTTTATTTTGCTTTTCCTCAGGTAGTTCCATAGCCAAACAAATATCTCATTCAACATAGTACTCTCACATTTCAAGAAGACACATGTTTTGGAAAATATATTCAGAGGGAGCATCCAGCCTTCTGAAATTCAGTTTGTTCTGACCAACACTCAGATGAGAAGGAAGGCAGACCTCTCTGAGATCATCTGCGGCTGCTGGGAAGGGGAATGAGAGAAAAGCATCATGACCTCCATTTGGGAAAGGGGCAATAAAGTCAGCTTCAGAAACTAGCATACCTCCACAGAACTGCTCTGGCTTCTGAGAGAGCCCAAGTTCTGAGATACTTTCTGCACCCACCACCAACCCATCTGCTCCTACTTGTTTTGTGGCTGATACCCAGAATCCTTTTCTTCTTGAATTGCCAAGACTACTAAGGTTCTGCTTAGCCACATGTAAACAGAAGTTGGTCTAGAAGTTTACCTTCCTTTTTTCAAGTGTAATTCCTTTCCAGTCTTTTTACCTTAGCCTTTCTTTTAAGGTAGTCATTGTTTCCGTCTCACTCTGTATATTGTAATCAATAATAAAATCCACTGCATAATTTCAACTATCAATTCTACTTTTATAACCATTTAAATATGGGATTGGTCCCTTTGCTTTAATGATGTTCTCTTTCTCTAAAACATGTTTTCTTTAAGAAAGGCAGTTACAGCTTTCTTAATAAAGCCATTACATAAAAGGATGGTATCTCAATTTGTGCTTACTGGTCTTCCACAATATAAAGAGAAGTGGAAAAGAAATAAAGGCAAGTTGACCACAACTCCCCCAAGGTGCAACTATAAAATTTCTCTGCATGTATTTTACTAATAACTGGTTGGGATGCTATCGGGTTGAGTTGTTGAATTATTGAATTGCTGTCTTCAGACTCTAATTCATAGCCTACATTTCATTGCTTGCAGAGAAGATCAAGGAAGCAGGAGGTAAGTGAATGAAAAGTATACATTTAAGAGTGTGTTTTCAAAATAGAAGCTCTGGTTTACGGTCTGAAAGGCAGTCTATTATTATACCACTATACTTAATCCCAACTCTTCTATAAAATGGGGGCATTGCATTTGCTTCTGTGGAGTGTCACTTCTCATTTAAAGCAAATCTAATTACTTTATTTCGACTTCAAATATATTTCTGAAAACCACACTATGAATGGACAATAGACATAAATTACTACCCATAATAGCTTCATTTCAAATTATGCAGTTTTAAGAAGTTTTGGTAGTAGGTAAAGGGGAAATGTCATAGTTACTTAGGAGGAGGTTCAGAGAAGAGATATGGCAAATGGGATCAAGCAATTTATCATTAGGGTTTAAGGAAAATCTACTGCTTTAAATATTGTGAGAGAAAGAAAATATTTCAAAACATTTGTAATGGTCTGTTCCTTTATCAGTCTCCTCTTTATGGGGAGGGTCAAGTACCACTCTTCATAAAAATATATGAATGGAGTTGCAATGACACGGAAAACAGTGTAGCTCTGTAAAGAAATACAATGGGATTTCAGGCAGTGATATAAACAAAGGTATCTTGGGGGAATGGTGGTATCTGAGAAAAGTTTTAGAATGATCTGTAGTATTAAAATAAAGATAAACATGGGAAATGTTGGGGAATGAAATCGAACAAATTTTGCTATATCTGCATATGAGCATATCACAATGAATCCCACTTATGTATATAATTATAATGCGCTAACTAAAAGAATAATAATAATAATAATAATAGAAAAGAGATCAGTAAAGTGCAGCTATCATACTAAGGGATAGGAAAGTGAAAGTACTGGGGTTTGAGACTGGTCAAATCATGTTATGTTCTTGTATGAATATGGCAGGATGAATCCCATTATAATGTATAATTGTAATGCACTGATATAAAAGGGAAAAATTTTAAAATGAAGATGAAAAAAGAAATTGCTCATTTTAGGCAGGGAGGAATTCATTGAAATGTTCAAGCCAGGCTCTCATTTCTGCCTTCAGTGATAATACATGCATGAAGACCAAGTCCACGACACAACTAATAATCATAAAGGATTCCAGCATATTTTGGAAGAATTGATAACAACAGATGCCAATGAGTCCTCAATTTGTAGCTCAATAAGAATAGAAGATCTATGAAGACACCCAAAACAGTAGACTTTCTTTTTTCAAATACTTCACTCTGAAATCACTTTTTAAAAATTTATTCTAATTAGTTATACATGACAGTAGAATGCACTTTGATACATCATACATAAATTGAATATAACTTTTCATTCTTCTGGTTGTACATGATGTATAGTCACATTGGGCATGTAGTCATATATGAGCCTAGCATAAAAATGTTCAATTCATTCTATTATCCTTCCTACTGCCATACTCCCCCCCTTCTCTCTCTTCTGCCTAATCCAAAATAACTGGACTATTCCCTTAACTACTCTCCCACCTTTATTGTAAATTAGCATCTGCATATCAGAGAAAACATTCAGCCTTTTTGGGAATTGGCTTATTCCACTTAGCATGACATTCTCCAGCTCTACCCATTTACTGGCAAATGCCATCATTTCATTCATAAGTCTAAGTAATAATCCATTGTGTATATATACCACATTTTCTTTATCCATTCATCTGTTTAAGGACATCTATTTTGGTTCCATTGTTTAACTATTGTGAGGGGAGCTGCTATACACACTGATGTGACTGTGTCACTGCAGCATGATGATTTTAAGTCCTTTGCGTATAAAACGAGGGGAGGGATGGCTGGGTCAAATTGTGGAGTCACTTTTCATTATGAAACAAAACACACCACTAAAAATTAATTTATAGGTGTAGGTCCCCAATCATGGCAGTTGTAGAATACAGGTCTCATAACTTCCCTGATTACTATCATAATTTCAATATGTATTCAATTTTATCAAATCTCTTTTTTTATAATGAAAACATGTGTTGATGTTATATAAGTAAGTGCATAAACCATGTTTGATTATATAGAAGAAAGAAACAGGGAATAGTTCCAGGAATTTTCTGTGTTCTTTTAGTATTCTCAGGAAATAATTTATGGCAGGTGTATACAAACATGTTTGGTTATGTACTACTAAAAAAACCCTGAAAAACTCCTTATTCTCTGATACTGTTTTAGGTTAGCATCTAAAACTTTTCATCATAAACTTATTCATATGATACTATGATACAAAATAAATGTATTTATAAATGTTGATTTTTAAGTATAAAATTACTGATTCATTCAATTAAGTGTATTTGATGGAATCTAAATGCTCTGATTTAAAAATTGCCATCATTAAAACAGGAGATTAAATGAATTTGCCTAATAATTTGCAATTTATCATTTTTTTCTCCATGGACTCATATATCTAATGTAAATTGCCACATAATTTCATCCTTTAATATATTTGTATGATCAAAAAAAATCTTTCTCTGCAAAAAAAAAAATGTAAAATAGAAGTTGATTATATTTCTTTTCATAGAAAAAGTTTTTTTCTATGAAACATTTGGAAATTTCTTCTCTGTTCAGTTCTTATAATTATCACCAGAATACAATAAATCAAAATAGTGTAGATAGGCCAAAAATATATTATGTATAAAATGCAAAATTTTATTGTATGTGCATCATTTGAGGAGACAAAATTAGGATCCCCTCTTGTTTGTTCATGAGCTCATGGAGGAATATTATTATCACTAACGATAAAACACTGATTATCATAAATTTTCTTTTTTATATTTTTAAAGAGGTAAGAGTACCACATTACCTAAAGGGAAATGTGGTACTCACATGTATAGAAAGTTAAGCATCCATGTCAAAACAGTCAATCTAATCATATCATTTTTTGTCTGAAACAAATTTAACTTATTTTAAAATTAAAAAAAAATGTGTTCACACATATCTCATTCTTACAACATCTCACTGAAATTTAATTCAGATGAATGAATTAAATGATAGTTGATAGATGATAGTGATAGATGATAGATGAAAAGAGTTAAGATAAAGTCAATGAAATGTGAAGTGGATCATTTTCTGGTGGGAAAAAATTTGGAGAGCACAGTAGATAAAGAAAAACTGTATTCAGATATTTGAGGAGATAATATCAATTTTAGAATAAAGTGTATTTCAGAAAATATATTTGCAGATCACCAAGTATATAGTTTTATAGGATATAAATATGCTATAGTACGAATTCCCTGAAATTATTGGCACCAAATTATCTCCAATAATAAATTCTAATTCCATAATTTATTTTCTCATTGCATTATAGATGTATCTGCTATTAGAGTGTTCTAGCTACATGCTACATTCTCAAAATCTATTGTACAATTTAATTCTTCCAGCATATCTATAATGGTGATTCTTTTATACAGTGTATAGTTATGTAAAATTGGGAGTCAAAGACAGAAATTGCTCAGTTTTATTAAAAAGTGAAGATAAGCCTAGAACAAACCCAAACTGCCTAACTCTCACACTATGCATCCCAAGTCTCCTACCATTTCAAAAATGAAGAGGACATAGGTAATAGTTTTTGACAAATCTATGGGGCTAACATTTTAAGACTCAAAGATACTAGTTGAGGTAGGATTATTAGTGACACCAGAATGTTAGCCTGACTATGAATCCAATAATGGACCCAATTTGCAAATATTAGCTCACTTTTCTGAAGTTTCTTTCCCAAAAAGATTACTTTTTTAAAAAAGATTACTTTCTAAAAAAGATTACTTTTTTAACTTTATGAAGTGATATAATAATCACACGGTCTCCAGATTTCTTCCACCTGACCATCTCTATTTATGTTAGTCAATATAATCATCCTTCCATACCTGTGAGTTCTGTATCTGCAGATCCAACCAACTATGAGTGGAAAATATTTGAACAATAATTATCTGTAATGAACATGTAAAGACTTTTTTCCTTGCTGTTATCCTCTAAACAATATGGTGTAATTAAAGGACTTGTGCATTTATTTGGTATTATATGATTTAAAGTATGTGGGAGGATACATATAAGTTATATACAAATATTACACCATTTTATATGAACGAATTGAGCAACTACTAATTTTGGTATTGAAGGAAGATCATAGTACCAAACTTTTTTGGATGCTGAGGGACAAACTGCACAATTTTTTTAGTAGAATTTCAAGATATACCACTATGTAATTCCCATGGCTACTGATTTCTTTGATAATTGATAATTTTCTGATAATTTTAATTTACTGATAATTTTCTGCTAAAAGATTCTCCCAAAGTTGGGATGGTGTTTGTATGTGAATATAAATGTACTTCTAGAACTTAGGAAGTGAGGTGGAAGGAAAAAAAGAAAAAAAAAAATAACACTTGTTTAAGTTTTGTCCTCTCATGTAAGAAATAATTTTTTTTCTGGAGAATTTCTCATAATGTAGTAGTCAGATCTATGCTCTATTCTTTTCAGGAAGATTGACATTCTAATTTTTACTTCAAAGCCTGACAGTTTGTAAACTTGTCTTACACTATTAATTTTGGAAGCCATCTACCAATGTCTTTCAGAGAGGTAGTAACAGTCAGCTGTGTTGAAAAAACACTTCTAAAAAAAATAGAAAAAAAGATATTGGAGATATAAGTGGGTAAAAATTAAAACCCTTGATTCTAGTGCATAATGCCAACTTAAAAAGAAAAAGAACAACATGAGCATGCTCAACTAGTGAAAAACAGAAACATGATACCACAGAGTTCTAACTTTTTTTTCTTTATAACAAAAACTGTCGCAAACCGTTTGCAGATAGTGGAATTGTTCCAAATACTACACACACACACACACACACACACACACACACATACACACACACACCACACTAGTTCATGCCTTCTGTTTTATTCCTGAATTCAAAACAACCTGAAGTTTGAGTAGTAGTATTTTCAAGAGATTCCATTTTAAGTTTTGTCAGAGCAAATTTATATACTTAATTACTATACATGATTTTCTAAATATAAATGTAAACATTTAAGGAAAGGAAAGGTTTTTTGTTTGTTTGTTTGTGTGTTTGTTTTTTAATCTTAGCAGAATGAAAGAAAAAAAAATATCTTGCCCTGAAAATTTTTCTTGCTGATATTTTCTGATAGTCTTAACTATTTCCTGCTTTCGTTTTTTTCTAAACAGGTTGCTGCTTATATTAAAGTAGCTCGGGCTTCCACCCAGGCCAAATAGTAATTACCCGTGTATTCCACTGACATTCACTTCCAACTTATGTTCATTCCTCCCACAGCTTTCTCTGACTCTTTGAATCTGCAGAGTTATCTCCTTTTTGCTCATGACCTTTGACTGACTTCTTTCATATAGCATGATTTGATACTGTTTTACATAAAATACATTGTATAAAACTCAAAATAATTCTTACAAGGTGCATACTTGAAAGAAATAGATAAGAGATATTAAGTAAGTTATACTTGTTCACATTATTTAGACATTTTAGAAAATGGATTTATATCCATAAATTTCAGAATGTGAAGGTTTAGACTTCCTATGTACGATACTGTTTCTCAAATTGATGATTAGCACACCAGAAGATTACAGGGTGGGGTATATTAATTCTGGTTTTATCTCTGTGGCTCTGTTTGGTCTTGGGGAGAGCTGATGTCATTAGCTTTGGGATTTGTAGTTACCAATTGTGTCCAATAATTTTTACCTATCTTCCATTTCTCACTATTGCTGTCTTCACCACGTCTCATGGCATATCTATTTACTGGTGCTATGGACTGAATGCAAAACCATATGTTTGGATCCTAACCTTCAATAAGATTGTAGCAGGAGATAAGGGACTTTGGGAGGTAATTAGGTTCCACACTCATGAATGGATTAGTGTTCTTATTCAAGGAGACACCAGAAAGCTCTCTTCGTCCTTCTGCCAGGTAAAGACTTGGTAAGAAGACCACCCTGTATTAACCAGAAATTCCCACCCCAGACACTAAATCCGCCTTGTTTGCTGACACCTCAACCTCCAGAACGGAAAGAAAAGAGTGTCTCATATTAAATTTACCCAGACTATGGTATTTTTATTTTAACAGCTCAAATGAACCATGATAATTTATATTTATTAAAATTGAGGCAATATTGTAAATAGATTAACAAATAGCATCACATTTAATCTGCACAAAATTTCTTTGAGGAAATGTGAATTTTATAGACAGGAATTTGACAGTGTAATACTTAGGTATGAGAGGTAACACTGTGAAGTAGAACCAGGGTTCAAACAAGGTTTTTTCTGCCTAGAATAGACATATTCTTATTTCCCTTTCTTCCCCCACCAGCTCCTATGATTTCTAGGAAAATAGAAGTTCAGAGGAAAAACAGACTCAGAACAAGACGGAAGGCTCACAGTGGAGTAGAAACTGAATGGATCTCAATAATAAGTTGTTTTCTTGGCCAGGATGAAAAAAGCAAGTAAAACTACTCTGAATAATAGCTTATTTTCAGCAATAAGGCCTAATATGTATAAAAGCAAATTTAACAAGTGTACACAACAGAGAGGAAGAGGATAAGCTAACACAAACAAGCTATGTATAAGATTTTCACCCTAAAGTTTTTCTTTCCCCTTTGTTTCTCATGCTCAAAGCACTTGCCTCATATACCACAATATCCTTCTCCATACCTAAGACTGTATGCGTGTTGAAAATTAGAGCTAAAGTTCCTGGAATATTTGTAGATTCAAGTAGTAACACTGAAATACAGAGGAGAATCTATCTATCTATCTATCTATCTCTCTCTATATATATATAGAGAGAGAGAGAATGTTGAATAGAAAGTAAATCTTAGGAATCATGTCGCCTAATCTTATTCATAGAATGCTATCTTCATGATCTGAAAGGTTTCATCAGAAAGAGAAAACTAAAAATAGAAAGTATGGGTTAAGTGAGTGGGATATATGGCCTTTGGTGGGGGGGAGAAAAAAAAGAAAAGATAACTACTCACAGCTTAAAGGTTTAGAAAACTCTGCCACCACTCTGAAAGAATAAATTACATCAAGAGCTGTTTTAGTGCTTTCTTTATTTTGGAGGCGCGCAGTATGGATTGATTTGGAGTGACCTGTATTTAAAAGCCTTGACATCCTTGGGAATGGAACAGTTCTGTGCCATCATGCAAGGGATGTCTCTCCCTTCCTCATCGCAGCAGCACAAAGCCAGCACTTCTATATGATCTGACTTCTCAACTCCCGTCTTCTTATTTTCTCAACACAACAGGGCAATATCCATCCAGCGCTTGCTCAATATGACCTGCCTGCTGTCCCTGCCTTTCCTGTTTCCTAGGCTTCTTTCTTTTGTACTCAGATTAAATATAAAGTGTTGGGGCTGGAGAAACAGAAACCCGGGCTGAAAAGGAAAACTTAAATCTTGCAGTGGCCCCAATTTTTCACAACCATTATTTATGCTTAAATAGGACCTGATAGAAACACAGCTACCCTGCTCCTGATGGACCTATTTTAATATTAGTTTCAACACACACATGTGCAACACACAGAGGGAGAGAAAGAAGAAAAAATAAACTTACCAGTAATAAATAAAGCAAAACATTTTGTTCAATTTAAATCTGAACATTGCATTTGATTGGGAAAAGCCAGTTTTTTTTTTTTTTTTTTTTTAATTCTAAGAGCACACATATCAATCATGTTTGCCAGGAGAAGAAAAATAGTGAGAAAGGAGAACATTAAATGCACACTTAGATACCACTGAACATTTCAGGTGCAGGGCTACACAAAGGAACTAAGACAATTAATCCAACTGACCATGATCACATACCATGTACTAGATAAGATGCATGAAATTCTAGAAAGTTTCCTGCAGATGAGACCACATTCTAATCCCACTGGGTTAATGAACATGCCTCTTATTTCAGAAAGGAAATAGAATTCTTCTCAATTACAGTCTTGTCATGAACAATATATTCTAATTTTATCTGCATTTCTCTCTTCTTCTCTCTCTTTCTCCCTCTCCATTCGGCAACATTTCAAAGAGTGCTTCTTCTCCAAAGACCAGCCCACTTTTTGTGCTAGATACAGACTTCCTAAGTATTTTTGCTTATAAATCTTTCCTCTCATATTTTGTTAAGATAAAAAAATTTTTCCCCCGAGTGGCTCAGGAGGCTGAGGCAGGAGGATCACAAGTTCAGTGCCAGCCTCAGCAAAAGCAAGGTGCTAAGCAACTCAGTGAGACCTTGTCTCTAAATAAAATACAAAATAGGGCTGGGATATGGCTTAGTGGTTGAGTGCTCTTGAGTTCAATCCTAGGTACCCCTTCAAAAAAAAAGTTTCTTTTGCTTATGTTTTTCTCTTTGTCTCTCTCTTAGGTCATTTGTTCCAAACCTTTAACTCCCTGATGTCCAACACTATAGCCCCAAAACACATGTGGGTATTGAACAGTCAAAACATGGCTGGTATTAATTGAAATGTACTGACATGCCAGTTACAAAGTTGAAAGCCAAGACTTAGTACCCCACAAAAGTAAAACATTTCAGTAATGATTGTTTTATATTGTTACATTAAAAAAAAACAATAGTATTTTGAATAAATTTGGTTACTAAAACTATTTCTATTAGTTTATTTTGCTTTCTTATATGTGCTCACTAGAATATTTTAAAGGATACATGTGCTTTTTAAAATTTCTGTTGATTTTGGGGGTTGCTTTTTGTTTCTTTTTGGTGGAACATATCGCTCATGAACTTCCTGAAAAATCTTGGCAAATCTTCTGATTCCTCTTAGGTCTATCACTGTAGTACAAGTTGAGCATTTGTCCTAGGCTTTATTTCTCTGGGCACCATAAATGTTCCTCCCGAAGAAAGTCTCTGTTCCCTTAACTTTAAAAACAGACTTCCATGATAAAAACTCCAAGGTTAAATCTTTAAGCAATAATTCTCCCTGTCCTCATGTAATCTGAGACTGCCTTACTTGGCTTCATACTGGATATATTTACAAGAATGAAATTTCATAGATGTCTTAAATAGAGCTAGAATGGTTGGTACACATTTCTGTTCACTTATGTAGAAATGGAAGACTTGTTTGCCCCCTTTTCAGATGAGAAAGCAAACAGCTTTCCTTGATTATTTTTTACACTGATAATTTAAAGGTCTTAATTATTCTAACTAGTCTGAAATGAATTTCTTACCTGATCATCCATCTCCATTTCTAGAAGAATCAGTTTTGAACAAACAATTGTGTCTTGAGACTATTTCTGAACTAGACTTATTGTTCTTACCCTTGTTGCCAACAAATTCATGTCCCACAACCAGCAGAGAAAACAGACGATCTACAAACTTATCGTGCGCTACAAATGTTTATCTTAACTAAAATTAAGTAGAGCCCCCTGAATATGATATATCTGACTCCTCATGTCACCATCTGGCCTATCCAATCCTTTCTCATCCACTTCTAGCCTTGCATACACACTGCTCTGGTCCTTGTTCGAAAATAAGTCACTAGGTCATGCTCAAATCCAAATCACCAAGCTTTCTAGACCTTGCCTTAAATTTTACAGTACTGGCTCTTTTTTTTTTTTTTTTCTTTGCAGTACTGGGGAGTGAATGCAGGGGTGCTCACCCTAGAAGTGAGCTGTATCCCCAAAATTTTTTACTGTTTTTACTTTTATCTTTGTCTTTGATAGAGTCTAGCCTCCAACTTGTGATTCTCTTCCCTCAGCTTTCCTGAGTGACTGGGATTATAGAGGTGAGCCACCACACCTAGCAGAACTAGTTTCATTACAACCTTGAGCCTTTGCTTGAAGGTCACCTATTCTAATAAATTTTCCAGCGCTCACCACCCAATCTAAGATCACTCCCACCATTGAAGTAGAATAGCTTTTCTTTTCATTTCAGAATTATATTTTTCTTTTACATTATTTCTTATAAGGGACTTTATTTTTATTTACTTGTTCATTATATTACACCCTTTCTGTGTAATATCACATCTAAAATGTCAACAATCATTCTGTCTTATAGATCTTGGTTTCCTTGTCAATATATAACACTTGACATGTGAAAAGTTACTTGATAAAATAGGCTAAATAATTCTGTAGATACCTATTTGCTTCTAAGAGACTCATTTTGTCGTAATTATGCAAGTTTTATAATTTTTTGTGAAATATGTTTGATGTCATATCTTAAAGCCTCTTTGGAATTGTAG
Organism: Callospermophilus lateralis; assembly: GCF_048772815.1. Classification (NCBI taxonomy): domain Eukaryota; kingdom Metazoa; phylum Chordata; class Mammalia; order Rodentia; family Sciuridae; genus Callospermophilus; species Callospermophilus lateralis. The sequence continues at coordinate 31,773,927 of NC_135321.1, read as the reverse complement.
GAAATATAGAGGAAACACCAATCAATTTGAATTTGTCATAGTATGTTCAAGGAAGTAGAGAAAACCTGGGCAAGGGGATAAGTAGAAAACTACATCAAAAGAACATTATAAATGTGAATGAAATACAGTGTTTTCAATAATTAATGCCCAAATCCACCATCATTGGCAATTATCATTAAGACCTCATGACATCAAATAAGTATAAAGGAAAATGTAAGTAATGTAAGTACCTCTTTTCAACCTATCCCTATATCAATATAGAAACATCTCATAATTTGATTGACAATCATTTATTTCTAAGCTCCTTCTTTTTAATTTACAAACATTTTCTTTGTCTCTATGAGGAAAAAAATGAAAATAGTGTGAAATAAGATGAAAGTGACCAAATTATATTGCTATATTGTGTGCACATACAAATATGTAACAATGCATCCCATTATTATGTGTAATTGTACTGCATCAATATTTTTTAATAGTAAAGGAAAGAAAATTCGATGTTTGTTATCTAAGCACAATTTAGAGAAATTAATAACCCAGCTTGAAGAATCTGGCACGATTAAAGGGCAGAAAAATGAAGAGTTGGTGGCCTCCAAAAGCTCTTTATCATAGCTTATGTATATGATCAAGTGTGTTAATTGTATGTTTGAATATGTCATGATAAACCCATTTTCTGTATAATTATAGTGCAGTAATAAAAAATATAAGATACAAAGAAAAAACTAAGAAAAAATAAGAAAATATTTAATAAACATAGGTTATATAAATAAGAATGAATGTGTGCTTAACTTACATAAGCATCTGTTCAATTTTACAGCCGTGTCCATTCAGAAATAGAAATTGGAAATTGGAAATACTGTAATATAAATGCTATGGAATAGCTCTATTTTTGTATAAAAATTTCAACCAGCCAGTTTTATTCAGAAGCTGAATTTTTCTGAAGCTAATCTAAAAGAATCACTGATCTCAATGAATTACTAAAGCCTTAGTACAGCTATTGTTAAAATGGGGAAAATGTCTTCAAACTATAGAACTTGCTGTTTGAGTCTAATTCTAAACTCCTTTAAAAATGTTCCTTCTTCACCCTAAGTTGAAACTTGAATGGAGGTGGGTGGAGAAAGACATGCCAGGAATTAAGATTCTGATTTTGCAAATTTTTCTTTTAAGAATTGTGATTTGGTTCTTCAGAAAAATCAGCACAAATGAAGCAATTCCTTTAAAATAAAAGTTACATGGTGCAATTTCCATTCCATTAATGTGGTCTTTAGAAGTTACCTTTCTGTTCACTTTCCAAACTGTCATATCACATCTTCAGGTTAGAAAAAAGGTTATTTCTTATTAAGTACTATAGAACATTAGAATTAGAAGAAAAATTAGAGCTACTTTAGTCAAACACACATTTTACAAATGTGAATGTAAGAGTTCAGAGTTGACCTGAGTTGCAAGTATCTAGCTCACACAATAACGTTGCTGAGTCTGGTCAAGAGCCATATCTAGAAATGAACTCAAAAGTCACAGAGATAGTATTCATTAATACCCTGAGGTGGGCATAAACAATCTTGAGAGTTGGAGCCAATGTATATTGCATGCCTACATTTGTGACTTGACCAATAGAAATATAGCACCTGTAAATAAAGGAGTGTCCAACTTCAAGGTGTGATCATTCTATATCACATTGAATCTCTATTTTCGCTCTCTTGACATTTATCCAAAAAAAAATCTGAAGATGTTTTGCATTAAATCATTGCCATATCATTGATTCATATTTTCTTTTATGCCAACTGATTTTGGCTCATAGAAAATACTTCAGTATCTTGACTAAAGTAAGATGCTTAAGGATATTAGTAAGTAGACATTTTTCCTTTAGTTTTAGAGCTTTGTTTTTCTAGAACATTACTTTACTTTTGATTATACATTAATTATTATTATTTAGAAATAAATAATTATTGAGCTAGAGTTAAGTCTACATGATATTCAACAGTCAGAATAATTACTTGTCATTACCTCAGTCTCTTACTGGATAGCCCTGCCCCATGGGTGTATCATCAATTCTAAGTGACACTTTTCCCCATTTTTTCCAGCTTGAAGAGCTACATCTTAGCCTATGTCTTTATGAAGGTTGATAGCAGAATCTATTTTGTCTTAATATATTCAGGTTGCTATAACAAAATACCTTAACCTAGGTATCTTATGAACAGCAGAAATTCATTTTCCCCATCTCCGGAGGCTGGCAAATCCAGTGTTAAGGCAGATTTGGTACACGGTAAAGACCTGTTTCTGGCTCAGATATGGTACCTCCTTTACCTGTTCCTATGCAGGTAGAGAAGGCAAGGAGTCTCTCATGGGTTTCTTTTATTTATAAAAACTTCAAAGACTCTTATGACCTAACTGCCTTCCAAAGACCATGCCTGCTAACACCAGCACCTTGGGGTTCAGGATTTCTACATATGTCTTTTAGGGGACACAGATACACCAACCATAATGTAATTCTGTGAAACCTGCAATTACTCTCTGGACAGATCCATCCTCACACAAGCTTCCTGCAGAATGTCTTTCTCATCCCTCTACACCAGTATGGAGCCTGATTTTTGTTTTTCATTTGGAAGAATTCTTGAAGACAAAAAGTATGCCTTCTGCTCTTTCTGTATTTTTCATATTGCCTAGATGATTTTTAGACACTGAGTCTAAGATCAACAAAGAAAGCTAATCAATCTTTAAAATAAAACAACAACAAAAACTGTGCATAAAGAGATTTAGAAGAGATAATAATCTAACACACAAACTCATTTGCAGACAGATGGGAAAACTGTCTCAAATTGACACTACTATGTATACACTTGGGATTCGAATCCTGCCTCCTGAATGCCACAGTCTGTCTGGGCACAAAATAACCAAGCCACCACAAAAGCCTTGTAGATTCCAACAGCAACTCTTTATTCCCGAACTCTCACCCACACTCTACACGCATGTTCTGGGAAAAAATACACTCCCTCCACCGGGCTCTGCTTACCAATTCTCAGCAGGATCCACCCTAAACCTGGAGCCACTCTAATCCCTGAGCAGGGTCACCTTTCAAAGCAAAATGCCATGCAACATTCCTACTTGGCTATGGCTCTCAGCACCTGAATAGTGTGGCCAATGTTCTCTTTACTCCCCATACCCTCACTCACAACACCCAGAGATCATTAAGAAGAGAAGAAACAGTCACACGCCTTGGAGGGTTGATGCACATTCTTGTCTGCATGCAAGTCACCCAGGCCAGGCATCCAGAATGTCAGCTCTTAGCTCTTTCAAAACAATACCACCTGAAATAAAGCAACAGGCGGTGAGAAAAGCTGTCAAGTCCCAATTTGCAGTTTCTAGCAAAGATCACAGCAAAAAATAGACTCTAGATTCAACTTGTCTTTATTTCAACTCCTCAAGGGCTCAGTACCAGCTAACTGCTGGAATTCTACACATGCCTGCTGACCAGCTTTATGCTTGCTTCTCCTCCTGCCTGGTTACCCAATTAGTTCCTTGTTAACCACACACCTGCAGTGTCTTTCCCCTCAGGCTCTGCTCCTCTCTGTGTAGCTTTTAACCCCTTCTGTACACATTGTTTAAAACACTATTAAGGTGCTCCTATGGCTGTCTGGCAGAATTGTTGGTACCCCTTTGCTTACCAAAGTAATTAGCTTACAGGGACATCTCATCTAATGTACCTGCAAACTCAGGAATAGATCAAAATCCCCTGCCTGCAAAAGCTTCTGGGGCTCTGGGAAGGCAGACACAGGTAATCAGGTAACACACCAACACAGAGAATGACAGAAGCAGGATTTCCAGAGATTTCAGTCAGAGAAAAGATAGGAAAACAGCTCTCTTATTAAACTGGTCAAAGTGAAGCCAGATTTAAAGTTAGGTAGTCAGTATAGTTAGGTAAATTGGGTCTAATATCGAGTGAAATCTAAAATGGAGGCCACGCTGAGAATGACTCAGGGAAAACGCAGGACAACTCATGGAATGTTAATGAAGTCCTGAAAAGGCCCTAGGCCAAAGTCCACCTCAAAGAAATGTTAATGGAGCCCAGGAAACAGCCCCAACAGATTTGGAGATAGCCCATCCTGTGTCCCACCCCTCGGGCCTCCAACCTACATTCCATCACCAAAACTATAAAAAGGGGAAACAACTGCACTTCCATGGATTCCACCTCTTGGTTCCCCTTCTTCCTCCGGAGAAGTCTTTTCTGCTGTCCTTTAATAAACTTCTAATTTCTACTCTGACCTTGCCTCAGTGTGTGCTTTCTGGTGTTATTCTTCAACATTGGGGAAGCAAGAACTCGTCACCGGTCAACAGCGGTATCAAAAGAACCCCCCACCCCCAAAAAGAAAATCCCCTGGGAAGCTGGAAGAGAAGGATAAGCCAAAGAAAGGTATCTGGTGTTATGCTGATGACTTTTTCAGTTGTTAAACCCTAGAGAGCTCCCAAAGCTTGGGAAGGATATGTGCTTTCAGAAAGAACTCAGGTTGTGCACTGAGGAAGTTCAGAGAACTGAGATCAGGTAGGAGAGGTGCTTTCAGGAGTACCAGTTGGCCATTCTACCAGATGTCTGCTCATAAGCAGAATTCTGACTTTAAAAACAGACTCTAATTAGCAATCTCTCTCTCTCTACCCACATAATTCAAAGATAAAATGACATTAGATAACCTCCCTTAGTAATACACTCTGGATACATTATATTATCATATTCTGAGAAAATTAACCTGAAAGAAGTATGTATCTTACCATTCTTCATTAGTAAACAAGAAAAAAAATTAAAACATAAAGGGCAAAATTAACAGATTATTTATAAAGCTGTAAACTAATAAAGGTCAAGAAATTGTAAAAATAAAATGGGTTATTTTTAAATAAGAAAATTGTGCAAATAGCCAGAATCATGCAGCAATTATGGAATAATTTAGGTTAAAATAAAGAATTAGAAAATAAGTACATCCATTTTCAAAAGGTGATAAACAGCCTAAAAATTATGATTCTAGGCCTTGTCATTGATTATGACTTTAAATTGTCAATTAATTATTAAATAATTTATTTGTTCTTGTAAAAATAATGGAATAATTGATTTTTCATGAATAATACTAATAATGATAATAATAAGTCATGCTAAACTAGTGTGTGTGTATGTGTATGTTCTTTTTCTGATTCTGATACCAAATTGGAAATTCAAAAACTTTCACTAAAAATACTGCTTGATATAAGCAGTGTTTTTAAAATAAAATACTTTTCAAAAAGACAAAAGAAAACTTTTTGAACATTGGAATAAATTTGAGGCTATTTGAGCCTTGTTTCTTTAAGAATGAATATATATCAAAAGACAGCCCTGAAGATTGTATTGCCATTTTAAACATATATACCAAATGCTTGCTCTATTGCTAATATTTGGGGAAAATAGACTGTGCAAGATCCAGATTAGCATAGACCCCTCATACCTTCATGGAGATTAAATGTTTTATTTATTTCTTAAAAAATTGACGAAGAAATAGAAGATTATTATTATGCTTTAGATTTTTAAAAAGTTGAATGAATAAATCACATGAAAAATTTTAGAAAGATAAAGGTGAGGTTTCACACATGACAGCAAAGGTAGTTAATAAGGATAAATATAAATTTGAAATCTATTTTAAAATCCAAATTACTAATATTTCTTGAAGTTTTGGATGACTCCAAGATAAGAAGAGGCAAGAATATGATTTGACTTTCAAAATAGCTAATCAAATTCTCAATTGTATAAATAGAGCTAAAGTTTAGTGTCCAAAAGAAGGAAGAATTAATATATTGGTTAGATAAATCTGGTAGTTTTTATTTTTTATGGCTCCAGAGTTTTTAAATAAAAGAAGATTTGAATTGTTTCAGAGAAAATAAATCATAGTAAAGTGTTTGGAAATTGCGTTATCGGACAAGTGGTCAATTGATTAGACCTTTTGGATTAGAAAATAAGAAATGGGGGCACACATTTACTATGCAAATAATATAATTTTTCTAAATAGGTTTTCAGAAACATACTGAAATCAAGTGTTGGCAATTGCATTGATATCATTGTAGAGGCTAATAAAAAAAAAAAACATGTATTACCAACAATGTGAGAGGATAAGGGATGATATTTAATATGGTGGATACTAAAAATGACCAAGTACATTCTGAAAGGTACACTGTCAGTAATATGTTAGAAAAGACTTCTTAGATAGGTAAGATTTTGACCTAAATAATAACTATGATCTCTTCTAGTTTTCTCAAATCTAAGTCAATGTGACTATGTAATAGAGATATTTGCTGATGAACATATGACTTCAGATGAATGTTTTATGTTGAATTACTATTCTATAACCACTAGAGATGAGCAGTTATTAAGTAGAAATGGTTTCTTCAATTTCTCCTGCCTTGATCTATGGATGTTATCATCGTGGAACTCAAATTCAATATCAAGTGAGCCTAGCATCTCAATCAAACCACATTTTACCTCTTTTTATTATAGTTTGCTCAATCAAATATATAAACCCATTCCTTTAATCTTAATGATGCCTTAGTGTCTATTGTTTCTAAAATAAACAAAAATCTTTCCTTTCAACCACTATTTATTGTTTTGGTTAATTAACATATCTTAATAATCTTTAAGTTATATTCAGTTAATACCAAACATGACAAGTTTTATAATATATTAGGTTTGTTCTAGGGATGTCATGACATTAATTCTCAGCCTTGCTGGTGTCCAAACTCAGAACATCTTTTCATTAGTTTCTACAGAGACTGATTTCCTGTCACCTGTTGTAGAATGGTAGCAACTACGTAGTGGCTACTGTTGGGTTGTGTAATATACCAGTCCCGGTGACCATTAATTCATGAATTTCTTCAGACTTACAAGGTCTAAATGTGCTTTCTTTTAAATTGTTTTTTTTTTTTTAACCTAAAAATATAGACCTTTTGCTTAGATCTATTCTGCCTACTTAATTACTACTCATCCATCCATTTTTCATTTTCAAACATTTTGTTAACATCATTTTCCTTCAGTCATTTCCTATCTTATTTTTCTTGTACTTCTTGTTTACATCTTTAATTTATTGTGTTGTAGGTTTAGAAGGAAACGGATATGGACATTTTATCTGGAAGGTTAAAACATACCTCTCTCTCTTTTTTTAAATTTAAAGTATTTTTGAAACTTTATTCTTGTTCATTTAATCACATAGTGATACATATTTAACCAGAGTTATAATTTAAATTTCTAACTATTAAATTCAAAGAAATGACAGGCAAATAGGGAGAATTCACAATAGTGCATGTCTCTCTGTTCAGGAGAAATTATTTATGGTAATATTTCCTTTTTCTTGTCTTTAAATATAATGATGGTACTATTTTCACAATAATAAAATCTAGATGAAATGACCAAATAATTTTCATATTTTTGTTGTGTATATGTGTTCATAATTTAAAAAAATACACGTAGAGAATTTTGATGAGATGGCAGCATAGGAAGCATGAGGAACCTATCTTCCACCTAGACAATAGATAAGTGTACTGACAGAATCTAAGAAAATATTTTGGAAGTCTAGAGTCTATTGAAGTTTATTAACATGCAAGAGAAATCTTGGACTATAATTGCAGTTAATTTGAGTTCATTTTAGATCTTAGCACAGTAGCATATAGTCATCCCCATTATGCAGCTTGTGGGAGTTAGAGCAAAAAATAAATAAATACACATATTTTTTGCCTTCTAAATATTGGGGCACTGTGCTCTGACCATGAATTGCTCCTGAGATCAGAGGTTCACATAAGAAAAGTGATCATGTGTTAAAGCACCTCCTCCTACTGCTGCAACCCATTCAGAAAAAAAGATCTCATTAGAAATCTACATCAAGACCTTAGGACAACTGCCTTAAAGATGTTTGAAGAACTAAAGGAACATGTGAAGAAAGTATCAAATAAAAATGATGTGTGAACACACTGGACATATAGATAAAGAGAAAACCTAAAAGCAAACCAACAGTAAGATTTTGGAATTGAAAAGAACAATAACTGAAATGAGAAATTCACTTTATGAACTAAAAGGTAGATTTTAGCAGATTGATGAAACAAAAATTAGGAAACCTAAAGATAGCTCAATGAAAAGTATTGAATCTGAGGTACAGAAAATGGTTGATGAGAAATTCAGAGTCTTCAGGGAGCTGTAGGATACCATCAAGCAGTCCATCATAAACTTTGTTGGACTCCCAGGAGAAGAACGAGAAAGGAAGAGAAAGAATATCTAAAGAAAGAATGGCTGAAAATTTCATAAAATTGAAGAAAGACATACATCTAAAGGGCGTAGCAAACTCCACGTAAGGTGAGCTCAGAGACCCTCACAAATCTCACCCCTGTTCACAGCGGGCAATGAAATTTGGGGTTCCTCTGCACGTAGCAGGTTAGCTGTGAAATAAAGCTAAAAAAGAGAAAATGGTGAGGAAATCACAGGACATAGGAAGTAATTTCAGAAAGCAGGGGTCAGGATGGCTCTCCAATCTTAGGGATCAATCTTCCACACTGGAAAGAGAGAGAGAGAGAGCCTACATTTGCTTTATTTATATGGGAGAAGCATCAAAGGTTTTCCAAGAAATGTTCTTTTGCCAAATAAGGCATTATGAGGTGTGCTGTCCAGTTTCCAATGGGTTACGCCCCACTCCAAGAGCAGTCTCCCTAGCAGATGGAAGACGGAGGTCACATGCACTGCACAATGCATTGAGTGGAAAGGGCCACAAAATAATTTGCAATGCCAAACCGAAATCTTCCTGACTCAAGGCTGATAGAATATGCTTGAATGCTCAAATAAGCTCAAATAATTCACTGGCGGTGTCCCACAACAAAGACACTAAAATCAAATTTTCAAGTGTCATGGCCAAACAAAGATTCCTGAAAGTGAAAGAGAAGTGATCCAAACTATATGAGTATTCAATGAATATCAGCAGTTTTCTTCTGGGACACTTTGGAGTTCAGGAGAAACTCCTAAGTGATGAAGAAACAACCTATCCCCCCAACACACACACACACACACACACACACACACACACACACAGCCACTTGACACAACTATATGCAATCCACAAGAGAATCACTTTAGATCCAAAGACACTTGAAATTATGAGAAGCAGGAAATGAAAGAATGGGAAAAGATACCCCATGCCAGTAGTAACCCCTAGAGAGTAAGGGTAGCTATACTAATATCAGACAAAATAGCATTAAGTCAAAAAAGATTACAAGAGACAGAAGAATTTATGGATTTTAAAAGTTCAATACAGCAAAGAACAGAGCAATTATGCACATTTACGCATATCTCAGAGATCATTAGAATACATAAAGCCAAATGTAACAAGGATAAATAGTTCACAAAAGTTGTGAATTTAATTCTACACTCTGAAAAATAGAAAAAAAAAAAAAGCCAGATAGAGAATTAGTAAGAGATTAGAGGACTAAAAAACATCATAAACCAACCAGATATAAAAGACATGTAAAGAAGACTCTACCCAATATAAATAAACAGTGATTAAGGAAAAACAGTATTGAAGATCTTCAAAAAGTCAAAAATAAAATTATCACATGATCTTGCAATTTTATTTCTGAATATATTCCCCAGAGAAATGAAAAACACAGTGTCAAAGAAATGTTGCTGCATCCATCTCCATAGCTGCATTATCCATAATATCTCAAATATGAAAACAATCCAGGCATGCACAGATGGATAAGTGGATACAGAATGTGCTATAAATGTATATGTGTGTATGTGTGTGTATATATATTAGGCTTTAAAAATGGAGGATTTGGGGACATACACTTAGCATTTAGGGGCATTGAGAACACTATGCTAAGTGAAATAAGCCAGTGACAAACACTATGATCCCACTTATAGAATTATTTAGAATAGCCAGAATCACAGCAAAATAAAGAGGGGTTTCCAGTGATGGAGGAGTGGATAGGCTGAGGAGTTATTAGTTAATGGTTAGATTCTGTTTTACCAGATGACATAAATTGTAGAGATGAACAGTGGTGATGGTTGAACATTATCAACATACTTCATAGCACTAAACCGTGTATTTAAAAATGCTTAACATGTTACAATTTATGTCATATGAACTTCGTCATGATTTAAGAAAATATTTAAAACATAGGAAAATTAATTGGTTTAGTTTTTATGTAAAATTCAAAGTAAGATTTAAATTTGAATGTGTTCAGAAGATTGTTATCAAATGATATATTATGGAGCAAAAATTTATTGGGAGTAAGTTGCTTAAATAAAATAAATCAGATTTGTTAAAATATAGGATTTGGGTATTGTGAAGGTTTTTTTTTTTTTAATTTCTTTTAAGATTTTTACAAGCTTCAATGCTAGGACATTGCTTCAGAATCATGGGGATGTTAAGTTGAAACAAATCATTCAGAGTCTAAAGAGTTATTCACACTTTAACTTCCAGATTCTGATTCCAGGGTCTCCCCCGAGGGTTGTGAGCACCATGCTCCACATGTGTTCAAATGTTCTCTATAATAATCCCTGGATTTGTCCTTGGTGGGGCTGGAGGCAGTTGGATCCCAGGGGAGGATTATTGTTAGCATTGTTATTTAAAAACAGAGTAAACAAATAACAAGAAATTCACTATAGGGAATGTACTGCCTTGAGCTCTGAGATAGGGGGATTCAAATGGGATTTTCAAAATTATATTTCTGGTTTTTCTAACAGAATAGATGTGGAATACACATACACACACACACATACATAAGCACATGCATACACATTCACGCGCGCACATACACACACACACACACACATACATAAGCACATGCATACACATTCACGCGCGCACATACACACACACACACACACACACACACACACATTCCTCAATGATGTTCTCTCACACAGCTTTCCTTACCCAGTGCACCCTTCCTTAGTAGCTCAATACACAGGATATTGTTTGTGACATTTTTAACCTTTTGGCAGTTCAAGTACACTTCATCTTATCTGATCCCATCTATTCCCTTCCACTTTATCTCACTGAAGAATCCCCAGATTTTGCTTAATCTTTGGTCATTAACCCTTTCTATTATGCAGTTCATAAGAATTCTTCTATGCATTCTATTATGTACTAGCAATAGTTAATATGTTTAAATAAGTGAATTGAATTTCTCCAACTAAATTCATCACATGCTATACATGTACAGTTATGTCATATGTGTCCTTAAGATTCCCTCCTCTCAACAGAGATGATTTGAGATTTCATTGAGCACTTTGCAATGAATATTTTATTTGTTGGCCTTTTTTCTCATACTAGACAGCTCATTATTGCTATTTTAGAAATGCTAGTTTATACTACCTAATTTTTTATACAAAGTTTTTAAAAGATATATGCTCTTCTTTTTAAAACAAGTTTTCCATTATCTTTGAAAGGATCATTTCCTTATATCATGATTGGACAGACAGCACAATTTTTTAGTGCTAATATTTAATTATTTATTCTTTAGATGGTTCATGATTTATTTAACCACTTTTCTGTTCATAAGTGTTTGGATTCTTTGTGCTTTTCACTGTGCATGTTTGTTAATATATGTATGCATGTTTACACACACACACACACACACACACACATACAATGACAGAGACATAGTCAGAATAAGAGATGGAGAAAGAGGCAGAGAAACCTCAAAGGAGATATTGTGGAATTATGTAAAGACCAACCAAATGAATAAGCCAAGAGAGCTTGCTATAGCAAAGGAGCCAGCCATCATCACTAGAGCTTGGCAAAGACTAACAGGCTGAGTGTGTGAGGTTTGCAAGGGGCAGAGAGAAGCTTCAGATGTGCTTTGATGGAAGTTGTTGGCATGGGTAAGCTGTAGGCATCAAATTGGAAGTAGGGCATCTCATATGATTGCTTAGGAGTCCACATTTAATTTTATCTGACTAATCTTAAATTGGAAGTAGAGATTAAAATTAAGGAAAGTTTCAGTTATTAATCAAGACCGGACAATTACAGAAGGATGGATATAGAAGTTATTGTTTGGCAGTCTAAATTTCTGCACGTCAACTGGGCTTCCAGTCTGTTATCTGTAGATAAGAGGTTGGGTCCCTGAACAGGACGCTTCTATGCATAAGCCTTCTATTATGCATCTGATCTGGCTATTTTTTTGTGTATTTAGTTTCTGGATTACAAATCCCTTTCAGACGCTTCAAATACATGAGATTTTAAAAAATCAATTGCATTCTAGGCCATCATAAAAATCTCAATTTTTTGAGGGATACTGGGGATTGAACTCAGGGGCACTTGTCCACTGAGCCACATTCCCAGCGCTACTTTGTATTTTATTTAGAGACAAGGTCTCACTGAACAATGGTGATGGTTGAACATTATGAATGTTGAACATTATGAATTGCTTAATGCCTCAATTTTTCTGAGGCTGGCTTGGAACTCGAGATCCTCTTTCCTCAGCCTTCCCAGCCACTGGAATTACAGGCGGGTGCCACTGTGCCTGGCCTCCATAATTTTTAGTATTATTGGTATTATACAGACATCAGGTAATAACATTGTAGTAAATTAGAGATTAACATAAAATTTAAATAAAATAGCAAAGATGAAGATAAAGAATGAGAAGGATAGTAAGAATGTACAAAAAATTGTAACAAAGAAAAATTTTAGAATATAACATTTTTTAAAAGCATCCACAGCAGCAGCCACAAAAGCTCCACACCTTCAGAAAAGTAATTAACACTCTTCAAAGAAGGATGAAATCGAAATGGAAACTTCAATTATTTAGATAAAATGGAAATGCTACATTTCAGAATACTTAGAATCTAGATAAAACAGTGCTTGGAGAGAATTTTGTGGGTTTTACTGTACATAGTAAGTAGTGTTTCAATGAACATCTGTTTTTATGATTTTTTCAACCATATTTGAATATTTTCAAATGTACAGACAAATATCCAGAATAGTTTCAAGCAGAGTAAAAAGAACTCTTGAGTGTCTTCTCCCAGATTCATTTTTTAAAATTTTTCTCACATTTGATTTTTTCATTATATCTTCATGTACTTATAATTTTGGCAGCATTTCAGAGAAGATTGCAGACATTATGATTTTAACTCTAAATGTCTTCAGAGTGCTTTCTCTATAAACAAGGAAAAAACCAGATTACAATAAGTGCATTCAGGAATTTTAACAGTGATAAAAATATATGATCTAATCTTTCCTCAGTATTCAAATATCACAATCATCTCAGCATTTTTCTTCATGCCAACTTTTTATCCAGAATCTAATTTATATTATGCATTGAGTTCAGTTACCATGACATGAATCACCAAGTCTTTTAACCTAAAACAATTTCTCAATTCTTTTTTGTCTTTCATAAAATAGTTGTGAGCAGCACAAATGGTTTACTTAGTTTGTAGCCTCTTTTTTTTTGTTGTTTTTGTATTCTCCCACTTTGACTCAGGTCATTTGTTCCTAAGCAAGAATATTCCATAAGGTCAGGGTGTGTGTCTTCTCAGCTCATCACTAGAAATGTGGATATGTCCTGTTAATAGTGACATTAACTTTGACCACTTTGTTAAAGTATAGCCTTTTTTCTTTTCTTTCTTTTTAACTTAGCTTCTACTTTTCTTTTTGAAAACATGCTTTCATGAAGAGATATTGTGAGTCCATTTAGCTATTCTGTTCTTCATCCAGTGTTTACATTATCACTAATTCTCCTCTGAATGATTAGTAATGATGAATATAAAGTGATTTTCTAACCACATCTTTGCTTCTACCTGTCTAGAAGCCTTTCCATTGTAAGAAAAACATTTTCTTTCATTCCATTTATTTAATGAATCGTGTATTTATGTATTTCATATTCACAAGGCCTGTTGGAAATATTGATACTTTCAATTTTTAAGAATACATATACTGACATACTGTTGTCCTTTAAAATATCTCCCCTGCTATTTGTTATATGTATGTGACAAATATTTACAGAAGTACTAGCTCAGGAAGATTCTACCATCTTTTTTTTTCTGAAAATTATCCAGGGAATGGTCAGTCTTCAAATCACCTGTCTGAATCCCAAACCCCTAGCCCCTTTATTATTGTTTGCAGCCTGTCTTCTTATGTAGACAGACTCCTTTGGATTGTCAACCGGTTGCTTAGTTTTGTTTTATCCTGGAGCACTATACTTCAAATTAGCTTCAACTCTTATGTTCTATAGCCTTAGGGTAAGTCCTGTTTTAAGCCCCATATTCCCTGTGGGTACAATAGCCTTGGGTTTTCCTTGGAGGAAAATTCTGACAAGCAGAAGTTACATTTGGAAGAATACAGCTTTTGGAGACCTTTAAATTCTAGCCAAACCTAAGAGTGCTTCATCTCAATTAGCAGTTCTCAGAGAATCGTTCAGGGACCTGTGGGGGTCACCAAGACCCTTTCAGGTGGTCAGCAACATCAAAACTATTTTCATGACAAAATGAAGACATCTACATCCTCTTGGAATATAACTTGGGACTTACTCAAAGGCTACATAATTTCTAAAATTGCAATAGATCGACAGTAGAAACATTTAAGGATCCAGCTACCTTATCTTCAGTGAGCCATTAAATAGATTTTTAAAAAATGTAATATAATGATACTATTCTCACTATAATTAGTGTTTTAATTGTTTTTTAATATAAATATGCTGCTGATCTTAACATGTAACTAATAATTTTTTACATGTTTAAAGTGAATGAAAAATATTAAGTTTCTTCTCAATTTATATTCTAATATGATAAATGTCAATCGATAAAACACACATTTTCAGAACCAACATTTAAGTCATAATTTTAAAATTATAAATAAAATGTGTTGCCCCTGTGCCAAAAGCCAGAATGTTCTGCCTTATGACTGCCTTACTAAACTCTTCACCTCTTTATTTCTTTCACTCCAGAGATATGATTTACAAAGGCCTTTCTTTGGTTCCTCTAAAAAGTCAATTCCTTGCAACCCCTGGGTATTTCTCACTTCAGGAGTATTCCCCTCAATGTCCAACCTGGATGACTTATATCCTTTCATCTCTAGGTCTTCTCTGAAGTCACTTCATTGACAATGTCCTTTCTCTATCAGTCTTCAATAGCACTTTTTCAGTTTTGGCACTGTTCACTTTTCTGTATAAAACTAATAATTTAAAAACCATACTGGGGAGCAAAAGGAATTGAGCCTTGTCATATATTGAGCAAGAGGTATAATCCCCAGACTGGTTAGCTGTAAATCTCCTTCATTCTCTCATTTTCCATTTTCTCACAAACACTGAGGATCACTAATATTCTTATTAGTTCCACGATGAATTCAAAATTTCACATTTTAAATATGATTTTAATTTTTAATAAGAAAGTTCTAAAAGTCTGCTCTAGTTGATACCTTCAATACAGTCTTTGTGAGTAAATATAAATGTTTGCAAACTAGATAATTATCTAATGATAGAAAAATATTGTATCTTCATGCATTTCACCCTGCCCATATTATGGCATAATGCCCAACCCACAAACACAGGTATCTATCAGATATATTGTAATGACATGTGATTACTTACTTATGAAAGTTCAAATATTATTATTAACTGGACTGTGTTTAGCCCTATCTTCATCATCATCAAAATGCAACATTTATTTATTAATTACTAGATTCAATGAGGACTTGATAGAGAGGAAAATGTTGAACCACGATGCAAGAAAAGACCACTGACTCCAATTATAAGTCAAATTAAAGCAAGCTTGTATTTGTGTACACTGGAGCTGGCCTGTGATGTTATAATGAAGAAAAGGTTAGAAGATGGGGTACTGTTATTTGGTGGATCTTATGGACTTCCGGGGAAATGGAAGAAAGTTTGAATGGAGCTTCTAAAGAAGAGTTGGCTTTAAAGATTGAAGACTTGTAGGAAATTAATTAAAAGAAAAAAATTAAAGTCAGTAATGTATCGATGCCCACAACTAGTTGGTAGATTATAGTCTTGTTCAGGGTACTTGGAATCGTGTGGAATTTCTTCATCTCAAAAGAACATGGAGCTATCAGATAAAGATCAAACTCACCAGAGTGCGTCATAGACCCACTTGGAGAAGAAAATGTCCATAGTTAATTCTCTTTGTCACTCAGCCAAAGTCATACTAGTCATGAAGAAAGAGATTTCACACATCCATCCCCATTAAGATGTATTTGCTTTTGGTGTCTAACTCTCTTGGAGAAAATTGCATTTGAAAATATGATCTTGGTGCAGAAAAAAAGTAAGAGAAAAGAGTTATCATGTAGTAAGTGCCTGCCCTGGTTCTCTCAAAGGACACTACCTAGGGTCTTCTTGTGCTTCATCTTTGCCTTTCTCCCTCAAAAGTCTAGTTCACTCACATGCAAGCACACTACTTGACCATAATTTACACATCTCTCTTACTACTTTTGTCCCAAATATATCCTATGTAAGGAGGGTATGTAATGGAAGATAGTAGTAAGAAAATGTTTTTCAAGTCAACAGAAGTGGAAATTAATTCTTCCATCTTTTTTCAAGATCATTGAGCAATTTCACTCTTAGAGATATTGTTCTCTAATCTGTAAGTGAGAATAATAGAGTTGTGAAATTTAGAGATGATGAAAATTAGACTCCAAAATTAGCTCCTTTGATAGATAGTACAGTTACATAAATATGAATGAGTGATATAGACTTATATATGGTATCTGATTCTTTCTCTGTACACATCAGATATGTCAGTTATAGTACATAAGCTGACCCTGCTTCCCTTTGTAAATGCAAATCAAAGATATCTAATGCAGTATAAAGCTGTTCACTCAAAACAAAGAGTTGACATATGCAACTGGGGAGGTCATACTCATGCCTACAAGCTGGTATTAATGCCATATTTATCTAAGTTTAATGTCCACATTAATAACCATTCCTCTTTGAATTATGTTTTGATACTATCCACTGTTCATGGGGTCTTTCTCACTGGGTTTCCATGGTATCAGTTTATATGTCTATTTTATTTTAGACAATTGAACCCATTTTAATAAAATAATAATAATAATAATTATTATTATTATTATTCCCATGCACCTTCACCAAGTAGACTGAAATGACTTTGAGAAGTAGAAGTATGTCATACTTCTTTCATAAGTCATAATGCCATAGGCAATACTATGCATTAAAGACACCTCAAAATTCTTGCTGAAATTTATTAATTCGTCCACTAGCAATGGAGAGCTGAGCATTTGTTGTGCTCTATCCATTGTGCAGTGTTCTTTTCATTCTCAGCTATGCCATGTCTGTACCCAGCCAGTGACCCACCACTGCAAATGTATCTGCCATTGATGGAGAGATTGCACCTGTGTGCCAGAATAGAACAGATTTTATTCACACATTCAGTAACAATAGTATGTCCTATTCTGAAGTGGAATAAGTTTCCAAGTACAATTTCTTCTAAAGAGAAAAGTTCTGTTTGAAGAAGCTCGAAAGATTTTTGCTCCTGCTCCAACTGCATTTTTTAATCATCTCTGTTTGCCCCTCCAGTGCGTCCGCCCATTTCCAAAGCCAGGCTTGTGATTTTGATGCACCATCGTGGCTAAATACAGTATATCATTTCAGCAGGCTCTTCACATTGTGTTATTGTTAATGATGCTTTTTATTTACCAGAACCATAGGCAATATGATATTACTCTCATTCAGTGAGCCCAGCAGGAGACTTTTTAAAAGTGTAATGCATTTGCTCTAATGTCTCTGATCAGGTGGATCCGGCCTGGAAAAACTCCAAGTTGGATAATTACATTTTCTCTACCTATAATTTCCACCACCCCTTTGAGAGCTTGTAGCATTCTTCTCCTTTCAAACTCAATACATGTGTGCTGTTTGCTGAACACTATTTTAAAAAGAGAAAAAAAAATTAGTCAGGTTTTACTTCAGGGAATGGAGGGCAGAACAACCAAAAAAAAAAAAAAAAAAAATGTGGTACTCATAATGGGCCCTTCTAAAATTGCAGCATCATTGAAGTTCAAATTTTTCTCATCCCTTTGAGATCTGGGTCCTCTTTTATGCTTTTTCCCTGATCCATGTTTTCTCACAAATATATCCCCAATAATGAGAAGAAGCAATAATAAAATCATTCCTGCTAAAGCATATGTATGGCATTTTATAAGTGGGCATGAGATATTTTAACTTCAAAAACGATAACCATGGGAAGAGGCAAAGCATGACACAAAGGTATATATTTTCAAAAGCAGAATTTCAACTTTTGTTTTTTTGGGGGGGTGTGGTGATTGAACACTGGGTCACTTTACCACTGAGCTACTTCCCCAGTTTCTGAGACAGGGTCTTACTAAATTGCACAGTCTGGTCTAGAAATTGCGATCCTCCTGCTTCAGCTTCCCCAGCTGTGGGATCATAGGGGTGCCCTGATGTACCTTAGTGACTCTAGCATGGAATTTTAGAGCCCAGATGTTATGAACGAGATAAATCTCAAGTGGTGAGTGCCGTGCTGTTTACCTTAGATTCCTTCTCCAGCTATCTCCAGTGTTATTTAAGATAAAAAGAAATGCTAGAATTTAATTTTGTTTTCTCTAGCAGTTTATGTTGGTGTACAAAACTGCTTACAAGGTATGACTGGGTCAAGGAGATTTTTTTGTTTGTTTTTTGTTTGGTTTTGGGGGGGTGTTTTTTGTTTGTTTGTTTTTGTTTTGGTACTAGGGATTGAACCTAGGGGCACTTAACCACTCAGCCACATCCACAGACTTTTTTTTTTTTAAATATTTTATTTTGAGACAGGGTTTCTATAAGTTACTTAGGGCCTTGTTAAATTGCTGAGGATGGCTTTGAACTCACAATCCTCCTGCTATTCAGCCTCTGAGACACGGGGATTACAGGCATGTGCCACTGTGCTGGGCAAGGAGAATGTTTTTAATGTTTTTACTATTTTACTCTTTCTAATATAAGAGTTCCCAGTTCTAGTATCAATAATTTTTTTAAAGAGAAAAATAACCTAAAGTCAAGTGATAAATGTTATTACTAAACTGAGTAATAATATATCACCCAAAGGTATGACTGATGGATGGAATCAGAAAGTCCATAGTGGTTAAGTATTTATCCTTGTATCATAATTTCAGAAAGGGGGGAATTTTAAAGGATGTTTGAGTCCGTTTTTCCTTGTTGCATCCAAAATACCTGAAAAGAACAAATTAGAGGAGGAGAAGTTTATTTAGGGCTCATCTTTTCAGGGATCTTAGTTTATGATTGGTCCACTCTATTACTTTATGCCAAAGGAAGGCAGATCAAGGTCAAAGGGTGGGGTGGACCAAAGCTGCTTGGCTCAGGCAGCCAGTAAGCAGAGAGAGAGAGAGAGAACCAGGAACAAAATATATTTCCCATAGGTCATGCCAGCTGCGACTTTCCTCCTGCCATGCCTTACCTGCCTACAGTTACTACCTAGTAATCTCTTGACGTTATTAATCTATCAAATGGGTTAATTCAATGATTAGGTAATATCTCTCTTAATCCATGCATTTCACTTCTGAACATTTCTGCATTGTCTAATATATGCGCTTTTGGGGGATACCTCATATCTAACCATTAGCAAAGAAAAACAATTTTTAGAGCCTATAATGATTTCCTTCAGTGTTAACAGTGTTCATATTATTTTCAAGAGACATTTCTGATGTAGTTTTTATTTTTCCTTTCATCTGCCTCTCTTCCCGCTGAGGTCATGACTGCTCAGAGCATTGCCATAGTCCACATCATCCTCTGAACACCTTGCTCAGAGCTCTACCTCAGAATCACTGACTATGTACCATTCAGATAAATGTTCAACTCCAAATGCAAGTTGACATCACTGTAATAGAAGAGCCCAGCATGTATTTATAAAACATTAATTTGATCTATAAAATCATAGTTGTTTAAAGCTGTCTAAGGTAGATGACATTTCATATATTTCACAGATTCTGTTCCAAATGCACCTTGATTTTATCAATTTTATGCAGGAGACATGGACTTATTTGCTACATATCTCTTTAAATCAACTTTCTTTGCTTTCCTCATGTTTTAGACAGGTATGGGATACTTTTGTCTAAAAATTATTTAAAGTGGGGTTGAGCAAAGTTATAGATTTCCCTACTGTACTGGACTCAGGCCAAGGCCAAGATGACTCTTAAGGGAACTGAGTACCCACCAATTCACATGGCATGCAGTGGACAGAATCAGCCATGGCTCTGCAGGTGAAGAAAGGGAGCCATTTTTTTTTTGAGGAAGTTGATAATTTAAATTTCAGGAGTGTTGTATTGTAGGTGTGGGTGTGTGAGGAACTTAAGGGGAAACCATCCAAATGTCATATACATTTGAGAGCTACACTATTTAAATTTTTTAAAATGGTGTTAGGAGAATCTTTTTTTGAGTCTGTTCTAAGTGTAAAATGTCTTGGGCTTTTGTTCAAAGTCACCAATTCTTTTTCTCACCTGGTTCAACAATTCTTGTTCACAAGTTCCTCTAGTTTCTTGTCCGATTTTGGCAATGAATTTGTCTAATATTCTTAGTCTAGTAGTTGGGATGTGTACTATAGGCTCGGCTGATAAGACCTCTTAATATCATGATCTCATAACATCTGGTATTTTTTCTCCCACTGTTTTCAGTACCACAAAACTTGATTGATGACACATCTGATACCTTTGTCCTCCACTGTCTTCATGTTCAATGACTTCTTTTGAGTGTATGAGTCCACTTGTATTCTTCCCCACTACCTTCTCTAACCTCATTTTTTGATTAAATGTTAGTATGCTTTCAGGCATAACCCATAGCCCTTACCATATTGACTGCTTTCTACCTCAGAATCCTTATCTATACTTATGTAATCAGTCCAACTTGTTAGAACAAGAACTGACAAGCATTTTTTTTAAAAAGAAGAATAGAAAATATTTTAGACTTTACAGGTCACATATTCTCTCTTTTGCCTATCATTTCCCTATTGTTTGCTTTTTATTATTTGCTTTATGTAACCCTTTAAAAAGTTACAAAGATGGGTCTGGGATTGTAGCTCAGGGGTAGAGTGCTCACCTAGCACATATGAGGTGCTGGGTTCAATGCTCAGCACCACATAAAATAAATAAACAAACAAAAATAAATAAATAAATAGGTATTGTGTCCAACTACAATTAAAAAAAAAAACACATATTAAAAAACAAGTCACAAAGAAAAAGTAGTTTTTTTGCTCACAAGTCATATAACAATCTACTAAGCATCATGTCAAAGGGAGGACGGAGGATGTGTGTGCATTCTGTAAAGAGATCAATAGGAACGAGGAGAGATGATAAGCAATTACAGCTAAAAATTAAGGGGATAAAAGTGTGGTTCTTGAAACTGGTCATTTTTACTAAAATGCTGCTTTGTGGAGGAAATGTAACCACTTTGTAACTTTTTTTCTTTCTGCAAGTGTGTCTTTTATTTTATACTTCAAAAAGAGTCAATCTATATCACTGGCTTTCTACAAAGAATTTAATTACCCCCTCCAAGTATATGTTATTTTCTTTCATATCAGGTAGATTATCGGTCCTCCTTAGAAAATAAAATCATCTTGATTTGATGTGAAATTGGACTTGACTTCCTAAGTAGGTAGAGTCTGAATAAGGCTGTACATCTAATAAATCATGTGATAAGATAAACTTTCAAAATGCTTTTCACTCTCTCGCTTTATAAAGTTAGTATGTTAGAACCAGAAGGGCTTTCCTTTGTTTTCACAAATTCATATTTAAAGAAAGATATTAACATAGTAACCCATTTTTTTCTGCTTGTCTTGCTTAGTTATATTGGTAGATAGATCTTTTAGAGAAGTGTTTCATTAAAAGAGATAATCTAACAAAATGAAACAGAAGAGAGAAAACAGAGACACCAAAAGAGAGAGTCCAGAAACACCACCTCCAATAATCACAAAAGACTTGGTAACAGTGGGTTTGACTAAACTTCCTCAGAAAACCCCATTTCGCAGTAAGAGGATCATTGGCTACATTATCACACATCTCTACTGATATTCAGGGAGGTCAAGCCCACAGGTAGCTATGATGTCCAAAAGACACTTTGCATTTTTCACAGCTATTGAAATAGTTAGGTCTAAGGTCTAGAATCAGTCCAGTTCCTAGGAAGCTCCTGTTGTCCTTGATCAAAATCAGAAAAGAAAAAGAAAAAGAAATAAATAAAAAGGACTGGTATGCTAAGAGCTTTCTAGTTTATTAAATAAACAAGCCAGAAATATATACTCTGAAGCAGAGAGTCCAACTTCCTTGACTTTATTAAATATTTCTAAACAGAAAAAACTATGAATTCATATTACTTACCCTCAAAGGACATGGTGAAATCATGGAAAATAACTGTGACCTAGAAGGATTCTGATTCTTGCAAAGTGGAATCCACAATTTAAAAAGAGCTCATCATGGGATTTCTGATACCGAACTTTCAATGCTCCTTTCATGACTTGCAGGTATTTGTAATTACTTTAAAAATTCACCCCATGTTCCAGGATTTTCTTTTTTTATGTTCTTTTAGTGTCTAGCATAGGACTTTCCCACTAGAGGGTTCAGTAGACTCAAGTTGACCAATTGATTAAATTTTATCCCAAAGCTACTCTTTAACCTCATAAATCTCTTCTATCTCAAATTTGTCACTCTGTAAACAGGAGAATGGTAAAGGACAATGTACCTCTCTGCGTCCTATCTTGGTCATTCATTGTCCTTGTATCAAGTTACAAAGATTTATTTCTTTTAATCAGCCCTGATCAAGCAGTCCCTCTAACCAGTTAACCTTTCAGGTTGTTTTTCCCTTACTTCTGAAAATTTGTCTTCCACTGTCTTCTTCCAGGGTGTTCAGAAAGAGCCAATGCAATACAGCAGAAAAGTCTAGCATGTAGACTGATAAGGAAATGATGTAGTTAAAATATGGAGAATACATACTGTCTTCTTTCTTTCTCTTGCACTTTATACATACACACATGCACAGGTGCAAACATACGTGCATTCTTCCTCAAGATCATGCTCAGGAATTCTAAATGGATAGACATTGATGCCCTTGGGTCACTCACACCCCAGCTCCTCATCTACTGCTATGTAAGAATCATCTTGCCACAGAGGTAGGAACGGAAAACAGAGTTAGTGGCGCAATGGTGTAAGGAACAGAACAGGGAGTAGGGATTTGGAAATATAGCAGAGTACATTTTCTTTTCTTGTTCCATGGTTGAATGTATTTTATGACAATATACTTTTTTCAAACATTAAGCATTGTCTGATACTCATTTAGCACAACTGTTACTAACTTTTGCATGTTATATATTTAGAATAAAAAAAACAAATTTTCTGGTTTCACAACTAATCTTAAGAAGCATGAAAACATGGTCTTCTAAAGGTGCAGGGGAAGGTCACTTCTCTGGATGTGTAAAATATGAGGTCATTTGGCTCTGTAATTTAAAGTCAATTTAATTTTTAGTTGCAGGTCTAAATTTACCTAATTTTCCATGCACCCAAACTCGTGTTTGTGTTGACAGTCTTATCACTCAGTGATTCCTGTCTGTTTTCTCTTTGTCATGAGATCATGTGATTTCACTCCCCTTAGGGAGTATCAGAGTGACAGGCAACCAAAGAGCACTCTCTCTTTTAAAAAACAGTGAGACACAGAGAAGAGGCTCACCAAATAATCGCGAGGCTCAAAAACATTCAAAAGTCATCATGCTCTGTGATGTGTAGAATAATTAAAGGCAACATCAGCATGACATCAGTGGTAGATAATTTTCAGCCATAAAATGCCATTCTCTCTCATTAACTTGAGAGTTGTTGGAGGGTTTTGTCTCCATTTCACCAGACAGAGTACAAAACATTGTGACATGCTTAATATTTCTTCCGCCAAGATGTCCACTCCGATTCCTCACCCTTTACAGAGTTGTTGATTTCATCCTGCATTTAGCTGCCAAAAAAGCGATTGCGTGTGCAGCACCAGTAACAAAGTGAAAATGAATTATGCATCACAAGGAACTGCATTTGAGTCAAAAAACTTAGACTTCAGCATCTTCAAATTACAATATGATTTAAGAAGGAATACATTTAAGGAGATAGCAATGGACTGAGGTGAAGGGGTCAGCATTGGCCCGGTTTAATATAATTTAGCTTTCAATTATTTATTTTTTAAAGAGCTACTAAGCACACTGAATCTCTTTAATGGCAATGTCAAAAGTATGGAGACTGGAGAAAAGCCATGAATAATAGTGACAGATTGTTATGCATGGTAATGTTATAGTGCCTGCTGCAAATGGAAGTGGTTCGCCAGAACAGGGTAGCAGCCTGCTCTGAAGACAAGGGACAAGTCTGCTGCCTTGGCTTTGATGATGGTTGAGCTCCACTTTCTTTAAAATCTAACTGGTTTTGTCATGAAGGCCATTAAGTCGCCACCTCTGTGAGGATTCTGCACTTGGTTTTTCATACTTGGAAACTATAACCGTGTCTTTACATTGGCAGTCCTTAGTGTTTTGTCAACAGTGAAATTAATTCAGTAAAATACCTTCCTGCATTCTTTAAGTAGTTGCAACACAGTGATCAGAACAGTGAATATACCCCGAAGGATACAAGGCAGCCTCCCCACCTACACAAATGAATAGACTTGGATGACTTGAGGAAATGTATCACTCAAAATAGAGGAGAGACAAATATTATAAATTGGATGAAAATAAAGTGTTTCTTAGTGCAGAGAAGAAAGGGAAAGGACTTTGTAAAGTAAAGGAGCCTCGACCAAGATTAGGGATCTCCTCCTTTACATATTCACTCATCAAAAGAAAATGAGTGAAGGAAACAGAAGACATTTGAGATCCTAGTTGGAATTCAGTCACATAGGATATTTCAACTCCAGTCCTACTCATTCCCTGGACAGGATCTTGAGCTCTGGGTTAAAGAATTAATTTCCGAATCCTTGCTCACCATGCACTACATGCAAATGCCTATAAAGACAGTCAGTGACCTGATTAGTAAGTAATCCAAGGTGTCTTTGGCAACATCGAGTTTCTGTGAATCTTCTCCTTCCCTGAACTTGCCCTCTCCAGGTGCCAAAGGGCCCTCCTCCACATCAAAATTCTAGAAGCACAGGCACTGCGGTAGTTTCGTGGGTGTGATCCAGGGTATTCTCTGATGTGCTGCATGACTGCAGAGGGAGAAGGAGAGGTATTTCATTATCACAGCACCCCTGAATCATAGCTTTTATCCTACCATGTGAGCAGTTGCAGAGTTCCTAAATGTGAAGAGAGTGTCACAAAAAGAATAGCAATCCACCTGCTTCTTTTCTCTTTAGGCTCTGATGGTTCCTCTTCATTGTCTCTTATTAAGCGTTCCCAATTATGTTTTTCATGCCTTTCTAAAAATCTCCCAAAGTTTCCAAAGTTTCTACTGCCTATGGATTAAATATATGTATATTTTTGGCTTGCTTTTAAAGGTATTCTATAAAACTCAGGTACCTTATTCTTCCCTTGTTTATCATTAACCTTTGGCAGAAATTCCTTATTGCATTCAAGTTTTTGGCTCCAAATATTGATTTTTCAATTTTTCCCCCATCCTAATTTGTAATTCCCTTAGACTATCCACATTTTTACCCCTCCATTCTGTATCCAAACCCTTAGAAAAAATCACCTCTTTCTTTAGAATCAGCATAAGACTCTATGATCCATCAGTGACCCCAAACATGTTTTTATATAAAAAGTTTTATTAAAAAGTACCCATTCTCATTATTTTCCTTAGAGTCTACTGCTAATTTTATGTTTCAGTGGTAGAATTCAGTAGTCGCAACAAAACCTGCTTAACAATCAAAACCTACAGTATTTACTATCTGCTTTTAATAACAAAAGTTTATCAGAAGCTGGTTAATACTAATAAAATTCTGTTTTTTATTCTTCCTCAAAATTATTTCATTAAAGGGATATATCAGATAATTTTTCTCACTGACTCCATGATGGACCATTCTTCTTCAGTCTCTCTCTCTCTCTCTCTCTCTCTCTCTATATATATATATATATATATATACACATACACACATACTTTGTTCTAATTAGTTATACGTGACAGTAGAATACATTTTGACACATCATACATAAGATGGAGTATAATTTCTCATTCTTCTGGTTGTACATGATGTAGAATCACACCAGTCCTATACTCATTTTTTTAACATACTCATTTGTAATTCAGAATTGTTATAGAGCACTGTTTGGAATTTGATTGTTTCACATGGGATTGAAAACCAAATATTAACTGAAAAAAATACCTGTACTCCATCCTTTCTTGTGGGGCTTGCCTCCGTTAGTATGTTATTTGGCAGGCACCAGATATCAGGAATGGAAAGGAACTGAGATGTACCAAACTGAAATGTGGTGGATGGGTGGCACTCTAACGCGGGGTGAGGGAAGAGTTGCTGGGCTGCTGACATCTCAAATGCAAAGTCATTTCTTATTGGTTGGTAGAGCAGAAGTTCTTCTCCCCTCTGCACTCTATTTGCTCTTGTGAAAAAAAGCATTAAGGAAGCAGAAACTCTTCCCATATTCTATGTCATTCATCTCCTAAAGCCTGAGTTCCTTCTCTTAGGCCTTGACTCATCTAGGTGAAACAAACACATTTCCTCTATCTCATCGTTTTTCTATCATACTTGTAGCCTTCTGATACTAGAGGTACTGGGATGCTGGTGACCTCCCATTATAAATTCATTACCCTCCATTCTTAGGACCACTTGTCCACCAACCTGGTGTTTTATGCTGGGAGACAATAGCAGTGTATGATCGAAGAAAGGGAAACCGAATTTGGAATCAGGAGGGTAGTTTTCTTGTTTCTGCTCTTATTTGTTTGTTTAGACAACTTTAGAATGTTCCTTTATCAACTTTTCAATGAATAGATTCTATATGTATGTCTAGATGGCTTATCCTTTTAAGAATGGAATTTTACTTGTCAAAAACATCTTCTTTATAGACCCTCCTGTACTAAGAAGATGGAGCAGAACCCTGCTGGTTGAATTGGGGCTGAGTAGTTTGTGGTTCCAGCTACCATCTACTCCAAACTGTGCTGCCTGAATACTCTGCAGAGTCCAGTCCTACAATCTATAGGATACCAGAGTTTCTGAACCTCTTTCAAGTTCTAAAAGTCAATTTCTTGTATTTCTTCTCATTCTACAAAACATTTCATTATAAATAGTGCTACTCTACTCTTTTCAACATAACATAAAGAGAAGGGTGGTAAAATCAAAGAAAAATTTAAAAATACAATGTTTACAAAAAAGAGGTTAATTGTTCCCCAGGGTACATTAAAGTGTCACTAAGTAACTGCATAACCTGTACAGTGTAGGACCAGTCTGAAGCTCTACACAAACTGCACTCTGAAGAGAGAGAAGTAGGCTAAAGCTTGTCCATCTAGATTGAAGAGGGAGAAAAACTGGTTTCAACTGCCAGGAATAGACACAAGGTCATTAGACTTTCTTATTTCCTTCTGCACATTTCTGCCTGAGGAAGGGAATGCTTTCATGATTGTATCATCTATGCATGCTCTTCCTTTGGAGAAGATTGTAGGGCACATAGTGCAGAGAAATCATTGTTGCTTAATTATGAAAACCTTTACATAACAGAAAAATTCCAATGGAACAGTAGGTCAAGTGAGAGAATTAGTTTTCTCAAATCTAAGCAAACTGCAATTTGGAAAATGCATCAAATAAAAATTAATCAAAAAGAAATAAATAAAAAGTATGGCTACAAATAATTCTTGCTTGATATCTACATATCATCAAAAGCTCTTTTTGACTACATACCCAAGAGTTATCTGTTCTGCATTAGCAGGCCCCAGACCATAGTAAGAAATATTCTAGGGCTTTAATTTCCTTCTCTAAGGGGAAAATAGAATTTTTAAAATATAATTGAGGTCAATATATTTAATAAGAAAACTGAAATATGAGATGAAGAAGATAGTAAAAGTATTAATTTAAAAAATTATTTTATACAAGTAATATTATTTAAAAAATGGACTGAAAGAAATGCAAAGGACTTTGTTTTTCAAAAAGAGAGGGTCAGGGTTGGGGTTCTGGTTCAGTGGTAGAGCGCTCACCTAGCATGTACAAGGTGCTGGGTTCGATCCTCAGCACCACATGAAGATGAGTGAATAAAATGAAGATATTGTGTCCAACTACAACTAAAAAAATAATAAAATTTAAAAAAAGATAGGGTCAATTGATTTCAAGGTTTGAAATTTAGCTTTCTTCTGAATGTTGCATGGAATTTGGCTTTTAATATTTTGTTTTTCTTACCATGTAGTCTCCTCTCTCCATTCATTAAGAACTATAACTCCCAATTCCTTTTTCTTGCATCATACCTAGCTATGATGTACTGCCCTGCTCCTCCCACTATAGGGAATTCTAAAAAGGAAACGTTAATTATGACTGAGTATATTTTAAAAATTCATTGTGGTTGAATAGGAAGAAACGCACCCACATACATAAGCCTGTATACCAATATTTGAGGCTATGAGTGAGAGTGAGAGTGTCATCATCCTCATTAATCAATCAATTATTAGGAGTGAATATAACCAATAAATGATAGCTTCATTCTAAGTCATGGAACATTTCAGGATCCTCAGTAGTTTGGTTTAAGGTAGATAATATTTCCACTCTAGTGTTCTCTTGAGTGTCATATTTCTTTTTCTATTAAAGAGAATGACACCCTTTACCAAAGGTTGGCAGTCATCTGGTTATGTTTACATGGGATATAGATGCTAGTACTTGAACTTCTTCATTATCACATACTATGAGACTCCAAAGAAGAGCATGTGGCATGATATCAGATGAA
The DNA here is from genome assembly GCF_048772815.1 of Callospermophilus lateralis. Taxonomy (NCBI): domain Eukaryota; kingdom Metazoa; phylum Chordata; class Mammalia; order Rodentia; family Sciuridae; genus Callospermophilus; species Callospermophilus lateralis. The sequence goes on along the minus strand of NC_135321.1, from coordinate 31,745,096 downwards.
CAATGCTGTCTTGTTTAGTAACACACTCACCATTCCTTAGATGGTTATTTGAGTTTTACACTGTTGAAAGTACCTGACGTTAGACAGAGTTATGGAAGAGAGGAAATCCATCTCTTTTTGCTTTCTTTCTGTTGAAGAGAAACACTAATACCCTCTTCCTGACATATCAAAAGTACCATGATTGACACTTCCATAATGAAAGACAGACTAAAGAAAGAAAAGCAAAAGAACTTTATTTATCTATGTTTTAAATGACATGAAGCCTTCAGAAATGAAGATTCATGGACCCAGGGGAAAACTATATTCTTAGGGTAGTTTTGTAGTATTATGTATTAAGTCATGTAGTATTATGATTGGACCACAAAAGGTATGCCTAATGGAAATATAACAGGGAACTAAGGAAGGCCTGTTTGTGCAGGATCCTTTTGATTTCTCTGTGTATCATTGCTTTCCTGTGGATAGAGGGCAGCATCCTTCTGGAATGAAGGTCTTAAGATCTACTTTCAGGTAAAGTAGGTTCAATAATTTATCACCATGCTTTGTACAGTAAGACGGGGAAGGTCACTATCACTTTCTTTCTTGTGTGTCTTTTTCCATTGCCTCGGTGCCATATTTGGGGGTATTATCTTCTGAGTCCTGACCTTTCATTTTTGCATAAACCTTTCTTAGAAACTTTTGTTTTCTTTGGTAGCATGAGTGGAGCTTCACCTTCCCAGTAGCATTAACATTCATCCTGACAGCTAGGTAATATATATGTAGTCCCAAGAATCTGCTTGTTACAAGTTTTGTTTATTCTCTGTCCAAGAGTTACAGTGACAGAATGTAAGTTTCTTCGTTCTGTGTCAAGTTTGCTAAATGTCATCACATAATTTAGATCAGTTTTGTGTCACCATACTCAAAAGAGTTACCCCATTCTGAAGCATAAATCTGACCTCTAAGTTTAGTAGATCACTAGAAAAGTGAGCAATATCAGTTTGAAGTCAAGGCTGTCTCCTTCATGTTATGATGTCTAAACAAACAAACAAAAAATTAATAGGAGACAGGAGTATGCATCTATGAGAGTCATTTCATTACCAATTTTTAAAATGAGTCCTAAAGAAACTTATGAAGGCATGATAGTCTTCAGTTCTTCTGCTTAAGAAAAAAAAAAAAAAGAGAGAGAGAGAGAGAGAGAGAGAAAACACAAAGTAAGAAAAGGGCCCTTTAAAGCTCACATGAGCACTTGGGTAGAACATGCAGCTCTTCTCACACAGGGGATTTTGTTGTTAGTGGTGTTGTTCTCTCACTTATTACAGACATTCTATGTAAAGAGATTTATTCACACTGTTATCAGCTGCCAGGTTTTCATCACCCCTCTATATACATAATCTCACCTCAACAGATTAGGGATTAGCTCTTATTCTCCAACAGCTCATTTTCCATAAACACATGGATAGGATCTAGCTATTTGTATAATGAATTTCATATGCAAATCTGGCCAGTCAACAGCAGAGTGGACTTTGATCAAATACATGAGATGCTAATCATAATGACTTTTAAAGTTACAGAGGTAGAAAATATCCTTGTTAGTGTCCTAAGCTTCCCAGAAATAGAGCCAAACTTGTTATGTGGAGAAGATTTGAGTTGGCTACTCTGGTCCTATTTATCTACTGGGATTGGCCACAGGGGCTAATGCCATGGAATTCAATCCCTAGAAATGGATTACCATGAGATGACAACATTAGAAAGTCTTGTTCTTTTTGGTCCTTGGACAACTGTAGGGGGTAGGACAGGGGTGTGTGTGGAGATTGCTCCTTTTCCCTTTGCTTCATCTTTGTAGGGCCTGTTTCATCAGCATATTTTTTTGAAAGTGCCTTGACTGTAAATGGTTCCTTCCTGCTGAGCTAGTCAAAGGGCTTTACATACATTATCTCTCATTTGTCTTCCCCTAATCCTCAGAGTTTGATAGGTGTCAAAGTAATGTCCTTTTTTTTTTTTTTTTAACTTGAAGGGAAATTAGGGCTACTTGAATGAAAAAGTATAAGAGAAGAATAATTTTCCAATATGGCTTTGGGATCTCACCAAAATGAATCAGAAAGAGACAGAGAGAGAAAGAGAAAGAGAGAGAGAGAGAGAGAGAGAGAGAGAGAGAGAGAGAGAGAGAGACTGAGACTTTATTTGGTGTGTGTTATTACTATTTAGTATTCAGTATTTGACCCCTCTCCTTTTTCTTCTTTACCTGAAAAGGGTACACTTATTTTTCTTGCCTGGAAGTAAGACATATAACTTTTCTGGCTCTCAGAAAGTGAGCAATACTGATTGTTGTTGAAGTCCAGCAAACAATACTCCTGATTATGACACTTAGACATGCTCAGTACTTGAACCTAAAGGAAACTGGAAGGGCTTCAGAAGCATAATGTTGTACTACCTTCTTCTATTTTCCTTCTGTTTCTCTTTCTCCCTCAAAGCAGGGAGTGAAAACTGGAATTGTGTTTTTCACAAGAAACTAGACAAATCCTCTTTTTTAAAAAAATCACAAAATTAAGAAATCTTACTCTAAACCTTCTTTGCCTTTCTGTGTAAGAGCTGACTGTAAAGAAATTCTCTGATTGGTCTCATGTTAATCCCTTCATTCTAGATTGTGTCCTACCCTGTACCCAGCAGAAAGACAAACCACAGAATGATCAAGAACAATGTGGATAGACAGTTCTTGATGAACAACATTCACTCTGTTGCCATTAGATGCATTAGATCTTTATCCTACCCCCTCCTTTTCTTTTTTTCCCACTTACATTTCTATTTAACTGTCCATTCTTCATTAAACCTAAGCATAAAAACAGATATTTTCCCCTGGGTCTTTTGGTCTTCATTTCTGAAGAGTTCAGTATCACGTAAAATGTCGATTATACAAATATGTTATGCTTTCTCTTGCTAACTTGTCTTTTATTAAAAGTGTGTCATTCATGATCCTTATGATTGGTGAAGAGAGGTATCACACCTTTAAATCTGCCCCAATATTTCACTTCTTGAATGGAAAACCCAACCCTAGCTCTTCCGTTTCCATTCTTTTCCATCAATGGGAACTACAGAGCAAAGCCATTCCAGTCCTGACAACATGCATATGCATGTACACATACATACATTATAGCAATTATTTGGAGTCACTGAGATCTGGAGGTTACTTGTTGTAGCTGTATGGTCCCAACTTATTCTCACTAGTTTGTCTTATTTGTCTAATAATTAAATGTAATGAAATTATAACACTCTCTACTTAAAATATGTTTGGAATCATAGACTGTGCAAGTAGACAAAAATACACTCCCAGCAGGCAAATAAGTTAATTCCTATAATATAGAATTCAAGAAGTCAATGAACTAAATGTGTGTTGCTGCAGGGTATTATTCTAAGTACTTTTATATATTAAAAATAATAAATTCTACTGATTTTTCTTACTATAAAATAATGCATGCAAATTGAAAGTAATTATAGGATTAAAAATATACAAAAAGAAAAATAAAAATAATCTACTTTCTCATATCTAGAGATAACCACTGTCATTATCTGGAGGCATTTTATAATAATTTATACCAAAGTGAACATTGGTGGTGTTGGTGTTCACTTGTTTCTGATTCCGATAATAAGAAATATACAACTGAAAGAAAACAGAAGAGACATCTATATTCATCTGAATTCTAGTTCTGGCTTGAACCTAACTAAGTGGGAGACTTTGGTAGATCCTTTAACAGTCTCTAATTCCCTTTGTTGGCATTCATATCTCATGACTCTTCATTCGACAAAATTTCATCTTAATAGTCTTTTTTAAGCACTGATTCTTAGCTTTAAGTCTATTCACTAGAAACAACTAGCTGAAAGTTGATACAACAAATAATCAATTTTTCAAATGAGCATTTCATCAAATGTTCAAATTTTTTGTTTGTTTATTTTTGGGTACTAGGGATTGAACTTGGGGCACTCAACCACTGAGCCATATACCCAGCCCTATTTTGTATTTTATTTAGAGACAGGGTCTCACTGATTTGCTTAGTGCCTCACCATTGCTGAAGCTGGCTTTGAACTCCTGATCCTCCTGCCTCAGCCTTCTAAACTGCTGGGATTAGAAGCATGTGCCACCTCTACCAGATAAATATTTAACTTTTTAAAAACAAATCTATACAGATTTGGCTGGGAATATTCAGTGGCTAATAAAGTCACAAAAGCATATTCTATCATAGGGAAAAACAATGTTGGCATTTCTTCTGTTTTTTATCTTTTCTTGTTTTTTTGCTTGCATTAAAAATTGTCTAATGTTTACTTTCCCTTTTATCATTTTATATTATAACAAACTTTTTTTGGGGATTTTCAAACTATTTAATCCCTACCTGATTTTTTTTCATTTATATTTAATATATCTCAAATTTGTGACTATAATTATGTAGGAGAATATTTGCTTCCTGTCCTCAGCACTGAATGATTAAAATAGGTTATATTGGAACTTTTTGCAAATTTGAATGAAGTGGAATTATCTCAATTATTTCACTGACTCCAAAAGTAAAATTATTACTTTTATTATTGATTTTAATTGGTGCACTATAGGTACACATGAATGTACAATTCATGTGATGTGTTTATACATGCACATGTCATGTTTGGTTAAATTCATTCTATTATTCCTCTTCTTTCTCGTGCCTCTTCCACCTCCCTCTATCCCCTTCTTTTACTCTGCTTATTTTTCTTCTATTTTCATGAGATCCCCCTCCTTTTTTAGCTCCTTATGTCTTTCTACTTTCTACGTATAAGAGAAAACATCCCACTTTTGAATTTCTGTATCTAACTCAATTCATTCAGCATGATGTTCTCTAGTTCTATCCATTTATCAGCAAATGAGATAATTTTGTTTTTCTTTATGGCTAACTAAATTTCCATGATGTATAAATACCATATTTTCTCTATTTAGTCATATTTTGAGTGACATTAGGCTGGAACAAACTGGGCTATTGTGAATTGTGCTCCTATAAACATTGACATTCATATATCACTAGAGTATGCTGATTTTAGTTGTTTGGGTAAAATACCAAGGAGTGGAATAAATGGGTATATAGTAGGTCCATTCAAAGTCTTTTGAGGACTATCCATACTGCTTTTATAGTAGTTCTACTAATTCACAGTTCCACCAACAGTGTTTAAGGGTATCTGCCCCCACATCTTCAGAAAAAAAAATTATTTGCATTTTTGAATGATTTATTTTCTAAGTAGAATGAGGTAAAATCTCAGTGCAGTTTTCATTTGCATTTTCCTGATTGTTAAGGATGTTGAACATATTTTTCTTATACTCTTTGGCCATTTGCATTTTTTTGAGAAATGTTTGTTTGCTTATCGATTATTAAATGAAAAATGCCCCTTCATCGATTGAGTTATTTATTTATTTTTGATGTTAAGTTTTTGAATTCTATATATGTATTATGGTTGTTAATCTCTTTTTGGAAGAATAACTGGCAAAGATTTTTTTTCCCATATGGTAAGCAATAGCTTTACAGTCTTAATTATTTTTATTATTGTGCAGAAGCTTTTTAATTGCAAAAGGAAATAATTTCTAATATGACAGAAATTTTAGGCAACTTTAAAATACTTTTGAATTTAAATATGATTAGTATTTAATTTAAAGTGAGATAAAATTTAAATTCAATGTAATTAATTAATTTTTAACTTTAAATTTTAAATTCTCATAATTTAAAATTCTACTTTTCTTTAATGCTTTTACCTATAACAATTTCAAATGTAATTGTATGTCTATGTTAATTTCTCTGGATTTTAGTTCACTATTAAAATATAATTTAATATAAACTTTAATAATGAGAAACGCACTATTTCAGTTAAAAGACTATTTTGGTAATTGAGAATAAATCTAAAATGTTTAACCTTTTAAAATTCCAAAGGTATTAAAAAGTTCTGAAAGCAATAATAATTAGCTGAGATAACCCAACTGCAAATCAAAATCTTAAAGAGTTCATGCAATTTTCACTGTACCTGAATCTGTTTAATAACGTTATAGTTTTTAATATTTTTTCATTATATTTTTGTAAACACTTTTACCTAAATTTATTTAATATTCATAGAAGTGGATTTGATCATCAGAAATCTCAAGTTGAAATTATAAATAATTTCAGAGACACCAATTAAAATATTTTCTACATTATACATTGGGTTAATATATTCAGTAAAAAATTGCTTCATTTACTACTCTCCTAGTCTTCAATAGCTGTTAACAAAGTTTGCCATCAAATCAGCAACCATCAAAATAGAAAATTAAAAAAAAAAACAGCAATAAACTAACTATCTGGGACTTTTTTCAGTTTTATCTAATGAAACATAAATTAAGTGCCTTTACTATATGTAATGACAATTTTTTAATCATTTTTGTATTCTATTTTTCACTGTCACAGAAACCTCTTCCCTTTCTAAAATGATTTGTCTCATGTACAAAGTGTTCTCATCTGTCCTGGATATTTGCTCATTACATTTACTCAACAAATATTTGTGTAAGACCCCTACTTGTTAAGGATCCTTCCCATAGAATGGGATGGGTGCTCTGTTTCCAGGAACAAATGGTCTATGGATAAATCTTGACATAGAAACAAAATTGGTACATAATCTATTTTCTACTTTGACTGATGCTATTTACAAAGCACAAAAATTATGGTGAAAAAGAGATTACTGCTGTTACTTTTCAACCATTCTGCCACTCCTAACCCAGCCTGTGTCCATTGACTCCTTCTCCATGGGCAACATCTCCCTGATTCTACACAGACACTTTAGATGTGGTACTCCTTTTATTGGTGGTGGTGGGGGTACCAGGGGATTGAATCTAGGGGTATTCTACCACAAAGCCACATCATCAGCCCTATTTTGTATTTTATTAAGAGACAGGGTCTCACTGAGTTGTCTAGTTCCTCACTTATGCTGAGGCTGGCTTTGAAATTATGACCCTCCTGGCACAGCCTCCCAAGTGACTGAGATTATAATTGTGCACCATGGGTGCCCAGCTGGATGTCGCTCCTTAGCTCTCTCCTTCCTCACCATCTTTGTACATCTTTTCGCCCTTTTTTTTTTTTTTTTTTTTCTTTTCGGCTTCTGTTGCCTTCTGTCATCATTTTAAACATTCCTATATAAATGTAAAGAGGACTTTCCTAATGAACCTCTCCACATTAGCCATTACCATGACTCCAGTTCATCTCTATGGTACTACTGGCTTTATTCACTTAACAAACATACTAAGTAGTCCTTATCTGAAATACATGGGACCAGACTTGCTTTAGGTTTTGTAGTTTTGTTTTTACACACACACACACACACACACACACACACACACACACACACATATATATAAAATGAGATGTCATGGGGATGGGACTCAAGTCTAAACATAAAATTCACTTGTGGTTCATATACATTTTATGCATATAACCTAAAAGTAATTTTATATAATATTGGTGGTGTGCTTGAGTGAATTTTGACTCTGATCCATCTCAGTAGATCAGGTGTTGGTTTTTCAAATTGCAAGATTATGATTGGCCATCAAAAAGTTTCATATTTTGGATTTTCTGAATGCTTATGCTGAACCTGAAGTGATTATCACTTCCTGTTAATAACTTGTCTTTTTTATTATCTATCCTTCTCTACTGTATTATAAAATCTACTAGAAGAGTGATGTTTTCCTATTTTCATCTATAATGTAATTTATTAGCCTATAGTTAACTCTCAATATTTTTCCATAATTAACTTATCTGTTCATCTGTTTGGCCACATTTTAAAATTCATTCATTCAATAAATATTTACTGATCGTTTATTATATATAATTTATATATATTTGGGCATTTCTTAAATATTAGGCATTTTCCTTAAGCAATATGCAGAAGACAAAATCTCTGTACTTATGGATTTTATAGTTTAGACAAGGAGAAAAAAAATAACAAATAACAGCTATGGGGAATAATGCCCAGGAGAGAGCATGAGTCCCAGTTGGAAGGAGGGTTTAGTTAAATGTGCTTAAAAAGGGTGATAGTAAAGAGGGTGTGATATTTGGACAGAGCTGAAGGAGGTAATGTAGTATTACTGAGATTTACATGGGAATATGGTAGAGGCTCTAAACAGAGGAATGATCTGATCTAGCTCTTATTTTTAAAATGTCCTACTGGTTCTGGATTGAGTATATTTTGTAGGAAAGCATGGTCTGGTGGAAGACCAATGGTACAAAGTATTGAAATGTATAGGAAAGGGTTACATTGCTTGGGAGCAGAATAGTATATATAAATATATAGAGAAGGTGTGAGCCTATAGATAAATGTGAAGTTACAGTATATGGAATTTTCTTGTATAATAGATATATATGGTGTGTGTGTGTGTGTGTGAGAGAGAGAGAGAGAGACAGAGAGAGAGAGAGAGAGAGAGAAAGAGAGGAAGTTGTTGTCAAGTTCATCTCCTTAATTTTTCCTCTGATCTTATAAAAGAATGAGATTGCCTTAGGGGAAGATTAGGGTTGGGAATAAGGGAATACAGTTTGGGTCATGTAAAATTCAAAATGCCTATAAAACAGTCAGAAATGTCAAATAGGCATTTGTATATAGGGATTTGAAATTCATCCATCCATCTTAATATTTACTGATCACCTATGTTACCTCAGAAAATTTGCTACATGCTACACCTACAAATTTAAAAGACACAAATATATTCTTTAGCAATTTTCAATTTAAAGGGGAGGAAAAGACATCATGCTTCCTAGGTTTTATAGTCCACTTCAACAAAGACTAAGGGAGGGAACTTCTTTTAGTTTCTAAGTCCTATTTCAGGAGAGAGGAGAAGGAAGTCAGAGAGACCTTCGCTTTTTGTTTGTTTGTTTTTTCATTCCCTTCTGCTTAAAATATGACAAAGTACCATATTTAGGGAAGTGTTTTTTGAAACCCATTACTGGGATAAAAATTTTCTTGACTGCTGCAGGAGCAGTAATATGTAAAAGTGGTCTCATTTGGTGTTGGGTTAAGAAAGAATTCGGGAAAAGTTGGTATTTTAACTCTGATCTGAATGAAGTGTAAGAGTTTGCTAAGTTAAGAGTATGGTTTAGAACATTCATTTCTTATTTTTGAAATATAAGTCAAATAATTTTTTTCCTGGGATTTGAAGAGATAGTTGCTATTTAAAACTGGACAGTAGATTTTCAAAATTATGTAAGTATATATTTTATATAAAGTTTGTACTGACACTAAATTCAGTAAGCCCTTCATGTCTGTGGGCTCTCAAACCATGGATTTAACTAACCATGGATTGAAAATATTTCAGAAAAAGTATTACATCTGTAAGAAACATGCACAGACATTTTCCCCCTTCTCATTATTTTTTAAACCACATAGTGTAACAGCTATTTACATGACATTTACAATGTATTGGGCACTGTGAGTAATTTTGAGATGATTTAAAGTATATAAGACAATGTACACATATCCAAAAGAAGTCATTTCATATAAGAAACTTGAGCATCTAGAGATTTTTGATATCTATGGGGATTCTGAAGTCAATCCCCTATAGGTACTGAAGGACAACGGTAAATCTCCCTCACCCCCAGCTAATATTATTCCTTTACATTGGACATTCATATACATTCATCCAGGGTAATCTTTCCTTTGAAATAATGTTGAATAAAGAAAACCAGATTTTAACTTGGAAGTTTCATTCACAAGAGAATGTTTTGTTTAACAATCAAAGACAGATGTTGCCTAGTCCTGGTGGTACACACTTGTAATCCCAGCAGCTTGGGAGGCTGAGGCAGGAGGGTTATGAGTTCAATGCTAGCCTCAGCAATTTAGAGAGGTCCTGAGTAACTCAGCAAGACCCTGTCTCTAAATTAAATGCAAAAAGGGCTGAGGATGTTGCTCAGTGGTCAAGTGCCCCTGGGTTCAATCTCTGATACCCCTACCCTTCAAAAAAGACAGATGTTTGTGCTTGATATGGAATAACTTGAACAAATTTATAGAAAGTTATACCCATGCAAGGAAAGCACTATGCCACTGAGCCACAACCCCAGCCCTAGAAAGTTATTTTTGACAGTGCATTTTGTCTTTCTGGTTTTCCTAAATGCATGACATTACCATAATGTAGTGAGTCAATGCTATTGTGTGTTCCGTTTGCTCTTGTGGGCCATAACCCTAATATTCCCAGATTCCTGGATTATTTGCTTCTCTGATATTTGATTTCCAATGATGAGAGAGTCTCTTCCCCAAGATCAGCACCCCTCCTAGGGTCAGCACCTATCCTGTAAATTTCAATTGCAGTGTATAAAGATCTATCATAGTACCTCTCAGAAGATTAGATCTGAAGATCTCAACTTTATAACACACCATGAGGTTGAGTGAAGGCTCTGTTGAAATAACATCAAGTTCTGCTTCTTCAGTCATAGACTACATTGCTCACTCTCTTTTTCTATACTATCCAGTAGACCTCCCCAAGAGTAAATTTCTGTTGAATTGCCTGCGATAGACAGCATCATTATGTCATCTACAGTACATTGCTATAACAAATAAAATTTAGACTCTTTAAATATTAAAGTAGCATTTTTTTTGCTAAAATGTTATTAAATTTCAGACAATATCAATATTCTTCATTCCCAAGCACTGATAAGCTTATATGCACTCTAGCTTGTGAGCTCTTGTCAGCAAGAAATAAACAACTTTGGCTCTTCAATCCCCAGCCCTAAACCTTAAATGAACTAATGGATGGATGCATGAATAGATGAGTTGATAATGACTATTAGAAGCATCAGATTAAAGCTTCTTCCCAATCTTCCCATTATTTTTTGAGCTGTTGAACTGTTTGGAATTATGGAACTTAAAACTGCACCACCTCTTTTAAAAGGACAACTGAAAACAATCAGAAGAGGATAAAGATGATACCAGTTTTGGATGACCAAACAGCCAGTCTCACATACATAGAGAATTTAAAGAACAAATACAATTATCACTAAGTTAAGGTCACAATGGACACATAAAGATATAAGGAATGGGAGTATTAAAGATGCAGCTACTGGGGCTGGGGTTGTGGTTCAGTGGTGAAATGCTCACCTAGCACATGTGGGAGCCTGGCTTCCATCCTCAGCACCACATAAAAATAATACAATAATAAAGCTATGTGTCAATCTACAACCAAAAAAATTAAAAAAGATGAAGGTGCTGCTTATTGGCAATGCAGTTGATTCACAATTAGAAAATTTTATTCTTTGTGACCTGAACACATAGGAAAAAATGAAGTGAGTGTGAGGAGGAACCCAGAATGTGTGGAGGTTGCACTTGCAATGTGCAGAAGTGAAAGTAGCTTGTCCTTCTTTGATTTTTGCAACATTGTATACTTGACCAAGGGGGAGTCTGAATTTGAATTTCATATCTAAATCATATAGTGATCTATATACATGGAAAGAAAAATGTGTATATCAAATATACTTATGTTAGTGAGTTCATAAATGTACAGTAGTATTGACACTTGGATATATGGATACACATGTCCTATCTGTGATGAAACAGCCCAGTAACCTTTCATTCATTTATTTTCATGGTTTTAGAAGACTACATCATACGCATGTAGAAATATATATATATATACACTTTTCTTTGTAAAAGGATAAATGTTGTATTTCAATTATTTTTTGTTGATATTGTTACTACTTGTGGTACCACGATGAATATTCTTGCCTATGTCCCCCAGGGCACATGTGTAAGAATTTCTCTAAGATACATATAAGAATAGCATGGCTGTATCTCAAGGTGTGAGATTCACCTGTCAATAGAAAATGCCAAATTATTTACTAGAGATTATATCAGTATTCTCTTCCACAAACAGTATATAAACATCAGTTGATTTTAAACAACATCAATAGTTGTCTGACTTCTGCATGTTCTATCAGGGCATTCGACATAAAACACTCTGTTAGAGACATTTTACATTTAGCTGTGATGATTACTGAGAAATCGAAGATCTTTCATATAATTATATGATGTCTCTCATTTTCTGTGAAATGCCTGTTAATTGCTTATGAGGTGTGTGTATGTGCTGCAAATCTTTTCCTCATTGAGTGGTTCACTTTTTTGTATATCCTAGATCTAATCCCCATTAGTTATATTTATGTAATATCTTCTTGCAAATCGTGATGAGTCTATTTGTTTGCTTAAAAATATTTTAGACTAAAGAAAAGTTAATTTCAATATATTTATATATTAATCCTTTATGTGGTGCATTTATTAAATTTTTGTCTAATATTATTCTCTCTGTGCCAACATTTAAGAGAATCCTCCTGTATGATATCTTTATAATTTTGATACATATATATTTTGATATATATATTTAAGATTTTAAAATACCTTAATAATTTTTATTAATATTTTTTTTATTTCATAGACAAGTGATTGTCCTGGCAAAATATATTGAAAACATGTTTTTTTCTTCACAACTAGATGTCAGTTTACCTGGTCATTAATCTAAGAGAGACTTGCATCTCTTTCCAAATCTTTAGAACATCTTCCATATACTCTTACCTACATTCCCCATTCCTCATCAACTTAATTCCTGTATTATCACGATGTCTGAATATTTAGTAGTATTTTGATTATTTTTGGTTTTGGAATTCTATCATGTATTTTTCTACTTAGTTCTTTTCTCTAGATTTTAGAAGCAGTTATAACATCAAAATGAAAACAAAACAAAACAAGAAGCGTGTTGGGAGTTTTACTAGAAATGTATTGAAACTCTGGTTTATTTTGGGGGAAATTACATCATTTTAATATTGCATCCTCCTAGCTTCAGGAATTGTATATGACTTTATTTTATCACATATTTTCTGATGTCTTCCAATTAACATTTATAACTTTGTCCATAAGGGGCTTGAAAATTCTGTATTTCTAACAGATTCATGTTCAATTTTAGTAGTTATATAGTGCATGTCTTACATGTTTCAATTATACCTATTTTATGGAAATGTGATTTATTACATATACTAATTTATATCTAGCAATTTGCTAAATTATCTTATTAATATTTTTCACAGCCAAATGTCGTTAGGAAGGAAAATTTTAAAGCTTTTGAAAATGAAGGCAAATGAAAAAAGCTTGAAGATCTGTAAGACTTTGAGCCAACATCATTCCAGTGATGGAAAAAAAAAAATTATAATGAAACCTCATGAATGGATTTTTGCAAATCCAGCTTTTGTGTTTTTCACTGGAATGTGTCTACCGCTAAGAAATTGTGTTCTGCCTTGTTCAGATACCAGGTCCTATTCTTGCTGGAATGATGCTTTGGGGTTTACGATAGATACAAAAGTAACATTCAACACCTTTACCCCACCTCCATCCCTACTTCAAAAGAAACTGCTCTGTTTGATCCTCTTCATGAAGTTCCTATTGACAGGACATCACTCATTTTATTTGTATACCACTTTTTACAGCACTAAAAGTGCTTCACTGAACTAGTAACATCCCAGTTCCCAGCATAGACTGACAAATTACTTGTTCAAAAAGCAAGCTTATCAAGGCTGCATGCCTTACCTTTTCATGTGCAGAAACATATTGACTGAATATGAAATAAGGGTAGGATCTGGAGCCCATGTTTAGAAAGCAGAGATGCTGTGGAAATCTCCAAAACAGTTTCTTGGAACTGAAGGCTATGGGTTCCTAGGCATAGAAGTTAAGAATGTGCCTACGGTTAAGAAGATGCCAGATTCTCCAGCAACATTTTATAGGTAACTCACTTTCTTAAGATTTTGACCTTAGGGCTGAAAATCAGTATGGAGCACAAACCATATTAGAGGCTGCACTTGGAAACCACAACTCAAATGGGTAAGTTTCCTCTAAATAAAACCAGGCACAGATATCATTACTGTTAAATATGCAATCATTTTCTTAAACCATTCTTCGACATGTGCTCTCTGCTCTGGTCATGTCTATTTTTTCGATTTCTCTGTAGGTACTTTATCTTCCCCTCTGCTCTACCTTGTTCCCATGACTTTTCTCCCAGTTTAGCACTAGCATACTTCTCCTGTCTTCCCAGTAACTGGATTATACTGGTGAGATACATCTGTTTTCTTATCTGAGTAACACAATCTAAATTTATTTTATAGGTAAACTAGTATTTGCAAATATGTATCTATGCTATGTCTAATAAATATGTATATATATAAGTTTATATCATGATTATAATTATTTTCAAATAATTAATTTGAAATGTGTAATGCATATAGCAACACACATACATTCCAATTTTATGTTATTATTCCATATGGTGTTGGGAAACTTTCTCATGCAAACTTCTATCTGTATACACTAATAAAGTGTTGTTAAAATTTTGAGGTAGAGATGTGCATCTTTATTCCTTATTTCCTTCCAGAAAGATATTAAAAATCTATACATAAAATAGGCTATACCTCACATATTTTAAGTGACTGAAACAACCAAGTATTATAATTTAGTTCTATGAAAAATGTCAGTGTAGTAACATGAAGAATGTATTTGCTTTAATACCCATAACAATTATTTTCAAATAATCATAAATAATAATTATATGCATATTAAAATTGATATGTATGATCTGTATATTTATTTTATAATAATCAAGATACTAGGCACTCATGCTATAAAAATTTATATTCATGTTTTACACTGATTTTTTTTCCTTTATAAGAATATAAAGCTAATTGCAAGATTAAGTATTTATTTCAAAAGCTATTAAGAAAAAAAAAATACATGTGCAGCTTTTATTTGATTTCAGTGGATGTACTCTTTAGAAAAACAAAATCCCACAATTTTCACTAAAGAAACAAGTTATGGCCTGGAAAATATATATTTATAGTGTCTAACTTGTGCAAATATTTCCCTCTCAACAAATTCTTCTATTAACACGTACATTTATAGTCATAAAACAACCTTTAAGCCACATTTTACTAAGCCCTACAGCAGAGAAAAATCAAATGCAGATGTGGAATGGGAGCCAAACAGATGCTAAAAAACCCTGTCGATATCCTAAAGGAATCCATTCCGTATCAGAAAGAAACTTAATTTCTACTATAAAGAATTTGATTATGTATTGTTATACAAAATGTGATTAATGTTTTGTGGTGATTAATCAACTGCAAAATATATAATTATGCCATCTGTATTTTTCCAGCTTCTTGTCACTTACAAATTCTACAGGGGCATTGGGAGTGGGGTGTTGAGAACTTGTGGCATTTGGAGAGCATTAAAGCCACAGGGGACTAGTCTGGGGAACAGAACAACTTAAAGACCTGGCTCTCATTCTAATGGAAAAGTACAAAAGATCATAAACAAAGAGACCCCCAAAGCCCATAGGCTCCCTGAAGAATGAAAGACTGATAAGAGAGGCCCAGGGCCTCACAGACACAGCAAGCATTAGCTCCTCTAGATAAATTGCCATTTACTCTTCACTCCAAAATCAGGTTACAGACTTCATCTGAGCTAGTGGAAGTAACCCCTCAGTGCCAGGCAAGATTTATCATTTATTTCAAAATACCAATAATGTGAACACTTTTGCATTTCTATTCCACTACAATCCAAGATGTAAACCTTTGATTAAGGTTTATACCATGATCCGTATCCACTCCTTTCTAAAAAAAGTGAATACTGTTAGAGCTGTATTTATACATGTGTCCCAGTTGGAAAATATTTCAATATAGTTGAGATGCTTATTAAGTTGAATTCTACAGAATACCTAGGGTTTCAATATGTTATTTTAACCTAGATAATGCTAGGTAATATGTTTCATTGATTTTTTTTTTCATCTTACTATTGGTTTGGGGGGAACATTATGTTGAAACATCTTAAAATGAGTTCTGCTTCAAATTCCTGGTGGTTTTTTAATAAGAGTTCCATTCTACCGGTGTATTAAAGGGTACCTCTGGGAAGTGGAGTGATTTTCTTAAAGTATGCATCTTAACCTTAGATACACATGTAGTGGAACTCACGTTTTTGAATCTTAGCATCTGAGTCATACCTACAGTAATTATATTTAAATTTTCTAAGATGGGACCACAAAATTGGTGTTTTTAGAAGCTTCCATATAATTTCCCTAAAATGTTCTTTCAGAATGAATTTCCAGTAGACCCTTGGTTCTTCAACAGAATAAGCATCACCTGGAAACACTTATAAAATGCAGAGTATCAGGCTCTGCTTCAGACCTAGTGACTCTGAAACTCTGAGCATGTGGTCCAATGATCTGTGGTGCCGTAAGACTTAGAGGTGACATCAATATGCACTATGCAGTAGGATCAAACTCAACCTGCATTAGAATCACTTAGAGTAGGTATGAGATGCTATTAGAAATGCCAACTCTTGAGCCTCATCCCCTCCTTCATGTGATGCTCATGCTTCTGAATCAGGGTAATCACTGAATATTATTGAGCTATATGCAAATACAAGCTGAGATAAAAAAGTCAATTTGTCTACAGATACTTTAAATCTGTTGCATATTATGATCTTATTATAAGAAATACTCTTTTTTAAAAGATAGTCATAAAAATTTTGTTTTCAAATCCTACCAAGTGTTACTGAAAAATATCTATCCTTCCTCTAGAACAAAAATGACGTGTGGTCTAGATAGCTCATCTTTTTTGTTGCTTTTTTAATTTAGCACAATTGAGCCATCAAACTTTTGAGGCATGAGAAATTAAATGAAAGTGTATTTTGAATGAACTCACTGATAAAATCATTCTAGCAACAGAGTTGACTTATCTTTCTTAGTATTTATATTATTTTATTGATAAGCTATTTTGGAAAAAATACTGACTATGTGTATTGTGTTAGAAAATTAAATTCATCCAGTTTGACAGCTTGTAAGAAGTGAACATCTACTGATTTTTTTATTGTTGTTGTTCTTAACCAGTTATCATTATGCTAAGCAAAGAATGGTTGATGCCATTGATGAAGTTATTTTCCATTCATATGTTTTAATATCTATAAAACTTTAATCCTTCTGGTCAAAAAATTTCTGAATCTGTCATCATCCCCAAACACAGAACAAAAGAGTTCACTGATACTTTGGGAGAGGAAAAGGGACAAGACATTTCTTTCTTCATTTCTTTACACATATTCTGATAACTGCATAATGTGAAGTGCAATATAAAAGCATCTCTATGACAGTTCAGTTGGGGTTAGGAAATTTTTGCTAGTTTTCAGATTATGTGTAAGACATAGCTAAGTGATATCAGGAAACAATATTAACAATTATTTGGGGGTTTGCAGAAAGACATGGTTTACAGATAATGTCTGGAAAGACAATTTCCCTGTTCTTTTCCTTTTTTCTTCTTCATTTTTTTTTTTTTTTTTTTTTTTTTTTTGGTCGGGTGTTCATCTCTTATTAAGAGAGAAGTAAGAAAAGATCTGGGAATTAAACATTTAGAAAAGAGAAAATACCACTCAGTAGGAAAATTGACAAGGCTACAATCTTGAACATATTCTTTCACTACAGTGAGGAATTTTGCCTCTTTGTGTGGCTGGTAGAAGAATTTAGGTGCAGGCTTCCACTAAATTATTCCAGAAAGTTGGAAGCAGAGATTTTTTCACATAGCATGTCCATCTCTATACAAATTAGTGTGTATTTAGCATATTTGCCAAGATCTCAAAATATATCATATTCTTTCAATTTTAGTGCATTTCATCAAGACATCAAAAAGTCATTAGATTTAACAATTTAGTGAAGAAAGTGTGATTTAGATCACAGGCTTAAGCTACCAGTTGCCTAACAAAAAAAAAATAAAACTATATGAACTAAAAACCCAATAAAAATGTTATTCAATGTTGATAAGCAATTTTGTCACACATTAGGATGAATTAAAAAGAAATGGAGTGCTTATTTGGAATTTGGAAATGATCCTTCAGTAAGCAGCTTTTAGGAGAAAGAGAAAAGTTTCAGAATTCAAAGATCTAAATAAAAGTGTTTAACAGTGAAAAAATAGTAAAACAGAACCATTACCATGCAACCTAAATGCATAATTAACTATTTTTAAAATACATCATAATCTTATATGGAGAGTAAGTCAATTAATATGAAATGTATGATGACATTTCATACAAAGTAAGGGCAGGAATACATTTTGTAGTTTAAAAACAAATGATAATAAGGTGAAAGAAAGCTTTATTGATCACACATTGGAATAAACTTGATCTTGAACATGAATTCAGTCATTGACCTTCAGAAACACAACTGTATAAAGGATTAAAGAGGATACAAGAGTCAGGAGTTGTCACACACTTTAGTGCAGTACTTACAGCTTCCAAGCTTTTGGAAAATCAAATTGCTTTATAACATCGAATACTTGAAAATGTCCAGTGGGAGCAGAATTTATAGTTTTCACATTGATAAAGTGATTTGTTTAAGGAATAAAGAGGGCTATTTGTGTAGATATGCTTTATGTTAAGATTTTAATGTTGAGGGAAAAGAGAAACTCATAGACTAGTAAGTACAGAACAAAATTAAGTCCAGGGCATAGTGCTATGCAAAGATCATGAACACATTCAGGAGGTGGTACTCTTTTAGGAGGCTGCCTAGAAGGGAGAGCAGGGTCATTTCTACTAGATCTATAATATTTGACTCCATAAAAGGGATATGATTTAAGTTTCCAAAATGTTATTTTTTTAAGGCTTAATAAGTTCCAGAGATCCATTAGATCATTTGGAATATTAGTAGTTTAAAAAGTTGAAGAACCAAAGAGAATAAAACCATATAATTTTGTCTCAGAGCGAACTAGAAGTGCTGAGCTAATTTCATCGTCTGTGACTACAACTGCTTGCTGACCTTTCTGAATACAGTGGTAGGCTGGATGATATGCTTAGGAAGATACCTTTCGGTCTAAAAAGAATTTATGATTCCAAAGCCCCACTGTAAACAAAAAAACTCAAAGGAAGCTGAAATTTTAAGTTTCCTGTTTCTTGTTTTATGTTGTTTAAATAGCTCTAGTCTCTGTCAATAATATTCTGTTTGCTGTTAAACCACCATATCATTAGAAAAAGAAATTCAACTCAAAGAAATTTCATTTTCATTTAATAGCTAAATATTGAAAAATATTTTTTTCTTTGTGTTCTTATCATTACAAGAGACTTTGAAATAACTAACCACTAATGCTTTATTACAAAGCTTTAAGTTTCCAAAGATATCATATCAGAGTAACCAATTAAAGGAGACCATTAAGGAAATACATTGCAATTAAGTTTCCATTCAACATATAGGACTTGTTGGTAGATAAGAAGAATCATTTAAATGTGGGCTATTTATTTATTTTTTACATTTTATCTTGTTGATTATCACAGCAGGAGGTATTCTTTTAGATTAAAAACATTGTGAAACATTAAATTTTAAAAATGAAAAAGCCAATATGCACAATTAAACAATTATCACTTTCAACCTAGACTCACAAATTAAAATAAATAGGTAGGACAAGAGCACATAAACACTCAGGGGGTCTTAGTTATACTCCTGACTCTGTGGCAGCTCCATTAACTTGAAACCTTGGGTTGTTATTAAGAAATTACAGTCTTGCCTCAGGAAGAGAGTAGAGTTATGCCCTTATATAAACCTGGAATAGATCTTCCTCATCCTGAGGATAGGCATTTTCCATTCATAGGTGGAGTAGATATGTTTTAACATGTGGCATTTAATAAGCTGCAATCCATCTCCTTTCTCAAAATATGTTTTCAAATTCCATTAAGAGTGTGTTGTAAGTTTGCAACTCGAGGCGAAGATCATGCTTCAAATATACAGCAATGGTAGAGAAAATCTAAGAGTAAATAATGACAGTGGTAACAACAAAGCTACTTTATGCAGGCTCAAAAACAGACTATATACTTTCATGAACCAAGAACTGGCACAAATGCAGAGATTGTGAGCACAGCCCTGTGTCAGGCCTGCTGGTCCTCAACAGATAGTGAGACACCAACCTGAAGCCAGAAGACAATGGTGATAACATTCTATGTTGTAACTGGTTTGAAAAAAATGAGAAACTCAAGAATCTAGGGAAGCTTTTAGACATGGTTTATGCTATGTGAAGGGAAAATGTTGGAAATGGTGGTCGGAAAAAGGAAACAACAAGAAAATAAAAACCCTCAGTTAATAGGAAAGAGATGTGAACACAACTATGGGAATGGAGGCCCAGGAAGGAGACTGAGCAATTATAACTCTAAGGCAATTCAGGTTGAAAGAGGGAGTTTGAAGTAAGAGAAGGGGAAAGACATAATGCAGGAATATACATAAACTTATTAAACAAACCAGTGTTTAAAACAAAATTGCAAACACACATGAGAAAAGAATAAACATATATATATATATGTATATATACATATATATATATATATAATATAATGTACATCTTAAAATTTTTATTTTAATATAAACTTCTAGAAAAAATCTACCTCAGAAAAGATTAAGTTTGTGAAAACGTCTAAAATATTTTAAACATACTAAATTAGAGCACAATGAAATTCAAACTTCTCCAAAAAAAGCCATGATAAACAAAATTGATGGACAACAAATGCAAAAAGAAATTTAAGTGCATCTAAGTGACAAATAATTATTCCCTGGCATAGATTAAGAATTTTTAGAAAATCATAAAGGAAAAGAGAAACAACTCCAAAATCTTACAAACATCTGGCATAAAAAATGCCCATTAAAGATATGAAAAGTTCTTAAACCTAAACATTATCAAGGAAATAAATATTGAAACAAGAGATTTCACCAGCATTATATTGATAAAAAATAAAATGTCTGCTATTCCCATGTGCTAGACACTTGTTCCATTAGGAGACTAATATAACATTCCTAGGCTGTTTTACCTTTCTGTGCACATCCTTTAAAACCCCAACAAGATAATATGATAATATAATATATAATATCAATTAAAATGTGAAAGGAGAAGTAAAAGACTATAATTTATAATAAGATTATATAGTTTAATACATAAATATTTGGGCTTGATGGCAGCATGTCAGGCATTTACATCTATATCACCATGGGGACAGCAATGAATGCTAACAAATGCTGGCATTTTTAGTAGATGATTTGATGACCATGGGCATTGTTGTCATTAGTGATGTACTTTTTCAATGTACTGACCAATTTTTTATACATATTTATTTCTCTCCCCACATACAAAAAGAAAAAAATATATCTTTATACAATTGCCATAGTGGTTATAGTTACAATCATTAAAATTTCAATATAGGTTTAAACTGTGTAGAAACACTTTGGATTTACATGAACACTAATTTACATTATAACTGTGATAAGTATACACAGGGATTTATTTTTATTCTTCATGATTATTCAGTTACACTTTCAGAAGTTCTTTGAGGAGCAGAAGGATTCTTCCTATTGGGGAGTCCCATGTGTTGTTCATCACCTCATATTTCCCTGACCCCCACCACTTAATGCTGGTAATGCTTTCTAATCACTGTGACAACCTCAAACTTTGCCACAAATTTTCAAATGCCTCTTAGCATGGGATACTGACCCTTGTGACAAGCAACTCATAGAGAAAGGGGTGTCTCTCTCAGGAAAATGACTGTGATATAAGTCAGTGCACCTTACAGAACAGCATGCTAACTTACAATGAATCTAAAGAGAGTAGGCCCAGGTCCATCCCGCCACTGGCAAACACCTGCCAGAGCTCAGGCTCTGGAATAGGACCTCCTGTTAAGGCTAGCAGACCACCTCAGAAGCCCAGGCCTGGCCCAGATCCACCCATAGTGACCTAGACTGGACCCAGGCACAGGGTAAGTATGACTTCACCCCCCACACACACCTGTGAGTCCAAGCCTCATCTTAGGACACTACAGACATTACCATAGCCTTCTCTACACAATAGCCCCTACCTTTTTGACAACAGACAGGGCTTAGAAGCAACTTCATCTCAGAGCAGGCAGCCCAAAGACTATAAGGCCCACCCTTTCAACTCCATCTCTGTAAGACATCGCATGTATCTCGGGCACCTCCATTATTATCTCAGCTATTGCTGCCATCATCTTTAGTTGCTATAGCATACAATGAGGAACACTAGTAGGGTCTGGGATACCAACATCAAGGTGAGGTACAGACAATTTGCATAGGTACTACAAGAATATAGGATAAAAACTGTAATATCTCAGATCTAGATTGCAAGAAAGGAAGATTCATAGGTAACATGAAAAAACAAGGTGAAAAGTACCCCAAACAAACCAGGATATTACAATAACAGAACCCATGGACAGCAAAGTTGATGAAATGTCAGAGAAGAAGTTCAGAAGGCTCATAATTAAAATGATCTGTGAATTAAAGAATGACTGAAATGAGCAAATACAGGCATATATTGATCACTCCAACAAAGAGATAAGAGAGCAAATGCAGATAGTAAAAGATTACTTAAAGAAACAGAGACTCTAAAAAAAGTCAGAAATCCTTGAAATTAAGGAAATAATAAACCAAGTTAAAAAACTCAGTAGAAACCATAACCAACAGACTAGATCACTTGGAAGAAAGAATGTCAGATAATGAAGACATAGTATACATTCTGGAAAATAAAGTTGACCACACAATGAAGATAGTAAGAAATCATGAACAAAACATCCAAGAATTATGGGACAGCATCAAAAGACCAAATCTAAGAGTTATTGGGATAGTGGAAAGCACAGAGTTTCAAACCAAAGGAATGCACAACCTCTTCAATGAGATAATATCACACAGTTTCCCAAGCATGAAGAATGAATTGGAAAACCAAATTCAAGAGGCTTACAGGACACCAAATGTACAAAATTACACCAGATCTATGCCAAGACACATTACAATGAAAATGCTTAGCATACGGAATGAGGATAAAATCTTAAAAGCCACAAGACAGAGGAATCAGATCATGTATAGAGGGAAATCAAGTCTTATCTCAGCAGATTTTTTCAACCCACACCCTCAAAGCCAGGAGATCCTGGAAAAACATATACCAAGCTCTGAAAGAAAATAGATGCCAACTAAGAATTTTGTATCCAGAAAAATTAAGCTTTAGATTTGATGATGAAATAAAAACCTTTCATGATAAACAAAAGTTAAAAGAATTTACAACTAGAAAGCCTGAACTACAAAACATTCTCGGCAAAATATTCCATGAAGAGCAATTGACAAACAATGATGAAAATCAGCAGAGGGAGGTATTACACTAAAGAAAAAAAATAATCAGAGGAGAAACCAAGTCAATTAAATAGCAAAAATAAACAAAAATGGCTGGGAATACAAATCATGTTTCAATAAAAACTCAGAATGTTAATGGCTTAAACTCACCCATCAAAACATATAGACTAGCAGATTAGATTAAAAAAAATCAATATGCTGCCCTCAAAAGACTCATCTCATAGGAAAAGACATCCAAAGACTGAAGGTGAAAGGTTAGGAAAAATTATGCCACTCACATGGACTGCAGAAGCAAGCAGGGGTTTCTATCCTCACATTAAATAAAGCAGACTTCAAGCTAAAGTTAATCAAAAAAGATAAAGAAGGACACTACATACTGCTCAAGGGAACCATACACTAACAAGACATAACAATTATAAATATATATGCCCCAAACAATGGAGCATCTACATTCATCAAACTCTTCTCAAGTTCAAGAGTCAAATAGATCACAACACAATAATTTTGGATGACTTTAACACATCTCTTTTACCACTATATAGATCTTCCAAAAAAAAGCTGAAGAAATAAACTATACAACTCAATAACACAATAAATAACTTAGACTTAACAGGAATAAGCATACACACACACACACACACACACACACACACACACATGAGTGAATACATTTTCTTCCCAGCAGCACATGGATGCTTCTCTAAAATAGACCATATATTATGCCTCAAAGCAACTTTTAGCAAATATAAAAAAGTAAAGATACTAACCTGATTTCTATCAGATCACAATGTAATGAAATTAGAAATCAATGATAAAATAAGAAATAAAAGCTACTCCAACACCTGGAGACAAAATAATATGCTGCTGAATGAAAAATAGGTTGCAAAATACATCAAGGAGGAGATTAAAAAAATTTAGAGGTGAATGAGAATACAGATACAACATATCAAAATCTGTGGGACACTATGAAAACAGTTCTAAGAAGAAAGTTCATTACATGGAGTTCATTCCTTAAAATAAGAAAAAGTCAACAAATAAACGACCTAACAGTACATCTTAAAGCCCTAGAAAAAGAACAATTTTTTGTTTTGTCAATATTTTCAATTGTTTCTTTTGTTTCAATTTCATTGATTTCAGCTCTGATTTTAATTATTTTCTATCCTCTACTGCTTTTGGTGTAGATTTGTTCTTTTTTGATTTCTATTTTCTAATTTCTAATATCCATCTCACTCTAGTCAGAATGGCAGTTACTAAGAATACAAACAACCATAGTTGTTGGCAAGGAGGTAGGGGGAAAGGCACACTCATGCATTGCTGTTGGGACTTCAAGTTGGGCAGCCAGTATGGAAAACAGTATTGAGAATCCTTGGAAAACTGATAATGGGACCACCATGTTACCCAGTATTCCACTCCTTGGTCTATACCCAAAGGACTTAAAAATAGCAAACTACAGGGACACAGCCATATCCATGTTTATAGCAGTATGATTCATAATAGCTAAACTGTGGAACCAATGTAGATGACCTTCAGTAGATGAATGGATAAAGAAACTGCAGTATATATACACAATGGAATATTATTAGTCATTAAAGGATAATAAAATCATGGCATTTACAGGTAAATGGATGAAGCTAGAGACTATAATGCTAAATGAATTTATCCAATCCCCCCCAAAAAACAATTGTCGAATGATTTCTCTGATTTAAGGATGCTGATCCATAATATGCTGTGTGTATGGTGAGGGGGATTAAATAAACTCTAGATAGGGCAAAAGGGAAAAGGGGAGGAAGGAGAGGTTAGGGAGCTTCACCAAAATGTGATGGTCATCATAACCCTAAGTACATGTAAGAAGACATGAAGGATTTGACTCTACTTGGTGTACAACTGGATATATGAAAAATTGTGCTATATATGTATAATATGAATTGTAATGCATTCTGTTGTCATATATAATGAATCAAAAATTTTAAAAATAATAATATATTAAATCTAAAGATATCATTCTCTAAGACCAAACAATTTCTACTGGTAAAGATACACTCCAGGAAAACCTATGCTTATTATTGGGAAAGAATGTATGTCAGTAGTTATTGCATTATAGAGAAAAATTTAAAAAACCCAAATGTCTATAAACAGAAAAGAAAAACAGTGATATGTTCTTGCAATGGAATATCTTACAGAATTGAAAGCAACATATATAAAAATGGATATATTTAAAAACATGATATTGAGGACAAAGTTGAAAATAGTATAATGTCAATTACACTTATGTTTGGTAATATTAAATCAACACTGCATTGTCAAAGGTATGCAACCATCTAGTCAATAAACAATGGTACATACAGTACTATTGAGACAGCATCTTGCTGTAGGAAAGAAGGGAGGGCAATATGATTTATTACATTCTTAAGCACAATATTTGCTGTGACTATGTTAAAATATTTATGATGTTACTGGGCATATAGGAGATTTTTGTGTTATTTTCTAAAATTATCAAAAGTTAGTTTTCAACTATATTGTTTTATTTAGTGAGAAATTATATCATTTTAAGGCACAGAGATGTGTTGGTAACAGAAAAGAGAGTTCCTTTCTTCATAAGTTTCTCATCTTTTATTTGAAGTATGTTCTTATAAACAAATTATCCTAGAGTCTATTTAGATAACCACATATTTTCCTATATTACATAAAATCCACACAATTTTACTGAATAAAACATTACAATATTTCTCTCTTTTTTTCTTATTTCTTGCATGATACATAGCTTGTATCATGTGTAAAAAATACTAAAATGGCTGTAACATGGGAGTACAGTACTTGTAAAAATAAACACAGATTGAATGAGGGCCCTGGCCCTCACAAAGATGTTTGCCATAATCTCTCAAACCTTAAAAAGTAAAAATCTCTTTGTAGGCTATAGCTAGGTGCTGTAACATTATGTAACATATTTATGCTTGTTTTTCTCTCTTTTTTTAATTGCAAGGTTGAGACACTAAGATATTGGAAATACTAGTTGAAACTATGTCACAATTCTTGGAATCTCTTACTTCATGTTTGAGTTTTGATTTTTGTTTGAGTTTTTTGTTTTCAGCCTTACTGAGATACAACTAACAAGTAGAAATGGTATCTGTACAAGGTGCACAATATAATCTTTTGCTATATTTATACATTGTGAAATGATTACTACAATCAAGCTAATTAACTGTTTATTATAGCAAATAGCTATGTTTTCTGGGTGTAATAGAAATATTTATCATAACTCTAGAAAATTTCAATTCTATATTATTATTAAATATGGTAACCATGCTGTAAATTATATCTCTAGAACTCATTCATCCTAAGTACCTTTTATAGTCAGCTTGTTTGCTGCTGGGACCAAAAGATCTGACAAAAACAATTTTAAGGAAGAAAAGTTTATTTGGGAGCTCACAATTTCAGAGGACTCAGTCCATATGTGGCCAACTCCCTTCTTCAGGGTCTGAGGCAAGGTAGAACTTCATGGTGGAAGAGTGTGGAAAGTGGCTTGGGGCACTGCACCAAGAAGCAGATTCAAAATATGTATCCTTAAGGAATGTCCCCAGGGTTTTACCTTCTCTAACCACAGCCTATCAGCTTCAGTTATTACTCAATTAATTCCTATCAGGGGATTAATTCATTGATTGAATTAAGGTTCTCATAACTCCAATCATTTCACCTCTAGGTCTTCTTGCTTTCTCACGCATGAGCTTTGAGGAGATGCCTCACATCCAAACCATAACATACTTGAAATTTTTTACCTTTTGCCAACATGTCTAAACTGCTGCCCTTGGTTACCACAATTCTATCAACTGCTACTGAGTTTGGATTTTCCAGATAACACATATAAGTGAGACCATGCAGTATTTGGCTGCCTTATTTCATTTAGTATAATGTCCTGCAGGTTCCCTCACATTGTTCTAATCTGGATATGGTCAGTAGGTATTTGAGATCAGCCTTGACTACATAGCAAGACGCCCTTTAATAAAAACCCAAAGGTTTAAAGTTGAATTATATTCTCTATCTCTCTCTCTCTCTCTCTCTCTCTCTCTCTCTCTCTCTGTATGTGTGTGTGTGTGTGTGTGTGTGTGTGTGTGTACCATATATGTACTACATTTTCTTTATCCACTCATTATCATTAGTCCATATAAGCTTTGGCTGATTTCATGTCTTGGTTATTGTGAATAATGATGCAATGAACTTGGGTTGGGGATGCAGATATATGTCTAGATGCTGATTTCACTTCCTTTTGATAAATACCTAAAAATAAAATTTCTGGATTACATTTATTTTTTAAAAATTTTATCTATTTATTTCTTTTTGCAGAACCTTCATACTGATTTCCAAACTGCTTGCACCAAATTGCATTCCCACCAATAGTGTACAAGGTTAACACATAGAAAAAAATAGCTCTAAATCCAGGACAACACTTTTTTTTTTTTCCTTTTGATAATAGTCATTTTTTTTCAAGTGTGAGGTCATACCTCATTATGGTTTTATAAATCAGTCTATTTGATTTTGGCATTTTTTCATGTACCTGTTCACCATTTGTATATATATTTTTGAGAAATATTTCTTGAGCTTTGGACATCTTCAGAATAGTAGAAACCATAGCAAACAGCCTAAAATCTATAAATCCATAATCTTTCAAACACAAACCACTTTGCATTTTGGGTCAACCAGTAGTAAAGGTGATGTAGGAGACTGATGCAGTGAAAAGATGTTGAGAAAAAGGTAGGGATCCATTCTATGTTTGATTTATAACAGTGGATTCAGTTAATTCTAGTTTGAATTATATTATTTTTTTCACAAGCATGAAAGATATCAATAGATTACTTACCCTCAAGGGAAAATAAGTAGCAACTAAAGTTATAAGCTGCACCTTAGAATATGCAATTTACTTCAAAGCACCTCTTGCAAAAGTGTAGTTCCTAGTGTTGCCTAGGTATATTATTTATAGTAAGTATATTAATGAAGTTTGTTTTGTAAATAATTAATAGAGCATCATGTTCCATTTACCGGAGAATTAGCTTCTATTGATAGTATCAGAGGTTGTTTTTGAGTTGCAGGAATATCTATCATGGTAACAACTTAGAATTTAGCTTTATTTATGACAAACATCAATTTATATCAAAGCCCATCATGTATTGTCTTAATTTAACTCAAACTTTAGTAAGGGACTTTCCAGTAGATTCTTTTCTGGTATATAATATTAACCTTTATATTAACCACTTTAAAAATATTTGGAAAGAGTTTTGGGGTAGGGCAGTATATGTATGTCATTTATATTTTTTTTCCTATGACATACAACAATTTTAATTCTCAATCTCTGTCTATAGTATTCAATCTTCCTTCAGTCACTAATTCATTCATTGGTTTAATCAGTCATCTAGTGAATGTTTAAGTACATGATGTGCCATGCCTCATCATAGGTTCTGGGGACAGAATAGTGACCAACCAAGAAAACATCTATTTACACAGTTATTCAGAAGAGACAGAAAATAAAGTGAAGAAAACAATATATAGATATATACATGCAAATAGTCATCTATAAAAAGTCGTTTATCTAGCCAACTATCAAATTCTTTCAGATAATTTAAATTGCCAAGAAGAAAATAGAGCAGAGAAAGTTAATAGGAAATGTGTGTGTATGCAGGAATGGAGGAGGGGGAGAGTGTAATGGTGGACAGTTTCCACTTTTAGCTAGGATGGCCAGGAAAAGACTTTCTGAGTAGGTAAATATGAATATGTAAAGGTTGTGGAAAAGCAATCTGTGGAGTTTTGTCTATGTGCAAGAGCTTCACACATAGAGGGATGAAAAAGTGCCAAGAACCCAGGGCTAGAGTATGCCTGGTTTCTTCAAAAACAGAGGCAATGCCCTTGAAGCCCACAGATGTTTGTCTGAATCTCTGCAGTCAAGTGTCTCATCCTTGGCTATCACCTGAAGCAGCCTCTCAGTTCTCTTCACCATGAAACTCTGATTTACAAAATCCAACACTACCAAACTTCATTGTGGTTTTGAATATGTTTCAAACAGCTGGAATTTAGTTTACTTCCTTTCACCTTAAAGTCCAATATATTTACCTTGACACCTTTCTCCAATATCTGACCCCCATAGCATATGTATAGTGTAAGACCTCCTTAAAAGTCTGCATAGTTTGACATATTTTTCATCTCCTCAAATATTATATATACCATTTGTTAATGTTAAAAGGAATTATATTTCTTCCTCTGAAAAAGCAACACAGTCTTTATAAAGGAAAACAGGGGAATCTGAGTTCTACTTGTTTTATGAAATATTTATCACTATACTATATTCTCAGGCTAAGGAAATTGTTTAAATAGGCCAAAAATAAAAATTGCATCAATATAGTTTTAGCACATTATGCAGATAGATTTTTTAAAAATGCTTCTTGACTATTACGCAGATTGTTTGTGTAAGTAATCCCTGATTTATATGGATTTGTTTCTCAGTGAGCACAGATGTACCCCGAATATATGCCTTGGTGATAAAATCTTTTTGAAGCACTAGACACGTTTTTGAATTTGTTTTATCCTGAACAAACTAAAGCAACTCGAAATCTAATACTGAACTTCTGTCTATACATTATTATTTTTAATATTTTCATGCTCATTCAATTATTTATAAGACTGGTAAAAGCCCTCTCTCTTCTGTCCACTGATATATTATTCCAAGCATTCATAATTACTGTGGCTGTGAAATATATTTTCAGCCACCATTTACTTCCTCATTTTTTCAGTTGCTTTTTTGATTATCTTTACTTTACATTGAATCCTTTTGTTGTTCCAAAATATATCTTTGTTTTTTTTTTTAATTTGCTTTATTGGGTTATAATTTATATAAAGTATAATCATTTAAATTACATTCTTCAATGAGTTTTACCAATGTAACCACCAACACATTTAAGGTAGGAAACATTGTAGGCCAGATGTGGTCATGTGGGCAGGTCACCATGCTGTTTGTGAAGCTGAGTGTGGGATCTTGAGATTCAGCCCAGACTTGGCAGCAGGATGAGCACTTGAAAGATTCCTAGTGCCCTCAGTCTGTCACCACCCACCTTCAGTCCCAGGCTGCTGATGTAGGCTTTATCTGTTCTTTCAGATGAAATGGAGAAATGCTAGATGTTCCTTTGTCTTTCCATTATTTCATTCAACATCCTGATTTTAGATTGATCATTTGATTGTGTCTCAGCACTGTTTCTTTTTAAAATTCAGAGTAGCATTTCATTGCACAGTGTATCACAACTCGATTATCCATTCATTGTGTGTTATTAGGATGGTTCCCAATTTGAGACTATTAGGAAACAGAGCTTCTCTAAAAGACCTGTGCAAATCTTGTCTAGGTATACACTCATTTTTCCTCCACTAAGCAGTATAACTCTTCTACTACATGAAATTACATGTTGCCATTTTAAGAAACTAAAATTATTTTCCAAATTGGCTGAACCATATAAATATCCACCAACAATTACTGAGAATTTGTGTTACTCTATATTCTCATTAATACTAAATATCATCACTATGAATATGTCTGTGCAATAATTTCATTGGTCCGAAGAGTGTTTTGCATTCTCTATGGGTTTTATCCTTATGATGTTGTATATATTGTTAAATGTTTTTGGCCATCCAAAAGCATATATTTGTTTGTGATGTGCCTGGTTAATTCTTTTACTAATTTAAAAAAATGGGTATGGGTCATTATGGAATTCTTGGAAGAATTTATTATGCAGATAAACACGGTACTTTTATTTTGTTTATTTAACTTTTATGTGGTGCTGAGGATGGAACCCAGTGCTTCACACACGCAAGGCAAGTGCTCAACCAATGAGCCACAGCCCCAGCCCCTTATAATAATATCTTTTGAAGAGCAGGGTTTTCCGTTTTTATAAAGTTCAATTTATCATAGTTTTCTTTTATGATTCACTTTAAAAAAATTAGTAGTGGATGAACACAATATCTTCATTTTTACTTTTTTTTTTTAAAACATGGTGCTGAGGATTAAACCCAGGACCTTACATGTGTGAGGCAAGTAATCTACCACTGAGCTATAAGCCCAGCCCCTATGATTCCTTTTTTATTTAGCTGCATATAAGAAATTTTTGCCTTCTCTGATGGTGCAAGAATGTTCTGTACTTTCATTTAAGAGTTCATACTATTAATTTTATATGCATATATGTGATCTATTCTGAGTGAAATTTCATTTTTGCTGTGAGGTAAGAAATGAAGTTCCTTATTTTCCATATGAATATCGAGACATCCAAGCACCATGTGTTGTATAGATATTTTAACCAATTGCATTATTTTGGCACCTATATTGAAAATAATTTGCCCACGTGTTTGAACATGTGTTCAACACATACTCATGACAAAGAATTTATTTCCAGGGGTGTATGTCACCCCATTTGGGGACTCCATTCTGTTGCAGAGAACTGTTCACCTATTCTTACTCTAGTAGTATATAATGTTATTTTTCTCTTGTTTATAATAATTGTTCTAATAAGAAAAAATCTCCAACTTTTTCCTTTTGTAATATTCCTTTTGTTACTCTAGACAATTTTCATTTTCATATACATTCCAAAATAAGTATATCAATTTCTAAAGAAAACCTGCTGAGGTTTACTTGGAATTACACTGAATCCATGATTTATTTTGAAGAGAATTTTAAGGGATGTCCAGTAATATGGAAAATAATATATCTCTCTATTTATTTATTTAAGTATTTGTTGTCTTTGTCAGCATTTTGTAGTTGTCAGTATACAGTGTATTTTGTTGAATTTATTTATTTATTTTTTAAAATCCAGTGGTCCATGGATATTGAAATGAAATCAATTTATTTTTTTGAATTGTTTTTTTAGTTATATGTAACAATTGAATCCATTTTGATATAATCATACAAGCATGGAATATATTGAAATCAATTTCTATGTATTAATTCTGTATTCTGAGAAAGAATCCAAAAATCTTCACTCATAGGAAAATTATTTCTGAGGACCAAGCAGATTCCAGGTTACTTTAGTTTTCATTTTTTAGGGATCACACTTGCAAGTATATGATACAATGTCTGAAAACAGTCTTATATTTTATCTGCATTTCTTGTTGTTTAAAGTGGATGGGTAACTCATGACTTAACAATTTAACTCCTCAACAAGTCAAGGAGTGATTGTGGGTGGGGAATTCTTAGTCTCCCTGTTCTCTCAAGTCCACCAATAGAAACCCATACTAGTCTTTGCTTTATTTTTCCTCTTTAATTAGTATCCTTAAATGAATAGAAATAACCCAAGGAGAAGGTATTTTTTAAAATATTGTGTTTCTAATACTAGGACAAGATATATTTTAGATATATTATTTAGATGCTTAGAACTTTAAATTTTTTCTCATTTAATATTCCCACACTTCAAATTTTTGAATCAATATTTATAAATTAGAGTGCTATATAATGGTTTGTATGAAACATGTTAATGTTTTCATGCTAAAAATATTTTTTTCTGAAGTTTAGATTTTTTTTTTTAGAGAGAGTGAGAGAGGGAGAGAGAGAGAGAAAGAATTTTTTAATGTTTATTTTTTAGTTATCGGCGGACACAACATCTTTGTTTGTATGTGGTGCTGAGGATCAAACCCGGGCCCCATGCATGCCAGGCGAGCGCGCTACCGCTTGAGTCACATCCCCAGCCCAAAGTTTAGATTTTTGATATTTATGACAGTAGTTTGGAGTAAATGTTTTATCAGAATATATTTATTTTAATTTATTTTAGTTTTTTTTAAATTCCAGAGGAGGAGGAATTAAGTTGATCCTTCCTTCTACCTACCTTAATTTCTTTTTAAATAATAATTAAATTTCACATGCAGCAGTTTGTTTAGATTCTATTTCTTTGATTTATTTTGATCTTTTACATCTTACTACAAAATCATCTATTTTATCTTAGATTTTAAATCTTTGCCTAGAATTGATTAAAATACCTCTATATTGAAAATATATTCTCCTATATATCTTAGTTATTTCCCTATTGGCATATCTAATATAGTGTATTCACTTTTGCCTTTTCTCTTTAAATTAATCATTGTTTTCTGCTTTATGGCTTAATTTGAAAAACTTTTAATTTTTTTAACCATTAATATATTTTTATTCTCTATTTCATTAATTTATGATTTTATTTATTTTCATCTCCTTGGGTTTATCATGCTATTATCTTTTCTAGCTTTCTGACTTTATAGCTTAATCAATTTATTTTCATTAAATTTTAGTGATAAACTGTTTTAAGGCTATTCATTTTCCTCTGAGAAAAGATTTAACAGTCTCTTCGATTATACCCAATCTTTAGTACCACTCCTTCATGGGTTATAATCAATTTTTCTTTTTCTCCTCATTTCAGGACATGTGCTGATAAAGAGCACGACAATGGCCCCTTCTCCCCCCAAGAAGAAAAATCAGGATCTTTCCATTTAAAGAGACAGTATGAGAAATGTAATTTTGCATTGGAGTAGAGTTTAACTCCTTGAATAATTTCTGAAGATAATTTCTAAAAGGGTTTGACATGATAGGGAGAGAGGGAAAAATACATAGATCTATTTTCAGTTCTTTTATAAGTTGAAAATGAAATGAATAAAAATAATTTTAGTTACTCAAAGTTGATAAATTCAAAATATGCAAATTTAGAGAAGTTATGTATGTTTCATTGAACACTAACCTTTTGAGTATTAGTAACAGCAGGGTTATGGATTTTTTTTTCTGTCTTCCTATCTGGTGTTTTATTATTCCACTTAGACATGTATGCCCTCAGATCACTCATGACATTGATAAGTTGATCTCTGTTCCTAATGTGATGCATCTATCCTCCTAATCCATGAGTGGTTAGCATAGATTATGCTGATTGATAAACTGCAACAAAACTGTAACACAGAAAACTAGTATAGAAATAAAGACAGAGCTGGGTGTGGTGGCTCATGCCTGTAATCCTAGAAACACCAGAGCCTGAGGAAGAAAGACTGCAAATTCAAGACTAATCTTAGCAATTTAGTGAAACTCTGACTCAAAGCAAAAACAAAACAAAACAAAATGACAAACAAACAGCAAACAAAAAGGGCTTTTGATGCAGCTTAGAGGTAAAAGTACACCTGGATTCAAAAAAAAAAAAAAAAAAAAGGAAAAAAACAAACCATTTATTTCAAGGCTGGGGATTTAGCTTATAGGACTTGTCTTATACACAGTCCTGAGTTTGAGACCCAGCATCAGAAAAAGAAGGGAAAAAAAAATCAAAGAATATAGTTTGACAATAAGGACACAGAATGTCTGGAGGTCTAAATGAGAATTTCCAGTACAAACAGTATGTACAAGCCCAAATGATGAGATGGCAATCTTTGTTGAAGCAATAACCAAAATGTGGACTGGTGCCTGTCTGGTTTTCTAACTCCTCTAGATAACTAACAGATGTTAAATAGCTCTCCACAGCATCAATTCTCTGTTTGGCCCATGACCAATGGGTAATTCCATTCCTGAAGATACTGGTCTAATTCCTTCTCCCTGGCAAAGGAGCTCAGGGGGAAAAGCACAGCTCACTGTCTCCTTTCCAATTACATGTACCTCCTCCCAAGGGGCCTCATCAAACAACCAGTCCAAGGATTCCAAACAAGATGCTTTTCTTTCAACATGTCCAACTTGGCTCGGCCTCCCTTCCACACAGTTCTAGTATGATTCAATATGATTTTAGAATAAAATAAAAAGACACTTGTTTCTCTTTTTATCTGTTGTAAGGAATTTTTTAATGTCAAATTAGAAAATTTTCTAATGTCAAAATGCCCATCATTTTCTGATTTATCTGGAATGCACATTCAAAAACTAAGTCTCCACCTAGATAGCATAAATGATGGGCAATTTCTAGACACATTAAATTCTTCCTCTAAACTGAATTAATAGAAAATTAGGACAGGGTTTGATGGGTTCATCTGTAATTTTTATGTGTAATGAAAAACAATTTAAGAAAGACTTAGTTATTCCAGGTGTAGTATTTTTCATACTGATAATTTGATAATATGTATTATATATAATTATTGTATATACAATATCATTACATATAAATTATATATACATATATATATATATATATAAAACTTAAGGATAATATAAAAATTAAGGCAAATAAACAATTGTATTTTAAACAATCTATAATATAGCCTTGCTCAGATTATTTCTCAAACACCATAGTAAATATAATACTAATTTAAATGACATGATCTCACTGTGTAGTGCTGAGTCCTAAACTATATCAGGGAAACTCATCTTTCACTCTTCAGTATGTCAAATGCTAAAGACTATATTACTGTAATTAATAAGCCAAGAAATTTTGCAGGTTGTTAGCTTACCAGAAAAGTCAAAGCATTGGAATCCAGCAAAGAACAAATCAGCATTTTCCATTTTCCCCTTGCCTAGAATATTGTAAAAATAAATGTACCACAACACATGACACAAATAGAATAATTTTATTAAATTGCTCATGAGATATTAAAAATATTTTTCATTTGCAATATATATGGATTATATATATACATATATATGTGTCTCTACTTGAACTCATACTGACCATTTATATGAATAATAATTAATATTTATTTTAGCCAATATTCTCCCCTCCCTTGTTTGCACATAATCATTAAAATGAAATAGGATGATTGTGGGGTAAGAAGTGTATCACAGTAAGTGACATATGCAGAAACAGGTTTACTCACAATGCACAAGCATGCCACCTTTCCTGAGGCAATATAATGGCATCCTAAAGGAATGGAAAACAAGATGCCCTATTAAAACCTGAATTTTTATAATAGAGAATGTTTCATTCAGAAGCTGAGCTCTACAACATGCTTCTTAATGGAAAGGATTAATGGTGAGCCAAGTAGACACCTGGCTGTTCCATATAGTACCTCAATGCAGGTAAGAGGATATCTGGCACTTTGTCTGCAATCTCTCTCTTTCCCCCCTTTGTCACACATCTCTATCTCAGTGTCTATCTTTGAGATGACCGATCCTATGACAGTTCAGGTCCTTGTAGTATGCTTGCTGTCAGAGTGAGAAATACATATGATAAATGCATGTTCTTTAACTCACTTCACCATCACTAAAATTCTCATAGCTGATAAAATGTGGGTTATAACCCTCTAGGTATGTGAAATCTAATTAGTATTTTTTATGACAAATCAATAACTCAAAAAAATTACTCTCTAAAAGACTGACTTTTAGTCATTGTGACTAAAGATTATAGATATTTCTTTTCAGATTTTTCCGTATTTGTCAAATTATATATTATTAGAAGAATTTTTTATTTGTGGACCTAACTTCAGTATTATGCTATATTTGAGAAAAAAAATATCCCTTTTGAATTTAAAAACTTGAAAAGCATTTCAAAATGTCACTGTACTTCTTCAATGTCTTACTATCTATATTGATAGAGAAGCCATTAGATATTTCCTTGAGATGTGAGTAATCCTGATTACTTCAGAAAGAATAATTTTAAATGATTGTTAAAGAACGATTGTTTAAAAAATGTGCTATTACCAGGACATATGTTGACCTCATTCAGTTCTACCAGAATAAATCTTTTTTTTTTTTTTTTAACTGTTATATATACTACCTTAATTAGTCAAAGCCCTGTTGAAAAGTTTTTGAATCTTCTTGGCAATCCACCCAAACTTTTTAAGATTCCCCATTAAATGGCATATGGACTACTTTTAAGTTACTCAGAAAATTTCCCTCACTGGTGTCTGTTCTAAACAGAATAAATAATCCTAAGCCATTGAATGCTGTTAAACTTGGAGGAAATAAAAAAAAAATTTTTTTGAATGTTACATATCCATTCTGTCATTGAGCATCAAATTGGGTGAATGTGTTTTAAAGAAGTTGAAGTCAACTTCATATAATTGGATCAAGCACATGAAGAACATGAAATATTCATTTTTAAAAAATACTCATTTTTTATTAACTAAGGATATTTTATATAGCCAGGTCTTCAAAGTAGGAAACTAAGTTATTCCTTTAGAGTTAGTATTCTGAAGTATGTTTGCTAGCAGCCTAGTGTTAGCAGGCCCAAAAGTTTATGCTTGGTATTTTTAAAATAAGTTTAAGTGGAAAGAGTACAAACTGTAAAATGGAATAAAAAAGATCACTTAAGTCTTTTTTTTTTTTTTTTTACAAATCACCCCAATCTCTTATTTTTATTTTTAATAAATGAAAAAATTAAAATAAAGTGTTGTATCAAAGATTTTTAAAAATTAGCTCATCTGAGACCAGAATTCATGTTTACTTTATTCAATACCTCTACCTTTTCCCTTCAATCCTATTCAGTTTACCATAATATGTTTTCCTCTTTCAGTTTCTACTTCTAATTATTGAATCTTAAATAACCCAGCTAGGTTTATATTCCCAACTGTAAGCTGTTTTTGTATCCCTTATGGTGCCTAACATGGAGTTAAATAAATCATAAATGCTATTATGTATTTGTCACATGGAATTTTTCTTGAGTAAACTAATTAGTAATTGGGGAGTTCAAGTGCATCTCATAGGAATTTATGTTTCAGGGTTTTTCTACTTGCATTTCAGACACAGTGATTAATATTTGACCCATTGCTTCTCTCCCAGGAGCCACTGCTCACCAGTAACATCACCATACCCACCTCATGATAATTCATAATTTTAAGAATTCTTCTGTGGAAGCATCCTCTAAGAATAACTGAGATGCTTTACTACAGCTGTATTGTAATACCTCATCTACTCTACTTTGACATTTGATTTTTAATTTTTTCCCCTCTAGAACACCAGATTTGCTTTCATTACAAATCTTATGAGTTTTATGGATCTCATTATAATGTGAATCCACAGAAATTTGAGTATTAGGAAGTAATATCATTAGTTATATCTTCAAAGGATAAGAATGGTCACTTAGAAAACCTTGTAAGATTGTCACCAAGTGATACATAAGACATTTTAAATGAATTATGAAAAAGAAATGCTACCAGGCAACAACCCCTTTGGTAGCTATGGGTATAAAACATGTTGTGTTTATAGTAGAAGTGCTTCTGTGCCCACTTAAACATAAAGCACCAGTGCTTCCTGACAAACTGAATAGTGTCATTATAAGCTGCCTTGGATGGGGCAGATCAATGTTTAATCAAACACAAACACAGGGGATTTAATCAGCTTCTTGAGATGGGTTGATTTCCCTTCCCATGCTTTTTATAAATAGTATGAGATTAAACAAACAAACAAACAAAAATATCATTGTATATCAGAGTCTATACTAGCTGGCAATCTATGCTGCGCTCACAAATCTGACTATTGCAATAATTTAAGAAAATGGCGAAGAAAGCACACAAACATACAAAAGTAGCTTTTCAAAATTTTGGAGGGCTCTTCAACCTTAGGGATCTGTGGTAAGAGAGAGAACCACTGGAGTTCTTTATTCTTATATAGCGAACACACAAGGGAAGTTTCCATGAAACATTCCATCCCCAAAAGGGCAAAGGGGTAGGATTACAAAGGTACAGGTGAGTGTAACCCAACCCCAATAGGTGACACCTACTCCTGGAGCCATACCTCTTTATCTGAGCAGACGTAAAGCCAGAGGTAAAGCCACAATAATTGTTCAGTATCTCTTTCTCAAGACTTAATGGCGTATATTTCCAGAGTGGTTCCGGACAACTCTATCTTTCAATGTCTATTAAAAAAACAACCCTGTAATTTGATCCAGGTATCTCAAATGATAGCCATTTAATTACCATCTTCCTGAGTCCCTGAATGTTCTCTCACCAAAATGTCCCTTCTTCCAACATCTATATACACAGAATCATCTCATAATCCAGGGAATCGAGTAGCCTCATTGCTGTTTCAGTGTTCTGCCATTGTCCAGCAGGAAAAGAAGCATCTATTCTGAGGCCCTTCCCTCAGAAACAGCTTCACATCAGAAAGCTTCCACTATGTCATGCAGCAAGACTGAAGAACTTAACCTTTCCCTCTACTCACCTGTCTACCTCCTCCCTGAATATGAAGACCTTTCTTTTTACTTTTCTGTTTTCTATTTTACCTATACCCATCTTCCCATGACAATCTGGATCACCCTTTTTCCCTGAGTTAAATACTACTAGAAATGGCTGAAGGTGTTGATTTGACAATCAAAATCCATATGTAGTATAAATACCTGTATGTTTCAAATTTAAATTAGTCAGGTTTTTACAGAACAAAAGAATCAATAGAATACTTATAGCCACAGATGTAGATAAATGAGAAAGAATTTATTAGAGAAATTGGCTTGCAGTATGTGGAGGCTGTTCCAGACTCTCTGCAAGCTGGACATGCTGGGGGATCCTGGTAATGCAATACAATCCAAGCCCCAAGGCCTAAGCACCATGGGCCCCAATGATTTTGTTATTATTGGTATAATTTTGGTCTGCAGCTGAGGCTTGGAAAACTGGAGGGCTACTGGTATAATTTTAGGAGTCTAAAGGCCACATATTTGGGTGTGCTTATGTCTAAAAAGAGGATGGAGTTACCTTTCTTTCTT
This sequence comes from Callospermophilus lateralis, assembly GCF_048772815.1. Classification (NCBI taxonomy): domain Eukaryota; kingdom Metazoa; phylum Chordata; class Mammalia; order Rodentia; family Sciuridae; genus Callospermophilus; species Callospermophilus lateralis. Next base: position 31,705,361 of record NC_135321.1, on the reverse strand, counting down.
TCTTTTTTTATTTATTTTTTGATTGTTTTTGTTTTTTAATTCAGGCCCCTAACCAATTGGATGGTACTCACTTACATGGATGATAGATCTTTCCCACTGAGTTCACTGACTCACCCACCAGTCTCTTGTTACAATACCCTCACAGACACACTAGAAATAATATTTTGTTGGTTCCATTGATATCTGTTAATCTAGACAAGTTAAAACCTAACATTAATCAGTATAATACAGTGTTAAAATTTTTATGCCACTAATGGTAAACAAGATAAAGCCCTTGAGAAATTGACAAATTCTCTTAGTCTTCATTTTATTCCCGTTGAAGAGAGGTACTGTTAGCATCAGTGAAGGAAGTGTATGAGAAAGGGTGGCCTATGTGTAAAGGGACATAGGAAACTTTTTTTATTATTAGATTTTTATAGGTGTAGATGGACAGAATGCCTTTATTTTATATGTTAATTTTTATGTGGTGCTGAGGATTGAACCCAGTGCCTCATGCGTGCTAGGCAAGTGCTTTGCCACTGACTCAGGTAACTTTAACAGCAAAATTCAAGCTGCTATAGGAAGAAGAAAATAGAAAATAGTACAACAAACATATGATATAATTCAGAGACTTTTCTTAGATGGTGATTTATTTTTTTCTATCAAAGAAATGGGATACATTAAAAAAATCTCTTTTTTTTTTCCAAAAAGTGATAGATTTTACATACCTATTCTAAAGTTAGGTAATGTGCCACAAAGCATAATCATAGAGGGAAGAAAAGAAAAAGACAAATTGAAAGAAAAGTAGAAAAAGATAAATATTGATCTATCAGTTTATCAATTTATCCAGAAGTATTGTTTGAGGGAGAAACAAGATATTCCAGGGAGAAGGATAAGAGTTAGTTAGCAAACGTGGAAAAATTTTGAGACTGTGTCAAAATTTTGTCAGAGTGGATGCAGAACAAAGATGATTTCCACAAAAAAGGGAAAGTGCTTATATTGATGATTTGAATAATAAGAACAGATGAGTGCTACTGGTAAAGGTAGAGAAATAGAAGATGGCACCTCACTAAGTAAAGAACGAATGCACAATTGCAAATAGAATTGACCTGCAATTCTCTACAATAGCTTTACTATGTGGTCTTTACATGTCCTGTCAACACAGAAACCGTAGGGAGCATAGCCATGGATACCCAATGAGGAATAACAGAGAAAATCTAAAGGTCCAAGTTAATCTTGGCTAAATAATTTCCCTAGTTCATTAATAAGGAAAGTTGCATAGATAATGCATGAAATTTACTGAGTCCAATATAGATATTTATATTTTAACTTATGCTAAGTATACAAAAATTTGCATAGCTATTTCACTTTGCAGTTGACTGACATGAATACCATTGTTGTCATGGTGAAATACCGAAGGAAAGAATTCCTATCAATTTAATTTCATGTGTACGTATGAATTTAGTGCAGGTTACTTGACAACGCAAATTTAATAAGAGCTGCTGAAGTGAGACTCTTCCAAAATAGAAACTCAAATAGGGTAGTAACCATATTAGAATACTGTACATTACCACCATGTCATGTTCACAATTGATGCACTTAAAATGGGAAAGTTGGTTATATCTATATTTGTAAGTATTTATATAACACATACTTTATCCATTATTTTTATAAAACCAAGGAATATTAAAGATAAGAAGAAATTTTATCACATTTGTATCATTGACCAAGAGTGTTAATTATAATTAGTTTTTGATTTGTGCAAGATCTAGTGTACCAAGATATAAATTAGGAATATAGACTTGTCTAATTAAAAAAAAATCTAGGACTGGGGTCAATGTTTAATAAATCCACTAATATTAGTGACCTCCAAAATTCTTCTAACTCTGACTTTACCTCCTTTACCCATGCCCTTCCAGTGACCAGACACCATTGATACAAAAATGCTATCATCATGAACATCATAGAATTTAGAACTGGAAAATATTTTAGAGATCTATTCTAGTGGTTTACAATTTGTGTTTCTCAGAGATTGTTTCTTCCTCTAACTTGCTTCTCAATTGAATCTTCTTCTTTCACTTAGAAACAATCATAAGAAGATAGAGGTGAAAGGTCTACTTTCCCCTTAGCTTTCAAAAGCAAGTTAGAATAATTTTGCTCTTACATGTTTGATATAACAAATTACTGAGTAAGATATTTGAAACAATGTTTTCTGAAAATTCTTTGGAATACTACTGATTTATTCTACATTTCAACTTCTGTAGGAATATCTTTGGAAGTGGAAATCAAGTAAAGTATGTCTTTTATTTTCTATGTTCCCTTGCTTTGGTATCTGGGACTTTAATTTATTCTGGAACTGACTGCCCTTCCCAGGGATATCAACTTTTTTTTTTTTTTTTTTTTTTTTCAGATTGTGTGCAATATGCCCTGGGAATATGCTTTTCAAAAGCAAACAATCAAACCAGAGTCTGTAGTCCACCATCTCTTCTGACAGGCTCTTACTCTTGGGGCCACCAACCACCTACCTAATTACTCCAAGGACTATGATACATCAAGTAGGTATAGCTCCTGTGCCCCATAGCTTTTAAACATTATTCAAAATAGCTATTTCTAAATCAGCTCATCCTGACTATCCTATCTCTTCCTGTATAAATCACAATAAAGCTTCTAGACTCCTGGCTTCCTCTAACTCCAAATTGATCCTGGTGTTTTCCTGTATGACTGATCTGCAAGCAGTGTTACAGCTTCTGTTTCTAAGGAACTACCAGTCAAGTCCTGAAATCCTCATTCAAAAAAGTCACTTCTACATCTGCATACCTTACACATCTGATTACAATGCACTCTGGGTATATTGATGGTAGAAGTAGAATTAAATTATTTTAAATTCTGGTTATTTGGATTTTGAAATGTGTGACATTGAACAAATTATTAAATCAAGGAGGCTTTTTGCTTGACTTTATATAGTAAACAATAATATTTAACTCAAAAGTTTGCATATTAAATTTATCCATATATTGCTTATAATAATGCATGTCACAAGTTAAATGCTCACTAAACTTGAGCTACTATAAAATATAACAAGACTAGCTTGATAATTATGATTTGTAAGTCTCCAAATTTCTAGAGTAATTTAGCATATAAAAATTATACTCAAGAATGGGAATTTTTATTTTATCCACTGTATGTATCTATCTCCTGTACATCTACTTGATTTATTATTTCTCATATTGTGAATATTTTCACTTATTTATTTTATGAAAATAACATTATCCCATTAAATGTGATCTAAGCATCACAGCCTTGTGACTTATTGGTAAATAACTAGAAAATTCAAGAGTTTAAATAAGTAACTCTTGTAACTAGCGTAGGAAATCATTAGGTAAGATTTTCCCTGTCATTTCTGGGAGATTGATATTCAGAGGTGAAAGGCTCTATTCTCTGCTCACAATATGAGAATTTCTTATACAACCCACTGTTCACCCAAGGACTCACCAGACTTGTGTCCTCTTAACTATTTCTTGCAAATGAAGTCCTGAGCTCACCTAAGCTGGTCTAAGCTCTCTCTCTCATGAGTATTCACTACTGTTTCCATACAGTCAAAGAATGAAAAAAAAAAGTAAAAACATGAGAAGCAAAGATCAAAGACCAGCAGAAAGTGGCAAAAAGGGAGAAAGAGTGCACTGTAGATTTTCTTCCTTTAAAGGATTCTTGTCACAGTACTCAAATAAAATAGCTGCAGGGTAATTTGTATGGCTTGAAGTTTGCTCTGGGCCCTGGGCCTGGATCATTCTTTACTGAGAGGTTTGGATAAACTATTTTCCAAAAGATGCCAAGCTTAATAAATTTTGCAGCAAATTTATTAGTAACCTTGACTGGATCACAGCATCACCCATGACCCAAGTGAATATGGTGAAAATCTAGAATTATGATTTGAGTGGCTACAGAAATCTCCAAAATCATATCATGTGAGGTCACCTTTATTTGAATTTGTTTTGTGAATTTTTTTTTTTCTGAAAAGCTCTCTCTCTAAAATAATAATATATTTGTTGTTATTACAGTAAAAAAAATGTAAAAATAATAGTAAATGTTTTAAATGGTTTCAATAGTACATACTCAAATCTTTGCAAAATACCTTTTACCTTAACACTAGAATAGAAAGGAATCTATCTAAATTAATAAAAATGAAAAATTATTAATCAAATGACTAATTAAAAAAAACAGAAGAATTATTTTTAACAAAAAAAAGAAGAATCTCATTCTTAGACATGCATTTAGGTCAATGTGTAATTATTGATCCACTCCGAATCCTCATCCACATAGGGATGAACAGAAGCTACATATATAACCAGAAAATTAAGCCTATGTGAAAACTAAAATGCAGGCATTTGGTTACAAATATAATCTAAACAAAGGATAGGTATACGAGAATCATGAAAATCCGCTTTCACTTTTTTTAATCTTTTTTATAACTTTAATTGTTTATGATAATGATGAAGATGATGATGATGATGATGATGATGATGTTGTTGTGGTGATGGTGAGGGTTGAACCTCATGCCTCACATGTGCAAGACAAGCACTCTAATATTAAGCCACAACCCCAGCCCCTCTCTTTCAATGGACCTAAAAAGATGCAGTTCAAAGGAGGAAAAAATTAATGTGCTTTGACTTAATTTACTATGTGTAATTCCAAGGCTCCAGAAACAAAACAAAAACTGCTAGATTATCATTTTGATAGAAAAATACTTTTTTTGCAGTTTTGATTTTAATGACTCTGTTGAATGACATTTGTTTTCTTTGGACCAAATATCCAGCTGGGCATTGAAATATTTGGGAAATTAATCCAGCAGTCCTGAATTTATTAGTCAATGGCAATCAAGCTTGGAAAACTTGTGACTGTCTTGGGACTTTAGACAAGATTAAGCCATGATCCCTTCACATACACACAGCACTTCTAATCTTCTGAGTAAAATGTCTTGTCAAGATCTAGCTATGATCATTCTCTTGAAATCTCCTTGCCACATCCTGAAATAATTAATCTCAGGGAATCCACTGGTATATGGAGAGAAAAAAGCATGGATAAGAACATTTAGTGAGTATACAAGATGGACTTCCTTCAAGGTTGACATTCACATGAGGATGACAGAACTTGTCCATTTTTATCTAGAATAACTAATTTGCTTGTGTATAATATTTCATAGTATTTTATAATCTTTATAATGAACTACATCAAAAATAATAAAATATTTAGGAGCATATTTTAAAGAGAAATGCAAATTTATACACTGAATAAATGAAACATTGAAATAAATTCAAGATGATCTGATAATAGATATTTTCTATTTATAGATTAGGAAGATACATTAATGTTAAAATGATAATATTCCTAAAATTTACTTACAAAACCAATGCAATCTCTATTATAATCTCATTTGCTTATTTTGGAGTATTTAATGGAATGATCATAAAATTCATATGAAAATGCAAGGGACCCAAAATAACAATTTTTTTTTTTTACTGGGGATTGAACCGAAGACCTTCTATATGCTAGGCAAATGCTCTACCACTGAGCTAATTTCCAGTCCTCTAAATTAATATTGGTTAAACAAAACCAAACAACAACAACAACAAACCTTTGGAGAACACACATTCCTGATTTTAAAACTAAACAAAAATGTAAGGTAAACAGGATTTAGAAAAACATGGTCCTGAAGGGAGTGAGCCGCCCTGTGCCTCAAGAAATGCAGATCTTGCCTAGTCGGAATACTACATTTCTGAGAGTATTAGAGGACCCCTATCCAGCTGCTCTCCGCAGAAATCACCAGCGCTGAGACCCCATGTGAAACTCCGGGCCTCAGCATTCTAATAGGATGCCCAGCTTTGATGCAGGACCCAAAGCCCGAAGTTCCAGTCCAAGCCAGACTCAGGGAATGCCTTAGCAGAATCACCTATCAACACATCTGCAGATCACCAAGACTTCGGTTGGCTCCCACACAAGTCACTCAGCTGCTACCTACCCACAGCACAATGCCATTGCCCTGCTACCCCCATCTCACCAGGCTCCCACACCTCACCAGACACCCCAGTGCTGAAAGCAGACCGCCACCATCTTGGCTCAACATTCTCACCATTCTGCTGGAGGCAGCTCCCAGATTGGATCTCCAGCGGCTAGGTACCAGATTTCCAACCTTACTCCCTCCCCAGCAGCGGTAACCCAACACAGTAGCTGCCCAACACAGGTGTGCAGTGAGACCAGAGAGCCGCCCTTGGGAGCCCTGGGGTGAGAGTTTCCTCAATTGGGAACTGCTGGGGGAAAGGGAGAGACCAGGAACTGGGAAATTTCCAGGCAAAGAGGGAGATAGTACCAGGCGCTCACGTCACACGAGCAAGGGGTCCCAAAAAAAGACCCGGGAGGTGCAGTCTTTCTGCAGGGGACTGGTGGGTTCCACTCCCTGCATCCAGGCACTCAGCGCCAGGACCAGTCTTCCCACCCTGGTTACCTCCACCATCCTGAGGGCAGAGACACCAGCTTACAACAGACGGCGCCACCAACTGGATGAGAAGAGAAGCAGGAAAGATACGGATCTCTAAAGCTAGCTACAACCCTGGTTTCTTCCTTTGAGTTTTTTGTTTGTTGGTTGGTTGGTTGGTTGGTTGGTTGGTTTTATCTCTTCTACGCCTCCATCCTCTGGCCCTCACATCCCAACATATGTGAAACCAAGAACTTTTCATGAAATAGGACTTTGAGGACTGAGTCATCTGAATAATATAATATAGAGGTATTATATATGGCCTTTTTTCCCTTTTATTTTTATTCTTTCATTTTTCTTTACCCCTCCAAATTTAATATCTGTATTTTTCTAAATACTTATGTGTGTTTTTTTATGTACTCTACTGTCATCCCACATACTTACCTACCCTAAATTAGTTCCTGTCTATTATCTTGCTATAAACCCTCTTCACCAGATTTCTCCTCCATACTTCCTAAGATATATTAACTCTATATCCTCACATCCTACCTCCTCAGCATATTGTCCTAAGCCCCACCCATAGGTTATTATCCTCTGTCAGAAACTGTAAACCTTTTTACAAAACTACTGATTATATTTTAGATAATAATTGAACCCAAATTTTTGTACATCAAGACTAAACTGTACACGTCTTAATAACAACAAATTGTTCATAGGTGTTATATTGTTGATATTGGGTTCTATTAACATTGTCTTTCCCCAAAAAGAAGAGGTCTTAACTCTACATGAGCACTACAAACCTATTGGGTAAAAACAATAAAATCTAGACCCACAGAGCTGGAAAGGAAGACACACAAGAACATGAAAAGACAAGGAAAGAAAGTGGCCCAAACAAATCAAGACACCACATCATTAGAATCATTGGCAGCCACAGCAGGAGGAATAACAGAGAAGGAGTTTAGGATATACATGGGTAAAATGTTCTGTGAACTCAAGGAAGATATAAGAGAGCAAATACAGGCAGTGAAAGATCACTTTGACAAGGGGCTACATAAACAAATGCAGGAACCAAAAGTTCACCTCAACAGGGAGATAGAGGTGCTAAATAAAAACAAAATAAAACAACAACAACAACAACAACAAAAACCCACCAGAAATCCTTGAAATGAAAGAAATAATAAACTAAATTAAAAGCTCAAATGAAAGCATCACCAACAGAGTATACCACTTAGAAGATAGGACATCAGACAATGAAGACAAAATATATAATCTTGAGAAGAACATAGACCACACAGTGAAAATGATAAGAAATCATGAGCAGAACATTTAAGAAATATGGGATAGCATAAAAAGACCAAATTTATGAATGATTGGGATAGAGGAAAGCATAGAGATTCAAACTAAAGGAATGAACAATCTATTCAATGAAATAATAACAGAAAATTTTTTAAACATCAAGAATGTATTGGAAATCCAAATTCAAGAAGCCTACAGGATGCTGAGTGTACAAAAATCACAACAGATCCATACCAAGGCATATTATAATGAAAATGCCCAACATACATAAAAAGGATAGAATATAAAAAGCCACAGGAGAAAGGAATCAGATTATATATAGGGGAAAACCAATTAAGATAATGGCAGATATTTCAACACAGACCCTGAAAGCTAGAAGATCTTGGCACAACATATATCAAGTTCTTAAAGAAAATGAATGCCAACCAAGAATCTTGTATCCTGAAAAATTAAGCTTTAGATTTGAAGATAAAATAAAAAAAATTCCTTGATAAAAGTTAAAAGAATTTATAGCTAGAAAATCGACACTACAAAACATCTTTGGAAAAATATTCCATGAAGAGGAAACAAAAAACAACAATGAAAACCAGCAGAGAGAGGTAGTACCCTAAAGGAAAAACTAATCAAAGAAAAAAAATCAAGTTAAATGACAAAAATAAACAAATATGGCTGTGAATATAAACCATGTCTCAATAGTAACTATAAATGTTAATGGCTTAAACTCACCAATCGCAAGACACAGAGAGCAGATTTGATTTAAAAAAAATAACCCAACAATATTCTGCCTCCAGCAGACTCATCTGATAGGTAAAGACATCCACAGACTGAAGGTGAAAGTTTGGGATAAATCATACCACCCACACGGACTGTGGAAGCAAGCAGGAGTTTCCATCCTTATATCAAATAAAGTAGACTTCAAGCCAAAGTTAATCAAAAGGGATAAAGATGGACATTACATAATGCTCAAGGGAACAATACACCAACAAGACATAACAATCATAAATATATATGCCCCCAAAATGGTGCAGTTATGTTCATCAAACAAATTCTTCTCAAGTTCAAGAGTTAAATTGATCACAACACAATAACCTTAGGTGACATTAACATACCTCTCTCACTACTGGAGAGATATTCAAAATAAAAGTTCAATAAAAAATCTGTAGGACTCAATAACACAATCAATAACTTAGACTTAACTGACATACATAGAATATTTCAACCTGCATCAAGCAGACACACTTTCTTCTCAGCAGCACATGGATCCTTCTCTAAAATAGACCATATAATATGCCACAAAGCAACTCTTAGCAAATACAAAGAAGTACAGATACTACCATGTATTTTATCAGATTATGATGGAATGAGATTGGAAATCAATGACAAAATAAAAATTACTCCAATACCTGGAGACTAGACAATATTCTACTAAATGAAAAATGGGTTGTAGAAGACATCAAAGAAGAGATTAAAAATTCTTGGAGGTAAATGAGAACACAGACACAACATATCAAAATCTCCGGGACACTATGAAAGCAGTTCTAAGAGGAAAGTACATTGCATGGAGTTCACTCCTTAAAAGAAAAAGTTAACAAATAAATGACCTCACATTACATCTCAAAGCCCTAGAAAAATAAGAACAAATCAACAGCAAAAGCAGTAGAAGGCTGAAATCAATGAAATTGAAACAAAAGAAACAATTGAAAAATTGACAAACAAAAAGTTGGTTAGTTGAAAAAATAAATAAAATTGACAAACCCTTAGCTATGCTAAGGAAGAGAAGGAGAGAGAGAACTCAATTACCATCATATTTGATGAAATATGTAAAGAAAAACAGACACTACAGAAATACAGAGGATAATTAAAAATTGTTTTGAAAACTTATACTCCAATAAAATAGAAGATAGTAAAGGCATGAGCAAATTTCTTAAGTCATATGACTTACCTATACTGAATCAGGAAGATATACACAATTTAAACAGACCAATATCAAGTGATGAAATAGAAGATGACATCAGAAGCCTACCAAACAAGAAAAGCCCAGGACCAGATGGTTACACAGCCGAGTTCGACCAGACCTTTAAAGAAGAACTAATACCAATGCTCTTTAATTTATTTCAGGAAATAAAAAAGAGGGAGAACTTCCAAAATCATTCCATGAGGCCAATATCACCCTGATTGCAAAACCAGGCAAAGACACATCAAAGAAAGAAAACTTTTGACCGATATCTCTAATGAACATACATGCAAAAATTCTCAATAAAATTCTGGCAAATCGAATACAAAAACATATCAAAAAGATCATTCATCATGATCAAGTGGGATTCATTCCAGGTATGCAAGGTTGGTTCAACATAAGGAAATCACTAAATGTAATTCATCACATCAATAGACTCAAAGATAAGAAGCATATGATCATTTCAATAGACACAGAAATAGCATTTGACAAAACACAGCACCCCTTCATTTTCAAAACACTAGAAAAACTAGGGTAACAGGAACATATCTCAACATTGTAAAGGCTATCTATGCTAAGCCCCAGGCCAATATCATTCTAAATGGAGAAAAATTGAAGGCATTCCCTCTAAAAACTGGAACAAGACAGGGATGTCCTGTTTAACCACTTCTATTTACCATAGTCCTTGAAACACTGGCCAGAGTAATTAGACAGATGAAAGAAATTAAAGGGGTATGTATAGGAAAAGAAGAACTTAAATTAGCACTATTTGCTGACCATATGATTCTATATCTAGAAAACCTAAAAAATCTCCACCAGAAAACTTCTTGAACTAGTAAACAAATTCAGCAAAGTAGCAGGTTATAAAATCAACACCCATAAATCAAAGGCATTCCTGTATATCAATGACAATCCTCTGAGAGGGAAATGAGAAAAACTGCCCCATTTACAATAGCCTAAAAATAAAATAAAATAAAATACTTGATAATCAACTTAATGAAAAAAGGTAAAAGATCTAAACAATGAAAACTATAGAACCCTCAAGAAAAAAATCAAAGAAGACCCCTTAGAAGATGGAAAGATCTAACTTGTTCTTGGATAGGCAGAATTAATATTATCTAAATGACCATACTTCCAAAAGTGCTATACACATTTAATGCAATCCCAATCAAAATTCCAAAGGCATTCCTCATAGAAATAGAAAAATAAATCATGAAATTCATCTGGAAAAATAAGAGACCCAGAATAGCTAAAGGAATCCTTAGCAGGAAGAGTGAAGCAGGTGGCATCCCTATATCCAGATCTTATATTATATTACAGAGCAATGGAAACAAAAACAGCATGGTATTGGCACCAAAACAGACTGCTACACCAATGGTATAGAATAGAGGACACAGAGACTAACCCACAAAATTACAAATATCTTATATTAGACAAAGGTGCCAAAAACGTGCATTGGAGAAAAGATAACCTCTTCAACAACTGGTGCTGGGAAAACTGGAAATCCATATGCAACAAAATGAAATTAAACCCCCATCTCTCACTATGCACAAAACTCAACTCCATATTGATCAAGGACTTTGAAATACAACCAGAGACCCTGCATCTATTAGAAGAAAAAGTAGGCCCTAATCTCCATCCTGTGGGATTAGACCCCATTTCCTTAATAAGACTCCTATAGCAAAAGAATTAAAACCAAGAATCAATAAATGGGGTGGACTCAAACTAAAAAGTTCTTCTCAGCAAAAGAAACAATCTGTGAGGTGAATAGAGAGCCTACATTTTGGGAGCAAATTTTTACCACTTACACATCAGCTAGAGCACTAATCTCTAGGGTATATAAAGATCTCAAAAAGAATTCACAAAGATAAATACCAAAAAAAAAAATATATATATAACCCAATCAAAAAATGGGCCAAGGACCTGAACAGACACTTCTCAGGAGAGGATATTCAATCAATCAATAAATATGTGAAAAATTATTCACCATCTCTAGCAATTAGAGATATGCAACTCAAAACTACTCTAAGATATCATCTTACTCCAATCAGAATGACATCTATTATGAAGACAAACAACAATGAGTGTTGGTGAGGATGTGGGGGAAAGGGCACACTCATATATTGCTGGTGGGACTGCAAATTGTTGCAGCCAATATGGAAAGTAGTATGGAGATTCCTTGGAAATCTGGGAATGGAACCACCATTTGACCCAGCTATCCCTCCCCTCAAACTATACTCAGAGGACTTAAAAACAGAATACTACAGGGACATAGCCACATCAACTTTTATAGCAGCACAATTCACAATAGCTAAACTGTGGATGCCCTTCAGTGGATGAATGGATTAAAAAATGTGGCATATATACACAATTGAATTTTACTCAGCAATAAAAGAGAATAAAATAATGGCATTTGCAGGTAAATGGATGGCCTTGGAGAAGATAACGCTAAGTGAAGTTATCCAATCCCCCTCTAAAAAAAAAATGCTGAATGTTTTCTCTGATATAAGGAGGCTGACTCATAGTGGGGTAGGGAGGGGGAGCATGGGAGAAATAGATGAATTCTATATAGGGCAGAGAGGTGAGAGGGAAAGGGGATTATCAAGGATGGTGGAATGTGATAGACATCATTATCCAAAGTACATGTATGAAGACTTGAATTGGTGTGAACATGCTTTATATACAAACAGAGGTATGAAAAATTATTCTATATGTGTAATAAGAATTGTGATGCATTCCACGGTCATGTATTTAAAAAATAAAACCAATTAAAAATTGAATTGTATCCTAAAAAAATTTAAGGTATACAAAAAGTTTTCTACTGTCATAAGAATAGATATGAAATAGATTGTGATCCAGTATTAAGTTTTGACCAGTATTCCAGAGAAATTTATTGAGGAAAGTAATAATCTTTCAACAAATAAGTGGCACTGGCATGACTGATATTAATAGGTAAAAAAAATAGAACGTCTAACTCATACCTTATTAGAAACAAATAATTCAAAATGGATTAGATAGAGTTGAAACTGTGAAGCAGTAAAATACCTAACTTTAGGAAAAGAACATACAAGTAAATCCTCATGACTTTAGATTAAAGAATGGTTCTTAAATTTTGACACCAAAAGCACAAACCACTGTAGTGGAAAAAATATAAAGCTGGATTTCATCAAATTTACATTTTAAAACTAGGTATGTTTAAAAATAATACCACCAAAAAAAGTGAAAAAATAACACATAAAATCCAGGAAAGTATATGCAAATCACACCCCTGATAATAAAAGTGTATTAAGAACATATAAAGAACCTCTACAAATCAGTAGAAAAAGAGATAACCTAGTTGAAACACAAATAACAAAATTGGCAAAAAATTTAAAGATAAGTTTCTCCCAAGAATATTAATAAATGTCCAATAATCACTATCAACATACCTTTTTGTTTTGTAAATCAGAAAAAAAATGAAGTGCTACTTTACATTTAATAATATATATACTGCTTAGAAGCTTACCTGAGCTGTGAGAGGGGAGATTTAAGCCAGGCGTCTGAGGAACTGATTGAAACAAGACCAAAATGAAAGAGTTAAGCCTCTAATTGGTTACTGTGAAAGCATAAATAATAGGCTAAAATGAGGGAAATTGCAGACTCCTCTGATCCTCTATTCCCCATAAATATTGCATCCGACAAAGGTTAGGTGAATCAGCCAAAAGAGGCTTAGTCTTTTTGACTCTCTATAGGTATCACAAAGTGCTAAGCCTGCCCAAGTATGGTTTTGGGTGGACAGCTTTCCCACTTGGTGTCTGTCAAATAAAGTTTTGTAATTGCTTGTGGTCACACCTGAAAGGCTCCTACTGTTTTTTCACTTGGAACTTGATTACTCATTTACAGTAAAAAATAAATAGAATGAAATGGAATGAGTGTTGGTGAGAATGTGAAAAAAAATATGATCTCTTGTGTATTGCTGTTATGGTCTGGAATGCTGTTGTCACTTGAGGAAGTAATTGTACAGTTCCTCAAAATATTAACAATAGGATTATTGCAAAACACAGAAAAAAATTAAAACACACATATACTTGGAACCTTTTACAAAAATTTTCATAGCAGCATTAATAATTAACAATACAATGAGGTAGCATTTGATCATATAAAGGTATGAATTCATGATATATGGTACATCATGATGAATACTGAAAATACTGTCTTTAGTGAAAGAAGCTAGATAAGAAGTGCTACATGTTATATAATTCAAAATATATGAAAAGTCCAGAATTAAAAAAGAAAAAAGAGAGAAATACAAATCAGATTATTCGATTATAGGGGTTGAATGGAGGTAAATGGAAAGTACCTACTAAGGGTTTTGGCATGTTCAAATTGTGCTAAAATTAGATGGTGGAAGTGATTGAAGAATTCTGTGAAAATATGAAAAACTACCAAAATAAGTGCTTTAACAGTGAATTTTATGATATGTAAGGGTATCTTAGAGCTGCTATAAATAATTTAAAATTATACCTAATATGAGTAATATATCATTGGATACATAAAAATAAGATTGAGTTGAATTTAAAAGTCTTTTAAATTGTTATCCATAGGTCAGGAATTTGCTGGCTACCAATGGTGCAAAGATAAATTACAAATGATTTCCTTTGATGCGCTCATAATGACATATGATCGGGACAAATGAACTTCTTTACTAATTATGTTCTAGAATATGGACTACATTGAAAATAACTAGAACTAGTTGGAGTGAAGTTCAAATCAGAGATGAGCACAAAAAGAAGATGACTTTTTTTAAACTTGGGACTTACAAGTTAATTGGAGTTTTACAGAATTACAAGCATGAGAGTGACATGGTGACAGCACTCCCAGTAAAGACTGTATAGAACACGTACCGAACAATAGAGAATAGACTGGAATTACACATGCATGCTAAGATGCCATTGAATCTGTGCTAGAAGGGACCAGAAAAGCTATTATCAGGAAGGCTGAATAGTCCTTTGGAGAAGGCATCATTTTATGAAAACAAAAAACTATATCATCTTGTATATTTTCTGTTTGCTCAGAATGGAAAAGTTTTTCATTTTTATTATAGAGTTCAGGGGATTCTGTGACAGTAAAGATGCATAAAAGTCATTCATAGAGAAAAAAAGGGGATTTCCCCCCCCTAAATTGCTCTTTAAACATTATGCTGGGTATCTGGACCTCAATGTGGAGAGAGCACCATTTGTCTTAGTGATCAGCTTTCAATCCCCAGGGTTAGCATGCACCTTGGTCCTTGTGGCTGCTGCTTACCCTATAAACAGCTTCTTCCTAAACCATACTTTAAAAAATACATATAATTAGATTTTCAAGCCAAATTAATGCTGAATAGAACCTTTATGCTTGATACTGTCAGAAGAATTACAAAACTTTAATAAAGCAATTAATGAGAAAATTAGACTAATACGCACAATAAAAAATGAAAGAAGTGCCATCAGTATGCTTAGAAGAGAAAGCTGATATAATGAGAAATGATAATGAAGCTGGGCCAGGAAATTTTGGTATGAGGTGAGGCCAAAGTAGCAGAGATGAGCCTGTGCAAAATCTCAGAGATGAAGGGGAACAGAGTGGGTGTCCTGTAAGCTTCATGGGATCAGTTATGAGCTTTAACTTTGCACTGCTAGGAGATGGAGCTAAAGGAATAGACTGTGGAATTTTCCTTTTAGAAATGACACCATGGCTAAATAATGGGGATGGGGCAGAGAGGTGCAAAACTGTAGCCACGGAGAGTTATTATGAGGTGTTTAAAAGGATCCAACATAACCAGTACTTACAAGAGAAATCAAACAAAATGAAAAGAGAAATGAGGAATGATTTCACGCAGTTGTAAGTGGTTAGGAGTTACGAGGACGATGAGTTTTCTGAATGACACCATTCACTGAACTAGAGAGGCAAGAGGTCATGCAGCCTCCAGGGGAAGACGAACTGGATCCTCGGCTTCCTATTAGATGCCCAGAAGAAGTTGCCTAGTACATAGTTAGACCCATGGGTAGGAATCTCTAAGCTAGTTAATCAGATGTAGAAATCAAACTCATGAAAATCAATGGTAAAAATAGTGAAGATGGGGAACAGACCTCAGGGCAGAAGGTCAGAAGAAAGCTTAGTAAGGAGCATAAGAGAATAAATTCAGTTAACCAAGTAAACAAACAGTAGACTACTTGTAACAACAGGTTTAAAAAACAAACAAAAAAAAAGAGGAATGAAGGAAAAAACGTAATCAACATTATTACATCTATTGGAAAAACAATGTGGTATTTACTTGATATTTGATATTATGATGTCATTTGACATTGATTTTCATAAGTATTATAATTGATCAGATTTTTCATAATGTCTCCTTGTGTGATTACTTATGACACCCACTTTTGTTGTATGATAAAAGAGTGTGATTTATTCTGAGGTTACTTTTTGTTATTGTGGTGAGTTACCTTGAGACTGTAAATACAACACTCCTAATATGGCTTTACTTGTGTTATCCTAGAATCTGTATATGTCTATTTTCTGAATTAATCATTACTATGATAATTGATTTTCCAATTCCATAAGTTTTTCTTGGTCATCACTGTATTGTAAAACAGAACTTTCCTCCCTCTTTCTTTTCTTGTTCCTTCTTATACCTCCCTCCCTCCCTCCCTCTCTCTCTCTTCTTTCCTTCCTTTCTTCCACCTTTCTTCCTTCACATTTCAGATTAGTTGCTTCTTTCTTTTACCTTAACACCATTATTCTTCCAGGTATTTTTTAAAAAACATTTTAGCTCATAAAATGGTCCAGATTCATCTCTAATTTTCCTCTACTCATCTTTGTTTGTTTTAATGGAAATGAGAATAGGATACAGAAATCTAGATATACACATCAGTGTGCTTCTTGACCCTGGAGGGTCACTACACCCATTTCCTAACTGTAGAGAGCTAAGAAATATGTGTAAACACACACACACACACACACACACACACACACGAGAGAGAGAGACACACACACACATTTAAATTTATACTTCTACACATATCTACAAGTATTTATATTTAGATTGATTACAACCTATGTTAACAGATATGGCTTTATACCAAAGCCTGAAATCATTCTTCAATATTCCAGGTTTGTTTCGGTGTACTCTTTTCCATACTTCCAGATCTCCATTTCAATATTGAGAAACTTGGCTCCCGTTAACCACAGCCTCCAAACCCTTACTGGAGTGGTCCTCAGTTATGCCAAGGTATCTCTCCATCTTACTGAGTCCTGTCTTCCTTTTGTGGGCCCCTTTGATGGCAGTTTAATAGGAAGGAAGGGAGGCAGGGAGGGAGATAGCTTTATATTTTTTGTGACTTTATACAAGGCATACCTAACTCTCTACTAAGAGCTTTTTGAGAGCAACTTTTTTTTCTTGAGAGTACCTATTATTTTGTGTAATTCAACATGTCTCCCTGCAATGTCAACCATAATACCTTAACCAAAATTTGGAAATGGCAACCTCAGGAGTTAATCATATTAGTACATGTGTATTATCTAGTTTGCAGTATATTTTTAATTGGTGTATTTCCAAATTTTATTTAATGGAAGTTTTAGATATACTTTTCAATTTCCATTTTTTTAAACCATAAATTATGAACCAGTGGACATGTATTACTGCATAAGGGATAAACAAAACAAACAAAACCAGGTTATGAGTTTCCAATATCTATAGATGAGATAATTAATTCAGCACAGACAGACCTCCCAATCTCATTTTAGCTCATTGACTTTACCTGCCTGTCACTTGAGGGAGTTTGAGGTTAGACCCTGACATATAGGAAGCTCTTAGTGAATATGCTAGTTAACTGATTACTCAAGGTCAAGTTTAAAGTCCCAAATCAACTGAATCCATATTCTCTATTAAACCTCTGACAGTTTTTCTTTGCTGTTAATTCATTACATCTTCCATGTTAGCCTAAATTCAGAAACCTGGTCACTGCCATCCATGAATTATAATAATTTCAGCAGAGAATATTGCTTGCAATCCTCTAGAAGAGGAAGATAGTATGCCAGAACCATTAGTTTCAGGGGAATAAAAATTGCTCATTCATAATTTTGTGTGTGTGGTCTATGAGCTGTAAAGACCACTTAAGGTCACTGCTTCATACAGTATTAGGTAAACATTTAAGAGGTAAATACTTTTATCCATCTTTGCTTCCAGCGAAGAAGTAGACCATGAAAACTCCAGAGGGCTGGCTTGATATATGTTTCCACTCAATTATTTTCCTTGAGCTGAGTATCCAGTAATGCTCTGCATAGATGTAGGTAACTGGACCATGTTCAGTGTGAGGGAAGGAAAGTAGATATATCTGTTAGACGTGTGTGCACATATAATATATGCATATACTAAATGTATCTTTTTATTTATCTATAATGAGAGTGAGAGAAAGAAAGGAGGCAGAATTAAAGATAGAATCTCGTGCTCTGTTCATGAGAAAGACAAACAGCTTTCATCCACATGAAAATAAATATCTGTTAACTTGTGAATTGATGAACAGTTTGGACTAAGAACTGAGGAATTAAAAACAGTTAGGGCATTAATATTTGATGTCTAATGTTGGTGGTTATATACTACCTAACAATGCTCATAGTTATTTCTCTGCTAATTGTAAATTAATATCACATTTTCCCTTTTGTTTGTCCGTCTATTAGTTTTGTTATATCAATTGATGGGTTGTCATCTTGGTACATGTCAGTTGATGGCAAGTCTAACTTGAAAAATGAAAATGACGCTTTGATGATAAGACTGAACATGTTTTATGTGTGCATTTTATTAAATTATTCCTGTGAATTATTTGCTCATGTCACTGAGGTGTTACTGATTTGTTTGGTCCCATTAAGTATTAAGATGATCAAATCTTTGTCTTTCTTGGTATATTTGTTTTCTATAGCTTCCTCTTATCTATGACTTTATTCAAAATTCTTGTAAATTTTCATTTTAGGTAGTCAAAAATTGTTAAATCATTTTGATTTCTTATGGTTTGGGTACTCCCTTTTTTTCTGAATGTAAAGCACTAATATATATATATATACCAAGTATCTGGTAGGTACTAGGCATCAAAACATGTCTTGGCTCTATAAAGGCGACTGAGTCCTAGTATTTCTTTAAAGAGGCATCCAGTTAGTTTGATGAAGATAGATACAACACCAACTAACTTCATTTTCCCTCCTTTACTCTATCCTATGCCATCTAAGCAGCAAAGAACTTAAATATTAGCATGTTTTGCTGTTCATTGTGGATAATATTGGAAAATAATATTCTTTCCATCATTCAAACTCAAATAATGCTTCAAAATTTACATTAATGGGTCAACTTTTTTTTTTTTAACTAGTGAATGAACAGAGTCTAAGAAGAGCAAAATCTTTAGCCTCATTTTCTTTTAAGACAGACACCCAGACACACACATATGCACTCAGCCTCTGTCTTCAAACTGCCAGAGAAGTGTTGAAGGTGAAAAAGAGGAAAACAGGGACACATCTCTGCCCATGAACGAAATTAAAAGCTTTACTTTTCCTGAGAGAGAGTGATTTAAGGGCTAATCAGCACCATGGTCCTTGCACATTATCTAAGAAAGTAGAAATTACTGGCTACTGAATCTGTGCTTGGAAGCTCCAGGGGGAATCTCTGCAGGCCCTCTGATAACTTTTTATGCTGCGCTTGAATATTCCTCCCCATGTAATTGGGTTTGTTTGCTATATATAAAAAGCAGCCTCTGGCTAATCGTCTGATTCTTTCTGTACGTGTTTGATTAGGACAGTTTACTTGGGCAGATGAAGCTTTGTGTGTGCAGTTTTCCTCTACTCCACTGGCAAGGACTCGAACTGCTCTATTTACTTTGCACAGTCCCATTAAATTATTCAATGGCATTCACATTCATATGTCTTTAGAACATTGGCTCCAAATGAGTCATATTCAAAGAAAGGCTTTATTTTTAGGCCATTGGAATCAGAAATAGTATCATAGGGAAAATGATTCTAAAAGTAGATTTTAGTTCACTCATGTGGGGAACAACAAACTCTTCCCCAAGTTCTGTGTATTGATTGTTGTTCGCTAACAAGGCAACCCCTTTCTGAGGAATCAAAGGCCATCTTGTACTTTCACTGAGGCTGTAGATGAGGGCAAGAGAAGGACATGAGGAGCAAAGACATCTGAATGCCCTCAGAGATTTTTTTTTCTTCTTGGAATATCTATGTGAAATTACCAATGTAATCTCCATTCTTCCTGAGGACCACAATAATCTTATATACATCCTGTTTGTTCATAAATACTGTAGCAGGGAAGAGCCATGATATTGAGTTATATGGGAAAGATAAATATTATAAAAATCTTATAGACACTATAGATACAGAATTTAATTAAGAAATGTACTGATGTAATCAAACACACACACACACACACACACACACACACATACACACACACACACATGGACACAGAGGAATGACATGATAACAAGGGCTGCTGCAGAAACCCAGCATATCTTTCTGCTGCTTCTCTTGGTGTTGTCATTTTCCTAATCTCATGTGTTGTCAACTTGTTTGAGAGAAATGAACTTGGAAGTTGGTCTTCTCACTCAGGAGGTCCCAGGATTTCCTTAACCTTGTTGAGTCAAAAGTAATTAGGCTACTCTTATCAATCCAAGAAAATCCTGTACTCCACATGGTCAATAGACTGCCCTAAGCCACATGCGTTTTTCTGTTCTCACAAGTAAATAAAGCAACAGCAAAACAAAACAAATAAAAATAAAGTAAAAAACTGTATGTATAGACAGATATATGCATACATATATAGTCAATGACAACATTTAGAACCTCTACCAATTCCAAGAAAGTGATAAAAGGAAACCTTTGCATCTCCCATCCCCATCACCATGTGTTCTCTTCCTCTCCAGTTGCTATCTCTGTCCCCAAACACTTTACTTCAAGGACCATTCACCATCCATTGCCTTCTTCTCCAGTTAATTATGTAATTTCTATTTTTAGAGGAATAGTGTTTCAGAATATCATTGCTTTCCTAGCTTTAGTGATAGGAAATCAATTGTTTTTGTCCTCTGACCTCCTAAAAACATCTTCACCCACTAGCTATAACTACACCAGAAGTAAAAAGGGTGAATATTGGCAAGTGGGGAAACTATAATACAATAAAAATGAACTAGTTGTTGGATTCAAAAGTGCTAAATTTTTAATTATAGATGAATTACTTGTAAGATCCTGGTTAATCATTTGATTTTTCTGCAAGTTTATTTTTCTTTTTTTTCAGAAATAGTCTAGCATTACTCTAGGATGAATGCCATTATATCAATATTAAAATTACTTTTTAAAATGCAAAGGTTTTGGCTCAAGTTATAAAACTAAATTCTTATGTGCTCAAAGCTATTGAGACCAGGTGACAGATGGAAAAGTGGATGGCAGCCCATGTGGAAGGATCTCAGTAGAGCTGGAATGAAAGGATTCTACTCTAGAACAGTGTTGGGCAAATATTGAGGTAGGAGCAAAAGGTTAGAGTTTAAGTTGGTGACTATTGAAAGCAAAGAAATCTATCCTTGAGATGGATAAAGAAGGATTTTCCCCAATTACACCCATTGTTTAAGACAAACAGCAAGAACTCCTTAAAGTGGTATGACCATAGCTGCTGGCCCAAAAGGAACTGAGACGCTCATTCAAATACATTCACATACTAAAAGATAAACCCAGAGAGGACATTTGACACAATCTTGGACACATTTTTGATCATGTACAGATTGAGGCAAGCATAATGAGAGATTATAACATAGTTTACATGTATGCTAATTTCTAGTCCCCAAACACACACACACACACACACACACACACACACACACTTTCTACCCTTCCTCATTGCTCTGCCTATTGGATAGCTACCTTGTTATATGGACCAATAAATAATTCTTACTAACCCTCTCTTTGTTAACCATGTTTGATTTCTATCCTATAGGAGCTAAAGGACCCACTAAGCCAGTGAAAAGATTGTAAAAATGGTTGAATAAAATTACATAAACAAAGGAGGAATTAGGGGCTAATATGTGATAAACAAAATAATAGAAACATAAAAATAAAAGCGAAACAAGAATACTCATCATCACTGTATTTTCTAGTAGTTATGTCCTGCTGAATTTAAAAATAACATTTTCTCTTATACAAGCACGTATACATTTAGTATATGAGGTGAAATGCAAGTGTTTTAAACACTTTATTTATTTTTAATTTAAAGAATTGCAAATACTCAAAACCCCAAACTGGGATGGGGGAAACAACATCAAAGCCATTAGACTTTCTAATTTCAAATAAAAAATAGAATAAAATAAATCCAGCCCAGCTCAAAACATAAAAATTGTAATTGTAGTTTCTAAATAATTGTTCTGATTCTGAGTGTCCAAGTAAAGTACAGAGGTAGGAAAAACAGTCCCATCTTTCTTTTGCATGTGAATTTCATTTCACATGTACCATTTCACATTCACCCACTTTCATTTAAACCAACAAAGGTTTCAAACAGATACAAAAAGAGCTAATGAAATAATATCATAGAATGTGGCCAAAATTGAAAAGGTTTAAAGGAAACCAAACGAATATACCCAACCTCAAGGAAAAAAAAATATAGAACTTCCATGTTATTTTCAACACTAACCTCATTTCTCTTACCTTAAGTTTATAGAACATATAACATTCAGTGGATTTGTTAAACAGAAGGATTGTAGTTTCCAAAGCTGAGCAGTTCATTGTATATCAAAAAACCAATTTCTCTTAAAAAGACAGAAAGATGTCCTCTGTACTTGGGGTATCATACAAATATTAATAAAAATAAATATGAGCCACACAACATTTTGGTCAGTGAAGAAAAGCATATAAAATGGTGGGCCCATGTATTATAGTGGACCTTAAAGATTCCTATTGCTTAGTGACACAGTAACCAGTGTAAAATCCTCGGAAAACTCATGTGTATTGATAGAAGTATAAACAAACCTACTCCATATCCAATTTTACAAAAGTATAGTACATACAACTATGTATAGCATATAATATTTTAAAGACAGAAAAAAGACAGAATGAGGATAATAAATATTTTGTACAGCCCTGCAATGTGTTTTAGCTCAGTGTTTGTGATTCTGCAATCTGTATACGGGGTAAAAATGGGAGTTCATGTCCCACTTGAATCAAAGTGAGAAATATGATATATCAAGAACTATGTAATGTTTTGAACAACCAACAATAAAAATTAATTTAAAAAAATAAATAAATAAAAATCAAACTAAATACATTGTAGCAAATTAAGGTTAACTATTATTGAAAAAAGAAAAATACATATATATTTTAAAATGTAGTGGTGCCTAAGTGTAGAGTATTTATTAAACTCACAGTAGTGTACAATAATGTTCTAGGGATTCAAGTTCACTCACCACTCATTTCTGATGAACCTAGAGCAACTTCCAATCCTACGTGCTTCATTCATGCTAAGTGTTGTTTAGAGCTGTACTATTTTTGTATATTACATTTTCCCTTCACCCTTTATATATTTAGATATTTTGATTCACACAAATACTTTTCATTGTTTGTCTTAAAGTGAGTGGCTATTTAGTACAATAATTTGTTAGAGGTTTCTGCTCTAGGATCAATGAGCTTTACCATATAGTGTAGTTCTTTATAGGATTTATCATCTAGGTTTATTAACTACACTAGGTATATGCATAACACCAAATTTCCATGACACCTTTTTCAGAATGTGGCCCTTAATCCATGTATGACTGAATTTCTGAATTTATTCTTCTTCTAGTTTCCTGACACATAACTCCAAAATTCTTCATATTTCAGACTAATAAGAATGTGTTTTATGTTAATAAGCTGACAGCTAGTGGGAGGAGCTAATTAGCTTCAGAATGGGAGCTGGTTCCCAGGGGAAGCAAACATATGATTATAAAGTTGGAATTTTTAGTTCTTTCCCATCTAGATCCCCATAAACGAGAGGGGCTAAAGGATAAGTTGATCACCAGTGGCCAATGATCTAATGAATATAGTTATAGCTGCAACAAAACCCAAAGGACTGAGTTCGGAGGGTTTCTAGATAGCTGAACATATGGAGTTTTCTGGATAGTCATATACTCAGAAGAGGGAAATTTTAAGGGCGCTCTCTTATACCTTATCTTAAGCATTTTTTTTCTATCTGAATGTTGATTTATGTTATAGTTACCTTTTTTTATCACTATAACCAAAACAACTGACTAGACCAACTTAGAGGAGGGAAAATTTATTTGAAAATCAAGGGTTTGAAGTTCTCCTCCATAGTTGGCCAGATCTGTTGCTTTGGGTCCAAGGGACGTAGCTAGTAGAGGAAAGCTGCTCAGCTTATCACAGGGTCATAAAGTAGAGAGGATGAGAAAGTGGAAGAGACATCAGGAAGAACAACCCTTTCAGGGCACAACCCTGTGACCCACCTGCCCTTACCATGCCCCACTTGCCTAAAGTTACCACCCAGTTAGTCCATTCAATCTAGGAAGGATTGATTCATTTACAGCTATCAAAAATCTAACCATTTCATCTCTGAATATGCCTGCATTAATAGGAACATTTGTGGGACAGCTCACATCCAAACGATAACAATCTATATGGTTTGTAATGGCCTTTATAATAAATAAATGGACTTATTTGAGTCAAGCTGACATTCAGCATGAGCTCTTTGCCCAACATGAATAGAAAGCAATACTATTGTACTTTATTTCTTGCAAAATAAGTAAAGTTTTATTGAGAGTTATTTGGCAAGGAGATCAGGAGCTATGAAAAGGAAACTCAAATCTGCCTCTCCACTTGGTTGTTACCAGAGGAATTTATATGATGGGGAGAGATGTTGGTGAAAGGTGCAAGTTCTGGAGGTTCTTTTGAGTAGCGGCAAATAGTCATCATGTGTCTTCACAGGTCATGTATTTCCTTTTTGTGGAGATTACCATGTTATACACAGGGGATTTTGAGCTAATGACATCAAAATGTCACTGGTCAGATGAGCTGGCTTCCATGTTTTCGTTTTTGAGAAACTAGTTCCAAAGGATGTTTGAATGGATTCTGGGAGCTTTTCCTGAAAAACAAACCAACAAACAAAAATGTATCAACTTTGTTATTTGAAAAATTGTGTCTGGGGGTATCCAGGCATTAGTTTATTTCAAAATGTTGACCGCATTTCCATGAGATGTTCTAGCATACTAATGGCACCTAAGGACGGAGTCATGTCACATTTGCCTCAGAGCCGGCTAGTCAGAGAACAAACTACAACATGAGCTTATGCCTGCCACATGAATCAGGAGCAATCTTGTTGGACGGTTTTCTCATCCTGTGGACCCTGATGATATCTTGAGGTAAAGAATATAAAAAATAAAGTTATTTATTTTTTAGAAGACACCTCTTTGGTCTGTGACAGTTAAAATTTCCGTACGTCTGGGTTCACAAAAGTGCTCTGTGTTGTCAGAGTACACCAGTATAAACTCAGTTTGTTTGCTTTTCTATATATTTACAGTAATGTTCTTTCATTCTAATGCCAAGGATGTTGGAGTACAGAAAATATGTTAACTTCCTGATATACTTTGTTTATTTGCAGAATAGAAAATAAGGATACAGTAATGAGAAGGATGAATGAGAAGAATGTATGCATTTTGTTTTTGAGGCAAAAATCATTCAATAGTGATATAAAAATTACAAGTTGGATCTTTTTTATCCTTTCTTTTTCTTGCCTATTGTTACCATGTTGCTCACTTATCATCATCATTGATATTAAAAAATTTGGAAGAACATTAAAAGTCTTCTAGCATTTGAAGCCATAATACTTTTGGACATAATTTTAAAACTTGTACATGATGAAGATTGTATTATCTAATATCAATTGACACTTTCTTTTCCACTCTTCATGCATTCAAAGAGCTCTGCACTCCAATCTGCTCTTACTACTTTTTGAATGCTGTCATTAAATATAACAGCTAATATTCTTATATCCCACACCTTTACCAGGTAGTAAGTGAAAACCAGCCTATAGGCACTGAGCAAAAACTTCAATTTAGCAGGGCTTGGTGATGCACACCAAGCCTCCTGAGCCAGGAGAACTTAAGTTTAAAGCCAGCCTCAGAATCTTAGTGAAACCCTAGGTAAGGATCCTATCTCAAAATAAAAATAAAAATGGCAGCACCCCTGGGTTCAATCTCAGTACAAAAAAACCCCCCAAAATCAGTCTATATCTAGTAAGAACACCAATCATAACCTGTGCTTGTAAGTGGAATCTGAATTGGGGGTGGGGCAATCTTTTGGGACAGAATCTCAATCCGTGGGATTTGATGATATCTCCAAATAAAAAATGTCTAGAACTGAAGTGAATTAGAGGACATTTAGCTAGTGTCTACCAGAGAATCATCTGTAGAATGTTTGCTGGTCTATAGGAGAAAAATTGTGCAGAAAGTGACAGGTGAATTCAAATATAGTCCATTCTTCAGCAAAAGCTTTCTTAATTGAGCATATAATAACTCAAAATTTGGAACAGTTAGGATATTGTAGTTGGTGCTGGGAAACTTTGTTTACAAAAGGAACATGAACTTTTCTCGTATTAAGAAAATAAAGTGATCAAATGAATTTAAAATTTAGTTTCAATAATTAACTTTCCATAGTGATTGTATTTGTCATGGAGAATACAGAATGTTAGCTTTGGCCTAGGTGAGAATGATAGAGGTCATCAGAGAAAGCTTCCCTTGAAAAGTAATGTAGAACATTAGATATAATAGATAAGGAGGACTAGCCTTAAAATATTGAGGTGGCAGAAGCTAACACAGAATGCAGAGATGAGCACAGAACTGAAAGAACTTCATGGCTGAATTACCAAGACAAAGTGGAAGACTGTTTGACACAACACAGGCTGACAGGCAAGGGCACCAGGCAGGAGGTCAACGATTGTTTTAAGAGCCACAGGAAGTTTTCAAAGATTCATATGATAAGGGTGTTTTCTGAGAAGTTAAGTGTCTGGAGTGGTGAATGAATTATGGGTCCTTGAACTGCCCATAAACAGGCTGACAACTCCCTTGGGAATCTCTTGGTGCAGTGGTCCTAAAAAAATTGCACAGTTGTCTGGTGAAGCCATGTTCCAAGGGAAATTCCATAACTTCTATGGAGTTTATCAGTTCATGACCTGAGATTCAAATGTGCCATCCCCCAGAGGGGAGAATTGTGGGCACAAGGTGATGACTGTAATTGGGCTATTCAAACTTTTGACCTCTCTTCTGTTTTAAAGTACCTTTCTCAAAATGAATCCCTTCAATGTAAAAACCTATATAATAAACTGTAGAGCCTGCTCCTTGTCAGTAGTCTCTTTCTCTTACCAGGAGGCAGGTTGAACCAATGGTCCCACATTTGTCTATTTTTGTGGTTCTTCTTCTTTTTTCCAATCCCCTCATCAGCTGTTTATTCTAGTGATGAATAAACACTGTGCCATTCGTGACAGTTAAGTCGCCTTCAATTGTAGAAACTACAGTAGAGAGAAGTAGGATTAGAAGTAAGAAAATCTGTCAGATGATAGACAATGAGCAAGAGTTAATGCTTTCACAGTAGTGTTACAGAACTGGCAGAGAGAGGAGAATATGTTCTAGATGGATGGAGTATTTAGAAAATAATGATTAAATTAAAATGGGAAAATAAGAGAAATACATTAAGAAAATCATTTACATATCTGCACAGTCAATTATGTGCATTGTAAAGTCATTCACTCAGATGCTGGAATACTGGAGGATAACCAACTTAAAAATAGATGATGACTTAGTTTTGAGCATTTTTTATTAAAGTTAAAGTTTTAGGGTTGTTTGATACTCCTATACCAACTGATCTGCCCCCCCCTTGTTGAGAATGTTGTTATTTCCCAAATTTTATTATTATATTCAATTTTTTATACAACTTCCATTTCACTAACTATGCAGATATCTAATTAATTGGATTCATCACTGTCCTTCCTTTCACATGCTTATATTTTAGACCCCTTCAATAAAATTTGATATCTGTACTTCCAAAAGTTTAGCATAATAACTAACATAAGTACTTTATCTGAAGTTGAATTCTTTAAATATATAATAAGTACCCTATCTAGAGACTTTGTGGTTCTTTGTTATGGGAGACTTAGAAAACTAAGAACACTTTGTGGTGTCGCAATAGTTTCATAATATTAAGGGTCTTTGCTGGATCCTAAGAATATGTGATAAAAACAAACTTAAGCTCTCATACAAGAGAGAGCAACCATCATGTTGTAGGATAATGGTATTGTATAAATATACTTCTGTAAATCACAGGTATTCAGTTTGGTAAGTGCTAATACAGAAAATCACTGAACCCTTAGACATCACAATATAGGAAATTTAACCTAGTCCATATAAAGATAGATGCTTTCCCTGAAAAAGACTTTGAAATTAAAACTGCAAGGGTCAAACCACAGGTCTTTTTTTCTCCAGTTCTGCATGGAGCCCAGAGCCTCAGCACATGCTCAGAAAACCCTTTACCAGGGAGCTACATACCCAACCCCTCAACCTACAAGTCTTATTTCTCATCGTTGAATATTTCTGAGTAGATCCACAGAATGTATGGTGAAATTCCTGTATAGATGTTTTTATTAGTAAATATTTGGTAGGTAAATTTAGAAACAGGAAAGGAAGGAAAGAAAGTGAGGGAGGAAAAGAGGGGGGAAAAGAGGAAAGGAACAGTGGAGGAAAGAGAGGGAGGTTTTGAGGAAGAGAGGGAAAAGAGGGAAGGAAAGAAAAAAGAAAACCAAGATGAACTAGTAAGACAATAAATGTGCATCCAACAATATTATCTGGTACATCAGATGTCTGTGGTTAAAACATTCTAACGAAGAGGTGGAGCTTATTGGATTTTATGAAAAAGCAAGATTTAATATGTGCTATTAAAAAGGGTGTGTTTTAAATTCAAAACACTGAGACTGACAGCATCAGAATGGAAAAAAGTCATATTATGTAAAACAGTAGCCATAAAAAATCTGAAAAGTCTAGATTAACATTATATGAGATAATTTTAAGTCAGGAAATATGATCAGAGATAATAATGCTAATAGACTTAATAATAATGAGAAGAAATTAATACCAGAAAGAAAAAATATATAAATATGTATACTTAGCATGTAATAATCAAGCCTGAAAATAAATGAAAGAAAAAAGTCATAATATTTAAGAGAGAAAATAGCATGCTTGAAAATAATAGCTAGATATTCAAACACCTAAATTTAATAAAATGTAATCCATGTAACTAACATATTAAAAAATACTATGCAATGACAGAATCATAACATCTTCTATGGGTACTAATGGAACAAACTCCATACAAAAGGCCACATCTTGAGCCAAAATCCAAGTATTACTAAAATTAAGAGGATTGCAATCATATAAAGGTGGTTTTCAAATAACAAGGCCTTCAATTCAGAAATTGACAATAGAACTTAATCTGAAAAATACCAAAGCCTCTAATTTTTGAAATATATATTTTGAAATGATCCAAAATTCAAAGAAGAAACCATAACAAGTCTGAAAAATTGCAGGAAATATGTCAAAATAAAATCAAATTTATTTCTATGAACAAGAATAAAACAATTCAATAAGAGTAATATATAAGTCTAAATTTAATAAGAACATGGGCTTTTCTTATGCATACTCTAAACTTCACTGAGGAAAATTTTTTAAAATTATCTAAACACATTGAGAGTTATTACATGGATTGGAAGACAAGTATTTTGAAGATGGCCTTTCTCTTCAAATTTATCAACAGATTAAACAGTCTTTATCAAAATTGAATAAGGATTTTCTTGTAGAAATTGACGAACTGATCTTACAAATGTGAGTGGAAAAGCAAGTGTATACAGTGACCCAAGAATATTTTGAACAGGTAAAGATTATACAGGATCTGATTTGAAAGCTTTATATAACACCACAAAAAGCAAGAAGACAGTGTGGTATTGGCATTAAGATGGATATATAAATCAATGGAAAGAAAAGGTGAAACCAGAAATAAAGTACAGATTTAAGAGTGATTGATTTTGATAATGGTTTGAAATATAAACATAGTTGTTTCAATAAAAAAATGCTTAGAAAATTGCACATCAACAAGCAAAAATATTAATACAAATTCTTACCTTATACTATGTATAAGTCAATTGAAACTGAATACAGATCCAAATGAAAAGTTAAAACTATAGTTTGTTTGAAGGAATATGAAGGAGAAAATCTTCAGGAACTTGGATTTGAAAGAGTTCTTAGACAATATCAAAAGTCAACCAAAAAACTAAATTTAGTAAATTTGATTTTATAAAAGATATCATTAAGAACAAAAAACAAAAGCTATATATTGGGGTGAATAGATTACAAATCCTATATATAATAATAAAGGACTTATTAAAAACACAAAAGTGTTTTTTAATCAAGAAGAGGACTAAAACTCACTTAAAACTGGGCTAACAGTTACAGTCATTTCACCAAAGGAGTTACTGAAATGACTGTCACTTCAACACGTTAAAATTTATTTACATAATTATTAATTAAGAAAATTTAGACTAATATTATAATGATATTTTGTTTTTTCTAAAAAAGACAAAAAAGAGAATTGTGGAAGAGTGGAAGAAACTACAACTCTCAAACACTGTTGATTAAATAGTTAAATGAAAATGTTAAGTGGCATAACCAGCTTGGAAAACTATACAGCAGTCTTAAACATAAATAAAAGGCTCAGTAAACCTACACCTGGGAAACTACTCAAAGAGAAAATAAATTTATGGCTACACAAATATATTAATAGGAGCATTATTCATAATAGATCCAAATTAGAACCAATCCCAATATTCATCAAGTGATGAATGTATAAACAAAATGTTATATATTTATACAACTGAATATAATTCAGTAATGAAGCACAAAGAACTGTCATCTACTACACCAGGGACAGACTTCAAGATCGTTATGCAAGTGAAAGAAGACCACATATTGCAGAACTTTATTTTTCTAAAATGCACTGAGAATCCTTATTCTTGTACACAAAGATAAGATAGGTGTTGCCTATAACTGGAAAAGGAGGCAAAGTTCAAATGCACATGAGCCCTAAGAACCTTGGGTTTTATTAGCCATGCTTACTTGAGTGAGGAGAGGCAGAACTGGCCTTATCCCCTTTTTTTCTCTATAGGTAACATGAAGCAATTGAAAGAATTTCTTCTTTTCTTTTCTTTTTATTTCTAGAAATGATACTATATTTCTGGAGCATAATTCTCACTTTTATTCAGGCCAAGAATTATTAGAACTGTGGGATTTGTTGATTCTCTATTACCTTCGAGATCTCTCTTTTCATGCTGAAATTATTTTAAAAAGCATCTGAAGTTATACTCACTGAAACATATACCAGTAAGAGGTCTTTTGCATTTTTCAAAAACATTTTCTCTTATTTGTGAAGCACATTTCTTTCAATATATCAAAGCATATCCACTCACTATATCCATCTCAAATCTTTCAAACCATCCTTCTAAGTGAAATAGTTTCACTTTTAAAAAATGAACTTCTTCCCTACCAAGTTAACTTTTTATATGTAACTGGAACAACATAAAATATCTCAAATGGGAAATATGAGAAAGAGCAAGTAATATTAAATGAGAAAGGACGGTCCCAGGTCCAGTGTGTGGCTTTAATGATGTGCCTCATTGTAGCTGAGGGAATAGTCCATTCCCTGTATGTTGTACGAGAAAAACAAGCAATGATTTTCATCTATTGAGCTGTGAAATTTAAACAGACTGAATTTTTGCTAGGCAATCGTATTTTAATTGTTTTTTAAAAAACACAATTTCATTGCCACAAACGAAAAACAAAATTTAACTCATCATTATTTTTTCCTTTTCCTCCATTTTCACCTTCAAATATGTCCACGATTTTAACCAACTTATTTGAAAAAGTAAGCTAATCTTTGTTCTTACTTTAAGCCTTGATGGCAGGTAATAATCACTGATTTCATTTATAAGTTTTTAAAATATTTCTTCAAATGTTTCACATATAGCTGAATAAAATCAGTCTTATGTCAGAGTTGGCAATGCAAATACTACATTTTTAAATAAGATTGTACATAATCAAATTTTAAGTGTTACCTATGGACTATACAGATTAAAGCACAGTAAGAAGTTTTGAGAAAGTAGAATTTCCTCTGGCATTTTGACACACTAGATACTCTAAGTTGAAGGAAGTTGAGAAAACATCAGAAGCAGGGAGGTGTCTCTCTGAGCTTTCTCTCCTCTTCTCCCATTAAAGAGATCTTAAAATCCTAGAAAGGATTTTCTCATTTTCTCCTGAGACCAGTGAAGACTAGAGATCAATGATGCCTATGTGTTCAGAGCAGACAAGGATCTGAACACATACACATCACTGATTCCCCCACAGTTTATTTCTATTCATTCAGACCTTTGTTCTTTCATATTTTTTCACAACTCTTGTGATGGTATGGATATGTGATGTCCCCAAAAAGCTCAGAGGTGAGACTATTCGAGAATTTTCTGAGATGATTATGTTTTGAGAGGTATAGACTAATCACCTGATTAATCCACTGATGTGGACTAACTAGTTGGTAACTGTAGGTAGATAGCATGTGGCTGGTTGAGGTAGGTCATTGGTGATGTGTTTGGGGTTTATATTTTGTTCTTGTCAAGCAGAGCTGTCTCTACTTACTTACTTTCATGTTCTAAGTTGCTGTCCTCTCCACACCCTTCTGCCAGAATGTTCTACCTCACCTCAGACTCAGAGTTACCTAGTTCACCAACTCTAGACCAAAATAAAATTTTGTTCCTCTAAGTTGTTCTTGTTAGGTCTTTTGGTCAAAACTGACCCAAATAATTATCCATGTGTCATTAAACCATTAAATTTAGGATAAAATTATTCAGGTTTACCCATTTCTTTAGATCTTTCCTTTCTTATTAAGGCTACCATGGTCACATATTTTAAACAAATTTGTAGTTTATTTTTTTGTTAATATGACTATTGCTATATATACCTCAGTGATGAACCTAGGACTAGCAAAAGGAATGATATTTTTCTTTTCTACAAAGGACAAACTTGGTACAATACCTAATCAAAGAAAGTGAGGGGTGGGAGGGACTCTGGTATTGGTGTAATTAATATAAATAAATTCCTCAAAGCAATCTAACAATAGAGCTTAATAATTGTTCTTATTCCATCTCTCTTAACAAGACAGACTGTCTGAAGGTAATGGACACAGGGGCTCCATAGATGTAGCTCAGTGGTCAAGCACTTGTACAACATGCATAAGGTTCTGAGTTCAATCCCAAACACCACAAAAAAGAAAGTTTGAATTACAAGGAAATAGATACAAAAATAATGATTTGGAGTGCTATTTTCACATAATGAACTGAAAATAAAAGTGAAAGTTAATTATAATTCATGGGTATTTAATTACTAGTAGCTCAATATAAATTAAAAATACAATAATTTTATTTTGAAAAGATTTGGCAAGCAAGATGCAATGTTTTTGCTCACCAGTTTTATAGAAAGTGAAAGAAAGCAGAAGCATCTACATTTAGATCAAACAAAGTACATTTGAAATTAAAATATTTTTCTGGAAACAAAATTTTACATAATAATAAAAGGGTCAATACAAGAGGAAGATACAACCATTACAAATATATATGCACAAATTGTCAGGGCAGATAAATATATAAAGCAAATACTGGCAAAAGTTAAAGAACAAATTGGAAGCAATTCAATACTAAAGATTTCAATATTCAACTTTCTGTAATGAATAGAACACTAAGAAAACTAGTAAATTAACAGCAAATTTCAGAAACACTACAGATAAGAGGAATTAATGTAGAAATAATTTTCCATCATCATCAGTAACACATATATTCCTCTTAACTACACATGAACATTCTCAACAATAGATCACTTTATGTAACAAAAATTCAACAAATTTAAGAAAATCATTGAACCCTCTCCTATATCATGCACAAAAATCAACTTAAGTGTCGGTTCAGGTCCTTGGCCCATTTATTGATTGGGTTATTTGTTATCTTATTGTCTAATTTTTTGAGTTCTTTGTATACTCTGGATATTAGGGCTCTATCTGAAGTGTGAGGAGTAAAAATTTGTTCCCATGATGTAGGCTCCCTATTTACCTCTCTTATTGTTTCTCTTACTGAAAAAAAACTTTTTAGTTTAAGTAAGTCCCATTTGTTGACTCTTGTTATTAACTCTTGTGCTATGGGTGTCCTATTAAGGAATTTGGAGCCCAACCCCACAATATGTAGATCGGAGCCAACTTTTTCTTCTATCAGACGCAGAGTCTCTGATTTGATATCAAGCTCCTTGATCCATTTTGAGTTAACTTTTGTGCATGGCGAGAGGAGGGGATTCAGTTTCATTTTGTTGCATATGGATTTCCAGTTTTCCCAACACCATTTGTTGAAGATGCTATCCTTCCTCCATTCATGCTTGAAATATGATATGTTAAGAGCTTTGTAATGTTTGGAACAACAATAAAAAAATCAACTTAAAATTAGAATAAATAGATTATGGAATCAGAATGGAAGCAAATTGTTATTGTTTGTAGCTAACCTGATTTTATATTGAGAAATTCCTGAATACAATACACACTCACAAATAAAAAAAAAATCTGTCAGAACTAGTAGCAACAAATAAAAACAGCATACAAAAATCAGTTGCATATATTTACACCAATAACACAACATCAAAAAAGCATTCTAGAAAATAACCCCATCTATGATAGCACTAAAAAAAAAGACTTAGGAATAAATTTAATCAAGAAAGCAAAAAGTTACATGTTGGAAATAATAAAGCATTGATGAAAGATATTGAAGAAGACACAAATAAATGAAAAGATATCCTGTGTTCATGGATTGGAAGCATTAATATTGTTAACATAACCATGCTAGGCAAGGCAATGAATATATACAATGTAATCCCTAAAAATATTCCAAGGATATTTCTCACTGAAATAGAAAAAAATAATAATTTCTAAATCTATGTGGGACAATAAAAGACTTAGAATAGCCAAAATAATCTTAAGAGAAATTTTTGGAAACATCACAATTTCTGCTTTAAAATTATATTATTACAAATTAATAGTAATCAAAACAGTTGGTTCTGGCGTAAAGATAGACATAGGACACTGGAGAAAAATAATGCACATAAGATAAAGCCCGTATATACATGGAAAACTAATTTTCTAGAAATCCTTCAATAAAACACAATGGGCAAAATATATTCTCTTCAATAAATAATGTTGGGCAAATACTGCATGTTCTGACTCTCATTCAGAACATTTAAAAATTTTTTAATTATTTTTAATGCTGACTTTTTATTTTTATTTTTATTTTTTTATTGATTGTTCAAAACACTACAGAGCTCATGATATGTCATCTTTCATACATTTGACTCGATTGGGTTATGAACTCCCATTTTTACCCCAAATACAAATTGCAGAATCACATTCACATTTTTACATAATGGCATATTAGTGACTGTTGTGTTCTGCTACCATTCCTATCCCCTACTATCCCTCCTCCCCTCCCCTCCCCTCCCATCTTCCCTCTCTACCTCCTCTGCTGTTGTTCAATTCTCTCCCTTGTTTCCCCCCGCTTTCCCCTCACAACCTCTTATAATTTTGTGTAACATTGAAGGTATCCTACCTTTTCCATATGCTTTCCCTTCTCTCTCCCTTTCTCTCCCCCCTCTCGTCTTTGTTTAATGTTAGTCTTTTCCTCATAATGCTGACTTTTTAGAAAGAGAGAATAGAATTATGGACACACGATGTTGAGAAAGAAAGGTGAAAGGGGAAATAAATAGAAGTTGAATAATGGTACCCAAGTACGGAGAAATAAGTTCTACTGTTCTATAGCACTGAGGGTGACCATGGTTCATTCATATTTTATAAAGAACTAGAAGAGAGGAAATTGAAAGTTCCCAATATAAATAAGTTATAAATGTTTAAGGAGATGGAAATGCTAACTACTCTAATTTAATTATTACACATATGTATATATACCTAATTATTTATGTGATAATAAAAAGAAAAGAGTATGATACTGTTGACTCAAATGTAGACATTGTGAATTTTTTTTTAATGAGAAAGCTGGATATCCTAATCCAAAAGAATAAAACTAAACCCTATATATGCCACACACAAAAATCAACTTAAAATGGACTAAAACCTAATTTTAAGAACTGAAGCCATAAAAATCCAAGAAGACAACATAGAAGAAAAATTCCTTGATACTTTAATTTGTGCAGCTTTTTGGCTATTACATCAATGTTTTAGTGAGCAAAAACTAAAACACTCAAGTATTACTATATAAAATTTTAAAATTACTGCATAAAGAAATAATTATTAAAATATAAAGGGGATTTTGCACATTAAAAAATTGCAAGTCATATATCTGACAAAAGATAAATATTCATACTATTTAAAGAACCCATATAACTCAGTGGCAAAAAAATAACCTGGTTAAAAAATGGGAAAATGGCTTCAAAAGATATTTTTCCAATAAAAGCTAATAAATGATTAAGGTACTCAGTATCACTAATCATCAAAGAAATAAAAATCAAAATTATCCTGTTAATCCCACCTCACACCTGACAAAATATATATTATAAAGACAACAGTAAACCCTAAACTTCTCCCAAATTAACACTGATCAGGTTGTGAAGAAAAGGGAACCTTTGTACACTAATGTTTGTCATATAAATTAGTATAGTCATCATAGAAAACAGCGTGGAGATTCCACAAAGTATTACAAATAGAACTACTATATGACCCAGTAATCCTTTTTCTATGTAGATGGCCCAAGTCAACGATTTAAGTTCCACACAGACTTATCTTTTTTACTGAGTTCACAGTTGTATTCTTCACAATAACCAACAAATGAAAACAACCTAAATGACCATTGATGAATGAATGGATAAAAAAATTTTGTTATATATATATATATATATTTATTCAGGTATACACATACACAAGTATGTATGTGTGTGTACATTTGTGTGTGTATGTATATATACATATATATATATTTGTTTTGTGTGTATAAGTATACATATATATATTTGTTGTGTGTGTGTATATATATATATACAAATATATATATATATATATATATATATATATATATATATATGTTTCATTCACTAAGAATCATTTCCCTGTTTTTAATACATATATGCATGTATATATGTATATATAGAACACTTTTCTCTGTTTTTATACATATATATGCATATATGTATATATATGTAACACACACACATATGTGAAGACTATAGTTACGTTTTATTGTAGAATGAAACCTGCTGAAAGAATAGATTTGACGTTCTCTTATCACATATAAAAGAAATAACTATGAATCATGGAAGATGTTCTAATTTGGTTGCCTGTAGTAAGTAATCATTTCACTATGAATACTTATATCAATGTTTACATCTTAAATATATATGATAAAATATTTTTAAAAAAGCAGTCTGAATTTTTGATAACTTCAGCAATATTTAAATTTTAGTTATGTAACCCTATAGTTATCATGAGAAACATAAAAGAATGAAATCTTATGATAACACGTTCTAATATTTAAAGCCCAGAAATTTCATCTCTCAGTTTTCTCATCTTCCAAATGAGAGTCATCTTCTAAGTTTATCAAGAACATAATATATGACTATATGAAGCCTCATCAATTGTGCATTTTGATTCATTTTGCATTATCTCATCATCTAAGGGGGGATTGAGACTGTAATTTTTCTCTATTATTTGTATGCTTGAAGTTTGAATAAAAATGAGAGTAAGAAAAGCTATTATATATATGTGCATATAGCGTGCATACTGGTCCTTGAAGAACCCAGATTGGTCCCTTTTTGTGTTTATTGTCTTCCTTCCTTCCTTCTCTATTTTATACTCCTATCATCTCTCCCTCCTTCTTTTCCTTCATGTCTTTATTCCTTCCTTCTCTCTTTTCCATTTTATTAAGTGTTCAGATTTATTTAGAAAAGTGATATTTCAGAAATGAGCTGAACTAGAATTTATTTTGAATATAGGCATTTTGAAAAAAAAAAGTAAGATGAAATATTTGCTTAAAAGAACAAACATTTCTGAAAACCTTAGAAGCAGTTCTTTCCATACCAAAAATATACAGTGGTAATAGAAGAAATGGTACTTTGTTGTGTTCATTAAGAATCATTTTTCCCTGTTTTTTATGTAAAAATTAGACATCATAATATAGCACGGTCTTCATTATGAAACAAAGAGTATAGAAATTTCTCTATAACTTACTTATTTTTGCAAAATGTAAGAGGAGTAACAACCATCAATTTTATCTCCCAAATGAGCTATCTAGACTTGAATTTATTTTATCTCTTTTAATGTACTATAATACAAAAACATATGACATAGATGAGGCTTAGCTACTTTCATGATCATACCAAGCTCAAAAATTCTATGATTAGTGTTTGTTTTCTGAACAAACATCAAATTATTAATTT
Source organism: Callospermophilus lateralis (assembly GCF_048772815.1). Taxonomy (NCBI): domain Eukaryota; kingdom Metazoa; phylum Chordata; class Mammalia; order Rodentia; family Sciuridae; genus Callospermophilus; species Callospermophilus lateralis. The sequence goes on along the minus strand of NC_135321.1, from coordinate 31,667,074 downwards.
CCTTTAATTATTTTTGTTTATTCTTGCTTCAGTTGTTCTATCCTCTTCAAGATAAAGCTATTTTCTTCCTATGCTCATAAATTTATTTTTCATTTATAAGAATTGACCTTTTTTTCACTCATGACTCTGGGAGGTTGAACTCAGGCCTCATACAAACTTTGTGTGTGCTTTTTTACTAAGCCACATTCTCAGTCTTCTAGTTTCTATGGGTGAATATGCTCCTGTGATTGTTGTAAAGCTCAGTAAGTCTGTTTCTTTACAGTGACTGCTTACTTTAGAAAATGGCCATCTGAATTGTGTCTGCCTTTTCAGTGACTGACACTTCAAATACAGACACCTTTCCTCTTTCAACTTTGCAAAGTTAGGAGCTTGCCTGGATTCAAGGAAAACAGCCCTGGGCTTCACAACATAAAAATATGGATGAAAGAACACAACCATCCAGGGTATGAGTCAGAATTCTGACTCTCCCTTTTTGGATCTTCCTTTAAGTCAATTTAATCTGAACTGTCCTCTCTGTACTCATTCTTACCCTTGTTTGGTGATACTTCAGCCAATCAGGAAATAGCCCTGTTTTCACCATCCCTTTGCCAGTTTTATAACTTGACCTCGTTTGATACAATAAAGGGGTTAGGCTATCTGTAAAGCTATTAAAAAATCCTACCAGGTCAACAATATTTTTTTAGGCTTCAAATATTAGCTATAGAAGTAGCTCCCTCTGAAGAAGTGGAGACAGAATTATGGACTTTATTTTGGTTGTCTTCAATGGAATAATGAGAGACAGCACTTGGCTTTTGTCTGACTCACAGTGAATAATATGTGAGGTAAAAGATAATATCATTATTTATTTTAAAATTTTTATTTTGAGATTGCTTACTGACAAGAGAGTTGCAATAATCGTACCGAATATGCACCTTATGTACACTCAGCCAACCTCTCCTAATGTTAACATAACCATGGAAAATTAATAAAACTAAGCAATTAACTGTGGTACACTGCTATCAATTTACTGTAGACATTTCCCAGCACAGTGGTGCTTTCCTCTAATCCCAGGGGCTCAGGATAGTGAGAGAGGAGAATCATGAGTTCAAAGCCAGCCTCAGCAAAAGTGAGGCAGTAAGCAACTCAGTGAGTCTCTGTCTCAAAATAAAATACAAAATAGGGCTGGGGATGTAGCTCAGTGGTTGAGTGACCGTGAGTTCAATCCCCAGCATCAAAAAAAAAAAAAAAAATTACTATAAGCCTTATTTCAATTTTGCTAGTTTTTCTATTACTGTTTTTGTGTGTGTGTGTGTGTGTGTGTGTGTTCCAGGTTTGAAACCAGGATTTTAAATTGCATTTAGTTGCTAAGACTTCATTGTCACTTCCAATCTTGGCCAGTTTTTCCATATTTCTTTGTCTTTATGCCCCTGACACTTGTGAAGATCACTGGTTAAGTATTTTATAGAATGTTTTCCAATTTGGACTGGCTTTATGGATATGGGGGAGGAATAATAGGGTTGAAGTGCCCTTCTTATCATAATATGCCAAGGGGAACAGGGTACATGATTTATAGCTGATGGTGCTAAGTTTAAAACTTAGTAAGTGATATCTGTTAAGTTTTCTCTGCTGCAAAGTTATTATTTTCCTGATCCTATATTCTATTTATAGTACACTCAGGAGGAAATATTTCTCAATAGGAGGAGAATTAAGACTAATTAAACTGCTCATTTGAAAGAAAAAGCATCAAAATATTGGGGAACATACACAAAACCCCAAACAGTAATTGACACATGATATTGGGAGATAATTTGAGTCTCTCTAAATTATGTTACTCTTTCAGCTTTTCCAAGTCAAGATAGATGATAAACAATATCATTAAACCAGAAAACAAAAATGTGTAGGTGCTATATCCTTCTTATTTATTTATTTAGAGAATTGATTCTCCTTTTGCATTTCTCTGCTTTGAATGCTTTCCAATAACTTTCATAATTTATATAATATATCCAATACAGATTTTTATAATGGTTACCTATGGAACAATCCATATGTTCTTTTTGCTTTGTTTTCATTACTTAAAGTGTCAACAAGGGTCAATTAATTTTATTGATTTGCTTGATTTTATTCAAAGTGACAACATTTGGTCTTAAAACATTTTTAAATATACTTAGCATAATATGTTAGCTAATCTTAGGAATTAACATATTCATTAATGATTCAAAAATGATTCTGTGGTGACAAGTTCCATCCCGTCTAAACACGATTTCTTGGTCATTTCAGATAGACAATGCTTTGTAGTTCCCACATTTTATTGATATATTATTTATTTTTAATGAATCTTTATTGAGAATTGTAAATAAAAATAACACACTGGTTTTCTTAGTTTTGTTTTGTTTTGAATTTTTGCCTTGCTTATTTAGTATCAAATGCATTCCATTTCCCTCTGTGTTTTTCCCTTATATCACTTCTTTTGATCTTCAGTATGCTCTGTGATAGACATTCTCAGACTTAGCACTTTTTTATTTTAACTAATTAATTAACTTATTTATTTTTTATTCTAGTTTGTTATGTATGACAGCAGAATTCATTACAATTCATATTACACATATAGAGCATAATTTTCATCTCTGGTTGTATATAAAGTATATTCACACCATTCATGTCTTTATACCTGTACTTAGGGTAATGATATCCATCTTATTCCACCATCGTTTTTACCCCTTCCCTTCTCACCTCTTTGCCTTATCTACAGTTTGTGTAATCCTCCCATCTTTCTCCTACCAAATCCACTATGCATTAGACTCCTTATATCAGAGAAAACATTCAGCATTTGCTTTTTGGGGATTGACTAACTTCACTTACAATTATATTCTCCAGCTCCATTCATTTATCTACAAATGCCAAGATTTTATTCTCTTTTATTGTTGAGTGATATCCCATTGTGTATATTTACCATATTTTCTTTATCCATTCATCTACTGAGGGGGATCTAGGTTGGTTCCACAGTTTAGCTATTGTGAATTGTGCTGCTATAAACATTAATGTGATTGTGTCCCTGTGGTATGCTGTGTTTAAGTCCTTTGGGTATAGACCAAGGAGTGGAACAACTGGGTCATTTCCAGATTTCCAAGGATTCTCCATACTGCTTTCCATATTGCCTGCACCAATTTGCAGTCCCACCAGCAATGTATGAGCGTGCCTTTTCCGCCACATCCTTGCCAACACTTACTGTTGTTTGTGTTCTTAATAGCTGCCATTCTGACTGGAGTGAGAAGAAATCTCAGAGTAGTTTTAATTTGCATTTCTCTAATTGTTAAAGATGTTGAACATTTTTTCATATATTTGTTGATTATATATTATAAATATATTATATATAATATATTATATATTATATATCATCTTATGAGAGGTGTCTGTTTAGTTCCTTGGCCCGTTTATTGATTGGACTATTTGTTTTTTTGGTGTTTAGCTTTTTGGGTTTTTTATATACCCTAGAGATTAGTGCTCTATCTGATGTGCAAGTGGTAAAAATTTGCTCCCAAAATGTAGGTTCTCTATTCACCTTACTGATTGTTTCTTTTTCTGAGAAGAAGCTTTTTAGTTTGAATCCATCCTATTTATTGATTCTTCATTTTAATTTTTGTGCTGTAGAAATCTTATTAAGGAATTTGGGGCCTAATCTCACATGATGGGGATTTGGACCTAATTTTTCTTCTAATAGGCACAGTGTCTCTGGTTTAATTCCTATGTCTTTGATCCACTTTGTGTTGATTTTTGTGCAAGGGGAGAGATAGGGTTTTAATTTCATTGTGTTGCGTATGGATTTCCAGTTTCCCCAGCACCATTTGTTGAAGAGGTTATCTTTTCTTCAATGTACGTTTTTTGCACCTTTGCTTAATTTAAGATAACTGTCATTATGTGGGTTAGTCTCTCTGTCCTCTTTTCTGCACCATTGGTCTATAAGTCTATTTTGGTACCAATACCATAGTGTTTTTTTTTTTTTGTTTGTTTGTTTTTTAATGTTGATCTATAGTATACTTTAAGTTTTGGCATAGTGATACCACTTGCTTCACTCTTCTTGCAAAGGATTGCTTTAGCTATTCTGGGTCTCTTATTTTTCCAGATGAATTTCATGACTGCTTTTTCTATTTCTATGAGGAGTGTCATTGGAATTTTGATTGGAATTTCATTAAATCTGTGTAGTTCTTTTGGTAGTATGGTCATTTTGACAATATTAATTCTGCCTATACAAGAACAAGGTAGATCTTTCCAACTTCTTAGGTCTGCTTTAATTTTTTTCTTTAGCATTCCATAGTTTTCCTTGTAGAGGTCTTTCATCTCTTTCATTAGGTTGATTCCCAAATATTTTATTTATTTTTATTTTTGTTTTTGAGGCTATTGTAAATGGGGTAGTTTTCCTTTCTGAGGATTTGTCACTGATATAAAGAAATGCATTTGATTTATAGGTGTTGATTTTATATCCTGCTACTTTGCTGAATTTATTTACTAGTTCTAAACGTCTTCTGGTGGAATTTTTTTAGTCTTTTAGATTTAGAATCATATCATTGGAAAATAGTGCCAATTTGAGTTCTTCTTTTCGTATCCATATCCCTTTAATTACTTTTGTCTGTCTAATTGCTCTGGCCAGTGTTTTGGGAACTATGTTAAATAGAAGTGGTGACAGAGGGCATCCCTGTCTTGTTCCAGTTTTTAGAGGAAATGCTTTCTGTTTTTCTCCATTTAGAATGATGTTGGCCTGGGGCTTAGCATATATAGTCTTTATGATGTTGAAATATGTTTCTGTTATCCCTAGTTTTTCTAGTGTTTTGAACATGTATGGGTGCTGTATTTTGTCAAATGCTTTTTCTGCATCAATAGAGATGATCATATTATTCTTATCTTTAAGTATATTGATGTGATGAATTACGTTTACTGATTTCCATACATTGAACCAAACTTACGTCCCTGGCATGAGCTCCACTTGATCGTGGTGTCACTGTTTTTTTGGATATTTTTTGTATTCTATTTGCCAGAATTTTATTGAGAATTTTTGCATCAAAGTTCATTATAGATATTGGTCTGAAGTTTTCTTTCTTTGATGTGTTTTTGCCTGGTTTTGGAATTAGGGTGATATTGGCCTCATAGAATGAGTTTGGAAGTGCTCACTCTTTTTCTATTTCATGAAATAATTTGTAGAGTATAGGTATTAGTTCTTCTTTATAGATCTGGTAGAACTTGTCTATGTATCCAACTGGTTCTGCTATTTTCTTGGTTGGTAGGCTTCTAATTGTGTCTTCTATTTCCTTGCTTGAAATTGATCTGTTTAAATTGTGTATATCATCCTGATTCAACTTAGGCGACTCATATGACTCTACAAATTTGTCAATGCCTTTTATATTCTCGATTTTATTAAAATATAAGTTTTCAGAATAATTTCTGATTATCTTCAGTATTTCTATAGTGTCTGTTGTGACATTTCCTTTTTCATCACATATGTTAATGACTTACATTTTCTCTCTCCTCTTTGTTATCATGGCTAAGAGTTTGTCAATTTTATTTACATTTTTTTGATGAACCAACTTTTTGTTCTGTCAATTTTTTCAATTGTTTGTTTCAGTTTTATTGATTTCAGCTCTGATTTTAATTATTTCCTGTATTCTACTGATTTGGTGTTGATTTGTTCTTCTGTTTCTAGGGCTTTGAGATGTAGTGTTAAATCATTTATTTGTTGAATTTTTCTTCTTTTAAGAAATGAACTCCATGCAATAAATTTTCCTCTTAGTACTGCCTTCACAGTGTCCCAGATAATTGTTGTATCGGTGTTCTCATTTACCTCTAAGAATTTTTTAATCTCCTCCTTGATGTATTTTTCAACCCATTGTTTATTCAGTAGCATATTATTTAGTCTTCAGATGTTCGAGTAGTTTTCATTTTTTATTTTATCATGGATTTCTAATTTTATTCTATTGTGATCTGATAGAATGCAGGTTAGTATCTATACTTTTTAAATTTTTGTTAAGAGTTGCTTTGTGGCATGGTATATGGTCTATTTTAGAGAAGGATCCATGTGCTGCTGAGAAGAAAGTGTATTCGCTTGTTGAAGAATAAAATATTCTATATATGTCAGTTATGTTTAAGTTATTGATTGTATTATTGAGTTCTATAGTTTATTTGTTCAGCTTTTGTTTGGAAGATCTAGCCAGTGGTGAAAGAGGCATGTTAAAGCCACACAGAATTATTGTGTTGTGGTCTATTTGACTTTTGAATCTGAGAAAAGTTTGTCTGATGAACATAGACGCTCCATTGTTTGGGACATATAAATTTATAATGGTTATTTCTTATTGGTGCATAGTTCCCTTGAGCAGTATGAAATGACTTTCTTTGTCCCTTTTGATTAACTTTAGCTTAATGTCTGCTTTATATGATATGAGGATGGAAAACCCTGCTTATTTCCGAAGTCCACGTGAGTGGTATGATTTATATGAACCTTTCACCTTCAGTCTGTGTATGTCTTTTCCTATGAAATGAGTCTCTTGGAGTCAGCATATTGTTAGTGTTTTTTTTGTTTTTTTTTTTTAATTCAATAAGCTACCCTATATCTTTTGATTGGTGAGTTTAGGCCATTAACATTCAGGGTTATTAATGAGGCATGGTTTGTATTCCCAGCCATTTTTGTTTATTTTTGTTATTTAACCTGACTTGGTTTTTCCTTTAATTAGCTTTTCCTTTAATGTAGTATCTCTCTCTGCTGATTTTCATTGTTGCTTTTCATTTCCCCTTCATAGAATATTTTGCCAAGGATGTTCTGTAGTGCAGATTTTCTAGCTGTAAATTCTTTTAACTTTTGTTTATCCTGGAAGGATTTTATTTCATCACCAAATCTAAAGCTCAGTTTTGCCGTATACAAAATTCTTTCTTTCAGAGCTTGATACATGTTGTTCCAGGGTCTTCTAGTTTCCAGGGTCTTGGATGAAAAATCTGCACATAACATAATTGGTTTCCCACATATGTAATCTGATTTCTTTTTCTTGCGACTTTTAATATTCCATGCTTATTGTGTACATTAGGCATTTTCATTATAATATGAATGGTGTGGATCTGTTGTAATTTTATACATTTGGTATCCTGTAAGCCTCTTGACTTTGGTTTTCCAATTCATTGTTCATGTTGGGAAAATTTTCTCATATTATTTCAACAAATAGATTGTTCATTCCTTTGGCTTGGAACTCCATGCCTTCCTTTATCCCAATAATTCTTAGACTTGGTCTTTTATGCTATAACATATCTCTTGAATATTCTGCTCATGGTTTTTTATCATTTTCTCTGTGTGGTATACATTCTTTTCAAGATTACATATTTTGTCTTCATTGTCTGGAGTCCTGTCTTCTATGTGGTCTAAACTGTTGGTGATGCTTTCAATTGTGCTTTTAATTTGATTTATTGTTTCTTTCAATTTAAGGCTGTATGTTTGTTTTGTCTTTAGAACCTCTATCTCCCTTTTGAAGTAATCTTTTGCTTTCTATATTTGCTTATGTATCTCTTTGTCAAAATGATATTTTGCTATCTTATATCATCCTTTAATTCACATAACATTTTAATTATGTACATCCTGAACTCCTTCACTGTCATTTCATCTGCTGTGCTGGCCATGGATTGTAATAATGTAGTATCTTGATTTGTTTGGGGACTTTCTTCCCTTATCTTTTCATGTTGCTCATGTGTTTTCCTTTCTAGCTCTGTGGATCCGAGGTTTTACCATTTTTATACCATAGGCTTATAGTGCCCCTGTAAGGTTTCAATATCTCTCCTTTGAGGGGAAGGACAATGTTAGAAGATCCCAACATAAACAAAATACCACCTAAAACAAATAGTTTTTATTAAGATGTTTACAGTTTGGTCACAATGTACAGAAAATTTGAATTCAATTAGTATCACAATATAATCAGTAGGTTTGTAAAAGAGTTTACAGTTTTTGGTGATGGACAAAGAACCTAACTAGGGGTGAAGTTTGGGAAGATATGCTGAGGAGGTATGGAATGAGGATATAGAGCTATTATAACTTAGGAAGCATGAAAGGGAAATCCAAAGAGGAATGGTTAGTAGCAGAATAGAGAGGTAGTAATTTGGGGTAGACAAGTAAGATGGAAGACAGTAGAGTACATAAAGTAAACACACACACACACACACACACACACACACACACACATATATATATATATGTGTATATATATATATATATAAATTAAGAAAAATAAAAAAATGTTAAAATAGTAAAGATTGGAGAGAAAAAGACAGGAAAAAAAGAATACATAGCACAACTGTAATATACTAGTCAGTCATCTCAGTTCTCAATATTCTAATTCATGCAAAATACTTGGTTTCACAAATGTTGGGGGTGTGAGTATAGGAGAATAAAGAGGGAGAGGCAACAAAAAAAAATCAAAAAAGGAAGAAAGGAAGGAAGGATGTTTTGGTTGGAGATCAGTATCTTTCCTGCTTCCCTTCCCATCCAATAGGTGGGGTTGTCTGTTCTTAGTTGGTATCTCTGCCCTCAGGATGGTGGGGGTTACCATAGTGTGAGGGTTGGTCTTGGGTGCAGGGCACCTAGAAGTGGGGTATAGCACCCACAAGTCCGGTTGGGAGACTGCAACTCAAGGATCTCCTTTGGGATTTGCTCCTGTGATGTGGGCCCAGGTTCTTATCTCCTCATCTCGCCTATAGACCTCACAGTTCCTGGCCTCTAAATTAGTCTCTAAAGTGTATCTCCCTCACCCTTTCCCTTTCTACTTCCTAATCAGGAACCTTTCTCTCCCGGGGTCTCTGTGCTGCACTCCAGTGGCTGCCCACCTGTCTTGGAAGGCTGTTTTGAATTGGGCAGTCACTCTACCAAGTTAGCAGCTGCTAGAGATTGGGGGAATTAGATATCTATGGGTCCCTGGCTCTCTGGTGTTCCAAACTGGTATACCCAACTATAGATGGTGATGGAGGTGACCCAAGATGGAGTTTCAGGTCAGTTGGGGAGAGCAGGGCGATAGCATTGGGAGATGTGTTCAGAGATGATCTCTGTGATATGCAATGTTGCCGCTGTCAGCTTTCTCAGAACCTGTGATGTCCCAGGTGCAGGCAGGCTACCTAGAGTAGGGGACTATGGCAGTAGCTGCCAAGTCCCAAGATGGAGGCGATCAGGGGAGCCTCACTTTGTTAGATGGGGGTTCACATGGGAATGGCAGCTGGAGTTTATGTGATGGGTGATGGCTGAGTGTCCTTCATGGGAGTGGCATCTGGGAATTCTGTGCCAGTGCTAACACTGATGGTCCTGCTTAGGCATTCACAAGACCTGTATGGATGAGTAGCTGGGAGTTGGAAGTCCTTTTCTAACACCGAGGCCGTGGCCCCTCGCAGAATGGCAGCCTTTATTCCTGCATGGGATCAGCTATAGAGGGGTCCTCTATCACTGTCAGCAAAGAAGTATTCCAACTAGTTGAAAACAGAGTCATGCAGAATGCTTCTTCCTTCTGGCCTGCCATCTAGAATCCTCCTCAGCAACCTTACTCCTTGATGTGGATTATGAAATTGGTTATTGTAGCAAACCTATAATGGTTATCAAAAAGCTAAAGTGATTCTCTGTGGTTGAAATAACTGAAATGACCAGAATTTAAAGCAATGCCCTTATGTAGTTTTGACTTCCTTTGCAAACTACTAAATTGTATCACAGGACAAATAACTCAGCTGATTGGTAGTCACAATGAATACCGGTGCTGTTATGTGTTCATGCATGAGTATGTGTGTGTATTCTCTCAGGCATGTTTATGTACCCATGGATTGAAAGATGGGCAAATCAGGGGGTGGATAGAAGATGAGAAAGGGATGGGGTCCAGAGTAAAAGTATTAAAGCAGACCAATCAAAGAAATTTTTGAGTGACTACTCTGTATGAGAAATTTAACTGGGTCAGGTGCAATGACACATGCCTGTAATGCCAGCAATTTAGGAAGCTGAGGCAAAAAGATCTCAAGTTCAAAGCCGAACTCAGCAATTTAGCAAGGTCCTAAGAAACTTAGAAAGATCCTGTTTCAAATTAAAAAAAAAAAAAAAGCTGGGGGTGGAGGGGGGGCACTTGGCATATGGCTCAGTCATACAGCATCACTGGGTTTAAGCCCTCCTGACAGAAAAAAAGGAAAAGAAATTTACCTGGTAAATCTAAGAAATATAAAAGTCCATGTCAGATGACACTTGTTTCAGTGGGCAGTATTCAGTTAATCAATTATAGCAGCCCTTTATGACACAGAAAAACAATTTGTAAGTTGTGGTAATATTACATTTGTAGGACTTTGCCGAGACTGGGAAGCTATAGTGTTTGGGTACAACTGTTTTTCAAGCAGAAGAGATTGATTTTCATCCATTTGCATGATCATTATCTAAGAATACTTTGAATTAAGAGTTCTGTTTTAGTCAGCTTTTTCACTTCTGTGACTAAAGGAATTGACCAGAACAACTATAGAAGAGGAAAAGGGCTCACAGTTTCAGAGTCTTAGTCCATAGAAGGCTGGCTCCTTTTCTCAGGGCTGGAGATGAGGCACACCATCACGAAGAGTGTGTGACAGAGGGAAGTAGCTCGTATCATGGTGATCAGAAAGCAGAGAGAGAGAAACTCCACTTTTCAGAAACAAATATACACCCAAGCCATGACCTAATTCCCACCTCCACCAGCCACACCCTATCACTTCAGTTACCACTCAGTTAATCCATATCAGGGGATTAAATCAATGATTGGGGTAAGACTCTCATAACCCAATCATTTCCCCTCTGAACCTGTTGTATTGTTTCACATGTGACCTTTGAGGGACAGCTCACATCCAAACCATAACAAGTTCCTTATAAAATGAAACATATTCATAGTTTTAGCTTCTACAAAACAGGGATATTAGATAACAAAACCTTAACAAAGTTTGAGTCATATACAAAAAATACTTAAATCACTCATATAAGGCTAAAAGGGAATATGGAGTGCTTTCTAGCTTCAAATTTTGGTTTCACATTTCAGAGGTTCATTTATATTATAACAATCATTTCATTGAAACTTAATCAGGTAGTTGTTAGCTTTTTAAATATAAACTACTAGTTCTCTCATTCCTCTTTTTATTATTCAATTTTCAGCCAAAATAAAATATTTAAAAGAAATAATATATCGAGTGCCTCACAGTACTGTGGAACACACAAGGGGAATTCTTACATCACTGGTCTTACCAGGATTAGAGTGCAACTGAGAAAATAAAATTTATGTTACACAGTGATGAATGAGAATAGTATGGTATCATATTTCATTTCTAAGATAAGTAAGTAGTAAGGACAGAGTTTGGCTATGTGAATTCTAATATTTGAATGGTTTTGAAAGAATATGAAGCCTTTTGGAGGTGAGATTTAGATTAATCCTGGATCCTAGGCTGAAAAGGAGATAAGAGTATAAATGTTGACATATTCACACTTTAATTTGCATTGCTTTGTAATTATAAAATTCCTTTCATATATATGAATATGTATGAAGCCCATACTTTCAAAAGGAATTTTTATTATCATATCCATATAAATTACATTAATATGTTTTGATTTTTGAAAAAAAATTTTTTATATATTGACATTCATGTTTTTCTCTTAAATCAAAGATTGTCTATATTTTCCTAGAAAATGTGATAGAACTGTATAAAAATGTAAGAAAATGCATTTTATTTCTGGTCACAAACTCAGGAAGCCTAACAACCAAGGAGCTCAATTGTATGGGTTTATATGTCAAGGCTTCATTTATTCCTAATGGGGCTATCAATGTTTTTTGTGATCTTGCTAATTAAGAAGACAGTTTGGTTCCTCTGATTATGAACTTCCTAAAATCTTTCTACTAAGTCATAAAGGAAATAGAAAAATGCTTTGGAGAACTAATGGCTGCCTGTGAATGCTGAGTCAGTCTGGAATTTTATGGGAGTGTGTGCTGACTTATGCAGGAACGTTTTGTGTCTCTGAGATGATCTATTTTAACACGTTGATTGCTTCTTCTTGGGCATCAATTTCCCTATGGAGACATGGACCATTTATATAGTTTTACAAAATTAATTCTAGATGGGAGACAAGAGAAAACTTAGATGGAGCAACTATGGGAATTCTAAAATGAAACAATGTGTATGGAGACTGTTAGTAACCAAAAACTCAAAAAGTGAGAGTATTTCTGTGACATTTCACTTAAAGGATGAAGAACTGGTGACTACATAAGGGACATCATCAATATAGTTACATTCACTGGAAGAAAGCAGAATGGTTGGAGGTTACTCCATGGCGATGTTATTTTATTCCATTTATTACCCTGCCCGCCCCTCCACATCAACTTCCAATTTTGTTTATGTCTCCCTTAATGAATGCCATAGAGCTGAGAATACAAGAAAACAGGATGAGATGGGCCAAAACAGCAAGGCAACATGAATCACCATGATGGATTTCATTAATTAGAAATTGAAATTAAAGACACCAACCTGTGAAAAATTGTACCTCTTGAGGTTGTTCTAGGACATCGTCTGTTCTAATTTTGGTAGTTAATTTGACAGAAATGTTTAAAGTATAAAATGGTATGTAAGAAAAATATGGTGACCCAGAATAAAAATCACAGTGGGAGAAAAAGAAGCTTTATATCATTTTCCTTTCTTGTGTATGCTTTGATTAGACTAAACCCAGAAAGCCATATTTGGGATGCTGCTGAAGTTCTTTATATATAAAAAGCTAAAAAGATTTTCTGTCCACCATTCTGCCTGAGAGGCATGTGTGTGGATACTCAACCAATTTTTAATTATGAGAATTTCCTTTTGACTCATCTCTTGTGAATCACAAGATCCTCTGATGAACAAATAAGAGGGGGAGAAAATGGGAACAGTGGGATGGGGAAATGAAGCACAGGGAGGAAAATGACCTCAGTTGCTCTCTAAGTACATATAAAATAATATGTGCTCAGGTCAAACAAATGCAACCTCAACTAACCAGAGTTCAATTATCTGGAAATTAAAATGAGCTGAAAGGATTTAAAAAAATTTACTTCAACTTTCAAATAAAGAGAGATTAAGTGAAAGTTATAATAGTAATAATAACAGCAACAAGAAAAACAAAATGCCTGCAGTGATAACAATGAAATCCTCCTTGTCTTCTCTTACCAACTTCTTTTCCACATTCTCTATTTCATGCCTTGCTCTTCACCCTGGGAGGCTGAACAGTTAACTTAAACCTGGATTACCTTCCTCTCATGACATGTGTTGGGATCATGCAATATAGAATGTTGCCATGATAGCGAAGGTCAATAGGAGAATGAAGAAAAATATTTTCCCTCTAGTTTAATTCTGTGTTGCCTTTTGTATGTTCCATCTCCTGTCATGCCATTTTTCTTCTATGGCCTCCTATTACACAAACCCTACAGCCTTGTCTCTTCGGCACTGTTTTAACACTCTTTTCAGAAATAATATTTTCATCAGGAATAATGAAGTGAACATGAGTGGTGGTGTAAGGCTGAACCACACAGAAGGTGGGAAGTAATTTTGAAGTGACCTGTACATTTTATCTAGATATTATAGCATATCCTAAAAGCACAGGGGCTTTTCACCATAGGTCAAGACTCTTGGTTGTGTGAACAATTAATTGAATGGAAAGACTCAAGTTTTATGGCTAAGAGAGTTGAATAGAGAATATCTAACATTGAAACTAGAACAACCAATGGTCAAGAGTTCTTGAAGTCTAGATACATCTCAGAGTTAACAAGGAAAATTTGGTTATCACTAGATGAGAGAGATGAGAAGAAAGAGAAGGCTAAGATGGGAATAAGGTTTCTATTCTGAGAAATTTAATAACTGATAGTGCCCTTCACTAAGACAAAAAAAAAATGAAGTGTGTGTGTGGGGGGGCACATTTTCCAACTAAAGATAAGGAGTAAGCACATGAAGTATACAATAGTCATCATTTATTATTTTCCCTCATAATTTTTCCAAAGTCTTTGAGTATTTGCATTGTATAATTACTTAAAACTTTAGTGTTACTCTACACATTATATTAACAAAACCACTGGAGGATCAATGGTATTACTTAAACAAGTCAAGAGTAAATGACAAAGTTTTATGATTTTAAAGTCCATATGTTTTTCTTATTTAGAAATTCACATACTAAGTCTAAAACACATAGATAATAGATAGAGATGTATAGATATATATAGAGAAAGAGAGAAACAGATATAGATATACATAGGTATAAATAACCCTTGATATCATGGAAATAGATAAAAGTTGGTAGAGAAAATTGAGCTCAAAGATTAAAACTTATTAAACATTGATGGTTAAAAATTCTGTAGAAGACAAGTGATTATGTAAGTGGATGTGGTACTGTTATAAAGAGATCAGAAGAGATGAAAACCTGGCAGACCATGGGTGAAGAGAAATGGAAAAAGGCAAATCACTTTAAGTGAGTCAGCATGCAAATAATAAGGTACAAAGCAATGAAGACCACTGAAGAGTGGGAAGTGACCATTAGGTTGACAGCTAGAGGATATAAACAGTTGAAACACTCTGGAAAACATAAGTGTGCCAGCTGGGATTGTGAGCACACTCCTTTTATTAGTTATTATTTATATAAGAGGAAGGAAAGAAGAAAGAAGACCCAGTTTGGGGGTCTTAGAATAAAAAAAAGTGGCAATGACTGGAAAGCAGAAATAAATAAAAAGTGTATTATCATAAAGTGATCTCTTAGGTGAAGTATTCTTCACAATTCTTATTCCACAATTTCTGAGAATTTTTATTAACTTTTTTTTTTTTAATTGAAGCAGGTGACTTTGCACTTCATTGCTAAACGCTGTATGTTTTCACAACTGAAAATTGAATGCAGTTATACAGGGTTCAGGAAATTGAAGAACTATTCTTAGGCTGAAAATTTAGCCTATCAGTACTTTATGTTTACTAGCAAAAGATATAGAACTTTTTGTTTCAAGGCAATTATTAATGGCAATTGAAGTTAAGATATCAGCATTTCCTGCGCTATTTTTCCAAGCCCCAGTCTCTACAGAACATCAATGGAAGAAAGGTGACACCTTCACATGCAGTATATTGCATTATAAGTAGAGAAACCGAGCATAGGGAACCCAAACATTTTATAATGGACAGTAAGCATGTTTGCCTTTTCTCCTAAAGGGAAATATTGTTTTTATTATACTGGAAAGTTTGATTCTGGCAGACAAACTATACCTTCCAAGGAAGAGAGTTCTTTGCTTTGCAGGGCATCACTATCCATCTTCTAAGGCTATCTACTGTACAAACATCCTTGGGAAGGAGTCTGGAAAAAATCAGTGCCCTCATTAAGTGTGCAGAAACATGAGAGAACAATGAAGAATTTCTTTACAATAAGCCAATGGAAAATTCTAACCATGAATCCCTTATAGTCCCAGGAAAAGAAAAGTATAACTATCATACTCATATATAAATTTATATGGACCTCAACAGACTCAATATCATTCAATTTAATAAAGGATACCCTTAGCATATAAATTAATATTTTTTAATTTAAAAACCTCTAAAACTATGTGTTTGAAATTTTTTCGACATGTATAGTCAATATTTCATTTGATGCTCCAAATATTCTTTGAGGTTTATGGAGAAGCATCATTGTGACCATTTCAAATGGAGAAAAACACTAATTGTAAGAAATACTACATGCACATTATTTTGTAAGTCACAGAGATGGAAACAATTGAACTTCAAACTCTAAGAATTTGTGTCTTTCAATTTGATATATTCTATACACATATATTTTCATGACCGTAATCCTGCTTTAGCTTAGTTAGAGTGCTTCTCTCTGTCCCACTCATTGGACCTCTCTAATATACTAAATGAAATTGGGACTTGGCTTATTATGTTAGGGAATGGGGACAATTAAAGCTATTTTCCACTGTTACAACATTGTTGTGAGCATCATAGAAGGTACTAGAAATGTGATAATTTAGATCAGTACCAATCATTCATCCCTTAGTGCCATTCTCCATTCCCTCCAGGACACATTGCAAAATCTGATGTGGAATTTCAGACATTCCTTGATAAGGACTTTCTCTTTCCAGAAGGCTATTCTGGAACTTGTTTCCTTTGCAGAATGTATTTTAAGAAATCAGCAAATCTACTTTCTTTGATTGCAAACTTTTTTTCATTTTCATTTCATGTCTTTAAATAAGAAGTGGCACTCTTCTTAATGAGCATCTCTCTTTGTCAGGAAGCATTTCCATTCATCTGTTGGCCTCTTTGAGCCTCTGCTATAATACACATCACAATCTGTTATTATTACGCACCATTATGTCTTATCTTCAAATAGACAATACACATTTCCTGAGAGAGAGAGAGAGAGAGAGAGAGAGAGAGAGAGAGAGAGAGAGAAAATGTCCCCTCACTATGGTTGTGTCATTACCTCATCCAAAGCATCATATATTGCACAAGTCTGAAGCACTTTTTGGAAGTAGTTAAGAGTTCAGTTTTATTAGGTCCTGATGAAGTACACTTCCAGCAGTAACATTTATTACTTGTGAAAATTTAGTCACAATCTTTAAGTTTTCTAGGCCACAGTTTCTTCATAAATAAAGCAGGGATCATTTTATCTTTATCTTAGGGTTTGGGAAGAAGTAGTTATAATCTTAGCAAAACATAACTGCTCAATTAAAGTTCATCTTATGAGTTTTAATGTTTTTTTTTCTTATTTTAAATTATATTGCATTTATCTTTAGAATTCTCATGGGTAAAGGGCCAATTTCAGAAAAACTTGTCTTCATTACTCTCCTTCCTGATGTTCCTATTGAAGTAGTAGTTACCTGTTGAAATATTTATTTAATCATTAATCTTACTTTTTATAATGTTTTAAGTAAGAAGACCAATTCAGTTTTTACAACCCTGAATATTAAGGAACTCCTGCAGTCTCTGTATAATTCAGATATCTAAAAACCCAATTGGAATGCCTTTATTTTTCTAGTAATACCATCTATAAACTAAAGGAGTAATAACCTTCCTACACATCATTATATGTAACTATAACTCAACCACACAGACTCAAATGCCTGCCAAGTAACAATCTAGCTTCTACATTTGAAGAACAACTGGAGATGAAATAAGCATTTATAGGTTGAGAGTTGGTAAGGGGCTCTAGGGAGACAGCTACATAACTACAAGTTCCCCCCTGTTTTATTTCCTATGACACACAATTTTCTATCTCATAGCCCTAAAATGTCATTTGCCTCATATCATCCTGTGCTGAAATGCAAGATTCTTTACATCAAACCATGCCAATCAAAATCATTGGGCAATATAATCTTTTTCTGTATGGTTTCCTAGCACTATACACTCTTCTCTATGACACAGATCTATTTATAACAGTAAAACCCACACATATGTACTATTTAGCCAGACATCTGTATCACTTTTCTTATGCAAAGAAATGCCATCACTCTTCCTCTTCATGTATAGGTAGTTGAACATGGTGATAAATTTGTCTTGCCTCCAATGGATCTAATCAATATATATTGAAAAATTTTCTATCTGACTGCATACACTGTCTTCAATAAACACACAAGTAGTAATTTTATTACTACTTGATATAATTTTTGGATTTAAAATTATTTCACACATAACTAATTTTCTTGGTTGAATTCATTATCACACACAGAACACTGACTTCAAAATATCTTACTGATTTAATTAGGAAGGCACCTAGAACAGTCTTCATAGAGACTTTTATTTTATTTTTTAGTTTAAAATGTTAATAAGATCAAATAAACATATATAGAAATTTGAATGTCATGCGTGTGTGTGTGTGTATATATATATATATATATATATATCATACAAGTAAATGCATTGAAAATCACAATGGAATGATTTTTTTAAATTAATTTTTATTGTAGGTTGTTCAAAACATTACATAGTTCTTGATATATCATATTTCACACTTTGATTCAAGTGGGATATGCACTCCCATTTTTACCCCATATACAGATTGCAGAATCACTTCAGTTGCACAACCATTGATTTACATATTGCCATTTTGGTGTCTGTTGTATTCTGCTGCCTTTCCTATCCTCTACTATCCCCCCCTCCCCCCTTGGAATGATTTTTAAATGAAGCATTGAATTAGTTCATGAGAGAAAGTCACAGGCTTCTGACTCATCCCTGCTGACCATAAGAATTGCTTTCAGAAAGATTTAACCTCTGAAAGGTGATTCAAAACAAGGTGAGAGGGGGGATAAAAATAACTAAATAAATATCAGTGAGTAGACAAGGGGAAATGAAGAAAAGGGAAGAGCAATGGGATAAGGAAAGATGGTGAAATGAACTTGATAAAACATTCATAAGTACATGTAGGAATATACCACAGAGAATATCAACATCATGCTCATCCATAATACACTAATTAAAAAAAAAAAACTATAAGAAACAGCAGAAAGATCTTAGAATAGAAAGAAGGAAAGAGAGGATGAGAGAAAGACTGAGAAGAGAAATAACTGAGAATTAAATTAGAACAAATTATATTCCATGCTTTTATAATATTATCTCAAAATAAATTTCATTTTCATGTATAATTAAAAAGAACCAATGTAAAAGTAATAATAACAATTAAAATATATGATGGTTTCTTCTGTAAGCTATCTTTATATCTCTAAGACATGTTCTCAGATCAATATTACTTGACTTAGGACATTTAGACATCACCATAATTATTGGGTTGTGAATGATGGGGATTTATTACTTTATATACCCATGTTTTTCCTTCAGCCTCCAATTTTTGTGGTCCTTAATTGGCAATCATTTTATGAAATGTCAGTTTTTGTTCCAAAATCGTATGTAAAATTTTTTTTAAAAATGATTCCATTTTTATTTATATCTTTATGTCTTCCAGTCTCTGAGAATCATAGGCATTTCACTCAGTAAATGGTACAGACCAATTGACAATTGCTGAAGTGTATGAATTGAATCACCATCTGGCCAAACTATCCTATTCCTTGATTTATATCCAAAAAAATTAAAATCAGCATACTACAATGACACAGCCACATCAATATTTATAGCTCAATCAATACACAATAGTTAAGCTATGGGACCAAACTAGATGCCCTGCAACAGATGAATGAATGGTGTTTCATAACTATACTTTTTAAACTGAGGACATTTTCTTTCTAAAAAAAAATTTATTCTTTTTTAGTTGCAGTTGAACACAATACATTTATGTTATTTATTTATTTATATGTGGTGCTGAGGATCGAACCCAGGGCCTCACATGTGCTAGGCAAGTGCTCTACCACTGAGCCACAATCCCAGCCCCAAACTGAGGACATTTTCATCTCAGGCTTCCTTTGTCTTTACTCACTTGTTTCATTCATACTTGTCACTGATAACATTTGTTTTGTCATCTGTAACCATGATAGTTTTATGTTTGAAATACAGCAACCAAAAATCCAATTCCAAACCAGTCATTTGGAAATGTTGAAAATACTTATTCCCAGGTCTTACTCCAGAGGTTTGATTTAAAAGAAATTAGGGAGTTTAGGTACTGTTATTCTATGAAGTTCTTCTGAGATTCTACTCTCCATCCAGGATGTAGAAATGTTCTCAAAAGGTGATTCAGAAAAACTGTCAAGAAAATGATTCTATGAATCAAATATTAATAAGTTGATTTTTAATAATTATAACTACATAAATATTGTTCATATCAACTGTGGCTTTTGTTAAGAACTGGTATAATCTCTTTGACCCCATGTTTTTTAAATTAAATTTCAATTTTTGGATCATTTGATTCATTTCCTCCAAAACTTTTGCATTTAATTTTGCGTATTATTTTTTCATTCTCAGTCTTTTCCTCTAGAGCCTTTTGTTTGCTTGTAAAAATCTAGTTGATTATGAAGACGGTTATGGCCATTTCTTCCTGGGGGTTCCTTTCATTTGTTTTCATTGTTAAAACTTTTGTCACTGATATTTGATGTTTGCCTCTTTGTGGATAAATCTCAACTTTTGTTACAGCTCATGCACCAGTACATTTTTTAAAAATGGTGCAAGGGAAAGAAACATTATAAACAGTACAAGTTTTTTAAAAAATATTTTTATTGTGCTTATAAAGTTGGTGAATAGTTTGGTTGGGTATACAAAATAAAATTTAAAAATTAATCTCTCTCTATTCTCTGAAATTATTGTGCCCTCACTTTATGAAACCTATCACGCTGATAGAAATTTAAAAGTAGAATTATTTTCACTCATTTATATGCTGGCTTTTATATACAATAAATGTGACTTAGCTAGTCCCTTTATATTATTTTCTATTCTAAATTTTACAATGACATGTTTATAGTGACTATTTTCCCTATTTTCATTCTATTGAGCTAATGTGAGTCTATTCAAATTGAATACAGTTACATAGTTATGAAAAACTGTTTTTTATTGGTTACTTCAAACTTTGCTCTGGTTTTACTACTGTTTGTAATATAAAATTGTATTCAGTGTCTTTTGAGTCAACTTTTCTTATATTTTACACCACTACATCTTTTTGAAGAATGAGGATATTTCCTCATTATTTTTTCTAACACTTTATTGCACTTTTCTTTAAAATTAGCAATAATAATCTTACTCTAAAGATCTCTTTATTGTTCTTGGATTATCTCTTTCCTTACATGCTGCTGTTATTTTATGAAATAGCATATACTCTGAAGTCTAATTGAGAAAACTTAAAATATGGATCCTTTGTATTATTTTAAATTCTCTTATTTTCCTTCATAGATTTATTTTTTCTTCAGGGGCATTTTGCTATTGTTTTATTCATTTCTTTTCCTGCAAGTGTCTTCTGAATTTTGCCCAGTCATATTTTAAGAATAAAAAGGAAACAGTAGAAATGGTGTGATTTAGATCTCAAAGTTTATTTACCCCTCAGGTTGCAAGGATGGGAATTAGTATTTATCATCTGGGAATCCTAATTGCCAGAAATTTACAAATACTTTTGTTTTTTAGTGCTAATTGTAAGAAGAAATTTTATGGCTTGATTAAGAAAGTTCACTTCATAAAATAGTAAAGGGAACATGCTGTGGTTTTCTTATTATGCCAGTGGTGAGTAATCTGATTATTTATTTGCTTCACTTTGTTTTTCCTGATTTCAGTTACTAATTACCTCAATTTATAGAGTACTGATATTACTCCAGGGTGCTAGTGCTATCAGCTATCTGAAAGAAGCAAATAAACACTTTTCTATAAGAAATATAGAATATGTGACAAACGAATAAGAATAGTCAGATATGCTAAGAGAAAACTAACAATTGCAAAGTTGTAACAAATAATATAGCCCCCCCCCCCCGCAAAAAGGACAAAAGTTATCAATATAAAACTAAAAATAACTTTTTGCAGTTGCTAATAGAGTGTTTAAAGAAAATGACAGAGAAGTATTAAAGAGCACAATTAAAATACTTAACATACAGGGCAATCAGCAATATCCAATAAACTACTTTTTGAGAACATAAATAAGATCTCAAAACTTTCAAAGAGTTGGTATCTCAGTTGAACTCACAGGTGATTTTTTTTTCTGTGTCTTTGGGAATATGTGAAATTTATGATATATGTAATATTAAAATGTACATGGAAATTAAAAAAGAAAGAATTATAGAGAGACTCAATTGAGAAAACATGTTCTTTTAAATATCAAGTCTTATTATTGTGCTACATTAAAACTCTGGTTTAGCAAAATAAGGGCTAAATAGAATAGAGATCTTACAATTGGGCTTATGGTTGTCTAATGCCTAACTTAGGAAAAAGATTATTCTTTAGAACAATAGCAAAGTACAAGAATTTTATTGGTCAATGCTAGAATAATTAGATATCCACATTAAAAAACCTATCATGACACTACAATTCAACATATTAATTTATCAATATGATTGATTTAACTTAAATGATAAATTTTTAAAATGCCTTGGGATGTAATACTAGAGATAATCTCTAAGATTTTGGTATAAGAAAAGTTATTAAAAACTGAGAAAAATATTTTTAAAAAACTGAGACAAATAAATACTAATACACACAACCACATACACAGACTGATGTTTTAGAATATACACACAGAGAAGCTTTTTGTTAAAAGACACAATTAAAAGAAAAAAATGCAAACCAGAAAATGTTAAAATATTGTTTGGACCACTATTTGTGCTAACTGCAAAAAACTCCTATACAAATATATAATCTACTCTTACATGTAAATAAGTAGAAATCAACTAAAAATAATGGGAAAGACAATTAAACATATATTTCACAAAAAATGCATAACCAACTGGGCAAAGATGCTCAATTACATCAGGAATGAGAGATATTCAAATGATGACAACAACAAGGAAATTCACTTATGAATATTTCATTTAGTACACTTATCTATAAATGTTCTATTCCTGAATATGAAAACTTTTCACTTTAAAAAAAATGTAAAAGACAAAATACAGAATTTCATATAATTGCCTAGAGCTAGATTTTCTTTCAACATTATGTTTGGGATGATAAAGAAAGTTATTATGAAATGGGAGGACACACAGTAATTGGTACTTTAGAAAAAATAGCTGTCCTCAAATTATAGACCTGGTTTCTCCAATGGCTGTGAATTCTTCCTATGATTCTTACCACCGACATAGCAATGGGCACATTAGTCATTAATGTGACATCTCTGTTATATATTTGAATTCACCATAAATGCTTCTATGGTTGTTTTGAGGGTTAAACAATAATAATATGCTGCAAATATTAGATAAGTGTGTGGATGAAAACTTAGTAAATGAGAACTTTACTTTGAACATCGATACATTTTCCACATTTATTGTGTGCTATATTTGAAAATTTGTAATATTTTGAATAAAGAAGGAAAGAAAAAAAATAGGATGTGAAGAAAGCAGAATAAATATAATTCTTTTACATCTTAAAATATTGTTATTGTATGTTATTCGCTTTATAATCAAATTTGTACTTCCCTAACAGGGTGGTAAAATAATACTGTATTTTTTTCCTTCTGTAAGGACATGTACAAACAATTGATACTCATAGAGCTTTAGTAGGGATTTCCCAATTATTTAGCTTATATGTGTCCAATTTATTTTATTTTATTTTACTTTTTGTTTATAAATGAAAATAAGTCAAACACAGTATAAGAAAGTTATTTTGTCTGAGGGAAACACACCCAAATCCTTTTATCACTGGACAAATATATGTAGATCACTGTCACCCTTCTTTTACATCTTTATTTTCCTCTCATTAGATCTTCTTCATGAAAATGTCGTGAACTATTTATGCATATTTGATTGTAAACATGAAATACTTTCTTGAGATCTTTGAAACTAATGATCACAATTAAAATTACATATTATCGTTAATAATACAGACAGGAATACTAAGAACAAGGCAACACATATTAAAGAAAAGCATTTCAGATGATGTGGCTGACTGGTCATCCTGGAATGCCCAGAACAGAATTATTTATAACTTCATTAGATATAGCTGGGATGGAACAAAGCCACTGAGAGGGTTTAAAGGGGTCTTTATTTGGGTTCCTGAGTGTGGCCTCCCTGTGGCTCTATTCTCTGTGCCAGTTGACTTACTCACCCTCTGTGCACATTCTTTGTGAGCACCTGATCCCCCAATTAAGGCCTACACCTGCAGTGGCCAAACTTCCACTCTGCTTAATTTCTGCTCTTAACACTCTCTACAGCAGAGAGAAACTTCTGTGATCAGAAAATCAACATGGCAGTTGCCCCTGAGAGTCTGAATTACTAAGGTGAAAAAATAGCATTTTGCAAAAGTGCATTTACCTTCCTCTTCTTGGGGTTACCAGGGGAAACTTTTGGGCTTGGACAAAGAGTTAACTAATGTGACAATGGATAGAAGAGCTTGGTCCCTTACCAAACAATGATCAGCTGAACAGAAACATAATAAAACATGCTGGCTATGAATTTGGCAAAGCTGGATTTGAGTAATGGATGGTGGAGGTAATGGAGAGAAGGTGCATTTTTTCTATACCCTGCAAGACCATGACTGAGTGACAGAAACGTCCTGTTGGAGAAATGTGTTCTATTCAGATTGCCTTTGTTTTTTTTTTTTTGTTGTTGTTTTTTTTTTTTAAAGTCTAGAAATGAAGGTCACTGAAGCCAGACCATCTTAACCATTTTAGACCTTAGTCAATCCAGGTCTCTTTTCATACTCAGATAAGCTCAAAAGCTTCTTGTGTCAAGATGACAGACTTTCTAGTGAAAACCCCCTAATCATATATAAAGTCATATGAAAAGTGGGACAATCTAAAAAATCTTTTTATAGTGAATTGCTAATAATGGTTAGTTGTGGTTATACTACATGGAACATGAAGATAGGCCTCAGCCATCACTTCAAAACACACCACACAGCCTGCATTAAATTCATTACTTAATTTTGATAACTCTGATCCCTGATAACTTTTTTTTGTTTATTATATACATTATATACATATTTTTCTAGTTCATTGGTTTAAAATAAATGAAGTTGCAATAGTCAGCAAAAATATTTGAATCATGTTATCACAAACATATTTGTTTCTGGAAGGATATATATATATATATATATATATATATATATATATATAGAGAGAGAGAGAGAGAGAGAGAGAGAGAGAGAGAGAGAGATTTTTTAATTACCAAGTGTGATATTGGTCAACTTTACCTAAAACCTCGATTTGGGTTTCTTTCAATTGTAATATAGGTTTGGAAATAGTATAGAGGAGCCTCAATATATGTCACTTAGAGGAAGGTATGGCACATATAGATATTAATAATTGTAATGAAAATATGAATGATCATTATTATTATCTTTGCAGAACTCTTAATTAACCCAGATCTCCATTCTTCATGTCATACATTTCCCAACCCACTCTTTCTTTCCCTTATGTTCTCCAAGAAAATTCACATAATCAGATTGAATGTTCTTAGTAGGGCCTAACATAAGGCATGAGTTAAATCACTAAAGTAGCATCAGTTTATGATAGTTAATTAATAAATTAATTAATAAATTTAGTAATCCTAAGCTTAAAAAAGTCTTTAATATAGATAATTGGCATCTATTATAAAGTATATTTCCAAAGGATATTTTATGAATAGGGAAATGACTGGCCATGTGGCAACATGTTGATAGCTATTATCTTTGTCTAGCACATTGGATGCCTTTTAATTTATTCCATTCTATTTTCCTATAATTCCCATATATTTCCTATAATTCCCATATTTTCTAGCAATTTTCTTCTTTATGAAAATGGGCAGAAATTATATTTGTAGGTGTAAATAAATGTATTAATTTCCATGCTATTTATAACATAATCCAATTGATTTTATGAAAGAAGTGACATTTTACAAAGAGGTGAATTCCTGAAAGAAATACAGGAATGTTTTTAATTGTGTTAAGTTCATTGAAACATGCCCCATTAAGTAGAACTGATATCTATTGATAAATGGAGGTCAATCCAACTTCTCTTTTTATTTAGAATGTACATATTTATTAAGTCAAATTTTGAGAGAAAAATTAAAAGGAAGCTTTCACACTTATGTCTAATCTGTTATTGAACGTAAGATTACTAACTTGCATGGGTTTTCTTTCTAAGGAAAGTGTATGCAAAATTCTTCTATGCATTTGCTATCCAACTTTGTCACAGTTATAGGCCAGAAAATTCTCTTTTCTTTTAAAATCTTACGATTTGACTCTATTAGTTGTCCATGCATCCATATTAATTTTATTTGACATTATTTTTAATTTTTAATTTATTTTTATTATATGTATTTAATTTATTTTAGATTGCTTTGGCAATACCTGCTTTAGTGGGCTTTTTCACTGCTGCGACTGAAAAACCTGAGCAGAACAATTGTAGAGGCAGAGGAAAGGTTTAATTAGGGGCTCACATTTTCAGAGTTCTCAGCCCTATGGGCAGGCTCTATTCCTCAAGGCTTGAGGTAGAATAGGACATCATGGCAGAAGAGTATCCCAGAGCAAAACAGCTCACATGATGATCAGAAAGCAGAGAGACTCCACTCACCAGATACAAAATATGTATGCCAAAGTCACTCCCCAATTCCAACCTCCTTCAGCCACATATTATCAGCCTTCAGTTACCACTCAGTTAATCCCTATCAGGGGATTAATTCACCAATTCAGTTAAGACTTTCACAACCCAATCATTTCTCCTCTGAATCTTCTTGCATTGTCTCACATGTGAGCTTTTTGGAGACAATTCACATTCAAACCATAACAATATCTTCCCTTTTCCGGCGTGGGGGAGAACTTAAGAAAACAACAGTGATATACTGATAATCGGGCGTGAACATACTTTATATACAGAATTAGGAAAACTTGTTCTGTAAATGGGTAATAATGAGTGTAATGCATTCCACCATTGTCATATATGTAATAAATAAATAAATAGAATATGGATTAAGTACTTCTCCTATTTCAAGTATCACACCCAGATGTTGAAGAACACAGTGACATACAAAATGCATTCTCTTCCTTCAAAATTTTAATATCAAAGTGTAATAGGTTATTGTAATGTGGCATAAAGCATCATCATGGTGCAAAACACAATGGTCTCCAGAATATCATTCACGATATTGTTCATGGCATTGAGAAGGAAAAAAATACTTTTGAGATTTAAAACAACTCTAGAAAAATTCTTTTGATTTAGATTCATTTAACTTCATTTTGCATTTTAGACAATTTGCCCCAAGGGCTTAGAAACATAATTTATGAGTCATTCAATAATTCCTCAAATAATTTGTTTTGTATGAAATATTTAGGTGAAGTGATTTTTTTCTGAAAGTGAATTGAAAGGGAATAGAATGGGAAATATTTGCACAAGGTATTTGAATGATTTATACGTGTATTTTGGTTTCCATATGATAATTCAATTCATCTTAATTCATGTATTTCAATATATCCCCACCACCACAATGTCCCAAACTCTGCTCAGTAGTGTAAGGGAAAAAATAATAGGAAAGTATTTAAAATTTGAATGTGTTCTCAGCAATACATAGAAGCAGATCTGAAAAAGCATTATTTGATGTTACTTAATAGCATATCTTTGAGTGTCACAATATCAGGAATTTCACCTGGGTTATGTAGAATTACTAGGGAAAAGTGGGATGAATTTTGGCAAATTAGCAATATTTCTATATGTGAAGAAAGGTAATGTGTCATGTGTCTATCTCTGTATGCCTTCCATTACCAAAATGTCATTTTGCTTTACTATGTAGTTTTGATTTGGGAAACATTTTGCTGATACCCAGCAAAGGTTTACCATCTGCTCTATAATTGCACACCATCATCATTCTTTCAAAATATTTTACAGAACCCTGTTTATAACAGAACTGAAATCACAGGTAAACCAGGCTCAAAGGAAGGCCTGAATTTCCATTTTTATGTTTTTCTTTATATAAACTTATAGGCAAACTCTCATTACTAGGAAAAAGTGATATATGTAACCTTTGTCTGATGCTGTCTTGATAAAATTTTCTAACCTGCAGTTCTGATATTTTGCTTCTCTCTTTCCTCTCTCTTTACTTATTTGGAAGCCTTTCATCTAAATCATTTCATGTTGGACAGTCCTTTGTGAATCATAATCTGCTCTGATACCACTATCAGTGAAAATGGTGCTGTCAACATTTATGTCAACACTGAGGTTGTAATTTTTGACAGTAATGTTCCTGGGCTTGATCTAAAACTCTCTGTTCATGTTGACAGAGCTGCCTGTCAGAGACCCTTCTCTCTGACACTTCTAAGTGACTAAGGACTTGGTGGGACTCACTCTAGGAAAAATCTCATTCCAAGTTCTCCCATTAGGTGCATGGCTCATCTGAAAGGACTGCCCATGTTACCAACAGATAAATGCATACAGAAGAGCAGGGGCTTGGGTCAACTGTGGGTTGCTGTATAATGTTCATAAATATCTGTGGAAATAAACTACACCAGCTGTGAATTTCTCCTGAAGGATGGATCTTGTCAAGATCATATGAATAAATCTGAAACCCCATCAAAGAGCATTGCTCTATCATAGCTTACTTCTGGTTTGAAATTACAAAATTATGCTCTAAAATTTTATGATTTGTATGATTAAAGTGCTTCATTTTGAACATTTCTATCATAACCTACTCATCATTATGCCCTAAATGCGTTGTGTTCCTTTCTTCCTTCATTTTTTTTTCTTTTTTTGGTCAAATATTTTATCCTCTCAGAAATTACTTCCATTTCTCTAGAACTATTAGGTCAGAAAAAAAAAATAAAGTAGTTAAGTATGACAAAAAACCTAGAGTATATTGGCAGAACTGGCACAGTCAAATCACTTATGGCACTGCAAATAGGTATAAGCATTTTAAAAAGCAATTTTGCATTATATTACAAAAGCAGGATTGAGCATGTGCGCACGCGCACGTACACACACACACACACACACACACACACACACACACACATATCCTTCCCAGTAATTCTACATTTGGGAATGCATCCTAAGGGAATAATTCAAAATAAGATAAAGGCTATACACACAAAGCCATCTATTGCAACATAATTTGTAACAATAAAATTTGGTAGTAAGTAATTTCCAATAAAAAAAGTTTAAGCACATATATTACTTTCAGATTGATTCAATTGTATGAATTAGTAAAAGATATGCAGTTCTCAGTTATTTTCTACTTCTATGCCCACACCTCTTCAACCTGCCTTTTAACTGCTTCTTTGCATTATGCCAGTATGCTTGATTATGCAGAGAATTTGCCCATCATAGCAAACTTTCCAGTGTATTATGTGGATGACTTCACTATTTTTCCCAATACACAATAAACTCTTTGTGGATAAGAATTATCTTTCAATGTATTCTTGGAGTCTAGAATATTGTACTATCAGTAAGTATGAACTTGGTGCTTCAGATTGAAAAAACATCTTATTTCCTTGGATAATTAAAAAAAAGCCAAAAAAAGTTCATACTACAGTAAAATATTTAAATGTAAATATTTAAGTTGTAAAATGAATGAAGAAAATACTATTAAGATGATATTAATGTGATTAAAGGTAATTTACATTTTGTCACTTCCTTCACTGTTGTTATAAATAAAAAAATTGGAAAGATATGGCCAGTATTTAATTATATATATAACAGTTTGTGAATCAAATTCTTTAAGATGAGAAAATTATTCCTCAAATTAAAAAAAAAATATATATATATATATATATATATATATATAATTTATTTATTTTTTTTTTGTAGATCTCTGATATCTAAGGTTGGGTTCTTTGGAAAAATCAATATATTTGTCTCAGATCCAGTTTCTTTATCTATAAAATGGAGGTAATACTTCCAATTTAAAAATACTATTCCCATGGGCACAGTGGTACACACCTATAATCTCAGCAGCTCAGGAGGCTGAGGCAGGAGGATTTCGAGGCATTAAGAAACTCAGTCATACCCTGTCTCCAAATAAAATACAAAAAGGTCTGTTGATATATCTCAGTGACCCAGTGCTCCTGAGCTCAATCCCTGGTACCCTCCTCCCCCCACAAAAAACAACAATAACATTATTTCTGAACCAAAACAAGCCATCTAGTAAATATGTATCCAAACAGGATGGAGAAGTTCTTCTGCTAAACTCTTATATAAGAGCTTAGAACTGTTTCTGGAAGGGAAGAAGTGCTACTGAAAAAATCAGTTCAAAATTCTAAGAGGATATTTTAAGTGAGAAACACTATATGTCTCATGCCTGGAACAAGAAAACATGATTCACCTCCAATCCCCTAATACTTACAATTTGACTGACAAAATAGAATTCTGAAGCTCAACTGTCCTTCTTTGTGTATATGTGTATATATATATATATATATATATATATATATATATATATATACACACATACACATACATATATATGTTGTATATTTATATATTAGATATAATATTAATATACATACTAATATTATAAATATTTATAATATATAATTTGTTATATATTACATGTATCTATACTTAAATTAATTATAAGCTAGTTTCAGCTTATACTTAAGCTTGTGCTTACTTGTCTCTGGATTTAAGTTTGACTTGGTTCCATTGATGAACTTGTATGATTTTTCTTACTCAAACTCCAAGTACTCATATCAGAAACATAAACACACACACACACACACACACACACACACACACACACACACCAAAATGCAACCTTTTTAGTATATACTGTAATCCATTTCATTGGAATCCCACTGAATATCTTAAATCACAGATAGCACTAAACTGTGTATATACTTATGTTTCTTCATATATATATATATATATATATATATATATATATATATACACCAGCGACAGAATTAAATTTATAAATTAAGCATGGAAAAATATGAATAGTAACAAGTAATAAAATGCAGCAATTAAATAACATGCTGTGAAAATTATTTGAATATAATTAATTATTTATTTCTAGACTTTCCATTTAAAATTTTGGACTATTGTTGACTGTGAGTAATAGAAATCATGGAAAGAGAAACCATAGATAAGTGGATACTAGTGTATTTTTGAGTTTTCACTAATACCTCTGGTCATGAAACCTCACAGTTGAGACACTGTAAGGTTTTACATCAACTTGAATGATTTTCTACTTTTGTGACCTTGTAGTCAACCCCTCTCTCTAACTTGCTGTCTCGTAACCATTGGACTGTTTTTTGTTCTATAAGTTTGACATTTTTATGATATATAATTGGTATCCTATACAGTGTTTGGCATTTGGAGTCTGGCTGCTTTAACATAGTGAATTTGAGATACATCCATAATTTGGAGTTTATCAGTAGGCAGTTCCTTTTTATCAGAGTAGCACTTTCTTGCAAGGATGGACTGTAGTATAGGTAATTTACCTGGTTACCACTAGAAGACAGTTTTGCTGTTTCCAGTTTTGGACAGTTAGGAATAAACTTGCTATAAACATTTGTGGACCAGTTGTTGTTTTTATTGGGTAAATATTCAAGAGTAAAATATTCTGGTCATATGTAAGAATAATTCAACTTTTTAAGAAAACCATCTTTTCACTTTTTACTATACCATACTGCAAACCCCACTAGCAGTGCCCTGTTGCTCTGCATCCTTGCATGTGTTTCTTATTATTAGGTTGTCTTTCTTTTCACAGTGTAAGGTCTATTTGCCATACACTGGTATGTCATAGTGATGGGTCATTTTGATTTTATTTTGAAATTCCCTAATGACTAATTAGATTGAGTCTCTTTCATATTTTATTTGCCATCAGTGTATTTTCTTCAAGGGCTTCTCTTCATCTTTACATTTTTGTTTTATATACATGTTCTGCATGATGAAATAACCATTACACATGTCCTCTATACCCACCCAATCATGGAACTGTATCAAATGCCTCCAAATTTGGATTTACTAAAACCTCTTATTGACGATCTGTTCAAGAAATGCCCCATCGGTGGGTAAAAGAGGATGAAGAAAGGCAGGTAAGCCTCACAAAGTTAGATACCTTACTCCCTATTTTCTCTGGTGATTTCAAGTTCAATGGAGTGCCTACTTTGGCAATAGAAAATTGTATCAGCTTCTCAATGAAGTGCTGCCATATTCTAATGTAATCTACTCAAAAACCAAAATATAGAATATTGAAGTTAATAAACCAGAAAATGTTTTAAAGTTATTTATTTCCTTCTCTCCTGCTAGGGTTTCATTCACTGGGCAGATAAATTGCTAATATTCTATGCCTAAATATTTATTGAAAGTTTACGATATATAAGACACTATGTTAGTTGTTCAATAAATATCTGTTGATCTGAACCTAAGATAAATATATAGCACTATATATTCAAAGTAAAACCTATAACTTACATTAAATCATTCATATATTTCATGTTGAAAAGTTACATTGGAACTTTTTACTAAGCACTGTGGCATGCTAGATATAATAGAATGTTAGAAAAGGGAGAAACATAACTCCAGCTCTCAAGAGTTACTGATTTTCATTGGAAAGTTTATAAACATGAAGCAAAGTTTATATATATATATACTTTAAAAAGTTCTAAAATTAATGTACTAGAAAGCATACACTTGAACTTGCAGATATGCAATGAACGAAGTTGCTATATCATAGGAAATGATTTTACTATCAACATAGATAGCAACAGGGGTATAATACATAGATATGATAATGTCAACTACAGTTTTTTTTCCTTGGGTCACAAGCACAATGGACACATAAATCAACACAGAGAAGTTCATAAAGAGAAGGAGTGTTTATTAGGACTAAGAATAGAACCTGTCACTCAGAAAAAGAAGGGGCAGGAAGTTAGATTTGGAAGCTAAGCTCTTTCAGGTTAGACATAGGAGGGAAGAACAAGGTAGGTTTCCCAGGTAAACACATGACACAGGTAGGAGATTTGTTCTAGTATTATTTAGAATAGTAAGCTTAAGTGCTAATGATATTTAGAATAGCAAGCTAAAGACAGTATTGAGATCTTGTTGCTAAAACGTTGGCAATATGATGGAGAGTTAGGCATCATTTCTGGGGAATATAAAAAGAAAACAATCTTATTCCCATGAACTGGTGGGGACAGGTACACAGACTATTGCAAAAGTCTTCTCTTTTGCCTTTGTCAACATAAAGACATAAATACAGCATCATCTGAGGAATGAACAGTTGACGAAGTCTAGAGTAATCACTGGGCCATAAGTACCCCTTCCTGAGAAGGGAATAGCTATTGGTTTCATCTGGTTAGATAATGAATATGAAGTCTTGAATGGAAACTACAAATAGGTGGAGCTGAGGACATCAGAAAAAGTCTGAATTGAGAGAAAATAATTAAAAAAATGACATTAATAGGAAGGGAAGAAGGATAAATGAAGAATTCAGATAATGTCCATGTCCTATATTCAGGATTTTAACAAGAGGTTGATTATATTCCCTTTAATATTACATTTTGCCTACACTTAGAATCCAAGATCATACTTTGCTATCTTGTTATAGATCTAGTCATTTCCAACTTGTAATTATATAATTCCCTCTTTTTCCCCAAGGAGAAAGTTCATTTCATAAATGCAATATACAAATAAATATAGGCAACAGAAGAGCTAGGCTTAGAAGCTTTTACAGAGCTGATAAAATTTGATTAAATTCTTCTTTTGGTGTTATTATGTTTTCATCACCTTTGTCATTGTGTCTACACTTATGAACTCCACCTGGGAGCAACAGTAACAAGATATCACAAAACTGGCTTTTCTCACTCTAATTCCAACCTGCCAGAAGCAGGAAATCTCAGGAGAAAACCCCTTGTCATACAATTTACTGCCCAATTTTGCAAACCCAAGAGGTTTAGCTACTAGTAGTTTGCAGAGTTTCAAATAAGCTTATCAGTTTGGGGCTATTTATCTATAATAAACTCCTAAATATTCAACATAAAAACCATGGGTTTTCGGCTTCAAGTATGCTGATGAATTTTTTTTTTTTAAGAATTTCAGAGCAAGAGAGGAGCTCAACATAGAAAAGATACCATATGATTTTACTCCTCTGTTACTACCTAATATTTACAGTGAAAATTATACCATCGCAGATCTAAAAGAGACCTTGGAGATAATCTGATTTAATGAGTTCATTTCATAGAAAGGTTTGAAAATGAGTTATCCAAGATCATACTGTTATTTAGTAAAAGAATTGAAATAAGAATCAGGTTTTATAACTCTGAACAGGCATATACTCCATTCAGAAATTGAATTGAATTCACTTCAACAGAAGCCCAGAGCTGTTCTACAAAAGAAGTAAAAGGCATAATATTTTTCCTCAATAGCCTTACACTGTCTACAAAACATATGGGCAAAGGGGATGATTCTGTTTGACTCTATATGATTCGAACCTAAACTGAACCCCTTGAAATAATACATGTGTGATGCTCTAGTACAGAAACTTTAATGAAGGTAGCCATTAAGCTCAGCTTTAAAGGATGCTGAGAAGATATATAAAAGGATAAATATTACACTACAATATATAAGCATAAAGTGTAGAGCTATGGATTTAAAAATAGCAATAGGATCATATGTGAATGTAATAAAGATAGGAGAAACTGCATGTTGTCACATTCTTTAATTAATGCAACTTGAAAATTTTTAATCATGAGAAAAACATTTAATTTACTTAATGAATCTTTTCTAGGTCTATTCAACTATCCTGTAACAAGAATAAAAATATATTTCCCTTAAGTCATTTTGGTCTGCTATAACAAAATACTATATACTGGTGACTTTACAAATAAAAGAGATTTCTTTCTCATGATTATTGTGCCTGGGCAGTCAAAGCTCAAGGTCCCAGCAGATTGTTACTGGTAAGGTCCATTCCTTATAGATGATGCCTTTTAGCTGTATCCTCAAATGGTGAAGGAACAAGGCAACAATCTGAGACGTCTTTCATGAAATCACTAATCACATGCATAGGGGCTTCAGTCTTATGACCTAGCATAAGAGCACAGTCCCATGATCTATTCACCTGCTCAAAGGTCACATTCCCTGATGTCATCCTGGAGAATTAAGAGTGCAACATATGAATTTTAGGGTGGTTAGAAACATTCAGACAATAGCAGTATCTTTAGGGCTTGAATACTGCTACAGATTTATTTTTCTTTTAAAAATGTAAATTTTAATAAAGTATATGATGTTGGTGTATATATATATATATATATATATATATGTGTGTGTGTGTGTGTGTGTATGTATCTTAGAACTTTTAAAAAGTGTTCAATATTTGCAAAATGTGTAAAAAATAGTTACTATATAACTTCCCCCCACTTTCCCTAGTGAAAACATTTTATTTAAATATGGTGTTTTAATCTGCAATATGTATATAGGGTAAAAATGGGAGTTCATATAATCTGCTTGAATCAAATGTATGAAATATGATATGTCAAGAACTTTGAAATGTTTTGAACAACTAATAAAATATAATAATAAATATGGTGTTTTCAAAATCAGGATTTTACATTAATAGAAGGTTTTTCAAAAAATCCATCAATTTCGTTGCCTCCTTTGAAATGTTTTACTAATGTCCTCAGATCTGCCAAACAAACAGATAAAAACAAAATTATTTAAGGCTTGTTTTAGCTTGATCTCTTTGTAAAACTGATGGTATAAAAAGAGGGGCAATTCAAGAGTTTTAATGAGAAAAACAATTTTTAAAACATGTGAAAAGAATTAACAGAAAATGGCAAGGGATAGTGGAGCTCCCAGCAACTAGTAACAACTTAAGCTTAAGAGGGAGTGAAGGTGGCTATTATTGCAAACCCACAGAGAACTGTTATTATATGGTACTAGAACATCAGACAGGGACCATGTGGCCTTCAGAAAAGGACTGTAGCTGCTCTGAACCAGCCACAATATGAGAAGCAAGCTGGGGAATAAATCCACCAACTCGTGTCTCTTCTCCCATTTTTGTCTTCTGCTTATTCCTTTCTTTGCATTTCCAAAATCTAGCCAAATATAAGAGGAAGAGAGAGTAGTTGTGTCTTCTGCTTATTCCTTCCTTTGCATTTCCAAAATCTAGTCAAATATAAGAGGAAGAGAGAGTAGTTGATCGAGAGATACAGGTTAAATTCCCTGAACAATGAGCAGAGTAAAATGAGTAGATAAGAAATTTGAAGGAGAAGAAGAATATTCAGAAAGGTGCTTCAACTATATAATAAATAAAGTTAAATAGTTTATAAGGCATTCATTCTTGCCAATCATTTTACTAATGTTTGGCAAACTTGATGAAGCAGGTATAGTATTAATTTATACACACAATTGCAGTTTTACTCTCCATGTACTTATTGCTCCATGAAGCATACAATCCAGAATTTTATAGATAAGTTTTGAACTCACATGATAGGTGATAGGCCAGGCCATAAATAATAATGGTTGCATCAAAACATTCTCATCTTATATTATCTAATTTTTCTTATTTTGATAAATCCAGAGAGTTTCTAAACAACTTAGCCTAGTTCTTTGAAATTGAAATATTTTTTTTCCTTAACCAAAATGGATTTGGGGGCCAATTCATATACCAATGCTAATAGTTTTAGACTTTGGCCTTTGTCCACAACAGAGTAACAGGGCCATATTTACCTATCTGTAAGAAGCTACAGATAAAAATAAAATACACTTAATTTTTTTCATTCTTTCTTTTTATTTATTTATTTTGGTTCTGGGGATTGAACCCAGGGGCACTTTACCACTACATCTCCCCCTTTTTTACATTTTATTTTGAGATAGGCTCTTACTAAGTTTTTGAGGGTCTTGCTAAGTTACCGAGGCTAGCCTGGAATTGATGATCTTCCTCCCTCAGCCACCCCACCACTGTGCCCAGCAAAACGATCAACTTTCAAGAGACTGAAATTCAAGTAGAAAAGGGTAGTAATTTTTGAGTTATAGGAAACTAAAAAAATGAGCCATCTGATTTTACCATATTATTACAATGAAAATTCCTGTTCTACAGAGCAACTTGGCAAAGTTCAGGTCACTTAACTAAACTAAAAAAGTTGGAACTGAAATTTCAGAAAGACTGAAGAACTTAGAAGTCAGAAGACAAGATACCACAGATGAAAGACTATGCAGAGAAATAATACAATTGCATTGATATATGATGTCTTATCATGCATAATATATATCAAAATTTGTTGTATATTGACATAAAATATTTAGTTGACAGATATTTTAACCTCAAAAAACAAAACACATTCTTTTTAAGTATCCCCCCCAAATTCTGATAGAACATATATTGCATTGTGCAATTTTAGTAATGCACAGAATTTTCTCTGACCATAAAGAATTAACTAGTTATCAATGACAATATCTGAAAAATACCAAATTCTGAGGGGAAAACAGCACAATGGTAAATAGCACAAGTCTATGAAGAAATTGAAAGGGAAATTAGAAATTATTTTAACTGAATTAAGATGAAATAAAACTATTTAAGAATTTGTAAAATGAGGCTTAAAATGGCACATTGAGAGATATTTATAGTGTTGCATGCCTAGATTAGAATATTTCAAATCAAAGACTTCAGCATCTACCATATGAAATTTAATAAAAGCACATTAGCATAAATTTAACAACAGAAAGGAAATAAGAAAAAAATCAATGGAACACAGAAACAATAGAGAAAAATAAAACTTGATTATTTGAGAAGTTAAATAGATTACATGAAACTCTATTTAGACTCATTAAAAAATACACAAACTACCAATAAGTTGAATGAGAAAAGTGACATCACTACAGAGTCTATACATACTGAAATATTAAGTAATACTGTGAATGATGTTATTCTTATAAATATGACAATTTAAAAAACTGTACAAATTCTGTGAAAGACATAAAAGACTAAATTTGTGAAGAGGTAAAGATAATATGAATATCCCTATACTAAATTAAGAAACAGAATTTGGGTTAAATATTTCCTAAAAAAGAAAAGTTCAGGAACAATTGGCTTCATTGGCAAAATATAGTTAATATTTAAAAATGAAATAATGTATGTTCTAAACAATTCCTTCAGTATGTTAAAAAGAGGGATTTTTTTTTCCCAAATAAGTTTTGAAACAAGCATTATTGGATACTAAAATCAGACAATAACTTCCCAGAAAAAGAAATGTAGAAGATATGAATCTTGATTCTAAACAAAATTTTATACATCCAAAACAAAAAATAACACAGTTATCCCTTAGCATCTTGGGGGTTAATTCAAGGAACCCTTAAGATACCCAAATCCGTGCATGCCCAGGTTCTTCATATAAAATATCATATGTTATCTGTATACAACCTAGGCACATTCTCCCACATACATTAAATCTTCTCTAGATTATTTGTAATATGCACAACAGCATAAATCCTAAGTATACATTTGTAATACTATAGTGTTTAAGAAATAAAGACAAGAAAAATGGTCTGCTCATGTTTACACGCAATTTTGTTTGAAATATTATTTATCTACTGTTGGTGAAGCCTGTAAATATAAAAACCACAGATATGGAAGGCCAACTGTAAATGACTTACATGTGGATTTTATCCCAGGAAAGCAGGATGGTCCAACATGCAATTACTAAGAAACTAAAATCCTGAAATCACATGAATAGACATAGGAAAAGCATTTTACAAAATCCATTTCTGTTATAGTATCTGTACCTTTTAAAAAGTCCTTGGCAAGTTACGAAAAGAAAAGAAGCATCCTCAATTTAAAAAACAATAATTAAAAAATACAATAAGGTGATATTTAATGGTAGACAGACTGAATGACTAAGATCACAGTGACAGAAGGGTACCTGCCCTTGCCTCTTCTCATCCGCATTGTACTAAACTTTTCACTCAGTAAAATGGAGAAGATTAAAACCATGCAGAAAGTGAAGCTGCCTTATTCATAGACAATGTGTCTCCATAAAATCTGGAGGGGTGTACTAGGCTAGTAAGTTAGCTTAACAAGATTAGAGTATTAAAGATCAATATATAAAAATCAATGGCATGTCTATACACAGGCAAAAACAATTGGAAATTAGAATAAGATTTATAATATCATAAAATTTAGGTAGTTAAAAATCTGACAAAACAGGCTGGGGATGTAACTCAGTTATAGAACACTTGACTAGCATGCATAACACCCTGGGTTCAATATGCAATACTGGAAACAGAAATAGAAAAAAAAAATAAAAATGAAAAAGAAGAATGAAACAGGAGAAAAAAATGTTAAAGATTGATCTATCAAATTATCAAAAAGTATGGACTCATACTCTCAGATATTCTTTTACATGTGTAAAGTTGGGTAGCATAAGGCCACATAGTCTTGTACAGTGATGGTCATAATACCTACACTTATAATAGGTAAAATCTGAAGACAATCTCAATATGCCAATAGATTTTAAAAATTAAAATTGTAAAAGGTTGCTGACATAATTTAGCAATAAAATGGGAAAAACTACTGTCACAAAAAATGGTTAAATATCAAAATATATATGTTCTTTTTAATATAAGATTCCACAATTTTAAGAAAAGAACTAAATGCAAACTAATCTATAGCCAACAGAAAACAGATCAATGATTTCCTGGAGATAATTAGGAGGCAAACTTTATAAAGATCTAAAAGAATCTTTGGGGGATGACAGATATGTTTATTATTTTGATTGTGGTGACAGTCTTGCAGATATGCATATAAATAAAAACAAAACCAAGCATATATTTAAATATGTACATTTTAGGACATGTCAATTATACCTCATTTATAAACTAAAAACCTTTCATATCCAATAGTTTTCTTCTTTAATTCTTTTGTTCTCATTTTATGATTAAATCCATTTTATACTCAATTTTTTCAGCTTTTCTCCTGATCTGAAAAGTAATACCTCTTATGAAACAAGGACAGGCAGAGAAAGAAATTTTTAACTAAGTGTTAATAAATAGCAATGGGCTTTAAAAAAATGAAACCATAAAACCTCTCAAATTGTATTAAAATAATGAGTGTGTTTCCCTCTCCTTCAGTAGAACATGGTGATCTCCGAGTATCTTCCTAAACGTTTTAGTAAAATTCCTACATGCAACTATCTTTCAATATGTCATTTTAAAAGAATGAATAAATGATGTCTTGCTTTAAGGATATGGAATTTCATTGAAGAAGGTGATACAATTCTTTCTAAAGTTATGTAAGAGCTATAAAAACTCTCACCATATGGGGTTAACAGGAAAAGAATTGCCTAAACCACAGTCTGGGGTAAGGAGCATGCAAAAAAATATAGGGTACAATTAGTACAATGACAAAGTCCCAACAGGATGAGGAGGGTAGTAATGGCTTGACTATTTCCACCACATAGACATACATCTCCTGCCCTTTCACCTGGCACTAATTTTTCTTTTACCCAATTGAGTATTTTTATTCTTTAGTTAAAGAGTTTCCTGTTGCTCCTTTGTGCTTTGCCTGGCTTCTGCCATCTCTGTTTCTTCTTCACATGGGTACCTTGAAAAGTTGGCTTTTATAACTAAACGATGGGGTAAACACCATTGAAGGAAACCACTGATTCCTATTCAGGAAAATGCTATTGAAATTCTAGCTAGTTGCTTGAAGATTTTACTGAAGTGTAGCTTTTTTTCTTTCTTTCTTTCTCCTTTCTTTTCTATATACAGAGGAATTTTTCCCCTTAAGATGTTTGCTGGTCTGTTAAAACCTTTTTCTCTTAAGCTGTTCCTCTGCATGGCTTCCATTATGAGTGTGGCTAAATAATTCTTAATGAATCCTCCTTTATCAGCAAGACTCAGCTCTTGTGAGCAGGATTTGCTACTTTTAATTCTATATGGAATGCAAACGGGTCACCAAATTGTTCTACTGCTATTACTGGCAAGATAGGTCGCCATCATTTAATTATGCAAAAGTTTCAATTTTTGAGAGGCTCCTTTAAGTTATGGAATATACATACTGGATATACTGGGTATAGGGAATATGAAATAAAACTATATCCAGAATTCTGAATTGGACTCTGCAAGGCAATTATTTAAATACAGGTTAAGTTCTGAAATAGCTTTGGTCATATAAATTCAAATTGAAAATACATACAGAAACTGAATACTACTAAGAATCAGTGGACATATACAGGCATCAAAGTAGTCACAGGAACATGATTATTAAGACAGTTGAAATATTGCCATCTGAAGATAGACTTTTCAGAATTCCTGCTAAGAAAGGCTCAGAGGAGGAGATACAGGGTATTTTACTTCAGGGGTCTTCCTTTCCTATGAATGTTATTCTATTTGATGCCTATAAGTCCTTTGCTAATTATCACACAGTGTATTCTATGATGATCATGAAGTGTAGCTTAAATTAATATTGCTGTCTGCTTATCCTATATTTTTACAGACATATTATAAAATTTCCAGAGGCAAAGTCTGTATATTTTTAGCTTACAAAAGGAGGTTGCACAGTCTCTTGCTTTTAGTTTTTGCCAAATATGAATGTTAATTTTTGAAATATTGCTGAAATTTTTAGAGTGAATGTGGCTCTTATGACAAATAAAAATGCTACAATTAAAAATTAGATATTATAAAATGTTTTAAAATTAAGGTACATAAAAAAGATGTACTATTTAAATGTAAAATGTAAAAGAGGTATGAATCCTCTTTTATGGATGTTGAATGGATTAGAATGTACAGAGAAAGAAAAAAATAAACATTAGTTGATGTACACTCATACACTTAGAAAGCATTTCCAATTCTGAAGTTAAAGACATATAATAGTAACCACAAAAATTAAAAATCCATGGATTTTACTAACTTTTCTAGAACATCTATGAATTTGCAACCTGGGCATTGAATTCTTAATTATTCTTATGATCTTGTTGGACCAATACAAAACAAACATTTAAATTTTGTGTCTTATGTAAAATATACCAGAGTTAGTGGCCTAAAATAAAAGTATTGTCTTGCTATTCTAGCAGCTATGAACTCCTAATCTGTATCACTGGTTCAAAATCAAGGTATCATAAATGGCACACAGTTGCTGAAAGTTCTAAGGGAGTATCCTGTCTTTGCTTCTTTCAACTCATAGTGGAAATGGAAATTTCATGTTCTTGTAGCAAATACTTAGAAGCTGCTTCTCTTTGCTTGAACCTGCAAAAATTCAGTATATAACCAAAAGCAATATAAAAGCTTGGCAACTCTGACTTAATATTGCATCTGGCTCCTTTTGATACATTAAATGTGGAGTCAGATTCCTGCTCAATTGTAAATTCTGTTAATCATTTGTGTTCCTCTAAAATTAGTAATCCTCCTAATTCAAGGATGAAGATACCAATGCAAAAGTAACTAAGATATTTTCAGTGTTTTCAGGAACATCATAATCAACAGATTGTCCACTTCTAGCTTTCACCACATTCTGTTGTAGACCACTGAAACACTGCCTAGAAGTTATCTATTATTTCCCTAACAAAAGGAAAAGGAAGGCAAAATTATCGATCTAACTCAATCTTGCCTTTCTTACTAGTTCTTTCTCAGACTTATTCTCTCTTGCAGTCACCTTGGATTCCAGGAGCAAAAGGTCTAATTGACAAATATCTTATGACCGCCCCCTATGCCTGCCACCAAGAAGCAGCAACTTTCTTATTACCAACGGAACTATGCATGACTGATCCTGAAATAATGATCAACTAGATCATGTCCTGACCATAATTACCAGCTGTGCAAGCCCCCAGCCATTGTCTTTGTTTTTCCACATGTAACCCCAAAGCTCTTGTCAGTACCCAAAGGCAGGATCTAGGACTCTGGTCTTCCTTTTCTTCCCAGTGTGTCCACACTGAATAACACATTCTAATTTCACTCCACCACCCTCATTTCTCTCTTTCTGGCTTTCAAGATGGTAGATGACTGAATAGGGTTTGGTGGACCACCAGAGTTAGGACTCTGGCCTATGACTCTAGTAACAAATTCATACCTGCAAAATTTTTGTTCTGAACTTGTAGTTGCTTTGCCTCCTTCTCTTCAATCTACACGTCAAAACTTCCTGTTCCTTATCCTTTTGTGGATATCTATGATGGCATTTAGGGAACATCCAGAAAATTCAGAATATTACTTTTATATCAAGATTTTTCACTTAATTGCAGGTATCAATTATTTTTTCCAAATAAGGTTGCAATATTTGCAGGTCCCAGATATTACAACCTGATGTTTTTAGAATTATCAGCCTTCTATAATCATTGTTATTACAATTGCTACAATCATTGTTATTACAATTGCTACAATTGCTACTAAGTGCAGACTCAGAATTTGACTCTGCCATTGGACAGAGTTGAATCCACATCCACTATCAGTCATATTGACAAAACTGTGCACTTCTATTTATTTCAGTTTCTGCATCTGTTAAATGCATGATTAATATCTCACAATATTTTAAATCATGTAAAATATTTCAGTATTTGGACTTATTATGTTCTTCATCAATTTTATATATCCTTATTTTCATGAAATTAATAAACCCACACTATATTTTCAAATCAACATGCTAGTTAACTTGAATGTTATGAAATCACATAAAGCTTGACTGCTATTTTCATAAGCTTACAATCTAATTGGTGGGATAAAATTCATACGTATCAAAGAATATTAAAAAAAAGTGAGAAATGCATGTGGGACCTAAAGAGCACTGCAGTTGTTTAAAAATAAATTTTAATCAAGGGCATGCCAATCTTTTTTACTTTTATTTTTTGTTAAAATGGTTTACATGTACTGTTCAGTGGCATGAACTGTATTCATAATATTGTGTAATCATCATCAGCATCCTTATCTGTAACTCTTTACATCTGGTAATACTGAAGCACTACACTCATCAAACAAGATTTTTGCATTTCTCTTCTCCCTACCCACTGAGAAATCCTGTTTCACTTTCTGTCTTCACAACTTGATTACTCTAAGTTACTTTGTAAGTAAATTATTGAGTATTTATCTTTTGTGTTTGGCTTATTTTATCCACCATAATTATCTGTGAGGTTGTAATATATGTCACATCTTCCTTTCATTTTTAAGGTTTCTAATGCATACATTAGTGAGTGGGTGTGTGTGTGTGTGTGTGTGTGTGTGTGTGTGTGTGAGAGAGAGAGAGAGAGAGAGAGAGAGAGAGAGAGAGAGAGAGACTTTGCTTTTATATCCCCCTCAGAGATCAATAAATCCACATTTTATCTGATATTATTCATGCTGGTTTAAATATGGATTTATGAATTTTTGAATCCGACTTTCACTTCTTTTGACTATATACTCAGAAGTAGAATTGCTGGACCGTGTACTATCTTTAAGTTTCTGAGAAGTCATGTACTATTGCCACAGTGATTGTATCATTTTACTGTCCCAGGAAAAATGTATAAGTGTTGCAATTTCTCCACATCCTTGCCAACATGTGTTATTTCATGATTTTAATTGTAGCCATCTCGATAGTCATGAGATTATATCTTATTATAGTTTTGTTTTTTAAAAAAAATATTTATTTTTTAGTTGTAGTTGGACACAATACCTTTATTTTACTTATTTATTTTTATGGGTGCTGAGGATTGAACTCAGAGCCTCACACATGCTAAGTGAGTACTCTACCACTGAACCCCAGCCCCAACCCCTTATTATAGTTTCAGTTTGTATTTCCCCAATAATCAGTGATGTTGAGCATCTTTTCGTGTGATTATTGGCTATATGTGTATCTTACTTGGAGCAGTATCTACTCAAATCCTTTGCTCCTTTTTGAATCAGATTGTCTTTTGTTGTTGAGTTTGTAGGAATTCTCCACATAATCTGAATGTCAATGTCTTATCAGATACATGCTTTGCAAATATTTTCTCCTATTGTTTTGATTACATTTATACTTTGTCAATTCCATTTTTCATGCACAGCTAAG
Organism: Callospermophilus lateralis; assembly: GCF_048772815.1. Lineage (NCBI taxonomy): Eukaryota > Metazoa > Chordata > Mammalia > Rodentia > Sciuridae > Callospermophilus > Callospermophilus lateralis. The sequence continues at coordinate 31,622,642 of NC_135321.1, read as the reverse complement.
AGGAACAGGTTTTTAATGTTTTTATTAGTACATTCTAGTTATACATACCAGTGGGGTTCATTTTGACATTATCATACATGCCTAGAATATAATTTGCTTTATTTCAGTCCTGAGTGCTTCCTCTTTTCCTCCCTTCCTCCCTTCCCCTGGTCCTCTACCTCTACTCTACTGGTCCTCTTTCTATATATTTATTGTTTTGGGGTGGTTTAGTTATGCCTAAAGGTGGAATTCATAATGGTATATTCATCTATGCACATACTACATAATTTTGTCATTTTCATTCCACAGTTCTTTTTTATTTTATTTTTTTTTTGTTTTTGTTCTTTTTGTTTTGTTTTGGTGAGATCATTTCTTGGTCCATTGGCTGCTGAAGAGTGTGTTATTTTATTTCTCCACATATTTGAAACAACATTTTTTCCTTCTTCTCTTCCTGCTTCTCCTTCTTCCTGTGCTTAGCAGTGAAATCAAGGGCCTTGCACATGCTACATGAGTGCTCTACTGGAACACTATACCAACAAACTTCCTTTATGCTTTTGCAATTGCTTTCTCATTTTTTTTTTTACCCATTTTGGTCATATTAGCTCTCTTGTGTGAGACCTATCTTTATTAATCAATTGTGGCCAAATATATTGTATCTCTTGCAAAGTATTCCATGTGAACTGGAGAAAGTTCATGATATATTTTGGGAAAGAATGTTCTTTATAGGTTTGTTAGGTTGGGTCGGTTTATTTTAGCTTAAATTCCATCTTTCAGTCCTTTTCTTCTGTTTTGTTGTTTTATATACATCATTAATGTTAAGGTATTGAAACATCTAGCTATTATTATACAATGCTTTGTATAGTTCTGTAAGTGTTTCTTGATATCTCAATGATCTGTCTTTATGTGCATAAATGTTCATAATTTTTATATATTCTTGCAATATTCATATTTTTGTTAATTTATAATGTCCTTTTTATATCTTATAAAAGTTCATGATTTAAAGTCTATTGTATTTGATATTAGTAGAGCCACCACTGTTCTTTTTTGGTTACTATTTCCATAGAATAACTTCTTCTCTTTCATTTATTTTAAAATATTTGTCTCTTTATTTCTAAAGTGAGTATCTAATGAAAAACATAGAGGTGGAACATTTTTTAATAGATTCTCATTGAAGAATTTGGTCCATGTACATTTAATTACTAGTAAGGAAATATATCATTTTCCTAATATTTTCTATAATTTATATAGCCTACTGTCCCTAATATGCTGAATTTTGTTTTTGAATATAGTATATAGTCTGTAGTGAAATGATTAAAATATTTTTATACTTTACTAAATAGTAAATTTAGTAAATATTTTAGTAAGTAGATTTACTTTTTAAAACTAATTTTATAGCAATTTTTCTTTGTGGTTATCATAGGAGTCACATTTAATATCCTAAAGTTATAATACACCAATTTGGATTTATACCAACTTAACTTCAATAACATGAAAAAAATCTATGTTTCTTTATCTATCCCTACTCCTTTTCATTATTGTGATAAAATTATAGCTTTGTGTATTGTCTTCCCTCCAAATAACCTAAAACTTATTTTCCACACATTAATTTCTCAAAATCCATAGGGAAAAAATGTGAAATTGCAAACCAAGACTACAATAATCCTAAGCTTTTATATTGGGTTAAGTATTTATCTTTTTGAGAACTTTTTTTTTTTTTTAAATATAGTTTCAATTCGCCATCATGTTTCCTTTTCCTCTCATAGTTCTGGACTTTCTTAAAGGCATCTTGGAGGAAAAATGTAATAGAATTAAAACTCTTTAGCTTTTTTTTTTTCTTTTTACATGGAATGTCTTATTATCTTCCACATTATTGAAGGATGAGTTGTTCGATATGAAATTCTTATTTTTTTTTGAGAGAGAGAGAATTTATTTAATATTTATTTTTTAGTTTTTGGTGGACACAACATCTTTATTTTATTTTTATGTGGTGTTGAGGATCGAACCCAGCGCCCTGTGCATGCCAGGCGAGCACGCTACCGCTTGAGCCACATCCCCAGCCCATGAAATTCTTGACATTTTTTTTCCATTTTTTTTTCCTTTTAGCATGTGTAAAATATTGGTTTGCTTTAGTTTGTTCTTGAAATTTTCTGATGAGAACACACTCCTAATCTTATTATGGACATGATTTATATAACAAGCCATTACTCTTTTGCTGCACTAAAGATTCTATGTCTTCCAAATGTTTACTTATAATATGTCTCATTGTAGAGCTCTCTGCATTTGTTTTATATGAAATTTATTGTTGTACTTATATTCTTATGTTTATTTATTTCATCAAATTCAGAAACTTTATAACTATTATTTTTTCAAATATCCTTACTGTCTCTTTCTCTCTCTCATCCACTTCTGGCACTCCCCTAATGGGAAATTGCTTTCCTTGATAGTGTCCCCCAAATCCCTTAAAGTCTGTTCAATTTTTTTTCAATGTTTATCCTTATGTTTTTCCAGCTCTATCATTTTCTTCAAAATAATTGCCTTTTTTTCCCTGATCAAATGTACATTTGAATTTATTTAGTAAATTTTATATTGATTCTTAAAATACTTAAGCTCCAGAATTTTTTTGTTTTTATTTTATGTTTTCTGTTTTTACAATATTTACATTTTGTTTTTACATTATTTTCTTGACTTTCTCCATATCTTTATTATTTTGAGCATCTTTATAACAATTGTTTAAAAGTCTTTGTACAGTAGATTTGCCACAAGCTCTTTTCAAGGGACAATTTCTGTTGAGCTTTTTTTTTCCCCTTTCAATGGGCTACATTTTTCTGTTGCTTTATAAATTGATGTTTTGTTGAAAAAAATGACATTTGCACCTAAGATAGTGGTAACTCTGAAAATTAAATTCTACCTCTTTCCCAGTTTTTTTTTTTTTGTTGTTGTTGTTTGTTTATTTTCTATAAATTGTTGTTTGCTGTCTCTGTGCCAGAATGATAAATGTCAGTCTCAGGTCTCTTGTACCTGAAACTTTCCCTGCATGTGTACCTTTAACCTTATAATAAGATACTGTTTTGTATCCTAATCATGAATGTCTGGCTCCCAAAGGTAGAAAATGAGATAAAGGAAGGGTGTCTGGAAAGGATGTCAGTCTTTATATGCCCCTGGAACTTGCTTTAGCCAAAGCGATGAAAGTGTTGTAGTCATGGAGGAATGTGTTATAGCAATGCTCCCTGCCTCCTTATGTGATGGAGGGGTAGCTACAGTTGGGTTAAGGGCTTGGTTTACCTGAAATTTTCCACAATTTTCTGTACAAACTTTTCCATAAAAGCTGAAACTTTCAATAGACTTTAAAGTTCCAAAGTAGTTACAGTATAAGCATTATGACAGTACAATTACTGTCTAGGTGGAGAGCCAGAATTCTGGAAAAAAATAAATAAATATGGTATTTATGAGAGTTCTTTCAATATGGCAGCTTCTTATGCATTTTTCTTTTATTGTTAAGATTTACAAATAAGAGAAACAAGGATATGTAAGTATAGGACACATGTGGTAGTGTGTGTGTGTGAGGGGGGGGGATATCAGACAACTGGTAGATCAGAACACAGCATGATAATCTGGAATAATGTATTCAAAATGGAAACCTGAAAACATACTTTGTCTATGAACGAAAACAGAATCAAAAAATTAATCCCTTTCTCTCTCACCATTTCTGCCTCTTTCATTTATATGCATCTGCGCCCACACACACACACTGTACACCCCTGATTTAGTGTCTAAGGCCTAATTGTTGTTCATACAAGGTTTGTTTCATAATTGAATGAGAAGGCAAAGGAAGTACAGACTGCACAGAGTCAAAAAAAAATGTGCTCCTGGTGCTGGAACTTCCCTGGTCAAACATGTGGAACAAGGGTTTCTCCACCTTAGCACCATTGACTCTGCACTGAATAAGGCTTTGTTAGAGTCAGGGACATGATAGTTAGTGCGTTATGCATAGAATCTTAACATAATCCCTGGTTATATTGAGTAGATGGTCGTTTTACTGTTCCCCCAAGTTATTTTAAATAAATATGTCTCCCAGAATTGCCAACTGCCCTCAAAGGGGTTTTGACAAAATTATCTCAGGTTAAGAACCAATAAGTTAAACGAAATGAAGCACATGTGGCTTAATTTAAGTTAACAAGACTTTTAGTTGAGAAGGAGTTATATTAAGATCAACCAAATAATGCAATTTCAGATAACACATATTCTATTGACTTTACCTGGTGAAAATATAGATCTCTAATCTTCCAGTATTAGATATATAATGTAGTACCTCATATATATGATACTAGGGTATATGTGTGTGTGCATTCATATATCTGCAAATTTTTTTTTTCTCAAAATCTGAAGAACACAGATTAAAATGTTTCTTTAGTTACTTCCCTGTTAATACATGTTGGGGGAGACAATCTTCATGAAATTGGAGCCTATAATCTGCCAATGCTCTCTAGAGGGCAGTGTTCTGGAAGTCAGCACCTGAAAATAGAGGCACTGCTAATCATTTCTTCACTAACATTTCAGTTCCATAATACTTTTGTTGTACAGATAAAGACATATACACATTCAGGGGCTACAGTACACATGCTTTTTTTTTTTTTTATCAAAATTAGGTTTGATATAAGAGAAACAAAACACACATACTGATTTCTGCTGCATTAAATACATTTACACATCAAAGGAAAAGAACACAGAAATGTTTCAAATTGAGTTACATACTTAAAATTCCATTATTAAAAATATGTTCTATACTCTCTATCAAACTGAAAATTTGGATTCACACACACACACACACACACACACCATTTCCATAGACAAGTGGTTTCTTTTTAGTATGCTGTGTTTTCTGGAATACAATGAAACTGATAATGAACATCAAAAGTAAAATATGCAACCAATTCTGAATTGCCGGAATTATAGGCATGTACCACAACACCTGGCCAGTAAAGAAGTCCATATTTCTAATCACTTATTGTATCTTCCCAAATTCACCCTGTTTAAGGTCTGTAAATTACTTCCATCGTTTCTTTTCAGAAAGAATATTGGAGATTTGTGTTCTTTGGCTGAAAGAAATTAATAAATGATAAAAGGTAAATGGATAAATAAACTGATTAATCACCTTGTCTATTATATACTTTATATTTTTTTAAATAAGACTTCATCTTCCCAGAGAATCAGTCTCTGAGTTTTGGTAATTCCAAGAAAAACAAACCAACCAACAAGCAAACAGCAACAACAACAAAATAACCACCACCACCACCACCACCACCACCAACAACAACAACAACAACAAAAAAAAAACAATTGTAATTAAAAGTATTATGGAACTGAAATGTTAATGAAGAAATTATTAGCAGTACCTCTATTTTCAAAACTGATTTAAACTCTCTGGAAAGGCAGAAGGTCTACTATAACTCATTTTCCCATGGGATAGTTAAGTAATACAGACATGAATTGAAGAGAGTATAGACCAACCTGAGCCTCCATGATCAGGGATGACCCCTGTTGAAAGTCTTTGGTGAATCTCTTCTCTGCCTATTCTTCACACACAAAAAAAGAAGCATGTAAAAATAACCCTGGTTTGAATTAAATTTCTCTAAGTTGCTTTTATTTACAATTGCATCACTTCTGAAAGTAGTGTTTGCACTGAATTCTTTGCAATAACACGAAAATGCCTTTCCTAAGCTGTGTAGATCCCTTACCTTCTTCTTGTGCTTTTGCCTATATCTTGTTTTCTACTTTTCGCTATTCAGTAGATAATTAGCATCTTACTATATTTCTATCTTCATATGGAGCAAACTGAACAAAGGCATGGGAATATGAAGAGAACCCTGAGGAATTCATTTCTCTGAACCACATTGGAATGTGATTTATATTTTTAAAGTCAGGAAATGTACATTTAAGAGCTTTTAGATCTAAGTGATACTAGAAAGCAAATAAAAGTATTTTTTTACAGTACCAAAATAATTGGTTCATATTTTTAAAATATATTTTCTTTCAAATACTCTGAAAATTCTCAAGAATTTTCATAATAAAAAAAAGTCCTAAACATTCCAACCGTTGATAACAGACCTTAAATAAAATGTGAATCGCAGATGGGCAGTTTTTAAAACTTGATTTCCAATAATTCTTTCATCTAGAGATGGTGGGAAGGCCATATTCTTACAATGAGGAATGACTAATGCCAGCAGCTGCTGTCTTGTACCTGCTATATATGTGTCCAGAAAAGGGTAGAATATATACAGCTCTTCTTCATTTACTATGTGTTACATTGAGCCTGGAGTCTCTAAGAGATTTCAACTTGATTTTTTTTTTTTTTAATCCTGGCTCTATGCAACACATGCTTAATCAGGTAGGGTCATAATTTGAAAGCAGTAAGATGGTTCTCTATTCAAACATCTCTCTCCTACCTGTCTGCCCTCCATCATTAGACATCTCTTTTAGTTAAGTCATTCATGTTCCTTATTAAAATGTAAATATATTATTAGGCATTAGCTTCTTATTACTAATTAGTTAATCAATTTTACTCGGACAAAATGAAAGACCAGGAAACAATGGGAGCTGGAGGTCAGGCAGGAATATTTATGAGGTGAAAGATCAGCAAAGGCTGAAACCATGGGGCATTGAGGGGAAGAAGGTTCAGGTGAGGCACCACAGAGGAGGGATTACAGGATGGCAGATAGTGTTCTGGGGCATTGACACTTTTAGAATTATCTCCATACTTGGGTAATCATATACACTAACTGAGCCATTGATCTGACCTGCAATGTGTGTGCATGCTCCAGAGGGGAGGCAGATTCCTATCTATGTGGCTTACATGGGCATGAATTTTGATCACTTAGATTTCCTTTGGAGGAAAGATTTGAGACAAAATTCATGACTCCTTCTGAATATGGATAATGTCTACATTTGAGCCAACAACAAGGCCATAATTTCCATTAAATGGTTGAACCTTTGAAAGATCATAGAAAGCAAAGTGAAACAGAACGCTGATGATAACAATAATGATCGTGTTTATGCAGCAGTCAGAACAGAGAAGGAAAACGAACACACAAAGATGAAGATACTACAGGGAAGGGTGAAAGAGCAGACAGCTGACTTGGCCATTCCAGGAATCTGGCTGTCCCCTTTGTTCTTTCCTTGCAATATCCTCAGAGAACTGTTCTTTCTTGGCAGTAAATCTTAGTTCTTATGATTCCTTTTACAAGTGGACCTGAGCATGCATGTCAGAAGCCTTGATAAATATTCAAAATAGCTAAATATTTTGAGCACTTACCCATGTTTCAAGCATGTTTTTTCATATGCCAGGGTAATTTCAGATTTGCATACAAATGACAGGACAGTGAATACATTAAAAATTTACCAAAAGAGATCATGTCCAAAAGTGGAAAGGTAGTATTGAATGCAGAGTCCAGTGTTTCAGTCTGATTTAAGAGATTTCATGATAGAAAGGACTTAAAAACAGCATAGGGTAGGCGTGAAGCCAAATCAATGTTTATAGCAGCACAATTCACAATAGCTAAATTCTGAAACCACCTAGATGCCCTTCAGTAGATGAATGGATAAGGAAAATGTGGCATATATACACAATGGGATATTACTCAGCATTAAAAGAGAATAAAATTTGGGCATTTGCAGGTAAATGGATAGAATTGGAGAATATAATGCTAAGTGAAGCAAGCCAATCCCCCAAAACCAAATGCCGAATGTCTTCTCTGATATAAATATGCTGATTCATAATGGGGATGGGCAGGGAGCATGGAAGGAATAGATGAACTTTAGATAGGGCAAAAGGGTGGGAAGGAAAGGAAGGGAGTATCGGGGTAGGAAAGATGGTAGAATGAGATCGACATTATTATCCTAAGTACATGTATGAAGACACACACACACACACAAAAAGAAGAGAAAGTCACTCTTAATTTCCTCTTCCTATCAACTAATGTTCACCACATTTGCAATATTTTTGACATTTAACTCATCATTTAGTTCTTAAAACAACCTAGGAATGAATGATAAGAAAACTGAAACACAAGCGAGTTCATTTACTCTAGATCACATGGGAGCAATGATTGGAACCAAGTTCTAAATCCAGGCATGAGGGCAACCTCTTTATTACAGGACATAGAAACTTTTATGACTTGACTCAATTTGCCCACTGAGAGTCTCTTGACTGTCTTTGCAATGTCTATGAGATGAATGGGAAGGCATTGGAATTCTAAGGTCCTTCCTAGTGTTTCAGTTCTATGACACATTCTGTAAGGATGTGGAGTAACAGTTACTCTGCTGTGTCCTCAAAAGGACTAAATATAGCTTCTTTTAAAGAAAAAGCTTGTCCTTACATTATTCCACTTCTAGAAATTTGGCCTAGGATATGCAATACAAAAAGGCAAGGCATGATAGATGAGGATGCTTAACTGAGATTTGTCTATTACAGTATGTAATTTGGAAACAATTTCAGTATCTAATAGGAAGAGATTGATTATTTATATTTGACACATGATTGCATTCTTATTAATATCAAGTCTTCAAAGGACAGTTAATTAACTTGAAAAAGTTAGCAATACAATAGTTTGTACAGTATATAAAGTGATATGAAATATATAAATAGAACTATGAAACCTTGTTTTATGTGTATGTGTGTGTGTGTGTGTGTATATATATATATATATATATATGTTTAAACTTTAAATAAAAGCACATAGATATGAACTTATTGTTTCTTAACATAATTATCTAACTTGTATTTTCTAAACTTTACTAACAATCAGTGCTTTTAAAATCAGAAAAAAAAATTTTTAAACAAAGCATTTAATAACATACATCAATCTCATAAACAATTTCTCTCTCCCTTCTTTTGTATGTCTGATCACCTGAGAAAATGGATGAGATCCTAAGAATGACTTTCTCTGGATATCCCAGGGAGCAGTAACATTCTCATTGCTGCCATTTGGATAAACCTTTAAAAACACCAGAATTGGAATGAACAAATGGATTTTCCTGTCAGGAGGACATGTTGAGGGTACCATCACCTGAAGTATACAAGAAGCCTCTTGTAGGACTGTTAAATGCATGGTCATCTGATGCTGCCTCTATTAGCACACAGCATATTGTTTGCACTCAATAAATTTTAAGTCATAATAATCAATAATACTAATAATGAGGCAATAAAAAATAACTAGATTCAGTAGCACTGATGCAGTAGCTCTTTATGAGCGCCCTGTAGGGAAAGCAAGTTGCAAGTAGAACAAGGAAGGCCATGGTGTTCAGCATGGTAGACCTTCCAGAACAACTTGTGAAGCAGAACCAATCTCCAATGTGCACACATATGGGCCTGCAGCAATGTCAGTTTGCAGCTTCAGGCGGGGGGCCTGATCAAATAACATAAGGAGAACTGGAAAAATCTGACCATTTCCAATTTTCTCTGAATTGCATCTGAAAAATTCCATTTGAAAGATCAGAAAATGTCATAAACTTCGTCATGGCAATTGGTAAACCTACTGTGAACTTGTTTTATTAACTCACATCTTCTCTAAGGAATCTCATCCTGATCATCCTAACCCTAGCACTTTATTTCCATTTTTATTATCCATAAAGTGCCCGTAATCTTATATATGCAATCAGATATCTGTACATTTTATTTTATACATTTCAAGTATTTATGCAAAACCCTTCATATCTTCTTTGTCAATTATCTAAACTATGGGATGATTTGCTTTTTATTTTTTTGAATCTTCCCATGAAGACTTTACAAAGTTAGAGGTCCTAGAAGCATAGCCTGGCCCACATCTAGAAAGCAACAGCTGGATCAATAAAAGGGCTTAGAAACCTATAAGCAGTTATTTATTTCTTTTATTATTGACTTCTTTCTTCACTGGGTTATAAGCTGTCTGAGGGCACAGTTTTAATTTTTTCATAATATAACCTGGGCTACTGTAAAAGCCTATGAAACGTAGGGAATACTCGATAAGTATTTTTCAGTAAAAAAAAAAAATATATGAATATTTGATCAAATTGAGCTCTCAGAACCCATATCACTTTAAATTTATACATTGTTTCTTTGGATTTCAAAGAAGATCGTTTACATCTTGAGTTGGTCAGGCCTTCTGGTGTGGAACAGGCTGACTGAGGGAACTCAGCCTGAAGGCACAATGTTCCCCATACATGTCAGAAAATTGTGGTAAACTCACTACTACTTTCCCAATTTTTGGTCATTACGAGACTATGTCCTGAAACAAACCTCTGGCAGATCACACTGATTCTTTTTCTTTCACTTTGTGATCGAAGGTATCAACTTTAAACTTGTTTAACCCAAAACAATCATAATTGACCAGGCCAGAAAAAAGAAAAAGAAAATCAGAAAACTGGTCACAAAGGAGTAATTCACTAAATATTTTTTTTTGTATTAGCAAATGAGATACTTTATGTGCACACTAACCATAATCAGAAGAAATTTCTGTGTACAAAGAGAAAAAGTAACAGGTTTATAGTGATAATGATTATCATACAATAATGTTTGTTTCTGGTTAATGTACTTAGGAAGTGGACTATGCATTTTTAGTGAACTTTCATTTACATAACTGTAGATAGTAAAAGAAGTTAGTGAATTATAAGTGTTAAGATTTTTCCAGGCACCTACTTTCAGCTTTTGTTGAAAATCTCTATGGGACTGGGGAATGTTAATCATAAAACATAAGATCAAACAAAATTCAAGGTGTTAATTGTCAGTTGTTGACACCACAGTCCAAAAAGAACAATTTTGCAGACTTAAAGACAAACATTTATCCATATATTCCAATATCAAGTGTGAATGTGTGTGTATGGGTGTGTTATTTTTTTCACTGAGGTTGACCTTTTTTGTCAATGTAAGCTGTTTAGGGTAAAATGCCTCTTAGTACCTACCTGGGGATAGGTACAATAGCAGGTGCCCAGAAACATCTCTGGGTTGTTAGTTTATTGTTTGAAGATCTGTGCTTAAGATCTCTAATTGGAACAAGAAGATTTATTCTTCATCTACTCCAAGAGATAATCTCCTGTGATTCACAAAATTATTCAGACACTCTCATCTGAAAATGTTTATTGGAATCATTTTGTCTATCCTCAGTGTTGAAACATGAAATTCACTTACCTGGTGCTCATAGTGGTCATCTAACAATTCTGAAATGAGAAAAAAATTTAAAGTAGGAATTGAAGGTCTATGTGTTTCTGGTGAAAAAGCAACAAAAGCAAAAAGAGTCTTGTATCCAGAACAGTTGTCTTTAAGAAAATTTAGAGGAGAAATGATACCAAGACTGATACCAAGATGATCGAGTATCATCAAGCATCATTTTTTATATGAAAGCAAATCGACAAGACCCCTTCCTCTCCACCTGTGCCTGTATCACAGTCCAATTAAAATCATGTTTTCTTTAAAGACACAGAGAAAGAAGGGAGCGTCTGGGCACGTAAGGGACATCAGTTGTCTGTTCAGCAGACAGGTGCATTTGTAATGCCCTGGGGAACAGGGATGTTAGTTTCACTTTATTAATTGATACATCCATGATATCCACTTTTTCTCCTTCTCTTTGTAGAGAGCAGGTGCAAGAGGGAAGTGGACATTCCATGGTTAAGCAGGAAAAATAAAAACTTTTTTTTTCCTTTTGGTTTTATTGCATTATAATTAAGCATGATGGGAGAGAGAGATCCTACAGCAATGCAGCAGGCTCGGAACACTGACAAGGTCAATTATCTCCTGATAAGCCCTGCACAGGCGCAGATTAATAATATGACTAATATTAATTGAATGTGAGTTCATTGAGTTTTATTTCTTATTTTAAAGTTCTCTTGGTGGGTGTACACGCCATGGTGCACACAAAATGATGGATGGGAGTGATGGAATCGCTAATAAGACCTTAGACCCTCTGGCCCACTGGGCTCACAGAGAATGCAGGTTTGATTTGCTTTCTGGGTTTCCATTCCCCCAATGCCCCCCAACCCTGCTGGGGACTGGCAGGGAACTCAAAAGGGCTACTTTTCTAGTGCAATTTGTTCTATAAATGAAGAAAGTTCAAGAGACTTCAGACCTATGAATTTAGAATTTCCAAAATGAAACTGAAATGAAGCTGACTGCATGGTGTCACTTTAGGCAAATTAGATATAGTTGATTTGTACAGAAAAGGAAGAGGGCTGGTGTTATTTCTTTACTGAGCTCAATCATCAAAGATAAGTTGGCTACTCTCCCTGTATATTTATGTGTGTGAATGTGTGTGTGTGTGTTTTGTGTGTGTGTGAGTGTGTGTGTATGTGTGTACAATTTTAGTTTGTGTACTTTTTGTGAATTTGGAAAAGGCGGTCCATAGATAAGACTTATTTTGAATGAATTAAAAGATGGAAGCTAAATTTGCATTGAGTATTGTGATCTCACAAGTAATTTCACTGACTTGGGAATTGGGAGGCTGTTATTTTCATCCAGTTTCTTTCTCATACATTAGATATTACTTTTATATTTGGAGATGACCTCTATTCACTGATCCCATGAATTTACATGCCTCCTTTGTGGAATGGGAAAGGAATATAAGACACTATCGTATTCTAAAACAGATAATAATAACAGAGTAACTTTTGGTTTTGGAGTATTGAATGTGTAAAATAACATATCATTTCATTTTACAGTTGTGTTTAAAATGTTGGTTTTCAAATATATATATTAAAATGAATGCTACCTATATAAATGAAAGAAAAAAAAAACAGTAACTGTAAGTGCAACAAGTTACAAAGGATTTTAAAGTGATTTGAAGACAGATTTCAAAGCCGTGGAGAAAATAATTATATATATGGTTTTAAATATAACATCAACCTCCAACTTAATTCATCTTCAAACTTTTCCTACTCATCCTAGTTAAATGTGACAACTCCTTTCCTCTGAACTAGTTACCAATTCCTCTACTAATTTGGCATCTCAAAACTAGATTTATTTTTTGTATCAATGGCATATTGTAATTCATCTCATTTAACCCCCTGTTTTTCTCTTTCATGAATGTTGGTCTTATCTCCTCAATGAACAAAGGTTTGACTACAGGTCCCACCCAGTTCTTTAATATTTTCAAACTCTGCAAAATACGAGGCAAGGCAGAGTATGCCTTAGGTGCTTAATATTTAATCAAATAAAGAATTCTTGGATTGATTGATTTGTGATAGGAGAGTGGTGACAGGGATATGCAAGGTGCATGGGGAACTGCTTTTCCTCCAGGTGATCCTGAGGCCCCTGGAGAATCATCTGGGCTTGACAAGTGATGATGTTCCCAGGGATATGGGTAGCATTCATAAGATGTGGTACCTACTATTCAAAACTAACACACCATAGCAGGGTGGTGGGGAAAGTGATGAAGGAAGAAATTTTTACTGCAAAGAAGAAGAAAAAAGGAGACTCATTAGTGGCAAAAACAAAGCCATAAGCCAGACTCCTCCAGAGGCACCAGAAGTTCAGAGCAATGAAAAAGGCGCTGGAGAGGTTAGTGCCATCTGTAAGTTTACATGTTGATAGCTTAGGGGGGAAACAATTACAATTATTCAGAAATACTGATGAGAAAGTTCATAATTAAGGGAAGCAAGATTTAAATAGAATATAGATTGTTGGAGGTATTGTTCTCTGTTTTGCTTATTTATGATCCTTGAGCTCCTACACTTAATGTCATCCAGGAAGGCATAGAGAAGCAGGGCCTGATGATACAGTTTCTAATACACATCCTACCTAGTGCTTTCTGTCTGCCTGTTTTCCCTTCTCTATGAATAGGGTTGGCAACTGCATCCACCACAAAGTGAAAGCAATCTATATCTAGAATATTAAAGTCAGATGCATGTAACTGGGATTTTATGGAAATATACCAAGAAGGATGAAACCCTTCAGGTTGCTCTGCTCTTTTCAAAAACCAAAGTATCCAGAGTCTCTATTGAAACACATTGCCTTGCCCGTCACCGTGTTTTTTTTCAAAAGGTGATCTAACTTTGCCTCCTCCATTTCCCATGTCTCAGTTAAATGCATACAATATCTGCAAATGGTGTTGATTTTGTGGTAAATAGGGTTTGGATTATTTTGCACTTCCTGGTTACATGTTTACCTCTGTGCTCTCTTAATATATTTCTATGAAGTACATAAAAATTAGATTTCTAAGAATCCAGACAGGAGTATTACTGGTCCCCATAATGGAAGAAATGACATGTTGGGCTCAGAGTCACAATTTGTTCTTATATTTGGAAATATACACAATGATGACTTTTAAAATTATGTTTGCTTTCTTGTTTTATGTAAGAGTCTCTTTGTCCTTACAGAATGTCTGTATGTCCCTATACTTTCTAATCCTGTTAGGTGGAATATTGCTGGTGGTAGGAGGAGGGACAGATACTTTAGGAAGCAAGCAGTGGTACTTTTCTGCTTGATGATGAAAATGCAAGAGATTTCATCTGGTGATATCTAAATCTTAGAGTATCTTCTAGGTACTCGAAAACCTTACTTTTTTATTCTGAAGACCATCTGCTAAGAAATGGTCCAAAGTAAAATTTCCCTCCCTCTTATGCATAATCCTGCAACACACCATTTATAATTTTCCATTAAAATTTAGAATAGCAAGTAGCATAACAGGGAAGACTTTGCATGTGGTGGTAGGTGCAACATAGTTTTCTATGGTGCATAAAATATTAACTTTATATTATAAATCTGTGACTTATGTTGTGTATGTTTTGGGGTAAATTATATGTATTTTCTTTGTATCATCCATCATTCTGAAAATTTTAATGTAGCCCATATTTCAGATTACAAAAATAAATGGAATAATCTATCGATGCATCTAACTTTAAGAGAGTTAAGAAACAGGTGAAGAAAAGTAAGAAACACATCCAGGATCCAAATTAATTTCATTTAAAATAAATGTGTTGAACTAAATAATAATGCTAGGCATGATGATGGGCCAGTCAATATGTTGCACTTTAAGACTAGTGCTGGAGCCTTAATTTTAACTCAGAGAAATTTTTTTCTAGTGTTACTATGTGAGAAATTACAAAACTGAGGCTAAAAAAAAAATCTTTCATGTGCCCTAAGTTAAACATCTGACTAGGAAGGTATAAATACCTGCAGTAAGTACCTGACTTCAGAAGACTCTTTTCACTGTAGTGTGTTTTATAGATATTATTATTTATCAATAGCTAAATATGACACCAATTATGATGAAACACTGTAATGAAGACGAAGATGACACCCATTCCCACATAAACATTGAAATAAATAAACAAAAACTGGATTTTTTTTCTTTAAAGATAACCCTTAGGTGTAGTAAATTATTAGAAGCAAATGTGAATGCTTACTGTCTGTGAAAATATTAATATTTAGGACACCATTTTAATTTATGCCATTCTAAATAGGAAATTTAGAATGTATTTTCTTGCCTCTTGTTGCTTCATATACAATACCAAACAGTATGAAAGTTAATTTAGAACTAGGAATGTTTATGTCTGTTATAGCAATGGCTATATTACAGGAAGATAATTTTCACAAACCTCAGCTCTCCAAAGTTTCCATTCCTAAAGAATAAACAGCAGGACAGGAAAACACAAACAAGGCAACAAAAACAAAGCAATAAGACTGCTATTTTTTAAAAATAAAGGGCTTAATAGCAAAAGAAATAATCATGCTGTTAAATGTACTCTCTGTTGAAGGGCTGTGGCTATAGTTCAATGGAAGAGAGCTTGCCCTTGCACATATGAGGCACTGGGTTCAATCCTCAGCACCACATAAAAATAAATAAATAAATGAATAAAGATATTATGTCCATCTACAACTAAAAAAATTTTTTTTAAATATGCTCTCTGTTGAATGAGAGAGGCAGATAGCCACCCTTGGGCCCTCATAATTGTGTATGAAGTAAAGTAGCAGTCTAAAAGCAGATAAGACATTTTGATAAAGATATGGAGACATGACTGATGATAGTAGAGAGCAAAATAAGGAGATAGAAGTTCTAACTTGAGGTAATAGTTTTGCAGAAGACAGAACACGGGACCATTACCAAAGGCATAGGTCTACAGAATTGGACAAGATAGAAACTTAGTTATATTTTTACAACAATCATCAGACAATAAAATGTATGAAATTATTCTCATAATTACCTATCTAAGAAGGTAGACATTATTTTTTTAAAAAAGAAAACTTATCTATTTGTTTATTTTGGCTCTGTGAACCCTCCATTGTCTGATAAAAATGGTAAAAAAAAAATAATCTTCTGTTAGTGCATTGGGTAAGAATGTAACTTTGAGTCTGTATGGCTGATGATTGACTTACTGTCTAGGATCAAATGCTGCATCATGCAGAAGCCTTTCAAGAGAGTGAGTCAACCTGTCTGAAAATGGCAAACCCTGTGGAATACCAATTCTCAAAGTACTTGACTTAGGAGTTTTCTATCAGAGACATGTGGAAGTGAGCCAAATTGCTATCATACTCCATGGTCCATATTTGAAACCCATTGCCCATGCATTCTGTCATAGCATGGATTAACTCCATTAGGGGGAACATCAAACTATTTGTCAACATTAAAACCAAGGATCTCTACCTTAATGAGTATCCTTCAAAAGGGTGATATGTGTAGAAAGGTTGAGATGATCTGGTCTAGGCAAGAAATGGAAGAATCAGAGGTAAGGCATGGTTTCCCAAATAGGGCCTAGTTCAGTCTAGTCATCATTATTTCAAGTATCATCCATATGGCGACACTTTGTTTTTCAAGCTCACACTTTGGGTCTGAATTTTAGATTTATGCTTCCAACTACCACGTCAACATTTTCTTTTAGAAAATATATTAGACACGTGTTTAGAACTGGAATGTGTTTGGTCTGTGTTGATCAGTTAGGATAGTTAGAATTTGGCAACAAAGAGAGGAAGAGAAACATACAAGAACATAATCCTATAAGGGTGTGACCTACTTTGAGCCAGGGGACAGAAGAATGTCACAGTACAATTATGACAAATGGTGATCTTACTTTATAGAGTAGGAAATACTACATTTATCAATATGATAGAAATAAAAAAAAATGGGAAATTCCTTACTGAAGAGATCAGATTAGTGGTGAGACCAAGGAGCTCACCATTTTAGCATAATAATAGTTTTATCATTTTAAAATCGTCAGCATCCCCAACATTCTAATTGATAAGTCGCTTTGTGGCATCCTCTCAAGAATTCCTCAGTCTTTAATAGTGGCAGAAGAGAAACTTAAACATGTCTCATCAGAAGATATTTGGAATGTGTTCAGGTCTAGGCTGAGTCTAGGCCCAGCTCAAACCTCAGCAGGGTTCTACACTGCCCCTTGAAGTTTCCTCAACATGTTCAAGGAGCAGTAGCTTGTTATTACAGCCTGCATTATATTCACCCAACTTTTTCTTAACAGCAATGAGCTTAGAGGCAACAGGATAGCAGATACCTTCTTTTATATCTCCTTTTTTACCCCTACTCTTTATTACCAGTGCCTTGCAAGAACAAGCATGAAATAATAAGACAATTTTCAAACACAGACTAAAATCCCAAAAGGTAAGATATAACCATCTGGAGTACAACAAGCACATCATATTTTCTTTCTTTAGCAAGACACTTCTGAGTTTTATGGAAGGCATTCTAGTAGGCAAAGTCCTACTAGCTGTTTGTAATTCCTTAAAAAAATTTTTTTTAAATAATAAAAGTGCAATGTTTCTTTAATGTCACAGTCTGAATTATAAGCAGAGAGTTGGCACATCTCTCATTTTATTCATTCTAATTACAATTGCCTTGTCACTGAGATGGCAACCTGACGAAGAGCAAATCAGGTAGTGAATCCCCAGGGGCCGCTTAGTAACAGGAAGGCTGTCTCCAGTGGAATCAACGTGACAATTTCTTCTCTCCCTCTTCAAAGTTGAGAGTCCCTCTGGACAAATTCACATTTGATTATTTTCACTAGGCTCTCTGTCTTCAACTGCTTGATTAGCATCTCACTCACCTAAGAAATTAGACTAAAGTTTTTGACCATTAAAAGGAAACCAAAGGATGTGCATGGGTGCACACATGTGTGTGCAACTTGCCTGTGCAAACCCGTGTTTTAACTCAGCCCCTAGAGTGGGCACCAAGGCTACTCTTCAGTGGCTACTGTGTGAGTTTGTGTGTGCATGTGCATAGGTGCTGCTGTTAATGTGTCTGGAAGGCAACTTTTCATAAATCTTTCCTTTCACAAATATGAAGCTGGATGCTTGAAAACCATAGGCCAAGATGTGGTAGTTGGCTCCTGTGCACCTGATTTTCCTTTTTCCAACTTCATTGCAGCTGTGCCTAGAGATAAGACCAAGGTTCCTATTGCTACTAAAATGTTTATTATTAAACTGCATTCTCTCTGATGAAACACATTTCTGTAGAATAATGCAATTAAATTTAGAGAAGAATAATTAGAACTTAAAATTGGTATTCCAAACACAAAATTTATATATTAAATCAAAAATACCCTAAGGAAATTACCAGGATATTCTCCCTTTACTCTGTCACCAATGTCAGCACTTGACTCATCAGAGACCCAGGATAGAAGGTAGATCAAAGAAACAAGAATCGAGAATTTTGCCATTAGAACATCCCATCTTACTCTTCTCTGATGACTTATTTCACCCTTCTACTTGATGAAACAAATCCCCTCAAACTATGTGTCCATGAAAATCAGATACTTGGAAAACTGAAAGAGTCATTCTACTTTGCTACATAAGAGATGTAGTTTAGAAATCTGCATTGAAGGGTCATAAGGGGTGTTAATATTGGAAACACTACTGTAGCCATTCTCTCAATTCCCAAATCCAATGATGATAACATGCATATCATAAAATTGGCCCTTAGATCAGCTAGGATACACGATTAATTCTGATGTGTGTCGACTCCTCCTTAGTTATAACCAAGTATGTCCTGGATATTAATATTTTTCTCTTTGCTAGAACACTGTCTATATACAAAGTGTTCAATGAATATTTGCTGATACGAGTTGATTTAATGGAGAAATCATCTTTCTTTAAGTGCCTTCCTTCCTAGAAGCAGAAGTTTCATTTGCCAACCCATGGACCATATCCCTTTAGAATTCTAACTCATTTTAGAAGAGCATTAGTCTCTTCAAGGAGATTGGCTATGGATGACTAGCTCTCCCACGGGACAGCAGATGTCTCGGCTCCAACTCCAGCTCACAAGGTAAAATGATTCAGTGTTGTTTCTGTCCAATGCACTGTTGATGGTCCAGGTCCTGCACTCATGGCCACCTGAGCTGCTCAAGCTGAAAAAATACACCTTTTCCTGGGACTGGAAGGTCAACCAACAAGAACAGAGTTATATCAGCCAGTATAGAGATTAAATACCGGAGCTTTGAACCTTCATACCAAAAAAAAAAAAAAAAAAGTTTCATATTCTCCTTCATGCTTGAAGTAGGTCAGCGAATTGAGTTATCAGCCATTTGTGTGACAGCTCTAAGCCCACTCCCCCAGTGCTTTGGGGAGTGTAGAGTGGTGAGTTTTGTCTTTGCCCTCAAGAAACTTGCAGCTTTGTATGGGACATGGGTGATAAGTGTGTGTAAATTGGAATGAGAAGGAAAATTTAAGTCATACAATGACAAAAGACATATCACATGAAGTTGACTATATCAGTATTTGCCAAATAAGTAAAAGTGCTACAACAGTTTAAGGAAAAGAGGAACAATCTTCATTTAGATTCAGAAAACCCTTCAAGGTAGGGCCCAATATGGCTGAATCAGAAAAAAACAAAACGAAAAAAAAATAGATAGGTTTGAAAACAATGATTTGTCAATCTGAGCAGACCTGACTCAAGCCAGAAATATCATAAAGGCAAAGTTGGCCTTCTTTCCTCCTTTCTTGTTCTTACTGTGCTTTAAGACTTATTTGAAGGTCAACCAGCTAACCCATCATATTTGACCTATACTCTCTGAGGAGGGATTCTCCCACTCTTCACCATCACCAAAAGCCATCAAGTCATATGTTCAGATATATCTTAATTCCTACATATAATCTATGCAATCTAGTTTGTTCTTGAATACTATATTGAATAATATGCACGTTTTAGTTTTACAAAACCCCTTGTGTTAATGATCTAGTATTTTATCTTCATGGTGTTAACCAGCAAATCAATTAATTAATCTCTACAGAAATAATTAATGAAAACCCAATGACACCCTGGATAACATATTAGATATAGTCCTAGTTTAGGACACAGACTAATAAAGGTACATTTTTCAGAGAGACTGGGAAAAACCTTCAGGTCACATCAGGAGGGTTATGACTCAAAGCCGAGTGAGAAAACTCAGCAGTAAGTAACAGATGAGGTTTCAAGTCTGAGCAGGGTAGGATTTTTGTTTTTAATTTCATTAAATTTCAAACTTTGCCCTCTTTCTAGTAGCACTTGCTTGTGGATATAGTACTCTTTAGTCTGACTTTACTGAGAATGTCTACAGCTTTCCAGTTCTTATTAGGAAATGACTCTTTTGAGTATTGCTAATGAGATTGCTCCCTATGTTTCCACCTCCTTTGCTACTGCTTAGTTACCCAGTTAATCCATCCATTATTCTTCCTATGCACCTTGTCTTATTTTTTAATTTTGCCAGATGTTCCATACTGCTTGCAATGGCCATTGTGCTCCCATTTTATCAGCCCAAAGCCAACCTTATAGACATTACTGATTTTTCTCTATATCTTTGGAAGCAGAGGCCTGGAACTTTAACATAAGTGATTAAATCAGTTGTATGTATTCAAATATGCATGTGTGACTACAGAAAATCAAAAGAACCATACATTGTCTAAATGTGTATTATTTGAAAATTAGGGACTTTTAGCGATAGGGACTAGAATCAATTTGTTCTAGAACCCTTCATCTCAAAGGCTGGAGGGGTCATCTAATCTGTTTTGATACACCCGGGCAGAAATTAGTGGCAGCTATAAAGGAAGTTTTATTTGTTCAACACTTCAAGCCACATTCTAATGAATTTGACAGTTCCCAAATTGAGACTTTTACACAGGGCAAGTTGAAGTAAAACACATCTTTAGTGCTCTTCATTGTCTCTTGCTAGACCCTAGACAATAAACTGACTTGCATATATTAAGAATGTACATAAAATACAAGGAGACCGTTATTTCCAAAACCATTGTTATTTTTAGGGCTCTGATAGACACTACACATTCCTGTTAGGAGGGGTGATTTTCATATCTGAGTATCAGTGAAAATTCTCTGCTCTTTAAATCACTGCTTCTAATGTAATTTTAATGGCTGATTAAGCTATTCAGTCTTCCTGGGATGCTGGGCCAATAATATTCATTTGCAGTGTTATGTGGATGGCACTGATGATCAAAGATAGTCCCAATACCACCATTTCCTTCAGATAACGTTTTAACCAAAAGAAGTGAGTTCTAACTACCAGAAGCATGCTTAAAAGACAAACTCCAGTGTGACTTAAAGCTAATAAAATCAATTAACACTAAAATCTTGTGGAATGTTGTTCTCATTTCCATGGATCATGTCAAATACTTTGAGTTTGTCATAGAACTTCTTAAAATCTTAAGGGAATGGAGATATCAATAGCCATTTAGTTTGGGGTGAAACAAATTCTAACCAATTATTATTATTTTTTAACCGAAATCTTCCCATTTGGTTAAAATATAGCAATAAATAAGATTCAATACCCATTGATTGGCTATACCATGAACAGTGGTTGGAATAAGGATTTCATTTTTGTAAAATTTTGAATTAGATAAAACTTATATACAGTGGCTATGGGCTCATCATTCAATGTCTATCATTTCCTTCTGTTGCTCAGCATGTTTTTATGTAAAAATTTATACACATCACATGGTAAATCTCATAAGGCATCCTTAAACGTGTCCCAAAGTTACTTCATACAAGAACTCATTTAAATAATAAATTCATTTGTAACATTGAGAGAAAGAGAGGTGATTAAGTGATAAGGCAAAGTGAGGAGGGATAGAATGTTTTCCATGAGAAATGTAGATTTAAAATTCAATAAAGTTAGGGGGGAAAGTGGTAAGGCAAGTCTAGATATAGGCACTTGCCAAAAAACAGATTCAATTCCAACCTGGAGACTTCATAGAATGAGTGGGGAGTTTGCTAATGTGGAGGGAATTCATATAAAATAAACTTCAATTTAGACCTAGAAAATAGACCTAGTGTAGAAATGATTCTCTGGTAATTCTGGAAACCACTGAAAATGTGTTAAAATAATTTATAGGGTCCAGTTGTACTTGATCAAATGATTAACGGCATTCCATCTGCTTTCTAAATATTCCCACCTTTCACTAATTCCTCTGAAATTTTGCCATTTCAGTCAAGCTGAAATTTATTAGCACCCACTTACTGTGATTTACATGCAGAATGATTTGCATGCCTCTTTCCTGGGTTATTTGCATGTCTTTATTAGGAATGCAGCTTATTTGGGGGCACATTTGATTTATATGCATTTGGCAAATCTGCCCTTCTATTCTTTTTTTTTTTCTTTTGATTTATACAAAGGCAGAGTTATGTTCCAGGGTCTCATTCATTCCCTAAGATATTATTTTTTTTAACTGAAATCTTCCCATTTGGTTAAAATATTGCAACAAATTAGATTTAAAACCCATTGCTGGACTATACCATGAACAGTAGTTGAAATCAGTATTTCATTTTTGTAAAATTTTGAATTAGATAAAACTTATATACAGTGGCTATGGGCTCATCATTCAATGCCTATGGTTTCCTCCTGTTACTCAGCCTGTTTTAATCTAAAAATTCATGCACATCACATTTTCTTGTTTTCCCATATGAAGTACACCCCAATTTTGCCTCTCTATTCTCTTTCCCACCTTTAGAGGATCCTTGCTCACTGGCCTGTCCTTAACTGTCACCAAGAAAATGAGCTAATAAAATTATACCACCAGAGTGAGACTCATGCCCGCCTCCATGAGACAGCTGGGATTTGAAATGGGACACTTAGAGAAACAATGCCTTCATTATAACTTCATAATTTATAATGAACCATTCACATACATTATCTAATTTGATCCCTAAAACATTCTTCAAGTTAATTATTCTACTTATTTCAGTTTTAAATGTGGGAAAATTATGGCTCAGGAAAAAGAGCCAGTTTAGGGGAAGACAGTGTGTAGTGAGGTGTCCCAAGCCTGGATACTGCTATTAAGTTCTCTGTTTCCCACCCCTGCACTGGCTACTTGGTGCTGAGGGACAATCCATTAATTGAGAAGATTCCTGAAGGAAGCTGTAAGATAAATTTTCTATGGGCTGGAAAGTTTTCTACTATCTTTCAAATAAAATGATTTAGACGGATTCCGATGCTGCTAAAAAGTACGCAAGAGCAGGAAAAAACACCCAAAAAAAGGTTGGGGAGGAGATCTGATAGGGCTTCATGCCCACATGAAGCAGTCCAGAGCAGGTCATTATTCTCTGTTCTCCAATCAGTCTATTTCCATTTTTAGTCTATTCACTGTTCAATGACCTTGTCCTGTGGCACAGCCGGACAATATTACAGGAGAAACTGGAACAGTGCTAGTCTAATTATACAATTACATATTCATTTACCCCCCAGAGAGTCTAAGACTTTTCCAGGAGCCAAACAAGAAGCTGTTGGCTGGAAACTCATTTTGAGAGATTGTCTCACCTCAAGACACCGAAGCTGTTCTAAATATGGCACATAAAATGATCAGCTAGATTGGATGGATAGGCATCAAGAGAAAAATAGAATTATAGGATGCATATAAAATTCATAAAACATAACCAGATTTGAAAAATTTATATTTAAATCTGTACCATTAGGTAAGTTCAGTTTTATCAGTATAAAGTACTTTACAGCTGGAGGGTGTCCAAACATTTTCTGATTTGAAAAAAATCGTCTTCAGGAATAATTGTGTACCCTATGTAATTTTCATTATCATGTTATTAGTGGTACAGAAAGAGTAGAAAAAAAAGAAAAAAGAAAAAGGCCACATTCTACAAAGTAGTCCAGTTTTGTACTTATCTATCTTAAAATTGATGAATTAAAACACTGCCCAAATTATCTTTCTTGAGAGTACAGTATCTTAGTCTGTCTTCTGCTGCTATAACAAAATACCACAAACTGAATAGATTATAAGCAATATAAATGTATTTTCTCATGATTCTAGAGGCTGGGAAATACAAGATTGAGGGAATATGCTGGTGAGGGCTTACTTGCTACATAATAAGATGGTGGAAAACATCACATGGAAAAAAAAATCAAGTAAGAGAAAGCAGGAGCAAGAGAACATGTGCAAGGGAGAACTCAATTTTTAAAACAAATTCATTCCTGAAATATCTAACATTGAGAAAGACACCAATTCATTAATGAGGATAGAACCCTCAAGAAACCCACCCTTTAAAAGGCCCCATTTGCCAATACCATCACAGTGGCAATTAACTTTCAACATAAGTTTTGGTGGGGACTGTGAAATCATAGCATACTGGCATGTACTGCCATCTATAACAGGCTTTGACAAACTTTTTGTATGTAGGTCCAGATAATGAATATTTTACATTTTGCAATCTATATACTTTCTACTCACTTTTTCCATTGTGGAATAAAGGAAGACATAGGAAATATGTAACTTAATAAGTTGGCTATACTTCAATACATTTTTCTTAACTAAAAAAAAAGTACTTTAGGGCAGATGTAGCCTAAAGTTTGAATTTTGCCAATTCCTGCTTTATAAGATTCACTGGATATTAAAAAGTTTGATACTATATTTGAAGAGAGGACAGGCTATTTTTTCTTTAACATTGTTGCTATTTTTAAAGTTGTTATAATAAGTTAATTAAAAGGACTTAATGAGTTTAATATATTAGAGTAACTTGTTATTAAAAAAAGCCTCTTTGGAGTAATGTAAAAAATGAGCAACTTTCTTTTTTGTGAGCAAAGTCAAACATTTCTAAGAAATTTAAGGAAAAAGTCTAAATGCTTTTTTAAAAAACATTGTCATTTTAGTTGATTAAAAAATTGGGCCCACAACTACTGAATGGTATATATGTAATGGTGGGCATCTATGAGATGAGACTATAAGAGAAAGTTCTGGAGACTAACATGCTTGTCATTGTCATGGTTGTTATAATACTATTTGCAACTTTTTGTATCAGTTGACCCACACAAAGTCCAAACTATAATTTCTGTCTCACACAGTGTCCTAATCATCTCCACTAATCTGCTCTATCCTTCAGACAGAATCGGGTATCCAATTCACCTTAATATTATCTCTTCCCTACAATTAGATAAATCAAAGCCAAAATATTTAAGATGACTCATCCCCAAATGGCATGATTGTCATTCTTATTGTAGACTCCCTACAATGCTATATAATCAGTCAAGTGGGGCTGCTGCAGGACAGCTTGCCTTTTTGAGGACAATAGAACCCTCATTATAGGAATTAAAAGATCAAAGACAAAATTGCCTCCTAGAAATAGTTTGAAACAAGCCACAACAAACGAACTAAAACCTTGCAGTAAAGAATGTAACCAGAACAGGTGCTTCCTCATGGGCACTTTGCATAAACACAGCCTATTTGAAAATGCTCATTACATTCCCTTAATTTCTCTATCCTCATTCCTTAATAATTAAAGAATCAAATACATGGTGATGATAACAGGACCCCATGCCTTAAGTGACCATCCCCATCTGCTCCTCATTCCCCACCTGAAGCTATCATCTTCATTTTAGGCCATCCCCTGGGACAGCTGCGAAGCTGAGAGCAAGCTCATAAATATGAGGTTTGGAAATGCAGCCAGACTGTTGCAAAAAACTATAATGGACTGGGGGATTCTAACTCCTGGGGTATTGGCTTCTTTTCTTTTCTTTCTTTTTTTTTTTCTGAAGTTGTGTTTTCATGTTCGGTGCTCCCACTGCTTCTTCAAAGGTCTGCAGTATGATTTCCTCCGTGAGGATGAAGAGATGTCAGATTTCCTCCTATTTATAATATCCTCCCTAATCCTGAATAATGAGAGACGCATTAGGTCTCTTTTCCATTTTATTTTGGCAGAAAATGCATACATTCCCTACATATGTGCAGCATAGAATTATTTGTTTATATGGTGAATGACTAAGATCAAGTTGCTAATTTATAAATCCCACAAGGGTTGGTACCAAAAGGTAAAGGGAAAAAGCAAAAAATCAATGTCTATTTCCAAGCTTTATAGCAAGATGTTGCAGCAGAGGGTGGAGTTGGAGGATATGTGAGCGCTGTCCTGACATAAAAGAGTAAAAAAATAAACAGGAAGGACATATAAATGGAAAACATTCTCCTTTATGGCTGATTAATATGCTATAGATCTGGAGACTATCATGCTAAGTGAAATAAGGGAATCCCCCAAAACCAAAGGTACAATGTTCTTTGTGATATATGAATGCTAAACCACAACAAAGTTGGGGGTTCCAACCCAGAAATTTTCCAACCCAGCTGAATTTCCAACCTAGAAAGTTTGACTCTATTTTTTTTTTTTTTGAGAAATAAATCAGATACACCATAAGGTCCTTTCTCTCTCAGTCTATGGGAAATATTTGCAAATTGAAACATGAAAAAAGGTACTTTGGGGAGCTTATTAAATGTTGATTCCAAAACTCTATCTTAATTTTATTATTGAATTCATCAGGTTACTGTGATATGAGTGAACCATAAATCATACACACAACAAAGGAGATGAAGAAAAGGGAGGGGAATAGGAATAGAAGATAGTGGAATGGATAGTACATGTTCTGTGTATATACATAAATACACCACAGTGAATCTCTACATCATGTACATCCACAAACTGGGATCCTAATTAGAATAAGATGTATTCCATGTTTGTATATAAATATCAAAATAGATTATACTGTCATGTATAACTGCAAAGAACAAAAAGTAAAACAAAAATGAAAAGCATATTTTTTGTGACAAAAAAAGAAAAATGATCAATGGAAATTATCTATTTTCTTTTCGAAGAAAGTATGACGATTAAGCAGACAGTACCTCTGACTATAAATCACTAACCAACAACTATGCTGACTTTGTAAGTATTTTAAACAGTTCTGAAATTTTCTATACTCCTATGTCATGATGTCATGTAGGATTAGCAATAACCCATGTTTGAGCATCAAACAAAAGATTTTCTGCCAAACAGAAAATCTTGGTACCCTCCTAAGAGCAATCTTGCCTATTATTCTCCTTGCTAAAGATCTCTAACTTTGTTTGATATTGGATGATCGTGTACTCCTTGGCTTTTTCTTCTACCCTGGGATGAAATGTAATTAGTCTCAAGGATCATGACCATTTATTCTGCTTGGAGTTCACTCAAGGACATATGACGCAGCCAAACCTCACCAATGACATGGAAGGGGACTTCCACTGAGAAAGCAACTTGCCAAGGTTAACACAGTTGTAGGTGACTCAGCAGAGTTTCCAATCCAGAAAGTCTGACTCTTTCTTCTTTTGAGAAATAAATCAGAACAGAAGGTCATTTCTCTCTCACTCTATGGGAAATATCTGGAAATTTTAACATGAGAACAATACCTTTGGGGAGCTTGTTAAATGCAGATTCCATCACTCCACCTTAATTTCACTGTTGAATTCATCATGTTATTTTGATACAAGTGAACTGGAGATCATACCATCAGCTTTGACACTTGAGAGTTTACTGATTCTTGCTTTCTGAATGCAATTGAGATACGGGCAGTTGCTCTTCTCTGTTGCACACAGTGCTTTTATTTATTCTGGGGCATTACATTGAGTATTTATTCTTTGGAGTCATAGAGGTAAGGGTATGATTTTTAAATGAATTATGTTTAGTGAATAATTCTAGATTTCTGTCCTTTGTTTCTGCAAAACACATATCAATGACTTATTATTTATACAACTGTGTGTTTGATGTACTTACTAGGATAGTCATTGATGATGTTAAATTTGTTTGTTTATTCTGCTAGAAGAGTGCTAGTGATGCTGTGAAAATATTCATTTAACTTTGATGTCTAACATTTGCAACCTCTAGTCATCCATGACTATTATGAATCTGATTGTGAATGGTGAAATTGAAGAAATTAACTATTTTATTTAATCTTCATTTATTGAAGGATAAATAGCCATTGTAACCTATGGATACAGTACGTAGCTTTAGAATAGTGCATATATATGCACAAACAGGCATTTTTAAAATCTCAGAAATTGTTCTTTTATTGGTAAAGTCTAATTTGGAGAATAGTCTATGCCATGAATGTCACCTCTCTTGAGAACCCAATACATCATTCTAATACTTTACGTTTGATGGCGTGAAGTCTTTGTCTTCTCAGCCTGGCCATTCCCAGGATGCTCCATCTTTGTGAGGCAATGTAATCTCAATGTCAGACACATTCAGGGAAGTTGGCCTCAGAATCCTGACAAACAATAGCCCAGCATCCTGAAGAGCTGCCACAGTGTTCCCAGGACAGGAACCACCTTTGCCGAGAGACTGCCTCATTCATTATTCTGAAAGATTAAGTACCAAATACCTCATTAGAGAAACTGCAAGCTGAAAAACAGATAACAGCTGGAGAAAAGGAAAAAAGGCATTTGTAGATGAGGAAGTAGTGAGGGTAGGAACTAATTGGTTCTGCACCAAATAGGTCTGGCTTTCTTCCCTAATCACCTACGGCCACATTTCTCCCAGAAAGGGTGACTCTGAGTTTCCAGATTTTTGCTGTAGGAGCCAGGTAGGACTTAGCATTAAAATCCTAATAGAATTACTAGAAATGACAGATTGTTCGATAACTCACACACTGGTCTCTTCCATTTGAATGAGAATTGACTGGCACAAAAGATTGATTAACTTTGACAAACACATATGGGTTCAAATCATATTCCTTTAGTTCAGACTTTGAAACAAATTCCAATTATATCTTTCTTTAAGTTCCAGCATCGAGTTATTTATTTTCTTCCTTTCTTCTTTTTTTCCAGACTCATATAAGGAGAAAGAGGTTTGGATTGATTCTCAGGTCTATCTCCTACTGGCTGTGTAATCTTAATAGTTAACCTTCGAACTGCCTTTTTCTCCTTTGTCAAATACTTTGTTGCTCAAAGTATAAAACATGGAAGTCTGTGACTTTCAAGAATGGCTCCATCATCATCAATATGGTTTTTATAAATCCCTCCAATAGTTTCATCTCTCCCACGTGAGGATGACTTGCACTGTGTAGGTTAACTGTATGTGTCAACTTGATTAAATTAAGGAAAACACAGATGGAATTAAGAACTTCACAGGTAACTGGAAAGGTGATTTTTCTGGATGTGTCTGGAGAGTATCTATAGAAGAGATTAGCATTTTGATAGGTACAATAATCAAATAATTTCATCCTTACTAATGTGGGTGGGCATCATCCAATCCTTTGAGGACCCGGATAGAACAAAGAGGTCAGGGAAGAATAACTTTACTCCCCTTCCTCTCTCCTCTCCTCTCTCTCTCAGCTAGACATCATCTTCTCTCGCTCTGATTCTCTGACTCTCTGGCCTTTGAATTTGCACAAGGACATACACCATGACCCCCACTACTCCCAACTCATCTGGATCTTCAGATTTGGAGTGAATTATTACCAGTTTTCCTGGTTTTCCAGTTTGCAGGTAGTGGACCATGGGACATTTGGGTCTCCATTATCATGTGAGCCAATTACTATAATAAATCTTTAGCATATACCCCTCTGTATATATCTTATTGATCTGGGTTCTTCATGGAATTCTAATATGGACTGTCTGGCACATAGGTATAAGGTATTCCATCATTTTAGCATTAATTCCTCATCTCAAATGGACCATAAACTTCTCAAATACAGGTACAAATTGTGACATTGTGAGATCTTAATAACCTTGTGTCCAATAGAACAAAATCCACTGTTTTTATCTCAAATGGTTATGCTTATTTTTGTCTTCTTTGTGACAGTCACAGTTGGTGGGAAATGTGGAGGAGGTTGGGCCTTTCAAGGGGACTTGTTTACAAAGAGAGCTTGTCAAGATTCAGGTGACAGTGACAGTGCTTAACATGGATTGTAGGGTTTAAATAAGATAGATTTAGTACTGGGAATCAGTGAGAAAAGCACTAATAATCATCAGAGCCTGTTTACATGGGCAGAAAGCTCTAGTCCCTGGGGCAGGCCCATTCTCCATTCACATGAGGAGAAAGACTCAAGAAAATTTGGCCCCTAAAATCAAAGTCTGATTCCAGCATGCAACACTTATCCTGAAGATAACACTAGGAAACCTGATAAAGCAACTATTTGGAATTTCAAATCTCAGAAGCCCAATTTTTGTCAAATGAGCCAAGAACAAGTGTACAGGCTAGGGACAAGAAATTATAGGTATGTTTCCAGTGTCTATGTTAGTGTCTGAGAGAGAAAAAATAAAATAAAATAAAGGCCACATTTCAGCCACAAGTTCAGAGACATAGCTTTTGTCTAAGTTACAATAGGTTAGAGGGTAAGGGAAGCCAAAGGGAAATGCAGATCTTACACTGGATCAGTGTCTTGCCACATCAGGATTGACTCAGGTATGGTATAGGACAGGGCCTACAGGTGGAAAACTTCCTTGAGCATGTCAGCCATGAGTTGCCTACCAAAGCATATTCAGAAGAATTCATTTATAGGAATTACATGCCATCCTCATGAGATGAATATATCTCCTGGATACATATCACCTGTCCTACAACCTGAGCTTTCCCTGTTTATAAATATTAGCCTTAGCCTAGATCTTGTTGGATTTTCACATCTGGAACTCTAATCAGTAGCCAAAGAATGGAACTATGTTACAACACGTTTGCCCTAGTGGTAACCATAAGGATGAAGATGAGAATGAGAATGAGAATGAGAATAATGGGGAGGTTGATAGATAATAGCTATCAGCTACTGATCAGCAGTATCTATAGCTACAGGCTTTGCCCCCAGAAATTTGATGCCCATTGTGCCATTTGAATTTGATTCAAAACATTTCAACCTGGTCTCGGTCATATCTCCAAATAATCCGGGCTATGGATTTGTGTTTCTAACTTCTCTTATCCCTCTCTGGTGTGTTTGGATTCTATTTGCTTTCTCTTGTACTCCCACATTTCCCTTAAACACCAGAGGAGTTTACAAAGAAGTCTGTCTTTACTAATCAATTCCCCTTCAGGTGTGCTAGAATTTTCTGAATTCTCTAATCATTTCTATATAGCTGGCAGTGTCAGAGTACACAGCCATAACTTATCCAACTTATCTTCTCTCTGTCTCTCTGTGTTTCTCTCTCTCCTTCTCTCATACACCACACACACACACACACATACACACACACACACACACACACACACACACAGATCCATTTTTTCTAGACACAATTTGAACCACATCATTATAGTGATTTTTAATATTATAGTTTGATGTTAGACAATGCTTTCTTAGGTTTTGAAATGGTTAAGAACACAGATTCTGGAATTTGAACATCCCTTAGACAAAAACATAGCTCTACCACTTAGTAGAGATAATTGAACAAATTACTAAATCTTTATAAGCATTTGATTCTTCTAATCAGTAATGAAGAGAATAACAGCAACTCTGTCACTTAACATTTTCTAATCTGTAATAACTGCTCAGTTAATGTCCCCTCTTATCATTTAGCATTTTTAACATTATCATAAAATTTCCCTTATCTCCATTTTCTGAAGCCAGATAGAACTCCCAGTTCAAACTTCTCTTCATTGCTAGCTAATTTTCCTTTTAAAAAATTTCTTCCCTCCTATAAAGCCAAGATCTATAATATGATAATGCTTCTTTATCTTTAAAGGTGGGTCCAAGTAATTAAAAAAATGAGCATATTTAAATATCTAAAACTTTTTAATACGAATTTCCTGATATATTTTCAATATCCCTTCACCATGAACAGATTTAACCAAATACAATATTGGATATTTTTGTTTCAGAGGATTGACAGACTATTCTTTGATCCAAGGTGAAAAATGAAAGTAAACTAAAACCAAGCAATGCTTATTTTCCCAGAGATTCCCTGATTAATTATCAGTTTCAACTAAAAATAATGATTAATATTAGTTAAACGGTGTATCAGCAATACATAGCAGGAAGTGGAAATAAGCTATTACATGATTTGCCAATCATACAAAACAAAACGAGAACATGGGCATCATGAAAGTGAGGTTTAACTTGTCTTGTTACCCACTGGCTATTGCATTCCAAAATTAATATACTGATTTTATGGCCTTTAGTATATAATCTATTACATTAAGAAGGTGAAAAAGTAACTTGCTCAATAATAAACAAGAACTGAAAGAAATTTTGACAGGAGAATGTGTTTCAGTTTTTTAAAATAGAGAAAATCATGCCATCTCAATGCAGCAGTGATTTATTTCTTCATCTGCATTTCACACACCAACATCAAGCCAGATTTCGACAGATTCTCACAGCTGCCTTCCTTCCACCCATCTCTTGCCCATCTAATAAACTCAGCTAAACTAATTTCCTCAAGCTTTTTGTCAAAATGCAAAGAAGTCATTTTTGTTTATATTTATTAGTTTTTCCTTGTTTTCTATTATTTCATTTTTAACTTAACACCAACTAGTACTTGACTAGGAAATATTTGGGTAACATTTTTCCCAATTATATTTTGTTCTTTTTTGCATGGCTCCATTCATGCCCTGCCCTATGTCTTTCCTAAAAGGCCTGAGTTATTCTACTTTTTTGTATGTGTTTGTTTTTGTTGCTGTAGTTCTTGTTTTAATCGCTTCTGAGAGTCACCTGAGAACATAAGTTAATTTGCACAAATACTGCTTGTACAACACAATGATGCCACCTGGGAGGAACTTCAGGTTTTCCACTTATCCCAGAATGGAAGCCCTCTGCTCTAAATGTAAAAGCTTACAGTTAAAACTATAATCTGCGTCTACCAATGGATCTCAGTAAACTGTCCCCAGCAACCTAAAACAACCAGTCTCAATCTTGGGTCTTGTTTGTCATTTCCCTAGAGAATCTTGAAAACTCTAGGCAGGGTTTGGAAGTCTCTGAAGAGCGGTGAGACTTCATTAAGGAAAAGATAGGAGTACTGAGGGGTGTTCAGATTACTAGTCCAAAGTCACGAAGCTGACACTTTGCACAGGGCAAGCAATTAGCCAACCCAGGATACTAGTTGAATTGAATGTGTTGGGTGATTGCCAGTTGCCAATTAGTA
Source organism: Callospermophilus lateralis (assembly GCF_048772815.1). Lineage (NCBI taxonomy): Eukaryota > Metazoa > Chordata > Mammalia > Rodentia > Sciuridae > Callospermophilus > Callospermophilus lateralis. The sequence continues at coordinate 31,589,407 of NC_135321.1, read as the reverse complement.
ATTACTGAGGTGTCACTTAAAGAATGAAGAAAATAAGATATATCTATTTCTACCAGAAGAAATGGTGTAATAAAACAGCTTTGTGATCTTTCATGCTAACATATTTGTGTCTGCTAAGATTTCAGCTATTTTGAATATTAGAAATTTATGATTTGTTATGGCTCACAAAGCACTTGGGGGAAGTTAGGAAGCTTACTTAGCAGAGGTCTTGTACCTCTGCTACCACTGACCTGAATTCTTTCTACTTAGTATCAGTTTTCCAAAGAGTCAGTTTACCAAATACGTTGAGGATGAGCACTGTTTTGCAAATGAAAATCATAATTTCTCAGAGGTCAACAGCCTTTCAAAAGGTTTTAATTAATTAATTAATTAATTTATTCCTCTCAACCAAGAAGAAATCTTATGGGAATATTCTGCCTATGAGCAATGTCTCCGAAAATATAGAAGATACATAGCTTTGCTGTGTGTATTATTAGTAACTCATATTATTAACTCAATCTTTAGCCAAAAGGAAGAGTTTACTGCAAATTCCTTAATGTTGTAAAAAAAATGAGATTGTAGTTTTTCTTTCACTCATATATTCAGCAAAATTCTACTGCTTTTATGTAGAGGGTTATGTGCCCTGTTTACACAACTCCTTTGTGACCCATAAGCCTGGTATGTTTAAGCAGTTTTCACATTCTGAGAACTAATTACTGATATATGCAATGTAGAAATCTCTTAATGAATACCTTCATACCATTTTCTCAGATGGAGGTAGAAATAAGAAAGTCTATTGTAAATGTGACTTGGTACTACATGCTAAAAGCCATGATATGGAGTTGACTACCAATTCAATAGAAAACATATCACCTCTATATATATATATAATAAGTGTGCATTAATTGTATCTTTTGAATGATGATGCACATCTATGGAGTACAATAATACTATGTGAACTATAATATTGATTACCCTAATACCCTAATATGAAGTGAAATTCTGCTTTCAAACATAATTTGTATCTTTTTAATAGTATTTTTTCTCTGATATCTTGGATTGTTATTTTCCCTTGTGTTAATGTACTTCTGTGACCTTTAGTTTTTCCTCAATTACCTCCATTTAATGACTTAATTTCATAGAAAAACAATAAAAATCCACACAACTTACTCCTTTGGGTAAATTTGCCAACTACCATTTAGTCTTTAAATTGACAAAGAAGTAAAACTTTAGGTATACTTACAAGGCAATTGGATCTACTAATTATATTTTTTTGGTAATAACAGTGATGGAATTACTCACATTTTAGAGTGATATAGGTTAACCTGAAACCTAGCTAAGACTGAGTCCTCTGTTCTTGGAAAAAAAAAAAAAGAATTGGGAAGGGGCCAAGGGATGGAGCTGAATAGCAGGTCATCTGTCCCTCATTGTGTTTGTCCCAAGCAACCCAGAGTTTATTCTCTGAGGCAGATGGTTACAAGGGTCTGTGGTCTCAGCATTTGAGACTAGGTGAAGCTCATTTATCCAAGTCCACTCATCGGGACATGATGTTTCCCATGGTTATTTTTTTTTCCTTTGCTTCCCTTTTCAACCTGTTTTCAGATCCTGCAGAGTTGAGTGTCTCCACTTGCGTCTTTCATCTCAATTTGCTACATTCCCATTCTGCTGTATTATCCTGATGTCACTTGGTTTTGACTTACTCTTGTCCTAAGATTGCACAAGTTGTTCAATCCTAGTGGAGAGCCCCTTAACAGGTACTTGAGCTATCACTTTCCCAGAAATTTATTCATGATCCCCTATCTCTGGTGGCTCCAGTGAACTCCATATCACCTTCCACGAAATTGAGAATAACCTTTATGAATTTAGAGAAAAGGAAAAAAAAAAACTTTTAATGCTTAGCCAGACACCAAACTAAGTCATGTAATGAGAGCCTTTTTGCTTTAATTTTAGGATTCCAGTCTTATTTTTCTTCTCATTAGTTGGCTTAGATGACTGTTTATTTAGTGCTGTATTCAATGCATGACTACAATGCATTTCAAAGTTTCTGAATGTTAAAAAATTCTATGAATCACTTACAATCCCATCTCATTTACCCAGGCTGAAGTTAAAGAAAAGAAACATGTAGCACACTTCAAAAAATATGGTAAAATTATAATAGCAGAATAGCAATAGCCCCCGACCACCCATATAATGAGACTTCAGCTCCCCGAAAACGTGGCACAACACATGTGTCAGTGTCAATCCAAGGCTGAGATCTAATTAGGGCACATTCAGCCAGTCTGATTATGTGTTTCTTGTTTGGTGACAAATCCGTTCATTTTGCAAAAACATTTCTGTGAACGTCCAACAATTTGTTTCTAAGCCTAAAGCAGATTTAAAAAATATATAATTCTATGGAGTGATAAATAAGTGTGTCCCTCAGTAAATAACCATTGACATACACTCTGCTCCTCAGCTCTTCAGTTGGAACTGCCAGGTGTATTTAATAACAGTGAATTCAATCAATTAATATTTTGGATGCTAATTTGGCTTGTTTGTTTACTGAAGACAATTGATTAGTGGTGGAACATACAGCGGATATGATTCAACTGAGTAGATCAGTTGTGTTTGTAGACTACATCTGATTTTCAAGAATAATATAGAATGATGTCTATCATGAAAAGTGATGATCAAAAGAAACTAGTTGTAGAAGTTGTAAATAAATTGTTGATTACTAAAAGAAGATTTGTAGTTTTTTGATTATAAAACCAAGAAGCCCAAAAGGAAATAAAATATTTAGTAAAATTAGGTGATTGGTGCTACTTGTGAAATAAACATTTTGTAGGGGATATTTGAGTTTGGATAATACACACACACACACACACACACACACACACACACATTTTAGCATAGACATGGCTGCCTTGTTATTTTTTTTTCTTAATTCATTACCTAGCTGAATTTAAGTGGGTTATTGTTCTTAATACTTTGGCTGACATTTCTAAACTAGTTAAACTGACTGACATTTCTAAACTGTATTATTTTTCTGTCTTCCTGGGTGCTTGCAACACCTTTCAATTTATTGTTGTTAACATTTTCATCGGTGTGATATTTCCTCCCTCTTCTAGGTCATCAGCAAAGGGATCAAGTGAAGTCAGTTCCCCTAACTGCTGATGACTCCCCTCAGCCTCTCCGTCAAATTGAACATGCTTCCAATGTTCACTGTTCTCAGTTTACCACCTTCCAAGCAGGTAATATAGCTGTATTCCTTTAAAAATTTACTTGACACATGTTCTGCAAACATATTTTTACTAATGTTGGCCCACAAAGATTACTACTAAAAGCAAAGATAGTGGCAATCAGAAAAATGTCAGAAAAAAAAAAATCCCACCAGTTGAAAAGTTATTGGTATAATGGTCAGGTATTGTGATGGTCAGGGAAGTCTGAGAATAATAAGATTGATGCAGTTTGTATCTAAGACACAGTAGATAATCTGTGGGGCTGGAGCAATCACTTCCTATTCCTATAGGCTGGGAAAATGCATCAATGGATAGATAGACATGTTTATTATTCCCAATAAGTGCTCAGAGTCTGACAATTCTTCTTAGTTTAATGTATGAATTTCATTTCATAACAGCAATAAGATACTCCAGGCTGTGCATTTGTTAGGGATTATTGCACTTCTTGGGTGGTTTAAGTCATTCTGCCTTTAGTCTTATGCCATATAACATGACCCAAGGCACCTTATAAATAGCAGAGCAATGCACTGCCTGTCATGTGTTATAGCCTGAATAGCCTTGTAAAGGGACATGGATTATAGAGGTATGATAATAACTATAAAACAGGAGTGGTAATTTAAGTGCCTGTGTTGGATAATCTGTATGATTAGTATTTTTTTATTTTGGTCTTTTGTGTTTCATTCTACTTAGAATTCTCATTTACTGAAATCACTGCTCAACAATACAATGTGCTAATGGGGTTGAAGGTAATTCAAAATCTAATTTAATATTTCAAACCTTCTCATTGTTTTGTTTACCAATTAGCTGTCAGAGGTTAGGTTGGAATTAGCTGCCTTGAACAGCAGCCTCCTTGGCTCGGAGATCACAGGTAACCATTCTAAGTTATAGTAAATCCTCTAAGGGTTGAATTCTTAAATGCCATGCAATACAAATACCAGTAAAAGAACATATTATTTTTTCATATCACAACTGAAAGAGCAATTGGATGTTTATTATATTTTAAAGCAAAAATTGTAAATTTATGACATATAACATTAGGCCTAATGGGAAATTTAGCTTTTGTAAATCAACATCTTATGCTGTCAAATTTATTTTTCTTTCTAACAAATTCTTTTTTTTTTTTTTTTTTTTCATCCAATATTTGACATCATGGTTTTCAAATGGACTCACATCTTGGTTGTTTTCAGTCATATATTATAAATAAAATAATAAGGACAATTTTAAGTGTCATGAGGTGGGCTGGGGTTAACGAGGAAAAAAGAAATAAGTAAGGAGATAGGAACAGGTATCCAAGTTTACAGTTCTTTTACATGAGCTGATTTACACAAAATAAACTACAGTTCAGCCTGTTACATTTTCTCCATAAATTCAGTGGAAAGACTATTAAATTAGAGTGTATAATTAGCAGGTAGACAATGGTTGTATATTTATGATGTACTGAGCTTTCTTGTGGTTTAACCAGAATATGTAAAGGGCTGTGAGAGATAACCCATTACCACATACCACTCATGCCCACTGTCTCCCTTGCTATTCAATTGTCACTCCATTTCAGGGTGGATATTCGTTTTAATGCCTTCTACTCATCTTGGATTACATTTCATAGTTATATCATAGAATCATTCAATCATAAAATTGATTATGAGTTTTCCACAGCAAGCTTTTACCCATGTAGGAATTCTTACTCCAGCATTCTGGATGGACGCTTTATTCTTTCCTGTAATGGATTTCCACTGTTGGAGAGCTACACTTAGAATTTTCTCAAGTTACATCAAAATATACCTCTTTGTAATCTCTCCACATTGGTAAAGGTCTGGTCTTTTATGCCATCATGAAAAAAAATTGCCATTCAGTTTCTGATTCTAAATTCCTATGAAGGGGAACACTCAATATTTTACTTTTCTTCAGTCACTTTTAATCCTAGACAGGAGGTTCTATAAAGCACACTGCTAATTGTATCCTGTATGCTTAATGATGAAATTCTGTAGTAACTGCAGAATGTTCTGCAAAGCAGTTTATAGATTAAATTTTGCCATGCTTCATTCAGTGAAAGGAGAAGAAAGACTGATAACGTTGACAATGGCCTCCATTTAAATTCATGTAATAGATCTAATATGGCATTTTGTAACATTTTGCAGAGCTGTTCTTTTTATTTTATCAGGATAGGAGCAGTTCCTTTTTAACAAAGAATAGGATTGAAAGGATATAATAAAAAAGAACAAGTGCCTTGCTATTAATTTTTATATTTCACCTAGCAATATATAGACCAGCATGCATATTATTAGTTCCAAATTATTATTATTATTTTCTTTTATTACTCTTTACAAATAAAAGCCTGCTGAGGGCTAAAACTAGACCTAATCCCTTAGCAACACAGTAAGTCTGCCAAGAGAGAAATACATCATCAATATCAGAAAAAAATTGTGATTGATGAACAAAGCTTTCTTCTATAAACACCTTAAGTTCTGGCTTAAGTACTTGTCTCTAGGTTTTAGTCACTATTCCCTCTCATTGAAGCTTTCCCAGCTCACTGTATTCTCCTTATTACTTCTCTCTATTTGATCATCATTGATGATCAGATTATTACCAAATATTCATATGCTGTATTATGCAATTAACTGAATTGCCACATTGAAATGTATTTTATGTTTTAACATGATTATTTAAAGTTTTTACTATGTGTCATTGTTGACCAATGGAATATGATGCTACTAGTAGTAGAATTGCTTTTCAGTGTCATTGCGTTTGGCGCTTCCTCAATACCCTTGCACTGAGTTTGGCACGTGGCAAAAACACAAGATATATTTGCACATCTTCATCAAATAATTTAGCTGTTTCTTCAATTAGTTTCAGCATCCAGGACATCTGACCTTAAAAAAGGGGTGTGTAGAAAATGTTAGAAAAATTGTGATTCACATATGGCATCTCATGCATTTAAAATCCAGTATCAATGAGGTGAGGAGGAATGTGCTTCATCATTAAAGTCTTCTTTCAGAAACTGCACAATGACAGCCAAAGTTTTTTTTTTTTCTTCCCCACATATATATTTGAATGCTCAGAAAAGATAAGAAAGCCTGAAGAAGAACAGATGTGTTAGAAGTGTGAAATGGATTAACATCAAAGCCCCCTGGGAAAAATCTGAAACATGAAATGCAGGCTCCTGACTGACAAGAGCTATTCAGAGAGCGTTCAAAGCCCGGCAGTGCATTTCAGGCTGTGTCTCTTCCTGAGCTGTGAGAGGCCTGTGTAGCAGGTAGAGATGCTGGGGGAAATAAACCCTCTCTGAACTTTAGGGAAATGTAGCCTCCATGTGTGCTGATGTACTGGAGATGGGCAAGGCGAGGCTTTTTTTTTTTTTTTCCTTTAACTGTAAAAAGACAGTCAGTTTCATATAGAGGCAGAGCAACAAGCCACTGAAGTATTTGATATGAAAGGAATCAAGAAGGGAAGAACCCTTTGCATAAAATCCTGCTTAGCCAACACAATGACTCAAATGCTCAGTATTTATGACTAATTCTTCTGGTCTTCATGGGCTTGAAACAGTGAGTCCTCAGCATCCCCTATTACTCTACAATGACCTCAAATATTTTTAAAAAACATTCAACATTTGTTATTCATCAGTATTTAACATTGCAAGCCACAGTCTAGAAACTACAGTATCTTTCTCAACCATTTCACGTAAGTTATTTTTGAATTCTACATGTGTTGGTCTGCTTTTCAACAAAATACCTGATGATAATGACTTAAAGAAGGAACGATATCTGTTGGAGCACGTTTCAGTTCTTGCTCAGCTGGTTCCATTGCTCTGGACCTGAGGTAAGGCAGAGCATCATGGAGGAAAGGCATGACAGAGGAAAGCTGTTCAAACCTTAGCAGCAAGGAAACAAAGAGAGAGGATGGAGGGAGAAGGGTCAGAGAAAAGAAAGTCCCTTCTAGGGCATGCTCCTAGCAACCTACTTCCTAAAAATAGGCCCCACCTCCAAATAGTGCATCAGGCATTGGTGGATTATCCACTGATGAGTTCAGAACACTGAAGATCCAGTCACTTTCTGGAAAATCTCTTCTCTGGAAGGTGCTACACTGAGGACCAGACCTTCAGAGCATTGAACTTTTGGGAGATATTTTACATCCAAACCATACTTTTAATGTTCTTGGAAAGAGGGCTGTTTGTTTTTAATTGTATGATGCATGTCATTCCCCAAAACTGGCAGATAAATTCAATGACAGTTTAGGTTTGAAAATCTTGAATATGATTTGAGTATGACAGAAAAATAGGGCAAGAAGAGAGAGAGAGAGAGAGAGAGAGAGAGAGAGAGAGAGAGAGAGAAGCTTTTGGTTTTAGAGTAGAATTCTAATTAAAGAATGTTTCCTCCCATTATTGCAGCTCTTAAACCTGAGCTCTTGCCACACTTTATATTCATGCTTTAAATATTAACACCAAAGACCTGTAGATTGTGACTGAAAAGTAATCAGATTTCTGATCCTTCTTTACAACATGTGAAACACAATGGAATGTCCTTCCTGGATATACTCTGCTGCCACCAACGGCAGTATATTCAACATTTGGATACAACCTCCTTTATAAAGATGAGTTTTATCTTTGAGAAAACTCAAAATATCTTTGAACCACACTTGCCAAATAAGAAGACCCTACTTTCTCAAACTATCACCATAAGTCATTTGTTGTCTCTCAGGAATGTTAGAAGATAATGGTAATGTCTTGTCTCCTTGGAACTAAGAGCCAGGGATACTGCAACTCACCTCTCCCCAGACTTCAAATTTACTAGGAAAAAAAAAAAAGCAACTCTGTTTTAAGTTTTTATGTACAATTTAAAATATTAACCAATCAAATCAGCAAGTCAACAAATATTTGTTTGGAGTCTATGATGTTCCAGGCAATGCGGTGGAAAGATAAGAGAAAACAAAAAGTTTTAATCATGATTGATGAAGCTCACAACATGTAATTATCTATCTAAATCAACCATGTTGCATTTGTCATATTCTGCTTTTTTATTGTTGGATACATGTTTCATTTTTATATGACCTGTCTCTCTACCAGGTTTTAATTACATTGAGGTAAATATTGTGTGACAGTTAATGATCTGCAGAGTCAGGCGCACAGAAGTTTGAATCTTGGGTATCTCCACTTAATATCTTTGGCACTATAAACATTACAATGTCTCCATTGTTCAATTGCTAATTTCTTCCACATTCATTTTTATCAATTATAAAATGTGAAAAGAGAAAGATTGCTTCATTGATATTATAAATTTAAGTAAAGTAATAGCTATGCGGCACTCTGCATAGTAATTAGACAAAGATGCTCAAATGCATTATTTTTGAGAGTAGACAGTATATAGCTTCTCTCTCTACTCATTGCATAAGAAGTGCTTGAACAATACTTAATGAGGCTGATTCTGAGTGTAGCTACATTGATTAACTTTGATAATTCTATAAGTAAGATTCTTGAAAGCCTTGTCAAAGAAAAAAGAAAAAATAACTGCCTAAAGCACTTACATAAGATGTAAAATGGGATCTGTATGTGGCTGTCAATGTGAAGCAATTTGAGATTCATGAAGAATTAAAGGGCTGTACATTAATTGTTTTTGTTTTCTAGAAATTTTTGACTTTATACACTTTCGAGATAAGCATTTTCTTCTTTTTCCTTTTCTTTCTTTGTTGTGCTACAGGAGATTTAACACAGGGTCACGTGCACATCAGACAAGTGCTCTACCACTGAACTGTCTTCCCAGTGTTTTAAAATTTAATTTTGAGACAGGAACTTGCTAAGTTCTTCAGGCTGCCCTTGAACTTGAGGTCCTCTGTCTCAGCCTCCTGGGCAGCCGGATTATAGACATGTAACCCTGTGCCTGGATGTATTTTTTTTTTTTTTTGTATGTGTGTGATGTTGTGCTAAAACCTAGAATATAGTTCATGCTAAACAAGCTCTCTAGCAATAAGATGTGCCCAATCCCGAAATAAACCCTTTTCTTTCATGGAAGTTCCCTTTTAAAAATATAGATATTGCTGCATTGGGTAACATATTAACCTATTGCCTTTCTCTTTAAATTATTGTAACCCAGTAATTGTCTAAACTTTAAAAAAAACAGATCATCTGGGTACATAACTTAGCTTGTTTATCTTTGTATTTGTAGTACATAGAAAAATAAGTCAAATTTAATATTTATTGAAATCAAGAAACCTATAAATGTATGCAGGCTAGGAAATTTTGCTCTTTTGCAAGCACACAGGTTTGTGTTAGTGGCGGGGACTGGTGGTCAGGGCTGCTGAGTTATAGTGGGATCAGAATTCACATTTTAAAAAACCTGGAAACATTTGAGAAATATTTTTTCTACCTCATGAGCTTCTACCTCTCCTCGGTGTTAGAACATCAAACAGCCATTTGGCCCAACTGCCACTAGGGTCTGTCACAATCTAAAAAGGCAAATCTTGGGTTTATGTATGTTGAGAATAGGGAAGATACCTTCTCTTGGACCACGGGTGGTGACATTATGCTCTGGAAAAACTGCTAGGGACTTCAATTGCTTATTTTCCCTAGGGGAAAGAACAGAAAACAAACAACAAAAGAAAGCAAAACTAAACTCCTAGAAAACAAGCCAAAAGAGATGAGTTATTGCCTGACCATAGACATTATCTGAGGGTAAACCTAGAGCTATCAAGAATACTTAATCCTAAATTTTGATCTGAAAACTTTTGAAGGAGAGGAAAATCTGAACCATGTAGGTACTTATTTCTCAGTGAAATACTTTTCTTCCTTGTGAAAAGATTACAATCAAAACAGTCCCCCTTTTACTACAGCTGGAAGTCAGCTTGAGGCAACTGTGTAATGGTTACCTAGTATCTTTTAAATTGTTTATGAATTTTCCAACAGCTTATTCTTTATATTGGAAGTTATCCTGTGAAGAAACAAAAGCTACAGTTACAAACATGTACTTCTGGACATGACTGGAGTAGACTAGGGGGTGAGAGGAACTGTCCTTGCCCCGACCTGTGGAATAAGTGACATGGAATCAGGAAGGAAGAACACAAACAGGAGCTCTAAGAATTTAAACAATTCTAATTTCACATAATGCAGGGTTCACAGAGCAGATATTTACCAGTGGCATTTGAATATATCAAATCAAAAGAAATATAGATTTATTAATATGTTTTTTTATTAATAATATAGTATTGAATTGATAAAAGGAAAAACAGAAAGAAGAAAGAAGTGGTATTCTAGAGATTAGTTGGTAATGACTTAGGCCAGAAAATAATGACTAGATAGATCTTCCAGAATATATGTCCAGAAAATAAAAAAATGTGTCAGCAGGAGTCAATGAAAGGAAACTGGGGTAATTAGGTGTAAACTTCGGAGCATCACAATACAAATCATGGTCAAATATTGCAACATTGAGATGAAAGAAACAACACAGAATGATGGGAGAAAGAATATACACAGATATTTAGATAGATACATAGTTGAAAATAGACAGGTCCCATGGTGGACCTTACACCCAGTTTACAGGAAAATATTAATGTCACCTAGGACATGGGGTTCAAAGTGCATTTCATGTCCAAAATTAGGCCAAACAAGGAAAGTGCAATATAATTAAAATTGAACACACAACGGAAATAACTATGAGGCATGAGACAAGAAATTAGTTGCTGAAACAGAAGCAGAACTAACAGTATACTGATTTAATTGATGAGACTGCAGTTTGTGATCCCTACCACATTTTATAAATTGTCTTCATACAGACCAACAAGGCCACTATCTGTAATACAGTCAGCCTGTAGATATGGGTCTAAGGTACTCTGGATAAAGATCTGTGCAAATCTGCAAAGTACTTATGTCAAAGAGGGGTGCTTGTAAAATTTTTCTAGATAACAGTCCTTAATGTGAGGCTCTCAGGATCTACGTTCACAAAGGAATTATCACCAAGTTCATGAGATCCATTACTTTTTAAAAATATATTTATTTTTTAGTTGTAGTTGGACACAATACCACTTTTTTATTTATTTATTTTTATATGGTGTTGAGGATGGAACTCAGGGCTTCTCACATGAAAGGCGAGCACTCTACCACTGAGCCACAAACCCGGTCCTGAGATCCATTACTTTTTGACTTTTATTTTAAAATAGTTTTTATTTATATAAATATAGGCATATACATATATGTTTATATATATATATGTATATACATACATATATATATATATATATATATATATATATTTCTGTATTTATACAAACATATATATTCCCTGTTACTTTTTGTACTAAACTAAAGAATTAACCCACAAAACAAATAGAGTATGTGTCTGTCAGAGGAGTAGGTAGACAAAAGTAAAGGGGATGTTATTAAAGAATGTGATTCTAAAAGTGGCAACTCACAGCTATCAAGAGCACTAGACAAGAGATTGTGCTGTCACACAGAACGGTAATGAACAATGTTGATTTTCTTCTATTTTCTTTGCTTTAAAAAGAAGTGAAGCTTAAAAAACAGCTTAGAAAGTTTCTCAGATAGCATGGGTACATAAGAGGAGATGGGGTTGGTGAGGCCATCTGCAAAGCTCCACTTATTTGAGGAAACCACTTGAGTGTAACACTTCATTTCCAGGTGGTTCTGGATACATGAGAGGGAAAATATACCTGCACGAACAAGTCACACCATTAATGAGAGACATCGAAAAGTCCTAGTATTATTAGGAAAACCTAGAAGTTTCATCACTATCACTATTCTTCAATGTGCACTCTCTGAACTAAAGAATTAATCGTAAAAGGGAACGTGGCAATTCTTGATTTTGCAATCTTGCTCCAGTTTCCAGTCAAATGGCTGAAAAGGTGGCAAGTCTCCTCTGTAGAATTTGCTGCTCAGCAGAGATTCACTTAAGTCTTGGATATTGGAGGCTTTATCTGTTTATTTGATGATTGGAATTTTCTGCCCATTATTGATCTCTGCCACTCTTATGAACAACTTAAGTGTCTGACATGAGTGAGTTTATAAAATAGACTGTATTTTTTATCCATTAACTGGCACTTCATATATTGTCCAAAATCTGTCATGAGCTTTGGAGCATTTCCACAATAGTATAGTACCTACCCAGTGAGGGATCGTATATCAAGAGACATACACTCTGTCTGCCATAAAATAAATAGGTTGACCATTGATATTTACCCACCCCATCTACTATAAAAATGTTTCCCCTTCTGTCTAATTTTGAAAAATGGGACATACTTTCAGGATAATTTTCTTTAATACTCTTCTACCTAATTAAAAAAATGTGTTTTATGGTATTTGGTATCTGTTAGGTTATACGCTGTGTTAGTTAGTTTTACATCACTGTGATAAATAACAACTTACAGAAGGCAAAGTTTATTATGGTTTCATAGGTGTAGTCCATGTTGGGCCCACTCCATTGTTCTGGGGCCAACATGGACTACATCAGGGAGGAAGGGTGTGGTGGAGGGTTCTTCTCTGTTTATGGCAATGAGAAGTAGAGAGAGGAAGGGAAAAGATCCACAGGGAAGATGAAGACTTCTAGGAAATGCCCCCAGTGACCCACCTCCTCCAGCCACTCCCCACCTGCCTATAATGACCACTTACCTAGTTAGTCCATTAAAACTAGAGTGGACTGATAGAGTTTCAACTATCACCTCCTTACATTACTGAATTAATATAGGAGATTTGGGGGGACACCTCATATCTAAACAATAAAACACACACACACACACACACACAATTTACTTGCTGGAGAAAATATTTTGGAAAAAAATTAACTTCATGGAGAAATAATTGTACCCTAAAATATTAAAACTCAGTAGACACACAATCATACCCTGAAATTCTTTCTCAAGGCCATAAAATCAACCCCTATCTCTAAAACATGACAAAGAGATCCATTTTTTAAAAATACCTATGATTTATAAGATATTTCTCCATATGATTATATACCTCACACCATTTAACATTCAGAAGGATCCTGTGAGATGCACATGAATTTCATTTTTGCCAGTTGAGGAAACGAAAATTCACTGGTGTTTTATTAATTTGTGAGATCAAAATCAGAAGTCATGTCATGGGTCTCTATGAATCACTGATGACACTCCATAATCATGGCTTATATTTCTTTGGAAATGTATGTTAATAATGCTGATAACAATGATAGCTCAATAACAAAAACAACAAACATTGATCAATATTGTAATGTCATAGGTCCTTTTTCAATTATGAACTCATTTAATCATCAAGACAATCAAAAGTATTGTTTGTCTGATGTTTAAGATTAAAAATTAAAGCAAAGAAAGCTAAATAATTTCCTCAAGTTTGTGTCAATGACAGTGATAGGCAGGTATTTAACCTATCTCAGACTTCAAAGTTCATGGTCATAATAACTGTGGTAAGTGCTTAACTATGGAAAGCACTTCCACATTCATTATTTTATTTGAGCCTATAAAACTTTATGAGAAGGGTAGAGCAAGCATCCGCTCACTTTACAGGCAATGAAATAAAGGGTTAGACACATCTAGAGCTGGTAAGCAGTAGGGCAATGGGTTAAGTCTGTGTCTTCTTACTTCATTTGCCATTAAGTGCTATAAGAAGTCATATGGTGCTGGAGAGGACACAGCATGCGCAAGAAGACATAAAGTTGCATCCCCTGTTCCTCAAATTATAGGCACAAAGTACACTGGGTATCCTCACGAGCATATAGATTGATTAAAGTAGTCCTTTCTTCCTTTCTCCTTGAACCTGTCTTCTCAGCCAAATCTACTTAATAAGAGTCATCTGACAAATGTGTTATTAACAACAAATAAAATAGCACATTTGGATGTTTACTTCCTACTTTTGTTTATAAAATTGTAAGACTTAATAATATTTTAGTATAAACAAAATGTAATTTTGCCTTTAAGCAAGTCATAGTCACTTTATGGGGTGAGAGAACTTAGTCATAATAACCCCAAATGATGGTTTGTGACGTATGCTGTAAATATTTAGCAAAAAATTAATACAAGTGAGGAATGGTATTGTTAGGTCAACTTTAGCAAGAAATGCTCAACTGAATCTTGAAGGAACAATTCTTTCAAAAAGAGTGGGTGAATATGTAAAGGAAGTCATGTGACCCTCAGGTATCTCTGCAGAATTTTTAATCAGCTACCTTGGGAAAAGTCTTTGGGACACATTCTTCTGTGGTTTCTCAAATTGTTTTAGGTTTGAACAAGATTTGCTTGTTCCAACCTTCAGAATGGTGCCTGAAGTCCACCGTTCAGCACACATTTTTTGGGTCCATATTTTATACTAATAGGAATTTATAATAGAATCATACAAACTCCTTGAAAGAGCAATACTGTATAACCTTATCTAGATAAATTGCCTATTTACACATGTGCATTTCTCAGATTGCTGTTTTAAGAACTGAGACCCAGAGGAAAGACAAATAATGACAAAGCACAGTAGAAGAATCTTAACCCTAGTTGGAAGTTCTGAGAAGCTACTTATGCAATCCAGGAAAAATAGGAGGCCATTGGGTATCTTAGAGCTAACAAAACCAAAGGTCTATGGTGGTAATATAATAGTACCTACTTTTCAAACTTGTATTTGAATCCCTGCAACCAACTTGTCTAGGGAGACCCAATATTCACTCAGGGAACACACAGAACCTGATGAACAAGAAACAGCACAGAGCAGGTTTTCCTGTCATCCTCAGACATTCCCTCTATTTGTATCCTAGAGGATATCCCTATTATCTTAGTCCCTATTTGATTTGACCTATATAAGAACAAATTAAGTATGTATGAGTTTGCAAACACTTCCTGAGCAGAGATCTTGCTTTCTCCTAAGGGAGCATGATATTAGAGATGATTGGTACTAAAGGCTCATATTCCCAGCATCCAATGCTTTTCCAGGCAAGTCTATTGGATTGGGACAAAAAACACTCAGAACTTTGCCTCGGGACCAACACATGCCCAATCAGTAATATGAACAAGGTAAGTCAGAGTTGCAGGGTTATTAGTGCTACCATGAGATACCCTTATCTAAGGGCAGATGGAAATTTGTAAATGAATATTCTGCTTAGCTAGTGTAACCTGTTTAAACTAACCTCCAATGTTTGCTAGCATAATGAAACTCGAGTGGCCCAAAGTAAATAATAATATGCTTAATAACACACCATTCACTGGTTTCTTTCCCTTTTCCATCTTACTTCTGTACTCTCTTCATGGAGTTTCCAGGGATCACCTCCAAAATTAGCAGTTGACCTTTGAAGCATCCTACTCATGATAGAATTTCACATAACATAAGTGAAATGCATACCTCTGACTCCTCTTAAAATTCTGACAGTTCATTGCAAAATGTAATAGGACTTCAGAGCATTTCCTACCAGAAAAAAACCAAAAACTTTAAAACCACTTTAAATAACATCTCCATTTCTACCCAAAGAAGCCAAGTAGAAAGCCCATTAATAGAAACACTTTGCTCTTGTGCATAATTTTGCACTTTTTAAAACGCTTTCCCATATTTAATCATATTTGATCCTCATGACAACCCCGTACAAAATGTAGGGCAAATGTTAGCTTGAGGGACAATGTGGAGTGGTGGAGAGAGCTCTCTGAACTGGGAGTCTGGAGACCTGATTCTGTCAGTAATTAGCAGTGCAACCACAGGCAAGGCCTTAACCCTCTCTGGGCCTCTCTGTCCTCATCACAGCATGTGGGGCTAGTCGATGGAATTTCAAAGATTGTTTCAACTATGAACATCCTATAAGACTGAAAAGACAAAGGTGGAAGGTGGAGCATATGGGTGACAACTTTTGTAGGGTCAAATAGTGGTCACTAACAGAAATATGACTAAATCAAGATCTGGTGACTTTAGGGAAAAGAAACATTATGTAGAAAATTATATCTACCAGTGATTTTTGAGTCCCTTATACTAGCCATCTAAAGCACATTAGGTACCACATATTATCATCACTCAAGAAAAATGTCTTTCAGGGTATGTTTTATCCCCAATTTACTGATGAGAAGCCTTAGACTCCAAGTGTTTATGTCACTTGGCTTAGGTCAAAAGCTATCAATATAACTCCTAATATTTTAGCCCATCATTTTTTATTGAACAAGTGATTTTTAGACAAACCACAGAAGTGCCAATAATGTTAGGATATATAAGTTTGATATATATGGCTTCAAATCTTGAATCTTTCTTTGATTATATTTCCTCATCTATGTAATTGACACAATAGTGCCATTAAAGTTTTTGAGAAGATCAAAATTGAGGAAGAATTCAGTCTTTGGAAATCAATTTTTGCTGAAAGGTGTTAGTCCTTTTCCCTAATTTCTGCCAAGAATTCTGCCTATCCAGCAAAAGCAATGTCACACTGGCAATTTTATATGACTAAAACTTTTCTCTCTTTTCTATACACAAATGGGTAAGGCTGATGGTGCGCTGGAAATCTTGAATATCTTGCGAATTAATTTTTCTCCTGTTCTGCCTCTGTCCTGATACTAGTTTTGTAATAAGTCCACTTCCTCCATCTATGGTCTCAGGATTCTTTTTACAGTTACCTGTTCTGCATTGATGACTCTTTTTTGTTTTTTTAACCAATGCACACCTGTGTGTGTCTATGCACATGAACATATGTATGCAAAGTGGTATGGAGGAGATTATTACACTAATTTTCATATTCTGCTAGTGAGTGATTCCTAACTAGTGGACTATGACTGTACCATAAGGTTAGTAGGACATGTTGCATATACCAGGGAAATTGCATAATAATTATATTTTAGCTTAAATAACACCAGAAAAAGTTTAATTAAGACTTTTAATTAATAGTTGAAAGATTAATCAATCAATAATTATAGCAATGATGATAGGGTATAATTGTGCTTAATTGGAGGGGGCTGATTAATGATCAAATAAACCTTTCAGATTCCTTGTCTTGAAAAAATTCAGAAATGATGGATTTGGGCTCATAGAATTAAAATGAAATGCCAGAATTGCAGATGATGGGTCCTTGGCAACTAGGGCATGAAAGGGAAAACACATGATTGAACTAAAAGAAATTATTCTATTGTTCAGCTTGTACATCATTATATTGCTAATTTGCTTGAGTTTGAGATTAATGGAAGGAAATAGCATCTGAGGAAGTCTACAGAAACACGGGGGGAAAGAAAAAAAGAAATTGCTTGAGATGGTTTTCTTTGGAAGCTCATTTCTCAGGGGCGCTCTTTCTGTCTCCCAGGGCAAAATGGTTGTTTGAATTCAAATGACATTCTTATCAGTTCATCATAGGAATAGATGAGATAGAGGATCAGACATCTCAAGGACACAGTCCTTGTTTATAGGATGATGACCCCTCTAATTTCGGCCTGATCTGTTCTAATCAAATTCAAATGGCTACTGGGACCAGTGTCAATTCTACCTGAAGATGGTTCAATTCTCTTTGGAGAATGGGTAGGTGATCTCATTTCAGTGTCATCTAACTGAATATGAGGATCAATCCCACAATGTACTGCCCAGAGAAAGAACACATATGCTCAAGGATTGAGAGAATGGATTTTCAATGTAGATAACACCACATTTTTGTTCCTGCACATCATTCTCAGGAAATAGACCAAATAGAGTACAACCTCACAAAGTATTTTCAAGTCTTTCAGCTCACTAGAAAATCTATTTTGGCTACAAATTGGGAATTGTCTGCTCCCAAACTTTATCAATGACTTACATCATTTCCTCTTGTCTCTCTGGAAGTTATGTGTATTCTCTTAACGCAAATGAATTTAATCATGACATGTTTTCTATATGAAGAGTGTTTAAGTATTTCATGAACTCAATCAAGATTTATATTGAATATGTACTTTATCAATCTGAATATGTACTGTTGCTCTGGTAGATGCAAACAGAGAGGAAGATTGTGTTTTTATGCCATTACTTCTATAAAGGTAACACACATAATTGATTGAGAGTACAATGTAGTGATGACAATAATGGAAATAAAGCCTAACATTAATAATTGCTCATCTATATTTGCTGCAGATTGACAAATTACCTTAATTTCTTATCTTCAATTATTTCATCTGTACATGGAAAAAACCTTATTATGATTTTTCCAAATTTGAGACCCTACTGAATTATGGCAATGTGATTCTGACATGAAATGCCCAGTGTTGGCACAGACTTCACAAGGCAACAACATAGTGCTCATTCCCGTCTGATCTTTCTTCAGTCAGACACTACCTACAAGTTCCAGGGTTTCCAGAGTAACCTCACTTCTGACCAATTGATTACAAATTTGTTAATTTCCACTAACACCTCCAGTGGAATTAATCATTAGAATGATTCAAACAACTAAATAAAGTGCTTTATCTGTGATACTGATTTTATAATAACATTTGATCATGTGCTTGAGCTCAATTTTCAGCACTTCCCTTCCCTCCTTGAACATTGAGAAGGTGGGCTGATACCTCATGGCTTCAAGCCCCCACAATCTAATCATGGAAGGTCTTTTGCACACAAGCAGCTTGATACTGTAACTATATAGAAGCCCACCATAAATCACCTTGTTAGCATAAATGCATGTATGACCCCAGAGCCCCAACTTGAATAAAAAAGTATTCCTATCACTTGGTGAATTTCTAACACATTTTCATCTCAAGAAACAGAAAAAAATTACCAGACTCTTTATCATTCAACACCTATTGGTTCTTATGTTGTAAGTCTACATGTTTTAGTGTTTTATTACTTTAAATTTTAAGCAAAAGTACAATGTCATTTTTTCATTATAAGGGACTGAAATAAGACAAAATTATTTTATTCATATGATACAATATTATGACTTAAGAAGAAAGAAATATTAGTGTTGGCTTCAGTAGTCAGTGGTCAGAAGAATTTTCATATCCAACAGAACGTAAGTTGGGTTTTGCAGGATACACATAATCTGTTAGAAAGAAAAGATCCCTTATGCTTCATATAAGCTGCCAAGGAAGTTCAAAACAATTTTACAGATACTAAAACTAGAGTTACCGATAGCTTATTTTACTTTTCTTTGTATTGTTTTAGTGCAATACAGCTCAAGAGAGCCTAAGTGTTTTTCTTCACATGCCCATGAAAATCAACTTACAAGAGAAGCAGAGGAGCAACAGCTTTTAGGCCAAATCTCTGTTTTCTTCCTCGGTGTATATTTCGATGCAGGAAACACCAAGAGTCTGGTACCCACCTGGACTGTGAGCCAAGAACGTGGTTCTATTCTGATTTTTACCAAATTCTAATTCACTGAGTTCATTCAAGATACTTGACCTCTTAGAAATTAATTTCTCTACCTGCTAAGTGAGAAGGGAAACTGCTATACCTAACTTGCAAGGTGATATATTTATTTATTTATTTTGGTACCAGTAATCGAACCCGGGGACACTTTACCACTGATCCACATCACCAGCCCTTCTCCTTGAGTTGCTTAGGGCCTCACTAAGTTGCTAAGTCTAGATTTGAATTCATGATCCTCCTGCCTCAACCTCCTGAGCTGTCTCCCAAAATTATTTTAAGGTCCACAAACTCTTTATAAATTTATCATACTGTCCTATGATATAATTAAACTCCAAAGTAAAGATTAGGAAACATGTCGGAAACTGTCAATATGGTATTCAGCAATATGACCTGTTATCTATTAGTGGACACTCCTGCTACCCTCTCAGGAAGGGTTTTATTATTTCAATGTATTTCAATGCTGAGGAAGTTCTATGAAATATATTGTGATCCTGTTTCGAGTTAGTTTTGCAACATACACTTCCATGAATAGCAAAGAAAATACCCTCTGCCACCATGCATTGAGAGGACTGAATCTATATGGGTCAAACATCATCTCTTCCATTCTGGGTTAGGAATTCATAATAGAGGCTGAAGGCTGAAGCATTCACACACAACCATAGTGCAGTTCCTATGAGGATAGGCATATATACCAGAATATGTGCTGAAATTTTTATGGACGTTTAAATACTAGGAAAATGAATTCTGACTGAGGAGAAGACTGGAGCATGATTTAGAAAAGTGGATGCTCTCCCTCTTGACAAGCTAACGAGTTACATGACCACTTCAAACATGAGCTCTAGTGTAAGAAATTGCAGAGGGAGTGAAGGAGCAGGGCATATTCTGGGGATGATGGGTACAGTATCAAAGTCAGGATGGGAATGGATGTAGATACAGCCTGGGTTGATCCACATTGTAACTAAGAAGTGCACAACAGATTGTTGTGTGCAGAAGGACAGGGCATGGAGGACTGATTACATCTTTGTTGCAAAATATCCCCTTCAGTGTGGTGAGAAGAGTTGATGACTTGAAACGAGTTAATATCCTTCAATCCCCAAATAATTCCAAAAGGTAAGTGTTCTTGTTAAAACTATTTCTTACACAAGGAAATAAGGAGCCCAGAGACTTAATTGAAACTATCAAAGTGTTACCAGATTATTTGGCTCCAAATGTACTTTTATTTTATCACCACAAACTAAAGCAGTCAATAAAAATCAGAAGGAAAAAAAAAAAAAAAGATCTGTACTTGATGGAGAAAAATTCCTGAGATATGATCACTAGGTGTTTTGCTTTGAATCTGGAACCTACCTTTAGGGCTTGTGTTTTAAAAGATTGTTGACCTGTGGCACTGTTAGAACCTTTAGGAAGTGAAGCCTAGTGGAAAGATAGTAGGACTTTGGGTGCATTTGAAGGGGATTTGGAATATGAGTCTCTTCCTCCCTCTTTGCTTCCCTGCCTCCATGAGATAAGCAAATGCAGTTTCCTATCCTGTACACTCCCCACCATGATGTTCTGAAGCATTCCATCTCCATAAAGAACAGGATCAGGGAACCAAGTGCTAAAACTTTTTTAACACATGAACCACACACACACACACACAAAAAAAAAAAAAAAAAAAAAAAAAAAAAAAAAAAAAACCTTGCCTCCTCTCAAAAAAAAAAATTTTTTTTTTTTTTAAGATAGTGTGTCACAGCAATGGAAAACTGACTAAAATGTCTGATTTCTGAGACCTGGTGAATGGTGGGGCTAAACAGGTAGGAGCAGAAAGGAAGTATGGTTTTTACATGATAATTTTGGGAATTCAGCAGGATATTTACACATGTTTAAGAGTCATAAACTTTTCAATGAAAATTAAAACCATAGAGATCCACGAACTTTCAAGGTAGAGATTACACCACAAAAAGAAAAGAGTGATTATTTACATGAAGATTGGGTCAGTGGGAAACAAAACATTGGACATCCCCTCTGATTGTTAGTGTACCTCCCTTTCTCCAGGGGGCTGGTTGGGGATGAATTGCATTGGCCAAGATGGCTGCCATCTGCTCTCACTTCAGCCTTGACAACTACTTCACAAAGTTCACCACTGGAAATGAGGGAAAGAGTCCATTGTCAAAGGCCTGGGACTGTTGGGAGACATTTAATTACTTTTAAATCTCTACAGCCTGGAAAGCATAATGGTTAATGGGGTAGTCAGATGGAAGGTGTGGAATTTTAAATAGTAGAAACTGTGTCATCAGAATAGATTGTCACTCCATTAGAGATGATAAAACCTAGTGCATAAATGGTGACTGGAGCATACCTTCAGAATTCATAAATCAATAATTGATAAAATGTACTCAGGTATAACTAAGTAGATTTTTATATGGTAGGTCAAATAAACTGATTATGGTATACTGCAAGAATCAGTGGAATTACGGACAGCATTTGATTCATAAGGTGAAGTGTAGGCATTCCTAGATTTTTTAAATATCTGAGCTACACAAGTTAGATTAAATTAGCAAGGCACTAAGGTTAGATCATAGGTGGAAGTATTAATTCAACTAAAGGATTTTCTTTAGCACCCCCAGAATCAAGCATTCCTTCAAAAAGTGAAGGACTTTGAAGAAAAAAAGTATTTGAAGAAAATGCATATTTTCAAACAGGAAGAAAGAAAAGAGAACCATTTTTGAGGTTAGCTAAAGAACCAGATTGACCAGGAAGAGCTTATAGTTTTGGAAATCTTAAGAGAAAGGAGGCTATGAGAATTGTTAGACAAGTAAAGGGATTTCTGATCTGGTGTCTTGTTTACATGGTAGTTTTTGTGGTATTTTATGTCAAATAAAATAAAATCACTCTGAGCATGTTGCCAAGTGTCACAACAGAGATGTTGTATAGGGAAACTATTGGCAGAAGCAGGCATTCATGTAAGTGTATGGTGTGGTGTAACATTGCTGGTCCTTGTACTCTAGTCTTCTGAAATGTGTGGGAAATACTTCTACACCACACTAAAATCACATTTTGGGGAAAAATGAGATAATTACAACACACACCTCCTGATCTAGTCCCTTATTATATGTCTGCATGAAGTCTCCCCCAACTATATGTGTGAATACAAATATCCTATATGCGTAACCCTTGTAACTTCCATAGTGTGCATCACAGGATCCTGGAAGGTTTGTGTATGAAGGACACTTTAGAGAACATAAAATTAGGCAATGTTTTCTAGATTTAAAAACAGAAAATAAAACACTTGAAAGAGCTTTATTTGAGCTTGAGTAAGTTATTCCTCTGAAGATAACAACTCTGTATCTAACATGGATAAATTGGAAGAATAAAATGGCATGAGGCAGGCAAGGAAGAATGAGTGGTGGTGAGGTTGTTAAGACAAGAGAACCCAGAGACAGTGTTGGACTGAGCAATAGCAAGCTGAGTAGAGCATGGTATGCAGGGAGCTAGGGCCGCATAGTGGTAGAGAGAGAGCATGCACCACTAGTGCATAGGTAAAACATGATCAGGTACAAACATTAGAAAGAAAATTCTAGAGACAGTGAAAAAAAATGGAGTCAGGGAATTTAGTTATAAAGATAATAACATATTCTTGGTGAATAGTAAAGGGTTCTGAACAAAGAAAATTACCTTAAACCTCTAACTACCAAGTGTTTTATGTTATCAATATTGGAAGTTCACTTTGTATCTTCAGTTAGATTCTGAATTTATTGAGAGCAAGAACACAGTCTTCTTTATAGACTAGAATTTAGCCTAGGATAAGAGCTCCGGGAAGAATAATAAATGGGTTTTGAACCAAACTTGGAAGCACATGCTAACGTTGGGGAGGTCATATGGTAAAAGAACTAAAATCTTATTCTACTTTAAATTATTATATGAGTCACTTAATTTTGGGGAGCTTCAGTTTCCTCCCTTACAAAATATAAGAGTTGCTCTTGATAATCTGTAAATCACTTTCCATCTTTAGGAGTCTTTCATTTTAAAACTCAACTCGAAATTACTTTGTCTCTAAACTCCTGCTCATATACATCACACCAGTTGACTAATGGGATATCATAAAGCCTATGACTTCTGCATCCTTGTCAATTCTACAGTTCTGATAAAGGAGAACCACATTTTTCAGAGGCCTTAAGGTTCAAAGTGAGTCAGATAGTCCTCAATACTGTGGAGTCCTAAATGGCCTTTTCATGTTCTAAAATAACCAATGTGGAGATCATACTCATAATTCTTGAATTGTACATACCTTGACAAGAAAATAGCACATGTTCACTTAATTTTTGCAGCCTTGAACTTTTCTTTAATACATTTTGAGTGCATCAGAATATCTGAAGGGTGAAAGAAGTGGGTTACAACAATGTAAGTCTTTCTACATGTGATTTGCAGATTTTTGTAATAACTGTCACTTGTCAGAATCAAGGTGCTTCTTCCTGAAAACCAGAATCAAAAAAGAGCAACTGGAGATGGAAAAAAAGGAAGAAATATTTTATGGTTTCTGTGATTGTGCAGATTAGAAGGTTTTATAAATCTTTTTACTTCATATTTCCTTATTATTTACTCATAGCAAAAGAATGACTAACCTGGTGATTTTCCTTTCAAGGTGGCATTTTTAGTTTCCAAGTTAAAAAAAAAAAAACACTCAAGTGGAAGATCATTAGGACTAGGATGGCCACATTAGTGGACATTTTCCATGCCTATATAGAAATGCTAACTATACAACCCATCTGAAAATCATGAATTCTAGATCACTCCTTGAAGGATAATACAGAATTTCACTTACTTTCTGAATTTTTAAAAGTTTATCACCAACATTTTTTAAAAAATTATCAGTGGGAATAACAGGTGTTAATCTATATGTACATATAGATTATATAAACAAAACATACAAAGTACAATGGGATTTTTGTTATATGACAGATAGGATTCTGCTATTGTTGACAAAGTTGAAAAATGAAAGGTAACCTTCCTGGTTGGTGGTTTCTGGGGACAAAATTTAATGGTGAAGGGAGACATCGAGGAAAATAGCATTGGAAAAGTTCCTTTTATCCTGTTGCTGTAGTTTCCAAACAAAAGAAGGAATATTTGCAAGTCTCCTTTGACTAAAATGTAAATACATGGTTTATGTGGTTTTAATGTTTATAGAAGCAGAAGACGGCCTCCAAAGATGTTCACATTCTAATCACTGGAATGTGAAACTATATGGAAAATGGAATTCCAAGTCACACTGTGAAGTTGAAGGGTATCAAGGTTGCAGGTTAGCTCGTGGGAAGATTATCCTAGATTCACAGAGGGGGTCTGATGTAATCTCAAAAAATTCATAAGTAGGAGAGGGAGGCTGGAGAGAGAGAATAAGGGGAATGGGAGTTTAAGAGACAACTACATGCTATTTCTAGGTCTGGAGA
Organism: Callospermophilus lateralis; assembly: GCF_048772815.1. NCBI lineage: Eukaryota > Metazoa > Chordata > Mammalia > Rodentia > Sciuridae > Callospermophilus > Callospermophilus lateralis. The sequence continues at coordinate 31,564,535 of NC_135321.1, read as the reverse complement.
TCCAGGGAGAGGTTTATAAGTGGAGGAACGTGGGCAGTCTTTAAAAGTTGGAAAATCCAAGGATATGGACTCTTCTCAAAGCCTCCAGAAGACAGCACAGTCCTGTCTACACATCGGTTATGAACCACTGAGACTAAATTTAGACTTCTGATGTCCAAAATTTGTGTTGTTTTAGGCCACAGATTTATGGCAATTTATGATAGCATCACCAGGTAGCTAATACAATATCAAAGTATCAATTATTACAAATATGCTAAAATAAATTAATTTAAAAATCAAATAAAGATCTTCTAACAGGTTAACACAATTTTCCTTATAGGAATATGTTTTACCAAAAACATGATTAGGTAATCAATTGTTTATATAACTAGAATAATGTGAACTGAGATTTTTCTGCTCAATCATGAAAATATAAACTTAGTTTTTTAAATGCCAGTACTGTCTGTAATCCTTGAGAAAACTAGGCAAAAATCCTGCTTGCATTTCATTAGCTCATGTCCATAAAATATGAAATTCATTCATTTACAGATGTTACTTTATTTATCTTTTACTTTATTGTCAACCTTCAGTTTATACAGGTAACTCATCAACTAATAAATGATGCAAATAAACTTTTAATACCTGCTAAATTAATGAGTTCATCTTTTATTTGCACAGTGACTTTCATTTTTGAGTTGCTGTTACAATCAAAACACATATTCATTTTTCTTCACCATGCTATAAATCCTTCTCCGAAAAGACTTTAAATGGTCAATTACTGAAGCCTTTCCTTTCAGCCTAATGTTTATTCAGCATCAACTAATGCTACTATATGAATGAAACATGTCAAGTAAACTGAGTCTGTGTAGATTGCAGCCTCAAGACTTTCCAAAGAGCTCCCTACGGAACTTCCAGTTCAACCTGCATACCAATTCTGTAATGCCAGTCGGAAAGGAAACCTTGCCTTCATTTCATGTTAGGTCAGTGTTAATGAATTAACCAAGAATGCAGTTACCTCATTGCCTGGAATTAGAATCATGATCTGATCAATTAGCCCTCAATCTTTACTTGCACTTCCTCTTCAATTTCATTGAGAAGATAAAAATATCTTTCCTGACTCTGAGGACTATTGTTGCCAAGATCAATTGAAATACATCATAAAAGCAGGAATTTTAGTTAGAATGGTCTAAAAAGAATAAAATATTTAGGAATAAATTCAACCACAGTGGGAAAATCATGTTCACTGAAAGCTGCAAATCATTGTTCAAGAAACTTAAGACACAAATAAATAGAAAAGCATCTCCATCCATAGATTGGAAGAACTGAAATTGTAGAGATTACAGTACTACCTGAAGTGATCTACAGTTTTAATGCAGATTTAAAAACACCACAATCTTGTTTTGCAAATGGAAACATGGATCATTTGGATTATCAAGAGATCTCATACCCAAAACAATCTTAAAAAAGAACAGAGTTTGAAGACTCACATTCCTTGAATTTAAAACTTACCTCAAAGCTATAGTAATCAAAACAGTGTACTCTTTCATCAGAGGATTGGGATAGATAGCTCATAGATATACCCTTTAATACATGGATATATTCTTGTTTTTTCACAAGAATGGCAAGACCATAAATTAAAGAAAGGACAGTCTTTTCAACAAATGTTTCTGGGGAAATGGGCTATCCATTTGCACAAAACAACATTGGACCCTTACCTAACATCATATAGAAAAATTTAAAAAAAAATTAAACTGGGTCAAAGACTTAAATGTAAGGACTAAAGCTCTAAAAACCTTAGGAAAAAAAATAAGGCAGACATTTTATGACACTGAATTTGGTGATGATTTATTGAATAGACAGAGGCAAAAAAAGAAACAGATATAGTAGATGTGTTAAGTTTATAGATACCTTTGGTAGAACTGTAATCTCTACAATGTCAAGTCTTCCAATCCACAAATACCACAAATTTTTTTAACTATGTGCAACAAAGGGCACTAACAAAGGAGTCATAAAACTTGGGTCCACATTTCTCAAAAAAATACACACAAAAGGCTAAAAAGCATCTGAAAATATGTTCAATCATTTAATCACTACAGAATATAATCAAAATCACAATTTTTTGGTATTGGGTATTAAACACAGGGGTACTTAACCACTACATCCCCATCCATATATATATATATATATATATATATATATATATATATATATATATATAAGAGAGAGAGAGAGAGAGAGAGAGAGAAGAGAGAGAAAGAGAGAGTATTTAGAAACAGAGTCTCACAAAATTGCTTAGGGTCTTGCTAAGTTGCTGAAGCTGGCTTGGAACTCCTGTCTCAGCCTCCTGATCCAATGGAAATACAGGCATATGCCACCGTACCCAGCCTCAGAATCATAATTTAATACTATATTAAGACAAATCCAGATGGCTAGTACAAAATACAGAAAGAAAAAAAAAATAAAAGAGAAGAAAAGAAATGAAAGAGGCAACAAAAGAAAGAGAAAAATAGCAAAATAAAGATAACAGAATATGTCAAGAATATGGAGAAAGTGGAACCCTTGTGCTCTGGTGGTGAAAACATAAAGTGACACAGCTGCTGTGGAAAATATTTTGGTGGTTCTTCAAAATTTAAATTTGGTATTACCATTAAATAAACTATTTCTATTTCTAGGAGTACAAAAAAATTGAGACAGATTCAAATTGAAATTTGTATACCAATGTCTGCAGCAGCATTTTCCACAAAATAAAGGTGTAAACAACCTAAGAGTCATCAACAGATGAATTGTTAAGCAAAATATGTGTGTGTATACACATACACATACGTGTACACATGTTTGTATACACACACACACCCCTATCGTTTTATATACACACACACACAAACACACACACACACACACACACATGCACACAACTGTAAGTGTAGGGTTATTGCTTTCTATAACTGACATGAAATGGAAGTAGTGTTTTCTTTCCTACCAGCATCAGAATTGGTGTGCAGGTTGAACTGGAATGTCCCTTTGAGAGTTCTTTGGAAAGTCTTGAGGATACTCTCTACACAGACTGAGTCTACGTAGCATATTTCATTCAAATAGTAGCTGACTCCCAAATTATCCTATGTGCTTCTTAAACTAGTGCATAATTTTAAATTTTCAAACATAATAACAGTTTCATGATGTGATATAAATATACTACTCTGTTTTGGGAACCAATAGGATTTTAGCTATATGTGGAGGAGAATCATTCTAGGGGTCCTGTTCAATTCCGTGACTAATTTCAAAAACTGGCTATCATTCTCTAACTTCAGATTTATTCCTTCCTCTCTGTCTTTGACTTTTTGTCATTAGGGTCCTAATATGTGCAGGACCAATGCACCTGGAGAAGGTGAGGAAATGGGTTACTTATGCTTCTTTCCCCACTGCTGCAGGCACTCCTAGGTGCCTTCATACCTGTCCCACACAAGGCATGTCAATGTACTTCTTTCAGATGAATTCAAGTTCATGTTTGTATGTCTTTAAAACTTGATTCATCAAAACTTCTAGAGAAAGTAGTTTTTGAAAGAAATTGCTTATGAGACTTCATATTGTTTAAAATCATAATCAAATCTTAGAAAGGTAAGATTTTTTCCTAGGAGAGTTCCTTCATCTTATAATTGAAAAACTGACTTTTTAAAAACCTAATTTTTTCCCCTAATATCCAAGCCCTTGATTTTGTGACCACACATGATTTCGGGTGGTGACCCTTTTTGAAAACGGCCATGTGCCATTTCTGTCTTGCAGATGGCTCCTGCATCCGGTGCCATTTGATATTTCTCCCTGTTCTGCAGTTAGGTGGCTCAGATTCTTAATTAAAAGATTCATTTCTATGGCAGCTTTTATAAAGCAAATATCTGCACATGAACGAAGAGGAAAGAGAACAGAAGGAGGAGGGAACACGGTCTGCTTTCCACCAGATATTGAAACGTTCCACTAATCTTTTTCGCACCTTGTGGAGTTTCAATTTTCCCTTTAAAATGTGGATTAAACAAAGTTGCCAAAAAACATATGCTTTCGTGTCAAACATTTCACTTATTTGGGAGGCTAAAAGCAGCTTGAGAGCGTTCACTGACTCCGCCTGAGGAAAAGAAATGGGGTGGTTTGGGTTTGTATTTGGAAACTTTCTCCTTGGAGACCAAATGTGTAGACACTGGAGGTTTGACATGAAACTGGCCATCATCAGTGGACTGCAGGGGCAGTCCAGTTAATTGCATTTAAAGGATGGAAGCACCTGGCTCAGTTGCCACTGTAGATACTGGCCATGCTTTGTTGGGCTGTGATTAGGGTTGCAATGAATCAATACTGCTTGCAAAAGATCTCCAAGGCATACCCCCATTGGCTGTAGGGAAACTGGTAAGACAATGGGCAGATTTCTTGCTTCATGGTTGCAAGCCTGACCATCCAGACCATGTATGTTATGGATGCATCAGTGAGAAGAGGAAAAATAAAGATTTCTGCATACTGGCATGTGTGCTCCAGGAACTTGCTTTTTACATATGAATGATATTGAAATTCCCTGCAATCCTAATCATGTCCCTAAAGTACTTGGGTCTGGGAAAACATTACCTTTTAGCAAAAATTAGTGGAAGGTATTGATTTACTAAGATGGCAGAGACTTAAGGTAGTAATTCTTTTCAAACAACTGGCATTAGAACTTAGACATATTAATTTAATCTCGCTGGAACTCAATTGCCCACCTTATGTTTTGCTCAAGGATGTTTTGAAGATAATAAAATATGTATGAATATGTTACTGTAACCTAGCAAATTACATTTTATCTCTCTTAGTTCTTTGATCAAGCTAGTGTAGATTGTAATAACAGCAAGTATTCATAGGCTTTTATTGTTTCTTAAGCTATGAGTTTTAGATAAATCTCCTGATATAGTTTTCATTGAACCATTCTACGATAAGACAGTTTTGTTCCCATTTTACAGATGAAGAAATCAAGTTTGTTTGAGACCAACTGAGACAAGAACTTACCTAGGTTATTACAGTGATGCTTTGTAAAAAAGAAATGAAAACTCAGTTGTTTGATTGCTAAGTTCATGATCTTCCTTCTATGTTATCCTCTGGTGTTAGCAAGGGCATAATATGTCATTCAGTCTTCACTTACTCATGTTATTAAATACATGGTTGCAAATCACTTGTATATAATACATATCAAAAATCCCTACTCCTGATCCCTTTTCTGCCAAAACATCTAATTAATTTGTGCACAAAAATACAAATGATCTGCAAATTAAGAAGTACTGGGTAAGCTTCTTTATCAAGCCTTTGCCATAGGACATTATTTACTTAAATGAATGCATGTTAATAATTCCTACATTCCAGAAGCAATTCAAGCTCAGAATCTGGAGTTAGAATCTGGGATAGAGCCCAGCTCCAATACTTGGAAAGTTTGTCCAAGTCAGTCAACTGATAAGTCAGTACTCACATCAGTAATTTAGAAAAATATATTTCTTAGGGCTAGCTTGAGAATTATAAAACTATGTACAGTTTAAAACAGTGTCAAATATATAGAAGATGCAACCCAAGTGTCATCTCTTCCTCCTGTACATCAATAGATTGAGATCTGCCTTTATGGTATGAGCCTAATAAGCATATCCCTTTATCCAAATCCCATTCTTAACTTCCTATAAATAGCAGTACTGTTGCCGACCTGAAAGGCAAATAAGTTATGTTATGAAATTATAATATAAGGGGCCTATCCTTTTTTCCTTAAGAATTTTCAATATTCCAGAGGATCCAACAGTAAGATTGCTAGGAGCTAAGTTACATATGAAATTTCTAATAGTCTTATTTTAGACAAAGGTGTACAGGAAAGAGAAAGTGCATGAAGACAGGGAACAATTGAAAGGCCAGGGTCAGGAGGAGCTCAATGTAACAGGGAGGGACCGCATCAAAACTCACCCTACTTTTTCTAGGAATTTGTCTCTGGTTAGTCTTAGTGGTGAAGCAAAATCCATGGTCATGTCGTGTGTCATTATTTCCATACAGAGGCACAGGTATCTGGTTTTACAATCTGTCCCTCATTCCTGAGCTCCAGATTCTGGCACCCAAACTCTTCCTAGAAGTCTTTCATGGTCATCAGACTGCACAAGTTCAAACATGAACTAGTTACACTCGTCCTCAAACATGATCCCCCACCTGTGTTCCTCCCTCAGAGTATAATGCCATTGTTCCCTAAAACATGAGTCCGAAAACTGGATGTCACTTGAACCTCTCTCCAAGCCCCTTCTGGTTTTCATAAATTTTTAATTTTATAAAAGATCTTTCTTTTTAATCTCCTTAGATCCATTCTTACATTTCTACATTGATTCAGAAACTCCTGATGTCATCTTTTGATTATTGCAATTGATTGTAACCTCTTCTGCTGAGCAACCATATCAGCCTTCCTCTTTCTCATCAAAGTAGTCTTTCATAGTGTGAAGATAATTCTCTTCATGTCCCTATTTACACACTGTGTAATTTTTGAAGTACTTTAAAAGAAACTGTACTTTTTTAGAACAGTGGTAGGTTCACAGTAAATTTGAGTGGGTGGTAAGATATTATCCATATACTCCCTGTCCTTATACGTGCCTGGTCTCCCACATTATCCATAGCCTCTCCAGAATGGCACATTTGGTACCATTGATGAACAATGATTATTATTACAATCATATTATTACCACCCAAGATTCACATTAGAAACAGGTTTGCAGATGAAATGTTTAGACTGAGAACTGTAACCTCATCCGTGGATTAATCCACTTGATAGGTTAATGATTTTAATGGATTACAGGGTAATAACTGTAGGCAGGTGGCGGGTGGCTGGTGGAGGTGGGTCACTGGAGACATGCCCTTGGGGATTATGTTTTGTCTCTGGATCCTTGTGTTCTCTCTCTCTCTCTCTCTCTCTCTCTCTCTCTCTCTCTCTCTGTGTGTGTGTGTGTGTGTGTGTGTACCTGGCTATCGAGCTGAATACCTGCCGTGCCCTCCCCTATGATGTTCTGCCTCACATCAGTCCCAGAGCGATTGAATCTGCTGACCATGGACTGAACCTCTGAAACCAGGAGCCAAAATACACTTTTCCTCCTCTGGGGAAAAAAAAGAAAGAAACAGGTTTGCACAAATATACAATGACAGTTATTATACTATACATAGAAAATTTTTACTACCCTAATAAACTTCTATTTTTTTAAATCCTGGAAACCACTGATTTTTTTTTTTTTTTTTTTTTTACTGTTTCCATAGTTTTGCTTTTCCAAGAGTGTCATTTAGTTGAAATCATAGAGTATAAAGTCTTTTAATATTGGTTTGGTTCACTTAATGATGTACATTTGAATTTTATCCATGCCGTTTTGTGGGTTGATAGCTTATTTCTTTCTCATGCTGAAAAACACTCCATTGTCAGCAAATACCACATTTTATATGCCCATTCACATGCTGAAGGACATCTTGATTTCTTCCAAGTTTTGGCATTTATGAATAGATGTTATAAACATCCTTTTGCAGGCTTTTTACACTGAATAATTGTGGATTTGAAATGCCATAACATTGATGGCACTGTTCCCCAAAAGCTCTAACTTGACTGCCTACTACACCTTGGCTCTCTGTGTAACCCATCAACTGTACTCATTTAGTTCCCAGTCTTCAAAGTGCTCCTTACCTCTGACCTTCTGTGCAGTCTGTACCCAACCCTGAGGATCGCTTAGACTCCATTCTCTGTAGCCCTATTTCCTTCTTATTCTTGGTATTTGGCCCAGGAGATTTTTTTTTTTTTTTTTGGTCCAATCTCCTATTGAGTCACAAAGCTTCTTGTGGGCAGAGATAAAGGATGACTGCACTATGTATCTGACACATCCAATACACTGTCAAGCTTAGAACAGAATTTGACTAATGAATAAATGGATAACATGTGAGAATGAGCTGGTTTAAACTATACCATAGACCCAAGAGTTACTTAAGGTAAGATGATTGTGTATTTCCTGACAAGAACATTTTAAGACAGGCAAGGTAATCTCTCCTGAAGAGTAAATAGACCATATCATGTATATTGAATAGAATTCCATATCTCTTTATAGGCCAGAAGAGAAAGATAAGAAAATGATGTGCTGGTGAAGAGGAGGGCATCAAAAAATATCCAAGAGGCAGATTCATATAACCTGTTTTCTATTCTTGCCTGAGCTATTTATGTGACTTTAGAATACTAGTCATCAAGACCTTTGTTTTAAAAAAGTGGGATGAGCTCAGCTCAGTTGCTTCCACATACCTTGTGGCTCTACAGTTCTATGAATTGTTGGCAAAAATTATATAATCGTGTCATGGTTTGAGTTTCATCTTGATTTACTACATCTCTATAACTTGACTCTTTGAGTTTACAACAGGTCTTAAAATACAATTTCAAGACATACTGTGATGCTGGAGAACATGGCCTTTGGGGATTAAAATAGAAGTCAATTCATTGAACATTTATTGGGTACTTAGTAGGAGCACCATAGTGTTTTAAGGGTAGTGAACATTGAAAACATAAGATAAAACCCCAGTCATAAATGGTTTAAAAATCTGAGGAAGTAAAATTAAAAACAAGAAAGGGAAGAGGAAGATGTTCTAAGACATTGACCTTCCTTGATGGCTATAAAATACCCAGACACACACAAGATGCCAGGGTTGTGGAGGGAGGCCTGAAAGCAACATGAATTTAGTTGGGTCTTTGTCATCCACCAGGAGTGATAGCAAGGAAAAGAACAGGTCAGAATCAGGCACAAAGCCAAAAATGGACATGCCAAGTATGCACTGGGTATCAGAACGCAAATGGAAGATGGGATTTGGAGCACAATGTGCTACAGATCTGACCTGAGGTAGAGTCACCACAGGGAAACTGAGATGGAAGCAGGAACTAGTTGTGCAGGCAGCTGAGGTTTGAACAAGGGTACAAAACAACAGGGCACAGAGACCCCCAGGTCTGAACAGGACACCACAGGGAAATGAGGCTGTGGCTCAAGAGATGGGGATAAAAAGTAGGGACTTTTCAGGTAAGTGCCCATGACATATATGCCCAGGGTCAGTTCAGAATGGCAGTCTTCCTGAATGACTGTCTTTCTTAGAAACCACAAATCAGAACAAATCCTCACTTAAACAATAAGAACTAGACTTGTGTTTTGGTTTTGTTTTGACATATCATGTCCAGTGCTTCACATGCTCATTTAATCCTTACTGTCTGCTTGGATCTATGTTTGTAAATCTGTAAACAAAAGATTCCCACCTCTCTGAACACTTCTGCCTCTTTCTATCTAAATTTTGGCACTGTACCCCCTGTTTTTCTGGATGCTTTTATGTTCTCAACCCAAAGACCCTTCTTGTCTTCTTTCTTTATTCTGGAAACTCTCTGCTCAGCATGCATCTTTTCTTTCAGGCAGGGGAATATATGGGTCCTATTTATTTTGCTTCTTTGTAGCCCAGATATCTGGGAACTACCTGAAAAAAAAAATTCAAACCAAATGAAGCACTCAACTGTCTGTGGTTATAATGATTTAGTTACCCACTAAAATGTAGATTTTTCTAAATTAGATTCATTTAAATTGTCTTGTCTGTCATCCCTGTTAGGAAACATGAAGGTTTTCTTTCTGGTTGATGAAAGAGCTGAGACTCAATTTGCAGCCTGTTTATTCTCTTTCTTCATCTCTCTGTCCCTATCTCCTCCACACCCACCCAACTCTGTTCACTCTAACACACTCACGTGTTGTCACAGGAAGATGGCCCAGTCCCAGCTAATAGAGACCTTGGAGTGAGGGCTATGCAGCTTCCGCTCCAGATTAATGAGCTACTTGACTAGGACATGATGTCGGCTTAACAGCAGTTTTCCTCAAATGTGGTGTGATCAGGAATTTGCAGAAGTTTATTCTTAGCTCTTTCTTTTGGCTTCAGCAACATGTTAACAGCTTGTGCATTTTGTAATGCCTTTTTTCATTGCCATGGTAACCATTAAAACTTAAGGTATATGTGGCTCCAGATCTAGCCAAGCTATTGGTTGCTGGTGAGCTGGAAGGCAGTGCAGATGAAAACCACAACGAGGCGGCTGCTTGGCACAGGTGTGCCTTGCTTTAACCTCGCATGCGAGATTCCAGGATAACAAGGTATTAGGAAATGATTATTCACTTCAGGAGGAATTGCTAACAGAATTCTTTTTTTGAAAAATAAATTATTCTTATTGTTTTAAAATAGGATTATTTTGACCACGTGTTGATTTGCAGGATACTCTCAGGAGCCAACAAGCAACCCTGAGTTATTGAAGCCAAGAGCAGAGACAATAGTTTGATTTTAAAGCCAGGTTGATTTACCAGACATTAGCTCTACCTAGATCTCCCTCAATTTTCAGTTTTATTACCTTTGAAGTATTGTTTGATCTCCTCTGTCAAGAAAGATGATAACTAATTATTACCAAATTGTTCAATTTGCCTATGCTAAAAAAATCCAGGCATGTGTGCCAGGGAAAACAAAATAGCAAGCTACCAAGCCCAACAAGAACAACAGCAAAAAAAACAAAAATGACTATCACAACTATGAAAAGGACAAGACTGTTTAGTATAGCTTATTCCAAATTTGATTTCATGAGTGTTTATTCTTTTCAGTGCAGTGGTGTGGTGTTGCAGGAGGTACGAAAAGCTTTGGATGCAAGTTCTTATTTCTCAAGGAATTTGGCAATCTATTTGAAAATAAAACTTGCATAGAGAAAGTAGAAATAATAAAATTATACATTAAAGTAAATTGACCCTGTGAGTTTAGAAAGTGTAGAAATCATTGTGACCTTGACAGTTAGGGGCATCTGTATGTTAACTGCAAAATGTTGGCTCCGTGTTGAAAGATTAGCCAAGAGTTGGCTAGCCAGAGAGGAGGAGTGGAAGAATAATATTTCTTAGACATATTCTTTTCATAATAGGACTCATTAGTATAATTAATTTGGTTGCTTGAAAATGTAGTGTGAATGCTGGATAAGAAAATAGTTTATCCTTAAGGGAAGATAACATTTTGTTTAAAACAATGAAATTTCTTAGAAAACATGGGAATATTTCCTGACAGTTCAAATGAAAGCCTTTTCCTGTCTAATATGAAGATGAAAAATTCAAATGAAACATATAACAAAATTTGGTGTACTCTTAAGGCAGAGAAAAATATTTATTTAAAAAATAATGGCTTGATAGAACTTGTAGGTATCATGATGGTATCACCCAAGCCAGAGAAGTATATTTTGAATTTTAGAGGCCATTTTCCTTCTTCTCACCCAATTTAGCTGCAGTGATTAAAATTAGAGTGGTGGCCATAGACAAAATATACTTATATTCATCAGTTTAATCAAAATATATCTCAAAGAGGTTCATCTTCATTGTTGCCTCTTACAAAGATAGCCTTTAACATCACCTGTTTCCCTTCCCAATCACTGGCAGATTTTTATTTGCTCAAAATTCTCTTCCATAACAAGCACCCAAAGACATCATTGAACTAAAGTCTTTCTAGATTCTGAAACTGGAAGGACTGATCCTGGATTTTATTATCTTTACTAAAATGTAGGATAGATTTCAATATTTTATTTGCAGGTTTCAAGATTTTTCTAATGGATCAGAAATTTCCTGCTTCGGAAGTCTCTCTCTCACCTGTCATTCATACCTATACAGTTTGAGTTCATCTCCCCAGCCCCAACTCAAACTGGTGGTTATACACAAACAAGAAGAAGTCAGTTAAAGAAAGGGCTGATTATGTAAGAGATAAAGAAAGTGAAACACAGTGCATGATTAAATGAATAAGAATTTTTTTTTACAGCTCTGTTTCTGTCATACTGTGACTAGATAACTGACCGCAAATAGGCAATCATCCACACAGCTGTTATGAACACCAGGACAAAGGACACAGCATTGCACACACACACTCACACATGCACACATTTCCACCTTTTATCTTCTGCTCTAATATGGAATCGTACCTCAAGAGCATTTCTTTTCTTAGCTTACTGTATTTATTTCTGGGAAAATACTACTATCATTATGAGGTTAGGGAGTCACTCTCAAAATGTCACCAGTCATTAGAACTTCAGAGTGAGTACATTATCATCAGTCAGAAACAGTTTTATTGGCTGAAACTACACAAAGATCTGGGGACACTTGGGGTTCTACAGGAGTGGGAGTAAGCACCCTTAAGTGAGCAGAGAGCTTGCTTGTGGGATAAAGGCAAATGTGTCATTTGTTTGGGAGTCTGCAGAACTAGATTTTTATCCTGGCTTTAAATGGCAGAGCTGGTTTGGCCAAACTTGCTAATGATTTTTAGTCTCTGTTTCTTTATCTGTCACAAAAGCATGTGAACTAGATAATTCTAATTTCCATTCCAGGATTCTTTTATATGGTTATATTCACAAAATTATCAATGATTTGTCCTTCTCTAGTAGACAATTTATGATAGATTTAGTTATAGATTAATGACTATTTCCATGAATGGTTAAAAATAATTTCTATGCAGTGGCTTGAGAGGCTGACAAGAAGATCTTAAGTTCAAAGCCACCCTCAGTAATGGCGAGGCACAAAGCAACTGAGTGAGACCCTGTCTCAAAAAAAAAAAAAAAAAAAAAAAGGGCTGGGAATGTGGCTAGGGATTGAAGGCCCCTGAATTTAATCCTTGGTACCCACCCTGCCACCACCCAAAAAAACCTTATAGAGTCAGCCAAATTAAATAGGTCCTCACTATTAATATTGATTCTTCTGCTCACTAGCTGTTTTGGGCAGAATTCTAAAATGGTGTTCAAATCTTACCCCTTCTATGAACAGCTTTGATAATTCCCTCTTCTTGAGTGGAGGAGGAATATGGGGAAGTAATGATAAAATTGCTTTTTAAAAATTATATTCCATTTTTTGGTTGTAGATGGAGAAGTCAAAGAGTCTCAATCATACTAGCCAAGGATCAAGCAAACATCAATACTGTGAACTGCCTCTGTTGGGATCATATGACAAGACACTGGAGTAACTTTCTGAAAGGTGAACTTGGCCCAGGCTGATAAGCTAGCAAGAAAATGGGGACCTCTGACACATGAGTGTAAGGGAATGATTTCTACCAGCAACAAGTAAGCTTAAAAGAGGGTTGAGAGCCTCAAAAGAGAATCACAGACCCTGATGACATGTGAAATATGGATTACCACCTGGTAGGATTCCCAGGAAATCCAACTAACCCACACCAAGACCTCAGACTTGCAAAAAGAATGAAACTAAACACGTGTTTCGGCTACACTGGTAGCAATGTTTTATACCAAGAGAGAACTGATGCCAGTTCTTTATCACTCATTTTAGGAGACAGAATTCACATGAGTAAATATGAATATCTGACCAGAGCGGATACTTGGAAACCATCCATTCATCAGTTAACAAAGAGATGAACAAAAATGGAGAGCAGACTAGGTAGAGATGATTTCCTTTGGCCCAGTATGTACTCATCTAAGACCAGGACATTCAGACCAAGACTCGCCTCCATGTCCCTCCAGTCCCTTGAGTGTACATACTTGTATATCTGTATGAGTACATGTTGTATGTTTGTATTTATTTGGTAATGAATCACATAGATGTTTTAGGGGTAGGTGTTAAATCTCTTATAATGGATATAACTGTGCAAGCCTGCCATTGGGGAAATTTCCTCCTGACCTCAGCTGGTGATCAGCTTATGCCCTGAAGCATGAGAATTGATAGGCCCTATAATTTTATCCAAGCTAATGTAACAGCAGCTGATGTCCTTGGTGCCTGCTATCTGATTAAATTCCCAAATTAGGGATTGCCTTTTGTAACCTGAATTCTGTCATGGCAGTAAAATCTGACAATAACTGCTACCGGTTTTACCTCTCCACGTCAGGGAGGGTTTCTTCAATAACATATAGACTATCTCAGACCATCACATATTACTCTGGCACTTTATTAGAATTTAGGAATTTCGTAATCCTACTCAAAATGAGATTGCATGCTTTCTAATGTAAGAAAGGAGAGAGAGAGGCCAATTCAGCTCTAAAACCGCAATTGTTTGCCTACCTCCAGGGACACATTTCACAGATTGCCATGAAAATAAATTGGAAAGTTTACAATTCCAAATCATTGCCTACCATGTATTACTTCACAGACAAAAACAAATACCACCACCACCACCATCACCACCAAGAATACAAGAAAACAGATTCATGAACTTCCCTTCCTTCATGAGGAAAAATGCATTGCAATTAGATTAGACTATAACCGTTCAGAAAGTGTGTTGGCTTTCTGCTTCTTTTAAAAATGATTTATTATTTATTACGATTTTTTTTCAAGATTATCTTCTTTATTCCTTCAGGAAAGAAGCTGTTTGGCTCTCCGTGTGATTACCAAAGCAGAGCGAAAGCCTTCAACTGCGGACTGCTGCAATTTCCACCATAACAGTCAACCCAGCAATTAGAACCGTTTGTTACAGTGACAGCCGGGAGAACCATTTTCAAGCAAGGAGGCTGAGGAGCCAGAGCTGGAGGAAGCCAGAGCCTGCTCATTCGAAGGGGACTAACGCCACACAGCAGCTAATCCTGGAATAGCAGGCAGTTTTGGGAACAGGCTGAGAGGGGCTGAGAGAGCCACATACATCCTGGAACTTTTGGGAAAGATCTGATCTGCCTTTTTCCAACCAGAAATACACCTGGATCATAAATTTTGATTTGGGGGAAGAGACAAAATGTTTTTATTTAATCTTCATTCTAATTTATCTTATTTTAATATTAAAAATGAAGGTGTGAAGGTGAGCAATTCTATTGTTGATTCTGGATTTGAGAGAGTATTCTAGGGCTCAAAAAAATATCTCACAATAGAAAGTTTGCAAGAGCAATCATATTTACTTTAGAACAAAGGTGTTTGAAATGTAACCTCAATGTCTTAATTTATTGTCACCTTTTCATTTTTCCTTCTCTTTTTTTTTGTCTGTTATAAATTATGTTAAAAGTTTAACTGGTAGCTTGGGAGAAAATGCTGGGTTTGATATCCTCCTTTTTCTCTTCTTTCTTTCTTACTTTTGTCCTTTCTTCCTTGTCTTCTTCAAGTATACTCTTTCATTGTCACAGGATTCAGTTCTTGATTTCAGTAATGACAAAGTACACAACTCCAGGATGTGTAGGTTCTCTTTGGATTTTGTATCTCCCTGTGTCAAATAAGGCAATAATCCTCCTCATTTACCTCAGAGAAACTGTCTGAGAAATAATGAAACGATGTGGAATGTTGCATCTGCTGAGAGCAGGGTACTTTTTTTCCTCTTTTGTTCAAGTGCTATCATCATGTAGAGATTCAAAAAATAGCCAAAAGCAGATAATTCTCAGCCATTGAATAGGGATGGCGTTAGATGTTTTTGTGGCAGATATTTGAATACATCATTTTCTCTATTCCCTACAAAGGAGAGTCAGGTTATCAAGGAAAATATCTATGGAAGCACATCTTGCCTAGAAGAAGCCACCCACTGCACTGAGTGGTTTGCATAGAGGGTTGTCAGGGACGTTTCTGTGACTGCTTCCCAGTGTGTCATTTTCCAGAGGCAGGTACTGCAAATGCCGAGAAAATTGTTGGTAGCATTTCTCTTTTGTTTTCTTTTAGCCGGGATGAGGCTTTGTTTTTCCTTTTATTTGTTTTGCAACTACACAAGGACTGCTCTGACACTGCAGCGGCTTCTGCCAGAGTCAGAGGTGAGGTCATGCTTCACTGAAGAAATCTAAGATCAATTTGTTGTCTCATACTTCAACATTAAATGCAGCTTGAAATATAATTGTTAGTCCGTGCACTCTCTACTTGAAGGAAGTGTTTCAGTACCTCAGAACCGAGAGTGTGGTTATCAGTGATAAACCACGGCATGTACCCTAAACCAAGGCTAACCAGAATTTTCAGGCTGAGAGAGAGAGAGAGCAAGAGTCAGAGGTGCAGATGGGAAAACAGAGAAGGGAGAAGGAAAGAAAAATCCCAGAACATGAGGAGTCAAAGGCACTGAGTGACTCAAAATGGTCTTGGTCAAATTTGAAAATTTATGAATAAAATTTTGAATAAAATACACCACTTATAAATTAATTTTCTTTTTTCTTGTGCTACTTAAAAGGTCCCTTTTCTCCTCTACAGCTTCATAAATCCTGCTTTGAGGAAAGACAACTGCCACCACTCAGGGCAAGTGACTTATCAGGATTTTTGCTTCCCAAGAATATTGCTGGCAAGGACATGATGATGGGTAAGTGCTCCTGACAGGGAGGCTGAGGACTTTGGGGATCCTCTTTGAAACAAGCCCCCTCAGGCTATCTTTGCCTTCAATTCAATGAAAGAGAATAAGGAGCAAACACCAAATCTTAGTATTTTGATGCTACAAACTGGGAATTATCACTGAGTCAGAAGTTGATGATGCTGATTCTAGGTCAGATACAACACATGAGAGCCTGCTATAATGGGCACTTACTTGGGTGAAAGAAATAAGAATTCATTGAATTAAATATAGAACTAGCTAGAACATACCTCTTGATGTTAACCCCCATAGAGTTGTGAGAGAGAATTACTGGATGCATCTTCTCCAAACAAAGACCTGTGTCCTGTGAGGCCAAAATACACAAGTCACTGTGTTTTGATATTTTTTGATAATAAAAGTGCTTCCCCAGCTGACTAGCAGCGTGGAATCCTGGCAAGGGGCAGGGGTTTATTATCAGGTGAGGGTATGGTTCCTGTCCCATCAGTTTGCTATCTGTGTGATCTTAGCCAATTCAGTCAGCCTCCAAGACCCCCAGTTTTTTCATTACTACAAGAGACACAATCATTTGTACTCAAGAATTTGTAGAAAGCTCAAATAAGGTGATGACCATAACAGCTACATTTTTTGCAAGTATAAATTTGTGTCAAAATCAGCAAAAAGGTTGTGTTTAATTTTCGCAATCTTAAATAATGAGCCATGTTCCCATTTTGAGGGTAAGAAATCTCAAAGAGGTTCAGTAATGTTCTTAATGTCAACAGGCATGAAGAGAAATGTATCAAACTCAGGTTCATTTCTCTCTCCAGCCTTTGTTGTCCACAGATAGAAAAAAAAATATCTCAGACTCTGTTCCAGCCACTTCAGTCATTTTGCACATTGCTGGAGACACCTGCCTCTGTGCAGGTTCAGTGCCAATCATGTGTCACAGCAAAACATGTGACCCATGGAGTTAGGCAAGAAAGACTGCATGGATATTTGCACCAGTTCTGTCTCTTGGATTCTGGAATAAGACTGACATGCTTTCATTCAAAAAATTCCTTAAAGCATTTGAAGAGGATTCTCATGTTCCCCCAAGTCTTCTCTTTTTCCAACTAAGTCACCACAATTCCTGGAACATTTAACTGAAGATGTGGCTTCTAGAATATTCAAAATTCTAGTTATCCTTTGAGTTAACCATTTCATTTCCTTAGCTACTTAAAAAAAATTATTATTAACAAAAAAGAAGTACAATCCAGTCTCTTTGGAGAATTTTTAATCATTTCTGTTTTCAGAACAACTATTTGTGGTTTACTTTTTCTTTTAGTTTTTCTCTTTAAAATATCTCCATTAAGGACCTGGGTTGTGGCTCAGTGGTAGAGCACTTGCCTAACATGCCTGAGGCACAGGGTTCGATCCCCAGCAGCACATAAGAATAAACATGCATAAAAAAGGTATTGTGTCCATCTACAACTAAAAAAATATTTTTTAAAAATACCCCCATTTAGAATTTGGACTTTTCTAGTCAAACTACCTTATGTGTCTTCCTAAGGAGTTTTTGGCAAGACAGAGTTGTGGAGTGTGAGTTGTACTTTAGCAAAGAAAACTCTGGAGAAGAGTCATGCATTCCCACAGTTCTAGTCTAGACAGAAAGGTATTCACTGTTGCCCAGGGTGGCAGGTGTCTGTCTTTTTAGTGACCCCTGAGAGAATGAGAATATTAGTCCTGGGCTTCCAAACTCTGAAATAAAGAGAAGCAATTGTATAAAAAGATTAGCAACAAAAACACAATAGGGATTTTTAAAAATATCCAGATCCATCCATGACACATCTATTTCTGTCCTGTGATTCCCAGCAGAACATGTCTTGTGGAAAATTAGAGAATATTTTCACAGGCTAACTTTTAAGAAATTGAAGCAGAAGTAAGGAAACCAATGGTTCCTGTCCATGTCTGAAAGTACAAGAATCAGGAGTGCTAGTGTCCAAGGGCAAGAGAAGATAGATGTTTCTGCTCAAGAGAGAGCAAATTTACCCTTCCTGGGGACTTTTTTTGTTTTGTTTTTTTTAGTTGGGTCCTTGATGGGTTGAATGATGTTTACCAATATTAGTAAGGTCCATCTCAATCTACAAATTCTAATGCTAACCTATTCTGGAAACACCCTCACAGACATCTCTAGAGATGATATTTTATGAACTACCTGGGCATCACTTAGCCCAGTTGAGTTGACAAATTAACTATCAGGGTAAATGTACATGTAGGAAAAGGAACAGCATCTTAAAGGATTTAATTTTTTTGGAAAATCTACGTTGCAAAAGACCTCAACCATCATTTTGCCATTGTCTAACATAAAACTTTATAAAGCACATTAGAATATAAGGCCCAGTGTTTTTTTTTTTTTCAAGGTCAATTATTTTGTGGAGGAGAATTAAAACTAATGCTCATATGTCCTACCTTCCAGTATAAGCTCACTTCTGTGAGCATTGTCAAGTGGTTTCTAAAAGATGAAAACCATCTGAAGAGGCCAAATTACAAGCCTCCAAGACTGCCTATTCTGTAGTGAAATCACCACCCCATCACTGCAATCAGCTCCTCCTACAATGATACACATAGTAGGCATGTGCACACATACGCCTTTCATGAACACACACTCATGTGCTCATGTGAACACATACACACATACACTCATACATGTACATGAACACACACATCTTAAGTACACATTCAGTCACACACACACACGCACATACACACACACACACACACACACTCAGACAGACAATACCTATTCCTTATGTCGGCACACACAGAGCACTGTTGGTCAACATAGAACAAACTTTTCCATTATTGGACCTGGAAGATTCACATACATCCTTGAAAGTTAGATTTTCTTCTCTCAGTACTTCCCAGAGATGGGCCACACTTCCTCTATATCATTCAAGACAGTTCACACCTTTCTCCTATTGCATGGATGATGCTCCACTGTTCTTGTGAATTTCCTTTTCTGTTGCATGATGTAGGGTATAACTACCTTCTAGAAATAACCATATTTTCCTTTCTTTTGTTTCTCCCTAACTTTCTAGAGCACTTGTCATAGTACATTGCTGATGTTATAGTTACAAGTAGTAGGAGACAGGAATCCTAAGGCAGGAGGCAATGTATTTTACCTGGCTGCTAGAGCATTTCCCGATGCCTTGCATTGATTCCTAAGTTTGTAGCCAAATGGCTATGATTTATTCACTCATTTATGGAATGTTTCTATCTAAAGCATGATGGGTAATGTGCCTGGTGAAATGAGCATAACAAATATGGGTGTCAAATTCTGTCTCTCCACAGAAGTTTCTCTCCAGGTTAAGGATTAGGGTCAGAGGCAAAGAAACATATAATCCACAAACATTGCCATAGCAAGAGAGCACTAAGAGGTGTCAGAAAAAAAAGCTCAATGAAAATCCACAAAGAAGGAAAGAGTGATCTGGGACAGCACGATGCCAACTTCTGGATGCTACACCTGGTGTTTGCCAGTATTTAATCTAATCTTGGAGGAATTCCCAAGCCCCAGGGAACCCCTTCCTCATGGGACATAAGGCTATCTGTCCATTACCAATGCATGCTGTCAGATGTAAGTCCAATTTAATCTCCGGGTGATTTTACATCGAAGCACATAAGCGCAGTTCAAGTAACTTCAAATGTTGGTTCTCTTGTGAAATAGTCTAAGAGGAAGCAATACCAAAAGAAAGGTCTCAGAGATTCTGGAAAACCCGAGTAGCTTAAACCATATTTTGGAATATTGTAGATGAATTTGAGATTGAGCTCCTGGGACAAAAAGAAGAGAATTCGATGAAGAAATGAAGATAATGTTCTCATACAGGAATGGAAAAGATGGGTTGAGCTCCCTTCGTAAAGGCATCGAAGAAAACAAGAACAAGGAACACCTCAAGAGAATTTTGCCACTTTCCACCTTAAACTTTTTTTTTTCTTGTTGATATTGTTTTGTTTCAATCTCAGCAGAAGGTGAGTATACTCTCCCTTATTTTTTCTCTCTACAGGGCTCTCTACCTCCTTGAAAACAAAATGGCTGCATTTTTGACAGGGGAAAGAAGGCCTATTTGAGTACTAGAAACCTTGAGAGGACCCAGGCCAGACTGGCTCTGCAGATTTCACCACCATTACTACCCTCTGACTCAAGACGACATCTCATCTAGTGCCTGACTTTATGGTAATCATAAAGGAAAGCTTACATTCAGCTTGAGGCAGCCTGCAATGCATGAAACTTCTAGGTCTCTGGGACAGAAGATTGACAGCATCTTCTCCAGGGAGCAGGGTTTGATCAGAAGAAGTGACAGGACTCCCCAGAGAAGAGGTCAATGTGAGAGTATTAGTTATGGGGGGGGGGAGAGAAATTCAAAAATAGGACAGAAAGGGGCCACAGAGATCAATCTTATCTGTAACCTTAAAGTCAGTGTTCCTTATATCTTTCAAATCCTCCCCCCATAATGTCACCATTTCTGCTTACATTCTTCAATGATCAGAAATCTTTCTTCAGAAATACGTACGCTATAGAATTCAGGAGGCAAACTCTGCTCCTCTTTATATATAATTATTACATTGTAATCTCTCCTTAGGGCCTATGTTTACACACACACACACACACACACATCACATACATTCACAGTTGGGCCTGTGCATTAATGAAACAGATTAATAAAATGTTTATCAATTTTTGAGCAGTTTATTTGCATCACACAATATCCTAAGAATTGCTATTATTTTTACTATGTCACTGATAAGGAAACTCTGTCATGGAAGAGAGTTAAGTTAATCAATAATAGCACAATTGCTAATAAGCAAAAGAGCTTGTATTCAGGCTTTTGATCCTGTATTCCATTTGTTCTAACATTGAAGTTTGACTTTGATATCATCTTACCTGGTTATCAAGGCCCCAGTTCAAATCTTTATTTCCCTATGATGTCTTTCTGAATACATCAATCTACACACTTCTCTGCTTTGAAGTATGTTATGATGATGATAATGATAATTTTAGAAGTGAAACATTTGAGAGTCTTTTGCAGTATATAGTATGGTGATGTATAATCACTTGCAAAAGTTATAAAATTTTATTTAAAAAATTCTTATTGAATGTTTGCCTGGCATACACAAGGCTCAGGGTTTAGTTTCCTGTATCACACATGCAAAAACACTTTTGGGGTCTTAGCCACAGATGGTGTACTCCTCCAAAGAACTCTCATTGCATTTTTGGTTCATCCAAATACATATTAAATTCACCAACTATACCATAAGCTTTAGGAGGCAGAAAATATCTCTTATATTCCCTCTTTATTCCTGTAGTTTCGGCTACGTCTTTATCCCTATAGAGGCAAGGCACATAGTATGTGTGCAATTAAATCCAGCTATGTGAGTCATAACAAGTTAAATCTAAGTCATTAGCTGTATTGGTGCCTTCTGTTGTTGTTTTTGTGGTTACTGAGTCTCAATTTCAGAATGTTTCTATTTCTCAAATGCTTAGACAATGCCAAGTCTTTTCAACTCCCAGGATTCTGGTAGATCTGCTTTTGTGCCAGATTTTAAGAGAGGCTGAGGAAGCCTAATGTGAAGAATAATTTTTACATCTATTTTTTTCTGCTGCTAATGTTCCATGTTGAGCCAAAACA
Source organism: Callospermophilus lateralis (assembly GCF_048772815.1). Classification (NCBI taxonomy): domain Eukaryota; kingdom Metazoa; phylum Chordata; class Mammalia; order Rodentia; family Sciuridae; genus Callospermophilus; species Callospermophilus lateralis. Next base: position 31,542,651 of record NC_135321.1, on the reverse strand, counting down.
TGAACAACATTCCACCAGCCATATTGTAATACATTATAAAATTGAGAATTGCATTAACAAGATAATCTAATAGGTGTTCCTGAGACAGGAAAAATGTGCACTATCATTTTATAAAGGGCAAGGAGAAAATGGCATTCAATCGGACAGAATTTGAAACCAGGAAAAGAGAGTCCAGCCCAAATGAGCATCTGGGCTCCTTTCTGCTATAGACGTCACCCTCCCAACCGCCTGCCTGTGCCCCTGCAGCATATGCTATCATCTGGAAGATTTGGTTTCTGGTTATCATCCTGCTACCTCCCTGATACCTCTCTAAAGCATGAAAAGGAAGTTACTAATTGCATAAGTACAAAATCTTCTTGGAATGGGTACCATAAAGGTGACAGTTTTAATTTTTTTCTAACATTAGATGAATCAAATTTAAGAAAGTTTTCCATCATTGTATGAAGAACTGTCAGTAGAAAACTATCTCCAATGTTGGGAGAAAAATAAAAATGATTTAAATCATTCAACATACTTTGGCATATCTTAAAACTTCCTGGGTATTCTGAGAAACAGGATTAAAGCAAGCTTCCAAACTCTTCCTTGAGAAACTTATCCAAATCATCAAAAGGGAAGGCAGAGTGGGGAAATATATGTATCAATGTTTGATCTGAATCCCTGCAAATGTCAAGTGATGGGACCAAATAAAAAAGAATATGTGGGGCAGACACAGGAACCATTCCTGGGTGAGTGTGTGTTAGTATGAAAAATCAGAAGACCAAGGGTGATAGCCTGGGTCTCAGTGGGAGACATGAGTCTGCCCATTTGAAATATTCTTTCTTTTCCTACTCCACCTTGTCTATGCCCATGCTGATTAATAGTGTCTGCAATGTAGTGAAGGGGAAGCTACATAGTAGCCTGAGACATTTTCACACCTCAAGTCCACACTAACAGAAATGCCTTAGTGAAGATCAGTCCCTACAAACATAAACTAATATGCAATAGAAATATTTGAAAACTTGCCCACTAACCAGAGCACAGTCCAGAACCATCCTAGAACTTTCCAGTCTCCTCAAACAGAGCAGTTAAATGACTGTAAATTGCAATTAAATAAGGAAAGTAAACAGATTTGTAGAGGATTCCTTTTTAAAAAAATTATAAAATGTGGGGTGAAAAATGATGTATCAAGAATAGACTCAGGGCAAGGACAGGTTGCTGTCTTGGGAGAATACCTAATTCAAGCCTATAATCATAATGAAGATGCTAAGAGGGTTCATTAAGCACTCATACTTGGAACTGAAATAAAGTCTGTGGAGTCCAGGCTTGAGGACAGTCAAATCCCACAAGAAGAAAAAGAGAGAGGTGAAAGATGATAAACACAAGGGATGTCAGGAGATGTCATGTTGTGAAAACTGGTGCCCCTAAAGAGAAGAACAATCCAAAGAAAACAGAAAAAGTAATCACAAATATGATAGAAGAACTAACACATCACACTGACAGAAGACTTGCTCCTGTGGATGGAGAGGATTCAATGTGTGCCAAGTAAAATTAAGTCACAATATCTAAATGTACCCTCGTGAAATAATGCAGTCTAAAGGATGAAGGCAGAAGTTTACATGGATCTTCACGGAACAAAACATCACATATGCTCAATTATATGAAAATCTGTGATAATGCAATAAAAATCAGTTTTATATTTTCTCAATGAGAAGTAATTTGTAGACTTCTTGAAAATCTAATACAAGTTCTACTAATATTACTAAATAATTTGCTATGTTAAGTGCCCAGTGATATTTAAATACATGAACACACATACATACACACAGATATGTAAATACAGGTGTATACAAATGTTGAAAATTTGGGGGGTGTACCAGGTATTGTACTTCTGGAAACTTAACCACTGTGCCACATCCCTAGACTTTTCTACTTTTTGTTTAGAGACAGGGTCTCACTGAGTTGGTTAGAGCTAAGTTGCTGAGGCTGGCTTTGAACTTGTGATCCTCCTGCCTCAGCCTTCTGAACTGCTGGAGAATTGTTTTTTACTCCTTTATTTTAGATAATACAAAAAAAATGTTCCAACTTTTGGCATGTACCTTTGTTGGCAATGTCTTTACCATTATCAGAACTACTTTATGATGAATTAATCTATTATATTAAATTATAGGAAATTGTAAACTTTGAACTTATTTTTTACTTACAAAAAAAAAAAAAGAAAAAGAAATTGTTGTTTCTTGTTCAAACTAAAAGTCTTACAAAGTCCAGGATCTTCCATAAAATTCAGATATAATCAAGAGAAATTGTATAGAAAATCAGTAGTTATAATTTTAGTATTAGATCTTTTTTAAAAATGGTATGCTTTTTTCAATATTTGAATAAGGTCACACCCTAATGTTTTACACAATAATTTACAAGTGGCTTATTTTTTATGAAATCTAACACTTGCAGTCATATAGCATAGTGATTCAGACATAATGAAAAGTTTTTGGTAAAATCCTTCTCATTCTGATTTCATTGGGCATGTTTGGTGGGCCTCCAAAATAGCACTGATTGAGGTGTGTCAATCTAATATTTTCATGACAGAATTCTGTGTTTCACCTCTTATATGAGAGGTAGCTTAGGAACTACTGAAAATCAACTCCCTTTCTGATGAGATTAATTATTTTACTTTCATTTTATTGTTTTGCATGATGAGATGCCAAATCCTAAAAGAGAAAGTACTTAAGACTAATAAACTGTAGAATCTGTCAAGAGGTCATTCATATGTGAGATTCATAATTATAAAAGAATTTTGAACAGTAAGACCCATGAACACTTTTTGACTCAAACTTGTTAAAGAATATATACTTAATATATACAATCAGATTATAAATATTAAAATTTTGAAAGAAGTTATAATTAATAGAAGAATAAATAATTTGCATATAATGGATATTAACTAAAATCAGCTGTTACAACCTGAAGTAGAAACTGCATATTTAGCATGGATAACTTATTCATAAATATTATCATGGTGAAGTTTTTAAAAGCCTAGTTTTAATCCCACCTTAGTACTTTGTATTGCACCTGAGACCCTGGGTTTATTACTAAGACCTCTATGATAGGTCCTCTCCTTTACATCATGGGATGATACCTTAATCTACTTCTTATGATTGTCATGAAAGATGAGACACATTTGCTCAAGTAAATCTCTGTGAACAGGATCTGGGTACAGAATACTATGAGCATGTACATATCTAAATATAATATTGCATTCTTCATGATTAAAGGTTAAGAAATGTGGACCTGATATAGGAATTTGGTTTATTTTCATTAAAAAAAATAAAATATATATGTATATATATATATATATATATATATATATATATATATATATATTCACCTATAGTGTGTATCATTTCCTTTTAGAGGATCATTTTGAGATTTTTTTGATAGGAGATGATTGAGCTGAGGAATGGTATATGTAAAAAATTGTCACTTGGATATTTTTAACTACATACTAAATAAATTAAATGAAAATTACTATAGAATCCATTTTTAAAATTAATTCATATAGAACATTTGCTCTAGAATCTGTAGTTCCCATCCTTAGAATTGTTTTGGCAAATTGCCTGAATGTCCTAAGTTATTGCATACCAAGAAATTAAGAGAAATTAGAAGAAAAATAAAACTTTTTCTCTATTCAAAAAACACATTGAGTACCATAAAACTTAAAAAGTGGGCTACTTATATATTCACATATGAAACTGTTTTAGACTTTATATACTTTTTATTTTCCCTACAGTCTTTAATTTGATAGTGTGAAGTGGTTTTACTTGGTAACTGACCTATGGAAATAGCACATTTCCATAGAGCAGCACTATTAGTTACTACTTAGCACTATGCTGCCTTTTTAGCATTCAATCAAATAATTATTAATGTCAGAATTGGAGTCAGGATACACACAAACTCCAAATAGGAAGTACATTCAGCATTTGAGAATGTGTACTAAAATAAGTACCCAAATCAGCAGAAATAGTTATTGTTCACATCAATAATAAAAAATATGACAAACAGATCTTAAGAAAACAGAAAAAAATAGTCTTAAGTAACATATTTATAAGTTTAATAGAGATGACTCTATATGAAGGTCACATATGAATATTCCTCCAAATGTAGTAGACAATTCCAATTGTCAAGTAAATTTGAGTGTAACGATAAACTTCCTGCATAGATAAAAGTATCTTGGAGGCTTTATTTCACTATTATATACTGAAGAAGCATTTGACAAAGTATTGTTTTGATGATGATGATGATGATGATGATGATGACAATAGTAAGGACAACCAAGGTAGCGCTACTGTCTCAGTAGCACATGGTTCTTTCTAGTGGAAAAAAAAGTTTGAAAGCATAGGAGTCAAGGGACGACCTTGAAGAAGACTTCCAAGTAAACTCAAAGCTCTGTAAAACTGCATTTTGATAAATTCAGTGGGTAGAATAATAATGCTGTATTTTCAAACACACATAGGAGTCAAAAATGAATAGATTGAAAGGCAGAGGTTCTCCCCCCAGCTGTGCAGGGATCATCAGACCATTATTGAGATGCTTATCCTCTGCGAGATGGTTTGTGTTGAAATTATTTTTTTAAGAGCATCATTTCTCTTAGAAAAACTTCATTACTAATTTGCCAATTGAATATCCCATAAGATATTGGAAGGCATTAGTGAATATAGAGTGAGTATTTTGATTTAAAAAAACATGTGCATCCCCTGTTGTTCAATAATAATGGGGATGAATAACATCTACTTTAGGTTTTCAAATGTAATTTATGGTGATAAGACTTTTAGACAGGGGATGGATGAACGGGTGGATGATATACATACAGTTGAAACTCAGGTAATGATTGTGACATGTTTTGCATTAGGTTATGAAAATATGAAAACAATCAAAGTAATATTTTTAAAATAAGATTGAATTAGCAACCTCCATTACATCAGGTGTTCTGAGTTTCACATTACACACCTTCGGCTCTAGCTTGGAAGTTTTCCTGCCAAATAAACGCCAGGAGTCAAATCTTCAGTGCAGTAGGAGGAGGGTGATATTTAGGACATTCTAGGATTTGACATTGAATAACCTTTATATTGTCTCTTTAAAGAACAATGATGACAGAAGAATGTAGATAAATGAACTCCTGGTTTGTCCAATAATTTCTTCTATTCCTTCCACTCAAAATGGCTCAGTTTTTATTGATACAGTCTCTGCATATACTTATTCTTTTTTTCACAGATTTTTCTTTATCACAATTATATTGATTATTTTGTGCTTGATAGTGGATTATCTTGTTTATGTGAGTTTTTTCTCTTCTTTTTTTTTTTTACCATTTTATTGGAAATAACTGCATAGCATTTTCCTACTCCCAACCACCTGCAGAGGACATAGAATAAACTGAGAAGATATTGTAAGTCTTATAGATGGTGAATGCCATGAACATATAATACACAAAGCCCAGTAAACTCAGTGCATGACTTCTAGCATTCCTATTACCATAGGGCATTGGCGAAGGGGATCCAGAAAAGACTTGCACTCTTTAATGAAGTCACATACAAAAGAAATTGGTTCAGCTAGATGTTGTTCTGGATTGTAGTCAGGTAGTCAATGGCAGAGTATTCTAAAGGTGTCCTGATGAAGTCATATATCAAGTCATTTATGCTATGGATGATGCAAGTTGGTAGAGGATACACAGGAGCTACAATGGAGAGTTTAGTCATAGGAAGAAGGACTGAAGTATACCAGGGGTACCATATCCCATCTAGAACTCAGGGCCAAGCCTGACCTGTTAGCAATATTTAGACAAGCAAACCAGGCAAAATGTAGAACAAGACTCCTTAGCAGATTTTGAATGTTGCTCACAGAAAAAGTCATGTGTAAGGAAACATGGGTTAGAAGGACACTAATGTGTATTAAAATTTCCCCTCTGTGCTTTCCATATGAGACTGGTGTGGTCAAGTGGGGAAAGAAAATATGAGGAAAAACTTGTTCTTGACCCAATGAGGCCATGAGTATGGGTGTGAGGTCCTGTCCAGCTTAGGAGGACCTGGTCCATACCCTGACCTTGCCAGGCCTGGAAACGACTTTCTTGCCTCATTGACATGAGTAGAGTCACATAAAAGAGCTCTACCCTCCTCCATCCATGCTGAAGGCACCAGCTCAGGACTAGGTATAGTTCTTGTCCTTTTCCTACAAGCAGGATATATGTAGCATGGGGAGCAGAGAGGACTCATTTTATTGTTTGATTACAGTCCATTGACCATTTTAGTCATATACAATTACTTGAATGAATTGGATATAGAAATGTTTGTTTTTTTCCTCAAAGTAACTGTCACCATGATGCTTTATAAATGTTTATCAATAGTGAATAAGGTAACACCTCAATCTCATTGTTGATATTTTAAGAAGTGGGACTAGTATCCAACTTTACTTTTAGTATGATTTCAATGAAGGAAAAAAATAAGTCTAATTGCCAAATATGCAAATCCACAAGAATTTTACAGGACTACCTGCTTTTATGTCAATGTTACCTTTTTTTTTATGTTAGTCTGTGTTTTTAGTTAGGCTTAATATAGTAATCCTCACAATACTTAATTAAACAAGTAAAACAAAACAACAACAACAACAAAATATGCAAATCCATGGGCATATGCTCACACTATTATTACTCTCACTTACACATACTGCAGAAACGACAATACCGTCGACTCCTCATTCTTAAATCTATAAGACTAAAAATAAAAGCAAGACATTGAATCTGAATTCTTTTATTCAACCCTGTGACCCATGATAACATAAGGAAATCCATTTTCTGTTTAGTGAGACCTCATTTCCTAACAGATAAGCCTCCTGTATATTGAAATGTCCTCTATCCCCCCAGGCACAGGAACCCCAAACTTGAGAGGGATATTGATGTCTGTCCTGAGCATACGTTCTTCAGAAAATCTGTTCACATTTCTGTGCCCGCTTTTGCCCTTCTGCAAATTAATCTTGTAATACCCATTTCGAAAGAGTGATAGGAAGCTTTTGACATGTATAACAAGGACTTTGAGATCCTCAGATGAAAGAAGTCTCGGATGTACAAAAGCATTATCCTTATTGCATGTGCATTTTCTCCTATGGTCTAACTGAGGGGATGGATTAGGGGAGATTAATTGTGCATATGATCTGTCTAATCGGTTAAGGAGAGCTCAGAATGCTCATGACCTTCAAGAGCACCAAATAAAACAGCATGTGCCAAGACAGTTTCCTGAGTTTAGTTTATTGTTTTAGCAGAAGCTGACCTAGGTGAGAGATGAAAATTCTTATTTTGAGACAATACAACTGAGTAGAAAGAGAAAGGCAAAAGCCTTAGAAGTGTGTATATGTAATATGAATAAATACTCAAATAGATTTTGAAACTTAAGATAAAGATTGTTTAAACACTATGTTTAAATACTATTTCTCCCCATGTGAATGTGATTTATGATGTTTGTGAATGTGATATGTGATATATACATATATATGACACATACACACATATATATTCATATATATATATATATATGTATATATATATATATACACACACACACACACACACACATACACATAGATAAGTATTCATGTCCCCACAAATGGTTTTAAGGAGAGAGGCCACTGGCTCTAAACTCCCCATTCCTCTACATTTTTTTTTTTTTTTACTGTAGTTATACATTAGATTCAATAATAGGTGTTCAGTTCCTCCAGTCTATTGAGAGGGAAGTATGACACAAACAGGAAAAACTTCCCTTGGAAAGAAAGTCATGATTGTTGTTACAAAGATCAATAAAGTTAGAAATTATTAATCACAAGGACTTTAAATTGCAGTGTGAGTCCTGCCCTTCAGGTTTCCAACCTCTGTGTAAGTCCATCAACCAACCCTAAGAAGGAGAGTAATGTGCTTTCTTTGGCTTGATGAATATTAAAAATGTAGTTGTTTTTCTCTCCTGTCTAATAACCCCATTGTCCTTTTAATCATGCTCTATCAATCCAATCACATATGTGCTTTTAAATTAGGTTATATTATGCCAACATGGGCTCAAAAAGACACAGGTTGGAAACAGAAGCTAAGCCCTCTTTAATTGCTATCTGTTCATGGCCCAACTCATACACTGCACACTTTATCTGACTTCTCTCTTTCTTAATTCTTAAGTATCTTAAGCTTTTGAACTCAAATTATTAAAAATGCCTTGCACTTAATACTCACAATCACTTGCCTACTTTTTTTTTTTTCAGTATAATTAGAATAAATTCTTCCTCCACAAATTATGTCCAATGTTAAATGATGTTGTATAGGACAAGACAACATATGTTTAATAATAATAACATTTTGATGGATCATACTTTAGCAGATTTTGGCAAGAAGTCGAAAAGCATGATGTTTTTAACTAGAAGTACATAGTTATAACATTCACTTAATTTTCATAATAGGTATTGATACTAATATTTTAAAACAAATAACTTGTTAATTTTTGTGTATCAATATAATAGTCATGTACACACACACACACACACACACTTCACACTTAGATCATTTGCTGTTACAAAAAAATCAAGGACCATTGGCTTTAGAATATTAGTTGTATAACTAATAAGATGTGTGAGTATCCAGGAGAAAAGAGTTTCATCTTTTAGGGCATGAATTTCTTGGATTCTTGCATGGCAAAATCACGACTGCAAAGCAGATGTCATTTTTCTACATAATTTATTTTATTTTTATTTTGTGATCATACACAAAAAATTGAATTATATTTATGTATATATATATATGTGTATATATATATATATATATATATATATATATATATATAGCTTATATTCTTTTTTGTTTTAATTAGTTACACATGATAGTACAATGATCTTGACATACAATTGAATCAGATGGGATATAATTTTTCATTTTTCTGAGTGTACAAGTTGCAAAATTCCATTGGTCATGCAGTCATGTATATACCCACAGCAGTAATAATGTCTATTTTATTCTGCTGTCCTTTATAGCTTATATTCTTAGATATACTTTGATCTTCCAACAGGTATATAAACCTCGTCCATATCATATATTCTCCATGATACATCAGGTGTTCGTAGAATTTCTAAAATACTTTTTACAGATTGTACTTAAAGCATATTGTACATGATACTTCCAAGATGTGAGAAGGCAGAAAGCCTCAGTTTATGGATAAGCTCTGAGTTAATTATGTAACTAATAAGACACAGAAGATGAACTTAAACCATGTGTTCCAATGCAAATGTTCTTGTTACTATCTCATGCTGTTTCTCACATGGACTAATAATGCAAATGGCATTTGCTAGAAAAAAAAAAAAAGGAAACTGAATTGGGAGAATTACCTAAGGTTTTTAGAGGGTACACACTCTTCCTGTGCAAAGGATCTAAGAACTGTCACTCTTCCTAAAACTAAAGAACTCAGAGTAAGTCCTTCACCTCCCCTTCATTTACCAGTTATATAGTGATCAGGGCATATGGTAAAGATTGAAAAAGTAGAAGTATGTTCATAAGCATTCACTTATAAAAAAAATTCTGGAGTCCTTATCACCATTGTGATTTTAAATAGATTACAAAAATCTATATAGCAATACCACTAAATGTATAAAGGTAATACATATCAATTCTGATCACAGGTTATAATTCATATCAAACAATGAATACATATTTTATTTCATCATCATCAACATCAGCAACCCAGGTGTTATAATTGATTTACGTGCTTTTGTATTTTGAAGTCAGCAAATACCCTCATTGAAGGTCACTACATTGACCTGTATACAGGCTGAAGAATGGTTTACAGAATGAAGACTGTTGACTGATTACTCCAGACTGGACCTCTAAACCGTTCTGTAACATCATCTCAGAACCGTCACTACAGGAGAAGGTTTTCTAGCACAGCTACTTATAATGGTCTTTCCCTCACTCCCTCATGCGCACCAGAACATTGGAGACAAGACTACCCTTGCTGCATCTGGCCTTGCACCTAGACACTTCAGTGGTTTTCTAATTAGTCTGAGCTGAATATTATTGTCATGGCCTCTAATCCTGAAAAGATCTTCTCTACTCTGTGCCTGCAGTCCCACTATTAATGTTTTATTTATCTGAGTTAAATGTTGCCCTTTCCCAACTGTCTTCATTTGAATGCAAATTTTACAGAAACAAATATCATATTAAATAAATATGAATATATTTATCACATCATTTTGCTTTTCAAGAGAAAACAGACAAAAGGAGAGTCCTTGGTGCCTAGGATAGGAGGAAGACTTTGCTTTGAGGATAAAGGCCTTAAAAGGAAGGTTAACTTAACCTTTACATTACAGTAAGTGAAATTTTTAAGATGATGGCATCCTCATGTCATCCTAAGCCACTGTTTGCAGCTTGGTTTTTGTTTTTACACCTCTGGGTTCCATGGCTTTATTTTATTCCCTAATGCTACACATACATTTCAGAGTCCAATGAATAAATGTCACACTCCTTGCTTTCTGCTTATAGAACTAACTCCAGCGTCCTCTGAAGATATGGCCATCAGTTAGCGCCTACCATTTATAGGAATGAAGTATGTATTAATGAATATTAAATAATAAGATAAATTGGCAAGTACTCAGTCGTTTTGATTCATGCAAGCTATAACATTTATATATACATATATATGTTTATGTTTTAGGGTACATGAATCAGAATGCATAAGAATGCTTGCAATTTATCTTGATTCTTAATATTTATTAATGTATAATACTAATAAATTTTAGTACATGTACTTATAAATTTTTAATATATTTGTACCAAGGGTGAGTAAAGTGAGTAAATATTGGAAATAAAAAGAGCAAAATGATAAATGCAACTCCTTCTACACACTACTTAAAGTTTGTTTTTTGAGTATGACAACCTTTCAATGTCAAAGAAGTTTTTAAAGTCTTTTTTTTTCTTCTTTCCATTCCTGTTCTGTTTTTCTGTTGGAGTGATTACAGAAATGCTGATATTTCAAGGAGAGTTGCAAATACTGAAGGGTAAATTAATCCAGATCTTGAAATCATTGGAGCTGCTCTTTATAGTTTTGCAGTTGGTTCATCATCATATAATTCATCAAGTCACTCATCATTTATTATATGTTTATCTGCCCATCATTTTTATTAAACAAGGTCAAAGAACATAGTATCCACTCTTGTTGGTAATAGGGAGAATAACAACAAAAAACAGTAGCATCAACAGCAATATGTATACCCCATTCTAGCTTCCAAAATTCATTGATATACATTGGTGCCATAGAATAAAACAGCAACTAGTTAGGGAGAAGGTCATTATTATCCCCCATTCTACATTAATAACACTGGAAGTCCTGGGCAAAGTCACATGGAATTTAAGTCATGAAACACACTAACACTCAAGATTCTTAAATCTTTACCTTGATTATTTTCACCAGGCTACCCAGCCTTTCTACAGCAATAGTGGCAGCATTCTATGTAGATCCAGAGGAATGAAACAGAAAGAAGAGTAAGCCACATCAAATTAATCCACTATTTATTTTTCCTTGTATGGGTTTTGCTTTTAATGATTAATGAACAACAAATTCTTTACCCCCTAAAAGATGGATTAAAGAATGAGCCACTGGTACATATTTAAGATGCCCATACCAGGTATAAATTTGCAAATTTCGGCTCTAATATCTTTATACAGAATAAAGCATAATTTGAGAAAACATGATTTTTGTGAATAACCACGTATTAATTGATAATGTGTTTTAGAAGCCAAAGTTTAACCCATTTTTACATGTATTCTCCAAAACACACACACACACAGAAGCACATGACTGCACATGTGTGTGCTAGTGTACACATAAAATCTTGAAATACAAAACAAAATCTGTTGTTCTCAGAACTCTCATAGAACTACCTTTTCATTCACTTCCTGACTGGAATCCCCTAGAGGGTTGCAAAAGAGGAAATGTGTAGCTATTCTCTACTTGAACATATGGCTTGGCATTGCTTACAGTGACCTTGTGTTAGCTCCTAACCAGCTTTGCTTGGCCAGCCAGCCAGCCATTCTTGACTTCACTATAGTCATCAGGGCCTAATGCCTCCTTAATGATAACCTAGTCTCATCCCTGGAATGTTAATGACCTCACCTCAGGAGACAGCTTCACATCTTGGCTGAAACACAAACTCCCTTAGCTTCAAAGATTAATCAGAAGCCTGCAGCTAATAATAGACTGCCCTTCCCACTCCCAATTTTAGTGCCTGATGACTGGAACAGGTTGATAAGTATTATTATTGAGTCATGGACTTGGAATCATCCTCAAAAGGTCATTTAGTCAATCCCCTCACCTCCTAGAATAGTGCATTTAAGCCATCCCATTAACTGACCATTCACTTAGAGTTGATTTTAAAATGCCTCTGTGTCCTGGATAGTTATGCCTGGTTTCCATTTGCCAAAAGTCAAAGAAGGAAGCAGAATCACACCTACAGGACAACAAATGAAAATAGCATCTTTATATTTCTTTTCAGACATTGTTACAGCAAAATGGGCATCTATTGGGCATGATCACAGAAGGCATATGGGTAAATGTCAATCCCCTAAGAACACAACCATGATCTTTGAGATATCGAAGAGAAATAGTATCCAATTCTCTCTGTCCCTCAATTTATACATGAAGAAAATAGAGGGGAAAGAGAGCTGTAGTCTCAAAAAGGAGTTATTAATCTATAATTGTGAAGGTTCATAAGAAGTAATCTACCCTGTATGAATAATGGCCAGGGTATCTCCATATCATGTACAACTGCAAGAATAGAATCCTTATTAGAATGTTATACTCCATATGTGTTTAATATGTCAAAATACAACCTACAGTAATGTATATCTAAAAAATAACAAATTAAAAAATAGGAATAAGATTGGCACAGTGGCACAGGCCTGTAATCTTAGCCACTCTCTTCAATTTCAAGGAAGCTGAATCAGGAAAATCAGAAGTCCTAGACCAGCCTGAGAAATTTAGAAGACCTGTCTCAAAATAAAATAAAAAATAAGACTGTGGCCGTTGCTCAGGGATACATTCGCATGTGAGGCTCTGGGTTCAAAAATAAAGAGACAAACAAAGAAACAAGATGACACTTTATATCCAAAGCACCTGTGCAGATGATTTTCCATGTGGCCAGAACAACTTCTCCTATCCTGGCCCCTCTTTTTAATGTGACCTTGCAAACTTTCCTATCAAGAACTGGAGTTCCTTTTCTTCCACTTCAAATCTAGGCGGCCTTGTAACTTGCTTTGACCAAAAAAATTCAGTTATTATGTGTATTATGTGCCCCCTGAGCCTTGGCTTCCCAAAAATCTTGCAGCCTTGCAGCCTTGTTTCTTATCCTCTTGCTACTCTGAGATCATCATGGAAAGAAGCCCAGTCCTCCTTGAAGTCATATCATCCCATGGAGAGAAAGAGGACCAACCATCAGACAGGTGAGTAAGACCGTCTGACAAGTGATCATCTGGACACTTCAGCTTCATTGTCTGAAGCCATAGACATAAACTTCAGGGAGACCAGCCCAGCAATGAGCCTTTGATCAACACACAAAATTGGGAGAAATAATAAATTGTTGTTGTAAAGGGTTAAAAAAAGGCTTCTTGATTTTTGAAGAAAATAAAAATAAGTAACCAAGTGTGTTGAAATATATATATGATAAGGGTGGTAACATCAGAGTAGGCTTACCCTGAGTTATTGTCAGCTTCCTCTTCAAGATCTCTTCTACCTGCTCTAGAAAACATGATAGACAACCAATGAGTCTCATGTATGTAAAAAGGTGTTGCTATTTCATCTCAACATGGTCACTTATGAAAGTTTATCACATGTTCATGTTGGGATGGGTTTGAGGATTCCACTGATATCTTAATGTATAAAAGTGGGAAGTTAATGAGGAAGTTTTATCTGGTTTACAATGAAAAAAAAATCATCCACTTTCTTAAAGATTTTCATCAAGGACAGAGTAAATTGTCTCAGGCAGAAATTCACTTATTTTGATTTTTATATGGCAGTGAATATTTCTGATCTTCTCATAAAATGTCAGGTTTATTATCTGCCCTAATACTTGCTAACTCTGGGACCCCGAGGCAGGCACTAGACCACTCTGAATTCAGTCCTGTTAGTAGAAATAAAATCAATAAAATAAAATATCTCAGAGCACTTCTTTAACTTTAAAGTATTGACATATCTGTAGTTGATACTAATATTTGTTATGGGTTGAATTAATTTCACCTGAAATTTATATTTGGGGATTCTAACTGGCAACTCAGAATGTGATTTTATTTGCAAAAGTGCCTTACCAGTGTAACAAAATTAAAAGAAGTCTTTAAGGAGGGCCCTTGTTGAATATTGCTGCTGTCTTTATAAAAAAGGGAAAATGTGGACAGAAACAAGCACACAGAGAAGACAGTATGAGGAGATGCAAGGAGATGGAAAGTAAGGACTGGAGGATTGTTTCCTTAACAGTTTTCAAAAGAATTTAAACCTGCCAACACCTTAATTTTGGATTTCTAGTGACACGACGTTTTCCTAAGAAAGTAAGACGTAGAGATTCTGAGGGAATACAAAGGGAGCCAATGCATATTTTGCCCTACACAAAGGAGACACTAGAAACAGAGATAACGCATTAATAATGTTTCCTGATTTTCCTCTGAGTATGTTACATTGGACTTTTAAATGTTATTATTGAATTGACATTTCCAATACTAACATCTAAAAAGATGTTGAACTCATGCACATCGTCTTTTTAAAAAGTAGGAAACACAAATTGCCATTATTCTAGATTTATCCCCAAAAGAACAAATTTTATTAGATGAGACCAAAACAAATCCTATCTTATACCTCATGACAAGTAATGGTTTCCTAAAGAAAGAGAAAATATAAAAATATGGATGTCATCTGGCATGTCAGCAGTATTTTGGGCATGTAACCTTCAGTTCTGTAGAAGCAGAAGCTAAAAGGAGGTTTAACATAAATGGGATTTCTGAAAAGCATAGGGGAAAGAATTTAGAAAACAGGAAGGAAATGAGCAGAGGTAAAACGCCATCCTCAGCCTAAACACATAGGAGCCGTCTGGAGTCTAAATTATACATAATGCTGTGTCCTAATTGAAGGCAGGGGAGCTGAGCTTCCAAATCCCAATAGCAGTCAGTCATTAGTGTTGGTTGGGAAGACACTTCTGACCTGCAGGTAAACTGCATCCCTCACACCAAAAGAAATTACTGCAAGGACCACCACAGGTAGGGCACATTGAAAACCAAATGGTGGAGTGATAATACAGGCAGATACAAATGGGAAAAGCAATTCAAAGGCATTGGGGGGACATAGCAATGGCTACAATGCCCACTGAACTGGCTGGTTTATTTTAGATTATTTCGAATTCTTTCTTGTTGA
The DNA here is from genome assembly GCF_048772815.1 of Callospermophilus lateralis. Lineage (NCBI taxonomy): Eukaryota > Metazoa > Chordata > Mammalia > Rodentia > Sciuridae > Callospermophilus > Callospermophilus lateralis. The sequence continues at coordinate 31,527,217 of NC_135321.1, read as the reverse complement.
AATAAATAAGGAAGTTACTATGACTAGACACATTTTCAGATCTCTGTCTATAAATTCTATAGGTAAGGGACTCCTGCTAGTTTCATGGTAATAATCATATTTACTTTTTATTTTTGCTGTCACTTTGATTGTATCAATTTTCACATGTAGGAAGTAAGTAAAACATCTGTGCACCATTTTAAAGAAAACAAAAACAATAGTGTACACGGGACTCAGATAAAGAAGGAGAACAGTACTAGCACCTTTGAGCAACCTGTGTACTTCTTTGATCACATTCTGCTCCTCCCCTAGGAGAGATCCTGTGAGGTTTTTCTGTTCATGAGTGCTATAATTTTCTTTAATTTTATCTAAATCATCATTTCAATCCAAATGTATGAATTGTTTCACTTGACATTCTTTGAACATGGTCTAATTTTAAATTATACAATGTGATTCTCTCATAACATGCTATTTTGATCAATATTATGTTTTTCAGCTTTCTCTCTGGAGATGGTCCACATTCTTCTTCGAATGTGCTTCTGCTTTCCTAAATAAACATCTATCTATCACTTTGATGAGAGGGAGTTAAAATTATTTTCCATTTATTATGCTGGGAGTCCTCAGGATCCTGAATTGAGTTTCCCCTTCTCTCCTGAACTCTGGCATTCTTCTTTGGAGACATCTCTTCCTCTTTGACACATCTAGGTGTGCTGCCTGAAGCACTTTGGTGGTATTGACTCTGGTTTTACAGGTCTGGGGTCTCAGGTCATCACAAAAAAAGATTTTTTTTTAAAAAAAAATCATATTCAAATGAGCCCCTGGAGAATCTAGAATTCCTGAAACAAGTTGGAAACTTATTTGTTTCCCCATTTGTGGTGCTTTATTGTTGTTGGTGTATCTTTTCTTTAATGTCCCCTATGTGAGTTATTCTAGAAAATATTTTCTCTCCCTGTGCTCAGATAGGTAGTCTCTATGTCATCTAAAACTGTTGATTTTGTCATTCCCATTTAGTTCTTACATTCAACTGTAGATGTTTCTTGTTAAATGATTAATTTTTTTACACAGTTAAAGAAGCCCCAATTGTTCTCATACCTAAATTGTATCATACAATAAGATCTCCCTTATACCAAATTCCACAAACTGAAGCTAAGTTTCAAAATACCTTATCCTTCCAGAATGATGAATTGCACCTCTGTTATCTCTCCTGCAATCCAGTTTCTCAACTTAAAAGAACAGAACTGCCAATGCTTGTCTGTACTTTGTGTATTTAGTAAGTTAGGCAGTTGGTTAATTATTTTCTACTTCATCCAGAGAGCATTTAAACATGCTTTCCTTCAGGTATGTGCTTGCTTAAAAAGCCAATTGAGGTTTCCATAAAGCAAAGGAGAATTAGAAGTAAGGGAACTGATTAAGAGAAATGCAAACCCTACTATATAACTTTATAGAGATGAATGAATTTCATATGCCATTTTTAAATTGTTCTACACACACACACACACACACACACACTCACCAAAGATAAGAGTAGTATATTTTTGCATTACTTATTTTAAGAATTGAAAGGATGTAGACAAAGAAGTCAGAAAGGATTCTCTTCCCTTCATTGTGACTTAGATTCGGTAGTTGTTACTAACAACTACACAAATTGACTGACTACATTATTGTTTATCATTGTGGAAACTGGTAGAATTCATATAATGAATAGTTTGCAGTTGATATTAGCAGGTCTCCTTCTCAGTCATGTAGATGAGGTATAAAGTCATTGAATTCATTTTTAGAGACCTAAACAATGACAAATCTTTGCCCCCCAAAGCATGAAATGTGTAATGAATGAGTAAATGAATGCATGGAAAGATGAATACTAAACAGCTATAAAAGAGTAAACCAGCACTTCCTGAATTAAACTGATACATGAACAAAGACAATCTACCTGTTTTTCAAGGTTACTAATGCTACCAAATATTCAAGAAATAAAGCTTTTCTTTTCAGAGCTCTTGTTAATGTTGTTTCTTTCTTTTTTTTGTTTTATTTTTTGTTTTTACAAGTAAAAGTTTATTTTTTTAATAATTTATATTGAATCTTGGTATTTTGGCATAGAGAATTCACTTGATTCTGGAGAAGAGAAATAAAATAGTCCACAGGAAGAATGAAAAGAGAACATCTTAACCCAGTGCCTCTTCATTTCTTTTTGTTTCTTCAGATTCCAGGGTATCCAAATGCTTATATCATGACTATTATTACTTGTTTCATCTACTGTATGCTTATCAAACTAAGTTTCTCTGTCACAGCTGGAACAATCAAGACTTCTTTTGTTGCTTATAATAAATAAATACTCAATTGTGAGAATGTCCTTAGGGAAAGTTCATTAAAAAAGAAATGAAAATGCTGAGAAATAAATGGTTATTGTGATTGCACTTGTTTTGATATAATATGCAAAAATGTAATTTGGTTCCATAATGTCTGGAATGCTAAGAAAAATTTAAGATGGAGAAATGGGAAAGATGTTGCATTTATTATGTTATTTCAATTATCATTTTGTTTCTGAGGGTGGGAGAATTTAGATTCAAAACATTATTTTGGAAGAAAATGTGAATGTAGCTAACAGGGGAAAAGAGTGAAATATACAAATAGGAATATTAAGTGATAAATAGATCAAATTAGGTACTTCTCTAGCATTTCTTGACAGATGCTTTTTCAGATTTAAGGCCTACATGCTTGAATTTTTCTTTGTTTTGTTTAAAGTCTCTATTGGCAGCATTATTCTGCCGTTTCCCAGATTATTTTGCCTTCTCCTTGTTTTGGCTCAATGACAAGTAACAATTAACCAGTCAGGGAACATTGTAATAGAGATGCGAATAGCTTGAGGTAAGTGCCTGACATCAGAAAACAATTCTCTAGGTAAAACAATTCCTTTTCAGGGATTCAGGATAGAGGAATGAAAATTAAATTTGCTCTTCCCCAGATTTAATTCTCCTTACTTGTCCTCATTCCTCAAGTTATTTTCTCTTTTATGTCTCCAATGTGGATTTACACACTCATTTTGTTTTTCCTGAAACCATCTGAATGGTTAGGAAAGATAGAAGTAAACCCAGAAAACAATTAAAACAAATAGATGGTATAAGCCAATGAGCTAATGAGTGGAGGAAAAGGAACGATAGATGGCACAGAGACGACAAGGTGGATCACAGAATCCAGAAGAAGGACAGGCCACTGAAAGTGAGCAAGGGCAGGAGAGGAAAGGAATTTAAGACCATTGCTCTTGTCACTTTCCTATGCTCCCTCAGTTAATTTTTCACCTATTTCTTGAAATATAACCCTTATTCATTACCACCAAATGTCCAGTTATAGGGTGATATGGGCAGGTAGGTAATGCTTATGGACAGGATGGCACTATATTTCAAAATTTACACACACACACACACACACACACACAATAAAAAGGCAAGAGCATTTTGGTAAGAGAGAATTGGAGAACTATGTGATTATCTCATGATCCTGGACAATTTTAATCAATTATTTTCAACCTTTTTGGTTTTCATTTCCTGGACACAGTCTTGAAAGTATATTAAGCCATACAAGGTAGAGCAATAGAAATTGATGAAAAATGATAGGGACCGAGGAGAGAAAACTAAAGTAGAATAGACCCAATAGATATATAAAACATCTCTCGTTTATACAATACTGTGTAAGGCTTTGGGTGTGTTTAGATTGCAGAAGAAAAGAGTAAAATGCATATATTCTTTGGTTCCCAGGAAATTATAACTTGTGATACAGCATACTTCAATCACTTATGAACAGATTTCTAACTTATTGGCAAGAGTGAGTGAGAGAGACTATAAGGAAATTGTGCAAGGGAAGAAAATGGTTCTTCACTGGCTCAAGAAAGGAGACAAGACAAAATTTTTTCTAGGGCTGTTAATATTTAGATCTGGAATGTCCCCCCAAAACTCATGTGTTGAACAATTGTTTCCCAATTTAGCAATTCCAGAGGAGGCCAGCTTTACAAAAGTGATTAATTCCTTTGATGGTTTAATAATCCGAATGGAACATTGGGAAGTACAACCTAATCAGAGGAAGTAGGTCAGTGGGAGAGTTTCCTAGAAGGGTATATCTCATTCCTGGTCCCTTTCTCCCCCTCCCCCATGATTTGAGAAGATTTCTTCTGTCACACCCCTCCTCCATGATGTTCTACCTCACTCAGGTCTAAAGTAATGGAGCCAACAGAATGGACTGAAACTTGTGAAACCATGAACCAAAATAAATCTTTCCTTTTCTGAGTAGTTGGTGTTAGATATTTTGGTCATAGTGACAGCAATAACAGAAAACTAACACAAGAGATAAGGAAAGAATAGCACAGTGAAAAGGTGAAAAAAATGTAATGCTCATGATTTTGAAAATAAAGTGAGCAAAAGATTTGGATTAATAGAGTTGATTTGAGTTTGAGCCTTTCATGGAGGGACCCCACTAGAGCATGCCTATACTTGGAGGGGAGATGGAAACATTCTGTCAAATGGCAAATATAGGCTGGCATAGATTTATTATTGTTCACTGTGTTTAATTAGTAGAAGTGTTAAGAATATAACATTTTAAAATGGATAATGTAAAAGATCATTTGTACTGTTCACACTTTAATAATTTGAAGGAGCTAAGTCAATTACTCAGTTTATATTATCAAAGAAATTCTTGATTTAACTGGAAACATTCTTTTTGGGATTGTTTGTGAAGCCCAATTGTTTTCATTGAGCTGAACTTATACATTCTACTTGCTCTGAATCTGACTTCTTTTTCCTCAAATATCTAGAGTAAATGAAGAAATTCCTTTCTTTTAAGCACACATGCTACTAGAAAAAGGAATTTCATTTTATTTTTTAAAATAATTTTTGAAAAGTCCGAATCACCAGATATGGTTATTTATTTATTTACTTATCTATTTTACTATAGCATTTGCTTTATGGACACTTAAAGCTATAGTAACATCAATATCTGCAGTAAATTAACTCCAATAGTCCTCTTTATCTTTTCAGCATGCGTTCCAAGACCTCCTGTGGATGCTTAAATCTTCGGATAGTATCAAACTCTATAGATACTATCTTTGACATACAGGTACATGCCTATGATAAGTTTGATTTATGAATCAGGCAAAGTAACATATTAATAAAGTAATAAATAACAAAATTGAAAAATTACAACAATACAGCAATTCAAAATTATATGAATGGGATTTATTTTCCTTGAAAGAGCTCAGAAGAATATTAATATTTTTGGACCACAATAGGCTGTCAGTAAGTAAAATTTAGGAAAGTGAAACCATGGGTAAGGGGAATTACTGTGTTTAAAATTACAAATCAAAAGAAGTCATGGCAATATTGTTTTTCTAAGCAGAAGTGAGTGGTATAATGGTGTTGGTGTATAGGAGTGTGAAATAAAATGCTAACAATTCTGTAAGATTTAAGCCAGGGTAATACAGCACAAATGGAAAGAGATAATATTTAAAATTGGAGAAAGAGTTTATAGAATGTTTGGATTAGCAACAGTGTTGTCAAGTATTTTTGAAACATAATTTTTACTTATTAATCCCACACTTCAAAGTTTCTTAGCTTTATAGGTGACTACCAAGTGTAGTGTTTTAGGTTGGTGTACCAGCTAAATGGAACCCTGTTAGTGTTTTAAAGGGATTACATTAAAAAAATATCCAGAGGTTTCTGATGTTTTCTTTTTTTCATGTTCCCTTTAGCTGTGTGGACAAAGTATATTTAAGTCATGAATACTAAGGCACCAGTTACTACAAACTAACTATTCTCAGTTCATTTATATGATTATTGGAAAACTTGGAAAATTCACATATACCTTGAGTTTAATCTAATTAATCCATATGGAGAAAACAAAAGAAAAACAAGGTTTTCCAAGTTCTTCTAAAGCAGTAAGGTTTAGGTTTCAAATGTACTATTAGTTAATATTTGACTTGGAATGAGCCATTAATATCAAGATCCCATTTATTCTTCTCACCTAATTCACAAATAACTGCAAAGGTGCTTAGGATGAAGAGAATAGATATTTTCAGGGAGTTCTTCTCTAAGGTAATACTTTACAGTGAGAAGCAGGATTACTGTGATGTCTCCATATCCAGGAAGTCACATTCCTTCAACCACAGGATCCAAAGACATTGACTTTGTTACTTTTATTAAAGTTTGGCTTAGGCTGAGACCTTCAAAGTCCTTACCCTTCGACAGCTGTTTGGTGGTTTGTTCGGGACTTGGATGGGTAGTCTCAGCACAGTTCCTCCTGGACAAGTGTCAGCATCTTCTCCAAATCTCTGTCATCCTCTCCCTTAATTGGCTCCATTAACAGGTGTTCTCAGGCCAAAAGATGAGGATTCAACTGATTCATCACTTCCTGAGGCCTAATGTCAAAGATGGCATTTGGAACGCACTGGGGGTGAAGCAGAAGCTGGGAAATAGTGAAAGATTTCTCAGTACATTCTGCTTTCACTGGTAAAATATAGTAATGGATGGATCGATTTGAATTTGAGTTCCAGCCTTGGTCCAAATGCCAGCATAAGCATGGTATCCGAGGTTCTTTTAACTTCCCTATCCTTTCTCTGGAGCGCTGCCAATGAATATATTAGAATTACGACTACTGCTAAAATATTTTATGCTTCATTAAATCAAACATTATTTTGTGTTCGTTTCAAAAAACCATATTGCTGTTTTTATTTTCATGTGGAATAAGCTGATGTTCAAGAAATTAAAATTCTTGACAAAAAAATTTTATAGACAGAAAATAAACTAGTAATTACCTGGATGTTAAGTTGCAAGTGTTGATTACTTTTAAATGGGCATGAAGTGTCTTATTGAGTAATAAAGTGACCTATGGAGATGGTTGTATCAATTTATTTGTGGGTGCACACACTTATACAGACACATTCCCACATATTTGCCAAAATTTATTGAATTGTATCCTTGATATGGGTGAATTTTATGTTATATAAATTATATATTTTTTTTAAAAAAATACTCAAATAAAACAAAATATTAGCAAAGTCAGAGCCTTCAAATCTTATTTGAGGTGCTTGCTTGTGCAGTATAGTGTACCAGAATTTGAGCAAACATTGAAGATCCAATTTCACCCTTGTTTGCTACAGAGTGTTGGGAAAAAAATTGTGTAAATTTCAGAGTAGAAGATTTCTCAACTGATAGATGAGGCCTCTGGACTAGTTTTGTGTCTTTTGATTTTTCATGCTATCCAAAATATGTATTTCTAACTGTGTAATATGTCTATGAATTGGCATACTATGGTATGAGTTAAAAAATTGCATACCAAAAAATGATGGTAGAGGAAGAGAAAGACATGAAAATACTTCTCATCACTTGATAGTAAAACTAAGAAGATCAAATTTCTTTTGATCATTTTATTTTAAAAATACTCTAAAAATATTGCTTAAAGGGAAGTAAATTTTATACTTCAAAAACAAACAAACAAAAAATTTTAAAGGATTTGATGAAGGTAATTTCAGCACAGAATCTTCAACAAATCCCAAGGAGTTGCACCTGAAATTCTCATTTTTTTCCTTCACTTCTGAAACAAAAGAGCAACAATTTTGTGCAACCATTCAATTTTATGTAATAACAAGTCAGAATTTTGTTTGTTTATTTGGTTTTCTTAGCAGTTTCATATGTGACTCAATAATTTATAAACACTCAAAGAGTGGTTCTAAGATGACATTGGATTTTTAAAATTTCTACAGAGCACACTGATCTATAACTACACAACAACAAGAGTAGCTATGACAGTTCAATTATGACTAGAATAAAAGACAGAACTATTTTCAAATTCACTCTGAATCATAAACACTCTTTAAATGAACAACACAATTGAAGGTTATGGAAAAAATCAGAAACAGGGGAGTAATTTTTTTCTTAAACAAAGTTATGTTGAAATTAAATTGTTTAATACATTTACATTCAATATGATATACTTTCCCTATCATTTCCAAATAAAGCGTAATTTAGAAAAATTCAATTTGTATTTTATATTTTAATTTTAAAATATGCCTATTGCCCACAGTGAGGCATATCCACACTATGATATCTCTTAAATGCTGTAGATAGAAATAGGTATGCAACAAATAGGGCATACTACATGAGGAGAGGAAGAAAGAGACCCTCTGAGCCTCATGAAGGCAGCAAGGAGATCATGAATAAATCTATGTGATATCAGACATTTGGAATAAAAATGAGAAGTTCAGTTAAACACATGGGTATATGTATATACCTTTGAAATTTTGCCCATATGAATATCAATATCAGATGGTGGAAATTACATATAGTTCATTCGGACTTGATCTTAAAGACTACTTTGAAAACAACTTTCAGAGGTAGAATCACAACTGGATTATTAACATATTTAAAATGATTTTCTTTTATATATATATATATATATATATGTTTATATATTATATGCTAAATATAATATATATAAGACCCCTTTTGTAAATACATCTGATACTCAATGTTACTTCTTCTGGATGTGTTGGCAATATGCATGATGCAAATAAGAAGTCCAAAACATTGGGCTGGGGATGTGGCTCAAGCGGTAACACGCTCGCCTGGCATGCGCGGGGCGCTAGGTTCGATCCTAAGCACCACATAAAAATAAAATAAAGATGTTGTGTCCACCGAAAATTGGAAAATAAATATTAAAAAAATTCTCTCTCTTTCTCTCTCTCTCTCTCTCTCTCTCTCTCTCTCTCTCTCTCTCTCTCTCCTTTCTCTCTCTGTCTCTCTAAAAAAAAAAAAAAAGTCCAAAAATAGTTTGTGGTTGTTCCTCCAATTCCTACACAAGTAAAGACACTTTGATCTTAGAAATGGATACTTAGAACCTGTTTGAATAATTTCAGGGATCAAGAACTTGCCAAGTTTTAACTTCTTAATTTTTTAGAAAATTCTGTCCATCAAATATGAATTATGTTTGTTACAAAGAAATGATTTTATTGCTAATAGCTAAGAATAAAAAGAATGGCTTTACGTATTTTTTCTCAAAAGGCAGCTCCTTGAATATTTGAAGATATATTCTGTTTTATATGCTACATATTTCTAGAACACTCAGTCTTTTCCCATATGCTATTTTTAAATCATAGAATCTTTTTGGCTAAATGTGATTTGTGAATATGTATGTCGCAGAAGTGTGGGTATTGGTTTACAGGTCAACAAATTAAACAACAAGTAAAGATCCTATTTTGACAACATCGGTATTATGGCCCAGTAAGAAGCAGCCCCCCAAATGAAGAACTTAATGAATAATATTTACAAAAGTATGAACAAAGAAGAGTGAAATGCCCAGGAGACAGAAATATTGAGGCATAATTGCCATCCCTAAACTTCACAGGGCAAGACTAGGGAACAATCACGGAAATCAAAGGGAATAGCTATAGGAAATTACATCAGAAAGAGCACTGCTCTTCAGAAGAGAAACACAGCCCAACTTCAACCCTGTGGGGAAGGACTGGGCAAGCAAAAGCCCCAAACTGACTCTTCTTTGTTCCGCAATTGGTCAAACTCAACCAGAATGCTGAAGAGATCCCCATGACGTCAACCTCCTGAAATTTAGAGTAGGGAAGAAATCTTCAGGCCTACACAACTACCTAGAATTTTTTTTTTTAAACTTTATGAAGTTGGTCACAGATTTCATTTTATCCAATAACATTCTTCACATGTATCTTTACAAAAGCAGTCCATTATTCCCATTATGAAATTTAGCTATAATTTCAGGAATAAAATCCTCAATAGAATTCTTCCATATGATCACATGCACAACACAACAGAAACTAATATGATTAAAAATATATATAAAAATATAATTTTTTCAATTGCTTTCTACCAACTTCATCAAAACTACATAAAATAAGTTGAAGAACAGAAGTGGAAAGTATCATGATTTACATTGATGAATGAGAAGATTGAAAAAAGGGTAACTTTATCTGTTTAAGGTCAGAATAAATGGTAAGAATATACATTCATAATCAGTTTTTCTTTTTCCACTTGATTAAAGACTGGGATTCAAACTACACAGAACATAGCTTCAAACACCTTTATATATGTACACTCAGAGGTATCATTTGAATAATGAGAATTTAATTCACTGTACATCTTATCATCTTCTATACATACTCAAGTTTTTATGCATTCTATCAGAGTGAGCTACTTATAGGAAGGCTGACACACAAGGCCATGTGCCTTCTACTGTGACAAGAGAATTCGACTGAAAATGTTTTAACACTTACAACATTTATGGTAAGAACTTTACATATATCATAAAACATAGTGTGTACAATCAAATTTGTTACAATCGATAAAGAGTACTTTATACAAAAGAACAAAATGGGGTCAAGAAAGGCAAATGAGTCGACCTTGAAGAAAGTCAAAGTGTGTGTATCTCATAATTAATGGAAAAGGACATTCACGTGTTAAGTCAGAGAGGGAGGAATTCTTATAGAAACATGTACAGGAAGACTTTGCACCTAACACAGCATTGAGGGAAATCCTAGGAAAAAAATCTTAGTGTGCTACGCTGAGTCCAGGCTGTGGAGTTCCATGGATGCCAGTCAAAACATTTTGGCATTTATTTTGTGGATAATTAGAGGCACTGAAGTTTTTGACCAGAAGTGTGATGTGTTCACAATCAAGGTCAAGTGTTCCACTCTGGAAGCAGATGGAGTTAGGTGACCCCTCAAGGGTCACTCCATGGTCCTCTATAGTCATTTCTTTGTCTTTGTTCTCTTTATTGCCAAGTAGTCCACCCAATCCAAGACTTTACTCACTATACACATGACTATGATATTTCTCAGTGTATGTCTTTCAAGCTGCAAACAGGCACAGTGCACTTTATCCAGTTTATTTTTGCCAATATCCACTTTATCTTTCAAAATCGTTTTGAATTCAACATACCCAAATAAATGCCCACATACATGTTAACATAGGTACCCTTTCAGGATATACTCCTTTTCTATCCACCCTCTATGCAGCATCTAAAGCCATCATCAATTCAAGATTATAATTCAAAAAACAAGGAATCCTTCTAGATACCTCCCCCTATCTCCCCTTGTACATCCAATTCACTAGATGTGATTAAAATCATCATTCTCGGTATTCCCTTCTCCTCACTGTCTCTGTGACCTGTAATACCTTCCACTCCAGGCTTTAGAGGGTTTCTAATCTTGTATTTGGGGGTTTTATTGCCCTCCATGTAGCCTCAAATCTTCAGTGCTGAAGAAAATAAAGAAGATAACACTCAAAGGAAGTAATTTATATAAAAGAGAGTTCTTTTCCTTTTATAAAATAATGGAATTTATTTCAAACTTAATATCTGTCCTATTGAGTAATCAGAATATGTATTGCTTGATGATTCACCTACTGGGGCAGAAGTTGTATGGTCTCAAAAGAGTTCATAGAGAATTCTAACTCATCTCCTGGAGACAGAAAAATAATAGATCACAGAGAAATAATTTTTCTTCTTTCTTTTTTGCAGTGTCAAAAGCCATGTTACATATTGTGGAAAAATGTTCTTAAAAATCTCACTGACTGTGATTAATATTTTAAATCTGATTTTATCAGAAAGCCAATCTTCACATAGCATGTTAAAAGAGCTGTGACAAATCTCTCTTCTACAAAATAATGTCTGTAGTTTCCCAAACCACATGGACCTCCAGTGTGTGTTGGATAGATCAGCTGAACCTATTTTTTTAATTCTGAAAGGAAGAAAATTCTGTGAAAAATCAATGAATGGGTGTTGTCTGACCCTATGGAACAGATTTTCTCTCTCTTTAGTGAGAATCATTAATTCTACCCATAATTGATTGGATTTTACAAAACAAGAAAAATTGAAAGAGGATTAAAACCTCTGATAGTGTTGATCTGTGGATGTATATCCTTGGCTGCTGTTTTGCTGTAAATGGGAAATAAAAATGAATTTATAATGATCAGTTTTCAGAATAAAAAAAAACACCAGTTAACATTTGAGAGACCCACATCTTACATGAATAACCTGGTTCATTGTAAAACTAAATGTCGGTCTTGTTGAATTAAGCTCTCTCAATAGGTATCTCAGGAGCCCAGTACTGAAATTCATAAACAGCCATTAATATAATACTCAGGAACCATTCTTCTGTTTTCCAAAACATTGCAGTTTCTGTAGAAAAAAATATTTTCCATATCAGAAAGATAAATCCTATACTGGAAGCAATTAAAAACATAAAAGAAACAATAGTTTTGAAATGTTATTTTTATATACAAATTGGTGGAAAGGTGATACAGAAACTGGGTGAGGGATTTGTAGCCTTTTTATTGTCTTGAAGATAATTAAGAGACGGTTGTCATGTATTTTTCCTTTTAACATCTATATTTCTCATTCATTATTCTGATCCAAATTATATCTACATCTGTAAAATCCATACATTAAAAAAGTTGATCCAAGACTTAAACTAATATGTGAAGAAAGATACTGTCTTTGTGTCATATGCATAATGCCTTTGAAACTTTAAAAATACTTATAATAGAAAAGGGTCCATTCAACCATAGTGAACAGAGGATTTGGTTATTTGTGGTATAACATTAGTCTTTTACAAGCTTTCCACGTGCACAGAAAATTCTGAGTCAGTCAGACTGAGACCCAGTGTAGCTCTATAGTGGTTCAGTGATTCCCAGATTGGGTTCACAGAATGGGGGGAAACTCTTCACAATAGAATTTTTGTGAGATTAAGAGACTCAGTGAAGAAGAGCTAATGCTATTCATATAGCAGAGCTGGGGCTAGAACCTGCTGCTTTGAAACATGGTCCTCAAGGTTTTCTACAATTCCCTGCTATCAGCTGCAGCTCAGTATTTCATTCAGGAAGTAATGATTAGTGTCAGTGTACAGTAATGTTCCAAAAGCAGGAGTTATGGCATTGAACAAAACACATAAAGCCCCTTTCCTCTTGACACTTGAATTCTGAGGAGGGGAAATCAATAAGCAAAACAGTAAGTGCAAAGTCTGTTATACAGCAGTATGCACTATGGAGAAAAATATAATTGGGAAGGGTAACAGAGAGCTCTTGACTGTGAAATATTGAACACGATATTCACAGAAACTCTCATGGAGAAGAAGTAAGAAAGAAAGATTTGAGGAAGGTGATAGAGCTAGCCTTGGGGACCACTTTGGAAAAAAATAAATAATCAGAGGGAGAAGCAAATATGGAGACTCTGGGGTAGGAAAGTTTCTAATAAATATGGTGAATAGAAAGAAGCCTAGCTGTTTCTGGGGGATGCAGTCAACGAGGTAAGTGGATGAAGACTATTTTACTATCCTTAAAAGAAACATAAGCTATACTCAGAGTAAGATGTGATACTACACTAACTCTAAACAGAGAATGGTATGATCAGACTTTGTATTAATGTCTTCATTCTAGATACTGGATATAGTTGAGAATAGACCCAAGAGGTACATGGACAATGCAGGAAGTCTATTTTGGAAGCAATCATCAAAGATTGATTTCATGGGATTTGGAAGAGAAGAAGTGGCAATGAGAAATCGGACTAGATATGGTTTTAAACCATCATGATCTGCTGAATAATTGGATATGGGATACAAGACAAAATAGAAAGAATGCCCTTAAGGTTTGTGATTAAGTAACTAGAAGATACAGTTTGCTGTGAACTGAAAGAGACCATAGGAAGAGTGAATTCAGAATGGCAGAATGAAGGATCTGTTTCCTACATGTCAAAACTGAAATAGAGCTGGGAATGAGAATTTGAATACATCTGTTCATAGCAGAGATTAGGTTATAAAATTTCTACATCACACTAGATTGAATAGTATCCTCCCAAAATTCATGTTCTTTCTATAAACTGAGAATGTAACTTTGTTTAGAAATATGGTCATTGCACATATAATAGAGATGAGGAGTACCGTCGTCCTTTAATTGCATATATCAGTACTTATATAAAGAGGGAAAGATACAGACATATAGGGGAAATGTCATGTGATTATGGAAACACAGACTGAGGAGTGTGGATATAAGCCAAGAACACCAAGGCTTGCCAGGGACACTTTAGACCTACAGAAAGGTACAGAAAAGACTTTCCCTTGAGTCTGCAGTTAGAACACGGTCACAATGACACCATCATTTTGAATGTCTAGTTTCCAGAACTCCCCTGAAAATTAAATGTTTGTTCTCTTAAGACACTGGTGTATTATAAGACTCTGTGCTATAGCACTCCTGGAAACAAATACATGTCATTAGTAAATAATATTTGTTTAAAGACAAAAGGCTGAGCAGAATTCTCCCCAAACTAAGTGTATTTAGAAAAAAAGATGAGATTCAGTGTCTGAACTCTGGGGAACACTTGCTTTTAATGGTCTAAGAAGAATGGGATCCTGTAATCCAAATAGAGAAAGTGAATCTAGATGAAAGGAAGGTGTCATATACAATAAATAGGTAAAGATGATAACTGAGACCTGACCATGGCTTAGCTAAATAGCAGTCACCAGTAACCTTGGTGATAAATTATCTGATTAGAAATTACATTGACAGGACCATATATTTAAGTATCTTCAAATATAATTACTTAGTCCAATAGTCCGTAGCTGACAAGAGTTGAGTACAGCCGGATGCAGTGATGTTTTTGTGAAGAAGCCCAATTCAGCTTGAGGAATTTGTAATTGACTATAGTGTTCACAAAAAGAAGTAGAAAGTTGAGAACAAAATGCTAAAAAAAAACTATTATTTCATAACCTTGTATTGTAGTGGTAACTTGTTCATATTTTAGATGCTTCATTTCTCCTCTTTGTTACAAAATATATAAGAAAGGACAAAGAATCCCACAAATACAAGAAAAGGAGAGAAAGGGAGAGTCACATGGGACCATTCTCTATGTTGTCATCATTTGGGAATTATTGATGGTAGAATGCAGAACACAAGTGAGATGTCTTTCTCAACAGCATTGATGTTCCCCACCATGATTATCTTCTGTGAATCCAATATGCAATTTTCCTGACATCAGTTTTTATTTTATTACCCCAAGTAGGTTGGTCCCTGAAGAAGGCCAGTATATATATGCAGCAGTTGGAATTAGTAATTGGGGCTAGTTAATGAAACTGAGAATGTCATGGGCAGGTTGATATTCATATATTTGAAGGAAGTTTCTCTGTTTAATCTGAGGGCTGTATTTCATTAGATTTATGCACTGTAGTATAATATTTGAAAGCTGAATATAACTGGTATTGCTTTGTTAAATACTTGCGGTTTTCATTTGTATCTCAGACAAGAATTTGGTTTTCTTTGGCACATTTAAACCTGTTCTCTCTCCACTACTAGAAATTTTCTTAATGTGGTCACTGAGTCCTAAAGTGGGAACATAAAGTAATTCACTTGCACAATTAGAATAAAATGTTTTCCCTCTCACGTGTTTATGTAGCTCTCTGTCAAAATCTTAGGCAATTGTAACAACTAAAATAGTGACCACAACAGGGTCCTGAGACATTTATACCTCTTATTGGGATGTAGGATATCATGGACAGAATGAATGTCCAGGGGATAAAATTTGGTTAGCAGAGTGGAGCCCATATCAGGTAAAAGGAAAACAGGAATAATGCCCCTGTTATTTGTTTCACAGAAAGATATTTAATATCTTTCAAAAAAGTTAGATTTCAGATTCGGATTGCATTAGAAACAAGTGAGGACCCTTTTTAAAGATACTAATTTCTAAAGCTCTCCAAGACCCTAGGTCTACTTAATTGGGTTACATGGCAGTAAATCTTGAGTATCCATGGTGCAAGTACAAATGTTAGGACAGAGCAAGAAACAGTAGTAAGACAAATTCTGGGGTAATCTCTAGTTTCATTCTCTGTTTGTCTGTTATACTTAATTGACATATTATGGCTATTGTTGATAGGCAACTTTTCTTGTTGAAATTTGAAAAGATGGCAGAGTCCTCTATGTGAATCTTGCCCACTTCTTGAGGTAGAGAAAAAATAAAGTGGTGTTAATAAAGGATTCAAGAAATAGTCATTCCAAGAGATGTTGCCCAGATGTACAAGATTCATCACAAGGCTCTCTTATGAAACACTTGACATGTAACGCCCTTATACTTTGATGATACAGATTGTATATTTATTCATTCCAGTTTATGTGGACTACTGCAACTTAAAAATCAGTTTATTCATTCTCCTTTGTTGAAACTTAGTGTTTATAATTTGCATTTTCCTAGGGAATTCCTTCTTTTTTCTGAATGATATTTTCTTCAAAGTTTGGAAAAAGCTCCTAGTGGAATTTCTGTTCTGTTATTTTGTATTAACTTTTAATTTATGTTTCATAGATCTACCACTTTTTTTTATTGGAACCTTAAATGTTGTAGCTTTTGGGTGAAATTTTCCATTTGAAAATTTTAGACCAAGCACCTCAACTTCAAATGTACACACGTTTTAAGAAGGTGAAATGTGTTATTTGAGGTGGGTATAGTGACAATAGGTAGTGCTGGTGTGCTGGTGTTTGTCAATGTTTGGAAAACTTCTTGTTCACCTACAAACAGTGTTAATCATTTTCTAAATATGTGATAAACAACATAAATATTTTTTCTATTTTTTCATATATATATATATACATATATACATGAAATACATATATGTGTATACACACACACACACACACACACACACACACACCTTGAGAGAATTAACCAGCAGAATTCAGACTCTTGTCCTTCATAATCTGACCCTATTCTAAATCAATCTGTCCCTAAGACTAAGAATTCCAACATGTTCTTCTGAATGGCATTGAGTTTCCTTTTTAGTATCAATACTCATGAAGGAAAAAAAAAAGATGAATCTTTTACATAGTAGAGAAGTCATAGAGATTCATCCTAATAATATTATATGACAAAATCAGTTGTATATTTTATATTTATTTAGTATAGGGGCAGTACACTGAAGGATCCCAAATATTCCCTTCCCAATGGGAGAATAGAGACTAATCAAGGTAAAGAAAACTTCATAATTTTCAAAATAAAACATGGCTGTGAGGCTATAAATTAAAACTCCATATAATTTAAATGAGCTTGGATGATCCCAATGGATACCAAATGTAACAAATTTCTATAAAAAGGTATCCTTAAAACCTATGTCAATCTAAAGAAAGCTCTGCTTTGATCTCTTCCTGTGTCTGAATAGAAAGTCTTACATAGGAAATAAATGATAAAAGCTAGCAATAATCAGTGGCTCTTTTTAACTGGATGTCTCAGGGCAGGCATACAGCTTGATAATAGATTTGATGGGAAGTGAGAAAATAAATTTTAATTATGTTTAATATGTATGTGTGTGGTGGGGAAGAAAAGTTGGAAAGGAAATAAAAGGGAATAGCGATGAGAACCCATGGATCCAGTTTTAGGCTCCAGGAAGTAAAATGACCCAAAAATGTTAAGGGAGACAAGGATTTTTTTTTTATCCCATGCAGGAGAGGGGTATCTGCTCTTTGTTGTCCTGTGGTAGCAAAATCAATCAACCTGCATGAGGTATTTTTTGGTCAAGCACACACTCATAATAGACCCACTGCAACACCACACATATTTCTTAGTGGAAAAAAAGAATCAAAAGTCCTCCAGAGGCATTTTAAACCACAGAAAAAGGGTTCTAAATAGACGATCAATGTGCTCTATATAATAGACCCTGAGAATAGTCTTAAATATATGCCATCCTCAGTGTTCTGTAATGGAATAGTACTATACAAATGAGCATGATCTCACCATTTTGACAACTCTTGACAGTGTTGAAGTAAAATGCATGTGAAGGCTGTCTTTGATCTAACATTACCTGTGTATCAAGTTTTATTTATTGATTTATTTGCCTTTTGCTTTTCTTCTGCTAGAATATTGTTGCTTTTTAAATTTAATTAATAAATTAATTAATTTTAATTAGGTATATATGAGAGCATAATGCATTTTGATTCATTGTACACAGTTGAAGCACAACTTTGCATTTCTATGGTTGTACACGATGTAGCATCACACCATATATGCAGTTGTACATGTACCTAGGGTAATAATGTCCATCGCATTCCACCAAATTTCCTGCCCCCATGAACCCTCTCTACCCTCCCTCCACTTTTCCCAGTTAAATTTCCTCCATTTTTCCCATGCCTGCCCCTCTCTGTTATGGAGGAGCACTCACTTATCAGAGAGAACATTTGGCCTTTGGATTTTTTGGATTGGCTTACTTTGCTTAGCATAATATTCTCCAACTCCATCCATTTACCTGCAAACGCCATAACTTCATTCTCTTTTAATGCTGAGTAATATTCCATTCTGTACATGTACCACAGTTACTTAATCCATTCATCTATTGAAGGGCATCTAGATTGCTTTCACAGTTTAGCTATTGTGAATTGAGCTGCTATGAACATAGATGTGGCTGTGTTACTATAGTTAGCTGCTTTAAGTCCTTTGGGTATAGACTGAGGAGTGGGATAGCTCGGTCAAATGGTGGTGCCATTCCAGGTTTTCTAAGGAATCTCCAGACTGCTTTCCATATTGGTTGCACCAATTAGCACTCCTACCAGCAATGTATGAGTGTGCCTTCCCCCCCCCCCACATCCTCGCCAACATTTATTGTTGTCTGTATTCTTGACACTTGTCATTCTGAGTGGCAAGAGTTAAAATCCTAGAATAGTTCTGATTTGCATTTCTCTGGTAGAAGGTTTTAAAATCAAAGTATTTAACACTTAGAATATTTCAATATTTAACAATTAAGTTATAAGGTACAGTTGAGTGAATCATGAAAATAAACATTTTCCAGCTTTAAATGCTTTCTGACCTTAGTTCAGTAGTTTTTACAAAAATAATCTAATTTTTATAAATTGCATAGCCCTCAGCCCCCAGCATATTACATTAGCACTAAAAGTAAGGTTATTTGGTTCAAGTGAAGAAGTACACAGGTAAAGTAGACAGATGATACATATGCTAGTGTGTAATATCTCTAAAATTGACGCAATTTGCATTCCTTCCATGAGAGTAAATGCTCACATTCACTGTTCCAGTATCTTAGTTTGGGGTTTTATAAGTCTCGATGGCTTGTAAACAATAAAATTTATTTCCCACAGTTTTGGAGAGTGGAAATCTGCAATCAGGTGCCAGCCAGCATGGTTGGGTTTGGGTGAGAGCCTTCTTCGTTGCAGACTGCATTCTCACAGGACAGAGAAAGAGAGAGTGAGCTAATTCTCTGGGCTTTTCTTGTGGGGGGCACCAACTCCATTCATAAGGTCTATCTTCTCATGAACTACTTACCTCTTAAAGACCCCTACTCTATACATTGTCACCTTGGGTGATAGGATTTCAACATATGAACCCTGGGGCTCACAGGCTGCTATGCTGTCTATAAAAATCTGTATCCTATGAATAGTTATGAAAGCAGAGTACTCATGCTAGGCTGAGAAGATAGTTCTATTGGTTTGGAGGTCTTCAGAGCCTTTTGCAATAGCATTTGTGTTTCTATCATTTAAGTCATTTCCCTCTTCATTTTGCTTGTAGTATAGTAAGCCCTGGACACTCTCTTGACCACTGTCCTGGAATCACAAAGTACCACAGGTAATAAAAGTCAGGACCTCTACTTTTAGGTCTTCTATCAGTCATTTCTATTTTAGTGGGAATTAAAACCATAGATGGATTTCCTTGGATTAACATGAGTTCTTATCATTATTGAAGATACTTGATTGAAAATTTTTCTCCTGGAAAAAGAGATTTCACACATCAAAGAGTCGGTGGGAGTGATCATTTTAATAATGCTGAGATGTAAGGAAATTTGGGGGCTCTGTGAATTAGAAACAGGAATATATTCCAATTTCATTTTAGGTCTCTCCTGAGTATAATCTGTAAGGAAGCGATGAAGCTCTGTGTCTCATAGCAGCCTGGTATTCATTTTACTTTTTTCTTTTTCCTTTTTGTTAATGAACTCTTTGGAAAAGAGACAAAAGGAAAAGAAAAAGATAAAAGAAACTTCAGCTCCATCAATTTTCTCATTGTGTCTCATTAGCTGAGAGACCAATATTAGTACCTTTGTGATTTTTGTAGTATTGACTCTAGGCTATTTTCAATTTGTGAAAATAAATGACTTCTTCCATTTCTCTTTGTTTTCTTCAGAACAAGGGATCCTAAAGACAGAAGTATGGTAATGGGTTAATAATATTTAAGATGCCTCTTACTGATACCCTTGCTGATGTTAGAGACTGGATAACGGATTTAAATCACTTTGTAATCTGTCAATTTTTGCTTATGTACTTTGTCTCCTATTTTTAGTAATGTACATGTTCATAATTATTATACCTTGATAGGGAACAATTCCTTTTAACTTTCTCTAATAATATTTTAACTTCAAGTATGTTTTATCAGATATTTACATAGACAGTCACATTTTTATTCTTTCATTTTCAGTTATTCTGAAATTATGTTCTAGGAGTATATCTTTGTAAACAATATACAGTCAGATAGGTAAATATATATATATATATCTATACATACATATATATATTTATACAAACAATTGATCTGATTCACTGTATTTTAATAAGCATCTATACACATTTAGTGTATTTACTGATTTGTTTGGATTTGTTTAAATCAACATATTTTGTGTTCTATTATTTTAAATATTACTTTCTTTCCTTTTTTCTCTTCTACCTTTTGTTGAATTAATCATATCCTTGCTATTTTATTTTTACCTTCTTGTGATATGTAGTTTTACATCTGTTTCTCTTATTTTAGTGGACACCTAAAAGTTTTTAGAACATATACCTTACTGGAGGACAGAGAAAGTTATATTCACTTCATTCCACCTTACCAAAATAAAGCTATGATTGGCTGGTGCAATGCATACATTCCGGAAAACCCGTCTTGTTTGCTGTCTTATATCATAAGAAATATTAATGCTAAATGTGTGTTCTCTAAGCAGCTGCTATATTAAGCCACTGGAAGTCACATTTTGTTTCTTTCAGCTGAAACCATTTCTAAATAGTGCAGGAAACCTTTTCCATATTGCATGTTACAGAAAGTTCTATCTTCTTTTGTTCTAACCAAATATGCACTATGATGATGATGATGTTGCTGCTGATACTACTGATAATGTCAATATTAATTTTTATTCATCTTCAGCTCTTGCAATTACAACATTCAATATTGCTTACAGCATTCTATATCCCCTGTTATGATTACTATTCTTCTTGAAGTTCATTCAGAGTTCTTTTGATAAGGGGTTTAAGAGTCATATAGCCACACAGTGATTTTTTTTCCTTTTTCTTATGAAAAAAAAATCATTATTAGAGGTTTCACATCTGGCAGGAAAGATGAAGCTTCTAATCAATTACTTATTCTTCATATACTAACAATAGGTCATATAAAATATTCAAAGCAATAAAAACAAACAAAGCAATCACCTGATATCTCAAGAACACAATTTAAAAAATTTTGGAGGGTAGTTGACCTGGAAGATGCTGGCATGGGTGAATTAAGCATGTACCTTATAATTACTACAATACCACTAATATGTTTATGTAAAGAAAAGAGGGTTATGTGTATACTTAATTATTGTGGAATTCCAATCAAAATAAACAAAACCTTAACTAATCAAGAGTGTAGATAGGCAAAAAAGTAGCTAAAATCAGAGGAATGAAGGGACTGGAATTGGTAGAGCATCTGCCTGGCATGCCCAAGGCCCTGGGCTCAATCCCCAGAAAAAGAGACAAATATTAATAAATGATATAATGATTAATTTTAAATTGTTTTTATTAATAATTGTAGTATTTATATAATAGGCACTTCTACAGAGGCAGAGAATATCAGAAAGCACATGATAGTAAGATCCAACTATATACTTCCAACTATACCCTGCTTACAAAAGGAATATGTTAAATACAAAGACAGACAGCAAAGAGTAAATGATTGGGAAAATGAATGTATGCAAGAGAATGCACAAAAGATAAATGGCTGTACTAAAGTGAGAAAAAATAAGCTTCAAGGCAAAGCATGCTACCTTCCAAGTACCAAAAAAGAACTTTCACAATGGTAAACAATTTAAAAGGAAAGTATAACAATTATCATAAGATATATGTAAAAGAGAAACCTCAACATATATAAAAATATTGATAGAAAATAGAAATTTACAGTTCATAGTCACCAGGAAGCTTTAATACTACTGTTAGGAATTGATATCACAACTAGACTTAGACATTATATCAATACAGGCTAAAACAGCTGAACAACACTATTCACTAATGTTCTTTATTGTGTGTTTAAAACTCAATTGTATACAGATGATATCCTCTAAGCACAATGTTATTAACTAAGAAATAAAACCAAAAGTTTTTTTTAATTAATAAATAAGCTTCTGAAACATAATGAATAAAAAAGAGGTCATAAAGAAATTATTATATATTTCCAATAAAATGAATTTGAAATAAAGCATGTAAAAATTTGTGGAATGCAGTCAAAACAGTACTTAGATTAAAAAAAATGATATCTGTAAATATTTATAGAAACTAAGAAAAGTTTAAAATCCATGACTTAAGACTTCACTTTCCAAATTTAGAAAAATAAATAAAAATTAAAATATACCAAAATATTAAAAGTATTCAGAAGTACAAAGAAAAGTTATTATTTAAATAGATTTTAAAGAAAGGTACCTTTGATTTGAAAAATTGAATACTCATTTTGATAAAATATGCAGCAAATTTGGTATTGGGTACAATATAGAATTTCCTTAAGTGAATTCAGGTCATTTTGAAACCAAAATCAAAACTCAAAGCAAAATAAAATTCTAACTAAATTCATACTTAGTGCTGAAATATTGAAAAACTTTATCCTAAAATAAGAAATCTACTAAAGTTTTCTATTAGCACTTCTATTCAAAATAATGAATTAAAGAAAGTAATGTTAAAAAACAAAATGGTAAACTAAAGAAATTAATGTTAAAAGAAAAGATTCACAGATGACATTGTCTCTACTGCTATCTGCTAACTCTTGCTTGTGGTAGAGATACACTCTCAACTCAATTTTTAAATTTAAGTTAAGTTTGGATACAGAAATTTCTGAACTTTGGATCTGTTTCTCTGAAGAAACCCTATATTATCATATGTTTGGTACAATTCATTTCATTCTCTTGTCTTAAACAGGTTCAGGTCTTATTTTTATTTTCATTTTTGGAGGGGAGGAGTACTAGGATTAAACCCAGGGATTTATACATGCTAGGAAAGCATTCTACCTTTGAGCTATATCCTAGCCCTTTGTATTTCATTTTAGGCAGGGTATTACTAAGTTACTTTCATGAGCAAGCTGTGCCATTATCAAAGACCAAATATGTTTGTCTTTCCACAATATCACAATTTACTGCATAACAATAAATTCACAGTCTAAACCATTGTCATCAGTGGCAATTCACCAAGTATTTGTGAATCACCTGGTAGTCATGAGCCAAGCAAACATAAACTCTTTTATTACAATCTTAAGTTCTAATACTGTAATACTAAAACATACCCACAGACACATACACACACACACACACACACACACACACACACACACACATATACACACTTGTATTGCATATATCTGTTACAGAAGGGTGAATGCAGCCAGCCATAGGGGTTCAGGAGGCTGAACTGAGAACAAAGGTAGAGAACAGATGAGAATGCAAAGAGCCACTGAAGGTGGTCAGATAAGACTAAGAACCAGCCTAACAACTTGTTCAGGTCATAGAGCTGTCAAAGCTCAGAACTCATTCTAGACCAAGTTCCAACTTTTAGCAGTTTCAGAGTGTCAGCTTGGAGTGTCAGTTTGAGCTGGGAGTAGGCTATATGTGGTCTTCATGAGCAGGAGAAACCCCACTCATGAAGCCTAATGGAAGAGCAAATTGGAGTTTTATCACTGCAGTGATTTTCCTGGCCATGGTTCATAACAACTGACCTTGTGACAGGATCAGGGTGTCACTCTGTCCAGTCTTGAGGTGTTCCTCCATTTATAGAGCTCTAGTGAAGTGGTTGCTTCATTCAGTTGTTTGTTGTGTTCCCTAAGCTCATGGACCAGATTTTTCTGATATGAGTTTGATACACCCATGCATCTATGTGCTTCTGACAGGTGGTCAATTTTGTTGTATGATTAATTATTAGCTTGTGTCTTATGGGTGTGTCAGGCAGATGGTAGTTGTATACTAGTACAAATAGGTTTAGAGTTATTTAACCTCAGCACTCAAACTCAAAATGGAGTAGCTTATGGCAAACTACTGCTTTATAAAATGTAGTAGCACAGTTTATGCATAGTCTGAAAACTACTGTTCTAAAACAGATCCACAGTTTTCTTTAGTAAATGAGGAAGATAATGATGAATCTAAAGTCCACATTGTTCTCCAGTAGTCACAATCTTGCTCTGTAGTCCTGGGGCTCTGAGTTACTTCATGATGCTTAGAACAGTACCTGATACCCACAGAAAGGAGGAAAATGTGATCAGAGGGAAGATGTACAGATTTGGAGTCAGCTATTAAATTTATCTCTCCAGAAAATAAAAGCAAAAATAACAAGATGGCTATACAGGAAGAATGAGAATGATGGATGAGAACACGCAACTCACTTTTAAAACAAAACAAAAGTGTGACTTCAAAGTTTGACAATTATTTTGATTTTTTTTATGTCAGTGTTTTTTTTTTCTTTTCATATGTCATTTTATTCTTTACTTTCACTTCTTTCTCCCATCTATAGGTGGAGTAAGGTGCTCTTGACACCAAGTCTTTGACAAGATTTTGCCATGGAATGAACATGATAATCTGCAAAATCTAAACAAGATCTTTCATTATGAAAACTATAATGCCATTTATCATTTTATTTTAATTTACAAGTGAGAAAACTCACTTTGGGTCAGGCATTTTTGTAAACTGTCTGGCTATCCTGGAAGAGTAATTATCTGGTTATCCAAACTCTTTATTTATTCATTTGTTTGTTTATGTAAATATGTATATATGTATTGGCATCTGTTACTTAAAGCCTGTTGTTTTTCAGTAAAATCATTTTCTCTTTTTTGGCTGCCATTCACATTCTATTGAAATATTGAGTTGACTGACTGTGTGTATCGCTTCTCACATTCATTTTCTTCTATTGCTTTTCCCTTAAATTAGACTAAATGTTTCTGGATTCTACTGCGGCAGTTGCTTTATAACTGTTTTTTTAATTTGAGTGTTGGTGCTGTGTCCATTCTGAGTACCACAGTTATATTAACATTCTGAGAACACTTATGTATGAACTAGATTCACCTAAAGCTCAGTCAACTTTTGTGGTTCCACCTCTTTGGTCATGTGGTTTTCTCCATGGACACATCTTTTTACTTGATTTCCATCCATCAACTTCTCATTTCTTATGACCCAAATACACAAACATCATTACCTCATTCAACGCTACAATTAAACCCTTCCATTTGGCTTAAAACCATTTAAATTTGGGGTCCATTTAGTTCAAGGTGCTTTGATTAATGTTTAGAGGGCAATTAAAATCACAGACCAAAGACTTTTGAATTTCGAGAACAATTCTCTCCAAGACAAGCATTTGAAGCCATCTGAACATGCATACGTGTGAAGCTACATGAGGAGGAAGATTGTCTGGGGGATCCTAGAGTGCTCCACGAATGTCAGAGTCTTTCTATTGTATATTACGGAAAGTCAGACTTCTGAGATCAACATGCAAAATCTTTGATATCTGATCCTAATTTCCAAATGTCCACACTTTTTTTTTTTCATTGAACATCTGCATTTATCAAAGGGGTCTTTGTTTCTAGAACACTTCTATGTTCTGAAGAGATTTCATGTCTTTTCTTCTGAATTCTGTCTACATTTGTGAAGAAAATGCTTGAGATTTACTTGCTCACTTATATATTTATTTATTTTGTACCTTTTTTATTTATATTTTTATTTTAAGACAGGGTTTCACTAAGATATTTAGATTGGCTTTGAACTTGTGATCCTCCTACCTCAGCCTCCTAGTTGCTGGGATTATGGGTGTACCACTCTGCTGGGCAGAATTTCCTTGTTTTGGAGACTTTGCCTAACCTTGCCACAAATCCTTCCAATAGTGCACATAAGTATCATTATTGTGATAGATATTTCATGTAGCATCATAGGATTATAGAATTCTCTTAGGCCTCAATAATTTTATAAATATAGAAATATGTAAAGGATCATGTCCAGCCCAGGATCATAAGGTTCGTACAAAATTTTTATACATTTACATCAGAACCGACAACAAAGATAAAAACCTTTGCTGCTAACTAATAACTAAATATCTGGCAATTCATGTTTAGATGTATTGAACTTGCCATTTTCTACTACCAATTAATTGTTTCTTTTTGTTTTTTATTTGTTCTTTTTAGATATACATGACAGTAAAGTGTATTTTGACATATTATTCATACATGGAGTATAACTTATTACATAAAATGCCTCTCTCCATCTCAGCTATAAGCTCTTAAATGTCCAGTTAAAGTTTTATGTTCTTTTTCATTGAGTCCAATACTTGGCAGAATAAGTTCTTGGCAGAATAACTTATGAATAATGTATGCTCTATGTACTTTTATGTGTTTTATCAAAGATCCAAGGATCATTATTAGGTTTTAGGCTTTATTATTAATAATCAATAATATCTCCCATGCTATCCTTCCTAGTCTGCTAAATGGAAGAAAAATCTGGATCCCTCCTACTTGTTTTCCTTGTAGCCTACTTATTTTTACTGTAGTAATTACACTTTGGGAAGCTTTTGAAGTCTTGGCCAAAACCAATTCTGGCAGGTAAAGCATTTTCAGCTAAAAAGTGGAAAATAGATTTAGAATCTCATCTCTGTGTCAGCATATAGTATTTTAAAACTAATCTATTCGGTTTCGTTTTTTCCCATTTTGTCAAACATCAAGGACACTCACTGAAAGTCATTTCTCTCCATATTTATTAGATTCTTGGTTTGCTGAATAGAGAAAAATGATATTTAACTTGGATTATTTCAATAGCATGACAAATCTATAGACTTATCACTTATATCCACAACAGTGATTGCAGTGCTTTATATAGCATTTCATTGTACACAAATTACATATATTAGATGAAATATGTAGGGCAGATAAAAGGAACCCTACCTTCCCGGTGAGGAAACTGAGACCAAATGAGGGTCAAAAATTTACTCTGAAATTCTCCACCTGGTAAGCAAAACTGGATTAGAACCCAGTTCTCTTGTTTCCTTTCCCAGTTCTCTTTCTATTACTTCATGGCCTATCCCCAGTTGGCAAAGCAATGCCCATTTTGGCTGCAAAATGGAGATAGCCTATGATTGCTGCCAAGGAGGCATATTGAGTGGGATGTACTGAATCTTTCGGTCGCATCAGGTTCTGCTGTGAATGTATGAATTTTGCCAGAATCAGCTTCTTTCATCAAGATGTTCATTTTCCAGAGATGAAATTTAATGGGATGAAATTTCATATAGCCCTTGGTTACTAGATATGACATAAAATAAGAATATTCTGTGCTGGATAACCTCTACAAAAAAGACTGAGAAAATTCTTAGGGTCGCTATAGGAAAACTTCAATTTAGTAGAACTCAATTCTTAAAAATTCTTGATGAATGGGGAAACTTGGGGAGAATAGGAACATGGCAGAAAAATATATAGCAATGGTATGTGGGAGTGTATGTGCATAACTTGAATTTTACTCTTTCTTTATTTATTTACTTCTCTTTTAAAGTTGCCCTCTGACTTAGGTATCTCATATCTTCCTTGGCTAGACCAACTGAATGTTATGGAGCATTTAGAAAGGGAAAGGAATTACTTAATAATGATTTTTGAGTTTTCTGGCTCAGGACTCTGGGAGGATAGTGGAGGCATTCATTAGCTTTTTTTGCTTTTTTTTTTCCAATTTAATTGGTACGACAGGTGTTCCTAGTGCAATTTTACAGGAAATAGAGAAGGAAAGGCAGTTATAGGAACCATTATAAATGGGCAAATAGTTCAATTCACATATAGGACTGGAAATGAGAAATTCAGGGATATCTTTCCATGATCTTTTCATTTTTGAAAACTCAGTCACCCTCTTCCACACAGTAGGAAGAAACTGAGCTGGCATTGTGTTAAATTCCCTTTTCTATTTCTTCTGATATAAATCTCTTCTTGCTCTCCATTTGCCTTTCTTCTCCTGTCTCAGCCTCCATGAGCGAGCAGGCTTTGTAAGTTTCCCAGTGACTGCATTTTAATTATTAGATGTTTGGTGGCTACCATTCCTCCAAGGAACAAAATGTAGCAGAATATCCAACTGCCAAATTAGAGCTCAAATCACAGGCTGCTGACAGCAGCAAAACTTGGTAATACAAAAATTCTTAGATCCTCCAGTTTCTAAGCTTATCAAAAGCCATACTTGTGTGGGCTTTGACTTCATTACTGCATGATGGAAAGGAAGAAGAATCAGAGAGATGACAACTTTTGTTTCTTTCCTCCCGCCATGAAGTCTTGCTGGATATATCAAGGAGCTGCTGACAGTTTTCTTTGTCTCTGGCATTTTTCTGCAACCCCCACCAATGTCCCCCTTCTAAA
The DNA here is from genome assembly GCF_048772815.1 of Callospermophilus lateralis. Taxonomy (NCBI): domain Eukaryota; kingdom Metazoa; phylum Chordata; class Mammalia; order Rodentia; family Sciuridae; genus Callospermophilus; species Callospermophilus lateralis. The sequence continues at coordinate 31,498,627 of NC_135321.1, read as the reverse complement.
AATGTGCTTTCCCTGAACATGTTCTTTATATATAATCCTCATTTATTTGTGTAATATCAACTCTCATTTGCGCATATGGGTTTTATCTGCAACAAAAATGTAATGCCAAGCAGGGTCTGCCCCTGTGGTCCCTTGATGTTTACTCATCTAATGCAAACTAATTTCATTGTTTGTCCAAGAAAAACATCACCAAAAAGGCAAATCTGTAATTAAAACGTTCTCTCAGGCATTCCAAACTTGAATAGAAATTAAGAACACATGATATATTGGTTTAGATGGTCAGAATCATCTTCTGTCCAGGATGAAGAGGAGGGCCCTGTATTTATTTATTATGGAGTTTAAACTACCATTAATAGTTCCAAACCCATGCTTTATCTTGGAATGGAAGTCTATATGCAGTTCCACAATTTTCATCATATGCTAAGTATTGTTTGACATATAAAATATAAATATATTATGCCACTTATTCTATCTACTTACCTATCTATGAAAGTGAAAACTTTCAACCAAAGGCTTTGTTACCGGATTATTTAATTCTCAAAGGAAACAAAGCTATTCAGTTATTTATTTATTTATTTATTGGGTGGGAGGGTACTGGGGATTTAACTCAGAGGCTTTAGACCACTGAGCCACATTCCCAGCCCTATTTTGTGATTTATTTAGAGACAGGGTCTCACTGAGTTGTTTAGAACCTCACTTTTGCTGAGGTTGGCTTTGAACTCACACTCCTTCTGCCTCAGTCTCCCGAGCTGCTGGGATTACAGGCATGTACCACCCAAAGCTATTCAGTTATTATTAGTCTAAACATTGTATTTCCAGTTTAAAGGACTATAACATTTCTTTCCATCTTCCTCTTCATTCTATCCACTTGGCTTTATTTAGGGGAACAGTCCTAAGTAGTAAAGAAGTGGGAAGAGACAAAGAGAAGTGAGAAAGCTGGTAACTCTGAGGACAGACAGCTCAAAAGCAGGAGTCCATGGAGGACTGTGCCCACTCTGTGCCATAAAATTGCAGTTATATTTCAGTGTCATTTAACCCCTAAGAGTCTCCATGATCTTAAAGAACCAAATTCTCTCCTAGTTATACTAACTGTGATTATTTAAAGCCAAGCAAGTGATCATGTTTGTTATCATTGTTTTGTGAGCAAATTAAAAATAAATTTGAACCCAACAGTGCCAGCTGTTCTATAAGGTCTGAAGTGTAGTTTTCCTTTGTAAAGGTTTAGGGCTTCTGGTCCACATTGCTTGGAAGTCACATAGCCATTTGAGAAGTTAGTTGATTACATTATCACAGAAAAATAATCTCACTCTTTATAAATTGTGAACTTTAGTGAATTCTTTAGTACTTGCCAGAAAACAGATAACTAGAGATTATGAAGATGATTTTGTTTTTAAAAGTAAAAGATATTATGAAGAAACTTTCTGGCATCACTAGTTACAAGCAAATATATATCCCAATATAGAGTGGTTACTTTATTTTATCACATACATCCTCGCTTATCAATGTTGAACTCACTGTATTTAAAGCATTTGAGGAATCTTAAGCATGAAACGTGCCCCATAAAGCGAGAGCCATCCTTATTTACTCAACCTCAAAAATTGTGTCTGACACTTCCTTTCCCAAAATCACCGTTGCGGAGTGACACACCTGCTGCATGGTACAGGACCAGTCTGGGCTGAAGAAAACCGAGGAACAATTCTGGGATTCATAAATGCATCCTCATGATGACACCCTGCCACCAGAGGCACAGACAACAGAGATAACCCAGCTGGTGTGACTTACTTTCCAAAGCCATAACCCTAATGCATTCCAGTGGGAGGAAATGAAAAGAGATTTATTATTAGTTCTGAACTAATGCTGATCAATGAGCAAACTGCCATGAAGCTCTGGCCAAGGCAATATAAGCTCTCCAAGAAAGGGGTGTGTGGGGGGGAGCAAAAGCTGGGGGGTCTGCAATATGTGAGACAAGTACAGGAGAGAATGAAACCTTTTTTTTTTTGTTAGGAAAGTATCCCTCGTGACCAAGAGTGGCGCTACACCATCTGTTCATGGTGCTGTGGTCTCACAGTGCAAATGCCTGTCATGTACAACAAGCAGTCAGAGCATTAGGAAAAGTGAACATTTCCAAGGTAATTTCCCTAATATAAAGCAAGTTTATCAACAATCTGCAGGCCTCTCTTTTATTTCACATCCAGAAACCGTGGATCTATGAGGACACACTCCCTACTGAATAGCTGTCTATTGCTGAGGGTATAAAGAAAGAGCACAAAAACCTATATCCCAGAGGGAAGGTGTGAGACAGACACAATGTGACAAAAGGGAGATACAGAGAAAAATGGGCATGGCCGCTGGAAGCCCTGTGGAAATATATTTAATATATAGCATTCCTATTCACCTTGCTGTGAGATCAGTTTTGCATCTTAATTACCAGCTGGCATTCCCAAAATATCCTTCTACCCATGGGGGAACAGTTGTGGAAGATTTTAGCAGTGCAATGCTAATGACAAGAGTAAATGTCTCAGGGAGCAAGAAACACGTAACTGTCATGTGCAAGTGCATGCGACAGCAAGTCTAGTGGCCAGGAGAGAAGCTAGAACAGGGCAAAGGCAGAGTGCTCCCAAACCCAGCAGAGCCGAGTCCAGAAGACCAAGGGGATCTTGAAGGCTAAAATAACCAAATGTAGGCAAGTGTCAGTGCCAGAGAAATCTAGGGCTGTGTGGTGCACACATTTCCAAGAAGCAAACTCCTGAAAATTTGGCAAAAAAAAAAAAAAAAAAAAAAAAAAAAACAGGAAGCAAGAAAGTTATTATAAAGACAACCAAGGACATGGTCACTTATAATGACCTTGAAAGAAATTCTGTCCACTCTCATCTCCCTTTTATTCCCCTAGAGTCCTGTTGTGGGCCTTCCCTGAGAAAAACAGATCAATAGGCAGATTAGAGGATGTCTCACAATAACAGGTCTGACGGCAACTACTGGTATAAAAAATTTTAGATAGGTTATAGATGTTTTCATAAGCAAAGGCAGTACCATAGTATGGTATTTTCATAAAAGTCACATGCTCATAGAGGATTTATATATTCAGGAACAAACTTGCTGTGTTAGTTCTCTGTCACTGTAACAAATACTTCAGATAAATCAAATTTAAAAAGATAAAATGTTTAGTTTGACTGATGGCTTCAGAGCTTTCCATCCAGGGTCAATTAGCCCTGTTGCTTTCGGCCTGTTGTATCCTAGTACCTCATGGTGGGAACATGTGGTTAAAGAGGAAGTTAGGAGTTCTTTCGGAAAAAGGCCTAGAAGTCTCAATATAAGCTTCAGGGCATACCCCAATGACCTAATCTCCTTCCACTAGGCTCCACCTCTGAGAGATTTAATGTTCTCCCAGTGGCACCAAAGACTGGGGAGGTCCATCATTAGAGCATAACCCTTGCCTAGTGGTGAAACTAATATGTAAGATTATATAGTAATTTTTTTCATTGCAATAATAAAATATATGATGTTGGGTACTTTATAAAGAAAAAAGATTGTATTTAGCTCACAGTTTAGGAAGTCAAGTCTAAGACTGGATAACCCACTGTTCTGGACTGTGGCTAGAGCCTCATGACCATTGACATCAGAAATGTCAGGGGTTTATTGGAGTAATCACATGGCAAGATAGAAAGCCAGAGAATGAGGAGTGGTCAGTTTCCTCTTTTTTCATTTTAGCATTTTATTTTATTTTTTTTCTTTTAGTGCATTATATTTTTACATAATAATGGGGTTTATTATGACATAGTCATATGAACATTAAAACACATTTTGTTCCATTTCTTCCCCAGTATTTCCCCTTTTGTCCCCTTCTTCCTTCCTCTCATACATTTCTTCTACTCTATGGATCTTACTTCTATTATTTTACTTATTTTAGTTTGTGCATTATACTTAGACCAAAAAGTGCACTTCATGGTACTACATTCATACATGCACATAGCCTAGTCAATTTCATTCTGTGCTTCCTCCCTTTTTTTTTACCCCTCCTCCTTCCCCCTTTGCTCCCCATGCTCTATTGTACTACTTTACTTTCTATTTTAATGAGATCCCATTTTTTTTCCTTTCCCTATTTCTTTCTAGCTTCCACATATGAAAGAAAACATTCCACACTTCTCTTTGTGCCTTGGGCTTATTTCACTTAGCATGATGTTCTTCAGTTCCATCCATTTACTACTAAAGAGCATAATTTCATACTTCTAAGAACATAAATGATGCAACTGCTAGATGAAAACATGGGGTCAATGCTCCAACTTATAGAAACAGGCAGTGGTTTCCCTAACAACATTCCTAAAGTTCAAGAAATAAAATCAAGCATCAGTAAGTGGGACAGCATCAAATTTAAAAGCTATGCACATGAAGGAAAAAAGAATATGAAAAAAGACTTTACAGAATGGGAGAAAATCATTGGTAGGTATGCTTCTGGCAGACAATTAATATTCAGAATGTATAAAGAAATAAAAAAATAGATGAATAAATAAACCAATTAATAAATAGATGAACTAAGCAGACATTTTTCAATAGAAGAAATGCAATGGCAACAGATCTTTATACATATTTTTTTACCAGCATCCTTAGCAATCAAGGAAATGCAAATCAAAACTACACTGAGATTTGTCTTCCCTGTAAAATGGCAGACATCAAGAATATACATCACAATGAGTTCTGGTAAAGATGTAGAGAAAAAATAACACATACATTGTTGTTGGAGCTGCAATCCAGTACAATCACTGTGGAAATTAATACAAAGTTTCCTCAAAAGATTGGGAATGAACCCATCATATGGCCCAACTATTGCACTCCTTGGTACTTATCCAAAAGAAATGAAATCACCATTAGAGTCTGCCCAACGACCAGCACTGGCTTTATTAAAGAAGGTTCCATTTATGAGTAAAACACTAGGGAGTTTTAAATTAAAGAGACAAGACTCTAAGTACCTTTAAAACCAGCTCCAGGACGGCTTCTCCTGGCTCCAGCCTCCAGCCACCTAATGTGTTAGCAAGGTTTACTGAAGAGGCTAGCGAGAGAGAGAGAGAGAGAGAGAGAGAGAGAGAGAGAGAGAGAGAGAGAGAGAGAACACCAGGGAGTGGACTTTAATTGGGGAAAAAAATTCTAGGGAAAATCCCATCCAATGAAGGTTGAGGAGGGCAGCATCCCAAGGTCAGGGGCGATGATTGGGTCTTCCGGGCAGTGGCCAGACACGCCTCTGCATGGACAAGCCCTCAGACCTGGAGAAGGGTGGGGAAAGCTCTGACACAGCTGTGTCTAAGCGCCTCTTACCCAGCCAGGGAGGTAACTCAAATCATGTGCGAGGATAGCTTCCCACACTAAAGTGATATCTGCATTTCTATCTTTATAGTAGTGCAATTCACAATAGCCAAGTTTGTGGAACCAGCCTAGATATCCATGAAGAGATAAATGGATTAAAATATGTGATATATACATAATGAAGTTTGTTCTTCTATAACAACTTTCTCATTAAAACTAATTGGGGTCCCACTAGAAAGACATTGATACCTTTGTGGGTAATATCCTTAATAATTTAATCATCTCCTATAAGGCTGGCTCTACCACTTGAAGGGCCCATCAACCTTCACATCATTGCACTGGGTACCAAGCTTCCAACACATGCATTTTAGATGGGTGAATCACATCCAGACCATAGTAGATGGACAGGAATTTGACTCATAGAAGACACTACTGTCTTCTATGAGGACTGTGACCTTGGGAAGTCTTTGAACCTGGGAGTATATACTGAGGACAGCAATGAAGAGGGATATTTTAAGAAATTAAATGCTGTACACAAAACTTATAGCATAGTGCCAGTGTTCATTTTCTCAGATCTCTTATCTATTTGGTCTACTCTGTAGACCAAAACACCAAGGGTTTGGGACTAAATACAAGAAAACCACAGTCAAAACATACTAATGCAGACATGTAGTTAGTTACTAATAGATAAATATTAGTGTTATTACTTTTACTTTTAATGTTTCATTCACATTGGTTTAATTATTGTTATTGCTACTATTCAAAATTGTTTTGCATAACTTTGATGAGAACTCAAATGCTCAGTTACACTCAAAGCAATACAGAAGTGACTCATACTATGAATGTTTATTTGGAAAGAAGGAAAAGAGAAGGAAGAAAAGAAGGAAGGAAGGATGAAGGAGAGAAAAGTTTTGAAAATGTGAAAATCTTTGGAAAGCCGAGATGAAGGATAGGATTCTGGAGCCCTAGCTTGTGGGGTACACCTCATTGGAAATTTGGTGGAATAAGGTACAGATGGCAGGTGGAGACTGAGAAGTAGTAGTAGATTTGCTTCCCACAAGCCATTTCTTAACTTTGAACATGCTAACTTATTTCTCAGTTCTGTAATCTATCAAAATCAGCATTTTGGGAGCAAATCCGCTAGTTACATGCAGATCAATTGAAATGATAGATGTAAAATGATTGTCAACATGGAGAAACCTACATTATGTGTAAACATCAAGTACCAGTAATACTCTGAGATAATTTGCATCATAAACATTTTAATAGCACAAGATAATTTAGGATGCTCTGAGAAAAGAACTTTAGTCTCACCTTATTGACAAATGAAGTTGTTCTGATTCTTTCTTGGACTCTGGGTAAGATTGTAGACATAGGAAAATTATGTAAGATTCATTCCACTATCTTTCCTATTCTTATCTCACCCCCCATTCCCACTTGTCTAATCCACTGAACTTCTATGTATACATATGAATACAACACAGTGAATCACAACATCATGTACATCCACAAGAATGGGATCCTAATTAGAATAAGATATAGTCCATGCTTGTATTAATATATAAAAATAGATTCTACTGTCATGTATAACTAAAAATAACAAATAAAAATAATAATAATAAATTATTTTAGGCAAACCAAATCTCTTACCTGCAAATAATCATACATTAATAATTTTTGAGAACTTAAAAACTAAACAAACATCATGATTACATGTAAATTTTTTTTTGTAAACCTATCTTCTGTCATAAGGGTAAGTATATCTGTCCTTTGCATGAAACAATTAACAATTAATTAATACAAGTGGTCACTCCAATTACAAGGTGAAATTTGGGCTGAAATATATGCAATAAATGTCACTGTCAGGTCTCCCCATTGGGGGACTAATTATTTTTTTATCTTGATAAGATGTATGTAATGCTTTTTTATTCTGAGGATCTGTAAAAGTCTTTGCAGTCTTTTAGTGAATTATGTATAGACAATTACAGCAATCATTTTTATGTTTTTAATTTTTATCTGGTATTTCAACTCTTCACTCTCTATTTTAATTGGTCACTAGTTTGCAAAATAAATATATTCCATTTTTCACTTTATTTTTTTTGCTGTTATTATGAATCACAACATCATGTACATTTACAAGATTGTGATCCTAGTTAGTACCCCACATGTACAAATGTTACTACCTGTGAGATATTTGTAATACCTGCTCATTGTATGCTTTGCATAACTTTTCAGTAACATAATTGGAACTTCTTTTACATGTTTTGATCAGAAGAGTGCTTTATAAAACAATTTCTTTCTCAGCCATTTTCATTTAGTGAGAAATATATATCAATTAGTATTCAAATGTACATAGTACATTCTTCCTTGAAAAACTTCTTTATATGTTATGTTTATTTATAATTGCCTAAAGTGTTAAATAGTTTAAAACCTTAAGTTTAATTGTGTCTTTTTCAAAATTAACATTTAGACAAAATTAATTTTGTTTTATTCTGAACTCTAAACTTTCCAATTTTTCCTTATTTTTTTTAAAAAAATGTAATTATAAATTTAATCATTATTTTTGATTCATTAACAAAATACTTAAAACATTTTCTTCTTTTAATACATAAAAGTTCAAGAACATTTACTTCTATATACAGCATTATCTGTATCCTATAAATCCTGTTATATAGATCTATGTACAACTTTTATTGTATAATTATTTCTAGTAAGTTTTCTTTTTTTGACTTGTGTATTTAAATATTACCATCAATTTTAAATTTTAAACATCAAGGTCATTGTCTGATTTCTGCTTTTATGCACAAATAAAGGACCACATCTTGTCAGACAAGCTAGGATTTAGAAACCTGAGGCTAAGGGTAAGGATTAAGTAGCATTTGCCTGCAGGCTCTAGAAATGGAGTCAAAGAAGATTTTAAACAAAGCATGGAGAGCTAAAGCTGGATTCAAGATGTGCATTGAGATAAGCAAACTGAATTTTTTTCTGTTTTGTAATGAGAACGTTTTCTTATATTATTAAATCTAAAAAAAACTGAATAAAATATATATGGCATTAATGTCCAATTCCATCTCATTCAAGAACTGATAATTATTTTACTTAATGAGGCTAAAAGAATGGAATTTCTACTTTTCCAGATTCTCTTAATGGAACCTTAATCTGGGCTTGTTCTAATGTTTATGGATTATTTTTTGCATTGTTTCAAGAACTTTTCTTCTTTTTTATCAATTTATGTATGTGTACAAAGTTTCCTCTATTAGGAGGTTTTAATTTCCCCATGCATCTTTATTCCCACCTACTTTGTAATTTTTTTCCCTCCCCTATTCCCAACATTCATTTTTTTAAAGCTTTTCTTTCCTTTTACTTTCATTTTTTCCTCCTTGCTTTCCAGAATTCTTACTACTCAAAGAGTAGGGAATTTGGACTCTTTACCTTTTTGTCACAAATTTTATGATTTCTAAAGAATAGAACACAACCTACTTAATTATTGTGACTAGTTAGTTCTACTGGTTGTCTTTGAACACATCTAATATTTCATCAGAGACTCAGCTACTAAATATTTTAGTTATCAAATTAGACTTCATATTCCATCACAGAATGTTGTATCTTCAAATAAAATTTTGCTAACTTTCTGGGTGTATGTTTTGTATATGTCTTCATGCTCTTCTGACCTATTCTTTCAGTAATTTTGTTTTACTAGAATCTATTTATTCTGGTTATATTTTAAGTTTTTTTCTATTTATGCTTGGGAATATCTGTTGGACATTCCAGCTCTTTTTTTTTTCCAAATTCTTGTCTATTCTGATAAATTTCCCTGCAGTTTTAGTTCTACAACTTGCAGCATTTTCTTAATGCATATGCTAATGTCTTCCCTTCATCATACTTTCCTCTACCTACCTGCTCAAGGCTTACTAACCTACCTAACATTAAGGACTAGCAATGCCAAGTTCAAAGAATATTCACTAGTGCAGCCTCAGTCTCTCATCTCTCTTTATCTACAAATTCCTGTAGTCCATGTCTCCAAATTTTACATATAATTTCTGAGGTGCCCTGCAGAGCATGTAAATATCTATTAAATAAGCTATTATGCCAGCAAATTAAAAGATAAAATCCAAAAAAGATGCTACAAGGAAACCTAAAATGAAATATCCTTTTAATAAAACCTCTAGAATTAAAGGAATACTGTTTAAAAATCATTAAAAAGTGGCAAAAATTCACAGAGGACATTATCCTAAAGAACAAAACTATGACCAAATAGATAAAAAAATAATACTGGTATGCCTAGTGAAGAATATTAGTGAAAGTTGTCTCAGAAAATATAGAAATGCCATAAGACAAGAAAATGAAAAAAAAAATGTATGAACATTAGGAAAGAAAATGAAAATATTTCCTTATCATAGTAATGCATTTGCTTATTTAATTTATAAAACTATTAATATTAACAAAAGAATGAGTAATAATTGATAGATACATATTACAAAAGTCAATAATTTTCTCTATTATAAAATATAAATGAAAGAAATATTCCTGCCATGATTTCGAAAAAAAAAAAAACTTATGAGTATACCCAGAGGGATTAAACTATAAGGTTTTGATGAGAAAATGCAAAACTAAACAAACAGAAATTTATACCATATTCCTTAATAATAAAATATCAAAAGAATAAATTATTATATAAATTTCATTTTATTTTGCAATGAAAAAAAAATATTATCAAATTCTAAAGTATAATCAATATGAGTAGAAAATAGAAGAACACTTCTGGAGGAATTGTCTTTTCTTAATTCAGTGCACACTCTAAAGTCATTATGATCTATTCAGCATAACATTACTGTAGAAATGGGGAATTTCTTCCAATAATAGAGGGGTCCATACACTGTGGTCACAGATGGCTGCTTGCCTTCTGACCATTTTTAATAAGTGTCACATTTTAAATGATTTTTTAAAATACCAAATGAAGAGAAATATATCAAGAAGAATAAAAATTATAAAATTTAAATTCTAGTGTCCATTAATGGCTCCTCTCATGATACAATAGCAGAACCGAATAGTTGTAACAGAGGTCATCTGGTTGAAAAGTCTAAATTATTTACAATTTGAAAACTTTAAGGAAAGGAAAATTTTGAGAACCATGGCTGTAAAATATAATATTCCAAAAAATTAGTATCGTCAATTATTTGTGCAAAATGTGTGATATATTATTATAGGAGAAAATAGAATAAATTATGCTGGCACACACGACTAAATACCATGTATGGAAATGAAAAAGTGGGCTGGAGTTGTGGCTCAGTGATGGAGCACTCGCCTAGCACATGTGAGGCTCTGGGTTCAATCCTCAGCACTACATAAAGATAAATAAATAAAATGAAGGTATTGTGTCCAAGTACAACTAAAAAAAAATTAATAAATAATAAAAGAAAATTACAGAGGCTTATCTTCCTTCTATCATACAGAAAACAAAATTTAATGTGGATTATAGGGATAGCTATGAAAGAAAAAAGCAATAAATTTATTCAGATAAGATCTGAAAATCTGATTATTATAAAAAATTAAGATATATGTTAATAAATTGAGCAAGAATATATAACATTTAGGCATAAAAGTGTTAAAATTATGTTATAAAAGTTAAAAAGTCTCATTGGAAAAAGCAATGTTAGAGATAGGGAAACAATACAGTTTACTCTTAGCTCACATCGAGTATAATGACAATAAATACGAAGATAGAATTTGTAAAGAAGCAAATTCAAATGGAAAAGCAAAACAAAAACTCAAACTCAGTGGTAGTTAGGGAAATGCAAATAAAAATATGTTACTCCTTTACAATCATCAGACTGGGAAAAATTTCAAAAGAGCAGTAACACTTATTGCAGGTGGGGAAAATGGCTTATGGATATTCAAGATTAAAAAACTTTTTTGGAAGGCAACAGATATGTCTACTAAAAACTTGAAAAAACTATACTCATCAATCCTACCCCTGAGAGACTTAGGGATAATAAAAATAAGTCAAAGAAATGGATGCTTTAAGTTTTTGTATTGTAAAATTGTACAGAGGAGAAACTAAAGATATGAAATTACCATCATAATGGAGTTCATGATGGAATGTATATTGGTAGATTCATAGTATGGAATATTGTGTAACTAATAAAATGATCTTCCATATGAATAGTTTTTTTATATGTACAAAAATATCAATGGGGATATACAGCAATTATTGTTAATATGATTAATATTGTTGTCTGCTTTTGTTAATATTATTAATATCATTTTACTGAAGAATGCGGATGGAAATGTTAGAGAAGAAAAAGGGAGGAGAATGAAATGACTTGAAATTGAAAACAACAAGACCATAGGCTACCTCCTAATCTTGTGTGTTATAATTACATTGATGCATTTAGAAACATATTACATTAAAAATTTCAGCATAATCTTTGATACCATTTTGCTTCTAATTTGCTCCACATTTTTCAATGGCCTTCAATTAGTACATTTTATCAAAGTTTTTGATCCATATAGGTTAATTTAGTTTTTATCTACGTCAAGTATTTATTTTACATTATAAGACTTTCTTTTTATTTCTTATATTTCCATTTTTGTTTTGTTGTTTTTCATTTAAAATTTACTTATGAATGTGCCCTCATCTAACCCTACTGTTTGCACAAATTAGTTTTCATTGTGATCAAATATTCAATTGCTGTATTTCATTTGGGTAAATTAAATTTTCCTTACTTTCTTAGCCTAATGGACATAAGTGCCTCAATTTTATACCTATGTTGATGTTAATTGTCTATATTTTACCCATTAGGTATAGACTATGCTTGGTAGACACATGCTTATTTTATTTTTATTGGAGCGGCCTTTTGTCTCCTTCTCCTCCTTGCTCCTTCTTCTTCTTCTCGTCCTTAGTCTTTTCTTCCAGAGACTAAAATCATTATGGAGTAGATCTCCATGATCAAGTGGACCATATACAGTGTACATTTCATCACCATTTTTTATCTTGTCTTCCATGTTTTCTTCTTATCTGTTTTTCCTTAAGCCTATCCTTGTTGTCAATAATTTTGTTGTTAGTAAGTAGGGTTTTTCTCTATAACTCCTTCTGAGAATTACATTTAGATACTGTTATTCACTCTCTTACACATTTTCTTATATGTATATTCCTGTTTGATAGTAGCAAGAACCTCCAATTTATTAAAATCATATATGAAATAATTTAATTTTCTTCTGACTTATGAAGAATAGCGCTTTGTTACAAATTCCTTCAATATGTTGACATTTTTCATAGGTATGTTTATAATTCAGTCTCTTATAAGCTTATTCTGACATAGTTTTTCACTCCTTCTTCATGAAGCAGATGATCTCCAGCCAGGACCATGTTGGAATGTAGTCACTGGCAATGATTGTTTTCAGCACCAAGAGCCTGCATAGTGTAAGAGGCAACAGGCAATCAGAGCTCTAAAGCTGGAGGCTAGCAATCTATGCCAAGCACAGTTCTTGGCAAGTTGAAGATTACTCCCTGAGGTACTAGTAATATTTACTTTTAAGTACAAATTTACACTTCAATTTTTCTGACTCATCCTGCTGTGATCCTAGAGGAATATCCGTTATGTGTGAGATTATAATTTCTGTTGAAAGAGGAAAGGGAAGGCCCAAATTTCAAAAACCTTCTTAATGGAATTGAAGATGCTGGAATATGGTGCTAAATATAGTTTCGATCTTTTTACACATAAAATGTAAATATGGACGGAGGCAAATTTTATTGATTGGCCAGTTGAAAGAACTGAGCCACTGCTCATTAATTTTCAGGAACTGTGTCTTATGTTATACTTAAAAATTGACGTTTTTCTAAAGCATCTAATACAAGGCCTCAACCCAACAGTGGGAAAGATTTTGAAAAGCCTTAACAAAATTTGAAATAGCCTAGTTAATTATTTTATTAGATTCAGTTAATGAATAAAATAAACCTTTTCCTATGGACATAGAGAAGTATAATTGTTTTCTAAACATATTAAAAATATTTTATTATTTACTTCCTCTCTGATCTTCCTTCCATTTTCTTTTCTTTTCTCCTCATACTTTTTATTTGGCAGAATAAGAGTAAATCAATCAGGCAATCTGATTGGAGCTGTATAATGTATTTCTACAATATAAAAGGGAAAAAATTCAGAGTCTCCCAAAACACTTAGGTAAATAGAAATGGATGGTAGCAGTAAAAGTTGGAGTTCTGAGGGTGCATTTTTAAACATTACCCTTTAAAAATTATCTTATCTTTTTGTTAAAAAATAATGGAAGTTATTTCATTCAAATTGGAATATATAGGGAAATATATAAATAATGGAAAAAATTCACTTGTAATCTCACCACTTTGAAATAAGCATTGTGAAAATTTTATGTATGTATATGAAAATATTATACATATAAGTATTATTTGTGTGAGTTTAAAATGAAATTGGGGCCATTCATGATAAAATATGGGTAACCTTATTTTACACTTAACAATATGCTGAATACTTTTTCTATATATTTTTGTATTCCGCAAAAATATTTTTAGTGGTCTCTTATGAATGCTAATTTAAAACCAATCCCCTCTTATCAAGCTTTTAGGTTCTTTCAATTTTTTACTATTATAAATAACTGTGATTCATTTTTGTATATAAATATTTTTGCATAATACTGATTGTTTCCTAAGTTAAAATATGAATTGAAGTATTTTAAAAGAGTCTGTCACTTAATTTTTTGTGGAGGTTTCCTTTAAAATTGAGTGTCTGGTAATGTACCTCAGGGTTTTAATGTACCTAAAAGTAATAATTTTCCCCAAATGAGTAAAATACAAAAAGCTGTCTCTATTTTTAAGTAAAGCATTCTAAAGGATCATAAACCCAGCACTATAAAATTAAAGAAATTCTTGATTTCTAAATTCAATTTTAGATCACATGCAAATTCCTATTGTATCTGGAAGGATCTTGTTAATAATTCCATAGGTATGACCCTTTTTTCCTTACCTGGTTTGTAGTCCTTACTTTATTTTACAAGTGTTTTTTTCTGTGTTTTCTATTATGAATATTAAAATTTTGACCCCAGACCCAGATCCCTTAATAAATTCGCACTCAAAATAGATATCAACTCCACCCTTTAAATAATCATAATGCAAATTGATATGGCATTCTCTGGGTGTAAAAATATGCTTACAATTTATGAAGAATAACAAGAACTTTCATTGCCTTGATCCTATTTATTGAAGAGAGAATAGACTTGCTTCCCAGTATAAGAGTATCAGAATGTAGTTCAGATTATCTGCAATTCACTTGATCTCTGGAAGCAAATATTTTTATTAGCTGAAGCCTGTCCAGGCTTTCAGAAAGGCCCACTAGCCCATAACCTGCCTTGCCCTGGAAAGGGATTTAGGAAAAGATTAACCTCTGAATGTCTAATCATGGTATTTATTCCCCTAAAAATAAATCCATATGTCGTTTAGAATTCACATCAATGGAGTCAATGTCTTAGGAAGGTTTGAAATTAAATACTTTGGCACAAGTGAAATAACAATAAAATTAAAGTGCAAAGAATTGTGTTATATTTATGATTTATAGTAGTATAGTTTTTACAAAAAAGAAGAGAGAGAGAGAGAGAGAGAGAGAGAGAGAGAGAACAGAAGAAGAATAGAAAGTCAGAAGGAAAAAAGGAAGGATCAAAGGATCAGAGATAAGGTTGAACTGCCATTTGCTTCCACATAAACCATAAAAACTAAAATTAAAACTTACCCTCCCTACTTCTTCATTAAATAAGTCTCTGCTCCATCCTCACCCTCATATCAAGTGAGTTCTCAGGTAAAGTATGGGAAGAAGAGCATCTAGGTTGATTCCATAGTTTGATGATTGTGAATTGAGCTACTAACATTGATGTGGCTGTGTCACCGCATGCTGATTTTAAGTCATTTGGGTATAAATTGATTTTAAGTCATTTCAGATAGCTGAGTCAAATGGTAGTTCCATTCCAAATTTTCTGAGGAATCTCCACACTGTTTTCCATAATGGTTGTATCAATTTGCAGTTCGACCAGCAATGTATGGGTGCACCTTTCTCCCCACATCCTTATATTGCTTGTGTTTTTGATAATTGCCATTCTGAATTGAATGAGATGAAAGAATGAAATTGTGGCATTTGCAGGTAAATGAAAGGAGCTGGAGAATATCATGCTAAGCAAAATAAGCCAATCCCCCCCAAAAAAGGCCAAATATTTTCTCTAATATGCAAATGCTAATTCATAGTAAATGGGTGGGGGTACAGAAGAGTAGAGGTACTTTGGGTTAGACAGAAGGTTATGAAATTAGGGGAGGGGATATGGATTAGGAAGGAATCAGACATTATTACCCTATGTGTAGATATGACTATACAACCAGTGTGAGTCTACATTGTGTACCGCTAGAAGATTGAGAAGTTGTACTCCATTTATATATGATATGTCAAAAATGCATTCTACTTTTATGTATAACTAATGAGAACAAAAACAACAACAACAAAAAGAATAGGACAAAGGTAGTTTCTAATCACAAGATGTCACAGAATGTTAGATGTTTCCATTATATTCCCAAATCTCTGTCTCATACCACATGATTTATACATGCCACAAATCAATTGATTAAGAATTATATTATGTATATGTTTCAAGTGTCTGAATCCTATCAGCCCTAAGTCTACAAGATAGAGACATTTGGGAAAATGTCTCAAGGCATTTTTGTGACACTTTTGGCCAACTACTAATAGAATTCACTGGGACAGGAAGTGTAAACCTTGAAATTTCCAAATCCATTCATGTGTCTTTGGGCCAAGCTTTTCTACACTAGCTGTGATCAGATTAGACTCAGTCTCTCATACCTCTGGTTAGCTGACAAACATAAATAAACTGATCCTAAAAACAAACAAACAAACAAAAAATACAGGAGAAAATAATCTGCATTCTGTTTTTGTTTGTTTGTTTATTTTGTTTAAGCCTTATTTTTTATTAAAAATAAAGTAGTAAAAATATTTTCTGAACAAATTGTATTTCAGGAGTGAGCAAAAAGGAGAAACATTAATTATTCAGCTTTCTACAAGGCCAAGACAAAACTCTGCAAAACTTTGGTTTTACCAACATTTCTCCAAATATCTTGATTTTTTAAAATCAATCTGCATAAACACAAAGTTATTTAAAGTACTCTTTTCTTGTAAGTACAGGTACATAGAGTTGTGCATACATACTATCTCTGTATAAAACATGATGATAGTTTGATTCTTTTCCTATGCTATAATCACATATGTGGGGTAACAAAAAACATAGTTTTAACAAACTTTTACAGCTTACGATGAGCTGTCAAATCAACTCAGTGAAACACTGAGATCAATTTACAGCCTGTCATCACGAACTTTGGTAAAGTTATATTGAAGGTCAGGAATGTTTTCAGCCTCTATCTTAACCTCACAGATCTCCAAGTCCTATCAGATTAATATGAACTTGACTATTTTTTATAAGATGACAGAGAGGGCCTATAATATTTAAGTTTCAAACCTACCTGCCCAAGTACATGACAGCATCTTCAAACAAATTTAAGGATATGAACATCACAACAAAAATAACCTGAGATCTGATAAAATTAATCTTACAAACTATGTGACCTCTGCAGTCAAGTTCTCTGGGAACATTGGTCATATGGGGACATGGGAAAAAAGAACATTCTATTCAGGAGAGCACATTAATCACTATGCTCAAAAGAGGGGGTACTTAGGATAGGTCAGAGAGGATAAGAAAGAAATGAAAGACCAGGATTTCTTTAAGTCTCTCTCTGTTTTTACTGTACTGGGTCTGGAGAGATAGAAAGACTATTGTGATTCATTAATTCATTCTTCAATTAGCTCTAGTGGAGAAATCTTGTTATCAAAGTTATTTGGAATGGGATTTCACTGATTAATCAAAAATATGATTTCCCCCAGCTACTTGGGAGGCTGAAACAGGAAGATTGCATATTTAAGATTACATTATTAAGACTAGGCAACTCAGGAAATCCTTCCTCAAAATAAAAAGAGTAGAAATACAACTCAGCGTTTAAGTTCCTGAATCATTTGTCTTTTCTTTTGGTTTATGAATTCAGACCTAGTGAGTTGTATGATTTCTTTCTTTTATAAACCATGTCCTTAATAAATGATTCATACATTTCAATTTTGGCTTTAATAGGCTGAATAGCTGTGTAATGTAAGCTTCTTTCTGGAACACCTGACCATTTATGCAATGAATAATCATGTAATTTTTTAAGTTATCATCATTCATCTAATGATGATGATATATTACATAGATCTGTATTTAACTATGTTAGTAATTAGAACGAGACATGTAGTTTGAACTATCAATTTTTGAACATCCTTTTTAGAGTACAGTTAAAATTTATGAAAATTTCTTGTGTACTTAGTATACTAATAGAATTATATATTTACACTAATGTAACTTAAACTTTTATAATAAACATTGACTTTGGAAGCTATTAATTTTATGTAAAATAATGAAGACTTTTAAAATAAATAGATAAGTCAATTAAAATGTAATATGAATAAGTTTTTTCTTATATAAATTTAGAAACAACATGATGTCCATTGACTCAAGAAATGGCTATAAAATTATATACTATAATTAAATAATGAAAGTTAAAATTTATTCTAATTATATTTTTAAAAATGTTTAATACTCAAAATCACAAGATTAAAAATCATTAAAAAGTATACAAATTTGAGTTACTTTATTACATTTAGTCTTTTTAAAAAAATTCTTACTTAGGAGTATTTTTAAATTTATGGAGGTTAGATGAAAATCAGAATTTCAATCCCTCTTTCTCAAAATATGGAAAAAAACAGCTAAAATAATAATAAATAATGAATACAATTAAACTATCCTTATAAAGAATATAAAATAAAATACAAATTTTAAATTTGGAGAAATATGATCAGAAATAAAATGTCTTAGTTCTTTGGTGATTTTAGGTGAAACTGAGCAGACATTAATGATAATTATTTTCTAAAAGTTGTTACTACAAAAATTGTATTATGCCCCCGACAAAAAGTCAATTCTTCAAAATTTAAAAAATTAAAATTTAATAAAAATTTACAGTGTTGATTCAATTTCTGACAAAATATCCTGCTCATTTCTTTTTGTTCCAGTGCTTGTCTTTGACCATTTTTTTTGTGTGTGTGATAGTAAACTCAGAGCATCGCACAAGCTAGAGAAGTGTTATAATTTTGACCTATATTTCCAGTTTTCAAGCTTTATTTTAATACCCCAAATTCTGCCTTTTGACGTTTAAATAAAATGTGCAATAACTGCTTGCTGACATTATCTCAAACCTATCATTATCAAAATGACACTGTTAATTTACCAATAAAACTCTATAGGTCAACTTCCAATGTATATTCTGGCATCTTTGCAAGTCTGTTTATGTCTATTACTTGACTAAATGTATCACTGTCATTCCTCCATGTATAATAGAGAAAACTCTTGAGTGGGCTATGGGTTTTTTTTTCTGGCTTTCTTCCAAACTCTTCACAAAAGGTATTAACCTTTTAAAATCTAATCATATAGTCATTTCTCAAATGCACACATCCTTAATTACAATTATTAAATGCAATTTCAAGGCATTCACAAAGCCTATTAAGTATATATGTAGAAATTTGAGGATTCTAGTTATGTATGAGTTAAGAACTCTGGATCTCTCTAGTACATACAACACTTTGCCATTTCACCATTACCATTATCTAGAACCATTTTTTTCTGTCTATTTGTTGACCTATATAACATCTACCTTTCCTTTAAATTTAACATTATGAAAAATGGCAAGTTTATTTTTCTTTCTAGTTCACAGAAACTGTGATAATCCTGAATTTGAATAGATTATCAGTAAATATTTGTTGTATAAATGAAAGAATATCATTCATGCTAATTGGAGGAGATAGAACAAGCATGTGACTGAGGACATTTTGTCTTATTTATAATGATTGTGTTGATTTTGGTGAGTCTCAGATTTAAGAATTTTTCTGTGCTTTTTTTCCAAAAACCCTAATGCTTTCTGCTAATAAAACTTGCAAACTAAATTCTGATACATTAACCTACCCAAATGCATAGTGACAAAGTTGAAGACACAAACACATGGGGGTGGATTAACTATTCATATCACAGTATAACTGAGACTGATTATTTTCTGGGAGTAGAATGGTTTGGAGAAAATGCAGAAAGGTCAAAAGAAAAAAAGAAATCAAACCTATGAGTTTGAAAGATTGAGAGATGACCCAAATGGCTGGAAAGTAATTTGGAGGTCATTTAGTGTAATGGGTTAAAAGTATAGTATTTTGTATCCTGGAGATGTCAGTTTAATTTTCAGCCCTGAAACTTAGTAGTTATATGACCATGGGTAATTTTATTCAATCACAAAAACTATACAGAACTTGGCTGACTCACTGATAAAATTGTTTGGTGCTTTCACCCTGATTAGATCTACTGTGAAGTTTCAGAAACATCCATGACACAGATTTTTACTGCTTTATAAGCTTCTCTGTTACTACTATTCTCATAATTTTAAATTCATCTTTCTTCCTACTTCCCCCTTTTTATTCTAATTCTTCTCTTCAAGACTTGTGACATAAATGTCATGTGACTTTGATATACTATGTTTATCCAGCTTGATTGATAAAATCTTATCTAAATGACTTGCCTACTCTGACTCCTATGTCTCTATTGAATATGTAACTGCTGAAATCTTCCATAGCCCTGTACTCAACTGAGTTGTCAGGTTCATGATTGTTTAGCAAGTTTGGATAGAATTCCTCATCTCACCATTAGTGGGGTAAACAAGTGTTACCATTGTAGATAGCTGTATTACCATAAACTATATTTTCAAAACTGACAGTAGGTATGATTTGGTATGTGGGTTATAGCTTGCTCATTCCTGCTATAGAATTAAGGAAATTCCCCATCCTCAACCATTTAAGATGTATTTTTAAATTATAGGCTATTGTTTAAAGAGATAAAATACCAAATTCTAGTTGTATAGACAATTTGCATGTTTTCAGGGTCTCTGATGAAAAAGACATAAGACTTCATTTGTAGAGCCCATTTAAATTTTTCATCAAAATATTTCTGACCTTGGTCTGGGGTTGTGGCTTAGTGGTAGAGCACTCGCCTGGCATGTGCGAGGCTCTGGGTTGAATCCTGAGCCACAAATAAAAATAAATAAATAAAATAAAGATATGTGTCCAACTACAACAACAAAAAAATAAGTAAATAAATAACTAGAATTTCTGACCTCACCTTTCCCTAGCCCTACAAACAGTTTACATAGGAAATTTTAAGGTTCACATTTTAATTCTTTAAATCACTTTATAATTTTGCCTAAGTAAGAGTACATATTCATTAAAATAAAATAATGCTTTGTGCAAGAATTAAGAGTCCAAGGCTATATGTCCTCGTGATATACAGGCAAAAAATAATATATTCCATTTGCTGATCCTATGTTTCCCTTTGATATTTTGAAAGACATGGGGATTTCCCACATTTGAAATTAGCCTCTGTTGTACAAATAGTCTTTTTTATCATTTTTGTCTATGTCAAAATTTCTTTACCTATCTGATTGAATAAATCCTGTATATTGCTCTCAATCAACTACTTTCAAATTGTGATTTATTGTGCTATTTCCATTCTCCTCCCCAAGGAAAATGACATTGGCTTCCCACCACAGACACCACAGCATACAAACATCTTCACAAATAAAATCCTTTGTAATATATTATCTATGGACATGTCTAAGATTGTTTCTTCTATGCATGTGTATCATTAAGTAAAATTATTATCTCTGATATGATCTGAATACATCTCAGGCATTGCTGATTTTATGTATTAGTTCATAGAATAGTTGCAGCCTTCAAGATCCTCCCTTTTCCCTACTAGAATTCATTATTTCTCTGTGGAGATATGTATATACCTATACACACTTATTTCTTCCTTTTGAAAAGACAAGATTGGTCACTGTGTAAAAATAAATAAATAGATAGATTGATAGATATCTGTCCAGCAGGGGTGAGAGAGAATGGAAAATCTTTGCTAATTTCTTTGAGCTTCCTAGGCTGCTCCTTGGTACTGCATCTGGAGGGCACATGTAGTGTTCTCTGATGTGCTTCGAAGAGAACTATGCCATTGGCATCTTGCTTGTGGCATGGAGAATGTGACCATAGATGCCTGGATACTCCCATTTTCTAGAGGAACATGGGCTATAAAATGAAACAAACAAGTGAATGAGTAAATGTTTGACAATAAAAGATTAGTAATATGACTCAAGAACCAGTTACCTTAATTATTGGGAATGACTTGAGACATGATTAAATTGTAGGTAAGCTTTCTTCTTTGAAGATATACTGTCTGTTTAATCCTGTTTGTTTAAACTCCTTCTTTCTTCTTTATATTAGGAAACAGTGAATTTATGTATGATTTGCTCCACAATCTTGGGAGGCTGATGTGTTCAGATCAGTGAATACGATAAGCTCACTTCTTACTTTCTTTCTGCTGTCCCCTGATAAGTTCACACATGGAGAAAATCCATCATTCTAGCCACTATCTTTTTTCCCCCTCTCTTTCCTCTTCCTTCCAAATCACTACCAACTACATGTGCATTTTTCTACTTAGAAAATCATCCGGCCAGAGAAATCAGGATGGTGAGTAACAGGAATAGAAGACCACACATTCTGAGTGTGTCCAGCTGGAAGATAAAATACTTGGAGATAATATAATGTATTCAATAAACTTAAGTGCCGATATGACAGAAGGAAGTCTTTCAGGCCTGTGCTATTCCAAAAAGTAAAACAAGAACCAAAGAACCAGAAGGGTAATTTGGGCTTACATTATGAATTTTGTAATAGGAAAAGTCATCCAAGAATGAATTATCCTCCCTAGTGAGGAAGAATTGTTTTTACAAACCCATGTAAAACAGTGAATGTAAGTGTGTTAGGATATAAGAGAGATGAATGAACATTTTGCACATTAATTCAGGTTTTGAGATTCTGTTGTATAATTCAAAGCATTTCTCCGATTCAAACAAACAAAAAAAGTGCTAGTGATATGATTGTCTACAAGATTTTCTGATCATGATAACTAGTAATTTGTATCCTTTTTGCCCTCTCTTCTACTTCTGATACAAACCATCAGTGTGGCTACATAATGCTAACTGAACAAATACACATGCCTCATTCCTTTATCAAAAGTGATCACTCCAAGTAGAGTCAATCATATCGATTTTTATTTTCCATTGTCAATGCCTGTTTTCTCTGTTTTTCTTCCCACTTGTAACATACAAACAATGGGAAAAAAGCAAAACATTTCCACTGGGTTGCTAAATAGATTAATATGATTTATGAGTGTTGACTAGCCAGATTTCCCCCAATCAAATGTTTAAAAAATGTGCTTATAGGGGAATGTGTGACCACACGCAAAGGCTGAGCCAAAAGATTTTTAAAACATCAAAGCCCCAAAGATGTTGTTAGCTCCCTTTGGATTCTGCCGTGCCTCTGGTCAGAGTCATTTCTGAGCTTCCCAAATTCACCATCCAAACAATACCCCATAAAGAATTTGGTCTACTATAAGGATCAAATCTTTTAAGCTATATAAACTGCATATATAAGACTATCCTTAGATAGTTGGCATTTATAGAATACTCGGTGCACTGTTACCTCTACAAAATGATTCAAGAAAACTTGAAAAATTTAAAAAGAAGATTATGTTTCAAATAGCTTTTATCTCCATCATGCTCAGAAATGTTTTATGTCCCTAAAAATGTTATGTTCCAGAAATACTTTCATGTATATCCATTATCTGATTTTCCACTAAAACCCTAAAACTGCTCATATTAAGCATTCATACTGATATTACCCTAATGCAAAAAAAAAAATAGATTGAACCTGAACACTAGAAATCAGAGGTTTAGTCTACACAGAACCCAGTAGTGTAATATTTCTTTAAATCCTCATCTTTTATTTTGTCTTAAGTTTTAAATGTTGTACTGATATCCATGAACAATTTTTATTTTAATATTAGCATAATATTTCAAAATTTTTAGCTACATTTCAGAACTTTTCCATTGAAATATAACATCATAGGAAAAACCAGTACTACACCTGTAAGATTGTGACACAACACAGCAGGACAGACAGCCCCAATGGCATGCCAAACTTGTTTGAGAAAAATGGATGGTTGAATCCTAGGTATAAAACAAAATGCAAGGATTCCTGTCCAGTGAAAGTAACAGAAGGAAATATATATTTAGATTTATCCCAGTTTTCAAACTGCCCTGTAATTTTTCAAATCTAGCTTATTTTTGTCTCAAATGCAAATTATAGAACACATTTATCAGAATGTGTCACAAAAGTCACCCAATGCATAGAAGATATTAGAATTATTCAGGTTTTCTAACTAAGAAAACCTGATCAAGCAAATTTGAAAATTTATTTATAAAATTCACGTAGTATTAGCTGTGAAGAAAACTGTAGTTGTCAGAGTTAAGAGTAAGGCTGCAAATAGCAAATCAGATTCTCAAAAAAAAAAAAAAAGTCAGATGTCAGAAAAAAGAGAAGATAAAGGGAAAAGAAAGAATGAGATAAAGAGAAAACAATGATCCCAAACTCACAAATTCTAACTTTGCAAGTTTATTATGGAGTCTGCTTGACCTGCTTTGAGGAGCCAAATTGCCACGGGAATTGGAGAGAACAAGCATGAGAAGTGGTTGCTTTTGCCAAGTGGTACCATGGGAGGAATCAGATTGAAATTTAAAATGTGATATAAATAATTCACCAGGATGTTAACATTTTAAACACAGTCTTTACACTTCTCTTACCCTGTTGGGATCCACAGTGATCCTCTGAGATAGATAAGACTAGTATCATTATCCCCACTCTACAGATGAGGATATTTATGCCCTTGAAAGTTGAGTGAATTGCCCAAAGTCAGGCAATATTTTAATTATGGATTTGGAAGTAGATCCTGGAGTCTAATATCTCTCTTTCTAGGACATATCTATATACTTCTTCAATGCTTACTAATCAGAAAATTGAAACTGTGCTTACTAATACTCTGGAGAACTGACAGCACATTTTGATATGTCAGAATAAGTTACCTGGTATTAGCACAGATCATAGCCTTTAAAAAAAGGCTATGATAGCCTTTAAAGCTATAATAGCCTTTAAAAAAAGAGCTTAAATATGTGTTGTATATAATAATAGTTACATAAGAAAATATGTT
This sequence comes from Callospermophilus lateralis, assembly GCF_048772815.1. Lineage (NCBI taxonomy): Eukaryota > Metazoa > Chordata > Mammalia > Rodentia > Sciuridae > Callospermophilus > Callospermophilus lateralis. The sequence goes on along the minus strand of NC_135321.1, from coordinate 31,474,045 downwards.
GCATAATTTATTTCTCAAGTAAATGGAAAGTTTAGTTCTCAATCCAACATCTTAATAAGTCTTTTGTATTATGATCTTTTTTTCTTCTATTTGAACCTTTAACCATACCTTCAGGCTCACCTTCAGTGTACCTTGATCTTGAATATAAAGCTCCTACCTACAACACACTGGGTAAAATTACCTTTCATCTCTCACCTGGACAATTGCAGTCAATTTCTTACTTTGCTCCCTTCTACTGTCTTGCTCTTCTGAATTACTTACAAGTCTCTAGATCTCTCATATGACTCCTGTACTCAGATTATGGAGTTACTCAACATTGATCTAGGTCAACTGTCAAGGAGGCATGAACAGAATCCCATAGATGAATAATATTCCTAGGGGTCATTATAACCTAATTAGGATATGAATTGCTGACCACATTGAAGACTATGTCATAAACATGGATTGATAATGAGAATGACACATCTTAAGAGGGCAAGAACACGAACACATGCCTCAACCTAACGGGCCTCCTAGGTACCCAAGAAAGTGTCATGGAAAATAAAACTAGTAATAGGAATTGAAATTCTTCTCCCCCAAATATGTAAACTGAAGCTTCAGGTAATGTCATTGTTACAGAGGTATGGCCCTTATGGAAGTGATTTCGGTTAAGTCAGGTCATAAGATTAGGTGCCTAATCTCAGAACACTGGCAAACATAAGAGAGAAAGAGACATTAGAGCTCCCTCTCTGCCCATATCCAGCAGACACAGAGGAAAGGGTATTTGAGGACTCAGCAAGAAGGAAACTGTCTTCAAGCCAGGAAGACAGCCATCATCAGAAACCAACCTTGATGGTGCATTCAGATAAAACCAGAGAATGTTATTTAATACATAGTCTGGAGAGAGTAATCGGCAACAGGCATTTTCAGAGCTAACTCTTATACATCAAACATAACTACATCACTTCACTTACTTTTTATGGACAAACATGTGAATAGGTGGTAGTGTTAGTATTGTGATTTAGAGAAATTGTGGAATAGAGAGTTAGGTAGTGTTATTGAAGATTACTGATTGAGAAAATGGTGGAGTTCAAAATTTGAGGACTACTTGGCCCCAAATGCATGCACTCATGTAGGCAATTATATCCTCCGAAGAGTTAACATGCCATTCAAGAAAATGTATTTGGACCTTCAGAAATTAGTGGCTCTCTTAGTGACTCATATTTTTACAATTAAATTCTAAAGTATATTTATTTTTTTTCTCTCAAAGCATTTCTCAGTGATTAATGAGCTTACACACAATTATTTAAGATTTTTAAGATTTTGCATATTTTTCAGAAGTCAGTGAACATGAGGTTAAACACTCCATATATACTATTCTTCTCAAACCAAAAAAAAAACTGTTTATAAAAGAAATCAACATTCTTTTTCTTTATATGTTGTTAACATAGTACTGACCAGTTAAGAAAAGCTAGAACAGTGTACCTGAGTTCTATCTTTCTCCCATGTTAACTGCTTTTATATGCCTATCTGATATATTATCAATCCCCAATGAAGCTCTACAATTTACAAATTTGCAAATAGTTAATTGTATTTTTTATTAAATCACTGAAGCAAAGGGTTGAATCAGATTGTGATATAAAATTTAAGAACAAACAAACTTCAAATGATGGTTAAATGTTTAATCAAGAGGTTTTAGTGATAATATAAATGTCAAAACAAGAGACTTATGCGTCCAACCCTTTAAAACATCAGGGTGTCTTATTATTTTTAATACTTTTCAAAAAACATGTATTTTTTAATCAACAACTTCTATTACCTAACTTTATGGTTCATAAACTGTTATAGTTGTCAGAAGATCTACACATTTTTCTTTCTACTCAACTAATAAAAATAAATGAGAAAACTGAAGAAATTTTTATTTTTGTGCAGTGTTATAATTGAAACTTTAAAAAGTTTTTTTTTCTTTTAGTTTATCTCACAAATGTTTGTACTTCATGTAATCACGTGAGGTGGATTTTCTCACTGGATAGTACGTGCCTTGGGCTTATAGTGACTTATTTCAGACTTGAACATTTTGTGAAAATAACTTAATCTTCTCTTAAGATTCTTCTATGAATCTAATATGACAGTTTCTTTACAAATATAATAGCATTTACGTGTATACCATCAATTGCTTCCTGAATATTTCTGCATCCTTGTAATTTTTATTCTTGCAACAAACTTCTAGGGTAGATAAGGAAAAATTATTTTATTCAATTTATGTGGAAGAAAAGAGTTTCAGAAACTTCCATAATATGCTTAGTATGTGTTCTATGCCTTTCTCTACCATATTATGCAAGTGTTTATACAGATAAGCTATTTATTTCTTCCATATAAGATATTTGTTTGGTCTATATTTATAATAAATATATTGTACAAAAAACAGAAAGTATACAGCTCTAATGAACAGTAATGTGTTTTCTGTATTATCTTTCATAATACCAAGTTTTCAGAAATTTATCAACCATTGTAGTAGCTCATATATTGAATATCAAATAGGTGTTCTAAACTAAGACTTTACTTGAAGACATAGCTCCCAAAGTTGGCTTAATTTGCTGGAGGAAAAACTTTTGAAGCTATGACTGTATAAAACAATTCACTTGACTCAATCATTTGTAAACAAAGAAGTTTTCATAATTTTGTGGTTATATTCCATATGTTGAAACCTATATGGAGTTTCTTCAGGTTTTAAGACAAGGTAATACCTTCCACCAAGCAGAACTGCTTTATTCTATGTCTGACAAAAACAGTAATTGTCATGAACTCAGACAGCCATTTCAGGTTGTACATACAGGGGACATTTTATGCAGTTGATATGTGAGCTGCTCTTTATTTACATGCTTAAATTTCTCCCCAACTCGTCTTTCAACCAGTAAGCCATCTCTCCTATCCACATCAGTTAGTAAATATCTGTTTTTTCCCACCTAGGTGGTATTGTCAGATGATTCAGAATAAAGCCAGTCCTTGTATGGTGGGGACAAATAGTTGAGCATTGTTTTCACACACAGCAAGTAACCTGGGTTATGCCCTATGCGTCTGATTAAGCTGAACATAAAATAAAGATAAGGAAAAACCCTGTCTTTGCAATGATTCTTTTATCTATAGAAATGCCATCCAAACTTTAGTATGCTTTAGTTCTGTCATACTTCTCTTACATGCACTTTCTTTGTTTTTGGACTGGGGGATAGAATATAAAATTAGATAAATTCATATAAATTCATTTAGTCATGATATGCACTAGGTAATCATAAGTGTAATGCTTTTTGTTTGCTTTAACCAGGTATGCAGTGTATTTACATGAGAAACAGTTTTATTTTTTTAATTGTTGATTCACCTTTACTTATTTACTTATGTGGTGCTGTGAATCAAACCCAGTGCCTCACACATGTTAGGAAGGCACTCTACCAACTGAGCCACAACCCCAACCTCTACATGAGAAAATTTTCATTCTCTTTTAGTTGCCTGACTCTAAGTATACTAGCACACAAAATAGAAGATGGGTCCACGGTACAATGAGGTTAATAGAGAATAATTTTACTTATCTCAATTTAAGGACTTTCTCCTTGATATAGCTAGGTATGGATAGAAATCTAAAGGAGGGAATGTCAGTCTGTTGAATTTTAGAATATTGTGAATGTTGACCATGTGACTTTATCTCTAAAGCAAACTCCACAATTTAAGAAACCCTTCTGGTTCAGTCCATAGTCTGTCCTTAATGACTCATGTCTCACCAGTCCAGAGAACTGTCTTACCTTGGCCACTTAATATGCATACCTCAAAATAAGACTGTGATTGCGTTCCCTCTCACTGGGCATTCTCTTCTCATAAACTCACACATGGTTCGAGTGTTTCATTTTCAATATCACACAAACTCTGCACCCTCATCAAAACTGTGAATATCCAGCAGACTTACTGGCATTTGCCTATAATCATCTTTCAAATGAACTGTCATCACAGTCTTAATCTCTGTTTGGCTGCCCTAATTGTTTCCACCTTACCTGCCAAGTCTTTCATTGCTTTGAAACTTTTGCTAAGACTTTAAATATATGCATCAGTAATCGTAAAATTCTGTGCAAGGTATGTTAGTCAGTTAAACATAAGCAAGTCCTCATCTGAGCATCGTGCCATGGAAGCAAATCATAAATAGCAACAGATTCTGAATCTATCTACTGCCAAACATCCTACCTTTATCTAATGTGGAGAAGGAAGTAAATATATGTAGCATGTACACAATTACAAAACCAAGTACAGTGATAATCAATTATCCAGATGTTGTATTGATCTGCTGCCCAAAGTGCAGATGTTTGGAAATATCTATGATTGGCATGATGTTAACACACTCAAAACCATTATTCCAGTCTGCTGAAAGGGATAATGCCACTCTCAAATAATCTATTTGGCTAATAATGCTTTTATAAACTTTGGTACAAACCTCAGTCAAAAAAAAAAAAAAAAAAAACAAGCAGAAAATCAGAAACAGGGTATAGTAGTTCAGTTTCAGCCAGAAGATCCTGCTAGATGAGCATCATCCTACTAGGCTTCTTTTGATCTCTTGGCTACATTCAGAGACCTAGAAAACAGAAGTTAGAGTGAGTAAAACTTAGTAATCAGCATCCATGTCATTAAAAAATATAAATTTAATATGATGTTTTTAACTTGTTTTTATCTGTCTTCTGTCCCAGAATGACAGTTCCTTTTCTGAGTACTCTATAGCCATAATCAGTTCATTTTTGAATTCTGTTTTCCATGATATTACACCAACAATGCAGGGAAAAGTTTGTATGTGTCTCCTTGGCAGCTACCAACATTATTCCCATTGTGTCCTTGTTGAATAAAAAATTTAAAGTGCAGAATTAGCACTGGAAGATTGACTGGATTCTAAATGAACTTTCTGATAGTAAATGTAAAACTAGAGGGAACAGAGCACCGGTAATGAAGGGAAATACAAGGCTAAGTATTGGAAAGTAATTAGCGAGCTCATCACTGACAACCCTTTGATGGTCTGAATTGCTTCCAGAAAGATAAGAGTATATTGTTTAAAAAACAATTAAATCCCACAAGCACATTCATAGAATTATTTCACATTCATATGCAAATAAAGAGGCTCAGGTTCTTTGAACAGACTAATATGTGTTAACAGAGAAGCATTTTGTATTCGCCACTGGTATATTTGGGTGTGTAAAAAGCACCAGTGGTAAATACTCACTACAGACCTACATATTTTATAAGGTCCCTTGGAATTGTGGTTAAATTTAGCAAATTTGCTTAGTTCCACTTACAAAGAGTCTCTGTTGGGTTCTAGGACATTTCTCAAGAGGTATTCAGTTATTTGTACTGACATAAAAAACAAAAGAATAAAGGCAAACCTGTTATCAATTCCTTTTACCCTTCAGGGAAGTAGTCCTTCTGGAGAATTACCATAGTCTGTGCATGTGTTTTAAAAATAAAAACACATAAGACGAAAGAAAAAAAAATAGTATGTATTCTATGTGTATGGGGATTGTGTTAAAGCAGAAAATTTCTAATTTTTCCTCTTTGACTAATAAGTAAAATCTTAACTGCTTACTCTGATAAACACTCTTCTTCATCATGCAGCATCAGCTGTGGTTCTGATTAAATTTTTTTTCAATAAGTCAATATAATCAGTTCTTTCAGCTCATATCTTTCCATTTGTTTATGCTATTCTTGGTATTACCCCTTCCTTTTCTGGATAAATTCTCAGTGTTTTTTTTAATTAGAAGTCCCCACAAGCCCTGTCACTTTTTGCTCATGTTGTCCCGAAGTATCACATCCCCATCTAATGCCCACCATCTTCTATCCTACTCCTTGGTCAAGGTTTGCTATTTTCACTGGGTCCCATCTTCTATTCTTTAGTATTTATTGTTTCAACTCTTTTTTGTCTTCACCTTGAGTGATATGTGTATACATATGTGTCAACATATGTATGTATACACATTATACACCAGCAGTATACTCATTTTGTTGTAAATGCATTACAATCGGTGTCTATTGCCTCATTCTTTTGGCCTTCATAATTTCTAATTGAGTGCCTTGTCTAAAATAGTCTGCTTAATATATATTTGGGTACATTTTCATGTATTCACAAGTTGCTGCACTTAACATTGTATAGCACAGAAGCAGAGACAAATATACAATTTATAAATATGCTTTTACAAATGTTAAAAATCTACTTTAATGTTAACCAAATTGTTATTTCTGAATGATGAAAGATTTTATGGCCAGCATTTTACTATATATTATCTTAACATAAGGAATAATGCCTGTAATAAGAAAGAAAAGCCAGAACTATTTTTCATATATCATTCTGTTGAATTTCCCAACATTTAAAATAATTCAGAATCTGGAAAGAAGCTAGTGACCTTCTATTTCAGGAGACAGGAGAACGGCAGGAATCTGAAGCCACCTCCCTGTTGCCCTGAAGCTCTCTAGAATTACTAGCCTTGGTATGAGACCTGGGGTCCGCTCAGTTCAATATGCTGCCCTGGACCTATGTGGAGTTTCTGACCCACCAATACCACAGACCCTCAGCTCTGCTGGATGTTCAGTAACTGTAGCAACAATCAGTGAACAGTAAAAGCCCTAGATTCTTGTGTGTTCAGCCTGAGGGCTGCATCTTCATTTTTAAATCATATACATTGCAAAATTAGTCCTCTAATAAACTCTCTTTTGTCTTGTTGCTGGGGATCACATAAATTTCTCACCCTGATGCAGCCTTTCTTTTCCAATTCTTCCTCTCTGATTTAGTTTTGCCTTAATCATATGCTTGTGAAGGCCTAGATTTCATCCATTCAATCCACTGAAGTCCCAATGTGCATGTCTTCTATTATAGACAATTGTAGAAGAGGTTGTAAAGCAGATCCTGGTGTGTGGAGGACACTTAGTGTGTAATGATTGGCACCAAAGACCTCATGGTGAGAGTTCTCCATCATAAGCTAGGCACTGTTATACCCCCACGTTATGAGATTTGCCGGCCTGGTAGCATATATCACATGATGGGGGAATGTCCTCAGAGGGTACAATCACTTACACAAGCACATGGTCTTTGCTGTCCTGCCTCCTTCCCTCTTTTCATACTTGTATCCTCTTGGGATTTTCTCCAAAAGCAGCTGAAAATTTCTGAAAATTTTAAGCCTAGATCAGGAATAGGTTTGTTCAGCATATTGATATGAACTTTGGCACAGTCTTACACAGTGGTGGTCTAAAAGACATCTTTAGGAGTTGAAGCATTGACTTTGGAAACTATAAGAAGAGAAACAACTGAGAGAGTGACATACATAGAGTTTAGCCCACCAATAAGGGGCCTAGAAGCATTAAGAATGTAAGATCAGAGATAAGGAGATCAATGAAAAAGGCCTGTAAATGAACTTATGGAACTGAGCACATTGTATATCAAACTTTCTCTTACTTCAATGCGTACTAGAAAGCGTCCACTGTGGAGGAAGCTTTCTTTTTTGATTTTTATTTTTTAGTTCTAATCAGTTATACATGACAGTAGAATGGTCTTTGATTCACTGTATAAAATGGAGCAGAATTTTTCTCTTCTCTGGTTGTACAAGATTTAGAGTCACACCATTCATGCAGTCATACATGTACCTAGGATAATGATGTCTGTCTCATTCCACCATCTTTCCTTCCCCCTTTCCTCCTTACCCCCTCCCCTAAAGTCCATTCAAAGTTTCTCCACTCATCCCATGCTCCACCCCCATTATTCATTAGCATCCACTTATTAGAGAAAATATTGGCCCCTGATTTTTTAGGATTAGCTTATTTTGCTTAGCATGATGTTCTCCAACTCCATCCATTTACCTGCAAATGTCATAATTTCATTCTCTTTCATTGCTGAGTAATATTCCATTGTGTATATGTACCACAGTTTCTTTATCCATTCATCTAATGAAGGGCATCTAGGTTTGTTCCTCAGTTTAGCAATTGTGAACTGTGCTGCTATAAACATTGATGTGGCTGCATAACTGTAGTATGTTGTTTTTAAGTCCTTTGAGTATAGACTGAGGAGTGGGATAACTGGGTCAAATGGTAGTTCCATCCAAGTTTTCTAAGGAATCTCCATATTGCTTTCCAGATTGGTTGCACCGATTTTCAGTCCCACCCACAATGTATGAGTGTTCCTTTGCCCTCACATCCTAGCCAACATTTATTGTTGCTTATATTATTGATAATTGTCATTCTGACTGGAGTGAGATGAAATCTTAGAGAAGTTTTGATTTGAAATTCTCTTATTACTAGAGATGTTGGACCTTTTTTCATATATTTTTCATATTGGAGGAAGCTTTTGATCACAAGGTGGATTTAGTGGGCTTTCTACTCATTATTGATAAACAGTCTTCTTGGTCACGGAAGTGTTTGTACCAGAGAGCCTCAGATGCTAGCAATGATCTCAGAGATGATACTCTACCTGTGCCCATACTTGAATTATTTCTCACCAAGCTGACCTGGCTGCCACTGATGCTAAATGCTGTGCTACTAGCAGCAGAGATGTGATGGGAGTTATTCATTCACCTCCTGCTGGCAGTGCTCAACCTGGCACTGCTATCTGAGGGCTTACAGAACAATGATTTACCAACATAAATTTTTGCATAAAACTGCCTTTCAACAGGGGTGTGTTTTACAATGAAGGTGGTGTGATGGGTTTGCCTTGCAGGGTCATTAAGAGGATTAGAGACAACTAAATAGATCATTTATCCTATAGTGATAACTCATTCATGTTTTGAATTTTAGCAGTAATTATAATGCAGATATTGATATATTTTTGAAACTGTATAGTAGATGCTTTGGAAAATATATTAAAAGCATAAGAGAGAGATAAAGGAAATTAGCATATATAATCATTCTAAGGTCATACAGCCAGTAAAAGTAAAAGCGTAATGCAAAAGCATGATGTGATTTTAAAGCATCCTCTCTGTACACTGTGCTGTAATCCTGCATCACAGTCTTACCCTAGGAACAGACACCATCAAGACAGCTCTTTGGCACTTGACCTCATATGAATGTGCAGTTGGAGAGTCTTTCAACATGAGAAGACATTAATGATTAATCATCTTAGATAAAATAATTCAAAGTTTTTCCTGATGAGAGAGGGACTGATAAATTTATCTTAAAAAGATTTACTATAATCAGCAGATTGTTTTATGGTTTAATACCAATACTATAAGTCAAATCACATCTATACAAAAGTTCAATTTAATAAATTAAGAATTGCAATTAGAATTTAAGAAGTGTGCCTTAATATTAACCTGGAAGAACCTCAGTGTTGATATTAATTCTCAGGGCCAGATTCTCAATAAACTCAGTCATCAAGAATTTGACCACATATTCAGATGTTAGGGTTTGATCTCTGAGTGTGCAGAAATGTAACTATAAAATTTTATAAGTCTTTGTAAAGTATAGAAAGTCCTCTCTCAAATAGGCAATTAAATATGAAATTAGTCAATATATCAGAGTCTGTGAAGAGGAACTATGAACTGTGAGAAGCTCAGGATGTGCTGGAAAGATCAAGACTGCTAGGGCCATTCAGTGTAGGGATGAAAGGTTCTAAAAGCGCAATCCTGTTCTAAAGTGCAACACACTGTTTACATAAATAACCAGGATGAACATGATTCACAAGTCATCAACCTCCCAGAGGTTGGTACAATGCAAGAGTGTTTTATTTTAATGTGTGTGTGTGTGTGTGTGTGTGTGTGTGTGTGTGTATGTGTGTGAGAGAGACAAAAAGAATAAACTACAGTTCTCTTAGAAATACAATTTTGGAATATTCCCCCATCATTCTGGAAACATAAGGGCACTACCTACTTCAGGGGCCTAGTTTTTATAGCATTCCTTTTTAAGACTAAAGAAATCACTGGAAAAGTTTCAAAAAATACCACTGCCTAGTTCTAACTGTGTTCATTATGATATAGCTCCATGGTTTCTTTTCTGCCTTCCTATTACAGTAGAGGCTGAGTAAGGGAGGAAGACACAGCAGCTGAGCTATAAGGTAGATAAAAAAGTACAATAAATGCATGTGTGGGTAAAAGTCAATATTAAATATAGGTCATGTAGGACTGAGTGCTTTTTCTCAGAAACCTGAATTCAAAGTTAAGTAGTAAAAATGAAAATAAAATAGTGCTAGAATGCTTTAAGACTGAGTTGCTCCCAAATGACTCGATTAGCTTTCCAAGCCCCTTCAGTTGTCTAACCTTTCTTTTATATTTCAGGATACTGATCAATAGAGACCCCCTCCCTTAACTAAATAAGCCTCACAAGGTGACAAAAAAGTCACTAAATTAATATTTATTTTGCAACATAAAAGAGCCAGTGCTATCTACAAACAGTATAATTAATTGGGATTAATTTCATGTGCAAATTTTGTCATTGCAGGTGTTGATGGAGTAATACATCAAAGGGACTTCACCCCTGTAAAAATCAATGCTAACATAACCTTGATTACTGTTCTTGTGGATGTCACATAGAACACTAATCAGTCATGGTTTGTAGCAAACATCTTAGAGAACAAATATAATTTGCTTTTTTATTGGCATTTTTCAAGATGAGAGATAATATGCATTCATGGGGCCAGCAATTCTCTAAAAGAATACAATCTCCAAGGGAAGCGCTAAAGACAGTGTGAGAGAACTGAGAATGATTGAGAAGAAATTACATGAGTGTGAAACAAATAATTCTTCACATTGATATGGAAACTACTGATTCTGTTTTGGGAATACAGACTTCCCAGGACACTTTTAGAAAAGCCAGAGAGCTTCATTTCTATAAAAGAACAACCTTATGTAGTACCCAAAGGAAAAAATAACATAACTTTGTGGTGGCAGACTTTATTTCATCCTTATCCTTTCTTCTTCTAAATAACACAGGCCTTCCTTTGTGTCAATTATGACCACAACCAAGCAAGCATAGGGCACACTGTCAATTGATTTTATCTTCAGTTAACCTTTATGATGCATTATGTACTAAAAATTGTAACTGTAATGACATTTCTTACATTTGTATTTTTGAAAAATTGTTTTCTTTTTTGTTTTGTTTTGTTTAGGGGATTCTTATTTTAGCTTGGTGTGTCATTCTCACAGTAAGTGGGGGTATAGAGACAGCAGGCTAGAAAATTAATTGGCTTATATTAATAACATTGATACAAACAAATTGCATGAAAATTAATACTACTCGTAGAAGAAAACTCTGGTATTGAGAAATGGCATATGCAAAGAAGTCCATGACTATGACAACAATTTCATTTTAAATAAGTTTCTTGCAGGTTGAAGTTCACACACATGACTTGACAGATCCTGAGACAGCCCCTAACAAATAGAAGATTTCCATGGGCAGAGAGAAATTGAAGCCAAAGTGCAGACATGCATGAAGAGACATTTGAGAAAGAGGATAAAGTAGAAATAGAATCTTGGAATGAGGTTGTTACATATTGTATATCTCTTCCAGACTTTTCCTCTCCCTGAAATTTAGAAGGTCAAGTTCTAATTCTAATGGTAAAAAATGCTTTAGAGAAAGAAATTGCATTAAATATCTTTAATGACAGAAGTTTAAGTGCCCTTAATTATTATTTCTTTACTTCAGTTACCCATAAGGAAAGCAGTAAAAACCCAGTGATATTTGTAGCAATCATCTTAAATCTTCTCCATTCCAAATTGTTGCCTAATCCTATAATATGCAAATAGCCTCCTGCTTCTACAACCTCAAACCTGGCTTGGAGAGGTTCTTTCTTCTTTTTTCCAGCAATTTCCACCTGTTTTCTCAACAATATCCTGACACTGATTTGGACAGCATCCTTAAATTGTTTAAAACTTGGCTTTCTGCTCCCGGTTTGTAGTGGTTACTTCCTCTGGCTTTTGCATTCTAAGTTGCATTTAGTGCAGACTGCTTCCAACAGATGAAATTCAAACCATCCACTAGGATACTACCATGCCCCTGTTCAGTGGAGGGAGACACCAGAGATTCCAGTAATGATCAGAATACATTTTGATGAAAAGGAGTCAAAAGCATTCTTTTATCAAGATTCTTAGTCTCTTCCTACACTCATGTTTTTTTTTCTTTCCTCCTCTAATTTTCCTCTCATTTTTCCTTGGCCTTTACCACTATTCCTCAGGTGACTTATATTCTCATTGCTTTCTGTCATTCTCTGCTAATTTATTTCAACATTTTTGATAGAGGGGCAAAATGAAAAAAAGAAAAAAAGAAAAACTTGGAGGCAGAGGGGAATTTCATATTTTGTTTATTAGCCTTACAAGTATAAGTGACATGGGACTTTGTAGTCTAGATTTGCTAAGCATGTGATAATTAATGAAATTTGTGTTCCTAAAAATCTTTGTCCTTTCATGCATAATCTTTCCATATGAAAGACCAAATGTCATAGCAATTGTTTTAATCAGCTATTTTTTTTTTTTTTGCTACTGTGACTAAAAGACCTGACAAGAATAATTTCATGGAGGAAAAGTTTATAAGGGGGCTCATAGTTTCAGAGATCTCAATCTATAGATAGCAGGCTTCATTCCTTGGGGCTTCAGGTGAGGCAGAACAACATGGTAGAAGAATGTGGTGGTGAGAAGCAGTTAACATGACCATCAGGAAGCAGAGATAGAGACTCCATTGGTCAGATACAAAATATATATCCATACCCCAAAGGCACGCCTTCCAATCACCCACCTTCTCCAGGCACACTTTACCCAGTTAATCCCATCAATGGATTAATTCACTGATTGGGTAAAGGGTCTCATGATCCCAATCATTTCTCCTCTAAACCTTCTTGCATTGTCTCACACATGAGCTTTTGGGGGACACATTACATCCAAATCATAACAGCAATCTTACACCTTTTTGTCTTCTCTAAATAACTTTTTTAATACTCCAAATCACCCATTATCTTAATAGCACATAGCACTATGGAATTATGCTGTGAAAGAAAAAGCAGTTTCTTCTTTTTCCAGCAGTTTAACCCACCTGTTCTCTCAACATATCCTGATGCTGGTTTACATTTGAGACTGTATAATGACTAAATTTTTGAAAACAATATAGCTAGCAAAATCAAGTCTTTTACTATTTGGTATAGTTCCTGATGTTCATACAAACCCAAATTTGTGATAATATTCCTGTTATTTGAGACAAAGTTCTCCTCCTAGAAGAGACAGGAAATGGGTCAAATATTTTTAGGGCAAAATATTCTCAAGTGCTAAGGCCAAGCTTCTTTTGGGTTTCTATATTCCTGGGTTGTGACCTGAAATCTGGCTCCATTTGATAGTTCTTTGGCAATTTTGTCAGTGTTCTAAACAAAACAGATTTTAGCATTTTTAAAGTTATTTTCAGCAGAAAGAGAGATGGAATATAAACTAGCATTCATTCTTAATGCAAACAGATGAAGTAATCCAATAAAAGATTTCCAGAAAAAAATGTTTATAAGACATACATTTAAAATAAAGGATGGTTCAAAGTGTAGAGACAGAATATATACTATAAAAATATCACATAAAATGAAATTAACACACTTATTTTAATAGCAAAAAATAAAGTATAACACAAAATATTTCAATAATAATATTTCAAAAGGAATACATTCAAAACTTTTTCATGACAAGTATCATGGATTCAACAAATTAGAATAGATAAGAGAAACAGTCAAATTCCTAATTATACTGAGAGCTCTGAATGTGCATTTGAGAGTAACATATACAAAGAAGACAAAATATTATGTTATAATAATGTGAGAGGTTGAATTTATACCATTGGTCACATGTATAGCAAATTTTCAAGCACTCATAAAGTGTTAGCAAACAATGACCATATATTGGCAATATGACTCACTATATTTTGTGACCAAAGGTTATCAGGTAAACAGGCCAGAAATAAATAATAAAATGTTCTAGTGAAAACAAAAACTCTATTTGAATTTAAGAAATGCAGTTTTTAGTCACTCATAGGGGAAAATCATAAGGAAAATCGTGAACTCTCTCTCTAGAAACTAGTGTTAACTGTAAATGCTACATGTCAAAACTTATTGGATATATTCAAAGCAATATACTTAAGGGGTTATGTATAGCCTTAGGTGTTTACATGGTTAATGTTATGGTTTAGATATGGTGTCCCACAAAGCTCACATGTAAAACAAGGCAAGGAGGTTTGAAGGAGAAATGATGGGGTTATAGCGTTAACCTAATCAGTAAACTAAACCCTTATGGGATTAGCTGAGTGTTAACAGGTAGGGTGTGGCTGGAGGAAGTCATTCATTGGGGATGTATTTATGCAGTATATATTTTGTATCTGAAGTATGGACTCTCTCTCTTTTTTTCCTGATTATCATGTGAGCTGATTCTTTCTGCCATACTCTTCTGCTGTGATATTCAGCCTCACCTGGAGACCTAAGGAATAAAGACAGCTGTCTATGGATTGAGAACCCTGAAACTGTGAGCTGTCAAATAAACTTTTCCTTCTCTACAGTTGTTCTGGTTGGGTCCTTTAGTCACAGCAGCAAAAAAGCTGACTAAAACAGTAAAATATAACAAGTCACACATGCAAGAACTTTCAAAAAGAAAATGAGGTAAATACAACAAAATAAGATGAAATAAATAAAAAATAAAAATGAGAAAAGAAAGAGCAAAAATACTACCCATATGTCTACCTACCTACTTATCTGTTATCAACAATAGCAAAAGTTTTTTGTTGTTGTTGTTGTTGTTGCTTGCTTGCTTTTTTTCCCCTTGAAAAAACTGAGAAAACTACTAACTTTGAAAATCTGATTCAGGAGTGAACATAAACTGTGTCAGACATATAAAGCTTGAAATGGTTATATATCAAACAGATAAAGCAATTGAAGGAGTAGTGCTCAAAATAAGTTCTTTGGAAAATGTACATCAATGGAACTATTTTAGGGGAAAAATATGTAACTTACAAACTTGATCCAAAAAGAAATAGAAAACTAACTATCAATTAAATTGAATTAATTAGTAGAAATTTTTTCATGACTTATGTCGGGAGCTGAGATGTGGGACTCTCTAGAAACTAATGTTAACTGTAAATGCTACATATCAAAACTTATTTGAGTGATGTGAGTGTGGACATGTGGCAAGTCAGCCATGAGCTCTGTGTGTGTGAACTTTGAACAATGCGTGCACAGGGTGGACTGAACCAATGCTGCCCTCTGTTTGGGCAGGCAATGTAAGAGATGCTGCCGGTTATCCCGGTTATGGGTGATGAGTCCTGCTTCCCCACATGTTGAAGTTTGAACATTAGAGAAGCACGCTGAGGCAAGCATATAAAGCAGGGTTTATTTAAAAACAGGTAGCATATGAAAGACCTAAGCAATCTCATTCTACTTGGGACCTCATTTTGCTCTGAAACTTAACTCCTGACCTACTGCAGTCCTAAAGTCAGGAAAATACCACAGAGAGCTCTGTGGAAACAGTTCTCAGAAAAGCCGCAGATGGTGATCACCTAAGATAGGCCAAGATATCCTGTGCCTTGTCACTTTTGCAGGAAGGAGAAAGACCAGCGGGGAAAGGCAGGAGAACAAAGGAAGCCTTGGACATATAAAAAAGGCAGAACACCTCCCCTCTTGGGATTCCAGGATACCAGCTATTGCCCCCTTCTCCATCCTGGGAGAAGTCTATGTGATATGCTCGAATTCGGGACCCCCAAAAGAACACCAGAGACCAAGATCAATGTAAGCAGCAAAGAGGCATTCATTGCGAGCTTGCTCGGTCCTCTGCACGCACACAGAAACTGGTGATGCTGAGAGGGCCCAGCCCAGGGTTTGCAGAAGTTTTATACACTCTTTGGGGAAAGCAGGGACTTCACATACATCATAGCATCTCTTAGCAAGTCATCACACACCGCAGGAAAATCAAACAACAACTCTTAACCTTGATTAGCACATTCACTGGCAGGAACAAGTTGGGAAGGGTGACTGGTTAGTACAAGAGGGGGATTTGTTTGAATTGATTGGTTTAAGCCACAAGGGGAGTAAGTGCTGAACTACATGGTTTACCAACATGTTATCAGCTACTAGGAGGGTCATCTGGCATCCTAGGTATTTTTCCTGTCTCATGATGATCGGTTGTTGTTAGGGGGTTGCTATGGGTCCTCAACTAGCCTGACCGAGAGTCAGGGACACCTGGCTCCACAGATCTCTCCTGTTATTTGTAGATAAACAACTCAGCAGGGTGGGTATGTGCCTAAGAGTGCTCTGTGGGTCTTTCCAAGGACAAGGGTCACGGCCCCTTCCTTGGACAGGCTTTGCTCTGAGGTAGAGGCTGGTTTCTCAGTACTTTCTGTGTCTGTGTCTTTTTTTAGTGTCCAAATTCACTTGGAGTGACCCTGATCAGTTTAGTCCTGTGATGCAACAGACTTATACAATAGATCTAGAGAGATCCACCCGCAAACTTAATTTAGAAATTAAGAAAGAAATAATACATGGTTTTCCCACAACCTCAGAGAAAACAGAAAAAAAAGTTGGCAGTTTTGTAGCCTATTTTATGAGGATACTGAAACATGATTTCATAACTGAGGAGGCCAATAAGAGCAAAGGGCCAAAATCTCACAAAAACATAGAAATAAAAATGCTAAATAAAATAGTTACAGACGAGAAAAATATATAATAAATTATATTTATTTCATCAACAAAAGATGTTTTAATATACAAGTTTCAATAAATAAAATTCTCCATATTTGATGTTTACAAATTAAAATAATCTATTATCCTATCAATAGTTATAGAAGTATATTTAACAAAACTCAACATCTATTTTCTTCAAAATTTGTTAGTACTGTAGGAATAGAAGAAAACACCTTTATTGTTAAAGGGTGTCAAGGAAACAAATAGGAAGATCCACATTGATGATAATATCCTGAATACTTTACTACTTTTAGAAATTACATGAGGATTAACCATTTGTATTAAAAAGTGTATTGGATATCCAAACAAATTGAGAAATCTAAGATGACAAATTTAATTTATTGTAAAAACTTTATTATAAAAGTATAATTAAAACTGCCATTTTACATTGATGTAAATTTTGGACAAAGAAAATTAAAAACCTGCAGATAAATTATTAGAATTTATTCCAAAAAGCTTAATTTTTTGTCATCTTAAATGTGTTAATATTTGGGGAATATAGATAATATAGAAGTTCATTGCTTTTTTCTACAGCACTAAAAAAAAGTGTTTTCCAAAATAGTGCATTTATTACAAGATACAGAGAAAAATATACAAATATATTTCATCTAAGTAAGAAATTATAAACTATCATTAAAGTAAATGAAGGAGACCAATCCTTGGAAAGGTATATTATATAAATGATATCAATGATAAATTTTGTGATGATGTCAGTCCTTTCCAAATTGATCTTTAAAGTCCATCTCACACAACATCACTAACTATATTTTATGGAAGATGAAATCTGATATTAATATTCATATTGAAATGTAAGAGCCAAGAATGCCTAAGAAATCCCTGAAGAAGAAAATGAAGTAAAAGGATTTCCTTTCCTGAAATCAAGTAAGATTATATAGCTCAGTGACTATGGGTATGATATTAATTCTAGAATATTCTAATACATCAGTGAATTCTGAAACAATTGAATGATGACAGAGGTGAAATTCCAGTAAGAAGAGAAAGAAAGTCTGTTTCAGTTAGTGCTGTTGGTACTGTAAGTTTCTATTCGGAAAACAATTAAAATTAAACTCTGTGATGTAAAAATATGTCAAAGAGGTGAGCTGTAGAACTGCACGTAAACAGCAGAACAAAAGTCAAGTTTCTAGATGGTAATATAAAAAATTGTAAATAAATTACATAAAAGACTAAAAATATTTAAGGATGTCCTTTTATCAAAGAGACACCATCGAGGAAATAGAAGACTAAGGTGTTGGAGAATATTATGCTGCATATAAACAATAGAGAGATCATATATATGAGAGGATATATAAGTGGGAAATGTTTGAGATATATAATGAAGAGATATGAATCTTCTATCAATTGATAATAAAAGATAAGATCAACTGAGAACAATTAGTGAGACTTAACAATTCCTTCACAACAAAAATGTGTTTATCCAAGATCAAATAAATGCATGCAACATTGCTAAACTTCTTTCATTAACACTGACAAAGTAGAATAAAAAAATAGAATTAATATTCACAAGAGTGACTAAAATTAAAAAAAAGTCATTGCAAATGACATAAAAATGTAGGCTAGTATAGCAATGATAATTTGAATATATTTTTACAAGAATTTAAATTTTACAACCACTTTGGAAAACTCTTTTGAATTTTCTCATAAAGTAAAACATATACATATAGTACATAAAAAAATAGTAAATAGAACATATCATTCCTGTACATATTCACTCCCAAATGATTAAATAGATTCTAGAGTCATATGAAAAATACTCCTGAGAGTACTGTTTGAAATAACTCCCAATTGGAGACAACTCAGTTGTCTGTTAGTAGAGAGTATGTGTCAACTCACACAGTAGAATATAATAAAGTGACATAAATTAACATGGATGGCCCTCAAAAAACAGAACAAAAGAGTTAAGAAAAAAACTAAAATGATATCACTTTAAAAGAAAACAAAGAAACAGCATAGGAATCAAAATGATGTTTTAGTTTTAAGGTGGGGGGTTGGCAGAAGAATTTGTTATTTGAAAGCTTTGTTATTGGGGGCTTTGAAGGGGCTGGTAACTTGGCATTTCTTCACCTGCTGAAATGAGTATATGCTTTGTATTAATTTATTAAGCTTTATTCGTGCATTTTTATGATCTTTCAGTATTCTACATTTCACAGTAAAAACAAAAGTTTTTTTTTTTTTTTTTCCCAAATGCCTTAATCTCATATCCTAGTATGGATAACTACATATGTCTGGGGACAAATGACTGTCAGGGAGATATTCAGATACTTTATGAAAGATTTATACATTCATCAGCTTGATGACACTTGTATCACTGACTAATAGATACACTTGCTATCGAACAAGTTTACTTAATTAGACTTTCGACTTCCTGCTTCCATGCTGTAACATGTCAGAGACATCAATTATTTGTTCTTGCAAAAGTCTTGGTAACAAGGTTGGAAATGAATTTAACTGTTGTGTGTATGGAAATCTGAGATTCGGAAATTAAAATGTACTTTTCTGCTGCTGCAAAGCCAGGTTGCTATTCAACTCCACCTGCAAATCTGCTTTATCTGTGGCCTGGTTCCATTATATCTCTTTGTTCAAACTGACTCTTCACAAAACATTAATGCAAAACAGTGCCTTCCCATCCTGTTTCTACTTTGTGTCCTCTTGACACCTAATCCTGCAATATTTTTTATGGAGCTGAAACTGTCAGAAAGAAGGTGGACTCTTTCATAATTTATAATTAAAAGACAAAAGTGTATGCTTTCCCATAGAAGCTTGCATAAATTAAAAAAAAAGTCATAATAAGGCAATCGTTAATGCAACAAAAGGTGCTTTCTGGAAGAACTTCTGGCATTTCCATCATCATCGATTGCATTTAAATGAGTTTCAATTTCACCTACACCTAAAACTAGTTCTAAAATTTTAACCTTAGCATTAAAAATGGACATTAAAAATGTCCCTGATAGGGCTGAGATTGTGGCTCAGCAGTAGAGAGCTCACCTAGCATGGGCAGGACCCGGGTTCGATTCTCAGCACCACATAAAAATAAAGGCATTTTGTTGTGTCCATCTACAAAATATATATATATATATATATATATATATATATATATATATATATATATATATATATATATTCTCTCTCTCTCTCTCTCTCTCTCTCTCTCTCTCTCTCTTAAAAAAAATGTCCCTGATCCAGTTGCATACTTATGTGTAGCAAAAAACACAAAGGACCTTTAATTAATCAAATATCATGAAGCTAGGAAAGCTATATTTGAACAGTTATTTCAACTTAAAGTATTTTTATGTTCTGTTTTATGTTTTATCCTATAAGCTTCCAACTCCAAAATGGTAAATGAATGGTAAATGCATGTTGGGGCTGGAAATACTATTTTCTGTTGTTGTTATTTAAGTACCGAGGATTGAACTCAAAACCACACACACGCTGGGGAAGTGCTCCAACATTGAACTACATACCGAGCCCTTTTTATTGCCTATCTATCTATCTATCTATCTGTCTGTCTGTCTATCTATCTATCTATCTATCTATCAATCTATCTATCTATCTAATCATCCATCCATCCATTTATTACCTATCATCTCTCTACTTTTGAGAAGGTCTTGCTAAATTGTCCATGATAGTATTCAACTGGTTATTCTCCTTCCTCTGCCTCCCAAGTAACTGATATTACAGGTGTGTAAAGCCATACCAATCTAATACTATTGCTTTTTTACAGAAATATGATCAGAGAAATAAGAAAGTCCTACAACAAAGGTAGTAATCTTTCTCTCTGTGATTTGTACCAAGATATACTATTTTCCTCACAGAATCTTCCCTAGATTCTTAAAGCACAAATAATCTCTTCTTTTGTTTTATTTTTAATCTATAAAACTCTGTTATATATTTGGTATTCTTTTAAAATCAAACTATAAAACATGCCTCCTTGATTGTTCCCAGATCATCAATTTTTCCTTCTAAACATCTTTATTTTACCCCCATATGTAACCAATATTTTAATCTTCTTTCCATATTCATCTCTCCTAATTGACTAATCACAATGTTTCATAATTTATTTTGCAAAACAAGAAGTCATATAAAGGAACAGTATTGGGGCTGGGGATGTGGCTCAAGCAGTAGTGCGCTCGCCTGGCATGCGTGTGGCCCAGGTGCGATCCTCAGTACCACACACTAAGATGTTGTGTCCGCTGAGAACTAAAATAAACATTAAAAAAAAAATTCTCTCTCTTTCTCTCTCTCTCTCTCTCTCTCAAAAAAAAAATAATAAATAAAGGAACAGTATTCCTACAGGTACATACTACCCCAATTTGTGCTGCAATAGGAAAAATTAACAATGACATTTATCAACAATATTTATCTAGGAACAAATATTCTTATGATGCATACATACTTCATCTGATGTGTCTCTCTTGAATTCCCAGTACCACCACCTGTCCAGTACAACAGAGTTTCCCTTTGAAAATAGAATCACAAAGGAAACACCTTCTTTTAACAGTATCACATTACATATAAAGGGCATTTTCAAAAATTAAATTAAGTACATCAACACTAAGCAAAGCACAAATCCTGGTTTTTATAGTTTCAGGAAGATAGATAATATTATATTCAAAACTGCTAACTTCAAGCATCTGAGTCTCAAATTAGACTGAATAATTGTACTGATATCTTAATTGAACATCCCAGCACTTGTTAAACAGCAGACATTTGTTTATTAACAATTATACTCAAGAAGTATTAGTTATTAATATCTAGAATGCAGTTTATAAATATGTTTTCCATGCTTCATAACAACCCATATTTTACAGATGGGGAGACGACAATTTCCAAGAGATTAAATAAACTTGTTGAAAGTCAAATAAGTGGAACCTTTGTCCAATTTCTGGTACTATAATAAAATACCACAGAATTGAAAATTTATAAACAATACATATTTTCATGGCTCATGGATCTGAAAGTTGGGAAGTATAAGATCCTGTGAGAGGTATCCCACGGAGGAAGGTGAAAGGGAAAGAAACATGGCAAACAAAAAAACATGAGAGACACAGCTGACTTAAACTCCCTCTCCAGATGGCTAACCTACTCCCATGGTAAAGACATCAATCAACCTTATCACCTCTGAAAGGTACCATAGCTCAATATCAAGATGGCAAATAATGTCAACATGGGTTTTGGATGGTACATCTACACCATAGTAGTTAGTAAGTGACAGAGCCAGAATTCCATTCCAAATGATTTGGGTGGCAACATTCTTGTTCTTTTAGAATGCCAGACTTTCTATCTTTTTTTAACTGATCTAACATGATAGTCTACTATCATTTCTATCACAAATAAACAAAACTTAAAATCCTTTATTTTGACATGATTTTCCTACATACTTCATACTTCTTATTTAGCTTGACAGTTTTATCTAAAATATTTTTAATTGCCAACCGATTTTCTCTTACTAGTGATCAACAGCACTGAAGCTTTTGGAACAATCTAGAGCTTAAAGCTATAGTGCATATGCACTAGTCAACTATGAGGCATTATCTGAGTACATGTTCATGACAGTACCTTCACTTTAACAGAGATGTTTTGGTGCAGTATGTATAACTAAAAAATAATGCAGAAGTGGTGATTTTGCATCACATAGAGAATAAAGTGAGGGAGTACTTGATGTGTGTGTGTGTCTGGATGTTGGGGATGTGGTTGCCTCCACATCAACTCAGAATTCTTAAAAGAAGTGTGTTGGCTATGTAGATCAAGGATAGATGTGTAACCAATGTGATTCTGCAATCTGTATTCGTGGTAAAAATGGGAGTTCATAACCCACTTGAATCTAATGTATGAAATATGTCAAGAGCTTTGTAATGTTTTGAACAACCAATCAAAAAAAAAAAAAAAAGGATAGATGGATTCATAGTTTACGCAATTTGGCTGTTAGTTCTTGTTCTTTACCAGAATTGTATGTTCTATAACTTTCCTAACCAGAATTTATACTGACAGAGTAAAAAAAGGGGTTAGGGGAGAAAAGAGAAAAAGAAATTCTTGAAATGCCATTGACTTTATATACCTTGGACAACATTACTGTTTAGGGAGTACCTGTACTAACAGAACAGACACTTCCATTAAATAGAACATCAACAAACATCCAGCTCCCTTGACTCTTGAAGCGAATCCAGCATCAGCAAAGACATAACAGAGAATGTTAAAAGCATTTATTAACATAAACGTTGTGCTTACTTCATAAAAATTGAAGTGGGCATGCATTCTTTGGTGATAAATTTATGGTAAGCCTATCAATTATTTTCTGTACTTTGAAACAATTGTTGAGACACAGGTTTGTGTTTGTGCTGTTTGGTTAAATTACAATTTTATCACCGATTAATTATTTCTTGTAAAGTCCTTTGCTGTTTGTGGTTCATATTTTTAATACTGTCATTTTGCCAAAAATTTTGATTAGTATTTTTCTTTTTTATGTCTAAATTAAATGTATTAATAAATATCAGTTTGTTCATCCTCCTTCTGATGGGAACAAGACCTCAGAATTCTCTGTCCCTCACCTATTCCTTCTCTTCCTTGTGATTGGTTCCTTAACATCAATTCTTCATAATGAATATAAGCAAATTCTGTTAACTCCGTGTTTCTTTCAAGTAATTGGTTTAGGAATGGATATCTGTTCTTTTCTTGGTCAATGACCATGAAGACTCTCTGGGGCTTCTGGGAAAATTTTCCTCACTATATAGCCATATAACAGATCTTTAGATCTGTTAGATCTCAAAGATCTCTTAGATCTCTTAGATCTTTAAGGAAAGGCTGTATGTGGTAGGTAGGCTATTTCAGTCTTTATTTTCATTCCTGAGTGATGGTGTTACTGCCAATATAATCCTAGTTTGGCAATGGTTTTCTCTCAGTTTCCTAAATACAGTGGTCTATTTTTCTCTTGCTTTTTTTTTTTTTTTTTTTTTTTTTGGCTGTTGAGGTCTAATGTCAGTACAGGTTTTAGGTAATTTTCCTGTTAAATCGACTTTGATTACATTTAAGCTATTATCTTTGTCTTTGCAGTTTTCTAACTTTACTAGGATATGCTGAGATGTGGACTTCTCAAGACACAAGGATTCTTTCAAATTGAAAACCTACTTTTTTGAAGTGAAACGTTACCTGTGAATATCCTTTTAATCATTTCCTTTTTTCATTATCTCTTTAAATATTAATTAAATTTAAAAGAGAATTTCTCATTCTTTTTACTATATCTTTTAATTTCTTTCTCAATTATTCATTTTCTTTCTTTTTGAGATGCATTCCGAATAATTTCCACAAATTCTAACATACTGTCTTACTTCACGTTTTTTTTTAATTTTGGTATTTTGCTCTTTTAACACACCTATTAATTTTAAATACTTTTTTATTATTATAAATAGCAGTCTGTCAAAAATAGCATTCATTTATTTTTTCAAAATATGGTATTTCTACCTTATATATTCTAGTCTCACCTTCAACTTTTAAGGAAATTAAAAATATTATTTTTCAAAAATCGTTATAGGCTGCTTTATTTAATAGAGTTCCTTAAGCACCCACCCAAATGACTGTAATTTGTCTTTGTTATTGCTATTGCTGTTTTAAACATTTGCTAACAGCTTATGGTAGTTTGTGGATTCTTACCATGTCATCTTCAAGAGGTTGTGTTTTTCAGAGATGTATAAGCCTGACTTAAAGAGGCATGTTAAATAATTTTTTTTGTTGTTGTTTATTTGCTTTGGATTTTGGTACCAGAGATTGAACCGAGGGTGCTTAACCACTGAGATACATCCCCAACCCTTTTCTGTTTTTAATTTTGAAATAGGCTTTCACTAAGTTGCTTAAGACTTTGCTAAATTACTGAGGCCAGCTTTGAACTTGAAATCCTTCTGCCTCAGCTTCCTGAGCCACAGGAATTACAGGTGTCTACCACTGTGCCTGGCAAGAGTATATTTTTATTTGTCTCTCTAGAAACTCACAGGTTCCATTAAATCTGGTCGTAAGTTCTTGTTTATTTTTCAACTTAAGCTTCTTACTACAGATAAATGGTATGAATTTAGATCCTATCCTTTCATATGAAAAATGCTTCTTTTTTGTAGCATTAAATATGTGCATCTATCACTAGCCACAGCCTAGGATATCCAGCTCTGAGCCTGCCCTTGGACAGAAAATATAATATTTTAAGAACATGAATTAATAAACATAAATCTATCAAAATTATTTCCTTGATGATTTCATCCTGTCTGTTGGCTTTAAATATCATCTAAACACTAATGATTTCCAAATTTACATCTTTTGCAAAGACGTTTTCCATCAATTCCAGACTCATACATCCAAGTGTGTGCCTGGCAGCTGCACTCAGATTTCTAATGGGCATCTCCCCCTTTGAATATTTCATGATTGAGTTCTGATCTTTTTAATAAAAATCATATTTCCAATAGTCTTCCTCAATTCAATTAACCACCTTCCTTTTCCTGTTCCCAAACAAAATTTTGGGGTCATCTTGGACTTTTCTTTAATTCTCCCATATATATACAATCTGCTAGCAATCCTTATAGTTGATAAAAGGGAGGATCTGACCATTATGATCAATGTTGCAGTTATCATCATGTCCATTATCACATCCAACCTGAATTTTGACCATAGCCATGAATAATTCCACTTTTATTGCTATCTGACTTGACAGCTAACATTCTGATTTTTTTTTTTTTTTTTTTTTTTTTTACATTTGCTCATTCTCTTCCAGCCATTATGTTCATCTTCCTCTTCTCTGGAAGGATTTTTATGTTTGTTGTTTCTTCTTTCTGGATGATTTTTCTCTGGAAATGCACATTGATATGCCTTCGAAGTCTTAACTTACCTTCAAGGTTGTACCTAGTTATTTTTACAGTGAGGACTCAGGTGTTTTCTTTCTAGAAATGTACACATTCCTTATATTGCTTACTTGTTCAGTCTTCATTGATGCCATCGATCACAGTCTAACATACATATACTGCTTTACGTCTCTCTCAACTTCTCCTCTACATACAAGAATACAAGCTTCACAAGGGTATAGCTTTTTCCATTTCCTTCCTTTACATTCTTTTACTCCCTCCTTCCTTCCTCTTTCTTTTTCTATATTTTCCTCCTGTTCTTTTTTCCTCTCTTATCCTTTCTTTTTCCCTCCCTCCTTTCTTTCTTTAGTTCATGCTATCAGTGCCTAGCACATAATAGACTATCGATCATGAGTGGTTCAATAGATGGATTCATAAACACAACGATAAACAAAAAAGAGGTGGTCAGAACTTTGTATACCCACCTAGACTCAGATCAGTTCCTTCCATCCTGAGCATTGACCCAAGCTTTATATCAGGACCCTTAGGAACGTAAACACTTCATATCTTAAATGTACACTGGGTTTAATTTTCTCAGTCCTGAACTTATGCAGGTCTCCATGTCCCTCTGGTATTTATTCATCATATCTTATTGAGAATCTCTTTGCCTTTGGTGTAGAAAAAGAGAGAGTCTTTGAATCAGCCTAGTTTGCCACATGGATAAGCCATGGTATTTTCTTTGTATGTGAGAATATATTTAGAGATTGGAAATTACTCGAATGCTGAGCACCACACTGATGATGACCCGACGCTCTACATGCCATGGAGATAGGCTGAACAGACATTAGGAGGCACAAACAGTAGGCAAAATACTAATCAAAAGTGATGCCCTGAAAAATTTAGGTTGTGTTTCTTCAGATTAGTCAAATGATTCTGACACCAGGTTTTCACACTACATTTTGTTTGCTAAGGAGAATCTCTATTTTGAAATATGTTTAATGCAATTAAAACTACTTCAAATAACTAATGTTGCAGACCCCCAAACATCTCAAATTTAGAAAATGTCTAAGCCAACCATCAATGCAGTGGAATTGTCTCTTATTTGTACAGTGAATACTTTTTGGGGATCATATATTGAACCCAGGGACACTTAACTACTGAGCCACATCCCCAGTCCTTTTTTTGTGTGTTTGTTTGTTTTGAAGATATAATCTCATTGAGCTGCTCAGGGCCTTGCTAAGGTTCTGAGACTGACTGAACTTGCCATTCTCCTAACTCAGCTTCCTGAGTCACTGGGATTACACATGCACACCACCATGCCTGGCACAGTGAATACTTTTTAAAGAAGAAAATATTTCTCTAATTCTACCATAGTGTTAATATATTTATAAAAGTCCAGACAAATTAAGCCACTTGATTTTAATTATGTAGTTGTGTATTTTAGTCAAAAGGAAAGTTTAATGTTCTCAAGTAACCAACTTTAATCTGTGTTCCAGGTGTTCTTCAAAGGCTTAGAGTCCTATACTTTCAGAGTAAATAAGCAAAGAAAGAATAAATGAAAATAAAAAGAATTTATTTCCTTCATTGGTTGTGCTGTTTGAGTTCGTCCTTATCTGATCTTCATTTGAGTTGGCCCTCAATGGACCACAGGTGCAGCTTATCCATGTTCCCCATGTGATCTAACTCCATGTCCAATCATAAAATGCTTTCAAATGTTCACTGTAAAATCTAGCCCATGACATTCACCTTTGAATTTCTATAGCAACTTTCTGCATCAAATTTAGCATTAAGAACAAACACATTAACTTCCAGGGTGTTACTTGGTTTGATTATGTAGTTTAATATGATGGTGTCGAAGATATGTATCCTTTGTCACCTCCAAATGAGTGTTAAGCATTTTGGGTCAGGGGCAGATGTTGCCCTCAGTAAACCCATATTCTGATAGGCCTACTGTGTGCAAGAAGCATCTCTCTTCTTTATTTCTTTTTTTAAGAATTATTAATTTTTATTTTCTCCGAACTTGATGTCAAGCCCAGAAAATACTCACTTGATCAGCTGGAAATCAATTACTTTATGCTCTTGGTATTTGAACTAGTGCTAATTTTCAAATGCTGGGTTAAAGTTGTTGAAGACTTAGGAGTGGGATTTTGTAAGAGGAATGTTTGTATCACGTGTCTAACCAAAACAGATGATATGAATCAGCAGGGGATAAATGAGGCTCCAAAATCAGCAGATAACTTCATTTTAGCATTCATTCTGTTTTTTCATTAGCAACATGAACAACATCCAATTTATTTTCTCAACATTGCACAACAGCATCAAACACACATTCCGACATTCACTGTGTTTGTATCTGTGTTCACATCTGAACCTGGAACTATTCCATACCTTATTGCATTTCTTCCGAATACATCCAGCTTGGGGATTTCATGGTGAGCAAAGAGCTCTCTGAACATAAGTTGCAATATGTTGCTTTTAGCAATTCAACATATTCATTTGTTGGAACTTCCATCTTTTTGCATTTATTTTCTCACCATCATGGGCATATACATCAACACATTTGCATAAAGTATTCAAAGAACAAACATATAGGGATGCTTGTTCTCCCAAGAATATTGTATAGTTGCCAATAGGGCATCTTTCCCATTTGGTCAAATTTCTCTTCCCGGTATTAATAATCTGCTCTAAAGTGCAGGTATTTTAGAGCTGCTGTAAAAGTGTCCTCTTCAGTTATACCCCTACTGTCATGCTAAGGGACAAATCAAGTAGATCTGTCAAAGAAAAGGAGTTCTTGTTGACAGGATTATTTTATTTTAAATCTAAAGCATGTGTATTTTTTTTTCTTTTGCTTTTCTTTTTAGAGTTAATGGTACTCTCAACTGAATTTGTTTTCCAGTAAAAACTTCTGTTCCTCATATGACACAGTAATCAAATAAAACAATGTCCTCTCTATACCAATGGGTCCAAACAAATTTAATATAAAGCTTTTAGAAGCTCAATTCTGTACTGCATGTGAACAAAAACGCATTTGGGTTAGTGAAAAACAGGCACAGAAACAAAAAGCTGGTGATGTGCATCAACTTTTTATGTCTTTTATTTTTTTTTTTCTTTTGAACACTAGGTGCACCTCACCCCTCATAGTCTCTTTTCTACAAGCTCACCTGGGCAATAAACTTGTTTTCCCTCCACAGTCCTTAATTTGGAACTCTGCTCTGTTCTTCCTTGTCCAAGGCCAAAGCCTTCTTCCCAGCCCTTTGTCAATTCTTACTTTAGTTCCACTGATTTTCAGATTCTTATCTCTTATCTGTGTCTCCTGTTCAAGGCCACTGACAGCTTTGCAGAGTAGTTATAGATTTTTATTTACTCTCCAGAGGGTTTTTTTTTTTTTTTTTTTTTTTGTGTGTGTGTGTGTGTGTGTGTGTGTTTGTTTCCCTCACTGACTAAAGTTGCTGGAAGGAGCAAAGATTTTTTTTTTTTTTTTTTTTTTAATCTAAATGTCTGAATTCCCTGAAATCTCAGGGAATTGACATCTTCTTTGTTCATTTATTTTGTAATTCAAAAATAACTTCTGCAAAAAAAAAAAAAAAATCATGTGATGATTTACATGAACACTACATTGGGCATGAGGAATATGATTCTTTGTTTTTAGACCTCATTATAAAAAGTACGATTTATTTGAGGTGTGCAGACAAGAATGCAGCACAATTTAATATAATAAGGTCCTTATTTTATGTACTTCTAGGAAAACGAAAAAGGGAGTATTTTTCTCTTTGGATTCGAAAGATAAATATCACCAAGGGGTTCTTATATAACTAGATGACTTACCCAGTGTGGAACACAAAGATAAACCAATAAGAGAAATAGAAAGGAGACATGAAGGCGCTTAACATTTCTATACAGTGAAATGATTATTAATTTGTTAAAATTATAATTATGGAAACCATTTCTGTGTATTTTCACAACATTTGAGTTGACCTGGGATAAAACAAGCTCAGTGAGTAACAGAGTTTGATAAATGATAAGTTTCTACAATCATAACCACACCCTGTGAACTGAAATTAAAAGTGTCATAGGTATTGCAAAACTGACAAAAATTTTATTCACCTTTTTGTCTTACTATGGCAAAATCATTTCATACTATAGTAGGAATTATTTAATGAATGGAATTTTTTATGGTTGAATTAAAGGTAATCTCCCAAGCTCTGGAATAAAATAAGTAAATTTCTTTTGGAAAAATATATAGCCTTAGTGGTATTTATTTCTCACACAAATGATTACTTGCCTTATGTAAATTTTCACTCCTCAAATAAACATGATGTGACTTCCTAATCAATTGGTCATTGAAGTTGTTTGTGCAAAAAATTTGATTGAGATACTGGAAAAACATCAAACATTTATATTCATTCCTATCCATAATTTGCTTTTGGAAGGGACATCTTCAATGTGATAAAAGGCATCTACAGGAAACGCTGACTATTTCTAAGAAACAAAAGACAAGGATGTCTGCTGTCAACGCTTATATTCACCATTGTATTGGAAATTTTAAGCATTGGATTGTAAAAAGAAGAGAAAAAACTAAGTAGGAGCCATTTACATTGAAAATGTAGTATAATTACCTTGAACCTTAAATGATATAATTATTTTGGGAAAAACATCCAGTGAATACAGACAAATCATCATATACAGATCAAATACAACCTGTTTTATGTGACACTCAAATTAAAAATTTTGATGTCACTAAAGTTGAGATGAAGAAAAAGGAGAAAAAGATAAGAAATCTGTAACAGTTATGCTGCCTAAGAAGTCTAAAATATTTATTATCTAGATCCTCACCAAAAAAAAAAAGTTTGCTACTTGTGGATTGTATGTATAAACTATTGAAACCTGTAAGTGAATTTAAAAAAGAAAAAAAGAAAAGAAAACAGAAAAAAAGAACCTATAGTCCTTCCACTCCCAGTTATTTCTCCAAGATAAATATTTATGGGTATGTTTTCATAAAATTAATTATTTCTTAATTTTCATGGCAGTTTCATTTATCATAGTTCCAAACTGAAAACAAGAAAAATATATATCAACAAATGAATGAATACAATGATTGTGTCTGCTGTGCCCCTCCCCTGACTCAGGCAATGGCAAGGCCCTACTGAGGTGGATGGCGCAAGGCGTCCATCCTCTGGAGGAGCGCAGTATGTTTCTGGGAATGGGCTAATTTGTTTTTGTATTCCTTTAATAAGTATAGTTGTGACTTCTCATATGACCATTGAGTATGAAGGAAAAAACATGACTTTCCCAATTAATGCAACTACTTCTAAAGAATAGATCTGTTTGCTCTAAAAGCAATGATTCAGCTGTGGAGTGTAAATTGTTAATGTCTAATGAAAAACTCCCTGTATTCCTGTCAAGGAAGTTTTTGAGAAATTAAATTAAAATCTAGAGAAGAAAAATTAATGTTAAGAAGACAGATTAGTGCTTAGTACTGGGCAACTTGTTCTTGTTCCTGTGCACAATGGTTTGTGCTCTTACTCTTGTTTGATTAAAATTAATAACAAGTCAACCACTTGCCATAACCATGGCACCGGTTCCAGTCAGTAAGTCAAGAAAGAATAGTCAAGGTATAGGCCAATAGTTTGGGACATTTGTAATTATTATTAAAAGTTAACTAAGCAGAAACAGCTCAAAGCAAAACACGAACTGAAAGTACAAATGTTTGCTTATGCATAAGCCAAGATACATTCTTCTATTCTGATTGTAGCTAGGTAATATTTTGTTTCTTTGAATAATGATTCCTGTTTTGTAACCACAAAGTACTGTGAGCCTGACAAAATGAAAAGTATATATGATCAACTTCACAAGTAAAGATTGGGATCAACACCTGCACTTTGGTGTCTGTGTTGTTTCTCCACCCCTCTTTCGCCGACTCCTCACCATCCGTTCGTCTCCTGAGACCCCCTGTTGGAGCTGGTCTCCGACATGTGTCCAATCAATGCAATAGAATTTCATCAGCAGTGAAAGGGAATAGGCCCGGGGCACAACTGCTGGCATGGAGGAATCTCCAGGTTAGTGTGCTGAGTGAAACTGGCCTGCCAAAAGAGAATTGTGTTATATGAATCCACGTACGTAAAAGTAGGACTGTGAGAAATAAACTATAGCAGCAGAAAACAGACTGGTGGTTGCCTGGTGATTAGAACCTTCTAGAAATATGAGGCTGTATTTAAAAAACAAAGTCACAGAACTTTGGGTGGTGATGAAGAAGTTTATTACCTTGAATGTGGTGATGGTTTCAGAGACAGGTGGTTTCAAAATGTGCTAAATGTTGTACTTTGTATCTGCAAATTTTCTTGTGAGAATTATATTTTAATAAGGATATAAACAAAAGATGATAGGGTTGAAGACGTGCTTGCAGAGTTATTTGTACTCTTCTATGTATATTTCAGGAAAGACTATGTTTATAATGTTCTAAGCTTCTATTTCAAGAGATTAGAAAATTAAAAACAACAAAAAAACCCACATTAAATCCAATGAAAATCAAATAAATAATGAAAAAAGGAAAACATCATAAAATAAATTAGAGTATCTTATACAAAAAGATAGTCAATTAGCACAAACAATTTTTATTAAATATTAATCAAATTCTAAATCCCTAGTAATAGTAACCAAGGGAAGTAATCAAGGGAAGAGTAAAAAATTGAGATAAAGAAAGGACATATTATCAATAACAAGCATGAATTAGAGAACATTGATACAACTGTGATCACTACAACTAGGACAAAGTGACATCTGAGCACATTTTATGTTAATTAACAAGTTGCATGAAATGGTTGGAATACTCAAATTTCTACATTAGAAGAAACAAAATATGAATAGTATTTTATCTCTAAAAAAATTAGGTCCATAATTTAAAATATCCCTTAAATAACATCAACCCATATGTCTCACTGGAGAATTCTACAAAGCGTTTGAGAAAATAAAATATTACTTTTCAAAATTTAGAAGAAAAAAAGTATTTTTTTCAACTCATTTTACTTGATAAGTAAATTCAAAACCAAAACCTAAAGAGCAATCTTAAGAAAATTGCATATGCCAATTTCTCTTACTTGCAAGTTCTACTGAAATAAATGTTATCCTCATACTAAGGCAGCAGAATTGCACACTATGATGGCATTTCAATATACATAACAGAAGTTTTATGTGTATGTAAGTGCTTATGAATGTGTATGTACAAAATACAATCACACATATGTTTTTATTTTTCTCAATACCTACATAATAAAGGCAAATTCTATGAGTTGTATGTATGCTACCTGTAATGGAGATCTTGGCTATCCTTAAAGGAAAAGGCATATTAATGATCTTTTTAAGTTTTTAAAGGCTCCTCAAATCAAATGTACCACATTCCTTTGTTTAATCATTTTAGTCCATAAAGACAATATGAAAATATTATAAGCTAAACTAATATATGCACACATTTAATCTAGGATTTCATTTTTCTGTGTCTTCAAGATAAGGAAATTTTTCTTTGAACTCAGAATATTTTTCTTTCTAATATTAAAATGTTATTAGAATAATTACCACAACTCAAAAATACAGGTGTACCAGAGGATTTGTAAATGACAATTTGAAGAGAGACCTATTTTATTTATTGTCATTTGACAACCGTTAACCACATTTTCCTCTTGTCCTTGGCAAGAACAAGCCCAGTAAAGAATAAGTTTGAAATGAATATGGCATTTACACATGCTTATCTGGACAGATGTAATTGTTCAAATACACCTGCTATATTTGGACATCTATTCAGAATTATTAAAAAAGTGGAAAATTTCATTTACTATGAATTCTTTTGAGAGTCTGTAGTCCTGGTGTAAAATTGTACTAATATAATGAGCAAAGTCCTTAGGATCCCTTTTGTGAGACAATCAGGGGCTGGTAATTTTCTTTGAGGGAGATTTCACAATGTAAAAAAAAAATATAGGTACATATCTGAAACACTTTTCGAAGTGCATAGTAGTTTGCACCATGAGTACAGAAAACTAGCTATGATCCCCTAACTTAGGATACTTTCCTTTCCTGGTGCTTTATGAACACCTGTGAAGAATCTCTTTTACCCTTCTGGATGTTCTGAATAGAGCATCTCTGCTTTCAATGTGATGGTCTCTTTTGGGTGAAAGTTTGAATATCTGTGTGTAACACACTATGCAGTAACGGAAGTATTGCTATGTTTGGGATCTGTCTCATTTTAATTTTTTCAAAAATACATCAATTTCTTTAAAAATTTGAGATTTCTTCATATCTCCCATGTAAGTAATTTTCTTTTCAATGTTCAAAGAAGGGGAAATTAAAGATAGTTGAAATTTAACCAATGGAATTTATAGGAAAGTTTACAGATGAGTTTTTGAGAAAGACTTATTGCAGAGAAATATAGTTTCATTATGATTCTGGACTTGGTAATGGGGAAATTTGTTTATTTGCATTCACCAAGTCTCTTAGAATCCTGAGTAGTTGACATAAAATCCAGTGTGCCAACCTCAAGATGATGGAGCTGAGTAATAGAAGGAAAGATGGAACATACACAGAGATATTATTGAGCTGCTTATTTTAGCAATCTTGGTAACTCCCATTCCAAGATTAATGAAAGGCTATGATTTTATCCTTTTAAGCCAAGCAAATTAGACTAAAAGCTCTCCTTTTCCTCTTAACAGAATTTGGATGCACAGACAATGGTTCTGCTAATGTAACTCAACCTGAAAATGGTAATTCAATATCGTGAGTCACCTGTCTATACAACAGGGGTCAAAAACTTGTTCTGCAAATGATGATAGTAATTATTGCAGTTCACATGGTCCCTGTCACAAAGTTTCTTCAAAGTATGAAAGTAGCCATGGAAATACATGAACATGAATGAGGTTGTGCTCCAATAACATTTTATTTCCAAGTGTCATGGCAGGCTGGGCCATAATTTGCTTATATGTGCTCTATAGCATCTGCCTTGGCATAGTCATAGGGATTTTCAATGTTTTCTCTAGAGAGAACACTACTGTCAGTGTCTTAGGGAATTTATCAGTGATGTTCAGGATTTGCTCACAAGGTAAGCCAATCAGAATGCATGCTGTATCCTAAAAAGGGTCATTGTACTTGGCCACGCAGAAAGATCAAGTTTGCACACTTCCAGATAAAAAGACAGCAGGGTGGTTTGGAGACATGATATTGTCTACCTTAGAGGGTCACAAATAAGATTTTCTTTATGGGAGAAAAAGAATATTCAGCTCTCCATCAAGTTGGCACAGGAAGTGACTTCCACAGTAATACCTTTAAAGTGTAAGAAGTAAAATCAAGAAACAATAAATGTGATGGTATCAAACTGAAAAGCTGCTTCACAGCAAAGGAAACAATCATGAAACAATCAAGAGAAAATCTTTATTACCTGCATCTCAGAACATTCATCTCCAGGTTATAAAAAGAACTGAAAAAACTTAACAGCAAAAAAACCCCAAATAACATAATCAATAAATGAACAAAGGAACTGAACAAGCACTTCACAGAAGAAGAAATATGAATGGTCAAAAAATACATGAAAAAAATGTTCTACATCTCCAGCAATTAGAGAAGTGCAAATTAAAACTATACTGAGATTCCATCTCATTCCAGTCAGAATAGTAATTATAAAGATTACAAATAACAATAAATGTTGGTGAGGATGTGGGAAAAAAGTTACTCTCGTCTATTCCTGGCGGGACTGCAAATTGGTGCAACCACTCTAAAAAGCAATATGGAGATTCCTTAGAAAACTTGCAATGGAAGAACCATTTTACCCAGTTATCCCACCCTAAGTCTATACCCCAAGGATTTAAAATCACCATATCACAGTGACTCAGCCACAACCATGTTAATAGCAGCTCAACTCACAATAGCCAAGCTATGTAAACAACTTAGGTGTCCTTAAATGGAAGAATGGATAAAGAAAATCTGGTATATACCCCACAATGGAATATTATTCAGTCACCAAGAAGAATGAAAATATGGAATTTTCTGGTAAATGGATGGAACTGGAGAATATCATGCTAATAAAATAAGCCAAGAACAAAACCCAAAGGCTAAATGTTCTCTATGATATGTGGATGCTAACCCAAACTAAGGAAGGGTAGGATGGGAAATAATAGAAGTACATTGGATTTTACAAAGGTGAATGAAGGGAGAGGAGTGGAGAAGGGAATAGAAAGACAATAGAATTAATCAAACATCACTTTCCTAGCCTTGGATTTGAATACATGACCAGGGTAATTCCACATTATGTACAACCATAAGAATAGAACATAATTAGAATAAGTTATACTGTATGTATATATAATTGGCCAAAATACATTCTACTGACATGTATAACTAAAACAAACAAATAAGAAAAATATTTTCCTCATGGGAACAGAAAGGAAAACGACTGTGATTGTTGGAGTTAAATGCTCAGAGTAAAAGACACATAAACTAAAACAGTACTGAAGTCAAATGTCAGCTATCTTAGCAAAAATTCTACTATAAGCCAGTGTTGAGTCTTTCAGATTTTTACTATTGTCCTTGAAAAGACCTTCATATCACAAACAAGTTTTATACTTGTTGAAATAGCTTTACAAATATTTTAATTATGCAGACTTCATGTATCATTCGCTTAATTATTGAGTGCTTTTTATCTATTCTTTCCATTTAACCGAGAGGTAGATGTTGGCACACTATAGGTGTGGTAAGAGAAGTCCTCCTTAAAGACCCCCCTGTATCCAATTGCCTCTCCCTGAAACTTTGCCTTAATCCTTGCTGGAATCCCAGAAGAGTAACTTTGATTCAGATGGCATATCCACTAAGAAATAAAAATGACCTCATAAATACACAGCTTGGAATCAAGCCATGGTTTCTATTCAATTGCAGAATAGATTTTACTGTATACTCATGTAAATTTTTCTATATCCTGTAAAATATAGTAATCTTTCATATTTTCATAAGCAACCTAATATCAACCAGCCGACTTGGGGCACACAGCAGAACTCTCCTAATGTGTCATAGAGCTCTGTTGGGAGGACTTCCTGCTAATCTACAGCAGGTTGTGTTGCAGGCAGAGCAAGAAAGCTTAAAGTAGAAACACAAATTCTCTAAAACTTTTATGTTCATGTAAGCAAGAGTCACTAAGGAGTTGATTAGAGGACGACCTTATATTTTTTAAGTGTATGAGGTGAGCAAAGCACGGTATGATTCTTTATTTTTCCAGAGAAAGCCTACTCTTGATGATGGATTAAAAAAAAAAAAAAAAACTTCTCACTCAGCAGTTTCTCTGTTTTTGTCTTTGCAGTACTCCTGGTATCACACTCCAGAATGGATAAATTAAAATGGTTTCTGCCTAATCCCCTCAGAGAGGTTTGATTGTGCATAGGCTTAGAACATTACAACTTTTAAAGCTTAATAGTTATGTTGGTGTAATCAATTCTAATATGTAGCATTTGGGATGGATGTACTAGTCTCTCAGGCCCCATTTTTGCAATAGGAGAGGGAAGGCAGTGATTCAACCCTGGTCTGTATAGGAATATGAAGAAGAGCTGCTTAGCCATCAAAAAACACACACTCTGTTTCTCAGCAGGAAATGCTTCCACCCACCCCTGCCTGGGGATAGAAAAGGACAGAAAACTTAATGAGCCTAGTAGTTAGGAAATGCAGTGGATTAGTCCATAAATGAAGTCTGTCAATTTTGTTCTTCAGCAAAATATGAGAAGTCAGTGGAGAGAGTTTGATACCTGTGTGTCAAGGGTCTTGGAAGAGAGCATCCCTTGGAAAACACAGTGACTTGTCTGTGTGTCATGCATGTAGGGAAAGGCTCAGAGGCTTGCCACAATACCTCTAGAGGAGGCTGACATCCAATAGCTTGGGTCCTTGCACTTTTCTTCTGCAAACTGTAAACTTTTGCATAGGAGAACATCTGAAGCATTTTGCTCCCCAAAGGTACAAATTTTTATGTGCAAAAATTACAATTAATTTCAAGGTATTTGATATTTTAGCCTTCTTTTTTTTTAAATCAAACTTTTCATTTTGAAAAAAATATTGAATCACATTTAGCTGTTAAGAGTAATATAGAGAGATCCTATGTATCTTTCACCAATTTTTCCCCAGAGTAACATTCTATATTGTCATAGTACAATATCACAGACACAAAAATGCCATTAGTACATTTTTTTGCCCTTGTTTAGATTTTACCAGTTGTAAATATTATTCTCTGTGTATGCATAAAGTTCTATGAAGTTTTGTCGCATGTGTATCTGTCCTTCATTTCCCTAATGGATAATTATGTTGAATACCATTTTATGCACTCTTTCGATATCTGCATATTCTCTTTAGTGAAATTCTGATATTTTGAAGATTTTAAAATACTTTATAATTTTTATTTGTAGTTATAATTATACATAAGAGTGAGGTTCATTGTGACATTCATATGTGCACATAATTTGCTTCATTTAATTCCTCAGTACTTTCCTGTCCCTTCCTTCTCCCTTCCCCCATCTCCTTCCTTTACTAGTCTCCCTACTATTTATATTTTATTGTTGATGCACAATAATTACCCATGAATGTGAGCTTCATTGTGATATATTGATATATGCACATAACATAATTTGGTTGATTTCATTCCCAAGTAACTTACCTATCCCTCCCTTCCTCTCTCCACTTGCTACTCCACTGTTCTCCCTTCTATTTTCATAAGAAGGCATCATAATACCTGATTGCAAATTACACTATAGACCTATAGTAACAAAAATAGCATAGTATTGACATAAAAACAGACATGAAGACCAATGATATTGAATAGAAGACACAGACAAACCTTACAGATATAGTCATCTAATCCTTGAAAAAAAGGGCCAAAAACATACATTGGAGAAATACCAATGTTAAAGAGACAGTCTTTTTAACACATGTTTCTGGGAAAACTGGATATCCATATGTAGAGGAAAGAAACTAGATTATTATCTGTTACCCTATCCCAAACTCAATTCAAAGTGGATCACCAACCTAGAGTATAGAGCAGAAACGTTGCAACTGCTAGAAGACATTTGACCAACAATCCAACATATAGGCAAAAGAAACAATTTCCTTAGTAAGATTCCTAAAGGTCAAGAAATATAAACAGGAATGAATAAATTGAATAACATCCAATTTCAAAACTTCTTCAGGGTAAAGCAAACAAGCCTACACAATGGGAAAAGAACTTTGAAGCAACTTTTATGCACAGGACGAATATCCAGAATATTTAAAAAACTTAAAAATTTTCACACTGAAAAACAAATAACCCAATCAATAAATGGACAAATAAACTAAAAGACATTTCTCCAAGAAGAAGTGCAAATGGCCAACCAATGTATGAAAATGTGTTCAACATTTCTTAGCAATCAGGGAAATGCAAATCAAAACTACATTCATATTTTTATCTTACCACAGTTAGAACAGCAGCCATCAAGAATACAAAAAACACTGGTAAGGATGTGAGGAGAAAGACACACTCATATATTGTTGGTAGAACTGCAAATTAGTACAACCACTATGGAAACCCAAAAGACTGGGATTTAAATGTCATATATTTTGCCCATTTTCCAATTGGATTGTTTGTTTCTTTACTTTGAGTGTGAATTTTTTTTTTTATTATGTATTCTAGACACTAGTCCTTGGCTTGATATGAGATTTGTAAATATTTGCTGTTTCTCTCTGTAGCTTGATTTCCCCTCCTCTTAACAGAAACCTTTATTGAACAAATTGCTCTAATTTTGATGATATTCAATTTATCAATGTTTCCTTTGTGGATCCTGCTTTTGTTGTTAGGTCTAAGAAATATTTATCTGGTCCTAGATTCCGAAGTTGTCTTTTTGGTTCATTCTAAAACATTTGTATTTTTATGTTAGTATTTCAGTGATCAATCTTGAGTTATAGATATTTTTTATTATATGTTGAGTTTCTCTCTCTGTCTTTGTCTCTGTCTCTGTCTCTCTGTGTCTCTCTCTCTGCCTTTGATATTTAATTGCTTATATCACTTATTGAATTTGTCTATCTCTATTCCTCCACTAAATTAATTTGTACTTTTGTAGAAATAAGTTGGCCATATTGTGAGGTTTACTGAATTAATTATTCTGTTTCATTTATCTATGTGTCTATCTCTCCATCAAAACAATGCTTTTTAGTATTGTTTTGATGGAGAGATACTGCATTACTGCAGTTTTATACTAAGCCTTAATATCAAGATGTGATTTCTCTTTCTTTATATGTTTACTAAGAACTGCTTTCCTCGAGGACCTATCCATCTCAATATAAATATTAGAATCAGTCTTTCAACATCTACAAAAAAATTTACTAGGATTTTCATAGGAAGAGTTTCAAGCACATAGGCCCATAGGTCACATTAGGGACAATTAGGATTTTATCCACAAGAGTCTTATGCACCATGACTTCAGGAAGTCTATATTTTAGGTATTCATTGGTTTCTTTCATCAGCAATTGGTAATTTTTGGTATTGAGTTCCTGTTTATATTTCTTTTAGGTTTATAAATAATTTCATATTCTTTGGAGTTATGGCCATTTGTTTTATAATTTCCATTTTCCATAGGTATTTCCCTATGTCCTATAGCTCTTCTGAAAGAAAAGTTCTGACTTTCTTTCTAAGTTAAGAAAATTAAATTGCCAAGTTAACCAAGTTACCAAGTACTAAGTACCAAATAAAGTACATTATCTTGTGCTGTTATTTAAACACCAGAAGTGCTCTCTTCTCCTTTCATGATGGGTCCCAGCTTCTGTATAAAGGTATTTCCAAAGTGCTTAGTTTTAGCAAGATCAAATACTGTGTGCTATGTTGATTTTAACTGGAATTCTGTTCCCACTACTTGTGAAAGAAGAGAGTTCCTTTTTCTGAATATTAATTTAATCACATGGGACAAGCCATTATTTAGAACAGTTTGTAATGTGCGTGTGTGTTACTAAATTCAAAGTATTTTTCATAGCATTAATTAGAAAAGTAGACTCATATAGTAGGTGTTCAATAAAGAGTGTGATTAGCTCTCTATAGCTTTATGGTCAATGGCACTTATTGTGGTTTGTATGGATTTTGCCACTAATTGTATTTCATTAATTTTTGTGTATATTGCTTATATTATTCTTGACAACTTTCGTGTTGATGTTGTGATTCATAAGCTCCATAGAGGGCATAGAATGTATCATTTTCATGTCTATTACAAAATGCAGACACATATCTAGAATTAGTATATCACACATATCTAGAATTTGTATATCACACAAAGGTTTGGCCTTCAAGTCAGAAAAATCTAGATGCTCATCTTTTATGTAGCCCTCAGAGATACTGTATTTTCTTAACTTTTCTTTTCTTATCATAAAAAGGGATAAAAATACATGATAGAATTATTGAAAAGATTGAGTAGTTGCATGTGGAAGCATGTGTCATTTAATATTAATATTATTACTAATTAAATCATTTTAGTATTATGTAAGGCAGCTTTGGTTGCTTTTTTTTCATGTACAAATAGATAAAATTGTGATAGTTATGTATACTGACTTACAATATTCTTTGAGAATCTTCCCTTTAGAAATCTAAAGCTGGAATAGCCTGTACAGATAAACAACTAAATTCATTTTGTTTCACACACATACAAAAAAAAAAAAAAAATCTCCTAGATAAAACGAGTAACTTCTCCAAGGTCACTTAGCTGAATGGAGGCAGAGCCAGAAAAAACTCAGGTATCCTGATCCCTAGCCATAAGCTGCTTCCTCAAAACAATTTTTCCTCATTTGTGCCCTGCTCTCCCCAGCAGCCTGGCTCAAATTGCTTCCTTACCATTCATATTCAGTGCCTCCAAACTCATCACACTCTCCCTTCCAGCTCTGAGTCCATATGGCCAGGCTCATCTGGGAGGTGGATGTCTGAAATTGCCGCCATCATGCCATCCACTTCCAACCATGTGAGCAGGCCAGGAAATGACTTTTGGGCACTATTAACCTGAGTTGGCTGGGATTCAGGGACACTGAGGAGATACACCCTCCATCGTGTTTGCAAGCCCTGAAGCCAGTCTCTGGCCTTCAGAAAACCAGGATGCCTTTGGGAGCTTAGAAAGCAGTTTCTCTACTTTTTTTTTCAAATGACCCTATTGAAAGCAAGAGCACAGGGCAGAAAAAAAAAATGTCTCCTAGTTCTGAGGAGTTATATATAAAAAGTATTCTAGTGCCCTACGTGGATAGGAAACTGTGAGTGAACAAATGCATCCTAAACCCTCAGGTCCAATGAAATGTGAGGACATTTCTCACATTGGAGGGGGATGTTGTTTACCATTTACTTTTCTATGCAATCTCTAGGGCAGTACTACTGTAAGCTGAAGTATCCAGGGAACACTTTGCAAAGGAAGTAGGAATTGAAATATGTTATAAAAATTCTATGGTATTAAGTTCTGCTTTGTTTCATTATAATGGCAAATTTCAGGGCCAAATTACCAGTCATAAAATGGTAGGATTTGTAGTTTCCAAAAGTCTTTTTTGCCAAGATATATTCATTCATGCCCTTCCATATCACTCAAATTTTTCACAAATATTTCTTCTGCAGATTAAAATAATCAGAGGCCCTGTAAACACATATATCTGATATATTTTGCCAGGTTAATTCACAGGGACAGGAAATTCCATAGGCAAAAACACAAAGGACAGAAGGATTTTGATGAGAAGATATGGAGAAGGGTCACATACTCACAGAACTACTTCAGGAGAACTCTTCAATAAAGTTTTGTGGTGAATTAATAGAGCCATAATTTGATGGGGGAGGGGCATAAAAATAAAAGGTGTCTAACAGGAAGAGGGAAAGATAAAAGCAGAATTAAAGTGAAAAGGACATTAAAGACACACTCTTCACAATTTGAAATTCTACCTAATTCTGCAGAAGACATCACACTCCTGGCCATAGCATAGCTAGAGCACAGCTGTTCACAGCATGCGTGTCATTCATTGGGCCAGTCAAGGACCAACGCCACCTACACTAAAGACTGCCAGAGGGCACTTAGAAATAAACTTCTTTACCCCGAACAGGAGTCAAAGGGCTTAAGACAGATGAATAGGAAATGTGGCTGACTTCCTGATCTCTCTGGCCATTAGCTAATGCCTAGGGAAATGAAATTTGTTTGCCCTTTTAACATTTACCTGACTATTTAAGTACAAATAGTAACACTAGCCTTAAAATGATCCTTCATGCTTTAGAGAATTGCCATTAATGTGTCCAATTGACCTTCTGAAGTAGTGAATTGTCTCCATTGACCACATTATCCATGTACAAATCTTAAGTAATAAATACACTGATTTCAGAAGTCAATAGACTCAATGGCTTTTGTGTCCTTAACAGGTATGAATAAATTAAATCTCGAGGCAAATGAAACTTAGTGCAAGTTTGCACGTTTTCTCTTTGCAAAAGATGGATTTTTTGGGGGCTTCCTTTTCTGCTTTCCCGAGTCAGCAGAGGATTGGTCTTAAGACTCATCAACATGCATGTGCACTCCCCATATAAGAAAAGACTTGGTTTAGTCTTGCTTATTCATCACAAAGCCTATGCCTACATATGGCCCACAAATTGAGCATTTTGTGCATGATCCAGATTTGCAGCTGCCTTATGGCTCAGCTGATTGACTCATCAATGCTACAAACTAAATTGGCCACTAAGATACCTTCAAGTAATACACACACACACAAAAGTGTATTCATTTATTCTTTTCTGTAAGGCTTATACAAGTGAGATGCATAATGGACATTTTTATATGGCACTCAGTGGTCACTATGGAAATAGGACCTAGAAAAAATATTTTTACTGTTGAGATAAATGAAGACAGTCCAATGATGTATTCTTAATGAACCCAAGGGGATAAAATGTAAATGCCTTCACTTGTAATTCCAAGAAGATGTTTTGCCCTACAGAATATTGGAAAACCTTTAGTTCAGATGAATTGGGTTGCTTAATAACTGTTTATAATGCTCTCCATTTTGCTGTGAAACTTCTTGAAAGATGTTTCCTTTTAGGAATGGCTATGTTTATTGCCCACTCATAATTTTCAATGCATTCCTTCATTTGATCATTCAGCAAATATTTTGTGACATCACTGGCTAAATAATAGAACAATATGATTAACACTTCCCACTATAAATTTTAGGCTTCTAAGAGAAACAGAAACAAAAAAGACTAGGGAACAGGTGAGAGACAGAGAAGAGA
Organism: Callospermophilus lateralis; assembly: GCF_048772815.1. NCBI lineage: Eukaryota > Metazoa > Chordata > Mammalia > Rodentia > Sciuridae > Callospermophilus > Callospermophilus lateralis. The sequence goes on along the minus strand of NC_135321.1, from coordinate 31,430,295 downwards.
TAAAGAGGTTTTAAAATAAGTGCAAGAGAATATAAATAATAAAATATTATGTGCAAAATAACTGAAAAATGCAGCAAGTTCTATTCCCTCCCTAGTAGAAAGATTATAGAGAGGACTTATGCTTCTACTTGAAAATGATGTTTAAAATTACAATTCAAGGACAATTCAAGTAGGATTTAGGACACAAACCATAAGCTCAGGAGCATGAAATAGTATGGCATGTTTGAAAACTTGGTAGAAATTGGGTATTATTGGAATATAATTTTTGTAAGGAGGGGTAAGGGGAAATAAAGGAATGGGAATGGAGAAAAGTAGAAACCTAACACAGAGGTGTTTGATTTTAGATAGGCTTTGTCTTCTACTTAGGAGGGAGGAGTACTAACAGTGTGCATGACTATATTCAAATTCTAGAAGTACAGTTCAACTGCCTTTGAGTAGAAAGTGTAGTCATGTCAGTTAATCAAGAAGTCATCCCATTGATATCTATCCATAGATAGATAAAGAGATTCGAATTAGGGGATTAGTAGACAAATGCAAATAGCAGTTAGCTAGAATGTAATTAATAGATAGATAGATAGATATAGATATATAGATAATTCTTAGAAAATTTGGGATATATATAATTTTGGGAATATTTGTGATGGGAAAGAACATGCCAAATGGGGAATATTTTTAGTATAATCAGGCAATACCATCCACTTGATCATTAGAAACACCAGATTGGAACTCAAGAAAAATATCCTGGCTCTACTAAAATTCAAGTTAGAAATTCTAGACTGAAATGTGTGACAAAATGACAACTACATAGATATCCAAGAGCCCACATAGGAAAAAATATATGATAAGAGTAGTCCCAGAAAAAGAAACAGAGGCAAAATTTTTGAGGATTATTCAGTTTAGTATACACCAAACTCATATCAAGTGTCTATTTTATTTTTTTTCTCCATCGCAATTTATTCTGCATATTGCATTAACTTCCATTTTACATACACTTCCATCTAACCTGGTTATTCCAATTAATTCATTAAATTACTGGTCTATTATTTCATGTTTTTTGGTGTCAGAAATGCATGATGGTGAATGAAACATATAACCAAGAAAAGGAAATAATAAAATATGGGGAATATGCTCCATGTCTTTGATTAAATCACTAATATTTTCATTAAAATCTGGCTCCATTTTCAAAGGGTCAGGTGAGTTGCTTTAACTACTTTATATGCAATTAATTGTTCCTGGTATGATTTTGAGAGGAGGTGAAATATGAATCCATTTAAAAATGGGCTGGTGAAGGGATAAGGAAGAAACATAACAGTTCCTCAAGTAAAACCAATATCATTGATCACATTATTGTATCAGGTAGAGTAGACCTTACCAAAGGGAACCTGGGAAGAGGGATTTATTGGATGAGTTAACAGTAAAACACAATCTCCATCACTCTGTTCATGGATAAACTTTTTGTGAAAAATTTATATAATCTCTGATTCTATACTCTTATCTCTGACTAAGGTTGGAACTACTTCCGTGAAACTCTTTTTAGGGTCACCCTTGATTGATTCCTTGCTATCTTCAGGACATTTATGCTGGCCCCCCTCTCAAGCATTTCACATGGTGACACATTCTTCTTCCTTGGCATTCTTTCTCCACTGAATGTTAGTGACGACCCATTCTTCCACTGGACCTTCAAACCCCTAGATACTTGTTCTGTTTTATTATTATTTTGTTAGACTTTATTATCATTATTATTATTTTTTTAAAAACAGTTTCCATTGTAAAATCAGTTTTCATTGTAAAATCAAACACAGTGGTTCACGTTTCAGTCAATGAGGAACCACATGCATGACAGTGGTCTTATAAGGATATAATGGAGCTGAAAATTTCCTATCACCAAATGATGTCCTCCCTGTTGTCATATAGTGCAGCAATCCCTGGCGTGTCTGTGATGATGTTGATGTGAACAAACTCATTGTGCTGTTGACCATACAGAGGTAGAGCACGTACATTTATTTACAATATGTAATACTTGATAATGATAAAAAATTACTATGTTACTGGTTTATGTATTCCCTATATACTTTTAATTGTTAATTTAGAATGTATTTCTTCTACTTTAAAAAGCAGCAGCTTCTTGCATCTCCTGTTTACCACATCTCTTTATTCCATCAAAAGCCACAAAAAGTGATTTATCTATACTATCAAGTTTTGTGTAAATACACTATAAGCTGTTAACACAATAATAAAATCACCTAACTATGCATCTCTCAGGGTATATCTCTGTAATTAAGCTATGCATGACTGTACGGATCCAAATCTAAAATTTCCTTGAAACTGTCCCCTAATTCAAGACACATTTCTCCCATCTTGCACAGATATCAGCTCATGTGACTTTTGCCAATCATATTCTTCACTTTTACCCTAAAGGAGCCACTCTTTTGTCTTACAGATACAGTGCCCATGGTACATCCCTAAACATTTTAGTTTTTTCTTTTCTTTAGATATCTTTAAATCTGAATACTCCCCAACCTTTCTCTAATTTCCTCCCCATTTGTTATGGAATATGAGTTTTTCACAAAGATAAGCATCTCTTGAATCCTTATTATATATTTTCTTGTGATTGTCTCTTGATTTTACAGACCACATTGCAAGCAATGAAGTTCAATTTCCTCACTTCTAGCAAGTATTTGAACATGGATAAGATTAGGAGGTAGAGGGAAAATTAACAATCTTCCAACCCATTGTACTTTCTTTCCACTCCTGAAATTTCCAGATAAAAGATCAAATACTTGGGCAAAATTTCTGGGAGAAGAAACAAGGTAATGTCCAGAGTATATATGATTTCAGGAGGGTAAATGGACTCTGAATAAATATGTGTCATGTTATTCTGGGCTCAGCCACTCCAGGGTTTATAGAGATTTGCATAACAAAAATCTTGCATGTAATAGCAGCACACAATAAGTTTATTCTTATAGGTTCCCCATGCAAGCATGATAGAAAGTCAATATTTTATTAGAAACTATATCAGATGTTCCATGCAGGTGGAAATAGCAAGTCTGGAGAGTTTGAGAGTTTAGGTTCAATATTATTATGAGAAACTAGTGCAACAGGAATAGAAACTTGACTGTCCCCAGGGGGTAAATTTATGTATCAGAGTATACAAGAAAGTAGGAACCTAAGGGCTTAAGACTGAATTCTTCTGTTCTAGTTTTTTGTTTTGTTTTGTTTTGTTGTTTAGCTATAGGAAATATTTTTCCCTTGCCACAGTTTTCCATGATTGAAGGTGATAGGAATTCCTTGAACTGCACACCCTAAGCCTTGTATACCCTTCACATGTCTGCCACGAACAAAGCAAACCCTGCCTTCTTAGGAGAACAGCATGAACCAGTGAAGTAGAGAATCTAAGTGTCTTCTTAAACACCATTTCATTTGCAAAAAAAAAAAAAAAAATGTGGTCAATTTTCAAAGAATTAACATACATAACTCTGGAAGCACAAATTCACTTATAAGTGGGGAAATGCCTGCCATGTGAGACTGTGAGGTCATGGGCTTGCACATATATCCCACTGTTGGCTTTCTAAGAGTTCCAAATGCTCTCCAACCCTGAAGTAGGGAATATATTTCTGTTTGAGAACAGCTACTCCTCCAGAGGCATTGAGGACACTCCCACCAGGGCTACCATATCTGAACACCCATGTTCTGCACTCTCCAACTCCAGGGGACTCCACTTGCATTGACTCCACTGTGTGTAACATTCTCTGAAGGTGTGATAAACAACCTGCACAATTGTATTGGTGACTATGATCTATTCTTGATACTTGCCCATTCAGATATCGACACTTTGTTTTGCATTAGAGCAGTGAGAAAAAAAATTTAAATATCTGAGACATACCATAGAGCCAATTACTAGATAATTAAAAATGAGTAGAACTTTTATATTTCAATGGAAAGAGAGCAGGATTGGGTGGAGATGAGTAGAGACACAAGGGAAGATACCAGAAAGAAGGAAAGGTGGCTAGAAAGGGAGAAAGAGAAATGTGGATAGGCTTTGTGACCTAGTAACTTTTTTCCAAAACCAGGAGCCTTGTGATTGCACACTTCCAGGGAGTGCCTTTCACATTGCATCATCATGGACATCACCTCCTGAAAGTATGTTATGCATAGTCAGTGAGTCCATAGTGGTCTTGTCTATGAATGTTTCAAAAGTTTTGTAGGAACTTTCCTAGGGAGAACAAAAGACTTTAAATTCCATCAGATATGTAATATAGCTACTTGTACAAGAAGGTTCAATATGCATCTGCTACTATGATGTAAGATTAAAGTACTCGCACAGGAAGTACCAATCAGGTCCCTCCCTTCCCTACCCAGTCACTTTCCATTCCCCATCATCTACAGGAAGAGGTTTCTATAGTGTTGAGCTGAAATTTCAGGCTTCAGTGGAGAATGAGGCAAACAGGCAAACATATTCTTTTGCTGACAGGTAAAGATGTGCACCAAAGAATACAGACTCAAACTGAACCTTGGAGGAATTTTCTTTGTAAGTGATACCCAGTCCAGAAAAGACCTCTGAAGATCTGGCCCTTGTAGATCCCAAACCAGATTAAAAGCTATTCTAGCCATGCAAGGTGGCACATGCCTGTACTCCCAGTGATCCCAAAGGCTAAGGCAAGAAAATTGTGAGTTCAAAGCCAGCCTCAGCAATTTAATGTGGCCTTAAGCAACTCAGCGAGACCCTATCGCTAAATAAAGTATTTTTTAAAAAGGGCGAGGGATGTAGCTCAGTGGTTTAGCACCCTGGGGTTCAATCCCTGGTTTACAAAAAGAAAAAACAATATAGAAAAGTTTCAACTGAAATAGCAAACACTCTCATGGGGACTGCAATGTAGGCAGAAGACCCATCACTCAGAAGCATTTCAGAGCCCTACAGGATGAAGGAATAGGTTTGTCTTCAGTGATCTTCTCCTTGGCGGGACACTGAGGACATGGGGTGAGGGTGGATCTGGTGCAGAGCTTCCAGTGAGTATGCATGGCCAACTCTGGAGAGAGGAAGTCATGTGTAAGACCTTAGATTCTATGTATGTTATGTATTTGCACAGAACAAACTTGAGTTATTTTTATCTTCTTTATAAGTAAGAAAATAAGATTTAGGGAAGATTTTTCCAAGCCTCCCAGCCAGTTAGTATCATAGGCTGAGAATGAATTTATACAATGTTCTCCCCCCCACACACTATTTAAAGCCTGGACATTTAACCAAAGTGCAAACTAATGCCTTTCCCTTGTTTCTCCTGTGCCTGGGTCTGTGCTTGAAAGTTAATGCTTAATAAATGCTTAAAAAATGATCAAATGGATATAAAATAAAATGCTGACTAATGCTCTATTGTGGGAGGAAAAATTGAGTCAAGGAACTTATCAGCAAGATGAATATCTGAGAAGCACCAAAAACCACCCAAATAGAAATTTTAAAATATGTTCTTGGTACGAAACTATTCATACTCCCAGCTAAAAATGCCAATCAGATTTATGATGTGTGAAACAGTAGGAGCAAATATTTATTGCAAAGAGAGGATATACATTAAAGAATATGGAACTACATTGGAATTCTGTTTATTTCTAAAATAATAGATAAATTGGTGCATGAAAGGCTAGATACTCAGAAAGATACATAAACAGATATGATTCTTGTCTATTACTAATCTTGTGAAACACAACATGGTGTTGCCATTTGCAATTTTCATATAATTCCAGTAATTCTACCTCATAACTGAGCTACTATTAAACTAAAGAAAACAATCCCAACTTGTGTTAAATGTTTAAGAATGTCAGTTTTGTTGGATTGCAATTAACATGCTATCATATTACTTTATTTAAATGTCAGTGTAAATTGAATTATGTTGAAACATTCTTGTTTCCTTTTTATACATAAATTGAAAATGGTAATTTTAATACTATAGTTACTTTATTTTGATTTTTAATTAAAGCATGTCAATTCATAAGCTCTAGATATAGTGTGCTCACACATCATCAAATGCTCACACTTTCTTTCTCTCTCTCTTTCTGTTTTGGTTAGTTAGATAGGAAAGATAATAGCTTTATCACATTTCTTAATTCTATAATTACACTAAAGAAAGTAGGTTAAGATTGCTAAGATATGAATATATTTCTGTATAATGATTAAATGATGAAAAAGTCTAGAAGAGGTTTCATGGATTCTTAAAGGGGATATAATATATATCAATATGATCATAAAGGGAAAGAATATAGATTATTCATTTAATCTGTAGTTCCATATTATGTTAAAACTGCATCATGTTTTGAAATTATCTGAAACACAAAAGCAAGATTGAAATAATAAGCATGTGAAATAAAATTTGTTAAGATGAAATAGTAGAAATTTTGAGAATAATTGGTGGAATATTTCACAAAGCCACTGATTTTGTTGGTTGTATCCTGAGACAGTCTCAGGTTTCTCAATAAAATTGTTCTCTGATGTTCTTTTTTACTGACTAGTATAGTATGTGAAATAGTAGGAGTAAATATTTATTGCAAAGAGGATACACATTAAAGAATATTGAGCTACATTAAAATTCTGTTCATTTCTAAAATAATAGACAGATGACTGATAAGTACAGTGATCAGTGGAAGGATGTCCTATACTGACTAGGCACTGAAACCAAGACACCAAATTTATAATTAGGTCAAACCCAAAGGATACTTGATTACTCACATTCTGATTCTCTTATTGCTTCATTGAAACCACGAGACTCTGACACAGTGATGCTTTGGAAATGAATATAGTATAGGTATAAAGCAAAATATATGATATCTATAATAATTATATGGTATAGTATATGTATACAATATATAATGATTAAATTAAGGGAATTGGTGTATATATCACCTCATACATTTATCATCTCTTTGTGTTGTGAATATTGAAAACATTCTGTAACAGCTATTTCTAAATATACAATTAAATACTGTCAACCATAGTTATCCTACTGGGATGTAGACTGTTATGTTATCCTGAATAGATATTGGAAAAAATTACTAAAAAAATTAAATTATTCAATTGATCATTTTAAAAATCATGTAAGTGGGAATATCCTGCTGAGATAGTAACATAAGTGAGGAAGTAACTTTTTTTGTTTTTGTTTTAGTGATGCTAGAGATGAAACCCAAGGCCTCATGCATGCTAGGCAAATACTGTACCACTGAGCCACATCCTTAGCCAGACTTTTTTTTTTATGACTAAGATTTGGGTGTTGATTGTTAAAGCAATTAGCAGTACTGAATAATGCATCTATTTTACATACGCGATAGACTTCTATATATTTTTTTTATGATACCATTCCAGTTAGAGTCAATATCCTAAAATCTCCTTTTCCCCAATTCTTCTAATCTCAGAACTCAGTGGGGTCTCATCCATAGGACAGAAGTCAATATAATGTCTGATTATGAAAAGAAAATAAACAATGGTGACATCATTGCCAAGGCACTTATAGGTCACAAAACTACCAACAGAAAATGGGCCACAGTTAGATTGCTTGGGAATTAGTTGCCTTGAAAAAGAATAATTGAAAGCAAGCAGAGCAAATATGGACACATTTTCTAATGTTTTCCTCCCATTAGTTTGTGATGTCATGGTAAGATGAATGCACAAAATAATGCCTTCTAAGGTCCCTTTTATCTTTACCATTCTATGACTAGAGAAAACTAGATTTTTGAAATTTAGAAAAAAAAATTGTGGCTAAGTTATTAGTTGTTCAGTAATTCCATCTTAGAAACAGCAACATTCTTACATGGTATTTCTTTCTTTTTAATATTATTTTTTAATACCTTTATTTCATTTGTTTTATTTTTATGTGAGGCTAAGGATCAAATTTAGTGCCTCACACATGCTAAGCAATCACTCTATCACTGAGCCACAACCCCAGCCCTCTTAAATGGGATTTTAAAAGAAGGAAAGGAAAAAATATGGCAGATAGGGAAGACAACAATATCAATAGCAATGCAAGAAAACAAACTGCAAAAGCCATTGCAAGGCTGCTTTGTAGGTCTTGTCGCCTATCATAGTAATACTATCATTAAAATACTATTAGTAGCTAAACAAAACACCCAGAAGGCAAATAACCAAAAAGGGGCCTTTTCTATGTGTGCACAATTCTCAGCAATTTTGACATGGAATGTGCTACTCTGTATTAAGAATTGGGTTTTGTTATTTGAAATCTTGCTGTAAAAATGTCTTAACTAACAATAGAACAATAGTTCCCTCAGGTTGTCCACCACAATAGAGGTTATTCTGCTTGCTGGCTATCTAAATAAAATTGAGAAATATATTAAGTAGGAAGAAACCAGAATAGAAATGACCTCAGAACAAGTCAATAAATCTTTATCTGTACACAAGAACATACAATCGTTTCTAAAAATAATTAGTTACCAACCTAAACTCTGAACAAGCAATACTTGGATTTGAATGCAGAATAAGTCACTTTACAGTGAAAACAAAGAACGTCTTAATCATGTCCAAGCTAAATTAGTCTAGATTCCCTTAGCATATTTATTCACTTCATAATAGCAAATGCCTAAGTCCATGATGATAAAATTATACATCTGAATTTGATCACAGGGAGAGATTACCAAAGTCACATCTTGACTATGTTTCAAAGAGAAGGTAAGACAATTACAAGGAGATTAAGAAGGAAAGTTTCTAGCTAATGAGTCCAGTTCACTAAGAGAAGGCATAAATTATTATATATGTATGTAATACATATATTCTAATATATATAATAAACCTATGATTGATATTTCAAGAAAAATGTAATGTTTTTCTCCCTTCTAATGTAAATCCAAAATTTATTTAAGGAATTTAATTAGTTCCAAATTTTCACTGCAAATTAATTTTAAATTATAGCTTCATTAGAAATAAATGAAAATAAAAGGCACTTCTACTTCAGGTTGTGGTTGACAGACAAGGTATATTTGCCTTTCAGCTCAGAAGCCCAATGCTGGGAACCAGTATACAAAATGATAGCTGATCCAAATTGCATGTGGGATTCCTGCCTTCAAATATATTCATCCACTGATTCCCATTTTATCTTTTTTAAATAAAGGTTTTTAGAATCATAAAAAATAAATACACCATGAGTTTGGGGATTGTTTTCCTCTTTTTTTTTTTTTTTTCCTTTTGGCTGGTTCACGCTGCTTTAGTGGGATAATTCTTTATCCAAAGCGCTGGCACTCTGGTGCCATCAGGCAGTGATGATTTTTGCCTTATTGCATTTAGCAGCGCTTCAGCATTATGGCTGCATACTTCCTCAGGGAACAGGAGGGGGCTGGAAAAAAATAGAAGGAAACAAAATAAAGACAGAAAGAAATAATCATCAGAGAACATCCTCAGGGAGTGCAGGATAGCAAAAGCCAAAGAAAGTAACAGCTTACAGTGTCGTGAAAATTGTGCAAACCTGTTACAGGGGGAAATATGTGTTTGATAGAATTTGAATTATTTAAGACCCTAGAAAGAGATTGGATTCATCTTCTGCTTTTAGAGAAGAACCATCTGCAAATGATTTCATTTACTTTTTTTATCCTTTTTTTTTTTTTTGCTACATTGAAATCTTACTTCCAATCTTTAATGCAAGATGTAGGTAACTAAGATCATTCTAAATTAGGTTACTTTTGCAATTTATATATTTTGCTTCATTTCATTTAGTTGTAAGTGTCATCATAACACATTATAAGTAGATATCATAAAGTCAAGCAAATTGTAGACAATCTTTATGTTTTATATTGCTTAATATTTGCAATGTCAAGTGTTATGGTTTGAATATGAGGTGTTCCTCAAAAGCTCTTATGCTAATGCAGTCATATTCAAAGGTGAAATAATTGGATTTTGGAAGCCGTGATCCAGTCAGTTCATCCTACTTTGGATGAACTAGCTAGGTGGTAAGTATAGGCAGGTGTGGCATGGCAGGAAGAAGTTGGTGGGTCATTGGGGACATTCCCCAGAAGGATTTTTCTTCCCTGTGACCCCTTCCACTTCTCTCTTTTTGCTTCCTGGATGCCATAAATGGAACAGTGCTCCTCCACCATGAAGTTCTCTCTCACCTTGAGACAAAGGCAAAGGACTCAGCTGACCATGGACTAAACCTCTGGAACCATAAGCCAAAATATGCTCTTCCTCCTCCAAGATGCTTTTATAGGGTATTGTGGTCACAGTGATGAAAAACTGACCAACACACCAAGTGACATTTAATATAGTTTAGGGCTTTTATGTGTTCTTGCAGATGAATATAAATTTGGCGTGATTAGGAATTTCTGAATGTACTTTGAGAAGAGCAGAAAAGGGATTCCTCCAACTTCTCCAATTTCTGGAGACTGAAGACCACCTTTAAGGACAGTAAATATAGTACATTTCTAAGAAGTGTGAGAAATCATAGAAGACACCTTATATAAAATTAGTAGCAAAGATGAGTCTCTGTTCTCATCATCATTAGGAAACAAGTGATTGTTTTTATGTCCAATATATATAGCAGACTTTGCTTTTTGTACCTCTTCAGATAGGAAAGTGACCATTGCTTCATGACTTAGAAGACACAGAAATGACTGAAGTCATTTTTGTACTGTGGATTGAATCCAGGGGTGATTTAAAACTGAACTACAAAAGGAGCTTTTTAAAAAATTCATCAAGTTTTTTTTTTTTTTTTTTTTTTTTTTTAGACAATGTCTTGCTATGTTGCTGAAGGTCTCATTAAGTTGCTGAGACTGCCCTCAAACTTGTGATCTTCCTGCCTCAGCCTCCTGAGTTGCTTGGATTGCAGGTATATATTACCATGTCTGGCTTCTGACTTACCAACTGACTTCTGTAGAACTATATTAATCATAGGAAAGGCAAGTAACATGGTTTCAGTGGAAGCTAGGAAAAACAAGCTCTTAATCTTCAAAATGAATGGGTTTTAACAGAGACGCAGAATCACACACATAGTGACACTCAAGGTAGATTTGACATCATCTCCCTTCTTCCTAAGACTCAGAAGAAAAGGGATGATTCTTCCTCATTGAGTGGAGGTAAGTGTGCCATTTTCTCAGCAGTCCAATCATGTTGAAAACACAATGGGTGGCAGAGTCATTGCAATCAGCTTCATGGCCCCCTGGGAACAAAGTCTTTCCTTTTCTGCAGTAGAAGAAATAGTATCTCTGTAGTAAGGCTTAGTAGGGACTAGTGGAACTGAAAAAAAAAATCCACGTCCTCTTCCCTTTCTCGTGTTGTCATGAAGACAAAGATATTAATCCCTTTCTTTAATCAGAGGAGCTTCATTCAGTTTGGCTCTTATTAATAATATGCAGGTGCTTAAGATAGTGGCCTATCAAGAAACTCGGAAATTGTTACAATGACTGTGTAGTAAAAAAGTCAATTGTACATTATGGACATAGCACTACCACCTAAAGTCTAACTTAAGTGGCATCCATGAGCTTTCTAATCAGGACTTCTAGGATGTAATTAAATCAGGGAAACTTCAGTGACCAACAAAGATGCATCTTTTTAGGGAATCACAGGCTCCATATGAATATTCATTCTGGAGACGACTGAAAGAAAGGTCTTAGCAGGAATGAGTTTATATTTGACAAAGAAGTTTATCAGGTGTGATAATCTTTATCCATTTTAGGTGGCTAAATGAAATGCAAGAAGTAGATTTTTTTTTAAAAAAAAAAGTAGAATGAGTTATCATATATTCTTCTGCTGCTTAAACCCTGTTATTTCCATTTTATAAAAAAGAAAACTGAGTCCCAGAGTACTTGTATGATTTGATTAAAATGTCACATATTATGCAATTGTGCCTGATGTTTTAATATACAACATCAGGCCTGAAAATATGTGTCACCCATTTCCAACTCATTAAGGTGTATACCATATCAAAGAGGTTGAATATCTGCTAGGGAGATTTGGGGCTTTGTGGAAAGGAAGACCTAAATCCCAATCCCACTTCTTCCATCCTCTAGCTGAGTGAGGATGGTACTTTGGTCCTGGTCTTCTCATTTATAAAATCAAGCAGTTTTGATGTTTATTGTAGAATTTCTTGGAACACTAAATGAAATAGTTGTCATTTTTCTTCTATTTTCAGTCCCTGTTTCCCAGGCATGTATCAAGGTATACACAGTAGTTCCACTTCTTTCTATTATCAGTATCCTAAGAAAAGGATTGTATCCCCAGTTCATGAGACACTGATGTTCAGGGAAGGTAAAGAATGTGGCAGTGTTCTTAACAGAGATCTCATGATACCCGTAAACTTCAATAATAACTATAATTTATTATTACAAAAGTAGTTTTTGTACTCTGTTGGAAATGTAGAGCTGGGAAGCCAATGGATACATCAGCTCCTTGCCATAGAGAAGAATGAAACGTTCAGGCATAAGCTGAGGAAAGTGGTTTTAGTCTTCAGTTTCTAGAATATCCCCACAATTTAACACAGTTAGCCAGGCAAAGAGGTACCTATGGTTCTCTTTCTGTGTATTAATTGGCTACTTTAAAATGATTCAACCTACTTAAAAGACCTGTATATATTATAAGAGTGTTAATAACAAAATAATAAATGTGTCACTAACTAATATACTGACCCAGAATAATGCAGTGTTAGAAGAAAACATAGACTGTGCCAAGAACTCTTCTAGATGAATTTTCTCAGTTTATTTTATTTAGCCATACACCAACCTTGCAAAGGATGCATAATGTACCCGTTATATTAAATCTTGGTTGGTGACCTATAGAGAAAGAGCCTTAATGTAGGTGTCCTGATTTCAGAGTCCAATGTACTATCCTCTAGGTTGTATCGCCTTGTTGCAGATAATGTAGAGATTAAAGAAAAAGAGTTTTAGTTTAGCTACATAAATTTAACCCTGTCTGAAAGATTCAAGATTTTATATCAGGGTATAGCATATTTTACTTTATATCAATCCAATAGCTAAAATGAATATAGTACTCTAACATCAAAGTTTGGGAGGATTGTGTTAGAAATTATACTATAAAAATACTCAAGGAATTGGGTGGTGTAATAAAAGATAGAGAATAACTTCATTTTATCTAGCCTGCATCATCCTAAAATTACAGACTCTGATTAGTGGATCAATACAGTTCCAAATAGCATGCAATCTGGTCCTCTCAGGGTCACAGATGAGGAAAGTAAGGCACATGGATAATTTAACTGTACATGCCACTTATAGCATGTATTCCTCATTAATAATTCCATGGTTTAAACTTGTCAGTTGAAATGGTTTTTAAGATTTTTAATAATGGGCATACAAATCCCAAAATATTTAAAATATTCTTTACAAATCTTGCCAAGTGTTGAAGATTCTAAAAATGCTTTGTGATGAATTAAAATAGAGTTGTATTACTCATCACTCCAACGGGGTTTCAAAAAGTAGGTTTTGTCTTTTCTTAGTAGCCACATTAGTTCCCAATGGTTTCTGTAATAGATTATTTCAAACACAGAGAGTTTAATCAGCACAAAGTTGTTGTCTTAGAGTTTTTGGAGCCAGAATTCTGACCTATATCCCTGTGCTGAAATCAAAATGTTGGCAGGGATGTATTCCTTCTGCTGACATTAGGGTAGCATCTGGTTCTTTGTATTTTCCAGGTTCTAGAAACTGCTGTGATTCTTTGACAGGTGAATCCCTTCCATTTTCAAGACATCGAGGACTGAGTCTTTCATCTCACCACTGGGACAATCCTGCCTCCCTCTTATGCTTCTAAGAACTCCTGTGATAACACTGAGGTTCCTGGATAATCATGGGTAATCTCACCACTTTAGGTTCACATGTAAATATTCTTAATCCCATCTGCAGCCTTCATTCCTCTTTGTCATTTGACAGAACAGAAGCTCAGGTTATAGGGCTTAGGATGAATACTTAGGGAAGGAATGTTAATCTACTGCTTCCCTTATTGTTCATAAACAGAGCATCCAGATATGAGTGAGGAACATCCTAGTCTTTCCCAAAACAGGCCAGACAGGAAACTGATGACCCAAATGATATCAGCTGAATTACCACAGTTATTACCAGAGTGTCATAGAAACCTAGAAACTGTCATGAGATGTTCTTATCCTCAATGGAACTGAGATTCTGGAAAACTACTTTATTACTTCTCATGATTGCAAATGGCAAGTTCCAGGATGGGGGAATGATGAGAGAAAGGGATTATTTTCTTTCAGAACTTTTCTAAAACACTGTTTCTGGGAAGAAGAATATTTGACTCCTGTTTCCATCCCATCCAACCATAATATATGGGAACGCTAAGTATTGAAATTGGGCTACCCAATCTCTGTGTCTGGACAGTGCAGACTTAGAAGTATGTATCTTAAATCTTAAATAGAAACAGCAAAATTGCAATGATTTGGTCAAAATGATTCAAAGTAGACAGATTAGCAATGATGCTAATAATGGTACCTATGGTACAGTAGGAATCCAATGAGTATTTATTTTAAAAATTGACTAAACATATACATTGGAATATATCCATAAAATAACATTATTAATATCACAAAATATATCTGGAGTCTGAGTAGTTGAAACCCATGAAGAATATTGTGGCAACAATTAGAAATCTAACATGATGATGTCAAACATGTTAATAAAACTTGACACAAAATTAGCCATGCTAGATATAGAAGTCCAGACTAAGTCTCACACCAGGCTAAAGTCAACATTGATGAGACAATAAGATGAAAGTTTATTCAAAGTTTATTATTATAAACCCAGTCTCGATCAAATACATAAAAGTCCTATAATAGGCCAAATAGTGATTCCTTAATGTTTATATCCCTATTTCTGGAACACTTGAATAATTTAAATAAATTTTAAAGAAACCTTTACAAATGTCATTAAGATTATGAAACTTGAAATGAGGTGATTATCCTGAATTATCAGGTAAATTCAGTCTGATCACATTATCTCTTATAAACACATAAATTTTCCCTACTGGAATTGGAGAGATGTTATAGAAAAAGAGACAGAAGAGATTCCAAGTGTGAGAGGAACTGGACCCAGCATTGCTAGCTTGGGAAGGTAGATTAAGTAGCTCACAGCCCAGGGAATATAGGGACCCCAGGAGATTGAAATAGTTCTAAACTGGTAACTGGCAAGGCTATGGGACTTTGGTCCTTAAGTTGCAAGGAACTGAATTCTACCACTAAATTGAATAAGCAGGAAATGAATTTGCCCTTATAGCCATCATCCAAGGAAGTCAATGCTGCCTGCACTTTCATCTTGACCTGGTGTGAGACCTGCATTGAACTTCTGACATACTGAACCTCAAAATAGTTAATATGCATTGGGTTAAGTCCCTAAATGTATGTAATTTGTTACAGCTGCAATAATTAACTAATTCAGTCCTTTAATAACGTGGTATGCTAGCATTATCCTTTTGCTTTGGAGTAATGATCATAGCATTTACATACATAACTTCTAGTTATTTATCTCAGTGGCTGCTAACTCTTCTCTTTCAAAAGTCACAAGACTTTTCAAGCTCTCCTAAGCACTAGCTTTTTTTTTCTTCATTCAGGAATGTGTGGTTCAAAGATAACTTTCAAAACTGGAACTTCACTCTGCTAGACCCATCCTGTTCTACCATTATATTCAGGCAAAAGCAGATCATATTAAATGGAGGTTGTTAGGAAAAATGATTTCGTGAGCGAGTGACTTCTCTCTACATGATGTGTACATGGACTGGAGGCTGGGCACATCTCTGAGTTCTGGAGAAATCCTTTCAGATACAAAGCTGAGCTTTATTTCTTTTTCCACTCCACCTCCCTCCTTGAGTCACTGACCCACACTTACCAGTTCAGGGACTCTTGAAGTAGAAGCCTAGAATTAATTGCACCAATTTTCTGGGTCTAAGTGATGTCTATCTTGGTGACCCAGGGTTGTACAGTGAATAGTTACCTGCCAGGATGCTAGAGGTGCTCGGTAGATTCATCTTGGAGGACATTACATTACAAAGAAATTGAACACAAGAAACTTGTACTTAAAGTGAGATTTTGTTTTAATCAAGATATGTTTTTCTTGCTTTTATTCCAATCAAGACTTCTACATTATGAAAGTGGAGATAAAGAATATAATCACAGCTAAGCTACTCATGGCAGAGCTACCTTGGTCCAGAAATGATATTGGATATCCTGCTATTAAAGATTTTAAATAACTGACTCCAAGTACATTACTTACACTGCAGTGTTCTGGTTTGCAGATGATGCTAAATTGGGAGGAAAGGTCAACCCTGAAAAACAATCCTCAGGTAGGAAAAAAATTAGCTCACTTAAATACCTGGGCTAATAGATAGAAAATTCAATGCAGATAAATGCAGAATAATGAGTCTTGTAGAATGTAATAAAAGGACATAATATCTGCTTAATGGGAAAGTACTGCAGCATATTGACCTGGAGAGAGATATGAGTTATTTTAATAAAAACCTATATTAAAGATTATTCAGCTCCATTATTATTGGAAAAAAATGTAGTATGTTTTGTTAGACCTTACCTAAAGCAGCACATTTAATCTAATCACTACATACTCCAAGAAGCATATTTAGAATGAGCCTTAAAGGGGCGATTTGTAGAACAAGCTAAATGAAAGCACTTATCAGAGACATAAGTTTTGAAGCAATTATAGGGAAAACTGACCACTTTCTCTTTGGTAGGAAGACATGTTAGGAAAGGTTGGAACAAAGGGGTGTAGAGCTTGGAGAGCATGCATATTGCACCGCAAGGACAGAGGTGAACAGCTCACTAAATCTACTTCTTGTTCTTCAGCAACCACTTTTATCAATGGTCTGACAATTCCATTAACTTCTTCAGCAATTACAAATCCTGAGTAAGAAACACAACATGGACACTCTTCTCTGACAGGCCTTGTTATTTGGGAGCAATTTACATTACTGAGAATCTAGGCTCCAGACCTTAAGATATAGCCACTCTCAGATGAGACCATCTAGTGATAAAACTAAGACTAGTATCAAAATTTTTATTTTTGTTTGGGTTCAATTCATCTGTAGGTTTCTGGGAAATTATAACTTTAAGGAATGCAAAATGTCCCATATCAACCAAAATGAAAGATAAGTGATAGGTCATGACAGAAAGGGAGAGGAAGGTGAAGTGACTTCAAAACAACCTTTATAGATAGTGTAGGTTCTCCTGCAAACATGA
The DNA here is from genome assembly GCF_048772815.1 of Callospermophilus lateralis. NCBI lineage: Eukaryota > Metazoa > Chordata > Mammalia > Rodentia > Sciuridae > Callospermophilus > Callospermophilus lateralis. Next base: position 31,413,115 of record NC_135321.1, on the reverse strand, counting down.
AAGTAAACTTTTATAATCAGAATGTAAGACTCATTGCTAAAGACAAACTACCATTGCAAACAGGCAAAGTTCTACTACTTTCCAGGATATATAGAAGAGTGTCTTCCACGCAGGACAGTTAATACAGTTAATACTCCATTCTTGCCTGACATGGTACATTTCACTCTTGAGAAATAGTGAATAAATTATCATCACTGATAATTAAATTAATAAAAGGTTTAAGTCCAAACTCCAGAAATTAATAGAAATGGTTTCTAGACCTGTATTTTGTGACTGTAGGAAAGAACCCCTTAGTCACAATACTGCTGAAATTTGGGGCTAGATAATACTTAGTTGGGGTGTTCCGTGCATTAGAGTATGTTTAGTAGCATTTATTCACAAGATGCCAGTACCAGACAGTTGAAAACAAAAATGTTTCTAGAAGTTGCCAATTCTCCCTAGAGGGCAAAATTGCCATCTGTGAGAGCCATTGATCTTTGAACAGGTCACATAATCTTTATAAAGGTCAAGTTACACATATGTAATATAAGGATAATAAAGTTGCCTACCACAAAGTTGTAGTCATACGTCCAAATGTCTTAGAGCTACAAAGCTACAAACCTTACAATTAAAAAAAAAAAAAGAAAGAAAGAAAAATACCAGTGTTAACTTCCCTGATCATGGAGTCACCAATCTTCAATGCTGGATTTGAAGCTTTAACCAGGATAAGAAGTGAAAACAAACCAAGGGAAGTGTAGGTTCGGTTCGTAAGGTGCTAAGGATAAAACCATCCTGAGTCCACATTACCCACAACTCCATATGTGTCTACCCAATAGACCATACACTACCTTTAGGAATCATGGCAGATGATTTATTCAAATTATTCAATTTGTTAAACTGAGGAATCTCCTGGTTTACTTGCTCTTCTGTTCAAACATGATTATTTCTCATTCTTTGCTGTTTTGTTTTTCATGTACAATAAACAATTTTGAGTTAGAACTGGAAGAAATCCTGAGCTCATCAGCTCAGTTGAGGAAAATATTTGTGTTATGCAGTACTGCTCACACTGCAAATAGTTAAACAAAAAATACAACGCAGAAAAGGAAAGACTATTTCGTTTTTTACAAGCTTGCAAAATTGTGTGTTTTCTTCTCTTTTTGAGATTTCTTTTTTTTATTTTTTGGAAAAAAAAAAAACCCTTGTCACTCACCATGAAACTCTACATTCTACCATGAGGTTTCTCTAATTTAACCAGCCTATCTTTTACCAAACATTAAACAAGCCATAAAGCAGGAACTTTGCAACTTCAAATGAAGCTGTCAGAGATTCTTCCTGCCATCAGATGATTTGCAGCTGTGTGACTCATTTGTATCTTTATAAGAATTCAGGGGAAAAAAAAAAGATTATTAGCATTTCAATTCCTGTCAACTGCTGAAGCTAACTAGGCCTGAAGATGTGCCTGGTTTCCTTGTGCTAGTGCTGAGATAAATGCAGAATGCAGGCAGTGATGTCGGAGGGATTTAAACCAGGAAGCTGGGTAGAAAAGAAGGAATCATTGGTACTGAACACACTCATGATCAAAAAATGCCCAAGTGCATACATGAATTGTCAAACTCTTCACAGCATGGGACGGACTGGCTAGGGAAAGATAAGACCTTCTTCTTCCAGTGATGAATGAAACCCCAGAAGATAACTCAATAACGTAGTAAGGCATCAGTATGTATTTTCACACCTTCTGCCAACATATGCCTTCAGTCTACTCTTGCACCCTTGAGTTTAACTCAAGTCACATCATTTTGGTGGCAGTTCTCAGATGCCTACCCACTATAGCAAATACTAACTCCCATGTGGCTCCTTCTGTCTAGAATGTTCTTGCTCCCTTCCCTCCATGTTACAAACTCTGGCTGAACCTTTCATTCACAGATTCACATGTCAGCATTGAGAAACAAGTCCTGACTTATCCCAGCAGAGCACTATCTCTCTGCACAAGGAGCTCTACTGTGAAACAATGATGAGAATGACAATCACTTCCACAGAACAGAGGTTTCGTCAACACTGATCGTGTGACTAACCAAAAAAAATGAATATACCAGATTCCACAGCACAATTGTTGCAACTGCATCAATGTATATTCATGAGTATTTTGTGCATCCTAATCTTGTACACACACGTGCGTGCGCGTGCACACACACACACACACACAAAGCTTAGCAGTAAATGATTTTTAAGTAATACCAGCACAATAAAAAAAAAAAAAAAAAAAAAAAACTTCACACCATGGTTGCATCTCACATTTTTATCAAAAAAAAATGATCAGCAAAAAATCTGTGATGATTTTGTGAAATATATTATTGACTTGCATAGAAAATGAACCTATTATTTTCTGTATTAAGATGTTAAATTGGGGCTGGGGATGTGGCTCAAGCGGTAGCGTGCTCGCCTGGCATGAGTGCGGCCCGGGTTCGATTCTCAGCACCACGTAGAAACAAAGATGTTGTGTCTGCCGAGAACTAAAAAATAAATATCAAAAAATTCTCTCTCTCTCTCTCTCCTCTCTCACTCTCTCTTTAAAAAAAAAAAAAGATGTTAAATACCTATGAAGGCCTATAAAAAGAACAAAATTCACAGAACTCTCTTCCTCATAGTTTAAGATCTCTTTTTATCTGGCTTTATTGTTCTTGAACACATACTTCACTAGCCTTCAGGTTCTCTTTCCAATAAGTAAACAAATATAATATTTCTTGTACTCAAGGAAAAAGTTTTATTCTTAAATAATTTAAATATTAGGAAAAGAGTAACAAAGTACATAAAATCATAATTCTGTATTAGAAAAAAATTCTTATAAATCTGTATAATAAAAATCCAGATAAAGTTTTAGGTGAGTGTGCAAAAAGAATGGTTATCAAGTAATTCAGGGAGGGAAATATTAGTCCTCTTTTAAATATAAAGTTATGTATATTAGGTCAACAATCTCTTTTTAAGTCAGCAATTGAGAAAACAACTGATCAGACATAATTTCTCCAAACCTCCACACTTGCAATTTCTGAAAGATTTCAAGTTGAGGAGTTTTCTTAAAATTTGTTATTTTATGACCAGTGCTGTTTAGGATGCCTTCCTTGTGCTTGATTATTTCTTTGAGGCTCATTTCAGCTCTTCTTTGTTCAAACCCATATATAACTCCACATATGTACAGTAACATATAGTACTATATTTACTGTATAGTAATGAATGGAGACCCATGGGATGAGAGGCATATTGATTTTCAGTTGACTTTGTATAATTCTAGGATAGAAAGAAATCCCAGAAATAATAATGATAATAATAATTATTATTTTCACTGTGAGAAACTGAGGCTCTCATGATTTAAATGATTCATTTAAGATAAAATAACTAAATGGCAGAGGCCAGCTCATAACCAGGCTCTGGTCTCTGTCTTCACAGTGTCTCCAAATCTCCCCGTGCTCTGAACATCTGGAGTTTTTAGGAAGCCTGAGGTTTTCCAACAGCCCCTTTCTCTGTGCTGCACACATGTTCTCAGTGGGCATTGCCCTGAGAAGGATTTCATTCTGAGATAATGTGCGCAGATGCTGTATTTCTAAACACACTGCAGTGCCAGATATCAGACACATGCTTGGCATTTCCCATAGGGACACTCTTCCATTTATCCAAGAGAAGGGATCTGGATTTTCCAGGGTGTCTCCACCAAGTCTACCTTTAATCAAATGGTTCATGGACTCAAGATACCACTGACTTAAAGGTGGCAGAAGCAGGCCAGAAGCCAGGGTTGCAGATGGCTCTAAAAACTAGAAACCACGAGAAATTGGATTCTTCCTGAGAGCTTCCAGAATGGATCACAGTTCTCTTGATTTTAACCCAGTGAGAACTGCAGCAGATCTATCACTTATAGAACTGTACTAGCAAGGAATTGGGGGGAAATTTGTTACAGATACAGTAGAAAAACCATGTGAAGAACAATAAAAGGCTGAGCTGTGGTCTTGCCACTATTATATTTATGACTTGGAATCCTTTTTGTTCACCTAAAGATGGGCCAATTCCCTACCAATTATGGAACAGTGTGTTGCCCTCCCTATTTGCCATAAGGATTTCTCTCTCTTCAGCCAAGGAAAAGTCTAAGAGTCTAAGGGCACATTCAGAGAGCTAAACTTCCTGCCTCTCCATGTAGACAACAACTCTGGTATCCTCCACTGCTAATATTCTGCCACTAAATCTACTTTAAAAAACATAAAAAGAAAAATAGCGGCTCACTAAGGAAAATAAATGTTTAGATGAATTCATGTGCTTTCCACTAGAGAGGATAATAATAAATCTACTGGGCAGTACAAATTGCCCTCCAAGTTTAGAGTCACCTCGTCATTCCCAGGGAGATCAGCTGAATTAATGGTCAAACATGTTAATAGAATAATGGAGCGTCCTTAACCATTTCTAGAGGAGGAAGGGGACGGGTGTACTGGATGCTTATTTTATGGCAATTTATGTCAGTGTAAAAGTTATAAAGATTGCCAGAAAGTAAAGGAGCATGATGTAGAATCACTGGAGAAACTGTAAAATCAATATCTCTAGGGTTTTCAACACTGTACTTGGCAGGTCCTTTCAAATCCATTGCCTGCATGATATTTTATGTATGTAACTGGCAACGGTGATGGCGGATGATGTTCAACTCATGGAGTTGGCACCAAATCAATCATCAAAAACGAAAATGCATATGTCTCTCTCCATTTTCTATCTGCTTCTTCAGATGCTGTATGAGATTACATCCTAAGCCCAAGAGAAACTTATCCATAGCAAAGGCTGATATGAGGGGCTCTAAAAGTGTCTAAATAGATAGAAAAATGCAACTAGCATCATGGACTTTCCTTGGTAAGAAAATAGCAATTTATTTGAATGGTTAGAATGTAGATTTTATCTCTGAGATACTTTTTAGTTAGAATAAATTGTCACATATAGTTAATGTCACAATAGTTAATATCTTTTTTGGTAAAATTGTGAAAAAATCTACATAATTTTTGGAAGAATATATATTGGAAAATCATTGTGAAGTAAAAATTAGTAATATCTAACTTAATTTCAAATGAGCATAATCTGACTCTGTAGGCAACTAAGCAGAAGCTTTCTAGGGTTTCTACATGTACCTATGGTTTCCTAGTAAATCCTCAGGGACCATTATTTTGAAGTTGCAAATTTACTTGATGCCAAGTCTCTTAACTCATCCAATGGTTGTATAAACCTTTAATTATCTTCCCCCAAAGCATAGAAATTGCAAAGATCTAATGCCTTCTCACTGAGTCATATCAGAAACTCTTTTACAGAAAACAAAATCTCAAAAATGACAATGTAGAATAGGTACTCTGATCAGATTAGATTTTAAATCATTGACGGCTCTTTGCCTATATAAAATATGACTATGGTGTTCAATGGAAGAAAATGATGAAACAGTTTGTGTTATCACAAGTAGATGTCTGGAACCAAGAATTATAGAAAGGAGAACACAGGGACCAAGTATTATTGTAATTAAATAATTTGATAGAAACATGACTGCATATAAATACAAGGACTATAGAAATACTGTACTGGAAAACTTACAGAAAGGAAACAACAAATGCAGAAATTTAGATGATCAGACCAAGGTCAGAAGAGCACAGAATTGACTTTTCCTATTTGAAAGGATCCCTTATTTCTTAAAGCTTTAAAGTTGATATTTCTGAACACTGTACCAAAGCTTTGGTCTTTCTGATGGGTAAGATACAGCATATGTTGACTTGAAAGACATACCTTATCTCTATGTTAAAAGTACATACAGAACAATGTGTGGAATCCTGAAAATTAGAATAGAAATATTTGCAGAGATTCTACTTGATTTGAGTACTTAAAAATATGATATTTTATGGAACTGCATATTTTACCAGGAAGGTAGGTCTTCCTTCTCTGCCTGAAGCAACTAGCCTCCTCTTACCTGAAAACTTTTATGATCCAGGATGAGGAAATTGCCTTGCAATGGTACATCAACTCTCAAGATCTACCAGATCTATCATACTGCTAATCTGATTTGACTCCCAGCAGAACCCATTACACATGCTGTGGCTTCCCAACAAACTCTCATAACCACCACAATGGTGCTGGGAATTGTAAAATTGCCAACTGTTTCCCTGGTGCTTAGTCTCCCAGGTCTTTCAGTGATTGTATAAAACTTTCATTCTATGTATTAAAATATACACCACATCTGACCCCCAAACAAGCAGTTTCCCCATTGAAAAAGCTGCAAAATGTTAGAGCATGAGATGAGTGAGGTAAAGGAGAGAAATGGAGATAAAATAAGCAACCTGGAAGTGCAGTTGGATTGGAGGAGTGACTTGTAATGTTCTGTTCCTCAGTATCGTGACTATGGTTGACAACAATTAATTCTATACTTCAAAATAGGTAGTAGAGAAGATTTTTAATGTTCTCAACACACATACAAAAAGGATAAATGTTTGAATTGATCTATATAACAGTTACCCATATATGATCATAGCATATTATGTACATGTATTGAAATATCATTCTGTACCCTGTATTTATAAATGTTATGTCAATTTTAAAAATAATTACAATATTCTTTATATATAATCTGAAAACATATAGGGATAGATCTTGAAACCAGGGTCATAAGACTAATGATTATGAAACTCTAAGACATATTAGAATGGATGGTTAAGTATAGATGCGCTGACCAGAGATTCTTGATTTTGTGACTTAGCATAATGTTGACTTTAAATGTTTTCTTGATTGGTTTCCTGAGACCTAGAGTCATAGTATCTTCATCCAGTACTATCGAAATGTCAGAACTTTCTTTTTTTGCTTTAGTAAGAGGAGCATAAACACACAAGGAGAGAAGTGCTGCCCTGTGATTTTGTATGTCATGCTTTTTTTCTCCTCCAAACACCAAAAATATCCAGAGGACATACATTTCATTACGACATTGAGGAATGTGTTGGTAGGGAATGTATAAACACCCTTAAATAACTCTGTACAGGGTTGGCTGCTGATGTTAGTAAAACACTATTGTTGTTAGTGAAATGTGACCATTGAAACTGACTACTTGATTTCTTCAATTCAGAAATTCAGAGTCAGAGGGGAGCACCCACCAAGAGGCCAGAGGCAAAGTGAGTTTGTCTATTGTTATAGAAAGTAGGTTGGAATAAAACTCAACATTTTTGGAGGACTGAGTTAGTCAACTTCTGATTTCTGCAACAAAATACCTTGGATATTCAACCAAAAAAGAGGAAAGATTTATTTTGACTCATAATTTTGGAGGTTTAAATCCATGGTCATTTGGTTCCATTGTTTTTGGCCCTCTATCAAGGAAGTATGTGATGGCAAGAACTCATGGCCAAGCAAGCTGCCCACCTCATCATGTGCAGAGGAAAAGATAGAGACCAGGGTCTCATAATTCCTTTGAGGGAACATTTCCAATGACCTTACATATCCTTCTAAGCTTCAGATTTTAAAGGTCTCACCACTTGCCAATCGTACAATGGTTTGGGGATCAATCCTTTAACACATGGGCCCTTGGATGATACTCCATATCCAAATCTTATTAGGAACTAATTGATTGTTTTATTTCTAGGGCAAAAATAGTTCTGTAAGTCAATGAAGAATAGTATTCCCACAATAGACTCAAAATCAGTCTTCCAGTGCTCATTTCTGAATTTGTTCGCAGGTCTAAAAGCCTTTAAATTAGGTGATGTCATGGTTGACCCCACATACTGCCACAATTATAAAACCATTTATTAATTCTCAAAAGAACTGGTGAACATTGATCAGGATGAATCTGCATTGAAGTAAGGGAAACTGAGAGTTTTCCAGGATCTTTGGCTACTGATTGAATCAATGACAGCTTCTTTGGAGGCAAAATCCATTACTGTATACCAGTTAGGGAAGGTTCCAGAGGCCAAGATTGATGAATTTTTCAACTTGCCATTTTTATGGACAGTAGAAATGTATTTATTCATCCTGTTAAAATTAGGTATGTCATGAGGTTGTTTAAGGCCAAGAAAATATAAGTGGGAGTAATGTGGGCACATCCAGGTAAACAATTCAAAAGAGAATCTAGTATTAATTATGATGCTTCTCAAGAAAAAAAGTGGTATGCAGGCAACTTGGGTGATATTTCTTTTACTAAGCTTTGTCCAAGAACAAGGCTATTATGAAGCAGATCTCACACTTAATGGAGGTGGCATATATCATGTTAACAAGTAGAATTGCATTATTTTAAGTCTCTGAGATTTTTTGTTAATGTAGCATTACCAGGTTTTTACTAAACTATGAAACAAGATTTAGTTACTAACAAGGGATCAATATAAATACTAAAAGAAGGAACTCCAAGGTAAATTCTGGTTCAAAAAGTAAATAAGAGCATATAAATAAATTTTCTTCATTTAATTTTAAAATGCACATACAATAATAAAAATACTTTTTGTAATGGTATTTGCTTTTATAAAATATGTAACATCCTACTTAAAAGTTCCAGAAGCACATGCTAGCAATGTGTGATATTGACTACTTCTGTGGAGAAGGGAGATGCTTCAAGGAATGGGGACAGGTAGCTGTGATATGTAAAGGAGTTTTATTACTTATTGTATGAATTTTTTTATTGTTTCTATGCCAATAGTCCAATATAAATTTTTATTAATTTTTAAATTAATAAAAGAAAGGATGAATAGGGAAAAGTGAAGGGAGTCAATTTTGGCCTTCATAATAAACATTAATAAAACCAGAAGTGAAAGAATAACAATTTTTAAACGTACATTTTTTTTTTCTTCTTTGGATGCTTTCATGGGAAGGATATTAGAGCTGAAGTCAGTCACAGTCATTAATGTGACCCAGACATTCATATGAAAATGGAAAGTTGCACGAATAAAAATATTCCATTTGTGCTTTCTTTGAACAAATCTGATGTCATATTTCTTAGTTCAAAAACTCTGCTTGGATCTGCTTTGGTCTGTTCCTTTCTCTATTCCATACCTTAAAGGTTGTTTCATTTCACATTTGAAACATTCTAGAGGTTCTTTGTTATCAGTGAAAGATTGTGTTTGGGTTCCTGGAATAGAAAGATAATTACAATGCAAAATGCAGAAGGGTTTGGTGTATGTACTACTACAATCAGAACTCTGTAGGTGAACAGGTTAAGGCTGGTACAGTTGTAAGAAGATCATCTCTATCCTTCCTATTGCACCCCAATAAGTAGATAGGTCTAGGCATAAAGAAGTTAAAATGTATATGTGGTTATGTGATCTAGTGGATGCTTAAGTAAAAAACTAAAATAAAGGAAAAAGAAAGAAAGAGTACCTGAGAACATTTTCCAAATGATAAAATCCAAACCTATTAAATAAGTTATATTTGGAGACCTTAAATAGCATTCTTTAGTTTTGTACATTATAAAAAATGTTGAATGATTTTATAAATCACTCTCATATGACACATTCTGATAACCTCCATGAACTAGAAGCATAAGCATGAGCAGCAAAGGTAGGGAAAATTACATACACTAATTTAACGTGTACAATCTCTGATTGGTCATAAAACTAGAGATTGCATTGGCAGGAAACTATTAGGAGGAATAAAGAATATATGGTTATCGAGGGATACTGAAGTAAGGAAATCATGCTTCAAGGATTGAAAGACATGATAATTGAAGTGCAGAGATCATTCTCCCTCCCCGTAAAAATGGCATTGCTGTATAGTACAATACAAAATTTAAAATATAAATTTATCTCTTATTCTTCATCACATTACCTATGGTCTGTACATTCACCTAGGAGATTGAGAAATTGAAATTTAGCAACATACATCCTCTTCTCTTTTTTTCAAACCCTTCAGAAACATGCAGGCTACTCCTGAAATCCACAAAGAAATTAAGACTTGTGAACACTCCATGTAACCCTTTCATTTGGAATTCTTTAAAGAATTGTTGAAATAACTAAAGATCAAAACTCTTTTATTCTTACTCCATTACTACAGTTTTTGTGATACTTTTGATGATGAAGCTTAATATCCACAGGGTTTTGTTGCTATTGTTGCTGCTAGTATTGTTGTAATAAAGTAATAGAGAAAGAATAGCTTTACCAAATTATATCATATATATATATATATATATATATATATATATATATATATATATATATATATATGATTTATTTTGGCTAATGACTGTGCAAGTTCAAAGTCCAAGGTGAAGCAGACACAATTGATTTGGCCTCTTGTGATGACCTTTTTGCTGGAGGAGTTTCCAAGTTGAAGAGTACATCATGGGATAAGAGACAAAGAGAGAGAGAGTCTATGAGTGCATGTATGTGCCTCTCCTCTTATAAAGGAACCAGAATCCAATCATGAACTCCTCCTAATAGTTTTTAGTCACTGCAATCTCTAGTTCTATGTACAAATCAGATGCTTTGCATATGACAATTTCTATCTCGGGATCTCAGCTCTGATGATCTTATGTAATCCTAATCATCTCCAAAAGGTTTCGGTTCTAAACACTAATGTCCTACTGAGTTTTCATCTTTTAAATACTATTAGCATAGGACTTTGGATAGAAATTCCCGCATAATTATGGGGCACTGACTTTATTTAAAGTAAAGTAGTGACTTCAATGTGAATAAGAAGGGAGTAGGGAGGAGTATGACTTTCCCTATTTTGAACTCTTATTTCTTATTTAATATAAAATTAAATGTGTAGTTCAATTAGTATAGCTTTTCAGGTAAGAAAATAAGAAATGGAGTCCTGAGGTGAGTGGACTGAAATTAAGACATCACCATATTTTGTATTGCCATAATATGTAAGGAAGACTTGGTTTGTAAGATGCTTTCATATGAGTGTCTGTTAATATCATGATTATGTTGAGTTATCAATCATTCAGAGCAATGGCATCCAAATGATTTTGTAATTATTATGGAATTTTTTTCAAATAAAAGTTTGTATATTAGCTCTGTACTCAAAACTGAAGAAGCAGAACTCCTTTATATGAATCAGAGGCCCCTACTGTCAGCTCTCAGCTCAGGAACATCCTCCTTTACACTGAATGACTATGAATAAGGTAAATTGTCTGCCTTTTTGCCCAGTATAGTTCAGTTTTATACCCTCAGACCCCTTTTTGTTCAAAATGATCTAGTTTGAAGAATCTCATACTGCTTTCCAGAGTTGTTGCACCAATTTTCAGTCCCACCAACAATAAGTATAATGATACTGAAATGAACTCTACTGTCATGTTTAACTAAAACAAACCAAAACATTAAAAATAACATATTTTGGACAATAAATTATATGCTCATGCAACTTATGAGGGATCTCACTGGAATTAGTTTCTGTCTGTTTGGTGAATTTTGAAAGCAGTTTGTATTCATTTGCAACTTTGCTCATGGCACCTTATCTCCAGAGATAAGGGATGATTTGTAAGAGAAAATCTGACCCTCCCATAAAATTTTTCTTTCCGATAATTATTAACTTGTGTACTGAATGTTATCAGAAGATTAATTTGGAACACAACTCTTCTTTTTTCCAGACATTTATTTCATTTGGTTGGACTCGGAAAAAACATGCTGTTGAACATAGTTAGATTTCTCTAAATGTTTCTGAAATATGCTGGTGGTATGCTCCAAGGAAGGTAGATTTATTTGGAAAATACTGCCCCAGATAACCGCTTTTCTTTTGCAATGGCATAATGTAAGCACATTAGAAGAACAAATAGAAGAAAGAATTTACATAAATCTAATTAGCCTACCTTTATGAAGGACCATTACATTTATAGCTGTAGTTCCTCTTTCCACCAAGTGCCAGCCCATAGGATTCAAAGCTAGTGGTAGATTCACAAGCATAGTCCTTAGTAATGAAATAAACTTTAAATAGATATGTAGAATGAAGAGTCTATAAATCCATTCCCAAGTTGAAGACATAATTGAATCCCCAATTATTCAAACCATATCAAGTGGCTGATATTTGGATTCCATCTTGTAAATGTGGATGTAAAATTAGAGCAGATGCTCTTTGAAAATAATTTTCAGGGACACCATTCAAAGAATGTGATGCATTATGGGAGAATTTCCAGCTGATCATGCTCCTTACAACCCTATGAATGTTATAGATGCCATCTTGGTCCCTGGTTGAGACTACCTACATCTGATGTTGTTTGAAGGAGTCATTATAAAAGCTTCTGAAAATGGTACACAATAGTCATTATAGTAACATAGGAATAACTAACTTCAAATACAGAAAGATGTTACAGTTTTCACACATTTGTATAGCTCTTTAGGTTTTCAGTCTCCAGATATAACAGTAAGAAAAATCTGGGAGACAGATGAAGATAAGACACCAATTCCTTCTAAAGATGCTTTTACAATATTAAAATTTTTATTTACTCATTTTCCTATTTCATGGTAACCACCTATTGTAAGCATAGCACTACCTTGAATGTGTTATATATGCAAGGGAAGGTGATGACAGGACTTACCAGTCAGAATAGTCTGGATTATACTGTAATAACTAAATTTCTCACATCTTAAAGGCTTATACAACACATATTTATTCTTGCTTGTCTATAGATTTCTTGGAGTTTAACTGGAATCTTCTCTGTACCACATCACTCTGGTGTTCCATGTATCTAGTAGTCACATCCCATTATGCCCAAGAAAGAGAGTCTGGAGGATGTGTAAATGTCAACTCAATGTCCTGACTCAGAACAAGAATCACAGCTGCTCAGAGCTCATTGGATAGTCACTTGGCCTTACTCACCTAAAAATCATCTAGGAAGTAGCATCTAAACGTATAATCAAAAAGCAGAGAAAAGAAAATAATTACTGAGAGGCATTAATTCTTATAGTTTAGAATTAATATTTATCATTTAGAATTAAACTTCAAGTCAAGAAACTTTCAAATCATACTCCCTCCTCAGGCAAAGTATATTTAGTTCTTCCTCAAGGGAGAGAACACCAAAGGTCTCATCCAGGCCATCATGATAAAAATCCAGGATCTTAAGGAATGTAGCATTAATGATACATCAAGGGATTATGTGTGGAAGTCTTTAATCAGGTCCACTTGAAGTGTCTCTTGATGTATTTGAAAGACAAGTTAATTGCTTCTACTCTCTCACAAACCTTAAAGAAACAGGGATAAGGTAATCACAGAAACATTGCAAGTCAGAAGAGAAAGACACAAAATTGTTTGTAGTTGGCAGCAATTCTCAAATCTTCTTGGTAGATGTAGTAAGGGCTCTCCTCTGATTAGGGGACGATTGTCAAGTAGGCACTGAGCCAGTTTCAAGGGAACAGCAACCAGACCATTATTCTACATGGCCCTGGGTTCCACTCTGGGAGGTCATTCCTTCTCCTGTATCCATTTGAAGAGGGTCTTGGAGGCTGATCTTTACATGGGGAGTGAGCAGCTTTTTCAGCCTTGCTTCTTGCCCGATGGACAGTATCAGAACTCAAGAGCTGATGTATATCTTTTACAATTAATGTGAGTTTAGGTATCCACTGGTATTCCTTTGGAATCAAACTGTCTAAGAAACATGTCTTCTGATTAATAATAGTAAATTCCACATGACAAAAGCCATGCAAAGCATTTTTTTTTGTTCTTATTTTAAACATTTTAAAAGTATTTTTTTCTGCATTGTCAGGTGTATCTCTTTCTCTCAATTATGGGTAATTCAGCCTGTAGGTATCTGCGGAGGAGGCACCTCACACCACCTTGCTCTTGATCATATTGATCATGTCAGATATTTCATGGGCAAGTGACTGCTGCTTTCTAGGAACTACATACCACAATTTGTGAATATAATTTGTCCTATAATCTGTCCAACAAAAAAGGAGACAGGAAAAAGCACAATTGTTCTGAGTGCCAGAAGAATAGAAAGCCAGAAATATTTGATGAACAGACCTCCTTCCGGGACGGCTTGTTAAGAGAAGATTTATAACTGTGGATCATGGTTGGAGGCAGTGAGATGGCCCCTCCAACCTGGTCACCATCAGAAGGTATTCCTTCCCTGTTCCTGTCTTCAGTATTTGATAACTGTGAATAAATCAAGTCACTGTTCCAAAAATTTGTTTTCTTATCAAGAGATGATTTAGAGGAGACATCTACGAGAAAAGTGCTCTTGATTAGTTTTTAAAATCTGTTGAGTTGTGTGCTCTCGTGCTAGATCCTTTGTACACTCTCTCTGAGGCTTTCTTTATCCTTCTTTCAAATCTGCTCCTTTGCTTTCCTTAGGGTTTCCATAAAGATGTGTTCCAGCCATTCCCTGTGTCCCTAGAAGGAACATCCACTCTTCAGAAGAGGAAATGCTTCTGTTAATAGGGCAGGCCTGGATCCCAGTGGCTCCTGTGTACAGATATTAAGAGGAGCGTCTCTGCCAATGTACTTAGGCAGAACAATAAAGCATCTTTACAGCTCAGACTCACCAGAGCCACTATTGATTCACTGGCATGTGCTCTCTCAATAGTAAAAGGCTGCCAGGATTTACTTGCTCGGCTTTTCCCTTTCCTAGGCCGTCATTATTCAGTGTAAAACTCCTTTAACCTGGTGGAGTTGTTGCTCTTGCTAATACTGTGTTAGCAAATTATTGATCCCAATGATGAGAACAGGAATCGTTTCTCCCGTAGCAGGATGTGCAATTGGATCTACATTCTGCCCTGGTAATTTTCTCTATAGATCTTCCAGGAGGACTAGACAAATGGACCATTAAAAAGGGATAGGGGTGGGGGGAGCTGCCTGGGGTTGATGGTACATTTGAGCTGAATCCAAACTTTATTGGTGTTTTTCAGCTTCTATTTGAAAACTGATAAACATTGCTCTTTGGCACTTTATAGTTTTGTTTTGTTTTTGGTTTTTTATTTGGCTTGCTTTTACTTTCTTTCATAACCTAGGAGTAATATTCACTGGTGAGTTTCTTTTGAAATTGAAATCAAGAATATCAACAATTCAGAGAAGTATTCAAAAGCAAAATAAGGTCATTGACCTCTTCAGCTAAAACAATAAATATATAAATAAAAAAGCAACATTTGAGATGAGAGTTGTTAAATTTTGGCCTTGCTGGCCCTGGTGGTTGGAATACAGTGACAGAAAATCTTCATTATGATGCTTACCTCTGTTTCTTTCACCTCTTAATGTTCATTTCAGGTAACTTAACTGCAGGTGATTATCAATTGGATTAAACTTAACTAGAATTCACTGAGTGCCTTCTGTGGACCTGGCACCATAGGAGATTCCAAGGAAGATTTTAACAAAATAGAAATTTGAGTTTGTTTTTTTATCATCATTCTTTAGGGATGATTTTATTATTGTTGTTGTTTTCTGAAAAGCAAAAAGAAAGACATTTTAAATAGAAACAGACTTGCAAAGAAATTACCTTCAACTAAGAAGAAATTATTTTTCCCACATAGCATAGTATCTGCAAGTGAAAACAGAATAATTTATTTTATTATTTTATTGGGCAGCAACTGAGATTTGGTTGCAGAAAACTGTGTGATTAAGCTGAGACTTCTAAGAGCATTTTAAGTAAATTGTGTGTTATGATTTGGATGTGAAGTGTCCTCCCAAAACTCAAGTGTGAGACAATGCAAGAAGGTTCAGAAAAGAAATGATTAGGTTATGCGAACCTTAATTCAATCAGTGAATTAGTCACATGATGGGATTGATTGAGAGGTAACTAAAAGTAGGTGGGGTGTGGCTGGAGGAGGTGGGGCATTAGGGGCATGGCTTTGGGGTATATGTTTTGTATCTAGAGAGTGGAGTCTCTCTGTCTCTGCTTTCTGATCATCATCTGAGCTGCTTCCCTCTACCATACTCTTCCATCATGTAGAAGAAACTTTTTCTCCTCTACAATTGTTCTGGTCAGGTCCTTAAGTCACAGCAGCTAAAAAGCTAACTAAGACACTCTGCAATGCCCATTCTGTACAAAAGTATTAGACAAATAATGTGGACATGTCAGACAGCATAGCACATTAATTTGTTTTCTTTCTGAGATGTACTGACGGGTATCAGAATCTACAAGGCTAAATGTTTATTTGCTTAATATGGGTTTCTGACTTGCATGTTTTTTACTGAAATAAAATACATTTATAGCTGCAAGGCCCCACTTGAATTTCATATCAGAGGAAAGTGCTAAGCAAACTGTTGACCTCATTCTGCTCATTAGGTATGGAAAACAAAGCAGAAAACGTCGGTTTATGTTATATATTATTTGGCAAATAAGTAGGATATTTTATGTAAGTGATCCTCTATGACAGGTTATAAATTCCAAAGAGACAGTTACTTTTCTGAAATGAAATTTCAGTGTTTCTTTATTAAGCAATAACATATAAAGATTGATATCTCAATTTTAGCATGTTAAGAATTTGCAGCATAAATGTCCATCTCCTCTTAAGATAAGAAACCCTTTCAATCAGAAATGGTGACTTTCATATGTCTATTCTACCATAGCAGCAATCATTATGGCTCATTCAGTACTTGTTTTTGGTTGATATGAGACTTTTCACTGATAGTTATTATAATTCATGTTCCACATAATACCCAATTGACATCACTGGATCATCTGGCTTCATCGGCTCATCTTTCTTACTCTGGAAACGAAATGAAAAACTGGAAGTGGAAGAAAAGGGTGCTGAGAAGGCTACAGAAAAAATAAGAGAAATATGGGAAGGATTTAGCATCTCATTCTGTTTACAAACTATTTCTATATTTTAATGATATTATTTATTCCAATTTAATATTTCTATTATTAATTTATTAAGTTTAATTGTCCTCCCTGAGAAAATAATGATAATTTACATTTTAAACTAGAGTCAGCAAAAGAATGATTGTATCTGTCTTGGTAGAAAGGTTATAAAGTTTTTAGTTAGAAAGGTTTTAAAGTTTTTCTTAAGTAGAAAAAATAAAACAGACTCATATATTACACACACGTATGGAAATGAGATTGGCCTTGCAAACTGTTTTAAGAAACCATCCTAAATGCATTCCAATATAAATTCCCAGTTGTTTTTGTTAGTTAACTACATTACTTTTCTGTCTTTTCTCATATTTCAGTTTTAAGTATTTTAATCATAGAGGTAACATTTATTTTTTTCATATATATATATATATATATATATATATATATATATATATATATTATAAAAGTAATGCTTCTATTCTTTTGGATTGACAATGCAGTTTTTTTTTGTTTTGTTTTGATTGGTTTTTTGAAAATTACAAAATCTGAAACATCCAAAAGGAGTCTTTCATGAATGTCAGTAAAAAGGGAGAAAGTAGTTTGGTTGTGATGCTTCTGCTGCTGAGAAGACCATAAATGTACAAAATCAAAGTAACTAACATACTTTATGAATAATAAATAAGCAATCATGGGGCACCAAATTGCATCTTAAAAATAAAGCCATGGATGCAAATAACATAATTGAAATTCTTACAATGTATTTATGTGCATTAATGAAAAGGAACGAATATTCATTCTGCCCTATCCCAAACCATCTTTTTAAGTAGAGGCAATGAATATATCAATTGTGAAGCTTAACAACTGGGGTTTAGTAAAACATGCTTGATTAATTTTTACTGAGATTTCCAAAATAAATGTGAAAGAAATCACCTCATTCATTATATCAGAAAGGGGAAAGGGATCTTGATGATATTTGACTGCATCCAACTGATCTAATCACATCCTAGCCAATTGCAGAAATGGGTTCCTTGCATACAATGAAGTTCCTTCCTGAAGATGAGAATCACTTGAGTGTCTCAGAAATTACTGAGGTCCAACCTCTTTACATTAGCAAAAACAAATAAAATAAGACTATCACAGCAACAACAATCAGAAGAAAAGCAGCAACAACAAAACCCTTTGCATAGAGAGGTCAGGGACAGAGACCTCCATTTGGAAAAAACTAGAAGTTGCAGTGTGGAAAATATCCAGGAGAAATACTGCTTTCTGTTTATTTATTTATTTAACTGATATTTAAAAACATATTGTACATATTAATGGGGTGGAATGCAATGTTCAATACATGCATACATTGCAACTTATAGGTTATTTGAACTGCAAGTAGATAATACAGTCACATTTTATGAATGGAACTAAATATTTGGATTATTTTATTGCATATCAATTTTTTCTCTAATATAATAATAAATCACACACCATAACCACCAACAACTTTAATTCATCTTTGATTTTTTGTTGTTTTAATATTTCAGTATAGCTATTCATTGACAATATTAGAAATCAGGTTCAAAATTTATAATTGCAAGACTGTATTTTGGTAGTATATATACAGTTAACTCTTTAACTTATTAAGGTAGAAAGAGAAGGAGGATACAGTGTTAAAGTTTTTCAATAGACTTTACATTTTCCAAATAATCTTCAAAACTTTTAGAAAGAAAGATACTGAACTTGTTTCTCTGCTTTAACAATTGTGAAAGTTTGAGCCATTCTTGTATAGCTAAACTCTGTCAAATGCTAGGAATCGTGGACAGTGTGAAAGATTTGGAAGATGAATTTATGGGCACCTGTCCTCACAGAAGTTAGGAAACACCTAATTTGGGAAATGAGGAAAGTATATGTAGGGACCATAAAAACACAATACAATGGAGTGTGAAACCCAGTTTATTATTTGGCCTAGATTACAGTTTTTTGGGGGGTTACTGGGGTAGTTTACAATGTCAGAGTAGGTACTCTGGAGTAGGAAATATTCAGAAAAGTAACAGGGAGTGAAGAAAGCATTCTTTGTAAAGCCAGTTTGGAATTCCTGATAATCCTTTAGTGTGGACACTTGGAGAAAATCATCTTAAAGGGAAACCTGAGGTATGGTCCTTTTGATTTAATGTTTACAATAGAAACTTAAAACCAAAAGATTTTTTGAGAGAATTCACCTAATAGAAGTGATAGAAGCAGAATTAGAGAGAGACAGTGGTACATTTACAGCAATGCCCTTGGCTGATCCCCCAAAACTCTGGAGGTTGATTACCCTTAAGAATGTTGTATTTGGGGGCTGGGATTATAGCTCAGCAGTAGAGTGCTTCTGTAACACATGTGAGGCACTGGGTTCAATACTTAGCACCGTATAAAAATAAAATAAATAAAATAAAAGTGTGTGTATTTGTGTGTGTGTGTGCACGTGTGTGTATGAGTATTTGTATCTTGGGGTGGGGGGATGCTAGGTCTTTGATTCCCACCTTTAGCATCAATGCATGTGAATTTTATCTCAAGGAGGCGGTGAAAAATTGAAAGAAGGTCATTTTGATAAAAGAAAAATTCTAGACAGAATCCAAATTTGAGCAATCCGATGGTAACAGTTGTTCCATTGAAGAGAAAACAGGCTGCTGTGGCAAATGGGATATCTGGGTAGCGAGCTATAACATATACTCTAGGCTTCAACTCACATAAACTGCTTGTTAATGGAGGAAATGTAGTTTGGTAGTTAGGAATGCAATCAGGACAGGTTTAATCCTGGTATGCACATAATGATTTCATAAATTGTGTGCCTTTGGTCAAATTGCAATCTTTATTTTAGTATATTTTGAATATAAAAATGAAACAAAAATGCGGGCAAAATACTTAACCTAATGCCTGCCACATAGTAGCACTTAATAAATTGGGGGAATATTTGCCATCAATTGAGTGGATTCAAATGGTAGCAGTAGAAATGTTTGAACTGAGAAGTTACATAGCTAGGTATCCATTTTTCACAAAGTAGATGATCAGGGAATGAAAGTTGATTAGCTACTTGATGTAATATATCTTACTATTGATCTCAGAACTGGGATTTTAGAGGAGAGTTGAAAAGAACATGAAGAAAGCTGACAATGTAAATCAAAGAAGGATGATTACAGAAATCTGCATCAAGGATATTGTGCCATTTGAAGCATATATAGATGATACTTCCTAGGTGGTAACTGTTGAGGATAACATTCTCCATCATTTTGCCAGGGTTTGGAGCTGCTATTGGCACAGAGTGGATGCTTACTAATATTTATCGAAATTTATACCTAATTAATTAATAAAATGTAAAGACTATATGGTATGTGTACACTCTGCTGACTTCATAGAAGTTTTCCTTAAAACAACTTTGCAAACAAATCTAAGGACTGTTTTTTTATGTCCTGGCTAACACATGTTACCCACGATGAAATACATTTAATAAGTACCTACTATATCCACAACACTGACTGAATAGAAAATTTTAAAGGCCTAGCCTTGAAACAACTACTAAAAGCTCAATTGAGGATGCTTCTTTTTTATTAAAGAAAAACAAAGAGATGTCTTTATTTACTTCTTGAGAGAAAGTAAAATATTTCTCCCACCATTGCCAGGTTTCTACATATTAAGACTCTTGACATCAGTGTAATTTCAGACATATTTGAATATCAAGCAATAATATTGGTTAAAACCATGAAAAATAACAAAATTCACCAACACATCCATGTGTAAATTTAAGCACAAGATAAGCAATATTTTAAATAAAGATTTAATACAGATTGGCACATACCCTGCATGTTAACTGCTTCCACCCAAGTAAATAGTTAAGATGGAAGTATCAATTAATTGAAATAGAGGGTACCTATTTTGATTCAAAAGATATAAGTTGCTAGTCTGCTCATATACAATCAATCACCAACAAGAACAACAAAATCAGGAGAGGCATAAAACTGCTTAGAGACAATAGATCTGAAAGAGGCCAGTCAGTAATTCCAACTACTAGCTCAAACAAGAAGACAAATAGAGGTTGTATATTTCACCATTAAGGAACCAGTTAGAGTTCCATTTTGTGCCAGAACAGTTCTGCCAAAAAGAACTTTCAGTTCCAACTTACTCTGTGAGTCCTCCCCATAGAAACATTTTTGGCTTGTACAAGCAAACAAAGTGACAATGAAAGTGCTGTTCCAATGACCTTGTCTTTGAGATAGTGGTGACACATTGTAGGAGAATTAGGAAGTTACACTGAGGTCTGTAATGCTATTATAACCCATTGAGAACCAATCCAATCTGGGAGAGATATTTTCCTGCACTGTGCTCTCAGAGTGATGCATACAGCTAATTGTAAATATCTCATACGGAACTGCCACCTGCTTCCCCTAGTTACATCATTCACAGTTAATTTATATTCAGGTGGCATGAACATCATTTTCTCTTAATTTCTGCCTAACAGTTCATTTTCTTTGGTTAGAATCAGCATTTCTTTCAAAGCATTTTGTAAAAGTACAGCTTTACCATACATAACCCGTACAAAAGCCCCAGACCCCATGACAGATATGTTAAAGGGAAAATACATAACAGCAGAGAAAGGAAACTTTTCAGCCAAGAAGGACATTTTTTTAAAAATCTAGATTCCTGGTTTGAGTACAAGGCTGTCCCTTTAAAGCAGAAATGCTACCAGTTTCATTATGTATTCACTCAGTGTCCTAGTTGGGAAGGGGGGGCGAGGGGGGAACACAACCTTAAATTCTTCAGAGCTGTCCTGGTTGGTTTATCTACTGTGATTTACTGTTGTGATTGTTGAGTAGCTGACCACTGATTTTAACACTGGGGTATAGAGGAGACAGATTGACATGGGTTTCATTAAAATTCAAGAAACTCAACTCCACAGAGAGCATGACTAACTTCCTTATACATGACAGGAATCCCCACAGATGGTACTTCACCCTTGCTAAAGGAATTAAGTCTACCAAAAGAAACCCTGTCTATAAGCAGCCAATTCCCCAAATCTACAGGCTCATCTGCACAGATATTCTTTATACTGTCATTCTTAAGTACCTTAGGGTAGCTCTGAAAGACAGGGGGCCGAGAGGGAGCAGCCGCTGCTGCCTTCACTACCCCTCAAGCATGCTGGTGGCGTGGGGATGATGGGATTATAAAGTAAACATAATAAAACACAGGACCAGGGCATCCGGTGGACACAGTCTATTTGCTGACTCCTCTTTGCCTGGGAAGAGCAGAGATAAAATTTTTCTTGCAATTACGCAGAATCCCTGCACCAAATTGGCAGTTATTAAACTATTAGGCAAATGCAGAAATGAGTATTGTATTTGGTTTCTAGTCCAATTAACTTCCTTTCTTCTTTTTCTTCTTCTTCTCTCTCTCTCTCTGTTCTCTGGCATTATGCTCTTAAATTCCACATTTCATCGTCAAATATTTAAGTTGTCAGGGAAAAAATAAAGTAGCCATCACATATTCATTATATAGAGTCAAATAGGACATGAAGGAGACGGCTTTCTTTTTTTTTTTTTTTTTTTCCTATCCTCTGGTCTTGTCAATCAAAAGCGTGGTAATTAAATGGGGATGGGGATGCTTTCAAATTAAGAACAAAGGAGGAGGCATTTAATAGGAAGAAGAGAAAAGTGATTAAAATAAATAAATAAAGACTGTGGCAGTGTCTATTGTCTTCAGATGAGTTGTCCTGAGCTGTGGTTTCATCAGCTCACCACCTCCCTTCCCCCCAATACACACACACACACACACACACACACACACACACATACAACTCATCCTCTTCAGTTTCTGCTAATAGTGAAGAGAGTATGTGGTGTATATTATCTACACATTTTAGTAAATGCTGAGAGTTTAATATAATGTTAAACACATGAGTACAATAATGATGGGAAATAAAGTTTTCTCATTTTCTGGATTAGATACAATCAGGATAAGCTGAAAGATACATACATGTAGCATCTACAGAGTCATTCACGCAAAATCATTGAAGAGTCATTATTTGTTTTTTCCTTGAACTAGGAATATTGTCTCACATCTATATATTTCAGAACACAGTGTCTCATCCTAACAGCTGCTTTGAGATCAAACATATTTTATTATAAATCAGGCTACAGTGGCAAATGGGCAATGGGCTTTATAATTTTTCTGCAAAATTTTGAATCTTGATTACCATTTCCCTAAGGCAATAAATTTTTAATTGATAGATTTACCCCAAGAATGGTCTTGTGGTCAAAAAAAGTCAGAACATTCTCCCTAGGTGTTAGTGTTCCTGTAAAATGTAAAATAAATCCTCTCTCCTAGAGAAAGAAGATGTGAGAAATACTCACTGAGAAAACCTAGGTTTATAGGATTATATCAGATCTTCCACTATTTATTTATGTATGCACACATGTTTATACTTAATTACTTGTATTTATTTTAACCTGAAGATTGCATTACAGTTTTCTGCTTACATATGTATATATGTGTATATATATATATATATGTATATATATATATACATATATATATATATATATATATATATATATATATATAGAGAGAGAGAGAGAGAGAGAGAGAGGGAAAGATATATACATATATATATACACACATATACATATGTATACATATACATAGATATGTATATATGTATGTGTTCTGTTTCATATATATGTATATATATGCTTCATATACACATGAAGATGTGAGATATGTGATCAAAGTTAAAAGCCTTTAAAATACATAATTATAATAACATAATTATATTCTAAGTTTTGAAGTAATTGGTACATACACACAGACACTTTTCGGACTCAGAATTACAAGCTATTTTCTTTTCTCGTTAGAACAAATTATGAACAAAGTGTTCTATTTTATTTCTGTTTATTTGAGAATATAGTACAAAATCATAAGGAGCTCTGGAAAAGGGAAAACTTACATTTAAAAATATACTAGCACATGATGCTTGCTTAATTAAAAAAATCTTTCCTAGCATAAAATAAGTACTAAAATGTTTGTGAGAAGTTTTAAACAAAATAAAAAACCCAAATGCGCAGTACTTGTGCTTAACTGTTTCAAATTCATGTTGGAATCAATGAAAAAGTGTTTTTAAACTCAGCAAAATACAGAACTCTCTCTAAGCAATAATGCTTGCAGAACACTGTGATAGAACAGTGGCTAAAGCTAAAACCATTGCTAATAGAACTTTTCATTCCTATGACACTATAATAAAGCCAATTAGGAGATTGGGGTTGGGGCCCAATTTTGAATTGGCTTTCTCTGCTGTAGTTATGGTATTTTC
The DNA here is from genome assembly GCF_048772815.1 of Callospermophilus lateralis. Lineage (NCBI taxonomy): Eukaryota > Metazoa > Chordata > Mammalia > Rodentia > Sciuridae > Callospermophilus > Callospermophilus lateralis. Next base: position 31,389,113 of record NC_135321.1, on the reverse strand, counting down.
ATGCCTATTTATCTGGGTAGTTATTTCCCCTGACAACCGTAAAATGAGTTTTTTACATAATTTTATGAGAACCATGTTATAACAATGAATTAGTAACTCCAAGATTCCAAGTGGATATTTTGCAGCTTTATTACAAGGCTTTATGTCAGAATTCTGGCTAGCCAGTGTCTCTGGAAGGAATGGCAATTACATAGATGAATTTGCAAACCTGTCCTCATCAGGCTCAGTACTAACTCAAAATTCCATCACTTCTGAAAGCAGGCTGTTTAAATTCAGAATATATGTTGATGAACTTTTTCATCAATTTCCTGTAACTTCTAGAGGTGTCAAAAAGGAAAATGACCATATAAGGATGTTTGTGACAACCGTGGTTGCCCTCCTTGTCCAGGGTATATTTAGGAAAAAGAATGGGATCTTCAGACCTCTTTGAATCTTTCTTAATTACAAAAGATATGGATGGATGGATGGATGGATGGATGGATGGATGGATGGATGGTTGGATGGATGGGTGGATGGATGGATAGATGGATGGATGGATGGATAGATGGATGGATAGACGATAGAGACAGAGAGGGTCCTCTTCATTTATGATTATAGTATTGAGTGTACCTGGAGCTGCAGAGCCAGATAGTTTTTCACCATTGAAATGAGTACCTTAAATGCTGCAAACTTTCATCTGTACAAAACCAATACAAACTCATTTTTCACAAAGGACACAGGAGTGGCTGGACTCGAGTCATAATCAACGGGTTCAGGTGTCATAATGACCAAAGTATTTAGCACATAACCATGTCATAAAGTTCTGCTTTAAGTAAATTCCAACCTGGCTTGTTGAAACAGAAAGAAGTTCATTGTCTACTGGGGACACACATACACATACACACACCCACAAACCTAAATGCAGAAGGTTAAACAGAAAATTACAGTTCATTCTCATTATTCATGCAGTCATATATATGCTGAATTAGCAAATACCACACCACAAATATTAGGTTTCTGAGTCTCTAATCCCAACATTTTCATCAACAAATCAATGCACAACCATGTTTTTTTAGGTGTTTCTGTTTAATAACATGGTAGGAAATAAGTATCGCTGATCCATTGATTTCGAACTGGAGTCCAGCAGCTCCATTACTCATGAAGCTTATCTTATTTTCTCTTTAAGGCACACCAGATTCTCCTCAAACTTAGGAACTCTAGTGTACTTCAGCACCACACTTAGGATACTTTTCAAACATCAAGATCAAAAAGAAGGGAAACAAAAATGAAAAAAAAAAAAAAACCACTAAACAGACCATGAAAATGATACTTTTTCATAGTATAAGAGCTAAACAAGATGATAAATCTCTGTCTTGATCCCCCTAGTTGTTATATGCCTGCTGGGTGACTCAGCTTTTTCCCCACCTGTGCATGTCCACAAATGGCATAGAAGTGTGTAATTACTGAGTTATAGGTTGCAAATACATTTTAGTGCATAGACAAATATGAATACTGAATCTCAAAGAAATACACAAATAAGCGAGAATGCCTGCATATTTCTCTCAACTTTCCCTCACACAGGCCTCTTTCTAGATTGCAACTAAATCTTGTATTCTGTACAATGTCATTCTACAATTAGCAAAATTTTTAGACAAAGCCACCTTCCTACAGCTTGGATCTCACTCCTTCTCCCCAACTCAACTTGAAGTTGTTTTTTTTTTTTGTTTGTTTGTTTGTTTGTTTGTTTCAGGTTCTTACCCCTTTTGGGAAAGTTATGCTTTTCTGGCTTTTTATTAAGCTATATCCCAAATTGATTTTATAACTGTTATTCTATTTTGATCCCTTTGCAATGAGGAAAGATGAATGGGTTGTAACATCTTCTCTCTTTGAACTTGCAATGTAAGAGCCATGCAATTCGTGGCTACATAGGGCTCAGGGTGTAGTTCTAGTGCAGTGAAATTCAGAATTGTTTGACAAGGATGGAGACTTGGAAACATAGGGAATCCAGCAGGTGGTTGGCTCCTGAGTTACTTACTCTTCATCAAATATGACTTCATTTTATTATAGAATGTGGAAATAGATCTATTGCGGGTGATGAGGAAGTCAAGGCAGGAGAAATATAAAAGCTTCAGTCTTCAAGAAAACTACCATGTCTAAAACTGATAAATAATTGAATGTGATTGTCATACATTTTGTAATCTCAAATTTCCTATAAGTACTTACCAAATCATAGCTTGTTCATGAAATCAAATGCCTGTTGAGAACATTCTACAATTTCATATAGTTAGATGATATTGGGTAATTTCCAGATTCACAAAGTGTACCAAATATTAAATTACATGAACTTTTTATTACTCCCAGGACTTTTATAAAAGTGATTTCTGGATGACCACCAATTCTTCTAACATGTTATGTCTTCTTCAAAGGAAATTAGGTAACTTATGATCACCTCCCTGCCCCATAGCCTCATAGACTCATGTGCCTATCTGGTATTCATAAAAAGATGAGCTTTCCAGAAGTCTTCTACCATCTCCTGTAGCTATCAACTGTCCAAAGAAAGGAGTATTCATCTCAATTGTCTGATATGATTAGTAATTGGGTTCTATTCAATAATGTAGAAGCAAAGAAAGAATTATTAGGGCTCCTAATGTAGGTTAATCTTGAGAACCTTGACACTGGCTAGAGACAAGGTCATGCCAAAATTTCACACTGTGTGTTATAGCATAAGCCTAGAGCATAGATAGAAAGATAGAAAAGTCTTTGAATACTGTATGAATTTCTGATTTATGGGCAGAATCTTCAGGCCTGTAGGTGTTATTTGAACACTTCTTAAGAATCCATTTGTTCCTAGAATATAATACCTACTATTTTAGAATAAAGATCATGTTTCTTGGAGATTGAGCATAAAATCAGTATCTCCCCATAATTTGATTAAAAAAATAAACAAATAAGACAAATCAAAACAAAAAAACAGTGGCTACTATTCTTCCTTATTTTTTCTTCCTAATGTCTTATTTTCAAAGGTAGAGCAAGTATCATGAAGAAACTTTCTACTCAAAAGCTTAAAAAGAGATTGGTCTCTTTTGGACTTTTTAAAAATTTCAAAATAATAATAAGCACTGAATTGCTTTATTGACTTGTCCTTAAAGAACATAATATCCATGATTTCTCTTAGAAATGACCTCTGCTTGTTTTGCATGACAATAATATCCAAGGAGTCAAGGAAACCTGTCCCTTTGCAACATTAACATCTTGAATAAGAAGATTGTAATTAGAGGAGGTAGTGTCAGAGGTGGAGAAAAGAAAATCAGAAGCTATTTGTGGGTTCACTGTATATAAAGTATATTTTAAGAAAATGGAAAGGAATGAATAGATGAAAGGGCATAAATCCCCTAGGATTAAGGATTGGAAAATTTCAGGACGATACACTAATTTTACAAAATTGCCACAAACGAAGATTTCAGTAAAAACTAATCTTCCCAATATGAATATTTATATGAACAAAGTGCAACAAGATCCAGTTACATTAGATATTAATTAAGCAAGGCAAGCAAACTGGCAAAACAAAGACTGAATTTTCTTCCAGTAAACCAATTTTAATGGAATGCATTTTAGTGGGGAATTTTCTATGTGTTATCCACTCTACCATTACTGTAATCTAACAATCCTTCCTCTTGGCATTGGCTGGCTTCCTTATTTGTCTGGACATCTGAAGCCTTTGTGCTTACAAACCAATAATTAATACTATCAGAAAGATATAGAGTCAAAAATAATGATTTCTAAAATGTGCAATGAATAAAATGAATTTTTCTCTCCATTGTTCACTTTCATCATTATGTTAAGAATTGGAGGAAAAATTATTGTTGATGTATCTGATATTCTTAACAAAAGTCAAAAAGAACGATACATTACTATCAACAGAACACACTGAAATAAATTTTGAGGACTAAGGGAAAGCACAGGTACAAAAAAAAAAAAACTGGAAGAACAAATCCTCAGTTTTCAATTTCTAAAACCAAAGTTTAATTAAGAAATAGAAACATATCATGTGGAGAAATCCAAGTACAAAAGAGTTCCTAAGTTCCAAAATGACTTTTTGGGTTCATTTTTGGATTGCTTTGCATTCTTGCTGTTTTATTTTCAGTAGTGGTTGGGTTGGGGGCATATTATAGTATTTTGGATGGATGAGTTTTGCAAAGTGCCAAGCAATAAAACATCTGTTATAAAACATGTGCAATAGCTTTGGGGTATGGACTGAAACCAGTCAGTATTATTCTGAAGCAAAAAAAAAAATGAATGGCCAAATAAATGAGCACAACCTGCTTTTATTATTATTCTTTTAAAGGACCATTTAATCCAAATAATTTATTTTTCCTGTAAATTGCACATTTTACAAATATATTACCATAGCTACTATTTAACATATTTTCACAATATCCTATGGGGCAGAAAAAAACCTCTCTGCTATCATCCTAGTATTTCAGTGGCTGGACACATTGTTGGAAATAATATAAAAATCCTAGTTCTTTTTTCTTTTTATTTAAACATATTTTGTCTTAAGCATATTTACTGAAAATAGACTATAAATACCAAATTAGTCTGATTTCATGGAAAAAAAATTGTCACTATCTCCAAGAATTTATAAGTTTTATTTCAAGAAAACACAAGAACTCACAGAAAGTTAAAAAAAAAAAAAAGAAAATAGGAAAAAGGGTTCAAAGGATTCTAGAATCCATCAAAACCTTTGCTCAATAGACAGCAACAATTTGAACATATGAAGAAGTAGGAATAATGCAATAACTAGTAAAGATGCAGAAACTAGGATATCATGAGGATGGAGCATAGCAAAAATACAATGTCAGTCAGCCTATTCTATGTTCCAAAATGGTAACTTTCAAAAGTGTACAATCTTCATGTGGTGGGTCCACTCTAGATTGCTTCCATCTTGTAGCATCTTCGCATCAATATATCTTTCTAGATTAAGGGCAAAAAGCAAATATAATGACACAGTTCCTCTGAAATACTGTTACCCCAAAATGGCACATGTCATTTATGACCATATTAATTTACCAAAGAAAGTCATTCTGTTATTACTGAAAAGTCAAGGAGAGATTAACCTGGAAGAAGATGAGGTCTAGAATTTTACTCACCACCAGTCGTATTTACCACACTACTAACTTATAAATTAGTAAATTTAATTATCTCATTTTTATTAGTTATTTTTAGATATACACGACAGCAGAGTGCATTTTGATGTATTATACATACATGGGGTATAACTTCCCATTTGTGTGGCTGTACATGATGTGGAGTTACATTTTTAATGTTCTAGTTTAAAATCCATGATAGTAATATTAACTAGCCATTATATAATGTTGATCCAAATAATTTATACACATTATTTGAAACTAACTCACAAAATAATCTCAGCATTATTTATAGATAATGTGCTGAAATAGATAATAAATGAAACTTCTTCAAAAAAACCAATTCTGGTAAAATAGTGATTCTAATGCTACGAGTTTAACTGTATTTTTGAATCCATTGTAACACAAAAGAACTTTTAGGAGAATACCAAGTTGGAACCAACTGCTGGTGGAGTCACTGGAAACACCTGACCAAATTGTATATATACAAAAGTTGCAAAATTAGAATTACAAACTAAGATGACAACCATTACAAATAAAAATAAAATGAACATAGGCACATCTGTAATATGAAAGCATCAAAATGATGAAGGAACAAATGTTTACAAAAATAATAAGGTAAATTTTATATAGAATCAGCTTCAATTTCTACTTAGTTGAAAGTCATGGTTGAAAATAAATAATTAATAAAATGATATAGAGCCAAGAGACAATGGTAAAGTGGATAATATATCTGATGAAATGATCTATGATGCCTTTGGGGGTATGCTGGTTATAATTTCCTTCAAAAAGTGATCTGCAAAAGTTTCCAATTGCAAATTTTCTTGACATAACCATTGTCAAGTTAATGATGGTTTAAAAACTGGACCACAGATTTCTGAATATTTAACTCTTAAAACTTGCTGTAAGTCAGTTGTAGCATTTCACTAAATGCAGTGCAGAGAAACAGTAAAAGGGAACTATTGGCTGGGCCTAATGGCACACACATGCTGTCCCAGCAACTCAGGAGTCTGATGCAGGAGAATCACAAGTTACCAGCTCTCAGTAACTTACAGAGGCTCTAAACAACTTAGCAAGACCCTATGTCAAAATAAAAATTAAATAACGATATAGATATGGCTCAATGGTTAACCATCTCTATATTCATTCCTGGGTACAAATAGGAAAAAAAAATAGGAGATAAAAATCTAATCTATATCTAATAGAAGAGAGAAAGGGAAAATAAGAAATTTTCAGAGAATATGGAGGATTCTTCATAGTCACTAAATGGCACATTGCATTTAAATTCAACAAGATAAATGAGGCACAAGAACATTAAATTAAAAATAAAAAGCATAGTAAATGTAGCTACAGAATGTAAATGTTAACAAAATAGTTTGAAATCTGCTATATAATGAAAATGTCTTACATACAAAGGATATTAATTATATTGAGGGCTAATTTCTTTAAAAAAAAACCCTATTGGAAGTACAGAGTGCTTATAAAATAATGACCAGAGATGACAGCATCTCTCTTTCAATTATATTCAGATTCTGTTGTGAACACACTTGTCTATTCTTACTCTTTTGCATTCATTGAACAACAACAGAAAGTGGCAGCTCTCTCTTTCCAGTTTAAAGGATGAGAATAAAGTATGAACAAGAGGAATCTAGGGGCGGGGAAAGCATCCTTTAAATCGGTATATTGGTTCAGAAGCAAACATTGGAAACTATACCTGAAATTTATAAGAGTCAGCACAAGAGTATACTGCGATCTGAACTACAATGTAAAATATGACCAGGGAATCAGATAGGTCTCCTTGTGGCACAAAAGTGAGACAATCAGAATAATACTGAAGAAACTTGAAAATTACACTGGCATTCAAAACACAGTCAACAAAATGTAAAAGGATCTATATTCTTAACCTCAATAAGAGGATGACACATTAAAATAGGTGTTAATAGGAAATAAACTTTCATAACATAATAGTAAAAATATCCAGGAAGAAGAATTTTAAATATTTACCATATCTAAAGCCAAGTAAACATTAACTAGAAAGGTAAAATTGAAAAATGGAAAGAAATGAGAAGATAGTACAGATACTGAAAATATTTGATAAGAACTTTACCAATACTATAAAAGCATTCCATGACAGGCAATTATGGGCAATCTGAAAAAAATTCAAAAATTTCATGAAAGAAACAGAAGATAAAAGAAGAAATAGAGGATAAATTAAGAACCAAAATATATTTTAGAGCTTAAAATTAGAATAACCAGAATTTTATATATATATATATATATATATATATATATATATATATATATATATATCAAGTTATGAGTTCAATTTCAGAATTGAGACAACAGAAGAATGTCAGTAAATTTAGGCATATAATGATAGAAATTATCTAATCTGAAAATCAGGGGGAAATTGAGTTTTTTCCAAAATGAAAAGAGATCAGGAACTTTTAAGTCAGCAGCAAGAGTCAACATTTATAATTTCCAAAGGAGAGGATAAGAGAATAGGATTAAAAAAAAAACTACAATTAAGACAAATTCAAAAATTAAAAAAAATGAAAATTTAAGGTAGAGGAATAAAATTATCTAACATTAGTATGATTATACACATACAGTCAATAAGACAGTGTGATTTGGGCAGAAAGAAAGATACCTAGGACAATGCAAAAGGACCAAGAATTCAGAAATGGAACTAGATAAGTATTACTCTTGAGTTTTCACATAGATACAAAAGTGACTCAGTGGATAAAGGATGAACTTCTCCACAGATGTATTAGAAAAATTAAATTTGCATAGAGGGGGGTAAAATTCAATATAAACCTTATATCATGTAAAAATTAAATTACGTTTAAGTCTACAGGTAAAACCATAAAGTTTTTGAAAAAGAAGAATATGGATGACTAAGATTCAAGTAAAGACTTTTAAGACTTGACACCAAAAGCATGATCTACAGAAGAAAAAATAATAATACATTGAAACTTCTCAATAGTTACAACTTTTATTCATTGGCAGAAGGGTAAGATCAGTGATAGATTAGAAGCAAATTTTTGCAAATTTTCTATTTGATGAAGAACTTGTACTATAACATGCAAAGGAATTTTCTAAACTGAAAAATAACAAAGGCAATTAAAAATACCTGGAGGGACATTTCATTAAAAAAATATACCAAGAGTATATCATTAGACATTACAGTTTCACAATCTAGAGGCAAAATGACATAATATTACAAAACTGTTAGAATTACTAATATACATAAGAATGCAAGCATAACTTTGTTTGGGTCAAAGGAAAGTCATATATATGATGATGATTCTGTAAAATTATGTTTCTGAGTGATGTTGTAACTAGTTTGTCAAGTGCACTTAAGATGTTCACACTATGTCAAAAATCGCTTATTGACAGGTTTCTCAATGGAGGACAGTTTTGCCTTCCAGGGAACTTTTGGCAAGGTCTAGAGATATTCTTGGCTATTGCAACCTGGGGAAGGAAATGGGGTGACTACTGGCAGCTAGTGGGAAGAGGAGAAGAAAGCTACTAAACTTCTTACTGTGCAAAGGATTGTCCTCAGAATAAAGAAGTATCTATCCCAAAATAACTGTAGTACTGAATTGAAGAGAATTTTATCAAAAATCAGAGAGAAGAAAATTTGAAGGAAATAGAAAGTATAAAATATAATGTTAGTAATAGATACAACCTGATAATATGAAATTCAAATAAATAAATTGTTATAACATCTCTAGTTATAAAATAAATGAAAGTAATACATTACAAATATAATAATTCAGGAGGAGAAAAATAGATGGAATATATTGTGACTTCCATGTTACTAAAATATAACAAAATAGAATTTAAAACAAGAAGTAGTAATAGGAAAAAAAAGGTTGGTTGTATCATGATAAACGATTTAATCTTCCTTAAGTTTATAAGGAAACTTAAGTTTATAAGGAGCTAATAAGATGGACTCAAAGTATATGAAAAATTGTCAGACTACAATGAAAAACAAGAAGGAAAAAAATATCTCCCAGGTACATTAAAGTACATTTTTGTTATTAATATGTCAAGCTTAACAAAGAAAAAACGTCAAAAGATCATACAAAATTTAGACACAATCCAGAAGCCAGACCACCTACCCAGAATATATCAAGAATGTCTTGCCCAACAACTTGTAAATAAATAATATTTTTAATGCATGTCCCAGAATAAGACCATAGAGAAAGTTTCAAGAAAGCTCAAAACATCAACAAAAAAAGCAAACAAAAATCTTTCACTACAATGCAATAAGATAATTTTAATATTTCATTCAGTAGGAAATTTAAAAACATTTCTAACTTATGAATCATATGTGCCAAGAAAAATCACACTAGAAAATTCTTAAAATTAAAAACAATAAATGTAGCAACGTACATGTGTTAGTTCCTTCTAATATGGTACCTAAAGGAGAGTGTATAGTCATTGTGGTTTATGTAATAAAAATATTACAAAATAATTTTATTTTTAATATTATTGTGGTTAGTATATACTCATAAAATTATAAATAGAAAAGGGAAATATATCTAAGAGATGCAGAATATAAGTAGATAAAAATTAAAATAAAAAATAAAAAATAATTGGTAACATGTTTTTTAACATATAACATATATGAAGACAGTAACTACTTTTTAACTCACATGTGAATGAATATTGACTGTTTTTATCATTATCCCTCACACATTTTTAGATTAATCACATTACATTCTTCCCCTAAGTCTAATTTTTAGGTATGAAATTATATTTATTGTACCTAAAATGCCTCCAACTCTAATACTTGACACAGATGGTGAGTTTACAAATTCATATCCATCACAGTTTTGGAAAATTGGGTATATGTAAGACCCATCTACTTTTTGGACAAGGCAGTCTGGCCTGTGAAAATGACATGTATCATTAAGTGAAACTAACTATTAATTTATCAACTAGCTTCCTTGGCTCACAACAATTCCTAAACATAATTGAAATCCTATAATATAAAGCTGTAAATGTCCATCTTTATATGTATTATATGCATATATGTGTGTGTATATATATTCACACACACATATCTGAGATGGCTAATCTTAACTGTCAGCTTGACTGCATTTAGAGACACCTAGAAAATTGACAAAGCACAATTCTGGGTATGCCTATGAGGGTGGCCCAGAGATGAATGTCATGTGAAGTGCTTGGAGAAGACCCATCTGAAAGGAGGGTGGCATCCGCCAACAGGCTGGGGGACAGATGAAGCAAACATCAGAAGGGACTCTCACCCAGCATACTTGCTCTCCTAAGGTGGGTGTATTTTGTTTTTGGTAGATTGTTTGCTGCTGTTGTTATCTGCGAACAGCTTTCCATACATTTGGTCTTTGAATGTGGATAAACACCAGTAACACCACAGGATACTTCCAGGACTTCCACCTTAGTTTGGGGCTGCATCCTGGCTTCTCTTGTTCTGAGGGTTCCAGCTTTTTGAACTGAGCAACTACTGGCTTGTCCAGCTTTCCTTTCTGCAGTTGGCCATAGTGGAACTATCCAATGTCTCTCAACATGTAAACCAAGCTGGTAAGTGTCCTCTTGGATATAAACTCTGTTGGTTCTATTCCCACAGAGAATGCTAATGCAATCTCATGGGTAAATTGTCTACATTAATATATCATGATCATTACTTTTTGCTCTTACTCTTTTATATGTATTTACTGGAGCTGGAATCAAAGTTACAAACTATCATGTACAAAAATTTTCTCTGATGATTCTTCGTTATAATTTTCTCCTTTTTATGACTTCCTGTAGTTCCTGGTTTTATTGATTAAATTTTCTTGTTTTGCCATTTTTCACTTCTACAAACATTATCTGTAGATGCACCATAATCACAGTGTTTATGTGGTTTTGTTTGCTTGTTGAGGGCAAAGACAAAGTAAAGCTCTTGAATTTAATACACTGAATCCCTTCATAAGAGTTGTATTAACAGAAAAGACAAGGGAAAGAGAGAAGTAAATAGAGAAGGATAAAAGAGAAAAGGGGAGGAAAATGAAAGAATTCAGATCCAAGTTTTATTAATTGGACTAAAGTATTCTGTGTAGACTTAAAATTTAAATTCTGTAACTTTCATCACTCTTCTGAACAAAGGCATTTGAATGGTCTTTCTTCCTTCTCAATATTGCATACCCCTCCTTAAATTGAGAAGAGAAATGGTTTACAAGCCTTTGTTGTTTATTAAACAAGAGAGGCATGACAAAGGCACAAGACAGAGTAAATGAGTTTGCACTGGATCTCTCTCTGTCTTCAAGGCTTCCAGACTACAAAGAAGGAAGTTAGCGTAAACATAGTTTTATTGTTCTGTTACTAGTAAGCAGGTAGCACATTTGATCCTATCACTTACCCAGATGTCAGTAAATTTAAAAGAAATACTCAAATTGGCAAGGAATCCGATCAGTTCTATCATTATAAATGCACATTGTCTTTTGTGTTTTGATTTCATTGGATTCAAGACATTGCTTTGGTTAGAAATATCAAATTTATAGTTAAAAAAAACAACAAAACTTAAGAGTATGTTTTTGTGTTTATGTAATACAGACCTATATGAAAATAATGCATGTTCTCTAAATGTACACATTTTATATTCTTTCTTTAGAATGGGACTTTGTGATTTTGAAGACATTCTTCTCTTTTCATGGAACAGGAAGAAGTGTTCAGCAAGTGATACAGAATCACTGTAGTGAGCAAGAAGATGAAAGAACAAAGCTCCCTCCATCAAACTCAAAGCCTTGATGGTATTCTGCCCATGGTGTTTCATCACCTTCACTTCCACATTCAGGTTTCTCAATTCCAATAAATGTAAATAAAAATCTCCACCTCACATCATTACCCTAAGTACATGTATGAAGACATGAATGGTGTGAATGAATATACTTTGTATACAACAAGAGATATGAAAAATCATGCTCTATATGTATAATATGAATTGTAATGCATTCTGCAGTCATAAAAAACAAATTAGAGTAAAAAATTTTTTAAAAAACTCTTCAGCTCAAGTAAACCTTCTAAGAATGACTTATGTGTATGTGCTCACTAACTTTCATAGTAGGTGCTTTCAAGAAGATATCCAGAAGCTCTCAATCAATTTGCACACTTGTTCAGAGGGGTCTCTTCACTGTATTCACATTACCCAGGACAATGCTAACTGGAGCAGATATTCATATTTCTCTAGAAATTCACTCTAGGAAATGGGTTTCTGATTCCTGGGGAAAGGAAAGAGAGCAGACAAGGGTTAGTAATCTAGGCAAGGTTGAACTTCAGGTTCCACTATCATCTCTCAATCACCTTCAGAAAGTGGCACATTGTTTTTGTGTGTGCTTGTGTCTCAGTCGCCTTATGTGTTAATTAAATTTAATGGGATATGCCTGCTGTATTTTACAAGGTTTTAATGAGTCACAATCTAAAAAAAAATAGTTTTTTTAAAAAAATTTGGATAAAGCATAAGATGCTTATAAAGAGGTAAGAGGTATGAGATGTTGGTAGTTACTGGGAAATTAAAACATATTAAAGAAAAGGAAAGACAGAACCCAAGAAGAGATATTCAAAAAGGTTGGTAAATTCCAGGTACAGTGGTGCACAGTTGTAATCCTAGCGACTCCAGAGGCTAAGGCAAGAGGACTACAAGTCAGAGGCCAGACTTAGCAATTTAGTGAAGCTATAAGAAATTTGTATCAAAATTAAAAAAAAAATGTGTTCATACTTAACACTAGGATATTTGTGGAGTTAAATTCTTTATATGAACATTATACTATTTGGAGGAAAACTGTGTTTCTTGGAGAATTATGATAGATTAGTGGATCTTAAAAGATGTAAACATCTTGGAGGCGACTCAAAAATACAATGAAGAAATTAGTAATGAAATTCCAGGCAGTTTTCTAATTCAATTTGTATTTAGAAGAGAAAGAATATGCTCTGTGCAGTAACATAGTCTCTTCCATAGTTATATAGCATGAGCATAGTGGCATACCAAGGGTCTGGAAATTTTGGGAAGATGACTGACTAAATGCAAGACTGAATGCAGAGCAGGTGATGGAATATTCTCTGTCCCCACTTCATCGCTTTAGAAATAAATTAACAAAAATTACTTGTTCCTCAAAAACAGTGCATATGCAAGTCATGTTAACTTCAATTTAAAGAAAGCAATCCAAATTTTCTTACATTGTCTTACACATGAGCTTTTGGGGGTCACTTCATGTCTAAATCATAACAAGTGTTGTTTTTTTTTATACCTTGGCACTCAAATTATTCTGCTTCCTCTACATCTCTGCCAATATATCCTTTGTTGTTTGGCATCCTCTAACCAGTCTTTGACGGATATTGAAGGACCCCAAACTAGGTATCTTTTGCTTCTTATTCCGTTCTCTCCCTTTATGTAGTTTCAGCCACAGCCTCAATGACAACCTTCGGTGATATTCTCCAATGTTCTGTACCATCTGAGATTGTTTAACTCCATTTAAAACCCATGTGTTGATACAGGGACATAGCTCAGTCAGTAGAGTGCTTGCCTTGCATGCACAAGGCCCTGGGTTCAATCCCCAGCACCACTAAATCAAAACAAAACATGTGTTGTCAAATGCCTTCTTAATATCTCTACAAACACTGATTATTGATACTCGGTAAGATGCTACGTCTCCCCCATAATTTACATGTTGAAACCTAACTCCCAAAGTAAACAAAGTAAACCCTGGAAGCTTATAGTCATAAGGCAAAATCCTCATAGTTGTGATTCAAGCCCTTATAAAACAGACTCCAGAGAGGTAGAGCACCCTTTCACTGTATGAGAAGGTGCCATCTATGAACCCAAAAGATGGTCCTTATCAGACACCAAATGTGCCAGTGCCTTGATCTCTGGACCTCCAAAATTGTGAAAGAATAATTTAATTTTGTTTATAATTCACTTGATGTATGACATTTTGTTATAGCAACCCGGAATATATATCATATTCCATTCATCCCCAATCATGTCACTTTGCCTTCTCAAAGACTCTTTATAATACCCACATGTTCTCAGCTCTACTGCCACACTGGGTTAAAGAAGCATCAGTCTCCTAAAATCCACACTTGGCCTTGAAGATTGACTGTACTACAGAATGAATTATTTCAACAGAAAGAATAAACCATGCTGCTCCCCTCCTTAAAACCATAACATATAAAAAGTATATTTGCACTATTCTTCAAATACCAATAAAAATATGTTATCTAATCCCTAAAGAGCATCACCCTAACCATATAATCAACCTCAACCAGAACATTATACCATATCTTTTTGTGCTCTAATTGCACTGGCTGTCTTTTTTTATGCTCTATTTTTTATTTTTGATTGACATAAAGCCATTTGATATGTTCATGGGATATAATGTGGTGCTTTAATTCAAGTATGCATAGTTATACATAGCATAATGATCAAATTACAGTAGCGCTTATGTCTTAATTACCTTAAATATGTATTTTTTTGTGGTGAGAGCGATCAAAAGCCTCTCTTCTAGCTATTTTTTAAATAGAATATGATATCTCTTATTGAAAATAGTCACTGGAAATCGTTCCTCCTTTCTAATTATAACATTGTATATATTGATGGAACCCCTCTTCAGCTCTCAACATGCTCCCATGAATCTGATAGCCACTGCTATGTTCTCAATCTCTATGAGAACAACTTTTGTATATTCCACATGAGTGAGATAACATGGTATTTGTTTTTCTGTTCCTGGCTGATTTCACTGAATATAATGAGCTCTAGTCTTTTCCATGTTTTCTCAACTGATAGGATTCTATTCTTCATGATTAAATTGTATTTCATCATGCACATGTATCATCATTTCTGGCTTTAACATAATAACATAACTCTGTTTTTTTTTTCTTGTTTTAGGACCCTTGCTCACCCTGGTCTATCTGACCAGACATACCTACTAAAGTCTTCTAATTTGCATTTTATGGTTCAGAAAATTACGCAAAGACCCCTAGAGAAAAGATCAGGCTACCTCATCTTATGTCTTTTTAGCACCCTCTACTTGACTTCTTTGTATAAGTATGATACTACCATATGGGTGATAAGTCCTGCTTCCTCACAGGATGAAGTATAACATTAGAGAAGCACCCCGAGGAAAGCATATAAAACAGGGTTTATTTAAAAAGGGGTAACCTAGCCTTCTCCCAGGAGGGAGAAGGGAGTCATAGCTGGTATCCTGGTATCCCAAGAAATGAGAGCATTCTGCCTTTTTTTTATATGTCCTAGACTTCCTTTGTTCTCCTGTTCTCTTCCCCTTGTCTCTCTCCTTTGAGTAGACCCAGGAGATGCTCAGGTAGGATGGCCAAAAGGTGAGAAGCAGATAATCAGGGGGGAATGGCCACATGGAGCAGCCCAGGAACCTTAATTAACAACCTTTAGAGCTTCTTGTAGGATGGGACAATCCCTGGGATGAGTTACCTTAGCAACAGGTTGGAACAGGGGCAGGTTATCTTGATAAGGCTGGAGAAAGGGCTCTGAAGGCATTTCACTCCCTCAGGGGACAGTCTCCAACTTCCCTGACTCAAATTGGCCTCTCCCAGATCTGACCTAACTCGATTTACCTGTCTACACTCACTGCCTGTCTATTCTGGCTTCACTTACTACATCTGTACTTAAGGAATTGAAACCATTAGTATTCTTCTATGCTGGAAAAGAAGTTTCAAAATCATTTCTATATTGCTCACTGTTTTGACTCCAGAGTATTTCTTACTACTGTATCCTCCAAAGTATGGGAAAAAAGAAATCAATAAATGCTTCTTGAGATAATGTTTTAATAAATACTTTTAAACATACTTTTGCTTTTAGAACATTTATAGAAAACAGTAGCCCATGATAGTGCTCTAAATAAATTATCATCAACTGGAAGAATGAACTTGGTGACATTTTGTTTTAAGATTTAACTGTCGGGCTGGGTAAGTTGTAGCTCAGTGGTAGAGTGCTTACCTAGTGTGTGTGAAGCACTGGGTTTGAACTTCAGGACCACATAAAAACAAACAAATAAAATACAGGTTATATGTCCATCCATAACTAAAAAATAAATAAATAAAAATTAAAATAAAAGATTTAACTGTCCATGATTCTTGAAAACTCCTAAAAAGAACTCTGTCGAGAATAAATACAAATCTGGTCACCCATTCCTGTGTTTGTTCCAGTTCATGTTGCTCTCAGCAGTTGTTTTAGTTTCTGGGTTAAATCAAAGTTCTTTAGATGATTAGAAAATTGTGATAAGCATCCAACTATCTGATTCCTATATATATGCAGCAACGTTTCTGCAATTTGTGCAGTTTGTCTCAGGAGTTCCTCGAACAACAGCAGAGAGCCATGTATACACCATAGAATCCAGTGCAATAGTTACCAAAGTCATCAAATATCACCCAAAACTTTATTAACTTGGGTATATTTTTCAGAAAGCCTCCAGGAGCAGGCAGATGGCCTTCTCCTATTTGCACTATTCCACTGCAGAGAACTAAAGTTTAAACTATCAGCTACCTGCCATTTCTGGAATTGCTGCAGATAAAAACTCTTTGATGATTTCAGTTTTCTGCTGCTTGCTTGCAGGCTTACAGAGAATAATTGCTACCATAAGAAACACTACTGAAATTGACAATAAACTGAATTTGGCTGGAAGTACATTGTAATTCTGTTCTATATTGGTGAGCTGCACTGCTGGGACTAGTGTTTGTTTAAAACCAAAACACCAAACAAAGCCCCGGCTTTAATGAAAATGTTGTAGAGAGAATCATCTTTGAGATAGTTATGGCTACTTGGATGGAAATTGTTTATTAGAAAGATAACATTAGCTGCTTCTTAGAGTAGATTATTGGAGGGGTGAAAACTGCTCCCAACACACTTGGACATGTTTGGAATAGTACAGAAAGACAAAGAGAAAAAGGTGTGAATTGAGGCATTTTTTTTGGAAAAGAAATAAAGACAGAGAAAATAAGACAAGGCTTGTGTAGAAAAAAATAGATAAGTAAAGTAGATGAAAGTATAAAAGAATTTGAAACAGTTATGATAAAAGGGAGAAAAGGGGGGAAAGAAAAATTTGATGTATCAAATATGTATACAAGATCAAAATAGATGAGTACAACTCTCAGTATACATTATTCTCCCTCCCTACATATTTATTTATCTTCTTTTTTGCTGGGATATTTTAAATTTTATATATATATATATATATATATATATATATATATATATATATAAATGTAATATCCCCACTAGGATAACTTTTCCCTTACAAGAAGAAATTATCTATGCATACTGAATTATACTAAGGAGTATTTTAAGGAAAAAAGGTAGACAGCAGTCTGTTTTGAAAAATCCAAAATATTGTATTGATTACAAAAGTCAGTTAAAGTTGTGGAATCTTCCTAGACAGGTGTGAATTCTAGCTCAAATTTGGCACATCTTGTCAAAATTTCATACAAAATTTAGTCCCTTCTATGCATGGGATTCTCTACAAGTTTATTACTATTCCCAAACAGCAACACATATCCTAGAGCAAACATACAAATGATATAGGGGGCAAGGCAAAAACAAACCTAAAGATGTACAGCATGATTTTATCTGGATGTGTCAGATCTTTGCCCCTTGCTTACTGATGTCAGTTTTGTGATACATGAAGCCTGCCTGTAACTAATACCTTTAAATATATATATATATATATATATATATATATATATATATATATATATATATGCTATCATGGTAATTTGGTAACAAGGGTATTGGTACTGGCCTTTTGTTAGATATATGCCAAAATTACTCCCATACTTACTTATTAACTAAGGTGCAGCTGTATGTAAAATGTCCTAAGGTAAGACGAAAGGCAGATTATCACAAAGTAGCACTGATTTAATAAGGAAGTAGAAGATAAAAGAATATAAAATGATCTGTCCATGAGAACAAAGAAGTAAGATACATTAGCAAACACTAATTGTATGTTTTCTCACTCTTAGTTTGACTGGAGCATCCCACAGAGCACCCCTAGTTACTGTGAAGTCCCACAAAATTCCTTTTAGCCACCCCTTAATGATCCTCTTCTATTCCATCCATTTGAGCTTCAAAAATCAATTAATATCTACTGAATACTCTATGTGCAAGATGCTTCAGTGGGCAATTTCAAATACATTACATATCTAATCTTCCCAACAACCCAATGGAGGGTTATTAATCCCATTTTATAGAAGAGGAATATTTAAAGGTGAAATTAAATAATTGGATCAAGAATAATACTTCTGTGGTGGTGCAGGGGGATTTCTGGAATAGGTGAACAATGAACACAGAAATTCACTACCCAAAAAGCAATGATAAAAATTAGAAAAAAGATGTTGAAACAACAACCTTGGGACCTGGGACATTGACATAGGGTATATATCAAATTGAGAAAGATTTCTTCAAGAACAATCTGAAGTAGTAAGAAGAAAGATCTTCCATGTTTTAACCTTGGGATATTCTCATGTATACCCCAGGCTTATGATAGTGGACAAATGAAGTACAGAAGCACATGATCATCCCAATAGATGAGGGAAAAGCATTTGACAAAATTCATTGATGATAAAAACTTTCAACAAACAAGAAATACAAAGAATTTCCTCAAACAGATAAAACACACCCCGAAAAAACTCCAAGTGAAATTACAATTAATGGTGAAAAACTAGACATTTCCATCTAAAACCAGAAACATGGAAATGACATGGATTTTAACCACTTGTGTTCAAAGTCATAGACAATCTAGCTAGCACAATCATGCAATATAACCAGAGGAGAGGTCAAGAGGTAGAAGTTTCTTCATTTATGGATGACATAAACTAGTACTGAAAAAAATCATAAGGAAGCCACACAGAAATAAAGGAGGAAAGAACAAAGGAGTTCAGTAAGAATGCAGGATCAAACACTGCATTAATAAAATGAAAAGACAAACCACATACTGAGAGAAAATGCTTGTAAATCATATGTCTGATAAAAGAAATTGTGCCTAGAATTTGTAAAGAACCCTTGCAACTATTAAGAATAAAGACAGACAACTTTTTAAAAAATGGCAAAGTATTTGAAGATTTTCCCAAAAGGTGTGTGTGTGTGTGTGTGTGTGTGTGTGTATATATATATATACATACATGATTGATGTTATTACTCATTAGCAAAATGAAAAACTATGTTGTAATGATGGTTACAGAGCTTAGAAAATTTATTAAAAATTATTGAATTTTTTACAAACCATGAGCAAATTCCATGGTATGTAACTAGACTTCCATAAAGATTTTTTAAAATTGCTACAATTACTAGTCATTTCTCCATTTCATGCAACAATCTACGTGTCTTACATATTTTACTTAGTCATCAAACCTTCTGAAATATTTATTACTCAGAAGAAAAAAGTGAAGCTCAGTGAGCTTCTAGCTCTAGTTCGATCTTTCTCATCAAGTAAATGAGGAAGTTAGAATTTGAACGAACTTGTGAGTTCAAATTCCTTATCTTTAACCACTTCTTTTTATCACCTAATCTCAGAATAATTCCACAGTTATGCAAACAAAAAGGCCCACATGAAATATACTGATTTTTTTAAAATATACCATGATGACTTTCTGTTACAGGCAGAATTATACTCCTCCAAAACTCATATGTCGAAGTCCTAACCCCCACCACTTCAGGATGTTATTTATAAGTAGTATCTTTACAGAAGCAATGAGGTCCTTAGGGTAGGCCTTGATCCAGTCTGGTGGGTTTCTTTATCAGAAGAGATTAGAAAACACAGGGAGACACCACACACACACACACACACACACACACACACAGAGAGAGAGAGAGAGAGAGAGAGAGAGAGAGCAAAAAAGACCTTATGAAGAGGCAAAAGAGGTGGCCATCTGCAAACCAGAGAGCAGCTTGGGAGGAAACTAACTATAGTAGGACATCAACCTGGTATATGCAACCTCCTGAACAATGAGAAAATAAATATGCTCTTGATGTCACCAAGTCTGTTGTATTTACTTATCAAAGGCACAGAAAACTAATATACCTTCTAAAGCCATAGTATAGTGGGTCAATTGACAAAGTACACATTGAAAAATAATGAGTTAAAGATAATTGTGAGGGTGATAATTTCACTAATCTGTACCTTTCCTTTAAATATACAACTTTTCTACTACATTGATAAAATTTGATTGTCATTATATAGACTCTATACATACTGAGACTTTATCATGTGGATAGTGTTGAAGGCCTAAACTAATGGAGAGGAACATTGATATTTAGAACCCTCTAGTTCGGAATATAACAATATAAGCAAATATAACAACTTTTAAATTTCTGTTTGTTTCTTCTGTAGGCATGTTTTTGTGGGTTTTTTTTTTCTTGTTTGTTTGTTTTAACCACTGGGGTTCTGCAATGGTTAATTTGAATGGTCAACTTGTTTGGATTAACAGATGCCTAAGACTATGGTTAAGAGGTTTCCAGGTGTATCAATGAGGGTGTATATAGGAATGATTGGCATTCCTGAACTGAAGGGGAGACCCTCCCTAAGCTTGGGCAGCACCATCCAATAGGATGATGGCTTGGAAACAGCAGCAGGTGCATGCTTCAATCTTTTTGAATGGGTTCTTGATTGCTGCTGTGATATCAAACTCTCACTCCTTCACTTTTCCCAAGTGGACTCTAGCAGTGATTATCCAGACAGATTCCAGAAGCTTTCAGTCCCAGATTGGGGTAGTATCATGGATCTCTCTTGTTCTGAGACGTCAGCATCTTGGACTGTGCAGCCACTGGTTCCTTCAACTCTCCAGTCTACAGACAGCCATTGTGGACTATCCAGCTTCTGGTCCTGTAAGCCAATCTAATAAATCCTCTTTTTATAATCATACCTCCTGTTGGTTCTGTTCCTCTAGAGAACCCCTACTAATATATGTAACAATGGGTAAATTTTGGCAGAAATTCAGAGTATTAATAAGTCCAAGCATCTAGAACTCCTCCACTAAATCAGAGTAGAACTAACATTTGAATATATGTGTGTATGTGTGTGTGTGTGTGTGGAAAACCTGGAGATACGCATACACATACACACACACACACACACACACACACACAGAGGCACACAACTTAGTCCTTTGCTGTATCTGTATTGATTTCTCCTAGACCTCATTTCATAATGTGCCCTGAAAATTAAATCATGTATTTAGTTCCAATATGACCTAAGAATTTAATTGGATTTGTAGGCAGTAATTTATGTAATATTAATGGCTATGTTTCAAAAGTAGCTAATTAACAGCTGACCTTTAACTTTCCTTTTAAAGAAAAGAGACTGAGCATAATAAAAAGAAAAGGAAGAAAGGAAGAAAAGAAGGAAAAGGAAGGAAGGAAAAAACAAAAGTAAAAAAAGAAAAAAGAAAAAAAGAAACTAACTAGCAAAATAAACCTCAAACCATTTTCCTCCTTTCCTAAAAGTGGTGTAGATTTAATTAGCAGAAAGACAGCATCCGTCAGAGACGTTTGGGGAGCCCTGTGATGCATTATGTATCTGATTACCTTATGCCTATAAAAATGGCTAAATAATTTAAATGCAATTCAATAAAAATGTATTTTCAATGGGAAACTAAAGAGTTGGGTGATAGATTAAAAGCTTCCTAAAGCAAGAAGATTTTATAAGATACTGCTATGAAAATTCAGAGTAAAAGATTATATTTTGTTTTCTCTTTTATGTAGCTAGATTTCTTCATTTTGTGTTGTTTGCATAACAGCCTTGAATAATATATACTGCATTATTTGGAAGGTCTGTGAAAGGAAATGTAAGAATTCAGTGTAATCGGTGCAGTTAAACACAAGGCCAAGGTTGCCTTCTCCACAGCCTTTCAAAAGTTTGAATCCAACTTGCCCCTGTCACTATGTTCAGGCCAACCTTTCCCTTATCCATACAAGAATGGTGAATGGCTTTGTTTTCTACCCTGAAGTCAGAATCTTCAGCCCCTCCTAAATTGTATTTTTTCATGTTATGCAAAGTATGTTGTTGGACTCTTAGCATTCCCTAGTGGCAAGGGATTTATCTCTGAAAAAAAGTCTTGAAACCATCTTCACTAATTGGTCCCTTTGTTGGCAGGGAAGCAGATAGGCCAAGGACTAAATGGGCCATAAAAATTGAGCTACAACCTTCCTCTAGAAACTGTCCCTAAAGGTCAGCAATGAGGCTAGTAGGTCAGGGCAGGTGGAGGAATATTCTCCTTACATTCTAACAAAATCTGTTTTGTGGAAAAATAAAACACTATTATTTAACTTAAATAGTACCTGATAATGCAACTATTCAATTTCCATCCTATCATCTGTTTCCCTAAATTAATTCAGTATCTATTTGGCACAAAATGATGTCACTGGATCACCTGTCTAGGGTGCCTGTTTAACATACAGATTTTGGAGTCCTTCCCCAGAATGGTTTTGCATTTTGATGAGCTCCTTGGTGACCCCTAGGCATGTGAAAGTTTAGAACCTATTGTTTTCATGGTGAGGTTTAAGCTGAATGGGAATCTTCAAAATTCCTTAGAGAATAGCAACCTCTGGTGACCTTTAAGTACCTAAATCATATAACAGAATTGCAGCAATGGGAAAGTTGGCAATTGAAAATCAATATCCCAGAGAATTTTCCCTGAGATGTCTTAATGGTCATCCTCTTTGATTTCAACCTCTGACCATTAAAGAAATTCTTGAAGGGAATTATATGGTTATTTTGCTTTGTTAATGGCCCATTGCCACCAGCATATTGATTTGAGAAAGTTTTAGTTCTTCAAGAAGCATTAATTACCTAGAGCCCCAAATGTAGATTCTGTTCTTGGCTTTACTGTCTACAATCCCCAGGCAAAGAATGGAGTTATTGCCCTTATGTGCCTCAGTTCCTAGATCTGTAAGTTCAACTTTGATAATACATGTCTGGATTATGTTACCCGCCTCATGAAGTATATATAATTTCCATATCTTAGTTTCCTGTGAATATTTCCAGTGTTTCCTAAAAAAGAGTTAATTTAGGAATGTTGTAAAATAGTTATGTAGCCTTCTACTGGAACATAAGATAGAGTTTTCCTGTTCTCCTCTCTGTTTTGTTCTATATAGATTAATATATCTAGTCATAAATATCAGTTTTAAAGGAAAATGCTAGATTATTTTTCTCATTGTTGTTACTTGTTATTAATTTTATTTGGGGACCAGTATCCTTGGGAGCAGAGGGGCTATTATTCTATGGAAATACTTGCTCATTAGTTTTTAAAACAAAGCTCTGATTATTAGAAACTCAAGGTGGAGATGATTTTAAATTACTAAAATATAATTACACTTACCTTCACACGAATCTTAAAATATTTCTCCAGGAAAATGGGTACACATATTTATTTTGTCATAGAAGTTTCTGATTCACCTAAATGACAGAATGATCTACATAAAAATTCAAAAGGGTCACAATTAGACCACAGAAAAATTCAGCAAGGAGAAAAATGATAGTAGGCTAAGGCATTTGATTAGTAGAAAACAAGCCATTTTCATGCATGTCCAAAGATTACTGTATATAATTGGAATAAATTTCCAGTGACATTTAAAATGTAAAGTCTCTTAAGACAGACAATTACATTCTGTATTACGTGGCCTGCCTTATAACACTACAGACATTTGATACTGGTTACAAAATAATGCTGAAAATAATTATCTTACTTTAATCACTTTTGTTGGATTCATCTCTTTAAGAAACTTCCCAGATATACTCTGCTGCTTAAAAAAAAATAAGAAAAATTAATTCAATTGTATTATATTTATTTCCCTTTTTAACTTTAAATTTAAGTTCAGTGGAAGAGGAATTCGTAAAATTAAATCACTAGTTATTCAACTTGAATAACTAATATCTTCCAACCAAATGAGTCTTTCTTAAGTAGAATCAGGAAATCTCCCAATTAAACAGGTATGGTCAGCACATTCCATGAGAATGGCTCATGGCAGGTCTGCCTCTCCAGTTTGGGGTGATTATGGAGTGAATTTCATGATCCTTCTTACAAATCTCTCTCTGAAAATGGAACAAAGTACTGGGTGTGATGGTACTTGACTGTAATTCCAGCAGCTCAGGAGGCTGAGGCAGGAGGATCGCATGGTCAAAGCCAGCCTCAGTAAAAGTGAAGCGCTAAGGCAATTCAATGAAACCCTGTCTTTAAATAAAATACAAAATAACACTGGAGATGTGGCTCAGTGGTCAAGTGCCCCTGAGTAAAATTCCTGGTACAAAAAAAAAAAAAAAAAAAAAGGAAAAAAGCAGCTCAATATCGCAGGCCTGGCTCATCATCTATACACATTAAACAATACCTTACAATTTGTTTAATGGAAATAAATTTAGTGGTTTGAATTCTGAAGTGAATATATAGGCATTCACACTCTTCAAGGGTTTTTTGTCCTTGGGTTTATGGAGGAAAATGGGTCTAGCTCCTCTACTTTAAAGAACCAAGAAGATCTTTGTGTGTGTGTGTGTGTGTGTGTGTGTGTGTGCGCATGCACACGTGTGCACGCATGTGCACTCAGAGATATAGAGGTGAGTTTAGTAGAATGTTTCTGAATGAAGAGGTGTGGAGCCAGGTGGAGACAACTACTCACTCCTAACATTTCATCAGGGCACAAAACACACAGCCAACCAGTGTGTGTAACTTCATGATTATTAAATTCTGATATTGAATAAAAGATGTATCAGCTGCTGTAGAGAATCAACCATATTTTCATTCACTTTTATGTTTCCAAAGATTGTGTCAAATTTTTATGTGTAAATTAAATTAAAAATGTTTACAACAAAACCAAAAATATTAATGAGGGACTTCAATTTAGAAAAGCACAATACGATCTTTTTTAGAATAATGTGGGTTTCTGCTTTTCAATATTTTTATTAATGTACCAATATTCAATCCTTTAATATTCTACTATCTGCTGCATTAGAGCCACTTTGAAAATGAGAATCAAGGAACTTAATATGTTCATTTAACACATTAAATGCAGATAAGTAGATCATCATTTGAAACCATCAAAACATGCAGCCAACGGGTCTGTAATGTGGTTCAGGTAGGTAGATTTTTTTCATGAGGCAATAAGCTTGGCTCCAGTTGCTCAAATTCTCAATAGCTTTCTCAAGCACAAAGGTAGCTATCAGGAGTGCACAGCCATAAGCAATTTGTTCCTAAGCCAAAGGAGGAATCTGGCAACCAAGTACTGTCATCAATGCTATTACCATTGACCTTACAAATGACTGCCAAAATGACTGCCCGCTCAGGATACTGGTGACTTTTTGATTTTTTTTTTTTCCTTTAAATATAGAACTGTAACTCCCCAATCTTTGTTACCCAGCTAAATCTCCTTCTATATGTTATGTCATGTCTCTAGCTTAAAAATAAACAAATAAAAATTTAAAACCAAGGTTATTTTTAAAATGGGGCGAATAAAACATGAGAGCAGGAGGCAGTGTATGTAGCCATAAATGTAGTAACTTTACGATTATTAAATTCTGGAAGAAAAAAACAAACTTCAAGTAACTATGATCTACTCTGGAGAGTTTTAATTACCAACCCCAGTGGGAAATGAGTGTCGACATTTAAAGAAAAAAAAATCACCAATCTAAAATGGACATAAGTTTGGTATTAATAAGAAAATTCCCACCTAGGAACAGCTGAGACATATGATGGTCTTGCCATCTGCAGTCATTAGAATATGGATTAGCTCTCCTGCTCTCTTTCTCTGTCAGCTTGAGTGATCACAGAGATATTTGCTTCTCAGTTAAGTAAACTAGCTAATTACCATACTAAAAGTCTGATTCTCTAAAAGGAGAATTGAAAAATCTCTTCCAGAATAAGAGAGAGAGAGATTTGTAAGGCAATATACTTTTCAGTCCTTTCAGGAATTGGGAGGGGGGCATTAAAATCTTTCTTGACAAATACTCCAAACTTTCATCCATACTTCCAAATACTCTGCTGCTTTCAAAAGGAAATTACCAAGAAATACAAATATGATTGCACTCTTTTTACCTTTTTTATAATTTTTTAAAGAGAGAGAGAGAGAGAGAGAATTTTTTAATATTTATTTTTTAGTTTTTGGTGGATACAACATCTTTATTGTAGTTTTATGTGATTTATATTTTTATTTGATTTCTCCTTACAGATTAGAGCACTGATGAACTAATACAATGAAAAGTCCTATCTATTCCATTAGGAGCACGGAAACAAGAAACTGCTGCCCTACAAAAGCTTCCACCAAAGATTTTGACAAAATATGTATATTTTAAAATATCTATGATACATTTAAATTTATATAAATATGTATTTCTTCAAAATTAAATATATAACCTTATATTATATATTTAAATTTATATTTATAAATATATAAATTTATATAATTTTGATCTTTGATCTTAACTAATAATTTGAAAAAAGCAAGTACACTGCAGTTCCATTAAAAAGAGCATAGGTACCACAGGAAAGTAAATGTATCCCACTGTCAGTGTTCAGTGGCAACCTCCATGAAGAGAAGGTATTTACAAGATCAGTAGGAGATTATGCAATTGTGCTTTACTAAACCAAAGAAAGGCATCATTTTAGCCTAATTCTCCTAGGTATCATACCTCTGGTTGAAGGAATTGAGTCCCATTTAGCTGCCTGTTAGGCTGCTGTTCATAAATTGCTGTGCTTTCTCTACCTCCTCCTTAATTTCCTCCTGTGTGTTCAGTTAATTGCTTAGGAATGCCATTATTAAAATCCAAATTAGAACTTGCCCACTAACCCAACACCCTCTCAATTCTCGAAACACCTGTACTAAATGTTGCCTTCCCTGTATTTTACTTCAGAGATTCATTCTCAGGGTAACTCTAAAGAATGCTGACGCTAAAATAACTGGGAGGCAAGGAGGTATCAGAAATCAAAATAAGCATCATTTGACCCAGAATGACATTGGATTTTCTTTAACAAACAAATGCTTGATTGAGTGAAACAGATTGAACAACTGTGATATTTGTATGTCTCCCAGGGTTTGCACTGTTTGACTTAGTCTATGGAAAATGCTATGAAACATGTAAACTATGAAGGAAGGCAACAGGTATTATTCATAGAGTTGTACCAATCTATGCTTGACTGACTTAAAAATAAAATAAAATGAAATTTTAAAAAATAAAGAAAAAGAGAAAGATTGGAGAAGCGGGTGGGTCAAAATCTCTAGTAGGCAATCAACTGTATCAGGACCTTATTCATGAGACCTCCTCATTTCCACATTTAAAACATAAACCAAATTACTCCATAATAGCATCTGTATCTACTGTCAGTTGCTGTAGTTGAGTTAGTTTGAAAAAAAAAAAGGATCAGAATAAATCGATCAAATTTTGAAGATAAAAGAATGTGACTGACTCCATAGGTCCTTGTGCTATCCGAAGAATCAAACAAAGCAAGCCATCATGGGAATAAGGCCCTTTATTCTTATATTTGAGCATAAGGGAGGAAATGTGTGAAGGACAGAAACTCCAAACTGATTCAGAGGACAAAGGTGTATCATTTTTATGATGTCTATGGGGTTGGTAGAGGGGCCTGATCTCTTTATGTTATCATATGTCATGGGTGAGTCTTAGTTGTGTGTCCTCTTCTTCATTTCATCATGACTTTTCATGCTACACATGTGTATTAGTCAATTTTCTTTATTTCTGTGATCAAAATACCTGACAAGAACAATTTAAAGAAGGAAATAATTATTTGGGTTCATGGTTTCAAAGGTTTCAGCTGGTTCCATTGCTTCTCAAAATCCCTACACCTAATCATTGCTGCATTGGGACCAAGACAGCAACACGTGGATTGGGAATACATTTGAACCATAAGACCATGTTTATCTCCTTAGGTCTCAGCCTCAGGGTGTGATTTTTATTGTGCTAATAAAGTAAAGGTAACTATAGATTATTTTAGTGATGAGTTTATGAATACATTTGCTTCTTACCAGTTAGAATTTGGTTCTGATCACCTAGGAGAATCTGTTATGTTATATTATTTTCAAAATATGGAAGACAATTTTCCTGTCTCAGTAGGTTGAGTTTAATGACCTTGCTTCTCTGGTTTTGCTTTTTTGTTCTACTGTGTCTCTGTTGTTGTCTCTGTTGACCACACTGTCTTTGAAGACTGGGCTGACTTTTCAATCTCTTGTCTCCTGGTGTGTTATCTTTATTTTATAGTCTTGAAGACAGGTCTACTTTTTAACTCTTGATTTTATGATCTGTTTCTTTACCTCACTAGTTTGAGGGATAACTTAGCTGTCTCAAGAACATTTGCAATTGATATATCCACTTAGGACTTTGCAAGTCCAATTTGAATTACTCCATTTGTTGGGTCTGTTAAAATAGCTGGGGAAACATATATTACTCTTAGCCCAGTAAAGAATCCATTGTACAACAATGTTATGTCTCTAAATATTTTGACAGAATATTTTCATTTCTATTTAGATCACTAATTCAATTATCTTGCAGGTATAATCCCCAAATGACCTCTGACCATTCTAGTTATGATTTTCAAGAATAAATCATGACAAATTGGTCTTTACATCTTCTAAATTCTGTTTGGAACACTAAGATACTGTAGTATGTGGACTTTCCAGTGTCAGATATTTAAGAAGTCAAACTTCTAGGGGAAATTTCATGTTACTTGGGAAGCAGTGATTGTCATACAATAGTATTGAGTTAGAGGACTGGTATTATTAGTATTATTCTTAAGTGTGTGTGTGTGTGTGTGTGTGTGTGTGTATACACACACATATAGATACATGTATGTGTATATATACACATACATATATAGATGCATGTATACAAATGTACACATACATATAGATATATATAGACAGATATATATATATATATACATATATGTGTATCTATATATACGTATATACACACATATATATACATAAACATATACATACATTATATACACATCTCTATGTATAAAAATGTATATACATATTTATACATATGTATATATGCAAGTATATATGTGTATATATATATATACATATACATATATATATATACTTTTTTGATCTAAATGAAAGGAAATAAAATATGGAGGAGAGTAGCGATTACACCCTAGCCCCATTTCTCTTGATGTAATTAACTAGCTGAGTAATATTGTGAAAAATCTGTCATCTACCTGCCTTAGGATACATACAAACAGCAAAGTTCAGGACTAAGCATAACCAGTTCATAAATTCTCAGATTTTATTTTAACATGATTATTTCATTACTTTGTCATATTGATTTCTCACCTATTCAAATAGGAATTGTTTTTCCCCTCCTCCTCCTCCTTCTTCTTCTTCAACAGGATGAACACAAGACACTTAACCCTTGAGCCACAAGCCATCCCTTTTTCATTTTTTTAAAATTTTTATTTAAGACACTTTCTCGCTAAGTTACCTAGGGGCTCACTAAATTGCTGAGACTGGCTTTGAACTTATGTTTCTCCTGACTTAACTTCCTGAGCTGCTGGGATTACAGGCATGCACTACCACGCCAGGCTTGTTCTTTATCAAAGGAAAGTAAGTTCAGTGAGCGTATCTTGTGGAAGTTTTTTGAAAAAAATCAAAACTTTGCACAATTAAATATGAATAAATATGTCAGTAAAAGGATCTCCAAAAAAATTATTAAAGTAAAATTAAAACCAGGTGCAATCACCCACACCTATAATTCCAGCAATTAAGGAGGCATCTAAATGAAACCCTTGACAATTTAGTAAGATCCTGTTTTAAAATAAAAATAAAAAGTACTGAAGATATAGGTCAGTGCCCCTGGGTTTGATTCCTAGTACCATAAATAGATAGATAGATAGATAGATAGATAAATTTTATATGATTTTTAAAAATCTTCCTGCAATGTTCATGGCATTTATATGTTTTTATTTATTCTCTATTACTTTGCTCTGTATAATTCTGATTTTACAGTAAAAATTCACCCTATTGTATGAAAAGAAAAAATTAATTATTTTGGACATCTAAGTGTTTCTGTTTTGCTTTTACTGAATTTATTTGACAATTAAGTTGTCTGAAATACACAGCTTTCTGCTTCTCTGAGCCTATCTAGGTTGGTAACTACATAGATGCATCATGGGAATGGATGTTCTGAAGTACCATCGAAGATAACAGGTACATAATACACAAAGGAGTTGTACTCACTGTGATGGCCCAGAAGGTAACTCACATACAAACCACAGTCTTGTCTATACCAATTTCCAGCTTCTTCCTTCCAGACCCAATAGGTGACTTCAAATTAAAGGGCTAATTGTAAATTAAGAAAAAAAATCTTTGACTAGGAGAAAGGTGGAAAACTGCAAATTAAGGAGTAACCCAGTAACCCAAAAATGAAAAAATTCATTTTTGAATCAGAGAAATCTGAACCTACAAGGGGATTTCAGAATATTCTTGTATTTATCCTCCATTGTAAAATGAGAAAACTGAGACTTAAGGGAATAAAAGTGACCTGGCTTATCTTTTATGCTGTTTCTTTCCAAAGTACAACTATACACTGTGACATTCTTAGAAAACTTTCTGTCCCAAGTTGAGTTTTTAATAAAACAATGTTATTTTATAAACATGTTGATAACATATCTGTTAACCACTTCTACCATAATATTGGTAAATAGCTTTTATTAATCCACAAGGGAAGCTTCCTATAATGTGTATTTTTGAATTATGGTTCTCAATTTGCTTTTATTTTAGCATCACCTGAGGAAGTTCTTAAAATCCCAGGTGAACCCACAATAGATGATGGAACTCAGACATCTGAATTTTACAAGTCTCCCTAGGTATTTGCAAAGGACAAACAAAATTTAAAGTGACTTCATTAGAGCTCAATCTATTAATAAACGGGGAGCAGTTCTTTCAGCATCTGAGTAAAAACACAGGTAGTTTACTGGACCCTGAATCCTACAGACACTGGTAAGTATGAACTTTACACATGAAATTATTTAAACGAATGGACTGTGAACGGGCTACACATCTATGGTGTCCCTAAATATTTTAAAGAAACTTACTTTCAAAGTGATAAAGCAGGTTTTGCTTCAGTTGTTTTGACCCAATTCTGGATCAAAAATGGGCAATTCAATTGCACTGCAACAAGATAGCTCTCAAGTCTGCCTCCAGATCCATACTCTTTCATGCTAATTTACCCCCTATCAGTACAACTTTGGGCCATTTTGACTCCCAAACACACCCCTCAGAATTTTAATCGGCCCATTTGTAACCTAAACATCATGTGGGAACATAGTTTGCTCTTGTTTATCAATATGCCCAAGCCAAATGGTACATATTTGTTTGTGTTTCGTTCAAACCCTGCTGCTTCAGCATATGTTTCATAATCAAATGGTACCCCACACAGTCTCTTAGGTAAACAGAAATCCTTGGGTGTCAGCTGCACATGAAACCATCCACTTTAAGGCATTCATTTCCTGAACCATGAATCCCAAACAAGGGACAGGTTTGAGTTTATCAGCATGCAACCTTGCCAAAGGTCTGCAAGAACCACGGAATGGAAACTAGCAGACAATTCAGGAGCACCTGCCTGCTGCTTCTGTTGTTGGTTGCTTGCCCAAGTCAACCAATTCCAATCAGGGAACGCAAGCTACAATTTGATCTCAAGATTTGACATGGTTGTTGAATTGAAATGGAAAGCCATATGCCTACTCAATTTGAGGAGAAAATCATGTTGTGTTGAATTATATAGTGCTGGTTTTGTCCTGATCTCCACAGAAGTAGGAAACCAAGTTCACTTTAACATGTTCTTCAGTTTCTTTGTGGACACCTGATGGCTTTTATGATCTAAACTTTAAATTCGATACCCACATATCTGTTAAGGCAAAAATCTATCAGTTATTCCTGAAAATAGCTATTTAAACTAGATTCAATGTGCAATCTTATATCTGAAGAGTGCCTCATGGGGCAGTTGAACTAAACTATAATTTCGATCAGAAATTCCAAACAGGCATTTCGTCAGGTGGTGTCAAAGCTATTTTCTGTTACACCAGGTATATTGTCTAACTCCTATTCTTTGTGTCAAATGAAAAGGGTTGCCTCTATGAGAGATCTAAAACTAAAATATAATTGCTTTCTTAGTCCCATATAGACGGATTCTTTTAGCTCACTTTCAACCTCTGTGCCCTCAAGCAATATTAGTTTATAATATATGTTTAGTGCTCTTCCTGTCAAATAGACTGTGCTTGGCAGACATTTCATTTGCTTCTCCACATTTCCCAGTCATCTTTGCCAGTTAGGTCATGTGACTACTTCTGGCCAATGGACAATGGAAGAAATTGATGCATACCATTTTTGGCCAAGACAATAAGAACAAGTGCTTGTATTTTATATCTCTCTTATTCTGCCACAATAATCTCAGAAGACATCTGCTTTAGATGGCAGAGCTATTGGATAGAGAACTAACCTACAAACAATGAACATAATGTGAGGAAAAAAACATTACTCTGCTAATTACAGTTCTAGTTTTTTTGTATTATGGCAAATACTGCTAATTATCCTACTAGTACAACTTTCCTTTAGTGGGAAGGCAGAATGTCAGCCACATAGCTTACTATTTTTGAGCTATCAGTGGAATTTTCAATATTCTATATAATGATGAGTAACCTCATATGAGGGCTTATCTTTACATCTAATTTTAGTTTTTTAAAGCAGGGAGATGATTCAATATTTGCAAATGACCCAACTAAATTTCAGAGAAAGAATATTACTGGGTTCTCTGAATCTCAAAGAGAGTATCAGATACCTAATAGATGCTCACTAAATGTCTGAGGGGAAGATTGATGCATGAAAAAGTAGAAGTGCATTATAAGACAAACATAATTTCTAATATAACAGAACAAATATTTATTGTTTTAGCAATAATGAATCTGAGATCCTGAGGATGAAAAGGGCCTACTCTTTCAATAATTATTTTGCTATTTTCATAATAAATTCTAAAAAGCAGCATTAGCTCTGACAGTGATTTTGGAAATCAGGACATTTTGAGACACTTAAAATCTACTGAGATTCACTGAGAAGCCCTCTGGATTCCCTGTCATTAAACTTACCTGGGTAATATGAGATTAAATAGAGAAATAA
This sequence comes from Callospermophilus lateralis, assembly GCF_048772815.1. NCBI lineage: Eukaryota > Metazoa > Chordata > Mammalia > Rodentia > Sciuridae > Callospermophilus > Callospermophilus lateralis. The sequence goes on along the minus strand of NC_135321.1, from coordinate 31,355,825 downwards.
AGACAATTTTAAAATAAAATTAAGGGCACAGGGTCCGAAGGCAGAGAAAAAAAAAAAAAAAGAGGGAAGGCAGAAATTTAGATTCAAATCCTGGTGTTAATAATTATTACTATAAATTCAGCAAGTTAAATTTATGATACTTTATATTTTTCTTTTTTAAGGAGGATAAGGAGAATTTTTGGAAGTTTGTAAAGAAATTAAATAACGAGTTAAATTCATGGGCCTTAATTGGAAAATTCACAAGATACTAAAAGTTACCATTGCTTCATCATGTTTGGGGAAATGGATAGAAGTTAAAAACTAATTAAGTTTGTTATTGTTAATTCATTTACGTACTACCACTCAAAACAGTGTTTGTTTCTTTTTGTCCCCAAAACTGTGTACTTAGCTCACTGAGATAATTCAATCCTCTCCTCAGTATTCCAATACAATTTTCAAGATTATGGTCAAAGGCAAATATCTCTGTAAGCTTTGGTGATAGAATGATTAGTAGTAGATTAACTCTATTTATGGGCTATGTTTTAAATTTTACTCATCCTTACCATTTATCTTCCTAAATTATAAAAAGGAATACACCTATGCATCTTAGTAGGGAAAGAGAGAGAACAGTTTTGGGAAGTTATTATAATCCAAAGTGTCAAAATGTGAATCCTTGCTCAAATACATCCATTGCATTATTGATTTTCTTGATTCCAAGTGGGCATTGATTCATTATGAACATAGAGCAAAGGGGACTTGACAAAATCACTTGTTTGTTGCTCTTTTCACATATCACAACAGATGTGATTTTCCTGTACGTTCTCCTGTCAATTTCCCGTTTGTGGTCAGGAGGAACAAAGATCAAAGTAGGAAAGACTGGGCAAAAAATACAGAATGGTCTATCTACTTTGCTGTAATGGGGATGAAAGGGAATGCAGATAGGAGTACTTCCAGTTCTTGAATGAAATTTTATGTAGGAAATGAGCAGAAAATAAGACAGAGATGGAGAATAGCAGAAAATAAATTATTTTAGGTAGGTCAATTAAGACAGAGTGGGATCAAGACCAAATAAGACCATCAGGCAATGAAGAGCCTTACTCTGCTAAATATTTTCCTTTTGCCCCCCGTATGTATTTTCTCCTTCTCTCCACACTGCTTTTTGCTGCAGGAAGCTGACCCCTTTCGACAGTGTCAACCAAACTCCTTTGTCCTTTGACTTCTCTTTGGAGTTGTTCAATGGCAAAAGGAAAGAATGTCCTGAGTCCATTTTAACCTATTCCTTTCAAGGTCGACATGAATTGATAATGACCTTGTTGACCTACAAGGTCACATCTCCTGCAATGATGTGCATACTTTCTGGGTACAACTATAACTACAGCAATGGCTAATGCTAACAGCTGTCTCTGAGTTCTGATTATGGCTTCCTTACATTGTCTCTTTGGTCTAAGGCTCTGAGAGCTTTACCATCCTTCTGATTTCTCTTAACCTCACTCATGCCTTTGTGAATGGTTCATTAATTTCTGTTGAATTATTCTTGTTACCTTGACTACTAAATTTATTGTGCCCCTCTTTTGGAGCTCAGTGGACCACCCTGTTTCCCACATTAGTTGTTGCAATTTTACACAAAGAAACTCAGCTAAGAGCAGAGTTGAAATTGATCCCCTGCACCTCTTTTCCAGTGAACAGTCAGTGGAGATGCCGACATCAAACACTCAGACACTTTCAAAACAATAAATAAATAGAAGGAAGACCAGTAGAGGAGTGGAAGGTGAAGAGGAGAGGAAAAAGGGGAGGGAAAGAGGAAGTACTGGCAGTTGATATGAATCAAATTATATTCCATGCATGTACAATTATGGCAAATTGCACCCAATATTATGTGAAACTATAATGTACTTATAAAACAGGAAGAAGAAGGAGGAGAAGAAGGAGAAGGAAAGCGAGAGGAAGAAGAAGTGGAAAAAGGAGAAGAAAAAAGCCATTCTAAAGCTAATAATAATAATCATCTCCTTGCAGGTTAGCATTTGTAATGGTAATCCTGCTTGATAAATAGAAATGCACTTTTTTAGGCTTGGGAATATTGACTGAATAAAAAAGAAAAAAAAAAGATGTAGAACACTAGAAAAGCAAATTTCAGCCCAAATTTTTGCTAACTGTTAGTAAAAAGAACAAAGGAGAAGAGATTCTGCAGGAAGGAGGGTGTGCTTGGTCTTTTTAAAATAGAGGAGCTAGAAACATTTTCTTCCATAAACCCAAAGACAAAAATGCTTGAAGAGTGTCAATGCCCATGTTTTCACTTCAGAATTCAAACCACTAAATTCATTTCCATTAATCAAATTGTAAGGTATTGTTTAATGTATTGAGACCTACTTTAAAAAGACCCTTCTTTTAAAGGACAAATTATTTTGTTCCAGGTACTAAATTCTCTTGAAACCAAATGATACAGTTTAATTTTACGTAATTAGCTAAGCTTGTGGCCAATCATCAACTAGGTCTTCCAACCTTTTCCTCAGAAACTCAATGATATATAGCTCATTTCTTGGTAATTTGCAAAGCCTGTGGCCAAAATGTCTATTAAATCTCCCAGCCTCTTCCTTATAAAATCATTGTTATATTTTTTCCTCAGAGACATATGCCACACTATGAAATACTTTATTTCTTAATAGAAAGCTTCCTGTATGTTATTTAGATAAAATATTATATTTTTTTTTATTACTCTTCTCCTGAAAGTTAAATAGACGTCATAGTAACATGTGATTTTGAGAAAAGACATTTGTTGGGGCTGAGATCTTGGGAATTCATTTCTCAGTACCTCACCCACCACTCTGACATTCAAAAACCTAAATAAGAAAGCATTGCATCTTTTGCTCTTTTCCTAACCTATCCTTATTTTAGAATAATGCATTCTAAAATTCTCATTTATTTTCCAAAGTAGAATAACCCTCAATAATTCTTAGAGTCAGATATTTTATTGCTTTAAAATAAAATTGCTTAAGTTTTCAGAATTTTAAAATATAAATATGAAAGCTTTGATGGGATCTCCTATTATTTTCTAAATCCCCAGATGCAATCTTGCCTTTTATGAAAGTTTACAAAAACTGTTTTTTGTTTTTTTTTTTTTTGAAAGAAACATCATGTTTTCCCAATGCCTGGTCACAAATTTATAAGTCACTTGAGATTCAAAACTGATTTTTCTAGCATGATCAGAGGTGATAGCAAAATTGATCATCTCTTCCATCTTTATGATTTATTGAACATACTGCTTATATTTTCTTATCATTCTCATTTTATAAATAATATTTTTTAAAAAGTGGGCAGAAGTCTATGTATGTTTCATTTTCCCTTCTAGAAATATTTGCATAAAATTTGCTATAAAAATAATATAATGCACATAATAACAAAAATAATCATCTTTGTAAATGCCCCTCTCCTGAATCTCTATTACTCTACCCTGACCTTTTTTTCTTTTTTTCCCTTCTTTCTGAATATATTTAATTAACAACTATAAATTTGGGTCTGATTCCACATCCCGACTCAATCTCCTTCCTGCCTGCCTCTCCTAAGGTCTATCCATGTTTATGTCTTCGTAACATCATCAATTGGATTCTTAAACATGAAACTTAGAAAAATTTAGTTTACGTTGTAGAGCAGGACCTCATCAGAGATCAGAGAGAATTGGAGGAGAATAAAAGTAATTTAAAAATTTTTTTTTATTTTATTGTTTAGATTTGAAAGAAGGGAATCTATTAGTAGGCAAGTTTCAAAATAAAGAATATCCTAGGGATATTTACAGATTCAATTTATAATTTCAAGATACTCAAACAAGTTAGAGTTCATTCTAACACATGGATACTTAACTGAACTGAACCTCAAAAACTTTGCAACTTTGCCCATCAATAAGGTAGCCTCCCTAGGAAATTTTATTTTTAACTGTTATCTCTTTGAAGCTGCCTACTCGATTTTTTTTAAAGTTGTAGATACATCATAAAATTGAGCTGTTTGCAACGTATTTCCCCAGTGAAAATTCAATTACTAATGTTGTAGCTCTTGAAGAATTTGTTTGATGTTAAAAAAAGAAAAAAAAAAACTTTCAAGAAAAAGGAAAAACAGGCAAACAAATTCAAATTTTCCAGTGAAGTTGAGATGGGTATTCACATAAGTTAAAAAAAAAAAAAACACATAAATCTCAGGTTTTTCCTTATCAATAGATTGAATTGGATCTGCTATTTTTAGTGGAAAGGATTGAAGTACATTTGCTAACTTCAGTGCCTGTACAATAACAGACATATTATAGTTTTTTTAAGTAAAGCATCTTATAGAGTTTATAATAATATTATTTTATAATATAACTTCAGATTATATCAAATTCTCAAGACTTTTTGAAGAAGAGGACCAAAAATTTTTATGCTGTACCCATGGTTAAAAGAAAAAAAAAATGAGGATTGTCAAAATGAAATTCTTTTTTTTCCAAATCCTGTTAAGATTGTCTTCTCGTTCCAAATCTTCAAAACCCCCAAGTAGGAGCCAAAAACAAACAAACAAGGACAACAAAATGAATCTAAAGTACTGACTTGGCAATGCAATCAAGTTCTCTATACATTAAAAGAACGAGTATGCCTACTCAAAACATTATAAAATCTCCCTTACTCTCCATTAAATATCGCTGTGAGCCGAGTTACCAGGTTTCATTTGCCATATGATATGACCTGTTGAATGTGTAAAAACACCCTATGTCTTATGGTTTTGAGGTCCTACTTGTCTCTATCAAATAGTTCAGCCTCCAATAATATTCAGTTTGGGTTTTTAACACAGAAAGAGAAATCTTTGTCAGTACTTACAATGGAAAGAATTTAATCCAGGGAATTTATTACATAATTGATAGTGAATCAGAGAAGCAAAATGAAAAGAGTAAAACTAACTAGAGATGAGTCACATCAGGAAGAAGCTATTACCCAGAGCCTGAGTCAAAAAAGAGAGTGACATCACAGAAACCCAGTGCCCTGTTCAGTAACAGAGAAATCCAAGAGGAAATGTGGCAGTTCACAGATATCATTAATGTAGAGAAAATTGAAGAAGGAGAAACTTCACTGTGTTCTTCCTTCTACCCTCCAATTTTTTTACTTTTGTCTCCAATTGATCAAACCCTGCTGGAATGTAGGTAGTATGAGAGCCTAGAAAGACAAGCTTGGAAGAATTGCCATACTTGGAAAGAAGATCAGTAGGCAGAGATACACATGAGAATTAACAGACCTAAATAGGTATGCATGAGTTTCATTGGTAATCTAAGTCTCAAATAGCACTGGGGTTCTAAGCAACCTTGCTTCCATTCCAACACTGCATCATTCTTGTTGGGTGATACTACATTTGAGGTTAGAAGTAAAGTAGCAAGTTCAGCCTTTCCTTGCTTTTTAGTCAAAATCTAATCTTTGTGCTAGGGTGGCATCCCAAACATTCGTTCCCAATGAAAGAAGTGGCCTTGCTATTCAAAACTAGTAGCTTATCAGAGATAGGAAAAAGGGTAAATATACTGATTCATGTTCCTGTCTTCTGTGAGGACCTCTAGGACTGCTCTGTAGTGCTCCTTAAGCACCCTGAGCTACTTGATGGTTTCAGCCAGCTTCTTCCTCACTCAGACTTGCATATATATAGTCCTTATTATCGAGGTGCTTTTTTTTTTTTTTTTTAACCTGCTAAATTGCCAAGTTTAGCTTTGAACTTGAAATCCTCCTGCCTCAGCCTGGGATTACAGGTGTGTACCACCATTCATGGGTCTTTATTGCTTTCTACTTGAAACTGATTGGCTTAGTGTTCCTCAATTTCTCATCATTATGATGTCTCAGAATATCTGAACTCCAATTATGGATAGAAATCAAATTATTTTCCATCTAATACATATATCACCAACAACTTAATAAATGATGTCTCTGTACATTCTTATGACAATTACAAAGTTCTCACAACATTATAGGACATTTAGGAAATTAAGTCCTCAGATAACAGAGAGAGGGTAGGTTTTGCCTCCTTTACTCTCCAAACTGACTCTCAGTAACAGCCCTTTCAAAATAACCTAACATGCAGGTTTAGTAGCTGCAACTTCTTGGGCAAGAATCAAGCCTGCAAGGTCATTAGGTACCCAGTGCTATCAGCACAACCCAGGTAAAAGTCACCACACATGGCTATGCAGTTTTCACACTATACAACTGCAAGTTGCTACTTGCAGGTGTTGATGGTGCCCCAGGAAGTTGTACATCAGAGTGACTCTGCCTATGTAAGAACAGGTGTTAAATACATACTTGTTAAATGGGAAGTGAATCAGTGAGGCTACCAAAGCCTTGTAGAGCACTATGAATATCATTATACGGAAATAGGTTTTATGAAGGAATGGATATTGGTAAATTATCCTAAGAATTTTGCTGGTTAAAAAATTGCATTTTCCTTGAATAATAATAGGATATGAAATTGCCAGAGGAATGCTATTAATGAATTAGGGTCTACATATTCTACTCAATTAAATTATATAAAAAGCATGTTGAACACAATGAAGTATCATCTAATTAGAAGGTTCAAAAAGGTCTTTGAAAATCAGGGATATCATGGAACCTTTTGCCTTAGGACACTGTCATCGCAAATGTCCTTTCTGCCCAAAATGATCATTAGTTTTTGCCCTAAATTGCAGGGATGTGGGTATGTTAGACATTTTCTTCCCTCACTCTTAAGTAGAAGCAGGATTTCTTTTCCTTTGCTTTATTCTCTGCTGATGCAATATGAACAGCCCTGAATCCTGTCCAGCCCTGTTACATGCATTGAGTCTTGTCTCATTTAACTTGCAAGATTTTGTTTAATTTCTTACACAGGATGCTTATGCTTTGAGATTCTGGTCTCAGCTAAATATATTTTTGTCTTCTTTCCCGTTCTTTTATCACCTCAACCATTGAACCTGGGAGCATGCAAATAGTCTATGTGAACTTGCAGTTGGAGAACCATGGGGCTTTTGGTGCTGCCCCAGAGATGTCAGTTCTTGAGGACCCGAGAGAAGTCATGGATCACTTTCTGTGTGTGTTTAGCTAAGACATAAATAACTTACAATGATAGAGTTTTCTGAGATCTAATCCTTATCCTTGAAAGAAAGGAAACCACACTATTCCCAAGGGCTGAGGAGACACAATTGTTCATATTAACACTCTGTAATCATCTCTCAATATAATTATCAGTGCATTGACTGCCAAAGAGTCTGGATGAATATGGACCTTGATTATCAACCTCCTAAATAGTGCTGCATGGGAAGTCAAATAATAATAATTATTATTATTATTAAATAAAAATAAAGAAAAGGGAACCAAAAATGATAATCCTAACATGTGGAGTGACATATCAGATCTATGACCAGGGTACCCTCCTTCCCAAGGGCAGACTTAGATGAATATTTCTAGTTGATCTCTCCTTTATATAAAGACCTATTCTAGATCACTGATTACACTTTTATTGCTCTAGATTCATAAGCTTTTAATCAGGCTATGATACTAACATGTAATCCCTGGACTCATTTCTGTGCATTAATATGTTTGTGAAGATTGTTTGAATTGTGAATTATGAGTTTATTTTTAATTTATCACTTTAAAGCCATTTTTGCTTCCTTATTTTAAACTTCCTGAGGACACTACACTATTGCCCCAAGTAATGTATTAGTTTTTGCTTGGGAACTAAAAGAAACATGAGATTTGTTAATAAATTCAGCATTTTAGAAACATGGAAATTAAATTTGAATAAATCTAGCTAAAATACCAAGGACACATATTTATGTGCATATCTAGTTACACAGTTAAAGAAAGTTCTGAATTAAATTTAATTAATTTCATTATTGCATTGTAATTTTATTGATATCTAAATATATATAGTTGTTTTTATTATTCTACATATGGATAGTTCTATTATTTTTTTCTCCATCCCTCTGAAGATTTGGACAACTTTTATCTCAACCATAGTTGCTTGGTACACAGAAAAGTTTCATTTCTTTCAAAAAATGGTCCCCAGACTATGAAGTGCAAAGTTTCTAGCTCCATCTTAAATATTCTTTGACAGCGTCGTTGCAAAACCCTGTGTTCTACTTCTCATCCTTCCCCTGTCTCCCATTCTTTGACATGGATCTTATGTCTCCTTCATAAAAAGAGAGTCTTCCTTCCTTCTTTTTTGTCTGAAGCAATCATGGTGTAATAATATAAACCGTTACCAATTAAATATCTGTGGGTTCAGGAATATGGATTTTGATTGATGACTTCTTTTCATATTATTTCCTGCATTTTTCATGTTACGCACATGAACAGAGACTTATGTCTTACTAATATATCACAAGAAACAATTGCTTGTTTTCTTTTCTTTTAACTTTGAAGCATATGAATATACAATTGTGTATGAATGTATACGTTTATGTGTATGTGTGGAGAGAGATTAAAATTGTCTCTTCCCTCTTTTTCAGATCAATTTACTTAATCTTTTAGAGTCAATAACTTCCATGAACAACTGGGTAAAGAATCCAAGAAAGAAAGAAAGTGATATGTCTTGTCCTTATAGGATATCGGGACAGAAGATTTTAAAAGGTAAAGGGTCTTACACAATGGGGTCTTCTCTCCTCTTAGGCTGTCAGTTCTTTCTTCCCTATGGACACTCAGTACATTTTACCTTACATAAACAGAATGCTAACTGGTCTACATTTATAATATGAAATATTTCTACTATCATTAACATTTAATTTTAAGACATATCTTTTCAATATATGTTTTTAAAGGGTTTCCTGAATTCTTAAGTATGATCACATTATGATTTGGGGTTAAGTTGTGTTTTTGTTTGTTTCTGAAAAAATTACATGCTTAATCTTATAATAGAAATAATTTGAAAACTAATATTCCCTGCATACAATGTGACACAGACATTTCTATCTTCAATATGCATGTGCATGAATGTGTACATAGTCTAATTTCTATATGTATAAATGCAATTATATTCAATTTATTCACATAAGAAAAATCAGTAATCTTAAATAAATAATGATTATATTTTCTAAACACAACAGCATTCATTACACAGTATGAAAAAATTAGTACTAAAAGGACACACAATATTGATTTGAACCTGACTTAGAAAATCAAAGTGTGCTTAGTAGTACCTGTTCTGTGAGTACATCCATTGGGTGACTCTTCTTCAAATAATTGTAGTTCTTCAGTGAAATACATTTTGTTAACCCATTCAGAATTAAGAAAGTGAAAAAAGATACAATAATATAGCCTTTGATTCTTACTACAATGTTTTTCATTGTTTTTATAGAAAGTCTCATATTCATTTCTGTCAAGTATTTGGTTATAAAACTCATTTGATCAACAATGTCGATGGATAGATTTTTTTTTGTACTGGGGATTGAACTCAGGGGCACTCGACCACTGAGTCACATCCCCATCCCTATTTTGTATTTTATTTAGAGACAGGGTCTCACTGAATTGCTTAGCACTTTGCTGTTGCCGAGGCTGGCTTTCTGTCTCAGCCTCTCTAGCTGTTGGAATTACATGTGTGAGCCAATGCTCCAGGCTAACGGGAGTAGAATTTGAAGAAAACTATGATATGTGCTATACTACCACGTAGATGTGCAATGCATATCCTCTTGCATTAAAAAGAAAGTACAAAATCTGACCAGCTTTGATCACGTGAGTTACATAAAAGGAAGGTACCAGAGTAAAGGTATCAAGAGTGGGGCCTGTGGCTTAAAACCCATAGGTTCAAATTCTTGTCCTACCCATTGCTAGCTATATCATCCTGGTAATAATATTTAAACTGCATGTCAATCTTACTTTCTATTAAATGAAAGCAATTCTAATGTTATATGGATAATGTAAGGATTAAGTTGTATAATGCATTTAAAATGCAGGACATAGAGCCTAGAATAGAAAAACACCACAAACATATTTAATATTGTTTTGTTGTGATGACAGTCTTTATTGTTGTGATGAAAGTTCTTTATTCAGCAGCCAATATGACGTTGTATAGGGGGAAGATACTGTTAAGAAGCATTTGTGCCAGGCGTGGTGGTGCACACCTGTAATCCCAATAACTCGGGTGGTTGAAGCAGAAAGATCTCAAGTTCAAAAGCAGTGTCAGCAACTGAGCGAGGACCTACACAATTTAGTTAAATCCTGTTTCAAAAATTAAAAAAAAATAAAAAATAAAAAGAGATTGGGGATGTGACTCAGTCGTTAAATGCCCCTGGCTTTAGTCCCTGGTATCAAGGGAAGAAAAAAAGAAAGAAAGCATTTTTGTTTAAATCTCTAAATAATTCCCATAAATCAGGATCATACAATTTATTAAAAATAAATTTGTTGATATTTTCCTTAAAAATTTGAATCTGAACAGATCACAAAAAATATGTACTAAAAATACAAAGATTTCAAGAAATGGAGTAGAAATGTCTTTAGATTGAACTACCACTTTGGCCCATAAATAGAGGAAAATGCCTTGTCTCAACAAAAGTGTCTTCCTAGTGTGTCTTTATTTATCCTAAATATTAAACATTACATTAGGACATGCATTTCACTCTAAGTTTAATTTTTTTTCTTCCTTCTCCTGTTTCTAAGCATATGCCTCTCAATGTTATTTTTATTTGCCAGTATATGGCACTAAAGTTTTACTAGAATTCATGAGACTGTCCTGAAGCTTCATTCCTGTTAACATTTATTGAGACTCTATCAGGTGTACAGCTCTGAACTCAGTACCTATTTTTCTTTTTTTTCCTAAATGCCCTTTTATGAAAATTCACTACCACAACTACTGTCACATTGCCCTGGTGGGATGCCTGTGTCACCACAGTGCTGGTTTATTTCCTCTTTTTCTGGCCCCTCCCACTTACCTGATGCACACACTGAAATTTCTACCCAGGCGATGAGATGTTCATCTGAAGTGAAGTTTGATGTTCACCCATCACTTCCCTGAAGGCACTGACAGCCTCAGACTTTCATCTGCCAGTTCATCCTTCCTCCTAGCAGACACAAGCAGATTAACATATCCCCAAGAGGCGATGTCTTTAGTTGCTGAAGCCACTCGATACTTATTACCTGACAGTGTTCTCTGGTGAGATTTATTTATTTATTTTCAAATGCTACCTGCTAGGATATCTTCATGAGATACATGTGTCATTTTTGAGGGGGGCCCCAGGGGAACAACAGCTCCAGGCTTCATAGGTTGCCTGGAGCTGTCAAGACTTACCTAGTGTAATTTAGTGGTGGCCCTTCTCCCTCCTTAGAGTTCAAGTTCAGACCTGGTTTACTCAGTAAAATATAATGTAAACTATGAGGACTGATAACGGCAGTAGTTGGGCACAGTCATTGGGGAGCTCTAACAATGTGAAATTTGTGGTACTGAATGATACAAGGTGGCTGTCTACACAGACTTAAGTCTCAGAATAACTGTCCTTCTTCATTTCTTTGTGACAAGAGTCCTGGCCTCAGCAGCAGAGCGTGTCACTCTAGAAACTTCTGCCACTTTGTTGTGGTGATTGGGAATTGATGCTTGACACTGATGAGGTCTAATTTCCCAGTGGACTTTAGGAAGGGTCTGACAGTGGTGTGGATCACTGTTCTTGCATACAGGAGCTATTTATATCAGTTTCTTCCCTCTTCCAGGCAGCAGTTGCTGTTTGTGTGTGTGCACACATGCCTGAAAATGTTGACATGTGTTTTTATTAATGCCTGGGACTTCATACCAGAAAAACATACTGTGTCAGTATCTGGCAGCAACAGGGCAGAGTGGGCCAGCAAGACTGGACTGGGGAGAGAAAATGTTCTGGCAAGGGGAAATCTGATCTGCATGTATAGGGCACCTTCAGTTGACAAAGCATTCTCACTTGATTTATCAAACATCCCTATGAGAGATAAGAATATAGGATGTTGTTATCAATTCAATATTTCAAATAAGCAAAAGTGAGGATTAGAGAGATTTCATAGAGATCTGATTCTGGCACTCATGGACCAAATCGTACCACCCTCAAAGATTTCATAGTTCAGTGGGAGGATTAAATATGTTTTGAAGGGGGAAAAAAAGGAAATTCTAGGTGCAACAGTAGAACTGTGCAGAAGATTTAGTGGGGAAGTAGAAGAGAGATAATAAATCAGCTGGGAGTAGAGGAGGTGGTGATCAAAGAAGATTCAAATAACCAAACACCCATTTGGAAGTTTCTTTGATCTAAAAGAGAACTGTTGGCATTCGACAAGCTTCATAAAACTATAATCCAACATAAAAAATTGCTTTGGTTAAAGACCAATGGAGAAGCTGTATTTAACATTATTGTAATAAACTTTGTGAGAGATTTCCTATAGTGATTGAATGTAATTGTTGCAATGGATTGTGCAGCATTATGATGGATTCTAACAAAAATGAGAATTTGCACATCCATTATGACTTTCAAGTATGATGAATTTTTAAACTACATAGAAATGGGGCAGTCAATTGAAAGAAGATTGCCAGGCAACATTATAGATGTTCATGGCTTAGGAATTTGATATAAGCAGTGAAGAAGCAGGTTCCAGCAGTGCAGAGAGTAGGCTGAACCGGTGGTTGCTGCCCTTATTTCTATGTTTGAAGCATGTGACCACCCAGAGACAAGCACTGAAGGTCCATGCATTTTAATATTTGAAAAGCAATATTTTAATGACCTTTGGGCCTGTTTCATCTATAAATGATAGATAAGAAATATGGCTAAGTGTAACATGACTGACACTGTGATTTCTAAGACTCAATCCTCTTTCAGATCATCTGAAGATGTCTGAGGGTGGTGGAGAATTCTGGTCTCAGTGCATATTATGTGATTGCATCCACTTGCTCAATAAGGCTGCTGCTAATTTTCAAAATGTCCATTTTTATCAAGTGCACTACCTCAGAAGCTGGAGCAACAACCAAACTGAAACTGAGGGTTTGAATGGATAGCAGGGCAGTAGCACTTAGGAAATAATCAAGGAACTAAAGGAAGACCCTGTGATTTCTTTTAAATGTGGTTTAAATATCACGGTGATCACTGAAACTTAGACTAGTATCTTCAAAGTGTAGATCTCACTTCAGGGCTTTCCAAAACATTTGAAAATCAATCATAAACCAGGTATTTATTATTCAGCCAGCTAAATACTTCAGATACACAGTTGATGCTCCATATCTTTAATTTCCACATTCATGAATTCAACAAACCAAAGATTTAAAATATTCTAAAAGGGAAAAGTTATCTGTACTGAACATGAAGAGATTTTTTTTCCTTCTCATGATTCTGTAAATGATATAGTACAACAACTATTTTCATGAACTTTGTATTGCATTGGAATCACCTAATGATGATGTAAGGTATTTTGGCAGGATGTGTACAGATGCAGTACCCCCACCACTTGATACATAGTACCTAAACTTCCAAGGCCTTCAGCATCCACTGGAGTCCAGGAAGCAACCTGCCACGGATTCCCAAGGATGACTGTATGTAATTCTTTTAACTACGGTGGAGTTCCTCCAAATCAATGTCATTGTCCTCCACTCTGAAGATCAAACTGGGGAATCTCCCTTAACTCTTCCACCTTTCACATCCACCTGTGTCTCTGCCAACAGTACTACCATATGCTCAAAGCCATTCAGGCTTTTGGTTCCTCCTACATTTCATGACAATTGCAAGTCAGCTTTACCTCCCTACTATTCCCTTTATTGAACCCCTCTCTCCCATTCCAACAGTGACCTCCTTCTTTCACATCCCCAGCACGTTTGACTGTTGAGACTATAATAATCTCACTGAACTCTATATGCTTCAGTGCCTCTTCTGTCATCCCCTTTCACATGAACCAATATACTTTAACCTGCCTGACATGGAAATTCTGATTGCTTCACTTCTGTGCTTTAAAAAATAAACAAAAACAAAATAAACAAACCAGCAAAAAAAAAAAAAAATCTAATATTTTCTACTGAGGACTGAACAGAATTTAAATCTCTTCTGCTGGAGTTTAGAAACCACCAACACCCACCCCAAACGCCCTGCTAACTTCATTTTTCACTATAGTCTTTCATGCGCCTAAGGGGCTAACCACAGCAAAGCACCTTTATTTGGCCCTTACTATCATTCTGTTTCCTTATTCTCAAATATCCTTAACCCTAAACTTCACATGGACACAGACAATATATTTTAAATGTATCAGTAAAGGCTAAAATGAGGGGTTGCCTATTAATAATGGCACTGGGGATGTGGAAGTATTATTTTTATATGGAATATGTTTTAATACTTGAGAGTTCAAGTCCTGAATGTGTTATTTCCTATGTGACTTTAAACAAGTTACATCATCTCTCTGTGCTATTTATGTTGTTAATCTATAAAATGGAAATAAGAAAAGAAGCTTTCCCATAGAATTGCTATGAGTACTGATCTTGTTGATACACATATATCACTAAGATCAACATACATGTAAAGTACTGAGGAAGTAATATATTTGTATTATTATTATTATTTTAAAATCAAAGCATCAAACAAACTTTCTTTAGGGTACTTCATGAACAACAACTTTTTTTTTTGTTTTTTCCAACGCTAAACTCTTCCTCACAGATGCAAATGACACTATGAAGATAGAAATAAAAGGAAGTATTGCACAACCATTGTTAGTCTCATGATCTATAACTATATTTTTTGAAACAACTATCTTGTGAGCTCTATTTCTCCCAGTCTTTATTCATAATTTGGAATGCTGATGCATGATAAGATTTGACTTATATTAGTTGATTCTTCATTCATTCAATTACCCCCTAAGCATATGTTGCATATTATGTTAGTTTCCCATTGTTGCTGTAGTAAATTGCCACACCTTGGTTGCTTACAATACAAATTCATTATGTTTCAGTTTGGGAGTTCAGAAGTCTGAATGGTCTCACTGGGCTGAAATAAGGTTATCAATAGGACTGCATTGTGTTCTGGAGGAACAAGGAGGCATCCACTTTCGTCTCTTCCAATTTCTGGTGGCTGCCATCTTTCCTGTTTGTGGAATGCCAAAACCAGCAGTGATTAGTTGATGCTCCCTGCTGATGTCATTCTGCTATGTCATTGATTATTCCTTCCCCCTTCCATATTTATAGGAACCATTGGACCCCTCCAAATCATACATGATAATCTGATGATAATCTGTCTTTTAATAAGGTCAGCTGATTAGGAACTTTAATTTCATCTGAAACTGTAATTCTTCTTTGATTTTCATTATTCTGTCTTTCACACATAATTACCACATATTCTTTTTTAATGAGTGAAAAATGGAAGACAAAGAAAAGAGAAAGATACAATTATGTTCTAAACTAAGAAAACAGAAATTTTAAAGAATCAGGATATCATTTGCAGGCTATTTTCCTTATCTTGATAGTGTCTCAAGTTCTTTTCTTCTGCTGAATAACTTTGTACACATCTACACCACACTTAAGATCATGAATACTCATCAAATAAAAGTAACTGTACAGAGAATGAATGCTCAGCCTGTCCTAGATTTTAGTTCAGAAAAAAATGGAATGTATTACAATGTGAGGGAAGAAAGGACATAATCAGAGAAGTATATAAAGACTAAATGTTAAAGAATCAATATTGATGTTAGTCAAAATCTACCATGCAATATATAATATTCAGAAAATATAACATTTAGCCCTTTGTTTTCTCCTTCAGCAGAGAGGTTATATGAGGACAATAGGAACTTGTAGGGGATTTTGTGCCCACATTTTAGACATCTGTCTTCCATTCTTTTTCTGAGCAGACATGACTGAATGCTTCGGTTTCCACAGCACACCTTATTAAACATTTCTTTGGAAAAAGCTCCATATATTCAGAAACCTTCACACACATCTGCTGCCTATGAAATGAGGATGTGAGTATTTGTATCTCTTCTCTTTGAAACATGAGGATGGATGGCAAAAATCACTTGTAAAATACTTTAGATGTCTTGGAAAAGGAGCCCATCGGAATGGAAATTATTATCATCGGAAGAGTCATAACAGTCTTCCAACTGTCATTGTTACAGTAGAAAATGGTGATTCATTCTACTTCCCTTCTCCTTTGTCCCAGTGGATGGAAATCAGCTTATTAGTTTCTTAGTGTAACTGACAGTCTCTCCTTTATAAAACCCATCCCCTATTCACATTTCCACTGAAATTTTAATCCAATAAATTATATTTTCTCCTCTGCATTGCCAATTCAAAGTCATTCTTTGATGACAGTGCCTACTGCCTTCTATTTCTCCTTCAGGAAGTAGAATTACTTGAGAAAAAGACAGAAAAGTTCTCCTGTGGACATTCAGTTCTGTACCTTTAAGAAATGAAAGAGGAAGGGTCCTGATCCAGTGACCCATAGCAATTATGGTCTCAAAGTAAAGCCATTCGTGCCAGTGCTAGACAGAGAGGAGGAGGGGCTTTCTATGTGTGCTGCATCCATCCATCTATCTCTCAGTCACTAATCTTTCATTTGCATAGATTTTAAATGTCAGAGTCATCATTGTGTGAATAAGTAGGTATTAAGTTTCATGTTAAAATTAGAAGTTTTCACTATGGAAAGTCGCACATACATCCTGATGTTCTTGAGGGAGAGAAATAGTTGCCCAGCTGTCCTCATTTCGGTCAGGGTGAGGTTGCATGCAAAGCAGACAAAAATTCTGTGAATGCTTTCAGAGAATGCATTAGTTTCTGAGACTAGACCAGCAGACCTGAAAAACCCTCAGGAACGGTGTATGAAGGACAGAGAAAGATGTGTGGTGCTCAGGAGCACAAGAGAACATCACCATTCCATGTACAAACTGGCAATGCACAGGCTGATAGCCAATGCAGACTTCTCATTAGTGAAAAGACAATGACCCTCACCACCTCAGTGCATTAGTATGAATAAGAAAGAATTAATTCATGTAAACTATAATATCAACTAAAACTGAATGAATGTCCAGCAAAAATCAGTTACTATTATAATCTTTGTTGTTCTCATTATTATTGTTGGTCTTCAATCACAGAACCAACCAAAATTGGAAATATCATCCTGTACTGATGATTCTCTGCTAATGGTGTCCTTGATGATTGACTCATTACAGAAGAGAAGGAAAGAAAAGGGAAGGAGGAAACCTTCCATAATCCATGATGTTTTAATGCAACATTGCTGCCCTTAGACAGAAACAAACAAGTTTACTTGGAATTGACAAGATTTTTTTTTTTAATCAATAAAATTGTGGTGGCATTAGGAAGTTACCTTAACATTTGCAAACCTGTTTTTTATAACTTGTGAAATTCATACTTCATCCGTATATCTGTTTGGTATTATTTTTGCCAAGGTAGTCTCTATTAAATACTGTTTTTATAATTACTATTAAATGTCCAAGAATTTAATGTTTCCTTGGAAATGAGAGCTCTACTATATCCCAATTTCCTGGTACCATGAAATGCATGAAGTAAGGAAAGAAGGAAGAAGGAAAAAATAGAGAAAGAAAATGGGGCAAGATGGAGAAAAAAAACTTATGTGATAACAATGCATGCTAAAATGGCATTGTATTACTTGTGAACTTCTGCCACATATATAGTATCTAAACATGTAATATCCTCAGAATCTGCTAGTGTAATATGTGATAGATGCTCTTAAATTTTATCTGGTAATTGAGGTGAATTACAGAAATCATCACAGCTGGTAAGGAGTGGAATGGAATCTTTCATCCTGGCCCATTTAATATCAAATAATACACCATAAACATGGCACATCCTAAATATAATGTCTACCAGCATTCTCTCCATCACCTTTGATGAGCCTTCCCTCTTGCCCCCTGCTGGGGCAGTGGTGTCATTTATTTGAATAGGTGCCCTAAGTGCTCAACGTTTTGAATAAGTTATCCTAAACTTAATCATCCTCATCATCTGTGGTAACGCTAATTAAGAAGAAAATTTCTATTTTAATCACTCAAATGAAATATTACTTCCTACTATAGTTTGTATTTTTTATACTTAATCTATGAAATGTTTTTCCACTCCATGATTTTAAAGGTATTCCCCACTTCTAACAATTTATATTTTTATCTTTGAAGTTTGGATATTTCTTCACCTAGATTTCTTTATTCAGAGGTAAACAGATTTATTTTATCCACACAATAGATTAATTTTCCCAAGGCCATTTCTGAAATTATCTGTCCTTTACACACTGATTTGTGAAAAAACCTAAACTATACAGTAATATGACATTTCCACCCCCGTACTCTGCAGTTTACTCTCCTGACCCATTTACACATTCCCCTATAATATGGCTTTAATTGTAATGGTTTTTAAGCGCCTCAACATCTGCTCAAGTCTCCAATCACATCCTTGTTTTTGCTTTCATCTTTCTTCATTATCTTCAATGTTTTTATTCTTCTTATATATTTTAGAATAAACTTGTAAATCCACTTTGATTTGGTTTTGCTGGACTCTGATTATGTGCTGCAGTGAATTAATATATGGATTTGGATAAAATTAATAACAGAATAATTATATTTATTCCATTCATTCTTTTGGTATAGTCTTCCTTTATAAACTTCATTAATGTTAAATTTTAGGTCTATAATTAATATTATGTATTTTCATTAGAGTTTAATCCTAGAAACTGTAAGTTTTCTTATTATCATAAACAATATGTTGGTTATAGTAGATACCTTATAGCTGTCTTACCAAATTGTCTGATTAGTCTTTTTCTTTCCCCTATGATCAGTTTTTAATCTTCTTATTTTGTTCATTTTTCTAGTTTCAGGATCATTTCATTTGAAAATAATATTTTTTCTCTTCTTTTGCAGTTAGTAAATTTTCAATTTCCTTTGCATGTCCTATTATATGGACCAGATCTATATTGAATACTAGTGTTGGTAGAAGTGGGTAAGGCAGTGTGAATCTCTTGCCATTTTCAAAACAATTTCTCAGGATAAACTAAGCAGTCATAAATATTTCTGAAGGAGAAAGCTTTCTAGTGTGGTAGAGACTTTGTGGCATGACATATCATTTCATCATATACTAAATAAGATTTGTTAAACTTATTCATAAATAGAAGCCTATGATCTCCTCATTCAGCACTCTGAAAAGCAGTGTCATGTTTCTACTATGAAAATTTCATGATTTCAAGAATCTCAATGTAGATAAACTACCTTAATTTTTTACACTCAAGTTCCGGAATATTTCTAAATGCACTTCCCTCATTTTCATCATCCTCTTGTTTGCATCAGGTTTATTGTTTGTTGATTTGTTTTCTTGCTTCATTGCTTGCTACTCCTTCCTTCTTCCAAAAACCTCTTAGAGGCTTCAAATATTTCCTATGCACACTCCTTGTCACTCTTTTTGTGATTCCATGTAACAGAAAGCTGTCTTTGTGTGTCTGAGGGCTACCTTCTGGAACTGAGGAAGCCCATTTTGTCTGGCCAGAAGCACCAAGGAGTTAACATCTCACCAGACACATTCAACCAATGTGGTCTAAAATCAGCCTTGCTCCCTCGACTTTGGGTGGGATAATTTTACAGCATGCTTTGCTAAGTTTCCCGACAATATTAAGGTCTAGTCACTTTGATCTTTCTAACCCCTCTTTTCTGTATCATTTCCCACTCTGGCATCTCCCTAATGAACTCTTGGTACTTGAATCCTTGTCTCAAGGTTCACCTTTGAGGCAATTCAACCTAAATGAAAGATTAGCCCCCTCCTCCCAACATCCTGTGCAAACTTTAGAGTTGGAATTAGAACACCTTTTTTCACTCAAGCCTATCTACCATTATCTGTCTCCTTCCTGATTCCCCCAAATACTGCTTGCTTATACTTCATAATTTATTTTGTCATAATAATAATAATGATGATTTGAATTATATAGTGCTGTATGATTTGCCAGAGTGCTTTGAACTGTGCAATCTATTAACTCATATCTTTTGCTTTATCATTTTTTTTCCCTGTGTGTGTGATGGAAATTTGGAATCTGACAACTCAGGGAATGATGACTGACATCACGGAGTGAGAAATAAATACAGAAGAAATATAGAGTTTTTATGACAAAAACTGAGTTGCTACATGGTTAAAGTTGGAAAAATATCTAATATATTTTATATAGGTTGCTACCATTTTCATCAGCACATGAGAAACCAGGAATAAATATCTATGTCTCAGGCAGGAGATATACTTTTAAAATTATGTGCAGGCAGAACTAGTGAGGGAAGTAGAAACCTAAAAGAATATATCATATGATATTGTTTCAGAGAAACTACAGATTAGACAATTTAACTGCAAATGTCTCTTTTAAAGAGAAGGGAAAGAAATGGAATACAATTAGTGAAATAAATTATATTTGCAGGTAGAAATGTTGAAATCATTAAGTCTGGGTAAGCATTGCATATTTCTGCCAATTGATCTGTTCTCATCAAGTAAATCTGATGGGTAATGTTGCAGGATAGTGAATCATATGTGAGGATAGTATTGATGCTACTAAAATACCATTCAACATGGGGCAATATAGCAATGTGTTGGATATTAAAGACCTAGAAGCAAGAGACTCTGAATCCAATTTCCAATAACCAGTCCCCTGACACATCCAATTCTGCTGTTGAGCCAGTTGAAAAAAGAAGTGAAGGATGTCAACAGCAGTAATATTGAGATGCATTAACTGTAAAATTGTGCTGGTGCACATAATGATAGTCATAGGACTAATAACACTTTGCAATTAAATAGCACTTATCTTCCTAGGAGTTCAAAGTGCTTCTAGATACTATATTGAACAACCTTGTGATATGAAGAGAGAAAAAGTCCCCTAAAACTCATGGAGAATAGCAAGTGTTTTATGCCACTAGGATATGGCTTCTTATCAAAAAATGACAAGAAGTGCCACACAAATTGGACTCATGACCCATCTAGCAAAGATTCATGCTTCTGACACACAGTAGAGGATAGAATGCAAATAAATGTATTGTCCTTTGTTAACTTAGCTTCAAGCAATCCATTCTTCATTTTGCCCTAATAGCCTGAGTAACCTAGGCTGCTTTTCCTGCTGTCTTTGTCTCCTCATCTTTAGATTAAAGATAGTATACTCTTCATGTGTACATGTGCAGGTGTTCAGCCATTTGAAGATTTTTTTTCCTAGTTTTGAACTTGATCATCATTACTGTCTTAGGACAGTTGTGTATTAACCATTGCTTTTGCTGAAATACTACAAATCAGTCTTGCCAACCTCATGAAGGCATCTTATTAAATGCCATTTGTGATTGAAAACACAGTGAAAAGCTTAGAGCACTGGATAAATGAGGGTTTTTGCTATTAACCTAATTTTCCTTTATCATCCATTATGGATCCACCATCCATGAAAATATTGCATAGATGAGATAAGAAACCAGGAATACTTGCATTAGAAATGTAAATACATTTCAAAATAAAACCCGTCTGTGAATTGTTCCTGCCCTGAAATGTTTCTATTTAATATAAATGGTTTCTAGGAAATTCCCTCCTATCTCACTGTGTCTAAACTTTCCACTATATAACCTCACACCAAGCTGAAGTGTCCATGTTCACTGATGGAAATGAAGAGGGGTCACCTCTGGTGGAGGATAATTTGCCTCCCCAGTGTCTTCTCATTTAAATTTCAAATTAACAGTTCCGATATTGGCTCTACTTTTATCACTGTTTACCTATGGGGTCCTGGCAAGACGTTCACTCAGTCTCTGTACTAACTTAATGACTTGTTCCAGAAAAAAGAAACAATAGTACTATAAAATGTTGCTATAATAATCAAATAAATAAGGTAGAAAATAGTTGATTAAATATAAAGGGTTATAGTCAAACAAATGATTTTTTAAAAAATTTTCAGATTGTCTTCTAACCATCACTAGTGTAGATTAGCTGCATTGAAACCAAATAACTAGCTGACTTAATTGTACTAAATCTAATAAGACAAGGCTAGAGATGGGTGAAATTTTCAAATGCAGTCTTGGGAAACAAGTTAGAATGGTATGTGATGTTTTAAACTACCATCATTCTGATTATCTGTCTTGATCTATCCAAGGCAAATATTTCCTGGCTGAGAAAACATACATGAGAACTGTGAAAATGATTTGCAATCCGTAAGGGGTCTCTTGGGCAAACTTGTTATTGTTATAATGTTCATAAACCAGGATATACCTTTAACTAGCAGCTCTTGTGAATTTTTATGTTTGGAAAATGACCATTCATAGGAAAATGCATCCACTAAATTTATTCATGGATATTATTTGACTATGAATTTGAGAACGTCAGGCTTCTTGTTTATTTGTACACAGAGAAAGGACTCGTGCCAAACTGATTGATGAGATATTTGATGTTCTTTTCCCTTCATTGTGTTCTAAACAAAAAGTTGTTGCTATATAGAATGTTCTATACACAAGACTTTCTCATTTTTTTTTTCTTCAGGTGCTTAGAATATCAGAGGGTTTAAAAAAATGACTATGCTGCTAACTTGAACAACTCAGCAAGGTAACTTTGGGATGCTTTAGTTTAGTGGAGACTTTAAAAGCTCTGAAAATGCTCTTAAAGTTATATGGATTTTTTTTTCTTTTTTATAGTCAGGCAAAAATTATATTTTAAAACTCTACAGTTCAAGGGGAAAAGCAATTATCAAAATGCAATAAACTTCTAAGTAAAGTACAAATTGCTTCTGTGGCCTTAACTGTCAAAATAGAGAGCTTCTGGTAATGTGTTTCATGAGTCAATCAGCAGGATTCTTTCCCCTAGTTCTGACACCCAAGGGAGGGGGAGAGGTCAACACAGAACTTGAAGAAGATGCTCATGGAAGAGCCAAATTTGAGAAACTTGTGAGAAGTTAACATTTGCCTATTTTTTTTTCCAGTTCCTTTTTCTGATAGCATTTTCTCTTGGTTGTTTCCTTCTTAACACCAAGCCTGATTCCCACTCTCTGGGAGCAGGGAGGAAGCAGAAGGAATAGATATCCTCATGCTATGAGATGAGCACCCATGTCCCTTGTTCATTGTGGAAACATAATAAATACCTGTAGGGTTGATGGTTTCTTTTACTTCATCTGTATTCTACACTATGGTGCACAACATTTAGGACCCTAGAAATATAGAATTGAGGATTTAGAAAGGATTTTAGCTGACATCTAATCCAACCTCAAACAAGAGAAGGAGTCCTTTCTATAGTATCCCAGGCTGACTATCATTTCTCTTCCCTTGAATTATTTTAATGTGGCAGAAGGAACTACTTCTGAACCAACTTATTTGACCATTCTATGGTCTTACATTAAAACAAAATTAATAAAAGAATCCTCTTTTTAAAATTCCACCTAGGTTTCTAGATCTGCCTCATAGTGTGAAATCTATGTTATGGTTTAAATACAAGGTGTCCCCCAAAACCTCATATGTGAGACTATTCAAGAAAGTTTAGATTTGAAACATTGGGTTACAAGAACCTTGACTTAATCAGTGCATTAATCTGTGATACGGATTAACTGGGTGGTAACTTTAAGCAGGTAGGTTGTGGCTGGAGGTGGTGGGTCATTGGGAACTTGCCTTTGGGTTCTATATTTTGGTTTTGATGAATGGAGGTCTCCTTCTCTGTTTCTTGGTTCCATATTCCTAGCTGATTTCCTCTGTCACACTTCGGCCATTGTGTTCTGCATCACTTCAGGCACCAAGAAATGGAGCTGACTATGTGTGGCCTGAGATCTCTGAAACCATGAGGCAAAAAACAAAAACAAACCAACTTTACTTCCTCTAATTGTTCTTGTCAGGTCTTTTTGTTCATAGTCAATGAAAAAGCTGACTAAACAATAACTAAAATTGCCAAGGATTAAGGCAGAGTAAACACTGATCTTCAGAATCTCTCATGGATTAAATCTAGGCTCACAACTGCCTAACTATGGACTTGCGATTTGGACAGATTTCTTACTCCTTACTTCAATCGTTGTTATTTCATACATAAATTGTTGATGAAATGCCTAGTTCACAGGTTCAGACATCCTTGAGAGTTTTGTCCACGAGAAACCTCAAGATGCCTCAGAGACACACCAAGAAGCCCTTCTATCCCGCTTTTAAGATTTCAGTGTTGACCCTTACAATAGTCCATTTGCTAACATAATTTTGCAAGGTACTTTTGTATTCTGTTTTTCAACACATAGTATCAATCTGCTGATACCATTTACAGTTTCTGTGATAACAAAATAGCAACCTTAAATGTTCACATGCTGTAATATTTTTTAGTTTATAAATTTCTCAGTAAGAAAATGCCTTTGAAGGAGTAACAAAAAAATTAACAGGGCTGGGGATGTGGCTCAAGCGGTAGTGCGCTCGTCTGGCATGCGTGCGGGCCAGGTTCGATCCTCAGCTCCCCATACAAACAAAGATGTTGTGTCCACTGAAAACTAAAAAATAAATATTAAAAAATTCTCTCTCGCTCTCTAAAAAACATTAACAGCTGTAAGAATATCTTGAGAAATTTGTTTTGCATTCAGTAATATGGCCAGAAAAGAAGTGGATCTACAGACAATGGCCAGTAGTTTACAGGGGAGATGAATGGGCTAAATGGATAATTTTGTCTCCTTCCATTTTGCAGTTTTTGTCTGCAAAATAGTCTTTAGGACTATTTCCAAGCTTTCAGACCTCATATCTTTAGGCTGAAGTTTCTAACACATAGCTGTCAAACACAAGCACGCTTACAAACACACATGTAGGTGGTTAAGGCAGGTTTACTGAAGGTTATGTGCCTTAACCATATATATATATATATATATAAAATTAAAGCTAAATATTAATCTCCTTTACCCAGACCATTGGGTTGCCATTCTTATTTCTGCAGTTTAGCTTTTCTTAATTCTTCTTGTCTTTTCTTGTCTTTTCCCCATGTGTAGCCTTTCCACCACCCACCTGCTTCTGTTCCTCACATCTGTATTCTTTCACTCGCTCCCCTGCTCCCTGTGTTATGGAATACATCTTCTTTGATTCCTGACTACTTTTTTCCAAAATCAGTCACAATTCCTTGATCTTGCAGAACACTGTAGTTCTCCACTTTCAAATAAGTTTCTATGTCTATTTTTTTTAATGTATCTGAATGTTTATTACCATTCTAGGTGAAATAAAGGGTCAATCTACTCTAAATAACACCCCTCAGGCACACACATATGCCAGAAAAATGATTTGCAATTTCACTTTCTCCTTTCCCCACAAGAACTTGTCATTTGACCCAACACAAAAACATGAGGCCAAGAAATGCATTCCCATTCTGTTCCCAGAGGGAGAGCAATATCAATAACTACCATATTTGTTATAAATTATAAAACTGAATAAATATTCAGATTCATGTTTCACTTCACCCTAACACACTAGCTCTCAATGTGAGACAAACTCCTTAGCTCTACATATAACTTCTTGTAATAACTATGGATAAACCCTAGAGCAGAATTTCCAAGGCAGGTAATGCATGGGATTGTCCAGGGTGCTTTCAAAAGTTCAGTTCCAAGGCTAACTCCCCAGAGTCCATGCTACTATCTTGAAAAGTAAGGCATATATATATAAAGCCATCTTGATACACAGCTAGGTTTGCATAACTCTAATTTACTTAGCCTGTAGTATTTATTTTTTGTCTCTTCTGTGAAAATGAGGTTAGAGTTATAGAATTTAGCAAAATCAAACCTGAGCACACATTAAATAAAATACTGTCTGTCATATCTTTTTTTTACAAAATCAGATTCAGTATGTCCACCAGTCTTGGTGCTTAGTGTGGTGAGTGAACCAATAGCTTCATCTTAAAATTAAGGTAAAAGTCATATCTGGCTCAGGAAGACCAAAGAATCTATTTCAAATCCCCTGCTTTTACCAGGAGAGTTTCCTGATAGAAAGTTTGGAGACTTCAACTAAATAATCTTTAAAAAAAATTTTTTTTGGCTTTAAATTATATCGTAAGATACATTACTTTAGTATTACATTGCAAACTACTTACAGACAGGGTCAGAGAGCATCTAATATTTCTTTCCATTCTTATACAAAATATTGTATTGTGAGTGGTCAACACTGAATAAGTATCTATTGATGAGAATGGAGATGAAGATGATAGAGAGTTGATAGGATTTTATCAAGTAAAATAATTTAAAAATATAAATAATATTAATATGGCAGATATGAAAAGGCAAGGGTCACTAATCTGTGCAAGGACATAGTAAATCCCATGTGGAAATGGGATTTTTACTAAGAGGTAACTCCTCCTTTTGTCCCCACAGTGCCATATAATGGAATTATTTAGAGTACCATTAAATAAATATTTCCAAGTTGATTTTGATTAAAAGAAAGAGCAAGAAAGAGAGCATAAGGAAAAAAACAATCATTCATGGTATGAGTATTTTGATTGTTGGGGGTATTTTGTATTACTTTCAATAGTTGTATTTCAAAGATAAATGCACATTCAGGCTCAAATTTCTGTCAGATGGTGAAGGTGATGTAAAAAAAAGAAAACCTAAACTTTTGTTTACATCAGAAGATTAAATAGGCACTGTGTTAGAAGTGCTAGAATATTCAATGGAGGAACCATGATAGATAAGTTGTCAAAGAGAACTTCAGAAACCTCTCAATGATTTTAAAAAAAAAAAGGGAGAGATAAATAAATATACAGCCTTATCTTCTGATGTGAAGTCTCTTGCAACTTCACTTTTAAATATGTATGACTAAAGCCTTAATGCTTTATCCTAGTCTTCAAACCACAGGAAGGGGAGGGAGGATCTTTCACAGGGGGCTGGTAAACCAGCACACTGAGAATGAAAATGAAGTCAAGACTCATTGGTATATGTGTGAGGGAGTGTGGGTGTGTTAGGGAGGGTGAGAAAGGACACCCAGTTTAAAAACAGGCTGTCTTTCACAGCATTTTGAAATATACGGCAATGATGGATATGCTAATTACCTCTGGTTTATTTCTCATACATTGTAATACATGTATCAAAATATCACAGTGCATTGCAAAAATAGCTACAAATATTATACAGCAATTAAATTTTTAAATTTCCAGTCTCCTGATGTATACAATTAAGTGTCAAATTCACCTTCCAGTAACACAATAGAGTCAAAAACTAAAATATGAACATTTCTTACTATGCAGCTATCTATAATTTTTTTTTAAGGAAAGCAAGAAAAGCTAGAAATTTGGAGGGATTCATGTCATTCTTGTTTGGATGTTTGCTGAGAGGTAAAAAATCCAAGGATAGCAGAGCAAACTAAAGATGAAAGGGTTAAAAATTATTCCAACACATGTTGGTCAAGTGTCATTATATTCAGGGCCAATTTTAACTTTCTAAAGTGAGCAATTTAAGGAGCAGTTTAAGTGTAAAAATGATATTTTTCCCCTTTACAACATCTCTAAGCTGCAAAATTGAACATTTCTATGAAAATCACATTTTTCAGCATAGTGATGCAGTTGGGAAGGACAGGGCAATTGAGTGCACTGGGAAAAGTTAATGTGTTCTACTGACACTGCACTCAGAGGCCAAGTAGATCAAACTCTTTTTACCCCAAAATTTAGCACCTTCTTTCTGCTCACCTACAGAATCTTCTACCACTTGGAAGTTTTAGAATACTCAAGGGAACACACAAATCCTAATATGAGCTAGTGTGCATTTGGGTAAGGGATGACTCTGTCTTGTCCTTATGTCCTTTCTTTTAGCTTTTTTTTTTAAATGAATGATTGATATGTAAAAAAGTTATATATATTTAATGTATGCATCTCAGTGAGTTTGAAGATAAGTATATCCCTATGAAATCATGTCACCATGATTGTATTTATCATCCACCTCCAAAAATTTCTTTCTCTTCCATATTATTATTATTATTATTAGTAGTAGTAGTAGTAGTAGTATTGTCATTAATGTGTGATGTAGAAACAATTAACAAGATATCTACCTTCCTACTAAATGTAAAGCCCACAATACGGTATTATTAACTACAAGCACTATGTCATAAGTAATTCTCCATAATTTATTTATCTTGCATACCTCAAATTCTGTATCCATTACCACACCTCCTATTTCCCCTTCCCCAAATGCCTGGAAACTATAATTCTACTAACTGCTTTTTTAAATTTGGCTATTTTTGATTGCATATAAAAGATAGACTATACTGTAGCTGTCTTTCTGTTTCTGGCTTATTCAACTTAACATTATGCCCTTCAGATCCATCCTTGTCATCACAAATAGCAGGATTATTCCTTTATTTAGGATGGAATAATATCACGCTATATTTATATAACAAAATTTTCAGCAATCCTACTTCTGGTTATACTATATATAGAAAGAATTAACATTAGGATCCCCAAAAGAGAGTTCTCTGCTTTCTAATGTTCAAAGCACTATTATTCACAGTATCCAACATATGGAAAAAACCTTCACTTCTTAATCTGAACCAAAGATTACCTCTCAGAAAAGTTAGCAGTTCTGAATGCATAGGCAGAACGGTAGAACCTAGCCACAAAAGAAATTTTCAAAAAGTCATCTGAATCAGTTCATTTGATCTAGCACTTACTATCTATCTATTTTCTCTTTTTAATATTTGAAATACAAATAAAATGCTTGGTACTTCTCTTTCAACTCCATTTAATTTAGGGTCAACTATTTTAGTTCTCCAATTCAGAGTAGAAAACATTTAGGGTTTACAACTAAGTACAAGCACCATATGAAGGGAGAGGATAACAGGACAGAGTTGGCTTTATAGGAGTTTCTCTTCTATTAATAACAATAAGCACTGCTGTCTGCAACATTTGACTGTTAATTGTGTGCTATGTTTTCATGTTAATAGTTTAATAAAAGTGGATTCTGTTTTCCTAACAAAGAATGTATTCCTTAAAGGTCATCTTAATGTGTAATATTTTTTACTTTAATTTCTCATATGGCATAGCAAATAAGCTAAGATTTAAAAGAAATGTTTTGCTGTATTCTGCTCAATTACCATAGCATGTTTTTAAACAGTTTTTAAAAACTTATACATTAGTCAGTGGCATTAAGAAAGCTAAAGTAAAATGTAACTTTTTTCTTTTTATAATAGCACAAAACATTTAATATATATCAATTGCAAATAAAGCAACTTTATTTATTCTTCACTGTATCAGAAATCATCAGGGAAACTGGAGACTTAAAAATGCATACAGATTATTGCAGATTGACTCTTCAGCATGGAGATACATGTAAAATACCACATGAAGCTTTTGAAAGTAAAAGGAAATATTGAATTATAATGAAAACTATATTGGGGCAAATGGGTAGAAATTTTTATGAATATTATTGGCAATTTTTAAATGTCAATTATTGGCATTTAAATTATTAAATTATTAGCAATTTCAAATAAGTGTATTTAGATGTGGCATATGGGGAAAAAATGATTGGTAATTTAGAGCTTGATTCTCTCCTCTCATCACTGCATCTGGAGAGAGCTGATCACTTATAGAGCTATGCCTTAAAGAAACTTCCCTTGTTGGCAGAAACCTCTGATCCCAGTTCAGAGAGGTAGTGAATCACAAAGCACTTAAATCTTAATAAACTGACTTTATTACTATATATACTAATCGCCATAGTTAAAACCTGGATGGTAGGTATTTCTAAGCACTAAAAGAATGTGTGGCAGATGGCTGGTTGTAGCCTAATATGCATTCTCCACTTAATTTACTGTAACAGAACTGTTGCTGGGCACATGGGAATCCAACTAAAAACACGCCCTCCATCCTGTGCTGCCACTTTTAATCATGTGACCACATTCTGGCCAATAAGAGGATGGGAACTGACTGTATCCAGGACCAGAGTTTGCCCAGAAAAAAATTGTGTGGCCTTCTGATTCCTTTTCCTACCAGCTTTTCACAAGTGGTGAGGATGGAAAAATTTCCACATGTAGAAAACCTAGAGAAAGTGTGGCAGCACTCCTTTTAGACCTTCACTTCTGAAATATACCTTTATATTTTACATGACATAGAAATAAAACTTTTCTGCAGTTTAAGATGCCATATTCCTGACTTATTTTCTCTCTCTTGCATTTTCTTTTGATCCCTACAAACCTTAACCAGCATCCCAACAAATATCAATTTGGTTTGCTTTAATTTAATCAGATAATGTAATAAAATACAGATTTGCAAGTGTGCTAACAATAGAATAAACTGTTACTCACAGGAGATTGAACAAGAAATGCATCCATAGATGGCATATGTGTATTATATTATATTTTTTTTGGAAGTAAGAAAGTAGCAAGGACTAAACAAAGATCACAAAAAATCAAAAAGTCATATGGAATTGTTTATAAAAAACTATCAAAAATCTCTAAAAGTATGAGATGTTTTGAGAGGTAACAGAAAGGAGTAAAACTCCTGGTTGGGGTACTGAAGAGTTTTAGGACCTTGATGAGAGGTTAGCTGAGTTTTGAAGGATGAATGGGGCTTTGGAAGGTGAAAGTAACTTAGGGAGAGCATAGGAATAGGGACTGGTGGCTAAGGCTCACCCTTTCTTGTTGAGTAGACTGGGTTCCTTAGGGTGAGGAACCAGGTATTTTATTTTTACCTACTATGGTCATTTTTAGAACTGGTAAAAATCAGGAACCATTGTACCTGTGAAGGATTCAGTTGCATGGGGTACAGATAGGCACATAGAGACTGGTGAAAGCTCAACCACCCCAGGTAACATGTCCGAGTCCTGAAAGTTAAGGTATGTTTAGACAATCCATTGGTCACATCTATTGTCAAAATCTCCATGGCAAGTCAAAAAGATGACTTTCAAGTTTTCTGTAGGAAAATAAGCATGTAGTTGATTGAAGTAATAGAAAAACATAGAAAACAATCATTTTTTCTTTTTCCATGATAGGCAATGTGTTAGTCCCCATTGATTTCACTTTTCAATATCTGTTAGCTATCCAACAGTCTGCATGTGAGCTTTCCATGTCCAGTACTATGAACAGTAAAATATGCTTGATCCTGTGCAAATACATGTCAAAGTAGGCTTTCTCTTGGTCACCTTAGATGCAAAGTGAGGTGATGGTCTTGTTTCTGACCTGGTCATAATGAACAACAGCTTTCCCTTGTGGCTTTCTAAGTTCCTTCTGATTTTGACTAATATCTGTGGGCTCAAGGTCTGAAAAAGCAATATTTGACTCATCTCACTGTGCAACTTATTCAACTCCATTGATCCAGTAAGTCCACATGGATGAAGTCAGCTCCTCAGGATGAACCTAAAATCTCCTACTATATTACTTTTAAAAATGTTAGAGTCCCAAAACAGTGCTTTCAATTCATCCAGTACTATGGAGGAAAAAAAAAAGAATTTCCCACAAAACTTAAAATATGAGATACTGATCATTAATAATAAATAAACAATCATTTTCTTTTAAAAAATCTTGATATACTCATGTAGCTTGTATATGTGATTTTACATTTCAGAGTGAGTAAGAAATTTGAGTTTAGGAAGGAGAATGAATGAACAACAGAGTGTTTGAGTAAAAGATAAATTTCTCAAAATTAGTTTCACCTTCCAAAGCCCCATTCATCCTTCAAAACTCAGTTAACCTCTCATTAAGGTCCTAAAACTTTTCAGTTCCCCAACCAGGGGTCTTACTCTTTTCTGTAAAGTTTTGAACAATTGAGATTTCAAGATTCCACTTACAAAGTGTTTGTACAGTGTCAAGCTATTCCTCTACTATTCTGTCCTCTCCTATTCTGGTTAAATAATCTAATAAGAGGATTCATGAGCTGGGGCTGGGGCTCAGCGGTAGTGCACTCACCTGGCATGTGTGAGGCACTGGGTTTGATTCTCAGCACCACATATAAATAAATAAACAAACAAACAAATAATGCTTATTAACAACTTTAAAAAATTTTTTGAAACAAAAAGGATTCAGTTTTCACTTTTTTTTTTTTTTTTTTTTTTTTTTTTACATTTTGCAAGGCTCCTTTCTCATCAAGTAGATGTGGTGGAAACTGCTTATTGTCCATTAGCAATGACTCTTCTCCTTCTTCCAGTGCAGTGCAGGTAAAGCTACAATGTGGTAGCTCTCCCTGAGGACTACCATGTTACCTTCAAGTTAGATTTGTTCATGGGATGAAAGTAACATCAAGGGTATAGGAGCAGATTGGATCTGGGATGCTTTCACTTCATTTGCTTGAAATGACTGGCTTTCAACTTCCTGTGTCTTACCCTCTGTGATAATAGACATGCCAATGAGGACAGAGAATGTGGAGGCTCCATGCTGAAGTCACTGGAATCCTCCTTGGTCTGGAGCAGACCCATGCACATTCCAAAACCGTAGCCTTGGTCTATTATTATGTGAATAAAAATAATCAAATTTCCCCTTTTTTTTAACCAATGGTTTTGGGTAGTATGTTAGAGAAGTATGCCAACTCAACTATATTTATATGCAATGAATAGTTGTTTGTGTGGATGAATAGATATTTGCATGGATAGATTCATGAAATAAAAGTGTTTCAGCCTAAGTCTTAGGGTTGTGTCTAAAAGGAAAAACCAAATGTGAATGATATTATGCCATGTATTTACCTGACCCCTCCCAAAAAAATTTAGAGAATAGATACATGTATGATTAAACTTAAAATACAAAATAGAATTCTTGAATAGAAAGAACATACACTGCTAGAAATGACTATTTTGATAAAATGGAAGAGATTAATCCATACTTAGTGATTTCCTAAATTTTTGTTGATTATCCTGTATGTAAACCACTCAATAAGACAAAGGGTTAGGGTTAGGGTTTGCCTTTATACTAAAAGCAGATAAATAAACTTTGATGCTCATGACATGTTCACAATAACTGCATGGTATTGTTGAATAAATAATGGATCATGATGAATTAAATGGATTAAGAAAAAATGCCCAGGGTGTTAGAATGACATATAAAAGAAAGAATTTATATAATTTACAGGTCAAGAAATGTTCTCTGAATAAGTTTTGTTTAATCTATGAATTAGATTCCTTAGGTAAACCAAGAGATGAAAGCACTTCACAGGGATAATATACAAAGTCCATGAAAGAAAAAATGAAATGTCTCAACAACAAAGAAAGGTAAGTGTGGCAAACAGGAGACAAAGAAAAGCAGGAAATTAATTTCAACTAATAGGAAGAATAGCAGATCTTCAAAAGCCACAGCTTGTAATATGTTAAGCTGTGATCTGTAGTAAATACTTCATTGTCACACTGAAAACTCAGGCTCATGCACACAGGTGTGCACACACAAACACACACAACTTCCTGAAGTTATAATCACTCTAAATATGGATGATAGTTTTCTGGTGTTTTATATTCTTTTCATTCTGTCTATTTTTAATATTACAAAATGGTTTCTTAATGGATTGCTATCAGTCAATTAAAAAACTGATATAAAGCATAAGAAGTGTTTTTGATTTCATTCCAAACTATGGAGATTAATTGAATGTTCCAATGGGGGTGAGGGAAAAATGTGATGTGGAAGAAAAGAATTATTTTAAAAAACAACCTATTTGCCTTGTCAGAGACCAACATTAGGTATCTTGACAAGAGATGATGGTGGTCTCTAAGAGAATGACATGAGAATGCCATTCTCATTTTTAGTTGGAACACTAAGTTTAAAAGTGGGAGAAGAGATTGATACAGAGAGAACAATTTTTTTACAAAAGCAACTCTGACCTGGTATTGTCATATGCACCCGTAATCCCAGAAACTCTGGAGGCTAAGGCAGGAGGATTGTAACTTTCAGACCAGACCCAGGAATTTAGCAAAACCTGTCACAAAAAGAAAGAGTTGGGAATGCTGGGAATGTAACTCTGTGATAGAGTGCCCCTGGGTTATATCCCCAATACCCCTGCCCACCCTCCAAACCAATTCTGAGATGTTGAGATTATGAGCTCTTTCAAATATATCCTTAAAGGATTTCTCTGTATCACTTGGGTGGAAACACTTATTCATTTATATTTGTAGTTGTTAGCCCATTGATACATTTATCCTTCAACAAATGACTCATGACAAGGAGAAGCTCAAAGTTGAAGAACATAGATAAACATT
This sequence comes from Callospermophilus lateralis, assembly GCF_048772815.1. NCBI lineage: Eukaryota > Metazoa > Chordata > Mammalia > Rodentia > Sciuridae > Callospermophilus > Callospermophilus lateralis. The sequence goes on along the minus strand of NC_135321.1, from coordinate 31,321,828 downwards.
ATGAAACTTGTAGATAAAGAATGATATATTACCAGAAATATAAGAATTAATAAATGAAGAGCCAAAGGGATATTTTTTAAAGGCTAGTATTTTATTGGTGTGGATGAAATGGTTCTTTCTTTGTAAACTCTGCATTTCAGGTTCATAAAACACCAAAATTTAAGAAGCATTAGACAGAGAGGGTTCAGCTAAGGAATCATGCACTACTGATTGGGAAGGTCAAGAACAAATAAGGAATATGTTATTCCAATTCCAATTAAGAAAATGGAGATCCTATACTCCTGGGAAATTATGTAAATTACATATATTTCACCCAACATGTTCTTAGAAGAAACTTGAAAAGATTTCATTTTCCTCCTGACCATGTGTTTATCTCCTAAGAAATAAATGCCTAATCTTTTAACTTAATATAAGGCACATGTTCTGGAAGTCTGTCTGTTTGTTTGTTTCCTTTTGCTGACTTTTTCATTCTTTGTCTTGCTCATTGTTTCACTTCCCACCTTTTTATTCCAACACTTTTTTTTTTTTTTATGTTGTCTATACTCTGTGATAAAGTCAGGCCTGAGGATAGATTTTCATTCTCAGATCTTAGCCATAGTTGGTACAAGCACATTCTCCACTCATTCTCTAGTTCTTCCTCTTCCTAACTCCTAAGGTAACCATCCTCCTCCGCCCTGCAGCAGTACCTGAAAATCATGATTTGGCATGGCCTGCCTTGAGGGGAGAAGGAGGAAAAAAGAAACAGGGTCTTGCCCAGAGAGCTGGGGGCCACCAGGTTGCCTAAGGAGGGATGAACCGGTCCAGATAGGAAATGGAGCAGGTCAAAAAACAGGGTCTGTTCCAGTTATAGCACATCTGTCTCCATGGCTGCGTGCCTATTTCAGGGGAACCCTCACGGCCATGTTATTCCCACAGAGGTGAGGCAGGTAAAGGCTGACTCTGTGGTGAGCAACACAACTCATGATCCTCCTGCCTCATTATCTCTGTCAGATAAGGAGAGACTTTAAGAATTCAAGAATCCAGTAGTTACACCCCAGGGAAATGAAATGGAGAAATGGACAATTCTAAACATTCCAAATATATCTTTTTAATTTCTGAAATTGTGCTTCAGATATCCCATTGTACTAGTCTTTCTTTTTCACAAAAATGTCTCCGTGGTCCAGCTCTACATGGAATTCTTCTGGCACCAGTGATTCATGATTTCCTGCTTTGAAATTTGGGAAGATACTCTCTGCCCTCCTCTCTAGCTAACGAGATCTACTAGGCCCAGGTCAATTTTCACACATAGGAAAACATCCTGCAATGAGTCCCAGTCACAACTGTGTTCTCCTTTCTCAGAACAACTGCAATACCTACAATGTGACAAAGTTATATCCTCATACTGTGAGCATTTTCTTTGTTTTTATTTATAATGTAATACTTATATACACCTTAAGTTTCAGCTTAGTTGGGTGACCATCTGGAATAGCATTGAGATGTATATATGGATATGTGTATGTATGAGTGTGTGTATATATATATTTATGTGTATATGTATATTATACATCTTTTAATTTTTTCATGTGTTTATGTGTGTGTGGTTTCTATATGCATGTGTATGTGTGTGTATGTACACACACACACACACTCACATATATATATATATATATACACATATATATGTATATACACACACAAGTGTATAACTCTTGTCCATGAAATCAATAGATATGAAAGTTCAATGCTTCTTATTTTTTGGCAGATGAATAAAAAGATGCTAAAATTTAAATGCCTAGTTGGTTGTCAAAAAATAATATTTAATTTTAAAACTGAAAACCTATAACTCAATTTTCTCCCAGAGTGCACCAGGACACTTTTGAACACATGATAATTTTGCAATATGTAACTATGATATTGGAGTTGATAGAGTCAAAAGCGTTGGACATGACTTAGGCACCATATAGTTGTCCTACTTGTGGATTTTACCCTTTTTTGTGTGTTGCTTTTCTCTTCTGTGTCTCTCTTTGGCTCTCAGCAGGTCGCCCCACTTCCCTCCCTCCCATTGTTTATAGATTGTTGATTCATTTCCTTGAAAATCACTAACACTGCTCCTCTCATTACTTATTGATATTATTGTTACAAATAATGCTATTATTTGACATGTTCTTGGGGAGATTTCTAGTTTCGGAATCATAGGGTACAAATTTCTGTCTGCATATTCCACTTGCCAGAATAATCCATATGCCTCCTTTTCTGAAAATTCCCACTAGGAATGTTGGAAACCTTACAAACTTTGATTGAGCTGCCCCAGGTCAAATTGAACATCTGGGAAAGAACTTCTGTATCAGCTGCAGTTGTGCATCCTTAAATACCCTAGTGGCCAAGTTCTAGGAAGAGGATTGGTTTGGGGTTACATTTTGTGCAAAATGTATGGATATATTTAAACATTTCATTACATGGTCCAATTAGACTGTCTACCTGGGCACATAATACAGTAAAAATTTGGCAATTATCTGGTTCATTTCATCAAATCCACAGCCAAAGGCATATATCTAGTGTGGCAAACAAAGGATTTGGGGGAAAAAAAAGAATAAGGGAGAATAAAAAATAATATGAATTTCATAATTATATTGTTTGCATAGATTAAAACTGACACTAGAATTATTTTATTTTCTCAAAATAAAATATTAGATCTTGTTAAATAGAGTAAGACTTAGCAATCTTTACCACAAAGTTGTGTATTTCATATAAATGAATTGCATATCATAAATTTCTCTTTTATTAGTCAGTTTTGCTTTGATTATTTGGGTATATAAATTCAGTCTCAGAAAAACAAGAAATCTAGAGTCTGAATTCAGCCTTGGCCAAATCACATATAAATGAGAATATTAGTAACAATACCCCACAAACTGTCTTCATCTAATTCATATCAGATGTCAGGAGAGAGAGAGAGAGGAGAGAGGACTCTACAGAAGGAGAGGAGGAAGAAAATGAAGGAAGGGAGAGGATAGAGAAGGAAGTAAAAAGCAAGGGCATGTGTTCCTGGTGTCCTCATGGTACTCTCTGAAAGACATTTGCAACATCCACCCACTGAACATTTGTTCTCAATATTTCATCTCCACCCACTCCCTTTCACAGTTTGGCTAAGCTGTATTAAACCTTCCTTCTTTTCCGAAAATATTGCCTGTCTTTAAGCTCATATACATGTTGCTGGGGAAGCCACTGAAAACCATAGAATAAAGAAGACTGTGCACCCCGTGTGTGTTGAACTCACTGCACATCCCACCTCTAGGGTTTCTTGTCATACCTCTGAGGCTAAAAGGTAAAGCAGAATGACCAATATAGATATTCAGAGTCAATGACTTTCTAGTTAAATATGACACACTTCTTCCTGCCTTTCCATTTAGATTTTTCTTACTTTTCTTCTTTTTTTTTTTTTTTTGAAGTAATGTAAAAGTGGAAACACACTGAACTTGTCTTAAATTAACAATGCAATTGTAAATCTGTCTGCTGCATAGGCATTGCCTGTGTGTCAAGAAGGATTGATTTATGAAGAACCAAGTACAATGCAATCTTCACAGCTCAAGGGAAGAGGGATATGATTATCATTTTCAGACATTTGAAAGGATTAAAGACTGGTGATGGGTGAATCTCAGAAGACCAGAGTTGGATGCTTTTGCAGAAAACTTTGGAATCACATCTCAGAGTCTGCAGAAATTGGTGGAAACCTATTGAGGATGTGCTCATGACATTTTCTCTTCTGTTTGCTTCCAGCCAGCCTGGAAGCCCCTGCCTTAAGGTCTTGGCACTGAAGCATTAATATAATTCCTCCCAGGGAGAAGGAGGGGGGCATTATAATTATAAGTGGAGGTGGCCTGCAGCAAAATTGTAGAATGGGTGAAGTTTCCTTTGGCAATTTTCCACCAATATTCCTCAGCTATTCTAAAATCCACCAAGTTTTTAGCTTATAAAGGGACTTGTGATTAATACACCTTCCAACTTCATTTGCATTTTAATAGGAGACTCTTGGGAGATACCAGGTAACAGAAGACTCAAAAGAAATAAAGTTCAAATGGTATATAATATTACGTTGCAGTAAGTATTGCACTGCTTTTTTCAAGAGAGATTTTTTTTCTAATGCTTTCCTTTATTTATCTGCTCCTTGTTTTGTGTATTGGTCTGACCTAAAGTTCCTCTCTGGTTACATCTCAGCCATACTAGCTACTTTCAGTTTTCCCAAACTTACTTAATGTCTTTAATTTCAATATTTGTTGCTCTTCCTACACTGCTCTCCTTTCTGCGTCCCTGTCCGTGAGTGTATAAATGAGTTTTTTGTAGCTGTGACCCAAATACCTGACAAGGACAATTTAGAGGAGGAAAATTTTACTTTGAGCTTATGATTTGAGAGTTGTTGGTTCATGATTGGGCAACTTCATTGCCCTGAATTGGAGGTGAGGCAGAATGTCATTGTGGAAGGGCACAACAGAGAAAAACTGCTCAGTTCATAGCATTCAGGAAACAGAGAGTCAGAGACAAAATATATAATGCTTAAGCCACACCCCCAGTGACTACCTTCTCCAGCTATGCTCTACTACTTACAGTTCCCACCCAGTTATCCTTTCAAAATGTTAATCCATCAAATGGATTAATTCATTGACTGTGATATGGCTCTAATTATCTAATCATTCCACCTCCTTCATTAACACAGGAGCTTTGGGGGGGACATCATATATGCAAATCATAACAAGATGCTTAGGTGAGGTGGCACTTCCTCTTGGAAGACATCCTAGGCCCTCTGAGCATAGGGAAGGAACCACAGACATCTCTTTTCCCATTTACTTCAATCACAAGACAACTGTAAACTTGAATTCTATATACCTGTCAAAATTTCTTTGTCTTTTGTACATACTGAGATTATGAATACTGCCTTATTCCTGTTTCAACTATTGTTTCCTCAGGGTCATGCATATTATTTAACACAAAGTAGGTTATTTAATATTTGCTAAATATAAGGAAAAATATCTAGCCATGCTTCCCCCAGTCAATGCACCTCCAGGTCAGAGGTCCTTTATAAAAACCTCTGAAAAAGCACTCATGATTTGAGGCAAAGGCATTCTTTTCCTGAAATAACCTTCCCAACCCTCTTAAACAGTAAATATTCTAAACAATAAAGACAAAAAATCAAGTCATGTGACCTGAATGTACACAGAAAAAAATCTGATGATTTTGGATAATTTTTTTCAGAAAAGTCTTAGTCAAAATCTTGCACACTATGAAATAGCATTTTTACTAAAGAGGTCAGTACATCAAATCATTTGGATCATTGTAGACTTAATTGGTCAATAATAAATGTGGTAGGAGACCCTATATCTAATGTTCCAAGAGGATATTGTCAACTAAGTGTTCCTTCCCATCTACTAAAAATTGTTCACTCTGTCTCATCTTGTTCTCTTTGCTGAGGGTTTAGAGTTGACTATGAAATTTTTATGGTAGCACTTGAATTTACCAAAATTTCTTGAGGATTTAATAATACATTAAGGATAAAAAGACATTACACATGGTATGTGACAAATCCAAGAATGATTATTTTAAAGTAGGTTGTGATTTTTGGTGTAAAAAGACCTAAGAGACCAGAATTGTAACATGAATTCTTAATAATTTTGTCATTTCACCTAATAAATCTGAGACCAATTTCCTCAAACAACAGCAACAACAGCAGAAAATATTGATGCTCATTTCTCAGTTATTATTAAGGTTAGAGAAAATTACTCTTGGTCTTTGTGAACATATTTTAGTGTTCTTGTGGTAGCAAATATTGTTTTGAAACACTTCGATGTGATTTTATGAATTATATAATACTATTAATAAAGAGACTCTTCCCTGTTATTCTGAGGCTTGTATTTGTTCAAGAAACATCTAGAAACATCTGGATAAGCTTGAGGTACAAAAGATGCATCCACTTCACAAAAAACATCCACTTTGCTTCAGTAATGTATCACATGGTATGAAAGTTTAGATATGAGGAATAGAAAAAAAGCTTATGTGTAAAATAATGTAAGAAAGTTTAGAGGTGAGAGGATTAGATTATGTGAGCTAGAACCTGATTATTGCATTAATCCCCTGATAAGGATTAACTGGATTTTAACTGTTGGCAAGAAGGATGTGGCTGGAGGAGGTAGTTCACTGGGATGGGTCTTTGTGATATATATTTTGTCCCTGATGAATGAAAGCTTTCTCCACTTCTTTATTGTCATGTCCTGAGCTGTTTTGCTCTTGCCACACTCTTCTTTCATGATGTTCTACTTTAACTTAATCCCAGAGCAATGGAGCCAGCCACCTATTGACTGAAACCTTTGAACCTATGAGCCCCAAATAAAAATTTTCTTCCTCTAACACTTCTTGTTAGGTCTTTTGGTCACAGAAGTGAAAAAGCTGCTGATCACACATGATATTTGGGTAAACTTACCTATAAGGAATATAGTAGTTCATGAAAGATAAATGCTTAACCTGTGGTACAAAAAAGGTGATAATACTAATGCTGCTAAGGGCTAAGACACTGGACTTAGAAGGTTTGCGGCAAACATTGGATTCGAAGGAGGAATAGAATCACTCAGCCAACAAGCTGTTGCACAAGCAAGAGAGTTAATTATTTGCTGCTTAGTACATAATGTGAGGAAGCATAAGGGAAGCATCAAAGACAAAAATTCCTATCCTATGACCAACAGCAGAAGAAGTGCTGCTGAAAACTGTCTACATGATAAGAATGATTGCTTTCCAGGGCAGGGGAAATTCTGAGCAAATCCAACATCACTGTGGAACATTTCAGCATCTTCCTTAATAACTGAACTGTCAATAAGCCCCTGACTCCAGCAAAGCAAAGATACCAATATTTTAAAGAATTACAATTATCAGTTATCAATAGACATAAACAGAAGTATCTCCTGACAAATTTGTGTTGTGTACATATTGGATATTTTGACAATTAACATAAGAGATAAATTGTCTCTTCAAATGTCAAAAATATATTTATATTTTGTTATGGCTTTGATATTAGGTGTCCCCTAAAACTTATGTGTGAGAAAATGCATGAGAGTTTAGAGAAGAAATGATTGGGTTATCAGAACTTTAACCTGATCAGTGCATTATTCCAGTGATAGAGATTGACTAGATAGTAATGTAGACCCCGTAGGATGTGGCTGGAGGAAGTAGGTTGATTGAGTGTCCTTAGGGTTTATATTTTGTCCAGGGTAAGGAGAATTTTCTCTCTCTGCTTCCTGGTGCCAAGTCTGAGCAGCTTTCCTCTGTCACACAATTCTGCCCCTAAAATTGTTCTCATCTGGTCATTTGGTCATAGCAAAGAAAAAAACTGACTAAAACATGTACAGACCAGCATTGTTCTTACCATGACACAAAATGTATAGGAAATATACATTGCAAAACTATAATTAAAAATCTCAATACTTTTGAATTAAAAAGAAATTGGAAATCATTTTTGAGGGGCCAGGCACCATGGCATATGCTTGTAATCCCAGTGGTCTGGGAAGCTGAAGCAGGAGGAATGCAAGTGCAAAGCCAATCTCAGCAACTCAGTGAATCCCCAAGCAACTCATCATGACTCTGTCTCAAAATAAAATATATTAAAAAGGGCTGGGTATGGGGGTCAATGGTAAAGTACCCCTGAATTTAATCCCTGGTAATGGAAAAGAAAAGAAAAGAAAAGAAGAGAACGAAAGAAAGAAAGAAAGAAAGAAAAAATAATTTGTGAGTTAAATAATAAATCATAATTTTAAAAAGAAAGATGGTAAAATCCAAGAGGTTAAATATACTAAATAACTGGTATAATGAAATTTAAGACTTTACTAGGTGGAACATTTAAATTTAAAATTCTTTCATTAGTGCTACAGAAAGCCAACAACAAATTAGCTAAGCATTTAATTTAAGAACTATAGCCAAAAAAAGAGCAATAAGGAAAATATTATGTAAGAGGGAATTAAAATTCGGGGAAAATTTTAAAAAATAAAATAAAATTAGGAAACACAATTAAGACAGTTAAAATTTGATTATTATGCAACTAGCAATACATAAAAACCAATGATGAGATTAATGAAACAATCTTTTTTTAATAAAAAAAAAGTGAAGTAAAATAGTACAGAATTACAAATGGGGCAAAAATTTAAAAGATAATGATGAAACTTGGCATAAATATTTGCCACAAATTTGAAGACAGGCCAATAGAAACATTTGTAGAAAAATACAATTCACCAAAATAGAACAAGAAGAAATAGAAACCCTAAATAGTCATACTTATTAAAAAAAAAAACAAAAAACAAAAAAAAACATTAGTTCTAGATACTTTTACAGAAGAAATCAAATAAACTTAGAAGAACAAATAAATCAATTTAATGTGTGGGGAACATTTCCATAAAATCCAAAATTATTTTATTAATATAAATGTTTTAAAAATTTGGTATGGGAGAGACTCTTTTAATCTGCTGGATAGGTCTATTTTTAAAAGTGTTTATTTTCATAATGGGGTAGTAGTAGTAGCAGGCCTAATAATACTGCTCTTATTCAGTCAATATTTACTTGGATGGCTTGGCTGCTGGAAGTCCAGTTTATATTTACTTTTTGTTTGTTCATTCTCATCAATCCATGGATTTTCATTGTTTCCATTACTTTATAATCTGGGTATAGTCAAAACTGAGTATAGTCAAACCCCTAGAAAATGACCAGATATTCTGCTAGCTCCCCATATCATTGTAGTGCAAACATTACTTTGATGACATAATATTTTCACAGTGATATAAATGTCTCTTCAATAAATGCCATTTATAGGGCTGGAGTTGTGGCTCAGTGGTAGAGCACTTGCCTAGCACGCATGAGGTACTGGGTTTAATCCCCAGCACCATATTAAAATAAACTAAATAAACAAAGGTATTTTTTAAAAAGCAATTGTTTTAAAAAAATGTGTCATTTGTATTCAAACTAAAGTAGAGGAAGCTAGAAGTTGGATCATTTGCTTGAGGAAATTGTCATTGTCTTTGTTTCATTAATTTAAAACAGCCTCAAATCTTACCTTACAGGTTGTTTTTCCCCTTCAGGTTCAGCACAACACTTCCTTAAATCTAACTGTTAAATACATTACTAGACTCTAAATTTTACATAAGCTCAAGTTTTATCATAATATCAAAGTCTGTTAAATAGTCAATAGAAAGAAAACTCTTTCATTGTGTTATTGTTTTTATTAGTTTTAAATATTTGCTCATATGATGTTTTCATAAATTTTGTATGAATTTTGCATGCGCACACACACACAGAAACAAACACATAGATGGCAATAGATTTGTATTGATATTTAATTAAGAAAACTAGAACTAAATTTTTTAGATTTTTCTCTTCCCAGCACAATTCTGAGATTCTATGTGTTTTAGGTAACACTTTGAGACTTGGAAGGTAAAAAGTAAAGCTGAAATATTAACTTTGGATGGCAAGGGCAACGAATCCAGAAACTGTTGTAGCTCTCTCATACTGTCCCTTACTGATAGGTGAGCTATTTTGCTCATGTGGGTGGGACAGTAGTTGGGTCTGTAGCTACTTTGTTCTCCACTGATTCCCCTTTAGCTTTTCTTGAATCAAGTGTATGTGTGGGTCCGTGATAAAGGGAACCAGATTTTCTGCTAGCTTCCCATATTATTGAATTTTAAGACTTACAAGTAGTGACAGCCTATGGGCCCTGGTTCATGTCTTTGTTCTCATGTTTGCACTGCACATCCCCTGCTTCACTACCCATGAGACCATCCAGGCTACCTGCTCTTTATTTCAGATTTATAGATAAAGAAAATAGCATTGCATCAGTACTCAAAACTGAGTATAGTCAAATCCTTAGAAAATGACTCTTACTTTACATGCCCACATGAGCATGATTTGACAGATCAAACCCTGGCTGATGCAGAAAGTGGGTATTTTCATGATACTATAAATTCATATGTAGTGAAACTCCCCATTCCACAATTTTAGCCGATATCCTGGTCTTCAGTTTTCTCTGATAGTATGTCTACAAACTTAACTAGATTCTTATAATTTTTCATAGCCCAACAAACACCTCTTTTTCCTGTTGGTTCCTAGGTAGTTCTGCTAAAATGATGACTGACACATATCAAAATAAGCTTAAATAGATGGGAAATGGGGACAATAATGTATGTCTTTTACTCACAAGACTCCTGGAAAACAATTATTCATTTGTAAAGAAATTACATAATGTAAAACAATTTTAACATAAAATGTGTACATTTTCTTTGCTATAAATTATGAGTTTCCTATCTCTTTAACCACTAGGCTGTCTCTGAACACTGTAAAATGTTTTCCAAGCTTGGGATTTGTTGAACTTGCAAAGAAAGAAAAGGCTTCAATTAATGATCCATTTATTGTTATTGATTATTTAATCAACTGGTTTTTTTTTTACAATAGGTTTTAGTTGATTTGAAAATGACTTCTAATTACTTGTGGAAGGGGAGAAGAGACATGGGTCTTAGTGGGAAAGCTAAAATAAATCTCAGAAATATACACCCCACTACCTACTTGTTTCACAGTTTCCTCTCCTATTATTTTTAACTTAAGTTGAAATTATAAAAGTTATCCTACAGATAATTTAATATATGCATCTGACTTATTCTGTGCTGAAGTATATATATAGTTTTTTTTGGGGGGGTACCAGGTATTGAATTCAGGGGCACTCAATCACTGAGCCACATCCTCAGCCCTATTTTGTATTTTATTTAGAGACAGGGTCTCACTGAGTCGCTTAGCACCTTGATAATTTGCTAAGTCTGGCTTTAGACTTTAGATTCTCTTGCCTCAGCCTCCCTAGTCTCTGGGATTACAGGTATCCGCCACCACGCCCGGCTGAAGTATCTTCTTATTTATTTTGTTTTATTTATTTTTATTTTGGTAACAGGGATTTAACTCAGGGATGCTTTGCCACTGAGCTGAGCTTACTCAGGGCCTCATTAAATTGCTGAGGCTGGCCTTAAATTTGTGATCTTCTTGCCTCAGCCTCCCTATTCCCTGGGACTATAGGTGTGAACCACCACCCCAGGCTATACTAAAGTATCTTAAAGTAACAGCTCTAAAGCACAGCTAGATCTACCCTATAATTAATTAATCTTCCTTAGTAGTCATAGATACAATCCTAAATGATTAGGATAAGAGTTCAGTGTTACACTTACTCTTTCATTTAGGAGCTATGTATCATTGACAAAAAAAATCCCTTTGCGAATTTCCAGTTTCTGTTTACTTCTGTTATATATTTAAGAGTAAATCCTTAAGTATATCTCTCAGGAATAAGAATGCACATGGATTTTATAAATACATGAACTATTATTTTGATTTAATACTAACAAGACATTTTGGGAAACTAAATTACCTATTTGAACATTCTATTATTTCCTTGATTTTATTAATTGACAATTATTTACTGTGCACCCACAATGTACCAGGCATTATAATCAGTGCTCAAGACAAAGGTAAATGTGATAAATTCTTTTTCCTAAAACACATTCAGGGCTGGGGTTGTGGCTCAGAGGTAAACTGCTTGCCTAGCATATGTGAGACACTGGGTTTGATCCTCAACACCATATAAAATAAAAAATAAAGATATTGTGTCAACCTATAACTAAAAAATAAATATTAAAAAACCACATTCAGTGAGGGGAAAGGCAATAAAATATTGTAATAGTGTGTAACATATGTTTTGCAATGAAGATAAACCCAGGATGCTACTGCAGTATAGAGGAAGATAGGTCAACTCTTGTTTTGCATGTCTGAAAGGTTTCCCAAAAAGGTACCTTTTTTTTTTTTCATAAAGCAGTGAAGGATAAATATAATTTGTTGTTGTAGCCTAAACTTAGCCTTTAACTCTAGACCAGAGGGATCCTGAACAAAGACACACAATGATAATATCAAGGAAATTTCTTCAAGCTGTGTATCTCATCTTCTACTTTGTCTTTTCCAAGAAAGATGGAGCAATAAAAGAGCCTTCCATTTAGACAGAGGAGACAGGTGGCATCAGAGATTTACTACAGTTGAAGATCAAGGGCTAGAAGGAAGGAATAGGAATAGGAATTTGGATTGCCAAAAACAAGGTGCCTCAAATTTACAATTATCCATAAACCTGGCCTTGTCTAGGTCATGATCCACAAGGTGCTAGAATTCATTTTCCAGTAAAAATGCTTTGTGGTCTTAGAATTTTAAACTATAGTAATATGATAGTGGCAGTGGTCAGAGAGAGAGAACCTGGACTCTGGTACTCAGCCTCAATCTTATAATCTTAGTCTAGAAGTTCAGTTTCCTAATTACTAAAATAACAATTTCTGACTGTCTTGAAAAATTTCTGAAATAATTACATGAATGTATAGAAAATAAAATACCTTGCTGTTACATTATTTTATTAGCAAAGTACTATGAAAATTCCTAGAATAAGTGGACTTCAGATTTAACCTACAAGATCATTTACTTTCCAGATCAAACACTTCAATCAAAATTGACTCCTTTTACTTGAGGGCAATAAAGATTCTTCAATTAACAACAATTAATGACTCCCACAGGAGCAACTCTTCAGTTTTAGAGAGAATGTTGAAATATTATACTAAGTCCTCAAATATATGCTGATTATTAAGGAAATTGTAAAATTGTGTATCTACCATCCGAGTCCAACTTTTAATAACTGCAGTCATTATTTTTGCTTTTTTATTTTGTGTGCATTTAGCACATATCACCTTATATTTTTGTCTGCTACTATATTGATACCCTTAGATTTTAAGATCCATGAGAGTAAAATTGTTGCCTACATCATTTCTCATTAAATTCATCATAGATTCTTGCACCTATTAGGTTCATGATATACTTTTGTAGCTGCTACTGGTAATAATCAGGGATCTATGGAAATTAATAATCACTGTCAAAGAAACTAATACCCAAAGAAGGACAAATTATTGAAGATCCATTGTTTAGAGGAATTCATTTTTCTTGAGTCTTAAACTATGCAAAACTTCCTGCCATTTTGCTGATAGATTTATGAAAACATGCTGAAAGCAGCTGATCAGTGACATCTGCTAACTGGCACTGACACTTGATGTGCAGGGCAGCTGTCAAGCTATTCCAATTTCTTCAACTTTTCTTTTCCAATTTAATTAGCACTGTGAGACACTCTAATACTCATTTGCTTTCCAAGAAGCATGTGGAAGCCAGGTCCCCAGAGGATGACATGTGGAAAACCACCTTCCACAGCCCAGCATCCTCTCGTCCACTTCCTCTGGTCTCACTTTCACCACTGGCAAAAGTTTTCTTGGGTTTGGAATGAAGACTATGTTTTGAGATCAAATTTAAAAAATAAGAAAATAAAAAATTGGTGAATAAAACTAAACAAAGATTGAATGAATTCTTTTGTAGTCACGATTACAGCCTGGCCTTGCAAAGAAACTTCGTGGTCCCAGATCAAAATCAGGCACAATACCTATTTTTTTTGGGGGGGGGGGTGTAGAAGATTTAAAAAAATAATTTTATGATGAATTTGGAAAAAAATAAGACTGTTTATAAGTGTGAAGTGTTATTTTGTATGCTGAGATAAAGATTGACAAAATATAACCAAATACTATGACTGTCGGGAATGGTGGTGCATGACTGGAATCCCAGCTACTTGGGAGGCTGAGGCAGGAGCATCACAAATTTGAGGTCAGCTTCAGTAACTTAGTGAGACCCTGTCTCACTAAATGAGAAATATAAAGGTCTGGGGAAGTCGCTCAGTGGTGGAATACCCCGGGTTTAAGCCCCCACTATGGCAAAAAAAAAAAAAAAAAAATACAAACTAAATTAAAAAATTGCATTTATGTGCATAGGCATATAAAATAAATGGTTATGCCATTGAATATTTTATGATTTTATGTTTCCATTCTTTCATTGGTTTCAAAATATTAGGATCTTGTGTTCTGGGTCTGACAGGGCATAATAAAAGTAAAAATTTGAGGGAAAAGAAATAATTTCTTTCCAAATTTTTGAACATACCCAGTTTTCATTATTCTGTTTTGCATAGACCTGCTGTTTGTTCAATGGGTTGCCAAGCTCTGATCAGTGCCGCTTTGATTCTACTTATACATTTCAACCTTAATGAACAACTAATCAGTGTACTGTACATTCTTGTGTAGAAATCTGAATCACCCTCCTCGCTCTTTTTGCCTTCTTTGATAATTTTAAGTTTCTCAAGAAAGACTATGATATCAGAGCTCATTGACCTGTAAGCTAATTTCCTCAATGTCCAACCTTCATGAACAGCCAGAGTATACACTGTAACCAAGCTACACTGAGATAACTATGAATAAGGCATCAGTAAATGATTACAGACATCAGAGATTTCCTTCTCTATTTTAATTTTGTTTCCCTCAAAGGGTTCACCAAGTGCCCTGCCTAGGTAAATTATATTTAAAAGACTTTATGGAACATCAATGATGTTTGTCAAAAGATAAAGGACTGGAATACAAGAAAATTAGCAGTTCAAAGAAGGGGAGTCTATAAGAGGTGTGTTGTCAGAAAACAGACAAGAGTTCAATTGGCTCTGCCTTGGATAAAATTTGGCTTGGCAGAAGGGAAGTTAAGAGGAGTGTGAATTTCGAAGCAGGGTAGATAGGGTCAAATTTGGGTTTTGCCTTTTACTACTTATAGGGATTAGAGCAAGTACCTACATTTCTGACAGTCTCCATTTCCTCATAGGTGCAAGGGATATAATAATGCTAATCCTATTACTTAAGGTAATGGTCCATGTTTCAGTATGCAAAAGGATAGCAATCCTCCACCACAGGGAGAACCCCCCAATAATTAGCAGGTGGAATTGATCACTAATTGAGCAGAGGTAGACAATGGATATTTAGTCATGAACGTGAGTGCATGCAGCTAGGGGTGCATTGATATGTGCTTCAGGAGCAGGAGCACACTGAATGATTACTTGCCTTCCAGGCAGTATTCTGCAAGTAGCATTGGTGCTACAAGACACAACTTGAGTAGCACACATATTTTGAAGACATGAATTTTGGAAGCTCCTGGATGTATTAGCAATAAACTTAATCTTCTTTGGAGGAAAAATTGGAGTGAGCAACCTAGAAACAAACAAAAATAGGCTCCCTTAATCCCCAATAATCTGTAGATCAACAGAGGAGATACAAAGAAAAGAAAAGAAGGAAGGAAGAAAGAAAGGGAATTATAAACAATATTTTTAATCAGAGAAAACTGTAATTTCATTTGGGCTTATGGAAGGATTCATGAAAAAGACAAAACAGTAGTTAGGAAAGAAGAATATAATTTGGACATATGATATTGCGAAAAATTTTTGTTATTAGCAAATTATTTAATGTTTTTTTTTTGTTTATTTATTTAAAGGAACCCTAGGAAAAATCATGGAAGCAGAAACACATGAGTAACAGCTGGCATGTCAGCATGGAGTTGAGTTTGTCCACACTAAAGGATATCCAAACAGAACCATGGGGAATGTTTGAGATCAAATTGCAGAAAATCATGAATGACAGTTTAAAAATTTGGAGCTGTTGCTTGACTAAGACACAGTTATCATTTCCCTCATCTTGGCTAAACTGAACAGTTTTCTTAACGTTTGTTTTCTGAGCTCTGTTTTCTTAGTGCATTTACTTAGAAAACTTGCTATTATAAATTCTTTCTCTTCCCCTTTGAGAAGTAAATCTTCTACAATCCAGAATTGGCTTGTTCAAGGGTCTGAGTGCTAAAACTTTGAAATGTGATCATCAAAGGAGATAGTGCCCCCATTTTCCAGTCTCTTAGGAACCCAACTTTAATATACATTAAGCAATAATTAGCAAACACAGATGGCCTGATTCCATTGACCAATGCTTGCTAGGTCTGTCTTCCAGTACTTTTTCATTTGTTTACCCAGCATTTGAAAAGTTTCCTACCTTTAATTTTAGTGACTTTGAGTTCAATTACTTCACCCTATTGTGATAGCTGGATATTCAGTGTGTCAGGTTACCTTACAAATTGTGGTTACCTCCAAGTGGTGATATTTGTAAAACAGCATGTGGAACAATGTAGAAAATGATATTGATAATAACAGGAAGATAAGTTTTAAGGGAAGGTCTATCAATTATTTCTCCTAAATTAAACACATACACACACACATACACACTATAATGTCAGGTTGTCAAGAGCAAATTCAAGGTTTAAGGCTATTTCCAGGCAAAAGCCAACCATACTTGGCATGAACTAAATGGTCAAAGTCAGCAGTTTTGGTTTCACTTATTCATTATGGAGAACAGCTTTTGGTCAATTGGTAAATAAGGGAAAGGTTATTTTTGATGATGCTTCAATTTTCATTTTTATCTACTCATCCTTGAATTGCTCCATCAAAGTAACCCTAACCCACCAAATTATCCTCAACCTTAATGTATAACCCTCTCCCATTCCCATCTCTTCAAAGTTTTCTTTGAGACATTTCTTTCTGTCCTCTGAATCAACAGTTCATTTATACATCTGTTTTCCTGGATTCGTTCTAGCTCTGTGTCAGTGTTATAAGCCTTCCTAAAATTTAAATGACCATAAGTGGCTTAATGTTCCATTACTTCTAGATAAAGTATTTGCATTTTTACCCAGACATATTATAAAGAACACCCAAAGGAATAATTCTCCAACAACAGCATGATAGTTTAAAGGATATGCATACATTTGGACACTGAGATTGCCTGTCACCTCTCTCAATTCTACTAGCAGACAGGTTCCTACTCAGTCTGTGGCTGTGGCTAATCCCAGAGGATATTTAAGTTCCATTCTAAAGCCCATTCAGTCTCAGTGTTGAATCTCCTTTGGCTACATGTTTCTGTGGCTCTATGCTGGGGCACACACACCAGCTTCTTCCATAGATGGTGTCCAATGGAAGGAAAAATAAAGTCTTGAGTTTTACAATGTCAAATATCAATATCAAACATTGATATTGTACAGCATCAAATATTCACCCTTTACATCTGGAAATTAAAGTGGAAATAAATTTGAAGTAGAAAAGCTTTAATTATTTTTTTTAGGGTGAAGTGACAAATTTAACCAGTAAAGCACAGACAGTGAAACTATACATCAGATCAGGCAGTGGAATGCATTAGCAGAAACCTAATTGGATTAGCTGGACCACCACAAAGGACCCAAATGCCAAGAGGCTGATGTACTGCACAGACAAATTATCAGGCTTAGAAAAACTTCCTGGAAATGGACACTACACTTTCAGAGAAGGCTTGACAAATATAAAAGCTATTGCCAAACGGATTCATGAGCATGTACAATACAGAACTGTTTACAAACCTTATCAGATATTTGGGAGGGATTTCAGGGAAAGGGTGAGGCATGTAGCCCTTGAAAATTCAGAAGTTTTTAGAGGAGACTCTTGGAACAGTCTCACTAAAATAATTAATGTGTGAATTCACAAGGATAAAGAGCAGAGTCTGAGAACCATGAGTAACCACTGGATGTCCTTGCAGTGTAGTGCATGGGGCAAGTTCACCTTGAAGAGGGAGATTTGTGTTTAAACTTGATGGGAGAAAAGGGTCAGAATCAGAGGTGGAGGATTATTGATTACACAGTAGTAAAATGTCACTCACATTTTCATGCGTCCTAGCCTTCGTTGGGTCAGGGTGAGTCTGACGAAGAAGAGATTAACACAGAGGAAATCAGATGAAAATCCATAGTACTGGCGTTTATATGTGAAAAATGAGGACATCTCAGTTCTGCTCTCTAGCATAAGGCACTCTTGGTGGGAGAAGAGCATTTCTCTTCAATAAGCCTTGGAAAAATCTTCTGACTGAAGAAACATAAACACTGTGGTGATTTTCAGTGAAAAATAAGATGAACTGGAGAAAAGCCAGCTCCTCTGGTAAAGGAAGTGTCATCTGTAGGAGGAAAATTTTGTCAGTTATGGCAAAGACTTCCAGGACACATGACCCCATCACTGGGTAAAGAGCTCTGCCCTGAGAAAATGTTTGCAAACTTATGATAGCTATCCATTGGTCTAGCACCTTTGATCTAGAGGAGTAGAAATGAAAGATCCTACTCTACAATCTGAGGAGCTGTTTGGGAATAGGTGAGTGGGGAGAGTAGAAGAACCCATGTCAATACATCTATATTATTGCTACTAAGAAACGATTTCTCCCTCTATGCTGGCCTGGTCTAAAAAGATCATTCATACAGTATGGGTGAACTGTGTGTGTTTTAGCTGTAAAACAGAAAAAAAGGGTAGGAAATATAACCATCTTCCTATAGTTTAAAGGAACTTCTAAAGAAAAAGGTCGATTTATCCCATAATTTCAGAGTAGAGAATCATTTCAGTGCAAATTTACATGTATATAAAACTGGTAGGTTTGTACTTCCTCCCCATAAAGTGGTGGGAAGGCCAAATATAAGAATAGCCATGAATATATTTTGAAGTAGAAGCTGATCAAGAACAAGAATAAAAATTAGTAGTATTATTTATATTGAATAAAGTCTTCTGGTTTTTGCCTTCTTCTAAAACAGGAGCATTAGATAAATGCATAATACAATCTAAAAGAAAACAAAATAAACTGTCTTTGAGTAATGATTTAAAAGTAATAACCAGAGACATAAATTTCAAAATTATATAAAACAATGTTTCTTCCTCTTTTATCTTTTGGTCCCATTCTATTCCTTAATGTTTTTCTTTCTTTTTTTTTTTTTTTTTAGTGTCAGGAGATAAGCACCACTCATTTGTTGGGTAAGGTGAAAGTTGTAAGATGGTTCTACTGCTGATAATTTAATTATTATGATGACAATGAAATAAGATCATATTTTTCAGCTAGATGCATGCATAACTGAATATATCAATGATTTTTATGAGATATTAAAATATATTTCAAATATATGTGCAATCAAATGCAGTATCCTGCAATCTGTTAGCATATGTAACTCCATATTTTAGAGACATTTAATTATTTTTTGCAAATGTATAATTAAATATGAACATAGAAAGCCACAAAGGGAACATTAACATTGACATGTATTCTTCAATTTACCTGTATATGGAATAATTTTGATGACCATTTTTGCGTTTATTTTTCTGTCCAAATTTTTTACTACAGCAACATAGCAACTCATGAAAGGTAGAATTTCAACATTTGTTTTCAATTCTAATGTGTTTGTTTTTAATTTTTCTGGTGACCTTGCAACTTACCAACTGCCACTCTGTAACATGCTTTGATATCACTCATGATAAACACTATTATAAGTTTCAACTGCCCTGTAGAGTAGTAAATGTTTTACCAGCTCAAATAAGAAAGAATATCCAAGAAATGTATTCTTAGACTGTCTTAGAAAGCTGGAATCATTAAAGATTACGTTCAGGAAAAAAAGTACTTGACAGCCCAGGAAACTCACTGATTATGTATTCAGAATAAGAAAGTCACAGTCACATGGGAAAAATAGTTTATTTTATAAATATTCTAGGGAAAATATACAGTCAACAGTCTGAATTCATTAGGTAGGAAGTTTAGCTGACAGAGTTGATCAGTTAGTCTCATGTGGAGTCATATGAAACATTATTTTTACTTACAGTTAACAGTAAAGAAGAGATGTTCCGTACATTGTACTAAATATGAGTCTATATTTTGTCCCAGAGCACAATCATTTGCAATGAACTAGTTCTAATTATTCTTCCTAGTTTTTCCATCATTGTGAAGTGTTGTTAAAACATGGGGAAAAAATTCTCTTGAAATCACCTGGATTCTGTGTTAACACACTTCAACTCCAGAAAAAAATGCTTCCACTTTTGGGTGCAGCAGCCAACTTTGAGGAGGCATAAGGAGAAGTATGAGTGGTAATCATATGATAGAGTCGCCTGCATTCTTGTAATAGGAAAGTGGACACACTCCATTACAGCAGAAGCAGCTGCCCCGTTACTTCTAGAGTCTTCTCAGAAAATGAGATCACGCACATAGGTTTCAGCATATAGCAACCTCCAAAGCATCCATTAGCAAAGCCTCTACAGAACTCTTATTAAACTTTTTCTTGAAGGGCTAGTATTAACTAATGATGTACTTCCTATATTCTTCAACTTCACCCCACTGCTTTAAAATGTAGTCCTCAATGCAATCATGTCACAAGAAGGAAAACACACAATCAACTATCCATGACCCTCAGGATTTGAAAATGTCACAATTGCTGAGTTGCTGGTTTTAACTGCCCTTCACTTGTTCACTGTCTCTCCCACATTACCCCCTTTTCCCTAAATGCGTGGGTACTTGGTGTTACTTAGCTTAGATTTTTTTTTCCTCTCCTCAATTTCTAAGCCTAATGAGGCTGAGCTGAGTTAATAATGGATGTAATAAGTAATGACTCATTGTTTTGGGGCCTGCGCGTCTGTGTGCACTGCGGAACAGGAGCCAGGACTCTGATGCTATTTGTTCTGCTATGTCACTTGCCACCAAGCAATGCCACTCATCAATAAAAGGCAAGATGACGGATGAGTTCATTTAATGGAATTCCTCTGAGTGAGCTACAGCCCAACTCTTCAATAGGTCTGCTACTACACTCTCCCTCCCTCTCTCCCTCTTGTGGCTCTTTTTCCCTTCCTCCTAAACGCAGGACAGTTGGAAAGCGTGCTTGGCCGAGAGGACCGCTATTTGTGCCAGCAGCTCCTTCTGCTCTTAACAACTGCTATCCTAAATCAAATCATCAGCTCTATGCCTGGAGATTAAATCTATGCCACCTGATAGCGGTGGTGCCCTATGGCATTTGGCCACGTGTACTCCCTGTCTGGACTCATTTCTCTATGTCGTCTGAGGATGGGTCAGATCAGACAACGAGGTTCACGTTTTGGGGAATCAGCTCCATTTTGTACCCTAGATACCCCCAAACAGGCCGTCTTTCTCTTCGTCATGTCAAACCTCAACTTGCATAAACCTTCTAGCTAAAGTAGAAGGGTTTCACTGTTTCACTATTTCACTTCATGATCTGGAATTTTCTTACAGCGAAATCAACATTGGTGATAGCCGGCTGACTTTTTAGTCTGCAAGGAGATGACATTTGGTAACCTGACTATCCTAATAGGGCAAAGTGTAAGAATAAATCAAATATCCAAAGAGACACAACAGGTGTCGATGTCAATATACTGTTTTAAAATGTCAATTCTTTTTTTAAGGAGTAAAGGGCAAAAATGCATGAAATCAAATAAAACCACCACATTGTAAAATTAAGGAAATAGAGTCGAAATAGAAAAGGAGCATGAACTTGAGTTGAGAAGGTAGAATGTTCTCTCAAAACTTCCCATTGTGTAGAAGTGACAAAAGGAAGAAGTAAAATGATAGGACAGAAAATAGAATTATAGGTTGCTACTGATCACAGGGTTCATAGAAGATTAAAAAAAGAGGGGGGAAGCTATGGTGGGATACTGGAAAAAAATGCTTCATCTTGAAATCATTTCTAAAATTGAAGTGAAAATGCCATTTATGAGCTAATTAGAACTAACAAATAGCTTATAAAGAGTCGTTCAGGTCTCATATTTCTCTTGCCAAATCAACATAGATATGCCTAATAAATTTTGTGTACACACCTATATAATATACACACACAGTCTATGTATACATACATATCCATATTAAATCTGTGTTATGGATATTGAAGGGCATGAGACCTTTCTCTGAATTGCCCCCGTTATTTAGAATTTCTGTACATAGCTTTGACAGTGAACCTGTCCTGTACCTCTGCTTGGGATGATTCTAATATGTGCTATCCATAGCTAACTTTCTTGATTTCATATGGCACAAAAAGCATTGATTCTCTTGATGCTTACATTATATTTCATATTCAGGCCCTTGCAGAGTTGAATCTATTCACAATTAAAGTCAGTGTCAAAATAGGAAAAGTGATGAGAAAGGAGGAAATATAGTGTAAGAAACTAAATGAGGAACAAAAGCGTATTTTAAAAACCTACAGAGTAAGGACAGCCAAGAAATAGATTAACAGAGCATTACATTTTATTGTTGAGCACAAATGTTCCATTCCTTTTTCTGAGCTCCTAATCAGCATTTTTCATTATTTTCCTTCCACTGTATCTGGCTCCTATGCATCAGTGCCCATAGCAACACTGTCAGTACCACTGAAAACTTCTCTACCAGGATTTCCCACACTAGGAGATTTGTCAGGGTAGACCTTCCCTCCAGTTAGAGTTCCATACACTTTGGGGGCCATAGGTTACATTAAGAATCCTCCTTTTGTAAGCAAAGAGTTTCAGGAATCATTGTTCCATTCCTCTGTAGGCAGGAAGGCTTTCCTTCCTATACCATGAGAGCCCATGTGACAGAATCATGTTGCTATCATGGAAAGCAGGTTGCTATTTAACAGAACTTGCATTCTTTGGCTGGTGTTTCCCTCAGGTACTCAGGGCCTATGGCTTCTTAAACTGACCTGGGGTAATGATCAACATCACTATCTTTCGATTTGGTCCAAAAGCTGCACAACTCCCAGAGTTCTTCACCAAACACAATTCTGCAGTGATACAAATATTAATAGCAAGATCACCATACCTGAAAGACAACTTCTGTTATTATTTTTGCCTTACATGTGTTAAATTCATTATCAATGACTTCAATGTCCTTATGGGGAGGACAAAGGAAAGTTAATAAACATCTTAACTATTCAGGCTACTACCGTGCTTCAACTTCCTCACATCACACAACACCAAATGCAGAATCTTTGCAGACACTCATTAGTATCTGTTAAATTAAAATGGATAGAATAAAATCTGGTCTTTGTCCTGTGTGCTTACTTTCTCATCTCCTGAATCAATTATTCTGCAAATCTGTTTTCCCCTTGGTTGTAGAAATTTGGCAGGTGGCACTTTAATTTGATCTGTTCTTAAATATTCTGACGCCAACATGAATTAAGACCATATGTGTACTGTGGTAGGCTAAGACCTGTAGAAATGAATCTAATTTGATTTTTCAGATGTTTAGTATTCACCTACTATGTGTTGGTATCCTACACAACACAATCATGAAATAATATCGTCAATATACAAAATATTTCAGAGCCCCCCAATTCAGAAATTTCATATTTGGCAGCCAAATTCAGAAAAGTTCTAAGGTGTTCTATTTAAAATAAAATCTTGGTATTAGAAAGAATTTGAAAAAACATGTTTGCTTTGATTCATACCCCATCCCATACAATAATCTTGATGGACAAACTTCACAATAAGTATTTTGGCTACTTAAATATAACAGGATTGAGAACTTGAAGAAAGAATGTCTGTTAGTCTATGTTTCCATTCCATATCCAGGTGTTTCCACAGATCTGTCTCACAAAGAAAGCAGGATGGGAATTTCCTTCTCTTGGCCTCTGTATTTTAATTTTAATTTATTTTTATTTGGGGCTTACTGGAGATTCAATTCAGGAGCATTTTAGAACTGAACTGAATCCACATTCTATTTTAATTTTTACTTTGAGAAAGTTACTAAGTCACTGATGTTAAGTCACTGAGGCTAGCCTTGAATTTGCTATCTCCTGCCTCATGTTTCTGAGTCCCTGAGATTACAGGTTTGTACCACCATATCCAGTCTCTTCCCCCCTATAGAAGAAAACTATGAGACAATTCATTATGAATGCAGGAGATAAATTAAAATATTAGAAATGTAATTCACAAGATAAGCAAATGCTACTACCACTTGGCCAGGGTAGAGAGGGAAATTATTTCATTGGTATCATAACAAGCTAAGATCAAAATAAAGGTCTCTGATCTTTCTTCTGTCAATTATTTAAGATAATCACGTACTATACAACTTGCTAGAGTTTACAGATTAAAAATAAACACACAAGGACTGGGGATATGACTCAGGGGTAGACCGCTTGCCTAACATGCATGAGGCCCTGGATTTGATCCCTAGTACCCCCCAAAATAAGTAAATAAGTAAACAAACCAACAAGTAAATGCACAAGGAGAAACCTGGAGTGAGATATGAAGAGGAGACATCCAAAGAGTGTTGTTGTTGTTGTATTGTTGATTTGGGAGATTTATTTGCTCTTATATGAAAACAGAGAAATATTCCAAAAATTCTTCAAATTCAGAGGACCCCAGCACTGAGCTAGCATTTCTATGGGTAGCTCTCAACTGCAGTTCAGGACCTGTTCTTCTTGGCATAGAGCTTGTATGCATATTCACCACAATCCCCAAGCACCCAGATTCCACACTCCTTCCCTTTCATTGCCTGGACCCGAAGGCAATGAACTCCTCATTGCCCATTTGGGAATAAAGATTCATGGGAAAGGAAAAGAGGATATAAGAAGATCAAGAACGAAGAATTTGCTGTAAATTAATGAATTGGGATTGTCACACGGGATCTATGAGGCTATGAAATAAAAACCAGCACCAGAAAGCAAGAGGGAAAAAATGGCACCAAAGGAAAGCAGTCAAATGCAGACAAAAACTACACCCTATCCTACCAACTCCAGCATAAACCCTGGTTTTCTGAATGCTTTGATTCTTAGGTTATTTTTGATCAACTGGAAGTAAGCCCCTACAGAGCAGTCTTGAATGCTGGGTTATATCAGAATTTTTTTTTATTTCCACCATCAATTTTTGTTCACCTGTTTATTGAATATTTTATATAGTCCATCACCAAAAACCACAACAAAAGATGGAGGCATGGTATTCTTCCAGATAGTGTGTTAGCCTCTGAATAAACACTGCTGAATAAGATGGCCATTGTGTGCATTCATCAGCAGCAGTGCCAGCTCTGCCTGGCCTGCCCAGTGGATGTGGCAGCACAGGAGGCACCTGACATATCAGTTGCTGGCAGAAATTTAAGCTCTGCTTAAGAATGTTATTGGGGGATAGATACTTTGTGGAGAGGGCAACAAAAGCCATTGGAACATGATTAAAAACTTTGAGGAAATCTGAGCCCATAGAACATTTATGAGCTATCAAAGCAAGTTATGTGGCAGAAAAGACCTGCTTTCCCTTTATCTTTGGTTGTTCCATCTGATCCTTTCCTTTGATTGAAGAAGACGTTTCAAAAGTCCTTCTTGTGGTTCCTTACACATATTTCCAATTCTTAGCCAATTTTTTTAAATTTTAAAATGTTGTTATATATGTTTTTATACCATACATTTGTATATTTGTATGCATGATGACACCCATATCTTTTTATAGGTCATTTTTATAGACTATCAAGAAGTTCCAGGTACAGTTTGGATACAACTGCATAGGGTAACTTTTGAAAAAAAAATTGGGGTCAATATGGCATCTTAAAAACTGAATTAAAAGTATAACCAAAGAAAGAAATATTTCTCCAATTTTGTTCAAACTTGCAAAAATTCATTTGCTTAATCATGTTTTCATTGGCAAATTATATATAATATAAATGTATTGAATAAAAATATAAAATATTATTCAACATTTCCTGGAGCAACTTTATAGACTCAAATGTTGACAAAGGTTAACTGACTAGAAAATACTTTCTTTTTAATATAAAAACGAGGTCACAGTTAGAGTTTCATCTGTGGCAGGTGTATCCACTATATTGCATTATACTGTATAATCTGCACTAAGGAGCCAGTTTCATTTGCTTCTTTTTCTTCAAGTGAAGTCCTGTACATATAAAATAAGCCATTCTTTTCTTTGACACGAGAACTCCATAGATTGAATGGTATAAGAGACTAGAAAATTAAAACCACTATATCTTTCCTTCTAAATATATGATGTAAGTAACACAATTCACGATTTTATTTCTCAAAAACATGACAGTTTCAACAGAAAAAAGTAAATACTAAAGATAATTTTTATTTACATGGATTCCTTATGATATTAAATATTTGATAATTAGACACAATCCTCCTGAATTTTTTCTTCACAAAATAATAACTTTTTTGTATTGTAAATCATCTCAGTTAATTTTATATATAATGCTTTCTGGTAAAAATGAGAAGTATTGTTCGTGGCCTTCAGAAAAGAGTTTTTTTTTTTCTTTTAACTTTGGTCATAAGTTTATATTATAAAAAATTAATTGTGATTTGTAAAATAAAATACATAAGTGGTGTGATTATATATGAATTAAAACATAAATGATGAGATTTTTTTATTGGTTGTTCAAAACCTTACAAAGCTCTTGACATATCATATTTCATACATTAGCATACATTAGCTTCAAGTGAGTTATGAACTCCCATTTTTACAAAAATATGGAACGCTTCACGAATTTGCGTGTCATCCTTGCGCAGGGGCCATGCTAATCTTCTCTGTATCCTTCCAATTTTAGTATATGTGCTGCCGAAGCGAGCACAAAATGATGAGATTTAAATAGAAGTTCAGGGCTGGGAATATAGCTTGGGCTGGGGATATAGCTCAGTTTGTTGAGTACTTGCCTTGCATGCACAAGATCCTCAGTTCAATCCCCAGCACCACAAAAAATAAATAAATAAATAAATAAATAAAAAATAAAAAAAGAAGAAGTTGTTTAAAATTACTAAATCTCATAATTCTGAAGGATAGTACCAGTGATTCTACCAATTTCAATGCCTTTCTACCAAACATCAGTCAACATATTCAGCATATTAAATTCTGTATGTGTTTAACACCTAGATCACTTTTCAACCTCTTTCTCTACTTGAACATTTTCTTCATTCCACACCATTCACAACTCACCTTTGTTTCATCACAGGAAATCCAATTTTAATACCAGAAGCCCAACCTTCCACTTTTCTGTAACCACCTCTTATTCTTCCAACTCACTTGATGTAGAATCTTTTCTGGAAATTTTCTTCAACTTTTTTAGAGCCCACAATTATTTGTGTGTATGTACCACACCTCTACTTTTCTGTCTTATTTTCCTGATTATTCTCTCTGCATTCCAAAATTAATAAATACAATCAACTCCAGGGCTCCTCTATATATTTGGTGCAGTACAATATCAAAGCCCATCCTTATATGGCAATCACCTTCCTGTTCTGGTCACTGCACACATGCTTATTTAGTACTGCTGGAGGTTTGGCAGATGGTTTTGAAGGGTCACTCTCCTACTCATCATAACTAACTTCAAATGGGTATACTAGTATACAGCATTACTATGCTACTCTATTTGCTAAATTTTATTATCTCCTTATTAGCAATGTTTTTGCATCATCCTCACTCCTTCCAAATACCACAACCTGTGCAATTTCTATAAAGAGTTTTAATGAAAGAAGCCAGGAAACAGAAACTCATTATCCCATCACTGTCATCAATTTCTTCTTCTTCCCTCTTTTTACAAGAGAGAAAGTGACCCTGCCTTCATCAGCAGTTTATCCAAATGTGGACCTTGCTTCTCAATACATCAATTTCTTCAGCTATTTCCACTGAAGCATCTTTCCCTCTTTGTCAACTGGGTAATTCCTTCTCACTGACAAACAAGCTACAGTATCTCACATCTATAAAAGAATGCACTGTCTCTTTTGCTGTCTACATCAACTTCTCCAATCCTTATCTCCTAGAATCTTTGCCATCTCTCTCCAGTCTGCCTACTGCTTGCTGTACTTCACCACCCAGCTCTGGCCAAGGTTTCAGTAGCCAATTTTCTTCATCTGTCTAAACTTTTCAGCACCATTCTGTGGTGTTCACCATCCTTTCCATATTGATACCCTCTCTTGGGTACTATTTTTTGGGGGGATTTTTTGTTTATTCTATTCTTCTTTTTCAGAATCTATTGACAACCATGATTCTTTCACCAGAACCCTAAATATCCCCCTTTCCTCCCTGTGCTCTCTTGGAAAATATAATTACCAGATGTCTGTGGACTACAAAAATGCTGATGGCGTTTAACATCATATTTCTGGCCTCGGATGTGAATATCCATGTTGTCCTGTTGCCCCTATATAAATATTCAAAAGTAATTATGAATTTAACAGGTCCTGAAGTAATAATATTTTTATATTTTCTGCCAACACCTACCCCTGAAACTTTCGACCTTTCCTAGTTCAAAAATTACCATTGTTCTTCATCAAATGCAAAACACTAAGATCATTCCTGGAAAATGTGTCTTTCTACTACTTTTATTTAATCCATGTTAAACTTCTGTAATATCTGCTCTTAAATATATCCCAAATACACTCCATTTCTTTCCCCAAATCCCAAATTATTTGTCAACTAGATCATATAATAACCACCTAAATGTTGTTGGCAACTACAATCTATTTCCAACAGTGCATTTATTTATTAAAAATGTGAACTTATATAGTTCCCCTGATCAAAATGGTTCAACAGCTTCCTATTATGTAAGTAGTAAAGTCAATATTTAGCATAACCTACAAGGATTTTATGATCTCACTTTTCCTTACTCACTTCACTAGTACTTACTTTTATTCTCAGCTCCTAGTATCATAATTTTCTTCTTTGAATTTCTCCAACACATAAGACACCTATTTCTCTTTTTCACCTATATCAACTGAAAAACCTAAGATCTATAATGTACACTAATTAATTGGTTAACAAATGATCCTATTTCCAATTGCTATCAAATTAATAATCTCTCTGTATACCATCTCCAATGAGTTAAATCCTGAAATTATCCTGTGGGGAAACTTTTGGTCATATTTTTTTGATATTTAGTTTCCAAAATATCATCTTTTCTGAACCTTGAGAGAAACATAGCAAGGGAGTAAGAGCATTAAAAAAATAGAAAATAAACTATAGAAAAGAATGTTAAACTAAGTAAACTGTGGCAAATTAAATACATACATTTATTTTTAATCTATTTCAAGATCATGTATATATACATACGTATATATGTTAAAATGGTTAATATCATAAATGCAAAGTCAATCAGAGTGAATGAGAGAGATCAATGATTTTTGAAAGATGAAAAGGAAGAGGGCATTGTTAGTAGATTTGGCAAGATGCAGGGTGCTAAAATCTTTCTATATAGACAGAAGAAATTTCCAAAGTAGGGTAATCAAAGATGAATCAGGACAGGAAGTGAGATTTGTAGACATCTGGACTAGTGATAGAGAAATATGAGATGGAAATCAGTAGATTAATTAAAATATGATGACATATTATACATCAATATTCTATCCTTCATTTCAAATAGTTAATCAAGTGCCATTTCCAAATACTCATAATACATAAGAGATTTGTTTTTAGAAAAACCAGGCCAGATTGTCTCCAATACACTGGATAAATTCAGCAAAAGAGGTGGGAAATGCTATACTGAAACAATTTCATAAAAATCTGGAATCAAGGATGTGACTCTCTTTTCTTTCTCTGCTCAGCTACCTGCTCCTGCGGTACCATGCTGGCTGTTGAAGGACTGTCCTTCAGAAAATGTCCATGAGACAAAAACCTGTGTGTGTGTGTGTGCTAACATTTGAAAGTCTCCAATCAAATACCTGGATTCCTTCCTTATCATATACAATGAAGGCCACCAGGCAGTCAAATCTGAACATGCAGAACAGCTTTAAAATTTATCACTATTCTCATATACTAATGTATACTCAAAAATATCCTGATATTTGAAAAAAAGTCCTCCAATATGGCACCCATACTTTCCCATATCATAAACTCAAAAGTCATTTAAGATTCAGTGAAATTCTCAAGAAAGTAGTCCATGATATCAGTGCAACCCTGATAAGTTGACACAGCTGATTTTCACTCATGTTTCTAATCCTCATAAAGAAAGACTGACTTTAGATAAATGAAACACTTATTTGAATCTTAAATCTGAACCATGATAGCTGTGTGAACATGGGCAAAATTCTTTAGCTGTTTTGTTGGTGCTTTAGCCCAAGATTCACACAGCACAGAGCCTAAGGCAGAGGGTTTATATTCTTCTTATTTTCCTGTAATGGAGTGCTGTCCCTGATAACAAGAGTGATGGATGAGGAGAGAAGGGAGAGCCTTAGGAAGCTATATCATCAAGGCAGTTGCCACTAAGTGAAACCAGTTGCCCAGTCTGTGGAATTTTCCCCTAGGGAGAAAGGTCAGTGGCATCTCAAGACAGCCTATCAAGCAGGAGAAAGTGGGAAGAAAGTATGCATTTCATTTTTCCTATTTGTCAAAAGTTTGCCTCTGCCTGTCCGGGTTATGAATGTACAGGCTCTAGTTAAGATCCAACAAAGGCATCAAAAGGAAAGTAAGAAAAGAGGTAAAATATTGGAGGTGTGGGCATGGGGTATGGAACTGTCAAGTGGCACCAGGTTGGGACTGCAGATTGAGTTACAGCAAAGTTGTGGCAACTCTTGTAACAAAAGCATGTGAGCACCAGAGGACCTAAAGTGGATACAGGTATATCACAGTTTCATGATTATAAAATAGTAATACTATTACTTATATTTCTGGATTACTATAAATAATTAGTAGTATACAAAATAGCATCCTAGCAAAGCATATTATTAATAAATGTATTTAACACTGTAGACCTCTTTCAACAAAAGTATTGGTTAGTGTTGATAAATTGAAATTGGACACATGTCAGTCATCACTGATATTGAGTAATGGTTTCATGATCTCTGCTTGTTTTTTTTTTCTCAAAAAAGATATGGTAGGAAATAAATCTGTAAATTTAAAAAAAGAAAGAAAAAGAAAAAAGAAAAGCAACAACTGATTTCCAAAGTCAAAAGTAGACTGATAATTGTACTGTGCTAATCCATGCCTTTCTCATTCACTTCTTGGAGGTCAGACATACAAAACCTTACATTCATTTCCCAATTTCTACTTTCCACATTGCTCTATTATTCATTTCATTTTTCCTTTTCTGAGGCTGCATGTTTCCTTCATTGAATGCAATTGAGATGAAATTCCTAGTGTGTTTACATTCATTTCTTCACTAGGCTGCAAAAAAATTGTTACATAATCTATATTTTTCATCTTACTAAAAAATAAATCCAGTATTCACTGTGTCATGGGTCAATGAGATCTCAATGACCAGATCTCACAGGACTGACATCCAGTATCAACCAGTTCTATTTGTTTATCTTAATCAAAAGGAGACAATACAGCTGACAATTTTTTTTGTAATTTAATGACTTATTAGAATAATTAAATGATGAATCTAATTCAGGTCCATGAGTTGAAGCTACTTATTACTAAACTTTGATTCTTCTGTTGAATAAAATACAGGAAAAATGTAATGTTGATCAGTGTTAGTAAGTCTTTTATAAATTAAAAATGAAAAAATTGTATTATAACCTGCAAACTATCAAATTAAACTTTCACATATTACTTATAAATTATGAATTTGATGATTTTTTTTAAAAAAACAACTATCTTGCAATATAGATTTTTATTTTTCATAACTAAAATTTCCTCCCTTTATTTTTTTATTGAAATTGAATATATTTCCTATAGAATAAAATGAACATTAGGATATTTGATCCTACGTGATATGAGTTTCTGAAGACCACAAACTAGTCTCCTTTCCTAAACAAGAATCTCCTACTAATTTTATATTTAGGAAAAATAGTAAATAAGTCTGATTATTTTCACATACCAAAATATAAAATGTAATGATGAATGTACTCTCTTTTTAAAACCTCTTCCTTCAGCGGTACTGCACATGAACTTCTTTACTACTTTATGACTACCATATTTTCTTTTTTCCAAATAATTAATTTTATCAATTTTTTTGTTTTATATATTTTAGAAGCTCAGCAAGAAAAATCATACTAATCTCACTATTCACTTTAAGCATCTAATATGCAAAGAATGTATTTGAGTAATTTTACAAATTTCCAAAGGAAAATGAGTCTATAACCTATGAGTTTTCTCTATAAAAGATAATTCAGAGGGTCAGAAAACAATGGTGTGTCTTTTTGTCAAACATATGACTCATGATTGACGTGCAGTAGTAATTCAATAAATGTTTCAGTGAGTATAAAGATGAGTATACTATTAGTAAGTCTTTACCACAATATCCTTTGATATTAAAAGTATATGGTTCAAACTAAGAACTCTCCTTTTGGCTTATTGGAACACAAGAAACATAGCTATTGAATGGTAATTAAGCATTTTCCACATATTCTTTTTATTCAAGCATTTAAAAACCACAATTAATCTCAGTCATACACCATTAACTGTTCATGTTTTTAGTCCTTGAAAAATTTTTTAGTTGTGTTCATGAAATAGACTCTGGGATTTCTGCAAATCTCAAATGAACATGACACTCTCAAGACACTCCTAATAAATGTTCCAAGAAATTTTCTATATTCCAAGATAAACATTTTACACTACTTTTTTCTCCTCAAACCCTTCATCTTCCTCCTCTAGGTCTTTGGTTAAGACTTTTCTTTAAATTCTATTTACAAAATGTAGTTAATTAAGGAGTAACACAATTTCTCACTAGCATATCTATCACCATATATTTTTATAGATATTCATATTATATTTTTTTCCTGTGGAATATTTGTCTCTGCTCTATCTAAGGATAACTCCTCTATGCATACTCAATTTTTCATTCTCTCTTGCCTGTTTCAAAATACTGTTCTTCAATAAGATTTTATTTTGTTAAATCAGGTGATTATTTTCAATTATATAAGCATTTTTTAACCTCTTTCTCTTTCTCTCTCTCAATCACCTCCTAAAATGAAAAACATTTATTACCCAACTACCTTAATGGTAAACTACTTATGAGGGTTGTTTATTCTCTGTCTCTGTCATAATCCCATCTAACCATAGTGTAATATCCATAGTTTCTGGTAAATTATCTTAACTTGAGAAACCCAAAGTTAATTTTCAACAATAATCTTACTTTACTTGTAAGATAGATTGATAGATTATATCTATATCTATATGTATATCTATATCTATATATAGAGAGAAAGGGAGATTATGAGATGTGTGTGTGTGTGTATATATATATATAAAATCTAGGACAGTTCTATTTTCTCAGCATTCTAGTATATACTTCTTATCATCGGTGGTATTAATTTTAGGCATTTTGGTGTCGGTTTAGTGGTGTTTCACTGCTGCTTTTATTTGTAATGAGACAGTAATTTTTCACATGCTTAATGATATTTGTGGGTATTTGTGTGTTTGTTGTTGAGATGGTATTACTTTATATTGGAAAAATAAAAGAAAAAAAATAGGCATGTTTAGATAGCATGGTCAATTTTTTGAAAACCAAGTGCCCCCCCCAAAAAAAAAACAACAATAACATCAAAACAAGTTGAGCTCAATCAAAGAGAAATGACATTATGCAAAAGAAAATTTTTTTAGCTCACCACTATTGACTAATTGAGCTAGATAATGTTCCCTGCAGAAGTCTGTCATGCACGTTTTAGGATATTCATCAGTGAACATAGACTCTACTTATTAGGTCACTAGATATCACCTACCACCTCCAAATATCATAACACAAAAGGTATATATATGATCATTGTCAAAAGTACACTTGTGAGCGAAACAGTTCCTATGTGAACACCTTTGCTTTAGGAAATAATTCAAATGATTGTATATTTTTTGTCAGAAATTATAGGTCCAAAAAATGTGATACATTTGTTACGTCCTAACAGTGAATAACCCAAAAATACCAGTTCAAAAATCCTAGCCATTTCACTTCTATATCTACCTAAAATACCCTTTAAGAATGAAGGTGAAATAAGCATATTCCAATATGAAGCAGAACTAATAATTTGTCACCAGCAAGACTTTCTACATGAGTGATTAAGGAAATCTATTCAAACATAAAGTGCATGACAATGGAAGAAAACTTGGAACATACAAAGATACAAAGAGAACAAAAAAATGCACATGTGTAGAAAAAATTAACAAAATACTATTTTTCTTTTCAGATTTTTATGCTGCCCTTGAAAGTTAAAGGCAAAGTGTACAAAATTATGTGATGTGGTCCCCAACATATGTAGGTGTAACATTCAAGAAAATTCTAACAGGAGAAAATAAAAGGACCTAAATTGATAAGCTGCATGTACATATTGTAATCTCTAGAATAAAATGGAAATATATATATATATATGTATATATATATATATATATGTGTGTAAATATACACATATACATACATATATATATATATACAAAGAGATACTCAAAAATAACACTTATAAATCAAGACAATATATAAAATGTTTTCAAGTAACTCATAGAAAGCAAAGGAAAAGGAAACAGAAACAAGAAAAAAAAAGGAAAGAAACAGGAAACAAATGACAAACTTAAGTTCTAATACATCAGTAATTTCATTTAATGTACACAGTCTAAACTCAGGAAAAGAGAAATAAGGAAAACTGGATTTGAAAAACATCCCAACTGAATGCTTTCTAGAGGAATCTTCCTTCAAATATAATACAGTGCTCTAAGATTAAAGGTAAAAGAATGAAAAAAGAATACACCAAGATATTGAAAAGATATTTGGAATGGCTATATCATGAGAGAAAATAGATTTCAGAATAAAAGTATTAAGGTTACAAATAAGATTATAACTAATAATAAAAAAGTCAATTCAGAAAAATGAGATAAAATTATAGATTTTCGATATGTGCTTGAAATAATGAAATCTCAGGTTTGATGTGTTCTGTTCCATGTGTTTCGAAAATTTAGTATCCTTATTATGTGGGATTTTTTAGTTCTCGCTAAATTTGACATCTTTTATTTGTTGTTAAATGAGTTGTTTCAAAATATTATACTAAAAATGAAAATTGGATCTTTACCCAATATTGACATAATTTTGTTTAATGTGTGCTAGGTGCTTCTAAATGAAAATTCTTATCTTTTTGATGACTTTAAACTTTCAGTGTAATGAAAAAATTGCTTTCCTCACTTCTACTGATTGATTTTGCATCAAAATATCTGAAATTAACTTAGTTTCATCAGTTTTATTTTTGGTGTTTGTATGACCTAAGTTTCTTCATTTTCTATTCCTTACTTTTCTAAGTATTTTAGATGTGTCTTAAAAAATAAAAAACAAATGAATGTTTGGGCCCTGTATTTAGTTTCACAATATGTTTAATTGGAACATTTACTCTTCCTGTGATGTATTTCCTGACATATTTGCTTTTACATTCCCCACTTTATAAATTGACTTCTATATATCTTGTTCTCTCCTCATGCATTATTATTGGAAGTAAAAATTGTCATTTTAAAATCTATTTTCTTAGATTATTATCATTCAGATTGTGCTTTTGATCAATATGTCATTGATTCCAGATACCAATGTTAACCTATAATATTGTCTCTGAACATCACACTGTCTTTTCACAAGTCAGCCTAGATGTCCAGTATTTATTTGTTCAATCAATATTCTTATAGTAACACTCTATCAACCCATCACCTCTAAACATGCTCCTGTCCAATTCTCTGTCTATAAATAATATCATCTTCTAACCAATAGCTCATATCCAGAAGTTGAGAATAAACATGATTCCTCTTTTTCATTCCTAAAATATTACCTTGAAAACTTTGATTCTCCTATCTCTAACCCATTCTCTTGTCACTACTGATTCTCCCAAACACTACTTGTCCTTTACTGCCATGTTTCTCTTTTCTGTATTGCTCTTCTCTCGTAACCATCATTTCTCTATACAACAGTCACAAGCATTCTCAAAATGTAGATCATTTTCTAATGCAAATTATGTAAGTAGAATGATAGTAAAATAATTTTTCTTGCTTCACAAAATCATACTTTATCTCATTCTTATTTCTGTTCCCCATACCTAAGGAATTATTTTGGTCAATTTTTTTGCATAATAGATTATTTTAATAATTTATTTTTCAGGTCTATTTTCAACTCTTCATGAAGTTATTTCTTCACACACATTTAAGACACTTCCTTTCCCCATTTTTCCATTTTTTATCACCCTTTGTTTTATAGAGAGGTGGGCATTATTCTTCTTGATATTGTTCTTTGTGGCATCTACCACTGTCTGATACCACATTGTTCACATGTTTGTTATTTCTGCTCTCCAGCGAATGTGGGAGCACTACCAGTTCAGGGCATGTGTTTTTCTCTTCTAAAGTCTAAGCATTAATTGTTAGTGATACTGGTGCTAAGCTATATCCCCAGTTCTTTTATTCCTTGTTTGTGTTATTCCACTACCATTAAGCTTTAGGTTAGGCATAATCTATGTGACTGTGAGAAAAGACTTCAAGAGTCTGTGTGCAATTTTTAGAGTCTCTTTCTTCCCTTTGCCACATAAATCAAAGAACTTCCAGAGGCTAGAACCTCTGTCATTGTGATTTTCTGAAAATGAACTACTTGAATAGAACATCTGTGACCTGGAATAGACATGTCCAGTATTTATATGTTCAATCATATAAAGGAAAAGTAAACATTTTGTTTTACAGTTGCTTGTTATTGAAACATAAACCAGCATTCCCTGACTTAAATGATGTAACATTTAACAAATATTTATACAATGTATGTTTAAGATCACTATAATGCCCACAAAACTATGTGTTAGTCATTTGCAATAAAACAGATAATCATTTGCAAAAACCATATAATCAACAATTATGTTGGAAATATAGAAGCAATGACCTAAAATAATTCTAAATATGCTGTTCACCTATTGTTATAACATGTCTCATCATTACTATTGTGCTTAACATTTCTAGAATAAGAGAAGTAAAGCCATGAAGACCAATGCCTTGTTGGGGTCTGTGTATCCAAGGAAGTAACTGAATGCATTTCTCCTCTTTTGAACTTACTGTAGAACTTTGGAGCTCAAAAAGAAATATATATTCTCATCCCATTATTTTCTTCTCCCTTTTGTCATCTAAGCAATGGAGAGGTGACAGAAGTTTGAAGAACAATCATGCAAAAGGGAAAAAAAAACCCACTAAATCTCTAGAATGTTAATTTGTGTCCAAACATATACACAATTTATATTTAAAGCATCCCCGAATAGAGATTTCCATTCCTTTTTAAAACATTTTAAATTATTCTTGAAATATCTAAAATCCCAAATAATATTTCTGTCCAATTAATCCTCTATTCGATAAAAATAATATAATAGTACAATAAATAATTCACAACTAGCTCTTCTTGAATCTAAAAGCATGTTTTTATCCACTCTACAGCACAGTCATTTTTATTCTTCCTTTATGACTTTCATTGTGCTATTCTTTCTTATAGAATGGCCTTCCCCTGGGTTTCCACATTCCAAATGGCCATCCATTTCACAAGAATCACTTCATGTTTCCTATGTTAGGGTGGATCCCACGATAATTCTAGTTCCACTGATGTTTTCCTGCAAGATGCAGGAAATAGCACTCTAAATTCACAGACTACTCTGTGAAACGTGATGGATTTATGTTGTGTCTGGTAATGGTTTATAATTGCTTCATATATGCTAACCTTGCATCCCAAACTAGCTTTTAAAGATTAATAACACAGGTGGTTGCTTTTTTTTTCTCTCTTATGCAACTATCATAGTAGCAAGAAAAAAACGAGGCGCGCAGTAGGTATTCAAATAAAATGTGTTCAGCTGAATGAAATTGATTTGAATTTTAAAAGATGTCAGGGTAATTGTCTATCTTGTGAAAAGTGGCAACTTGCACCTACTCAGAACACTGAAGATCATGCTTTCTTGCCAAGTTTTATGTCCAATTTGTTCCACTTCCAAACCCCTCGACAAAAACAAAATCTTTTAATCTGTTTGCAAAATATTCCCTCCTTCCTCCCATCTTGCTGCTGCTGCTCTGTGATATACTGCCCTTGCCTATTACCCCTTTATAGCTGTTTTGTTAAAGTTCATACCGCAAAGACCTGTAAAAGAAATTTATGACTCTAGGGATTTCAGCAAATTCTAAATAACCATAACAGGAACATGAAGCATTAATTAAAGACACTAGAGTCTAAGTTATAACAGGAATCCTGACATTTAAGACCCTGGTACCATGTAAATTTAAAATGGTATGACAAACAGAGAGTAATTTGATGGTCAGAAGGTTATAATGGATACCTTAATACCTTTGTCAAGAGAAAGTGCCTGTCCTTGCTCTAACCCCTACCCAGGGGCTTCAGGGCCTCCTTCATAAAACATAGTGATGCCTAAATATTTTTGCAATAACTCATATATAAGCCAGTCTTTTCTTTAAGTACGTTGGGAGATTAAATACTAACCCCCCCAACATTCATATGCCAATTTTCAAATAAAAGAGTTTCATGTTTAATATGTCTATTTCTTATCTTTGACTATGGCTTAGCTTTACTTCAGGGCAGTATTTAAAGCCAAGGGACCAAGGGACATGCCATGATATGCACATGCAATTTTTCTCCAGGGAATGTGCTGATTGTTGTGTGGAGGCAGAAGCTAATATTCCTGATCCACTCTGCCAAAACAAGCAATGCAAAAACGCTTTCCCTAATTTAAAAAGTGAGAGTGAAATATCAGACTCCACTTATTTTTGTACCCGAAACCAGTTCACTTCCAAGAATGCTGAAAGTGTACATTATAGATATTTGTGAAATGCACATTAAAAAAAAAAAGAAATGTAAAACGATCCTCAAAGCTCAAATGTGCAATTAATATTCTGTGCCTCATGCTGTCCTATTTTTCTATGAATTCTTCCTCGGCAGGGTATACTGCTTTACCGCTTTGCAATTCTATAGCTTATACAGCAAGTACCATTATTCTTAATATGCCATATTTTGTTTTATATCACTAGATTTCATATAGTGATATGTTTTATATCACTATGATTTTATTCCTCAAGTAGATTGCAGGGTAAGGACCATAATTTGTACCCTTCGCAACCTGTACTACACTTGGCACTGGTTTTGAATATATTAGGCCCTTAATAAATATTTGTTGGCTGATTAATTGATTTACCTCACCTGCTAATTGCAAAGTGACATCATTTGTCATTAACAGACACATAAACGGATTACAAAACCATCATGTGAATTTACATATCATCAGATTATGCCCAAAATTAGCTCCAGAGAAGCCAACCACGCTCACCTTCAGGCCCTCCTCACACTTTATATCTACTTATTTCTTACTTACAATTCAGCAACTTGCTTGCCTTCTTTCCGTTTTCAGCTTTGTGCTGTTATTTAATATCTCACCAGTTGTGTAATTTCAGCTCCCAAATTGAATAAGACGTTCCTTCCAGTGGAACCCTCACCTTGACAAATAGCCAAATAGTAATTATTATTCCTTTCAGGGGTTGAGCTATGGAATCATGCCTGCAATATCCCAGACTTGAGTGCCTAGAAATTTATGCTATACTTCCCTGTGTCGGAGTTTCCATCTGCGATCGTATTTCAAACCCTCTCATTTTTTTTTCAATATGATTAAGATAATTCCTTTATGAAGTTGGAAGCTCAAAGAGACATTCGGAAAGAAACTTGATGTTTCATATTTTTGCAAACTTGCTCTCCCCCGTTTCCTTTCCTATCAATTTAGACACACAGAGAGGGAGAATTAATTTTGCAATGGTCTCTAATTTTTTTCTAAATGTGTGACCTCCATATTAATAGGAGCCGGAGGACTCATTCATCATATCTGGTCACTGTGAAACTGACATTTACAGGGTGGAATGTTTCTCGCTCAGGACAAATGGGTATCATTTGTAAAACATGCCGCACCCAATCGTAGGCTCCCATGGCTCTCAAACTACATTTTTAAGCAACAATATAAACCATTTCCCAAACTGAAAGGTCTTTTCAAATATTTACTGCCTACCTATGGAATTTTTATTCTGCTGGCTGCTGCCATCAATAATCCTGGGAGCTCCAAGCTAAGTGCTGTGTATGACCTCCAAGGAAAGTCTCAGTGCTGCAGAACAGGGGAGGTATGTTTGGCATCCTGCACCCTCCCTTCTTTCCTTTCCTAAAGCTTATTACAGAGAAAAATCAGAGTTGTAGAAGACTTCTTTTATGGTTATTATTAGAGCATTCAACACTTGCATTTGCAAGTAAACTCCATGTTTTTTAAGTCCTCTTTTCCTACAAATAATGGAATATGCTTATTGATTTCCTCCATGAAGCTTTTGATTTCCCAAGTCCATGGTCAGCTTGCAACTGATACCTTGTATACATTTTTCTTTAACCCAATTGTGAATTAAGGACCCCCATAATGCAGACATCTTAGTGACCTTAAACTCTCTTAATTTCATAGAGTGGGACCAAGCCAATACTACCCT
Organism: Callospermophilus lateralis; assembly: GCF_048772815.1. NCBI lineage: Eukaryota > Metazoa > Chordata > Mammalia > Rodentia > Sciuridae > Callospermophilus > Callospermophilus lateralis. Next base: position 31,281,723 of record NC_135321.1, on the reverse strand, counting down.
TAAAATATCCACAAAATCTGGAGCATTTAGTTTTTTATGACATGCTCTGTCTCACGGTTCCATATTCATTTTTTCCCCATATCCGTGAAAGCACAAAACTTTGCTCTTCAAATGGCTTCTGCAAAAATTCACAGTCACTACACTAACAATATTGTGAGCTTCAATAACTATATTGAAAACTTGCAGATTCTCTTCTAATTTCCTTTCATTTCCTCTCCTTCTTCCATCTCTCCCCTTGATTCTTTGCTTCTCTTTCTCAAAAATAAACACATCTTTTTAATCCTATACAATGTTTTTAATACCCTTCTCAAAATCCAGACACAAACTCACCTTTCTTGTTCTACAAGGACTCACCTGCCCTAATCAGGATTTGGTTCCAGTAAGAAGGCTGTGTTCTTCTAAAAAGAATTGATGAGGTGGTGGGAGCGGAGAATTGCATTAATCTTATGCCATTCCTAGAGAATTTTTCTTCCCTCAATTACAGTTTAATTGCTCTGTTCTGAACAAACAAATGGTAAGCCTGAGCAGATAGTTTACAGTGACCTGTATCTGTCACTAGTTTAAGCTTAACCTGAGGTCAGAATTAAAACATGTTAATCCAGTATTGGACTTAATAGTAAACAAAATAGAGATTATCTCTGCCTCACAGAGATTTGTAGCATAACTCACAAAAGTTATGTTACAAATTCATGAATCTGAGGTATTGGCACCTTCTATAACAATAGTACATATCTGTAAGTGTGAAGACAACCATTAAAATAGTTAATATCTGAAAAGTGTTTTGGAACACTGGAAATTACAAACACTCCATAATACCCACAACGTGGTCAGGTACTGACAAGTAAAGCATCCTGCATCCTAATAACAACAACACAGATAAATGTTATCAACATATCACAGAATAACATACTTAAGCACAGGGACAATTAAATGATAGTTTGAGGGCATACACTCAAAATGCAGTGTAGCTGGAATTGTCATATGTCTCTTTTGACACTTAAAGCTCGCTGTTTCTTGTGTATGAACTTTATAATTCATAGTAGAACACACATGCGAATAATTTATGAAACAGTGGTGTACAGTTTGAGTTTTTCTAAAAAAATAACTCTTTAACCATCAACCTGGACAAAAGGAGCCTAGGCTCTGGACCTTAAAACCTTTCCTACTGCCTTATCCATTCACAAAATCCTCCTCTCCCGCTGGACATGGTGGCACATGTGCATAATCCCTGCAGCTCAGGAGGCTGAGACAGGAGAATCACAAGTTCAAAATCAGCCTCAGCAAAGGTGAGGTGCTAATCAACTCAGTGAGACCCTGTTTCCAAATAAAATACAAAATAGGGCTGTGGATGTGGCTCAGTGGTTGAGTGCCCCTGAGTTCGATCTCGGGTACGAAAAAAAAAAATGAAAACTTCTCTCCTTGGACAATAGCCATCTAAAAACAAATCAAATCCTCTGCTTTTACTTGTATTTTTATTTAATAGTTACACATTTCTAAATAATGCATATTTGTTTTACCTGTTTGGGAATGTTGTATAACTGGATCATAGACAAAGTTTTGTGTCTTGTCATAAATCAAGTATCAAGTCCCTAGACATGAGCTGTTACTCTGAGCTTTCTACTTTTTCTTGTTGTCCTCTGTGGTTATCTTTGAGCAGTAATCATGCTATCTCAATTACTGTACCTGCATAATAAGACTTATTTTCTGAGCTTGTAAGTCCAACCATCTTGTTTCTTCTAGAGTGGAGAAATGACTCTCTGCACTTTGCCTTATCACAAATATTAAAAAATCAGCCTATCAAATAACAATACCAATAAAAGTTTTGGGATTCATTTGGGCTTGCATTGTGTCTCCAAAGTAAGAATAAATAATACTTGTAAAATGTTGAAACTCCCAATCCATAAAATGGCCTTTTTTGGTTACATTTGGATCATTTTGATAATCTCTTAATAAGGATTTACAGTTGTCTATGGACAGGTCTAGCACTTGGTTTGTTAGATTAAATTCCAGAAATTTACCCTTTATGCTACTGCAAATAGTATAAAAGAATAGTACTCTCATCTGTCTATCATGATATGTAAAGTACAATTCTTTTTAAATATTAATAAACTTGTTGAATTTAGTTAAGCATAATAATTTATATATTCTTTTGGACTACATATGCACCTATGTATATACTATATATACATATATATGTACCATGAATGAATAATAAGAGCTTTATTTCTTATTTTTATATTCTTATTCATTTTTTTATTTATTTATGTAGTTATATACTTAAATGTATATGTATGCATTCACATGTATATATTTTATTTAACTATCTCAGCTTTCCTAGTAGGAGAATGAAAGTGATAACATTATCTGCTTCCCTTAACTAATTCTTGGTTTTATAAGGGATACTTTGTTTTTACATTAAGGATGGCAGTCTTTTCTTTAGTTGTTTGCTTGTGTAGTAATTTATTATAGAACTACTTTATCAACTAAAGACAGTTCAGAATAGTTTTTCTCATCTTAATTTTCTTTTTATGAATGGATTTTGAATTTATCAATGCATACATGTATTTGCAAAGTCATTTCATATTTGTCTTTATTTTTCAAAATATGGCAAATTTCAGCAATTGTTTTTTAAAATATTAATACAACTGTACAGTTCTAAGATTAAATCAATATAGCAAAAATCCTCTACTCATTCTATGCATTGTTAGAGAACACAGTTTTATATTTTTAATATTTTTATTTGTTCTTTTTAGATATACTTGGCAGTAGAGTGTATTCTGACATATTATACATACATGGAGCAAAGTTCATCCTATTTAGGATTCCATTCTTGTGGCTGTATATGATGTGGAGTTTCACTGGTTGTGTATTCATAAATAAACATAGAAAAATTATGTCTCATTCATTCTACTGTCTTTCCCAATCCCATTCCCTGTCCTTTCCCTTCATTTCCCTTTGTCTAATCTAGTGAACTTCTATTCTTCACTCTCCCCTCATCAATTGTGTGTTAGCATCCACATATCAGAGAGAACATTTATCCTTTGATTTTGTGTGTGTGTGTGAGTGTGTGTGACTGGCTTATTTCACTTAGTATGATAGCATCCAGTTCCATCCATTTACCAGAAAATACCACAATTTTTTTCTTCTTTATGGCTTAGTAACATTCCATTGTGTATACATACAACATTTTCTTTATTCATTCATCTAGGGCACTTAGTTTGGGTCCATAGCTTTTCTATTGTGAATTAAGGTGCTATAAATATTGATGTGGCTACATAACAATAATATACTTAATTTAAGTCCTTTGGTGATACGCCAAGTATTGGGATAACTGGGTCAAATGGTAGTTCCATACCAAATTTTCTGAGGAATCTCCATACTAATCTCCAGATTGGTTTCACTAATTTTCAGTCCCACCAGCAATGCACAAATATACTTTTTTCTCACATCCTTGCCAACATTTAATGTTATTTGTATTCTTGAAAATTGACATTTTGACTGGAGCAGAATGGAATCTCACTGCAGTTTTAATTTGCATTTATCTAATAGAGATGTTGAAAATTTTTTCATATATTTGTTGAACATTCATCTTTCTTCTTCTGTGAAGGACTTGTTCAGTTTCTTTGGTCATTTATTGATTGGGTCATTTTTTTTTTCTTTTACTTTTCTTTCTTTTTTTGAGGGGGGGGGGATTTTTTGAGTTCTTTGTATATCCTGGAGATTAACACTGTATCTGAAGTTCAGGTGGCAAAGATTTTTTTCTCATTCTGTAGGTTCTCTCTTAACATTCTTGATTGTTTCCTTTGCTGGAAAGCACCATTTTTTAATATTTTTTTTAAAATTTGTATTAATAAACAATATATGTCTGTATTTTTTCTTCTGTTTGGATTCTTATAAGGGTTAGATTTAAAGGTTAGTATAGTTTTGAAAAATCTATGGTGAAAAGTATCTTATTTTTCCTGTTCTCTCAAGGGATTACCATAATTGGAATTATTTCTACTTTAGATATTTAACAGAAAATAAAGATTTAGCTATCTGGACTCAGACACTTTTGATGGGATTATTTTAAATTATAGATTCAATTTTTTACAATAATTATGACTATTTAGGTATTCTATTTCTGCTTAAGTTTTGGTAAGTAATTACATTTTAAAATTTATTACATTTGTTCATAATATTCTCTTATTATTTGTTAATGTCTACAGGATCTATATTGGTATCTCATTTATCATTTCTGAAATAAGTTAATTAAGTTTTTGTACCTAATAATTGGTTTTGTCTGAAATTTATGGATTTATTATTCTTCTTACACAACAAGTTGGGGCTTTTCTGAGATTCTAAAACGCAATGGGCATTTCTATTTTGTTTATTTATGACCTTGTACTTACTCTTTCTTTCCTTGGATTTTCTTTGTGTTTATTTTGCTGTTCTCATGCAAATTTCTTGAGATAGATGTCTATCACATTAATTTTCAGTTTTGTTTTCTTTTCTAGTATATTCTTTTTCTGTAAATTTCTAATGACATTAATAATATTACTGAGTTACCCAAAATACAGTGACTTAGGAAAAAAAAAATTAGAAGTATCAACTTTACTTAGATTGTTATTCAAAAGACACTTCCAAGAATGTAAAACTAAGCTACAAAATTGAGAGAAAATACTTCTCCCCCCAAAAAAAATGTCTGATTAAAGACTTTATTTTTAGGAAATTGTGCCATCATCATTCATCATAGGTGAATTATTAAATAATATGAAGACAAACTGATTTAAATGAGTAAAATATTTGGACTGGCACTCTACACAAGAATTTATATGAATGGTAAATATGCACAGTAAAATAATAATTAATTAATATCATTAGTCATGAGAACAATACAAAATAAAACAACAAGAAGTAATTCCACACTTAGCCAAATGGCCTAAAATTAAATAAAAACAGAAAATGCCAGATGATTGTCAAAGTATTTCACTTAGTGACCTTTCCATTACTAAGACAAAATTCCTGGGGAAAATATAGCTTAAAGGAGAAAAGACCTACTTTGGTTAATGGTTTCAGAGGTTTCTTACTGCGTTCATTTGGTGCCATTGTTTTGGGGGCCTGTGGTGAGGCTGATCCTCATGGAGGGGTGAGCATGGTGGAACAAATGTGCTCACCTCATGGTAGCTAGAAAGCACACATCGAGAGAGAGAAAGAGAGAGAGAGAGAGAGAGAGAGAGAGAGAGAGAGGTAGGGTGTAGGGGGAGGAGTGGTTGGAGACAAGATATACTTATCAAGGACACATTCTGCCAGTGATTTGCTTCCTCCCATTAGGTGACACCTCTTAAAATGTTTATCACCTACCAGTAGTGCCACCATTGAGAGAGAAAAAAAAAAAATCTTAAAAACATAAGCCTTTGGTGGACATTCCAGATCTAAAACATAACCAATAAGGAACAACCGAAGCTCTCATATGTAGTAGGGGTAGTGCAAAGTTGTACGTCACTGTAGAAAATTGTTGGTAAGTTCTCACATAATTACATATAGTTCATACAATCCTAATAATTCCATTTGTAAATATTTTCCAAACAAAAATATATGTCCACACAAAAACATGTACTAAATTTTCTTAATAGCTCTATTTATAATAGCCAAAAAAAGCTGGAACAACCCCATATTCATCAACTGTTGAATGAATTAACAAGTTGTGACATATTCATTACTGGAATACTATTTAGCAATTAAAATGAATGAAATGTTGATATACAACTGAGTGTCTGGAGCATTCTGCCAAGTGAAGAAGATAAACAAAAAAAAATGGAACTCTTGCTTTCATTTATATGAAATTAACAAAAGATAAATATCAAGTCACTGAAAACTGTCCAGTGGTTAACAGAGACTGAATGGGACAGGCTGGTTTTGACTACAAAAGGGAACTAGGAAATGATGAAGAATTATATAAAATTTTTATACTAATTATTTGATTGCTTGAAGCTGACTATAAAAGGTGTTTAGATCTAACACTTCAGAAATTGTGTAAATCTATGGAAATGAAAGTGAATACATAGGAATTGGTGTCACATAATCAACTATTTTTAATGATTTACAGAAAAAAATTGGAGCTGATATCAAGTTAATGTAAATTCTTCCAAGCTACTTTGATAATGTAGAATTTGTGTTTATTATTCAGTATAATTAACTAATGTGTTTAATATTTGGTTTTCTTGATTATAATAGAGTCCTATTAAAAATGAGATCTGGGTATTTCAAGATCAAGACCTGTTAACAAAATTCTCTTCTAAGAATCAGTTTAAAAGAGCAAAATTCAGGAACGTGATTTCAACCAAGGGGACATTAGCTTCTGCACGATGTATAGCAATTGTGATTAGATTGAAACAAATCAACATCATTTAGCTGAGATGACGTGCCTTGAAATCCCTTATCTACATGGTGCCAGATTAAAGTTGGCCAGAAGAGGAAATCACTTGCCATTTGGAGACTGGAAGTGATTCGGAAGCTATTATTCTCTGTAGGCCATTATGGTTAGATACGAGAAGAGACAGCTGCACAGACATTATCAGATTCTAGTACTTTCCTTTCCTTTATACCTAGCATTTCTTCTTCAGTGTTGACCCTGCTGATCAACTGTAACTTCAGGATACAAAAACAACATACAAAAATCAATAGCTTTCGTATAAAACAATAATGAATTTGCTGAAAAAGAAATCAGGAAAACAGTTCCATTCAAAGTTAGAAAGAAAAAAAAAAAAAAAGCCCTAGGAATAAATCTAACCAAGGAGGCTAAAAAGACCTCTATAATGAAAGCTGTAGAACACAGAAGAAAGAAATTGAATAAGACACTAGAAGATGAAAAGACCTCCCATATTCATGGATAGGCAGAGATTAATATTGTTAAAATGGTTATATTAACAAAAGTGAAATACAAATTAAATACACCCTATCAGAATACAAATAGCATTCTCCAATGAAGCAGAACAAAAACAGTCCTAACATTCATATGGAAGAATAAATGGCCCAGAATAGCTAAAACAGTTCTAAGCAAATAAATCAATGCTGGAGGCATAATATTACCAGACTTCAAATTATTCTATAGACCTGTAGGGACAAAAATTTCATGCCTCTTACATAAAAATAGACATACAGCACTGAAAAAGAACAGAAGACTGAGGCAAATCCATTCAGATGCCACACAGATGGAGTCTGATTCTTGACAAAGATGTCAAAAACATACTTTGGAGAAAATATACTTTTTTTTTTAAACAAACAATGCTGGCAAACCGGGGCATACCTGTATGTAGAAGGATTAAACTAGATTCCTATCGCTTACCCTGCTCAAACTCAAGATCGATGAAAAGCCTAGAAATTCAACCAGAATCTTTGCTACTGCTAGATTAGAACATAGGGCCAGTACTCCATCCTATAGATGTACACAAAAACTTCTAGAGTGGGACTCCTACAGCTTAAGAAATAATATCAAGAATTAATAAATAGGGTGGTATCAAGTTTAAAATCTTCTGTGCAGCAATGGAATAATATCCAGAATATATAAAGAACTCAAAATGTTGCCACCAAAACAACAAATAAACGATGAATGGTCAAATGAAGTAAATACACACTTCTCAATACAAGAAATAAAAGTTTCAACAAATATATTTTTAAAAGTTCAATATCTTTAGCAATCAGGAAAAGGCAAATCACAACTATGCAGATTTCATCTCACTCCAGTTAGAATGGCAGCTATCAAGAACACAAATAATAAATGCTAGAAAGTAAGTAAGGGAAAAGGAAGTTTTATACACTGTTCTTGACTGTAAATTAGTGTAATCATTAGGAAAATGTGTATGCAGATTCCTCAAAACACTAGGAATGGAACCACCGTTTGACTCAGCTATAGCACTCCTCAGTATTTAGAATCAATATAGCTTAGCAATACATGATGCACACCCATATCTATTATAGCACACACAATAGCCATATTATGAAAACAACCTTGTGTCCATCAGTGGGTGCATGGATAAAGAAAATGTGGCTTATAGACACTGTTGTGGTTTAGATGTGGTGTCCCCCAAAAGCTTACGAGTGAGACAATGCAAAGAGGTTCAGAGGATAAATCATTGGGTTGTAAGAGTCTTAACCCAGTCAGCAATTTAATCCTCTGATAGGGATTACCTGAGTGAGAACTGAAGTGGTAGGGTGTGGCTGGAGGAGGTGAGAATTAGGGCATGGCTTTGGGTGTATATTTGTATCTAGTGAGTGGAGTCTTTCTCTGCTTCCTGATCAAGATGTAAGTAGCTTCTCTCTGCCACACACTGCCGCCATGATGTTAAACTTGGAGGAATGGAGCCAGCCTTCTATGGAGTACAATCTCTAAAACTATGAGCCCTCAAATACATTGTTCCTCCCCTAGAGTTATTCTGGTCATGTCCTTTAGTCACAGCAGCAAAATAGCTGACTAAAACAGACACCATGGAGTATTCTAAAAGGAAGAAATGAAATTATGTCATTTGTGGGAAAATGGATGAAATTTGAAAACATTATGATGAGTGAAATAAGTCAAGCCCAGAATGGCAAAGGCATATGTTTTTTCTTATATGCAGAAGTTAGAGAGTAAAAAGTATAAAAAAGAAAAGGGGATTTCATGGAAATTGAATGGAGACCGTAAAGGACATGAAAAAGGTAGAGGGAACAGGAAAGGCAAAAGGAAGGTAGCAAGGAACAAAATAGACCTAATTGTGTTGTTCTTTTGTGCCATGTATGAACAAGCAACAACAAACCCCACTGTTTCACCATTTTATACATAATTATAATGCACCAATAAAGAAGAAAGAAGGACAAGAGAAAGACAAGTAATTCTGAACTCATCTCCACATGCAGAGGAGAAGACCTACACAGGTAATAGCACAGCTTCCCATAGACCTACCGTCCCTTTCAGTGGCTTGTCATCTCAGATTGACTGTCTAGTGACTACTTTGATGGCCTAACTTACCTCCTGAACCTTCACTCCTATACCTCTTTCCATAATTGAGTAATAATTTCTATAATGAATAATTTCCCTTATACTTCTCAGGTATCCTGGTTCCCTGATTTACCCTAACAAATGAGGTGACTTTACCACCTAAGACTATCACAACAGCTGTGTGAAGCAAACCCATGTTATTTAGGCATTTTAATGTGGTTTTTTTTTTTTTTTTTTTTTTTGGTCACTTGTAGCATCATCTGAAAGGGGAGTTTATTACATGACTAGATTCCATAACAATGCAAAAATCTAACATAAGGTCAGGAAGGCGCCAACACTTCCTCAGTATTAAATTATCATCTTCAAACACTTATTATTTAGGCTAAAACTTTGTTAATTACAATTTGCACATTTTCTTCATTGTATCTTAAATTTCCAGCTTTAAAAATGTCTAATGTTATTTGACTTTAGAAAGAAGTACTTTCATATAGTTTTTTCTTCCAAGAATGCTTCTGCTGGATCACATGAAGGCACAGGTATACATATGAACACAGTTCTATGACTATTCCGGGCTTGTCAATCAACCTGTGCTCCAGGCCAGTGTATTCTAAACATAGTTATTGCCAGTGTAAGCATTTTTAGTTGGGTCAACATGGAGACACAGAGCTAAAGGCTCTGCCCTCCTGGACTGTCCCTAACCTCCATAGCTTCATTTTTGAACTAAGGAGTTCATCATAACTGGATTTGAAAGTTGTTATTCAGATTCAGAAAACCCTTCTGACATGTGTTCCTCCTCTCCTTCTTTCTCTTGATGGATCTTGCTTATTTAAATCCTTCGCTGCTAGCATTTGATTTAAATCTTCACATTTGGCTTTTTCTATTTGATACTGATCCTTGGTCTCCTTCCAGCACTAGAATCTTGAGTTTTCTCTATTTATTTGTGGCTCAGCTTGCCTCTTTGGCTTCAGTGTCTTCAGTTATCTCTGACAAGAAGCCCAGTATCTCTGACTCTTGGTTCTTCAAAAGCATACTTTTAAGAAGAATTTTGGCTATGTCTCTCATAGGAAAGAGACTAATGTCCTCCTCTTTGGAGTAGAGTCTCCACATGGGCAAGACCTGTGTTTTGAGATTTGTCATGGTATTTCTAACATCTTTTACATGTTTTTACCATAAAAATGCATTGGTTGTTAAATAATATATTTAAATTTTTTTATTCATTCTTTTTGGTATACATGACAGTAGAGTGCATTTTGACATATCACACATACATGGAGTTTAATTTATTCTAATTAGGATCCCCTTCTTGTAGTTCTATATGATGTGGAGTTTCACTGGTCATGTATTCATATAGAAACATTTTTTTTTCCTTTACATGCAATCGGATAAGTTTAGTTTCTTAGATATATACTGGTCCAATAAACTGTAAGAGACACAAGGCAAATAGAAAATCTTACTTTGCTCATTAGTTTACATCCAAATTGTAAGCAAGTATAAGCCCTATTAAAAATATAACCATGAACTTTTTGAAGGAATAAGCTAAGAAGATGCATTGGTTTTCACTGATTACTACCTCCACAGGAATGACTATCTATATGGCTTGGAGGAAAAAAGAATGTGGAATTTATAGAATATCTACACTTATCTTCTGTATCTGAATTTCTATACATTATGGAAGATTGATGGAAAGAAAAGAATGCTTAGAGTTTATTGTGATTAAAAAATATCTTTACTTTGGGGCTGAGGTTGTAGCTCAGTGGCAGAGTGTTCACCTAGCATGTGTGAGGCTCTGGGTTTGATCCTTAGCACTGCATATGAAAATAAATAAAATAATGGCATGATATCCATCTACCACTACAAAAAAAAAAATAAATCTAAAAAAACTTTAAAAAAAATCTTTATCAGTGTAAAGAAAAAGTTTGCCTCCTTAACTCTATATAGAACTCCATTGTATCTTGAAAATTATTATAACAATTTTCATTATAGTACTAACAATTCCAAAATTTAGTAGTCTATACAAATCATTATTTTGTTAACTATTCTGTCTGTTGACAATTGTGGCCATTTTCAGCTAGATCGATCCTATTGTCTTATATGTCTAGGCTCTTTTTCCAGACTTAAAAGGGATTGGTGGATCTAGAAAAAAATCTTCGCTGTGATCTCTCAAACCTATTCCACAAGCTCTTTCCCCTTCCTGTGGTTGATCCAAAATGATCCAGGTAGTAGCAACTTTCCAAGAGAAAATGGGAAGGCATATGAAGCCTCTTGAAGTTTCAGAATCATATCAATTGACACTGTTATTTCATGAAAGGAATTTTCATACATTCTGGCCATTTTTGTAAACTAATACATTAATATTCAGAGTAAATTCACTTTGGGCTAGTACAGAATGTATTTAAATAAGTATAACTTTTCAATAAGTAAATGGTATCAGCCCTTCTCAGTGCTAAGAGTCATAAAAATTTCTCTTAAATCACAACATATCCATCCTCTCTCCTCCTTGCTGTAATATACCAATAGATATTAAATAACCTTTAGGTGAATAGAAGGCTGATTTGTTTTCCATATACTACTAAACATCTTGAAATTTACTTCCACTTATGGAGGTTAGAGTCAAGTTCTGGTTCAGTTTTGTGCTCTTAATAGCTTCCTCCATAACTTTGTCTGCAATCATGACTCTAAAAGAAAGGCTTTTCATCCTTTCTGATCACCAGATGAGGCTAGGGAATCTGAGGCACAATTCCAGAAGAAAATTAATTAAAAGGTTTTGTACAAGATGTCTATATTTTTAGTATCATTGACAAATGAAGAAACTAAATTACAGATAATTCAAATTATTTCTTCAAAATCCAAAACCATCTTTTGAAATTTTGGCAGTTCTGAAATCCATGAATCTGGACTCCTTTTTCCACGTTCCTTATTTCATCCAGTACCACAAGGAGTCAAATTTGCTTTATTCACATCAAAATTTTCTAATGTAATTCCAAATAATTCTGACACCTTATCTTCGATTATATATCATTAATGCGACATGATCCATGAGAATTCCAGAATACGTTATCTAGAATTAATCTGCCTTTCATGTACATTGATTTTGCAATTTTCAATCTTTACTGTGGTTCTATATCTAAATCCATTTTCAGAAAATTTACCATGATCTGCAAAATTTAATAGACCTATGATATGACATACTATATTTATCATTTATGTGACATCTCTTAAATAGAAAAGACAAAATATTATAATTTAGGTTACTTTGGCCCATTGTCAATATTGTCAGTGTCTGATAGAGCATGGCTCTCTCTCTTTTTCATTGTCTCTCCCTGTCCTTCAAGTAAAATTGCCCTTTTATTCATTTTTGCTCTACCCATGACTGGCAGCTGATTTTGAACTGTCAGACTATTATTTGTTTTTTTGGATGTTACCATTTATTGCAAGGAGGATAAAATCAATGTGACATTTCCAGAACAATGATAGATGACAATAGTGAGTGGTCTTTAAATGCGAAAGACTAATTTTTAAAAATGTCACCAGTGTACTATTTCAGACTTTGTCAAAGATAAAGCAGTAAAACTTACAGACATAAAAACTAATAATATTTCACCATGTTACTTGCAGATAAAGATGCTATTCTTACATTGTTAATAGGTCTATCTAAATACTGTCTTACTTCTAGCTAAAATAAGTATATCTATAATATTTTTCAAGTCCACACATTTGGATCATTCAAAAACTATAGTTGTTTTGTCTGAGTGAATGTGTGCATTCACTCATTCTGTGGACTTGTGTGTACATGTACACTCTGTGGCTATGAATATGTAGAGTTTAAATCTGTAATCATGGGAATATAATACTTGCATCAGTATTATTTACCTCTATCTTTATGACCCTGGGCAATGTGTACATCTTCCTTTTGTTTCAATCTACTCATCTTTCAAATAAAAATATCACTACAAGTTAATTCAACACTTAAGTGGAAATGATAGAAAAAATTCTCTGGCACACAGCGAATTAGACATTTAAATGTTATTACCATTGCTAGTATTAATGCTTTTTAAAAATGATGTAACATTGTCAATGCTAAATTGTTCATGCTATCAGAGATTCTTACTTGACCCTTTTGCTATTTTTGTTTCTGTTCATAGTTTCTAATTGCTCTTTACACTCATTTCTTTTACTGCCTGACTTACAGTTCATTTTTGTTTCAGTGAATCAAAAATAAAATTATGTGCATGCAGCAAACTCCAGAACCAATGGTCAAGAAATAGTATGATAGAAAGCCAGAAAGGAATTTTGGAGTTTTAACTGAAAACTTATTTTTACGAAGTAGTAAAAATACATTTCTGTAGTTTGGAGAAACTAAGTGCATGCACATTGCATTCTGGGACCTATTCCGCAAAGATTCACCGCATTTTAGTGTCCAAAGGCTCATTAGAAATTTAAAACAAACCAAAACATAGCTTTGTCTTTCTGCCAGATTGAATTCAAGGGGAGGGGGAAGAGAAGAGAGTAATAGAAGTGCAGGGGAGATTTCCCTGCTGCTTTCCTTATGAACAGGGGGTTGACACTTTGTTGACATTCAGTTACCACTTCATCAAGATTTTTTTTACCTACATGAATCTTGGGGATTTCCCAGGACCTCCAAGTTTCCAATGTGTCTTTGATCTCTTCATAGTCTTACTTCCTGCTCCTTAACTTTTACTGATTTTTGTATAGTATTATTTTAGGTTGCATATCTGTCTTCTACATCAAGCATCGATAGATAATGATATTAAATATGAGTAGAAATTCAGAGATTATAGGGAAATTGTGCCCTGGGCCACCATGGTCTTTTTTTTTTTGCCTCTGTATCACTCTATGTCCATCTTGCTCTGCCCCACCACAAGTACAGCACTTTATAAGGAGAAATGTCTTAAAATGAGGCTGGGAAGGAAGAAGAAAAAGAAAAAGAAATGGGAAAGAGGAAATGGAGGAAGAAGAAGAATTCCTAGTGAAAGTTTCTCTCTAATGCTCAGATGAAGATGCCTTAGCTGGACCTTAGGAAGTAATCCTGTCACCCAAGTAATCAACAGCAACACATAAAAATAGAAACAGAATTAAAAACCAAATTATGCATGTTTTTTTGTTTTTGTTTTGTTGTTGTTGCTGTTTTGTTTTTTTGTCGTCTGCCTTGGATAGGAAGTACTGCCTTCTGTTTCTTGCTAGTTATAAGGCAAGACCTGTTGTTTCAAAGAAAAGAGTGTTAAAAGAGAGCAAAGCAAAGAGAGAAACGTATTTTCTGTAACACACACTTGAGCAACTGAGAAGTTTCCAGAAAGTCTGAATGTTATTTTAGCAATTGAAGCCCCATACAGGAATTTGAAAAAGGACAAATAATCGCCTTGTGACTTCATCCATTTAATCCTTAATTAAAGGTTCACTCCTACTTTGTGGCAAATTTTAAATGCATAATACTTTCTCTTGACTCACTGTGAGAGGAGACAGAGAACCTGAGGATGAGTGTTGGCAGGTAAGAATAAAAGGAAAGAAAGCAGAGAGAATTTGAAGCTCCTTCTGGGTTTTAATTACATTCCAGATGTGACATCTTCCCATCAAGATTTACCACCATAGACTTAGCACACCCTTTGTTCCAGGTTAAACACAGAGAGCAAAGTCAGGCAAGAAGAAGATCCTCCATTGGTGTGTTAGTGGGAAAATATGGTCTTCAAACCAATAGTCTGACCATCATGTGGAAGATTATTAGGGATGCAGAATACCAGGATTACTGCAAACCTATTCAACCAGACACTTAGACTAGATTTAAAATTTTCAAAAGACTTTCAGGCAATTCATTTTTTTTCATTAAAGTTTAAAAAAAACTATGATATTTTTATGAGGTTTGTTTAGTAAATTTTAAACCAGTAACCAATGAGGACAACTGAATGGTCCCACACAGCATCATAAGAAAGATAAAAAGAGGTCAAAGGCCCAAACTAATGGTTCTTAAAGTGTGGTACTAGATCAGGAGCATCAGCATCAACTGGACTGTTGTTAGAAGTGCAAATTCTTTGCTCCATTTAGAACTGCTGAATGAGAAACTCTGGGGATAGGGACCAATGCTTTGGGGTTCAACAATCCCTAAATGTGACTCTGAAGAATGAGAACCATCTAGCTCTAAATGAAAACAGCCACTGACCACTCTTTCTGTCTATAACAACAACAACAACAAATTGCCCTATTTATTTATATATTTACTT
This sequence comes from Callospermophilus lateralis, assembly GCF_048772815.1. Lineage (NCBI taxonomy): Eukaryota > Metazoa > Chordata > Mammalia > Rodentia > Sciuridae > Callospermophilus > Callospermophilus lateralis. The sequence goes on along the minus strand of NC_135321.1, from coordinate 31,266,537 downwards.
ACTCATTTATTTTTTAACTTACTATATTGATAATAATTAATGTTAAGTTATCAGACTCACCCATAATGCCACTGGAAGATTCACCCCAAACAGTGCAGGTGACAGTTCAGAATTTATAAGCAGTAGTGGCCCCCTCATTTGCTTTTTATCAAAAGGAACTACATCAAAACAGTCCATACTCAGAAAGTTTCAGTGTTTAGCTGATTTAATTCTCCAACCACTACCAAACTCTACTGGTTTATTAGTGTCTTACCATTAAAACTATTTTTGACTTTCCTGTATGACTGTGGTAGAATGGATAGCAGGAGGGGAGAAAAGAGAGGTTTATTGAGCTAAGTCTTTTCTAAGACATTAATGGACACCACTTTAGACACAACCCCACACATACTTCTGAGACTGCTGCCTCCAGAGGTGACCACCTATTCCTATGTGCAGAAAGGTGATATTTACCTTTGCTGCCAGTAACTGATTTAATGGTTACCGCTAAAAGAGATCCACCTTATTATGGGATAGTGTTTTACTCAGCTTTTTTGTTGTTGTTGCTGTTATTGTGACCAAAAGACCTGATAAGAACAATGTAGAAAAAGAAAAGTTTATTTTGGCTCATGGTTTCAGAGGTTCACTCCATGGTTTCCCAATTTTTAGCTCAGAGCCCATGGTGATGCATTACATCATGGTAGAAAACATGATGGAGGAAAGCAGCTCAGGACATTGCAACCAGGTTTCAGCAAGAGACCTCAGCTCACGAGAGACAAAATATAAACTTCAAAGGCACCTCTCCATTGACCTATTATCCTCCAGTCATGCTTTTTCTGCCTACAGTTACCACCTAGTTAATTCATATCAGTTGATTAAATCACTGATGAGGTTGCAACTATCATAATCTATTTGAACTCTGAAAAATTATTGCCTTGTTACACACATTAACTTTGTGGGGGGGGGCTCATATTTAATCTATAACAGGGGGAAGTGGTAAAGTAAGCAGAGACAATGGTCTTTGTAACTGTATTTAAGCAAAAGATATTGAAATGAAGAGATCATGATGAATTTTCTGGGTGAACTCTAAGTCTTAAATGCAATGACAAGAACCCTCATAGGAGAATAACAGAAGGAAATTCAAGACAAGAATAGAATAAAAACACACAGAAACAAGGAGGCAATTTTACCATGGAAAAAAAGATTGAGAAGGCACAACCACAAGACAAAAAATGCCTGAAATCTTCAAAAGATGAGTCAAAAGAACAAGAAACAAGCTAGGCACGGTGGTGCATGTCTGTAATTCCAGTAACTCAGGAGGCTGAGGCAGTATGATCACAAGTTGAAAGCCAGCCTCAGCAAAAACAAGGTGTTAAGCTACTCAGTAAGACTTTTTTTTTTTTCCCTAAAAAAGAAATACCAAATAGGAATGGGGATGTGGCTCAATGGTCAAAGGCCCCTGAGTTCAATCCCCAGTACCTGCCTCCCTACAAGAGAAAAAAGAATAAGAAACAAAAATTTACCTTAAAGCATTTGGAGATAGGACTGCCCTGTCAACATCTTGATTTTTGGATTTCTGGTTCTTAGAGCTGTGAGAGGATACATTTCTGTTGTTTTAAGCCACCCAGCTTGTGGTCATTTGTTAGAGCAGCCCTAGGAAACTCATTTACTGCTCTCCTCTTTGAGATCAGTGGAATTACAACAAGTCATGTGAAAATCTAATTTTGAAAAGATCGTATAGTCATTTTATTATGATGTTATAGAGAGCAGGTCAAAAGATAACTGATAGAGAAGAACACTCTTTGGTGTCCTCGATCCTAAAATCAGAAAACCCAAAGTATGCCTACTTTGGGCTAGTACCTTTGGCTCTATGACAGGGTGCCTGATCCATCCTTCCAGGCAGAGGTGGGGTCTTACCATCCAAAAGTTGACAAAAAGCAAATTGTATTTATGTTTGCAGAGGAAAAACTATTACCAGTAATAAAATGTTCCATCTCAAAATGGCACGGTCACTTTGGCTTTAATATCACTAGCAAAATGCATGTCCTACTATGTGCTTGTCTGAAACAACTCTAAATTTTCAGTGTATGGTTGTGATCTACTGAGCACCATAGTTCTTTTTTTTTTTTTTGCCATTAAATGTTTATATCACTAATTCTTTTACAAGCAAAGTACTTTCAGAGTTTTCCCAATGCATAAAATCTAGATTTCTAATTATTGGATTGTTGTTGTTGTTGTTGAAAAGATGTCTTTCTTTTATAAATTGGAATAGATGTAATTGTAAAAGAGAATAAGGAAGAAGATACTGAGGAAGTCTTCAAGTGTAGTAGCTGGATTGTAAGAAGAGGAATATTTGGTATTTGAAGATGTGGATGTTGATTCCTTAAAAATTTGTTTGCCCAGGCACCCTCCAGATAGTCTTCATATAGCTATAGTGTTAGACATGTTTGATGGACACTGTTTCCAGTCTCAAAAGGAAACAAAGACATGTTGTTTTAGACACGGCAGATAGTATTATTTGTTTCTAACACTGAGAAAACTAAATTTTAGAGGAATTAAATAATTCTTCAATGACTCTCTATTAGTCATTTACACTATTGAAATAATAAACATGTTATATTAACATAATGTGTGTGTATGTGTGTGCATGCAAGAGAGAGACAAAGGCAAAGATTGAGAAAAAGATTAGATAGAAGAATTGATAGGTAAAGTTTGGTTCTCAAACCAGTAATTTCAAGCATGGCTAAACATTAAAATCATCAAAAATACTAAGATATGATTTTTTTGTAAGAAGTTCCAATTCTATTTTCACCATTCATGCAAAACTTCTTCTCCAGATCTAAATTTGTATGGTTGGGAGACAGGAGATTAGTAGCATTTAAAAAACATTCCTTGAAAATACTTGAAAAACAAAATGTTATGTTGTTGCTGATGGGTGCTATGTAGTCAAGCCTCTGATGGCTGTTCTACTGAATATGTACAGACTTCTTTTTAAGGTGTGATGACTCCTTAAACAATATAGCATAAAAGTTATTTGTATAGCATTGAAATTGAATTAGGTATTCAGTTGGATAATTAGAGATAATTTAATGTATATGGGACGATGTGCATTAATTACATGTAAATACTACATCATTTTATATCATGAATTTGAGGATTTATGGAATTTGGTATCCACAGAGGGTCCTGTTTATACATTTGTCTTTTTCTAAATATCATATAAATGAAATTATATATATATATAAATACACACACACACACACACACACATATATGTAGGCCTATATGTTTGTCTTTCTCCACCTACTATGATGCATTAAAGGTATTTAAGACTCAAAAAAATAAAATGAAATAAAAAACTTTCCTTGAATCATTTGTGTTTTTATTAGTATGGGCTATGGGAAAGCATGTACATAGCTTTGTCAGTTTCTCTATTTCTTCCCTGTGTTATTGAGGAAACAGCACATGCCTACAGACGAAGCTTTAAGGCAATGACTTACTGCCATGATATAAAGCATTCATAATTGTTTCCTTGAGAGTTTCAGGACCCTAGCTCCCAAGGTCATCTATTATCTGCACTTTGCCATCTGACCATTTATCTAGTGCATTGGAATTGTCACTTCAAAGAACTGACCTTGCATTTTGATGATACAACTGCATATGAAGTAGAGAAATTTTCTTTAAGAATCACAGATGTAGGGATGTAGGAAAACAGCAATAATTGTTTTTAAAGAAATGCTTGCTTATTTACCTGTAAGTTTCTGTAGTTCAAATTTTAAAATAAACTGACAAGTTTTTGACAGATGCAAAACTGCTAGAAACTTTTATTACTAGGTAAAGATGAATCATTTTTCTTTTTGTTCCAGGAAAATACTCTCCCCATAAGGGGAAAAATGAGCTCATTTCAACCTAAAAAATCAATGGGCCAAAAGCAAGGAAGAAAGAAAGAATAAGAAAAAGTAAGAAAAATTCAATGGGCCATATTTCATATAGGAAAATGATGCCACTGACATATTGTCAATAAGACATGCTCTTTGAACTTCTTCCTTTTGGGAGAAAAAGTTTTCATTAAATTACCTGCAGTTACTCATTTGGTTTCCTTTTTTGACTAACGTTGCTCTTGAGATGGGAACAGTTTTCCTCTATGCAACTTAAATCATTTAGCCTTCTTTACTCTCTAATCCATTTATCCTCCAACAGTCACTAATGCCCCCCTTTCTGTATTATTTTTATGGACATAAAAATCCCCTGAATTCCTGTAGAGTTACCATCTAATAATGTGCCTGCTTAAATTATCTTGTTTGGCTTAGTAATTGATAGAATGTTCTCAAAAATAAATTTGGAAAGTATCTTAACTTTTTGAATTTTCCATGGAAACTAAGATTCAGATTCACCACAGGACCTCAAGATAACAGGTTCAAAAAACATACCAAAGGGAGCAATCCTGCTTTCCTGCCCACCCCTCCTCTAGTTAGTGTCCAGAAACCCTAAAAGTTCTCCTACTAAGTCAGTTCAGAATGAAAGCAGGTGTGAACTTGGAAGGCTCTTTCTTTGACAGCCAAAGCTCTGTCATGGAGCTAGCCCAGGGACTGGTTGGTGGCTTTGTCCTGAGCCCCACCCTCAGTTCCACCTAACCTAATTAGAATGTTTGGTGGAGTTAGACTTCACTGTCTTCCAGGCAATGGGAAACTTTACAGGAAAGCACTCCTTATGGAGAAAGATCTCAGTATCCGGGCTTCCCCATCTTTAACACGTACCTCATCATGAAATCAGGAACACACTAACTATAGAAGCTTCAATTTCATCAACTTTTTCTATAGTAATAATTTACTACAAATCAAAGCATTCATCAAATCTGAAAGGTTTCTTTGCTTAGCCTTCTGTTAACTAAGATCCTTGCTAGTAGGGACCAGGTCCATTTTATTTGCAATTGTGAATCCATTCATCACCTGGCACATCCTAGCATCACCAAGAAAATGTGGCAAACAGATGACAGAATGTTTAAGTATTGCCTGATTCATTGGAGCTTCTCTGTCTTGTTAAGTTCTCTTTGAAACTTTTAGTAACCTCTTGCTATGCATCTATATTCTAACAGTTCAAAGGCCTTCAATAAATTGAGTAGATAGACCTTTGGTTTATTAAAATTCTGTCTGTTTCTCTCAAAGAGATATATCAGTGTGAGACAAAACCTCCTGAAAATATAAGAATTAACTCTATTATTGTTGTAATTTGTCTAACTGGAAACTTTTAAAAATCACATTAATTACTGGATTTTTCCCAGTATCACCCACAGAAGCCTCAAAAATATGAAAGAATTTTTGGCATGATTACTAGAATTTCTTGGTCCTTATGATATGGGGTAGTGGCATCAGAATAACCTGGGAAGATATCTTTTATATACATATTTGTGTCCAGATTCTGGATTTGAATTCTCAAGGAAAGTGATTTGCTTTTGTGTGTTTTGAAAAGCATCCAAAATGCTTCTGATAAGCACTATGATACCAACAACAATATTGATTATTTTCTATTTTAAAATATACTCCTATATAGTTTAGTCAATTATCTTTATATTTGAATTATATAAGGCCCTTTAAAATTTTGGGTATATGGAGGGATGTATGTTTTTATTTATCAACTCCTATCTGAGAATGTGTTTCTTTCAAGAATTTTAGTGAAATTATTTATATAATTGTTGTTCTTCTTGAATTGATATTGAGAAATACATTCATATATTTTTAATTATTTCTATTCTCTTGTATATGTTCCCTTTTTAAAACAATAAGTGTACTTAAAATGTTACATGTCCTTTTGAATATTGCCTTGATTAAATTAACCAGATATTTAATGTGCATTCTGATTTTGTTATAAATAGTGTTATTTTTGCTATCAATATTTATTTCTAGATATTTATTTGTGTTTATGATTTAAAATTTTTAAGTTCTTATTTTTTGTGGTGCTGGGGATTTAACTTAAGGCCTTGCACATGGTAGGCTAGCACTCTCTCACTCTGTTCAATCCCAAGTCCTGTCTTTGTTTTTAAATTTTTAATTCTGAGCCCAGCCTGGCAGTACTAGCCTTAATCCTAGGATTGAGGAACCTGAAACAGGAGGATCACAATTTCTGGGGCAGCCTCAGAAATTTAGTGAGACCATGTCTCAAAGTAGAAAATAAAAATAGCTAGGAAGGCAGCCCTACGGTGAAGTGCCCCTGAGTTTAATCTCCAGTACCAAACAATGTCTTGTTACAATCCAGCTACCACAGTTGAAGACTTCCTCAGTTTCTCCTTCCATTTTCTCTTTTACAATTACGTCTATTCCCATTTATAAAAGAAAGACATACATCTTTTCAACAAAAAATAAGACAAAATAATAACATTTAATTCTGTTGTGCCAAACAAAACATGATAATGTCCAATCTTTAAAATTTATTGAGATTTCCTTTATTGTATAACTTCCTTTTTATGAAAGATCCTTATTTGTGCTATTTGTTTCAATTTCTATAGTATTCTAACTTCAAATCTACTGGTTTACTTTTATTTTCCCCTATTCTGCCCTTCACCTTGCTTATTACTCATACTGATTTTATCTAGAGATAAATTCTATGTTCCTACTTATTTGTCTCTGTATTCAGTTTCTATTGCTGTTATAATCAACTACCACAAACAGTGTCTTAAAACAAAGCAAATTTATTTGATTTCATAGTTCTATAGTTCAGAACTGTGGTGCTTTTCTGAGTAGTTTGTTTAAATATTGATAAGGATGATGGCAGGCTGCTGACTGGCCTGTGCTATTGTCTGTAGGCTCAGGAGAAGGATTCTCTTCCAGGCTCATTCAGGATGTCAATTTTTTTTTTTTTTTTTAACAGTAATACGATGTCCCTTTTAATTAATAGTTGTCATCCATGGGACATTCTCAGTCTTTCCAGACTTCCAGCTTTACTTGGCTCATTAGCTCCTTCATCCTCAAAGCCAGAAATATGGCTGAAATCCTTTACACATTTCTCATCTTTCTGATCTCCACTTCTGTTTCATCTTTTTTGCTTCCAGCTAAAGTAAGCTGTAGGCTTTCAAGGGTTGTCTGATTGGTTTATAATCACACTTAGTTACATTTGCAAAGTCCCTCTCTATGGAAGGTGACACATCCACTAGTTCCTGTGGTTAAGGGGTGCATACCTTCCAAGACACCATTCTGCCTACCAAGATCCTTAACATCAAAACCATCTATCAAAAATTTATAACTAGGTTACTCTAATATCAATGAAAATATATGTCTTATAATCTTAATGCTTCAGCAAGTTAACCAATTACAAACATCCACAAAATCTAGAAGCCAGGACCAATTGTGCCTTCTCCTATAAGGAATGTGAGAATTACCTTAAACAATATCATTTTCAAAATAAAATCACTCTTTTCATAACCCAAGACTTCACAAAAGTCAGGTCAATATTGTTGCTATTACACGTACAAAAGAAAAACTTAGTTTATCTAGTAGAAGAATTGAAAAAAAAAGTAAGAGAAAAAATAATGGAAAGAGAATTGCTTTATATTTTCAGTTTTTTAGTCCTTGTGAAAAGTTTGTATAAACTTAAAAATCAAATAGGGCACAACTCCCATCAAGAGGTTATATTTTCCATTTCACTTGTGATTGGAGACATTTTTTCACAGAATTGTCTAACAAATTGTTGCTATATAGAGATGTTGTATTTACTGCATGAAGAAATAACCTACATCTTTATTTGTATAAAAGAAGGTTTTTATTCTCCTGGGGTTTTCAGGTATTAATACCATTTGATCTGAAAGTAACGATTTGCATTAACTCTCCGCTATCTGTATATATTATTATATAATGTAATTATGATGAATGTATGTTCAAAATGTTATATAAAAAATTTTAAGCAGAAATTTGCTTTTTCTTATTGTTTAAAAGTAAGGGCTGTAATATTTTTTCATTAGGTATAATGGTTTATAGCAGGTTTTACATTATTATCAGACTTTTTTTGATTAATGTGAATTTTATCAAAGGAAAACTTTTAATATATATTTTGGAAACTTTTAATATATATTTTCTTCCTACACTATTAAAATAATATATTATACTAATAGACTTCCCTTTAGCTTATTGAGATTAAAGTCTATGGTCATGGTATAAAATCTAGAGTGATTAATTTATTTGATAATATTTTATTTAGAATTCTTGCATTGATCTTGCAGGCTTCTTTTTTAACTTCTATCTAAGCAAAATTTTCTATCACCTTATCCAACCCATTTGCTGACTATTGCTTAAATTGAAAGAAAATATTGGGAAGATATCCTACTCTTTCAAAGCTCTGGAAGAGTTTGAATCACCTGTAAATTATATATTATTTATAAAGCATTCATAATTCAAAAGTGTGGGCCTTTGAAATAATCTGGATCATAGACCTTTGTTATGAGGTATCTTGACTGCTTTTCCTGTTTCTCCTGTGACTGTTATACTATTAAGATGATATATTTCATCTTGAATTTTATTAAAACTACATTGCCATTAATGGCAAGAGACGTCATTATTTAATGTAATGTTCAAAAACAAAATGTCACTGTCAATTAATCTATAATAATTAAATTTCTCAGAATTTTATTGTCTAGTGGAAGAGTTTATGTATTTGGTTAGATATGGATATGTAAAATATATGTCTTACTTATATTCAAATGAAAATACAATAATTTAACTAAATTTATAATTCTTAAAATTGTTATCATAGTCAGAATATAGCTCTTTTCTATGACCTTTGACCTCAAAATATCTGTGTCCTTTCTTCTTTTAACCATACAATGTCATCCTCTAGGGTTTTTAACAAGTAATAATAATGCAGTATTTCATTATTAAAATTATTTTCTATTGTATCTAGGATTTTTTTTCCTAATGTACTGAAATATATATTGTAGTTTCATTTCTGGCGTTTATTTCATCATCTAAAATGTGTCAACAGGAAGTTTTAAGACAGTAATCAAGATACATGATTCTTAATTGAAATTGCTTACATAGTTATATGAATAGTAAATTGGATATTACAGTCTTCCAAACAGACCTCTGGGACTAATATATAAGTTGCTCTTGCAAAAGTAAGGGACAACTGTTATAACTGATGTTAGGCTAATAACAAACGAAAGAAAGTTGATTCCAAGATATGTCCTGATTATAATAATTCTATAATATGAAAGTAAATACATTCCAGAATTGCAGAAATACTATTTTTTCCTTGAAAGTCATCCATTTCCTTAAGATCAATGATATTTTCAAATCATTTTGAACATTATATATTTAAATTGTGAATCTTCTTTGTTTATTTCTTACTTTTAGTTTTTTTTTAATTTGAATTTTATATCCTTTCATCCTAAAGTAACATGTTTAAGTATATTTTATTGATTTTTTTCAAAATCTTATGTATATATTTTGTAATTATTTTGTTGTTTTTTGGTTATTTTCATTTTTTGTAATTTATTGATTTTTGATATTTTTTCCATTAATTTGCTCTTGTTTCCTTAAATGCTTTGTCCTGTTTTGCTACAACTATTTGACTTAAAAAATTAGAAAGTGGGCTGAGGTTGTAGCTCAGTGGTAGAGCACTTACTTGCCTGGCATGTGTGAGGCACTGAGTTTGATCCTCAGCACCATAAATTAATAAATAAAGTTTCTAAAAAAATTAGAAGGTTATTTTTTCATGTTTAATAAAAATATTGAAATCTTACAGTTTATCTTTATTTTCTACCCTGTGTTTTGTATGTTTATGCATAATTGTGTGATTTGTCACAAAGAGCTAGGTGATATGATCCCCTTTATGCACGTAATTTTATGTTCCATTATATCTATTTCAGAATTTTGAGAATTGCAACTTTCTCCTTCATCCATGATGACAAATTGTTACATGATGACTTGAGAAAAAATCCCGTGTAACTTTGGGTGACATCTTCAATCTTTCTAAGTCTTATTTTTCTCAGATAAATTTTTTGATAATAATTTTTAAATGATTGAAAAATTTAACAGTAATTTTTAAAGGAGTCAATAAAATGATACATACTTATTAATAAATTATAACATTATTATTTGCTAATTTTATTTTGTTTGAATGGTATTCCTCTTTTCGAGCTGTAATACAGAACTTTTCTTTATTTTAATTTTTAGATCTCCCAGTAATTTAATTGGGACTATAAGAAGGATTTAAAAGGGAGAAAGCTTAATTTTGTGGTTTTGTTAGCCACTAAGAGATAGAAATATTGACTATATATTATAAACAAAGAAATAATAAGCATAGTTCATTAATTATTTGTTTTAGTCATATGCTTTCTGTTCTTTTTCACAAACTGTATCTAAGCACTTAAATTTGTGGATCTCATATTCAAGTTCTCTTATTATTCTCCACTGTACTTTGCACAGAGCTAGGGCTGTAGCAGGTATTGAATGAACGTGTTTGAGTTAAACCATGACCAAAGCAGTTAAAACATGGTAATTTTCCTCCTAAGCACTCATACTCTGGTTCAGTCTCAACCTAGATGAATAGTGTAGTAGAATCATTACCTTCCCAGACCTGTTTCTGGGAGGCATGTGAAACATATCAGAGTTTCAGCCCTGTTCCCAATAGACAAGTATATAGATCACAAAACACATTCACATGCCCTTCTAGTTGTCAGTCTATGCAGAGGATCTAAGGATGGAATAGGCCCCCAAGGCAAAACTAAGTTCTCATTTTCAGTGGCAACTAGGGCCAAGGTTGCAGCAGATTAACAGAGGTGGTGCAGGGTGAGTGCAATTGTCCTCTGGAGGAAAAGAAATTCATTTCCAAGACTTGTCAATCACACTCATGAAAGCTATACCTACACAGCTTAAAAAGAAAAATCAACCTGTATAATTTTCTGATATTTGGTTTCAGAATGACCAATTTTCTCTGAGTTTTAAAGTGTGCACTTCAACCCAATAAAGTAGATATATCCTTAGGGTAAGGCTTTATTGTTTGTGTAACTTTTTATTTTTAAATTATTCCAAACACAGAAAACTTGTCAGAATAATACAGAAAACACAAACAAAAATGCACATAAAACCCCAAACACACAAACAAAAACCTAGCTCTTTTCATTCTGCATCATTTCTGTTACCATGTTTTTTTTCCTTCTGCATATGTATGTGTATATACATTTTTTTCAAATTAGCGAGTAAGATTATATTATGAACCTTTCCCACTAAATAAACAGATTATATTATCAAGATACAACTGTGAAAATCAGAAAATGCAGCATTAATCATGAAGTAATTATCCAGCCCCGATTACGTTCATTATATTTTAAGTGATTTCAATAATATTCTTTCTCTATAGCTGTTCAATTTAGATGTCAAATCTTCTTTTTCTTTAATCTTAATTTTTTCCTCTTTCATAACTTTGGTTACTACAAAGAGACAGTTATCTTACAAAATATCCCATAGTATGACTGCATCTGTTGTTTTCCCATGAACAAAGTTAAGTTGCACATCTTAAGCTAGAATCTCACAAAAATAAGACTGTCTCTCTTCCCAAAAATACATCAGGAGATACATTGTATTATTGAAGTTTCTTTAATGATTTTGTCAAGGTGCAATCTCTCTGGTTTCTCCATAGGAAAGTCATGATTTTTCGACTTTGTAATAAGCAATTGATTGTGTGAAAATACTTTTTGAGACTATGTAAACATCTTATATCTAATCAAATGTCCATGTGTTAATTTTAGCAACCATTACTTATGTGTTAGTTGATATGTTATGGTAAATGAGCTATTTTCCTTCTTCCACATTCAATCTTTCATTTATATCATGAGTGTCTATTTTATTCAATAGATCATATTTTAATATCATTATAATTTCTTTTCATTTTCAAATTACACTACATTTCACCAATGTAAGCACAGTCAGCTGACTTTTGCTTTCTTCTGAAATATCTGTAGTCTTTTTAATTTTTTTTTTTTGATACAGGGTAATCATCTTCCCACTTTTCAGTATTTCTGAATATTTTCCCTAGTCTGGTAAATATGATATTACTAGCATTGATATTTTGTTTATTTTGTTAAGACCAGAATAAATGTAATCTAGTTTCTGAATTATTAATACATAATATCACTTCAATGGAAAAAAAGCAAATATACAAGCTAGAATTCTATTGTTAATATTACAAAACAGCAATTTAAATTTAAAAATAGACCTCAATAACTGAAAGGATATTGTACAGATTTCCCACATTTTTAAAATATATTCCTATTTCATGTTCTTTGATGTTATGGTACATAATATTGATTTTTATTTTATTTTCAAATTGTCTATTCCTAGTACATATAAATAAAATTGATTTTTCATATTGGCTTGCTATACTATGTCCTTGCTAAATTTTGTTATTTATCCTAAAATAATTGCACTGTACATTCCTTGGGATTTTCTACATAGACAATCATGTTCTCTGAAAATAAAAAGTTTTATTTCTTCCTTTTCAAGTCATTATGTCTTTTATTTCATTGTTTTTCCTTACTGAATTTCTTAGAGCCTTGTTTTGTATAGTTCAAAATAGAAGTTTCAAGGTTAGATATTTTTAGTTTTTTTCTCTGATTATGGAATACAGGAATGTTTCTGTTGGTATTTTTGCTTTGTAATTCATTCCAAAATGTAGTGAGACAAAAAAGCAAAACAAAACAAAACAAAACTCAAATACTTTATTATAATCACAGATTTTCTTAGAAAATAAAACAAGGTACATTGGAGAGCACCTACATCAGTCCACAAATATCAGGGGTTTTTCAAAAGAGACTCAAATCTGAGGAAAACTCAATTTATGATTGCAAAAGTTATCCTGATACTCTTCACTCACACATGTGATTTTTAATTCTGATTGTCAGCTGGATCCACTGCTGGTCCTGCTGACCAGAAATTCTATGCAATGCCTCTCCCTCTGTCCTGAGCACCTTCAGCAGAGTCAGACTTTTTATTATTCCTCTAGGGTTACTAAACACAGACCATATTCAACAAGGTCAGTAAGGCTTCATTATGTGGCCCTGTAAGTGAGATAGTACCCCTGCTGCTTTATTCTATTTGTCAATTCAATTATATACCCAAAAGTTTGAAGGAGAGGGAAAGAAAATTCATGGAATAAGAGAGGTTGCAAGCATATAAATGGAATATTTGTCACAAGAAATGTTTAATATTTTTAAAAAAATAATGTAAGCTGTAGTTTCCAAATTTTTATTTTGTTTTATATCAATCTTTTATTATATTGAGTTATTTTCTTCTATTCCTAGTTTAATAAGATATTTTATCATGAATTCATTTTTCATAATTCTGGAAATATTTGATTTTATTCTGTTAACAAAGCAAATTTTTCTGATTGATTTTTCAGATTTTAAACCATCCTTGAATTTCTTGTTAAAATACACTTTTTCATAATGACCATTTTCATTTATTATATAAATAAGTTTTTATTTATACATTTTTTTCAAAAAATTGGCCTTAGAGTTTATAAGGTTTCTTGAAATATAATTTCTTTCTCATGTATTTTGATATTATTATGGCTTTATAAAATGAAAAATTTTCCCCAACTTTTTTATTTTCTGAAAAACTGTCTTTAAATTGTTATCATTTCTTCCTTAATTATTTGATAATTAAAAGCATACAGGTATGGAAAATTCTTTGACAGAATTCTTTTAATGATTAATTTGATGTCTTTCATAGATACAGGACTACTCAGATTTTTAATTCTCTCTCTTATTAGTTTTGGTAAGCTATTTTGTCCAAGGAATGCATTTGCTTCATTTAAATTCTGAAATGTTAACAAAAGATTACCAATAATTGCACTTCATTGTCTTTCTGATATCCACAAAATTCATATTGATAGTCAATATTTTATTCTTGTTGTTACAATTGATCAATGTTACCATCTGTTCATGTAACTGTTTTGATTTAACTTCTTTGGCTTGTCTTCTATTTTATTGATCTCTTGTTTCTTAATTATATCTTTCTATGTATTTGGGGTTTAATTTAATAGTAAAAATGTTGGTAATTGATTTTTAATAATTACCACTACTAAGAATATAAACATTTCTCTAAGGACTGTTTAGCTATATCCCATAAATTCTTCATATGGTCAATTTTAAATATTATTTCTTTGAAATATTTTCTATAACTCTTATGAATTCTTATTTGCTTGTAGGTCATTTATAATTTTTATCTGCATGATGTCAAACATTTAGTTTATAACTATTTGGGACTTTTCTAGGTGTATATTACTATTTTATAATTTTATTTCATTGATGTTAGAAATATAATCTATAGAATTTTAAATAGTTTGACTATACAGAGCCTGTTTTATTGTCTAGCAAATGGAATATCATGGCAAAAATACCACGTGTCTTTGAAAACAGTATGTATTTTAGAGTTTTGTATAAATACCAAATAGGTCATAGCACCTAATGATATTATTTAGATCATCAAAAGTTGAATTGGTTTTTATGCATGCAGATGTTCTAGATATTCTATATTCATTACTGAAAAATGATGTTAAATATATATATGTATATATATATGTGTGTGTTAAATATATATATATATGTGTATATATATGTATAAATACATATATTTATTTATTTATTTATTCATTTATGATTGTCATATATTTCTGATGAAACAAATTTTACTATTCTGAACTCCTTCTATCTCCTGCAATAATTTTTATCTAGTAGTTTATTTTGTGCTATTATTACCATAATATTTTCAGCTGTGGAAGGCATAATAATGGTCCAAAAATGATGCTCATGAGCTTATCCTCAAAGCCTGTGAATGCATTACAGCAATGTGGAATTAAGGTTGTTTGTGAAATTTAGGTTGTGGGTCAACTGACATTAAGATGGTAAAATCACAATTGGTTGAATGGCTCAATATAATCACAAGGATTCAGATAAGTAAGAGGGAGCCAGGAGGATCAGAGTGAGTGAAGAATAAGTGGCACTTTGGAAGCAAGGGTCAGAATGAGATTATTGTTAACATGGAATCCCAGTGAGACTCATTTGGGACTTTTGATTTCCAAAATATAAAGATAATATGTTTGTATTTTGTTGTATAAAGCAACTGCATTTATCACAGTAGCAGTAAGAAACTCAGATATCCTTCCTATGCTTACTGATTGATACTGTGTGACTGATTTTGCTATTTATTTATATGTTTCTTCCCTTTATCCCTTCTGATTTCTTTTGGACCAAAGAAATATTGTTTTCATTTGTTATTAATTAACACCTTAACTATTATAGCAATCTACTTAAAGTAAATCTTGTAGACGTTTATGTATTGTAAGAAATTTATAGCAATATGGTGACACTGAGCACCCTCTATTCCTGCTGCTATTGTTACAAGAATCACATTTCCATCCATTAGAAACCTCATTTATCAGAGTAATATATTTTTTAAACAGTCAGTTGTTCTTTAAAGAACTATTTAGAGAAAACATCAGGTGAAAATGTTTATCTACAGAAACCTATAAAGAAATCTAGCAATGGCATATGTGCACATAATTATGAAAGAAACTATTTCTTAATTTATTTATTTCATGTTACTTCTTCTTTTATTGACTTCTTTAAAAATTTGGTTGTTACTTTCTTCTACATTCATGAGTTTATCAAGTCTACATGAGGATTTTTTTTCCTGGAAATGCTATTTTCAGGCCTGATAATTCCCATTGGGTTCCTTTTGTATAGTTTCCAGATATATTTTCAGTTTCTTTTTGAGATTTCCCATCTGATCATTCATTAAAACCACATTTTCATTTAAGTCCCTGAGCATGTACATAATAACAGCTTTAACACAGCATGTTAAATATTCTGGTGGGTCATCTTAGCATCAGATTATAATAACTGTTTTCTTCTTACAGTTGGTCACAGATAGCAATTGTTTAGTTTGCTTAGAAATCACTGATCATATATTGAAAAATAAAGGTATGTTTTACAGACTCTGGATTCTAATACCTTCTGTAAAATATGTATTCTAGTAGATAGTTAACTTGATACTATTTAAACTCAAAACTCTCAATTTTGAGGTAGATAATAACTAATGTTTCTGCTTATTTAGATTTTCTGGTATTTTATATTGGGCCCTTAGGTCCTGCTTTGTGTACCTGTAAAGGAAAAGCGATTTATGAAATCAGAAAGTTTTATGCAAATTTTGAGGCACCTGGCTGTAGCTACTTCCAATTTCTAAACTCTTAGTTTGCCTTGTGTCTTGTTTGCTAATTCTTCAGTCCAGTAGGTGTACATATTTCTGCTTGAGTGCCAGATAACCAATGCAACAAAGGCTTATATACTCAAATATCTTTGCATTCTAAACTAATGATTGTATAATAACAATCAAATAAATATAGAAACTAAAAATTCAGATAAAATATGGCCATTTTAGAAAAATTAAGCATCTTTTTAAAAATATTTTTATTTGTCCATGGGTCTTTTATTTTATTTATTTATATGTGGTGCTGAGGATCAAACCCAGTACCTCGCACATGCTAGGCAAGTGCTCTACCACTGAGCCCCAGCCCCAGCCCTCAAGATTAAGCATCTTAAAGACTATCAACTACTATCTATATACAAGTATAATACTGGAATAAAAATAATTATCTTAAATTTAAAAAAATTATTATCTCCCATCTTCCTATTTGACTTCACTTTAACATATACTTAGAACCACCTAGAAGTGTCTTCCCCAAACATTCTTATAGTGGTATTAAAGAATTAATAGTAAAAATAAAATGGTACATTTTTATAAAATCATTCATTTATGATAGTGGAGAGAAGGCTGAAAAAATGGTGTAAATTAAGAAATTGAAGGGTTAGGAAACAATATTGAATAAGAAATGTTATTGGCTCTGAAAATATACAATACAGAGTTCTCATGGAAAACAAATTGGTAGATTACTTTATTCCACAGGGTACCAATAACTAGGTAATTTACTCTGTGTATATACTATAATTGGCATGCAATTAGAATAATTGCATTTGGGGGGCAGGATATGCATTTATGCTAGATTGTGATTTTATTCAATAGTCAGTCTGTGCAATTTGAGTTACAAATGTTGAAAACTAAGATTAGGTCAAGATTTCTTTGTGTTTTTAGCTACACCTTTCTCATTGTGATATTATTTTGAATCCCCTATTAACCTGCCTCTTTCTGGAGTATTTATCTTTGTAGTAGCATTAACTTTGGTGGTGGATGCACTAAAGCCACATCAGTACACATTACAGATATTTCTATTTTTAAGTTCCATTTATATTCTTATTACTTCCAATTATATTCTATTTCTAAGTTCCATTTATATTCTTATTACTTCCAAGTCTATATTTTTCTACTTTGATTTTAACTCCTAACCTCCAAACTTAAATATTGCAATGTCAATGTCACCCACATATATATTTAATAAATGTATCAAAAATAAAATTTTATATTCTTTCCAACCCAGCTAAAAGGGTCATCCCCAAACATTCTCATAGTAGTAATAAATATAATATCAATAGTCTAGATGCTTACACACACACACATACATACACACACACATACACACAAACACACACGTATACACACACACAGACTTCTATAAATCATTATTGATTACTTCACATTTTATTATTGTATATACCAAATAAATATATGTATAACTTCACATTTTATTATTGTATCCCAAGTAAATATATATTAAAATGTGTCCCAAACCTGTAGAACTTCTACCACCTTTGCCACTTTGTTTATTTAAATCATTATCTGCTCTTGTCTTAGTTACTAAGAGAAATCTTTAAAGATTCTTCTTGGCTTTGATACTTTCCCTTTTGTAGTCTGTTTTCTACCCATAAATCAGTGATCTATATAATATATAAATTATATCATACTACTTATTAAGAACCTGCCTTTTTCTTCTTATGTTTGCAATTGAACCCTAATGCCTCAGCATGGCCTGGAAGGCACTCATGATCTTAACGCTACTCTTGTTCTAAGGTCACGTCTTCTATGCTGTTCACAGCCATAATGCCCTCCTCCCAGCTGGATTTTCATCTCTTCAACATGCTAACTTGATTCTACCTTAATGTTTTACTTCTATTCTTGCTACTTCCAATACTCTTTTTCTATCTCTTTTTATTCTTTACCTCTTGTTTCATTTAGTCTTCTTTCATTTAAATGGTAAACATAGGTAATATTTTACTGTTCAGCCTAGCAGACCCTAATCCTCCTCCTGTCAGCCTCCTTTACTTTAGTATCCTTTATTTCCCTTCACAGAATTTATCACTTTAATGGATGGATGGAGATATAGATATAAAGGTATGTGTGTGTATATATATATATATATATATATATATATATATATACCTACAAAGAGACATAAATATATGGACACCTATATAAATCTAATAAGTGTTGTTTTGAGATTTTTTTTAAACTTACCTCTTTTCAGACTCCTCTAATGTAAATTCTATGAAATCTTGGTCATAGACTCTATAAGTAACTGTAACCTCAGTTCTAAGAGGGTCTCTAAAATATAGGTAATAACCACTATTTTTAAAAAGAATGAATTATGAAATGTTTGAGAGATATACAAATAGAAATAACTAACAGGAAAAGTAACATACCAGTACTCATATAAAAAGAGAGCATCACTATGCAAACAGAAATGAAAGATGATCTCAGACATATTTCTCAAAAACAAAGTATTGCATGAGCTACCTACACATATTCTCATATTTAACTTTTACTGTAGTTAATTACACATTTTAAATATATACATATATATGTGAATATATAATATGTTAATGGTTTTTATATTTAAAATTATATTTTTTGGGGGGAAAGGATTTTAGAAAATATAAAATTTACAAGAAAGAACCTTACTTATAATCTCAAAATTTAGAGAGAAAATAATAAATGTTCTCTATTTTCAGTGATTTGTATGCATTTATTACCAATCACATCACACTGTACATAGATTTTATTTATGCTTTCTGTATTCAATCTGATTGCTTGCCTTTCACTGTGTTTTTTAAAGTACAAATATTGATTTAAAAATCATCCCATCTTTTGATAACATATACCCCTGTTTTCCTGCTACTTCTTATAGTGATAATTTGGTTACTTCTAAGTTTTGTATGAGTGATAATAAAAAGAATATTCTTCAGCCAATATTTATTAGAAAGTGTATTTGTGAAAACTTAATTGAAATAGTGTATTTATTCTGAATATCTGATTTTTAAATATTTATGTATATTTGTATGTGTGTATATATATAACTGTACAATAAACTTCACATTTCTAATGAGCAAAATCTCAAGAATTCTGAGTTTATTTACATTTACTGATTTTATGTAACTTTCACTTCTGATGGAATATTGGTAGCAGCATATTTTCATATGCTGGGTAGTGGGCCTGTGCATTTCATTCAACTGAACCCAGGTACACTCTGTCATTTAGATGAGAATTTTACAAAAATTTAACATAATGGAACAAAGGACAGCATTCTTATAGTAATCTTTATAAATATCTTGCCTTATCTGTTAAAAATTGAAAGGAAAATTCCTCTTTTTTAAGCCTTTTTGCCTTCCTATTTCCACTTCCTTTCCTTCTATGAAGCTTTATTTGATTTACACATAAAAAATGTGAAGATGAAATAATTGGTTTTGTTTTCTGTCTAGACTCCCAAAGAACAAATATATATATTTCTTATATTTCCAGTAAGCTATGAATATAAACCTAAAGTTTTAGATATTACTTCCTAAACTTTGTAAATGTAACTCTAACCTAAAATTTTGCAAATAAAAAGATGTAGATAATATATTATGTGTTTATTGTATGATGACCCAGACATGTTTATTTTCTAAAACCTCTATAGAGTTATATATGAGATGATACATCAGTTTTATGTTTCTCACAATGTTTCATCAGTTATAGCATTTGTTTATCAATATATCAATATTAGCTTAATTATCCATGACTCAACATAACTGTGGAGTAAATGAAGAACTTAAATGTCAACAAAAAGATATAAAGGAACCAAATACACTTAAAATATGTGTCTTGTACTGTGGATTTGTCTGGGGAAACAGATTTTGAGAACTATAGAGTCTCTGAAGAAGTCAATGAATTATTTTAAAACGGAAACAAAATAATCATCTCTTTTTTTAGGTTTTTGAGAATGTTAGGTCTGAAGTTTTTATCTGGGATGGTTTTGAAAGAACACATTTGTAACACATCACTAATGCTGGTAGCTTCCTCTGTGTTTTACTCCCATTATCTGCTTCTCTTTGGCTTGCATCAGGTTTGCTGGCTCAGAAATAAGCTTGGCAAATTTGGGGGTCCCCTATATTAATCAATACCATGGCTAAGTATCTTGTTTCTCATAAGGACTGAAATTAAATTGTTTCACAAGATGAGCTCAACTTCACATGATGTGCCTACACTTAGGTTGGGTGTTACTTAGAATAACAGACAACCGCGCTTTCCTTCTCTTATTCTAAAGCAAAGTGTAATCAGGACACCTAGGCCAACCTTTTTCCTATGGGTCTTCCTTCTCTTCCTGCTTTGGATTTCTTAATAAGTTCCTAAAATGGACAAAGCACTGCTTTAGTGATTAGACTTTTAAATTACATATAAGAAAATATATAAATTTTGCTTATATATATACACATATATATGTATACATGTATATATATTTTGCTTAAATATATACACTTAAGTACCACATGTATATAGTGAAAAGCAATAGTATGGCCAAAATGATTGACTGAATAAATTATTGATTGACTGGCTACTGATTTATTCCTTTCTTTTTTTTTTTTTTTAAGAGAGAGTGAGAGAGGGAGGGAGAGAGAGAGAGAGAGAGAGACAGAGAGAGACAGAGAGAATTTTTTTAATATTTATTTTTTAGTCATCGGCGGACACAACATCTTTGTTTGTATGTGGTGCTGAGAATTGAACCCGGGCCGCATGCATGCCAGGCGAGCGCGCTACTGCTTGAGCCACATCCCCAGCCCTATTGCTTTCTTTAAATAGAAATTAACCTAAGAAGAATATTCTATTGTCCAAGGCCATTAAATTATACCAAACTCCCCACAAACTTCATATCTAAATGAAGAATGTAATAGTACTAGTAACTTATGAGAACCCATTCTGCACAATACAATCCTTACTTCTTAATATATTCTACAGTCCTAGAGAGTCTTTTAATTTGACCATCTGGGAAAGTGTTCTGCATGTTACTTTATTCACAATAACAAAAAAGCCAAATTCAGGTATACTTAATCAGATTAAGTACTAATCAAAAACCAAAAACTACTCACTTAAAGCACTGGTAAGATGAAATGATACAATGAGCTAGATTGTAGTATAGTGTCAATGTAATTGGCCTTGCATTTTGAATGAGTTTATTATTTTGTTTAGATTTATAATTTTTTAAAATAAATTAAAAGTGTCCTATTAACAATGTTAAAATAATTACAGAATTAGAGATCCATAGATTAAAAATATATCTGGGGTAAATCATCAGTTTGAAAGGCAAACTGTATTTATCATCATATGCCCTTTCGTATCATTTCCCTGTGTTTTTTTTCCATGCAACAGAAATATATGAGGTAAATTCATTGAATTATGGAGAAAGGTTAGATTCATCAAGTTTTTTTTTTGAGCTTTTGTTATTTAAAAATGTTTTTTTTTTCATGGCACTGACAGAAAAATACTCCAAATAAACTAATGGATATGAGGCTTGGAAGCCATCTAGTTTGAAGAAATCTTCTTCAGCCGGACTATGTTTCTTCTGTTCTTCCTCCGTGTCACCTTGCTCTTGCATGATTTATTTTTCCACAGAGGTAATGGCAGGGGTGGCAGCTCTGAACCAAAGCCACCAGGCTCACCTAACTCATGGTTCAGATACTCTAAATTAGCTCCTGGCAAACTGCCCTGACTGTATAGTGATCTGCTTCTCCTGGAATAGCTACAAAGTCCTAGACAACATGTAGAACTTCCTCTTGATAACATCTGCTGTAGTTTCCAGAACAGGACAAGCACATCAAAGATGTCAATTAAATCCACAAGTGAATACACAGACATATAACTAATAGAGGTTTAATGGATTCTGGTTTTGAATACTCAAATGTGTGGAGTAACTGAAGGAATGATCATTAAACATGTCCATCTGGTATGTGTCTTCATTCATAGTAGCGTAGCATGTAAACCACAGTTCTATTATTCCATATGACAAAGAGTCAGGTGAGGAGAAGCCCCAAGAATTCAATCTGAATCAGAATGAGTACTGGCACTGAAAAACCTAGATGAAAAAGTTAATAAATAAAATAAAGGACACACTTAGGAACGTACTATCTGGACCATATGTGAAGAGAAGGGTACTCATGCAGGGTCTCTACCTGAGATACAAACTTTTTTCTCTGTACCTTGAGAGACTCTCCTCCATGCTGGTGTACTTGCTGATTGTATAATTCTACCTTGTATGTTTGGTTATTATTTTAAAAGAGGGACGGTATAATCTTTCTGACCACCTCAGTGTATGGCAGCCTACAGCCAAAATGTTTTATGCATGAATGATGTCTTTTTTTAATAAACTATAAAAATGTAAAATAATAAAAGTGATATATACCTAATAATGAGTGAGCCAATAAACCCACTGGGCAACTTTGCTCTCCAAGTGGAAAAAAAATTGACTTTGTATAACAAATTGCAGAATTATTAATCCTGTTTGAAACCCTTTTTATATCACACCATTTACTTTAATTCTTACTAGTTTGACCATTATCATACATTATGCATTTTTCTTTGTACTGGTTGGGAGGGGAAGTGATAGCTCAAATGTACTCTTGAACCTTCAAGGCCTTGGAGCAAGTTGAGAGGAAGCTCTGACCAGCTGGCAAAGGGAGAGAGGAGGGATGCCCCTGGCTGCAGAAGGCTCTTTTGACATCTTGATTGACAGAAACCTACAGTTTCCTCTGAAAGGTTGCTCTTTCTCCAGGCAGGGTGGGAGAGAAACAAACATTAAAAATAAGCAGGTGCTTGCCTCAGGTGACTTCCTGGAAGTTTATCACCATACCTGCCAAATGATAGCCTTCTGTAATTAAATAAGTAGGAACAATCTCAAATCCCTGGGATTTTAAAGATATTCTGAGAAAGAAAATGATTATGTAGGCACTGAAACTGACTTTAAAAAGTTAGCCTCCTTGCAAAGGATTGCCGTACCAAAGGGGGGAAAAAAAACATTAAAAATTAAGATGTCAACATGCTTTAAGGAAAGAAATTCAGCAATGCAAATGCAAATATGAAACTTTTCAAAAGTTGTCTTAAGGAATTAGGAGGAAAAAGCAATGCAGCAGATCTGCTGCTGTCTTTGCACAGTTTAGAAGTTTTTAAATTAATTAATGTATTTTAATTAGGTGTATATGACAGCAGAATGCATTTTGATTCATTATACACAATTGCAGCACAACTTTTCATTTCTCTGGTTGTACAGTATGTTAAGAATTGCATCCGCCTAATTTGGGCAATGTTCTCAGCTTAAGCACACCCTAGAATTTAGGTCTTGTGAGATTCATGATGCAGTGAGTAACTCTGGACTCATCATCTCATATAGCGGAAAATAAGGGAAGAATATCTGTCTGGGAAAATGAAGATTTTCAGAAGCTTAGGGTCCATGGTCAAGTGAAGAGTATACATAATCACAAATATGTATTTCAGTCAATTCCTTTTGGGATGGTGTCAACATACATTGCAGCAATATCAGTGACTATATCCCTGAGAAGCTCAAGCCTCATAGGAGTGGCAACCACAACCACTTTGTTGGATATTGCTACCAGACAGCTATTCTGTACACCACAGGAGTGGATGATACTTCTAGAGTAGAAGAAGTGGGAAATGGAAAGATGACAATGGAATGGTTTTGCAAGCAGATTTCTGGAGCAGAGTTATAAGAGTATTACTAGAATCTATAGTGATTCTCATAAAGTCATAGCTCGAGAGACTTACACAACTTACAGATGGAAGAATGGGATGAAGAAATTCTTCTAAACTATCACCTGTCTAGTTTCAGAAATGTCTGAACTAGAACCCTGGTCTTCTGATCAATTCTGTATATAGGTACATTAAATTTATTTGCTCATTCAATCACAGAATAGATATTTATTAGACATCTAAACTTGTGGACTTAGGAAACACTGTTGTTACTATCTGACTTAGGTTTAAGCCTAATTAACAGCAGAACAACAATAATAATAACATGTCATTATATGTCATACAGTGAAAATTTATATCCAATAGAAATCAATCAAGATAATGTGATTAGTATCACAGAAGGGTTGTTCTTTGATACAAACTAGTCAGAAAACCTTTTATAAAGAGAAGGAAATTCAGCATAGGCGGAAAAATAGTGAAAAAATTAACCCCACGAAAATTTTGAGTGTAATTCTACTAACCAGAGGCCAGAGAAAAAGTTGGTAAAACAGAATGAAGCTTGATTTAACTGAACATCAATCAGAGGCAAAGCTGATACAGCCTGCAGAGAGAGATTATGGTGGAGAGGGTGAGGAGATGAGGCTGATGAGTGAGTGGGCAGGGCCAGATCCTGCTGGGCCTTTTGAAAGATCATTCAGTGTTTAGATTTTATTATAAGTGTCACCATAAACTGTGGCAATTTTTAGGCAGGACAATCATTCAGTGCTTAGATTTTGTATTAAGTATCACAATAAACCATGGTGATTTTTAGGCAGGACATTAAAATAACCTGATATACATTTTTTTAAAAATGATTGCTGTAGCTATTATATTGAGGACAGAAAGGAAAAAGGTGAAAGTACAAGATGAGCTAGGAAATGAATACAGTTGCTCAGGACAGAGAGGAAGATAAGGTGATCTGCATTAGAAAAGCAGCCATATAACTGGAAGTAGATTCAGAATGTATAATGGGGGAAGTGAGTCTATCGTTTATGTTTATTGCTGATAGGAGAGAAGGTGGTAGTAGGAATTCACCTGAGCAAAGTTCACCTGAAATGTGATGCCATTTTTCACATGCAGAAAAGTATTTGCAGGGGGTAGTGGTGGTGGTAAGCATAACTTATTTAAGAATACTATGCTTCTGTTACTTCATAGAGAAATACATGGATGACTTACTCATATACCAAAAATATGGTTTTCATACACAAATGATAATTTGACTTACAATGATACTTTAGATTATCATCTGAATTTAAGTTAAAATTAACCAAACCTATATAAGGTGGTATTACCCTACAATTAAATTAAAACTTGAAAGTGTTCTCTTCTCCCACTTAATCCCTACCTCATCTGCCATGTTTGCACATACACTCTTGCAGTATATTTGAGGTTGTTGAGGATAATAAATCTGAGGATCCTGAACATTGGTGATTACATGGCAATATGTATATTCTATTTTTGAGCCTAGTTAATATATTTAATCAATTTTTCTTCACTAATTGATCAGTTCTTTTTGAGAAGTGAAATTATGATTTTCATCCAGGTATCCCTAGAGTCAAGTGCAATTACTGGCACATATTAAGAGTTCACTATACATAGCTGTATGTATGAATAATACATAATGAACTTCTGTCATTAATGGTAACCAAATTTTAATGAAGGCATTGATGAACACGAGGATAACACTGTGCTCCCACCCCAATTTACACAGCACCTCTAGGAGCTGGGATTGTGAAAGTATATAGTTTAGTTCATTGACACTAATGAGATTTACATGTCAGTCTCAGAATTGTGAGACATGCTTTTATCTAAGCTTAGTGGGGCAAAATTTTTAAAACCCATAAAACGAAGACTTTTGCAAGTGCAATGTGAACTGTCATCAGAAATATCTACTTCATGGTTTTAATCTAACAAATGTGCTGAAAATATGAGTCATTGCATAAATAATAAATTAATGGATTTATATAGTACTATAAATACAAGTTCAAAAACATGCACTGAGGAGTGTCTAGAATTTATCCCCACTATGTAAGAGTAATTTCACAGAGAATATATCAGAACTTCCCAAATTATACAATCCTTCTCTAAATAGACATTAGGTCTGAGCCATTGTGCCATTTCTTCTGTTCTTCTGTAGCACGGGGTAGCAATTCATTCCTGCATTATCTTAGCATTGATCGATATCTTCCCTGTGCCTCTTGCTTTCTGAAACATATGCTTTCTGAAACACATGCTTTCACAATTATGTCTTCTTCATGTCACAGCATTTTTGGGTGAAAAGAGAACACACACACACACACACACACACACACACACACACACACACATAAACGCTTTGTAATTTAACAGTACTTACAGTACAGGATTAGTTGGTCTGGCTTCTTGGAATTGAGTTTACAGGGAAGATGCTACAGCAAGTATAACTATGTTGTATAGCAGCATAAATGGCACAGATTTACTCATTTGACTTTATATCCTTCATTTTCAAACAGCTGGAGAAGAGAAACATAAATACCTACATTTGAATGCCTTCTTTGTAAAGGAATTAAGTGAAAAAAAAACTTTCTAGAGAGAATTGAGGATAGCTTTCATTTTCATGAAGTGTTGAAGATTTAAGGACCTAAATCTATTCCTTGGTGGGTTTCATTTTTGTATCTAATAGTCTAGTCTATCCTACTTTGGCCACAATTAAGGTATTCTGAGGCAGGGACATAGCTGATCAATTTAAGGCAATGACTTTGCCCCTGGATAAATGTGGTTCAGCACTTTGTACCAACAGCAGCTAAAGAGATTTGCATGTATTTTTCTTTGGATTGGATGGGCAGCTCGAAATATCTTATACATATTAATCTTGAATGGCACACTCATCTTTTCATGTGCAATAAATATATTTCTTAAAATCTTTAGTGCAGAGAGCAATGAATAATCCTATTATATTTTTAAGGAGTATTGAAAAGTTCTGAGTGCTACATTAGATTTCTGAAGTTGATGTAAATGGGTGGGTATTGGGGAGCCTGCCCTACCAGAAGGAGAAAGACATGTTATTTAGTTGCAGCATAAAAACAAAATATTTTATGATTTTCAAAGTTCCTTAGGGGATCATAATTAAACTCTGGAAATTATATTTTATGTACATTATGAGAGGGAAGTAAGGACAAATAGTGTTTCATAGTTTCCCTTTCAGGAAAGTTTGTAGCATTTCAAAGCCTTTGGTGTCTCTAGTTTCAACTAAATCAGTAAAGCCATAAAAGTGTACTTCCTTCCCCACAAACCTTCACTGGCTGTTTTAAAACCTACTGCAGTGTGTAACATGGAGAAATTTAAGACGTTTTATGTGTTTGGACAATGAACTTGGATGCAGAGCTTTATAATGCTGGAAAGGTACATAAATTAATAACCTTGTAATTTTATCAAGTATGAGGAGGGTAGAGATGTAGACCATAGCAAGAAAATTCATGACCCAGCTTTAAATCCCTGATTTGGGGATGCTGCTTTCACATGAAAGAAAGCAGAGACATAACTTACGGGGAAAGAATGTGTCTGTGTTACCTGTAGATTAATTTCCAAACAAACTTTATGAAACACCTTTATCTATTTAAACTGCATTTTTCCCTAGTTACTTCACAGCAACAAATGAAGGGCTATGTTTAGAAGGATCATGAGATGCAGATTTTTTGCTTTTATTTGGGAAACATTTTTAACATCTCTGCAGAAAGGCTTCTTTTTGAGAGAGGCTGGTTAGCTCTGTGTTCTCCGTCCTGAAACGCTGCTCTCTGGTCTCATCTAGATGTTCTTCCCCTTCCCTTCTCTGCCCTTCATGCAACACATTCCTGGACCAGATCTTATCAGTTATTGCCACATGTCACACCTGGGCTTATTTATGTCAGTTCTTTCCCCACAGTGTTCTCTTCTTCCATAAATTCAACTCTCTCAGTACTTGTTCCTGAGGTTTTCTCAATCATAATCAAAAGCCCACACATCTAATAGCTACAGAATATATATGTAAGAACACAAGTATCTATTTACAATGTAACCAATTAAAAAATCCTCCCATTATCTCTCTATCCATACAAATATAAGTCTAGAGGAAAACAATGTGTCTTTTATATTCTTCATAGCAATAAATACAAGAAAGGACACAATTGTGCTTTTTAGTAAATACTTGTTTCATAGGATTAATTGCTCTGTATATTATGTTATCATATAAGTAATGCCCCTCTTTCACACAAGGGCTTTTTACAAATTACATTTTAATTGCTTTTTGTTTGTTTGTTTGTTGTTGTAGATGGACACAATACCTTTATTTTATTTATTTTTTTATGTGGTGCTGACAATTAAACCCAGTGCCCTATGGATGCAAGGCAAGTGCTCTACTACTGAGCCACAATCCCAGCCCCTTACACAAGAGCTTTTATAAACTAAATATCAGGGACATTAGTGTGATCAGATAACCTGAAAAATATAAAATAAAGTCTTACACACACACAAAACCCATTTTGTCTTTGGTGTGTTGTTCTCTTTAAATTCAAAAGAAGAAAGCATTAAAAGTCTAAGTATGTTCAAAGTAGGTTCTCAAGGCTTATTCACGTCCCTGCAGGCTAGAGAGAGTGAGCTCACGTCATCCCTGCCAGGCCATAATGGCAAGAATCACTGGGAAGGCTGAATCCCTGGGATTGTGGATGTGAGCCATGGTTTACATCCAGCCCAGCTGAAGTTATAAAATGTCAGAAACGGGGGCACATGTTGACGTTTATGAATCATTTAGTTTTACTCTCATCATTTTGTCAAATGGCAGAGCAAAACAACAGTGTTTCTTGCTTTGTCTCCGTGCCCATCTCCATCCTGAAAGAGCATTAGAGAGTGTGGATGTGTGTGCAAGAATGTGCACATGCGAGTGTATGATGGGCTCAGGGAAGTTTGATTTGTAGAATCTTTATGAACATCAACTTGAAGTTAGCCAAAACAAACAAAGCAAAATCTTCTTGATCTTCTACTCAGCATCTTAGATTGCTAATAATATTGGGGGAAGAGGGGGAGGAGCCATACAGAATTGGCAAACTCTTGAAAACACAAAACTTGAGAACCTTCAAGCTGGTGTGTGGCACAAAGCAGGCGAAGAGGATGTAAGCGGGCTTTGAAGCAAATGATGGAGAAATTGTCAAATACTCCATTTCCCTTCATCCTGTAATACTATAAAACTATTATGAGCCAAGATGGTTTCTATTCAAATGCTTTAGTTACCAGCATGGACATCCTAGGAGAAAAACATCCATTTCCTTTTGAAAAAAAGATGCTTTACTAGAAGAATATATTGGAGATAGAATTCTACTAAACCATCTTAGAAAAGCATTTCTTTTTATTGATTTCTCTGCAGGCAGAAAATCTACAGATCCCTATAAACACTGAAGAACTACTCGGGCACTTCTGTTCAGAGGGTCTTAATGGTGTTTTTCCACACCAACATACTTTTATTTTGCAAGTCAACATATGAGAACTTTCACTCTGTTTGCTAATAGTGACCTTACCTGTGTAAGTCTCAGGTTTCAGTACTTGCTGTCCTTAAAGCTAAAGCTGGCATTAGTTTACCTGAGGTGACATGCCAGTTTCTATATCAAAGATGATAAGAAAATTTTAGCTTTTTATAAAAATACAAATTTCTCACTGATATTTTCTTTTAGGGTAATTACACCTGATCTTTTATTTATAATTGTTGCATGCTTCTCTCCAAGAAACAGGCATTTTTACACAAATGAGAGTAAGAAAAACTACATGAATAAAAAAGAAACTTAAAAAAAAAACCTATTGAATTTTATCGCGTAGACTAGTAGACTTGAATATATGTTCATGCGATGCATGTTGTTGATATTAATTCAAAGTAAATTAAAAATGAACAAATGGAAATATACAGGGGAGCTCCTTCTAATGATTGAATTTCAATAAACATATATAAAAGGAAAAAAGAGTACAAAAAATCACTTTGAACAAAAATCGTGGCAAAAAAAATTGTCACCAACAAATTGCAAGAAGAAATTCTAAATTTAGTGGGCAAATCTAAGGTGAAGTAGACCACCCCCCAGGATATTAACTACAGTGAATAAATTGCCAATTTAGGAGGAGAGCAACCTGGAAGACACCACCTTAATCAAGTAATTAAAGTTAACATCACCAGTTCATTATGAGCATCATGGATTCCTTGATTCTAAGTACAGAGAACACTCATAATTTCTGGGATACTACTGCTAAAATATATATAATCTCATTCTACTAATGCACAATACCAAATAAACACAATTAGAGGGACATGTTACAATGTTGCTTTTAAAAGTTTTATGATTACAAAAGAAAAAGGCATCAGGTCTATTTCAGTTTGGGAGAGATTAAGAAGACATATCCGTAAATGCTATGGAGGGACTGGACAGACCCTTGGAATAGAAAAGACTCAAGTAAATATTGTTAAAAATTTGCTAGTATCAAGGTCTGTAGTTTAACTAATAGAAAAACACCAATTTTAATTCCTTGATTTTGAAAAATTGTGCAAAGGTAACATAAAATGTCCATATCAAGGAAAGCTGGGGAGGATTATATAGAAAATCTTTGTAATCTTTGCAACATTTCCTTGGCTTCAAGTATTTAAAAATGATTATGTTTATTTGAGTTAAAGTATTAGTAGAGAAAGTTTAGTATTGTGTGAGTGTGTGTGTTTGTATATATGTGCATAACCTGTAACATTTACCAGCACACTTGAAATAAGGCTTTGCACATGGTCCAAGACTTTCTTCACTTTTATTCAGTCCTTCCCTTCCCCCCAGCAATCCCCAAGATCTGATCATGTGATCTACTGAATCCAGGACCTGTGTATTAATTTCTGTTTTATTATTTGATTGCTCAGAATAGAGAGGGTGCTAAAAAAATGTAAGGGCATGGAGAGAAGACCAAGTAGCTCCAGAACAAACATATTTTGTGTCAGAACACACAGAAATTCAACTATTAATCAGAATTTCTAGCTGACATGCTCTTCCTATGTCCAATGTGTTAATTTTTTTTAAAAAAGAAAAACTTTTAGATTTTTTTCTATTTTACTATGCAACTATAAATCCAAAAGTTAGCTTCCAACAAATACAAATACTAAAATGCTCAGAAATTAAAATAAATGGAACAGTACAGGAATGCTTAGACACACACAAAAAATTGAACCCTGTGAAGAAGACTTGCCATTTTTATCAGTATCAATCCCAGTCTGGTTGGGCACTACTACTGCTGAAGCAAAAATCTGAAGCCACATGTCACTATGGCAGAGGGAAGCATGACACTGAATCAATGGTCAAAGACGAAACTAAGTCAGAGACAAAATATAAAGGCTATTTATTCATATACTTGCTGCCAGGGCGTCTATTCTTCTGTCTCTTTGGTCTCATGGGAGTTCAAAGCACTAGAAAGGCAACTGCATTTTTTTTCAGAGTAAGTTTGATAGAGCAGAACATGAAAATACTGAGACCGTCTCTGGCAAATGTTCTACTACAGTGAGAGTTTTAGAAGAGTGCATTTTCTAATTGGTCTTCAGGAACATTTGGATCTCAAAAGAAGAAAAATTGTTCCATGTTAAAAATAGAGGTTTCTATGGCCAACATTTCCTGAGGTAAGGGGGTACTTGTTTGCACCATCAAAATGGTCAATATTCATTGAATTATTTTAAGGTACTAGGGACTAAACCCAGTGACACTTTAGTACTATCACACATCCCAACTCTGTATTCTTCTTAAGACAGGATCTAACACAGTTGACTAGTCTGGCCTTGAACTTGTGATCCTTCTGCCTCTGAGTTTCCTGAGTCATTGGGATTACAAGTGTGCACCCCCACACTGGACTTATGATATTCATAGAGGATAGTGGCTGAAATATTATGTGATTTCTCAATATCCTATTACTGTTAATATTAAATGTGGCCACACGGGAGAAATAAACATCCAGACTATCAAATTTCAGAGGTTAGTAATTAGGACACATAGGTGTCTCCTTCTTTTGACTCTATTCTTCTTTCCATCTAGACAAACTTATCACATCCTATCTAAATTAAAGTCTTCCTTTGGATTAGTTTTTATATGAAAACTGTGTGATAATCTGATTTTGTGAAATATAATTAGATCTTCCCCATATCCTAGGAATTTATACAACATTTTTAAAAGCAATATTATTGAGTTCTGAGAAATATAGTGCCCATACCTACTTTGCCTAAAAATGCCTTCCAACCCACTTCCAACTGAATCCAACCTGATCATAAATAAGAAAATAAGCAATACGCCTTGCTAATGTAAGGTGCTTACTAAACATTCCATCTTAAAGTGATATACTCTGGATGCTATAGTTCAGGGACAGCATATACTTTTCCCTAATGATAAAACCCCCAAGAATAATGTTATAACCTGATATATTCACAATGTTCCTTTACATTTACTATCATTTCATAAATTTTATTTGGCTTTTTTTCCTCAATTAACAATAACTTACTTAAACCATTTACTCCCATACATTTAACATAGCACCACCTATCTCTGGCAAAGAACAATGTATGGAAAGAAATGTCACATTATTTTTTTTTAAGAGAGAGTGAGAGGAGAGAGAGAGAGAGAGAGAGAGAGAGAGAGAGAGAGAGAGAGAGAGAGAGAATTTTTTAATATTTTTTAGTTATGGGCGGATACAACATCTTTGTATGTGGTGCTGAGAATCGAACCCCAGGCGGCACACATGCCAGGCGAGCGCGCTACCACTTGAGCCACATCCCCAGCCCCAGAAATGTCACATTATTTGAATTACTCTTTTCTACTCCTTTTTTGCTCTAGTAGGCCCATATAATTACTGACTTTTCCTCCCTTCCTCAACCTGATAAAACATGACTACCATCAATAATTTTTCTTTAAAAGATTTAGTCACATAATGTTTTTTCACCTTCAGAGTTGAATTCTGTTTCACCATTCTGTGTGAAGACTAAATTTCTTCAACCAAGATAAGGCCAATAGTTGATTTTGTAATAAGATGCTATTGTGAGTGGACAAGTCATAGTTATCATTTTTTCTTTTCTTTTAATTTTTTTTAAATATTGATAAACCTTTATTCTATTCATTTATTTATATGTGGTGCTGAGAATTGAACCCAGTGCCTCATACATGCTAGGCAAATGCTCGGCCACTGAGCCATAACCCCAGCCCCTGATTTTACTTTATTAAAAAAAAACCCCTAACTTTCTACCTTCGAATATTTTATTATTTTATCTTAAGTTTTGTATGTATACAATGGCTTATACATACATATTATATATGCGAATTAGTCCACTGAGATTTTAGAATTGTTTGTTATGCAGTATTACCTATTCTATCATAAATAATGTTTTGATAAATAGAAGCTATTGTTTTTTAATTCATTTAACATATGCTTGGGGTTTTTTAATTTGTTCTTTTTAATTGTGGAATAGAATGTATTTTGATATAACAAACATACATAGAGTACAACTTATTCTAATTAGGATCCCATTCTTGCGGTTGTACATGATGTGGAGTTTCACCAGTGGTGTATTCACGTGTGAACATACGAAACTTATGGAGGAAGAGCATGAGAAGAAGATTACCACTAAATAGAGCAGAAAGGTGGGAGGGAAAGTGAGGGAGAAGGGGAATTGCACAGAAGAAGGAAGGAGACCCTCATCATTATACTGTGTCACATTAGATTGGGTAGAGAGAAGTGATGGGAGGGGAGAAGAGGGGAAGGGGGGATAGGAAGGACAGCAGAATAAAATAGACACTAGTATTGCTGTATGTATATATATGACTTTATAACCAATGTGATTCTGCAACCTGTACACTCAGAATAATGAGAAATTATACCCCATTTGAATCAAATGTATGGTATGTCAAGATCATTGTGCTGGCATGTGTAACTAATTAAAACAAATTTAAAAAATGCAAAAATAAACAAAGAAACTTATATCCAATTCATTCTACTGTGTTTCCTGTTCCCATCCCCTCTATTTTCCCTTCATTCCCCTTTGTCTAATCCACAGAACTTCTATTTTTCCCTTCCTCCCTCCCTATGTTGTGTTAGCATTCGCATAACAGAATATTCGAGCTCTGTTTTATGGGGTTTGTCTTATTTCACTTAGCAAGGTAGCCTCCAGACCCATCCATTTATCAGGAAAAATCATAAAGTCATTCTTTTTAATGGTTGAGTAATATTTCATCGTGTATTATTTTTGTTTACAGAGTGAGTTTTAAGAGAGAAGAAAAACTGAGATGTATTTATGGATTGGATGTGATAAAAGAATAAATAAAATCTTTGGATTTTCAAACATGAATTTTCTGGACATTAACATAGTTCTAAGTGCTTGACCTGCTGTATTCAAATTATCATCCAGTTAGGCATTTAATTGACAGTGATTGCTGCTTATATTATATGTACCAAGCATATTCTGCAACTCTGCTAGTTTTTTTCCTTGTGTACTTACATTCAATCTCCTTCTTCTATAATGTTTGTTGTAATAATCATACTCTAAAGATCCAGAATATTTCATTTTCTGATGTGACTTATTCTCATATCTTATGCTATTACATATCTGATCTTCCTATATTTCTAAGTAACTATGTCAGTGAAATATCACTTTGCATGGCATCATGCCTAGCATACTCCTTTGTCTCTAATAGTACTTTTTAATTTAAAAAAACATATACCACACCATATACCACACGTATATTAACCGAATAACTAAATGAATGTAAATTAAGAATCAAGACAATGCATTTAAGTTTTCCATAGTGCTTCGACTCAAATAAAAAAGAAATTCTGTCAACATTACCAAGTACTATGTCTGGTTTGAAATGTACATCTCATTCATGGAGAGTTATAACATAATCTGTTTTCATCAGGAGCAATTTGGAGCTATATTTAAATGAAAGAAATTGCTGAAATAGCCATAAGGTAGAGAGTTTAAGTAAAAATTGTTGACTCTCAAAAATTATTGAGATATAAGGGGAGATACAGTTTCTTAAATTTCAGCCCCTGGAGCCATATTGATTCAAATGGTGGTATTTTAATTGACCACTGATCACATACTTGCATGTATCATTGCATGGCATGCAAAGTCTTTTTTTTTTTTTTTTCAGGCCTGTGCTTTCTTAGTAATCCATTGTCGTCTTCTGTAACATTTTTTTTTCATTTTTATTGGTTCTGTAATTGTTTTTCCTTAAATTAATACTGTTTGTTATAATCTACAAAGCCAATAATCCATTTGACTTAAATCAGCCCGAAACAGTTAATGTGGAGAATATTTGTCCCTTTTTACAAATCTGGAAATAGATACAAAGAGATCCAAGTCACTTGCCTGAATATCTGCAAATAATTACCACTGAGTATCCCAATGGCTGCCCTTGCTGTCTTACTACAGGTCCATTCATTGTTTCACCCTCTCATTCTGCTCAACTTTCCAGGAGAAAGTTGATCCATTCGTTTCCAGGATAAACGTCAAGACAGCATGACTCAGTTGGTAGAAGAGCAAACTCAAAGTGAAGGCTGCCCATAATCATCATGTTTCTACTATTTAAGAGAATATCAGAGGAGAGTTCAGACTTGAAGTAAATTTTATGTTTTGTATTGCATGTTACTTTAGATTAATTTGTGGCGATACATTTCCAGCTATGGGCTACTTAGGAGGAACCACCCTGGCTGTCTCCCTGTCTCACAATAGACCAACGAAAGCCCATTGAGTAACCAAGCAAGACAGAAGAGGGAAGGCAGTTCCTCATTTCTGCGGCAGCAAAGGAGATATAATACAATCTGAAGACAATTGTGAATAATCTTTCTTTCTTTGAATCAATCATGCAACTGTTCCTCTCTATTAGCGCATGTAATTGAGAGTGGAATATATATGCAAAAGTGACTATTTCAACTCTGAAATTCAAATTTTCTCATGCTACACTGTTTGGGAAATAAAAGAAATAGCCACATATAGTCACCCACACATGTACAATAAAGGACAGTTAAATACCAATTAGACTTATTGAATAAGCCTTCCAGAAACCTTTCAAGCCAAATATTTACTCACTGCTTCTAAAAAACACATTAAGCAACCAAAAGTGACCTGCTAATATTGGTTTTATAGATTAACAGAAAAAATTATCCCTATATCTTCGAAAAGTAAGAACTCTAGACATGCACACCCAAAATAGTTATTTCATATTACTTTATAATGGATAACCTTCTCTCTATGCTCTTACTTTCAGATTATAGGACTTCAATTTGTTTTTAATTTATCAAAATGATATTAAATACCCTTACTATCAAGGACAGTGTAGGCAAAATATAAAACTCCTTGCAACACATGAAAATGATTAATCACTATCTAGTCAAGAACTACGCTTAAACAAAGATTCTTCTCCCCCTTTTAAAATTTAGAGAATTATTTATGCTTTCTTGATTTAATTGGCAAGTTTCACTGTGCTTCAAAAGTTTAAAAATGAAAGGGAAGGAAAAAAAAAAGCAACAGTTCAAGGATGATTTTGCATAACTTCACACAACAAGCAGGTGTTTGTAAGATCAATTTACAACAGGGACCGCAGTACCCATCTACCTTGGGTGACTTCCAACCTATTTCCAATTAAAACTTACCTGATCATAAATAAGAGATAAAAGCTTACTAACCAGTACAGTAAATAATAGATCTTACAATAATGTACTTGCAGCTATGTTTAGAGACAGTAAGTGAATTCCCTTCAGGTAAGAAAATGTTAGAAGGGGATTTGAGGTCAGGATCCCTAGGAAGCCAATAAAACATTGTCTTTGCAGCATTGGCTGTGATGTTTTACAATGTAAACTGCTGAATCACTAAGAAGTTTACAATGTGGGCTGTGCCTTTCCAGACACTGCAATGAGACCTCTATTTTTCAACCCCTCTGAAAGGTTCAGTAAATGTAGTTTCCTGGCAGTAAACAGGCTTAGAATGAGCAGTATGAAATTGCTTGGCCAAGTTGGACAGAAGGCCTGGACATATTGATTGTTTTAGACCAGAGGGTCTCTATATTTTTCCTCTCTTATTCAATACAGAAATTATTTTCATGGATTAATTCCAAGGAATGCTGCTAAGGACAAAGACCTGGA
Source organism: Callospermophilus lateralis (assembly GCF_048772815.1). NCBI lineage: Eukaryota > Metazoa > Chordata > Mammalia > Rodentia > Sciuridae > Callospermophilus > Callospermophilus lateralis. The sequence continues at coordinate 31,229,437 of NC_135321.1, read as the reverse complement.
GAAGAAGCATATAGAGAAAGTCTGTGTGTTCCTCTGTATACTGGAATGTAGGCTTTGGAAGTTAGATGAACAATAAGATTACAAAGAAGAAGGAGCAGAAAGAAAGAGAAATCTTAAAACTTTCACATCCCTCCTGTTCTGGATAGACGATGTCTCCCTGCAAAAGCATATGTTGAAAACCTTAACCCCGATACCTGTGAATGCCTGAGACATTATTTGCAATTAGGATCTTTACAGAAATAATCTAATATAGGGAAGGCCTTTAAGGTGGGCTCTAATCCAATATAAGTGGTGACTGTATACGATGAAATAAACTTGGGCACAGGTACAGACACAAAGGGAAGATGGCCATGTGAAGATGCACATAGAGATTAGAGTCATGCTACCACAAGCAAAGGAATGCTGGGCTACCTGAAGCAGGGAAAGACATGGAAGGATCCTTGTCCTTGGAATACTCAAAGAAACATGGCTGTGATGGTGCCTAGATTTCTGATTGCTGTTCTCCAATACCATGAAACAATACACTTATTTTTTTAAGGTACCTAGTTTCTGCTATGTTATTATAGCAGTCTTAGTTCTAATGTAATTGCATTTGTTAGTCTACAGAGTTTTCAAAGACTGGTACCTTGACCTTCCTGCTTGAATGAAGCATTTCAAATCATCTTAATTCTATAAGACATGGCTCACATGGTTACCACTGCTTTAAAATATAGAACAACGGATCATCACCAGATCTAGAAACATTGTAGATGTCCCTAGAAAGGGTGCTGCTATTTCATAGTTTCATAGTTTCCCAACAGCTGTTGACAATTAAAGTCAAAGAAACATAAACCCTCATACCAGCAAAGATGTATGATGAATTTAAAGACCTTTATGTAGCCAGACACAAAGGCATATGGTGGCTTTAATCCCAGCACCTTGGGAGGCTAAGGCAGTTACAAGTTCAATTTCAGCCTCAGCAACTTGGTGAGACTCTTTTATTAAAATATATATATACAGAATTAAAAAGGGCTGAGGATGTGACTCAGTGGTTAAGTGACTCTTGGTCCAATCATTGGTAACCCACGCACACCACCCCCAAAATTATTTCATTCTATATTGAAAAAAATGCTATTAATTCAACAGAATTTAAATAAAAGAAGACATTACACTAGGAATAGAAAACCTAAGGTACAAATCAGAGGGCAATAAGATAATCCACAGACTGGCAATAGCAGACTCTTTTAGTTTGAGGCAATGTCTCGCTAAGTTGCTTAGAGCCTCACTGATTTGCAGAGGCTGACTTTGAACTTGTGATCCTCCTTCATCAGTCTCCTGAGCCCCTGGGATTATAGGTGTACACCACCATGCATGGCAGCTTGTTTGACTTTTATGCTATTCTTGTTAATCTGCTTTGAAGAATGGAAAAAAAAAGAGATGTTCACTGATGTTCTGACTAAGCTTCCATCTTGGGTATGTACTGAGGTCTCAGGTGAGGTACTCACAAATTCTCTTGCTCTGCCTCCTGCAGGTTGAATCAAAAGTGAGGGATTCCTCCATGTCCCTCTTCTACAGCTTTTGTAGGTTTTTCCATCAGATGTTTTTATTATAGAGAACAATGACCTTGGCTGGTTTTCTGAAGTGACCAGTGTTCTCCTGCCCCAGCTACCACAACACACCATAAGAGAAGCCCTCTTAGTATTCCCTTGGTTTGGTCTTCCCTGAGAGTTCCTGATGGTATCTGTGAACGAAAACACCTGCAAGGGATACAAATACCCACTTCTGTCCTCCTGAAACAAATGCTCAAAATCTGTTTCTCCCTGGAGGCACCTGACTTTCCCCAGAGTTTGAGTTAGGTAGTTGCCCTACCACCTGACTTCTCTAATGGATGCAAGATCAGGTGGGACTTTACCGTGTGCTCATCTTAGTTCCTTCTTTCTTGGGTGGTCGCGAGGATCTTTCCCACCCTGCATAATCTCTAAGCTAAAGCTGAAAAACCATATACCCCTTTAAACTCCATTTAGAGGACAAGTAAAAGGATTGCAGGCTCTGTTTTCAAATAGAGTCCTTGGTACCAAAAAGTCTCACACCTGAGTCTTGCTGCTACCGCACTTCTCACGTTCTCATTCGAACAAGCCAGAAATTGCAAAGCCAGGTACTAAAATCATCCAAAACACTTGCTTTCCCTTGTTCCCTCCTTGCTTATCTCTCTCCTCTCCATGAGATTCTGCGATGCCTGTCAGTCACGTTAATGGGAATGGAAGGACCGAGAGGGACTGTTTATCTAGAGAGAGCAGAGCTGTTTTTGCCTCTGCATCTTTCTTCTCCCAGATACCACTTTGTTTTCTGGCATTGCCTGATGACCTTGCGGTTTTCTCTGATTTCATTCATGCACCACACACACAATTTCAAAGTAAAGGCCAACAATAGACTAGAGGTCAAAAGCAGTTTTAGTAACAAAAATATTTATTTTCACTAAGAGTTTTCTCTGTCAGTCACACTCAAGAGATTCTGTAGATTTGCCCATATAGTATAAAAACGGCACTGAGATGTTTAAATTATCATCATCCCTTGGTATCCATGGGGGATTGGTGCCAGGATCCTCTGTGAATATCAAAATCTGCAGCAATGCCAAAGCCCCTTATGTAAAATGTCATAGTATTTGCATATAACCTATATGCATTCTCCTATATACTTTAAATCAGTTCTAGATTACTTACGACAGTTAATGCAATGTAAAACTGAGTCAACAGTTGGTGTCCTGCATTATGTAGGGAATAGTGACCAGGAAAAAAAATTCTACACATATTCAGTACAGGCACAATTTTTTCCCTGAATATTTTCAATTGATAGTTGGTTGAATCTATGGAGGCAGAACTGTTAGATTTAGAGAATTGATAGTCTTCTTTTTCTTTGAATTAAATGTAGAAATGATGGAGCCAACAACAGCTTAAGTTTTGGGGAAACTTATCCAGTACCAAGTATACACTAACCCTAAGTCATCTATAGTCATCTTTTCAACTTACATATGCAGTATGACCTCTGTCATTTATAGTTCAGTAGTCAGGGTACAGTGTTGTTTGCATTTGTGAAAGTCTGCAAAATTGAAATCTGACCATATGAGGAATCACATTGTGACTAGTACTTCATTAAGCAAATGAAAATTTCTTTTAAAATAGGTATTGAAATAACATTTTAAATATAAAATTCCAATCTAGTCAGTGTTGAAATCAACAGGTCCAGACCCTAGTTTCATCTTGGATTTTTCTAGTTACTTAACCACAGATATTTTACTTATCACTAACTCTGCCTCAAAACTAAACAAAATGTTTACCCTTTCTTCTATGTCTAATATGTCTTAGATTCATGATATTAGACATATGGGTGAATATAAAAAATATGAAAAGCAAATACAGATGGTTGGTAAATTGTAGATCCAGGATTTTATTCAATGCATCCTTAAGTTTATGTGGAGTTTGGTATTATGGAGAGAGACTCAGTCTGCAGCCTGTTATCAGATTATATTTTCATTCAGGTTATTTTCAAAAAAATCTTAGAGAAAAATCTCTAAAAATCTTCCCAAGAAAAGAAATTGAACTTCAATTTAAAAATCTCAATCCTAGCCAAAATAAAAGAGAGAAAAGTCATGTACCAGTGAAAGTCGATGTTTTCAAAAAACATACTGTTTGGGAAAATTTGAAGGGGGTAATGGAAAGTAAACTATATTGCAGTGTTTCACATCATATTAAATCTTCACGAACAATTAGAAACAAAAGCAAATTAACCCTAAGAGTATGATCCCGTTGTTTTAAACACACTCCTTCCAATAGCATTATTACCAAGGTTACACCTGCTGGTTTCAAACCTGTTTATGTCACTTCATATTTAGTTACCTTTGATGGAGCAAAGCAAACAATGCATAAGGAAGAAAAATGTATAATAAGTGGAAGTCATTTGTGTTTACAGTATTGAGACAAGAGATGTATAGACAAACCCATTCAAAGGACTATGCTTTCTCTCAAGTTATATCCACTATAAAGAAAATATCTCCCTTCACTTTTCACCCTGGCCATGATTGATGGGCAGTACCAATCCCCTCATGGAGCTTGTTGATGTTTGCTGTCATGGCTGAAGCTCTGTGATGTTTGTAACAGAGTGACAGGCAGCATTTCAGTTTGTTGATGGTTTTCCTTAAATAAGGTGGGATCTAGTGATAAATGGTGCAGAAACCAGAGAATGCACCATAAAATTCAGTGGGTTCTCCCTCAAACCAAATTCACAACCATGTTGAAATTAAATGAAGACAAAGTTCTCACAGTGAAAAATCATTTGGCACAAGTTACTGAATATAAGAATAATAGTAAAAAAAGGTAAATTATTTTCTTGGCATTTCAAAAATTTGCTTTATGACATAAGTACCCTATGACTTTTCTTATATTCTACAGCATTATTGTATTTGAGATTTTATGCCCACAGCTTACTGTATCAACATTAAATGAAAAGGCCCAGTATACTAAGTTTTATTGAGTATTAATTGAGCTAATATATTAGCAATATGTCAGAACCATAGGAGGCGCTTTGTAAATGTATGGGAGACATGATGTTTATTTATAAGGTATGTATAATTTAGTAGCTATAAAATACATGTGAACATGTGGCATGATTCAAACCCATTTCTATGAGTGTGTAGAATAAGGAACTCTTTATTTTTCCATGGAAATTGGAAAGGCTTCTACAATTAGTCAATATGTGAGATGAACTGTAAAGTTTTGGAAGGGTTTGCTGAACACTGCATGGACGTACATATATTTGGGCTGAAAAAAATCATAATTTGAAATATGGAGGAAAAAAATTTGCTCCACAGTGAATTTCAAGTCCTTCTTATCTTTTGGAGTACACTTTAATATTCAATTCATCCAGAAAGCTAGACTCTTCTCTGGATCTCTTCTCCATAATTAGCTTCCATCCCCAGCCTGTGCACCCAAAAAGGAGTAGTTGTTTCTAGAGAGTGTGTTTAGATTTTGAATGTGTGAATTTAGTTAACAATATGATTGCAAATGAGGTGTCCCTGGTAGTATGGTCCACATATTGGGAGTGTATAGACAAAACAGCAGGCTGTAGTATCATATGGGCTTAGGAGGATATGGGCTGTTAGGGGACCCCCTTGAACCCAATATTTAGGCATAGCTGAAGGTACTCCAATCATCACAAGTTCAAACTTGGCTCTTGAGGTTGTTATGAAGGTTTATAATTTTTAAATACTTAAATAAATGACAGATGACTCTTCATTTATATGCTTATCCTAGGCTCTGTAATTAGGAGGTGTTTGTTGAACAACCAATAATTCATCACATTTATGATTTGTATGTTGACTTAACTGGTTCTAATATAATGTCTATTTTCATCAGGAAGAGTTTATGCTCCTTGAAGGCAGAGAGTGTACTGTAAAGAACCCAGCCAAATAGTACGTACATAGTTCTCAACCAACAACTACTTTTATTGAATTGAGAATAAAAAATGATTTTACAGTCAACACCCTAATGTGTACAATTGTGGAGTATATTGATACTCTATATCACTGGGAATTTTTCTCCATTATACAAACACATGCGGGTATTTCCTGTAAAGATTGCATTCAAGAAAATATCCTATTTGTTTACAAAATAAACAGTTTCTGTTTTATCTTAGGGTATTAAAAGAATGGAGAGGAATCTTAATAGGATGAATCAAGGCTTCCAAAGTGACAGGGGAATAGCACTTAGATTAACATTCTTTTCAGTTTGATGGAATGAACATTTAGATTAGTAAAGACATGTTTTTTATTAAAATTCAGCCTCATTATTCATAATACATCCTCAGTTTCTATTAGGGCCATTCTATATATATTAAGAGAACTAGGCACTCTGTGGGGTCATTTCAGGGACATTTTGAAGGACTCCTTTTGTCAGCAATATGTCGTATTGTCTAAAAATTTATTATTTCATGTTTCAGTTCATCATTCCCTTTTCTGTGTAGTTCTTCATTAAAATAGAAATAGACGAAAAATATATACCATGATATTATTGAGATGTTGGTTTGTTTGTGAATAAGATATGTTGTCAATGCCTTGGTGATTTAGAGGGCAGTAATATCAGATTCTGACCATACATAGACATGGGCCTTACAGGATATAAGCAAATGTGGGGGCAAATCCTTCTAATCTTTATATGTCTATCATCAATCTTTGAGATGCATATTACTAAGGCCATATGTGGCTATCAAATAGAAGATAATTTTCGACAGTAGTGGCAAATAGGCTCCACCAAATCCTATCAAACATACATGATGATATTGTAGACTTTGTAAATGAGTAGAATCTTGAAATTCATATAACCAAGAAGTAATTACACCAGCTTGAAAAAAGAGAACCTAGCCAAATAGTAGAGGAGAGTTTTGTTCTAGGTGTTGCACTTATATTCCTGTAGCTTACCAGTAGAATTATTTTGTTTTCAGCACCCAAATAATTAGCTGACCCTCCATTCTGTTCACTAATTCTCTCCCACAGGATCTCTACTACAGGTCCTAAGACATCATGTTTATTCTTACTTAATCAAGGGGAAAATACAAACCCTCTCCCATAGCAAGAATCATAACTAAGCATAGTTACAAGATTTTCAAGATGTTTCCTGGGTTTATTTCTTTCTTAGAGGATATAAAAACATGAACCTATCAATATACATAAACTTACATAATTTAATCCTTTTATGTGTTGACTCCTTGATGATTCATTTAAAATTTTCCCTGCACTTTCAATGGCAGTGTGTTGGCTAAATTTTGCATGTCAACTTGTGGAGGTGATGTCCTGTGATATAGTCACATTTCTTTTCCTCCACAGTTAGTACAGTCCATGGAAATTTTCATAAGCCTTGGTACATTTTTATTAAGCCACATATTATAGACAACTTCAAAGGTTGGTGGTCTATCATACCTGCCCTGCAGTGCTTAAAAAAAACCAAAAACTGTCATTCTGGCTTATTCTGCTCATCACTCTGGACTAGAGACTCTTGCTTCTTGTTCTTCCCAGTGTCTTGGAGATAATGACACATATAGTTGCCAAAAAGATGCCTGAATAAAATTAAATTACCCAAATTCAAGCCAAGGCCTGGATCTTATCCTTCCACAACTGAAAATCAATGTTTTGCCCTCTTCCTGAAGCACCACTTCTCTTGGCTTTTTCTTATATTATTTCTTAGGTGCCATATCAAGTTCTAAACACCTTCTCACACTTCCCTGACCAATTCTATTGGAATCAAGCTGAGAATTAATTGTAATACCTGTTGCATAAATACAGAGAACATCCTCTTATTAAGAGATATGTTCCTGATTTGGTACATATTGAAGGAGTGATAAGCCAAGGATTTTTGTCCTTTTTGTTGTTGCTGTAGACATACTATCTTTTAAAGCTTTCATATACCAGATGAGCTTTTGGAATTAATGTTTTAATCAAATGAATTTGCTGTGGTTGTATTTTAATCTACCCATGCAGTCCATCCTATTGAGAAGTGTTTTTCTACTTATACTTTTACTATTCTTCCAAGCCCCATGCCTGGAGGAATAACACAATGCAGGATTCAACTTACCTGTGACCACTGAGGGACAGAATATAAGCCTCCAAAAAGTTACTTCTAAGTCACAAATTGATTTCTTTCTTTTTTTTAAAGGGGACTAAACTATAAATTCCAAAGCCCTTATCTTAAGACTCATATGAGGCAACACATTCATAATGGCAAACAGAATACCTACATACTAATAGTGAAAACGGTAATAATCCAGAAAACTAAGCACAAATATAATAGCTCCCTCAAAACTACACAATCCTACAAAATATGCATTTTTTTCTGATATTAACGATATAGTAGATTCTTTGCCACTTGAGCTCCCTCTTCTCTGTTTGTCTGGTTTCTATCCCCTGGCCCTTGCTCAAGCTATCTCTTTTAGAATTACTGCTTGCTCTTTCACTTCTTAAGCAATATTAACCAGAAAATACCTGTATCCTTCAGGATGAATAGGAGGTCTTGTCCATCGTAGGTTCTCTGTCTTATTGATCTGGACTTGGTTAATGTCTCACATTTAGATTAGAAACAGGAGCTACTAGATTCTATAAGAAGTGGAAAGGTGGGGGAAAGATGGCAAAACAGACTCAGCCAAATTCAGGACCTTAAAATCAAATATCAAACACTGACTGTGAGTTTTCACAATAATCTTTGCTTTATCGAACTTCACTCAGTCTTCTGAACCTTCTCCTAGGCCCATCTTGCACTCTTCCATGTTAAATCTAGTTTTAGACGCTACACCATCCACAAGTGTCTGAAAACTTTGTCCTGCATTCAGCAAGAAGTCTAATAGCAGGTTTCCCAAAATCCCCCTTTCCCTGATGTTTCCTCTTAGTGATATTCTACCCAGTTACCCCCACCATGTTTCTTGACCACTAACTCCAACTTGCACCTTTCTGTTGAGTTTTGAGCTCACTCAAAATCCCACTGCAGGGGTCCCTATACCTATTGTGATAGTCCTGAATAAAATCTTCCTTATTGTGCCTAACAAGTATCATTGATTTTTTTCTTTATAGTTAGCAGTATCAATATTATAATATTTTTGATTTCTAACTGATAGCTGTTGTGTCACTCATAATGCAGAATCTTGCATGAAAACCACTATAATTAACAGAGAGAGATTTATCTGAGTAGAAGATGAACCTGAATTCTTTCCCTGGTACCAGAACTTTGTCATCATTCAGAGGTTGTGACCAAGTCTGTGGAAGTGTCTTTGTAATTTTTTACAGAGTATACATATTTTTTTAAAAAAAGAAGAATATGTAATATGCCTGTTCAGCCTTTGAAGTTTAGGAATTATTTTCTTAAGTGAACATTAATGAAAAGAGAGTGCATCATTCTTCATCAGTTGATGGACTGAAAATTGCTGACAGCAAATGCTGTTAATAAAGCCACATTAAATGGAGAGAACAAATTTGTCAGTTAAGTGAATAATTCTTAGCGGCAGGGAGGCCTTAGTTCGGTGCATGATTGAAGAAATTGACATTTATCATATACAGACCGGCTTTGGAAATGAATTCAAAGAGATCTGCTTTCCCTCCCTCCATTATATGTATGGGTGGAGATAAAAAATATCACCTGGGAAAAAGCAAGCCCAAATCTCATTTTTGTCATCATTGTAGCTATTTGTTTCAGAGTGTTTTCCCCAGGAGAGCCAGCAGTCCCACCCCATCCTGAACCATCAAATTGCAGACTACAAGTTTTCAATGGCAGCCAATCTGGAGAGTTGCATATATCTACCCCTAGACAGCTGCATTATGGAACGAAAAGAACTGCATCTAAATTCATGAGCCGATAAAAAGTAATCTGGCTAAAGTCTTTTTTTATACTAGAATATACAATGATAATCACACCCCCTTGAATTACAAATGTTCCATAACCATTCAAACTGGTACTGAGTTACTGACATTATTTGAAGTAATGACATAATAAAACACATTTTAAAAGACAAACCCATAATTTACTTACTTCTTGCTTAAAAAATGTTTCAGAAATCTTTTGAGATCATAATTGATAGAACACCATGATTTCATAGACCATCAAAGACTTGAGTAGGTTTTAATAAACCAGGGGAATTAAAGTGGCTCTCACTTGCTAGCTGTATTTATTCTCCACCTTCTCTTAGCCGTTTTAACAATCTAAAATTACAGCTAAAAATTAATTAAAACTTATAGTGACCTGAAGCTTTTTTAATTAACTAAGACTTTTTTTCCTAGAGAGAATGCAATAAATTACAAATATCTCTATTTAAATTATTTTAGGGTAAATTTGTAGAGGGTCTCTAGCCAGACAAATTAAGCATCCTGGTACACAGAGACGTGGAATCAGTAAATTGAAATGCAAGAGTGCTAACAAAATGCATTTATAATTTCTCTTAACTTTTACAATTAGGAATTCAAACCTTAGTGTTAAATTATCTTTGGAAATGGTGCATAATGTTTTTGTATCACTGGTCACAGAGTCCTGGGGAATCTCAGTGGCTGTGTTGATTTCATTGCCTGGTTGAGCTAGTCAATTGTGCAGAAGCATACTTAACTGTCATTCCCTGGGATTTATTTCATAGTTTTAAACAGGAAATTTTATATCAGATATCTCTTTCCTGTCATTCTAAATAAACACAATTAGACAAAACTATCTTCACTAGGGCTTCAAAACCTTTAAGTCTGTACATGACCATAGTGAACAGCATGGGCTGTGTTAATGTGTCCAAATTCAAAAAATGTAGGGATACCGGTCAGCCTCAGAATTCAAACCTATAATGTCAGAGCAAGGAATTAAAAATAAATCATTAAAAATAAAAGTTTATACACATAAACCAAAAATATGTGTATGAAGCTGGCATAAGGAGTTTTGAGCAAGAACCATTAAAATATAAAAGGCTCTTTTTTTGAGTAGTGCCAAAACAAAAATAAGGCTTAACAATATTCAGGAACTTGGTAAAATTTGACTCAAGAGAGAAATGCAAAATGTATAAAGACAAAGAAACAAGGAGTAAGACATTTGGGACTGAAATGACATGATATAATATAAACATATCAGGATAAAAGAAAAAAAATCAACAAATAGCATGGAACAAAGATGGGGCACTCTCAAGGCTGACATTTACCTTATAGAAGATGAAATCTCAACATCAGTAATGTTTTAAATAAAAAATTACAGGTACCATTGACAGGGCAAAGACAATTTGAATCACTGAAGTAGAAAACTGACTCTCCTGGTGGAATTAAACAATTAGAAAATATTAAATTCAGTCATAAAATGGTGGACCATTTCCTGAAGAGATTAGCTTCTGTGCATTTCAATTTCTTTGAAGAACACAAAATAATAAGCATTACCCACTGTAAAATATATAGCTGAAATATAACTGAAAAGGACAAATAATAAAGGGACCTCCAAGATCTACCCCAACATGAAAGGCATGGGCCATAGAGAGAAACCTGTCCAATTTCCCCATTTCACAAATAAAGTATTTTGGCCAAAGAGGTGAATCTTACTATCAGAGGTGCTGCTGCTAAGATTACTGTTCCAGTTAAGGAATTTATAACATAAAACCACACTTTAAGTTTTCACTTAAGCCTCTTCTTGTAGGCTTTCTTCCTACTCTAAAATTATAAGTAATTATTCTGTGAATTCATTAAGCATTTGTCTCCTATTTATTTTGCATTCTTCATAGTTAGTAGCTGGTACAATGAAAGGTACAGAATGGAATTTGCAATTATTCTTCAGTGAAAGATTCAAAGGAAGTTATAGGATGCTTAGATTCAGATAAAAATGGTGCAAAGACCTAATGTCCAGGAAACAAAAATAAGGGAAAAAGAAGACTCAATATCTAATGAAAATGAATATCAACCTCAGATGTAGGGTTCTGATATCCAGAGTTGTTTAGTTAATTACATTGATTATATATATATATATATATATATATATATATATATATATATATATATATATATATTCTACTGTCCAAGTCACCATCTAGTAGGTGTTAGTCTGGACATGTTCTCATATTGTAGTTGTTTGTTCCTGTGAGTGTGGAATTTTGGAGCTTCATGTTGTCCTTACTAGCAGCCTGAACACATGAGCTATCTAGTAACTATCTCCAAGATCCATAGGAAAAAATAGTTGAGGCCACAAACTCTGGAATATGAATCTGGGTGCAAAGAAGAATTTGTGACTGATGTGCTACTTATCCTGGGATATGGTACTTTAAACCCAGTTCTTCAGATATGACACCTGTATAATGAGAATAATAGCACTTAGCTCATGGTATTGTGCAGAATCATTCTGATGAAGTTCATAGCAAATTGTAACCCTCAACAAATTGTAGTTACTATTTTTGAAGAACTAAAATCTCCTGGCTTTCTGTGGGTAGCTTATATTATTCCTAGCAATCCTGTGAATTTAAATTTAATTACTAGCTTTCTTATATTTGCCAGGGATTTCAGCCAGTGGAAGGTAGTTACCTATCTTCTGTCTACCATCTTGATTCACTATCAAGAGAAAGAAGAGACACATCATTTTGTCAGAAACTATTGTTTTTGTTTCTTTTTGTCAGGCAAAAGAACACATTCAGATACCTGCATGGCTTTCTTGAAATTAGTTTAACATTAGCAGCAATTTCTCTTATACACAGTTTTTTTTTTTTTTCCCTAGGATCATAGTACATTGCTGAAGCCAGTCCAGTTTTATTGAACAGAAAATACCAACTAAAGCAAAATTCATACCTCAAGTGAAATTTAGAAGAATTCTGGACTTTTGGTAGTTACAAATTGAGGGGTTTTATGGCATTAATTTACAAAGTCTTGAAAATATTAGTGTTCTTTGCTCCCAAGTGCATTCACATAGGGATGACAGTTAGAGCCTTCTCTGGACTTCACTGGAAAAAGTTGAAAAAAAAAAAAAACATTACCTCAACTGAATACAAACTAGATTGAGGCTTCTAAAGAAAAATCTGGCATGCATAAAACAGTAAGGATTTGCTTCCAGAAATTCCTTCAAGAAAGTAAAAGAGAGAGAGAGAGAGAGAGAGAGAGAGAGAGAGAGTGTTTAGTTTACAACCAATAGAGGTAACCCCAAATCTACCACTTTTATATGCAATGAAGACCTACTAAAATGAAACAGTGTATAACAGAGAGAAAGACTAATGGAATAATGGAATGTGGCCAGAGTCAATCTCTGAAGTTTAGTATTTCTTCATTTCCACTGAAATCTCAGAATCCATATTTCTGTACTGCAGTCATTTATACTTTTTTAATGTATAAAGCTTAGCAGGCATTTAATAGTTTATTTACTCTATACATAGAATTGGGGGAAATAGAGACAGAAGGACAAAGTTTAGGTCAGTGGACAAAGCACTCTGCCAACAGTCAGGAAATCTGAATTATAGTCTCAGGACTGCAAGAATTAACTCAAAATATGACTTTGGCAAGTATTTCACAGCTCTCTGTGCTTCGGTTTCCTACTCTATAAATTGAGGAGGTTGTATTACTAATGCCTATTTCAACTCCAATATGTTATCAAAGTTACAGTGTAGCATACTGTAAAGAGCAGTGTATTTTAAACCGGGAACTCAATTTCTGGGCCTCTAACTAAATTATTGTTTGACCTTAAATCAGTTATTTAACTTTTACCAGACTCTTTTTTTCTCAATTATAAAATGAGGTGTTGAACTATTTGATCTCTAAAGTTTCTTCAAGGTGTAAAAATCTATGATTCAATTCACGACCCTGTCCTCAAGGAGCATCCATCCAGTTAGGCAGACAAGATACGTACATAAAAAGGCCAATGGCAATATCAGCCCCAAATAGAACAGATGTCACAAGGCAATGGGTGCCGTAATGCCAAATAAATGTCGCAGATGGTAAGTAGTACAAATGTGAGACTGAAAAGATCATTCTGTGTTGGAATAAGAAGAAAAGTCTTTGTAGAAGAGTCAATTTAGCAGGTTCTTAAAGGGGAGCTTAGGTCTATTCTAGCAGAGCTACTGATGTGGGTCTGGACATTATGCTGAGCATCATCTCAAAGGAAGAAAAATTCAACTATGAGTGAAAAAGAAACTGATGTGGTGTCAAAAGGGAATGGCAGTCTTGAGAAATAAATTGAATGATTTCTTTGTAGGAATTTTTGAAAATGGTGCTTTAGAAGAAATAATGTGAAAGTGAAAGTAGAGTGTAACATGAGCACTTTTTTTTTTTTCTTTCCTCCTCTCTCTTCTTTTCCTGTCCTGCTGGGGATCAAGCCCAGGGCTTCAAACATGCTAAGCAAGCATTCTACAACTGAACTGCACCCCGGAATCCCCTTCTCTTTTCTTTTTTGATTAAACAATTACCTACTCAGTGCCTATTAGAACTTGAATTTTGCATGTGACTAGGTGTGAATAGTGAAGATTACAACTTTATCAGTATCAGTGTCTTATATCTACTGTGCTTCCTGCATTGTTTTCTCAAAATAGTTAAGATAAATTCTTACTGCAAAAAAAAAATAGCTAATCCAAATATCATTTCCAGATAACTTCAGACTAATGCAAATAACAAATTCTCTGAGGCTTTTTAAATCTAGCTTTTGAAGCAAATTGAACTAAGAGTTTATATGCAAGTATTTGTATTTGTCCGACAAGCAAAAGGTGGTATACCCCTGGGGTTTATGGTTGCAACTTTAGAGCCAGCGGACCTGAAACTTTACATCACAGGAAATGGTATAAAGCAATGTTTTATAATGTTGGTAGAAAATCACAGGGTTTTCATTGATTTCTTGGGAAAAGCGTCTCAAGCCCATCTGGGAGAAGGGCAGGATATTTTTTGAATGCCATATGCTGAGACATGGTTGTTGCTTGGGCAGATGCTACACACAATAAAAGCATTTTATTCACTCTTCTTGGATAATTTGTCTAATACATCTCTGGATCCAAGTCAGGCCCTTGATTCAATAACTGATCTCAATCAGCAATATCAAAAGTTTTTCCCTGCCCTAGAGTATAAGTTGAACTTCCAACCTCAGAAGCTGTCCACTCCATTAACAATGTATTCAAATTACAAGCAAAGCATTTAATGACTGCTGAATTTCAGAGCAACAGCATGAAGACTGGGAAAGCCTCAGGAGTTGCTAAAATGAAAGGACTTTTCTCTTAATTTCAAATATCAGAATACTTGAACAGAACATGGCATCTTAGCCATTTGAGCTTTTTAAATGTGACATTGGCAGACATACAATGCTCAGCTCTGTGGTACCTGAATAATTGAGGTTTTGAAACATCAAAGAGTTGACACCTTCAAACACTCAAGTAGCTTTATTTGAAAGATTCTTCTCATAAAAGACTAACTCTGCCATTTGAGATCAATGTAACTCCCAGAAAGTGTCCCCACTATATATTAAAATGAATTTGTTTGCCACATATTGACTATCTATGTCCCATTTGCAGAAGGTAGTTGATTAAATATATTTCTTTGTGATAACATAATACACAGCAGAATTAAGAAAGATTCATAAGGGGGGTAATAAAAGAATTATTTATTCTCTGAGCAGTGAACATTCTGCAAAACTCTGTTGTCAAGATAAGGATTGGAGGGTAATTAAGTTCAGGTTGTCAATATCTAATAACAAAAGTGATAATAAAAACAATATTTATTTTTTTATCTTTTGGTACTTGAGATTGAACAACTGAGGGGCACTTGCCCATAGGGCTCCATATCCCCAACCCTATTTTGTATTTTATTTAGAAACAGGGTCTCACTGAGTTGCTTAGAACCTTGTCTTTGCTGAGGCTGACTTTGAACTCACAATTCTCCTGTGTCAGCCTCCAGTCCACTGAGATTACAGGCATGTGCCACAGAGCCCTGCAACATTATTTTATTCATTCATTATTTCAACAATATTTAATGAGCACCCACTCTGGGCATTATACTGGGGCAGTACACAAAGAGAGCAATAAGATAAAGTAGATATTGTTCAAATTTAACTTGAGCTATTCCAACTGGTCTTGGGCTCTGTCAGAGCATGTTAAGAAGCATACAGTAATTGTTATGTCTGATGATGTGTTCTAAGTAGCTCTCTACAGTGATGTGGAAGACACTTAGTTTCATCAGAACACAAAGTAATCTCAAATATATAGAATCACTGCATCCAATAGACTTCCCAAAGAGGGTGCGGGGAATCATAGCTATATATAAAGCATGAGAAGGAACTATTTAATCAAAGAGAAAAGAAAAAAGTAGAGTGGCAGACAAAGTCACAACCTTGTGAAATTGTGCAGATTTGCTAAAGATATGAGACAGTGAGCCATAAAATATCAATATGGTTAGAACATCTGTTGCTAGAGTAAGATATGAGGCTAGGAAGATAAATAAGGACCCATGTCGAGAGCGGGTTTGTATATCAAAATTGGTTTAAACTTCTTGTTGGGTCATTAAAGATTTTTCGTTATAGAAGGAATAGTACCACAGTTACATTTTGGAGAAGGATCACTCACCTGGAGGACAGAACAGAAGTAAGACAAGACTAGAAGAAGGGATACGAGGTGAGAACATTTTGTAACACTGCAGAAAACAAAACAAAAACAACTGGACAAGAAAGATAGCAAGGTGACCATGTAGATGGAGAGATCTGTAAACCTTAAAGGAGTTATACTATTTGCTATACTAGCATTTTATTTGTTGAGTTAGAAAACATATGAGGATGCACATTTTTTGTGGAGGAGAATGAACTTAATTTGAAAGCATATATACACTAGATATGAGTATCTGATATGAGCCTAGGCTTTAGATAATGGTAAAAATGGCCAGAAGTAAATGGAATATAAACACAGGTAGATTGGGACTTAACCTTAAACAGTGCAACAGTGTCAGGACTGTTCAGAAGAGGAAGAATTTATAAGTGAAATTAGAATGAATATTCCCATATAGTAGTAGGAGAGAAATCAGAAATGTTACAAGAGGCTTAAGGGAGAAAGTATTGCAAGAAGAAAGAGATGGCCAATGGTACAAAATGCTACCTAAAGTTCAGGTAATATTACAAGGGAGAATTGTCTACTAAATTTAGCAACATTGAAGTACCCTGATAATCTTGAAGGGGGAAGATTTATTGGTATAGTGGGGACAAAATGAACTGCAATGGGGTAGGAGAGTGGAAGATGAGAAAGTAGAGAGGAAAAATTATTGCAATTTGAGAATTTTGCCTTTAAAAGGGAACTGAGAAATAAAGCTTTAAGCAGAAATGTGAGTCAAGGGAGGGATTCAGGGTTTGGTTTGTTTGCTTGTTCTTGCTCTGATGGTGTTTGTTGTTGTTGTTTGGCATTTTTTTTAAGATGTGAGGCCTGAGGGAATGTCAATGCTTATGTTAAAAAATTATATTTTTTAAAAAAGCATAGATAAATGCCACAGGATAGAGTGGGGGGATCTGCTGTGGAGGGAAGGCAGGAAAGCAGGTAAAATGGTTAATGAAAGAGAAAATTCATACTAAAGTGACTTTTCACCAGAGCAAAGGTATGAAGTCAACTTCATATTTTCTACAAATATTCTCTACATATACTATGTGCCACGAACTACCCTAAGAACAAAGCACACAGACTTGCCTGCCATCACGGAAGGTGTATTTCTAGCTATGTTCAAATGTAAAGGGTGAAAGTCTTAAAATCGCCCAAAGGGACAAGTTCATATGCTTTCCTTGTGAACAACAGGTATGCATTGCAAGGGCCTTCTGAGAGAACATGTATTCCTCGGTTATTTAATTCACAGGATACGTAACAAAATAAGCCAGGTTTGCAGGAGAAAAAATTTGAAAAAAAAAAACCAAAAACATAACAAGAGGGCCTTCACCAGCTCTGTGTATAGGACTGGATCTATGTTCAAAATGGGAAATGTTTAAAAAAAGGCTTTTAGGAGTTAGTAGTTTAGTAATTAACCACTTGCAGATATATGATTTACTCCTGTCTACCAATTTCTTTTTGTGAATTAGTTTGTGGATAAATATGTACTGATGCACTAACTTAAGGGAGTGCTTTAGTAACCTGAAGAAAGCTCCATCCAGAAAACTGAACCCCCAGACAATATTTTATATACTATTTCATAGACACCCTGAAGCAAATCATGGAGCCCCAGAGGACCTACTGATCTTAAGTGAAGAATTCCAGCCCCATTGCCTGATTGCTGCTTTTTGAAGCAGCAAAGAAAAAAAGAAATTTTAAAATAATACCATAGGATTTGATATAAGCAAAAATGAAGAACATAAGAAAGAATTGTGAGAAAATGAGAACTCCAATAATGGAATTAAAATCTGTACACAATACAATAAAGCACATTTTTCATCTATAAAACTAGAAAAATTGCAAAGTCAAAGGTTTATTCATACCTGCTATTCCCTCCTCTTTCACCAACACAGCAAGTTCTTCTTTCTAATCTAATCTCCCAATTACTTTAATTGGCATTCTAATAAATTTCCCAGATCTTAATGTTAGGGGAGATTTCTTGATATTCGGAACATGCTTTCTTAGGCTACAGTAATGCAATGAATTACTAAAGAAAGGGCATTCTTGAACATATTGGAAAAAATAAACCACCTCAAATAATGTTTTTCTTCTCAGCAGTGAGGAGATATTTTTGATCAGTGTTTATAAATAAGTAAGGGCGTAAAAGACAAAATGTTTTTATTCTTTTCCTCAAACTTCAACTCCATAGGATAGAGAAATTAATATCATCTCCTAAATTCTCTTCTAAAACAATTCAACAGGTCTCCATGAAAATGAAAATTATTTATCCTTACTTTTTAAGTTCTTTATGGTTTCCTCATCATTACTGATTCCTATAAATGCTCCCTGAAGTTTGCTAATATTTGTTATTCTGAAATCTCTCTCTCATTTTTTTTTTCTGAAATTTCCTTCATCAATACTTTGGTTAAAAATCATTATTAGCTCATGCAGGGGAGACTCAACTACTTGGCCTGCCTTCCCTCTTTAACCAGTTTATCCATTAATCTATCTAAAGTACTGATGAGATTATTTTATTTAAAGGTGTGACTGCTCACAAATGATTGTTTCTCCATCATCATTCCCAAACTTGCAAGACTCTTTCTACTCACCAAAATGAATCTTCTGCATAGTTTCACTTGGACTATTTAGAGTTTTACGTAAGCAGCAAATCTCCTACCCCCACTATTCATGCATGTAACAATTGCTCAAAATACATTTCCTACAACTCCCCAGCATGCATGCACATGTTTCATAGACACATACTCATTATTTATGTTTCCTCAAATATTAGTCAATCTTTACCTTTTTCCAGGCATGGTGGCTCACTCCTATAATCCCAGCAACTCAGGAGGCTGAGGCAGGAGGATCACAGTTCAAAGTTTAGCAACTTAGGGAGGCCCTAAGTAATGCAGTGAGACACTATCTCAGAATAAAATATAAAAAAGGGCTGGGGATGTGACTAAGTGTTTAAGCACCCTGGTTTCAATCTTTGATAGAAAATTAAATAAATAAATTTTTAATCTTTTCCATGGGGTCTCCCTGAGTCACCCCCACAGTGAAATTGGTTATTTTTACTTACATCAAAGTCCATAATAAAGGGGCTAGTTTATCCTTATTTCTTTTTCCCCCCATTTTGTGCCATTTGCTGAATACTAGCTCCCATTTAGATATAGAGCGTAAGTTTCTGTCTTTCTTAAATTTTACTTCATTTTTTTTTTCACTGAGAGGATGTTTTTCTTCATAAAACCGATAAAGCACTCCCACACCTTCCACATAAACTTGCTAAGGCTAATTGGGACTTACAAAAAGCAAGTGCTCTTCTTGGTGTGGGCCCTAGCAGCTGTACTGAGAGACAATCAGGTGACTTTGGTCCATCGCACTATACTTCCTCCCTTCTGCTAGTTTTAAGTGTTCAGAGAACATTTCATGCTGGCCTACAGGAAGGATGAAACCAGGAAAAATTTATAGTCTTTACAGAAAATCCTACCTAAAAGATTCTATTGGGAAAGAAAAGAGATACACAGTACTTGGCAAGTGTGGCCTGGGTTGTAATTGTATTGTTTACAGGAACTAAGTGTTCTTTTTATAGGGTTGGAAACTGGTGGCAATACTTTTTCTTTTTTTTTTTCCTTTTTAAAAGCAAGTGCCAAGTGTGCATTATACGGTTTATGGGCAAAGTACTGACATTAATCAACAATTTAGTTTTCCTGGTTTAAGAACTATTTATAAAGAAATTTGCTTTGGCATATTGGAGGTTATAGACCACATTAAATCACAATTAGTAACTTAATATATCTTAGGTATTGATTGATTTTTGACATGTTATTGAAGACAAGCTAAAAGTAATACTATATCGGTACTATGGTATTTTTGAAATATGCAGATATCCAAATAAAGAATATATTTCACTAACTACTTCTACAAAGTTAAGACAAATTTTAAAAAGAAAAGTTTGTGTATAGTGTGTATACACACAGGCACTCATATACATACATATTTCAGCATTTGAACTTTTGGTGCTTTCTCCCTTCAACTAACTCTTTTCTCTTATCAGGGCCATACTTAAAGTGGAAAAAAAAACCTGGAATCCATCCATATTTGATGTACACATGAGATCTAGAATATTTTTCACTGTAACATTTTAAGACTTGACGTAGCCACACTTGAATTTGAGTTTACTGTGAAGTCGCATACAGCCTTTTTTTTTTTTTTTTTTTTTTTATGGATGTCAAGGGTATACTGTTGTCACTTGAGTGATGTCAAGGTCAGTTTGGAGATGCTGATATCTTGTGAAGGCTATCTGTGCAGTAAAACTGTAAAGCTAAAGGATTCTGCAAGCAAAATTTACAAAGAGTTTGTAAACAAATAGCAAGGCAGGGAGGAGAGTTAAGGCATTAACCTTAAAACAGCATTTTCTTAAAAGGTGAGAACTTGTGCCTGCCAAGAGCAATATGCTAAATCTGATTCATTAAATATATAATTGAATTAAACTTATTTATTGCTTTATATACAAAGCATTCTTTTACAGGATATATACTGATAGGCTGGGATAGTGTCAGAAGAATTGCAAAGGTGTAAAGTTTTGGCCCTCTGATCTACATTCTTGTCACCCTCCCATCTCCCCATTTATTCTCTCTTGGTATCCTTGAGATGACTTGTCCTAAAGAAATAAAATATTAAAAATATAAAGTGTTTTCACAGTCCACTGTATGTAATAGAAGATTCTAACCAAGACAAGAGTTAGGTGAAATATATCTGCAGAGTAGAATATTTCTCTTCCTATTTTGCATTTAGGAAGCAAAACTTTCTCTGGAAGGACCTTCTAAATATGTATACACACAGAAACTCCTAGAAAATTTCTGTGTAAGGAATCTAAAACCCAGGGATTATTTTCTTCCATGGACTCCTTCTTGGGCAAGGCATTGAGTGACATAAGCCCTTTCTGTTGTTCCTCAGTGAGTCTCCTATAAAGGAAAGGGAGTGGAAGACACATTTCAAACCACAAGCTTTCCCTCCTCTTGTTTTGAATATTTGTTGTCTGGTATATTTTGATAAATATTAGGGAGAAACTCACTTTTAGTGTCCAAAAGATACAGCAAAAAAAAAAAAAAAAAAAAAAAAAAAAAAAAAAAAAAAAAAAAAAAACCAGATCAACCCAAAATGTTTCATTAGATATTTCCTTTAGAGATAATCTAGAGATAATCCAACAATCTCTCTGTATCTCCATCTCCTCCCCTGACTGTCACTGGTTCTTCTGATGGTCCCTGCAGAAACTATTAAATCAGTACAACTCCTTTGGTTGTGTTAACCTTCCGGCGAAGTTGGTGAAGGCAATTAAAACATTATTACTGTCATGGCAAAAGCTGAAGTATCATGGGAATTAGCCAAGAATTATTTGATGCCACATTTGAGAAAGAATTAATGTGACTACAAAATTTTGAATGGTCACTATTGTTTCAGTGTCCTGAAATTTCCCATTCAACTACATTTTTTTTTTAACAGAGTAAAGATACAGTATCATTTTTCTAAGAGACAAGAGGCAGCCCCAGTCTAGGCTGGCCCTTCTAGGTAATCTGCTAGCATAGTCAATTCATCTAGGAGCTGCAATTCTACATATTAAATATTTACAATACTTATCAGACACCACTGATTTATATGAAATATTTTGGATCATTATCATTTCAATAAATATGAATTACCTGAAGACAATATTAGGCAATAAACAAAAAACCTGAAAGTATCATCAGGCAGTAATCTGAGAATATTAGGGGGGAAAGATGTTTAAAAATTAACTTTTAAGGAAATATATGAGGAAATATCACTTCAACACAATTTTATGTGATAGTCAATCCAAACAGTAATCTGAAGAAATCTCCTACCCGAGATTATTCTACTTCTTTTCAGCAGATACATCAGCCACCTCTGGGTTTGAATTATATCTAACTGTGTCTCATGGAGTACATCAAAAACATACCTTATTGAAGTTATTTTCTATTTGATAACATAGGCCATTTTCTGCTTTTATTATTCTCCTGTGGACAGGCTTTATACACAATAAATAGTTCCTAACATTGCTAATTGTTGAATGATGAATTCACTTGGTCTTCTCATGTCAAAGAGAAATGGAGATATAAAAAAGGGCAACTACTATCCATTTTGAACTTGAATATGACAGATATAAATGTCAATATGTCATCTAAAGCCCTACCGAGTCATTCCAGAGAACATCCCTACTTAGGTTTGCCAAGTGAGGCTTTCACCTATTGGGACAGAAGCACAGTGAATAGAAAATTCTAGGTCTGGGACAGGTGGGCTCTCCAGCAGACAGAAGCCAGTGTGTTTTGCTGCAAGGAAAAGAGACAGAAAAAGATAATATTTAGAATTAAACATTTAGAAGAGAGAGAATACTCGTATGGGGAACTGGATTGAATCTGTGAACATAGACAGGAAAACTGTGTCACAATAAGTGGAATGGTTAGTTTATACAAGTGCCTGACACGATTTATTAAGTAAAAGGAACTGAGGATAGAAGAACAGACTGGGCAGAAGGCAGAACTGAGCTGCATTGTTAAATTTTGAGACCAAAATGGTGAGAATTAAGAGAGATTTAATGGAGAGCTCAAGCCAGAGGTTTCTTAAGTGAATTTCTACTGTTAACCAGATGAATGTTCTTAGAAAAAAAATTATTTTTCATTGATTCAGTTCAGCTGTTCATAATAAATCAGGTTTATATAAATGGCCCCCAAAATCACTTTCAGCTTTGGAATTGTTTGAGTCTATGTCAATACAACATGTTTTCTATATCTTTTAAAAATTTATCTTGAGAAATACCACAATCTAAGATTAGTCAATTGAGTTCTGGAAGCAAAATTTATTTCTAAAGAATAATTTTGAAACTTAAGCATCAAAATGTATTTCCCTTTTTACCTCAGTTCCTAAGAAGCTTAGACAAAAGCTTAGCAACTTTACAGCAAAATGAACCTTTTGATGACACTAACAACAACCTCCTAGGAATCTTTTTTCTTTGAAACAGGATTTTACATTTTCAAGCATGTATGTGCGCATGTATTTTCTATGTATTATTATACAGAGATATTTTTAAATGTTTCTATTATATTCAAATTTTAAACACCTCAAAGTTTATAGGAAAATGTAGAAATAATAAGTGAAGAATTAATGAAGAATTCTTGATTAATAATTAGTTTAAGAAAAAGAATAAATAGAAAATGTTGTTATATCACTAATAGTCTTTCTACAGCTTTCCTATATTTCAACATTTTTCATTGTGATGAGTTGCCTGATATATTAATTGTGTTTTTTAAAGCATCTTAAATCTGTGTTTTTATTCATAACCATTTATCTCCAAGACCCCATGAGTAAGTCAAAGGTGTTAATCTGCAATGCTATGAATCACTTGATGTTAACTGACTGGATGAGCAAAGTGTTAAACTAAAATTTTTTAAAAATGCAATCTTTAAATTTTGTAAATCTAAATCTTTTTGATGAAGGAGAAAGCTGATATTTGCCAAAGTCTCCAAATCCTTGCGAATAGCTGTTCCTTAGCACATGACATTACTGCCCTCTCTGTAGTTCTTTTTGGATAATAATTGATGTCATATCTATTTTAAAAAGCTGTACCTTTTTATGTTTTTTAATGTACCTTTTTATTTTTTAATGAAAATTTGGCTTTCAACCTACATAGATTTGTACTCAGTAATAGTTCTTTTACTTGGAATTAGTTACCCTCATTGGCATGCAATTAATTTAAAGAGATTCCATGTCAAGATATTTCCACAAACTTTTCTGTCTGTGCACATTGTTATGTTGATCATTTTGTTTAAAAAGAATGCATCAATCATATTTAAAGCTAGCTTTGTTAGAAATTTTTTTTTAAAAAAATCATTCATTCAGTATATTTTCTTCTAAATAATACATGCACACATATATAGGCAACTGAATTAACTACACATTTGATTGGCCTGATGAGAAAAGGTCACAATTTTCAAGGTCATGGCACCAAAAAAGCCATCAGTGTAAATAAATATGGACACATCAGGGACAAAGTCTGGTGAATTTGTAAGTTCATACATTTATCATGGCTTGTTGTTGTTTTGGTACCAGGGGTTGAACTCAGGGACACTCAACCACTGACCACATACCCAGTCTTATTTTTGTGTTTTATTTAGAGACAGGGTCTCACTGAGTTGCTTAGCCCCTAGCTTTTGCTGGGCCTAGCTTTGAATAATTATTGTAGATCTTATATAATTTGTGCAAGTAAGAGACATCAGCATCAGAAGACGATTTCTTTTATATCTAATAAATAGAAGAGAAGCCTCTGTGTTCTAAATGTGGTATTATCTTTTAACTTGGTTAGAACTTTTAAAACTCATCTCACAAGTCATGTATTTGGCTGTTAAATGCCAAGTGGATGATTAATAAAAAAGAGCTTTAAAAATCAGTCAAACTGCTTGACTTATCAAATTCATAAAAGGGTTGATCTGGTATCCCCAAAATGGCTTAGCCAACCTACAATATGCTCAGTCTTCTAAATTTCAATTTCACCTAAAAAGAGGCAAAACCATTTAGTATATAGTAATTAGGCTGATTGGATGATCTATCTTTAGAGTGTGTGTACATATATCATTCCCTCTCTTGAAATAGAAGAAAGCCAACCAAAACAAAACATGTTCTCTTCGAGTCTGCTAATTTCAAGAACGTTCACTGGATTTTCTTGTTTCTCAGATTTAAGAGAGATTTATTGAAAAGAAACTAGAGGTACTCATTTTCAACACAGTTGATATTATTGATTAGCTGATAGTCAGTCCCGAGGCATTATTTTCATTGTGCAAAATAAGCATAAAAATACTACAAGCAATTAATTGCCTGCTTTTCGTATCATGCTTTGCGATGGCCTATCAGCCTTTTATTAATATTAATGAGGAGAATTAGCACTGGAAGATCAGGGAGCCACGATAGCGCCGAGAACCGGTGAGGACCCTTCGGCTCTCATGCTTTATTATTTTTTAATCAAAGTAGCTGACTTGAAGGCACAAAATTAAAGAACTGAGTCTTTTATGATTCCACAATGATTCAAATTAAAATGATCTACACTTGCATAATTCCCGTGAACCATTTTGTGCTTGTTAAAAACAGTTAAAAATTGCATAAATTTATGATTTAAGGGCTTGCGGTTTTCTTTTCTTAATGAACAGTCCACTTTATGTGTTTCTCCCAACTCACACATGTGGACATAATAAAGCAAAAGAGGGTGTGCAGAGAAGGAGAAAAAGAGAATTTAAGCTTATGATTTACATTGACTCAAAGAGAAATGCTCATTTGTTACTATATCAAGGATCACTAGAAATCTTTGGCATTTATACATGGCTCCATGCAATGTTCTTGGAAAACCAGTGTGAAAAAAAACCCAAAATGTGTGCTGGGAAAACCCATTTTTTTTTAAGATAGAAACACAGAAATCATAGAATTTAAAGTATTAGTTTCCAGTCATTCTGCTCAGAAATTTGGAGATCAGTGGAGGTTTTAAAGTGCATCCACAAATTGAATGTGTATTTATTTCCACAACCAAAATATAAAGGTAATTTATATATAGTTGCAAATATTATGGTTCCCATAAAATTATCATGGTAGACAGAAATTTTTAAAATTCCAATGTGCTATCCATGGTACTATAAAGACACTACATGTAGAAAATTTTAAAACACTGATGTGTATTGGATAAACATATAACCAGCAACCTTGAAAATCATTACTTCTTTCAAAATCATTATAGCAATATGGATATGTGAATATGAACACTATGAAATGTTAGAAATTTATGTGAAATGATTCTGAACCCATTTCAAATATATTTGCAGTTACAGAAACACATAAGCAAAGTCTCTTTTGTATCAGACTAGCACAAATGAATAATTAACACATTTTCAAAAAGATAAATTTCCCCTATTATAAAAAGGGGGATGGATGTTAAATCTGTACCCACGGAAAGGAAGTTCTATGTCCTGAAAAGCCACAGAGAACTGAATCAAATAATGGGGAGCTTCAGGACATAAAATGTGTTAGAAATGTAGGGAGGTACATCTCTAAATTGTTTAAAATAGACAGATCTTCCTGAGAAGTATTTCTCAAAGTGTGGTCTGGGACCACCTTTATCAAAGCGAACTAAAGATCTCATTTAAAAGGGCAAAACAAAACAAAGCAGATTCTGGATAACGACCTGTGAATTGGAATCTGCAGAAGTGTAGCCTTTCACTTTATCAAATGTTCTAGATGATTCCTACATGGGAAATCGGGTTTAAAAACAGCATTTTACTTTTTCATTTTGTTCTTTATATTTCAGTGTTGTCCTGAGTGGAATCTTACCTATGTCTAAAATGAGATGAAAACTTGAATTTCCCAGATGGAAGGGTAGGAGCAAGAGGACTGATTTTCATAGACAGGGCTCTTCCTCACACAGTTGTACCCGCAAGTCCTGAAACATTTCTCAGTGACACTAGCTATCTTCCACCTCAATGATTCTTTCTCTTCTCTTCTATGAAACCTGTCTAACTTTCTTCGCTCTGCAGAGACTGGCCATGGTCACAATGTGTGGTTCATCATGATTTGATTTTACCCATACCATTAATAGCAACAATATTATGAAAAAACACTCAATATATTCTTGAGTTAAAGTTCAGAATGTGGACCTTATCTTGACCCCAAATCTTTGCTTGTTGGACAGCTCCAAGGATAGCCTCATGTCAACTTTGTATAAGTTTCAGTAAAAGTTCATTTTTTTCTTGGTGAGCACTACTCGAAATAGTTAAAACAACTCTGTTTGGGGTGTGGTACTCCATTCTATGGGAAAATTATGACTAATTTAATCTTATCAGAAAGATTCCTAGTCATAATTTGAGTCTCTATCTAGTTAATCTTCCACCAACAGATTGAGAATTGTGTTCCACCATTTTATCTTTTACTCTTCTCAGTGCTAGCTTCTGTTTTAGATTGCTCATTAATTGATTGTGAAGTGAGATGCAATTTTTCATTCTGTAGTATCTTGACCAATAAAAAACATGAATAAAACTTAAAGCAAACAAAGAAACAAGCAAATACAATATTTACCACTAAGAGAAAATAAGGTGTTTTCAAGTTAGTAGAATGAGTTCATGTGTGTAGTAGTGAATGCTGTATAAAGCAAGGACAGCCACTAAAAACAGATTGAACATCAAATTGCTAGGAGTTGACTTCATGAACATAAAAGGAATTTGCATCTATAAATGGCTTAGCACTGTGCCTAGTACATAGTATATGCTCAGCAATCATTATTTGCTGTGGAAATCATTACATTTATTATCATAGTTGATACTGTCATAGCATCCTCCTTCTAAACTAATACTGCTTCTCATTCCCCTTCAGGTCTATACACTATTGCCCACTGCCCACAGATTGCTATGGACAGTGAGTTTCTCTTCAATATGGTCTGCTTTTCTGTCCTCACCAAGTAAGTTTTACCTTTATCAAGATTACTTTGGGTTTGTTCTAAAAAAGATTTACACCACCAGCAACTTATTAATTTGGTCAATGCTTATATGTACTTGAGAAGACACCTCTGAGTACAGTATTTGGAATTACTGGATCACATTTAGTGACCAAAGACATAATTTTTTTTAAGTGGCAGAAACATTCCAAAATGTTTGTTTACAAAACATAAATATGTGATATATATATATATATATATATATATATATATACATATATATGTGTATATATATATGTATTCATATATATATATATATATGAAATGAATTTCCAACTATAACATTATTTTGCTACTGACTGAGGAATAGCACTAATGAGAGAACTTTCACTTTTTTATTATTATCATAGAGAAGCTGATAATATGAGCTGTGAAACATCTCAAGGGATGAGGGAACTGGATGAAATAGGGGTAGAAACAAATTAAGCCTTTTTTAGAATTGTGAGCAAGACTCATTCCAAAACCCCACATTAAAAAAAAAAAAAATGTTTGGTCTTGCTTATTTCCAAAGAAATCATTATTTTCCTGTTATTTTTTGATACTTTTCTTACAGATTACTGGCCCTAACAGTCATGTTGTAGAAAATAATTTTAAATTATTGATACTGTCATAGCATCCTCCTTCTAAACTAATACTGCTTCTCATTCCCCTTCAGGTCTATTTTTTTAAAAAATAGTTTTCATGTTAAACTTTTTTCTTATCCCAGGAAAATATATTTTATTGTGTGTTGTACATTATGTTGTGTTATACTGAATTTTCTCATGTAAGAGTCTCATTTCAAGTTATAGGTGAATGTTAGATAGAACTTGACACAGGCAACACCATTTTGAAACATCCTCCATCTTAGAAGAGTCACTTCACAGTCACTCAGACTCAGCCTGACCTAAATCCCATCATCAGGCAAAAAATAGAAATTGTTCTATGGGATCAAAATCCTGAAAACATGTTGTTGGACATGGAACAGTGACATTAACTTTGTTCCTTACATTAACATTCCTTCATTAACTTTGTTCCTTACAGTAAAAACATATCTTGGGACAGAGTCCTATTCCCTCCCATATATAACACTGTTAATCGGAGACTGAACAATAATTAGTCAATGTGTTGCATAAAAAGTCAGTGTGCTTTTGTTAGTACGTGTTATGAAATCATGGAGTTTTCCCTACAGGTAGAGGCTAGCACACGCCTGCCCACTCTGCAGGTAATCCATAAACACTGAGGAGTCGGCTCAGACTAAGTCAACTGCCTAATGCTCCTGAAGGCTGACAATACAAATAAACTTCATGATAAACACTCAGGGCTCTGTTTAATTTTTCAAATTGTGTTTGAATTTTGATGAGGAAGAAAGTTTTTGAACTGAGGGCGAAGCAGAGAGAGCAAAGGCAGAGTGCCTGTTACATTTTTCACCTTAAACAGTTTGATTTACTTTAGCCATTTCTGGAGTAACAAATCCTATAACTGAAATTCATGCTTGGAATCTCTTAAAGGAATGCAAAGGCAGTTGATTTTTCTACTGAAATATCTCTTCCAGTTAATTTGTTCTCCATATGAGTGAAGGAAAGTCAGGACACGAGGTATTGATAAAATTCCTTCATCCCTCTATTGGAGATTCCAGACTCAAATCTCACTGTATGTTAATGTCATGTAAAAAATACATGTGGGTTTCTTGGAATATTCTTGTGGATGGCACATACTTTACTTTTGCTCAAGAATTCTTATATAACAAATTACATTATGGGAAACACTATGCCAAAATCAAAATCTCATTTGTGCCACCTTCATGTAGTTGTGGTATTTTTAAACACTAATTTTCTATTGTCTACGTAATACAGCTAACAATATATCTGTGAAGAACATATTAAGTTCTACCACCATGAAAGAGGAACATGAACATTTCATTGTAAACATTTCACACATCCTCACTAACTCCATAAATGAATTTCTATTATACACATTACTCCTATTTGGGACATTGGACTTAGTTTTATTTTTCTTGTTTTCTTGAAGGTTTCTAGAAAATTATTTATATTTTTCAAATTTTCAGTTATTTCCATAGAATTATATATGTCCTATATCTGTGGCTTTATTTTGTTTTATATATGAAATTACACTTTTTCCAACTCCCTTTTTTTCTGCAAAGTCAGCTAGTTTATCTATTGAACCTTTATTTTCAAAGTCCTACATTTAAATTTTACATACACATACATGTACACATACATAAATGTCGATATGTTCCTACATCTATAGATGTAGGAACAAAATCTGGACTATTAAAAGTTATAAAATAATATTATATTAGTGTTTATTTGTGTGGGCAAATCTGATGTGCCTTCTTAGTTAAAATACTTTGAAATCATTTGGCCAGGGTTAAGTCTATGGCAGCAAAACCATTTCTATATAGTATCATATTGCCTTTTTATACATTGCGGAAAAATTGTCTTCCCTCACAACCTTAATTTCTTGATTATTTTCAGCTAAGAAAGTTGAAGAAGATATGGCACACATGACATACATGCTCTTTAAAACCACATTAAAGCATCATAGGTATTTTCACTGCATGTAATTGCCAAGAAAATATCATACTTCCACTATTCGATTAAATGAGGAGGTAACCACTCAATATAAATTATCATCTCATTGGAGATATGAACCTTGATACAATTGGCATTCAGGGTCATTGTGCCAACATCTTTAAGTGACAGAATTAGCTACACTTATTACAGTTAATTATTTCCCATCTATTTTTAATTTTGTCATGAAATGAGGATATATTACAAATACTGTGCAGGGTTTATTTGGGGGTAGAAAAAAAAGCATTTAGTTGACAGAAAAAAAAAAAGAGTATGGAAGGGGTAATTTCATTTTCCATCAATAGAAGTAAGGTTTTATTGTGGATAATTAAATTAACAATACATGAAATTGGCTTTTCTTAAGTTCATATTTTTAACACAAAAAAATAAATAAATAAAAGAAGAAAAGAGAAAGCACCCTCTAACCAGAGTGCAACTATAAAACACCCACCAGTGAATGGAGTTATTGCATTTTATTTATTTATTAAAAAGGGAAGCAGTAATACTTGTATAATCTCACATCACCATAGGGTTTATTCCTTGCAGTCTAGTTTTCTCTGCTTCTAATATACCAAGAGGTTGTATCTAAAAATATTCTGATCAGTGGTTTCCACTATTGGTCGCATCATCAGCCTATCCTTCTAAATTTTGTCCTTCCTTTAATAGAATCATGGTGCTCATTCCATGCTATAGGTTCTTTGCCAGTAATTCATTTATGCTTTGATTGAGAAGGAAGAATTCTTTGTTGCTCATTTGTAGTTAATATCATCAATAAGAAGCAGTCATACATTAAAAATTTGAAACTAATTATATTTTGGAAAATTTTATTTTTTTATTTTTACTATAGAGAAATAAAACCAGTAATCTATTCCAAAGAAATTTTGGAAAAAAATGTTTTACACTACCAATTTTACATTCTAAACAGCCTTCAATCAATGCTGAGGTTAAGATTTGTGCTTATTAAAAATAAAGCAAAAAGTCTTTGCAAATAATTTTTAGGGTATTACACCAAGGCACAGGTAACAAAAGCAAAACTAAAAAGTTAGGATGACATAAACTGAAAAGCTAAGAAATGTCAATCCATGGAATGAGACCAAATATTTACAAATCATACAGTTGATGAGGGGTAATGATCCAGAGTATATAACTCAACAGCACACAACTCAACAGCAGCAACTCATGTAACTCAAAAACCCAAAAACAAATACTTTGATAACCAAATGGATGAAGGAACTGAATAGACATATTTCCAAAGGAAAATATACATTGATGTCCAATAGATATATGAAAAGCTGTTCAAAATCATTGTCAATGAGATGCAAATCAAAACTCTAATGAGCAAAGTTTAAGAATGATATATCACCAAATAAACCAATAACAGAACTACAGAAACAATAACAAACCATGGAGGGGGAAGGGTCCAATTTCCAGATTTGAGATATGCAAATAAATCAGAACATAGAGCTCATGCACAGGAAAAACAAAATAGATCAACAGATACAGCCTTAAAGAAGCCTAGACATTGGCTTTAAATAAGCTATCTTAAAAGACTTTGAATAAGCTATTTTAAATATGTTCAAAGAAGTAAAGGAAAGCATGGCAGAAAAACTAAAGGAAGGAATAAGGATGATATACTATCAAATGGTAAACATCAATAAAGTATAGACTCTATGAAAAAGGAATCAAATAGATATTTTGAAGTCAAAAATATAACTGAAATGAAAAATTCACTAGAGGGACTCAGTAACAGATTTGAGTGTAAAAGAATGAAATTGCAACTGCAAAATAAGTCTTTTAAGACCATCCAGTCTGAAAAACAGAAGGAAAAAAATTATAGAGAGCCTGTTACAGGAATTATTTGTTTTTGCTGTTTTATGGTATCTACATTTTTTATAATTAATCATACATTTCTTTTTAATCAGGAAACATAATGTATTATTCTTCAAAGTTCTAAACACAATTTATTCAGGGACACCAAATGTAAGTAAAATAAACTTTCATTTTTTTCTTTCAAAATTTCAATTGAGAGGTTTAAGTGCTATAGATACAATCTTATAGCATGAATACTTCTTTTCTTATATTTCTCAGTCTATGGCCACAGTCCTAAGTTAAATATTTAAATACTTTTTTTTGTTATATAATCTGACTATACAGAAATACATAATGGAGGAAATATTCAGGAAAATTGATGTTCATTGTATTAATGTTTTAAAAATAAATAGAATATGCATACAGATTTGGGAATAAAAATGATTATACATTCATTGCTTGTTTACTCTGATATGCCTTCAGGTGGTATGTGTTAGTTTTATTATCATTGTTTACTACTACTATCATATTACTATTATTGCTAATGTCTGTAAAAATATTTCTAATTTTCATGCAAATTCCAATGATTATTCTCAATATTGTCCCCTTCAATATAAATTCAGAAATTATTTAGGTGAACTGTTTTTCCCAAGGAACAAGTGAACATTTGAAATTTGTTGCCATTATTTTTTGTTCTAATTAAGAAAAATTATTCCTATCTGAATAACTTTTCAAAACCATTATTTTGACTCACTGTGTCCTGGGGCTAAGTGAGATGCAGCACATGGTCTGCTATCTACCTGAATTTTTACATTGAGGGTGTAAAAATCACTGAGTATTCTCCTTTAGATGTCTCCAGAACAAGAAAGTCTTCCCAGTGAAGAGCTGATGGTAATATGACTCATTTTACCTTAATCCAAAATTTCTCTGATTTATTAATACAGTGTGTCATGTTGTTTTTGCTGTTGTTTGAATGCTACTGAAAGTAGAATTCCTAGTATGGTCTCCATAGGTAACAATGGAAACCAAATCATTCAGATGTTCCAAACCTTTCACCTATATCAAGCTATTTCAAACTTATAGCAACTTCTGAAGAGATTGAGCCAATAGTGTTCACCTTTTGCTGAGGATAATTCTGACTTACTGAAGGTGATGCATAAGTGAATGAGTGATTGGCAAGATGACACTCTAATAGACTGTATTTCCTGTTATGTGCTTTTCTGTCTATCTACTTATTTGGTAAAGCAAAATCCCCTTTTAAAAAGGAAAAGATCTTTTTTGTTAGCGACTATAAATCTCTTGGGGATTATCTTTGCTTCAGTTGTAAAATTTTGGAAAGAACAACTTAGAAAGCAGAGAATTAAGAGGAATTGGCACACAGAAATTCTTCACTGACACTTTTCAGTCTATTTATACTTGCTTTGTACCATAAACACTGGGAGACTGTTGATTTTGTCATTGATATTTGTTTCATCTCCTTCCCCCAATTCATGTTGTAAACTGAATATAGAACAAGAAGCAAGAAAACAAAACAGATTTTGTGGATGGTCTATTCTTCAGTCAAAGTGGTTCACACCAGGACATTCCAGTCATGAGATGGAACACTTATGTAACTCAATTTCCTCATTTTCCAATGGGTGTTTTATTCACTTTGGCGCTTAGATAGAGACACTCTTAAAAGATGCAGTCTTTTCTCCATGACAAGGTTTCCAACCTAGGAGAATATTTCTTTCTAGTTTGGAGCAGATGAAATTAATAAAGGTTTGTTATGCACTTTGTTTTACCATTGTTTTACTGCTGTTAAATAAGTGAGATTCAGGCAAAAATCTATAATTCAGATGCTTCAAATCATTCATACACATCAAGTCATTTCAGAGGAGTTGAATTCTAAGGGAACCAGACTATCTTTGAGGCTCATCTATGCTGTAACTTAAAAAACGGAAGAAATATAATTCCCATACTGATACAAATAATTGTTAACTCTTAATTTATTTAATTTGATGACCTTGCATTTTTGTATGCTCCAACTGAATAATAGTTGAACTATCAAATTACCCACAATTGATTATATTATTAAAAATTATAGACTAAGCCATCAAATTCCATATTGATGACTTTTCATGAGATTTCTTTCCTAGACCTTATGAATTTTATAAAAGCAATTAAAAGACATTTAATATAAGCAGAACATACCCGGGGAAAGTATTAAAATATGATGTTCAATCTTACATCTAAAATGAACTTTGAAAATGACATAGTCCTACATGATATATTTTCAAAAGACAAGTAGAGACCTCAAAAGATCATGTGACATACTAGGGTCAGAG
Source organism: Callospermophilus lateralis (assembly GCF_048772815.1). NCBI lineage: Eukaryota > Metazoa > Chordata > Mammalia > Rodentia > Sciuridae > Callospermophilus > Callospermophilus lateralis. The sequence goes on along the minus strand of NC_135321.1, from coordinate 31,195,166 downwards.
AAATTATTTGTTCCATGGCTGAAAATAAAGCTTTTTTCCATTGCTTTTTATAATGTAGATGATCTTGCTCTGCACGCTTTACAATTGTTAGAATTTTCATCTCATTTTTGTATATGTGAACTTCTAGTCATATGATTTTAACATTTTATATTGATCCGAAGCACAGCTTAAATAATTTACATTGTTTCCTTATCCTTATGGATGGTGGTGTGACTTTGAACCACTAAGTTAACTGCACTATATTTCTGTTTCCTTATCATTAGTGTTCATCTCTGGAGGTTTTTGTAAAAATTCAATGAGAGAGTCCCTGAAAAGAACTTGACATATCACTTATAAATAATCTTGTCATTTGTTGTTTTTATTTTCAATAATATGGACTTTTTCAGATAAGTAGATGAGGAGAATCATAATGAGAAATTTGCTATTAGAAAAAAATATACAAGGACAATAAATGTATCTATAAAATTATCCATTTTAAAGAAGAGTCCATATTTTCATATTCACATGACATAATCCCCATGAATGTTAGCTCAAAACATAACTGATAACCAAAACTTGGAACAACCCAAATGTTTATCAGTTCATGAATAGATAAACCAAATGTGACAGATGCTTACAGTCATATATTAGCCTTAGAAGTACATAAAAACATGGGTGAAACTTGAGGACATTATGCTAAATAAAACAAGCCAGTCACAAGAGAATAAATACCATACAATTCCATTCAGATGTGGTATTTGGAGTAGTCTCAATTATAAAGGAAGGAGGATCCCAAGTTCAATGCCAGCCTCAGCAAAAGCGAGGAATCTAAGCAACTCAATGAGACACTGTCTCTAAATAAAATACAAAATAGGTCTGGGGATGTGGCTTAGTGGCCAAGTGCTCCTGAGTGCAATCCCTGGTATGCCCCCCCAAAATTATAAAGGAATAAAGTGGAATAATTCTTACTCAGAGCTGGGAGGAGCCGGATGGGAAATATTTATTACCATCGTTCAGTTTGAGAAGATTAAAAAGTTCTGAAGATTGATGGTGATGATGGTTAAACAAGAGGAAAAGTACTTAAAACCATTGAGTGACAAACTTAAAATAGTTAATGGTAAATTGTACTTAATATACATTTTAGCACCATTAAATAAATAAACAAGAACAAAAATATAAGGAAAGGGGACTGCATTGAAGTATTAACAGACTCTTAAAAAAAAAAAAAAAAAAAAAAACAGATCCAAAGGCAACAGTGTGCATTCACAGCACACAGTGTAAATGGGAGGAATGTGTATTCTTTATACAACAGAGTAGTTAAGTATACAGAATGTTGTAAGCCAGGAACATGGCAAGGTATGGTTAGATATGCAATTATTGCTCAACCCCAGAAGACAGACAAGAGGAATAAATGAGGAATTATGGTTATTCATTCAGATGTTCAATAGGAAGAAGAATTAAAAGAAGCTATTTTAAAGGTATTCTATATTTCAAGGAGCATTATGGCTGCTTCACATAATACAAAAAGTCCAAACAATGTTGTGTTTGTGTGTGTGTGTGTGTGTGTGTGTGAATGCCATTCTAACAGAATATAGTACTAACAACCAACATTAAAACTCAAAGTGTGTGTGTGAAACATTATTTTCTAAAGAACCATCACCGTAATTTCTTGTGAATTTATTTATAGACAGGAGCAACCAATAGGCATGAAGTTTCTAAAAGTGGAAAAGAGCTACTTAAGTTTTTTTAGGAAAGCTAAGAAATGCACTTTTAACACTATTTTCCCTATGCCTTAAGATTGATGGTCATTAAAATGAGACAGTTGTAAAGGGCTCTCTTCTGGAAATCATTTTCACTGGTGTGATCCACAGACCTTGGTGGAAACCAAGTGACAACCTAGGAGCAGATTACTTACAGGAAATGCAGAGGGGACAGGACAGAGGAGAATTTAGGAGTAGATTTGAAATTAACCATTTATTCTCTAACTTCGCACAATTTACATAATTTTTATTTACTTTATTTTTCATTTTATTACTTTTTTTTAGTTTTAGGTGGACACAATAGCATTATTTTATTTGCTTTTATTTTTATGTGGTGCCGGGGATCAAACCCAGTGCCTCACACATGCTGCTAGGCAAGTACTCTACCACTGACCCACAACCCCAGACCCTACATGATTTTTAGTGCATCAGTGTTGTCACATCTTACAATCAGGGCTTTAATTGTATATAATTCTTAGTATTCACAGGAATAGAAGTTAAAATTACATTGTTAAATGATGCATAGTAAATTTCTACTGTGTAAATAATTATAACATTAATTAATAATAATAATAGCTCATGATATTTTAAACTTACCTTTGTGCTACACATAGTGCTAAATGTTTCCTAGATATCACATTATCTAATATTCTCAAATAACCCTATGAGTTTGGTATTGCTATTTCTACCCTCTAACTGTGAATAAAATCTAAGATATAGAGAAAAGAAATATATGAAGGTCACTAAGTACAGTGTGATTCCAACACAGATGGAGTGTCTAACTTATACTCCTAACAGAGTAAAAATTCAATCAATGGTTCTGAATAGTACTAGTTTTTTATTAAATCAATAAGGTTAGTTTAAAGGAAAAACAGAACACAGCATATTAGCATACAAAATATCATCAAATACTTAATTTTTCTAAAAATAGTCTAAAAATACTATATTATATTTCTATTTGTTTTCTCATAAGGAAAATCAGCTTTCTTACACTAATACTAAAAATAGACCTATTCTCAGACATCAAAACATAAGGCAGTGGTTCACTTGATGCAATGGGATTTCTCTTATATACCTACTAAATTTAATTTTGTTTGCCTATTAAAACTGGAAAGCATGGGGAACTAGTAACAGAAACAACACAGAGTACAAATTATAAGAACAAAATAATGAATATTCGGCTAGAATAAGTTTACTTACCCCAGAGCCATCTACTTTGTTTAAATAGGTAAGTATTTTAGTTATCTGATCTGAAAGCCAAGCAGATTACTTAGCCAAAAAAAAAAAAAAAAAAAAAATGGATGTGAAAAATATTTCTAGGGTAGATAAGGTGGAGAAAAAGGGTTATAGACTAGTTGTCAATTGGAGGACATGTCTGACAATTACAAGTATGTTCTCCAAGCCCTAATTCCTGCTCCTACAGTGGGATGGAGGTATAGCTCAAGGAAGGCCTTCAAGATTTTAATTGACATATCAGCAAAAGGTAGGAATAGATTCAAATAAAATCTCTATAATTAAAGAGGTCTTCATGATTAAATGGCATTACAGTATTGTTAAAGTATCCGATCTACAGTGTTTAAACGGTATGTCCCATGAACTCAAATCATCCGCATGTTTTCCCCCTCTGTGCATCTGCTTTCTGTTGTGTGTGGTCCTGTTTCACTTTTACCACTGTGCTGTGCAACACCATCAATCATTGAAAGCAACCTCCTGCTTAATTTTCTATTTCAGAAGACTTATTAAACTATAATCAACTGAGCTGGCTTCATTTTTGTTTCACAAAGACAATTGCTTTTTTTTTTTTAATTACAGGAATTAAATCTACATTATAATTGTCCTCTCACTCCTTTTCCTTAAACCATGGACAGTGTTTGGTTGTGCGCCACTTTTTTATATATATATATATATATATATATATATATATATATATATATATATATACCAATTTAAAGATGTCCTAAATATGGTCACTTTGTGAACTAGAAGCAACATCCTCTGTTTATAAGTGCATGCCTGCAATAAGACTGTGAGATCTTCCTGATCGATTGACTGATTGATGGATTTTTCTTCTCATGCAGAGATTTAACTGAAAAGGTAGTTGGCTTATACCCCACTTGCTTTATCTAGTAAATGTACCTATCAAGTTGCAAATCACGTGTTAAAAAAGTGGAATCTATTAATGTATGAAAGCTCGAGATAGTCCTAAAAACTGCATTTAGCAACACAGAGGATAACAAAAGGAAAATAGATACTCTGCAAACTTTTAGAAAGCCTACTTATATATACAGCTGAAATGAGTATGAAGGGTTATTAAGAAACAGAGAAACTGCATCATCTTTTTCTGGAAAACACTGCTTGTATTGTCAAATTGCTTTACATTTTAATGTGTAAATTTGTTCTTGGCTTTTCCTTTGAAAGAATCAAACCATTTGGCATTCTATGTGAGACATGAATGTATTAGAATATGCAACAACATTTATTAAAACATATAAGGGAACAAAGGCTAGGATTAATTTTCCACTTCTCCTTTTTTATTTGAGGGCCACCACTAGGGCATTTAATATGTGTTAAACCAGATTCAAAAAGCTTTCACTAGACAGTTTACACAAATGACTAAGAGCTTAATCAGCACATATCGTTTAAATACATTCAATAGAGGAATTGGACTGTTCATTGCATTATAATTTATAGGGTTTTTGTTTTTGATTACATAAGGGAAATGCATTTTTTATGCCTTAAAAGCATTCTTTTGTGATGTCAAAAATGTATTACATTATTGTTTAGAAAATAGTGTTTCAATTTGGTGTGGAAGTCTAAAATCACTGAAGCAGAAAAGATAACAAGTAGATTCTTCAAAGTCTTGCCATTTGTGACTTTTTTTCTTCCAAAGTTCCTTTCTTTTGGTTAGATAATGAGTGTAGCTTTGCTCAATGGCATCTTCCAATTCTTTCTAAGTGTTTAAATCTTAAATTCTGTGTATTTATAGAAAGAAACTTTAAAATGGATTAAAGTAAGTAGCTATTTTCATTCCAAACAGGCCTCAGAAAATAAAAACATTTTGGAAATGAAGTTTTGAATCTTCCTTTCCCTTAAAAAAAAAAAAGACACTTGTTGGTAATATAAAATTCATTCATTCTCTACTTAGATATTACCTGAGGTAACTATGTGGATCAGCTGTTCCATCTCAGATGATTGTAGGAAATTAAGCCCTTAAAGACGAAAAAAAAAAAAAAAAAAAAAACAACCCTCCTTTTAGTAAAGTTTGTCAACATTAGAATAGAAAATTGTTTTCTGAAGACAAGACCCTTTGTTGCCTTCTGTTTTAGCCCCCTCCATAGAAGGCAGGCCATTTCTCTCCTAAGCAAGTCCCTTAAGTCCTGCCCTCTCTATGTATCCCTCTCCTTATTTGCCCTATCCACACTTATCATATTCTTAACAAAGACATTAAAAGATCACTGCTTATGCTGAAAATACAGGTGACCACTTATCTGTCCAAAAGGAAAGGACACATCACTTTCCCTGGGAGTGGGTTGCTGTGATTGTTTATGTTGGTCAGCCAATGAAAGAAAAGCTTGCCTCTACATGGTTCAGAGGAAAGCTCAAATGGAGACAGATCTCTCTTGCTGTGAAAGAAGGGATCCCAGGTCTTGCATTCCCCCTTCTTCCCTTCTCCCAAGAAATGGATTTACATAAACAAACTTCCTCCTGAGCTTAGTTCAAGGCAAATTTACATGGATGGTATCTGCAAAAGTGACAGAAGAAGTATTAGGGAACAAACAGGTGAGGATGGTGGGACTATGAGGTTAAGAGAATAATTCTATAAAATGACCTCTTTGTGCTGCTCCCTGACCAAAATGTTTTCTTTGCCGAAAAGCAATTTAGCTGCAGCCCTGCCTGGCATAAGTGGACAGAATATGCCACAGTCCTCAGCAAACTACCCATTATCTGCAAGAAAATGCAGGCAGGAAATAAGGTTGATAAGAGGATCCCAAGTGACTTTGAAAGGAAAGAATTTTGTGATCCTTTTTCTAGACCAGATTCCAGAAGATAAGGATAATTCTCCCCTAATTATAAAACCTGTGAAAATGATTAAGAATCCTTTCGGAACTGGTCAGCATTGAACAAGGAAACTTTGAATTGTCATGGCAATAGGTACTTGAAAATCTGGTGTCACCCTGCTGTCAGTCCAAAGTTAACAAATGGACTTGGGCAGACTCTGGACACCTCTCTGGGATCCCCAATAAAAAATGGAGTGCAGAAGAGGCATGCTATTCCTTTCCACTCTGAGAGGCTACACTCTCTCCCTCAAGAGTGTCCTTTTTCCCTTTTCCTATCCCTACAATAAAATAATTCCTTTTACTCTGAGAAACATATCTGAAATCTTTCTGACTTGATCAGAAGAGTCTGTGTATGAAGAGGGCAATATTGGTTCTGCCTCAGTTTCTTGAAGCTCCCAGCTCTGTAACAGAGGGAACATCAATACATTAACCAGGCATGGCAGAGGCAGGCTGGGACAAAGCAGATTTCCTCATGTATAATGGGAAGGTGTCCTGGGTCTTGTCTACCCCCTTTTTCACTGCCTTCCATTTCTCAGTAGTTTGCTGTATGAACTCAAACTATGTTTATTTTCCTATAGTTCCACTTATGCATCTGAAATCAGTTTAATTATGAATATTCTTCATATTGTGGGGCTCTCTTGGAAAGAGGAAAAAAAACAGATATGTAACCTTATTTTGAAATGTTACGAACCCATGAATATAAGGAATTGTTCTTGGGGTGGGGGGAGAACTTGTCCCCAAAGTGTTATCATAAGGAGCCCCATCCTAACAACAGAATTTTAAAATAAGGATATTCATATTTAGCATATTTTTCATATGCATATTTATCTGGATAATCTGCCCTCTGGGTTCACATTTGATTAACCTGATCTCTATAAAAACATAGAAGTAGATTTCTCTAACATTTCATTTAAATCCTGCCTTGCCTTCTTCTGTTGTCATATCCTGCACGTTTAGGCTTTTAATATGGCAATTATTTATATTGTTACAAATACAATATCCTAGCTGTTAGACCACTAGTTTTCTAATATTTTAAACAGCACATCAGGTCAATGACAGGTCACACAAAATCCTAAAACATAAAATAAACAAAATGGCAGTCTCACTAGTAAAATTAGGTTTTGTACATTAAAGCATGGCATTTATTTTCAAAAAATTCAACTACTGAAACAACAATATCGTTTAGATGAGAACAATAACCAAGAGGTTTTTAAATCACTTCTTATGAAGGGTCTCTCTCTCTCTCTCTCTTTTTAATTCCATCTCTTGAACTAACAGTCTGTAGACTAAAAGCAATGACTCATTTGCCTGCTTCTCTGTCCTTCAGAATCTGGCCTTTCTCCTTGATTACACACAACATGACTCTTTAGGATGTACAAAGGCATTTCATGTGTCTCGTATGGAGCATATCTTCTCACTTAGTTCCTCTGCTCAATTTCCCTCTCACAAAGACAGCAGAACATTTAAATTTGGCCTTTCTGACATGGCTATTGTGTGGCTTCATGCTTTTAATAAAACAATAACAAACATTCACTGGGCTCTTACTCTGTGCCAGAAACTATGCTAAGTAATTTACACATAATGGCTCCTTTAATTAAAGGGAAAAAAAGCTACATCAAAATATAAAATGCTTATTTTATTAGAAATTTTACTACATTTTTATTCTGTTAATAAATGTGTACCAGACATCGGTGACCCAATTTTAGACAATGTGAGATATGAACCAGAAAACTACATCCACTAGGTAAATCAAAAAGCATTCTACTCTAAAAAGGGTCATTTGTTGGGTGGAGAAATAACTGGCTGTCATTGGGCATGATTCATCAATTCCCTCAAAGAACTGGTTAACTGAGGAAAATGTCAATCAATGCATTTGTCAATCCTATAAACTCGGCCATAATTAAAGGCATTAAAATCACATCAAAGCTTTGCTATTTGCCCCCTCTGCATCCATTTATTCATGCTTAAAAGGGGGCACAGAGATATTGGCATGGAAATCTATAGAAAGCCATCAGACAAATCATATAATTGGAGCACTCAGTGGTATGTTGCTTAATAAGATGGTATTTTTATATAGGTTATAGGGTACATTTGTGGCTTTATATGCCTGCATGCATTCACATACCATGTAATTATGTGTATCAGATGTTTTCACATATGTGTGTGTTATGTATACAAATATGTATATATATGAGTGTGTGTGTGTGTGTGTGTGTGAGTGATATCTATAGATACAGTCATATACATGTCTCCCATTACTTGGTTTGATGTTTTAGAGTATATTTGATTAAATACATTTAGATTCTATTTACTTTAATATTCAAAACATAAATTGTGGAATTATTCTCAAAATGTAACAGAATTATAGAATAGATAGCAATTAAAAAGTTAGATGAATATCTAGGATCTAGTCATTGAAAAAAAGAATTTCTATTAATTCATGTTCTTCATGTGAGCAAAAGTAGAAGAGATTTTTATCAGAGGTAACTGTGATTTTCAAAATGTCTAGTTGCCATAATGCATTGGAAAATGAAGATGACCTTTATTCCTGGTACTGAGTGTTCCTAAAAGCACTCAGCCCAGGTGATGCAGTCCTGCTGTTAAAAACTGATAGGAAGAGCCCCTAGAGGCAAGGTCATTATCTGATGGAGGGCACTCCCATCAGGGCTGTCCCCTTTAAGTGCAGAAGCGGAAAGAAAAGCAGAAACAGACTCCTTCTGAGAAGATCAGCTCTCAGATAAAGTTTCCTTTGTAAGAAGTGACTTTTCCAAGCTACTTCGATCCAAACAACTGGCATGTGGCGCATTTCGAAGATGGATCGTCAGCTGTGCCCCCACAGCTGTGAGAGTCTGGCACACAGGCTCCCCAGCCAGCTAGCAGGAAGACAGATACTGTCATTTGGGGGGAATGGATCACCCACAGATGTTTAGAGGAGGAGGAGTGTCTATGTCCTTTGGCAAGCTCATCAAAATCAACCTCTCACATACAGGCACAGAAAGAACTAGAATCACTGCCCAGCCTGTCATCATATTACCCAGCACACTTTTACACCACCCCCTCATTCATCCTTAAGTGGAAAATAAATTGTTTGAGATGAAATTTTTTGGCCCTGGAGCAGATGGTACAACACATCGCCATGTGAAGGAAACCCAACACACCTGGCTTTTAGAACATCAAATTTGCTTAAGAGCAACTTCCTTCGGTGGAGAGCCAAGATCTGTTTTTTCCAATCTATAAGTTTTCCAAATCTAGAGTTAATGTTTGCTCACGAGGAATTTTTTGTTCCTCTGCATCTTACTCTGATTATATAAAACCTCTTCAACCCACATGCACATAGGTGCTTGACCACTGCAGTTCTATTTTCCAGGAATGACCTGGTCACCTAGAGGGAATGACATCGTGAACAAAACACTAACAAAATACTGTGGGATATTCTTTATTTAATAGAAAATCCCAGAGGGCATAACTTCTGTAGCCCACATTAATTCATTTAATAGTGACCTTTAATAGTCACAGATACTATAATAAAAGTGTGCAGTACCAGATATCCTTTTATCTCCACACCTTATAAATTACCTGATACATAACTAATGTTTAATAAACGTATGAACAAATGAATGAATGAATTATTGAAGAAATCATGTGTATATACAGACATTGAATCATATTATTCTACAAAACTAGGAGAAAATTCTCTTCCAAACTCTGTTTTGGAGTCATCTTGCTTTTGTGATTAATTCATCCAGCAAAGACTATGTATTTTTTACTTTTTCTCCTCTGAATTCAATTGCAGTTTACTTTTTATACCTAGAGTAAGGAATGACTATTCTTTTGTTTTTCACTTTGTATTTTGTATTGTTGAAAGATAGATGAATCATCTGTACACCCAGATATTAAAAATGACATGTTTTGCCCTAAGTTTCCATTTAAATGTTGAATCTGTGGAGATTCATTATCATTTTAGTCCCACTCTTTTTACTATCAGTATCGAACTTCCTAAGCTTGGTCTTTTGCCTCTATAGGAAAACTTGGGACTTGATCTTTAGTGGGAATATTTCACTGGGATTTCCAATATGTTTAATTGTACATATTTTGTGAACGACTGTGACTGGGGTCTGTGTTGTTTGTCATCTATTACAATATTCAAGTTAAAAACATAATGACATTTTCAAAGTAAAAATGTCTTCCTGTCACTGTAGCAGTTTTATTGAACAACTGAGGTATTTACTAAAGATGAAGCTTTCATCTAAGGAGACCATGGTGGCCACAGGAGTGTGTCTTATAAGCTTGTCTCCTCTTAGAAATTCTAAGGGGCAATGATGAGAAAAATTCTTCTGCTTAGAGAACTTAGAATTCTCAGAGAAGCCTGAAAGTGAATACTATTGCCGTGATGTCACTTCATGTACAGTTGATGAACTTTCTTATTATCCCAAAGATAAACTTCAAATTTTTCAAATTGATGCGAATATCATCAATGAGGTCTTGTTTTGTTGTTGTTGATGATCTTTTTAGATATGCATGAAGGTAGAGTGTATTTTGACATATTATACTTATTCTTGTTATATGATACCATTCTTGTTTGTACACGATGTGGAGTTACACAGTGTGGTCTTTTTATTTATTTGTTTGTTTGTTTATTTATTTATTTATTTTTGGAAATATTCAAAAGTGTGCAACAATCACAATCTGATCTAACACCTGAGGATATACCCTTAACTTTACATTATTTTTTTATTAGCTACCCATGACAGTACAATGATCTTGACAATTCATACATTTGAATCAAATGGGGTATAATTTCTTATTTTTCTGATTGTACAGGTTGCAGAATCACATTGGTCAAACCATAGTGTGGTCTTAATCCATCTTTTTAGCTTTGTACATAACCTATCACTCAGAGAAGCCAGTATTTCGAACTCTCACATGGTAAACTCATTCCAGATAAGGGACACTGATCCTAAGTCCACACACACCCTCCTTTGCATCTCCTATGCACAGTTCAGAGCCCAGTGAAAGCACCTCAAGGATCTTGGTGTCTTTTTCCCCTTTTCTTTACATCTCTTTTCTGAAAAAGTAGCTGAGTAGCATTATTTCATAGAAATCGTAAAGGTGTGACTGGCCTATGTATGAGTGAACCTTTCATTGTGATTTCTCTGAGTTATAAATGCCTTAGATAAAAACATGTGTTTTAGTTGAACACTGTTATACTGAAATAATTAACCTTTTGAAACTGACATACTGATGAAGGGCAAGTTTTCTCTGCCCACACATCCCAACAGGATCACAAACATTCATATCTTAGTGTCCACATCAAATAGAGGTTTTGAGTGATATATGATTTAACCAGAGGAATATTTTAAAGTAAGTACTTATCTTCTTTAATCTCATAACTTTTGTTTATAAACTCTTTGGCAAGAATGAAACACTCAATTATCAATACAAAGAAGAAATGTTTTAAGGGTGATCAGTAAAGTTCTTTTAAAATATTTTTGCATGCCTGATTTGGTCCCTATTAGGAACTAAGAACTATTATTTTGTCACTATCCTTTGTTGAATTTGCTTTAATTTATTTTCTTGGAATTACCTCCTTCCATTTATGCAGACCAACCACATTCTCTTTCACAGTTGTATTTACTGTGTATGCCCTCTGTAAACACTTACTTGAATATTAGATAGCTTTCTAATTTTCTATATTAATTGTGGGCTGTGTAATGCCTTATTTGGAATTATCATTGTATGATTTTAAGACTGCAGAGGATGTTAGAGATTATCTAGTTCTGTTGATAATTTTAAAATGAACAAATGGATGCCACCAACACCCCCTGCTTGCTTTGCAAAGCTCAATTTTGTTATTGTAATACCTCAGCTTTACCTCTAAAAATGCTTCTCTATATATTTTCTTTATTTCTAAATGCTTTTTTCCATGAATATTATTGCAATTCTTTTCTGTGTTTATGTATATGAATAATACACGTCAAATTGTACATATTTATTTACCTATATACATGTATTAAATATGTGCATATACAAATACACATACATATATTCTATTATGTCATGGTTTGGATGTGAGGTGTTCCCCAAAATCTCACATATGAGACAATGCAAGAAGATTCAGAGAATAAATGATTGGGTTGGGAGAGTTTTAATGCAATGGGTGAGTTAATCACCTCATGGGATTAATCGTGTGGTAACTGAAGGCAGGTGGGGTGTGGCTGGATGTGGTAGGGCATGGGGGACATGGCTTTGGGTATATATTTGTATCTGGCAAGTGGAGATCTCGCTGTACTTGATGATCATCATGTGAGTTGCTTACCTTTGCTATACTCTTTCACCATGTGGTTCAGCCTCACCTTGATCCCCAAGGAATGAAGCTTTCTATCTGTGGATTGAGAACTCTAAAATATGAGCCCCCCAAATAAACTTTTGCTCTTCTACAGTTGTTCTGGTCAAACTTTTTGGTCACAGAGGCAAAAAAAAAAAACTAACAAAAGCATATTATTTTACTATTTAGAGTTTTCCCATGAAGTTAGTGTTAGAGTTTTTAATAGGTTAAGCAGCAACAAAAATTCCATGTCTCAAGAAACACTCAGTCCTGGCAAATTGGGATTGAGAGTCAATACAAAGAAGGTTATTTTGTCCTCTTTATAAACATAATTTCAATGTGCTATTAAGGTATGGTACAACCTTTTACTTAACCATCCCTTTAATGTAATATATTATGATTTCTCCAAACTGATGATCTCTTTACCCCCAAATTTTCTGTTTTTATTCTGAGGGGTGTCCATCTTTAAGAGATTTTGGTTTCTTTGGTGTATTCAGTAAGCTTCTTTATTAAATGGTCGAATTCCTTACCATTATATCATAAATTGATTCTTTCAAAATTCTCCTTCTACTAGGGGTTCAGATTTTTTTTTCCTTCTGGTTCTCATCAGTACTCATTTCCATTTGGGCTAGACAGGACTTTCTTTTAATCTGCTATCAAGAGAGATTTTGGTACCTCCTTTATATATTCTGCTTGAAATCATATATTTCAGGTTTGATTATCTCTGAAGCATCACCCGTGTTCTTGCCTAGTTCAAAATATTTAAAAGTTGCCTCTTCTCTGACTTAGCATTTTCCCTGACACATAACATTCAATAAGTAAGACTATTTTGAAAATTGACACAGTGGCATTCTAAATCAAATATTCTGACCCACACTGTTGTTTTACTAAAAGACATGAGATAGAATTTGTTCATTCTCTCACCTTCAGTTTTAAACATTTCTCTTGGTAACCATAAGGTAAAATCAAACAACACAAAATAAAATGAAACATTTCAAAACAAACAAACTACTACTACAACAACAAAACCTCTGTGATAGGGAAAGGATAGGCAAATAATATTCACATCATTTTATGAGATTCAAGGCTTATGGAGTTCCAATGTGTATCAACTCTACAATAAGGGAGGAATATTATGAATTAAAGTTTACATTACATCTGCCAATGTGTATACAAAATTTCAAGGTGTATGCAAATTGTCAAGGCTGTTTTAACTCAACAGACTTCTGGTTTTTAAATTCTACAGTTACTCAATAACTGATTAATTCTAGCTATTCAACCATCTGGTTGGTAATGACACCCTTGGTTAAACGGAGAGATTGTTTTTCCCCATGAGCCATTAGAGGCACACACCTGGCCAAACTTGAGAAAATAATACCCAATGGCATGTGCTGTACTTGAAGCTAAGATGCCACAGAGGACCACAAAGATAAAGCACATTAACAGGCAGAAGGTGAATGTCATGCAATCCTATGTAAGAGAAGGGCAAAGATGATAGGAGATAGAGTAGAAGAAATTCACATTGCTGCCAGCCAATGGCTAGGAGTTAAGAGATATTTTGTTTTTCATTTAATCATTTCAATAACACCATAAATGGATAGGAATTCTTATCCACTCACAAGTGAGGAGCTGAGCTTTCAGTTATTTTAAAAAAATGGCATTTATATTAGTTTAACCCAACTTTTCTGCCTAATCTAAATTGTTTTTTCTCTATCATAAAGTCTTGTGGGAAGACTGTTGTGAAATTCAGTCTTTAAGAAAGACAAAGGTTCCTTTGCATACTACCTGTGAAGGAAATGGAAACAGGTAATATGCAGGTGACTGAAAGACATAATTGCACAACATCGGGGCCTGTCCAGTCTAGCAGTCAGGAAGTTCCCTCAGCAGGAAGCAATGGAAGCAATGACCTATGTCAAGTATGTAGTGTGTTCTGTCAAATCTTGCATTTCTCGCACTGCTAGTTTTATTCACGATGCCTTTAGCACCTCCACTAGATGGAAAACAGATAAAAAGATGTCAGCAGGATCAACTCTTATAGACAGTGGACTCTATAACAATTTCCGTTGTGCCACAGGTTAAAACCTTTGCATCTACAAGGACATAAGGTCACACCTTTATATACTTCCCTGTCATGTGGCATAGTTATTTTGATTCTGCCTTTATTCTCATTTTCTTGGTTATCCTCCTATTCTAAGGAAAGAGGTCTTTCTTGACATTCTGCTGAGTTTTCATTAGCCCCTAGTGTATTGATCATGCCCTACTACAACCTAAGCCACTGTTTTGCACTATTAATAAAAACCTACAATATCCCCATTGGTTTGAGTTTGAGCATCATGTGCCACATGGGTCTCACTCTCCATTGAACCTTTTCAAACATAAACTCTTAATCTAATCCAGCAAAATTCACAAAATTTGCACAGTTGTACAGTAGTAGGTTACCTTTAAGGGGTGACATCTATAGTTAAACTAATTTCCCTATTCATTGTTCAGCACAATTTAACATCCATTTTTTCTTCTCTACCCATGTGGCTGAGGTCCCTACCCTCCACACAGCCAAGCCTGAGCAGACAAGGCAATGTCAACATGGTTTGGCTTGAAATACCATGTTAAAAGAGATATAAAAGAAGACTGCCAGCAGTTAGCCTTAATACCCCCCTTCACTGTGCCCTGACAAGACACAGAAAATAGATTGCCATTGGCAAGCCACAGGCAGTGTTGTTAAATTTTTTCCCTAAGGTTTTAGGTGAATTGATCTGAAATACTTCCAAATGGGAATTTCTCAGTAGTGTAATAGGCTTTCTTTTCCCTCATATATTTAGGTGTGAAGATTTCAGCCAAGAGACATGCAATACTCTTTCTGAAGGTAATAAGTTCTTAGAGTATAAGTCTCAATAATACCCAACTATTTGGGGTAAAATAACTGTCTCTCAGATTACCTCTGTCATTCACTTTGAATGTCAGGATGCTTCCTGCTTCAGTTTCAGTAGATTCCATTTCTCTTTGCTTCTTTATTTTAGTTCTCATGCTATTATCTCTCAGTTTCTTACTATTGCTTATCCTGACCTCTTGTACATAATTTGCCTTTTTACCATCTTTTCTGTTTTGCAGTAATTCCCTTGTTATATTACATCCTCCTCTACCAAGAAAAAGTTATGAAGTCGTAGTTACCCCAGTTCAACCAATCCTATCATCTCATCACTAAAACCTCTATTTTGAGTAGAAAAGCTGAGATAAAATATGGCAAATATGGCAAAAATATGGCAAAAATTTAGATGAGAAATTATCCCAGGACAATCTATCCCAGTCATCTATCGATTACACTGCTTGACGGGAACTTTTCCCTTTTTGAAATATAGTTATTAACTTCTGGGGCTGGAGATGTGGCTCAAGTGGTAGTGCGCTCACTTGGCATGCGTGCGGCCCGGGTTCGATCCTCAGCACCACATACAAACAAAGATGTTGTGTCTGCCAAAAAATAAAACAAAAATAAATAAATATTTAAAAAATTCTCTCTCTCTCTCTCTCTCTCTCTTTCTCACTCTGTCTTTAAAAAAAAATAACTTCTCACTGTTACATTTATTTTCTTCATCCCAAACCATCTCCCTATTCTGAACAAACAGATAATCTTTTTTCCTTGGCTATGTAAAATGAATTATTTGATCTGAAAGTCCATAATGAATTTTTCTTGGTCTTAATTAGATCATTAAACCAGAGGTTGAGATCATAACATGTCATCCTAATGATATCTATTTAATCAAAATTTCCATTTGTTTTCATTACACCAAGTTTAGAAAGCAATTCCAAAGTGCTTTCCAGGGTGCTAATTGGTCTTTAAGATTTCTTTATTTCCTGTTTTCTATTCTTTTCAATGTGAAGGTGAAGAATGTGCTGTGATGGACAACAAAAGGTGATCTTCATTTATTCCTGAATTTCCTTATCTCTATTTCTCAATGTTCATCAGAGTTTTAACTTTAAAAAAAAATGGACAAAGTTTGCCTATGGTTCTTCAATGTGCCAGGTTATCCTTGGAAGCCCACTTTTTCCTGCATGCAAAATTGAGCTAATAAAGAAAGCTCCTCCCCAAAGGAGAAATCTTCTTAATTTTTCTTTCAGAAATGGAACCAGTTGGCAGCATATACAGGTAGTTTTCCCAGCAGTGGAAGGGGGCTTGCTGAATTGGCTAACAAGTGATTCCAGAACACAGCCAGACCATGAGTCATGGTTATCCTTGCACAGCAGCACATAATGTGTGCTTTGAACCCCGCTTTCCAAGGTGTATTTATAAGCCAGAAGCAACAACATCACCTGAAAACTTGTTATAAATGCAAATTGTCAGTCCCACACCACATCTATTGAATCAGAAGCTTTGGAGTTGGTTCCAGGTTATTCATAATGCAAGCTAGCATTTGAGAATAGATGCTTTGAAGCAATCAACAGTCACCTCCTAGCTACTTAATATGGCATTTATATATAATGGTAGGAAAGTGCTGACAATGCTTCCAATATCACTACTGTCGAGTATTTGGACTCTTGTGTAATCCCCTCACCTTGAACATGGCCTAGAGTTATCTAGAATAAATACATCATGGCTATGATTGGAGTAAAAAAACTATAACTTCCATCTTACTGACTTTCTCTCCCTGGCTTTTCTTGCAAGTTGAAAAGTCACAGGTGGTACGGAATTGGGTACAGCCTTTCCACATTCCCCAGCAAAGAACCAAGTCCCTATACAAGAACACTTGGAAGAACAAAATCCTGCCATTCATCACTCTGGTAAGCTTAGAAATGGCTCATTATCAAGTTAGGCCTTTGGATGAGTCTGCAGCCCTAGCCAAGACCTTGACTGCAGCCTTCTGACTGCCCTGAAACAGAGGAGCAAGGTAATCTGTGCCAAGATTCCAGCCCCAAAGAAATGTTGAAATCATAAATAGATATCCTAGATGTATGCTGTTTTAAGCTTCTACACTGTGAGCAATTTTTATATAGCATTAGATAATGCAAACAAACATAATTCTTTGATTCGTAATGTAGTTAAGCTCAATGCATATTTAATGACTGCATGTTACATTAAACATTTGGCTCTCCATTGGCTACTATACAGATAGTAAGGGCCCTTAAAGAAGATACATTTTTTTTTTAAAAAAAATAGGAATTTACTCAGATGGCCTATTTAGGATACTATAGCAAGTAAAAAAAAAAAAGTAAAACTTTTAACAGAGCTGAATCTCAAAAATACAATGGTACAAAAAGAGAGTAGTATTCTCTGTCAATAAACAATCACACAAGAATCCATATCTGTGAACCAAGATTTTAATCTTCATGACAGTCTTAATAAATACATATTATCAATCTTGTTTTCCAAATGAAAAAGCAGTAAAGAGTTTAGCGTGTATGAAAAACTTACCCAAGCTGGAACAAAGCAGAACCAGGTTTCAACCCTGAGAACATTCACCTAAATTAGTGCCAAATTCTAACTCCTGGTTGTAGAGGTAACTAACATTTAGATTGTTCTCCCCTGTTCATACATTGTTTCCACTGTTTCTGAAAAATGATCAATACTTGATATTGGTTTTTGTGCTTTTTTTTTAATCTATGACTGAAAGGATGGGACTAATTTCAGATGGACATATAGAATAACTCAAAAGTAATTGTTTCTTTTTCTCTACCCAGAAGGCTCTCATCTACTTTTTAAAGATTTCACTTTCTTAAGAAATAGTTTTATTACTATCCATGTAGCTGTCCTTTCCAATTAAATTATGGAAATAAATACTCAACCCAAAATTGAGGTACTTCATTCTAAGTTGGCTTCATCTAAATACAAGTTCATCACCACAAGTCTCAGCTGTTCATGGATATGTGAAATCACTTAGAGAATTTTTTAAAGCAGAAACATCCAGTCTCCATCCTACTAGGCTCACTCCAAAATTCTGAAGTGGGGCCTGGGATCCTCCTCCTTGTATATTGACTTCTTAGTGATTCTTATGGACCTCAAAGTTGAGACTTTTTTTTTTTTTTTCAACATAAGAAAATGCTCTAACAGTTCTACAGCCTGTTGTTTTAGCCCTAAGGCAAACCAATATAAGCAAATGGCATCATTATGTAAAAGAAACTGAACAGGATTAGAGCCCTCCTTATTGTCTTCAAGATTTGTCAGGACTGGGCTACAGGTAATTTTTAATACTTTCATCAAGATATAAAATATACTGAAGATTATTAGTTTGAGAAAATCAGATTGCAATATTGGGAGAAAAGTGCCCAGTGTTAATTATGGCCTGGTTGTATTTGGTATCACTTGTACTAATTGAAGAACACTGGTCTTTGTTAACTGAGTCAGCCAGGGGTCAACAGAACAGGTGGTTGAGCACAATTTCATAAGCACCTGTTTAATATTTGGCTCTGCAATTTCCCTGAAGTTGATGGAAGTGGGGCTCTGATCATTACCCAAAGATTGTTTAGAGAGATTGAGCCTTGACTGATGAAAAAGGAGCTAATTAGAAACTCACCTTTCCAATCTGGAAAGTGATAAAGTTTAAATAAAATTGGCAAGCAACTGTCTTACCTGACTAATGAGTCTCTTGCCAATCTTCTTGTCCTTCTATAACAGAACTTTTTTGTCCCCTCTTTCCTAATTAAATTATCTTCTTCTTGTAGAAGCACATGAAATTGTTTTGGATTTCCTTTTTTTCTTTTTAATTTTGAATAAGTGGTTAAAATTTTCACAATTTTTTAGAAAATCCAAATCGATTTCAGACATTGGTTACCCTCTACACAATGTAAACAGATTTATTGTTTTCAATATCTTCATAATTTATTAAATCTTTCTTTCTTCACAAAAGTCATATACCTTATATTTGCTCTCCATGTATTCTTTCAAAATAACTTGTTGAAAAGAATTTTGTAGAAATAGTTATGTTGTTACTTTTTAGGGCAAAAATATTTTCTGGCTAATACAGATATTTGGATAGTCTAGATCCAGAATTCAAAATATAATGACAACTATTCAGGAAAATCTCTCTTCTTTGATTTTAGTAATTATATATGGAAAAACCTTAAAATTGACTATTATGGAAAATAGTGTATAGATATTTTAACATGAGTTTAAATATTAAGTTAAGGAGAAACTGACCAAAAACAGACATTGAAGGTTTGCATCTTTTCTCACTGGAATTAATACATATTTTTTAAATAAAGATCATAATTTAAAGTTGCAAATCGTACTACATATTTCCCCAAATAATTGGAAAGAATTAGAGATGATAATATTACTCTGCTTTTTATCACCTTCTCAATATGTTTTTAAAATGATCACCATAGTATATCAAAAATTGTCAGAATATAAGCAAAAAAAGTCCAGAAGACACGAAAAAAGAATGAGTTAATTTTAAAACATTCATTAGAAAAGTATATGATAAATCTCATAAATTATTGGAAAATGGAAACAAAGATAGCATAAAGAAGAAAATGACACATATCAGGGCTATATGCTTATGTGGAAAACTTTAGCACCTGGCTTTCCATCTTGGGGCTTAAAATAGATGTGGCTACAAAATAATTTTAAAAGAAATGTATTTTACTTTACTTTTTCCTTTATTGCTTACACACTCTGACATTAGACATTGGCCAAGTTTATGAAATTCACAAGAGGAAAGGGCATATTTGTGGTAAAGGATAAAAAGAATAAAAAGATAAGATGCAAATTAAAATCCACTTTAAAAACAATCTTGAAAGCTTATATGGCTTCTGCATGTCCAAAGATAAATAAACCAGAATTTATATGGGGGAAGTTATGTCTTATTTGCTGCCAAATAGTTCTAATATATATTAAAACAATAAGTATTGGAAGCAATGTGTTATGTATTCTAGATGGAAATTAAGGGCTAGGGGCAATATAGGTGGAATACAAATGTGGTTGAGAAATAGCTTGTAGTTACACTTTGGCTCAACGTACAGGCACACTTATGGATAATTTTTTTTGTTTTTTGAAGGAGCTATTAAGAGACCAATGGTGCTGGGAAGGAAAAAAACTCAAACATTTACAGAAGGAATTGCTTTTAAGTGATGATGAATTTGGCGAGTAGTGACCAAAAAAAAAAAAAGAATAAAAAATCTTGATTCTGTTGATGAAAGCAGAGATAGCAATCTCCAATACCCCTTGCCATTGTTGAGAGACAGGGAGAGAGAGAGAGGGAGGGAGGGAGAGAGGGAGAGAGGGAGATACTTTTTATCCTACCTGAGAAGAGCCTTACAATTGTAAATCCAGAGATAAAAGACTCTCTCTCTTAAGGATTGTTTTGGAGATTGAGTGGTTTAGTGGAGGTGATATGTCTGGACCATTTCCAGATCTTCGTTTTATCTTTCCTGTTTGACCCTCAAATGCTAAAACGTATCATAGATTTTACATGGGTTTTATTTTATTACTTTTATCTTATGAAAGGCAAGAAAGCTACCTAAATATATCTACATGAACTCCACTCCCACCCCCCATATTCACTGACTCTTCCCTTGCCTCTCTTTAATGCATGTATGCGTTTGTTTATATGATTTTTTAAACATATGGCAATATTTTTATTTGACAAAGAACATAAAGGTATGTGCTTCAATGTTTATCCTAATTTATGCTTTAAACACTCGATTCTGTTTTTAGTATCTACACTTGCTCCTGCATTTTTATTTTGAGAGTTTTAAAATATTTTGTCTTTCGACATCAATTTGGTACTCTAGACTTTTCTTGCAATGATCATTTATGGAACCTTATGGAACAGATGCATTTAATACTTAGAGTGAATATAATCAAACACATAGGATTACAAAATAAACTATAATGAAATCCAGTTAGCAAAATCCTAAAACAATGAGTGGCATTGCAATATATATGCTTTATTATAAACACATTAAACAACACATTCTCCTGGCCAGTTTAAAAAATACCATTATTCCATTATAATGATTAGCCTATGCTATATTTTGAAATATCAGCAACAAGTATAATTTGTAAATAAACATGTCTTCTCTTGGTGGCAAAGACAAGGTATTAGTGACAGAACTGTCATTTATTGCCTTCTTTCATAATTAAATAAAGTGTTAAATGTCAGTGAGAGGTTTTTGAATATGAAGATATATATTTTTTTTCCTTCTAAGTTCATTGGCCCTCCGAATTTTATCTATTTTTTACTTGAGGATTTTTTACCCCTGCTCTTGTTCATTGATTCCCTTTACATACACCTCATTTTAAAAATTAATTCCCATCTCGATGGAAACCTAAACTGCCTCCAAATTCCATGTTGTACAAACAATACTGAATTATTATCTTCACAGTATAATATATGTACATATAATTTTATATTATAATATTACATATGCACATTATATTTGAAGAATCATAATTATAATGTATATATAATACTTATATAATACTCATTATTCATGTCTTATAGGTGGTGGGGGCAATTAAATAAGAAAATACATAATATTTATTAAATTGGGTTAATGTGTGTAATTATTTTGTAAAACACAAAGTGCTACATATACAAGTAAGATATTCATTATATTATATTATATTCATTGCACAGATGTCAGAGTTTAAGCAGATCCAAATTAAATATATCCAGAGAAATAGAAAAAAGCAAAAGATTTTAATGTCATGGTATGGTCTCTATATTATAGCTTATAGCTTCATATTGTCTCTTAAAGAGGTGTTTTTTTTTTTTTTTTTTTTTTTTTTTTTGTACCTGGGATTGAATTCAGGGCATTCAACCACTGAGCCACATGCCTAGCCCTATTTTGTATTTTATTTAGAGACAGGATCTCACTGAGTTGTTTAGCGCCTCACTATTGCTGAGGCTGGCTTTGAACTTATGATCCTCCTGTCTCAGCCTCATGAGCTGCTGGGATTACAGACATATACCACTATGCCCAGCTTCTTAAAGACTTTTGACTTAAATTTTTCATATCATTTTTACAATTTAACTCATGAGGATCTGAAATCCCAAACTAAGAAACATAATACAGGTAACTGCTAAATACAGACACATTGAAGTATTTCAGAATTTTAACTGTGAGAAAGAAAATAGGAAGAAAAGAGGACTTCCTATTTAAAACCCCCCAAATTCCAGCAGTCTAAAAACATAAGAGGGTGAGAGAAGGGAAGAAGATAAGGAAGGGGGAGAGGGAGAGAGGGAGGTAGGGAGGAGGGGAAAGAAGGATCAGAACTGTCCAACAACATCTATACCTTCTTTCCATTTTTCATGGGAGAAAGTACCGACCAATTCCCATTGAGGACTGTCAAATTGATAATTTTGTTAATAACCAATTTGGCAAAAAGATTAAAATAAAAAAAAGAAATCTTGGTTTCTTAACAGGCATTCTCACAACTAACTAAAGCATGGTATCCTGAAAATAATCAACAACAAATCTTGAGTTCCAGGTCCCAAGCATATTTGCTTACTTGGATGCACAGAGTTGAATATTTGGAAAGCAAGTCATCAAGTATAATTTGGGAAAAGATGCTTTTCATTGCTGGGAAAAAATACCTGAGAAATCAACTTGGATAAGGAGAATCTTAATTGGGCTCATTGTTTCAGATGTTTCGGGTCTATGCTCAGCAAGCTTCATTGCTTGTGCCTGAAAGGAAGTACAACTTCATGATAGAAAGGTGGTAAGGCAGGTAAAAAGCCCTTCACCTCATGGAGACCTGGAAACATGGAGGGAGAGAAGTGACCAGGCATAGTACATAATTCCCAAGACATGCCCCCAAGGACAGACTCCTTCAATTGGCTCCTATCTCCTATAGTTTCTATCACTTCTCAATAATGTTATCAAATTATTAATCCACTGACATGTTCAGAACCCTCATGTTGCAATCACTTCCCCAAAGACCTACCTCTGAACATTACTGTAAACAAGCCTTCAACACATGAGCCTTTGGGGGCAATTTCAGACCTCAACCATAACACAGAATAACCAGGTTGGTTATTTTTGTTGTAGTTCAAACTTGACCTCCCTGTTCCAAACCAGGTTCAGTGATATACTGCTGGCTTTGGGAAGAAAGCAAAAATGGAACATGGAAAATGATCACCATGTCTGCAAACCTATTCTTCTATCTCACCCTGCCTGAATCTTTTACCCCAAGGGGGTGACTTCAGGACAGACCTAAAGTTTCCAAGTGTCTACAAGTCAGATGCCTACTCCAGAACACCAGATCACCCAAACCCTTGTTTGTCCCCAACAGACCAGTTTTGCTTAAAACTGGTTCAGGGTGGCATCACAGGAGAAAATTAATCTCACAATAAAGAGAATTCTCTAGCAACCACTCCACCTTCTAGGGAGAGATCATAAATGCTGCGGCTGATTCCAGGTCAGTTGCTGCGGCCTTGACTCCCTCTGTCCTCTCTTTTTCACTTATAACCACCCCACACTGATTCACTGCTTCCATTTTCCTCCTTATCCCCATTTCTATTATTATTTGATGCTTCTATATTACTTGATGCTTCTCATTTTTAACAGATCCTTGTGTAGCTAGTTTATTTAGTCTCAAAGCAAAACACTAGTAGGGCCCCCCCTCAGCATCCCTGCAACCCTCTGACAACCCTTCCAAGAGTGCTGGGTGACTCCTGGTCCTCTCCCATCACAAATACATGAAGAGCAGAAGTCATGGTCATGGGCTTCTGAGGCAATACGTCCTGGTCGAGGAAGAAAAGAGAGGGAAGGACAGTCATTATAAACCTGATAATTACACACAAATGATCCGGCTTTACCTGGAGACCCTTCACCTTCAGCATTAACTATAATGATGTGTGAGAAAAAAAAAATTGCATTGGAGTAGTCTTGGAGGCCCTGAGTATCAATCAGTCTTTTACTTTTTAGTTTATAAAGTGAGGTGGGCAGAACCAGAGATATCAAGGTTTGAGTGATGAGCCCCAGCCAGTAAGTAGACAAAGGGCAGCTCCAGTTTCTGAGTTCTTTCACTGGGCCATGCCTTGCCTGAGAGCAGGTGATGAGTGGGGAAGGAACACTGAGCTCCAGCAGTGGGAAACAGTGTGGAAATGGAAGGGATGGGAAGGTGCTGAAGATAGCTGGCTTATTTTACAGTTTTGTTTCAAGCCAGCCGTGTCCCCTAAGCTCCTGCTGCTTGAAAGTCCATTTATGTTGCAGAAGCCAGGAGGGAGCCTGCAATCCCACATGTTGCAGCCAGTTATATTTAGGTGTCTTTGTATTCCTTCTTGGCAGAAGTCACATAAAAGGGCCCCTCTGTGCCACCAATATGATCATTGAGGGCTGCTGCAGAACCTCCTGTGGCTTCCAGCCCTGCCTCTAGGCTTGGGGCTATACTCAGTTCCTTAGTGAGTAGCTTATGTTCAGGCCGCTGAGCACTTCTCATTCACTTAAGCACTTTCTCTGCTTGAGCTAAATATGCTAATTTTGTTCTAGAATTGCCTTCATCTTCTCTCTCTTCTTCTCCATTACCTCCTAAAAAAAGCATACCTGTAGAGAGACTGTGGCTAGCAGATTTCATTTTAGTTTGCCTAAAATGGACAGCGACACTATTATTATTATATCTCTTAGGGCTCAAAGGCTTCAATACCATGCTTCAAGAATCCTATTCTGGAGTCATCCTACTCAAAATTTAAAATTTTTATTTTTTTTTATCAATTATGTTTTTTCTCCAATCATGATAGTCACAGATCCAAGATATCAAAGGATATCCAAAATATCAAAGGAAGGAATGTAAACAAATTTAGAGTTTGTTATTCCCAGGAAATTCATATTATAGTGAAAAAGCAAAAGTTATGCAATGTAATAAGGGCTTTAACAGGCATGTGCCAATATGCAATGGCCCAAGGAGGAGAATAAGCAAATAAAGCTCCTGAAGCAATTAATTAATTAATTAAAACAAGGTTTAGTTTTCTTGATAGAAAAGGAGAAAAACTTTCAGGCATTGGCAAGTGACATGGAAGTTGAAAGGACTTGTGTCTTTCTGAGAACTGAGAAATGGGTTGTTTCATTAGCGATACAGCCTGAGAATGTAGGTCCTCAAGGTTGGTAGAGAATTATTAACTAGGGTAGGGAATAGTAAGGAGACGGGAATGAAAACTGGGAATCATTTTCCCTTTGCTCCCTCACATCCTACCATGGTGAGTTACTTTGGGCCTAAATGTTTTTGCATAGGAATTGCTTCCAAAAGGAAATATAAAAGCATGGCTTGGGGTGGATTTCCTTCTACCCTGTCTCACAAAGAATGGGCTCAGTTCTCAGGGGAAGCAGAAATGAGCCCAGTCCTACTTTTTGGTCCTTTTTTGTATCTTTCATATCTCTTTGTCTCATTGACAACATTACTGTAGCATATTAAATTTTTTTTTTAATTTATAAAAGTAATGTTTAGTCTCCAGCCCTATTTACTTAAATACTGTATAGATTCACCAGGTATAAACTATCAAATAAACTTGATTTTAAAAAAATGATAAATTGATTGTCTTTCATCATATATATAAATGATCAGTTGATCACCTCTCATTGTGGATGTGTGTGTACATATATGTGTGTGTGTGTGTGTGTGTTTGTGTATGTGTGTATTTACTTACAGTAGCCACTGTTGTCCCTGTTAGGATCCCCATTGGCATCCCATCCTGTTCAACCCTCTTTTGGGGAAGGATTCTCTTTGACCTCCTTTTCTACAGTCTACATTTCTTTTCCTTCTGCATTTGCTCAATCATTCACCCCGCCCCCCCTCCCCCCCCCGTTTTTTACCTCTCCAAACCTACTCATCTTTCAAGGTTGAGCTAATTTCTTATCTCTGGTGTAAGTCAAACTAGTTCTAATGTGTTCCAGAAATTGATTATTTGACATTCCCAAATGTTTATTTCTAAAGCTCTCAGATGCTCATTAAAAAAAAAAAAAAAAAAAAAAATGAGTGACAGGATGACAAATTAGTAAAAGAAATATCCCCAGAGTGAGAACTAAATTTCAAGTTGAGATATATCCAGACATATGACCACAATTTCTCAACTGAAAATGGAAATAATACCTTTAATAAATTCCTTAAAGTATTATTGTTATAGTTAGATAAAACAGAACTTATAAAGTTCTTGGCATGAAATAGCCTCAGTTCTCCATCCTTCAAAATTT
Source organism: Callospermophilus lateralis (assembly GCF_048772815.1). Taxonomy (NCBI): domain Eukaryota; kingdom Metazoa; phylum Chordata; class Mammalia; order Rodentia; family Sciuridae; genus Callospermophilus; species Callospermophilus lateralis. Next base: position 31,168,923 of record NC_135321.1, on the reverse strand, counting down.
CTTTCAAGCTTAATGTTGTGCTCATACTTCTATATAATAAACAGGCACTACTTTGGATCTCAAGTGTCTTATCTTTCAAATGATTTTATTGTCTTAAGTATAGTAACTGTATCTCTTGCTTTATAGTTCTACCTTCTACAGTTTACACTGATGGGCTCTAATTAAATATCCCTTTTAATTATGAACAAGCTATATGTTAAAAATAATTTGGAATAAAAGTATCACTTCTTTACATGTGCATAAAATAATTTATTTGATAGTTTCACTGTTTGCTTTTTGTAGGCAGAAAGAAAAATTGCTCTTTTTTTTTTTTTGACCTTTTTCTCAAAAGACTTGATCTCACTGTCCACATCATTTTTAAAAGATAAAATCAGTTTGAGCCTAAATCCAATATCCTCATTGCTGATTCATGGTTGGGAAATATTAAAATGGGGTGGCCAGATGGCCAAATCCAGGTGTGACAGAGAGATTTGGAGAGACTGATCAGAATTCAGTTGCAGTCCTTTAAATTAGTTGGCTAGCACTTGGGAAATCTTCAAAAATCACTTCATATATATTTTCCCCTTAACTCTCTATCTTTTAAAAGACCATTTCAATATTGGGTCAGATTATGCATATTAAGGGATCTGTAAAAGCCAGGCTAATTTAAGCTGCAAGCACTGCACATTACAAATGACCCACACCAGTAAAGCCTCTAAGTTTATGAGTGCATGACTCATCAGCTCTCAAAAATCAGGTCAGGGATTGCTCAATTTAGAAATTAAGTCTAGGCAACATTAACAATAGCATTTTACACAAAAATGCTTAATAACATTATATGACTGTAACAGATCCTAAAACTTAATCAAGTGTTTTTCACCCTCTACTTGCATGGAAAACTCTTCCTGAGAAAGGTTGCTATTATCCTTTCATGGGTCATCAGAGAATTATCTACTTCCAACCATAGGTTTCTCATATATTATTCTGCCACCATGTTAATTTATATAGCATGTTTGATTAATGCCATACAAACGAACACTCATCATTAACTAGTAAACACAAAGATTTAGTAGACTGGTTTAGGATACATTGTTACCTCTAGTCCAATAATCAGGTTCTTTGTCAATGAGATCCTGAGGCATCTTTTCAGCCTCATTTATTCAATATTTACCTGAAAGTTACTGTATTCTTTCTATTTTTCAAGAATTTAAAAAGAACATATCAACAAATTTGAAGTAGACCTTATCTCAACTTGCTTAGAATCTGATGAAGGAGACCAAGGAGTACTCACATGAGTATAATACAAGATCAAGCAAAGAGAAAAAAAGATATGAGTAAAAACAAAATTTTACAAGAAACTAGAGAAAGGAGCCTAGTGGAGATCAGGGCTTGGAGGAGAGATAAAATGTCCTCCAAACTAAATCTTAAAGAATTAATAAATTAAGATGGGGGTAATTGACAAGTAAGCAACTTAAAAGATAAATATATGCAGAAGAAATAGACCAAGCATGCTATCTATCTTGGAAATTCATTAGCAAAGTTTATAATACAGACTGCAATGCTCAGTATGTCAAATTTAATTCTCCAAAAATAGTAGCAAGAGTATTTTTGGTCTCACATGCTGTTCAAGAAACATGCCATTCTCCATTAAGGAGTAAGTCTTCTTCTCACCCCTTAAACCTGGATCATAGAACATAGAAGTGATCCTACCTGACTTCAAATGACAGGTCATAAAATGGCCTTTTGCTTCCCTGATTTCCATTTATCTTTCTCATCATGCTAGGAGACACTGATTGTTTTGATTGCTCCCAGTCAAACACCAGCATTGATCAAGACTTCTGACACCATGTCATGTCCATCATATTCATTGGGTAAAATGTTCACAGAGACCACAAAGCTTACCAAGGAAGTGACATAAAAAATAATTTTGAACATCAGTAATCTACTACACCTGATGTTTGTATACTATTATCCATCTTTCATAATCATCAATTGTTCCCACAATAAACTAAATTTCTTGAAGGTAGATACTGTTTTCTTTAATAAAACACTAGTTTAACATGGGAATAATATAAAAACTTTTCTTAAAAAAATTAAAGAATACTACAAGCTTCAAAGGAATATGGGCCTGTAATATGATTGCATTTATGTCAATATTCCCAAAGGTATTCATACGTATTATTCTACTTCTACCATGTGAGAAAATATGGAGACACAACCTTTTACAAGCAGTCATCATAAGAAAAAAGATAGGTTACAGTAATACTAAAAGGTATAAAAATGACTTAAAACTAGAAATAGTATGAGGACTTATGCAAAATATCAGTTAAATTTGTCCTAATGTGATAGTAGCTAGAATATAAATTAAACTAATATAAAATGAGCCAAAAAGTGTCAATTATATGTCTGGATATCTTTACAATGGGGAGGGCAGGACATTATTTCCATTGAGGTAGAAGGTGGTGAAATGCCAAGACTAACACATCAATGATGCTCTCAGGAAATATAATATATGGGATTTAGGAAAATATGAAATAATACCAAGAAAATGGTAAAGATGGAACATTGTGGAGATTAATGGTTAGTCTGAATGAAAAGAGCTGAAAGGTATTAGGACCTGATGGAAGAGGAAGTTTTACTACTGAAGAGAAAACATTGCTAATAAAATGGGAGAGAGGTCAAAGAAGATACATTTTGAAAGTATTATTGCTTGGCTAGAGGTTTTTTTTTTTTTTTTTTGCAAAGAAAAATAAGGGGAATTTTAGACAATATTGGCAAAGTATCTCTCTAAGTCTGCCTTTGTTTTTTATTTGAAGAAAAGACTCTTAAACTTTGGTTTTGTAAAAGTAGCCCTGGATACTTTTAAGACATTTTCTCCTTAAAAGTCTGATTATGAGATTTGGGCTCAAATCCTTACTTTGCCACTTAACTTGTCTGAAGGCAGTGGAAACAGAACCCTTAATTCTTTGTTTTACTTTTTTTTTTTTTTTTTTTTTAATCTCTATGATGGACATGATAATAGACTCTTATCTCAAGGAATGGTGTGAGGACTAGAGCCAGTTTGGTAAAGAATGTGACTGCACTAGGAGAAAAATAAACAAAAATAAAATACTCTTTATGGACTTTCAGATGCATCTTTTCCAACAAGTTCCTTTCTGCTGATTGGTTGTGAGGAAAGTGAGCACATCAAATCGGAATTACCACATCTGGTCCCAGGATTCTCTATAGGTTGACTCAATTCTACTTCCACAATCATTTCCTATAGTTTCAAATGGAGTGTCCGATTTTTCCACTACAACCATGAATATGCAATGATGATCTTTTTGAATCATACAACTAATTTTATATTATATTTAATAATTTAAGAAAGAAAAGGTGATAAGGATCATTATTATACTTTCCCTACTTTACCAGTTCTTTAAAAATCAAACAAAAGCAAACCGAAAACAAATTTCAGGAACAGTGCTTCTACTAACATATTATGCTGTTGATTATCATGTTTAGTGACTATTACATATGGATCCTTTCAGATGAAATAAGGTAAAATAAAATAAAATATACACCCTATCAGACTAACTCCAACTTGAGCTCTTATTTAGAACTGACTTACAACAAAATTATGATGAAGGTGCTGTACTTTCATTCACATGGATATTCTGTCTACTGTTCTCAGAAAATATTGAGCTGCCCTTTATTTACAATCCCACATAAATTTGAGCTGTTGGAAAACAATGTAGTAAAGAAAATATTTTGTTATGTGATAAAGCAATTTGTTTGAGAAGACAAAGTATATTTTGGGGCCAGTTCCTTTTGTGGATAACCTGTCACCCTGGTGGCCCTGGGTTTGGTTTTCCCCACCCATTCTTAGTAGAGAAAAAAGATATCATTTCATTTTGGATGAATGAATCTCCATTCCAATCTGTGCACTTAAGTTTTTTTGTGGTCAGTTCTGATTAGCATAAGCTTCCTAAACTGGTAAGGGAAAGCAAAGCAAATGAAAAAAAGAAATAAAAAAAACAAGGAAGGAGATTCAGGGAACTTTATTCCCAATAAGTAATCTTCCAAGTACTAAAGAAACAAACTAAGAAAGCTGTAAGTTCTACTAAAGTTAACACGCTCTCTCAAAGACTCATTTTGTCATGGAGCATTCACAGGCAAAATCATAGATTACTGGAGTTTAAAAACAAATTCCCTGTCATGTTAACAGTAGCCAAGAATCAGTCACATGTTTAATAGTAGCTCTCTTCCCCTGTGGACAGGTAACCTCTCTTTACACTGGAATTTCCAATCAGTAATTATGCTTACATATTATATATAATCATGTTATACTCCTCCTCTCTTCTCTCCATGAGCACATGCCACTTTGAAATTCTCTCCTAAAAAACAAAACAAACAAACAACAAAAATAGCCAACATAAATTTTATGTTAGATATGGTTGTAGTTATTTAAAAAAAAAAAAAAAGTCCAACATGTTAACCTTCTCAGATGGAGCAGAGTTAAATTGGAAACCAGAACTCCAGAATCAGAACTCCAGAACTCCAGAATCAGAACTCCAGCTTACAAGACTGGGTAAAACTACTCAGACTGTCACCCAGTTTAAATGAGCTTATTCATGCCCTTCTGGTCCACTCAGACAATGGTTGAATCTTTTTTCATCCTTTCAATTAACAATCAATATTAACATAATACATCAGACACTGGGAACATACCAGTGAGTGAAACTGCTCCCAAGATTTCTTTAGGGTTTTATTTTCCTTGTAAGCTCTAGGAAGATTAAAAAGCCAATTCCATGCTTTCCCGAGACACTCCTGTTCATGCAGCCTCCCCCTGCACCTTGTTCCTTGCCATTTCTCCATCACCAGAAGGCCCACCTGTCGCCTCACCTGGCTCAGTCACTTACTCAAACTCTCTTTCTGTCACTTACACAACACTCTTGATGGCAATTGCTGGCAGCTTCCATTGCTCAATGTATTACAGTCTGGAAAAAATTAAAAGCATGGAAGAGTGCCTTGAGCAACAGTGGCTGCTGTTAAGTGCTTTGGCAGTTTCTCAAGACCTAGCCACCTGCCTGGAAGAAGTTTTCCTCACCAACAAATTCCATCCCTCAGTCACCTCTTTGCCTCCTTCCTCCAAATCTCAAACACACATAAATAGTAGATCATTTTCTGCATTTTATTCATTACGATCTTCATGAAAGTCAAAGGCATTTGACTCAAAAAAAAAAAAAAAAATCACTATGGCAAAAACCCAGACTTTTCTTAATCTCCAATTTATTTTCTTCCGGATGACTGCCTTCCAGCATTCCTTCAAACTCAGTATCTTTCTCTGCCAGAACACCTGATGGTTATATAAGGACAAATTCAAGTGGAAACCAACTCATCCTCCTTTCTAATTCTCCTCTGTTTCTCAAAGGAGGCAACAAGAAATAAATAAATAAATACACAAAATACAGAGATGAAATATAATTAGACAAGAATCTCAAGATCTGTTGGAAAGAAATAACTTCACTGATGTGAAACATACTCCCCTCTTGCCAAACCCCACAATCATTTTGTTTATTTCTTTAGAAAAAAAAAAAAAAAAAGCTTTACTCTTTGTAAAGCTGTAGATACTTGAAGAGAACTATTTGAAATTTGAAAGAAAAGGGCAGATGCAGTTTGAAGCCCAGAACTCTAGGGTTTTATTAAAAGAGAATTGAACAACAGCGCCCAGCATCTGAGAGAAGCAAAAGTAAACATTTTAGAGTTGGATCACTCAGTAACCCTGGAAAATTAATTTGTGCTGTGTAGAAACACACACATGCTGTATGCAGAGGCCTCTGTTCTTAGAGGATTGGTTCATTAGCGCAGCCGCAGACGGTGTAGCAGCTCCTCCGTGGGCCATCCACACACTTGTACTCATGGCCACGGTCTCCCTGGGACTAATTTCACTGAGTTGGGAGAGGAGAACAAGAGAGAGGTGTAGTCTAAAAAATGTTTTGTGTGTTGTGAGGGGAATAAGAGAAGGGGAGGATGACATTCAAAATCAGACCAGCAAAGTGAAGGAAGTAACATTTTGCTTCTTTGAGTGTTTACATTTAATGGTAATTTTTACCTAAAGAATGCAAATTCCTTGAGAAAAGGAAGCACACTGAATATTTTCATTTCATTATTACCAAATAAGAAGATTGACAGCTTCCATTTGTAATACCTGAAGATGGACCAAATTTTTCAATATCCCAATAGAAATGCAGAAGTTGAAGGAAACCATGGAATCCAAGCATGCAACTTCCTTGTTCTACAAAAGACAAAAAAAAAAAAAAAAAAGGAAATCCAACAAGGTCTCATTGTCAGCTTGTGGTAGAGCAAAAGTCTGAGATCTATGCTTGTTCATGAGCTAGTTAGACGCTGTTGTACTTGTTCTTGATCCAACCCACTTTCAATTACACAGGTATTATTTTTAGAGAGAATCCACATTTTTTTATAATTTTTTTAAAGAGAGAGAGAGAGAGATTTTTAATATTTATTTTTTAGTTTTCGGTGGACACAACATCTTTATTTTATTTTTATGTGGTGCTGAGGATCGAACCCAGCGCCAAGTGAGCGCGCTACCACTTGAGCCATATCCCCAGCCCGTGAGAATCCACATTTCGTGTGACTGCTTTTTTTGTTCTCTGCCTTTCCAGATGTTATTCCTCTTTCAAGCTTCTGAAAAAAGGGTCCTGTCATTCCATAATTCCACCACCCACTTTCCTAATCCCAACTATCCCCCACATAGTAGGTAGGCTTACATGAAAGCAAATGACACTGGCAATGGATTCCTGTGTAATCTGAGTACTGTCTGTTCTAAGAAACCACCAGAATTGTCCACTCTTCCTTACAAGAAACTGTGGCTTCGGAATCCCTGTTACCCACATGCGGCTGAGACACACTCAATCCCTCACATCTTCTTCTTGCTTATCTTTTTATTTATGTCTATCTGGGAATCTCTGCTTATTTTTGCTGTGATTGGAAAATAATTTGAGATATTAAGAGAGCATGCTCTCTCTTGTTATTGTCTTTCCCATAACCCCTTTTTCCTTTCCCTTTATTCAACTCGTTCTCTGGTATTGTTATTAACATGCACAGGGTGGAAGGTTAGTATAACCTACAGTTCTTTCTCTGCCTACTTCTGCAAGTCTACATGCCCTGCCTTGCAGAAGTTCTGAGTGCAAAAGAAAGGGACCCTGAGGGCTTGGAGCTGAGATAAGTCCCCTCCCTCCACAGGCAGAGACCCATTTCTGGAGATGCAAATTTAATTTCTAAATGCATTATCCCGTAGAAACATTGCTCCGCTTTGTATTTAGTTTCCATAGTGTTATTAGGACATTACTATAGTTCAGCTACATTATGACTTAAATGGGTTTTTGTGAGTGGCTGGGGAACTAAAACACATTTCTACTGGAAAAAATGCATCCCAACTTCAAAAATGGACTTATAAATCAAACATCTTTTCAATATATGGGAAGCAAACTATTGGTAATAGCAGGTGTTATGTTTTTATTTGAATGCATCTTATATTACAAACTCAATGCCACAAACTAAAAGGTAGATTTTTCTAAAACTGCTTTATGACACCTTCTTACACACAGCCTCCAGCATTTCTTCATGTGCTCAGCCTAATGTGTTTCCACATAGCTGTTCAATTAATATTATTTAAAACTGACTTATTAGGCTTGCCAGAGCTAGTTTTTCTGAGAGAGTGCTCTCTGGATCACCAAAGCAACTAGATTTGTTAACTAATTTATTTTGATTGAATTTTCTTTTTTTTCCAGAGTTTTTCTTTTGGTTCTGACATCCACATGGAAACATAAACAACAGCAGCAAAAGCCTAGGTACCATATTTGCTAGGAACTGTTTGCTTAAATGAAAGTAAATGACATTGGCAATGGATCCCTATATAATCTGAGTACTGTCTGTTCTAAGAAACCACCAGAATTTCCTGTAATATTCATAGACACATATCATTTCTTTCTCTTTTGTAAAAGAGAGCAAAGCCATCATAGAGGTCCATTTTGACTAACCAGTTTGAATTTTCCTTCTTAGTGTTTGATTCTGCAAGTGAGACCCAGGGGCACCTCATTTTTCCTGTTCACCACCACCTCCCTGCTGAACCCTTCCTCCTTGCCCTTTCCCTTTTTCCCCTCCCTCCTTCCCTTCATTCTTTCCCTCATCTTCCTTCCTTCCTTTTCCTCACTCTTTGAAAACTCTAATGACTAGAATAAACCAAAATGTCAACATTTGCAATTCTGGAGCTTCATTTAAGCAATAAAAATAATAATTAAAAGGGTAAAACCTTAGAGAGATTTCTTCATTTTATATGGTTTGCCAGCAATGATACACATTCAAAAAAGCCAGTAAAAGAATTAATTAGAAACAGCCAAAGCTCAACAAGCTCTGCAAGTTAATGAAGCAGAGAGGAAAATGTCATCTTTGAGACCCAGAGCTGCATTGGCTTGGATAATATCCACTCCTGCCTTACTCTCCTAACTAAACCTCTTTTAATCTCTCCTCGAGAAATCAATGCTAATGACACGGATTTACCAAGAAATGACAGCAGCGTAATACCACGAGAGCTGCTCCTGTTTAATGTAACTTAGCTCTGATGGGAACACTCAGTGTTCCATTCTGACAGCAAGTTATTGTTCTGCATGCTTCTTATGGGACGTGAAATAATACAAGAGCTTCCCTTTATTTTATTTCAATTTCTTCCATTGTGAGTTTGTTCTGTATATTGTTCCCTCTCTCCCTCTCTCCAAAGCAGCTTTCTCTTCTCTGGCCATAAGATTCCCACCACTGTCAATCCCATCCACCTGCTGCAATCCTGTCTCATTTCCTTTCTTCAGAATGGTTCTCTTATGGACACAGGTGGCATAGACCATACAGTTTGCTTTTATCTTCCTTCCCATCCAAAAGGTGATTTATATGCACATCTCTACATACATTTGTGCACTGCATAATGACATTTTTGGTCAGTGACAGGTACATATATGACAGTGGTCTCATATGAATATAACGGAACTGAAAATTCCTGTTGCCTTGTGACATATAGTCATCACCCTGTAGCCCAATGCTTCACCCATATATTCATGGTGATGCTGCTCTGAACACATCTGCTGTGCTGCCAGTAATACCTGCTAATGACAACAACAACTAGGTTGCTGGCTTATATATTTACTATACAATTCTTTTCATTGTTATTCATTCATTCATTCACTCATTCATTCATTCATTCATTCATTTATTGGTACCAGCGATTGAACCCAGGGGCAATTTACCCCTGAATCAGATCCCCAGTCCTTTATATATTCTATTTTTAGACAAGGTCTCACTAAGCTATTATTATTTTAAAGTGTACACCTTTACCGTATTTCCTTAGCTATGAAACAGCCTTTAGTAGAGACTTTCTCCTAGGAAAGGAAAGGTCCCTGTGTGCTATAGCCCTTGAAAGACACTTCAGTGGGATAAGATATGGAGGAGGAAGACCATGACACTGAGGCTCCTGACCCTCTGTAGGCTCAGGCTAATGGATATGCTTATGTTGTATAGAAATATTCTTTATTTATGTAGTTACTCTACAAGCTTCCTTTTTTCCAAAATTTTAACTTTTTTTTATTTTAAATATTTTGTTAATAACTAATACAAATGTGTTCATCATATTAGTATACTGAATGCTGTAGTTAGTTTCATATAAAATTATTTGTATATCTAACCATAACTAAACACCTAAAATTTTTAAAAATGGGACACTTGAAAAGGTTACTTACCAGGAATGGAGCTTGCAAGACTAGAGGCTGCCTTGGTTAGGTCAGGGAGTGAATGCTCAGTACAGGTGATGGTTCAGGACATCCCTCTGTGCTATTATAGACTTAACACTGTGCACTTAGGCTACACTGTATTTATAAAAACTCTTCAATAATAAATCAATGTTAGCCTACAGTATACTTTTTACTTTATAAACTTAATTTTTTTTTATCTTTTTGACTCTTTGTAGTAATACCCTTAATTGAAAGCACAAAGATATTGCACAATTGTACAGAAACATTCTTTATTTATGCAGTTCCTCTACGAGCTTCCTCTTTTTCTAAAGTTTTAAAGTTTTGTTTTGTTTTTTACTTTTAAACCTTTTATCAATAACTAAGACATAAGCTTACCCATTAGCCTGAGCCTACAGCAGGTCAGAAGAAACTGACTCTAACATATAGCCTGGGTGAGCGGTGGGCTAGGTTGTCTAGGTTTGTATAAATATGCTCAGTGATGTTTCCACAACAATGAAACCTCCTAACAATGAATTTCTTGGAATGTATTCCCATGATTAAACAATGAATGGCTGTACTTTTCTTCCAACTTCATTTGTTTATTAGTTAGGATAAGGGGTTCAAAAAGTGTCTATATAGTCAGATGTCTCAAAAATATGTCTAGCATAGAAAATCCACCTAAAATTTAAGAAACATTAGCATGTTATTATAAAAAATGTAAGTGCAGTATTCTCATTGTGCATCAGTGCTGTTGTTCATACAGTCACATTACCTGAGACACATCATAGGATCTTGTACGGAAAGAATTGAAGCCATAAAGAACTAAGTGTCTCTGCTTGGCCACTGACCAGATTAGTGACCTAGGAAGTAGCTTTGATGCCTCTTCAGTTTACTACTTTAGATTTAATCCTTTTGCAGTTTTCTGCTCTGTAAAGGGATGTGAATAATTCTCATGCATTTTTGAGTATCTGAGATGTCATGAGAAAATGAAAAATGCCTGGCACATATTTGGTCCACCCAAAAACCTTGCTTCATTCTTTCTTCCCTTTTCTTAGTTCCTTCTTTTGTAGTTAGCAGAATATATTTTACCTGAGTTTGGACTGGAAGACTATCAGTGTTATAACCCTAGCCATCACGTTTACAGAGGCTTTCTTTTGGGGGGTGTAAACATCTTAGAATAAATGTCAAATACTCCTCCAATGACTGATTTTGGAACAAAGACTATTTCTCCAAATTGGAAACTTCTCAAATGAAAATAATACATGCATGGATTAACTAGTGTGAAGAACAGCATTTAGCTCTACACCCTTTCTAATGATATTATCAGGAGGTGATTCAGGTTATTTGAGGCTTAACACACTCCTTGGAGCTTGTTCATCTAATAGAATATAAAATAGATCACACATCCCCAGAAGGAGTCCTGAAGCTTAACTTCATTAGGTACACAGAAAAAGACAAAGACGCTCCCCAGGACAGAAGTGTGGTGTGCATGCAGGTGTACACACACACACACACACACACACACACACACAGAGAGAGAGAGAGAGAGAGAGAGAGAGAGAGAGAAGGAGGAAACAAATGGGACATTATTGATAAAAAGGTTATGGAGTGATAATAGAGTTGAAAGACCTCGAATAGCAGCAAGGAGAGAAGAAATTTGAGGCTATTTTCTGGTGAAAGGCCAAAAACAGAGGAGGAAGATCCAGCAGAAAGAATATGAATACGGAGCCAAGAAGGAGCAACAGGCACATGGTATCAGACCTATGTTTTGACACATCTCTCAACCTGTCAATAGAATGCCACAGGAGAAGGACAAAATATCCTTGTTTGTTATCAGCACTCTCCCCTAATTCTAGTAAAGTTCATGAACCTTTTACTTTTTATAGGAAATGATGAAAGGAAAAACTCCAGGGGAGTTCAAAACCATGAATGAAATTCAGAGAGTATAATCAGCATCTAAAAATTACAAACTCAAATTCTTTTTTTTAATTTATTTATTTTATTAGTTACACATGACAGTACAATGATCTTGACATATAATACATTTGAATCACATTGGGTACAATTACTCCTTTTTCTGAGTGTACAGGTTGCTGAATCACATTGGTCGTACAGTCATGTTTATACATACAGCAAAAGTAGTATCTATTTTATTCTGCTGACCTTCCTATCCCCCTCTCCTTCCCTCCCCCCACTTCTTTCCACCCAATCTAATGTGCCACACTTCTTTTTATTTTTTCCCTCACATGGTCATCCATGTAATCTGTATAATGATGAGGGTCTCCTTCCATCTTCTGTGCAATTCCCATTCTTCCTCCCTTTCCCTCCCACCTCTCTTTCCTACCTAGAAGTAATTTTCTTCTCTTGCTCTTCCTCCCTACCCCATTGTGAGTCACCTCCCTTATATCAAAGAAGACATTCAGCATTTGTTTTTTTGGGATTGGTTAACTTCACTTAGCATCATCTGCTCTAATGCCATCCATTTCCCTGCAAATGCCATGATCTTGTTATTTTTCAGTGCTGAGTAATATTAGCTCAGCGGTTCCTTCCACACAGAATCTACAACCAATTTTTTAATAATGCACACAAACTTCAACAAATTCACTGAGAAATACTGCAATACTTTTAATATTTCTCACAAATCACAGCATATGAATTTATGGAGGGTATCCCTGTTGTTCAGTTTTCCTTTTTATCTTTCAGCTATGCAGCCTGACAAAGGCCAGAGCTCCCTTGAAATCTTCCATGAGACCAGGTCCCCTTCAAGATACAGTAGTTATATTTCATTTCTGTCAACCAAATTTGGAATCAAAGGTTTAACATTATTTTGGATACATCAAAATGGGAGAATCAATAAATTTTATGGTAAGTATTGGTTTTATTCTGAAATAGAAATTAAACAGCTTGGAGGAACAGTAGCATACACACCACATGACAGAGATATGCTGCTGTCTACCAAAGACTCATGCTTTCTTTGTATTTTACTGACTTGCTGCTAATTAGTAATTATCTATTCCAGGACTGTATTTCCCAGTTACCTTACTCCCACTCTCTGCATGTAGGAGGAGCTGTATAGGTTTTATACAAAGAATGTGATCATAAGTGATGAAAGTTTTGAGGCAAGTTAATTAAGAAGTCAATCTGTCTTTTCTGCCCTAACACATTGGCATAAAAAATATCCCATTGGATGGTGGCCACATTCAGTTGTCACATGAAAAATAAATAGATACTGATTGTATTAAGCCACTGAAATTATAGAGTTCGTTTGATATAGCAGCTTGCTTTACTGAAATAATCCATGGGCTATTAAAAATAATTTATTTATACCAAAGTGGGTTTCTATCCTACTGGAGGGGTAAAATTAAATTTAAGAGTTTTCTTTTGTTTTACTTTGTTTGATTTTTTTTTTTTTTTTTTTCTCTTCTTGAGTAAAAAATGATGGCAGAAAATCTGGAGATAACTGAGAGTGGCTCTGAAAGACAGTCTAGACTTTATCAGAGTCATTTTAGAAGACAGTTCTTAAAAACTAAATAATTCAAAATTCACAAGAAGTTAGCCTTCTACAGAAGAACGGTAGACTCTAGGTATAATGGAAGTTTCAGAGAAAGTTTAATTCCTCCTGAGAGCATGAGGGACATGAGGAAGATGTCTTCTGGGTTTATGATGTGGTTGATAATGGATCTAATGTGAATAGGATCCCTAGGGCCAGATTGTACCCTTAACAGTATCCAAATGAAAATGTAAATTTACAAAGAGGAGATTAGAATTCTAGGATTGTCCTCTCTGCAAAGCCATACCAACTTGCATGGATTATCAGCAATGGCCCTGTACCAGATGCCAGACAATGTCTGATCAATTCTTAACAGCATACACCAGGTCATAGGAAGAAAATTCAGCAGCAGTGGACTGAGGTGGTCCAGTCTTTTTATCCCCATTGATGTTGTTCAGTGGTCAAGAGGAAGACACTGGACTTTCCACCAATAAGGTTGTTGGGAGATCAGTATATCTATGTATTTCTTTGATTGATTAAATGTGGGAACAATTTTTAAGATGATATCTATTTGAAGATTTTAAAATGTATAATATGATTCATATTTGTGTAACTCCCTATAATTTATAAAGAAGTTTCACAATCTTTATTTTGTTTGACCTTCTTGATATCTCAACAAGGTAGATATTGTCACCCCAATTTTATTGATAAAGAAACTATTCTTTATCTTGAGATAAAGAGAACATACTTGAAAACATAGTAACTTGCTCAAGATGACACTAATATTAAGTGGCAAAAGCACAATTCAAATACTAGATTATATCTGATCTCTTAGATTTACTGGGACTAAATTCATGATTTAGTTTGTGTAATCAAGCAATGCAAAAAAACTTATTCATAAGTTTTTTTGTTCCTGCCTGATAGCTGACTCTGGATACTTTTCTAAACAATCTCCCCTAATTGCTTTCAGAAAGGAGGCTACAGCCAAGCACACTCCCTTTTCTGCTGTATTGATTCTTATGACGAGAATCTTTCCACATTGATTCAAGAATTTTAAGAGTAGCTTCTACATTTCTACATGCATATTCTGCCTGCCTCCCTCTCTCTCTCTCTCTCTCTCTCTCTCTCTCTCTCTCTCTCTCTCGCCTACAGATAAACTTGGTTTAATACAAAGTAAGCTCATTGTTTGATAAGTGATTGACAATTTTTCACCCTTGAATGAAATGAAAACAAACACCTACTTATGCATATTTTCCATTATAATAGATCCAGACAAAATGCATGAATCTAAAGCAAGTGATTGAGGGAATAGAAGGGAAAACACTTTTTTCTGCTTTGTTAGTATATGATTTTATTTGTATCCCTGCCTGAAAGAGATATCAAACATTTACAGGAGCTTTGTACTCTCAGATGCTGAAAAATTCTAAAACTTTACAATATTCAAATTTGCTTCTTCTGTGGGATAGCCATAGTCCCTCTTTTCTGAACTTTTCCTCATAGAATTGCCTTCTATTTCCTTCATAAAATAAATAGTTTGTGTTCCCTATGTGATAGGAGTCTCTGAAACTCTGGGTGAGCAAGACCAAGACATTGGCAGAAAAGTCATATTTATTCTATGCCAATAAGAACTTGTCTTATTATTATTAAAGAAAAAGAAGGGAAGAGGAAAAGGAGGTCAAAAAGGAGAAAGAGGAGAAAGAAGAGGAGCAAGATGAGAGAAAAGCTGATCTGTTTCACATCAGCATCACAGAGTTTGGCTTCAATGCATTCATTTCCTCAAATAGTGACCCTTTGGGAAACAATGGTCATGAAACTAATTTACAAAAACATGAGATAAATATTAAAATAGAAACACTGAAGGTTTTAGCCTCCTGCAGACTCTAAAAAATGTGGAGTAAACATTTACCTTGACTTCTCTGCCATGGAATTACTTTGTGAATCTCACCATGAAGAACATGACTTTTTTCCAGTTATTCTCAATAGCATTTCTCTCGGGGTGATTGCTGCCTTTTCTTTCACACTCTAGTGTTATATTGAAAATGCTGTAAGTGTGCTTACACACTGCGGTGAATCCAAAAGAGTAGTTAGGCCAAGAAACATAGCATATTCCCTTTTCCGATGGCTTCCACTGCCCTTACTTGGGGAGCTGATAAATTGGTCCTTTATGGAGGTTTTAACAAGAGAAAAATAAAAACGTGGGGATTTTTGTGATAAGGGTTGGGAAGATGTCTTGGTTTAATAAAGCGCATCTTTTCATCTGTGTGTATAGGACCCTATCAACTACAAAGTGAAAAGTCTAACTTTGTCCAAATGCTTTGTCTGTAAGTTGCTAGACACCCAGGTTAATGGATTTTTTACACTGACTAGATTGGCTATCTTGAAGTTAAAGGCATCAGTGTTTTAAAATACTTGATTCTTTTATTCATATGTTCCTCTCTTAGACTGCTGCTTGGAAATGTATAGAACTGTGCGTCTACCCTGTGTGTTGGTCTGAGTTAAAGTATCTTTTGCAGTATGTTTTTACCTTCCTGCCTTTATACTTTCTTCCTGATTTGGTGTGAATGCTCAAGCAGAGTATGGACATGAGTTATTAAGGTTCATAGAAATGGTTACTTTCAAACCAAATCAAGCATATAATAATACTTTTTTCATATGTGAATAATTGATTTATTAGGATATAATTTATCCAAACATGTACCTGTTTTCTGCACAAAGAAGGTAAACTTCCTTCTGAAGAAATTCACTCCAGAGACAGTAATTTCTTCTTTAATCATCTCTACTATTCGTCTGTAGCTTCTTATCCATATGCACTTACTGTCACTATTGAAAGGAATCAAGAGACCCAATGTAGGCAAATTTCCTAATGCAATGTCCTGGCCCTTTGCCTAGCTTCCCACTTAAGGTTCGACGCAAAGCAACATGACATCTACTGGGGCTTCCTCTAAAACTGTTTCACAGCCTTCCAAAGGCTTCATATTGAATAAGTTCAATAGATTTATTTTTGTAGAGTTTGATACTGTTAACGACTCCCTCTTTCTTTCTTTCTTTCTTTCTTTCTTTCTTTCTTTCTTTCTTTCTTTCTTTGCCTTTGGCATTTATGTCTCCAAATTGTTATTATTTATTTTATTTTACTTCATGTTATTTATTCTTTTGCTCCATTTTTGTGGCTATTGTTTCTCAGATTACTTCATTTTATATTCATCTTCTATTTACTCCAATGGAAATTTTTTTTTCTTCCTCACACTCTAAATAAATAAGATAACCTCAGTTTACTTCTCATTCAGTCCATTATTACCATAATTATTATTCCAATATCTCTTCTGAAGTCAAATCATTCATATATAAATATATATACACCTCAAACTCAACTTGGACTCAATGGAAAGTATCGTCTTTCCCTCCTTTTTCACACCCTAATGAGTGGCATTGTTATCCACCCAAGTGGACCAGCCAAAACTTCATGATTTCTTCAAACCCTACTACCTACCAATCACGATATCAGTTTGCTTCTACCTACTCACAGTTCTACACTGTGTCTACCTCTATCCAACTCTATGACCAAATCTTTAATTCAGCTCTCCATCATCATTTATCAAGATCTCTATGTGAACCCCTTTATAGCAGACTTTATAATAGACTCTAAAGAGGGAGAATTTAAAGTTAAGATAATGCTTCAAAACCTATCTATAAGATGGGGCACTAGCCTGATAGTGGGCTGAGTCCCTCCTATTTTCTTTAATCATTTTCTCACAACCTCACTCAACCTTTCATGCACACCATCCCTGCATGCATTACCACAAACACAAGATGATTTTCTCTGTGTCTAGGACTTTGATCTCCCATTTCCCCTGCTTGGGTTACCATTCTATTCCCCTCATCCCCACAAACCTTTACTACTCATCATTTAAGACCCAGTTTATAGATCACCTATTATGAGAAGACCTTGCTGCTTCCTCTAGATTAGCACCCCTGTGTTGGGCTCCCTTAATCCTTTTGTTGGGAAATTTATTTAATTTCTTGTCCCCTCACATGAGATTCAAGATTTAGAAGGAAATCTCTAATGCCCAGTGAAAAAAAATTGACACAAAGTAGGTACTGAAAAAATCTGCATGAATGAGTGAATCCTTAAAATGTTTTTTATGATTCTATTGGGTATCCATAAATATCCCTATTTTACAGGTAATGAAAGTAAGGTTTACAGCAAACTAACTGTGCCTTAATTCTAGATCTCTTGTGAGTCTCTTATAATAGCGCCCTTTATCTCTCAATGTAGTATGCAGCTTAAAAACAAAATTAATGCATCTCATGTGAAATAATGGACTGTTTTGAATCTTCCAGTCATGCCAATCTTCATAAGAGACTGAGGCACAAATGTCTCAAATTTTAAATTCATTTGGTGGCAAATTGATGTTTATCATAATTTATAATCCCCTTCTTCATCCTCCTCTCACATTGCCACAATTATTGTTTCCATAAAACTCATAAAAATAGCATATGTGTAGACACCATTCTTCCAGTTGATTCCAGTGAGAATAGATGCACTCTCATTTTCCAGAACTATTTTCTCTTCAATCACTGAAAGAAAGATTGATGATGGGAATATCTGCATTTGGTTCATTTTATAATTTTCCAGTTGGAACACTCAGACTCTTTGTTTGTTTGTTTGTTTGTTTAGATGTAATTAGGATTATTATTAAAGAATGGTTACTAGTAGAATAGTTCCTGTTCCAAAGAATAATTTCAGTGAGTACCAATCTTCTTTATACAATTTCATTTTAGGTTTTTTGTTTGTTTGTTTGTTTGTTTGTTTGTTTTTGTGTGTGTATATGTTAATCAGTTTATTTGCTGCCACAGAAATTTAAAGCTGGGAAGAACTTCAGTGATCATCTATTCTAGCTCTCTTCTCAATTCTTGCTCATTTTGCAGGCAAATATACTAAAGCTTCAGATTATAAATTGCACACCTATTAGTGTCTGAGTCAAAGTTTAGAACACTTCACACATTAGTTAGACTGCTTTATGAGGAAGTCTATGACATTAAACCTTGGGTCTATTTGCTTCTTTCTTAACTTCTCAGTAGCATTCAATCAATGGACTATTGACTACTTTCTTCTTCTTAAAACATCTCGTCCCTTAACTTCCATTGATTATGCTCTCCAATTTTCTTGCAACATCCCTGATAACTGTTTCTTAGTCCCTAACAGGATTTTCTCTACTCTCAACCAAGAAGTTGGCATTCTTCAAGGTGCAGTCTACAGTTCTTTCTTGTGTTGTTAATTGTTGGCCATAGATGATTATTCTGTCAGTGCTCTTTGAACTTTGTAATGCAGACACGACCTATCCAGTTATATAAAGCAAAAACTTCAAGGTTTTCTTTGACATCTTCATTTTCCTCACCCCCTCCTAATACATCAAAACTCTAGTTGATTTTAGGTTTTAAAAATATATATAAATAAGCTAGTTTTCTCATTTTATCACCACTGTCACTTACTTATTACAAGTCACTGAAGTCTGTTTCTAAAATGACTCCAATAGCCTGGTTGACATCAATCCAACCCCACTTTTGATGCTGGCAATCCATTTCAAGTACAGAGGTCAGAATAACCTTTTGAATGCCGGCCTCCTTTCCATACACATATATTCATACACCACATGTATTCAAACTTAAAATCCTCAAAGGAGTTACTGTCACCTTCATGATATAAACTGAAATCCTTAACTTATTAAAAAAATGTAAACTCATAGTCTACTTCCCATGTCCCTCCTTTAACCTTCCTTACATTATATCCATATTTTAGCTCCAGTATACTTTTTTTCAGGCTTTAATCAAATATGTCATCTTTTTTTATGACTCAAATCTTTCTAAAGGTGTTCTCAGTTCTCATAACACCAATGCTCAGTATTATTCTTATCATTTTTTTCTTTAATTTGTTGGTGTACCTATCATCCTGGTTCAAGATGGTGTCTGGAATCAGGTGGACATTACACGAATTGCAAATACACCATTGAATATCCCTGCCATTATGAACAATCACCTTTTTTGTTCTTTAATCTCCTCATTTGAAATAAATGTAAATTAATACTAATCTACATTCTTAGGTTTATTGTTAGAACTAAATGAATTAAATTACATAAAGTTATCAGGAAAACATTACTACCCAAAAGTTCTCAATCAGAATATGCTTTGGTATCAAAATAACATCACCGTATCATTATTTTGAGCATCATTTTCTTCATCTTGGTTTGAGAATAATTTTGTTTAAAAACTTTCCTTGCCCTCTCAACTAATTCAGGATTTCCCTTTTATATCTTTGCTTCATAACTTTTATTATAGTTGTTGAGATTAAAAGCATAAATTCTTTTTTATTAGTATGAAGTCAATAATTATGTTAGCATGTACTAGGTACTCCACAAATAATTGCTAAATGAATAAATAAGTAAGTGACTCAGTTATCTAATAGCCATAGAATATACGTTATCCATCCAATGCTATATCCATAGCTAAATCTGTAAAATCATAAAACATTCTGTTCAGTATACCTCAAGAAGATTCAAACACAGGAAAACTTTGAAGACTAAAATTGATTATGTGGACACTAGGTATATTCAACTGTTGATGCTAAGAGCACCTAAAATTATCAAAAGAATGCACCAAAGAAATCAGGACTTCTGATTGAAGCACTAGAATGAGAGGAGCCGTTATATATTAAATATTTTTTCCCTATCACTCTCTCTCTCTCTTTTTATTCTTAAAACAAAAATTTAATAAACAATGGAAATACTGCAATTCAGAGTCCAGTAAGTATATGTAAATCATTCCTAGAAGTAATATAGGCTATACACACAGTGACAAAATTTTCTGGCATATCCATGGTTGCTAAAAATCCACAAAGAAAATATGAATATTTAGAAAGTGTTGTGCTGTTCCCACTATCACACATCAAGCCTGGGTGATTTGACAGAGTTCTCATTGAACACCTACCTCAGTTTAACAAAAAATGCACCGTGTACTCAAAATATGTATATATTAGTTATACATTCCTACAAATTCTACTTTAATATATTACATATAGTATCAAACAGATAACAAAAATAGAAACTTGTAAGGGACACACACACAAAATACCTTAACTTACAATTTTAGTTCTTTATTTCTATGCCCTAATAGATTGAGCTGCAAATCTCCTTGACTGAGCAATACCTCTTTGAGGACCCTTGATCAGGCACAAGGAGTACTAGTCTGGAATGTGATTCTGACATGATCCAGAATGATTTTCTTTTTCTTTTTCTTTTCTTTTTTTTCATATTCATAGACACTTCTCAACAGAATCTTATCCAAAGATGTTAATTCCTTCATTTCTTTCTTAGCCATTTGCTCACTTTCTACTTGTCTCTGATGAAAAAAAAAAAAAAAGCCATTTAAACTTGAGAGCTGTGGTACGTTTTATTCAATATCAGGAATTTATTAAAAAGTATCAAGCCTGTACTTTCCTCAAATTAAGATCCTCCTTGTGGTTCATTTCCAGTGATAGGTAATCCCCATCTCAAATCACTTTGCTGGGAACATTGGTATTTGATAAATACATTTGCAGGGAGCAGTTATCTTCAAACTCCACTCTCATCAAGAATTGTCCCACCACAAAATATGATCAAAGATTAAGGACTCAAGGGACTCATGGGCTCTGAACTCATCAGCTTCAACTCCTACTATAAATTATCCAAATGAGGCACTTGGCAAGATTCTTAACTGATTGTGCTATTCGAAACACCTCCATTTCAATTAGAGGTAACCATGATACATGACAGCGGAGAACAAAACTAATAATTTTCACTGATGTCAGGGAAGGTTATAGGACTTCAGGGGAATTATAGCAAAGGTTTTAAGAAATGCACATCCACGGCAGCCTTCTTTGTCCATGTGTCTGCTTTTTGAGAAGATTTTCTTTGTTTCCTAGTTCATATCAGATGGGTTAAGAATACATCCATAAATAAAAGTCTGCTGGCAGGAAAAATGGATGTGCTAAAAACATCCATGCTAACCCCCCCAAATTCTGAATCCCTTGAGAGACCAGAAATGTCTTCATTTCTTCTAATCCTGAGGTTGGGCAAAGGATATGAGGCAGGAGAGGTGACTTACTACAGTGTAGGAATGAGTCGAAGTTAAAAGACTCCTGATCCATAAATACCCTCTCCTCCTGGGCCAGTAGAAGCCTTGAAGTTGTTGTAACTAGGTGTGTCTGAGTAGTGTACTCTATCAGATAGCAAACAAGTTTTCATAATGTTAAAAATCACCCTTAAGGATCTGATTCCAAACCAAACCAACCAAACAAACAAACGACAAAAACAAAATGGATCACTTCCTTCCTAAAAAAAAAAAAAAAAGCTCTCCAGATGTGAGGAAGAAGGCATGTCACATGTCAAAAGAAAGCAATTCAATTCATTGGTCTTGGCATAAACATAAAAGTCAGGAAAACCTATTTTCTTATGCTAACTTGGTTGATTATGAACTCTTAGGGTTAGGTCTCATTTTTCTTGACTCTAATGTAAAATACCACCTAATCTTCGTTCCAGTAAGACTGTTGTGTTTTCATTAATTCAGTAATCGTGTACTTAGCAGAGACTATGAGGAAAATCTTCATTAGCATGGAAAGATACAAAAGTTTATGAAATATTCTTTCTAATCTCAAAGATGTTGGGGGGGAGAACTAGTTCTCCTTTACAAGATATAAGAATGCACTCCATCTCTGTTCTATTCCCTCCACCCTAAATCCATAACTCCTGCCTCACCAGGAAAACATCAGACAAATCCAAGCTGAGGAACGCTCTATAAGTATCTGCTCTTCAAACTATCAAGGTCATGAAAAACAAGGAAGTACTGAGAAACTATTGAGGATCAAAGGACATTAAGGAAATGAAATATACTTTAAATTGGAATTGGAGCAACAACAATAATAAAGGCATTAGTGAAAGAACTGGGTGGAATTACCCCATTCCTCCATCCATATCCACAACTGTGAACCACCTTGAATTTTCTGTCATGATGGGATTAAAAACAAAACAACAACAAAACAAAAACATGCAAACAAACAAACAACAACAACAAAAAAACCCTACCATTTATCCAAGTCAAGTGGTTGTATGATCCTTAAAGAAAAAAAAAAAAAGGAAGGAAAAAAAAAGTGTCCGTGTCTCTGAAATGCCCTTTTAGTTCCAGGGAAGCTGGGCAATCAGAAGAACAAGTAGAGTAACCCTGGGCCATGAATGACATAAAAAAAACTAGAAGGGCACTGGCTTTCTGTTATATATGCTGGGGACTAGTACAAGTTAGCATTAATTTAGAAATCTGCTTTTTTGCATGCACACCAGCACAACTTCTTCCTGGGATGCTGGTCATACACTGGGACAAAGCTAAGCTGATGCTATTTCTGTAACCCAACCTATAACATCCTCCTTCCTAAGATAACTGGAGCAGGCCAGATCACCTTGGAGAGGAGAGTGCTCACCCAGGAAGCTGCACCAGGGCAAAGCACAAAGGGCATAGGAGTTGCTGCTTTCTGGAGAGATTCTCTGAGGCACTAAATGCCCCAGGTAGCCAATTGCCGCTGGACCTCCTCTGTAAGTATTTCTCAATAAATCTTGTACCTCTTATCCCCACTCCATTGTCTTCCTTGGTCTTTTGGCACTCTATCCCCCTGCTCAACACAAGCTGGGCAATTGACAGTACAATGGGATTGTAAGGTCTGGGACTTAAGTTTGCAAACTTAAATACAAAAGAAAAATGTTTTGTTAGTATGAAAGAAACAGAGATTTATGATTCTAGAAGTGAGTGGTATACCAGATGGGTATGGGGAAGATGCTGTGGCAACTGTACCCTATTGGTGAACATTCTAAGGATATGCTTTATCTGTAGATATTGTTTTTAAATAATAACAAAAGCCTGATTACAAGTTAATGTGTTTTTGTAAAACACGAATTTTAAAATGTATTAGAGATAAAAGTCTTCTCCCCATTGGCTGGACCTCTTTTACCACTACTCTCTGAGTTTGATGTTTACTGGAAGAAGAAATGTCCCTTTAACGAAGAGTTGGACTTCATTTATAGATGCTGGCCTGCCAACAGCTGTTGATCCTCACACTTTCCCTGTCCTCCTTTGTCCCCCATCTGAACAAGCTGATATGGGAACCAGGGTGCTGTTTCTTTAGATAGGCAGAAACTTAAACCATGCAGTCTCCTGCACATGTATGTAAACCTCACACTGGCTATATTCCCAACACTCCAAGCCAGTTCTCTTCTCTTGGTCTTTCAATCAATTCTCAAATCCACTTGGGAACTAGTGCTATCTATGGAGAGCCTCATTGTATGAAACATAAATCTTTTAGGACCCTGTTGTTGTTGTTGTTGTTTGTGGTGATCATAATGGCGGGATGTGTGTGTGTGTGTGTGTGTGTGTGTGTGTGTGTGTGGTCTCATCAGTCTAGGGTCCATCTTATTTTTGTGAAGTGGCCACAACATTTTCACAAAGTAAAGCAATACAAAACAACTACATTTAAGGCAAAGACATAGAGAAATATCTGAAATTAGAGATAATTGGGAGAAAAAGTCCATTGCAATCCTCTTCATCTCCCTCTTATTTCACTTGGTGTTTGCTTCTGAGAAATCCACAGGGCCAAGGCCTTTGTTCTGCTTGCCAACATCTTTCTCTTCCATTCCTTGCAGGGCTCCTGCTTCATTATGCTAGGGCCCTTGCAGTTGAATCAGTATTTCTCATTCATCCTGAAATCTCATGTCCTTCACAGCAAATAAGACCATTTTTCCTGGCTAAAATGGATTGCTTATTGTTGAGGACCACAACCAAGTTAAGATGGCGCCTGGCAGTATGCCAGGAGGAATGGTTCGTGAGCCAACACCAGCGAGCCATTAAGATGATGAGGATTCCTTAATGACTGACTGCTGTGTCTAGATGATGTCAATTAAGGTAATCTGTGTGTAATTAGTTGGGTCTATATACCTCTGCTGTCTGGCAGAGAGGCGGCTCCTGCTACCTTGGGTGCCCGCTACTTTGAGTTCTTGCTCAGTTCCTGCTGAGTTCACTCACAATAAATTAGTTCCTGTTTCTACCTTAAAGTTGCTTGTCACCTCCCGGTTATTTGCCCAGCCGGACTACGACGCTTATCACAGTATACTCCATTGATTTATTGTCATAGTATATTCCATTGGTTTATTATTTAATATTATTATCTTCTCCTCTCAAGGAATGAGGAGAAAATGTAAAAATCTAGGGCAGTGAGAGTGTTTTTCTACATCCCATCTGCAGCCTACATTTCATCCCAACTGATTACATGTTCCCGAATCCAATTTGACTCATAATATCAACCAAAGATAAAAGGTCAGCAGCTGACAGACCTTGCTGACGCCTGACTCTGTCTACTTACTAGATTGGAGAATAATTCATGGATCTGTTTAGACCACCAAAGTCAGTTTGAAGAAGGAGCCACTTTTAGTGGCAGCCATGAGTTCTATGGAAATTATAAAATAAACTCACAACAGAGATATGGCAAAGAGAAAGGAGTTCGGGGAGGTAGAACAGAATATATACATACACACACATACACACATGAGATCAGATTCATCTTGAATCAGAAGGCACAGAGAAAAAAGATGAAAATATAATTCCTGAAAGATTGATTCTGTCAACTGTGAATGATCAGATAGTAATATGAATCTCGTTTTGTAGACATTAAGGATGTAGTTTTGCCTAAGAAAATCATACTTCTTCAAATAAGTTCTACTTATATTGATCTTTTTGTGATATCTTTTGAAAATTTATAAATAATAATGGAAGAAGATTCAGGATATTTTTATTGTAATAGACTAGTGACAATAGAAAAGAAAACAAAGTTTCAGATGCAGGAGACATCCTATGGGTGAAATAAATAGAACTTGGTAGCTAGGCAAAATGGCTTCCAATTTTAAGTATGAGTAAGTACAAAAAAAAAAAGAAAAGAAAAGAAAAGAAAAAAGCAGGGGAGGGCACTGTTTTGGGTAGGAGATCATGAATTCACTATTTTGAGGTGAAAAACTTGATAAATTAATAAATCAAAAGGACTTTACAAATATGAATTATTTTTCATTTTTCTCATCTCTATCATATATACAGTGAATGAGGAAAGATTTGACTTCACAACAAATAGGTTGTCTAGTAAGTGCATTTTAAAGTCATTTTATTCTCTTTGGCAACTGGTAATGAAATTGCAGGTTTTCTTTATAACATGGTCATGGAAATAGCTAAATTGCTCTATAAAGCTAAGCTGTCCATGCTCAAATGCAACAGATCTTGGAACTGTTATTCTTTGTGCCTCCAGTATTCAGCACTAGGCCTCATTTTATCCCAGCCCCACCACACACACACACAAAGCAACATTTTTCTACGAAAGCCAGCTCTTCCTTTTTGTCTTTCCATATCACCAATACTGTAAAAAGGAAGTGAGAAAAGGATTAGTCCTTTAGCATTGGGTTATAAAAACTTTTATGGCATCTTACAAGAGCCTATGAATTACTTGAACATCAAAATACCCAGGAAGTTACCTGGCAATTTCATTGATTAGATAGACAAACTAACCTGGAGTAGGAGTACAGTATCTAGAAGTAAAGCCAGTAAAACACAGAAAGACTCACACTAGTTTAGTTAGACAGGACAGCCATAATACGTGTGTATGCTTTGTGGCCTAGCTATAAGGTAATTTCATATGTGTACCAAAAAATACTGAAAACATGTTTTCTGATAGTGAAAAGATGAAAGATGTAACTATGTATTTCCTGTCTTTACTTTAGCTTTGGAGAAAGTTCAAGTTCCCTACCATGTGTCATAAGGGAAGAGATTACACAAGGTATCTCTTCAAGGCAGGCTTATATAAATGAGCATGTTAGTTATATGAGTGTTTACTCTGTTTCTCTTAAATAGATCACACTTCCCTCCACCAGGCTGGACATGTAATTTTTCATTAAATAAACATTTAAAAAAAGAAGGATTAAGGAGCTTATTATCTTTTCCTCCAGACTATTATTCCTTTAGTATCAAGAATATTAAATCTATGTGGTATATTTCATATTTCTTTAATTTGCAGAACACGTGAATAATAACATTGTATTGATTCAACTTGTTTCTGTTATCATTCATTGATATAAGTCTAGACAATGGGCCTGGATGTCATGTGTTACCAGCTTTGAACTGTCGATATTAGAAGGCATGTCAAAGAGTATGGGAGAAAGGAAGAGGGGGTAATCCTTCAAATTTGTTTAAACAAATGGATCTGATATCAATAAAATGTATATATCATCTATTTTAAGGGATTTTAGAACGTAAGACATACCATCAATTTATAGTTCTTTTTTTTAAGGAAAAGCACTAGTATATAAAACATATCTATCCATTATAAGACACTTTCTGCTTTCAGAATAACTGCCATTTCAAAGTGCTAAAAATAAAATAAAATTTAAAAAAAAGGTGTTTTGTGTTATATTTGCTCAGCAACCTTGGCTAAGAGCTAACATGCCAACACATTACCAATTAATAACAATTAAACTCAGGTTCTGAGTTTTCCAAAGCTCAACCCTTGCCCTTTTCTACAAATGTTGGCTATATTTGATTGTCTGAATCTACTGGGTTTTTAAGGAAAATTCAAGTTTCGTAACTGATAGTTTTGACCTTGGTGGTGACTTTATGTTCGACTTCACAAAGCTAACTAGGCTCCAGGGCCTGCACTATTAAACCTTACACTCACAGCACAGATTATGCCAAATGAGCAAAAATAAATAAATAAAGGCCTGAGGCAGCGGTGAAGGGGCGGGGTGGGGGGGATGAAAGCTGATGGCATGCTTTCCTGAGCCTGGACCACATGCACACTCTGCTCAGCAACAGTGTCTGCCACATGCCACTGTGCTTTTCTGTCCCCCGTTCACACAACTACTGCAAATGGTATCATTTTGCAACTAATTTACTCGCTTAGTTTTGGCCATTAGTCATTCCCAATATCCTCAATCTGCAGGTAATTTTCCACATTATTAGTTACCCACCTGTCTTATTAAACTGGACTTTCTGAAACCCTGTGTGCCTGCATTTTCTGCACCTTTAGATCAAGCAAATAATTGCCCGTACCTGGATGGAAGAATTTAATAGGAAGATTATAGTTGATTCCAAAAGTTAATAACTATAGCATCTGGTTTCCCTTTTTAACATTTAAATGATAAATTCAGTGTTCATGGAGAGAGAGACAGATAGAGGGAATAAGAATGAGTCAGCTTACCAGTGTCTAAATTCTTTTTTATCTTTTGTGGTCAGGTTAAATAGAGAGGGACAGAAGGTAGGTTTTGATCTCTACACTAATGTGCTTCAACTTTGACCCCTAGAGACCCATCTTGATCACATGAAGGGAAAGGAAGTGTTTTCATTGATAGGAGACTCAGCTCCCTGATAAGGAAGATGGCCAAGTCCTCTACATTCACGCAGCCGCTCTGATTTCTTTGGTTGCCCTCAATGAGAGACTACAGCTGCTTTGAGATGTCTTTGACTCATTTTCATTCACATCTCCATAAAACCATCTGCACAGGATGCCTTTTTAAATATTGCTGGGTGAAACTCAGGACATTATTTTCTAAACCAGGTCAGGAAAATCCAGCACAGAAACCCAAACTTTCAGCACAGAGGGCAAGGATTGCAATTTTCAAGGAATCTAAGGAGAGTACCTCATTTGCAATTAAATTGACATTCATTTTTATCAAAAATAAATGTGCTTGGCCACAATATTTGCTTGGAGTTATAAGTTTGATGTTTTTAGTTTGAAAAGAGCTCCATGTTTGCCAGTAATGAAAATAGAAAGTCAAAATATTTCTAAGAATCATCACACATATTTTTCTTAAACAATGTAGTCATCAAACTCTGAGACTCCCAGGACTTGATATGGGATGGTGGAGAAGATAGGAAATTTTTAATCTTTGTATTATGCCACTTTTTAGTTTATTTAATCATAATTTTCTATCTATATACAGCAAGACTGTATATGCATTGTGGGCAAGAGTCTAGACCAGAGATTAACAAACTATAGCCCACATGCCAGACTGAATTGGCCACCTACTTTTGTAAATAAGATCTTATTGAAATTTAGCCACAGCCATTCATTATGTATGATGGATGGTTGCTTTTGTGCATAGAAACAGAGTTGAGTTCCAGAGGTGTCCTGTCCTATTGATTTTAGAGCTCACAAAGCCTATCATATATATATCTCCTGGCCTTTTAAAGAAAAAATAAATATGTAAATAAAAGCTTGCTGATCTCTGTTCTAGAATGTGTGGACTTCTTTCAATAATATGATAACGCTGTGCTTCTGAGCAACTGACATGTTTAAAGACACTGGAATTTTAAAGGTATACAAGATCTAATACACCCTTATTCCCTAAGATTCATCCATGGTTATTAAATTTTTCATTTTGTTGATGGATTGCCTCAAATGTTTAAGGATTCTAAACAATCTAGAATTTCTAAGAAATTCTAAATCCAAGTTTGGTTCAAATTAAGAAGACTAGTTCCCTAAAAAGTTTGAAGGGCCAATGTTGCAAGTATAATTTCCCAAGCCACCATCCCTGAATAAATATCTGTGTGATAAAAAGGAAGGAAGACAAAAGGTCATGATCAAGATGACTTGTATCCTGCAGCTTTGGTACGGGGAGATCTCTGATTTTCTTATAATCTCTTGACATAATCAGTTCATTCTCTGTACACAAACATTAGAAAAATTAAATATTTTATAAGACTTTTTGTCCTTTCTCTTCTAACATTCACTTTGACATGACTGTTGGAGACAAACATCTAGGAGACATGGAAACCTAGGTCAGAGGCACATCCGCATTACTTGGAACTAATGGGAAGCATTTCCTTTGTTTCATCAGTGATACTATATCTCCACTGGGATGGAAAGAGAAATAGGAAAATAGCGTCTCAACATTTTGATTCCTTTCATTCAGAGAAATTCTCTAACACTGAATGTACAGACCATTTGTCCAACCCAAGTTCATACTACCTGTCTGAGCCTCTCTGGAATAAAACCTCTAAAGTAAGATAAGAAGCCCTTATGACACTAATTGCCACACCCCAGCGAAAGCAACTGCAAAGCTTTCTTTGACAGGGAAGACATAAAGAACGTGAATGTTGACTTTGGGGCTGGAATTATTTTACAGCTAATCCTTAGCCCCTATTCACTCTAACAATTATTAAGCACCGAAGTTTGAAAGTTTTCTGCTTCATAGTAATTCACACTTAATTCTCTTTTAATTATTAGACCTCAACTAATATTATTACTTAATACATATGACCTGAGTTTGCTGAGACATTTGATTATTTGGTTGAATGCTTCACACAAAAATCATTAGTTACAGGACATTGTTTAGATATTGTTACACTGTATGGTTTTGTTAATTGATGGGTATGGACATATGTCTAGAGTTTACAGGTAAAAACTTTCCCTCCTGATGTTCATGTTAACAGCCACATGGCAGGAGGCAGAACCACATGTCCACCCCACATAGCAGTGAGCCCCTTCCTCAAAATAATGGTGGACTTATTTCTGATTTTCATTCTTAGAAATCTTTACTTGGTCCAGTTCTTAAATTGAGGCAACCTGTAGCAAACAGGCCTCTGAAATTCTGCCAGCTGCCCAAACTGAGCAACTGTCAGCCAAAAAACTAGAAGGAAAAGAACAGAACTTCAAATGAGAAAGCAGTTGTCTGGAGCCACTGGGAATCTACTGGCATAGAACCAGATGAACTAAAATCCACAGGTCTGTTTTCTGCATAAACAGGTGAAGACAGGGCTGGGAGAAGTGTGAAAATAGCTCTTCAGCCACACTCTGCAATGTATGGTTCCCAAGGTGCCCTCCTACATCTGTTCTGTATTTTGGCAGAAAGGCATTTCAGTTTCCGATGCTGTACAGTATAACAGTCAGTTTGTATAAGAAAAAAGTAGTGAAATCTTGATTATGTTCCCCTTCAAAGTTCACATAATATAGTTCTTTGGACTTTTTTTCATTTCATTTTCAAAGACATTTAAATATCAGTAGGGAAAGTAAATTATTACCATCCAATTCTATTAGGAGAAATTTTTTTACTTAAAAATATGGAAACTTCGAAACTGAAATTCAATTTAGGAGCAAGTCTGTGAATTTACATATGCTCTGTTATCTGTACTCCTTTAGGAAAATATTGTACCTTGATCGGGAAAGGCTTTCTATTTATATATATATATTTTTTCATTTACTTCACTCAGAGACAGAGACAGAGACCAATATAGTATCTCTTGCTAGAGTCCTGTGGAAGGTGATACAACATAAATAATGTGTGGCCCATGTCTTTTGGAACTATAGAACTATGGAGAGGGGCAATTGCTAGTTTCCATAAAAGCCACAGTACGGAAGGTTGTCAAAAAATAACTACTGTATTGTAGTGTGGTTGAAAAAGATAAAAACATGAAGAGGAGCATGAACAGTAAGACTGGGAAGAAGGCAAATAATTCAAGAACATATTTTCTTATTTTCTGATTATATGAGCACACAGTCATTGAAGGAAAAGTCAATAATTCACATAAGAAAGAATTAAAAAAAAGAAAATTTGCACAGTCTACCATCCTGTGATAACCACTGGGGTTGCCTGTGTGTAGTTGACTCCATATTTGGATCTGAAATGAAAAGAAATATGAGCAAGAATTGACATGATGGTAAATTATGCAGATTGAGGTAGAGTGACTTAACACAGATGGTTTGTTGTTATTATCTGAACCCAGGTGTTAAAAGACATAGATAAAGTTAGTAGATTTGTTAAAATTTTAAGCATTATTTTTGTCCTTACGAATGTAGGACCACAATATTTATAATTCATTTAAGATGAAATAGTGATACAATGCCAACAGTCTCTAATATGTCTTCATTGTGGACTGTTTGTCAGATAATCAGTTTACATTTTCCTACACTCTTCCATGTAATCCCTGCAATAATCCCAGAATATAGATGCTATTATGGTCACTTGACTGATTTTAAAAAAAGGTAAATAAATAAACAACAACAACAAAAAACTTGGTTTAAAGTATTTTGCATAAAGATACATGATGAGCGAGTGGTAAACTTGTGTTACTATGTGGTTAGTATTACTTCAGAGTCCAAATTCCAAACTACTATGTTCTTTGACCTAGGGCAAATATTATTTACATTGTTTCCTCTTCTTGATTGATTTATTGTTGGCAAAAGTTTGAACATGAATGGGATTCTTATAATCATCCTAAGAATCTCACCATAGCTATTAATTACTAGAAAAAAAATGTTTTCATTAGTTGGTGCTTTCTCTCATTATTATACAGCACAAACTATAGTCTATAAATCTTTAATTTTTTAAAAAAAATCTATAAAACTTTTCAAATCCAAACAATAGAAATACCCATAATGCTTATCTAGAGACACAGAAGCCTTAGAATTGTGAGACGGGTCTGCTATCACTGATTTAGCTCTGCAGGTAAATGCTTACACCTTAGTTTGTGTTGACCCATGTGATTCAAAATCCATAAAGGACTGAAGTGAAGGCACTGTCCCCTTTTCCTGCGTCTGTTAGTGCCTCTCAGGTGGGAGCACATTGTCTCTCTGGGCTTCTTATGCAAAAGTGGAACTAGTGAATGAATGACCCTCGCTGGTTCCATGGCAAGAAAACCAAAGGGCAAGATGGCATGGAGTCAAGTGTCCACTCTTCTCATGCTCACCTACCTGGTGTTACTGCCTATGTGTCCACTGGTCCTTTTACAAGCATTCCTATGGATTTAATTATAATCATATGATTAACAGGTATATGGAGAAGTCAAGCAAGTTTTCTAGGTCTCTTCAAAAAGCAAATGCTTACTTAGGTATAATCTCCATACTAATCAGTCTCTCATTTGGGGATGCTAGTCCACATAGGAGGGCCCTTCCCTCTGACTCATTACCTTGAAAATAAAAGCACCACGGCTAAATTCTCCTATGGTTTACTCATAGCAGCACCTTGACTATCCCACATCTGAAAACACGTCTTGCTATCCAAGAGCCTGTCACCTCCTACCCTGATGGCAGCTGCTTGAGCAAGGAGCACACAATTTAGTAGCGCGACGCTGATGGAGACTGGGAGGAACAGTGACAAGCCTAAGTGCTGTTTTACACCCCATTTAACCAGGGGAGACACATCTGTTTATCTTTTTTCAGGGGAAGCAAAAGGCTTAGTCTTTGTGACAAGGTCATGAGTCCAGCCCTAGAATTCCTTGTGGAGAGATAACCAAACTTCTCTAGACAGTCAATAACAGAATGCCAACTGCGAGTTCTTCAAATAGAGATCCAAGGACACAATTTTGTCTGGCTAAGATGGAACAGACCCAAATAGAGAACAAGCATGAGCCGTCTTCTTTTGTCTGTGGGCTCACAGTCGGTCCTGCTGTTCGCCCTAAAGTTCTCATTTGGCGGAAAGCCATGTTCTTACTTCATGGGCCAGTATTTTTTCAATGTACTGACTAAAAGGGGAAAAATAATGCATTTTCTTTTTCCACATTTTGTTTACATGTGCATGTCTTAAGATTTTGTGTTTTTTTTTAATAAGAGTTTATAAATCCGGACACTCATAGAGTTCAGTTGTTGAATGGACCTTCATGATATTCCCCAGTGACACTGAGTAACTGTAGGGACTCCAGAGTCAAAGAGCCTGGGTTTGAACTATGAATCTGTCACCTTCCAATCCCTAATTTTTGCAAAGTTTCCCCCAATTTTCTGTGTCTTAATTTCTTCCTCTCCAAAATACTAATAATATTACACCTACCTCTCAGGCTAGCATGAGAATTAAATGAGATAGTGTTGGGAAAAGTCTCAAATTCTATCTTAGAGTCCTGAAGGTGTTATAATTTATTAACACTATTTTAATCTTCTTTTATCATGAATCAATCCACTTCTATTACTTTACCCTTAACAAAAGTACTGTGAGTAAATAAACTTCCCCCAACCAAAACAGATGTTATCACTGTCGTTTGAAAGAAAGAACAGTTTAAAATAGTTAAAGGCATTATTCCAGGAGAGAAAAAAAAAAAAAAAAGTTCCGGTTAATTTTCTGCCATGAACTCAGTCAAACTTGGTTTTCATGTAATGTGAGTCAAGTGTGTAAAATTTAAAAATGGATGCAGCATCATTTTATTCAATCAAAATAATCCTTGATTCCCTAATTTATGAATCACTCCAATAAACTTTTATTCAGGGGGAGGTGAAGGTGGTAACCAGGATTGAACCCAGGAGTTCTTAACCACTGAGCCACATCCCAAACCATTTTTATTTTTTATATTTTATTTTGAGACAGGGTTTTGCTTAGTTAATTAGGGCTCCTCTAAGTTGCTCATGCTGGCTTTGAACTTGTAATCCCTCTGCCTCAGTCTCCCACACAACTGTGATTACAGGTGTGCACTAAAGCAGCCGGCAATAAACAGTTTTTCCTTTGAAGTATAGATTTTGTGATGTGAACCAGCACTTGAACTAAAGGTATCAGATGAAGCTTTGCCAATTATTTATACTTGTACCTAGACTGCTAATATTATTTTGTGATCAAATTTAAAAGATAAGTGAAAAAGAGTTTGTCCTTGCTGTGCATATTTAGGGAAGAAATAAAATCTCAACCATTGAAATCAAAGTAATAGAATTAGGGGAGGTGGGGTAGTTTAAGAAAATTGCATAATCCACAAACTTGGAGTTATTCAATCCCCCCCCCCAAAAAAAAAATACTTAGTGGATGTCTATTCCCAGAGGCTGAACAGAGACCATCTCCCTCACAGAGTTAAAGTGCCATTACTGTATTGAGGGGACTATTTTTATCTTCTGCTTGGACACAGGATCATATGATGCAATAATATCACATTCAAATGAGAGAATTCTTCAGGGCCCTTTCATCTAAGGAGCTGAGGTGCTTCATAAACATTAATTAATTCTCCTAACACCTCTGTGAGGAGAGAATTCTATTTTTTGTACTGTTAGACATGCTAAAGAAGTACCACCTGCACTTAGACAGAATCCAGGCTGCAGAACAAGCCCAGTCCTTTAGTACTGAGAGAAAAAAATTTCCTTAATTGGGTTCGTGTTCAGGAAGGTGAAGAAAGGGAGAGAGATGTTAAATGCGTCACAGAAACGAGTCATAGAAAGATTCACAAATCCAAGACTCCAGCGACAGCACTGAGCCTTCTAGGATGCTTTTTGTCAAATGCACACACCCGGTCTCAGCATCACAGAAAAATAATGTCCAGAATCTAAAGAGAGTGAAAGAAAATAAGTCAGACCCAAATTTCAATGCTTATTATAAAGGAGCTTTTCCATAACCCCCAACAGTCCTTTGCTTTGTGAATCCTTATCATTGATGTTAATGATGGACTGAGAAGTTTTTTGTGTTTTAATTCATTTCCTTTGAGAAGAACAGTTCATTGTTGTTGTTGTTGACTTCCTCTCTCCTCTCCCCCCCCCCTTATCTTTCTTCCTTAGCAACTCTACCACTTGGCTTCCTCCACTTTTAGATCTTAACCATAGATAGTATATGATCTGTAATTAAGACTTTGAAACATTTCAAAAGTTTTTCTTAGAATTGCTCATGTATTTTAAGACAATCTCTCTTGACTGGGCTGTTTTTGCTGGGAATGCCACTACATTTTGTCTCAGTTGTGCTTAGGCGGAGCATGCCTCTGCATAAATCAGTGTCTCCTAAATGAACAACAGAAGTGTCATGGCTCAGAACTACACTGGTAACACTGCATAATTTTCAAGTTTAGCAATGAGGCAAGAAAGAGAGAGAGAGAATTATGCTCTGTTCTTGTTGTTGTTGTAATTGTTTGGTACAAGTGATTGAACCAAGTGGCACTTAACCAGTAAGCCACATCCCAACCCATTTTTATATTTTACTTAGGGACAGGGTCACATTAAGTTACTTTAGGGCCTCACTAAGTTGCTGAGGCTGGCTTTAGTTATGTTTTAAGAATGAGTGAGTATGAATGACATTTCGTTTGACACCAAGGAAGCCTTGTTTTACATTTAACACATATCAACAAGCAAGTCATAGAATATAATTTTTGTGAAGTGTTTTTATCAAATATAAATGAGTCTAGAAAACAATTCTATTTTATTTTTTAAGAATTAAAAAAAAAAGAAAATGAATGAATGAACAGACCCAGAATAAGATAAAAATAGGTATTTACCTTTCTTTTTTCAAATTCAAAACAAATGAAAATCAATCTTAATTTTTTTTTTTGCTTTTGTTACTTTTTAGTATTATTTCAGTAGATAGGCAACAGTTTTCAGAAAAAAAAAAAAAATAAAAAAATAAAAACTAAACTCTTACTAAAGTAAAGACCCAATGGGCTCCAGTTGATTCTGTAAAGAGCTGCCTGAATAGTTCTCCAGTTGTTCAGTATATCCCATCATATAACTATTATAATGTAAACCAATAAATTGTATTTTAATGTATATAAATAAGAATAAGGTTTCTATTACAATAAATAGAAAGCATTTTAAATAGATGGCATATATAGGTGGTAAAATTCTAAATTAAGGTAATTATTTTGTGTGGTGTGCATAAAGCCTGGGCCACCACTCCTGCTAACAAACCTTTAGCACCAGAGATGATTAAATATTAAAGTAAATTTCCCAACACAAGATATTCCCACCAGTGCTCACCGTAGTGTTTGAAGCATTAAACAAAACAAAATGATTTAAGAACCCTCTCAGCACTAGATGGTGCATCGATTAGATCATTTTTAGTTTTTTCTTCTTTTTTTCCTTTCTTTATGTGTTGCAGAGATAGAAACCCAGGGCCTCAAGCATGCTAAGCACGTATACAACTACTGAGCTGTATCTCCAACTTTTTCAGTTTCTTTTAATTATAGTAATCTAGAAACTTTAGTTGTGAATAATTTCCTGGAATCTCACAATGATTTGGATTCCCATTAAAAATCAACCAGCTTGAGAGGTGACAACCAAGAAAAAAAAAAGTTATCTCCCTGGAAAACCCAATGGAGAAGCTATATCAACCACACAGAAAAAATTATCTGTGTTCCTTGGTCTCTTTAAGATGGGATATGCTACCTTGAAACTGAGACAAGACATTGCATATTCATTCTTGTTTCCTCTATCAAACCATCAATCATAGAGAAGGGTGAGGCCATGTCATTTTTTATACCCATTGTTTCTGTGAAGCAAGTCTCCTAGAACCCAGTTATTACCTGTGGAACAGGAAATTCTTAATTCTGGTTAAATCAAAGTCAATCAAAGGCAGAGAATATTTACAATGCTCAAGTATGTTCCACATCAGGGTATAGCAAGTGGGTTTAGGGTAGAAGCTCTTACCTCTCTGGGGTGTGATATGAAATCATATTAGGTTATATCATATAACTTTGCATACTGAGAATTCTTATATTATACTATTATTGAATAATTCCAGAATGTAATTGGCTCAAGTTCACATAGCTTACAAATTCCTGTGGTCTTGGTTTATTTGTCTTTCCCTCACCTATTTTCAGTGGCTAGTGATATACAACTGTGGTAACCTGAAGTACCCATACTTTCATCAATCCATTGTGTGCAGAGTTCAGGTAAAGCAAAGGAATGGATATCACCAGTTGAAATTATCTGTTTAGTGGAGTGCTGAGAGCCATGGCTGAGTCTGTATGGCCCCTGGCATTTTGCCAACAGTTTT
The DNA here is from genome assembly GCF_048772815.1 of Callospermophilus lateralis. Lineage (NCBI taxonomy): Eukaryota > Metazoa > Chordata > Mammalia > Rodentia > Sciuridae > Callospermophilus > Callospermophilus lateralis. The sequence goes on along the minus strand of NC_135321.1, from coordinate 31,131,916 downwards.
GATTGACAGGTGAGACATTACTATCCGCCTCGGCTGCTACTTTTGAGTTCTCGCGCTACTTTGGAGTTCTCCTGGGGATTCTCGGGGATTCCCCGGGAGTTCCCATTGGTTGGAGAAGTGCAGGAGGAGGGATTTCCAGAGGATATATTTCCGGTGGCTGGTTCTTGGAGGAGCCCTGTGGTGTTTGGGAGGAGTTGCTGGTGGAGTTCAAAAATAAAGTTTGTTCCTGCTTCAGTGGCTCGTGATTTGTGCCCAGCCAGACTGTGGCATTTGGCGGCCTGCCGCAGTCTTTCGGCTGGGCACAAATCACGAGTCTCCACACAGCTTGTAGATTCAAACAGCAATTCTTTATTCCCGAACTCACACCGGCCGTCTACAAACACGTTCTGGGGGAATCCACGTTCTCTTTCCAAATCCACACTCTGCCCTAATCCACTCTCTCCCAAATCCACACCGCATGGGCTTCTGTCTCCCAAAATATACTGTCTGACCCTAAGCACTCAAGAGGAACTCAGCAGCAGGATACGCCCTATTCCAAAAGAGGAACACCCTAATCTCCTATTATACTAAACCGCCCTATTCTAAAGGGGAAACACCCTACTCTCCTATTATGCTAAACTGCCCTATTCTAAAGGGGAAACACCCTACTCTCCTATTATGCTAAACAGGGATCCTGCCCTGGTCCTTGAGCAAGGTCACCTTTCAGAAGTCCTTCCACTAGACAGCATGGGAGTAAGCTGGCAAGGAATTTGTCATACCTACTTGGCTGATGGCTCCCAGCAGCGGCCCATGCGGGGAGTGCCTGAAGCTTGGGGGTAAGTGAAATTGCACGCCCCTAAGGAAAGGCGAGAGAATGGGTGACCATTTTAAAAAACAATGTGTTCTTGTTTTGATTTGTTTTGTTTTTGTTTCAAGCTGCCTATCCCTAGAACTTTCTCAGGCAAACTGGGAAAAATGGTTGGCTCAAGGTTTGAAGTTGTTTGCCCCTGAGGAAGACCACAAATGCACATGTCAAGAAAATAGGAAAATTGATACAACGATTTTTTGTTCCATTTTTGTTTCATTCTGTTTCGGTTTTGTTTTGTGTTATCTTATTGGGTTGCATTATTTTTATAATAGATTAGAAATTAGTAAAAAACAAACTAAAAGAGTGTTAAGTAAATTGTTAGAGGTTCAGACCATGGAGAAAGACATTTTAGATCAAGCAAAAGAGAAGGTCTCTCAAGCTAGTCAGACAGAGGAAGAAAATTTAAAGGAAGAAAGCTTAGAGGCGAAACAGCTATTAGGGAAAAAGCTACAACAGGAGGCTGCTACTAACACTGTTCTATCACCAGAGGGCATAATTCAACCAACAGCTCCACCTATGGATACAGCTGAGTGGCCCTCAACCCCCATAGTTGATAGATGGGATCCTGAGACAGAACCTCAAAGATTAGCATGCCCTGTACTTGAGCAGGCAGGAGGGCACCAAATTCACCGTGCTTTAGATTTCAAAACAGTGAAGTAGTTAAAGGAGGCTATAACAACCTATGGTCCTCAAGCACCCTTCACTATAAGCATGGTCGAATCCATTACCAACTTGGACATGACGCCAGCAGATTGGACTAGTATGTGTAAATCTGTGCTAAATGGAGGACAATATTTGTTATGGAAGGTTGCCAATGAGGAATTTTGCATGGAGACGGCTAGGCGAAATGCAGCAGCCGGTTACCCTCAAAGAAATCTTGATATGTTGTTAGGAAAAGGACCTTATGAGGGACAACAGCAACAAATTTAATATGATCCTGCTATATATGCACAAATTGCTGCAGATGCAGTTAGGGCATGGAAGACTTTACAAGGACATGGAGATTTACAAGGTCAATTATCTAAGGTAATACAGGGAGCTAATGAACCTTATGCTGAATTTGTAGATAGGCTTATTCAAACAGCTACAAGAGTTTTTGGGGATACAAAACAAGCAATGCCATTAATTAAACAACTGGCTTATGAGCAAGCAAATCGTTGGTGCAGAGAGGTCATTAGACCATGGAAACATGGAGATTTAAACACATATATTAAATTATGTGGAGACATTAATGAACAAGGGCAAGTCTTGGCAGCTGCAGTACAACAGGCTTTAGATGCCAGGCCAAAAACATGCTACAATTGTTAACAAACTGGACATTTTATAAGGAATTGACCCATAGGAGGAGGGTTTAACAAAGCTAGGTATCAAAGGAGTAGAATACGGGGTATTTGCCCATGATGCAGTAGAGGGAGACATTGGGCTAATGAATACCATTCTCAAACCACCATAGAGGGTACTCTGTTATTAAAAAACGGACAAGGACCAGGTGTTTACCCATGATATCGTGGAGAAAGGCATCGGGCTCCAATGCCAAAAAACAGACAGGGGGGCCCATTGCTCCGGGGCCCATGACCACAAATATACGGGACACTGGAGGAACCCAGAAACACTATGGAGGAACCCAGCAACACCATCAGGGTAGTGCCAGGACACATTATCCATCAGATCTCTCATCAGACGAACCAGAGGGAGCGCAGGGTTGGACATCTGCGCCTCCGCCAGAGCAGTACTAACTCCAGAGATGGGAGTTCAAATCATTCCCACAGGAGTAAAAGGACCTCTTCCCCAAGGAACAGTAGGCTTATTGTTAGGACGCAGTTCTTCTACTGTAAAAGGACTTATGATAAGTCCCGGGGTAATTGATCCCGATTATGAAGATGAAATAAAAATTATAGCTAGTTATCCAAAGGGTTTATCAGTAATTTCACCAGGAGATAGAATAGCACAGTTATTAATAATACCCAGCCTGCATGATAAATTTTCCAGTAGTAGTATAGAAAGAGGTTCCAGGGGATTAGGCTCCACAGGTGTAGATTGGGCTATGCTGTCTTTAAATTTAGATTCTCGCCCAATGCTAAAACTAAATATTCAAGGACATGAATTTAATGGGCTACTATGATGTTAAGGTGCAGACCTTAACATCATATCTCCTCAAGAATGGCCAAAACATTGGCTGTTACAACAAGCCACTCAAAGCTTCAAGGCCTAGGAGTGGCAACTAATCCCCATAGAAGTGCAATGGTATTAGATTGGAAGGATCCTGAAGGATGTGAAGGAACTATACAGCCATATGTATTGGATCATCTTTCTATAAATTTATGGGGATGAGATGTCCTAGATCAATTAGGTTTGACATTAACAAATAACGTCAATCCAAATGCACCCACTATTAGGGCTAGACAAGGTTTCAGGAAAGAAAAAAGATTAGGAGAACAAGGTATAGCAGCACCAATTCAAATATATCAAGGAATAAATAGACATGGACTGGGTTTTCAGAAGGGGTCACTGAGGCAATAAAAGTTACTTGGAAATCAGAAAGACCAGTATGGGTTCCTCAGTTGCCCCTGACTAAAGAAAAGATGCAAGCAGCCCATGACCTGGTCAAACAACAATTAGCGGAGGGACATATACAACCTTTCGTATATCCCTATAATACTCCCATTTTTGTCATTAAAAAGAAATCTGGTAAATGGAGATTATTGCAAGATTTAAGAGCCATTAATAATGAGATGGTTATTATGGGACCTTCTCAATCAGGGATTCCTCAATTGTCTGCTTTGCCAAAAACCTGGTACGTTTTAGTTATAGATATTAAAGATTGTTTTTTTTTCAATTCCAATTCATCCTGAGGATAGTCCATGTTTTGCATTTACTATCCCTGCACTGAATCATGAAGGTCCTGATCAGAGATAAGAATGGAAAGTACTCCCTCAAGGGATGGCTAACAGCCCAACTATGTGTCAAATTTATGTTAACAAAGCAATCCAGCCACTTAGAAATCAAAATCCTGAACTACAAATATTTCACTATATGGATGATGTATTGTTAGCACACAAAGATAAAAACACAATGCTAGAATGTTATGCCACACTTACAAATTTATTAAAAAATTATAATCTAGAGATAGCAATAAAGTACAATTAAATTTTCCAATTAATTATTTAGGAGTTCTATTATCCTCAACCATGGTCCGTCCACCAAAAAATTCAAATACGAGTAGATCAACTCAAATCACTTAATGACTTTCAAAAGTTATTAGGAGACATTAATTGGATAAGGCCTTATCTAGGCATACCAACAGGAGAGTTGGGACCTTTATTTGATATCCTAAAAGGTCCATCAGATCCAAATTCACCCCGCATGTTAATGCCTGAAGCAAGAAAGGCATTAAAAATTATTGAAACACATATGGAAAATATGCAATTGAATAGAATTGATATAAGTTTGCCTTTATTATTTATTGTAATACCAACAAAAAATATTCCTACAGGAGTATTTTGGCAAGAAGGTCCATTATTGTGGATACATTTATCTTATTCTCCTAACACTATTCTTACTAGGTATCCTGAGGCTGTTAGACAATTAATACTCAAAGGAATAAAAGCAGCAAAGGGAGTGTTTGGAATTTCTCCCAATAAAATTATTACTCCATATACTATGGATCAAATTGATGAGTTAGCTAATGAGTTAAATACCTGGGCAATAATCATGTGTAAATCTAATGTTTCATTTGATAATCACTTACCATCTAATCCTTTGTTGTCTTTTTGGTCTTCACATCCTGTAGTTTTTCCGAAAATGACAAGAAAAATCCCTATCATGAATGCTCAAAATGTATTCACTGATGGGTCAAATAATGGTACAGCAGCAGTAGTTACCCCTGATCAAACTTTTACATTTTTAGTACCCAAACAATCAGCTCAAAAGGTAGAGCTTAATGCAGTTTTACAATCTTTTGTGATGTTTAAAGATTCTGTATTTAATTTATTTTCTGATAGTCAGTATATAGTTAATGCTATAGTATCTCTTGAAGATGCTGGTAGGATTTCTCCTTCCTCTACTGTTTTCTCTTTGTTTTCCACTATACAAAGTCTAATCTGGGACAGAAAAGATCCATTCTTTATAGGACATATCAGAGCACATACAGGATTGCCTGGAGCCCTTAGTTTGGGCAATGATTTAGCAGATAAAACTACACATGACATATATATTTTCTCTACACTTGAAGAAGCAACAAATTTTCATAAAAGGTTCCATGTCAATGCTAATACTTTACAAAAGCATTTTAAAATAACTAAGGAACAAGCTAGACAAATAATAAAACAATGTCAAAATTGTGTGACCTTTTTACCACAAGTTAATCTTGGAGTCAATCCTAGAGGATTGATACCTAACCATATTTGGCAGATGGATGTCACACACTTGCCAGAATTTGGAAAATTAAAATATTTGCATGTTACAGTTGATACTTCTTCCGGATTTTTGATGGGCTCCCTTCATGCTGGAGAAAAAACTAAAGATATTATAGCTCATTGCTTACAATATTTTGCCACTGTTGGCATTCCAAAACAGTTAAAAACAGATAATGGTCCTGGTTATACTTCTACCTCTTTTAAACAATTTTGCTCATCATTTGGCATTACTCATATAACAAGAATCCCATACAATCCTCAGGGACAAGGCATAGTTGAAAGAGCTCATCAAACTATTAAAATGTACTTATTAAAGCAAAAAGAGGGAATTGGAAAGGGGTATATGTCCCCCAAAGATAAACTTAAAATAACACTTTTTACTCTAAACTTTTAAAATTTGGATTCATTAGGGCTTAGTGCTGCGGAAAGGCATATGTGTCCAAAAAAATGTACATAAGCCTAAGGTACTTTGGAAGGATATTCTAACAGGACAATGGAAAGGTCCTGACTCAGTGATTGTCTGGAGTTGGGGTTCTGTTTGTGTGTCTCCACAAGGAGAACAAGAGCCTATTTGGATTCCAGAGAGACTAACCAAAGCGATTTCTACAGACCAAAAAGAAGATGATTTGATTCAAATCCATAACAGCTGATATCCAGAGCTCCAGCTTGGCTATTCTTACATCTGTGACAGTGATTAATCAGGATGCTTCTTTTCAATATCTATTTTATTATTGCCTTTTCCAACAGCATAAAGTTCTATTCTATTTTTTGAGCTCATACAGATCTAGATTAATGTTTTTATGATCAGTTTTATTTTTTGACTGTGAAGTTTTAAACATTGCAATGGAGATTTCACCTGTGTAAAGCTACAAGGCCTTTACTATTGTCTTATGTATTGTACATTTGTGTGCACACTTGTGTTTGTTGTTGTATGTCTGTGTGTGCGTATGTCCATATATTATATATGAGGAGCGCTCATGAAAAAATGGATCTGAATTTTTTTTATTCACATGATTTTAATGGTTTAATTTAAATTGGGTAAACAGCTGTTGAGGATTGTTTTAATATGTGAACAAATAAGGAGGTTAACAGATCTGTTTGTTTACTTTCACCTTTCCTTTTCATTATATTTAATAATTCTGTTCAGGATAATGTAAATTGTTCAGAAAATTGTTTTCTTAGTACCTGTTGCAATGTTACATAATTTTTTTTAGCATCATTGCCAGAATTCCTATCTTCATCCCAGTGCCAGTGAAGACAAAGATAAAACCAAACTATAGCTTCTTCGATAGTTATCACAACAAACTGTATAAACTGATGCATCAATGAATAATAACTCAACAAGTGATGCTCAATCAAGAAATCAATTTATTATGGGAGGAAATGGACATATTGATGGATTCCTCTGCTTTGAACTGCTTGCAGAACTTGTCTGGACTATGTATCACTTATATGCATTGTGAACTATCTGTTGGTGCAATGAATTGTGGTAGTGCTGGAGTATCTTTGCTGATGGTATCACCGGTGGTACAATTTTTCAAAGGAGCCCTCAGTTGGCTTAGTGTCGTGGCATTTTGCATCCTCCTCCCTTCTACTAGTGATGGTCTAAAATTTGGGGGCCAACAGAGGTGAAGCAAAGAACCTCACCTCCCCACTGGTACAAAGGCCTATCCACAAGTATGGCTGTATGCTGGACTGGTAGTCAGTGACGGGTATGATCCAATTGCAATGGTACCAACCTAAGACAGGAGGCTGACACCTAGAGGGCAGCTCATCTGATGACAGGTAAGAACCATATGTTGTATTGGACAACCTAACAGACACGGTCCCTAACCCACATTGCTTGTTGTTTAATTAAACAGAAGGGGGGAGATGCTGAGAGCCATGGCCGAGTCTGTATGGCCCCTGTCATTTTGCCAACAGTATTGATTGATCGGCAAGGCATTACTATCTGCCTCAGCTGCCTCGATATTCTCGTGGGGATTCCCTGGGAGTTCCCATTGGTTGGAGAAGTGCAGGAGGAGGGATTTCAGGAGGATATATTTCCAGTGGCTGGTTCCTGAAGGAGCCGCGTGGCATTTGGGAGGAGTTGCTGGTGGAGTTCAAAAATAAAGTTTGTTCCTGCTTCAGTTGCTCATGGTTTGTGCCCAGCCAGACTGTGGCAGTGGAGCAAGGAAAAATTGCAAAATAAAGGTAATAAATGATCTGAACAGAATTAAAACAGGATGCCTATTACACCAGCCTCTGATTTTCTACAGCCTAACTAAGAACTGATTGAAGAAGTTAGCCAAATGCTAACACATAATTTCTGACTACTTTCTTGCCCTATCAGTTTTCTGATTTACTTCTTCAACTCTTTAAACTTTCTAGGTTTCCCTGAATTTCATTAAACTGAGAAAGTTCTTTCCTCTCTGGTCCAAGTCTCACCATCTTAGGCTCCCATCTCCAGGTCTGGCAGTCCCTTACCACCACCATGAAGCAAAATCTCACCTGACAAGACAATGTTTGGCTAAATATGCCCAGGCCCAAGTTGTTTGATTTGAAAACATATCTTGTATGACACATTGCATTCCACCAATTCAATTAATTAATAACATGGCCTTTTACTTTTTTCTCAGTATGATGTAAAATGTGTTGTTCTTATATGCAAATTCCATATTTTGTGCAAAAAAGAAATCACAAGACAACACACATGCATTTACATATATAGGGCAGTCTATTCCAGATTGAGGTAAAAAAAATAAATATTGTAAAACATTTGCAGAAATGTATTTCCATAATAGGTTTACCTAATAGAGTTTGTTAAATAGTAAACTGAACATTCTCTTCAAAAGCAGAATGGCGAAGTTAATCTTTGTCACATGCTTTATATTTGAGTGTTGAAAATTTGATGACATCTCTTTCCAAAATTAACAGGAGAGCTGGGCCAGATATGAATTGTGATCTTTATCTTAATGTTAATAATTCTTGTTCATATGAACTCTGGAATCCAGGAGCAGCTTCCTTTAAAAAAAAATCTGGACTTACTGAGAGATAACCATGTGTTAAATGGTTTATTTCTATATTTATCATAATTGCAATGTAAATTATAAGTAATTACTCCAATTACATGAATTTTATAAAGTAAGCACAGAAAGATTTAGTGCTTCCAAAATTATAAGAAATAAACTATGATGTCAAAATTCGAATCCAATTCCTTCTATAGAAAATCCATCTTCTTCTCAACTATTTTGAACTATTGCCACATTTACTCTTTAGGGGAAAAAATCAGACCCATATACTCCAGTCCTCAGAAAGCCAAATAAATAATCGATTGAATTTTGTTAAAATTTTGACTACTTTTAAATAACTTGGGAAGAATGTGTATCTGTGTAATATTTAATCTTACCACTTAAAAACATGATGAGTTTTTCCATTGATTCAAAAATCTTTTTATTTTTAAATGATTCAAAGCAGATCTTTTAAATTTGATTGCCTGATAACATGTCTATTTTGACATATGTTTCAAGAACATGTATTCTGAATTTGTTTGGTCAAGTCATTTTGAAAGCCAATTCAATAATATGAATTGATGCTTTTTTATATATCCTTTATAAATTTCTACATAGTAGTTCTTTTAGTATTTCAGAGAGAATGAGCACTCTCTCTCTCTCTCTCTCTCTCTCTCTCTCTTTCTCTCTCTCTCTCTCTCTCTCTCTCTCTCTATATATATATATATATATATATATATATATATATATATAAACATATACATATACACACACATATGTATATACATATACATGTATATATATGGAAAAATATACTGAATTCCCTTATACATTATTTACATATAAGTACATATATACTATATTTATTTGTGATTTTTTTGTTTCTTGTTTTAGTTTCACACATATTTCCACTGTGTTGGTTGGCATATGTACAATAAGACTTGCTGTGGCTTCTTGATGGAGTGACTCTTATCATTTTATAATATTGTTTTCCATCACTGGTAAATTCATTATTCTGAACTGTACTTTATCTAATAGTACTATATCCACTACTATTTTCCTTTGTTTATTGTTCACATGATAAATCTGTCTCCATCCTTTTACTTTGAATCTGCTTATATGTGTATATTTAAACTGAGTTTCCAGTGGGTTATACATATCCAGGTGTTATTGTTTAATCTATTCTCTCAATCTTTGTCTTTTAATGAATGTGTTTGTTTAGAACATTTGAATTTGTTGTACTTCTTAATAAGATGGGGCCATTTTATTGATTGATTGATTGATTGATTGATTTCTGTTTGTTTTTTTTTTCTGGTTTTGCTATTCTATTTCTTCTTTCCTCTATGCCTATAACATAGAGGACAACATGAACAATTTCTAGAGTTTCTTTCTGATTTATCTGTAGTGTTATTGTATATCTCTTTATATAACTTTTCAGTGTTTATTCTTGGTATTACACCACATATAAGTAACTTAACACTATTTGCTACTGTTATAATTTTATCAGTTGAAGTGAAGTTTAAAAATATTAACTCCTTCATATCTCTTTACCTTCCCTGTGTATAACATAATTATCAAAGTTATTTCTTCTCTATATATTCAGAACCACATCAGACAATGTTGCAATATAATTTTCACATCAGTAAGTGAACCTAATTTTGATAACTCAAGAGAAGAAGGCAAGTCTATTTTATTTACTGAGATTTCCCCAAGTTCTCTCCCGCTTTCTTACATTCCAATGTTCCTTCTTTTATCATTCTCCTTCTGTTTAAAGAAATCTCTTTCGCCATTGTTTTAAGGTATGCTTGCTGGTATCAGTGGTAAGTTACACTATTTCTAAGACTATCTTGAATTCCCCTTCATTCCTGAAATATATTTTCACTAGATATGGCATTGTGAGTTAATAATTGTTTTTATTTGTTTGAGAGCTTTTGTTTGTTTGTTTGTTTTCATATTTCCCTACATCTGAAAAAAATTGCACCTATTTCTTCAGGACTCCATGCAAAGGTCCAGAGCTAGGAAAAACCTCAATTTAAGAAAGACAAAAACATTATACTTGGAGAGGAATGAGAGAATGTGAACGTGTCTGGAAACACTGGCTCAGTGAGAATTTTATGTTTTATTCTAACAATTGTTGGGAAAACATTGGACTTGATAAGAAGGGTAATGACATGCTTAATATGTTTGAGGGAATTGCTCTAGCTGTGGTAAGAATGAAAAAACATATATTTGGAGGAAGGTACTGATTTCCAACAAATACGAGGTTGATGTTGAATTGTTGAATTCCTAGGAATATTGCTGGCATTGTAAACTAAGGGTGATAGGATGGAGGTGACCAGACTTTGATGGACATAAAATATACCTTCCAGATGGAGCCAAAAAGCCTTTGGTAAGCACACTAGAAGTGCCCTTCAAGAGAAAGAAGAATCAAAGATATCCAGTATTTTTGGCCTGCACATAAAAGAAATATTTACTCTAAAAATGATTCAATTAATGAGAAAATATAAAATTTGAGTAATTATTAGGTAACACTCATGAATACACAAACATTAAGTGTAGCAACATGGGAAAACAAAGTTGGAAAAAACAAACAGAATAAAAATAAATCCCTTTCATATTAACAATAGATTTGTGAAGATGTTAAGTTTTGCCCATTGTGATGAATGAATGTTAGATATTAGATTACAAAATATGGATATATTACTTAGGTGTATTACAATCTTGTTAAAAATCCTGCCTTTAAGTAAAATTGACACATTTTTAAATATATATCAACTCTCATTTTCACTGAATTGATATATACACAAAACAGTAATATATTTGATGTGTCAGGATGGAGTGTCTCTTCAAAAAACATTTTTAATACATGTGGACAGAATAGTTACATATGCTTACATAAAAGGATTTATCTCTATATAAATATACTCATGCATTTGTTAATATTATAGTGTCTGTAGCCCATTTTATCAATGAACTAAAGAAGGTCATGAAGATCTTATGGGGTCACTCAACTTTGCCATATATATCCATGAAGTATGATCTATATATCTCTCTCCCTCTCTCTCTCTCTCTTTTTTTTTGGGGGGGGGTTACTGGGGATTGAACTCAAGGGCACTCAATCACTGAGTCACATCCCAGCCCTATTTTGTATTTTATTTAGACACAGGGTCTCACTGAATTACTTAGTGCATCATTTTTGCTGTGGCTGGCATTGAACTTGAGATCTTCCTACCTCAGCCTCCCCAGCCTCTGGGATTACAGGCATGCACCACCATACCTAGCAACAGATCTTTTTTTTATCATCCATTATTAAGACATATCATTTCTGAAATTTGCTCTGCAACATGAATGCATGAATGAAGTTGGGCAAGCCTAATGCATGAGACTTCTTATATAAAATCCCTTGTATTTTATTAGTAGCAGAATAGTCATGGTATTGAAAGATAGCATTTTAAAAGTTAATGGACCTTTACTAGGAAAAAATGACAAAATATAATTTATAAATCATGAAGTCTAACTCTTATTTTCCATTGTCTTGTTTTTTAAAAATGCCATTTGCTTTCTTAATTGATTAGCTTACAGAAAGATGTGAACTTCTCAGATTGTGTTAAACAAGTGCAAACATTTATTACTTATATTATTTATGAGTGGATTGACTGAATTTGAACTGTTTTAAATATGAAAAATTTCTAATTTAGGGTACCAAGTTTATTTTAAATATTTGATAGCAGGGGTATCAAGCTTCTTTAATCAAATGGCAAGAAAATATTTGATCTGGTTATAGAATGATAAAGCCATTTTTCCAGACTGCATATTAAAAATGTATAATAGGTGCCAGTTTGATTTTGTAACATTTTTTTTCCTCCTTATATGAGGAAACTGATACCCCCATGAGATTAATTGAACTTAACTGAATTCATATAATAATTCAGTGACCAAGTAAGATTATGTAAAATATAGGTCTTTTGAGTCCAACAAACATTGAATATATTGCTTCAAATTAATAAATAAGCAAGTAAATCTCAGGGATTATTCTCTAAGTTACATTTTATATGCTTAAAGAAAAACAAAAATATAAGCAAGAAGAAAATAAAGGCACATATACCTATGTAGAGAACGCCACTTTTATTCAGTTTTTGGAGACATTTAAGTGATTTCTTTTCCAAAAAAAGGGAAAGAATAGCTTAACAGGATACTCATTCTATTTCAGGTTTGTTTATCACTTGCTATGTTTTTTAACTGGCGTTGCTCTTCCTAGAGTAATGTATCTTGTATGTTGTGCTATGATCTTTCAGAGGTGTGGAGTACCTGTGCAATTTGTTTGCAACTATTGGTCAACTACCAATTGGTTTTACTAGGGTTAATTTTATGCCCCATGAAAGAAAATTTCCCAATAACTCAAAGACTTGATCATAGACTTCAAAGACCTTCACAGTTGTTAAGATATAAGACTAAATGAAGTGAAAAGAGCCACCAAATAATTAAAAGGATGTACATGTACAAAAACTAGATGGTGATGAAGATACATGAAATGTTTGAGTAAACGGGATGGTTCATGACAGCAAATCAGTTCAGATATGGATTAATACTGAGAACTCGTTCCAGTTGGCCTTTGAAACAAGTGTAAGTAGCACTTTCACTGATGGAAAGAAAGTGAGGGAGCTGTGTTTCATCAGAGTGAGAAAATCAACATAAGAAAACATCACAATTTATATAACATGCACAGGAAACAAGACAACCTTCCTACTGATTTTACTTAAAAGTTTAGGTTGAAGAGAAAATGGACTTTTTATACAAGTATCTCAAAACCCATCTTATTCCAATGAAATTTGGAGTTCTTCAAAGAGTAGGGGACATTTGTTTAGTTTTAGAGGAGGTTAAGTTTATTTGGGGCCTCAGAGTTTCAGAGATCTCACTCTACAGATGGATGACTCCTATTCTTTGGGGCCAAAGGTGGAAGAATGTGGTGGAGGAAATCAGGTCAGCACCTAGCACCAGGAAACAGCAAGACAGAGTGGGCAGGGAAGAGCTCTCATCACTAGGGACAAAATATAAACCCCAAGATACACCTCCATCTTCTTACCTCCTCCAGCCAACTCTACCTGCCTGAAATTACCACCCAGTTAATCTATTCAAGGGGATTAATATACTGATTAAGTTAAGGCTCTCAAAAACCAATCATTTCACCTCTCAACTTCTCACACATGAGCTTTTGGGGGACAACTCACATTTAAACCATAACAACATTCTTCAAAATCAAAGAAGAAAATTTCATATTAACTTGCATTCGTGCTCAATCTGAAATTTTTCAAGCAGACAGAAGTGTCATATGTTATTGACCATGGCCCTAAAGACAATGATAATGATGTTGATGATGGTACTGATAAGGTACATGATGATGAAGATGATTATGATGATGTTGATTTTAAACATATATTGGATGGTATTCTTTAAAGACTCTTAATTAAATCACTAACATGCGTTGTTCTATTTACTCAAATCTTTTTAAAGTCTTCCTAAAATTCAGGCTGTTATCTTGACCACTTAGTAAGGGGAGAAAAGTAAATAAAATAAATAAAATATTAAAATTTCAACCTCCAGAGCTCAGTTCTTAATTACTATTCTATCTACCGATGTCATCATTCATATCCTATGCTGCCCATATAAGACAGTATTTCTTCATTTTTTAACTCTATTTCTGCTATTCCAACTTCAATTATATGAGATATTTTTAAATATTATCTCACAGGTCCTAAAAATCTATTTATTTATTTTATGACTTTTCTTTTTCTTAAGATTTAAGAACTTTGAAATCTAAATTCAGGATCACTAAAAGGTTTGTTTTCATTTCTATTCTTAATATTATTAAGCCCAATCAAGGGATTTTTAATTTCACATTTTTTCAGTTTAAAAAAATCCAGTTGTCTTTGTTATTTTCTTTATTTATCCTGAGGTTTTCTAAACTTAATTCATTACACATTTACTTTTACATTCTCATCGAGAATTTTTTTTTTCATGATTACTTCCTTATCTAGTAATTTTAACATCATCTGCGGTTTCTCTCTGTTGAATGTCTTCAGACCATAAAGACAGCAGTTTTCTGTGATAGTGTTGTCGCCCTGGTCAAAATGATCCATGAATATTATTTGCCTAAACTAAAAAGTGTGAGAAACGAAACAGTCATACTGAATTTCCTGTCATTTCCATTATCCTTAAAATTAACCTGCTTGTGCTAATTCTTCAGAGCTATTGGGCAGTTCTTTTTGTATGTTAGTTAAGAGTTTATAGTTCTCATCTGTGGTCTGTTAAGAGTTGAACCACCCTCCTGCAAGGACTACCATATTTCTATTATATCTTAATGATATAAATTCCAGAGAAGTTAGTATATTTCTTCAGGAACATAAATAAATAAAATTAAATAAGTTTGCTCAGAAAACATTATTTCAAATCTATTAACTATCCTGATCATGTGGGTTCTAAAACTCAGCAGATGTAAAATTAATTTTCTTGGCCTTTAATGATTATGATTTTATGTAGTGAAATGTATTTCCTAGAGCAGTGGATAATAGCAGTGGTTAAGAGAGAAAAATCATACATGAAAGTAATTTATTGACATTTAAAGCATACCCATTAAAATATATCAAAACATTTCCACTTCATAAGTGAATATGTGATGAGGTTAGAATTCAGTGATAGTTATTGAAATATAATGAATGGGGAAAAAACCTTGCAAAGAATTTAATGTATTTTTTTTCATGAAGATATATTGATAATGAAAGGGATACACAAATAATTCTATGATTTGATTTTAGATAAAGCAAAATACATATAATAATTACAATAATATAAACTTCGGAGAGAAAATCAAGAATTTGAAGGAAAAAGAAATCTTAGATTTTTATTAATGATTTGACCTCTCAGTTAAGAACATTCAATAAATATGACTTTACAGGCAAATGTTTAAAGCTTTTGCCTATGGATCCTAAAAATCATTAGAGAGGCAGATGTTGTTGTGCATGCCTTCAATCCCAGCAACTCAGGAGGTTCAGAAAAGAGGATTAGCAAGTTCCAGGCCTGTCTTTGCAATGTAACCAGATCCTAAGCAACTTAGTGAAACCCTGTCTCAAAATAAAAAAAAAAAAAATAAAAAGGGCTAGGGAGGTTGCTCAGTAGTAGAGTACTCCTGGGATTTGAACCCTAGTACCAAAAAAATATATAAAAAATTAATAATAATAAAGTGATGAAAACACAATATTTTTATATCTACCATAAGCTTTAAAGCAAAAGAAAGTTTTAGAATAAAGTAAGGGTACAAAAACAAAGGTTCATGGGTAAGATGTAAAGAGTGCTGATAGAGGAATTAGAACATTTTATGTAGGATAGACTTAACTTTGTGACTGATTACACGTTTGCTCAAACAATTGCCTTCATGTCTCTCTGAGCTCCCTTTCCCTATCTGAAGAAATTAGCAATTTGGTCCACAGACATTTTAAAAAGAGGGAAAACAATAATATTAATGAAACAGTAGTACTACTCCTGAGTCTCTTGATGTACTTAAAAAAGGGCTTGAACATTTTTTAAAAATTTTAATATAATAGCAAAAGCTTTACCAAAAAAAAGAAAAACATTGTTTGTCCTATATATAAGAATATATTGATACCAAGAATCTATGTGATTTGTTTAAGATTACTAACTAATAAGAAAATGGGTCCCAGGAGTTCATGAATCCTGATCCTCCTCCCATCTAGCCTTGCCTGTTCACCTCTATTCAAGACACAGCCAGTTAGAATTAAATCACAGATGTTAAGAAAGAAAGCTGAAAGAAAAGCTCCAATATGTGAGCAGAGAAGATTTAGCCAGTCCCTGAGGGATTAGAATCACCCCAATTTAATTTGATCCACAATCTCATGTATTTCTAATTCATTAAAATATTAAATAAGGCAGGATTTAACATTGGCACCTTTCCCAAATGCATATATTACCATTTGTCATTAGTATGTCTTTTCTTATTGAGTCAATTCTTGGTTGAAATGACATTTTTTTTTTAATCCTGAATAGATTTAAACTAATTTGCAAGGAAACTTTTATAAAATCCTATATTATCACAAGGTAAATTAAAAACCAAATATGTTTCATGTAGTTACTCTCTGATCAGTTCATTTTATAGCCCTTTATCTGACACAATTTATGTTTCATATATTTATTCTCCCTTTTGCTCACACCACTGTTATTCTCTCAGTTTTCATCTATCCCTCCTCTGACTTTTTGACTCATTCAGTTAAGTTAAATTGGATAGTAAAATTTTAATTTGTCAGTTCTCAGGCTTAGAGTTCTTTAAAACTCATATTTTAAAAATAAATTTCTGAATTCTTTTCCCTTCTAAAAGATTCTGATTTGTAATTGATTTCACTAAATTCCAAAAGATTGGTAATCCTTCTCAAATTATCTGAGATATAAAGCTGTTTGTTACTCTATAGGTCCAGAAGCCTTATACACATACCTTTGCTTTTTTCTACTGTAAGCTAAGAAATTAATGCCTTGCTTATAGTCAGTTGTTCTACTTATTTGTAGGATTAAATAACTGTGAACAGAAGAATAAAAATGGTTTCTTTTGGTGTTCAAATGTAGTAAGTGTCATGACAACTCTCTTCTTCCTAAGTTTGAAGCTACAGCTACTTTATGACAAACATAATCAGAATCTGGCTATTTTCCTATGGGTAAGATTTTGCAATACTCTACTGCCTACCCACTCCTGACTCACCTTACATTATTTCATTTCTTCAGTCCTATTGTCTAGATCCTCGTCTCTCCAGATCTTCACATGCATGAATTACCTGGATCTGCTTTGTTCTTACCAAAACAATAAAACACAGGTGTATAGGGCTTCACTCTTCTTCTTTTTGTTCCACCAGGCCAAAAGCCTATTAGATGCTGCTGCTCAGCTCAGGGTGGGTCTTCACCCCTTGGTTTGCTGAGCTACAGGCCATTATCTGGAAATAGCTTCAGACACACCAAGATATGTGTTTTCACCATTGTCTAGGAGTTTCTCAATTTAGTCAAGTTGATAACTAAGAGTAACCACCATACTATTTACCTATCTATAGTTATTACAAATTTATAAAGTTCTTAATTATTGTTGTCCTTTTGTTTTGAGAGATTACACACTATAAAAAGCATTGCTATTATTTGAAGGCAAGTTTAAGTATTCATTTTCAAGTCGAAGTATTTAAATGTAACAATCTAAAATTTTTCTTCTGTGGGTCCTCATGACCTTTCTTACTGGGAATGATTTCAGAGATGAATATTTTGTGAATCTTTCAGACATTTATTTCTAAACAATAAGGAATTTCCATATTTTTAATGCAATTTTCAGAAATGGAAAAATACTCACACTAAGAATAGTGTGTCAGATTTTCACATTATTTAAAAGGGTGCAATGTTATGGGGCTGGGGTTGTGGCTCAGGGTTGAGCACAGGCCTAGCATGTGTGAGGCCCTGGGTTCCATTCACAGCACCACATATAAATAAAAGAATAAATTAAAGGTCCATAAACATCTAAAAAAAATCTATATTTTAAAAAGTGTGCAATATTAAATTCAAATCATCCACTAACTACAAAATATTAGGATTTATATATTTTTCATATATACTTATATGTATGTTGAATAAATATCCAAATACATTTATAAGCATTATAAGCATTTGTTTCCATATAAGGTAGAAATATTACCCCATAAGGAGACAATATAATTTAGTATTAATTTTTACCTTAAAAATGTAACATAAATTATTTGGTTAAAAATAATTTTTACCTCTGTGGAAAGATTAGAAAATTAAGGTTTAACTTCAAACAAAATTCAAAATCAAGCAATTGTGATCTGTTTTCAATATGTGTGGTAGTTTATCCAAAATCATTAACAAATGAAGCTTTTTTCTCCCCTTACATCTTCCAAATAGCAAAAAGAAGTAAAGTTACTTTTTATTTATGAGTTATCATTTTTTCTACTGTATATTTTGACAAATAACATGACAGAAAAATGATTAAGTTTCTCATTTCACAATGTGACTTCTGTGTTATTTATTGTCAAAATAAAAGTCACTTTGTGAATCAAAGTTTTTAATCTTTTTTCCCCTTTCAATCACAAAAAATGTTTTGTCTGGAAACTGATTTTTGTAAATATCTTTTTTTCCCCCTAATGACAGGTAAGTCCTTTTAAATGAGTCATTGCTAATTAGTTCAGAGCAACATTCCAAAAGAATATTTTATTTTTGGAACCTCATTTTATTGATTTTCTGCTCCAGTAGCGTGACTAATGCACATTGCAGTTAGAGCTTTGCAAAATGTTTGCAGCAAAACTCCAAACCAGGTGATAATCACCTGATATTTACCTGGTTTCTTCACTTTGTTATCAACCAAATCATTGGGCTCAATTCCTGAAAAAGGTTCTTGGCTTTTACAAGCACCTCCAACAATACTGAGCATTCCTTTGTGTCAAGATCATTTCTGTTGCAAATTCCCCAATTCAATCTTGAAATAAAATGAGATTCTATGGTTTTGGCTGTTCTTTGCTTTTTATTTTTGGTTCAGTGATGCCTGAAAGTCAAAATGAAACTGAAGTGGAGGCCCTTGGGAAACCAAATGAGTAATTTAAATGAATACCAATGAATTCTACATGCTGAGTTGTAGCAGCACAGGCATTGCCAGAACCACAGAGTCTCTGGGACCTATGAAGAATTGCAACTGGCCTTATAGGTCAAGATGGAGAATAGAACATTGATTTTCCCATAAAAATCATGTCAATATAATCTTTTCTTTCTGTGAATATTTCAAGCTTCTCATTTGTGGTCATAGGTTTTGAATAACTTGGTTTCTAGACCTGATCTTGCTTCATAAGAAAACAATGCTTAAAATCACCAGAGAGATTATCTTGTGATGCCATCTACTCCATTTTTACTTTCATCCATTAAGAAAACTGAATAGATTAGAAAAAAATGTTCATGTTAATTTTTTCAATTTATTTATCACAAAAGAAAGTTTGTAATAAAACTGTAAAAAATAAAATGGAGTGTATGTATTCAAAATACAATGAATCAGAAAAAATTATCAATTTATTTTGGTGGGAAAAATAGAAAGTAGAATAGATCATGGAACTCACTGAAAAATGAATGAAAATTATGATTTCCACAAAATACCCTTTGAATAAAAATATATACTATTTAAATTGGTTAATAAATGATAGCTTAACAATGCTTGAATATAGAGAAATCTATTATTATAGAAATTGCGATAGCTTATCATCTCCATTTTGTCTAGTTTTGTGTTGAAATTCAATATTCACTTTATTAACACTAAAAAAATTTTCAAAATGAAATATAATTTTAACTTCTATATAACATTCATCATTCAGTGCTTTAAAGCAATGAAAAAGAATCTATAATGTTTAGAGAAGAAAAGTTTATAATTCAAAAATTTTATACCTGACTGAATTATCTTGTGTTATGACTTTAAAAATACTTATTAAATTTTATTTTAAACTCTTAGACCAACTTTCCCAATATTTCCTAGTAATGATATCCTATTATCTCAGTAATTGTTTTGCAATACTCTTAAAAAGTGAATAACTAATTAGTCCACTTATTATGAAATTAGGTCTGAATAATTAAATAAGTATTTATGTTTTTAAAGCACAATAGCTGTGTGATACATTAATGCACATAAAATAAAAGAAATATTTCATTTAAAATAATCACCATTGCATATTAATAGGATGGATATTTGCACTTGTTGAGCACAACAAACCATGGTCAGATAACATTTATCAGTATTTTTAATTTCATGTAGCATATTATATAATACTTGTTTTTTTTTGTCACATAATCCATGTGAAAACCAAACATTAGAAAGATCAATAATCTATTAAATATTGAAATTGTGGACTACCTTGATATGATAGCTCATGTAGTCCATTTCCCTAAATAATTGAAAATATCTTGAAGCATCCCTGGGAGCTAACTGTGGCACCTTGAACACTATAATACACAGTTTCATAATCAAGATTTTAGATAAATTAATGGAAAGTAAATATTAGGAACTAAAAAAACTATGGAAAGTCACATGTTCTGTGAACAAACAAAGGAATATACATTATATGACATGGAGCGCAAATCCCATGAGATTCAGTTTTATTAGATATGTTATTCATCATAAATGTAAAAAATTATTTGCAAATAAAATTAAAAATTGTAATCTTATAAATCCAAAGAGTATAACTTTTATAAGACAGACCTTTTTGAGAAATTCAGAGGTTCAATTTTGCAAATAAGAATGCTCAAACGTGCAGAAAAAACTTCCAGGAATAATCACACCAGTACATTAAAATATAATTTTACTCCAGCAGTTCATTCTGCTCTTTTCCTATATCCAACATTTGAATAATCATTTGGTTTTGCATTTGTTTTGTCATGGAAGAAAATAAATTGATGTTATGATAGAAATGGGAAAATATTAAAACATTTGACTTGTATTAGTAATAAACATTCTCTGGAAAACAATGAAGATAATAAAAAGATCTGGAAAAAGTAGCTGAAATATAAATCAATTTATAAACAAAAATGTTTCTAAATTCAAATGTTTGAGTTCAGAAATTGCAATAACATTAGTGTAATATCTGACACTTTTTTTTATATTCTCGGCAGAAATTAACTTTAATTGTGTACCTTCCACAATTTTTCTAATAGTATATGCAAACAAAAATTCACATGTATGAAAGAATGTTTCCTTAAGCAAAACAATCAGTACACATGAAATGTTGTTATATTTTCTATACAGTAATTAATAGTATCCCCTGCTAGTACAATAACTGGCCATCCCCCCACCCTCCACCTTGTGGTCAGCTACTGGTTTTTATTCTATAGAGACAAACACTGAGTCAAACTCTAAGGAGATAGTTACACAGTCTCTAAATCCTTCATGGCTTAAAACTTGCCCAAATATCTATCCTAAATATTCCTTGGGATAATAAATACCATTTCTCTCTTCTTCTGTCATGTGATGATACTAGGAAGATATTCATAGAATTTCATAATGGAACAATTATTTCATCAAACTATTTAAAAATATTGTTTGTTAGCTTTTAAGATACAGACAATTAAACTAATGGGGAAAGGGAAAGAAATCCAGAAGGGTCAAATATTAGGCCTTCAGATTTGCATCTAACTAAAAGGAATTTTGACATGCAAATAGAAATCAAATTTCTTCCTTTTGCTCCTGTGGCATTAATTTCTTGATACTGTTTTCCTTTATTTGATATCATAATGTAACTAATGTTTGCTATGCAATTTGCTTTCATTTCAGTTTTGACTTTTTTCCCCACTGGGTTTCTAATTTCATTTCTATATGTAGATTGTTTTACCACCAATTAGTGCTAGATGACATGAATGAAGGTTTCTTAAAACTGTTCCCATTTCTTTCTAAGCCACATGAATACATTAACTGCCAATTAATCTGAATTCCACCCTCATATTCTAGTCCCTTATCTTATCTTCCCTACATAGAATAATGAATTACTTGTCAGATGGCCAAAATTTAAAAGAAAAGAAACACCAATAATAAGAAAACTTACTAAACCTCAAAGTCATTTTTCTGCTTTTAGTATCTGTTACATGTATATAGCTTGCTCAACAATGTATTATTTTATCCTTGTTTAATTATTTTCTAATAATTCCACATATTGCAATGTTACTAGTAATCAGTTTATTCCCTAAATTTAAAAAAATCTTGAAAATAGTAGTATCGCATTGCTTTAAAGTAACAATTTATATTCCTCAGGCATATTTATCCTTGATTATCTGGGAAACAGTACCACTAATAAAATCACTTTCTATAGTAGAATGCTACTTGCTTTAAATGTGCTTTCACACATATTGTCGTATGGGAAATAATACAGTTCACACTGTATTGTCATCCCCATCTGCAGATGTAAACATAGGTTTAGAAAATATGTAACAATCTCTGAGGACTCTCTTGACTTACAGTGTATAGAAGAATTAGGCTTTATCACACCGGAAAAAAACAAGGACTAAAACTTATTAGGTTTTTTTTTTTTTAGAAAATTATTTGCATTAAGCATTTCCCAATATCAATTTTAAACTCCAGAAGAGCAAGAATGATGTCTGTTCCATGAATAAGAGTAAAGCCTGAATGTGTATAGTGGATACTACATAAATATATTTTGACTGAGCAAATAAATTTCTAATTGCTGATCCAAATGTTTTGTAGGTGTTACACTCACTGTTTCTGTCCTTGCAGCCCCATCTCCTAAAATATTCAAGACGGGGTGACTGGTAACTAAGCCTCTACTCTCCCACTCTGACATGATGCTCCCTCATACTGTTCTTTATGTTTTGCTTTAGATCACTTAGTGAATAATTCTCGCTCATTTCTCTTGGGGTAACACTGTGCTTGGAAAATTTAAGACGTCAGCTTACTAGTTTTAGGAATATATTGAGGGATGCGGGGATGATCTGATTGCAACATCTCACCCCATTTGAGCCCTAAGGTGGTCAAGCAGATCAGATGAGCTATGTGTGGTATATTGTTCTATCATTGCTCCATGTGCATCTTTCCTAAAGTTTTGTGCTCCAAGGAGGAGGATGACCTTCCCCTCACGGAGAAGGACTATTCTATGCCAAGGTTAGATGAGTAGCTATATTCCCTTGCTGGAATCCCCAAACAAGCTCTCACGAATATATTCAGTTTCCTAATTTGACTAAGTACACGAATGATTTTTAATCTTTCATAGACACAAAATAATATGCAGTCTCTATTTGTTAACTATAAAATAGTTAACATCATTGATTGTACAATTGAAATTTCATGACTCCATATTTATGTTCTATCATTTGACCTTCTAATTCCCATAAAAGTAAATTAAACTTACCACTATGATTATGGTTCTATCCATTTTCCTCACGTTTCTAAGATATCTGCTGCCTTTTTAAAAAGATGTTTTGTTTGCAATATACTATTTTGTATCTTTATCATACATTTTTAGTTATTATATCCTACACTCATTATTTCCATGCCTAAACCTCTATTGTCTTATATCTAAAAAAAACCTCAAATGTCTTTACCAACCATTGAACCCAGGGGCACTTAACCACAGAGACACATCCCCAGCCCTTATTTAATTAGAGACAGAATCTGGCTGAGTTACTTAGGCTTCACTGTGTTGCTGAGGCTGGCTTTGAATTTAGAATCTTCCTGTCTCAGCCTCCCAAAGCTCTGGGATTACAGGCTTGTGCCACAGTGCTGGGCCCAGTTCAGCTCTGAGATTTGCTAGTTGAGAGATTCTCTCTTTTCTTTATCATCCACCCTACTACTCACTGTTTTTCACATCAGTTAAAAAACAATCTACTAAGGAGGACATTTATCTCCTTGACTCAAATTTTGCTTCCATTTTGTTATAATTATAGATAAAACTAGTATATTGCCCAATTTTGTTATTCTCCTTTTCTATTCAGTCAGAGTTAGATTTTCACCCCTTCTCAATATTTTTACTCATCTTCTTTTGTCCCAGTTTTCATCTGTAATATTCCAAACTTTCCTAATTTTTCATAGACTTAAACCACATTCCTGGCATACTCATTTTTATAACATATCTCAACTTTTAAACTTGCTGAGGTGTCTTATACTACCCCAAATAAACATCTTTTATTTCCATCTTGTTCACATAAAACTCTCAATATATTTTTTACCCTTGTCCTCTTCCATTCCTGCTTTCTCTGAAAAGGATACTACTTCCTGCTTCCCAGTTATCTTCTTCCCCATTTTTTTCTTCCTTTAAAAATTCTCCACTTCTGATTCTCAGACAACATCCCCATCTGTTTTGGATCTCCTTATCAGTGGGCTCAAGTCTTCAGATTTTACAATTCACTCCATTTCATATCGCTCCTTTGTATTCTCCTCTTTGAGTATGCTTTGTCTCTACTCTGCAAACTATTTTTGATGTTTTCATCTCCAGGCCATCAACATCAGTCATTGTTTGTTCTAAACTCCCCACTTAATCAAAATACCCAAACGTTTATCTTCAGAAAATCCTGGCTCATATCTGCTCCATCCACCTGGAACTTCCTATTGTCTCTACTCCAGTAAAATCTTTCCTGGTGAAAGTTTATGTTGTTAAAAAGAATGCTTGCTTACAATTAAGAAAACTGGAAATCAAAATGTTCTATTCTTGATGTGATTTGTGATTATATGTCTACTGAACTTTTATTTTTATTTCAAAACAAGAATCCCTATAAATACAAGGTAAAAGTAAGTCTTAGAGAAAGACAATAAAACTGCCATACATATCTAGGCAAATGCTCTAACCACTGAGCAACAACCTCAGCCCAAACTGGCATGCATATCTACAAAGGATAAATATTTTTTAAAAAAATCTATGGCAAAAAGAGAGAGAATAAAGTTCTGGAAAGTTATCGTCATTACTTTGAAATAATTACTTCTGTAATTACTTGCCCATCATTTTAAAATATAATACACTCCCATTTTTACCCCGTATACAGATTGCAGAATCACATCGGTTACACATCCATTGATTTACCTATTGCCATACTAGTGTCTGTTGTATTCTGCTGAATCAAAGTGTGAAATATGATATATCAAGAACTATGTAATGTTTTGAACAACCAACAATAAAAATAAAATAAAATAAAATAAAATATAATACACAAGGGTGTGTATGTGTGTGTATTTCTACTTTGTCAATAATGAGCAGGGAGAATGATGGGTCTTTCCTGAAAATCTTTTTGCCTGACTATGGAGAGCAGGCTGTGCCCTGCTCTGAGTTACTCAATGATGCATAGAACCATTCTTTTCATACTTAAACATAAACCTATGTGACTCTATTTTATAAAGCAGTACTTTTCCATAAGCTTCTACATTTTAAGTGCTAAAGTGGAATAACTATACACCTTATTTGTATAAGTAAACCACCACAATATGCCTAGCATAACCATAAGGCAAAAATAATAAATAAATTAACTATACTAATAAAAATGACCACCTGTGAACTTATCGAATTAATCAAAAGCACATGGATGCATGGATGTATGATATTACTCATATCAGAAAAGCCAGATCCATGAGCTTATCAAACACAACAGATTATTGAATGAAACAAACCTCTCACTTGAGGTCTCAAGGAGAACTCCTAGACTCACAAAGAGGCACCCTGACCCTGTCATCTTATCAGTCATCATGAACCTTGCCCAGGAAAATCACATAGCAATGAACTTCTGAATCTCTGTTCTGGGGCTTCAACAGAGCACAGTTTTTCTTGCCCCTGATGATCATGCATGGCCCACTCTAAGCAGATATCTAGAGCTAACACTCTGAAACTGCCATCCATCTGGACCTTGGTCTAGAATAATTTCTGTGCTTTGACAGCTCTGTGCCTTGAGTAAGTTCCTTGGGTGGTTCCTAATCTTATCTGACCACCTAGAGTGACTCTGCATTCTTATCTGCTCTCTGCCTTTGCTTAGGTCTCAATTCAATCTTCTGAATTTCTGTGACTGCCTTCACCCTTTCTTAGCATTTCTGTAATATATATATTCTGTAATATATATATATATATGTGTGTGTGTGTGTGTGTGTGTGTGTGTGTGTGTGTGTATAAAGAGAGAGAGAATAATATGTAAAATGTGATGTGTGACCAAAACAGTATGGTTATTAGAAATTAAGATCAAATAAAAGAACATGTGTTTGCCTGGCTTATGACCATCAAGTGACTCGTGAGTGTGTCGGGAATTGCACACATGAAAGTGGTATTGCCTGTGAATTTATTGTCATTCAGTAAATTCTGACGTTGTGGAAAGTCACAAGGGTATTTGGTCTATGTTAACAGCACAGCTCACTTATGACACTGACCTAGATAAATGATTCATCATTTTGGTAATTTTCTTTCTTACAAGACTTCCTTCCCTCACTCTCGTCACCACTAACCCATACATCTCATCACATTTATAAAACTATCTTACAATTATCTAATGATAAAACTATTTTCCACATGAAATTGAAAGCTTCCAGAAAACATGTTATATTCAATTTTTGTATTCTCAGAAAACAAATTAGCAAATATGAACCACCAAGACATATGGGTTGAATGAACCTGAACAATTGCTTAGCCACTTTATGCACCAGGCAAGGAAAAGAGATAGACAATATGATAGTTTCCAAGAGTAAGGACTTTCCTTTAGAAATGAACTTTGGCTCATAAGGCTGTTCACCACATTGTCTTCTTAACTCCTTTTACCTCATTGTCCCAGTGATCACCCAAGTTAAAATACACTAAATGAGGATCCTTTTTAAAACATACTTTTTTCAACTTGACAACTAAAAAATAAAAAAAGGGAGGGGGATTGTTTTTCTAAACAAATAAATAACAAAACAAGGAAAGAATCTCCTTCAGCTCAATTCCCCCCACAGAGCTACACAATGCCCACTGAAATTGTGTATGAATCCATAAAACCCTGCCAGAGGGTATGTACAGTTTTTATCTTGATTCCTTTTGTTGTGTTTTACAAATCATTCCAGACCCTGTGGGCCCAGTTTTTGAGAAAAGGGAGGGCTTTGGAGTCCTTTCCAAATCCTTGTTGCAGGGTATAGGGGGAGACTACCAGGAGATTTCTTCAGCAAAATTTTCTTGGCATTTGACTGGGGAGGGTGCGCTATCCCTGGGCTCTGGCGATCCAGTTTATAAGGCGGCTTGTGGCAGTTGAGGTTCAAAAACAAAGCTGTGGGTGGAAAAATATCCGCAAGTTTCAAAGGCGAAAGCTTCTGTCTGAAGTTTTCTAACATTTCTGTAGGAAGTAGAGAGGGAGTGATGCTGAGAATACCCTGCAAATTACACAAAGGCGACTTGAAAAGCTCCAGCATGTCAGTTTCAAAAGTCCTCCTGAGGCCCAGGGACTCTGAAATTCTCATATATGTTGATTTATGCAGTGATTTGCTTTGACCCCAGGGAAAGCTGCTTTATGGTGTGGACATCTATGCTACCCACCTTCCCACCTATCTGTGAGAATCACCAAACAACCAAGCAAAGGGAAAATGAACGGAGGAAAAAAAGGAAGCAATCATAAAAATAATAAATACTCAATTCAAAAGTTAAAATATATTTTTCTTTGTCTCTGTCTGAACATTCTATGCACAGTGGGCCATATATTCTATCATAAATTTTGTTCAAAGATGATTTTTGTCTGTGTGTGTACTGAATATACTTAGATCTTAGAAAAAAAAGGAAGAAAGAAAAATGGATATGTTTTTAATAGGAATTGAGAAGGGCATTTTGCCTGAATATTCTTCCCCTATTCGCATGTCCTAGTCAAATCCTGATCATTTTGAAGCTTTTCTGATTCATCAACTTTCTGGAATGTTTCTAAACCCATGCTACTTCAAAATTTGGCCTTCTTCAAAGTCCCTGTATGACCCATTATCTGAAACATATTTTGATAATTAATCAGATTTGACTACTTCCCAGGAACAGCATTTTTTTTGTCTTTGTTATTTTAAGTTTTTGCCTGTTTTTTGCGATGACAATTATATTTTAAGGCTTCTTGAAAGCGAATTTAACCTTCTATAATAGTCTGATTTTTTTTTTTTTCTTATGATCCTTGACTACTAACAGTTTTTATGCCTCACCTCTCTATCTTCCTCTTCTACCCAACATCTGGGTAAACTGACAAAAAGGTTTGGGTGCTTTCTTCTTTGGTGCAGAAAGGAGATTCAAATTATGCCAACTCCTTCCCTTACAAGGGACTACTCACTGTAGTCTTACCACCTCCCCAAAATAAAAGCTGTAACAAGTCTCTTTTTCTTACTGCCTCCAGCCATTCCCACCCTAGCTTTGAAGGCCAGGTAGACTCTCCCCAGGAAGTATCTATCAGTCTGTAATGGTAAACCTTTTCATAACTTCTCAGTGTATCTGAAGGTTATGATTTTTTTTTTTTTTTTTTTTTTTTTTTTTTGCTTTTTTCTTTGTCTGGAGGGCTATTGGGAAGTTAACCCAGGAGAAATTTACCACTGAGCTACCTTACCAGCCATTTTTATTTTTCATTTTGATTTATGGTCTAAGTTGCTTGGTTCTGACATCTGAAACAAATCTTGGGTCGAGTTTATCCTCCTTGAGAAGAAGCTTCCAATATCTTCGCTAATGCATACACTGATACAGAGAGCACTTAATTTTGGCTTTTTTAATGCCTGAGTGAACAATTCATGCCCTTGCATTTTTTTTTTTTTTTTTGAGAAAACTTAAACTCAAATTTGGAGAATAGTCAGGCATGGTGGTATATGCCTGTAATTCCAGTAACCCTGGAGGCTGAGGCAGGAGGATTTCTCATTTTCAAAGCAAGCCATTTTAGAGAGGCCCTCAGCAACTTAGTGAGACCTTGTCTCTAAAAAATAAAAATAAAAAGATCTGGGGACATTGTTTGGTGGTTAAGTGGCCCTAATTTCAAGCCCCAATATCAAAAAACAAAAATAAATAAATAAAAATTGTAGGCTAAATGTATTAGCCAATTATTCAACCAATTCCTCATCTTTCAACTACTACTAAATGGCTAATTAAAATAGTCTTTCATCTTCCCTTTGAAGAGGATATTCTAAGGGATGAGAAAAGCTCAGGGGAAAAAAAAAAAAAAAAAAAAGGAAAAGAAAACAGCCAGACATGGCACTGCACACCTGTAATTCAAACAGCTCATGAGGCTGAGCCAGGATGATCACCAATTCAAAGCCAGCCTCAGCAATTTAGGAAGGCCCTAAGCAACTCAGCAAGGCCCTTTCTCTAAGTAAAATATTAAAAAGTGTCATGTGGCTCAGTGATTGATCACCCTTGGGTTCAATTCCCAGTACCAGAAAAAGAGAGAAAGAAAAGCAAAAGAAAACAGATTTCTTTCTCACTTGGATACTCATTTTCATGTCCATATTTTGAACACAATATAGAAAATGTTTGTCATCCTTGGCATAGTCTCAGTTTTGAAGTGTAGTAAAGCTACTTCGTACCTGAAAGTGAAGAAAATTGGGACCAAGAGAAAAAGAAATTACACACTTGGCTGCTACATATATATATATTTCTCTCAATAGTGTTCATATATTTTGCTCTCTAAAAATACTTAATATGTGTTTATATATTTACTTGCTCATAACTGACTTTTTTAAAAAATAATTTGAAGTGTCCCTAAATTTTTAAATTGTTCAACCTTAACCTTCACTTCTTGAGATTGTCAAGGAACGTGAACTTGACACACATGGCTGCTGAGAACCAGAAAAAGCCTGACTTTGGGGGAGCAACTAAGTAGATTTCTGGTCTTCTGGTCCTCAGACAATGTCATAGAGTAAATATTTGTGTCTTTCAAACTTCCTATGGTGAAGCCCTAATACCCAGCATGGAGATGTTAAGAAGTGGGGCCTTTGGGAAGTAAATAGAGTTAGTTTAATTCACAAGAGTGGCACCCTCATGATGGGAATAATGTCCTTTAAAGAAGAAGAAGAAAAAATCTCTCACTGTATCTACCTGAATGTACCAAGGGAAGGCCATGTGAAGACCTAACAAGATGTCAGTCTACAAACCCAGAAGAGGGCCCTCATCAGATGTCGGATCTTTTAGGATCTTGATCTTGAA
The DNA here is from genome assembly GCF_048772815.1 of Callospermophilus lateralis. Classification (NCBI taxonomy): domain Eukaryota; kingdom Metazoa; phylum Chordata; class Mammalia; order Rodentia; family Sciuridae; genus Callospermophilus; species Callospermophilus lateralis. The sequence goes on along the minus strand of NC_135321.1, from coordinate 31,101,987 downwards.
CTTCCCAGCCTCCAGAACTGTGAAAAATCAAAGTGTACGAATAATTTATAAAGGAAAGAGGTTTATCTGGACTCATGGTTCTGGAGGCTAGGAAGTCCACTAACATGGTAGTGGCACCTGTTTAGCTTCTGGTGGGCAAGAGCCTCAGGCTGCCTCAACTCATGGCAGAAAGCAGAATAGAAAGAGGCTGTGTATAGAAAGGACAAAACACTGAAGGTGGCCTCACTTTATAACAACCCGCTGTCAGAATAGCTAATACAGTCTTATAGGAGTGATGGCTCACTACCAAGAGAATCACTGAGTCTTACAACAAAAGCTTTAACCTTTCTAAATCACCTCTTAAATACCCAACATCTCAATGTCACTACCATGACAATCAAATTTCAACATGAGATTCAGAGGGGGAAAACATCAGAAAACATCAGAGGGGGAAAATATCCAAACCACAGTAAGACCCCCAGCTCACTAGGACAAGCAAAGGTTTTTCCATTGTAAGCACTTTGCTCAGTAAGAAAGCTAACATGATAAGTGTGTTATAAGAGGCACATGAGTTGTCTTGTATGTCAATGCTGTGGGAGGAATAAGTCATACAGGGACCTGTACAGACATCTTTGTTCTGTTCATGTGTGTTCCTTGAATCCAAGTCCTAGTTATGTGAGTACTCCTTACCTCATTCAGTAACTAGTAGAAGTCTTAACAGGTCTCATTGAACTGAACAGGAATGATATGTCTCATCAAAACCAAAACCAAAAGTCCCAAACCAAAACATTAAAAAAATACACAGTGATTCACATTAGAGATAAGTATCTTCTAAAAATTATACATAGGTGTGTTTGTGCACCCATGCATTTTTTCAGAAAGTTACAGACTTGAGATAGAAGGAGGATAAAGGGGAGAGAAAGAAAGAAGAAATTGTAGGGTTTTTGTTTGTTTGTTTGTTTTGCTAATACTTAACAAAACTTTTTCTTTTACTTATAAAATTTATTTATGAAATAAATTTTCTGCAGTTAACTGATATAATCCTATATCAAGTCTAAAATAAACAACAGCAACAACAACAAACCCTATGGATATTTTTTATCCTGGTTGTTTAATAACTTTTTATAAATAGAATTCAAATGAGTCATCAAAGCATGCATCCTCTTCATTCTTGGGATAAAAGTTCATCTGATTGGTAAATTTGTTGATTGTGGTATGCAATCTTCCTAGGTTGGATAAATTTACTCCAAATAATTGGTTGTGTTTTCTGATCATTGGGTTAGCCAAGTTTTGGCTAAACATTATCTATATATTTGTACCAACCTCTTGGGAAAACAAATAAAATGGCAGACACCTACTCTCTCTTGGTCATGAGGTTGCCATCCAACCATATTGCCCTCCTTTTCAGTGAGTTTATCTGGCCACTGTTGGATGCCCATGACTGGTAACCATTTTTCTCTGCTCAGTGTTTGCACTAGATTGGTTCATGCTTCAGAGCAGTTGGTTAATGATAATGATAATGATTTAGATTCCAGTGGGCAGTAAATGTAAAATATTTGATCATTAAAGTGGCTTCGTGAACATAAGAGATTGTTTGCTAACTATGTAGGGAGGAGAGGGTGATGGAAGCATCCCAAAAAGTTCAAGATAAGGCATTAGGTTTTAAATTTAGGAAGAAATTTAAATTTAAATAAAGGCATCAGGGAGGGGAAGGAACAAAAGTGGATGAATGAAAACTTGATTGCATGGCAGAAAAAATTACATGTATATAAATATACTTAAAAATTAGGCAATGAGTGAATTTCAAGGCCTCTACTCAGGTATGTATTTACACAATAGTAAAGACAGACATATCCAGAGATCATTGAACCTACTAACCTTAATAATTAGAACATGATCTGTTTATTAAAAAAAAGGAAGCTATGTATTTTTAATCCACAATTACTCAGAAAGACCATGTGCTATCTTGCCCCAGCCATAAAAACAGGTTATATTTGCAGAGGATATAAAATCCGGTATCATGTCAAGCATGGATCATGTAAAATGGAAATGATAACTAAATAAAACAATTCCTTGACTTCAGTTTCTATATTTGAAATGTGGAAATATGAAGTTAGAAAAATTATATTTTTCTGTTTTCCAAACTTCCTAATATGACTAATATCCTTTAGGACATGATTGTACCCCCCACACATGCTATCTCAAGGGCCTTTCTCCAAGTCTTTAATATGCAGGGCATGCTAAATAAATGTCTGCAGGTAACAATGTAGCACATGCAATTCTAGGTTTAGGTTCCCCAGCTTATTCAGGACTGCAAGGATTTTAGTTATGTTTAGATGTGGCAGCTTTAGGGAAAACCCTTTAGTTACTAAAGCAACCAGGCTGTACTCTGGATATAACCTCCAAACCCAGCCATACCATTTTACTTTTTTCACAGAAGGATTTTAAAGCTAGCTTCCCCCACCCCCCTGAATCTCTAAATAGTCAGAACAGCATCTCATGTAAATGAACTCTTTCCAGATCTTAGGATCCATTCACTAGAGCTATTCAAGGCAATACCCTTCCATCTCAGCTAGTAGATTTAAAAAGGCAATCCTTTTCAGAAACACAGATTACTGAGCCCACTTCCAGAGACCCTGAGGAATCTTCCTTTTTGACAGGTGCCAAGGCAAGTCTGACATGTGTAGTTCACATTTAAATAAATATGAAATATAGACTCTTCATAATCCCCTTTGAATCACCTGTGCAATTAAAAACAGTAATAGTAATAATGCTGCCCAACCCCCAAAGACTGATTTAATTGTTTTGGGGAAGACCTCCCATTGTCATTTAGAAAAAAACCCTGAAATGGTCCTAAAGTGCAGCTAGGCCTGAGAATAATTTTAGTCCTTCTGAATGCTTGGCCCTCTGGCAGCCAGAGCTCTCTCAGGAAAGAATTTCATTAACTGAAGCCCACCAGTATCTCTCTCTGTGGAGTCAACACCCTTAATTAGGTATGTGCTCGACTAATGAAAGACAGCATATAGAGAGGGGTCTGCTCAAGTATTAGGTGACACCAGGAGAAGGCAACCTTTAGCAACCATCTTACACTCACACAAATTAAGCCTTGGGGATTTAGCATGATTGTAGTCCTTTTTCTAACCACAGTTAATCCCTCTTCTGCCATCACTGAATGAGCCCAGGCCTGCTCACCATACCCTTGACCTCCCTGTATTCAGTTGGCTCTGTCTTCAGGACCTTATCCTTGTTCGTCTCCAGAGGTAGCTTCCTATTGTATAACACTCAAACATTTTGTTGGGTAGTGTGTTTTTCCATTTCTAACCTTCGTCATCTTCCCAAGCTTTTTACTTTGGAATGTTGAACTCCTGATCAAGTCTGTGGCTGGTTTCTGAGCACATCTTGTTTAAAGTCAGAGTCTGTATCCATCAGGAGAGGAGAGATGACCATGTTCTTGTAGTTCTGGCTCTTTGCTCTTTTTTTTCTAACTGTGCTTGGGCTGCAAGAAATTAGCTTGTTATGCTTTCACACTGAAACACTATCAAAGCAGCTATACTTGACCCTTTGTTTTTCCTATTAATCAAGCTTATTAATACACCATCTTTTTTCAGACCTCTAGTTCTCTGAAAATAACTGGTGCCTCACATATCTATATCAAAATGTCACAATTTTTGTAGCCTGAGAGTCAAATTTCTTTTTAAGGAGATTCTTTTCTGCTCTTCTACCCACAGATTCCCTGAAAGAGTTGTATGATCTCAACCCCCTCCCCTATCCCTACTATCTCTCAGAAACATGGTGCTTCATATTTCCTTGCTTACAAGTTTGGCCTGCCTGACTACACATTCTTTCCTGGTGCCTGTTGAAATGTTACTCACCCCTTAAGACCATGTTCATGTTCTCCTTGATTTAAAATGCTTCTCATATGGTAAGTCCATAGTGATTTTTTAAATCCTGTAACACTTGTTTTCTTACAATTCATTTAACTCATAATAATATGTTCTGTACTCAGTTCTCAGGACGTATTCTTAATAATCTGCCAACCTAATGCTTTGTTTGAACCAAATATATGAAAGTCTATCTATCTATCTATCATCTATTTATCTATTTGTGTCTGTGTGTGTGTGTGTGTGTGTGTGTGTGTGTGTGTGTATTTTCAGCAAATAATTTCTAACTGACTTATTTGTAGACTCATTGATGAACAGGTTAAATGAAGTTACATGGAAACTTGTCATTAAAGCCAAAGGAAAATGGTGTGGCCTTATGGTAACTTACTTTCACCCATAGTTGTCCAAGCCCTAACTGGAGAGTCTAGCCGGGATTTTTTTTTTTTTTTTTTCCCTAAACAAACAGAGCTGACCTCATGCAATTGCCTCTGTCTCCTCTCTCTGTGCTGACATGGAGCCCAATAAGAGGTCTGAGTTCAAACACATGAAAAGTGCTTTGAAATGTCACTTGTTCACAACATCACAGAAAACACTGCCTCCTTTGCCCCCTACCAGTGTAATCAACTGTAATTTCAAATCAATATCTTGCCTCACCATGGATTGCTTTGTAAATCCATCTTCTTCTTGTTCTTTTTCTGCCTCATTACTTATCTCCTTCACCTACTGATATTAGTTGCTCCATACACTAATGCAATTTTCTTGCAGTGAGAAGTAGATTCAGCTCTGTGACAGTCAGATCTTAGTTTTTTAGCATTTAAAGAAAAAAATCAGTTTATTTGTTCTAGACCTTCAAATATATTAAACTTAGCTACAAAATGTGAACTTGCCTTTACGTGGAGCAGGGGGATGCTGTTCCAAATTAAAATATTTCCCCTCATCTCCATAGAGTCATTTTGGGACAAAAGAATGTTTGGCTTAGCCACTTTAGAATATGCTGGGGATAAGTTAAAAGAAGGATAATCTGCTGTTAAATTGATTCTATGTTCTTGCATTGTTTATTACTGTCTAAATCTGTGTAGCAACATTGTCTCTTTTCCCTTGCAGAAGTTGTTATCCATTTTTGAAATTTTACTTTGGCCATGAACTAATTTGCCATTTTCTTAGCACTATGAGTTAGACTTTCTCAAGATAAGCTTTTCTTTTTTTCCTCCAAGCAAACTCTTGGACCTCAACCTCTTGAAAGTCAGCTGACTTCTGCCTTCTTCACAAAGTTCCTCTCATTACTGTAGCTTCCATTGGTCATTTCCTTACCAGGCCTTCTGTAGCTATAATACTTATCTAAATCTTAAGGTTTAACATTTGATCACACCACCTCATCCTATTCTCTCATTGTCACATACTTCATCTCTGACATTCATCTTTCAACTAAGCTTTGCTTATTCATCCATTGGTCACAATTCTATTAAACTGTTGTCTGTTGATTTTGCCAGTTGTACACAGCCTTATAGCTTATGTAATAAAGTAGCATTATTATGCTTCATATTTGTCTCATATCCCACAGGGTGATGATGAGCCCATTGATGGAAATAGTTTCTTCTTAAATATATCTTGAATTCACTGCCTTCCCTCTACCTCCACTGTTCCATCCTCAACCACACCACATTCACTCTCATTGTGAACATCAGAGCAGCCTCTGAGAGGGTTTTTATATCCATCTCCTACATGCAGCATCCTAACTCTGGAGGGAAATTTAGAAACATAAATCTGGCTCCATTCCTCACTAATGAACACACTTATTGGATAACATTAATGAACCTTAAAAACACTATGTTAACTGAAATAAAACACAGATGCATGGACAGAAATTTCATGATTCCACTTGCCTGAGGTACCTAGAACAATCAAATTTATAGAGACAAAAAGTAGAATGCAGGAGCTACGGTATTAACACTGCGTGTCCCCCAGATGCACACACTGACATTATACCTCCCTTGGCGATAGTTACAAAGCAACAAGGACTTTAGGAGATGATTATGTCATGGGAATGGACTGATCACAAGTGGGTCTTGTCCACTTAAGAAAGAAAAAGGCCTGAATTACTTCCACCATCTAAGGACAGAGCAAGAAGAAACAGTTTATGAGCCACAAAGCAAGCCCTCATCAGACACTGAGTCTGCCTTGATCGTAGAGAACTGTGAGAAATCAATTTCTACTGTGTATAAGTTGCCTAGTTTATAATGTTTTGTTATAGCAGGTGAAATAGACCAAGATGGGACTTTATCAGGTCTGAATAAAGAATGAATTGGACAGAGCTAATTTAATGGTTGCAGATTTTCTGTTTGAAATAAAGGAAAAGTTCTACAAATGGATAGTGGTGATAGTTGTACTACATTGTGAGCATAGTGAATGTCACTGCATCATACACATAAAAATGGTTACAGTGGTAAATTTTATGTCATGTACATTTTACAAATATATAAAGAAATAAATGAATAAATACTGATTGAAGAAAAATACTCAAAGGTTTACTTATGCATTGCTTATCATGGTTTCAAATCCTGGATAATCTGGTCTTTATGAATTTTGACTGTTTCACCCTACTCTCCCTGATTGCTGCTAGTCTTTCAAATATGCTTTCGTCTCTTCCATCACAGAAGCTTCCCAACTGATGCTCTCTTTTCATGGAAAATCACAAAGAGTTTTGTCCTACACCTCATGTGCTTTTTGGTAGCTACCATAGACCCCAACTCCATCATTACTACATCAAAAAACCTACCAAGGTACCCACTTCAGGTTAAACCTCTCTCTGGTCCACTCATTCAGCACCAAGTAATTTTCCTTTGCAGCCCTGGTCAGAGCTGCAATTGTACTTTGATCAGTGCAATTCCAAGTCCTGGCCTTCTTCCCCTAAATAGCAAAGAATGGAAGAGATGTCTCTGGATCTGCTTCCAAGATAGTGGCTGTGTTATGGCGGATGCTCAATAAATACATTTTGAATGAGTGAAGCCAAGGATTGTGTCTTGTGTTCCTTGTTATAATTTTTCCGTGGAAGCCTTGGTTCTTACTTTTATGAGAGACACAGTTTAACTTTTCGTAGGTTTTACTTTCTAAACTGTAAAATAAGAAACACACAACATAGGATTTATTCTGATCACAAAAAATGAGGAGGACTTTTTTTACTGAAAGAGTCTCCTTCTTACAAAACAGAATGGGTTGATGATGTAGACCAGGATTTGGTGATGGACCTCCTGATCTGACTTCCCTCTGTGTAGGCTAAGACTCAGAGAAGGACAGACATTCTCAGAAGTTTATCTGCAAAACAGAAGTTCATCCACAAGCATTGTGTTCTCCATAGTCATGACTCTAAAGTGATAATGGACTGTAGCAATGTCTAACACACACATAATGACATAATGGGTGACATGCAACAAATTCTTTTGGTCATAATATCAATGTTGCGAGGTCCCTAAAAGTAAGTGACGAGATGCTGGGATTTGAATTCATCAATTAAGATAGAGGGTCTGAAAGAGAGTAAGTATATATATATATATATATATATATTTTTTTTTTTTCAACAGTGTTCTAGCATGTACAGAGAAAACATGAAATGTGCAAATGTTTATGTCAATTTTCTCTAACTTACCATGTAAAATCCATTGCACTTTTGAAAGGAATCATTTCATATCTAACACAAGTGAAGTGTTGTTCAAAAAAGATATTTTTGAAGGTCTTAATCATCTGATATATGCCTAATATTTGTGGCTTATAAAAGAGGAGATTTATACCTTGTATATATATTATATACTATGTATATGTGTATACATATATATACACACACTATATCTTCAGTGAGCCTACAAAATGAAGTTGAACAAATTAGACTCCTGCCTGGGAAACAATTAGAACATACCACAAAGTATTGTTATATATACCCAAATGTTACACACGTGGCAATATATGTGGAAGGTTTGCAAACTCAACCTTATATTCTTTGTTTTATATCTTTGCCTATGCACAATCTCACATTACTGTGCACTGTTAATACTTTTCTCTGTCCTTGTCTCAGGAACATTGCACATTATTAATGCCTGAAATTTAATATTTAAATTCTTAATGAAAATCAATCAACAAATATAAAATATTATCAGTATCATACTTTTTGCAGACAGGCAATTCCACTGTGGCAGTCATATTTCCCACACATTTATGCATTGAATTTTGACATCCATTCTTGTATTTCCCAGGATCAGGAAGCAAGTGACAAGACCTTTTTCTACGTTTCTGAAATAAAGTCATCCACAATTAAAATGGTTTACTGGAAACAGATGGACTTCCCGCAGAGATTAACCCAATTATCTTTGGTTTAAGAGCCAGAAAAAGCCATAAGATCATTATCTTACAAGACAAGAATTTTATCGTGATGCCAATCTCATTACATGAGTGAATGGAGGTGTTTAGTGATAGTTTTCCTGCATAAATATTCTTAATAGATTTAGTTTTTCAAACTCTTGGCTGCTCATTATTTTCAAATGAAAGAGGCTGACAGATGAATGTTGCTGTGCGTTGCAGAGGCCAGAGACTCCACTGCATGTGGTTTCCTCCACAATGACAAGGGATCATCTCACAGGCAGCAGGGAGAGCTTTACTCATATGCATGCTCTACCAATGTTGAACCTGGTGTCGCCCATGCTTCCCTCAGGAATAAACTTGCAGAGTTGAAATATTTTACAAAAATACATTTTGTCCCCAAAGACTCAATCTGTTGATAGTTCAATCCCAAAACTATTTTAGGTTTGAGATGCACATGATTTTTCAAAAATAAATGTCCATAAATAAAGTTTTGGCTTCTATTATCATTATGATCATTATCATTAGTAACAGTACTATTTTTTTTTTTTTAAGGAGAGAGAGTGGAAAAAGTGGTAATGTCAGATGTTAAGAATAAAAAAAAACTTGGCTCACAAAGAGTGTTTTTTGTTGTTTGTCTTTTTTTACTCGATATTATATATTTATGTAATAAATATATTTGCATACATGTCTGATAGAGCACATACAGGGAAGGACATGGAACCTGTGTTTCTTATTAAAAATATCTGTTTGTTTAATTGGTGGTAAGAGGAGAAAGCCAAGCATAAAACAGAAGCAACTCTGAATCCAGCACTAATCTTGTAATAGAGAAAAATGAATAAACATTGCACTGGGCTTTTAAGAAGACACGTGTTCGTGCAACACTAGGCCACTTACTGATATCTATTGTGAGACCATAACTGGAGGAAATTTTGTGGCAATGTTTCTAAAAAATAGTGCTGTTAATACTTCTTACTTAGTATAAGAAAGAAGTATTATAAGTACCAAATATATTATATATTATAAGTACCAAATAACCCATAAATGTTGTAAAAATTGTACATTGCTACTGCAAATTGTTGATGTTGGTAGAGTGATAGACAATTGACCTTCCCCTCACTCAGGCCTCTCTTACACATTGGACAGACGAGGGACAATGCTTAGAGTCCATGACAATTTTGGGTACCATAAAATGCTTTAATTTTAATTTATTTTAAAGTCAGAAAATGTTTGCAACAATAATTAATATATAATAATAAATCCACTGTGGGTTATGATGCTCACCTTATGCCAACAAAATGGGCATAACATAACTTCTGGTGCACAGAAGTCATAACACATCCTGTAGTCACAGTAGGTGAGATTTGTACGTATCTGAAGCATTCTCATTTCTGAGAGTCTCAGAATTTTAACATTTCTTTCAGCCCAAGATGAAGGAAAATTCAGAAGTGGACATTCATATCCATACACACACTATTTGTCCCAAAACCTAGGTAAGACATACTCTCCTTGAGATTTTTCCAGTAATTCCTATGCTTAAGGAAAATTGGGTAAAAAAAGCAGAATTCATTCATTCCTTGTTGAGTCATGGAACTAACTATCCTAGAAACATAAACATTTCTTGGCCAAAGATGATCCTTTTACTATTTGTTTTTCTTTGAAGTTTGAAATAAGGAATGTACAGAAAAAAAGAAAATTATATTTGATTGATTTCTTCTCCCAGGTTACTTTTACTGGAGCTTTGAAAATGAGTCAGATCTATCTATCTACTATTTCTGCTATTATCTTTCTAGCTAGCTAGTCACCTATTTTTATCTAATGATTTAATATGGAGTACTATGTAAAAAAGAAGCTAAGACCCTCTCCTTGGTCTATACCCAAAGGAATTGAAAACATCAATGTTTATAGCAGCACAATTCACAATAGCTAAACTGTGGAACCAACCTAGGTGCCCTTCAATAGATGAATGGATTTAAAAAATGTGGTATATATACACAATGGAATATTACTCAGCAATAAAAGAGAATAAAATCATGGCATTTGCAGGTAAATGGATGGAGTTAGAGAAGATAATGCTAAGTGAAGTTAGCCAATCCCAAGTAATCAAATGCTGAATGTTTTCTCTGATACAAGGAGGCTGATTCATAGTGGGGTAGGGAGAGGGAACATGGGAGAAATAGAGGAACTCTAGGAAGGGCAGAGGGGTGGGAAGGGAAGGGAGGGGGCATGGGGTTAGAAATGATGGTGGTACGTGATGATCATTATTATCCAAAGTACATGTATGAAGACACGAAGTGGTGTGAATATACTTTTTATACAACCAAAGATATGAAAAATTGTACTATATATGTGTAATAAGAATTGTAGTGCATTCTGCTGCTATATATAAATAAAAGAAGAAGAAGAAGCTAAGACATATTGTGCCATACCATTTATATAATTTGAAAAACTCATATACCCTCAAATAACATTCTAAAAATTTAATGGATACATACATTCTTAAGGTTATAGATGAAACACATAAAATAGAGTAGTTATGGAAAAGATGAAAGAGGGTGAGGGGATAAGGGGTATAAAAAACAAGTAGCAAATAACAAGATCAGGTCTTGCATTTTTATACTATAAATAAATGAACATGGTATAATAAGTTTCAGTGTCTACACTGGGCCTTGAGAACGGTATAGTAGTTCAAAAGAAGGCGATAGTACTGTGAGTCGGAATGGGTAAGGATGGCTTCAGAGAGAATGTAGAATTGGAACTGTCTTGAAGGAGAACTAAAATATGTGGACATAAAAAGAAGGATGGGAGGTGATTCATGAAAGGGAAAATCTGAGGGGTGGGTCAGTGTAAGGAAGATTTGGGGGGCAGTTAGTAAATGTATTACACTTCCAAGTATGAAAATGGAGCCCCAGGCACACCGTGGACTGGGAGAGTGGCATTGGAGAGGGCTTGTCATCATTGTGAAGCCATAGGGTTTTTTCATATAGAGCTTTTGTGGACAGGCACATAGATAATGGGGATGTTAAAATGGCCTATGTCTCTTTTCTGAAGGAAAAGGGGGGAAAAAAGTCTGCAATCCTTCCTCTCCTCTTGCTGTAACAATTCAGGGAAAGAAAAGAAGTCTATCATTCAACTGATCCCAGGGAAAAAGACAGGCAAGGTCATGTCCCCTCATACAGAGAGAGACAGGCGAAGAGAGACCTGGTCTGTGATCTGCTCCCCATTAGGGCGGTGTGGCTTCTCTTAATAGGGCCTGATCGTTTTTTCAAGTAGCAAATCTGTCCAGCAGAAGGCAGTGAGCTATTGTTATCATTTATTCTGATCCATGGAACCCAGTTGATAAAAAGGTTAGAAATGCCACCTCCAGACATGCGCTACATCAGATGTGCTTAAAACTGCAATTCAGACTGAGCTCCAAATAGCTTCTGCCTCTCCTGTCATCTCCTGTGCAGGAATAATAACCCACAATAACAGCAGCCCTCTTTGCTTCCAGGTTATATTCAAAGAATAAGCATACTTCACAACCTGTGTATGAGCACACTTATCTACATACAATAGCGAGACAATAGGATTCCTGGGAAAATGTTGGACTGATTAATATGGATAAATATAGAATATTGTAAGAAACAAAATAATGCAATGAAAGGTGAAGAAGAAACAGACTTATATTTAAATTGCCTAGATCATGTGTTTTATTTTCATCTTGACATAATTCTTTCCTTTAAAACAAAGCCACTCAACTTTCTTGTCATTTACAGTCATTAACTACACTGGTATGCATTTCATTGTGTACAATCAAGGTATTTTCTAAATTTTTTTTAGTATTTATCGTCATATATATACATATATATAACACATATTACACATATATATGTGTGTATTTTTTACCAAAATATTCTCTGAATGCTGTAGTTGTTCTACATATTTTCTTCATTATAATTCCCAGGGAAAGAACTAAGCAAAGATTGAGGCTTACTTAATAGATTTCTCTACAATATCGCTCATTCATTTCATGAGAATTTATTACTAACCTAGAATGTTGTGCAGGTCCATTTAGTGCGAATGTTATGCTAAATTCTGCACTAGCTTGTCATTCATTGAAGAACATATACTTCAATGCTGACACAGGACTAACAAAGTAGAACAAAGCTATATAAAAGAGCAGGCAACACATTGAAGGCTTATGAATACACACGTAACGACCTGATTAATAAGAAAGTAACCAACCTAATCAAATTGTCCAAATAACTACTACTTTTGGCTTTATGTTGTTTCTCCACAAAATGTCAATGAATAAGAGCTAAGAAAAGGTAAAAGTACAGAAAATTTTTTACAAAAGGGAAATAATGTTTGGGTGTGAGCACACAGCTGGCCTAACTCAGACACTTTCTCCATGTCTGCAGAGATGTGAATTGATGTTACAAGCACTAATCCTTAGTCCCATTGGGATCTTCCATCAACTAAGATTCAGTTACCTTAGGCAGGCTGCTTTACCAAGGTCTCATGGTGGAAAAAGATTTTTTTTTTTATAAAGGCAGGAAGATACAAAACAATTATCTGGAATTTAGTTTGAACCAACAAATAACAAAAATCTACAATAAAATAGTACAAAATAGGGCAATCAGAAAGTCAAACATTAAAAATAATGAATAGGGGTGAAATGATACTGGATAATAGGTACTAATTTACACCTATAAGCCCTAGAGCCTCCTTGTCATTCCTCCCTAACTCTGGAGAACTCCCCTTTTCAGGCTTTGGATCCTGCCAAAATACCTCTAGGTAATTTTCTAGAATAGTATTTTCTGTATTTTCAGGTTGCATGGCTTTTGTTGGTAGTAATAAGAGTGGTTTTTAGTTTTTAGGGGTTTTTTTGGGGGGGTTGTTTTAAAATTTTTTGTGTGTGTTTATTTTTATGTTAAAAATTCCCCATGACTGACCTGGGATCCTGAATGTTAATAGAGTAACCCTCCAACATGGGAGAGATGTGGGAAGGTGAGGAAGTTTCAGGCAGCAGTTCATATAAACCATTAAAACCTTATTAGCTTTCACATTAAGTCAGTCATATCCTACCAACTGGCTTCCCTCCACCGCATCTCCTCAAATAACACAGGGCTATTTTATTGAATTGTGTGTTATCACCTAACTATGGTAAAGCATTTTAACTGCCAACTAGACACCTAATAAGATGAGCTTTCACTGAGTGGCATCTATGGAAATAAAAAAGGAAAGAGGAGACACACACCATAGGGGTGTAATGAGAAGATTTGATGTAATTCTTCTTTTCTGAGAGCTTAAGATCCGATATAAGAAGTGAGAAGTCTAAGTTTAGGGCCTAGACAAGCTAGGAAGAGATAGTACCACTGACAAAGAAAATCTAGAAGAAGCTGACATAAGAATTATAGGAGCAATTTAATTTCATTTCAATTGAGGCTGACATAGAACTGAGGACAAAAGTAAAACTGAGAAATAAGCTTGAGAAATGAACATAAAGATGGAAATTTTAAAGCAAATTTGGAAAAAATATGAAGAAAGCTAATTTTGATCAAGAATTATGAAAGAAGTCACTTTGAAAATTATACATCAAATTCTAAGAAAGCTTATGTATTATCCTAGAGTCAAAAGTGAGTAAGGTTTATTAGAAATTGGGAGCTACAGGGTCTGCTACTATACACTTCTCCTTCTTTCAATCCTTTACTGAATCAAAACTGGGGTAAAACTGTGGTAGACACAAGCCTTACTCAGTAAGGAGAGAGAAGGGGATCTCCACAGAATGACAAGCAGATTCTTCTATATGAGCTTCAGAAATGCTCAATCCATCAGTCAAGAATTAGAAACTAAAGTCAGTAAGTAATATGTGGATAATTCTCACCTTGCTTATTATACACATGTGGGTGTGGGGGATTGGAAGGAGATCATAAATACACATGAAAAAATTAAGGTTTTGTTGTTAAAATTCAGGCATACTTTAAAATTTGTATGACTAGTTTCATCATAGCAAATGTTTCCTATAGAAAATGAGACCGATGATCCTGGGGCAAAATGACAGCACTGAAATTTAGACATTTCTGAGATAGACTCTTGGCTTTTTAACTAATGTCTTGCATTTTCTTGGGGTAGTTATGTAGGTGGCTGGTCTCCATTTATGACAAGGTAATAAGAACAATAATACATACTTAGAGAACCCTCATGAGTGTTTGAAGAACTAATTAGCTAATATTTGCCAAGTACTTTGAGGATGGAAAGTGCTGAATAGTATCTCCATAATGTCATGCTTGTTGAAGGCTAATGAGCTCAAAAGGAGATGGTCCCACCAAATAAAAGTTTTCTAGGAAAAAAAAAAGGCATCACACCTTTCTTTCTCTTTAAGTAGTTGATAAGAAAAATATCCATAAATTTCCTCAAGCACCTCAAACGTGGTAGGTGATCTGGTGTATGTGATGATATCACTATCTCCATCACTTATCACTCTCCCTCTTTCACTGATGTGCTCCTAATGTTGGAATTTGATTAGAACAAGCTGCCAAAATATGAAGTAAACATGTTAGTAAAAGAGAAATACCTTTTACAAGCCAAAAAAAAAATTTTCAACAAACTTATTTTATCTCAGAGATACTTAATAGATTCGTTGTTATACAAATATTGTTATTTGTTGTTATAACTCAGGGTCCTACTAATTAAATAGAGTTCATTGATGTCTCTGTTGATCTCTCATAGATACAGTCTTTGTCACATGTTACTCCATAGCTTCCTCATCTCCATACTGTTGATCTCTTTTCAGATACAGGGCTGATCAAATCATGTATTACATTGATTATTAACCACAGATCCTTCATATTTCATAATCTGACTTTTATTCCCAATATTCTGGTCATGCATTGCTTTTTTAAAGATTATAATATTCTTATACTCATAAGTTATATAAAATATGTACTTAAGATATATACTTTTTTCTCTAAACTCTAGCATCCCCAATCTGTGTTCTTCATTACCAACCAAGTTAAATTTTTTTTCTTTCTTTTTCTCTCTGACACTTTATTTTCTTGTTTCTGGTTCCTTTTTTACTGTACTTTATCTTCCTGTACTTTAATATATGTGTTTCCTAAAGATCTGTTGGACCTCTTTTATTTCTCCTGTACCAACTACACAAAAGTATACATAACACATTCTTCTTATAAGTTTAAAAATCACCTCTATGAGAAAACTGAAACTCTAAGCTCTCTCCTTAACTACATTTCTACCTTTCTTATATTCTGTAAGAACTATTTTATGGGATATTCCACACTCTTTTCCACCTCATTACATTCAAGACTGAATATATAATTTTACCTGCAAATTCTCTTTTCTCAGGGTTTTCCTTTTCTAAGTTATGGCACAATGTGCTTCCTAGGATCTCAAATTTAAACTCTCATCTCTGCAACATTTTTTACCTCTTTTCTTACCCACAACATTGACTTTGTTTTCAATTCAATAGTTTCAGCCTTCATAAAACATCCCTCACTTATTGTCTGCATTCCATTTTAACTGCCTGGGTAGCATTCATTACTCCTTTTTTATACTGGTGTCTTTTAGTGGTTTCCTGACTGGTGTCTACACCTGTAATTGCTGCCCAGTAATATCCCTCCCATGTTTTTTTCCTGTATTAATCTTCCTGATGTGGGATTTTATTAGGGTTTTTCTTTCAGAGTGAAAAATATCCTGGGCTTGTATTACATTTGCCCTTACTTCATCCTCGATGCACCCCCTTCACTTACTTTAATTAAGCTCTTTCTGTATCCTATAAATGATCCTGGTCTGTGGCCACTCTGTACCTTTCCCGTGGTGTTTTACCTACCTCGTCTTGTCTGCCCGCTTCTCTCTCCTTATCTAACTCCTATTTATTCTTCCAGGTTCCACACAAGGGCTAACTCCTGAAAGCCTACCTCATGCACTTATTGGAAAAATAATGTTTCTTTCTTCTATGAAAACTTCTGGCTGGCTTGGACCAGTCTAATTCAGTTAATGTACTAAACTCCCTTTTAAAATATTTTTTACTTTTTTTTCTTTTCTCCCGTGAGTATGCATGTAACTTTCTTCATATGCCATCGGGCAAATTCAAATGCAGGTCTAGCTTTTGACTGGGATTATGAAGTGTAGACTTTTAAGCTTGCTTAGATCTAGATTTTGAAATTCCAGATCTCCCTAGTTTAACCAGAGGAAATCCTAGGAAGAAAGCAATGAAGCCCAAATCCTTGGGAGCAAGGGGTTTGATTTGGTTTTGCTTCTTGGGTTCTACTTTTCTTCTTTTCATGTGTGTGTGTGTGTGTGTGATTTTTTTTTTCTTTCCTTTTTTTTTTTTTTCCCCCTTAGGCTGCAAATTTACAATTCCCCAGCCTCAATATCCCAAGTCCCTGGGATTATAGACATGTGCCACTGCACCCAGCTGTGTGGATATATCTTAAGGAGATCCTGCAGGATCTAGCTGGGATAATGGTGTCAATAGTGATAAAACTGGTATGAGGGGAAAAGGGAAGAAAGAATGGGGAGAAGACAGCTTTATTTGGTTGAAGGAAAACTTCTTTTCTCTTAAGTTTCCTGCAATCACAATATTAGTCTAAAGTAATTAATATCCCCAGTACTCGCATAGAGGCTCTGTTGTTATTTCATGACAACCTCAAGTGGGAAAGATACTGTCATGGGAAAAGATAAGGCTGCTATAGATTAAATTCTCAACAAATAATTACCAAATAAATGAATAAAATTTCTCATTTATTTTTCCACTGTGGCTGGTACAAAGACAAGTGGATGATCCCAATGGGTTACTGTCAAGTTAATCAGCCAGTTACACCAGTAGCATCTAGTACTGTTCTGTGTCTCTTTATTGAAACATGCCAGTGTAAATTGATCTTCAGCTATCAATTTTTATAGCACATTTTTTGTTTGTTTGTTTCTTTCTTATTTGCCTGGACCACCAGCAATCCCCTGCCATTTTCACTATTCATGGGTGGCTTCCTACCTCAGTTATCCAGTTAGTTTTGCATCATAATCTGATCCTCCTCACCTTAGACCAATTCACACTTCTACAATAAAACAAGATACATACTTGATAAATTATATCATGGTGATTGACTCTAGAAAAAGAAAAGAGCCAAAAAAAATCAGTATTTTCCTAAAAGCAAATAAAGGTTGGTTTTCAACATAAATTATGTCATAGAACAACTCAAAATATTGAGTTATGAGATATGATAATGGACAGCAGGTGTTAGGAGTTGAGACTCTTAAGTTTTGAGGTATAGTTAGAATAATATATCTTAGTCATTCAAAGAGCACATTTATAGAAAAGAAAAAACAAGAAAGAAAATGTGGAAAAAGAAGAGAAAACGTAGAGATACGGAAGTGAGACGAGAAGAAATAAAAGCCTTCATGATAGATTTGTCAGTTTCTGACTATAGCTTACTTATAGTTCTAGGTCAAATAAGTCTGGTTAAAATTTTGTTTATTTATTCCAAGATAACATGAATGAGTCTTTGTATCCCTGAAAGTCTAGTGCCTAGCCAATAAAATCAAAGAAATTCTTCGGGGTCACCTATGTGCACCACAGTAGAAAACACCTGCTGTGAATTCTGACATTTTGCTTTTTAGAAGAGAGAATTTAATTTGTAAATTTTTACATATGCATGTGTGTGTACATATATCCTCTCTGTTCTGAAAAATGTATTGGCCTACTAAAGTTTCATAAAATGTCATGTCTGAAATACCTAAGGCAATGGAAGTGGGTCAGTGGGTGGGTGGTTTCTTCAACCACTATTAGCAGGGCAGCCTACCACACAGGTGGCAGGATGAGTTTTGAAGGCCACTGAGCATTCAGTATTTGTTCAATTAATCACAATTACATAAACACCTGGGCTGAATGATCATATGTCCACTCACAGAATCTGGTGGGGGAAAAAAATGCTTCTCTCATTGTTTGGTGAATTATGCACTGATAATAAAAGATTTTTGAGAACTTAAGCCAACTCATTCTTTTTTCTTTTCTTTTCTTTTCCTTCCTTCCTTCCATCCTTCCTTCCTTCCTTTTTTTAAATGACAAAAATAAGATGGCAAAAAGTAAAATGACTCCCTAAGACCACATAGTTAAATAATGTTGAGTCAGAAATACATAGATGGGAATTCTCTTGATAGTCGTGCCTATGTCTTCCCCAGTAATTTTACCTGGAATAACAGAATAGGATCCACTTTGGTCATGTGGTTACAGACACAGATATTATGGGATCGTTTCTAAACAAGAAAGACAATCTAAATAATCGCCATACGCACAGGACTTTCCTTCACATAGTACTGAAGTGCCACTCTTTCTTCACATCCCCTCTCTGCTGGTGTGGAAGGCTAATCTCTCAAAGTCTCAGATGTATACCTTCTCCTCCTTGCAGTCTCTCTAGATTTCTGAGACAGGATTCATTTGTAATCCCAGGTGGTTTCTTAGCCCTGCTTCACACCTCACT
Source organism: Callospermophilus lateralis (assembly GCF_048772815.1). Classification (NCBI taxonomy): domain Eukaryota; kingdom Metazoa; phylum Chordata; class Mammalia; order Rodentia; family Sciuridae; genus Callospermophilus; species Callospermophilus lateralis. The sequence goes on along the minus strand of NC_135321.1, from coordinate 31,083,302 downwards.
TAAAGCACTGTGCCACTGGGATTTGTACCTGTATCTATTGTACACATGGACTTTCATATCAGAGAACATGCCCATCATATCTATTGATTTCTGCAATAGATCTCTGCCTGGTACAGAATATCACGCAAAGTATAATAGCCAAACTAAATCACTGAAATAAAAATGAAAGTAATTAGATTTAAATTTTTTTTTCTGCTACATGTTTTGTTTTTCACATCAATCTACACACATTGTAACTCTAAGCCACTATTTGGAAGTTACTGAATGGAAGAGACATGCTTTTTATTTATTTACTTAATTTTTCTGGTATATTTCTTAGAGGTGGACCAGAATAAACATGAAGAGAATAAAGTCATCTTCAAGAGATGTAGGTCACATCTTTATTAGCTTAAACCTAGTTCTTTGACTAAGTTTCCTTTTATCTCAAATAACAATGATACTAATGTCTCAAATATAAGTGGTGAAGGATCATTAGATATTGTATGTGGAACTATTGAAAACTGTGTATAGGGTAATGTTTATAGGGTTATTATTAATGACTTTAATGATGATAACTGTTCTCTAGAAGATTGGGAAACAGGCTTTGCATTGAAATGGCTAATAGTATCCTTTTTAATTAGCATCTAAATTTCACAAATTGTCTTACTGAATGTCATTGCTCAAGAATTTCTGTGTTTTTTTAATCATCAACAATCCCAAATACTACTTAATATTTGATGCTTTCAATCACACAGTGTTCAGAATATTTTGCCACAGACACTTTAGTAAGAATTTGGGCTATGAACATGGCTGCAGATTCTGACTTTATCAAATACTAACATAGCAATTTTAAAAAATTAATCCTTAGCTGTTATATCAAATGATAATACCAAGCAATGGTGCTTTTAGGGTTATTTTAAGGATAAAATTAAATACAGGATTTTATATAATACTCAGAAAAAGTAAATAATAAGAGGAATTAAATAAGAAGAAAGAGATACTACCAACTATCTAGAATTTTAGTTACCTACAACTTTTTCTGTCATCTGACATCATGACAAAAATTTGAACCATGTGATTTTCCTTCTCTGTAGCTGAAATACTTGCATAATAGGTAGAGTCCAGGGTCTGGTAATCTAGGTTCAGATATTATCTCTGCCTCTTTCTTACTAATAAGTAAACCCAATGATAAGTGCATATGCCATATGATATTATTTAGATAAAATAAGCAACAGAAATGCCTCTTACCATTCATGGGACCCCATGATACAACATTGCCATGATTATTAGTAACAATATACATGCAGCTACTCACAATTCCATGTCTAGTCTAGGTTGCCCTTATATAACCTCATTAATTCTCTAAAACAATCCATTTTATAGGTTAGAGAACTAAAGAACTGAGAGGTTTAGCAATTTGTTTGAGTTTCATCAGTAGTCAGTGATGGAGCCTCATTCAAATCATATAAACTCAGAAGCCATGTTATTCTCCCAAGAAGATTCGTGATGTTGAATGACCCTAATAGGAGGACCAACATGAACCTAGATCCTGCTCTGGTAAACCTTTATGTGTAGTCCTTTAGCAATAAATAGGTGAACTTGAAGGCAACAGCTGTCTAAATGTTCCACAGTAGGAACAGAAAAAATGGGAGGTAAAAGGACCCAAAAGGGATCTTTTGCCTTGGTCCTGTCTTTCCCTCATTTTTCAACACCCTTTATCCCATAGACTAGATGGAAAGTAAGAAACTCCCAGATTGGACTAAAATAATTCCCTCGTAGAATCAACCTAAGAAGCTATTATGGTTTGGATCTTTAATGTCCTGCAAAAGCCACATTGCACCTGGGTTGTCAACCAAAGGCACTATTGGGAGGTGGTGGAAACTTTAAGAAGCAGGGCCACTGGAAGGTGGAAGGAAGCTAGATTATTGGGCCATAGCTTGAAGAGGATATTGAGACTCTGGCCCACTCTTTTTATTTTTCCTTCCAACCATCATTGAGTTAATAGCCTCTGCTCTACCACAGGCTCCCTTCCATGATGTTATTCCTCGCTACAGACCCAAAATGATGATGCTAAATAACCATTGCCTGAAACCTATGAAACTATTAGCCAAAATAAATCTTTCTCTTCATAAGTAGAGTTTCGTGGGTATTTCCTCACAATGAGGGAAAGCTGAATACACAGGAGCCAGCCACCAAGCTGGTACAGCCTGGAGGAAAATTATTGACCTCGATTGCACAATGGAGATGTGTCCTTGGGGGGCCAGTGGTGTCTATGGGTTTCCACCTTTTCCATTTGCCCAGTCTTTTAATAACTTGAGGTACTAAAGGAAAGGGAAGAATTGAGATGGGGGAAAGGCAAAGTTAGAATGGTGGGCATTCTGACCATTTAGAATAGAACAATTATTCAAAACATTTACAGCTTTTATGTTCCCCTTTCTTGTGGCTGAAAAGTCATTCTTACTCTAAAGAGCTAAAGGCAGGGACCTCAGCCCAGCAAAAACAGCAGGTACCATCCCAGGAAGAGCTGGACTTTCACTATCGGGTCAGGGACAGTGGCCTTCTGAGGCCACATCCACCCCACTGGAAGCAGGAGCCGTGGGCAAATTGGGCAGCTTCCACAATAGGCGCCCATGAGATAAGCACAAAGACTGGTCTCCGTGATTAATATGGATTTTCAAAATACTCAGTTCATGAGGGAAAACACATTATTAGAGGTGGGAGCAGCCAGATAAATAACCAACTACTTAATCTGAGCTTGCTCTCAGTTGGCAACCCGTGCTAACGCGGTGCATTCTTACTGATGTCTTGTGCTCTGGCTTCTACTTCTTTAGCTGTGACCTGCTATTCAGTCTATTAAATCTCCTTCCTAAATCCCCAACCTCATTCGAAGGCTCTGTCACTCTCTCCCCACCCCCTCCTGCCTTCAAACCTACCTTTTTAAAGTCCCTTTTTTCACCATTTGTTCTCTAAACAAAACCGTGCAGCCGCTGCACACGCCTCTGCCAGGCGCTGCTAACAACAAATTATTCCCCACAGGTTTAAGCTAGGATTTCACCCCTGTTCCATGAGGCTCTCAAGACACGTTCACTGAACTCAAAAGCCTTATAACTGCCTCTGTCTCCCTCTCTCTCTTTCTCTTTTTCTCTCTTTCTCTCTCATAGAAGCACAGTGTTTCTCTCCCCAGAGCCACTGACAAGTCTCAGAAATAATGACACACAGAAAAAAACACAAAAATTTATCAACCAAAGCTTTGATAGTTGATCCATTTGGTCACTAAATTTAAACACAACTTTTTTTTTTTTCTGTACCTACTTTTTAAAGTTTAAAAACCTATATTTATATTCAACTGGTAAGTGGTGGTAATAGGCCACTTCCTGGTCAATGAGGACCAGAGTGATCCTAAAGTTACCTCACCTGGATAGATTATTTATGTTTTGAAAAATCTTGGCAGCTATGGTTTTGATTTTTTTCCAACATACTCTCACAACTGTAAATAGATAAACCCACACAAAGTTTGGTTATTGTTGTTCTGAGTTTTAGGCAGATATCACAAAGATAAAGCCACAATAAGACAAAAACTAGTCACTGATGAAGACAATGACTGGAAAGACCAGGAGCCTCTGTGCACCTCCTATATGTCATGGTTTTGTGCTGCTTATGTTGTGCAATATTTATTATCTGATGAATGTCCTGGCTTTCTATACTCTTAAAAATTCAGCATTGAAATGCATTTGAACAGGTCGCAGAAATGGTGATACATGCATTTGGATAAAGGGTAAGCAGGAAGCTCATTTGTAGACATACCATAGATGCATTTTTTTGGGCCCCAGGACTCTAATATAGCCAGATGAGATCCCTGCTGAGTGACAAATTCAGTATCTGAAACAAATATGTTCAGACATCTAGCATTTTCTCTCTAGAGCTAGAACATGCAGTTGCATATGCTTGTGTACAATGGGAAAGCATAATTGGGTCCTATCTTGAAGAATATCTAACCAAAATATTGGTAAGCTAAGCTCCAGAGATCTCCAGAAGAGAGATGTCATTGTCCTCAGTTGGGTTCTCCATAAGGCTCATGAAAGAAGACTAAGAATGAGAAGTTGAATGTAGCATTCTCCATTCCTCTTCCTTTCCCTTTAAAACCAGTCCCCGGAAAAAAAAGAGCTGTGTGTTAATGTCATGGCCGCTGTTGACTAATGTTTCCACTGAGCCTAGAACAGAGTTCTGTCGCAGCAGGCTCTCTGTAAGTGTTGATTAACTGACACCAATGAGGAAAGTAAAATGTGTCAATGGCCAAAATCCAACAGGCAAGTTAATTACCCAGAGGGCGTGGGTTGGAGCTTCTAGTGTGCAACAGAGCAGAACCTTGCCAAGAGACTCCCTAATTGCTTTAAGGACCATTAGGCCCCCCTTTTACCCCAGGCCACACAGAAGCCAAAAAAGCATAAGAGCACAGCCTGGACACTGGCACATCAACTTTAAAGTTTGCCTCAACAACCTTGGTCCAAGACAAGAGATTTTATTTTCCTAGAAGATTTTGTCATTTGTTACATGTTAATTACTACTTACTCTAATGATTTTTAAGCACCAGGATGTTATAAGAGGAAAGATTTTGAATCAATATAAGAACAATAGCAACTAAAAACAACTGTAAAACAATAAATCTGGTTTAAACTGTCTTGAGAAACAGCGTGGACTCCCCCATAGGAAGCATTCATGTAGGGCCCGAAAGCTTTATCAGAGATGAAATAAAAGGTTGTAAGACCAGGGAACCTGTAAAATCTCTTCTAATCTAAAATCTCTCAGTTGTATAAACCCCAATTAGTTCAACAAGAATTATGAATGACTTAGGATGTGATAACTTGGTTCTTAATGGAAATATGAGATCTTAGAATGTTCTCTTTAATCCTTTGTTACTTCATTTAACTAGGGATGGAGCAGGGTCAGGGGTGAGGTTAAGTTCCCAATGCTTGTGGCTCTTAAAAAAATGGTCTAGATGCTATATGGAGAGAATAACATAAAGTTGTGGATTATGTGCTCAAAAGTGATCAAATAAATGAATAATTGTCAAACTCCCTGAAACACAAAACCATAAGAGGAGAGTCATTTGATACCAAGGGATGCAGATGGTGTTACTGTTTTCAGAATCAGGGGCCCACGGTTAAATCAATTCATAAATAAGGTAACAACTGAGCACATTATTAAATCACAGAAACCATGCTAGCTCCTTGGGATATAGATGATTAAGGCAGAGCCTATTATCAAGCTACCCACAGTCTAGTGGGACAGTCCTATATGAAAATAAATTAACTGCAATACTGTGTGTTCTCAATAGTATATCCTAAGTGCTAGTAGTACACTGTACCTAGTGCACAATAGTAGCTCAACAAATATTTGCTAAGTAAATCAAGTACTAAAATGGGGGCACAAATGAGTCCATGTGGAACTGGATATTTTAAATCTACTTGGGAGTCCAGATTGTTCCCTCAAACAGAAATAGTGTTTGAACTGTATCTTAAAGAAGTGTTGGAGGTTACAGAAACAGAAGAGGGAAAAAAATATTTCAGAGCAAAGGGAACAATACATGGAAAGTCAAGAAAGTTTGAAAGTACATGTGAGTGAAAATAACAGCAAAGACTGCATCTGGAAAGGACTAGCAGATAAAGTAGGGGACAGGAAAGGTTGCTGAGGTTGAAGCAGGTAAGTGAAGTTACCTGATCTTGAATAGTATGGAAGTGGATTCAAGGTGAAAACATAGTGTTGAATAGTTTGCACAGGATTAAGAGCTGCACTGGTCTCGGGAACAGGGATTACATCTAACACTCTACAGTGATTGCCATTCAACTATATTTGCTATAATCTGTGTTTCCTTCAGGTTGTCTGAGTTAGGATGAAATTCAATCAGAATAAATATCTCGTTCATACTGAAAATAAGGAAGTGTGCTCAGATTGGATTTTATCTCAGATTTTTATCATTGTTATGAAAATGAAGGCTGGAACATGTGGATCTGTCTAAAAATGTGAACGGGTCTCAGTGGTCTGCTAAGGACATTGCCACCCCCTTAACTTGGCCGGCCTCAACCAAACCTTTTATGTGTTATTCTCACCTATTGCCCCCATACATCTTAAATCTGCACATCCTTTTTCTCTCCAGTACAGGATAATCAAAGATGCCTTTCAAATCAGAATCCTCTTGTGAACCCCTAAAATTTATAAAAACAAGTAGTCTTTTTTTTTTTTTTTGTCTGTCCTGCTTTTATCAAAGTTGTTCTATTAAGCAATCTAGAGACCCTTTATTCTCCAGTCAAACTGCATCAGTGCAGTTCATTGATAAGTAGCCTTGGTGCTCACTATCTCCTGGAAATTGAAAAGTTACTTATAAGAATGAATAAAACAAGTCTGACTAGGAAAGCTCACATCCCAATAAATGGTCCAGTCCTTTCAAACAAGGAAATCCTGCCTTCTAGGCAAGGTATAGACACCTAGAGCTCCCCCTGAGCCCCAGGGTTTTCTTTTGTTAGGGAAAAAAAAAAAAAAAAAAGTACATTCCTGGTTTAATCTAATTAAATAGCAACTCCTTTCCAAACTCTGGAGGTGGTTACATCCTAAAGCAATAAAACCCAGGATTCCTTCACTCAAAGAATCCCCCTAGTTATCTGTCTTCTAGGTCACATATCACAGGAGAGACCCTTAGGGCTGAATTTTTAAAAGACAACAGGGCTTTTTCCTGTGAAGATGGTAGGTGTGTTATGTATTACATTGGACAATGACATAGAATTTCCAGCATGAAAGTCTCCTCCTATCCCATCTTATCCTCTTGAAATGATCAAAGGTTTAAAGAATATTCATGTCCAGTCCCTTAATGGTGCTGAGGTTGAAATGCATGTGGAGATGCCCAGGAGACTGCTAATGAAGTACTGTGAGTAAAGTTATCACTGTCAAAAACGTGGTAAAGCTTGCATCTCAGGTGGTATTCTTGAAGACAAAAGTTCAAGACTGATTAGCTTCTCAATTTTTAAGAAATTAGAAACTTTTCCTAGGATCTCAGGCATTGCTGATGGATTTTTTTCTTTAAGTCTTGCCTTTGACATTGCTTCTCAGTTTTGTCTGTTTTTGGAGAGCAGGCTAGGGTTCCCTTGTATATGATCTTATATGGGCAGATTTCTAATTTCTTCTTTATGTTAAGGTATAGATGATCGATTAATATTAAAGATACATTATTTCCTAAAACATGGAAATCTATTTGTCACCACCTAACCATCTTCAGTAGATCAAACCCAATAATAGTGTTGTATAGTCTCATGTACCTTTTAGTACTTCCTATAATCAGGATTTTACCTTTAGGCAGTTGGTCAAATGAAGGCAGAGTCAGGATTAATTTCTGTTCACTGCTATAGCTCTAGAAACCATATACTCAGTATATGTTATCTGTCAATATATAGTGCTGGGCATGGCATATGATTTGATAAGAAATCAGCAATTTTGTTTGACAAATGAACTAGCATATAAATTGCTAGTTTTCTCAATAATCCAGGAAATTTTACAGTTACACATAGCTGCTTCTACTATGAAGCAAGATGAGGGATAAATCTTTTGTTGTTGTTGTTGTTGTTTTCATTGAGGAAGCTGACATGACTTTTTTGTTCCTTCTGTAACATGAAAATAAAATTTTGCTATCACCAAGGACGTTGAGAGGCCTTTTAATATAAGTTAGTAAGTGAGATGTCTTCATTAAAGAATGATCATCTAATTGACATAAGGCTTTGTAAATGTATTCTCTCTTGGCTACATTTGATTTTTGAAAATTCCTAATGTTTTCTTCAAGCCTAGGGTTTCCTATAATTATGTATACTCAAAATATATTCAGCTTCATAGATCTCCAACTAGGGATCAAACATTTCTCATCCCTGATCAGAGCCCAGCTCCACTCCACACATGTGAAGTTCAAAGGCCTGGCTGGTTTTCATGGAAACCAGGCTGGGATTGTCCTTGAACTGTGACTGTCTGTTCCCAGCTTCTTTGTCTATCATTTTGTGATTGGCTTTACTCAAGAGATCTTTTTAAAAACACTCAAAAGGAAGTTCTCTGTATTTGGAATTTTTCTGTGTTTATATATTAAGAAATTTGAGAAATTGTATGGATAAATATCTTACTGAAACCTTACTATTTGTTGTCATTAATAACGTTTTGTCAGTACAGGATTCTAGCTCACAGTTGTTTTATCAAGTTAAATAGCACAATGTTTTACGTGTCAGTATGCATTTAGGAAACAAAAAATAAGAAACACAAAAATCAAGTAAATTCCATGATATGTGACAGCACATCATTGAGCTCAATCCTTTGCCTCTGTCTCTCTACCATTAACTTTGATAATCAGAATCATAAAGCTAGAAACAATTTAGAAAAAATGAATTCAAAATTTCTCGTTTTAGAGGTGAGAAAAGCAAGAGCATGGGTGTTATCTGGTTTACTAAAATGCACAGAATTATGATGCAGCTGAGCTGGTATTAGCACATAGTTGGCCTCCCATAATGCCCAATGGTTAAGAGACTGCCAAAAGTTCAAGGATGCCCTTGAACTTATGCCCTTGTTTCAAATGTTTCCCCTTGACCTTAATTTTTCCTTAACTTATTACAAAATTTTCACACTATGGTTTTAAAAAGTATGCTGGAGTAAAATGAGGACATTGCTCACAGTGGACACATCTTTGGGTATTCTATAAGCCTAGGCCTCATCTAGTCACCCAGAGGGTGAAGGAATCAAAATCATGTATACCTGGGACCCATTTATACCCCACAGTCAAGATTTGCCACCATCCAACTGTCTCCAGTATGTCAATCCCAATAATCCTATTGCATCTTCTCATTTACCTCTCAGCACTTCCTATAGTCAGGATTTTACCTTTAGGCCCTTGGTCAGATGAAGGCAGACTCAATTTCAATTTCTGTTCACTGTTATAGCTCTAGAAACCATATGCTCAGTATTTATTGAATAAATTAATGAAAGCTCAAGATATTTAGGATCTCACCACTAACACATGGAAGAGGTGGATACACCCTGGGCTGTCTAGATTTAGAGACTATATTCTTAAAACTACACTATGTTTCCTCTCCACAATATTTTATAAACATCAGGGAAACAACATTAAATATACATTTTCAATATGAATTTTTAAAATCTGGTTATTTTTCAGTTACCCTGGAATTTTGAATAACCAGGAAATCTCAACTGTGAATATACCTAGCCATCAATATTTTACAGCACTTTTGCAAGTTAGTTTTGCTGCCTCCTGTGTCCCACACAACATAGTGAGCTATGCATCTACAAGCACGTGTCATGAATAAGTCACTGGGGACGGACTTCTGTCCACCTGTAATTATTTCACTGAGCAAGTGTGAATTGCAATTCCTTCCCCAACTCTGCAGACTCAGTTTGTTGGAAATTACAACCAGACTCTTTCTTAGCCCTGGTATGAAACATGGAAAATTTGCCCCTTCTGCTTTCCCTCCCTCCTTTACTTTACCATTTCTCTTTTAAGGAAATTTCTGGGACTTTCCATGACCACATCATTCTTAACCATCTAACTGATTCATTTAACTGATACTCTCCCTTTTTCTGAATCCTTCCACAACCACACACACACACACACACACACACACACACACACAAACCGTCTTTATCTTAAGGTGCAGGTGACCGATTAACATTAAAGATACATTATTTTTAAAGGGCATATGAAAAAAGATTCCGCTTAATGCAAAATTGTAAAATATATTGAAATCCATATAGACCTGGACTCCTTGTGGAGACCAGTTTATGGATTCATTGTGGAGCTGGGGGGTTGCCTCCCTAATGCCCCCCAAATCAAATTGCTCCAATAACTGGCCCAAAGGGGCCAAGTCAGCGTTGTGCATATCCTAGAGATGTTACAAAGATCTCATAGTGCATTCCCTGGACTCTTTGACAGAGCTTAAATCCATTGTATTTCTTCTTTGTCTAACACTTACTTTCAAATTCCCTTTTATGCTTTAATTAAGCTCCTTTTGGACTCCAAGGAGTTAAAGAGCTTTTTCTGAAGAATAATGACAAAAAAAAAAAAAAAAATGGGAAGAGAGGAAGTACTTCTTTTGAAGAGAAATTCTGTCTCTTGTTTTTCTTCCCCAGGAATCCCAGCTATTCCCATACTCTGCGCCTATTTATATACACAGGGGTGAGAAGAGAGAGGGGCGAAGGAGATGGTACCCTGGGTGCTCCTTGGGACACAAAGTAACTATAATGAAAGGCCAGTGTGTTTGGTAATGAACGTAAATATGTGAGGGAGGGAAAAACAAAAGGACTGTGAAAGGCAAGATGAAAAAGATTAAGAAAAAGAAAGAAAAAAGGGGAAGGAAGGAGGGAGGGAGGAATGGGAGAGGAGAGATGGAGAGAGGTTAGCGTTAGCTCACCTGGGACGACCCTAATGGTAAATTTATAATGAGGAGATGCGTTACTGAATGATTTACTGCTAATCCCATAGCAAGAGCAGGAGGGGGGGACGGAACAAAGGTTTACAGTCCCTTTGGAGATTTGTTTCATCTGCACATCAGCCCACAATTAATGGCCATTTAGCTGTTGTTCTCCTGCTGGACACTGGTGGATTGATTCAGTAAATAAAAGTGACAGAGCGATGTCCCATGGAGGCAGACGGTGGAGTCTCTGCACCTGTTATTTGTGAATCTCGGCTTGCCAGGTCGTTGACCTTTAGAAGCTGGCGAAAATTAATAAGTGAAAGCACAAAGCTGCTTGCTTTGAAAAAATGCGATCAGAGTACCCAGGCAGGCAGCAGTTGGGCTGCTTTCTTAGGATTTGGCCAGGAATCTCTGCATGGTTATCACCCCTTCATCCGCAGACCAGCAGCAGCCATGGGAGGTAAGGCTGCTGGTCAAGCACCTCTTAGTCTCCTTGTGTGATCCAAGAAGGCCTGGGGAAATGGAAATGTGGGGATCCTTTGGGAGTGCAAAACCGTACCTTACACACTGCCAGCTTTGGGGTTCAGGCTGCCCTGTTCTTCCTGAGGCAGTTTGGGACAGTTGGGCGTGGGTGGGGAGTGACCCAGCCAAACTGGGCTGGTGCATCTGAGCAGCTGTGCTTGGCATGGTGATGGGGTGAGCAAACAGCTGCGTGAGTAACTGATCATTTGCAAATAGTTAATGACAGATTTGTCCTTTGTGTTCACTGCCATAGGAGGGGAGTAAAATAAAAGGGAGGGAGAGTCAGGCCAGGGGATTTTATAGCTGTGGCCACTGTGACTGCTGTTGTTATTGTGGTTGTTTTGAAAGTGATAGGAAGGTCAACTGAAGTTAACAGGATTTGCTTCTTTCCTGGGCAAGCTGCCTCCCAAATGAATCCAGTTCATGGGTTGTGGGACAGATCGCAGTGGTCAAGGACTGATATAAGGCCTATATCGGAATTCATCAACACAGAAACAAATGAAAAAAAAAATTATTTTTATATTCTTCTCTTGTTAAAGTTATCTATCCCTGTATTTTTTGTAATTTGGCTTTTTGTTATTTATTTCACAGTAAATTGCAGTCCATCCAGCAGGCATAATTAGCCTTTGTTTGCTATGCAGATGAGGGAAAGGCTGGATTTGGCTAAGTGACTTGCTGAGTATTAAAGAGTGCACTGGATCCACCTATGAATGTTATTTGAGGAATTATAAATGACACCTGCCCTAATATGCCCCTAAATAGAATTGCACCATTAGCAATGCATTCATCTGAGTTAAGGCAGTTCAGGTTTAAAGAGTCTTCCTTAAATGGCTAATTCCACTGGGACGTAACTCACTCCTTTTTATTGTAGTGCAACGAATCCATCAACAAGGTCTAGAAATCCTGTCTCCAGAATATACATGCTGAATCTGGACACTTCCATTTCCAGTGCCATTAAACCAGCCATGCCATTATTGTGCCTTGCCTGCATTTTCTCATCCGGCTCTTAACTGCTCTCACTTTTCCCTCTGTTATCTTTTTGCCATCCTCCATCAGTAACCCAAGTGACCCTTTAAGTCAAAGGATGTCAGTGCTTAAAACTCCCCAGAAGTTTCCCCAAGCACTCAGAATAAAATCCAATCTAGTCACCATCGTCTGTATCCTGGAACTTCATCTCTTACCCGTCTCCACTCCTACCTACTCGCTATTATCCAATCCCCTTGCAGATTTCTTTGCTTTTCTTTGAGCATGATTAGTTTTCCCTTCCTCAGCAGTTTTGACCTTATTGTTTCTTCTCCCTGGAGTTTTATTCCCAGGATCTCCAGGTGACTGCCTCCTTCTCAATGCTCAGTTCCCAGCTCAAATGTCATCTTACATAATGGAGAAGGCCTTCTCAGACCACCCTGTCTAAAATAGGCTTCTGGCAGTAGTTACTGTTGCAATGCTCAGATTCTATTCTCCAGGTGACCCTATCACTGAAGGAAATAGCCATGAAAGTGAGGTTCTGTAAGTCCTATCAAAGGAAGAATTAATACAACTGGAAAAACTACTTCATTAATGTTTAATAAAACAGCCGCTGAACGATGGAGAAGAAGAATTAATCCACCTAGCAGAAAGCAAGCTGGGGAGAAGGAAAATGAAAGATGTAGATAAGACACAAAATTTATCACAGGAGCTGGGAATGGAGGGAGACTGACCATGCACTATAGTGAGAGGAGGGAAAACTAGAAATCTAGGCACCCTCAGCAGACACACAGGTCTTGGAATACAACATAAAAAGTGAGAAGTAAGCAGAAATAACATGAGAGAGAACTAAGCAGAGTATCTTTTTAATTGATGTTTTCTTGGTTTGTTTTGGGTTTTAATTTCATTTTTCTTTTCTAAACCAAGTTTATGTATACTTAATATTTTTGGATAGACAGATGAATTTTTCAAGTGTTGAATGGCTGGTTTGTCCTTCTTATCAAACCAAGGTTAACAATCTTTCAATTATGGATATTATAAAAATCTCCAAGTTACACTCTAAGCTTCTTAGACATCTAATTTCCTGAGTTCTTTAATGGCATTATCAATCAACAATCTGAATGGAAACGGTCTCAAAACCTATCCTGAATCAAGAAGAATGGGACTATTTCATGGCCTACAAACAGTTAAAGTACAGTGTTCTCTCTGAGGTGCCCTTAAAGGTAGTCATGAGGCTCTGGCTTCCTAGTTCAGTGACGCCAGATGGTTTACAGAACCCCAGAGAAAGTGAGAAGGATCTTTGTGAGCCTAATACCTGGTCATTATCAAGGCTAACTTGAGAAACAGGTAAATGGGGGAAAAAAATTTAAAAATCTAAATTGGTTGAGTGCTAAACTTACAAGAAAACAGAGTCAGCGATTACTAATTATATGCAATATGTTCATCATAATACATTCTTCATTGTTACCCTGACTACAAATACACGAGCACACTACATATTTATACACTACCACACCCATATCCACACACACCAAATCAAATAACCTTTATTTTCTAATCATGATTCTTCCAGTAGTCCCAAGAATCTGGACATTTTGATTGGGTAAGAAAAATATCTATAGGCTTTATCAATGGCAGGCCAGCAGGGAGTTATTTTTAAGGTAGCTGAAGAATAGACAGAGATATCACAGGGAAATTACACCCAGTGGTTTTGCAGTAGCAAAATGAACTCCAAGATATAGTGGCAAATAAGCATCCTCAAAGTCTCTGCTTTAATCCACTAGGTGTGGACCTGAGAATAGGCATGTCTAACAACGTACCTGGGGAGGCTGATACTCTTGCTCTGGGCTCCATACCGTGAGCAGCAATGGTTCTAATGCATCTTCCAAATTAACAAAATTAACTCACAGGAATCAAGACTGATTCAAACTTTCTGGAAAGATTCACATATCTTCATCCTGCAAATATTTTTCAAGAACTAGTAGTAAAAATAGAATGTTCTTCCCACTCTTCACTTACAAAATATAGACAACTGTCACAAATTTTTAATAAGATATTGTGCTTTTGGTCAAATGCCCTGTCTATATAGTTTGAAAGGATCCTTGCATATCTTTCAGTCTAAGGTGAGAAGATATGGCATCTAGCAGTTGGCCCCAGTGCCTTAATCTCCTGCCATTGATGCAATAGCAGGTGGATGTGGGCCCTACCCTCTCTGACTCCAGTACATTTTCCTTTCTTGGGTCATTCATCCTTAGCCAGTAATTTTAACATTGTTTACTGATATTTTTAAATTATTGTTTCTCCTTTTTGTTACAGACAGGAAGTGAAAAATCTCAGATAAGAGCAGATAATTTGACCCAAACTCCCAAATGTGTGATAATTTCCCTCATCATAGGAAAATGTGGAATGACTTGCTAAGTAACTGGGCAGTTTGGGATACTTGAATTTGCCCTCAATGAAAAGGACTTTAAGGGAAGAATTTGATTGAGATAGGTAATTCCCAACTAGGGAAATTGCATCCAAAAAGGCTTCACTGTGGGGTTTCCTATTAGGATATTTCTGGACAACAGGTCAATTATTTCTGACTCTCATGCTGAAACCAGTGGTAGGGGGAGATCAAAGGGTTATGAAAGAGGTTAATGACTGAAATAAGTTTAACAAATAAAGAGAAAAAATTGTTCTCTATACTCAGCATGGGGTCAACCCCTAAGAGTCGCTTTAAGAATAGGTCACAGAGTCAAATACTGCAGGGCTGCATTGTAGATGGGCAGGGCAGTTTTATAATGAATAATGGCGTTTATATAATATGATGGGTTTGGGCTGGAAGCTGAAGTCTACAGAGGTCGACAGTAAGTACTGACCCTACCACCCGTGAAAGAGTTTTATTGTTTTGTTGACCGGTGTGGGAAGCGCAGTGTCCACGCAGGCTTATCTTCAGATCTGCATTAATCTGCTCTCATTAGCCAGGCATCTTCTCTGATTAGCCAGGGGTCAAAGAATCTGGATTGTACATGCTGACGGTCTGCCCTGCTGATGTGCATGACAGGGGCAGGGCAGCCTTCAGACCTGAGTTAGAAAAGACCCGCTCATGGTCCTCATGGGCTTTCGGTTCAGTGACAAATTACAGGGTAACAATCTTCTGATGGAGTCGAGGTGGGATTCTTTTTAAAAGTCCAGAGCAAATGAGTGTATGTGAGATTCGGACATAAGTACTCACATCCTTTGGCACCCACTGAGAAATGGGTGGCAGTTAGAAAAAGAGAGATAGTGTGTGTGTGGGGAGGTGGATGTGCATGTGTTTGAGGTTGGAAGGTGAAGGACAGTCAGATCAAGGATGGTTTCCCAGAAAAACATCAGAGGGATGACTAAATGGATGCAACTTATGTTTTAAAAAGATGCCTTATGCATCTGTGGGAGTGTTGTATTCTTAATAATAATAATAAAATAATAAAAAAAAAGTGAACCTGAGATAATTTTTGCATCCTCCAAAAGTCTTATAATGTTCTAAACATATTTAGAATTCCCCTTTGGATGTTGCCTTTAGAGTAATGATATATTTCTTTCAAATATTCCCTATCATAAGGAAGTCTCAAATAATTTAAAGGTAAGTTAAATTAAAAAAAAAAAAAACTGCTTAAGATTAGGATGACCTTGGGTAACTCATTTATATTTCAACTTGCCCAACTATAAACTAAGAATAAAATACAGACAGTTCCCAATTTATGATTTTTTTTGACTTTATGATGGTATGAGAGCCTCCCAATTTTTGATTTTTTTTTTTTTTTTTTTACTTTATGATGGTATGAAAGCCATGTGCATTCAGTAGAAGCAGTACTGCAGATTTTAAATTTTCATCTTATCCCAGGCTAAGATGCTTGCAATGCTGGGGAGAGGTAGTGAGCCACATTTCTCAATCAGCTACAGATTACAAATATAAACAAGGAATTCTATGCTGCTCAGTTACAATGTTTGGTAGGGGAGGTGTGTCAAACAGAGTTTCAACTCATGATGTTTTCAGCTTTTAATGGGTTTATTGGAATATAACTCCATCATAAGTCTAGAAGCCTCTGGAATATCTATACATTAGAATGATTGGGAGAATTTAATGAATTAACGTACTTACAAGTCTTCAAAGAATTCCTCTAATAGAATGAACAACTCTGTGAAAGTTAGTATTAGAATTGACACTGTTTGGAAAAAAAAAAAAAAAAAAAACAGATAAGGCTGCGAGGTGACACATGCCTGTAATTCCAGGGACTCCAGAGGAGGTGGGGAGAAGGCTGAGGCAGGAGGATGGCAAGTTCAAAGCCAACCTCTGCAATTTAGCAGGACCCTGAGCAATTTAGTGAGACCCAGACTCAAAAGAAAAATAAATAAATAAATAAATAAAACCGGAACTGTGAATGTGGTTCTGTGGTTAAATGCCCCTGGGTTCAATTCCTGGTACCAAAACAAAACAAAACAAAACAAACCAGAGATAATTAAATTGAGTATCACATTTTTGATGCAAAAGAGCTAAGGAGACAAATGTCATGAGACACTAGGTGTTGGCATTTACATGCCTAGGACCATTCCCTTTACCATCTTTCCACCATGTTTATCCAGAGCTTTATCTCCTGTCAAACTTAAACATCATCTTGAAGGGAGAGAAAAATCTTTAACTTGTAGAAAAATCTTAAAAATCACCCAGGAAATGACTTCCTATACTATTCAGAATTCAAGACCCTTTTCCCTTTGCTATACATAATTAAAATTCAGAAAAGAATAAAATATATTTTTGTATGTGTATGTATGTGTTTGCTTTTTACTTAAAAAAAAAAAAACTGTGATATTTTAAAACTTGTTTACCATATAAAAGGAAGCCAAAGTCCCTGTGCCCATTCTGGGTATAAGAGTCAAAACAATGCCCTCTAGCTTTAATAATGTATTGCTAGGACAGAGGGCTAAATCACAAAGATATAGCTATCCAAGCTAATAAGTACCCTTAGCAAATAAGAGCAATTTAAAACCAATGTAAAATCTCATGCAGTTGGCTATTTTATATACATGCACGTACACAGTTTAAAGAGAGAGGTGAAAATAAACAACCTGGATGAAATTTGGCTGTCTTTGCAGTACATTCTGAGCCAATCTCCTCCAGTAATAACTTCAAATCCAACCTAATAGAATAGTAGGGATAGCAGCATTTTATTCCAATTAACTCGGCTTGCCACTGAAGAAGCTTAGGTCTCTTTTACAAAATGTAAAATACTTCCTCTTGACCACCTGCACTCATTCCTATGATTTGCATCTATTTGATTTTAATGTTTTTGTTTTGTTTCATTATGTTTTGTAGTTTTCTAGTAGAGAGGAGTAGAAAGTATAGAATGGGAAATAACTCCAAATATGCCCCAAATCTCATTCCCTTTGCATGGCTCCAGTATAGTCAGAGAAATAATTGCTGAGTTCTACAAAAAGTGATTCATGTTTTTGCTTACCCTTACGCTTTCCTTTTAGAAAGACGTGAAAATTTTATAAACAGACCTTTTACAAAATAGGAAAAAAAAATGTTTGGGGCACAAAACTTTTGGGATACACATTGCTAAACTTAATGGTCTGTGGTATCCTTCCTGAGAAATGAAGTCAGTATCCTAGAACCAAGCAACGCAACAAGCTATATAAATCAACACGGAAAGAAATCACGCTAATGACTTTTCCCAATTTAAAGAAATGTCAAAGGCAACCATATAAATGGAATGCAATCAATATGAATAATAATAAATAACCACCCTGGGTACTGAACTTTCCATCAACTTTTAAATGTTCTGTCTGGCATATTTCTAACATTTAAATAATTCTAAAATTTAAAAACCATGTGCAAACAGGGATGAATTAAAGTACTCTTCTTTTCTAGGGTGATTGTGGTGGTGGTATTTAAAAGATGAAACAATCACACATACAGAAAAAACACATTAACATTTCCTAGCCGATTTATAAATTTTCTAAAAATAATTTCTATATACCTGAAGATCATATGTGCTTAAAAAAGGAAATTAACCCTTGTGAAACTGATTCATTACATTGATACCTGAGCTGTCATTATGTGTTTTAAGGAAGATAACCACTCCAAGGGGTGGGAGGGAAGAAAAACAACTGAGCCCTATTGGGAGGATCTTCTAACATTTTCAACATTCAACATTATAACATTTCAGAGAGTTATTAGATCTAAAAATGATCCCAAATCACAGCATTTTGATATCTAATGTTTGGATTTATTTCTTTAACCTCCTAGAAGTTTATTGTTTCTCTGAGCTGGCTTATTATGGATCAGATCAACATGAACAAATTGAGACATGAAATAGAGGACTGAAAGTAATGTTCTTTGTTGCCTCCACATTTCCTGCCATATAAATAAAGCAATGAAATTCAGTGTGAAAGAAATGAACGAAAGGAGGCCTGAATCTGAGTGTAGAGTCTGCATTAATTAGTTATGTAATCCTGAATGAGTAATGTAACTTCTTATTCTTATTTTGCTTGAATTCAAAATGAAAGATCAGAACCTAGCGTAATTATCTTTTCACATTTTAATTTTATAGTATTTTAATAACATACACGAGCATACCAAAAGATACTAAAACTATATATTTTTTACTCATATTTTAACAAAAGCAAAATTTTCATATTTACTTTAGGTATTTTTAACATTATTTTAAGATCTAATTTGTGTACAATAAAATTGATCAATTCAAATTTACAACCAAAACTTTTTAAGGAAGTTTTGTGTACCTCCTGGCAAAATCTGAGTTTATAACATTTTTTTAAAAAAATTATTTATTTTCCTTTTTTTTTATTAGTTGCTCATGACAATACAATGATCTTGACATATCATACAATTGAATCAGATGGGCTATAATTTCTTATTTTTCCAAGTGTACAGGTTGCAGAATCACATTGGTTATACAGTTTATAACATTTTTATCACTTCCAATACATCCATTGTATGTGAGCATGACTCTCACTGTAAGCTCCTGTTCCCAGATACACCTCTGGACATCTCATACTACAGATCATATAGGAAGTAGCCTTGGTGTCTGACTTCTTTCAGTTGACACAGACATCAGCAAACTTCAACTCAAAGGCTAAATCCTGCCTAACTGCCATCCTTATGAATAAAATTGTATTGGCTACAGTCACAACCCTTAATGTACTTGACATCTGTCTACTTTCCTTTTACCAGAAAAGAGATGAAGAGATACAACTGAACAGTTGCAACTCTTGCAGTTTCTGGACTGCAAAACCTAAAGATGCTACTTACTATATGACCCTTCAGAGATTGTTTGCCCATTTCAGATTTAGCATGTCTTTGAAGTTCATCACATTGTAGCAAGTTTCAGTATTGCTTACTTTCATGGCTGACTAGCATTCTATCATAAACATATATCACATTTTTCTTTATCTACTCACCAGTTGATGGGATTGGTTCCAGTTACTGGCTATTAGTAGTGCTACTGCTTTAAATACATAAGGACAAGTTTTGTTTTTTGTTTGTAAATGTATATTTTCATTTCCTTTGAGAGATACCTAGGAGTAAAATTGATGGTTTTAATTATGTAACTTTTGAAGAAAGCACATTTTTTCCCCAAAGTTGCCTTACTATTTTAATATTCCTTAATATCAGGAATGTCTGAAGGTTACACTGTCTCCACATATCCACCAGTACTTACTGTTGCCTATCTTTTACAGTATAACGAATCTAGTGGTAGTGAAATAGAACCTCAGCTTTAATTTGCATTTTCTTAATGACTAATAATGTTGCACAGGTTTTCATGGGCTTATTGACCTTTTTGTATCATTCTTTGTGAATTATCTATTCAATTTTCTATACAAATTTAAATTCTAGATATGATTATTTACTGGATTTATCATTCATAAATATTTTTTTTCAATCTGACTTAACTTTCAATTACCTGAAGTCTTTTGATGTGCAGTTTTAATATTGATGAAATTTAATTTATTTGTAATGGATTTTGCTTTAGGTGTTAGAATAAAAAAATCTTTGCCAAGTCAGTTCCTTAAGAATTTTTCCCTGTGTATTCTTCTGAGACATTCAATGTTTGTCTTTACCTTCAAATCTATGATGCACTTTAACATTTTAATGCATATGTTGAAAATTAATTGTTGAGTTCTTTTTTTAAAAGAATATTTAGGTATTCAGTTGTCCTAATAAACATGTTATAGTAACTATTCATCAAAATGGCTTGATGACTATGTCAAAAATCAATTAAAAATATAAACAAATAGAAGTACAAGGACACATACCTTGTCTCAAATCTCCATGCCTTTCTGTATGCCAATACAACACTGTCTTTATTTTCAGGCAGAGGACTTCTGCAAAACTGAGGCAGTGCAAATGCCCCCACCCTTCCCATTCTGGAGATCAGAACAGAAAGATATCAAAAATGTTGCTCAGAGCAACAAATGTGAGTTTACTAGAAGGGATAGAAAAGGGGAAAGGGGGACACTCTCAAGGGTGATAGTTGATCCCCTCAGAGAGAAGTCAGCATGCCTTTCCTGCCTTCGGGTATTATTGGGGCTTCCAGGGAACTTTCCAGATAGTGCAGCCCAGGTTCACCTCTTGACTTTTGACTGACAGCAGAATGACATCACATTTTCAAGTCTTCATTGTGCTTCACCACTCTAGGTCACTTTGATCCATGCTGACCAGTTCTAATTGAACCCTGTTCTTAGAGATTTTAGGATTAGGGGGAATTAGTTTTAGCTTCCTGAGTTCTGGGATCTGGTCTGTGTAAGGATCCCCAAAGTCCCCTTCTTCAGGGTAACTTATTACCATCAGCAATTTGGGCTTGCATTTCTCCTGAAGATAGTTTGCAGAGGAATGTAACATACTGTTGACTTAAGCCAGGCAGGAATGCAAGTAAATTTATTTATTTTTAATTTTTTAAAATTTGTTTTAATTAGTTATACATGACAGTAGAATGCATTTATGCACTTTGATGTATCATACATAGATGGGATACAGTTTCTCTCTCTCTCTCTCTCTTTTTTTTTTTTAGTGTACATGTTGTAGAATCACACTGGTTATGCAGTCACACATATGCATAAAGTAATAATCTCTGTTGTGTTCTACTATCTTTCCTATCCTTCCATCCCCTCCCCTTCCCTCCCTTCACTTCTCTCTACCTAATCCAAGGTAATGCTATTCTTTTCTAGTGCCCCCTGCCTTATTGTGAATTAGCATCCACATATTAGAGAAAACATCTGGCTTTTGTTTTTGTGGGATTGGCTTATTTCACTTAGCATGATATTCTCTAGCTCTATCCATTTACTGACAAATACCATAATTTCATTTTCCTTTAAAGGTGAGTAATATTCCATTGAATATATATACCACATTTTCTTTATGCATTCATCTATTGAAGGTCACCTAATTTGGTTACATGGTTTAGCTATTATTAATTGAGTGCTATAAACATTGACATGGTTGCATTACTATAGTATACTAATTTTAAGTCCTTTGGGTATAAATTGAGGAGTGGGATAGCTAGGTCAAATGGTGGTTCCATTCCAAGTTTTCTGAGGAATGTCCATACTGCTTTCCATAGTGGTTTCACCAATGTGCAGTCCCACCAATAATGTATGAGTGTACCTTTTTCCTCACAGTCTCTCCAACATTTATTGTTGCCTGTATTCTTGATGATTGCCATTCTGACAGGAGTGAGGTGAAATCCTAGTGTAGTTTTGATTTGCATTTCTCTAATTGCTAATTGTTGAACACTTTTCATATTTTATTGGTCAATTGTATTTCTTCTTCTGTAAAGTGTCTGTTCAGTTCCTTAGCCCATTTACAGATTGGGCAATTTGCGTTTTTTTTTTTTTTTTTTTGGTGTTAAGTTTTTGACTTCTTTATATATATACTGGAGATTAATGTTTTATCAGAGGTGCATGTGGTAAAGATTTTCTCCCAATCTGTAGGCTCTCTCTTCACATTATTGATTGTTTCCTTTGCTGAGAAGAAGCTTTTTAATTTGAATCCATTCTATTTATTGATTATTGATTTTATTTCTTGTGTCTTAGGAGTCTTGTTAAGGAAGTCAATTGCTTTTTAAAAGTGAAAACGTGGGGTCGACACAGTGGGCCCAGTTTACAGAATCATTCCCTTAATTTCATGTTTCCACTGCTTATTTATGTCTGTTCCCTATCAATCTTCATTGTTTTACAGTCAAAAAGTTTAAAAAATAGAAAAATTCATAAAGTCCATCATATTTATCTTCTATAGCACTGTTTTAAATTCTGAGTTCTTTAAATTTACATATAAATTTTTAAATAAATCTGTTAATTTAAAAAAAAAAAAGCTTGATGAGATTTTTATAAGAATCACTTGACTCTATGGAATAACTCACCATCTTAATGGTAGATGATAGTAAGTCTTCTGATTCTGAACCCAGAATGTTTCTCCATACATATAGACTTTAAATTTTAATAAGCAATGTTTTATAGTTGTCAGTATAAAATTCTTGCATTTTCTTGAAATTTGCTCCTAAATCTCTTATTCTGTTTGATTCTATCAAGAATGGAAGTTTTTCTTCTTTTATTTTCAGGTGGCCCATTATTGAATATACATGTATTATACCTCCTTGCTGAGCTTTTCTATCAAGTCTAATAGTTGGTCTTCTTTTTAGGTGGTGGATTATTTTTGTGTATTCCCTGGGGTTCTCATCACACAGGATTATATTATCTGTGAATATAGTTTTGCATCTTATTTTCTGATTTTTTAAAAAAAATATTTATTTATTTTTATGTGGTGCTGAGGATCAAACCCAGGGCCTTGCATGTGCTAGGTGTGTGCTCTACTGCTGAGCCACAACTCCAGCCCTGCATCTCATTTTTTGAAATGAATGTCTTCTTTGTTTCTTTTCGTCTCCAGACTTCACTGGTTAGAACCTCTAGTAAAATGTTGAATAGAAGTGGTGAAAGTGAACATTTTGCCTCTTTCCTTTTACTGTAGGAAAACATCCAGACTTTTGTTAATTTTCATTTTAGTTATTTTTATGTATATACTTCATCATATTCAGAAATTGCCTTCTTTCCTAGGCCTTTCTTATCTTATACCTTTCTTATTAAGAAGTTTTATCACCACTTTGTCAAGTGTTTTTTTTTTCCACTGAATCTATGTAGGTGATCATGTAATTTTAGTCTATATTCTATTAATATGATGTATTACATTAAATCATTTCCAGATATTGAACAAATTTGCATTGCTAGTATAAATTATCTTTGATTGTGAGGCATAAATCTTTTTTATGTTGCTGCCTTCATTTTTAAAAAAACAGTTTAAGATTTTTGAATCCATATTGATGGGAAATCTTGGTCTATAGATTTCTTCTTTAATCCTGTTTAGTCTGATTTTAGTATCAAGGTAAATGACTTCATAGATAAGATTGGAAACTGGTTTTTATTTTTAATTGTTGACTTTATGAAAAAGTTTTTAAATGGTTGCCATTATTTCATTTTTAAATATTTGACAGAATTCACTACTGAAGTCATCAGGGCCCTACAAGTCTATGAGAAAAGTTTTAATTATTATTTCAAATTCACTATTTCTTCAATCAATTTAGATTTTTCTGATTCTTCTTGGTTTAGTTTTGGTTAAATTCTTTCTAGGAATTTGTTCACTGCATCTAAGCTGTCTACTTTGGTGGCCTAGAATTGTTCATAATATTTTTTATTTTTTTCTTATAATCTTCTTGCTGGGTTTGTAGTGATGTATCTGCTTTTGTTTCTAATTTTCTTTTTTATTTTAAATACTTTTTTATTTTTAGTTGTAGATGGACACAATACTTTTATTTTGTTTATTTATGTGGTGCTGAGGGTTGAACCCAGTGCCTCATGCATGCGAGACAAGCGGTCTACCACTGAGCTACAACCCCAGCCCTTGTTTCTAATTTTCTAATTTGGAAAATTTAAGTCTTTTCACCTAACCCCAACCCCTGCTTTATCTAGGTAAGTTCCTAAAAATTTTATTGATCTTCTCACAGAACCAACATTTAAAATTCACATTTCCCATAGCCTTGCCAATAGAATATCATAAAAATGGTGCATCAGTATGAGTTAATATGTCATTCTTTTTTTTTTTTTTTTTTTTGTTCTGGGAATTTAACTCAGGGATACTCAATGGAGACACATCCCCAGCTCTATTTTGTATTTTATTTAGAGACAGGGTCTCACTGAGTTGCTTAGTGCCTTGCTAAATTGCTGAGGCTGACTTTGAACTCGAGATCCTCCTGTCTCAGTCGCCCAAGCTGCTAGGATTACAGGCATGCGCCACTATGCCCGGCTTAATATGTCATATTCTTAGTATACAAAACCTTGTCATTCTTCATATGTTTAAGGATTTTACTTTTTGTTCTATTAACCATTATGTTTACCCAACTTATGTTAGACTGCTGGCAATATTTTTACTTGTTGCTTACAAGTTTTGGTTTATAATATATAAGCTTTTTAATTCTGATAAAAACTTCAAATGTCTTTTGCCTCTTTTTCCTATTTCTTTGGACTTTGGATGTGATTACTTTTGCTATAGAAAAAAAGTTTTCTCATTATCTCTCTCTTTTCAGCTTCTTATTTGGATCATGATGTTTTTCTTTGTCTCAAATAAACATGTTATTTTCTCCTTCTTTAAATCTCTTATATTTTCATTTTACATATAAGCCTCTGATTCATTTAAAATTTTTATTGACATATGGTGTGATATTTAGTCAGAATTTATATATTACTCTAAATGGTAATTGAATTATACAATTTTAAACCATTGAGATGATAAATTTATCATAAAGCTTATTATCAAATGCACTTAAGCATATATCTGAATGCACTTCTTTTCCTATTTTTTTTTGGCCTGCCTATTGATTGATGCATAAATATACTTTTTGTAGAAGATTTGTAACTTATCTTAATTTCCACTTACACATATAAAAAACATAATGTCCAGAAAACCAGTAATAAACAAAACACTATGTGCAAGCAGAAAGAAAATAGATAAACAGAGAAACCACCATAGCCAGAAAACCATTCATGAACAAAACACTATCTACCAAGAATAAAATTGACCAAATTACATTAAATACACCTATAAATATGTCACAATGAATCCCATTATTATGTATACTGACAATGCATCCATAAAAATTAAAACATATAGATAGTTACATGTATGTAACTTTAAAATCAATGTTAACTGCAAAATAAGATTTGGCATTTTTATAGCAATAAAATGTAATACATAAAATAAATAAGAATTTAGCATCAATTATATGGTGTTGAGTCACAATATGCAAAGACAGCCTTTCAAATCCTTTCAAATGTAGTTTTGCTTTCCCAATATTTAAAATTTTTCCTTATAAAGTTTTTGCATATTTTTAGATTTTTTTTAAAGTACTTTAGTATATTTCAGTGCTTAGATCTCTGTTTTAGTCAATTTTTTTTTTTTTTTTGCCACTGTGACCAAAGGACCTGACAAGAACAATTAGAGGAGGAAAGGTTTATTTATGGGCTTATAGTTTCAGAGGTCTTAGTCCACAGATGATGACTCTGTGGCTCTGGGCCAGAGGAGAGGCAGAACACCATTGCAGAAAGGTGTGGCAGAGGAAAGCAACTGGAAATATGGCACCAAGAAGCAGAGAGATTTCTATACCAGGGACAAAATATATACCCCAACAGCATGTCTCCAGTGATCCATCTCCTCTAGCCCTAGCCTACCTGCCTGTGGTTACCATCCAGTTAATGCTAAACAGGGGATTAATACACTGATTATGTTTAAGCTCTCATACCTAATCATTTCACCTATAAACTTTCTCACACAGTCTCACATGTAAGCTTTTAAGGGACACCTAATATTTAAAACATAATAATCTCTAAGTACATTGAATTTTGCTAGATACTTTGTAAGAATTTGCAGCTGTGACCATATTACTTTCCTCAATAGTTCTAGGAAGAGTACAAAGAAATGTATTATTGGATTTACTAATAATACTTTTCTCAAAAGTTCTATTAAGAGTACAACGTATTTTATTATTGGATTTACTAATATTGAAAGTTTTGCATTTCTTTAATAAATATTTGAAAATGAGCAAAATAGTAAAGAAAAGGTAAGCAGAAGAAATAATAACAATAAAAGCAGGAACTGTAAGTAGAATAATACCATTTCCATCTAATAAATACATCAAAAAATGACATTTTACCATTTTGCTTGTTTTCAAATATTTTAATTGGGATTTTAATGTAATTTTTCTTCATTGATATAAATATTCAATGCTAATAAATTTCTTTTAAATATTGCTTTGGCAATATTTATTAATTTTGACATGTCTATTTTATTATCTGTTTTTTTTTTAATTCCACTATTTTGTTTTGTTTCTCCTTATTTTCTCTGAAGATAGATTAATAGAGATACATAATCTTAAAAAGAAGGCATTTAAATTTAATAAGTATACTTTTTTCTGATCATTCTTTGTATTGTTTCCATTTTTAAAATGTATTATTTCCTAGTAGCCTAATACATACAGAAATTATTTATAAATATTTTCAGTTATAATGAAAAGGAGGTGTATTTTGTAATATTAGATATACAATTTTTACTCATATTTAAAATATATAAGATAAATAGAAAATAATTTAACATGAGTAAACATATTGATATGTACAAAACACCAACAGATCAATGATCTTAAAATGACTTCAACAAATACATAAAATTATTTGAACCAATTCAAATAGTTTCATGTAAAGCAATAAACACCTCTCAATAGAGTAGGAGTAATTAGAAATACAGTAAATTTATAACATGATAAAAGGTATTTATTATTTTCAGCTATTTTATATACAACTTATTTACTCAGTCCAAATGTTTTCATTATTTTTTTGGATTAAATAATATATTCATTATAATAGTATATTTAATATAATAATATGTTATTATTGTAAATGCTTTACTTTATCCTCAATTTTAAACATCATTTTCTTCAAATATCGAATTCACAAATGATTTACTAAGAATTTACAAGATACATTTAATGAAAATTCTATTTTGATTTGTTGTCCTTTTGTAAATAATATATTTTTATCAAATACATGATGAAATTTTAGATTTTTTTTTTGCCTTTGCAATTTTTATTCTGTAATACACCATTATGTGTAAGGCAGAAACAATAGTTATCCACAAAAATCTATTGTTTCCTTTTTTTACAGCAATAACTTGGTAGCAAGGCACACAAGTTATTCATACTTTTCAGGGTTTTTTTTTTTTTTTTTTTTTTTTTTTTTTTTTTACCATGAGGGTGACCAAGAGACAGACTTCCTTACAATGGATCAGTTGTTTTCTTTTTGTGTGGAGGATTGAACCCAGGGGCACTTAACCACTTAGCCACATTCCCACTCCTTTTTAAAAAAATATATATTTTGTTTTGAGACAGGATCTCACTAAGTTGCTTAGGGCCTTGCTAAGCAGTTGGGGCTGGCTTTCGACTTGTTAGCTTCCTTTCTCAGACTCCAGAGTTGCTTGGATTACAAGCATGCACCATCATGCCTGTCCAGATCAGTTTTAAAAGAGTTGCTGAATTCACTGAAACATTCCCCACCCCTCTGTGGAATTATGGATGGCAACAGGTTGGTGGCAAGGGTGGAGCTACAGAATGGCAGGAAGTCCATTGAGGGATGTTTTAAAAGTCCCAGACCACAATATTTTCAAATATCTCTTCTTCCTTTTCTTCAGCTTCGTATTCTAACAGGTTTTGGGAACATGTCTTAAATTTCTTCCTTTTCTTCTCCAGGTCACATGTTTTAGATTGAGACTCTTCCAAGGCAGGTTGTGATACAGTTTATTGCAACTAGTTTATTAGGAATAATCCCAGAGAACCACAAATAGGAGTGAGGAGAGCATGAGATTAGGACGATCAGTATTATGGTAGAATAGAGTCTCCCTCCTCACCAGATTTATGTTTGTTGAAGTCCTAACCCCAAGTACCATAGACTGTGATTGTATTGGAAATGATGTCCTTAAAGGAGTAACTAAGGTAAAATGAGGTAATATGAGTGTTCTCTAATTTAATCTGACTGTTGTCCTTATAAAATGAGATTAGAACACACATGACTATGTTTTTTTATCAAAACTGCTATTAACAGAATATCAATGACAGAATGATTTAAACAACAAAAATTTGTTTTCTCGCAATTTAGGAGGATAGTAGTTCAAGGTCACAGTGTTGGCAGTTAGGCTTCTCCTGAGGCTTGTTTCCTTGGCTTAGAGATGGTCACCTTTACACTGTGTCCACCCTTGGTCTGTCCTGGTGTGCACTGATGCATATCTGATGTCTTCCTTTGTGCCCAGATTTCCTCTTGTTATAAGGATATCAGTTAGATTGATCCTGATAGCTCCATTTGGACACAAGCACCTTTTTAATGTCCATATCTCCTAATACAGTAACCTGAATTGCTGGGCATTAGGGCTTTAGAGTGTGAATTTCACGGAGACAGGGGGACTGTCAGCCCATAATAGACGTCACAGAAGGAAACCATATGACAACATGGAAAGAGGACAACCACAAATTCTATCCTTCAGAATTCTGAAAAAAAAAAAAAAAAAAAAAACAAATCTCTGCTGTTCAAGCCATCCAGGCTGTGGTACTTTTTAATGGTTGCCCTACTAGACTAACAGAGAGAATTGGCAAATCACCGCTATAAGCAATGGAAGCTCAATTCTCCTGGGTACCTCAAGAGAGGCATTATTGACTATGTCTCAGAACATGTAGCATTTATCTACCAACTCCCATCTAATATTGATTGAAGGCTACTCCCATAGACAAATTATTTATTTTTTGACAGCTTTTCCTATGTGGTTCAGGCAAAATCAAGCAACCAAGGAATGCACTCAAAGAGCCCCCAGGAGATTACATCTAAAAGAATCATCCACATGCAAATGAATAGTTTTTGGTGTAGAGACGTGAGAGGAAAACTTACAGTGTATGTTTTGCTACTCTACAAATGCATCATCAATCTATTTCTCTATTGCATTTGGGGAAATATTTACCTATTGCCATATCTGTCCTACAAGTCTTATACTTGCAATTTTTTATTTAGCTTTACCCCACCCCAATAAGATATACTAATATATACATATACATACATATATAACATATTTATATATTTTTCAAGGTCATATATCTATTATTTATATATAATGTATTATTTATATTATATAATTTCTGGTATGTTTTCACACTCTTTTGTTCTTTCATTTGAGAGTCTATTTGTATTCCTTTAAATATTTTATACATGCTTGTTTTATATTTTATTTAGATTCTGAAATGGGTGGTAAGAATAAGATATCATTTGTAAATGTTTTATTTTTCAAAAGGACAGTCTATTAATTCATTGTGAGTTATAGAATATATATTGGTATAGATAGGTTAAGAGAAAAGAGATAAATGTTTCCTTAAAAAAATATTACAACATTAAAACACATACAGTACTGCAAAGGGAACAATGATTTCTTTTCAATGAATTCCACTCGATGTAATCAGTTCTTGACTTTCTAACTCTTGAGTTAGTCATGTCATGAACCCACATACATCTTTGTGGAAATCCTAACTCAGTCCATTGATATGATCTCAAAGTTGTTTGGTACCATTAGAATCTGCACCCACAGGGATCTGGTGTATTTTTCCATGGTGTTCTGACAGATTCAGTCGCAAGTTGTGTCTTTGGCTGATCAAAAGAGTTTTTAGGCAAGCATCAAAGTAAAATCATGAATCCAAGAAAAACACTACTTGCACATGACAAACTGACTTAAAATATCATGGTGGAAAGTGTGGCAACTCAGAACATGACAACCAGGGAGCAGAGAGAGCTCTGCCCCCCAGGGGCAAAATATAAAACTCAAAGTCTCACTGCCAGTGACCTATTCCCTCCAGCCACATGCTACCTTCCTACAATTGCCATATTATTATTCCCTATGGGTGGATTCATCCACTGATAAGTTTCACACTCTCCTAACATTTCACATCTGAACATTCTTGCCTTGTCTCATACATGAGCTTTTGGTGTTGAACTCATATCCAACCCATAACAGAAGGCAATGGCAAATTTCTCAGTACATACTACATGCTACATACTATTTCAGCACCATTCATATTAATATCATTTTACCCATGCAAATTTAACCTAGGGAAGGCTTCTGATTTGACAATTCCCATACAACTTAGCAAAAGTTACATATCAAACAATCCTAATTATTTCTAACACCTCATTTCTACAAGGTGAAAGTGAAAATCTTTGTGGTTTTCCAACAACCCCCTGGGATATCTGAAGGACAGTTTGAGATTCAAAATATGTCATTTATATTTGATTTGAGGAAGAAAAATATCAAAAGTTTTCAGGAGATTCGGACATTCAACTAATATAGGATCATATGTTGTAGTTTATTAATATTTTACAACCTTTTTAATGAAACTGATGGGAAAATATGTTAAAAGTGAATGAAACAGGTAACATGATTTCCAAAAACCTTCAATTCTTAAGAAACTTTTTTTTTTTTTGCTTAGTAATCAAGGACATAATGAAATAAACATGAACCGTAGACACTTCTTCTTCCAACAGTCATGATATTTGTTTTCTAGGCAGATTATACAGAAGATAAGATGTACCTTTTATAACTTCTTTTTAATGATAGACCAATAATAAAAAAAATCATTTTTTTTCACCTTAACAGAAAAAAACAATTCTAAGTTTGTGTTATTATATCATTGGTACTAAAACTTTCTTTGAATCCTCACAAATAAGCCATCAAATCTCCTCCAGCTTCTACCATGATAAATAAAATTAATTTTTACAAACCTCTACAAATTTTTATGTTCACACATATTCATTACTGTAGAACTTTTCAAAGTATCAAAATGAACATATTTGTTATCATATCCTAATATGCAGAATTACTACTAACTACATATAAATGAGACAAAAGTATATAAACTTAAAATTTGTTTTGTATTTATGTTTTCAGTAATTTAGGTTACAAATAACTTAGTATACAATTAATATTTATTATCTAACTCAAGTTATCATTAGTTCAAGTATTTTACTTGCATAAAGATTTTTAATCCTATCTTCAAGTTGACCTAATACAAACAATCACCACTGAAATAGTTTGTCAGAATAATGGTTCATTGTGGCCTCATGAATTTATATGTTTAACAATTCTAAACATTTTAAAGTAGCACTAAGATTTTCAATACTGGTGAACCCATTTTATTTGGTTAGGAAAAAAAATCTAATGGCAAGTGTATATCTAATCCTAAGAAATCAGAAATGTATCAGTTTATATTAAACCAAACATTAAACATGTCTAATTAGCCAAAGAGTCACCTGAGTTACATGAACTCGAATTCTTAAAAATTTCAAAATAACCTTTATTTTTGGCATTAAATGTTTTAGAGGTTTAATTTCTTTATTTTTTTGGAAAGTTCAGCAATTTCCAATTTACACCATTTTTTATTCCTTTCCATACCAGTCAGAATAAAACTCCTATAGTATTATCCTATTAGAAATACTTTTAGATGTAGGGAAATATCATACAGGCTCCCAAGGAAAGGTAGAGAATGTTCTATGTTAAGACAACATGAACATTTCCTGCACCTGGTCTCTGTGTATGAAAATCCCAGTCTGCAGCTTTTCAGGCCTGAGTTTATTGCATTTTCTAGTGGTATCAAATTCTTATTAATGCTTTTGCCTTTATTTCTCTTTTCTATTTTATTACCTCTGTGTTTCTCGTTCTTTAGAGCTCAGTTTTAAATTTCTATTTTATTCATGGTTACATTATTCTGCCCTTTGGATTATTTAATCACTTCGTTTTCCTGAGATGCTGACACTCTAGCTTGCTGTACCAAGTGCCTCAGAGTTTTTGTGGCATGGTATGGATTGTACTTGTCTGTGACTCCTTTCCTGTATTTGCAGAGAGAATCCTGTTTTAATCACTTCGATCGGCCAAGATGATCAGTGTGTTCACATTTAATGTTGCTCAAATTTTCTGTTTTAAAAGAATATTCTCAGAAATAATATGGCCCACAATGTTTAGGAGACATTATTTCAAATATTTTGCTTATAAAAATCAGAATTAGAAACTTGAACTTTTCATAGTGACACATGCCATCATCGATATGTAGGAAATCTCCAGAACATCAACACCAATTTTAAGTAAAAAACAAACAAACAAACAAACAAAAAAAAAAAAACAGGGCACTATTTATCTCAAAACTGAGTTGGTACCAAGTCATACTCACATTTATTTTCATTTGCTCTTTGTAAATACTGTTATGTGTGACACCTGTCTTTGCCAATAAAATTCATAATCCTGGAGAGCAAATAAGGTATTTTCTTTCGATTTTCTTCACCCTTGCCCACATTATTTGGGACCAAACCCAAAAATATATGGATATTTAGTCCTTATGGAGGCACAGAAGGATATAGAGAGGAGAGAGGGAGAGTGCCAAAGTGAGAACTTGCCAGATTCACTGGCAAGCATCTTGGCAGCCTTGGACATGAGGAGGCTGCATGATGCAGTGGGAAGAAGGAGATTTTGAAACCGATGGACTTGGGTTCTCATCCCAGCGCTGCTGTGCACTGACTGTGTAACCTTGGCCAAGTACTTTAACTTTCTCATCCTTAGGGTTTTTTTCCTCACCTACCTGATAAATGTAGTTAATATAATAATATCACACTCACAAGAGTTCTATAAATATTAATGTGATAACAAATACAAATTATCTTGAAACATCTTGAAAGAAATTAAGCATTGTAAAAGCAAATAAAAAAACCAAAAATCCAGTTTTGTTCTGAAACCTTTTAGAACAAAGCATAAGGAAAAACTCTACTTTTTACCATTTGCTACGGCAGTAATTTTTTTTTTTTTTTTTTGGATGCGCACCCAAAACTCAGGCAATGAAAGCAAAAGCGAACAGGTGGGATTACATCAAACCAAAATGCTTCTGCATAGAGAAGGACACAATCAATAAAAGAAAGACTACAAATGGAGAAAGAATAGCAAACATACATCTGATAAGGAGTTAATATTCAATATATATAAGGTATTCATACAAGACAGAAGCAAAGAGTAATTACAATAATCCAATTTAAAAAATGGGCAAATTAACAAAATAAACATTTTCCCAA
Source organism: Callospermophilus lateralis (assembly GCF_048772815.1). NCBI lineage: Eukaryota > Metazoa > Chordata > Mammalia > Rodentia > Sciuridae > Callospermophilus > Callospermophilus lateralis. Next base: position 31,050,174 of record NC_135321.1, on the reverse strand, counting down.
AGATACAATGGTGACCAAATCTAAGAAAAATTTTATGTCACTAATCATCAGAGAGATACAAGTCAAAATCACAATGAGATATCATCTCACGTCTGTTATAATAGTTTTTATCAAACAACAAGAGGTAGTAGGTGTTTTCCAGAATGTGGAGAAAAGGGACCCTTGCATATTGTTGGTGGAAATGTGCATTGGTACAGCTATTATGGAAACAGAGAATCAGTTCCATGAGCAACAACAACAACAATAACAAAATAGAAATATAGAAACTACTTATATGATATAGCAATCCTTCATATATATATATATATATATATATATATATATATATATATATATATATATACACACACACACACAAAGGAAACAAAACTGACATTTTGCAATGACACCAATATTACCATGGTCGTTGAGCCTTAGTCACAATCACCAAAACACAAAAGCATATTAAGTGTCAATTGACAGACGAAAGTATTAAGAAAATTTGGGTGTACATCTTCATTTATCTATAATGGAATATTACTGAACCTTAAAAAAGAAAATTCTGCCATTTGCAGCAACAGGGATAAACCTAGAGGGTATTATGCTAAGTAAAATAAACAGACACAGAGTTTAAAAAATGTTCCCTGATATCATTTTTTTATGTGGAATCTAAAAGCAGTCAACTATACAGAAATAGGGAGAAGAATACTGGTTATCAGAGGCAGGGGGAGGGAAAGAAGAGGCAAGATATAGGTCAAAGGGCTCAAAGTTGCAGTGAGTAGGATAAATTAGTCTAGAGAGTTCATGTACCTCATGAGGACTATTGTCAACGTTATTGTATCACATGCTAGAAATTGATAAGAAAGAGTTTATGTATTCTCATTCACACATACACAAAAAGATGACACCGTGAGGTGATGGATATGTTAATTTACTTGATTTTAGTAATCATTTTATTATGTAGATGTGCATCAAAACACCATGTTGAGAACCTTAAATATATACAGTAATTCAAAATAAAAGAATAGATTTCCTTCCCTCAGCAATTTTGTTCCAAGTGTGTTCAGGATCACTGTACCTGAATCCATTTCAATGCTGATTAAAAATGCTGTTTTGGGGTTTTGAATTTTTTTTTTTTTTTTTTACATGAACTCTCCACCCTTGGTTCCCACACTTTTCTACCAAAATCTTTGAGGATGGAGTCTAGGGAATCTACCACGTTCAGCAAATTGAAATTTCCATGTGCATCAAAACAGATGATATCTGGGGGGAAAATCTATTTTTTCTTTCTTGGTTTTAAAAAAAAAGAAAGAAAGAAAAACAAAATTCTTGCTAGGAGAAGAGGGACCAGGTCAGAGATTGAGAGATGTGCAGGCAGACAGCAGAGAGGTCAGCAGGAGGCCTCTGACCAGTGATCATCTCTGCAGGACTAGAAAGGATTGAATGGCAGAGATCCTGCTGTTGTTTGGCTCACTTGCAAAACAGCCATGCCCAAGGCTGAATCCTGATCTCCAACAATCCCAGGAACAATTCGGAAATTAATATGATTCCTGTTCAAATGGACTTTGAACAATTTTGTTCCATTGTATCATTTTGGATGTTTTTTGAAAGAAATTTATTTAAGTAGAAAAAAAATGTTTTATGGGTGAAAGACAGGAAAAACGACAGAAACTTCTACAGAGAGAAAACTGAATTCTCCTCTGGAATGTGAAGGAAATAAGTTTTGTTTTGCTTCTTTGCATTTAGTGTGAAACTTTCCTAATCTTTGTCTCTGGAAGTGATGTTACTTGTCCCCCTGATATTTAAGATCCAGAGCAAAACTTACCTTTGAGGAATGTCATCCTCACTAGTCTTGCCCCTAAATGTGGGCTACGATAATACCCAACCCATGCTTTCCAGGAATTCAGGTTATAAGACAATGCACCTAATCAGGAGGTTATGTGCAAGCTGAACTGTAAAGCCTACCTCCAAGACAAGGAAAAATGATTTTTGAACACCAGATAGGAAAGAGTCATGCTTTCCAATTCTAATATATCAATAGCTGGTACTTAGGTGCTAAAAAATTAAGTAGAAAAGGATCTTATAACTCTAAAAACAAGATTGTATCTACTATCACTAAATGTTAGTCTACCTGTACATAACTCAAAACAGATGCAAACAGAAACCTGAAATGAACAGAGGCAGAGGAATAAGCAGCTCAGGAAAAGGATCAGCTCCATTCCTGGGGGCCATGTCCTGCCTGATTAATCAGTGGAAAGTTGGTCCTCACTGATGATCCTCAGGAACCTGATAGCAGCACTAACAGCTCAGTGAAGTGCAGAAGAGTGGCTTACTTAGGAGGCTGATTTCTTCTGAGCCAGTAGGCAGTGACAATAAGGTAGTTTTACCATGCTGAGAAGCAAATAATCTGTTGGCCACCCCCTACCCTACTCTCTAAATGTGTTTAGATCACTAATGAAAATGAGTGCAGAGGCTTCCCTCAGGGCCACACTTTACACATCAGAAAAATACTACACAATTCAGCTGAGCGACAAGGCTTCTCTCAGATGCCATACAGGCTACTGAAATAGAAGTAGAAGCTTGCGGGTCAAAAGAGGCATGAATTCTTAATGCCCCAGGAGGCCAAGGACAGAATAGCAGGGGCAGTTCCATATTTAATTATTTATCAAGTTCATTTATAAAAATAAACCCAATACCTAGATCAGTTGGTGCATAAGAGAGAGTAGCATGTATATCAATAAATAATATGGACAATTCAGTTCTCTGCAAAATTCTTCTCTTCTTATATCTTAAGGATAAAATGTGACTCATATGGCAGCACACAATATCTGGCATCACATATTTCTGTTTTATGAACAGTGCCCCAAGCCACAAATATACCTAGGATATAAACTCACCACCCAGATATGAGGAAACCTTCTTGCTTATTCCTCTAAATTTGTGTTTAAATGACAATAACAATAATAGCAGCTACACTTCCACCAATGCCTACATATTTCATTTCAAATAATATAAAGAGAAAAAACTACCAGTCATGTATGCATATATGTACACAATCACTAATGTATATTTTTATCCTAATGGTCATTTTGCAAAATAGAACTTAATATTCCCATTCTACAGATGATATATGGTTCACAGAAATTAAGATCTTTGTTCAAAATCAATCAGTAAATGTCAAGAGTGAAAGTGAATTCCAATATCTTGCATTATTTGACCAGATTATTTGATATTTGGCATCATTAGAAATATGTGTCAAGAGAGGACAATCATATTTAGCAGGAGAGGTCAAATGTCATTCACTCTAATACATAATCTGTAAGTGGTAATAATAATATTGATTTATATTTAAAGTTTTTCATAGTTCCAAAAATTTTTTTCACATATAATATACATTCATTCAAAAATAATCTCTGGTGTAAAAGTAACTCTAATGTGTTAGATATACAAGTGAGAAAACATAGTTGCTTCCTTTATAAAGATTACAATCTAGGGAGGAGAAAGGGCAGGAGTCCTATATAATAAAAACTATGATAGTAGGAATCAATACTCAGTAAGTAAAGATACAGGTCCTCTAACTTAGCTGGTGGTTGAGAGAATTTCCTTAGTACATTGAAATGAATTTCATGGTTTGTTTTAATCACAAATTGACATTAGAAAAATAAAAAGAAGGATGTAGAGAAGGCAGACAAACATTTTTAGCAAAATGTATAGTTGTGCCACAAAAAATATGGTACAGTATCATGTCTTTATTCATTTTCATGCTGCTGACTATAATCTGAACAGAGAACATTTCTAAGGGCATTGGTAGGAGAAGAAACTACAGAGAAAACTCAGAGGACAGATTTGTGTTTAATTTTAATGTGATAATGGAAGGGGTTTAACCTCCATTCTGCATTGTAGTTTTAGATGAACTTTAAAGAGATCAAGGGACATGGTTAGATCTTTACTTAGGAAGAGCATAGCATGATATGAAAATGGGGATAAAGTTGGGAGACATTGATGGTTATAAGAGATTTATTTATAACAGGGAATCAAGATAGGAATTTATCATAGTAACCCATGCAAAATTGAAGACCTTATTTGAGACAGTACAGAATAATGCAATTGGGGACAGGCAAGAAATATACTCACGATGTTGAGACTATATCATAAGAGGTCTGGACTAACAGTTATAGAGGACTGAATGAAAGAGGATATTCTGTCTTACCGCTCAGACTTTTGGTAAGAGTGACTGAGTGGTTATATGCTATTGGGACAAGGATTCTTTTAGTTTGGTAGGTCAAGTAGACATGTTATCATCATTTTTCATAAAATGAAATTGAAATGCTGAAAACTAAATTACTGTGGTCTACTAGGTTATACTATTTCCAAATTTAGACAAACCAAGGTGAAAAGAAGATATTGATATGACAATATGTCTGAAGAAATTTATTTAAACTCACATCTGTGAATTGATAACTACAAGTCAAGCCAGCATGCTTACATAATTAAATTACTTTCAAAATATAGTTCAAAGAAACATTCCAGAAATAGTCATCATTTTTATTCATCTAAAGTTGGAAGTAAAATACATCAACAAAATATAGAACTTACCTATATTAAGAAGAAATGAAAATAATGGAGGGGCACTATAAGCCAGTAATTCCATCAAATATGTTTTTCAGCCTTGGCAACACTCCCTCTCTGCTCATTTAAATTTTTAAGATTGAGCTAAACTGATCATCTGTCCAGTTGCTTTGGTTATATAATAATGAGGATTTCTCATTTATAGTACACATTTTTTTATCCCTTGCATTTAAGATTCTTCTTATCTAATACAGATAACACACAAGATGGATAAGCACAGGTGGAAGTAGTCAATGAGGTTGATTTTAACAATAAAAAGAACAGAGGGGCCCTTATGAGCTTCTGGGTGCAGAACAGAAGTCAGACACAAAGAGCCCAGGAAGGATGCGGGTGGGGCTTCCTTGTCCCCTCATGCTATTTTTGGTAGAATGTCCTTACAAAGTGTCACATTTGACAACTTCTCAGCACCAACTTATTGGTTATATCAGATCAACATTTTGTAAGTTTAAAAAAATAAGGAAAATTTCTCCCAGGTTACAAAGAGGAAAAATTCATTTACGTGTTGCTGTTTTCTGCCAAACACATTTTTCTACTTTTTATTATTTATTTATTTATTTATTTTGCTTAGAAATGTTTACGTATGGCACAGAATCTTTGATTTACTTATACATTTCTCTGAGATTGGACACATGATCACATTTGGGTGACTATCATCACCATCAGGACACAAAAACATTTCCATCGCTCAAGAAAATTCCTTCTCACTACCCTTTGTAGACAGTCCTCCTCTAACTTATAATTCCAGATAAGCATAAAGCTGTTCTCCAGCCCCATGAATTTGTCTCTTCCAGAAACTGTAATTCAAATGGAATTATACAGTATTTATAACTTTGTGATGAATTTTTAGTCAAACGAGTTAACTCAATACTGCCTTTGACATTCATCAGTACTGTTGCATTTATCCATATCTCATTTCATCATTTTTAATTTTATTGAGTTAAAAATATCCTAGGATTTTCTTATTAAATGTGTTTTGATGTGTTTTTAAATAATTTAATTTTTGTTGGAATATTCCTAGAGTTGGGCAACAATCAATATAATCAACTTTAGTACACTTCATCATCTCTCCCAAAAGAAACCGGTAACCATTAACAATCATTCTTTATCTCCAAAACCCTGCCATATCCCACCAAACTCATGACTCTAGAAAACCACCAATGTTTCTGCCACTCTGGGTTTGCTTACCTGGTTATTTCATATAAACAGAATCATAAAATATAGTCTTTTGTTCTTGAGTCTTTCATTTAGAATAATATTTTCAAGGTCCATCAATATTATACCATGTATAAGAACTTCACTTATGCTATCAATAAATTATCTCCCTTTTGGGTACACATATATATTTTTTCTTGTCATTTATCCATTTATTATCAATTTACACACATTTGGATTGTTTCAACTTATTAACTATAATAAACAGACATTTATTTAGAAATTTTTCATGGACATGTTTTCATTTTGATCATATATGCAAGAATGGTCATGTATGTAAGAATAGTGTTGAACTATTATATGCTAATTCTATGATCTCATTCCTTTTTATTATTGAGTAATATTCCTATTTATTAATGTACTATTATGTATAAAAAATACATCCAATTTTTAAAGAATGCAAGTGAAATCACTACAAACTTTTTGTACAATCTTTTGCATGAGGTTTTACTTTACTTGGACAGATACCTAGGAATAGAACTCTAGTTCAAATGGTGAAGTAAGTTTAACTTTATGAAGAATGGCCAAACTCTTGCAAAATGAAAACATTTTATCCTGTCACCAACAATTTATGAAAATCCCAGTTTATTATCTTTGTCAGCACTTTGTATTTTCAGTTTTTTTAAAGCCACCTTAAAATGTAGTATCACTTTGTAATTTTTCTTAATTTTTTTTCAATATAACTAATAATGTTGAGCATCTTCTCTTAGGCTCATGTATCTTCCTTACATCCTGTTTGGTGAATGACTTTTCAAATCTTTTGATCATATTGATTGTGTGACCTATTTGGTTTTTATTGGTGAGTTCAAAAATATTTTATATATTCTGAGTATAAGTCTTTTGATCTATAATACATAAACATTTTCTGCTTGAATATAAGTGGTCTTTTCATTCTGTTAAACATGACTTTTGCAAACAAGAACTTGACTGGTAATTTTATGAAGTCCAACTTTTCAGTAGATTTTTATGAATTCTTCATATGATGTTATATCTAAGGACTAGCTATCTAACTTAAGGTCACAAAGATTTTCCTGATTTTTACAGTTTAAAGTTTTATATTAATATCTATAATGCATTTTGAATTTATTTTTGTAATTCTTCCATAAATTTTGAAATAAGCATTAAGGGATGTCTGATTGCTCTGATAAAATAATCTCAGAAAATCTTCTTTGTTTCCATTTAATCCCCTTTGTATTTGCCAAAAGGTTTTTGAACATATTTGGATCTAATTGTATCCTCTCTACTCCATTTTACTGATCTATGTGTCTTTCTCTTCACAATGTTACACTGTTTGGATTATAGTACCTTTATGAAATACAAATTAGTAGGGTGAGTAGTAACCTAATTCCGTTTTTTTTTTTTTTACTTTTTAAAAACTGCCAGTTATTATGTACCAGAAAATAATAATGTATACTTTAACTACCTCTCCCTCATTCAGACTACCTCCTTCCTTTCCAGCTATAGCTATTTTTAAAAATTCTATGGCTCTCATTTATATTATTGTGTATGTATTTATATACAAATGTATATATCATTATATATATATATTATATAGCATATATAATCTGTCAATTTTATATATGCACTCAATATATGTATTTATATACACATTATTTACATATACACAATGACATTTTATCACACATAGTTGTGTAAAATTCTCTATCTTGCTCTCTATTTCTTCGAATATTGAAATTTATCCACATGAATAGAAGTTTAGCATCTTTAATTTGAAAATGTGAAATTTGAAATACTCCCACATCTGAAACATTTTTTCACCAACATGTTACATGTTGGGAATTAGTTATCATGAAAATTTGTTTTACTCATAAAATTATTAAACATTTGTATAAAATTACCTTCAGAATTGTTTCATAACTTATATATGAAACAAATAAAATTTTTGTTTAGAGTTAGACTCCATCCCCATTATAACTTGTTATGTATATACAAATAGGACAAAACTTGGAAAAATCTGAAATCCAAAATGCTTCTGGTTCCAAGACAAAGAATGAACAACTTATAAACTACTATAATATGGAGATAAACCATATAGATATATTTATATATTGAGATAGATATGTGTATATATTGATTTATATAACCTTATATTCAGTAATGCTTTCTAAGAATTTTTAAACTTTTTATGTTAAACAAAATATTAAAAAAGAATACACTGGCATTTCCTTCTTTTTTCTAAAATGTAGAGGTGGGAAATTATGATTTCCACCCTTACAGCAAAAAGAACCCCATTTACTTCACATTAATAACTTTATGAAACCATGGAAGAATGATAAGTTGTGCGTAAAATACAAGGAAAGATGTTTTCTGAAAACTCAGTGGTGCCTAGAGTCCTTCCTCATTTGGCGTAGGTATAATCTTATTATGGTTTAGATTTTAGGTGTCCACCCCAAAAGTTCCCATGTGAGAAAATTCAAGGTTTAGAAGTTAAACGATTGTGGATTATGAGAACCAGTGAACTTATCCCCTAGATAGGGAATGACTGAGTGGTATCTCAGGCAGGTTAGGATGTGGCTGGAGGATGTGGGTCATTGGGTATGTGCATTTGTGGCATATGTTTTATATCTGGCAAATGGAGTCTCTTTCTGCTTCATGGTGTGATGTCTTGAGTCTCCTCCCTCAGCATAATCTACCTAGTCATGGCCCTGAAGGATGGAGATGGCCAACTATGGACTGAGATCTCTGAAATCTTGAGCCCTCAAATTTCCTTCTCTAATAGTTCTTGTCAGATCTATTGGTTGCTGCAATGGAAAAGCTGACTCAAACAGAAATTGATACCAAGAAGTGGGGTTGTTGCTGTGACTAATCTGATCATATGGTTCAGAAGCTTTTGGAACTTTATGGAATTTATGGGAAAAATATTAGAAGGTTTATCAGTGCACGCTAGAAAAGTTTTTTTTTTTTTTTTTTTTTTTTTGTATGTGGAGCTTAATGGGCAATTCTGGTGGGAGTTCAGAAGACCAGAATGCCCATTTGACTGTAGAGAATAAAGAGTAGGCTCATGAATTTTTCAGAAGAGGAGTACTCTTATAGAGTTTAGACTACAGGCCATTCATAGTATGTTCCAGCTGAGAAGTTGCCTGCATTTTGCTCATGTCCTGAGACTTTCTGTGGTGCTGAATTGAAAGGGGATTGACTTCTTAATCTAGTTGAAGAAATTTCTAGACAGCTTAGTATTCAGTTACTGGCATTATATTGCTGCAGCTTTTAATCAAGTTTATTGTGATATTAGGAAGCAGAAAGCAGAGCAGAAAGATTTGAAAAGCTTGGACCTGAAAGATGGGAAAAATACTAAAGATAAGGAAGTTGAAGTCATTAAAGACACTACCACCCTTAAGAAATGCTAAATATGTTGAACAGAAACCATAGAACAGACGGATTGAGAGCATCTCAGGAATTGGCAAGACCACACCCATATCAGGCTTAAGGGAGTAAAAGTAAAAATTCTTTTGAGAAGTGAGCACTGTGACATTTTGCTTATAGGAGTGGGGAGGTAAGGGCTAGAAAGTTTTTTTTTCACTGTGCTCAGCCATGACGCACTTTCAGGCTGCTATAGCTGTGGTCCCTGGCAGATGCTCACGATGGCAGCAGATCTTGGTGGCAATCACATGGTACTGGTTCTGCAGGATTGCTAGATGCTGGAGCTAGGAGGTCATGGAGTCTCTCACCAAGATTTCAAAGGAAGGCCTGGGAGACCAGGCAATTTCCAGCAGAGTTGGAGTTCCTGCAGGCTGTCCATGACAGGGCAATGTATGGAGATATGAGGAGAAAGCCAAAGTAGAGACTGCAGAGATTAAAAAATGCAGGACTATGAAATATTCTCCAAGGGAAGATTCAGGAATTGAGCACAGTAAATCCAAGGTAGAGGCCACATGGGCTGCATCCAGCAAAGTCAGAGAGATGAAGTTACACAAGCCATGTGGAGACAACATCATGATGTCATGTTCTTCAGATGCTAGGCATGGAGATACAGGACTTGTCTGCCCAGGTGGATTTTGCTCTTGCTTTGGTTCCATCCTACATTTCTGTGCCCCCAATTTCTCCCTTATGAAATGAAAATGTTTATTTTGTACCCTAATATATTGGATATATGTAACTTACTTTTGGTTTTACAGGAACTCATGCTGAGAGTTTGCCTTGAGTCTCATAAGAGACTTTTAACTTGAACTTTTGGGCAATCCTCAAACTGTTGAGACTATGGGGACTCTTGCAAATGAACTAAACGTATTTGCATTGTGAGAAGAGTATGATGGTTTGGGGGCCAGGGGTAAAACTTCATAATTTAGATATTAGGTGTCCCTCAAAAATTCATGTATGGAACAATGCGAGAAGGTTTAGAGGTTAAATGATTTGATTATGAGAGCCTTAACCCAAACAGTAAATTTATCCCCTGATAAGGATTAGCTGAGTGGTAACTAGAGGCTGGTAGAGTGTGGCTAGAAGAGTTGTGTCATTGAAGGTGTGTGTTTGGAGCATATATGTTGTATCTTGCAAGTGAAGTCTCACTATTTTTCATGGTGTGATTTCTTGAGCCACTTCCCTCCATCAGACTCTTCCACCATGATGTTCACCTTCACCTCAAACCTCAAGTAATGGAGCCAGCTGTCAATGGACTGAGAGTTCTGAAAGCATGAGCCCCCAAATAAACTTTTTCTCCCTTTGTTCTTATCAGTTCTTTTAGTCACAACAGTGAAAAAGTGATAAAAACAAAACTAGTGCTAGTAAGTAAATTTCTAGTAAGACTATTTAACAATTTGGTGATGCACAATGTGAGCCTAAAATCCTTGGCCACAAGACTGTGAACTCATTGGTACACAAAAAATGGGAGAGTCACATTGCATTGCAGTCTCTTATTCTATGAACTCCATTAAGTACTCAAGAAAAATCAAAAAGGGGACTGGGGGTATAGCTCAGTGATAGAACATGTGCTTAGCATGTAGGAATCATTGGGTTCAATCCTTAGTACCACACATACATGTACAAATAATTTTTTAAAATATTTTTTAAAAGAAAAAAATACCAAAAAAAAAAAAGCCTCTTAAATATATCTATTTGGCACAGGGGTAGAAGAGGAAAGTATCAGCTAAATTAAAAATTTTTCTTTTTTTTATTTTTTGAGGTACTGAAGATTGGACTCAGGGTTCTCACATACAGGCCCACTCTCTACCACTGAGTTAAATAAATTAAAGAAGAAATAAATTAAAGAAGAAATCTTCTTACATTATTTTCAATGTCTTCTATTGAGCCAAGTCTATCACATGTGGAAGGAAGGGCAATAAGCACTGCTATATTTTGTGTATTTGAAAACATCATTTATAGGTAGGGAAAGGGAAATTGTGGAATGCACAAACTTTTTAGAGAGCAAAGTGTTTATGTCCTGAACATACCAAAAATGCTCTTACTAAAGTAGAAAGTCAGCCTATGATACCTATTTTTATTCAAAATGCTATTATATTACTAAGTCAAAAATGTGAGCAAAATAACATCAGCTAATGAATTGATAAGGAAAAAGCAAAAACATTTGGCACACATAAGTCTACTTGTACCTGGTCATACTGGCTGGCTAGAGTTAGTGGTTATATGTTCAGGAATTGTCTACACTAGTACATGGATACCAAGAAATCATCTGTGGTGAGATTTCCATCATAGAATTTGACAAACTTTAAAAATCAGAATTTGAGGAATTTTTAATTTTCCAGGGGCAAGTAAATAAAGGTTTGCCAACATACTACTAAGCATAACTACTTCCATTTAAAGATTATATAATACTGTAACTAGAAAATATAACAAGATAAATGAAAAAATATAAATTATAAGTGAATAATGTGGAAGAGCAAGATATAAAATTAACCTATAAAATTAATAACAAATATATAGAGAAATAATGAAAGAAAAATATGATGCAAAAGAAAACTATTTACATTGAAAGGTATTTAAAATATAAAAAGTAAAATGGTGAAAAACCTTAAAACTGAATAGAAGTAGAACAAAATAATATTCAAGTTCCATGATATAGTCATACAGAAATAAAAATAATCCAAGTATCTTGGGAAACAGTCTTATGACATTCTGTCTTTTATGTGACACACTTGAAAGACAAAAGATCAAAAAAATAAATCTTAAATTTCACAAAGAATATTTGTTCCTAATGAAAGCGTTTGCAATAATTCTGAAACAACGGTGTCTATTGTAAGATGAACCAAATGAGTTAGTATATTAGGGACCAGTGTTCTCACTATGATTAAAAAGAGATAAAAATACAAAATGGCAGGGTCAGGAAGAAACCTGTGCCAATAGGTTTGAATTAGAGATATCAATATTAGTTTATGATTTCAATAAAAATGTTTAACTCTATTCTCTAGAAGAGTCTATAATGAATAAACTTAACAGCAGTATATTGATTTTTAAATATTATTCCTCAATAGCCAGGGCTTCTTAGGGAAATATCTGTTTCTATGTAAGAGCTGGAAAAGAAACAGAAAACAAACAAATTTTCAGAAACTAACAGGAAGCTATCAAAAGGAGCAAATACTTGCTACATTTGTGACCACTAGAGCATTAAACTTAATAATGATGATATTTATAACACACTGAATACATCCTAAAAGCCATGTTAGAGTCAATATAATATCAAAATGAGAAAGAAAAAAATGATTACAAACAAGGAAAGAGAGCATGGACATTCAAGATTTCCAGTTAATTAAAGAAATGTGAATGAAGAAGTAGAAAACAAATGACTTGCAACATGAAATCTACATTATCCATAAAATAATTGATTCAGTATCATTAACATATATTCATAGGTGCTAAAAACCATTGGTTGTTTGGGAAGAGGAATTTATTACTTATTCCTTTTGAATTATAGTTAACAGTGGTATTATTACCATGGGTATATCTAGTAGATCTGACCTTAAAAAGACATCAACTTAAGTATCATCAATAGAAAAAAAAAATGGACAGAATGGGCTTATTAATTTCCTGGGCTTCCTAATGGATTTCTTAGATGAGGTATATAATATCTATGAGGACTGCACTTTAAAAAAATTTAATCTGAATAACAGCATGAAAAAATAATCATTGCAGACAAGCTAATAATATCAGAAATTGCTCAAATGTTTTAAAAATAGCAGTGTTATGTAAGGCAAAAATGGTTAGAATAATGGTCATGATTGAAGCAGTATAAGACTTGACAATCAAGAGCAAATACATAACCCTTTACAATTCCAGACCTAAAGAACTATATAGATAAAAGGGGGGAAATTGAATAATGAAGAAATATGATTGTTCAAAATACATCAGAAAATTGTGACTTAGTATTAACTCTCTTGCATACAGTGTCGGTGTAGTAGGTATGTAGGTATGAAAGTAGTAGGTATGTAGGAAGTTATAGGTGTATTTAGAAATTAAATGATGAAATACTTAGAGGTGAATGATCTCATGACATAATTGTAAATGATTCAGAAATAAGAAAGGAAAGGAAAGAAATCTTAAAAGGGAGACAACTCTAAGAATTAGTGAATGTAAGTAAAATGCAGATAGCTGTTAATTTAAATATTTTTCAACCTTTCAGTCACTTTGGCATTGTTCAAAAAAACAAAACTACAATTAAATATGTAAAAATAAAGTGCAGTAGCCTTTTCTCAAAAATTAAAATCAAAACCAACAAAACAGAAAACAGAATACACCCTGACACATATACATTTGAATAACATATTGAAAAGATATAACTTACCCCAGGATTAATTGACACAGAGCATTTAGATAGCAAGTCACATGCTCATAAAATCAATGAATGTGTCAGGTTAAACAAACAAACAAACTTATTTGATTGTCCTGACAGAAAGAAGACAGAATGAAAGCTATTATCCAGTTATTGTCATTTATAGAAGACAGTGAATTAACCTTTCAAAGAAATAATTGTAACCTGAAGTTTTATATATAAATAAAAAATAGTTCAAGTATAAATGTAAAAAATAATCATACTTAAAAATTCAAAAATTCAGAAAATATTATTGCCAAAATTCCTTTCTGAAGAAACTTCTGAAGAATAAACTTTACTGAACAAATAATAGAAACTGATACTAAAATCTCTAGGATATATAAAGCACTCAAAAAGCTTAACACCAAAAAAACAAATAGCCCAATCAATAAATAGGCCAAGGAACCAAACAAACACTTCTAAGAAGAGGATATACAATCAACAAATATATGAAAACATGATCAACATCTCTAGCAATTAGAGAAATGCAAGTCAAAACTATTCTAAGATTTCATCTCACTCCAGTCAGAATGGCAGCTATTAAGAATACAAACAACAATAAGTGTTGGCAAGTATGTGGGAGAAAGGGTACACTCATACATTGCTGGTGAGCTGAAAAATTGGTGCAGCCAATCTGAAAAACAGTATGGAGATTCCTTGGAAAGCTGGGAATGGAACCACCATTGACTCAGCTATCCCACTTCTTGGTCTATACCCAAAGGACTTAAAAAGAGCATACTACAGGGACACAGCTATATCAATGTTTACAGCAGCACAATCCACAATAGCTAAATTATGGAACCAACCTAGATGCCCTTCAGTAGATGAATGGATAGGGAAACTTCGGTAAATATACACAATGGAACATTACTCAGCATTAAAACAGAATAAAATCATCGCATTTACAGGTAAATGGCTCAAGTTGGAGAATATAATGAATGCTAAGTGAAGCAAGCCAATCCCCCCAAAACAAAGGCCAAATGTTTTCTTTGATATGAGAATGCAGACACATAATGGCAAGTGGGGAGATCATGGGAGGAATGGAGGAACTTTAAATAGGGAAAAGGGGAGGGAGGGGAAAGGAGGGGGCAAAGGGGTAGAAATGATGGTGGAATGAGTTAGACATCATTACCTTAAGTACATGTACAAGATACAAATGGTGGGAAAATATTCTGTGTACAGTGTCTTGAAAAATTGTGCTCTATATGTGTAATATAAAATGAATTGCATTCTGCCATTATGTATAACAAATCAGAGTTTAAAAAAGAATGACTTCAACTATTGAATATTACTTAATGTAAAATTATGACTGAAACAAATTTGAGCATGATGGTTATAATATAGATAGATAGATAGGTAGATAGATAGATAAGATAGATAGTTTTAATCCTGATAATGTGGATTTTTTATTAGGTTTTAACAATTTCTTTTTTTATTTGTTCTAAGTAGTTATACATGACATTTGAATGCATTTTGACACATCAGTTAATAAATGGAGTATAACTTCTCATTCTTCTGGTTGTACATAATATAGAATCACATTGGTCATGTAATCATATATGTACATAGTGTCAGGTTCATTCTACTATCCCATCTACCCCCATACCCTCTCCTCTCCCTTCATTCCCCTCTGCCTAATGCAAATTACCTCTATTTTTCCCTAGACCACCCCAGCCCTTACTATGAATTAGCATCGGCATATCAGAGAAAACATTCAGTCTTCGGTTTTTCAATATGAATAACTATCCACACATAAAAATAATTCACATACACACAAAAGTTATAGAACCTGAATTAGAAGAGAAATCAGAAAAGTCATGTTGAAGAGGGCATGAAGGCTAGTTTTACATGTCCTATACCAGGCCCCATCCCAAATTCAGGCAGCATAACATAAAGAAAGAATGTCAGCTATGGAAAAGAGGAGAGAAGGGTATGCTAGATTTCTCTGGGACTCCAAAATGAGACCAACTTCAGAAAAACCCAGCGCTTTCTAGACTCCCACAGTCCACCCTCCAGAGATATGCTCTAGCATATCTAAGATCCAGGCTTAATCAGGCTACCCTAGGTACTAGACTCATCCCAATATTTACCAGCACTGGGCCATTTCTGACAGACCCAGGCTTGGGGGTTGGCCCTGTTGACCCAGGTTCCAGACCCAGGAATGAGAACAACTTTTGAGAACCTCACTTCCAGGTCAGTATCTGCATGCCCAGCCTTTGGAAAATTCCCTACAGACCCCAAATCTAGGCCACTTCCATGTTTCAGGCACTAGAATAGGCATGTTAACTCCAGGCACCTAATATTATGATATTAGGTTCCAGACTGCACCCTCTATAGACCCAGGCTTCGTGTCTTCTCAGTTCCAGCCAGTGTAGACTCCAGACTGGTCCCCATAGACATACCATCCATTACTACTTCAACAAATTCAGGATCCTGGCCTAACACAGTATTTCTCAGTGTCAGGCAGGCTCTTGTAGACACAGATTTCAAGATAGCCCTGATGGACTAAGGACTCAAGCTTATCTCTGTGAACTCAGGCTACAGGCTCTCCTCATAGTTATACCAGCCCCTGTGGAATCAAGTTTCAGGTCTATCTCCATAGATCTACACATCAGACCCATTCCAATACCTAGCTAGACACTGTAGACTCAGGCTAAAGGATTATCTAGCACTAGATATGCTCCATGAAATGAGGCTTCCATCTGGATCCCACAAAAACAGGTTCCACACTCACTTTTGCAAATTGAAGACTGAGGCTTATCATACTATAACAATTCAACAAGTCTACCCCAATGAATACAGGTTTTGTCCCAATTTCATGAACTTAAGTTCCAGGCCCAGCTACCTGCTGACCCAGGCATTCAGGAAGCCTGTCAAACAAATCTAATAGTAAACCTTCCTATGACCTATGTCTACTCATAATCTCTAAATGGGGTAAATAGTGAAGGGCTTTCTCAGACAAAGGCAATCTGCAAATCTTGAATAAATCTCTACTTCATTAAATATCCATACACCAATGCACAACCACAAAGAGCAAGTATAACTGGAAAGATAACATTTTCAAGCAAACACAATAAAGCACCAGTAACCAACCCTAAAGAAATGGAGTTATATAAACTGCCCGACAAAGTTATATAAACTTCAAAAAAATACAGAAAAACAATTCAACAATATCAAGTTAACAATAAAAAACTAAAATGAGAAATTTAGAACAGAGATTAAAATTATGAAATAAAAAAACCCAGAAATTCTGGAGTGGAAAATACAATACATGAAATGAAAAATGCAATGGAGACTGTCAATAGAAATTGTTGACATAGAACTGAGGAGGCAGAATAAATAATGTTGGATTTTGAAGACAGAGTATTTGGAAATATACAGAGAAAAAATATTTACAAACAATGAAAAGGAATAAAACAAGCTTACATACAGCATTCATGTGATAGCAGTAAAAAGCAAATATTTTAGGAATAGGAATTTTAAGGAAGTAAATAGAGATAAGAGAAGAATTATTATTTAAAGAAAGTATACCAGGAATGTTCCAAATTTGTGGGAAGACATCACTATCCAAGTATAGGAAGGTCAGAGGTCTCCAAATAGATTCAAACTAAATAGGGCTACACCAAATTAGTTACATTAAAATTGAACTGTTAAAAAATAATGACATGCTAGGCATGATTTTACATGCCTGAAATCCCAGAGGCTCAGGAAGCTGAGGCAGGAGGATTGCAAGTTCAAAGCGAGCCTTGGCAACTTAATGAGAACCTAAGCAACTTAATGAGACACTGTCTCAAAATAAAAAGTGAAAAAGGGCGGTTCAGTAGTTAAGTGTCCCTGGATTTAATTCCTGGTATAATAATAATAATAATAATAATAATAATGCAAAAGAAATGTTTTTTAAACAGCAAAAGAAAAGAAGAAAGCACGTTAGGTTTTTCCAATAAGGTTAGCAGTATGTTTCTCAGCAAAAACTAAAAACTTGTACCTTAGATGAGAATAGGATAATATATTCAATGTGCTAAAAAGAAAAAAAAATCAACCAAAAATAATATTTGAAGCTAAGCTACCCTTAATAAATGCAAGGGAAAGACTATCCCAGAAAAACAAAAGCTAAGCACTACTAGATCTATTTTATGAAAAATTCTAAAACAAATTCATCAAGCTGAAAGAAAAGGACACTTCAGTAACATAAAGACATGAAAGTATAAAACTCACTGATAAAAGTAAATCCAAATTCAGAATACTTAAATATCATATTGGTGGTATATAAAGTACTCACATTATTGTTATGAAAGTTAAAAGACAAACCTAGTTTAAAAATAATAGCTAAAATGATTGTTAAGGGATACACTATAAAATAGGTATAAATTGTGACATCAAAAACATAAAATATGAAGGAGAATAAAATAAAATGAGATTTTTTTAAAGAGAGAGAGAGAGATAATTTTTTTAATATTTATATTTTAGTTTTCAGCGGACACAACATGTTTGTTTGTATGTGGTGCTGAGGATCAAACCCAGGCCGCACGCTTGCCAGGCGAGTGCACTACCGCTTGAGCCACATCCCCAGCCCCAAATGAGATTTTTTATGCAGTCAAAATTAAGTTGTAATCAACTTAAAAATACATTGTTATAACAATAAGAATTTATGTAGACCTCATGGGAACCAGAAAGCAAAAGCCTATGGTAGATCCACAAAAGAATAAAAATAAGGGACCAATGTATACCACTAGATAGTGTCCCTCATCTCCATGGAAGACAGCAGAAGAGGAAGAAAGGCACAAAGGGTCTACAAAAAAAAAAAAAAAAAAAATCAGAAAAAAATATAGGAAAATGGTGGAAATGATTCCTTTCCTATTTATTTCTACCTTGAATATAAATTAATTAAATACTCTAAAATACATAGAGGGATTGAATGGATAATAAAATAATACCCAAAACTGTATGTTGCCTACAAGATACTCATTTCACTTTTCAGGAACCATATAGACTGAAATAAAGCACTAGAAAGAATATTAGATGAAAATGAAAACCAACATAGCACAGGGGAGGCTATACTTATACAATACACACTTTACCAAAATCTGTAACAATAGACAAGCATGTCATTAATATAAAGATAAAAGAGATTGATAGCAATATAATAAAAGTAGGGTGTTTCCATACCCCATTTTCTACAATGCTCAGTTCATACAGACAGAATTCAGTAAAAAATATTAACAATGAATCCAATGCTAAGAGAATATAAATTCTTCTCAAAAACACATAGAATATTCTTGGACTCCAAAGCACAGGCAAAAAAAAAAAATGTGAAGATAGAAAAGTGAGATCATGTCAAACTAATAAGCCTCTATGCACCCAAGGAAACAACAGACAAAGTAAATTAATATTGGAGCTTATTTTTTCCCATTAGGAGAAATATGAAAGAATGAAAGAAAATATTTTCACACAATATGAATATCTGATAAGGGGTTAATATTCAAAGTATATGAAGAAGTCAAACAACTACATTTTATGAAAATAAGTTACCTGATTTGAAATATGGGCAAAGACCTTAGTAGATGTTTCTTGAAAGACAATACAAAGGTTAACAGATACATCAAACAATGATCAATATCATTAATATCAGGAAAATGCAAATTCAAACGCAAATTCAACCTAACACCTATTAAAATAGCTATTATAAAAAAGAGAAAAATAGTAAGTGCATACAAAGATGTAGTGAAAAGGGAATCTTTGAAGATTGTTGGTGAGAATGTGCATAGTATAGACAAGGAATGCAGTATGGTGATTCTTTGAAATATTAAAAATAGAGCTACCAGATGCTCTAGTAATCATACTACCAGGTATGTATCCCAAACAAATGAAATCAGTATATTGAAAGCACCTCTGCACTCCCACATACACTGTAGCATGATTCACATTAGCCATGATATGAAATCACGATATAGAGTCCATCAAGAACACAGTATAGAATGGTGATTGCCAGGAGCTGGGTGCATATGTGTGGGCAAGATTGTTCAAAAACCAACAAATTTCCCTTAGACAAATAAAGTTCAAGAAATTTGTTAGACAACACAATGACTATAGTTAATCGTAATGTTCTATATGCTTGAAAGTCACTAAGAAAGTAGATTTTAAGTGTACTCACCACAAAAATGAAAAACATGTGACATGTTAAATAGGTTAATTTAGCCAGTCTACAAGGTGTACATATTTTAAAACATTATGTTGCACAAGATAACTATTAACTATTTTTATTTCATTAAAATAAATATTTATTTTAATTACATTCAGGGTAAACATTACAATTGAAATTCAAAACTTTAAATTGATTACAATAAGCACTCTCTTAATAACATAAAGGGACCACATAATACAAAGATTACAAGCACATCTGTACACTGAACAATGAATAAAAAACAAAATGGATGACATAAATATAAAGAATTATAATTTAACACATATGCTATCAATGAATATTAATTTTCTAAGATGAACTATTAAAATAAAAATAATTTTAGAAATGACCTAGAATATAATTCCTATAAGTTGAGTTTTCACGAGATAGTAAAAACTCAAGATTTCAGAAAAGTTAAAAGAAAAAGAATGGGCAAATATTTTGCTCACAAAAAGAATTTTAAAAAGGAATAAATAAGCCATTCTATCTGAAAATATAAAATTTAGGTAAAAATGTTGAAGAGATAAACCGTATGCTTTACAATATGGAAGTACAGTGTCCATAAAAGACTGAGAATAATGCTTATTAATTTAACAAATACTGTAAATTCAAACTTCAATAAGCAATATAGAGAAAAAAATACATTGGGAGAAGACTTTAATCTCTCCCAGTTCGTAACAGATAGATATTTTTAATAATACATAAAACTGAAATGACATATTTTAGTAAGGGCTGAACCCAGTGGTAGAGTGCTTGCATAGCATATGTGAGGCCCTTGAATTCAATCCCAAACACCATAAATAAAACAGGACTAAATAATATTAATATGGTAGGTGTAATTAATATATCTTGAACAATATTTCTTTAAATTAAAAAATGCAGATTATTTTCAAGTAATAACAGCAATAGTGAAAGTGACTCATATGAAGCCACGAAGAAAACCCTGGAACTTCTCAAAAGTGGAAATAATGCAGGGTTTTATTATATTATCATGACTTACTAAGGTTTGAAATTAATAGCAAACAACAATAAGAACACCAAAATAACGAATAAAAAGACTGTAAAAAAATCGAAATTTTTGAAACAAAAATCTTAAAAAATGTAAGGCTAGTCAAGAAATATAAATTAATTCCTTAATGGCTAAAAATAAGTATAAAAACTGTACATTAAATTCATAGCAAAAATTATAAGTTACACATAAAAAATGCATAGCCATGAATATATGAATAAAAATCGATTTAAGCATTTAAAATGTAAATAAATTCTTAATGAATCTGATTGTGCTACAAATAAAGAAACAAAATACAACTAATGTGAACAGAAGGAAGAAATGAACATATATTAAACCACACATGTATGAATTAGAAAATAGAAAAGCAATAGCACTGTATTAGAGTTCTTTAAAGAAACAGAACAGGACATATATATATAATTTTTAAAAGGGGATTTATTAGACTGACTTACAGGATCAGAAGCTGGTTTGTTAGCCTCACAGTAACTGTCTGCAGGCTGGAAAGCTGGAAGAACCAGTCATTGCTCAATCCAAGATGCTGGAATTTAGGAAGAACTGATGAGACATTCCCTGTCCTGGACTGAAGCTCTGGAAACCCTGACAGTCTCTGGTTAGAGTCCATTTTGGAAAAATGAAGGAGCTGGAATCTGATGTCCTCCGATGCTCACAGCAGTAATGGAAACACCCACTCAAGAAGAATTGAGTTTGCCTCTGCATGGCTCTCTTCCACCTTTTTGTTCCATACAGGCCCCCAACCTATTGGACTGTACCGCCCACATTTAGGGTGGGTACTCCCTTCAGTTTGCTGTCCCACATGCCAATCATTCCTGGAAACACCCTCATCCACACATCCAGAAGCCTCTTAATTTTAGGCATTTCTTAATCCAATCAAGTTGACAATCCAGATTAACCATCATAAGCACTATGACTCTTTCAAAGGCCTAATAACAGACTTCTTGACAGTGTTGCTGCTGGCATTTTATGAAGAATCGTTTGTTTTATGGGCTATATGATGCAAAATGGAAGACATTTAGCATGCCTGGCTTTGGGAAGAAACTATTATTCCTTTTGGTGATTGTGACAATCTAGAAGTCTTACATATTTTCAATGCTTTCTGGAAGTGTTTCCTCGGTCGGGAACCATCATAATAAATTCTATTATGAAATAAGATAAAAGAGATAGAAACAGATATACTTACAAAATAAACATAAATTTAAGAAAATAATCAGAAATACAGATTAAAAGGAAATTTAATTTATATGTTAGTTTGGCTCTATTCAGAAGTCAATCTTCAGACAAAAATGCTGGTGCCATTACAGTAGTTTATTTGGAAGGCTCGGGATGTTTGGTGTCAATGGGAAAAAAATAAAAGACAAATCAATCTGTAAAAGATTGTCATCTCTAGAGTTACTACCCTGGATAGTTAACTGACGTTTAATTATACGGAGTTCAAAGCACAAACTCAGCTTTACCTCATTGGTTGGGTGAAGGAACTGGATATATGTACACCTTCATCAATCATTGTTTGAATGCTGACCCCAGCAGCTATAAATTAATTCCCAAGCATTTCCAGGTGTCTTGCACAGCTTAGACAAAGGCCTCATGCAAAGAGATGCAGACACTGACTGAAGAATTCCTGAGGGAGACTGGCAGGACACAGACTACTGCTGTGCAGTGGGTTGCTTTGCTCAGATCTGTTTTGAGAATGTGCATGAAATAGATTATTTTCATGACAAATATAAAAGTATTAAAGCCGAGCCAGAAAACAAAATCTAAACAGACCAATTCCATTGAAGTAAAAGAGAAAATAACCAAGTGATTTACTACCCCCATTACCAACTCCTACACTTGAAACAAAACAAACAAATAAGAAAAATAGGCCCAAGGTTCAAAAGAAGAATTTAACCAAATCTTTAAGGAACAAATAGCATCACCATGATTTAAAGAGAGTGCAGAGGAAAAGCAAAGAAGACTCAAAAAGCTTCTAAGTGAAGCAAAAGGAAATATCAGTGAATTAAAACATATTGTATTACTGGTCCTTAACATAGTACATATGCCAATCTCTCTATGCAGCCTAAAAATTTAACATAATTCAAATTAAAACATAGCACTGTAATTATAATGAAGACTACATTAAATAAAATATTTCAGAAAAATGTAAAACCATGAATGGAAAGAAAACTCTGAAAATAAAGAAAAAATATTTGTGATTCTCTTATGCAATATTAAAATATAAAGTCACAATAATTAAAATGATACATTATTAGCAGATGATTAGACAAAGATAATGCCTTGGAATGTAAAAGACAGTTATAAACACACGTACATTCTTGTACACATGCATGTGTATATAAACAACCATATGCATAGCACATATAGAGAGAGGGTTATAAACATGCACATATTTGTGATTTTGATTATATACTCATAAAGTTCTAGCAGTAAGTTTACACAAGAAGAAAAGCCTTGATTTTTGACATTTGTCATTTTTCTATGATGGAAATTCTCTTGTCATAGAGAACTCCAAGGTATAAACTTGATGTTATAAAATCATAATTTCAAACAGCTTATCACTCTACAGAATTTCTCTCATAGATCTTTAGATGTAAGTCACCTCAAAAGCAAAAATAATTGTAAAATAACTAAAAAGGTGATTTTTGTTATTTGTTCTCAATATAATTTACTTAATTTTTATGCTGATTATTTAATTTAGAGTAATGTCTATGTTTAAATACTGGTTTCATAAACTTAGAAACAAAACAATGCCAGTATAAGCCAGCTTCACATATGGAGATTTCACATAGGATGATTTCAAGAATAAATGAGTTATTACATTCAAAGTGTTGATAATGAGTGTGGTCCACATTAAGTGTTGGCTTTTAATTTGAAATAATAGAATAATAGGATTTTAAATACATTATAATTGATTAAAAAATAATAAGCTGGATTTCTGTTATACTACAACACCCCCCCCCCAAAAAAGCCAAATGATTAAAACAAAATTCAAGAAAAAAACTATAATATTCCTAGAAAGTATAATAGTTTCCAAATGTTTATGGGACTTTTGAAGAATTGCCTATCCAGAGGCAACAAAGAAAATTGGATTACATAAAAATCTAAATTTTAAATAAATCATAAAAAATCAAATAACAGAGTCTAAAATATTCACAACTCATATTGTAGGAAAGGAATTAATCTCCTTAATACACCTTTTAATATATAAATTTATTACTTACAAATCAATAAGGAGAAGTCTAATAAGCCAATATAAAAAAGGAATCAAGGAAACAGTTAAATAAAACAATGAGATAGTACTTATGAACTAACCTATTGGGAAAAGAACAAATGATTTATCACTCATAATGTGGGTGAGGTTGTCAGGCAATGAGAATTTCTACAAATTGCTGGCAGAGTGCAAACTTGACAATTTTATGTACTATAATTTAACATTATTTTAAAAAGAGAAAATATTTATACTGTGTATACTGGCAAATACAATTCTATTTACTCTATAAATATTTTCATATATAATTATAATTTGTGAAAAATGTTTTATTACCTATTTTGAATGGCCAAAGATCATAATCACAGTCATGCACCACAGAAAGACATTCCAGTCCACAGTATACCACATATACAACATTGGTTCTATAAAATTGCAAAAATGTTGAAAAATTCCTATCAAATGTATGTCCATTATACAGTCATACTGAAATGCATTAGGTGTGTGTTTGTGGTGATACCGGTCAAAAAATCCTACTGGGCTGTCAATCATGTATATAATTATGGCTAGTAGGAAATACTTGATAATGGTAATAAATTAATATGTTGTAATTTTTGGAAAAACTATTGTGAGATTTCATCACTGCAATTTAAAAGGAAACTAAATCTGGTGAACTGTTTGAATGAACAAGTGGGCATGCAGTACTTTGTATTTCTGGAATTATTCCATATAATTAAGTGACACACCATTAAAGTATCTTTCTGACCCAAGATGTAAAAGATACAGTTTTTGATATCTAGTACCACAGCAGTTAGATTCACACCTAACAAAATTCCAAACTTGTAAGTCCAAAAGAACAAGGAAAATTCTCTCAGATAATTAATGCTATTAGTAATATTAATAATAAACTTTGATACTTTTGTATGACTATTTTTTCTATTTTTATATAAATGATTTTTTAAAAATACCATTTGATTTTCTCTGGAATCAGTTTATCAAAAGAACACATTACTTTACAGACTTAATGAAAAGCAATAGTTTCCACAAATGAATAGGGAAAAATCGGACAAATGGGAATGAACAAGCTGGTTTAAGCAAAAATAAGAATTATCCCAATCTCATTTTTATCCTGGTGAATCTTAATTAGACTTATGGTAAGCTGCATTAGTGTTAATAAGGATTAATGTCATAGTGATAAGCAGAGCATACAAATCAATAAATGCTGCCATATCAATATATGAACAGCAACACAAATAGTCATTGGAGTTCTTAACAGAGAACTTGGTATGGAGTTAAATATTTGCTATGTGGATTTAAAACACCTTGAGGAACAGCGGAAGACTACTTGCATGCAAGATAGTCTAACATTGCCTAGAGATCTGTGCTGGGAAACTTCACAGATAGATGTGAACCTTAAATGACTTACAATCTTGCCTGTAGGAGTTATTTCATAACTGTGCCACAGTTGCAAGTACTATATCTGGGTATCGGGGGAGCAGAATTATGATCAATTCCTCAATTAAATGAGTTTTTACTGATTATTACAATGGAACTGAGTATTTGAGTTTTATCTCCCTTTGAGGGCAATGGCCACACGAGGAACTTGCAGTACTATTGAAGAAAACATAAATAAAAATAAAACATGAAACAATTATAAAGCAACATGCATCAGTTAGATTTAATTTTAAATTCAAGGAAAACAAAAAAGAGCTTTACAGATAATGACTTAAAGAAGATCCCTCCCCACTCCCCTGGGTGGGGTGGGGGGACAAGGAAAATAGTCTGGGGACCATATGACAGTGTTCTGCCATGGAAGAACTCAGAAACCACCAGATCTCTCTGTTAAACCTTCTCTTTGATATGACCTCCAAATTAATAGCCCTAAATAGGTCCCGCCAGGTAGCAGGTGGTGAAAGGGAACAGAATCCTATTCTATTTTGAGGAAGCTCATAAAGTCACATTCAGCCATTTTTATATATCATTGAACCACCAAGTAGACAGATAGAATAACAAGGAGATTGAGAAAGGCAATCTTCATTTGGTTGACAATGTAGGCAGCGGTCAATTAATTTTATTTTTAAGGAACAAGACAAGAAGATATCCTAGAAAATAAGTAGGAATTTCTGCTGGAACCATAGCAAGGAATGAGATAAATAATTGAACCATGCAGACTGATGTCTAACTGGTGAAGTAATTCCCTACTCTTTCTACCAATATCCCTTTTCTGTTTCAGAATTTAGTACAGAATGCTATGTGAAATTGGACTGCCATGTCTCTTTAGGTACTTTGAATCCATGTCAGATTTCTCAGAATTCCCTTATTTCTCATGAACTGGAACCTTTTGAAAAGAGCTGATCAAGTATTGGGTAGAATGAACCTCAGTTTCCCTTTGTATACTTTTTCTTTGTCAGCTAAGGATACAGATTTTTAGGAAGTATTTTATCATCTCAGGGATACTTGATATCAAATGGCTAATAACTGGTGATTTTGACCTTGATTTCTTGATTGTTGTGATATCTGCTGCATTGATCAATTATAAATTTATTTTCTTTCTTTACTCTTTGCCAGTGAGATAGTAACTCTGTCAAGCCCTCAGTCAAAAGAAGAGAAGTTAAGCCCCACTTCCCTGGAGGGAGAAGTAGTAAAGAAGTTGTGAATATATCTAAAACCCACCTCAGTTATTAATACATATTATGGGAAATTACTTTAAGGATATGCAAATTTCCCATCTCTCTTTCAAGTTTCACCCACTAATTTTAGCTTTCATCAGTGGATCTTGCCTGAAGTAATTATTACTGTGGTGTTTTAATGATGATTCCTATTTCTCTCATTCCTTTTACATTTATTTATTGGAATTCTTCAGGGAGGAAGACTGTTCCATACTAATCATTATTTAATTATTATGCAATCATCCATTTATATCAGATATGTTCATGTGTACAGATAATCTTGGGATGTGATAATTTTCTACTCTCTTATTTGTTTTGTTGCTCAAAGTATTGTTCCTTCATCCATGGGAAATTCAGATTGACTCCTATGTGTGTGTGTGTGTGTGTGTGTGTGTGTGTGTTTTAATACACCCCTTAATTTTGATTTGCACTTCCTTAACTTCTGGAACTATTAAGTACTGCAGAATCATTTTCTGGTGTTTTCTCTACCTCAGCCCTAGAATTAGCCAATTTCTCCAGGATTCTCTGATTCCCTGGAGAGAATAGAATATAGATATGTATGTATAATATGTCAAAATGCATTCTACTGTCACATATATCTAGAAAGAACAATTTTTTTAAAAAAAAAAAGAGAAAGAATGGTATATAGAGACCAAGAAGTATGCTGTCAGCATACTTCATATGATTCCTAATATCTTACTTGCTTTGTGTTGTATTTTGTTGGTCCAGAATATTTTGTTTTGGTGAGAGTTTATGCACAGTTGAAAACTTTGTGTATTCTATTCATTTTAAATAAAGTACTCTATGAAACTGATCAGTGTTTTTCAGATAGTCTATATCCTTGCCAATTTCACGATCAATGGTTCTCTTAGTTAATGAGAGAGTGAGGTTGAGATCTTCAACTATAATTTTGGATGTGTCTTTGTCATTTCCAGTATCAGTTTTTGAGTAGACATTCACAGATAGATAGTTGAATAAAATGTGTTATATGTGCACAATGGAATACTATGCACCTTAAAACATTTGCAATATCATGGCTGAAACACAATATGTAATAACTGAAATAAGACAGACATAGAAAAGCAAATATTGTATGAAGTTAGTTATATGTGTAATATAAGAAAGTCAAATTCATAGAAGTACAGAGTGGGAGGATGACTACCAAGGGCCTGATCAGCAGAGAAATGGAATGGTATTATTTTAAAAAATGAATAAATAAATAAATAATAAAAGATTTCAGATACAAACAAAAGAGTAAGTTTGGGAAATCTGTAGAACAATCGCTGAGCATAGTTAATAACAATGTGTTGCATACTTGAACATCATTGAGAGAATAAATTTGATGATTGTACCACAAAAAGAAAATAGGTATGTGAGTTAATGAGTGCATTAATTAGGTTGATTTGTTCATTCTACACTATCACAATACACACCTATGTCAAAACACTATGTTGAACTGGGCATAGTTTTTCCTGCCTGTAATCCCAAATACTTCAAAGGTTGAAACAAGAGGTAAGGAGTTTGAGGCCAGAGAGGGCAACTTATCAAGTCCCTGTCTGTAAAACAAAACAAAACAAAAGCAGAACTTTCTGTCTTCTCTCTCTCTCTCTCCATATGTGTGTATATATACACATATATAAATGCTTATAAAAAATAAAATTTAGATATGTGCACAATTTTGTCAATTTACAAATAAATAACATAAGAAACAAATAATTTTTTTGCCTCATGCATGTGTGGCAGTTGTGTTTTTATCTACATATATATATTTGATTTTTATGAACCCATGGATAAGTGACTCCTGGATGCTTTATAGTATTCTCCTTTACTTTTATTTACCTTTAATAATGTCTAGAATAACAATCCTTGTTCTGAAATTTACTTGCTTAAAATAACAATAGTGGTTCTTGTAGCTAGTGTTTGCATGATATATATTTCTCCATCCCTTCACTTATTTATATCATCATATTGAAAAGAGTCTTTTACAAGTAACATATAGTTGGATTCTTTTAGAATAACTGATGTGGGAAACCATTTACATTTAAAGTGTTTTTACATGGTTGGATGAGTACATACTTAATCTTTTAAGCTATTTCCTATATGTTCTGTGTGTACTTTGCATCTTTTTTTTTCCTTTTTGCCATCTCTAATTGATTCTTTTTAATGATTTCATTTTATCTCAGTCACCATATATACCATATTTAGGATGGTGGGACAATGATCAATGCATGCTGTATACATGTTTGGAAATATTATAATGAATCCCATTAATAGGCACAATTAATATGTATGAATAAAAATATTTAGAGGCTCCACTGAGTTTTGAAATATTCCTTCTTAAATAATTGGACTAGAAGTTAAAATAGTATCATTTTGCTTTGTGCACAGTACAAGATCTATATATCCATATATGCCCAATATCTCTTTTCTATTCTTGTCCATACATTTCACTTTCACAAAGACATGATACAGCGTTACGAATCTTGTTTGGAATAGTCAGTTATCTTTATAAGTAAGGAAACAGTATTTTTTTTTCTTCCTTTTCTGATACTCTTCAGACAAGTTTCTAAATTGTATGATATTGTTCTTGTTTAACAACTACCTTCAACATTTCTCATAAAGAAAATCTGCTAGAAATATTTCCATAAACTTTGATTACTGAGAATGTCATTGTTCTTAAGTTTTAAAAGATATTTTCCCTAGATCTAGAGTCCAGGGTAGGCTTCTTTTTATTTTTTATTTTTCTTTCAGTACT
Source organism: Callospermophilus lateralis (assembly GCF_048772815.1). Classification (NCBI taxonomy): domain Eukaryota; kingdom Metazoa; phylum Chordata; class Mammalia; order Rodentia; family Sciuridae; genus Callospermophilus; species Callospermophilus lateralis. The sequence goes on along the minus strand of NC_135321.1, from coordinate 31,020,734 downwards.
TTAAATTATTATCCCACAATTCTCTTGCCTGTGTGATGCCTGTTGACAATCCACTATAATTTTTATTTGTTTTCTACTCTAAATTTTGTAAATCCCTCCACTCTGGCTGACTTTAAGATTTCATCTTTCTTTTTAGTTTCTCCAGTTAAATATTATGATCTTAAATTGTAATTGCTTTTTCTTTATTTCTAATTTCAACAGCTTGGTTTTCTACCAGCTTCTTAGATTTTTCACTTGGAGTCTTCATTCATTTGGGGAAATTACTGGTTATTATAATTTTTAAATTTATCTTCTGTACTATTTTTACTTCACCCTCTGTAATATCAATATATTAAATTATTTAGTATTATCCCACAGTTTTTGGATATTGTACTATGTTATTTTTATCACTGTTCTTAATTTATATTTTAGTTTGGATAAATTTCATTTAAACTATCTACAGGATCACTGATTCCTTTTTTGCGTTAAATCTCTGAATGAGACTACTGAAGATATTCTTCAAGTCCATTATTGAATTTCTTTCTATTTTTTCATACTTATCATTTTCATTTCTCTGATAAAATTACCTGTCTGATATTGCCTGCTGTCTAGCATTTTCATGTAAAATTCTAACATGCTTAACATATTTTTTTTTAGTTCCCATTCTGATGCTTCCCATAGCCATGATATATTTGATCGGGTTCTGATAATTGTTTTGTCTTTTCTGTCATATTTTTTCTTGCTATGTTATATATCTAATTTTGTTTGGTTGTAAGTCATTTGTGTTTGGGATGGTAGTCTGAGTTAAATAATTTTATGTTCAGAGATGAATTTAAATACTTTTGCTAGGTATTTAATGAGGACTTTGCGTTACACTAATAAAGGTTTGGGCTGGGATGAAGTTTGCTTAGCTTTGGGTCTTCCTGTTTGTTGTGCATTGAAATATACTTTCTCTTGAAACTCTAAGGTGTATTCCAGCTTTACTTTTGCTTAGTATTCTTTAGTATGGTGGCAAGGAACAAGGAATGGGAAAGGCCTCTGAAATTCTGATTGGATCAGTGTTGGATAAGTGTTATGAACTTGGGTTTTAGGAGCATAGCCTTAAATAGTATACATATCTTCTCTCCAAAAGCAGTTCTGAGCCTTGAAGATATATTGCTTAATCTCTCTCATGAAAGGAGCATATTTTAATTATTTTTTAAAATATTCCCCTCCCCTTAGCTGCATCATGTTTCCAAAACAGAGTCCAGGCTACAGTTTTGATTCCTATCCACTGTGGAATAGGATTTTTGAAACTCAGTGAATATAGTGTGGATTTTCTGAATAGAGTTTTGGTATTACTGCCATCTCCCCCTCCAGCTGTAGGTAGTTTCCTCTGGTATTCTCAGCATAAACTTTACTATTGTTACTCTTTCATTAACTATTTAGTCTTTTAGTTTCTTAAACTGATGGGGGTAGGTGTCTGGATTTTGACAAGGTTGCTCTTTCCCATGTTGAGCAAACACCACTGAATCATTTTTCCAAAAATCCCTCAGATCTTATTTGTGAATATCAGGTGGGATACACTTATGTTTAAATTCCTCCAGGAGCTTCATGCTGTAATTTTGGGCCATTCTTAGAATCTAATAATTCTTTTAAAACAGCTAGCTGAAAATTCTTACTGGCTTACGTACTAGTCAGCAGTATTCTGTCCCAGTTAATCAAATCCTAAAGTCCTCTTTTTACTGTAGCTTCTTTTCTTGTTGTAAATGTGGGAATGATGCTATTTCCATCATTGTCTATTTTTGTGTCATCCATTTACAGGAATTTTTTTTTCTTTTATGTTGGTAAAAAAACACTTTGTTGCTTATGTATATCAAAAATATTTTTCACTCTGTGTGTTTCCTTTTCATTTTTTTTCTAGTGTAGAGAATTCCCTTGCTTCAATGCAGTTTAATTTCTATCTATTCTGTATGCTTATGCTTGATAGGTAGTTCTAAGAAATTTCTATCTATGACAATACCAGAAAGATATCCTGAAATTTTTACTAGAAGAATCATTGATTTATCTTTCATTTTTAGAACTATGATACATCTGAAATAGGTTTAGTATGTCGAATAGAGGTCACATTTTATGTTCTTTATCAAAGTGTGTGTGTGTGTGTGTATGTGTGTGTATACTTTATAAATACATATACCTACTTTAAATATATGTATACCTCTAGAAAATTCCATCACATGGACATGATCATAGTAGCTAAATCTAGGTTGCTTTTCTATATGTAGTTTAATTGATTCTTACAAAATTCTAATATAATTGCATACACAATGCTGTACCTTATTGTTTATTATGAAAATATGCCACAAATATCTCCATAATTCTGTATAATAAATATTTATAAAATGTCCATTTAGTATTCAATTTCCTGACTGTATTTTTGCTAATCTGACAAATTCTTAATATTCTAGTTGACAATTTTGTCTTCCTGAAAATCTAAGAAATTATACTCTTATAATTAGGGATACAACTCTAGCCTTAATTATGCATAATATGGAGGCACAAGTTGGTGGATACAAATGATAGGAATCTTGGGAGAAAGTGATTTTGGTAGAGCCTGATGACTAGGGGGGAAATGTAAATTTTATCTTAGTGTTACAAAGGCAGATTACAAATACTTCAAAGAAATAGTAGACAACTTCACATGTTTAACTTAAAAAGAGGGAAAAATAGTAGTTGCAAAACCTCATGAGGAGATTTTAGATTATTTTATTAGTTGATAAATCACATTTTTAGATGATATCAATAAGAAGAATTAAGTGGGAATGGTCTAAAGTCAATGTGTTCCTTTGGTAATGGAGTTTAAGATTCATTAAAAAAAAAAAAAAAAAAAAAAAAGCACTCTACATGCCAAGAAGAAAATCAATAAGATAATTCTGTAAGGATATACATTGCAAATATCTGTTTGAATTGTGTATGAAATATATTCTGAATATGTCAAAAAATAAAATCTTAAAAGTAAAGTTGTTAGAAATAAAAATTCCTAGATCTTCAAAATTTGATCTAGAAATATGTTCAGAACAAGATGATTTTGATCATGATTTTGAAAATATTCAGCACTCAATAAAGACTCAACAATATGTAAAATAGATCAGGAAGATAAATATCAATTTAACTGCATAAGAGTGAGATAGTTATTTCTTTGTTTTGTTTTTACTACACATAACTTCTAATTAGCTATTTTGTTTTTCTAAACATATCTTTTTAAACTTTAATTTTGTTATCTTTTCTTGATTTTGTTTTTTTATTTTTTTCATCTAAATAAATTTTAGTTTTTATCTATCATATTTATAGAGAGATGACTCATTCATCTCTTGGTAGACATTCACTAACTTATATTTGATTATGTATTTCAACATTCATAAATTTTGGCAAGTTGTTCTTTGTTAATTCCCTTTTATGGGCAAAGTTAGTGATGAAAACTAGAGTGTTCTCTTTCAAAATGGTGGTGTTACCTCTGTTTGATTGACATTAGTAGCATTTTAATGCTTATTTAGCATTTTTCTACCTTTGCAATTTCATGTCTTTGTAAGATGATGAATGCTGAGGCCTTTTAAGGGCTATTTCTTTTCCACTGCTGCAATGCTTTTGTGGCATCCCTAAATTTTACTCTGGAGGAGCACTTTTAATCGCACCGGATACAAAATGGATACATTTAGCTTTCAGTGTATTAGGAAAGTATAAATGTACAGAAATCCATTTAATAATTGTGGTTGACTGGGCTGTAATTATTTAGGACTACTCCAAGCTTAGTTGAGATTTCTCTATAGTAGAATCTTTATCTACTCTTCTACCACATTATAGGTATCCCAGGAAAGGCAAGTTGAAGAAAAGGTCTATTTTATCAATGACCCCTGCTCATAAACTGTGAAATAAAGTCTCCTTTGATGTCATCTTTTTTGCCAATTTTTTGAGGGGGGACTTCTCTAAGTCAAGGATTTGAGGAAAGCAAGTTAGGCTTCATGCATGACAAGATTCTTTCTCTCTTGCCTGATTAAAATGAGAGAAAGAGAGAACCCTGAGGAGTATTTTTAATACATTTTCCCCTGACACTGCATAAATCTAGGAACATTTATATGCTAATCAAATCAAAATAGGAATTATTAGTGACTGGAGAGCCCCAACATGGCTGTTATTTTCCCATCAACATATGATAACAGCACTGACGCTGAATTAAGGAGCTGAATATTATATAAGCCCCAAAAGGTTATAATACATGACAGGTTTAAGCAATAATAAATCCTAGAAACCCTGACCCATCTATTACATATTTATTCAGTATTACAAATTGTAAATATTTAAAAATACACAAAGATACAGTGTGGGTAAATTCTTAATGTTTAATGAAATTATTCATGATATACAAAGAGTCGAATAACTCAACAAATACCATGAAGGTTAATGCATGCGAATGAATCTGAAAAGTCCAGCCATCAGAATAACACATTGTGTCCTTTGCGAGGATGATCATGAAATGGAATTAACGTAACCTGATTTTCATGGTAAAGGATATCTCTGAGGATAAAAGGAATCAACTTTCACCAAAGACCTACTAGCAGGTAATCCAAATCCAAAGTCAGGTCTCCATCTCCTGGGCTGGAACTCATTGATTCTTTGTACTATTTTCATTTTAATGCCTTTTAAAGATAGAATCCAGGTTCCTGGGCAGGAGTGTGTGTGTGGGGGGGGGGGGAGCAGAAACTACATATTTAGCTTGTCTTTTGACTTTATCTTTTTTATCTCTTATGAGGTCAGCTTCTAGTTGAGAATAGCTATGATATGTAACCATAGATGAGCAAATAATGTGAAGTTCCAGAAAAAGGCCATCAAAAAAAAAAAAAAAAAAAAAAAAAGCTGAGGAATGGGCCCTGCAGAAACACTTTATTTTTATTTCAAGGATATTAATTGTTCTTATTGATAATGATCCCAGATCATAATACACCAGGTTTAAATTTACACTTCCCATTTTTAATGCTGCAATGCCCACACAAGAAAAACCTTGCCTGCAGTGAATGGGAAAGCAGAAAAATTTCTTTGGCAGACTCAATTTGCATCTACATTCAAAATGCCATTTTCAAGTTCCCACTCTGAGTAGCAATTGCAGAACTGCTCTTATGTTTATAGAGCCCCAAGGAACCAAGGCAGACAACTATGAATAAGGTTTCAGACAATGCCCTATGAGAAGTTCAATGTTTATAACACAAGATGAAGATTAGTTGAAAAAAAAAAATTTCGATGTAGAAGGTTAAAACCATTCTTTGGTACTTTAGATGGTAAGGTTTTTTTTTTTTTAATGTTTTAAAATATCTATCATCTATTGATATTCGGACTTTATGTATACATAAACATAATCAGAATTCTTTTTTAAAAGAAAAACATGAGAATTTACGTGGACCTCCACTTTCTGGATCCAAAACAGTCATGTTGAATTATTGTGATGATTTCTAAGAAATCCCTTCTTACAATTCTTCATGAGAAGTATACAATTGTTTCAGTGCAATGAAAGTAGTTTTGCTCTTAAAAGCAGAAACATTATTCATTAGCAGAAGTTTTCATTTAATTTGCAGTAGTAAATTTAATTTTTGAACATTAATCAACAGGAATGGATTTGATTTCATCAAATGCATAAGATTCTATGCATCTTTTCAAATGCAGTTTTCTTATGAAAAATAAAAATATACTCAGCTTTACATGACTTATTTGATTGACTTAAAATATTTGTCATTTCCTGAAGAAAGAAAGGAGCAATAATCATATCATTTACATTCCATCTAATCTCTGTGTTTTGGGGGGTATTACTGAGTAGTTCCAATTCAATAATTATTTGATTCTCAGTACATATATAGATATAAATATAAAGACTTAACTGTCACCTCATTGGATAACCTCTTTGGCTCCCTGCTTAGTGTATGAATGAATAAACAGTTGCAAATATGCAAATACCAAAAGTCTTAGGATTTAGTCTTAGGATCCACATAAATATGAGTTTGAATTTATTGATACTAATTGCCAATGGAAAAAAATATATAATGGTTATCTAATCACTCCAAACTTTATGTTCTCAATCACAATATAGAGGCAATAATATTAAGTTATAGGGTTGTATTAACTAAATTACTAATGAGTCAATACCCAGTCTCTAAGAGGCAAGCCAAAAATTGTAGGTACCTATGTCTGCTAAAACCTTGATAATAATTCCAGTACCTCTACTGACCAATAAGTTTTGAAAATTAGGCCCAAAGCTTGTTGAAATTAGGGAGTTGGATTCGTGAATGCCAAGTGAAATTGGTTAAGTAATCCAAAAGGTCATTTTTAAAAATCCCAAACCTTTTCCTAATTTGAAACATTTAATCCAGAAACATCTTGTATAGCCAGATGAACACTCAAGGCACAGTATTAATGAGACAGAATATTAACTGTTGCAAAGAATAGTCTTATATGTCATGTCACAGAAATGATTCCCTGCTATATTTCATAATCTGGTAGAATCTGAAACACAGAGGAAGCACTGAAAAAATACTTGTGGCATAAATTAACTAAACAGAAAATTTCTATTCAAGAGTTACTCAACCAAGGATATATTCTATTTTCACTTAATATTCAGAGTATGAATCAGAATGAGATTAAATTTCAATTCTATGTGGGGCTCATGCATAAACAAGAAAAATGATGAAAAATTTCCAATAGGGGCTATGACACCTATCAGATCAATTTCTTAAAAGTTCGCCTAATATTCAAAGTGCTTCACGATTTGTGTTTTACTGAATTTTCATCTATATCTCCTATCATTGGGCCAAAGTCACAGCATATTATTTTACCGGGCCAAGATCCACTCCCTCTGTAACTTAAATCATCTTTTACTTCTTCTACAGAACACTTTTCTTACTTCATGTACACAAAAAAATCAGTTTCATGATTCAAAGTTCAAATGTAACAGTGTTAGTTCTGTGAAGATGTTCTCCTCCTACCAAAATTGTGTCACTACCTCTACTGTTATCTCATGGTCATTTTGTTTGTATCTATAATGTAACTGTTATTGAATTTTAGTAAAAGAGTTTTATTTATAATATTCTTGGGACATACCATGTACTCCATGAGAATAGGATCTCTGATATTTTCATGCTTTGTGGACTTCCATGTATTTTACTTCCACTTAGTTTTAGTTAATCAAATTCACTGATTTATTATATTGTGTTTCAAAAGAGGAGGCCTGCAGGAGAAAAAGAATGCAGTAATTGGTTAACCTTTTGCACTTCTAAGTACCCAACCAAAATCCTGATTGCTGGCAGGATGATTCAAATCCAACCCTTTTCAATTAAATTGTGAGAGTTTTAGTGGGTAAATAACTACTCTATCATAATTTTCAGCAACAATCTGATGGGATTAAAATGTAAATCAGGGCATCCATCACATATCCTGCTGTTGATAGCAAAACACCCTGCACCTTTGGGTTTCTGAGAGTAATGGTTGTGCCCTTGTCTTTCTCTTCAATGAAGAAAAGTGTAATTTTGCTCTGAAGAGTATTTTCAGCAGTTGAATGTCATTAAAAATAAAAATACTGATGGAAGAAATGAGCAGAAATAAACAATGAGCAATTTACACACTGAAAACAGTGACATAAGGTGGAAAATAATGGAAAATGAAAAAAATGTATAATGATGACTGGGTGACAGATTGCCATCATTTTACTCTCTGGAGTTTTGTCACAACCTTCAGTGGGGAGATAACACTGAACATCTGGTGGACAACCAGTGCGGAACCTCAATGAAGCTGAGCGTGTGCAGTAGAAGAGCAATGAGCTCAGGGCTGTGGTTCATCTCCTTATACATACCTAAGTAAATAAACTGGGCCAAGAATAATATTCATTGATAAGAGTTGCCTTCTTGGAAAACATTCGAGTCACAATACACAGCTCTTTCACTGCCACCAAACAGTAGAAAAATCAGCTGAACCATGCTACTCATTGTCAAATACTGTGGACAACACTCAACCTCAGTGAAACTGAGTTTATCTTATAAGGTATGAAAAATAAATAACTGATTATTAGTGCTACTGCATAGCAATTATGATGATATTTTTACCTGCACTTTTGAGACTTCTAGATATATATATCCATATATATACATATATATGAATATATAATGCAATAAAAGAATAAGCTTTGTTTTACTTCTTTATAGCTGTGTAATTATCTGAGTAGGGACCTAGCTTTGCCAAGAACAGAAGATACCATGTTCCGTTTTGCAGTTCTGACATAAAATTGACATCCTTGGTACAGAATGTTAAAAATCATATGTAACTTTGTTGTATTTTGTTGGTTAATTAACTTACTACATTTCTGGTGTTTGAACAGGACTAGAATATATTTTGAACATTCTTGATTAACTTATTGGCCTCATCTCTCTTTCTGTTAGTGACCTTAATGTGACTCCAGGTTTTTAGAGGTTCTTCTATCTGCCATGTTCATCATCAGTTGAATTCCAATAAACACTGAATAACTGGAAAAGCCCAAATATAAAGCAGTTGCCAATTCCTCAGGTGTAACTACTCCCTATTTGGATGATCTTAAGCTACCAATGTAATATTACAAAGCTGGAAGAGTAACCTACAATCAGTTCTCACCAGCTGGTAAGAGTTGGCTCTTGCCTATCCCTGCCTAATATTTCATATGCACTAATTTCTTCCAAGAGAAAATGAAAACATTTGGAAACTTCTTTTTTCTCTTAAATTTCTGTCTCAAAAACAAGCAAACATTACTCTCTGAAGCCTTTAAATTTGTACACTGAAAATAAACAATGGAAATTAGAATAATAAATAATTCAATATTACAGGTGCCACCTTCTAAGAGTTTTGATGATAATAGGTGTGTCTGCTTTCCATTCAAATGTAAAACCAGGTAAAATTTTGCTAAAATTCCCGCACAGATTTTTTGCTGAACCCTCCAGTGAATAAAGATACTGGCTTTGCCTGTGCTGTATTGACCTCTAGTATTTCTCTACCCACCCCTCATTAGATGAACCTACCTATAATGAGAGCATGTTTCCAATTTTGTCCCAGAATTCATTTCTCCCTGCCGCAGTCCCACTGCAGCAAAATAACCACGGGGGGGGGGGGGGTTGGGGGGGGTGGGGGGGGGTGGGACACGAACAACTTGTGTAGATTGATACAGCAGGAGTAGGAGCTATTTATTGTAGGCCCGGAGCGATATTTATACATTCCACACAGCTTATCTTTTTTTTTTAATAACTAAAAAATAAGTATTTATTTATTTATTTTTAATTAATTTTTATTGTTGGTTGTTCAAAACATTACATAGTTCTTGATATATCATATTTCACACTTTGATTCAAGTGGGATATGAACTCCCATTTTTACCCCGTATACAGATTGCAGAATCACATCAGTTGCACAACCATTGATTTACATATTGCCATTCTGGTGTCTGTTGTATTATAGAGAGAGAAGAGGGGAGGGGAGGGGGGAGGGGGGATAGTAGAGGATAGGAAAGGCAGCAGAACACAGCTTATCTTAATTAGCATAAACTAGATACATCAGTCAACCAATAAGGAATCTCCACACTTAATGGCTCCCTGGAGTTACTTCACAAACCACTCCCTCTGGCATTTTGCCAGGCGCCATCCAGACTTGTTTACAGACTCTAATATTTCTCTGGCAAAATGCCAGGGGCCATCCTGACTTGTTTACAGACTCTAACATCTCCCTATACAGAGAGAACCTTCATATGGAAACTGCAGATGTATTTTATTACAGGCACATCAGGTGTGCTGCTTCATAGTTCTGGTGGGCACATATAAGACAGTTGACCAGGTGACTTTTCCAGGTAATCAAATATTGACAGTTAAAAAAAAGGGGGGGGGGAAATGTAGGTTTCCCACTATTGAGAAATATACCTATGAAATTCCCTCTGTCCGTGAAACCCATCCTAGTGTTGACTATATAAGACCTGAAAGGAACAGGGTACTATCTGGTAGCTTAGAAGTTTTTACTCTGAGAGCCTCAACAGACTGCCCTTTCAGGAATGCCCTTCTGAGTTGGAGCACTGAGGAATCTTATGTGAAGTTTTTTCTCTTTAAACTGGATTATTCTGTTTTCTATCCAGTAATTCCCTATACAAATTGATCAATTGGATGAATTTCCAATTAATCACCAGTTTACATTGATTATTTTCAATATTTTCTAGTAAAAATTTCTAATAAAAATTTCAGAAAGAAAAAAATTGAAGATTCTCTTAAATTTTTAATGACTCTTGGAAGAAATAGTTCATATTGAACTGCAGAATACATGTGCAGCAATCCCTTGTCTTCCATGTTAAAAAAAAAAAAAAGAGCTCCTTTTAAGACACCAAATATTTCTGCTCTGAAATTCATGAGACTCTAACTTCTAGTAGAATCTTTGACTCTACCACAAAACTATTTTCTATAAATCCTAAAATTATTTCATTCATACCTGTTTGATATATTTAATGGATTTTCTTTTGAAATCTAAAGAAATAATTTCTCATTAAAAATAGTCAAAGCCGATTGTTAGGTCTGATTCTAACCTGGGTATGTTCACCCAAGTACTTCTTGTGGCTGACATCATCAATTCTTTGATGTATTTGTATCATATCATTTTTCCCAGGCAACTTGCAACAGATGGTAATACTCAATTTCTTAAAGATATCAACTGTTTTTCAAACCCCTAACTATGATTGCATTTTCCTTACTTTATTTTCAAGGCAGATATAATGTATAAAACATGTACCAAGGGAGTAGCTAGGACTTTCCTAATCTGATGTTTAAAGTTCTTTTATTTCCAAGCTGGACAATTCTAACTCTCTTCATCAGGCACAATTGCATTAATACAAAGAAAATAACACTTTTCTACATTTTCCCTCCTTTAGAGCAACTGGAGACTTGTTTTATGTAAATAGAATTTTGCGTTCAGGACTAGTTGGCAGATATATTTCCCAAATGATAATCTTAATTCAGACTCTAGAGAGAAAAACAAAGGAAAGAAACACCTTCTCCTGATCCCCAAAGACTAAATGGCTATAGACTTGACTGAGATAATTCTGCTCCATGTACACCCTTCAGGCTCAGCTTCAGAGAACAGCAATTGGAGAGGAGTCAGGACTCAGCTCTGCCAAGAACATAAGATACCATGTCATCTTTTGTTGTTCTGAAATGAGGCTAACAACACTGGTGCAGGATGTTAAAAAATTATAACAGATGTTACTCTCCTAGAAAAATGTCAGATACCTCATTGAATTTATCCAGTTTCCACTGAGAAATATGAAAAAACATTACATTTTATTAGAATAACCAAAAATTAGCAACTTGATAGTTAAACCTGCTGATATTATTATTTTTTTGGCATTTTATGTGTCTGCTTCTTAACATGGAAATGAAAAAATTAAAAGTAAAGATTTTATACCACTTTTCTTTCTAACTTACATTTTCATGATTTTACTTAAATCATTAACTTTTAATCTATTATTTTTTTTTCTAATATATTTTTAAATTCTAACACTCTATGCCTTTATCCTCACTTGATTTTCTCATTGGATTTTTGGAAGAACTGTGAGAAAAAGCGGGCAGGCATTAACATGTTCACTAATTAATAGAGCAGGAAACCCAGAATCAGTATCCATCAATGCTAAATTCACATTCTAAACTTAATTTCTAAGTGCTCAAACTTTGACTTGCTTCTTTTTCTAAAAGATTGATTTACTGCTCACCTGTATATGGGAGGTTGTTTTTAAACTAGTCAGTATTGACTTAATTATTCTCCTAGAAGAATTTTTGCACATTCATTTGACTTTAACTTTGAGGCAATTCTATACTCCTAACACTAGTAAAATCCACAATATTCACATCAAATGAAGAGGGCCCAAGACACAAAAGATGATGAAGTTTTAGACACATGTGGGAAACTTGCTGTCTTAGCATAGCATATTTCTCCAATAGATCTAGTAGAAACCTACAATTTGAGAAAAAGTAAGAAAAGTAGAAGAGATTGTTTTCTCTCCATCATAATCATAAAATACAATGCTTGTGCCCTCTATTCAGTGAGATGAATAATATTGATGAATACATTTTAAAATATTCACTCATAATAATCAAAGAAAGATCGTTGAAAACACCAATAAAAATATTGTTTTTCCAACTAATGATCTACAGAGAAAATGACTAAGCTTAGGATCACTCAGGCTGCAAAGAAAAGTAATCTCTTCACCCTACTGAAAAATCATATATTAATTAATAGAGGGTGGAATATTGGCAAGAAAATAAGTTCTACTTAGCAATTTCATACAGTAGATTTTCAATAAATATTTTTGTATTGATTAAACATAGTCCATATCTAGTCTTCTCAGAAGTATGTGTTGCTTATATGCATTTTGGAAAATGATGCATACTCCAAACCATCAAAAAACATAAAAGCTCATAAATAATAATGACACATGTAATATGAATGGTTCTGTTCTTATTATTTAGAAGAAAAAAAGTATTACTCAAGTACAAATGGCCAAAACAGGGCACACAGTGTCTGAGGGAAGGAATCCCAGGTGTAATGTAACTGCTAGGGAGAGAATTTTGTGTGAGTATGAGAAACATAGCACACTATTTGAACAAACAGAACATCTGAATGTGACAATGTATAGGAGACAAAGAACATTTTCCTTTTCAGTTGCTCACATACGATCACTATCACTATGGTACATTCCACTGATTTTTGCCAACTCTTTTTTATATCCGTAAACCAATTCAGATTTGTTAAACCAATCACCCTGTGTAGTTCATAAGTGAAATCTTTAAAAAAAATTTTTTTTTAGCTGTTGATGAACCTTTATTTTATTTATATGTGGTTCTGAGAATTGAACCCAGTGCCTCACACATGCTAGGCAAGGCCTATCATTGAGCCACAACCCCTTAATTGGAATCTTAATGTTTTTAGTACTTGAATTTTAGGTTGCATATTAAATGAGTACCTTTCTTTATAGCTGTTACTAAAAATAGAATGACAAGGATTGTGATGAGATATGGCTGGAATAGGCTATTAATCCTTTAAAAAAGCCCTATAGGATCAAATTGAGGTGTGGGGATCCAAGATGGCAGGCCAGACAGAGGCAGCATTCTGTGTTGCTCTGTGACCTGGGACTCAAGAAGTGAGAATACTGCTTCTCTGTGAGAGCTATTCCTGCTTCTGCACAGAAATCATGGCCACTGTGTTTGTGAAGGGTTCTAGGCCCCAGCATCAGAGTAGGTCCCAACTACTCAACCCCACAGGACTACCCAGCACCTGCACAAAACTTCCAACCACTCACCTGAGCAGAAATCTTGAAAGAAGCTCTCACTCAGGACACCTGGCAGCTACCCCCTCAGGATCTCCAGTTGCCACTCCTGTGTGACCCATATCAACCCATGTGGGGCTCCCCAGGTCACCTCCATCTTGGGACTCTGCAGCACCGGAGATAGTCCCCTACGAGCCTTAGCCCACTTGCACCTGTGTACTTCACACAGGTTCTGTAGACAGCCATAACCACACAGTGCACGGCACAGACCCAGTCTCTGAACTCATCATCCAATATAATGGCCTGGCTCCCCCGCTATCCAACCTGATACCCCATTACTGAAAGCAAAGGTTTCCATCTTGGGTCACCTTCATCACCATCTTTAGTGGGGGCAACTCTCAGTTTGGAACTTCAGCTGGCCAGGTACACGGTTTCTAACTTCCCCCTCTCCCCAGCAGCTACTAACTGCCACAGTGACTGCCCAACAAAAAAAAGTCTATCAGCTCTCAGCCAGACAGATGCTGAGTGCGCCCGAAGCACCACAACAAGAAACCTGGAGAGAAAGGTCCCTTATTAGGAAGCGGTAAGGGAGAGGATGAGTGTGATGCAGTTTAGAGACTAACACAGAGACCAGGAACTGGGAGGTCTTCAGATGGGATAAGGAGATAACACCAGGTGCTCACATCACAGGAGCAGACCAAAAAAAGAGTCTCCCTTCAGGGACCAGAGAGTGACACACTCTGCTTCCAGGTGCCCTCCATCCAGGACCAACCCTCCCTCCCTGGTTACCTTCACCATCCTGAGGGCAGAGATACCAGCTAAGAACAGATGACCCCACCAATTGGATGAGAAGGGAAGCAGGAAAGATACTGATCTCCAGCCAAAACAAACCTTGTTTCTACCTTTGAGGGCTTTTTTTATTCTTCCTCTCTATTCTCCTGCCCTCACATCCCCAACATAGGTGAAACCAAGTAGTTTGCATGAATTATGGTATTGAAGGCTGAGACAACAGTGGTGTTGTATATTTGCTTCTTTTTCTTTTTTTGTTTTTCTCTATTTTAACATTTTTTATTTTTCTTAATATATATGTTTTTGTTTTATGTACTCTACTGTCTTCCCACTAACTTGTCTACATCAAATTACTTCCTCTCTACTCACCTGCTACAAACTTTCTTCTTTAGATTTCTCTTTCACACTTCCTAAGATATAATAATTCTATATCCTCACCTCCTACCTCCTGAGCATATCTTGCTATACCTCACCACAAGTTATTTGTCCACCATCGGAAACTGTAAACTCTTTTACAAACCTACTGATTATATTTTAGATAATAATTGAATTCACCATTTCTGTACATTGTGACCAAACTATAGATGTCTATTAGCAACTATTTGTTTTTAGGTGGTATATTGCTTATACTGGGATCTATTAACATTGTCCTACTCAGCAAAGGAGAGGTATTGGAATCCTACAGGGGTGCTATAAGCCTATGTGGTAAAAACGGCAATGCCTGGGATACACAGAGCTAGAAGGGAGTACACACACCAACACAAAAAGACAAGGAAAGAAAGTGACCAAAACAAATCAAGGTACCACATTATTAGAATCCATGGCCAGCACAGCAGATGAAATTACAGAGAAAGAGTTTAGGATGTACATAATTAAAATGTTCTGTGAATTAAAGTATGATATAAGAGAGCAAATACAGGTAGCAAAAGATCATTTGGACAAAGAGCTACATAAACATATACAGGAAGCAAAAGACTACTTCAATAGAGAGAATGTCTAAAGAAAAACCAAACAGAAATCCTTGAAATGAAATAAACAAACAAAAAAATAAACAACAACAACAACAAAAAAACACAAATTAAAAGTTTAATTGAAAGCATCACTAATAGATTAGACCACTTGGAAGACAGGATCTCAGACAATGAAGACAAAATATATAATCTTGAAAAGAATGGAGACCACACATAAGCAGAACATTCAAGAAATATTGGATAGCAGAAAAAGATAAAATTTAAGAGTTATTGGAATAGAGTACCAAACCAAAGGAATGAACAATCTATTCAATGAAATAATATTATAAAATTTTCCAAACATGAAGAACAAATTGAAAAATCAAATTCAAGAGGCTTACAAGATGCCAAATGTACAAAATTACAACAGATCCACACCAAGGCACATGATAATGAAAATGCCTAACATACCGAATAAGGAGAGAATATTAAAATCCCTGAGAGAAAGGGATCAGATTACATATAGGGGAAAACCAATGAGCTTATGTTCAGATTTTCCAACCCAGACCCTGAATGATAGAAGATTGTGGAATAATATATATCAAGCTTTGAAAGAAAATGAATGCCAACCAAGAAACTTGTATCCAGTAAAATTAAGCTTTAAAATTGATGATAAAGAAAAAACTTTCATGATAAACAAAATTTAAAAGAATTTACCACTAGAAAACCTGCACTACAGAACATCCTTGGAAAATATTCTGTGAACAGGAAATAAAAAACAACAATGAAAATCACCAGAGGTAAGTATTACACTAAAAGAAAAACTATTCAAAGGAGAAAACAAGTTAAGTTAAATAACAAAAATAAACAAAAGTTGCTGGGAATACACATATCATGTCTCAATAATAACCCTGATGTTAATGGCCCAAACTCACCAATCAAAAAACATAGGCTAGCTGATTGGATTTCAAAAAAAAAAAAAAAAAAAAAAAAAAAAAAAAACCAACCACATGACTGATCTCATAGAAAAAGACTTACACAGACTGAAGGTGAAAAGTTGGGAAAAATCATACCACTTACAAGGACTATGAAAGCATGCAGGGGTTTCCATGCTCATATCAAATAAAGTAGAATTTAAGCTAAAGTTAATCAAAGAGGATAAAGAAGTATATTTTATACTGACCAAGAAAATCATACACCAACAAGACATAACAAATATAAATAGATAGGCCCCAAACAAAGGAGCACCTATGTTCATCAAACAGTTCTTCTTAAGTTCAAGAGTCAAATTGATCACAACACAATAATTCTGAGTGAATTTAATACACCTCTTTTACCATTGGATCTTCTAAACAAATGCTGAAGAAAGATAGGATAGAACTCAATAATACAATGAATAACTTAGACTTAACTGATACATATAGAATATTTCATCCTCCAACGAATGAATATACTTTCTTCTCAGCGGCATATGGATCCTTCTCTAAAATAGATTATATATTATGCCACAAAGCAACTCTTTAAAAATACAAAAAAGTAGAGATACTATCCGGCATTCCATCAGATCACAATGGAATAAAATTATAAACCAATGATAAAATAAAAAATAAAAACCACTTCAATGTCTAGAAACTAAACAATATGCTACTGAATGAATAATGGGTTGCAGAAGACATCAAGGAGGAGATTAAAAAATTCTTAGAGATAAATGAAAACACTGAGAAAACACTGAAACCTCTGGGACATTATGAAGGCAATGCTAAAGGGAAAGTTCTTTGCATGGAGTTCATTCCTTAAAAGAAGAAAAAGTCAGTGAATAAATGACCTGACATTACATCTGAAAGCCCTAGAAAAAGAAGAACAAATCAACACCAAAATCAGTAGAAGACCAGAAATAATTAAAATAAGAACTGAAATTAGTGAAATTGAAACAAAAACAAAAAACAAAAAACACAATTGAAAAAATTGACAAAACAAAAAGTTAATAAAAAATGAAAAGATTAATAAAATTGACAAACCCTTAGCCATGCTAACAAAGAGAAAAAGAGAAAATTCAAATTACTAACATATGTGATGAAAAGGAAATATAACAGACACTACAGAAATACAGAAGATAATCAGAAATTATTTTCAAAAATGTACTCCAATAAAATAGAAAATATTGAAGGCATTGGCAAATTTCTAGAGTCGTATGATTTGCCCAAATTGAATCAGGATGATATACACAATTTAACCAGATGAATCTCAAGCAATTAAATAGAAGTTGCCATCAGAAGCCTACCAAATAAGAAAAGCCCAGGACCAGATGGAAACACAGCTGAGTTCTCCAGGACCTATAAAGAAAAACTAATACCTATACTCTACAAATTATTTCATGAAATAGAAAAAGAGGAGCACTTCTAAACTCATTCTATGAGGCCAGTATCACCCTGATTCCAAAACCATGCAAAGACACATCAAAGAAAGAAAACTTTAGACTAATATCTCTAATGAACTTAGATGCAAATATTCTCAATAAAATTCTGGTAAATCAAATACAAAAACATACCAAAAAGATCATGCAACACAATCAAGTGGGGTTCATCCAAAAGATGCAAGGTTTGTTCAACATACAGAAATCAATGAATGTAATTCATCACATCAATAGACTTAAAGATAAGAATCATATGAGCATCTCAATAGATGCCGAAAAAGCATCCAACAAAATACAGCACCATTCATGTTCAAAACACTAAATAAACTAGGGATAACAGGAACATGTCTCAACATCATAAAAGCTATTTATGCTAAGCCCCAGGCCAACATCATTCAAAATGGAGAAAAATTAAAAGTGTTCCCTCTAAAAACTGGAACAAGACAGGGATGCCTCTTCCACCACTCCTATTTAATATAGTTCTTGAAACACTAGCCAGTGTAATTACACAGATGAAAGAAATTAAAGGGATACAGATAGGGACAGAAGAACTCAAATCAGTACTATTTGCTGACGATATGATTCTATACCTAGAAGACCCCAAAAAAATTCCACCAGGAAACTTTTAGAACTAATAAATGAATTCAGCAATAGATCAGGATATAAAATCAACACCCATAAATCAAAGGCATTTCTGTATATCAGTGATAAATCCTCAGGAAGGGAAATGAGGAAAACTATGCCATTTACAATTGCCTCAAAAAAAAAAAAAAAAACAATTTGGGCATCAACCTAATGAAAGAGGTGAAAGATCTCTACAATAAAAACTATAGAACGCTAAAGAAAGAAATTAAAGAAGACTTAGAAGATGGAAAGATCTTCCTTATTCTTGATAGAAAGAATAAATATTGTCAAAATGACCAAACTACTAAAAGCATTATACAGATTGAATGCAATACCAATTGAAATCCCAATGACATTCCTTCTAAAAATAGAAAAAGCAGTCATGAAATTCATCTAGAAAAATAAGAGATCAGAATAGCTAATGCAATCCTTAGCAAGAAGAGTGAAGCAGGTAGCATCTCTGTACCAGACCTCAAATTATACTACAGAGCAAAAGTAACAAAAACAGTATGGTTTTGGCATCAAAATAGACTGGTAAACCAGTGGTACAGAATAGATGACACAGAGAACAACACACATAATTATAGTTGTTTTATATTAGGTAAAGGCTCCAAAAATATACATTAGATAAAAGATAGCCTCTTCAACAAATGGTGCTGGGAAAATTGGTAAATCCATATGCAACAGAATGGAATTAAACCCCTATCACTCACCATGCACAAAACTCAACTCAAAGTGGATCAAGGACCTAGGAATTAATGTGCCTATTAGAAGAAAAAGTAGGCCCAAATCTCCTTCATGTGGGATTAGGCCCCAACTTCTTTAAAAATACTCCTATAGTGCAAGAATTAAAATCAAGATTCAATAAATGGGATGGATTCAAACTAAAATGCTTCTTCCCAGCAAGAAAAACAATCAGTGAGGTGAATAGAAAGCCTACATTTTGGAACCAAATTTTTACCACTCTCACATCAGATAGAGTACTAATCTCTAGGATATATAAATAATTCAAAATGCTAAACACCAAAGCAACAAACAGCCCAATCAATAAATGGGCCAAGGACCTTAACAAATACCTCTCAGAAGATGATATATAATCAATCTACAAATATATGAAAAATGTTCAACATCTCTAGCAATTAGAGAAATGCAAATCAAAACTACTCTAAGATTTTATCTCACTCCAGTTGGAGTGGCAGCTATTAAGAACAACAAACAATGATAAGTGTTGGCGAGGATGTGGGGAAAAAGGCACACTCATATATTGCTGATGGCACTGCAAATTGGTGCAGCCAATATGGAAAATAGTACTGGGGTTCCTTGGAAATCTGGGAATGGATCCTCCGTTTGACCCAGCTATCCCACTTCTTGGTCTATACCCAAAGGACTTAAAAAACAGCCTACTACGGGGACACAGCCACATCAATGTTTATAGCAGCACAAATCACAATACCTAAACTAAGGAACCAACCTAGATGCCCTTCAGTAGATGAATGGATAAAGAAAATGTGGCATATATACACAATGGAATATTACTCAGCAATAAAAGAATAAAATCATGGCATTTGCAGGTAAATGGATCTAGTTGAAGAATATAATGCTAAGTGAAGTTGTCCAATCCCCCCAAACCAAATGCTGAACGTTTTTTCTGCTATAAGGAGGTTGATTCATAGTGGGTTGAGAAGGGGAACATGGAAGGATTAGACAAACTCTAGATAGGGCAAAGGTTGGGGCATGAAGGTAAAAAGGATGGTAAAATGAGATGGATATCATTACCCTAAATACAAGTATAAAGACACGAATGGTGTGAATATACTTTTTATACAACCAAAGATATGAAAAATTGTTCTATGTAGGTGTAATATGAATTGTAATGCACTCAGTTGCCATATATAACAAATTAGAATTAAAAAAGTATGTGTGTGTGCCCAAAAAGAAAAATATATATCAAATTGAATATCAGAGACAGTTTATCATCTGTGTTTACATTTACTTTCCTCACTGGACTTCATGACATTTGAATGCTTTTCCTATAGAAACTATATCCCTATTAAAAATATATTCAAATTAGGCAATAGAATAAGGTCCAGATAAACAATAACATGAGTCTTAATATCAGGGAGGACACAGAACAATTTTGCAGCCCTAGAAGAATATAGGTATTAAGAGTCATGCAGTCCTCCGTAAAAATCTTCCATTATAATATAAATAAGAAGTTTATTTTAGAGACTGAATATTTTTAAAATGAGCATAGTTAAATTTGTAGTTTGTTTTATTTTTTTCTACTTTCTTAATCCTCTAAATCACATACTTACAAAAAAAATGGTGTAAGCTACACGTCTATCCTTTTAAATTCTCAGGTATGGTACATTTAAAATTATCTAGGGGTGCATATACAATCCACTACCATTTTTCATTAATTTCAAAGGCCTCCAGCTTGTTTACTGGCCGATTTTATACAATCTCTACTTCTAGATAATTTCTTATTTTCTGTTTAGGGGAATGGTACTCTTCAAGGCAATAATAATTTCTTCTATCTATAACCAAAGGCATTTTGATAGCAGGAATACTTATAACACATTTTCCTCTTAGCAACTGAAATTATTTTCTTTTATTTTGTTTCCTTCATTCTGTTCATTTTGGTAGGGACTATATATTCTCTATTCAAAAGTGTGTCTACTTTTCCAAGTATTGATAGAATGTATTGTCTCTGCAGATTATTGGGTTTTCAGGAATAGTTGGGATCAACCTAAAATCATACTTTCAACATTGCTGTAGTAATGCCTTTCATCTAAAATGAGAATTAGGAAACTTCTGAATGGTCTTGTTTATCTTTATATGTATTATAACTTAAGTGCAAGGATAATAAGTATGATGTAATCTGCACTAATATAAAGCTTCACTTATTTTTATTTTAATCTGAATCATAGGATTTCATTGTCTATGAAGAGCTTTATCCATTTTTATGACCATCATCCTTTCTGTTCTTGCTATATATCCTGGACGGAGTAGACATTAATTTCTCTATCTCACAAAAATGCACAAATGACTTATATGGCAAACTCAATTGCTTATGGTAATGCAAAGGCATTATTATTATTATTATTATTATTATTATTATTATTATTATGTGTGTGTGTGAATGCTCACTTTAGGCTTCTCTCTGTTTCACTTGATATCTACTGGGGCACATTCAAAAGAGCTGAAGTCGCCATTTATAAATGGTTCACACACATGCTCAGAAAGTTGATGGTGGTTTTCAACTAAAAGCTAGGCTGAGGTCCTGGCTAATTTGCAAATGGGACTCTCCATGGACAGGAGGAACCAAAGAGTAGTGGCTGTTCTCCAAGTCATGTGATATAAGAGTAGCTATCTAACTCTTCATACATAACATGTACATACAGATAGTGTTGTGGGAAGGTTGGGAATGTCACAGAAGGAACTATGCTCCTTGGGTTTTGTGTTCCAATCCACTATGATTACTGACCACACACACACATACAGCTGACACATCAAAGGCTTAATAAAAGTGAGAGTTACATTTCTAATAGACACTGAATGGTCCACCTTCAGAGTGAGAATGGCACCTGTGTTTCCCAGGTGTCCTGACAGTATACCCTTAGAGTTCCTGGTTTTACCTGATCTGCAGACCTAATTGAGAGCAACCAGGTGGTATGTTGATATATCTCTGTTTTAACACTTAGTTTTCACAGGGATATTTACTGATTGATTTATGTTTTAAGGTCTGTTTTGCATGTGGGAGATTGAAATGGTACTTTCTTTTTTTGGCCTTGTAGTTTATAGACCTCTATGAACCCTGGTTGAGACATCCTATTCTTTTGCGAGAGCTGTCTTCTTAAGAAAGGTGAACTTTGTGACTGTGTCTCTGTGACCCACTTCCATTATGCCTGTCTGCCCTACCTGTAACAACAGTAAACTTTCTCTTGAAAAAAGAGAAGAATTAGTACCTAGCTAGCTCATAACATTTCTGAAACCTACCTAGATGCTTGCTATAGGTTCATTGATTATTGCTCATTCTGGTTCCCTGGAAATAATTTATTGAATCTCTTTGCCTTACACTCAGAATCACCCTTTATTTCTATAAATAAACACCCTACATTAATAGCTGAGTAGTATATTTTTTAACTTCTGATATAGAAGGTTAAGACTTCAAATGACTCTTAATTTTGTATCATCACCATACTCTTTATTCTTTGTTAGTATAATTACTTAAAAATTCGTGAAAGTTCAATGAATCAATTACAATTTATTATATTAGATAAAACCTATTCAATTGCAATCTCTTTGAGATACCCTCTATAGTACTTTAGGGTTCAATGAGGTTAGTGTGGGACAATAGTTCTAAGATTCTAAGAAATCTATTGTTAATTATAAGGCACATACTAAGGAACATTAGAAGTTCTGTTAGGCATTTCCTTAAAGCATTTTGAGTTAAATAAAAAAACAGTCTTTCAGACATATTAGAAAGAGATTTGTCATGATGTCATCCATCCTATTTTGGTAACCCTTTTGATTTGATCTACTCTAAAACCATTTCTGACTTTAAGAATCTATTCTCTGGTAAACATGAGAAAATGAAAGACAGGCAATATCAAACCCTTAAATTCCTAGTTCATTTATGTTTTCTCTTAATGCTTCTAGATAGATTAATACCGCCTTTATTTCTCTTTCCATATTTTATGATAGGAAGATGGACAGGAGTCAGTTAGAACTCTACGTTCTATTCAGAAAAATCTATCCCATGGGATGTATGAGTTTATTAGGACTCCTCTCTGATTCATTCCCATTGCCACAGACAATAGGGTTGACCAACCTTTCAGCCACTTCCTATAGTATATCTCCTCTGGTCTCCTTCCTACACCTCTGAGATCTGTGTTGCAGTAGTAGTCTACTTCCAGGAACCAATTCTGTTCTGGCTGTCTGTTGCTGATTGAGAAATGCTTCTTGAACTTGGTGACTTCAAACAACAGTGATTTTATTTACCCTATCATTCTGTGGCTCAGGAAGGTGGACCAGGCTCAGCTGACATTTAACAAGCAGCCAGGTTAATCTGGAGGGCACCTACTACCATTACTCACATGCTTGGCATGAGGATAGAGAAGGATGAAGGAATGGCTTTAAATGTTTCTCTCCACTTCCATGAGGTCTCCAGGCATTTCCAAATATTCTCCTCAATAGGATAGTTTGACTACTCATTGGTAGTTCAGGAATCCAAGCATTCTGGAAACAGAAAGTAGAAGTGACCTGTTACTTAAGAGCTGGACTCAGAAACTGGCATCGAATCACTTCTGCCATGTACTCATAGAATTTGTCAATATTCAAGGGAAGTTCACAAAGATTCTCATCAAAATTAGTACCCTGAAAATGTGACTATCTTTATTGAACACTAAATAGTCAAATGCAAATATATTTGCTAGCACAGATGTTTCAAATTGTATTTAACTTCTATGATTAGCCACAAGTCTAAAATTAAAGGTGGTGGTTTGGATTACATATTTGCATATCTTTTTAACAGAGAGGATTAATAGGATCTATTTTGAACCTTAAAATGTTTTTTCTTTTTTTTTTCCTTTCCCCCAAAATTGACTTAGCTTTGAAGGGATAAAAGAAAGCATAACTCTTAGGTGATAACATTTGGAAATTTCTACTCTATTCAATTTGTAGGCATTTGCCAAAATTTGTCCTCATAATACCTTTTGCTCTTTGTCTCTTTCTTTTCATTCTCACCATTAACTAAAAGAAAACTTTTCCAGTCTTCCTGCAGTGAAGGTTCACATTCATTTTCTCTGATCATTTCATATTTTTACGCTTTCACCTCCTATTAGTTTCTGCTAAGGCTGACAAACTTCATATGCTCTTCTTTGCTGCAAGCTAAGAGATCTTTCTGTCTCTTCCTGAAACTTTTGATCTGCTATCTCTTGCCTTGAAACCATCAAGCCTGCTGTTTTTATATCTTAATTGGTTTTCTTAATTTACCCATATTTATTCCCTAGAAGATGGCAGGATAAATTTTTCAATTTCCTCCAACTCGTACAGATTTCACAACATTTGCATTTACAATATACTTTAAAAGGCATATTTCTTTTTCATTTCTAATATCTTTTAATAAAGCTCTATTAACTTTTACTCTCTGTTCCTCCCTTGTACTTGAGCATGATAAGCAAATATTCAAGAAAAAAAATTACAGAGCAGAGAATATTTTTTTCTTGCTTAAAAAAAAAAAAAAATAGTTTGCCTGACCAAAGCTTCATTTTCCGATGTTATTGGTTTCTTTTTTATCATGAACTTTAGTTTATCAAATCTAGAAATTGCGTGGGATTCTTGACCCACTATAATCCAGAAATATATTTAGACTGGGCAAAATGCTCCGAAAGAAAATAAAACTATGACCTTCTCTGAACTCTGTCCTATTTGTAGAATAAAAGCAAAGAGCAGGACACAGAAATACTGAAACACTGGCAGAAAGCCTGTGAAGTAAATCCCAGCTCAGAAAACTTCTGTGCAGATGTGGAAAGTTCATTTGTGTTACACTGTTCTCACGTAATGGATGGGTCACCACATTGTAATCCAGTATAATGTTGTCAAGGACTAGCATAAACTGTTTTATGATTATTATATGTAGGCCGTGAGATCGGGGTTATCAGGGAAGAAAATTTAGACTAGCCCTAGAAAAAAAAATCAATGATAGATTTCTTTTTAAAGATAATTCTCTTTGGACAATAAGAAATCTGTTTTCACATATGTGTGCACACACATACACACACACACACATATTTGAATGTTTAAGCAAAAGAACAAGGGGTGCTTTTACCATTGTCATCACTGTCTGAAATTTATTAAGACCTGTAGAGCACTTACATTGAGAAGTACTGTATAAAGATAGAAGTTAAGATACGTTTATTGAGCATTTGGTAAATCACCAAACTTGTCTTAGGCATGTTTATTTGTGTTATTATCATCATTGCAATGATTATGATGTGAAAATATCAAGTAAACTTGCCAAATAAATACTATAGATCATGAATGACAAAAGCTAGAGAAATGCAAAACAAGATAGTCTTCATGAGTTCTTAGCCATAAGATACAGATTTTTATGAGGAGAAAACTAAGTTGTGTGTTCCCTCTACTAAATATCCAGCTGAAGAAAATAATATTGAGGTACTGTTTTCAGTTTAAAGGCGTAGATTTCATGGGTTAATAAAAGAACCGTGCCAAAAGTCCCGATGGGCTGGGATCTTCATTTTACACCATACAGATTTTCTTTCTTCTGGCACCTGAAGAGTAATTTCCTACCTTCTATGACAGCTACTATGACAATGGTCTTTTGAAGGCATCTTTCTGATCCTTTTCTTCTTTGAAGATGGGAAGTTGGGGTGACTACTTCAGGCTCCTTCTGGTATCAGGATTCTGGTTCTTATCTTCATTTCTACCTTCAATGTGTGTGTGTATGTGTGTGTGTGTGTAGTCACGATGTTCCTTTTTAACTATATAATAATGTACCCAATTGGGTCTTAGTTTTATAACTATCACAGGAGATAAGGAAACAAAATAGAGCAAGGGATGGCAGGCCAGGGCCCCCAAGCCAATTATACTGAATATTTTCATATAGCCCACAGCTAAAAATAATTTAAAAACATAAAAAAAAACTTATTCCATGACTTTTAAAAGTATATGAAATTCAAATTTCAATGTCCATAATTGAAGTCCATTTTGTTTTGTTCTGTTTTGTTGTTTTTGGAACGAAGCCATGTTCATTTGTTTACCTCTGGTCGGTGGTTGCCTTTGTGCTACTACAGTTGAGTCGATTAGTTAGGACCAAGGCCATATGGCCCACAAAGTCATATTTACAAATTTACATATTTACAATCTGGCCCTTTAGTTTGCTGACCCTTGTAATACATGCACAATTCATTCTTTCAGAATTGAATGTTTTCTTAGACTAATTTACATTATCAACTAGGGAAAATGGAAGACCTTGATGACTTCTTCACTGGACTCATGTTCAGGGTATTCCCAGTTACAATACTAATCCTTTCATTATATGGGGTCTGCCAGTAGTGACTGGGGAAATCCATACATTTGCCAATCAGAAGAATAAAATGAAAAATTGGGTTGAAAAATTGAGGAGATAGCTGTAAAGTTCCTGTTTGATTTTACACTGACCCAAAGGAAGGGGATTAATTAGGTTTATGTATTTAGGGACAGGAGACATACGTTTTCTAGAAATATGGAAATTGGTGGAAAATAATGTTTACTTCTTTAAAGAAAGCCTTTCTATGTCCACATCTAAAGACATTGCTCTAGGAAACTTTAAATCTCTCCTGTTTGGTAACATATATTTTTGTCCAGTGCCAGAAACAGAATACTTTGAAAGTAACTATTTCTTTGCCTCACTTTGAAAGTAACTATTTTCATTTTCACTGAATGGTTTTCTCTTCAATTATTCCTACTATATCTATTCTCCGTGTTTAGAATTCTCTCCATTTGTTTAGAAAGTGACTGAGGATCTAACCCTGGAATCCTGAAAGAATGTTCCTATCAGCTTGTAATCCCCAATTAATAAAAGGCCACCAAAGTCACTTGGAAATCTACTGATATCATACCCCAAAATTACTAGGACTTGCTATCAATCCATCTCCTTAAAAAGCAGCACAATGAAGGACTCAGACAATATAGTAAAATGATTTGGTATATTTTTTACACTTATGAAAAAAGTTGTGATATTTTAGCTTCTGAATGAATTATGGTAAGTCAACTTAGTTATTCCAAAATTAACCAATTGCATCTTCTATCATTATGATATGTAGACAGTGAGTAGTAATAAAAAATGACCTCCTTTTACTTCTTTATTCGTCTCAAACTGGGTCAGATGTCTCTTTGCTACACCCATTTATTCCATCATTAATGCATTGGAGACAATCTTTTCTATCAGCCTGATTTATTCACATTTTCTCTTTCTTATTATATCCAACAAAATGATTTTGAGACATCTTTAAACAGTTCAACATTTTAAAATCCAGAACCAAATGATAAGCTAAAGAGGCAATTGTTCAGGTCAGTTTCCAGGCACAAATATGAAGATCCATAAAAATGACTGGAAAAATGATAGGAAATAGAAAGCAAGGCAAGAAGACAACTATAGTTAAATATGGGGTTGGGATGCTCCACAGACTTAGTTTAGGCACATAACTTGGAAAGTCGTGAAACAAGATTGACCAATGTTGACCAATAGACTTGAAGTTTACATACGAAGACAAGATATAGATTCCCTCTATTTACCTCTTGTATTGGGCATGAAAATTTCTAATTAATATTTTTTTGTTGAGTTTTATCTCATATACTTATGTTGGAATACTTAGTAAACACACATTTTTCATCATTATTTTTATCTTGTAGCACTAACAAGTTCTTTTTACCTGAAAAGTTCTAAGATGCCCTTGCCTTGCAGATGGTTGATGAACAGTGTTGCTAACCTTTATGCAGAAAATGTTCTTCACTTATGCTGCAGAAAATGGGCTTATAGAAGATTTCATTCTGCCACTTAGACCTGGAAAACTAATTTCAAATAACAATCAAATATTTTCTTAAAATTAATAGATAAAACATTATAGTTGTTATTTAGTGGATCCAATATAGTAAATGAGAAATTCAACAGCATAGGTAAGACTTTTGGTGAAAGATGGTGAAGAAGAAGTATTTTTCTCTTCTCTAATATCTCCCCAAATTAACAGAAATGTCATTTGCAAACTTCCTTTTCTTTCAAATTTAGGAAAAACAATTCTACATCCTGTGAAGCCCCAGTCTAAGCTTTGCTCTGTTGCTGAATCCGACTTTAAACTTGTGGTCCTCCTTCCACAGTCTCCTGAGCCAAGATTACAGGCATGTGCCACTGCACTTGGCTGAGTTTTTCTGTCTTTCTTTTTTTTTTTAAGAATGAGAAAAGAAAGAGAAAAATATGTAAAATAAATATGTAAAAAATATGTAAAAAGGCATATATATATATATATATATATATATATATATATATATATATGCCTAATAAGACAAAAAGCTGTTACAATCTCAAACTACAATGAATTCTTACTAGTATAGTAACATGAGCTTATTAGTATAATAACATGAGCTTATTAAGGGACATATGCTTCCATTGATTTTGAGAAAGATGCTGATATCTTTGAAGTTAAAAGTTCTGCCCTATTAATTCCAACAAGCAATGCTTTTCTCAGTTTTGTGAGGTGTACTCACCCGGGTGTATTAAGATAAAACTGAAGAATGGTCCGACAGAATTGTGGCAGGTGAAGTGAACCAACCAGAGCCACAGAGTTTGAGAGGTGGCCCTTTAAATTTTTACTATTTAACTCTATTCTTTGAAATGACATTAATAATAATATTGATAGTGGTAAAGATATATAACAATTAGCAAGAACTTTATACAGATATTTTTCTAAGATTGTAAAACTCATCTTTTTGTTTAATAGTCAAGACTATAATACCAATAATACGGTTACCTCCCATTTTGCAATGAGGTTTTAAAGACTGTGTATCTTCACAAGACCACATAACCACTAAGGAATAGAGGAACTTTTGGATCTTAAGTCAACGTGACACCAGCATGCATCCTTTACAATGATAGAAATACCCTCCAATAGGCAAATAGTCTTGATTGTAACTCAAATAAGTTTACCCTTCATGGCGTTATACATTCAGGTTACCTACATTTTTTTTTTAACATCATCATGTCATGTTTCAATAGCCATTAGCAGTTCCCCAGTGTTGAAAAAAACAAGTTTAAGTTCCAGAGAATGACTTTTAAGATGTTCCACAATACAGACTTGAGCTTTCCACCTTACTCCTTACTGATCCTTTATATAAGTCTCCTGCTAAGTCTAAGTAGCCCTTTTACTCTGAAGGTACTGTGCACAACCTCACCTCTGGATTCTTTTACTCATGTAGCATCACATCTGGGACATTCTCTCTTCTTCTCTTTGTAAAATAATACATAGCACCAATGACCAAGCTTTACTGTCCCTCCATTTCTTTGGAGTTTTCAAGATTATTTCCACCCATAAAAATTTGTCCTAATCTCAATGTCACAGCTTTTACTGTCTATGTTTTCATTTGATTTATCTTTCAGAGCCTTAGGATTTTTAAATATCATATGGTAGTATGTAACTTTTAGCAAGTATACCAATTCAATTCCCTTATCAAGTATAATATAATAGAGAATGGTGGCACTGCCTTATGTGTCTAAATTTCCTTACATCATAGTATGGTAGCTATTTCTAGTGAATTCATTATAATAATAATTTAATATTATAAATAGAATACAGGAGTTTAGAATTTGAGCACAGGGGAAAAAGTTTGTATTTCCAAATTTGCATATGCTACAAAGTAAACATAATATTGTGTTAGTTGAATTTTAATGGAAATGAATTTTTAAGAAACATTGGTATTAGCACATAAAATAAAATAATATTTGTAGCAAATGTCTTTGAAAATGACTTCAAATGATTCCAGAGTCCAGAAATTCTTATCATGTGCAATCCTCTCCCCCTGAGTGTGGTCTACGCATGCTGACTTTCTTCTAACAAATAGAATGCTCTAAGAGTAATTTCAGGTCATTTCTATGATTCAGTCATGTAAGACCATGACTTCCAATTTTCTGGTAGACTTTTTTCTATCATGTTGACTTCAATGAAGCAAGCAGTGAAATTATAGAGGCCCACATGGCAAAGAACTGGGACAGCCTCTGGCCAACAGCCAGCAATAAACTGAAGTTCTCAGCACATCAGTCCACAAGGAGCTTAGTTTTCCCAGCTACTAGGTCAGTGAACTTGAAAGAAGATATTTCTGCAGTTGAGCCCTCAGATGAGACCCCAGCCCATGACTGTAATCTGTGAGAGACCCTGAAACATAGAATCCAGCTAAGATCAAATTCTTGAATGTTAGCAACTGAGAAGATGCAAGTGTATTATTTTAAACCATTACGTTTAGGGATGATAATAAATTAAATAATAGTTTTACTTTCATTTATGTTTACATGGTTTCATTTCCATAAAATCATTAGCTGAGACTTTTATATCTTTGTCACAATATGTATTCTCTAAATGATCAAGAACAGTCAGTCACATAGACCTGATTATAAGCAGAAATTGGGAAAGTTTTATATCTACTATATCTCATTTCACAGTTACAACAATACTGTGAAGTAGATTGAAGAGATGAACCAGGTGTACTGGTGCCCACCTAAAACCAGCGACTTGGGAGGTTAGAGTAGGAGGATTAAAAGTTTAAGACCCACCTCAGCAACTTAGTGAGAACTTAAGCCACTTAGCAAGATAAAAAATAAAAATAAAAGGACTGGAGATGTGGCTCAATGGTTAAGGAACTCTGGATTCAATTCCCAGTACCAATAGATAATAAAATAGATAAATAAAGAATTAAATAAATGATGGGACAAATGTCTATTTTTCCCCATTTTTTAGAAGCTACCAACATAACATGAACAAGGTATATGTAAGGGGATATATCTACTGGAGTTAAGGTCATATTTTATTTTAAAATCCTCACATCACAAAAGAATTTGCCTGTTTCATAGATGTTTATGGTTTTCACTGCTCTTTAATGGAAAAATACATAAACAGAAAATGGATTAAAAATTATGTGTGTGTGTGTGTATGTGTGTGTGCATGTAAAAGAACATCAGCAGTATTTTATTTGAGAAGTCTGTGTTCACTCTAGATAAAAGCCTTCCACTTTCCTGGCAGCTGAATGTGTCAGACCATTTGCAGCTTGCCAGGCTGGGTGAATTTGAGATCCCACAAATGATTTTTTCTCCTAAGACTGACCCACATCATTGTAGATGAAGGCTGGAATATCTGCCTGCACATTGGGAAACTGTTTGAAGGCAAGGAGGATGTTGGGGGAGGTCCTCACCATTTCCCCAGCACTTGCTTTCACACCTTTTTGTGCCACTGAGCAAACATTTACCAGAGAGGAAAAAAAATATAATTTGTTCTGATTGCTAAGAAACTCAACAGTCAATGCCAAGTTATAGCATTATAGTCACTTTCTGCTTTATAGTCACTTTCTGGAGACTAAATATGCTCAATTAAGAATATATGGATGAACATGTGTGTGTTCCCAAAGAGTTCATTGAGAAAAGGAACATGGATTTAATTTAGGCATTTATGAGAAACATCCGAAAATATTTTACAACATGAGGAAATATTATAGATAGCACATATGTATATGCATATATGCATGAATATTTGTGAATACGTATATCCAATTTATTTTTTAACAATGGTTTCTTAATCTAGACATTGTCCCTGGTGCTACTTCTGATCAACCAATTCAAAAGACCCTGAAATTATTAAGGGCTCCTTAAATATTGGATAATAAGAAGTCCACGCATGGCCACTCTTGGGTATAAGGGTTTTATGAAATGGCCCCATCTGGGCAACTGCCTTCTGCCCCAAGTTCTCATGGTGGAAGCAAATACAAGAAGCAGTTGGTGAGGGTACCGAAAAGGAAGCCAGCTAACTGTCATTTTTCAAAGCGCATAATTTCTATCTTTTCTAATCCTTAAAATTTGTCTTCAAAAACTAGTGCTCGATTACATACTTTCTTGTATTGGATTTTAATCTTTCTTTGGTGATTGGTTGTTTTTTCAGGAAATTACAAACAACTATAGAGCAGGAGCTATGAATGCAATCACAGAATCATTCAGGCTGCAGGGCAGTGCCTGCTGGTAATGGCATACTTTTCAATCCAAATGGACTCACCATTCCACCAAAGGCCTGGTATTCACACTGTGCACCAGGGTCCAGTGACACATGGGCAGCACTCAGTATATTGCATCTAGTAAGCTAGGCTCTCCATTCTAGTGAGAGAGTCATGACTACTCATTGTCCTTGGGTTTACATGAAGTAGGCTTCAGAATGTCTAGAACATGGTTCCATGATTCCTATAATTCATGGAATGTCCCCTATACATGTACTCAGTTTGCCCAAAGTGTAGAGATGCAATATACTGATGCAATAACTCTGACTCTAGGGTTCTGAATAAGAAATATGTTAGGACCCATCTTTTTACTAATACTAAATCTAGTTAATAGGTCTCTCTCAACCAGGGAAAATTTATTTGTACTATTATCTAGGGGATTATTGTATTTTTACTTATTTTTCTTATTGCATTTTCTTTGTTTTGTTTTTTGATTGTTCTTTGTTTTTGTTATTTTTACATAAATAAAGAGCAGGAGAATTTCCTGAATTATAGAAATAATGTTACTAACAACTTCTATTGCTAAAGTGTTTTTAGAATATGGTTTATTTTTCAAAGCACTTTTATAATATTTTATTTATTTATTTGTTTATTTTTGATACTGGGTTTTGAACTCAGGGAAGCTTTAGCACCAAGCTACATACCCAGCCCTTTTTAAATTTCTTAAACATTTTCAAAAAATTTTGAGACAGGATCTTGCTAAGTTGCTGAGGCTGCCCTCAAACTTGTGATCCTCCTGCCTCAGCCTCCTGAGTTGCTGGGATTAAGCATTACCAATATACTTGGCTATACTTAAATTTTTCAATTATATGGTGATATACAAATATTGGTATTCTCTCCAGTATAGCAGGCAGGTATTTTAGTTCATTATGTGGAAATTACTTTTTCATATTAAATTCATTAGTACTAAAATTGATACTTGAATATATGTTTCAGGTTTCACAATAAAGTTTTTTTTTTTCCATGAAATGCAACAATTTTGACATTCTTTGAGAGTAGGGTGTATTTCGATTTTCATTGAAAATCTAATACAAAGTATCTATTTGTAATTTGGTTTTCTAAAACTTAAAAATCTCTGGGTATAAAAGCTGTGGCATTAGTATCACAGTCTAGCATGTCCATCACCTACTTTATTTTTCCCCATTCCCCGTCATCCTGCACACACAGTGAAGACATCTCCTATTGTATATTTTTTTTATCATTTTCTCTCAACAGACTATTTTTTTTCAGTTCCAAGGAAAATATGAAAAACACTACAATGAATAAATCCAGTGTGATTTATAAGCCAGAATTTTATTGTTGCATTATAGAATGGTCCACGGGTTTTTCCTCTTGACCTGAATGAAAAGACCAGGGATGTGTCTTAAGTACCTTAGTATCCTTTAAAACCTGCTTATGAAACTATGATCCATATTTGAAAATTTTCTCTCTTTACAGATTGCAATGATTTTTGCTTAACGAGTGTCATGTGTTTACTCTCCCTTTGTGAAATAAGACTTATCTTTAATGTCTTAAATTTAAATTGTTTGAGTTTCAAGAAAGCCTAGGGTTGTTAATTAGTCCTCCAGGATTCAGTGGTCAAGGTTGTATTCCCCTCAGCTGGTCTCTTCACCATTTCAGAAACAGCCGTGGTGTTCCCTTCTCAGCCTTCATTTCCAGCCTGAGAGTCCCTAACTCTTTATTCTGTTCCTCTGAGGACATGCTACACACATAAATCAGCCTTCCAAGGAAGCTAAAAGAGGTAATTATTATTTGCATTTTGGGCATTTAAAAACTCAAAGCTCAGAGGTGAGGATACTTAATTCTAGCTACTTCACCAGATTATAAATTTCTCCTGGGGACACAGCTCCTTCTGTTTGTTTTATCTGCATCTCTACTCCTTAAAAGTCCTGGGATACAACCATACAAATAACCCTGATGCTAGGGCTCTGAATAAGAAATACACTAGGACCCATCAGTTTACTAATACTAATTCTAGTTACTAGGTCTCTCTCAGCCAAGAAAAATTTACTTGTGCAATTATCTAGAGGATTATTGTATCAAAAGAAGGTGTCTCTTCATATTAGAGGTGAGAAATTCACTTTTTATTTGTACAAGTGAATATTTCAAACATATTTCCTCCTGCATCATATGAATCCACATCTATGTGTCTTAAGGGGTGTTAGATACAAACCAGGTATGCTGAAAAAAATAAAAGAAAAATAAAAGAAAGAAAGAAAATCACCCTCCCCAAAATGAATGACTTGCAGTAGTTTAGTTGTTACCAAAGGACGAAGTAGAAGTTCTGTACAAGGTCTTTTTAGGGTTTAAACCAAATTTAAACCTTTTTCTCCCCTTCTTCTTTGGCCTTAAAGTTACATTTTAATTACAGTGCAATAATTTGAGGAACATTGGTAATAGGGAAAACTTTTAGACCTTTTGTTCTTTAGTGCAGTCAAGGGAAACCTCATTAGAGAGGATTTTCTTAGTTAGCAGGGCTTCGAGGTTAATGAGCTGTGAGTGATAATATATAGTAGTAATCCCTCCTGGCAGTAACAGGTTGTATTTTATACATTCCTTAATCTCCATAGGAAAAGAGGTGATGGGAGAGGGTGAGAAGGAAACCAATTTAAGGGACTGAGGGATGTTCCAAAAATCACATTCTTGGTATGAATCATAATTGAAAACTTCCTATGTCAAACCAGAGAGGCTGAAATCTGAGTATTAAAAACCTTCCTCCATGAGCTGACTTCAGTGACTACCTGGTGATCTGTGTGTCTCACCCTGAATTGCATGAGGTTTCC
Organism: Callospermophilus lateralis; assembly: GCF_048772815.1. Classification (NCBI taxonomy): domain Eukaryota; kingdom Metazoa; phylum Chordata; class Mammalia; order Rodentia; family Sciuridae; genus Callospermophilus; species Callospermophilus lateralis. The sequence continues at coordinate 30,986,060 of NC_135321.1, read as the reverse complement.
AGTATTTAGAGTCAACAGGGACTAGTTTCTTTTACTATCATAAGAAGGAGAGAGTAAAGTTTGTAGCCTTAAATGTCAGAGCAATTTGATATTATGTGTGGGGACACTGGAGGGAGAAAGAACGTGACAGTGGTATTACTAAGGGGATATCCTGATCCGAATGCAATTTGGGGAATACCATATATGACTAAATTCCAAAGTTGATTGTTTTTGAAATAGTCTGGAACCTTTCAGTTGAGAGCATTTTAATGGATTTACAATGGTCCAGAGCAAACATTTTTTTTTTTCCTCCTTATTACTTGGGATTTTCTTCGCTGATGACCAACCTCTGGAAATCAACTCTGATCATGCCAGAAGTTTAAAAAAACAGGACTTCCTTTCTTAGCAAGGTTTAGAGCTCAGTTGGCCGAACCATGTCATCTTGTGTGTGTGTGTGTGAGTGTGTGTGTGTGTGTGTGTGTGTTTGTGTGTGTGTGAGACTAGACACCTTTATGCAAACTAAAGAAAGGAAAAAAAAGTAAAAGTGAAGTTTTCTTTCTCTCCCTTTGCCAATTTTGTGTTTGTAAGTTTGCATTCCTGAATCATCATAATGAACTTCTTAGTCTTAACAAAATGAATTCTAGCATCCTTGTTCTGACATTCAGTCTTCCACAGTTTGTCATTATCTAGACCTCTCTCTCTCTCTCTCTCTCTCTCTCTCTCTCTCTCTCTCTCTCTCTCATTTCCTTCTCCCATAAACTCTGTTGTTAGAGCCAGACTGGAATACTACCTCTGTTCTAAATATGTATAACCCTTTCCCCCTTTGCATATTGGGTTAAAGTTTTCTGGAATGTTATTCTACTTCACTTTCAAGTCATCTGCCTTCTTCTACTCTAGCATTTAGCTAAGAAAGAAAACATAAATTCCATCAATTTTTTCTTATAGCTCAATTTAGAAATAGAAAAAATAAACTACCTCCTTTATCTCTTGAAATGGTATTTTATGAATATATGTGAAAATATTTTGAAAACAAAAGTGCAGTATAGCTAAACAATACTATTAAATTTATTGGCCCCAAAATAACATGTCAATTTTTACTATCATAAGAAGAAGAGAGTAAATTTTGGAGCCTTAAATGTCAGAACAATTTGATATTATATGTGGGGACACTAGGAGGAAGAAAGTACGTGACAGTGGCATTACTAAGGGGATATCCTGATCTGAATGCGATTTGGGGAATACCATATATATGACTAATTTCAAAGTGGGTTTTCTCTGAAATAGTCTGGGAACCTTCAGTTGAGAACATTTTAATGGCTTTACAATGGTCCAGAGCAAACATTTTTTTTTTTCCCTCCTTATTCAACTTGGGATTTTCTTTGTTGTTCAACAACTCACTCCATTTTTTTGTTACTGGGACCAGAACACATGACAAGAAAAACTTGGAGGAGGGAAAATGTATTTTGTCTCATGATTTCAGAGATTAGTTCATGGTGGGCTGACTCCATTGTTCTGGGAATGAGGTGGGGCAGAACTTCTTGGTGGGTGGAAAGGCTTAGGAGAAGGCAGCTACTCATGACACAGCAGCTGGGAAATGGAGGAAGAAAGAGAGAAAGAGGGAAAGGGAGGCAGCAAAGGGCCACAGAGTAGATAATTTTTTTCAGGGCATCTGCCTCCCCTTCCCCCCTCACCCCCCTATTCCCGACCCATTGCAGAAGCTATGCTCCAAACTGCCTATAGTTACTAAGCACTTGATGTGTTCAAATGAGGATGGACTGATTAGGTTAAAGCTCTCACAATCCAGTCTTTTTACTTTTGAACTTTCCTGCATTAACATTGGAGTTTTGGGGGGCACACCTCATATACTAATTGTGGCATAATATTTTCATAAAACTAATGATATTTTCATACTGAAAACATATAATATTATTGTAAGATGAAGGGCAATCTTAAAAATCAAGTAGATTTTATATCACAAGTTCAAAATCATTTTCCTTATTAGTATTTTTTTTTAATTTAACCATAGATTCATACAATATAATTATCCACCAAGTCCTTTGAGCCATTCTTGGATAAGTTGGAAAAATGACACAAGAGAAGATTGATTGAGCTAAGAAGTATTTCACACAGCTCACTAACAGAGCAAAGGAAGTACCCCTCTCTGAATGAAGGATCTTCCCTCTGGGTGCAGGATTACTGAGAACCGGAGTCTCGCTCAGCTCTTGGCATGTCCTGCATGAGCTCAGCCCAATGCTACTCCTTGTTGAGGCTTTACTCTGACAGAGAACTCCCATCCTGTTTTCTCTACAAATGGAATAATACAAGGATTGCATCTATTTTATGCTTTCATCCCATTGCCAGGTACCAGAGAAATCAGTAACATACTAGATGGACAAATGGAATATAGAATCATAATTTACCAAAGTTAGGAGGGAACTCATAATAATTTTTTCTCCAAACTTTATTTAATAAATGAGAAATTAAGACCCACATAATTAAATAAATCTTCCATGATCTTAAAGCAGGATCACCCCCAAAGAAATGTGAAGAGAATTACCAGAGATGGTGTAGGTAGAAGCTCCCAGCCAGACATAGATTTGAGCACTGAAGAGACATGTATTAAATTTGAGTCATTTATTTAAATCCTGTCCATAGAAATATTAGGAAAGGAATGAAGCCAAGACTTGCTTTAATAATTAGCTAGATATGAACATTTATGCTCTTACCTAGGTGTATGTAACACATATTACATAATATAAAAATAATTCACTTAAGTAAATACTTGACTTCCTTTCACTATAATCAATTGAAGAAAATAAACATAATTTTAATATCGAGTGATTTTGTTTTGTAAAACTTATACATTCTTATCCGAAAATAGAGATTAACCTTAAGAGCTTCATACTTAGTAAAATAAATAAATAAATAAAAAGTCTGACGGAAAGAAAACAGGTTATATAATTCCATTTACATGACAGGTCTTGGGAAGGCAAATCGGGAGAAACAAAGTCTATTAGTGGTCTGTTTGGTCTGGGAACTGTCTACAGTGGGCATAAGATTCAATTTTTGGTGATAAAAATGATTTAAAATAAAATTGTGGTGATGTCTGTTGATGTGCTCATTCCCACATCTGAATTACTTCATTGGCCTCCTAATGATCCTGACCACATTTATATCTCATTTTATTCTCCTCAAAATAATGTTTTGATAGCAGTATTCCCATTTAATAATAATAATAATAATAAAAAGAAAGAAAAAGTTAATCAAAGACTTTTCATAGATAATCTCTCTGCAGAGCGAACACCAGAACTGGTTGTGAAGGCCCATTATTGATAAGCACGCCTCCCCTCCAGGTTCGAGTCTTAGTATTCTTCACTAAGAACCTTCTTGTATACTTACCTTGAGCATAAAACAATCCTGAGTCATTAGAAGTGCCTATTCATTTGGCGTTCTCTGTAGAGAAAGCACCTTCTTCTGCCCTCAGCCTGTCCCAATGTCTCCTTCTTCTAAAGCTCAGCTCAGGTGGCTCCTCCTGAGCCTACTCTCTCCTTCATCTGGAAAGTCATTGTTCTAATTGGTTATAAAGCTCCTTGTCCATTTATTGAATGCCTTAGGACACCCTTTCATTGTGCTCTTTTATAATTATTTCATTCCTATAATTTAGTTATATAGAGATTATTATTAATTCCTTACACATTTATTTTATCTCAACTATAAAGAATAATATAAATGCCCCGATGAAAGATACTCCGTCTTTTACTTCTTTGTATCCTGGCCAGTTTCTAAAACAGTACTTTTTACACGTGATTTGTTTCAAAGAATTCTGCTGTCATTTCCTGGTGGCTGAGAGTAGTGTCACTGTTAAAGTTGCTCAGTTTCTTATCAAGGAAGCAGATATATCCCTCCCCTCACAACTTGAGGACAGTTTGGGGGAAACCAAGAGAGATAACAAGATATTATATCTAGTCAATATTGAGACAATCTATTGCTAGCTAATTGTAAAGGAGTCACATACTATTTGAAATTTCTTTGTAACTCATCTGGCTGTTTGGTATAGAGGAAAAATTGGTGGAGAGAAAAATAGGAAGCAGTTTCTTGTTAGAAACACAATACCACATAAGCTCAAAGATAGAGAAGAATATATAAGGAGGGGTTCAGGTCATTTGTGATATTTAAAATGAATTATTTAAGTATCTCTGATAGAGCCAGTTGAAATAAATTTAGGAATAAAGTATAATATTACCATGGAGTCATATTGTTGGTGACAAGAGAGCTAAAATAAGCAGGGAAAAGATAACTGGCTGGTAATATTTTAAAGGGTAACCAATGCTCACTAGCAGCTGCAGTAAGACATTAAGTAATAGAGCACAGTAATGCTAACTGCTCTCCTGGTAAGAGTGGTAAATGAAATAAACCCCAGCATCCGGGGTATCATTAATCTATAGTGAATAATGGCAGCGGTAGTGTAAGGAGATTAAAAAGGGCATTGTAAACATTTGTGGCTGTATAATATACAAATTAAAAATGTGAGAACGCTTGCAGCTGCATAATCTACAAATTAAAAAGTGTAATAGCATGGCATTAATTACTGGCTGATCAATTCCCCCATAATTGCTGGCATGTAGATGAACAATTACAGGTCCGAAATGTTATTTGAGAAAGAGACATTGACCTTGGAACTGTAAGGAATGATACTCTGTTATAAGGTAATACAGGATCCTATCAAATTCGGTTCCAGTATTTGTAGCAGCCGCCAGCTCAGCACAGGACCGTAATCACCACACTATTTCTTTCGATTATGGTGCCAGAGGGGTTACACATTGTTTTCTCTTTTTGAACAGAAACACCCAGTGACCTTCAGCCTTCTGAAAATGGGACCATCAGGCCTCATTTCCAAGTTCAAACAGTTTTAATAAAAATGAAATAGCAGGAGATAATGTACTTTACCCTTCTAGTCCAACAGAACAGTTTGGAAAGTTGGAAAGACAAGCTTCCTTTAGATGTGAACATTCCAACTGGGATTGTAGCTGTAGACTTAGAACTTTCCTGACCAACTATTTTCAAGTTGATAGCTCAAAGTCATGTAGCCGGAGACTCAAATAATTGATTGACGTTGGAAGTCAGAACATTTACCTGTATTCTCCAGCCCTCTTTAATAATGGACAATACAATAAAGCTGTGCTCCAGTCAACAATTTATTGTATGATGCCCAATAAGATAAATGAGCTAGCATCTAGGGCTATATCAGGCTTGGGGTCAAAGTCAAAGATGACTGTGTTTGTCATTCTTGATAATGAATGACAACTTCATGCACAGGCATTACCAATGTTCTTAGTCCATCCATTCATTTATTGAATGTGATGATCTGGATATTGCTCATTTCCCTTCTATTGAAATTCTCTCCATTGGTCACACTAAATCCCAGACTAATGGGCACATTTTACACCTCACCTAACCTGACCTTCCTGTGGAAATGGACTCCTTTTAACTCTCCCATCTACAAAACTCTCTTAGTTTAACTTTTGCCTACTTTGTGTCTACATTTATGGCTGCCAGTTCTATTTACTATCCACTTATCAATCTATTTCCTTGTTTCTTCCTACTCTCCATTTGCATCACTCAGCTTTTCTTTACCATAACAAAATGCCAGAGGCGTTGCACTTCATAAAGAAAAGAGATTTATCTGGGCTCATGCTTTTAGAGGTGTCAAAGCTAGGGGAAGCATCTGGTCATTGTTTCTAATGATATTATCCAAACCTTAACATGTCCCAAAGGGCCACATTCCCAAACATCATATTCAGATGAAGTTACCACTCTTTTAATAATTAGCATATGACTTTGGGAATTATACTGTATGAGTCTGGGAGAACAGACCATACTCAAACCAGAGCACTGTTCTTCCCAGTGTAGTATGACGTTCTATCAGTTGCCCCACCTTTTGGTTGTCTCTCACAGCTAAGTACACAGCCCCAACCTCTTTTCTGGGCCTCCAGGCCTATAGCCAAAACTCCACTGAAGATTAGCAAAAGCAGGACTCAAATCCCAGTTGCTGGATGTGGACTTCACACAAGCTGCAGAGCCAAAATCTCCCCTCCTACGGCTCTCCCGATTGTGACTGAGAGAGAGCCCACTCCATTGCAAGCTCTGAACATTCTTTGCCAAGGCACTCATCATGGTTTATTATATCATCCTCTCAATGTGTTTTGAATCTTTCCTTGTGATTCCACTGCTACCCTCTTCTTTGTCTTTTACCAGGATTTTGTCATAGCCTCATGTTTTCCACTTTCACTTTAAGTAACATCCCAACACCCATTTTCCAACTCCTCTGTAGGGTCGTTGACAGACATCACTGACTGACTTCAAACTTACCAACAGACTGGGTGTTTTTAGCCAGTAAAGCTACACCTTTCACCATGACCCATGATTCCATTCATAACTGGTTTCGGATTAACAATAATGAAGAATGCTGTAACAGGCCAATCTTATTAAACCTCTGGGACTTTGCACATATTATACCCCTGCTTATGTTCTAGCTCCCTCTCTTGTGTCCTCAGGGAACAATCATATATTTCCTAGAGGAGATCATCATATTTCTTAATTTGTCTTTTCCTCCCAGAGTTCTTCCTTTTCACCCTAGAGTGAACACCCTAGATTGTCTCCTTGATTTTTCTCATTCCTGAAAATGCTTCAGTTGTTCCACCTTCCTAAATAGGCTCATTGTTTAAATAGCCATCCTCATCTCCTATAAGAGACCTGTGTCTTTGTAAACATGGTTGCTATCAGAAAGCCTGATATTCAATAGGCACCCACGAATTTTTATTTTGTGTATTGAAACATGTAAAACCAAAAGAAGTGTTTGAAAAGTAGAAGTTAAAAAAAAAAAAAAGTAGATAATGTTTCTCCATCGGGAGGATGGAGAAGGACTATACTCATGTCAGAATAGGAAAACGAAAATAATAACAGTGAATGCTAACACTCTAAAACTAGGGTAACTAATGTAGGAAAAAAGAGTAACACAAATGCTGATTACTTCTTATGCACCAGGTGTGTGATTTTCATTGGCATGAATTAACCCATCTGATCTTCACAGCAGATGATTTGGTAACTGAAACTTAAAGAGTTACCAAAAAAAAAAAAAAAAAAAAGCCTATTAAAGTCATACCCCTAGAAGTGTGGAATTGGGATTCAATCCATGGCTACTTCATTCCAGATCCATTTATTAACCATTTGTTATCCCACCTCTCAGATGTCCTCTTGTAGAGAAATTATACTTTTACTTAACAGTTCATTTTTTATTGAAGATAACTTATTTACTATGCTAGCTTGGATTCGTTTAGACACAGAACATTTATCCTTATATAGATATACTCTTAGTCTGCAGATTTTATTTAAAAATAGTCTTAAATACTTGGAAAAGGGACCGATCTCAATGAAGCTTTTATTTGAAGCATTTTAAACAATCACATATCACACATACATACCAAACAAATTTTCAAATAATACCAACTCCTTCTCCCAAAGTAATATTCATCAATTTCTCTACTTGACTGTTCCGTCTATTCAATACAATTATGGAGATTTGAAATACACAATAGATATTGATTCCATCTCTCACATAGAGTCCATTTAAAAATAAGAACTCAGGAGGACATTTTGACTGAAAACATTTACATAGAAAATAAAATCCTGGAATACAGCTTGAGAGTGGTCTCAAAAGAAACAATAAAACACACAAAATTAAAGAAGCAATAATTTTCAGGAACTTTTAATAGAATCTACCCTTTGTGCTAATCAAAATAATTAGCATTTCTATTATTCCTGTGGAATCTCACTATAGAACTCTTCACTAAAAAAAAATTCAATGGTTTAAAAAATGATTAGCATTTATATTATTACAGGAGCAATATACTGGAACATTATTTCTTACAAATTGAAATTCAGAGTTATGAAGGACAACATTTCTACCACCATACTGAAAGTTTGTGTAAATTTACTATAAAAAAGATATTTACTATGGAATTCATGAGACTGGACCAGTCTAAGGTCCTTATAAAAAGGCTTGGTTCCAGAGTGAAAGTATTGGGAGGGGCTACAAGAGACAAAAAATCTTTTTTTTTTTTTTCTTCTAAGAAAAACAAAAATAAGAGAAGAACACTTTTCTTTCTTTCTTTCTTTCTTTTTTTTTTTTTTTTTTTGTATCAGGGATTGAACTCAGGGGCACTCAACCACTGAGCCACATCCCCAGCCCTATTTTGTATTTTATTTAGAGACAGGGTCTCACTGAGTTGCTTAGTTGCTTAGTGCCTCACTTTTGCTGAGGTTGGCTTTGAACTCACAATCCTCCTCTCAGCCCCCTGAGCCACAGGGATTACAGGCATGCACCACTGTGCCTGGCAAGAAGAGCATTTTTCAAGTGTCAAGGTGAACTTGAAACATTACCCATGGGGTAGGCAGTCACGAACTCCCCAGAATGCCACTAGAGCATATCTTCCTAGAACCAACTTTAAGCTCTGCTACAAAGAAACTGAGATTGTAAGTAAATCTTCAGAAAGCAGAAGGAAAAATGTCAGAGTTCTGTTTCTTTACTGAATTCTCAATGGAAAATATTTTGAAGAAAAAAATCAAGAAAAATAATAGTTTTTTTAAAAAACAAATCATCAGATAATCTGGTTGTTATAATTAAATAATTTTGACCAAAAAATCAGTTTTTATGAATAAACTAACTAAATTTGATCTAGTACAGACACAACTTCCATTAAGAAATAACCACATTTTATTTCCAAGGCTTTATGAATCAAAATTTTTGTTAAGCATTTGAAACTGTTCACCAACCTCTCCATAGATACCTTAGTAGCTTTTCAGATTTCTTTACTTTATTTGGATCACTGAGAATATCTCTGGTCTGACCTTCTTCCCCTGACCCACACCCAGTTTAGATGCAAAGATGAGTTGCATAAACAACAAGAGACCAGGTAAAAGGTCAGTGAAAATAATACTCTGTTTCCTTTAGGAGTCCATACAGTGGGTCCTCATTTTAATTCATGCCCAACAGGGTAACAGAGAGTGAGTGTTGTTAAGTAACAAAGGGACATCTCACTTGAGAGAGACCTAGCAGAGGTAACTTAGTGCCATATGCAAGGCCCTTGAAAAACAGTGTTTTCCACTAAAAAAAGATCATATCATAGATTTCGAAATAATGTTAGATTGACAAGAAGTTGCACAATAGCATGGAGAGTCCTCAGCACACTTCACTCAGCTTCTTCCAATGGGAACATCCACCATAACCATGTACAAAACCAGAACTCTTGTTTGCCTGGCTACCATCATATTTTCATGGGTTAGTGAAATTGCTTCCTGCTTCTTCTCATCTTGTCTTTTATTTATTCAATGCCCACATTGCAGCAAAATAGAAGCATTTAAAATAAGAAGAGCATACCACCCCACTGTTTCATACTCAACCCTATAATTTGGATATTGAATGTCCGCTAAGGTCCTTATAAAAAGGCTTGGTTCCAGAGTGAAAGTATTGGGAGGGGCTATGGACTTTTAAGAAGTGGCGTTTATTGAGAGTTTCTTAGGTCAAAGTATTGTGAGATACTTGTCTCTCAGTTTCTCTCTACTTTCTGCCTCAAGGTGTATGCTCTGACTTCATTACTTTCTTCCAACATCATATATTCCCTTCACCAGAGGTCCAAATGAGTGGGGCTGCCTGATCTTGGACTTGAAACTCTTGATCCAAAATAACCTTCTTTTTACTTCATAAGTCACCTGTGTCCAGCATATTGTTATAGTAACACAAAACTACATCTTTGTTATATTGTCATTAATTTTAGAATATATTCTAGATGCCATATTTCTTTTTGATTTGTCCTTCTCTAAACCTCCTCCATCACCTGTTATTCCTTTATCACTTTATAGGATAAATTCCAACCTGCAGGATTCCTTTCATTTCCTCAGTTGGACTATGTTCTCTTGGAACATTCTGATTCTGAATGTGCCAACTAGTTTCCAAGGAAAATGCTTTTTTTCTTTCTTATCCGCACAGTTTCTATTCTCCCTCACCCACTAGCTCTGAACGTCAGTGTTCCTCAACAATTCCTTCTCTCATTTCCCAAGTTTATTTGAGATGCCCCTTTAATTGCTCCTCATATGCCCTTGTACGTCACCCACTATTGTATTCATCAAAACCCACATCCCATCCGTCCTGCCTACTTGCTTGTGTGAGCTTCTCATTATGTTGTGAGGATAAAGAGAGGAACTCTGTGTAGCCTGTTCATAATTACATCCCCAGAGTCTAGCTTAGTGACTGAAACACAGAACATAGTAAATATTTATTGAATATATTAATAAGAGAGGCATTTATTTAGGTCACAGATGGAACCAGGGAACAAAATAGGGCACTAAATAGAGGGTAATCAAGTGGGGCTAACGCCCTGAAACTATGGGTAAAGGAAGAGAAACTCAACATTTTCCCCACGTAATGTTTTTTTTTTTTTTCATGTACTAGTGGTATCAATTATATAGGTAGTGATCTCCCTCTTTAATGATCACCATTGTGTTACATTTTGTATCCCCATCTTAAAATGTTGAGTAATAGCATGCCATGTACTATAAAGAGTTTTATTTGAACTGACTACAACCTATTTCTTACAATAAAGGAACATGGTCAGTAAAGCTTAACTTCTCAAATACAGGTGACATGACATTACATTCGTGCCAGGTTTGAGCAAAATGAAACACACCCACCCCTAAATTTTTGAAGCCGGTTCTCACCTTCTCTGTGAGTTCGTAAAGTTAGAAAGCTTTTCAGTTTAGAATACAAAATACCTTATTGCACATTTCATATTCCATATTCCTAGACTAACTTATTAGAGATGCGTACACCATTTGCTCTTGCTTTGTGACATTGGAAAATGCTTTTAAATCTTCTAAATGTTTTTTTTTTTTTTTTAATGTGTGAAATGTGTTCTTTTCAAGGACGTGAAAGTGAACTGAGGCCAAGTGGCAGTGGGCGTGTTAGCTATAAATCTACTCAATACATAAATATATGCATATTGAATTTTTCATCACTAGGCAGACTATAAAATATCTACCTTGTTGAATGTGTTATTTGTAATGTGCAAAGTTCACACTGCTAAGAGAATCATAACTTCTGCATTCATATTTTGTTCTGTGACATGCAAAAGTGAGTTTATTTTTTCTAAAACATAAAACTAGAGTTTTGTGAATATTAGACTTACCAGATTAAAAACTAGATAAAAATTCTTGATTATTTAGAAAGAGATTTTTTTCTATTGCCTTATATTAACTCTAAGATTAATTTCTTGTTTTCCAAAATACTTAGAGAATATCAAATATTATTTTTACTTTAATCTTCTGAATGGAATTATAGATATGACAACTTAAAAAATTTTTAATATAAATATCTGTTTTGTATTGTATGTACTCAGTTATGCATGAACATATAAAATGCCTAAATTTATACTATTTAGAAATTTAGTGAATGGATTCGATTCCCATTATTATTTGCCACTTGATTCCCCATGAAAAGTGAAAAAAAAAGTTCTTATTTCAGTCAAATAGGTTTCAAAGAAGCTGCCTCTTCTTAAATAAGTAAAAGGATAAAAAATCAGTTAGGACAGCACTGTCCTTTGGAGAATGGACCTTGCCTTTAGGTTTTTGTAATCTACAACTGATTTAATAAGATTTATTCTTTTTGTGATTTATGAAACACTACTTGTAGTTGAGAAATAATTCAGCATTATTCTAGACAGGATATGAAGAATGACTCTTCTCAGCCTTTAAAAGAAGCTTATTCTGCTGTTCTTTTAGGCAAGGAAATAAGACTGCTAATCTTAGACACTATTCCACTACAGATGGTACTGGTCAGATCTACTTCCTTTAGATGAAAATGTGAATTTTATACCTTTATTATAGTAAAAGGATTGGACCACATCTTAAAAAAAAAGGTTTGTGTTCCTAGGTAAATGCAAACTGTTTAACTCCAATCTGAACTGCAGTTCTTGCTGGAAGCACTATTTTCATAGTTGGCTATGAAAAAAAAAATAAGAAAAACTCAAAATGCATAAATTGCAGCAGATGCTTCCTTAACTTACCCTGCTGAAATAATTTTGATGGGTGGTTATGAATTTGTAAGTAATGTTTACTTCTGAAATGCCATAATTGCTTCTGGAACTATTTGAAACATTTTGAATTGTATCTGTTTTCATTGTAATATGGAATTATATTGCCATTTTATGAAGTGGCATCTTTTTGATGCATGGAGGTTCTGGATATGTTTGTTATCCATCATGAGGAAACCAGATAAGTAAATATTACAACTATAACTGAAATGCTTCTTTTTTACATGAATAAATGAAAACCATTTTGAATCTGAAGGCAGAAACACTCTATCTGCAGACTGACAAATTGCATATTTGTTTGGTTTCAAAAAACTGGTGTCTGGCTTCTGCACTGTGAATGAAAGAAATGTCTGTCTCTGCATGACAAAGCCTCTGAGATGAAGGAGCTCTCTCCTTGGTGGATATGGAATGGGTCTACTGAATGAACCATAGGGAAGAAGGGTCCTTATCTATGAAATTACTGGTGAATGGGGGAAAAGACCACACAGACTTGCCATATGACACAATGTGGCTTATCTATATTGCTACACCAGAAATTTTTTTTCAACTTTCTAATTCCTTTCATAAACATTCATCAAACACATAACTTTATACAAAATATTATTAAATAGTTTGTTAAGATCCCCTTGAATAATGATAACTTATAATCTTCTGATTAATCTGCTTTTAAGATAACTCCAAATATTGGCCATATTTAATAACATTTTTCTCATATGTAGTTTACCCTATAGAAGTATGGCCTGGGTTGCTTACTGGCTCTAGAAGTACACCTAGACTTTGGAGAAAGAACTACCTTGTGAAAAACAGAATAGAGTCTGGAAATAATGCAAATATTTTTTGATTAGGTGAAACATGAATCTAGAAAGCAATTAGCTACAAGGATATTTAGAGTAAAGGGAACAAGTTTAAAGACAAGGAGAAACTCTACACCAGTGTTTCTCATACTTTAATGTGGACATGAATCACTTGGAAATTGATAAAATGTAATCTGCAGTTCCACGTATCTTGGGTAACATAAGAATGAATTCCTAGCAGGCTTCCAAGTGATGTCAATATACAGGTCCATTGAAAACATTGAGGAAAGCAAGTTTAGACAATGTTACAAAAATATTCAAGAAGTGGGGTCAGTGTCTTTGCCAAAACAGAGTAGGGCAAAATAATGTTAATAAGTAAATTTGACAGAGTAGAAACTATGTCCCATTTTCTTTGCTACATTTTCAGCATCTGTTCACAGTCAAGAGTTTTGTCTGTGTATTGATGACAATATCAAACCTCTATTCTTCAAATGTAATGGCATTTTTAATTTACTTTCTCTTAGGCATGACTTTATTCATTTATACAAAAACATTATATGAGAAAATGTTATTACCATTTTCAAAAGAAGGATCAAAGAAGTTATTACAAACTATAGACCAGTAAGAATAATCTAACTTCCAGACACAATTCTAGAATAATTATCGAGGAGCTGGTGTGTCAACGCCTAAGAAAAAGCAGCTACAAAAGTAGGACTTTCTGAGCATCTACTAAACACAAGTCATGCTCCTACAGCCTAGTTTCTTAGGCAGTAGACATTTTTGGTGTCAATTTTCATAAAACATTTGACAATGTCCTCCTCATTAAATGTGTGAACAAGATTAAAAAAATATAAAGTAAAATAAAAGGAAATTTGTTTTCACTGATTAATATTTAAATAACCATTCCAGTATAAGGCTGTTTGATTGATTAAGATATACTGGATAAAATTTTCTAGAATTGGTTTAATGGATAATGTCTGTTCTTTTTGATCTTTCATTGGCATTAATTATGAGATAATTATAATAAAGATGACATCTACACATTTTATAGCATTGAGATACCAGGGATAACAAAGAAATCTACTGGCTAAACTGCCAAGTCATATATTAAGCTTATAAGATAATAAATGCCTTTGTCTAAGAGTCTTTATCTTAAAGTTAATTGTGAAGTTTAAGTATAGGGCAGAACACTTTCCTAGCATGCATGAGGTGCTGGGTTCAATCATTAGCATTGCGCGCGCATGTGCGCACACACACACACAAGTCTGAGTATATTAACTCATAAAATCAAATGCATAATTTTACAATACATATTATCATTTACTCAGAGGGGTCTGCATCTTCTAAAAATTAACAATCATTGTACAATTCAAGACGTGATAAAAGAGGAGATAGTCCAGGAGTTTTTCATCAGGAATGTAGATTTGAGCTTTTGCAAGAAGTGCACTAACTTCCAGACACAATTCTAGAATAAATATTATGAATGGGCAAGATGGGGGTGACAGTGCTTATTCAGATTAGTTAAGACTGAAAGGAACAGCATGAGGAAATTTAGGGGATCAAAACTACATATAGCTGTACAGAAACAAAAAAAAGACTGTTTATAAAGAAATGCAAATGTTAGGAATAAGATAAAATCAGGCATCTACAAAAATCATGTCATTGCTTTATGTTTACTTTGATTCATAGATCTCAGTTTTTTCCTACTCTTTAACTGCTTTCAAAAATTCTGTTAATGAAAATTGTAAACCCCCATAACACAAATGTTTAATAAAATAATAAGACTATGAATGAATAAGTGATGTACGGTATTTATTTTCCTTCTTAAAACAGGTACCAGTTACACAGTGAAAAAAGATGGAAATTTCTGTCTCAGGGTCAGAGGCCGTGTGTGGAATCAGCAGACATCCTGCCAAAGAGTCCTACAGACCAGGAGGCCTTCATCGCTCCAATTGCACTCATCTGATCTTTGCAACTTGCTTTAAATGTCTCTCAACCTCTTAGCTGGCCCATGACTGAAGGTTTTGGTTTTCCATGGCTGAAGGTTTGAATATAAATCAAACCAGATCAGGAAGACTGTGAACGTGTGTGATGTGTGCACGGATGTGTGTACGTGCCGAGTGAAGTACAGCCTCCAAGTCACAGATGGCACATTAGAAAAAAGAAATACAGTAAAATGAGTAAAATATATTCTCATTCACAATTTCCTAGAGGCCTTTTGGTTGTTAATTGAAACTTTTGTCTACTTTATTGAACAATAAAAGTGGCAGCAACTACTCCCAGGTGTCCTTCAGTATTAAAAAGAGGATAAAGGGTTCCTGGCAAAGGTGACAGAAATTAATGCAGTGAGCCCAGCTATCAAACATTCTGATATGTGAATTGCCTGATATTTCTATAATGCTGTCTTATGATTGGAAATGTTATCGCTTCTATTGAATCAATAGAAAATGTTAAAGCTCCACAGAACCCCAATTACAAACTAAAGCTGGAAGGTTAACATCGGGGAGCAGCAGAGATAGAAACAATCTCTATTGTCATACCTTCCTGACAAGTAAATGTCAGAAACATAACGCCTTCGCCTGGTCTCAGCACGCAGCACATGTAAAAGAGTGATTGTGAGGCTGCCTCAAGTCAAATCGCCTGTCATCTCAGCTTTGACACGGAATTACTTTTGTTTTATGCATCTATTAACCTTGAACTATCAGCATTTGTTTTAATGTTCCAGGCTGAAGTGACCTAAATGTTCTTCTCTCATGCAGAGGGGATTTGCGAGAGAAGACAGCGCGGGGCCCAAGTTCAGGCTGGTCTTTATGGAAAGGCAGAGTGAATGTGTTTGGAAGGATCATCTTTCTCCCAAGTGACAATCCTGTGCTTCAGAGCCTACCATTATTCAGGTATTCCTTTAATCAAATGGTTGTCCTTTTCCAACACACTGTCTGCTCACTCCATTGTGGGTGTAAACACAACAACACACACAATCGAGTAAGCAGACAGTTGCCACACAGTGTATTATGAACAGGTCCTTGGAACAATAGGTAGGAAAGTGGGTAGGTACCTTATTGCAGTAGATGAGACAAAGAGATCAAGTAACCTGACTATGACCTGAATCACAATGTTTTCCCGTTTTCCTTCCCTTTTTACTCAAGCTAGAACTTGCATGCTGCTGTCTACATCTCTCTCATTACCTTATCTGGCATCCCTTAAAAATACCCAGCTCAGGTTCCTTTTAATATCACACTAGAAAGGCGACCCTCTGCAGAACTTTGCACTTTTGCAACCAGTCCTTTGATTCCAGTGCTTATTTTTTAGGATAACGTTGTACCTTCTGAGAGGCCCATCTTCTTCACCTGGACTTCCAGGCTAGATGCAATCTGCTCTCCTATGGTCAAGGGTAATGTAGCAGAAAAGTCTATCTGAATCAGAGCCCATTTGCAACACTAAGTTCTTTACAACTTTCAGAAGACGCCTTCTGGGTCTTCATGTGTGCTCTCCACTTGATCTTTCAGTAAGTGCTATTTGCCTGACCTTGCAAAATCTTGAATTCACAGCTCACTTGCAAAAAAAGAGGTGACTAATAAACCTTGCCATTCCTGGTTAAAGATCTTGACTGTATTCAGTTCCTAAGGTTTTCCTTCTTTTCTCACCAGGACCTTTGTTCAATAGCTCTTTTGCTCCCATCAACCACAAACTCTAGCACCCATGACCCAGGGCACATAATCATTCTCCGACTCTCTCTCTGTGTTTAAGAAATCTTATTTTTTAATTTAAATATATTTAATGCATAAAATTGTATATTTTCAAGTTAGACAACATGAAGACTAGATACACATACACAATGTGTAATGATTATCACAATCAGATTAATTAACAGATCCAACACCACTCATGCTGTGCACCAGATCCCTAGGACTTGTTTACCCCATAATGGAGAGTTTGTACTCTTTGCCCAGCACTGCTCCATATCCTCCAACCTTGACTTCCCCAGCAACTGCTGTTCTCCTCTCTGTTTTCTGTGAAAGATCTCCTTTATAGAAGTTTCTGTGACATATCCTAAGTGACAGACGTTACTATAAGCGTTTGGCACCCGCTATATCATGAGTTTTCCACAAGAATCTAATAAGATAGGAAGTCTTATGATCTTTGTTGTGTAGATGATAAAACTACAGCATGGATATGTGAACTCAAGGACTTAGATATAATAAGAGTTAGAACCTAGATTTGAACACAGACAGGCTGCTCCAGACCCTAGAATGTAAAACCTTCTATACAGTCAGGTTGTCCCTGGTAACCACCCAAGGAGATTCAGGTTAAAGAAAAAGAAGATAGAAAAGGAGGAATAGGAGGAGGAGGAAAAGGAGGAAGAAGAGAAGGAAAAGGAGACAGAGGAAAAAGAAAAGGTGAAGAAGGAGGAGGAGGAGGAGAAAGGAGAAGAGAAGGAGGAGAAAAGACATTTATTGAACATCTACCATAAAATCCAGACACTCTGAAAAGCTTTTATAAGATTTGGCAAAGTAAAGTGACTAATATCAGAGCACACAGTTAACCTAGATTTTTATTCCAAAGCTCAAAGTGTGTTTGAGCTAGTTAAAGAGCCAATGTTTCTGTTCAGATCTTGTGTGTCCCCCAAAGGTCCATGTGGTAAAGTATTGGTCTTCCTATGATACTATTGGGAGTTAGTAAAACCTTAAGAGGTCAAGGCTTGGGGATGTGTTTGGGTAACTGAGAGCATGTCTGTGAGGGGAATTATATAACCATAGTCCATTCTTCTTTCTCCCTTGTTTTGCATCTCACCATGATGGGAACATTTTTGCTCTGCTACATGCTGCCACCATGATGTGCTTCCTTGCCACAGGCCTGAAAGCAATACAGCTTACCCAGTAGGGACAATTTATCATGAACTGGAACCTCTGAAGCTGTCAGCCAAAAATAACCCTCTTTTCTTTATAGGCTAATTACCTCAGAAATTCCTTTTAGTGGTGTAAATATGGCTAATACAGTTAGTATATTTATATAAATTAAAAGATAACATTTAGGTTATACTCATTGGTGATGATGTAACGTGAAAACTATATGCTGAAGCATTTAGAGTTTTCACCCTAAAAGCAGGAGGTATGAGCTGCCTTTGCCAGTGAGACTGCCCCTGGACATCAATACAGATCCCTGCTGACTCTGCGGGAACATTTTCCTTGACCTTTACCTTTTCCAGAATCATTATCTATATCATCACTTCATTTCAATAAAGCTCAATTGCCAGGAGTGACTAATTTTATAGTGAGAATGACAATTGCACAGACAGATAAGGAGTTCTTAAGACAACAGCTTTGAAAAAACACAACTTCTTTAAGTCAAATTGAATATATGTTTAGAAAGCTCAACTTATAAGAAGCAGATTTCATTATTCATAGCTTGGCCATATATTTTAGTCCTTGATTGCCCTAAAATTAGATCCCACATTTATATTTCTTTTTATTTCTTTGTGAGAACACCAGCTTTTGTGAACTGTTTCAGATTAGCTCAATTTTAAAGCAAGGTGGCTGACACTAACCTCTATCGAACCACAGCAACATAAAAATCAAATTGTAGTAAGTGATTTCATTTTTCTATGAGCAACTATAAAAATACTGTCCATCAGTCTGGAAAAGTACTGTCTGGGTGAAACAATGCCTGTGGCCCAGAGATGAATAATTACTGTAGCACTCATTCGGCAAAATTCTCTTTGAAGTTAGTAAAAGTTTCCATTGAAGGAAACTGGAGAGTAGATCTGATCATGACAATATTTCTCATTTTCAGGCCAGGGGATATTTAGGAAGATGTATGCTGCAGGAGTGAGTGGTTTGAGTGTAGCACCAGATAAGGCGAGTTTAGCACAGGACGATGGGGATAAATGTAAAAAGACATGGTGTTACTCATATCACAAAGCTCTAATTCACATTTATGCCAGCAGTCCTGTGCACCAAATTGCTTATTTTCTGTGTTATATTTGTGGGCCTTAGGACTAAAGAAATTTAAGTCTTGCAGGCAAGTTTATGAAAACCCAGAATTCCGAACAGTGTAAGGAGAATTGTTTCCTATGAGGGTCACAATGAAACAAGAGCCTTTTTCATTTGCTTTCTCTCTCTCTCTCTCTCTCTCTCTCTCTCTCTCTCTCTTAAATGCAATTGGAGCACTGATAATTATGGGGGATAGTACTGTCAGATAGCAGTGAGCTAAAATCCATCATGTTTGTGTTCTATTTGTGTAAAATATAAGCAAATGCACATTTATGTTTATATATTTATGTATATGCATATGTTTATATATATGAGGGTATGAATATGTGTTTCTATTTATCTGTCATCTATTGAGAAGACAGAAGCAGGTGAACAGAAAGAGAGAGAGCAATAGAGCTGAGAGACAGAGAGGAAATCAACTGTTGAGTCTACGGTAGAATTAGTGTATGTTTCACATTGTAGGAAGCTCAGGGGTGTGGGAGATGTACAAAAGTTTATTACTGATACTCAACTGTCCCCCAGACTTGCTTTCTAATTATATTACAAGCATCTGGACATGAAACACTGATCAGAGACCATTGCACAATGAAACATAGTTGCATACTACATTTTGTGGCATAGACAAGGTGTTTCAGAAAATCATAAAAGAGGACAATTCTAAAGCTTTGGATAATAAGAAAGACAAATGACTTAATCACATAAAAGGAACTGGTTTACTTATTTATGCAGCCACCTTTTATTAGTAATTGCTGTAAAAAGTGAGTTTTTTTAAAAAATGCAACATAATACCTTCCTTCAAAGAGCTTAAAATTCAATGGGACAGTCAAGAAACAACTGTCTGGGTATATAACACTTTTATACTATTTTTAGCACAGGTTGGTGTACATAGCATTTAATTAAACCTTCATTTAAAACCAAACATTGTATTGGATCTATCTTATCGGCATATTGTATTTTCTATGTAAGAAACAGGCAAAACCAACAATAAAATAATAAAATAAATAAAGATCCAAAAGTCTAGGAATCTTGTCATATGATTTCTACCATGAGACTTCTACCCTTCATGGAGTTCTCATGCAAAGCACTTAGAAATTTGTGCAAAGTAAAATCAAATGTGTGTGTACGACTGTGCATGCATATGCATATATATGTATATATTTATGTCATAAGCAGCAACAGAATATTTGATATGACAAGCCTGGTATAGCATTAAATATCTCAGAAACAAGTGGGCAAATAAAAGAAAAAATTAATGAGTCCCTCTCTCTGTATAAACAGAACCTCATCACAGTTGGCATTACAAGGTATGCTCTTTACCAAGTCATGCATTTATTTTTGCTTTTGCTTCTCTTTTGACCTCTGATATTCTTATTTAAACTTCATATCTCTCAGTTCTTGTTTCTCCTAATTAAATTCTTGAGGACAAATTGTGTTTTATATTCACTAATCCTATTCAGACTTTGAAATTTCAGCCCATCTCCCAAGAAAACAAGCACAACACACAAAAACACACACAGAATCCCTGATATATCAAGGATTAAAAAAGATCTAGATATGAAAACCAGTGTCACCAAACACAAACATCAACTTTGACCCAGAGATGAGGTAAGACTTAGTTTCTTCATCTGTTAAATTTAGGTTAGAATGCCTTCTTAAGAAGGATTTTGTGAAGATAATATAGAATGACATCTTCCAGGACCCCATGAAAATGCTATGCTCAAAGCCAGATCTCTTTCTTTGGCATCTCACCTGCCTATGTGCACTCACATTATAAAAGCACTGTCATAGTCAGGGCCACCATCACCTGATACACACACACAGTACAGTGCTCGACTAGTGGTGTCTAACACAAAGATCCCAAGGGAATGATTTGCTCTGGGATTGTAAAAAGAAATAGTCATAAATAGTCTCATGCATTTTGAATTATTTAAGTCAACAGTGGTTATTATTTCATTTGAATGAAAGAAAAGTGAATTGGTCCAACAATATGAATAAACATAAATTTGGCATATTTTTTATATGATTCACTGATAGTAAGTCATCCACAATATCCAATGTGCTTTATATTATATTATTTTAGAATGAGATATTTTGATCAGAAGCTTCTAGATTGGTCAATTTTTGATGAAAATTCCTTTATGTCCTACACCTTCAGCAATTATGCATAAATAATTTCTCTGAGCTCTATATTTTACTGTTCTGTCTTTATCCCTGGCCATCCATCTATTACATATGTTATTCTCTGTACCTTTCTTCATGCCATCTTCCTGGAAAATATTCTCACACAATCTTCTGATTTTCTATACTCTTCTGAGTTTTCAAAGACTGCCTCATTTTTAAATGCCCATCTTCTCGAGTAACTTCTTCATTCAGCCCTCACAGAGGCAACTTGCCTAGGCAGCTTCGGAACTCTCCATCCATATCTCTCATTTGGTTCTTAAACATCAAGCCAAGGAAACCCACTTATTCTATTTTTATGTATCTGAGTATCCAGTTTTGTAACTTCTGTGACCGGCTTATAACTTGGAGCACACATGAGTTAGAACACTTTAATATTTCTAATAAATATTTTATTTCCCTCAAGAGTTCCTAACAGGAATTTATTCCCTTTTCAAGATTCAGCTACTTTGCCTACTGATAACTTGAACCCTGGGGTGGGGAAAGGAATCTAATAAGACTACCTCCCACATTGCTTCCTGTTATCCCGTGTTGAGGCTGTTGAAGAGCAACTCCTCCGAGATCAATCTTGGAGTTGTATTTCCCTGGCTGGTTCAGATTCCTCCTTAAATAACTGGAATCCCTGAAACAAAAGGGATCTCATTCCTTCAGGACTAAGTTCCAAAGCACTCTCCCATGGTCAGATTCCCTGTATTATACATGCCCATATATGTCCATATCCTGTTCTGTCACATGATGACTACAAAATAATGAATCACTCTTAACTCCCTTTCTTCTCTGTGCTGTGTATTTTGGGCTATGCTCGCTAAGAGGACTGAGTCAGAAAGAACTTTGAATCTGGAACCTGCTCTTCTTCCTATCTCCTGAATCTGTTCTGAGTCCAGATTTAGGACTGTCTCCTTTCCTCAAGGCAATTTACTAAAAGGATTTTCATTATCTTTTCTTTCTCTCATGCTTTAGGGGAATTCTGCCCAGTGGCTGTATCTCTCTATGTCAGATCCTGAGTGAGCCTTAGGAATTGAAGTTCTTCCCTCTGAAGAACTTTAGGCAAGATGGTACTCCAGACAAAATGGTTCATCTTGAGTCTCAGAGTGGTAAACTTGATGGAGTCACACATCTTCATTACAATATAATCTTTGGAGAATGAAAGTCTATACACTATATATACAGTATGAAATCTGTTTTCTCACACAACTCTTTCTGCTTCACTGTCATGCACAACCAGTACTGGGATCATACAGACTTTTTTTTTCCCTAGGCAAAATGGTAACATCTCTCAAAAAAAGAGAAAGGAAGAAAGTGGAGGAAGAGAAAGGAAGGAGGAATGAAAGAAGAGGAAGGGAAAGAAGAGCAGGTAGAGACAACTAAGGAATAAAATATAGACATTTTTTAAAAAAAATAAAGTATATCCCATCTCTCACTAAGTGGTAAGCATCTTAAGTGACTTGTTGGTATTTCCAGAAATCTTAAGAAACTAACACAGAACATTATACATATCACTAATATATAAAGGCACATAATCATCAAAATGAGATGTAAGAAGAATCTTAGAGACAGACAATGTGAAATCAGACTGGAGTTATAACTAGCCCAAGGTCATCACACTTGTTTGTATTAATACACTAAGCATATTTTATTGATTATGGTAATAACTTGTCCATATGCTGTTTTGCTAAACTATAAAGTCCTCAAGGATAAGGACCTTGTCATCAACTTATCTTTTCAATAGTAGTTAATCCAAGTATGTATACTGTAGATAAACAGTAGTTACTTCTCAAGTTTTGTTGAATGAATAAATGAAAAAAGAAATGTGATCATCTTATGTTATTCTGTTGCTTCCTATACAATTTCTACATGTCATCTTGAAGATATGGACTGAGCTGAATATGAAATATTACAGCTTGATTACAGGAATTAGACTTTGTTAAATTATTTCTTAGTCTTTGAATAGTTCAGATAAAGTGAAAATGTTAGTGACAGACAGAAAAATTATGACATCTAAAATTCATTTCATATCCATTATTGTCATATTTATTGCCATTTTCAATGAATGTAATTATTTTAAATAGCCTACACCATTTCCATATGCTTCACTGCTGAATTGCAGGAAAAACAGCTAGCATCATTCAAGGATGGGCTCAAGCACAAGTGAAGTAGGGAAAATATGTCATTGGCCATCTTTCACCTTCCCTTTCCATGATATGTTACTCCTTCTGGAAGCATCCTTCATCATGGAGCAAGTGAGATGAAGTCTAAAGATAGTCAGAACAGAGCCACCTGCTTCACTGTTATGCACAACCAGTACTGGGGACATACAGACATTTTTTTTTTCCCACTGCAAACTCTCATTATATGTATTTATCTCCAGATTAAAACCTGCAATCAAGATGGATGTGAAGAATCTTTAGTTGATAGAAACCAGATGAAAATTGTGGAAATACCATGCCTATTGAGAAAAAATAAAGAATATATATATTTCAGATTATAGGAATAACTCTATCTATATCCCAGTGGTTTTAAACTTTAACAATTACCAAAAATGTGCTCACTCTGAAAACATGAATAATATTCTTATGATTGAATGCTACCAAGGTTTATAGTAACTTTAAGGGCTATTAAGCAAGTTCCTATATGAATCTAGAGAGTGAATTGTATAAGCATTTAGAATGTGCTGATGATAAAGGGATTCATAAAAGTTGTTATGCTGATTTTATGTTGATGGATGTTTGAGTATAAGGTGAGTTATTAACTAGAGGCAAGTGAAACTAATGTTTAAGTGTTATGATATATGTGTAATTGAAAGTGAATTTTCTTGGCAAGATGGGTAGTACAGTGAAAGAGAAAGAATGAGTGAGTTCAAATAAAGATAATAATACAGATAAATCTATTTGCAATGTCAATACAAGAAGCCAAGTTTCACATAAAGCCAAGAATCCCTACCCCCAAAGATATCTAGTCCAAAAGTACTTGAAATGTTACATAGATTTGTAGTATGTTCAATTGCTTATACTTGGTTCTGCTTAGCAATCAGATCCATGCAGACTTTCTTCTTTCTCCTTTTCATCATTCCTCTTTCCACTCTTCTCAGTCTGCTGATTGCTTGCTGGCCTCTTTTGCTGCAGTTTAATAGTAACACTATTGGAAAACATTTACCATTTCTTTGGATGCTGTTCTAATCAATGAAAGAATAGAGTTCTGAATCTACACCAGGCCAATCTGCTTAGAATCTGAACTCTGAAGGCTTTATCTGAGCACTACACATGATTGCAAAATAGAGACATAAAGATCCACAGACACATTTCTGACCCTCCTCTTCATTTTCATTCCTTCATGATCCTGTTCACCTTTTTGTAAATCTTCACTTGGCTATAATACCATTTAGACAGTAGAACAAAAATGTCCCACAAATGATCTGACACAATGTCCCATCAATGAACTCACAAAAATACTGAGATATTGTTGTTATGGCTTGGTTGGTGATTGGATAATTGGTGAACACCAAATAAAATTATACCAAAGGGTAGTAAAGAAAAGCTAAAAGCATTTACTGATACTTGAGGAAAACAGCATCACTTCAAAACATGCTAAGCAAAAAATAGAATGATATGAAGGTCTCCCAATGTTGGGCAAGGATGGAGGTGGGGTGTTATTCACATTTCTCACTGTAGGAAAAGTCTTAGGCCAGGATATGAAAAGTCTTTTGACTTTAAATCAGCTTAAATCCTCCAAATTAAAAAAAATAAAAATATTTACAAAAAATAAATAAACATACTAAATTCTACACCACATGCCATGAAATGTTCACCAACATATTTTTTAAATCTTGAAGAAACTGACCATTTTTTCTAAAAATAGTCTAACAATTGCCACATATAAGATGATAAACAATACACAATTGTGTCACTTGCTTTCACCCAACACAGTCATACTCATTGCCCAAACAAAACATAAACAAAAAGTAGATACTAGGATTTAGAGGAGCTATTTTATTGTTTTGAAATATTAAAATTGTATAGTACATTACAAAACAGATAATTAGTGTTTCAGTTCAGATTTGTCATACCCTGTCACTTGATACATTTCATAAGCTAGTTCATTGCAATGAGTGAATTCCTTAGGTCTATGTTTTGTTGTTTTTGTTTAACTTCTCTGGAAGAATTACAAAATAGTCTTCTTGTTAAATGGAAAAAAAAAAACATGTGGGCAATATGATGACACAGACACATAGATTCAAAAGTAGAAAAAGACTCTGGCAGCCCCCCCCCCACTTAAATTGTCATTTAACATTACTTAATCAGCCTAAAACAGGTCTCTACATTGTGTCTCCACATTTCCACCATTGACCTTGCAGAGCACAGAGATTCACCAAAGGTTTAAATGATATCAAATTTCCATTTATAAAAATTGTGATTATACAAAAACTAAGAAAAACAAATAATTCCATAGCTGACTCTAGAGTCAAAATTTTCTTCCTGACTGATATAACATAAAAATGGGTATAAATTTCATATTTTGATTTTAGTTTCAAAAGATTAATAAGTATTGGGTAGGAAAAACCTGGCTTAAAACTTCCATATAAAAGGATGTAGAATTTTAGCTAACAGACTAAACAGTAAACTATAATGTAATGCAAATAAACTTAGACTTCATTAATGTATGGATTTTGTTGGCATAATGAGCACAGCTCTGCTGCATTTTGCAGAGGTCAGCTCACCTCTGAAGCTCACACTGCATTAATGATTTCACATTTTTGAGAAGCACTGGCAAAATGGCGGGGGGAAGAAGTCAGAAAAGTGCTCAATATAGCAAAGGGTGCAGAATTCATATCATTCAAAGGGCTGTCAAAGGAACTATCTTTACTATCTTTCTCCTAAAGACAAAACTAGGCATTATTAAGATGAAAACAAGAGAAAAGGAGAAATGCAAGAGTTTTTTTTTTTTTTTTTTTTCCTCTTGGGAATGACACAAAACATTGCAAGAAAGTTAAAGGGATTCTGGAGTTTAAAAATATATATATATATATATTAGTTTTAGATGAATACAATATCTTTATTGTATTTATTTATTTTTATGTGGTGCTAAAGATCAAATCCAGTGCCTTACATGTGTTAGGCAAGTGCTCTACCACTGAGTCACAATCCCAACCCCAAAAGGATTCTGCTTTTGATTTAAATGAGAAAGTTTCAACAAACTGAGAAGCTTATCTTCTGTGTCATGGAACATGGAGTTTCCCTCATTGAAATATTACAGAAAAGATAATTTATCAAGGAAAACCTTATGAGTGAATTTGGAGTAAGAAGTTGTATGAGAAGACTTCCATGGTCCTTCCTAATTCAAAATTACGTTATTCATAAATAAAGTGCATACCTGTTGTATACAAGAACTTAAGGGAGCTTCCCAGATAAAAAGAGTAATGAAAAATTATCTTCTGCCATAAGTACTTTTATCTCCTAATGTATATACTTTTTCCAATACACTGTGATAAACTGACATTTTTAAAGCAAAACTGTTTATAGCTAATTGTAATTAATTTTAGACAACTATATATCAACTGAACCTTTTTACATGTATAGAAATGGCATTAAAAGTTATCATGTTCTTTTATTCTTTGTGAAAACTGACCTCTATCACTATTCATGAATTTATTAAAATGTTTAATTGAATGTAATGAACACCATTAACATTAGCATCATCTATTTGAATAGTGATAACTGTACATACTCATGGATATCACCCCCCGACACATGCATACACACATGCACAATGGAAAAAAGTGAAGAATACAAACAGGTACTAAGATCTTTTCTTTCATAGTTGAGCTATCACTCTGGAAATAACTACAATGACAATTTTTTTATTGTACCCCCCTTTTTTTTCTCCATGGGACAAATTCTAAAGAAACAGAAAAATGGGTGATAGCAAATCTCTACTGTCTAGCATAAGAAGATTGAGAAAGAACTTGAATTCTATGAAGCAAATATTTACATATTGAAATGACTATAAGTGTCTTGTTGGGTTTTTGGAAGTGTTGAGCACTATCAATAGCTGCTGTTTTGAAAATAAGGAAGGACTATTCTTACTTTTTATAAATATAGGATGCTTACTTAAAATGCAGTTGCTATTTGAAAGGGGTTAGTTGCAATTATCCAAGAGTTTCTTTGCAATTGAGTGGCAGCTCAGTGTAAGACAACAAGCAGTTTCAGCATCAGAAAATTCATAGTGATGTTCTAACTCTACCACTTATTATTTGTGAGGGATAGAAAATATCCTTATCTGAAACTCAGTTTCTTCATCTGAAGTTATAGAATATCTCTTCTTAACCTATCACCCAAAATTATTTTGAAGATCAAAACAGTGGTTTTTTTTATGTTTTGCTTTATTTTTGTGTTTCACTTTATTAAAAGTCAGAACAAAGGAAGAAATTATGACCATCAATGCACATATGCTGTGCTTCATAATATCTCAGGTTCATTTGTTTCCCTTTCATCCTCTTAAAAGTTCAAAATAGAACTTCAGGCTACAATGACTCAGAAATTGCTTATTTTCAAAAACTTGGAAAAGGTATAACCCTTAAGAGTCACAAGAAATTACAGCGAGGATAGAATAGAAAAGAGTAGCTGAAGTATTCTGGAAGGTGGAGAAAAACTCTTCCTTATATTTTAACTCTATGGTTATATGAAAGCAGTAACTGCAAACAGAAATCTCTGCTTCATTCTTAAGGTATCTGTTGATTAAGAAAATAAAATCTTCTTCCAAATTGATGAGCTTTCAAAACATCATCCTGAGTCTTTTTTAATCAACCCAACAACCTCTTATCTTTAAATAGCTTTATTTTTAGAGTTCAAATAGTCACTGGAGTAAAATTATCTGGGCATGAACAGAAGCCATGATGACTATGTCTGGTCCAGAAAATAAGGTCTAATATGAACTTTACAAAAAAGACTAACAGGAAAGGTGAAAAGGGACTAAATAACCCATGGTCTTGCCCCCTAAATGACTCTAAGTACTGACTCAAGTGAGTTTTATTTTTACTGAATTGGTACTTATAAAGTAGATTCCATGAGAAGCCCCAAACTTAAGGATGTCCATCAAAAGCTTGGAAACTCTTTAACATACCTGATTGAGAACTAGGTGAAGGAACTGGTTCAGAATGCCTGGTAGACCAATAGAGTGAGGGAGAAAGTAAAGTTTATTTTTCTATAATGACCATAAAAGATTCTGGCCACTCTGTCACATTTCAGAGAAGAATCCTCTCATTTTCCTTTATTTCTGGATGTGTCGTTATTCATTTTTATTTTACCCAGGGCAGAATGACCTTAAAAAATGTAGAAAAAATAAAAACACCATATTTTTGCTAGTGAAACTGAGAGTAAAAATCCCTTAATTGTAAAATAACAGGCTGTTCTGACAGTAAATTTCACTCAGACTAAGTTTTGTTCTCCCTGAGAATTACTGGAATGTCTATAAGCTTATATGGGCATATTTGTGGCCTTGAGGTTCATGCAAACAGTGGAACTCATCAGGAACCTTGTTCCAAGAGCTCTTGGACAGAATATGGAAGCAGTGACAAGTTTAAGGTCAGTTGCTCTCATGACAGTTATAGTGATTTTTCATGTTTATCATAGTGGCTTTCTTTGAAAATAATATAATAGAACCAGACAGGTAGGAGACTGTGAACAGTGGAAAGTATAATTAAATTCTTTTCACTACAGGTGTCTTATTACTATTCTCTTTAACATCATCACCATCATTATCAATCGTAATCATCAAGTTCCTATTACCTATTGATTATGAAACCAGTGGAGATAGAAAATAAAGTCATATTCTCTGCCACTGAAGGTCCTATAATTCATCTGATGAGATTACACATATGCATAGAAGACTAGTAATAATTCTATATAGAATGATAACATTCATTGTGTATAACAATTAACAAAAGAAAGAATATGGAGATAAATCTAGCCTCCATTCATTTCTTAATCAATTCAACAATGTTTATTAATTATTGTGTCATTTAGAAATAAATTTGGCTGAGATTAATGGAAAATCTAAAATTGGCTAAAATAATATACTTATTTTTTATACTCCCAAATAACCAATGGTAGGTAGCATTGTCACCATATTCTTGACTGGCTTCAACCCCATGGCTGCTCCTTCTTGGTCACCAGATACTTCCATAGCTCCAGATGGTATTCAAAGCAGGAGATTGTAGGAGGAGGCTCCAATTGGTGGACCTCCAAAACTTTCATCCAAGTAGTTAATAAATAAAGTATTTGGAAAGAATGAAATGAAGAATGGAGAAGTGGGGAGAAGAGAAGGAAATTAGTTCGATGAAGGTGTGCTAACAGGGAATAATTTCAGGAGGGTGGAGATGTGTATCCAGTTGGTTAGAGGGAGAATAATGATGTGTTTTGGACAAAAATAGCTCATCAGGAGAGTCTATTATAGAATATTGAATTAGCCATAATTATTTATATATTCCACTTTATAAAAGTGGCACATTTGTGGTCTCCACCCATTGAAAGATGGTGGCAAAGATAAAAATAAAATGCAGATGCCAACCAAGAGAATGAGCCACACCCATGTAGTCCCTAGATCTTGATTTATGGACAGAATTGGATGCAGCAGGAAATCAACATCAGAAACTAAATATACACAGGTTTTAAGAATTAAGTACGGGGTTAGAATCCATCTTACTAATAAGAAATATTAAAGTTCCATAGGTCAAACAATAGTGTGGGGAATCTGATAGGGGTTTGCCATAATGGAAAAATGTTTAAGAATAACTAATCTTTACTTTACTCAAACAAGGTATATATGCATGGTACTGGGGATTGAACTCAGGGTCACTCAACCACTGAGTCACATCCCCAGTCCTGTTTTGTATTTTATTTAGAGACAGGGACTCCCTGAGTTGCTTAGTACCTCACCATTGCTGAGGTTGGCTTTGAACTCTTGATCCTGTCTCAACCTTCCAAGCAGCTGGGATTGCAGGCATGAGCTATGTGCCCAGCTCAAACAATATATATTTAAGCCATACTCTAGAGTTGAAGTTAAGACAACATTTAGTTGCAGCTTAAGCTTACATAGGGAGCTCCTTATAATATGGACATATTCTAATATCACCTATAGAATTTTGCCAGCAAAATAATATCCTCAAGTTTTTGTTTTAAATTTGGCAACAGACTGTATACATTTGGTCTAAATTCACTTTTAAGTGAATCTAATTATTCTCTACCCTGTACCTTATCATATCTTATTTTAGACAAATTTCCTTGGCTCACTTCATGCATCACATTTATAGAATCTGCTAGAAATCTTGCTATTTAGGAATATATATTGAGGGCTGTATAAAATCAGTTCTACTCAACCATATCTAATAATTCACCAGGGCCTAGTATTGCTTTTCTCTGTTCTTTAAAGATTCACTGACTTTTTCATCCAGTCATCTCTTGCAATCTGTTAGAAATTGAGGGTGATAAAAATATGTATTAATTTTGTTCAGCAGTCTAAGATGTTTTCCTTAGTCATCTCCTATCTCAGGCCTTTGCTCTCACAAAAAGACACACATACATAATATCTCCTTGCTACTCCTGCAGTGTCAGCAAGCCATTTTTCTTTCATTGTCCACTCGGTGTCTTGGACTGCTTAACTCAAAGTTCACTGTAAGTTTTATTTTGGATCCA
This sequence comes from Callospermophilus lateralis, assembly GCF_048772815.1. Classification (NCBI taxonomy): domain Eukaryota; kingdom Metazoa; phylum Chordata; class Mammalia; order Rodentia; family Sciuridae; genus Callospermophilus; species Callospermophilus lateralis. The sequence continues at coordinate 30,955,290 of NC_135321.1, read as the reverse complement.
GGAAGTAGAAACCTAATTGCTTCTACAAAAAGACTTCTCCGTAACTTATCAGAATACCCTCTACAGTAATTGTGTATGTGTGTGTGTGTGTGTGTGTTACTTTGCTCACATGTAAATAACCTGCAAGATAAAAATAAATGACTCAGATACTTTTTTTCTAATTTATTCTAGAGTACTGTCTGTTTAATTGTTGTAATTATATCTCCATTTATCACAGTAGCCTGAGTTTATTTATGAATTTTATTTCGGTATTGTTTCAGACAAGAAAATCTGTGAAACAATAACAAAAATTTTTAATAAGAGTCATAGGATTGTCAAGGGTGTCTATATTTTTCTCACTGTTGATTATCTATGAGATGGGTGGAAAAAAATGGATAGAAATTAGCTCCCTTTTGCATGATAAATTAAATTGAAAATAAATTTGTATAACAAAGAACTAGATAAAAATTAAATACAAGAGCATAATTCATTCCAGTTTTAGAAAACTGGGGATTCACTAGAGCCCATCTAAGATGAATACCTTCATCTAAGGTACTCAATAAAGACCAAGGCTTGACTAAATCTTTAGTAAGTTTACTATGGTTACATAACATATTTAGAAGGGGTTTATAGGTCTATCTCTGTGCTATGAAACATCCATGATTAAATCAAAGATTCTCTATTATTATTGCTTCTGTTACTATTTTGGGAAAGAAAGAAGTGTTTAGTTTTTAACTTTAAGACAGAAGGCTGGGGGACTCAAAATCCTTCTTTCGTTACCTTGTGACAGCATTGGGGAAAGTGTTTAAAGTGAGTATGTGTTTGAAGATATTTAAGGGGGTAGAATAATTGTAACAAAGCAAACATATAGCTTTCACATCGTGTTTCATAGTAAATATGTAATAGTGTCTTCTAGGTGCACAAGCAAGGAGTTCTTCCCCATGCAAACAGAGAAGGTTGGATACCACCAATTAGCCAGTCAATTTGTATTACATAGCTGCTACATGGTCAAGTATGTTCCATGGCTTAAGAAATATAATACAGGCCATGGGCAGTGAGTGTGTGTGTAAATGCTGGGTGTGGAGAGTAATAGGTGGAGGAAAAGACAATATAAAATAAAGTAACAGAGTTTCTTAACTTAGTTAAATTATATAACTGATTTGAATGAGAATAATCAGAATACTAGCTTTGATCTTTGAAAATTCTGTCATGAAATTTAACCTACTCTATGTTGCTTTAATTTTCTTTTTAAAAATCTGCTTAACTAAACTCTAAGCAAAGGAAACTGGAAGTAAGTACATCAACACACAGTCTGAGCTGGGTTTCATAAGGAAATGAATGTCCTTGTGGTTGCTTATCTAATTTGTAGTCTGCACCAAATATATTTTATGCTTCTTAATATGTATTTTATATTACTTATTACTAATAAAATAATCATGATTTGTGGGGTAGCTGCTCTGGGTTGGGCATTGCATTAAGTGTTTTATAGGTCTTATTTCACTTACTTACCTATGATCTTTATGAGGTATTTTATTTTCTTATTACTTTGGAGAAAACTGAGCATCAGGAAAATAAAGTATCATGTCCAATTTAATATAGTAAATAAGTGAAAGAGGCAGAATCCGAACCCAGGCCTATTTCACTCTAAACCCTGTGTAGATTTTAACCATTTCATAGCATTCTAATACAATTAAAAGGAGTTCTAATTACATAATTATTCTTGTGGTCACTCACATCCCATCTGTTCACTTCAACAATGAATTTAATTTCTTATCATAGCCCCATGTTTTCAACCTCTGTGCATAGAGTAGTTACTCCAGTATTTTTCTTCTTAAAAGAATTTGATCCTAGAAAAAAAAAACAACTTTTCATCTATAGCCAAAATGACATGCAAACAGCATATTTTCCTATAAATCACACAAATAATCCAAAAATAAAGAAATAGTCATATTGGCAGAATAGACTCCCAGACCAGGAAACTAACACTTCAGGATTGTTATTTGCTTCCATACTGACAAACTACACTCACAAACACCCTAAGTTTAGATTAATGCTTCATGAATAAGTAATAGGAGGCCTCTATTTTTGTTTAATCTGTAGGTCTTTGTGTTGTTTCATGACATCACAGGACTTTGTTCTCTTGAGAAATTGCTGTTAGCCAACTCTCCATATAAGGCTGGTCAAATAGGAGCAGACAATTCTAAGTAATAGAGGGAATATCAAAGACATTTTAAATCCAATTTTAGCTTTCTTCTGGGGCTCTATGTAGAAACAATTAATACTTGTTATTCCCTGGCTTTCAACTAGAGTGCTTGAGCTAATTAGAAAACTATAGAAAAGGCTGAAGTTTAGACTAGGTCCCAATTTTAACTATCCAAAGTTAAAGTTCATTCTCATGTATCACATAAAGTGGCTTCTTATTCTATAGTTCTACTTTTAGCATGCATTTCAGCTCATGCAAGCCAGCACAAAATATCCTGTTACACGTTTTTGTCCACCTCCATTTTAATTCATAACTTGTCTACTTAATTTTCACTTTTAAATAAAGGGTGGATTCCAATTTTTTCTGATAAATTGGTTGGTTCCCCATATAAGTTATTGAATAAATTTGGATATATATATATATCATAATATATACCAAAAGCAAATAAAATAGCTTAAGCATCCAAATATAAAATGCATGCCAAGAAAGTTGAAAAGAAATGCATTTAGCTATATGTACAATCTTAAGATGAAGAACACCTTATATAAGCTGTATCTCTAAAATAGATAAGTAAAGGCAGTACTGTATAGTCCTTCAGAATATATTCTCAGATATCAAGTCATTCTTACTCTATCTCTGTTTTTGACATATATTGTAACCTTAGGCAGGCTTCTTAACATCTCTAAGCTGTAAAGCTGTAATTCACCTGTATTTCCATAGGAAGAAATCAGACATTTGTCATCTAGTTGTAGGGGTCCTAAAAGAAACAATGAATATAAAGCATTTAACATAGGAGTTGTCTCATATAAAGCACTCACAAAATGTCATTACCATATATTTATAAAGAAAAAAGTTGTTAGATTTGATTACACTCCCACACAAAGGAAACTAATCTGAAAACAATACAAAAATGTGCAAGATTTTTAGTGAGTTAATATTCTTAGCATATAAATTTTGCTATGCTTTACGAATTTTGAACATCTACTTAAAATGTTTAAAGAATAGACAGAACACAAAAGAATATTAACTTTCTATTATTTTAAAACATAATACAATCTCTACAAATAAAGGTAAAAGAAAATAATTTTTATAATTACTTTTGCATATATTTTTAATTTTTATTTGAAGAAACCTTTCTGGAAGTGTTTCAGGAAAACTTGTTTTTATCCTGGCGCTGTGGCACACAACCTTGTAATCACAGCAGTTGTGGGGTATCCTGAGATCAGCTTCAGCAATTTAGCGAGGTCCTAAGCAACTCAGTGATATATATATCAATCACATAACCACTTTTGTGGTTAGTTTAAATGCTTCTTTAAATAACTATTCAATTTATTTCAAAAAATAAATTTTCTATATATTATGAAATTTTGTTGTCTATGTATGTTGATTTCAAAATTTCATCATCATAATACTATTAAACAAGAGAGAAAATATCTCTTTAAAGCTGAAGATCTTGGTGGCTGCTTTGTTTGTGGTCAGCTAGGGAAAAAGAAAAAGAATAGGGAAATCAGGAAATTGAAACAAAAGGAAAAGAAAAAAATACCTAGATTGCCTTCTTTTTTTCTAGTAAAATTTTTAATTAATAAAATTTTAACTAATTTTTATTGTCAATTTTTAAAATTTGAAATTTCCTTGAGCAAAATGCCCTGGAGGAGAAGAGATCATTAAGCTCATGAACAAAGAATAAAAAGCAATAGTTGAAAAAATCAAGAGGAAGAAGGATGAGTTGAAGACTGAGTCATTTGAAAGAAATGGAACTTCCGCAGAGAAAATAACAATACATAGTTGGGAGACGCTGAGGCTTTAGAAATTGGATTCACATTATAGAACATTCTGCTATATACTGTGTTATTTAGAGATTTAATTCAGTTTCCCTAAGTCCCAACATTCAGTAGTATTGGCATGAATATAGCAGTTTATCTTGAGTCCATGATGCAACTGATTAATTTTAGAAAAAAAAAATAAACTAATACACTTCCAGGAGAAATGATGAGTTAGGTAAGAAGAGTTTATCAAAAAGAAAAATGGGAAGGATAGAAAACTGTAGGAACATTATACTCTGAGAATTTGTGAAATCACAGGAATTTCGACAGTTCATGGGTTGAGACCAGAAGAAAACTACATACAGGGAACCATTACTTAAATTACCAATGAGGGTCCAGACACCTTTGGAAAGAAAGCTGACAGTGATGGGAAGCATGTAAAAACTAATCAACTAGCAGAGAATTAACTGCTAACTCTAAGAGAAGAACTTGGTAAGTGCTGCATACTTACAGCTTGATGAAAAGAGGCAGGCCACACACTTAAAAGAACAACCCTCGTGTCCTAAGACAATTCTGAAAATAGAAATTTTGATGGAGAAAGGAAGCCAACACAAGAGTTGTAGGAGCTTGAAGATGCTGTCAGCTCAAATGCATGAGCAGATAACAGCACTTCAAGGACAGGTTTATGCCTTCAGGAACAAGCCCTTTAGATCCAAATGGCTGTGGATGAGAACAGCTTTGTCAACTCTGGTCGAAACAGTGATTAAAAATTTGAAAGAGAACCAAAGAAGTACAGGGCAAACTCATCCACTAGAAAAATTTAAGGTTAAAGTTTAAAATTAAAACCAACACAGGCTCAGGTCTTCCATTCCACAATATGGAAACATAAGTAACATTCATAGAGGTAACAACATGATTTATATTTTACATGCATATAAAATTAAAAATTTATAACACAAAATATATATGTTTTATATATATATATTATATATATTTTATATGAGATGTATATTTTATATATATTTTACATATTTTATATTTATATTAAATGTATGTATAAAATATGTAAAAGATACATTTATATGTAAAACATAAACATATGTATTTGATATTACATATTTTATATTTTATGTGCATATAAAATATAGATTATGTGGTTACCTTTATGAATGTTTCTTTCTCTTTTTCTCTTTCATTCTATAAACACACACATAAACACACACTCACCCATATAATGTATGTTTTATCTCCTCCAGAGATAACAGTGCAGTCAGGAGGACAGATACTGTAGAACATGAGGAAACTAAATTTGAGGGGCCAGACAGAGAGCTGGGCCACTCTGTGGTATAATAAAATAGGTGGACAGCTTTTGGCGTATTCAATCTCAGATCTGCTAAAAACTGTATGTATTTATTTTATACTCATTAATTCTGAAAAATTAAACAAGAATATTATGCCTACTTTGCAGTGTAATAGGGAGAATTAAACGATATGCATAGTGCCTGGTACAGATTGATTGTTCAATTAATGGATGCAAATATATTCCATGGAAAGAATGAAGAGTGTACAAAAAGACAAGGCCTTTGGAGTTGCTTGAACCAGAGACGAAGTAACCTTTTGAGCTTACTTTCAAATCTGTGATCTTCTGTTTTTCAGAAAGGCAGTTCAAAAGGAATCTGTTTTTCCCTTTGCAGAGACAAGGTAATGAGTGCTTTAAAAATAGGAATATTTTATAGCCTTCAAAACATAAAACAACACAAGAAAATATAAGCATTATCCACAAAAGTCAGACCATGACCACAGGGTTATTCCTTCTGGTATTAATCTTAGAGGATTCAGACATTTAAAAAAAAAAGATCTTAAAGACAGATAAAGATAGAGATAGTGTTTTAGTCAGCTTTTTTGCTGCTGTGACTTAAAGACCCAACCAGAACTATTGTAGAGAAGGAAAGTTTATTTAAAAGACTCAAGGTTTCAGAGGTCTCAGTCCATATACAGCCAGCTCCATCATGGCAGAAGACTATGGCAGAGGAAAGCAGCTCCCATGATGATCAGAAAGCAGAGATAGAGGGCTCCACTTGCCAGATACAAATATATACTCCAAAGCCACGCCCCAATTCTTACCTCCTCCAGCCACACCCTACCACTTCGGTTACCCACTCAGTTAATTCCTATCAGGGGATTAATTCACTGATTGGGTTAAGACTCACACCCCAATCATGTTCTCCTCTGAACCTTCTTGCATTGTCTCACAAGTGAGCTTTTGGGAGGAACCACATCTAAAGGAGACACACACACACACACACACACACACACACACACTCACACAGAGAGAGAGAGAGAGAGAGAGAGAGAGAGAGAGAGAGAGAGAGAGCTGAACATTTCCCTGCTATGTAGCAGTCATTAATCATCTCTGGTCTTTTCCTGAATTCTCCTCTTGGCCATGCTGTTGTTTATTCTCCAAGTCTTGTTGCTGCTCCTACTCTCCAAGTCCTTTAGCTTGTCTGAGACCTCCTACCATCTTATTTAGCTGTTTTCTCTTCAATCCATGATTTTTTCTGTACTGAAGACATTCTATTTTTTATTTTACCATAAATTCCCTTGATTGATCTCACTTGTTCCTGTGCTTACAGATAAAGAAGCAGGATCACCACTTCAAAAGCAGAAAAAGTGGTGTGTGTGTGTGTGTGTGTGTGTGTGTGTGTGTGTGTGTGTAAAATTACTCTCTTTTGAATCAGAGTTAAAATAACATTTTTGAATAAGATATTCCTTAAGTTCATGGTAAAAAATACAAATCTTTTTCTAGGTATCTGCTGAGCAAATGCAATTAATGTTTCAATTGTAAAGTTTCTTTATCCATTTACATTATTATAAGTGTTCAGCTTTAAAGATCTTCAGTAATAGACTTTAGCCTTCATTTGCAAACTGGCTTTATCCTTTATTCATTCACTCCCTCTTCCCTAGTCACCTGGCATTCTCAATGAACTCTCTAGAAGCAAGGCTAATTTCTGCTTCATGTCCTTCCTTACCTTTTTACTTTGTTTGAATTGACCAATGCTTTTTCATTCACCCACATGTTATACTATGTGTGTCAGGTTCACCATCCTCCATAAACCTCAATTGCAGCCAGCCAGTAATTATTTATCCCTAATTGACCTCATGCAGCACTATATACATATGATGATTTTCTTAGACTGACAAGCACATTACCCACCTTAGCAAAAAAAAAAAAAAAAAAAAAAAAAAAAAAGAATTTCTATCTGAAAGGGCCTAAAAATGAGTGCACTCTATCTCCTACTCGCGGTGGCAGGAATATGATTTTGGCACTGTTTATAGTCATCGTTAAAGTTCCTGTTAGTCACTGACCACTTTCTCAGATAACTATTTTAAACTTTCTTACTCATTAAATGGTGAAAATTTTATAGTATAGAATGACTTTAAATTTGGAAATTTTATATACCATGCTCAGGTGGTTGCCCAAGTAATTGCACTGTCTTGTATGATTATACCTACAGTGGGGACCCCATGGTGCCTGGGATGCTACCCCTAGTAAGCCACCCATTGTACCCAGAAGGTTGCCTATATGAACTAACCAAGACAGAGAGTTAATCTTTGGAGAAATCCAAACATTCTAATGCTTCTTCCACTCTAGTTTCTGATGATATTTTATCTGAGTGAAGTACATTCATATGATCTCCCTCTGGAATAATTCAGGACACTTCTTAAAAATAATACAGTGATATCCTAATGTTTTTCTATTATTCCTGCTTCAGAAATTCTTCAGACTAGAGCCATGCTCCTCAACTGGATAGGTGTAGAGTTCCCAAGAGATATAAGGGTATGGAGAGATTTAGGAGACTCAATTTCCAGATTCTCAGCTTCTGTTGGTACCTTTAAAGCTCATCTGCCAGAGCAAGTACTTGTGGTTTAGCATCCCCTATTTCACAATCATAACATGATTCACTGATCCAAAGATAAAACAACCAGTTAACCGAACATGGGGTAGTTACATAATTTAATACAAGGTACCAGTAGAGCTGTTTCTTTTCAGCAACTAATGCCATGTTACTGTTTTCCCAAAGCTTAATGATACAAAACTACAATAATGTTTAATTTCTTGTGATTCTATGTAGTCCTTCTGCTGTTCTTACTCAGTTTCACTCAGATGGTTATATTCAGCTGACGGGTAGGCTGGAATTGAGGCTCAGCTAAGACAGTGGTAGGGCTAGGCTTCTCCTCTCCATGTGGTCTCCATGTGGTCTCAGGGCTTCTCTGTCTCCATACTGTTCATTCAGCAATCCAGTTACATTTCCTTATTTAGTCATAAAAGTGTTTGAAAAGGGCAGAAACTTTGAGGTCTTTTAAGATCTAACCCTGGAAGTTTCATACACTGTTGCTATATTTAATAGTTAAAATAACCCTCAAGGGCAGCCACATGCAAGGGTAGAAAAAACACTGTACCCTATAATTTGAGGCAATACCAGTATAACCCTAGAAATATACCATGGTAGGACACAGAAGATTGAGATCATCATTTCCAACATCCACCATGCTCCTCCAGATTCCTCATTCAATGACAGAGTCCATACAGCTATCCTTTGATGTGAATAATACATATTTATCAACAAATTTACAGGTTTATCAATTGCTAATGAAAATTATTATAATAATTAAATAACATTTCATGCATTGTTTTTGTCACTTAGAGATCTTTAGTTAAAGAAGCATCTTAAAAGTCATTATATGTATTTTTTCAATGAAAAATAAGGTGATCAATGAAATATCAATATCAATAAATTGGACTAATTCTAAAATGCACACAATTCTGCAAGTGAAGAATAACAGAAATCACATTTTCAAAGATAAAGGATTGATACAAAATTTTTCACAAAATCATTTTCTTTTGTATGTTAAATAAACATTGATGCATGTGAAGTCAACTTTCATTTATATTTCATTTGTAATGCTTTGAGAGTTGTTAATAGCTGTACTTTAAAACATTATTATTTATAATAAATTAGAATTTGTATTTTTATCTATTGACATTTTCAGTAAAAAGTTTAGAAGCCAACTTAAAATGTAAGTGATATTGAAAACTGGGTCTCAGTGTCCAGTTAAAGAGTCATGGACAGCAGAGTGTGGTGAGAGCTGGAAGAATATTTTCCAGTGGTAAAAGCAGCAGTTTTGGGGGACCAGTTAGAGCATTCTCATAGAATTTTTTTTATACTTCTGTTCTGTGTAGGATTAGAATTAATGTTTTATGGTATATTTCTTAGTAGATAGTACCACCCCATTTTCCAAAGTGGAAAATGCCAGAGGAAGTTGGACAATTCAAATCATTTTAACATGTCTGTGACATTAGTCTTTTGTGTAGTTGTGTGGTTGTTTTTTAATTTCTTCCTGGTAAGTATAAAATAGTCTCTGTTGGTGTGAAAAAAAATGTAAGTGATATATAACCAAACTAGTGTCAAGTTTCTTTGCCAGATCAGATTACTACTGTTCTAAGTTATTCCGTAGTCTTACTGTTTGACCTATAACTTGTTGGTGACAATTTTTTTTTTTAACATTCAGGAGGTGTGCATTTCTTCTAGAACCATTTAGCATATTTACTCATTTGCACAATATAATTTAAATATTAAGCAATAATCAAGCTTCCTTCTCCTCTAATTCAGGTCTGTATTCCTGAGATTCTTAATCATTTTTGTGCCATGAACCCCATTAGCAGTCTAGTAAAGGCTATGATTCTTTCTCAGAATAATGATTTTGAGTGATAAAATAAAATATTTAAGATTATACAAGAAACCAATTATATTAAAATACTGTTACAATATATTATAAAAGCCAAATTTGTTATGTAGCACTGTGTATGATTGTCACACATATAACACGATTTAGCAGCAGAGCTAATAACTAATATAATTTTGAATGATATTTCAAGGTATCTGAGACAGCAGTAATGTAATGTGAAAATATCTCTGGTGTCTGTTGTTGACAGCCCCAGGTACTGCAAATAATACTGTGTATTGTACTCCACATTTATAATTGAAGGAAATGATAAATTTTAGTTAGATGTTCGTGAAGAGAAAGATGCATTTTTTCTCATCCAATTCATAACCCACTGAAATCTACACATGAATTTCTTAGAAGGTTTCTGAACAGTAGTTTAGAAGTCCCAAAGGTTTAGTGTTTAGGTCATACCTATTCAGAAAAAATGGGTTCTTCAGAATTCTGTTGAGCATGTTAGTGAGAAGAGGTTCCTAAAAGATGGTAAATACATAGTCAGACTTGAATTTGCCTAGAATGTAGGTTTTTGTTAATAAATATGCCTTAAATTATACAACTGTAAGGTAAATGGAAGGAATTAGAAAATATCATGCTAAGCAAAGTAAACCAATCCCTAAAATCCAAAGGTCAAATGTTCTCTCTGATTAGTGGGTTCTGATCCATAATGGGGGAGGGCATGGGAAAAATGAAGGAACTTTTACTGGGCATATAAGGTCAGGAATGATGGTGGAATGTGATAGACATTATTACCCTACGTACATGTATGACTGCATATATGGTGTGGCGCTACATTGTGTACAATCAGAGAAATTAAAAGTTGTGCTGCAATTGTGTATGATGAATCAAAATACATTCTGCTGTCACATATATCTAATTAAAATAAGTTAATTAAAAAATTATACAGCTATAAATTGCATCTTATCCCTATTATATACATATAGGTAGGTGGTAGTTGTTAGAACTATTAGTAATAATGAAAAAAAATTAGCATGAACAGAAACCATGATTAATTGAGTATATCTTGATGCTAGGCCTTTTCCTTAGCACTGTATATGTGTAATGTACAGTATTTTATACACATTTTGTTTTCTCATTATATCTCCAGAGATAGAGTTATTATTTGTTCTACCATTTTATAGATGAAGTAAGGGAAGTTTATAAAGGTTAAGGTTACTTGCCATAGATTTCAGAAATAGAAAATCTCTGAATGTAGACTGAATTTTTTAATGGTCTGGAATACATTGTGTTTTTGCACATTATTCTATATGATCTATCAAACTATTTACCTAAATAATTTTCATCTCTTTAACAAGTATTAATTATGCTTCTAATATACACCAACATTTGCTAAGTACTCAACATCAATTCCTATTTTTCTACTTATTGGTGTACACACTTGCTGTCTGTCACCTCTGCATATATCAGTACTCTTCTCTGTGCTGTTAAATTGTGTATTGTTCATATTTGCTCTTGATACCAACATAACACATTTTACCTGAAGCTCTCATTGTGTTTCTGGGACATGATCAGGGGATACTTGATCCCAGAATGGGACTATCAATTTTGTTAATATCTTTATCTCCTCTTAGATCTCTAAGCACATGTCTTTATGACTTATGCATTTTATTATTATGTGTTCACTAGATGAAGATTTGAATAGTCTCTCCAAGAAAACAAAATGTAAGTTAAAAACGGAAAATCAATTAAATTTGAAAAATCTGCATAGCAGAAGGTGCCTGGGACTCCATATCCCATCCATTGTGTAATCATTCTTCCTTCAGGGAAATACACATTGAGTGTTTACTTCCTACTATCTCCTATAACTGAATATAACTAAGTAGTTAATGTACCTGAATTTTCACTGCTGAAAGTGCCATTTCCAAGATAACTTGACTGTGAACAAAATGTTCTTCTCTGTGAAAGCTAAACTTATTGCATAAAAATATAAGCCAAAATACAGATCTCAAGTGAGTGGTATGACCTTCTGACTTTGCCACTAAACCAACTCTTAATTCAGGATTATTATCAAAGTGCCAAAGCTATTTGCATGTTTAATCCACATCCATTTGTTTTCTGAACATTCCTTGCTTTGAGCTCCAAGGAAGGGAAGAAACCAAAGAAGTGTTTAATGATCCTTCTTTAAATATAAATAGCAAATAACACTTGCTGCTCCTCTTTGAAAAATTAAAATTGATTTTCTCTTTCTGGATGAGAGATGATCTGGTGTGGGTGAGCACTCAGTGACTCCTATCACTGATGATATTGCAAAATTGGCTCTGAAGAAAACAGAATATGGCTGTGGCTGAACTGTTTTTTCAAACATTGAGCAAAGTTCAAGTCACAAAAGGATACAGCCTTCTGACAAACAGAAATCATGTTGGAAGTCAAACACCTATTGAGTCTGAGAAATTTCTTCCAAAACCCTTATGTTTAAGGACATACTTAGAACAGCATAAGACAAATTTTACTTGAAGCCTGAGGTTTCCAGTCAAGAAAACTTCATCTCATGTTGAATTTAGGAAACTCAGTCCTTTCTATTCTTATTGGTTTTAGGTGTCTGGAAATCAGCAACCCAGTCTTAGGAAAAAAGTTACCAGCAAAAAGAGCATACATAATTAAGAGTCATTTTAGTTCAGAAACTTTGGTTTTGTGAAACCTCTTTGGAAATGGACTAAGAAATAGGGTTCCAACCTCTTCCAAGGAGAGCATTTGGCCAAGAGACTTCTGGGATCAACAACGTATTTCTCCAATAATAAATTCTATGTTTTTTTCTTTTATCCCACACAATTCAATAAATCCCAAATTCCAGATGGAATTTAAAAACTGCAATATATTTAACATTTGGCCACTTGATGAAGACTTAGGCTGCTCTTCTAATTCTTTTCCCCTTTTCGCCCCCATTGCCTTAGTTCTATAATAATTGGCATATGCTGTAGAATAGTTTTGCATTATTACCTGAAAAATTCAACCACCCATTGTGCTTTGCAGTAGTGCCTTACATTCAGGGAAGGTTTTATCACTTTGTACAAATACATTTTAATTGTTCCCTGAACAAAGACATCCCAACCAAACCCTTTGTCTGGGTGTGAAATGCTATATTTCTGAAGTATGAATTCCTTGCAAACAGTGCACCCACCTGGCACCAAAGAAAAATTACATAACAATGAGTGTGCATTGGTCTCAGAGCTCTGAGCTGTACTCCCTACCTTGCCACTGAATTTTCTGCAGCACCTGATCTGTGAATGACAAATGGCGTCTCTCCCTACTAGACCATGAAGCAAGGATATTCAAATATTCTTCAGCATCCAACTTTTTGATCATCTTATTCTCTTTTTATTTTTCTCTTTAAATATTAGGTATAATTTTAGAGACCAGTGCACTCAATTACCTCATCTTACAGAAGAGAAAATTGAAACTGAGAAAGGTTCAACTTTAAAAATCTTGGAAGTTGCAGAAGAGAGACAGAATAGGAAATCAAGGTCTGATTTACCCAAAGACAGCCTTGATTCAAAGAATTGAAAGAAGATCAGATGACCCTCCTCTCCTCACCCTGTGCTAGAGTCAATAACATTTTGGTTAAACAACAACAAAAACAACAATGACAAAACTCCTTCCATTGACCTTAAATAGAAAGTATAAAAATGTATATGATAGCAAGAAAAGAAAGAAGAATTCTCATAGATATTTAGAAAGGAGAATCTTTTAAAGTTAAAACTAAATAATATTATTCTCACATAATTTCCCCTATAACTGGTTATAAAGTATTGCAGATCCAAGTGACTCTTTTTCACCATTAATGATTCTGTAAGACTGGTGACATTAAAATAAATTTCTCTTTGTTTACATTTCCATTTAGATCCAAGTTTCCTATGCATATCCTTATAGTTAAATTGATGTTCTAACTTTCTTAAATATATATCTCAAACTTGATAAAAATATTTGCACTGATAATTTTTTTCACATGAGTGCAGGTATATAAACACGCATGCATGTAACATTCTATTTTCATTGCTCTTACTAAAAATGGCTTTATTTTAATGTTTATGTCTCAGAATGCTTTCTTGGCAAAGCTCTCTTTTTCAAAACAAGGAGTATGAAGGATTATCATCCCTAACAAAGTCCTTATGGCCAGGTTGTTGTGGCTGATGTAGACACCCTCCAGACTTCTTTCATGATACAGGCCCCCAGCCAGACAGTCTGGCTAAAAGACAAAGAATTCTAAACCAACGAATCTTTGTAGCTGTTACAGTGTCTTCCAAACTCAAATGGAATGAGATGGAGCCTGGGTTTCAGTCCAAATTACCGTTCACATGGGATAGGCGTAATTCCCATTTATCTCCTCTGAACACACACACACATACACACACACACACACACACACACACATACACACACCACAAATAATAAGAAATTTGACATTGTGAGAGGTATCAGGAGGATGGCCCACTCATGGTTGATGATTATTCAGAGGACACTCTGAATGTTCATATCTTGAGGTTATAACAATAAATGATGCTGCTACAACTAAAAATGCAGGCATCTTCCTAAATATTTTCAATAGGAAAACATCAATAAGTTTTGCATGGGAAATGCATGAGGGAGGAAAGGGGTAAGTTTTTTAGAGTTTTATAAAGAGTACAACTGGTAAAATTTACCAAGAAGTATTATAAATATGATGTAATCTATACTGTTTGTCCATAGTGTTTATTCTTCCCTGAATTCCTTTTCCCTATGCATGCTGTTCCAATTTTAGTTTATACTCACCTATATCATATTAAAATAAAATGTTATCTAAAGATGAAACTTAATTTTTATGATTAACTCCCCTCTTGTTTATTCAGCATCTGTAGGACAGTGTCAGAAATGTTAATCATCAACATTTCCAGTGATGTTTGATTTTTATAGCAGGTCTTTAGGATTATATGGATTAGAGAAAGCATTCTTTCATTCTATCCTGTTTGTTTATTTTTTTTTCCAATTTTCTTTTCCTCTCTAATATACTGTTAAAAGTGCCTACCTTACCATAGTCTTTCACAGGATCTTAACCACTCTGGGCATCCAAGGAACATTCTGGACAGCAGTAAAAGATTAGGTGGATAATTACAAGGACATTGAGAAAGTGAATCTGTATTCATCACACTTTTTTTGTTCAATTTCTTTTCTTGGTTAATGATGTTCAGAAATAAGAGAATAAATAAAACAAGTAAACAAAGACAAGCCAGTAAAGGAAAAGGTTTTTTAGTATTTTCAACTTTTTCAGGAATAAGTTGTTTTGCTTTACTGTAGTTTGAAAATATGTCATTTTGTGAGATTGATCCAATGCTAGGATAAAGAATATGTTCTGAAAATCTCTTTTAGAAAGATTTATAATATTAACCTCAGGCTATTTTAAGTCCCCGTCGATCTTTATGAAAACAGCCAAGAGATCCATTTGTTTTCCAAACAGTAGAAAGTCTCTGTTACCTTTTGTCAACCATGATTGAACAAATGACTTTGGGTCAAAGTGATTCAGTTGTGAAGTGCCAGGGTCCTGCCAGTCCCCTAGAATACAGACTCAAACAGCAGCCACTTTGGACCTGAGCTGCCCATTGCAGCCAGGGGCTAAGTAGTCTTATTCAATTTTTTTCTGGGACTAACACCATTATAGACCATTGTAATCCCAGGATTAATAGGAATCAGTGCAGTGACTACATCTTGACCCATGGCCAGCATGGCTGGTCAAAAACTGAACATTCTATCAAACCAGTAGGTCTAGTTTTTCATGTTTTCTATCAAATCACTAGGTCTACTTTTTTTTCATGTTTTCCAATTAACTATATGATAGCTTCAGTGAAATAATACATTTCTTGCTTGTTCTTTATTGTCCTAATAGTACCAGAGAACTGTCCAAGTCATTGAATCCGTAAGACAGACACCTGCTGAGTCCATAGAAAGTGAGAATCTATTACCTATTATTCTAACTCTGTGATTTTAATTAAAACAGAATCATTTATACCATCACTACTGCAGTTAAATTTCTTCTGCTAAGACTTACCACTTATCAGGGAATTCTTTCCTTTAGCAAGAATGGTGAACTTAAAAATAAAATCATCAATGGGCCACACTTACATGGTGACAACCCAATTCTTTTTTCTTTCTTTTTTTTTTTTTTAAAGAGAGAGTGAGAGGAGAGAGAGAGAGAGAGAGAGAGAGAGAGAGAGAGAGAGAGAATTTTTTGATATTTATTTTTTAGTTATTGGCGGACACAACATCTTTGTTTGTACGTGGTGCTGAGAATCGAACCCGGGCCGCAGGCATGCCAGGCGAGCGCTCTACCACTTGAGCCACATCCCCAGCCCATAACCCACTTCTTGCTCTCTACATCTTCTGCTTATCCTCCCTGCTGTGTACACACACATACACACACACACACACACACACACACACACGTACACACACACACACACATACACACACACACACACACACGCACACGGGTTCACACTCTTTTTTTGGTTCCAGTCTAGCTGTCTACTCAATTCAGAATACTTTGGGAACCTTACCTTTCTTTACCTGTCTGGATTTGATTTTTATGTATCTTTTTTTTTTTTTTTTTTTGCTAATTGTCAATGAATTGGCACCAAGCCCACCTAATGTATACCAAAGCAGAAATATTTTTTTCAATATATAATTGATTTATTTACTATGTTAAATCCATTCTGTATTGTTACCTGGAAGGTCATAATCTTGCTGTGACATTTGTTTTTGAGTACCTTTGGTACATTTCTCTGAGTAGGCTACTTCTTGATGTGTTTTCCATTTTTGATTAACAGTTAGAAAGGGCAAGGAACATGTTTGTCTCACCATACAATCGCACACACATCCGCACCTACCTTGTCCTTTCTTCTGTTGCTACTGATGGTGATTAATAGTATTCTTCCTAAGCATTCTCTGAGCTCTTACAAAATTCATTAACTATTTACACATGAACACTAGGAGGCAAATGTATACATCATTATTAACATTTAAGGGTTGAAGAAAATGAAGTACTGTGTATTTAGGTGAGTTACCCTAAGTTTTGCAATAACTAAGCAGCTAAGTGAAAGAAAATGGACTGGGCTGTCTTGTTTTTTTGTTTGTTTGTTTGTTTGTTTGTTTTTTCTTTCCTAAGATTTTCTGTTCAACTCAATTCAAACTAACAATTTAATGAGTCTCCACACATAGTATTTTATTAGGTTCTGTGTAGAGAACGAGGAAGGACAGTCTAATCTCTTTAAGAAGAAGTTGGAAAATAAGACACAAAAATAAATACCAATTGCAATTTTTTCCTGTTCAGGGTAGATTCAGACAACACTGCTGTGTGAAACATATAGTGCTAGGACTTGAAAGACACAAATAGAAATAAAATACAGCCTTTTCCTGTAGATAATCAAACTGTGACAAAAGTGGCAGAAAACTTGGAATATCTTTCGGTCTGATTCAGGTATTCTTAAGTGCCAAAGTCCATTCTCTTCTTATGACCTAAAGTGCCTTTCTGATTGCCTTTATATTTAGCCAGTTTCTTGAAAGTGTTTTCAAGGACTTCCGTTTCTTGAGTTTGCCTTCTTTGCTTATGTAACACTTCTTCCACAGTAATGTTTAGACTTCTTTTGACCCCTTTCCAATATTGAAATACCTCCTGAAGGGCTTTTCATTAGTAACTGAAACAGGTTTTTGACTTTTTAAAAATAATTTATATCAGTGAAGCATTCTCCCAACTTCTCTGCCAATGGTAATTCATGTTATCTTCACGACAACTCTTTGAGGTCAGTAATGTGAATATTTCTAATTAGAACATAAGAAATGGGAAGTCAGAAGGCAGAGTGACTTTCTAAGGTTTTGACAGTGGTATGTGACAGAAACTGAACATTTAAATAGTGGAACATGCTACCTTTCAACAACACCACTGCCTAGATAAGAAGACTCTTTTTATCATCATAGTTGGTTAGGTTTTGGTGGCAGTAACTATAACCAATAAAAACTAAAATAAACATGGGTGTTTGATAGAAGATGACTAGGAGTCCAGAAAATAAATAAGAAGTTGAATATCAATTTTGTGAACTGTACAAGAACCAAAAAACAATTGAAAGAACAATGAACAAAAATGAGAACACCCAGAAAGACAATTAAATCAATTTTTAATGACAAAATGAACATGTGGGAAAGGACACTTCAGACCTTCTCAATCTTTTAATGCATTTGTTTTATAATGACTGAGACTTATCTTCCTTCAGTAGAATTCATATGAAGAAAATGAAATTAATTAGATTACACATAGAAGTGAATGGGTACTCTCCCCAACCCACCCATTCCCACACCAAAAAAAAAAAAAAAAAAAAAAAAATCAGCTATTTGGGAAAGAGAAAAGACTAGATGTTGGCAAGGAACATCTGACATTGCCACTGGAAACTTTTAGTAAGACTTCTTTATGCATTTGTACTTGTAATAAAGAAAAGATTGGCCCAATTATTTATGGTGTTTACAACCAGAAATAAAATCAGAAAGCTCACAAACTATTTTTTTATTATTCAATTTCAAAGCCAGCTATTTTTTTTTATTTTCCTTACTTTCATGACATTATTCTTTACAATGTTCATTTCTTTCCTATCTTAAATTGATGACCATAACTCATATTAGATGTATAAATATTTATTGTTCATAATTTTGCTAACTGAGCATCCTTTTCCATATTCTGTACCATGAAAAAAATCAGAATATTTAAAAATGATTGAAATCATGGAAGTAAAATCTCATCACAAACAAATCAAACTAGAAATCAATAATAGAAAAATAAGAGAATCTCTGAATAGTTGGAATTATATAATACTTCAAAATAATGGATGTTCACAAAGGAAGTCTTGATTAAAAGTAAAAAATACAGTGAACTAAATTTAAATTTTACAGAAAGAGCTAAAAAAGATTAAAGCAAGAATTTCATAATTCAGCATTAATCTTAAAAAGGAGTTTAAAATTAGTAATATAAGCTCTTACATTAATAAATATAAACAGAGCAAAATAAATTCAAAGCAAATGTATGGACAGAAATGGTAGAGAACAAAAATCAATAAATTGAGCGGGCTGGTCATGTGGCTCAAGCGGTAGCACGCTCGCCTGGCATGCTTGCGGCCTGGGTTCGATCCTCAGCACCACATACAAAACAAAGATGTTGTGTCGACCAATAACTAAAAAAATAAATATTAAAATTCTCTCTCTCTCCTCCTCACTCTTTAAAAAAAACAAACAAAAAAAATCAATAAATTGAAAAAGGAAACCTAAGGCAAAATAAATTTTAAGAAGCTCATTCTTTGAAAAGATCAATAAAATTAACAAATCTCTAGCAAAACTAATTTTACAAAAGATCTAACACAAATTACCATATCAGGAATTATGTAGTGCCATCACCCTAGACCATATAGATGGTGAAAACCTGAGAGGGGAATATTTTGAGTGAGTCTATAGGCAAAAACTTGACAATTTAGATGAAATGCTGAACTCCACAAAATGCACAAACTTCTGAAGCTCAGCTTAATGGGCAAGTAGAATGATTTGATCTAGAGTTGTAGTTCAGTAGAAAAGCACGTTCCTAGCATATGCGAGGTCCTGTGTTCTATCTCCAAGCACTCCACACACAAAAACAAACAAACAAACAAACAAACAAAGGTGTACAGAAAAACACACACATTTAGTGGAGAATAACACCATTAATAGTAAAGAAGTTCAAATTAAAAAAACTCTGAAAAAATAAATCAAAAATGTCCTGATTGTTTCACTAGTGATTTCTACCAAATGTTAAAAAAGAATTAGCAGTAAGTATACATAACAATTTCCAGAAAATAAAGGGGACTTTCTAACTGCATCTCATGAAGGTGATATTACTCTGATAGAAACACACACACACACACACAAAGAGAGAGAGAGAGAGAGAGAGAGAGAGAGAGAGAGAGAGAGAAGAACAAATTAAATTAAAAACAAGAAAATTATATTCCTGAAAAAGATAGGTGCAAAAATCTTCAACAAAATACATTGAATTTAATGTTGACATATGACAACTAAGTACGATTTACTCTGGGGATAAAAGACTAGTTCAGTATTCAAAATCAATTGATCGGGCTGGGGATGTGGCTCAAGTGGTAGCGCGCTAGCCTGGCATGCGTGTGGCCCGGGTTCAATCCTCAGCACCACGTACAAACAAAGATGTTGTGTCCACCGAGAACAAAAAAATAAATATTAAAAAATTCTCTCTCTCTCTCTCTCTCTCTCTAAAAAAAAAAAAAAAAAAATCAATTGATCAATACAGTCTACTTTGTTAATAGACCAAAGGGAGTGAATATATACATGTAACTGAAGTCCTAAATATTGCAATAAGGCAAGAAAAAGAAACATACAATACACATACACATATGATGCAGTTTATACAATATACTTATATATCATGTATATGTGTATATACCATAGCATGTGGAAGGCATATATACATGCATATATATGTCATATATGTATGTTACATGTATGTCATTTATAATATATACATATATATTTATGCCATGAAAGAAACATGTCCTTATTTGAAATTAACATGATAGCATATTTAGAATGTTGCAAAGAATTTTTAAAAATAACTTTAATTGTAATACAGAAATTCAGCAAGCTCATAGCTTATATAATTAAAATAGAAAAAACAATAGTACTTCTGTAAACCAGCAATGACCATGTGTAAACCTAAAAAAAAATCAACTTTATATCACTCAAAATAAAATAAAGTACAAGTACTAGATCAAATAAAGCATGATAAGTACTTATATGCTAAAACTACAATATACAGGTAGAAAAAAGCAAACAAATGTAGAAATGTGCTGATTATAAGACTAAATAGTGAAGATGAAAATTTTCCACAAGTAAACCTATAGGTTTATTGTAATTCCTTTTGAAATCCCACTGCAATCTTTCACATAAATAAACTATTCTAAGATTAATAAAAAAGAGGCAAAAGAATGAGAATTACCAAAACGAGTCTGAAAAAAAGAGTAGATAAATTACTCATCTAGATTTTTAAGATTTGTAATACAGCTATATTATGAAAAGTTTGGTATTCTTGGAGAGTAGACATAAAAATAAATGAAACAGAATAAAAAAATCTATAAATATGTTCTTAAAAAATACAAATGAATTCATTTATTTATTTTTAAATTTATTTATCTTGGAGTACTGGGGATCAAACCTAGGGCTTCTCAAGTGCTAGGCACATGCTTTACCACTGAGTTTTTTATTTTCTTCTGGAAACAGAATCTTGCTAAGTTGCCCAGACTGACCTCAAACTTTAGATCCTACTGCTTAGCATGAATTATAGGCATGCCCCACCCCACCAGGCCACTAAATGATTTTTGAGAAAAAGGCAAAAGCAATTCAGCAGAAAAGGGTTTTGTTTTTTAGTAAATGGAACTGGGTTAGTTAGATGTCCATATGCATAAATATATTAAATGAATGAATGAATAAACGTCCACTTGAGCATCACACTGTATACAAACTTAGTCCCTAATGAATAATAGCCCTACAAGTAAATACTAAATTAGAATCTTTTGGGGAAAAAATAGGAAAAATATCTTCAGATCCTGGGGCTAAGTGAAGAGTTCTTAGAAATTACACAAAAAACATGATTCATCAAAAAATGATAAATTTAAGTTTATAAAAATTAAAGATATTTGCTTTGCAAAAAGCATAATAAGGACATATAAATTCTATAGTTTGGGATAAATATATACAAACTGCATATCTGACAAATAGTTCATATGTAGACTTTTTAAAAGATTCTCAAAAGTCAACAGTGAAAAGGAAATGAAAAGCAGCACAATTATAAAGTGGTCAAAATACATTTAAGGTCACTTTGTCAAATAGGATGAATAGATAGCAAGAGAGATGATAGATAAAAAATCAGCACATAAAAAGCTGGTCATCATTAGCCATTAGGGAAATGCAATTTAAAATTTATATAAAGCAGTATCATTATGTACTTAGTAGGACAGTGTAAATTTTCTCAAAAATGATATCACCAAATACTGATGAGGTGGTTAAAAACTAGGCTTATCACTTTGAAAAAGTTTGGCTCATCCACACTAAACATATATGTATTTTATAATTCAGCAGTTACATTCCTGGATAATAGCCCAGAAAAAATTAACTCTTATATTATTCATTAAAAAAAAAAACCCTATTCATGCATGTTCAGAGCTACTTAATCAGTTATGGACCAAAACTGACATAATCTTATCTGTCATTCAATGAAGGAATTAGTAAACAAACTGTGTTACATGTATATCATGAAATAAGACTCAGCAATAAAAAGAAATTGACTATGAATATGCACAACAAATTTAATATATTCAAATTAAAATATATCACATTCAAATAATATACTGTATTATGATGTAGTCAAATATATATACAATTATGTATATACAACACAATGTGTATTATAAAAAAATTATGCTGAGAGGGAAAAAATCCAATCTCAGAATATTATATACTGCATTATTCTATTAAATAAAATTCTTTAGATGTTGAAATTATACTAAGAGAGAACAGAATGGTTGTTTCAAGAGATTAGAGAGCTTGGTTATGGTGGTGGAGTGAGAAAATGTGACTCCTAAAGAGAATCTAAAGAAATAGCCCAAAGGAGACTTTTGTGGTAAAAGAAGTATTGTGTCATAATACTAGTCATGGTTATGAAAATATGGAAGTGAAAAATTTTCAAAGAGACACTTACAGAAGCATATACACATGCACACACACACACACACACACACACACATACATGTACACACAAATGAGTGAATGTAGTATGAAAACTGAATAAGGTCATGTATTATGCCAATTTTCTCATTTTGATTATAGGCATTTGTGGTATTAATTCAGGTACAGGTAGCCTTCTGTACTATTTTACAACTTCCTGTGAATTTATAATAATTTATTCTATAGGACTGGCCAAAACAGTCAGTACAAGGTTAAATATAAGTGGCAAAAGTAGATGATTTTACATCACTCCTGATCTTAGAGTGAAACTTTCATTTTTCATCATTAAGTATATACTTACCTGTGAGTCTTTTATAGATATCTTTTATCATTTGAAGGTCATTCTTTTTATTTCTAGTTTTTGAGAATTTTGAACATGAATAGATGTTGGATATTTTTTTCTGATGTTTGTTGCACATCTCTTAAGGTAATAAAATGGAGATATGTCTTTTGTTTACTAATGTGATATATTACATTAATTGATTTTAAGCCATGCTTTCCTTCCTGATTATCATACATCACATTTAGTCATGGTATATGATCTATTTAATGTATTTGCTAATATTTTGTTTTATCCATTATTAAATAAAGATATATAGAATTTTTCAACTATTATGTTTGAACAGCTTATTTCTCTTTTAGATTCTATCCATTTTTTCTTCATATATGTTGGTGCTCTGTTGTTAACTTGTTTATTCATAATTGCTATATTTTCCAGATGTATTGGTATTTTCATCAACTATGAATGTCCCTGTTTGCTATTGTAATCTTTGAATCTTAATGTTATAAATTCTTAACTACTGCCACCATTTAGTGGGCATTCTATAAGGAGTTAATAAATCAGTAAATGTTATGATATATTTTTAATAAATATTTATTTATTTACTTACTAGATATCAGGAACTTGTCTAAGTACTAAATCATTAACTATCATTCAATGTCAGTCTATTTGTTGATACTTTGTCTTTACTTACAATACATGTTTTTCTATATTAATCTGGTTATTATAGTGTGTATTTCTATTGACACTCTGTAAGATTGTTAACACTTTGTAAGATTACAAATTCTTAGCAACAATTACATTTGCTGATTGATTTGGGACTTATTCATTCTTCTAATGCATAATATGGCAGAAAATGACTTATTTTACCTATAGCCAATTTATCAGAAACTCTTATCTAGGTAGCTATGTGCCCTGATAAAAGCCTCTACTTTCTAGTATCTTCATACCTTAGTGCGGTCATGTGATAAAATTCTGGCTAATAAAATGTAATCAGAAGCTGTGGGCTCCAACTTAAGCTCTTTAAACATGTACATAAACCCCATTGTTTTCTCATTTTCCCACTTTCCGTCTAAAACATAAATGAGAGGGTGTATTTGTAAACCTTGTAAGTTTACAAATGGAAAAATACAGGTGAAATATAGGAATAAAGAGATTGAATCCATCTTGACTCTGTGATAAGAACTACCTCCAAGTTTTCTATTTAGGTCTCTATTTGATGCCCCAAAATGCAGTTTCTACCTGATACAAATGATGCTCATCATGCTGACAAAAAACAAGGTCTGATGAGGTTCTACCCCAACTGACAAACTGACAAAATGAAATAAGTGATTATCTTCTCTCAAATTCTAGAGCCATTCAAGCTAGTGTATCATTTATTTTTCTCCAAAACACTTCCTATTCTTCCCAGTGAGCTCAAAGCAGATTTTGACAAAGATGAAAAAAAAAAAAAAACGCTCTTTTCTTATCATTTATGGACTGTATATATTGAGAGTCATAAGAGAGAGATTATAAATAGTGGCCCTATATTGTATTGGCAGAGGAAGTCACCTTTTCCAAGGCATTATTCATGAAATGCAAATTTTAAAAAGAGCGTATTCACTTTCAAAATTTTTTTCTAGAAATGCTGACCTTCGGTCTTTATTGAGCACCAATTTTCCTTGAATATTTGCTATTGCCAATGTACTGCATTTCAACAGTGATTCCTGTGACCTTAAAACAGCCTTTACTGTCCTGGAACTGCTGGCTACTCAGCAGATACTGAGTCTGTTCTCATCTAGAGATGCTCCAATGATGCCACATCTGCACATTCAGCTAGCTTCTGCTGACTTTCTTTTCTTTGCTTTCTTTTTTGACTGGTTGAAAGCACAGCCAAGTTAAGTTTCTCCATAAAGTTCTAAAAATGACTAATTCTTTCAATCTATTTGAATCTATCCTTAACTGCTAATTGAACACTGTGTGTGAGGAGTTCAGACGTGTGCAGGGAGGTGCAAGCTCCTCACAGTAGCACAAGGAATCAATCCTTCACCACTGTCACTCCTAATGTGTGTGTGTGTGTGTGTGTGTGTGTGTGTGTGTGTGTGTCATATGACTATTTCAATGCCTAGTTGTTTGGGACATTTGAGTGATCTGTCCTTGTTATCTTTCTAATTGCCCTCATAACTTGATCCCTGCAAATAAAAGGCAACTGAATAAAAGTTAACTACTACCTTGGCAGATAAAAACTTGATTAGTTCTAATGAAAGCAGGGGAGTGTTGTTGACATTTTTTACTTCCAATTCTTGCATGGCAATAAGGCATAAGGACTGATTTATCAAAGAGAGCGTGCCTATCAAGCAAGAGCAAGACAGAGAGAGAAAAGTTCATGTTGCACAAAATGAGCTGCTAATTTCTTTTCCATTTCACTGACAATGTGCTCTATGCGTTTGGAGCAGCTGGGATGAGAACAATGGATGTTTCCAACCTGTGCTCCATTTAACTTCTGCAACTCTACAAGGTCAAACAGAAAAAAAAAGGAGAAAAAGAAATTTCTCTCTCTTACCCACCTTGTTCCCTCCCAGTCCTCCCCCACTCTCTTTCTCTCTAGTTTGCAGTACAATGGAGCAAAGCTAAGAGACTGAAGGACTATCCAAAAGGCACACTTGGTTTCTTTAAATTCTTGTTTCTAAACAGTAGTTTTTTGGTAAATGTTTGAATGACAATTGATTGCATTTCTGTCATCAAACTTACATGATTCATATACATTGTGTTTCATTGCTGTGTCTGAGGCTGGGGAAGTAAGCATAAGGAACTTGCACTTGAAGAGATATGTGGTATGTCAGTTGCATAAATTCTCAGTGATGAAAAATAAATTCCAAATGATTTATAGTATGCTGACTCTACTTCACTGGAATAGAGTTATGACATAGAATTTAAAACTTTTTTTTCAATAAGCAATGAGAAACGGAAAACATTACAATTATGTTTTCTTTCTTATAACCTAATTCACCATAATCATGAGATCCTTTGAGATAGGGGTTTTATTTTCTTCTTTTTGATGGTTTTACCAACTCACCTCTGGACTGTTTCATGTAACTTAGATCGCAATTAGTCAGTGTTAATTGAGGCACCTTTATAAGGGGTGGGAAGTAGAGTAACTAGGAATGTCAGTTACTGTTCACCAATGATAACATCTTGCCAAGTTTGCAATTCAAGAGCCACCTCTCAATATTAGAATTTTATATACTATCACAGTACATATGGTATTAAATTACGGAGAATAGGAAATCAGGAATATAAAGATGTTGTCACAAATAATAGTGGGGCAGGGAGGGGGAGCACGGGAGGAATAGACAAACTCTAGATACGGCAGAGGGTGGGAGGGGAAGGGAGGGGGCAGGGGGTTAACAAGGATGGTGGAATATGATGGACATCATTATTCAAAGTACATGTATGAAGACCCGAATTGGTGAGAACATACTTTATATAGAAACAGAGATGAGAAAAATTATGCTGTATATGTGTAATAAGAATTGTAATGCATTCTGCTGTCATTTCTTTTTAAAAAATCAATTAAAAATGAAAAAAATAAAATTACAAAAAAAAAAAAGAAAAAAGAAACTTAGAAATTCATCACTCTTTCCATAATTTAGTATCTTAGGTTTAAGATCAAAAGACCAAGTGAATTTTAGGTTTTGATTCAAAGAAATGATGTTGATAATTTTAAGATATGATTTTCTGTTCAACAAAATAAATTCATATAAATTAATTTTTAATAAGGTTGTTCTTCCATTTGTTTTTCTAAAACTATACTGATGATGAGTATTTAAAAAGAAATAAGCCATATTTTGGTCCGTAAATGTCTCCAAATTTATATTATGCTTTTGTTCCTTATGTACTTTCATGTTTTAAGCAACTAAATTACTTGCATTTCTCAATTTGTTTGCAGACTATCTTTTCTCATGTTGTAATTTACTCATCTTGAAGAAGAGGATTGATCTCTGCACTTCAAGGTTCAGCACAAACTTACTTCCATTTACTTTGTTGGCCAATTTGAGAGGTCCAGGCTGGGCCTTCCCTGGGATCTTCTTTTATCTGGGCATAACTCTAAATACAGCCTGTCCACACTGCATAGCACTTGTGTTTCAGTAGCCCTCTTTAATTTAGAGACAGGGATATGGGGCCATGTGGAACTTATCATTTCAGTTCTAGAAACTAGCACAATGCCTGATATAGAACATGATATCAAATTAAAAATTTAATAACCATAGACTTTACATTTAACTATCTTTCTCATGCTAATCATTTGCTCATTGCTAAATTTGCTTTCATAGAAGTATATTGGTCATGTAAGAGATATGCCTCTTAACTTTAAATTTGTATAACATACATTTCTGTATGAAGAACTGTGAGGTAAGAAATAATTCATTGTGAAATTATTTTATTAAACTCTCATTCATGTATTTGTTAGTTGTTTTTCTTGTGAGAGACATTACTTATCATTCAATGCTTTATAATATTTATAATATTTTCTTTAATAACTAGAATGAACTGATAAATTGAAAATCCTAAATCACAAATTGTAAAGGTGTATTTAGAATAATTTATTATCCAAGACAATGATTTGGGGTGAATTTTACCTAAAAATACATTGAAAAGTTAAAGCACTATCTTCAAAGTATATTCATTTCTCTTGTTTTCAAGAATCTTTGTGTGCCTTATTTAAAATGAGGAGATGATTTTCTCATGGAAACCATCTTACAAACATGTGATACAGAAACTGCATTTTAATTTCTTAGTTTTGTTCATCTACTTCAAACATCCAAACCTGGAATTATATGTTCAAAGAGAGGATGCAAAATTATGTAACCCACATATGTGATGATCCCATTTCCAGCAATAAGTAAATAGAGAAGCTAAAGTGGTTTCAGAAAAGATATTTCAAAAAAGAGTTGGTACTTATCAGAAAAAGTTAAAAACCTGCTAAGCTCTAGAGAGTACTCTGACAATAAGACTAGAGGAAAGAAAAAAAAATGGTAGCAACAACTCCAAAACAGAAAAGAAAATTTATCAGAGATATTTTAAAACTCTAGCACATAAATTAAATTAATGGTCTAATTCTTCTTCTTTATGTAAATGACCTCTTACTCTGCTATTGTACATACAAATAATGATTCTAGTACCTCCAGCTAGTTTCCCAATTCTTTCCATACCAATCTCACCTTTTAATTCGTTAAATTATTAATGTGTGGGTTTTATCAACCAGAGTTGTGTCCATTTCTGTCACTTACTACCTTTATAATTTTCTCTGAGACTCCATTTCCCCACTACAAGATGTTTATTTCTGTCAGTTCCGTCTCAGAGAACCAGAACTACCATGACTGATACAGAATAATATTATAAGAATATATTTTTACAATTGTTGGATCTGGTTAAAATCTCTGAAAGATATTATTTGTGCCTGTGGTTCTAGGGCCTAATGGCAGCAGTTATGAAGGAAAATGCAAAGTGAGGAAGGAGGACAATTTGCTAATCACAGTGTACAATGAAACAAGTTCATCTCTCACTCCCACTACCAAGACTTCAAATACACATGTTATTTGCAAGAAAAGTTCATACCTTTTTCACTGAGCTAAATATGAACTGGACCACACAGTTCAGTTAAAGATGAAATGTGCTCCAAAATAAGTTTAATCTGTGAAGCTGGCTGCTGCCCCATGCCCATGAAGTGAGGTGACAGATAGGGGACATTTATGAAATGAAACAGTGCTAGAGACCCTGCATAAACCTTCTGATTGTTAAAGGAATATGGCTGCCTCCTTACTTCTCCCTCTCATCCCTATTGCAAACTACCTCTTAGATTCCACACAAACCCAGAAGTACATAGAGATTGAAGGTCCGGAAAATTTAGATTCTGTTCAGCTATGATGACAATGCAATTTTATCACAGCATCTTGGATCTGATGAAAGAAGTATGTGTTATATCCTAAATTTCCATACACAAAAGAAAAAAAAGTAGTATTTGCACAAAATTTTCTCCTTACAATGACTTGGACATCACTTCACCTGTGTTATTGTATTATGTTGAACATAACTGGCCATAAGCATACATGGTTGAATCCTGTGCAATGTGATTTAAACACTAGGCCTGACAAACTTACAATTTCCTTTTTTTTTTTTTTAATGGATACAATATCTTTATTTATTTATTTTTATGTGGTGCTGAGGATCCAACTCAAGTTTCTCACACGTGCAAACCAGGCACTCTACCACTGAGCTACAGCCTCAGGCCCGGAAACTTACAATTTCCAACAAAACTGTAAACTGCAATAGAAAATGGACAACAAGTAGATCTAATTAATATATTCCAATGAGAGCACAGAGTCTGATCCAAAATAACGAGAAAAGGGTGAGTATCACCTTTGGTTAGGAGACCGATACGAGGCAAGGCAAATTAGATATGAAAATGACAGTCATTGTATTTTTATCCCCAAATGTCCTAGGAATAGGATTTGTCCCAAATCTCTAACTGCAACTTAAAATCCCTAAATACAAAAACAACTTCCCAACTTTCCAGTGTGGGTTAAAGTAGTAACTATAAGCTTATATAAGAACAGAGTACCATTGCAGCCCAAGCAAGTGACCAAGCAGAAGTTATTTTATAAGAAAGAGACCAATTTTAATATCAGTTCTTTGATTTTTTAATAAAACACACACATTTCTAAGTGTATAGGAAAGCCTTACATCATGAAACATCCTTTCAGTTCTTAAATCAAGGAATTTCCAATCCATTTTTTGATAAATACCAATGTATCAGTAGGATTTCAAGACAATAAGAAAAGGATTTGTGTTCATTTTACTCTCCCTGAGATTAAAGTCAGATGCACTGTTTGAGGGGAAGTCACCTTGGAAAGCTCAACAATTGAGTCAAACTGAGTTTGGGGGATGGGAGTTGCAGCTCTGAATGTCAAGGTCAAAAAATAGTTCAGTCACCGCTTCCTCTCCTAGTTATCCTCACTCAGCTTCTCCTCTCAGACACTTTCAGTACTCAAAACAACAATGTCCCCTTTTTAGCAGCTTTCCAGAAACTGCCAGAGGTGGACAGTGAAATTCTCTAGTAGGAAGAAATGGAACTGCTGTGTGAGTCCGGATGCTTGAAGGAAGCCTATGGTTAGAAAGGTATCCCATCCACCATCCCCAGCCTTCTCCCTAATGCACAAACATGCACATTCTTGTTTGCAGCTCAAGGTAGCTGAAAGCAGAAAGAATAAATGTACATGTGAATAAAAAAGGGGGCAATTTTTAATTTAGAGGAATAAATAAAATTTGTCAGCATTTAGCACAAAGTCTAGCATATGCTCCCCAGTTTTTTAAATAAAGTTAAATTTGTGAACAAATGCACAGAAAGATACTACAAATGAGAAAAATATATATAAAAGAAAATTAAGAGATGTATATTCTTACAATGAATCTCATCACAAAATGTGTCCTTTATAATCAACCCTAAGTTTCCTGAGGGCTGGAATTTTTCTAGTTTTGGTCATTGGTGAAACCCAGTGCCTGACACATAGGAGTAAATAATAAACTTTTTTTTTTTTTTTTTTTTGGTGGTGGTGCTAGGGATTGAAAACAGGGCCTTGTGTATGTGAGGCAAGCATTCTACCAACTAAGCTATATCCCTAGCCCCTAATAAACTTTTTTTTAATAAGTGAATTTGGATAGAACAGAAATCCCAAACTAGACACAATGGAAAGTATTACATTGAAACATGAACATTTACTTGCAAAAATAATCTGGGAGAGGACCAAGACATATATGTCTATTACATTTGTTTATTCCTTCAATAAAGATATATTAAATATTTATAACATTTATCAATACTGAATGATATGTAGGGTAACCAAGAGACCTCATTCTTGCTCCCATGGAACTTATAAGGAAAACTCACAAGGAATGGAAGTAAACAAAATGAACTTGAGATTCTAACATGTATCTAAGTACAAGTTGTTAAAAATTTACATATTCAAAAAAATATAACCTTATACATATACCAACTACCCTGCTTATAGGAGAACTGCTATTTGCTTCTTAATTTTAATAATAAGGAGGAAATAGGAAAAAAAAGAGTATATTAATTGGCTATTACCATCCCCAAACTCACTTGTGTTAAACAGAAGGCATTAATTGGTGCTCACAACCCTATTGGCAGGGATGAAGTGTTCTCATGGCAGGCTCATCTGTAACCAGGTGTTGGTCAAGCAAGCCATCCTCTTGGCTAAGCACTCTTGTTTGTCTGTCAGCTAGCTCTATGCTGGCTCAGGAAGCTCAAATGGGACAGCTGGACACTCCTCCGTACTATCTCATTCACTGGCAAGGTTGCCAGATCAATTCACAAGGCAGGAACAGGATTTCCAAAAGAAAGAGCAAAAGTACCTGTTTTATTCATATTTTTTACCACTGTGACTAAAAGACCTGACCAGAACAACTGTGGAGGAGGAAAAGTTTATTTGGGGGCTCATGGTTTCTGAGATCTTAATCCATAGGCAATAGTCTCCATTTCTTGGGGCTCAAGCTGAGGCAGAACATCATCAAGGAAAAGTGTGGCAGAGGGAAGCAGCTCACATGATGATCAAAAAACAGAGAGAGAGAGAGAGAGAGAGAGAGATATCTCCTCTTGCCAGATACAAATATATACCCCAAAGCTACACCCCACAATGTCTCACCTTCTTCAGCCACACCCGTCCTGCCTTCAATTACCACTCAATTAATTCCATCATGTGATTAATTCACTGATTGCGTTAAGGCTCTGGTAACCCAGTTGTTTCTTCTCTAAACCTTCTTGCATTGTCTCACATGAGAGCTTTTGAGGGACACCTCACATCTAAACCATAACAGCACCCAAGGAGTCTTTACTCCTATGCTTAGAATGGGCATAGCGTCACTTCTGCCACTTTCTATTGGTTGAAACCACAAGTTCAACTCGGAGTAAGACCATGAGGAAGCAAAAGTCATATCACTACAGAGTCACAAAGGAAAATGATGGTGTATTAGGACTATCTTTGCAATAAACTGACCATCAATGTCCAGAAAACCTGGAAGGAAGAGAAAATGACAGACACCATGAGGAATTAGCCATACCTTTAGAAAGTAGTAAGGAGTGAATCACAATAAAGACTGGTGATATGTTTTAGAATGTTGCAGCAGATTGGGGTCTGTAAGAAAATATTATGCACCTATTGTTCCCTATTATTCTAATTAATAATATTGAGTCAAGCACTGTTTAAAAAGCATTTAGAATACAAGGAAAAAAGAAATATAAAAGTTTTTTCTCCATTTTTCTTTGTAGAGATATCAGAAAAGACATAGATAATTATAGTTGCAAACTTTTGGAGAGTGCTAGAAAGAAAATCAGAGAAAACAATGGAGTGGTAAATGACAATGTTTTCTATGAGTGAGGCTTTGTTACCTAAATGAATTTGTTTTCTTTATGAAAGCATATTAGTCAGATTTCTCTAGTGGAACAGAACCAACAGGATAAGTGAATTTATTAAATTAGCTTAGAGGATCAGAACCTAGATAGTCCTACAATGGCTGTTTGAAGGATTCCTGGCCCAAGTGCCAAGTGGCCTACACAGTACTCTGAATCTGTAGCAGAGTCTTCTCCTGTTCTGGGCCCCATCCAAAACTAGCATCCTTTTAAGTCACTTAGTATTTGGGCTTGGATAACATACTCAGGTGAGAAATGTGCACTCTCCAAAATCTAAATAGGCCCACCAGGCCTTGTACCTCTTTCTTGTTTATGAGTGAAATACAACCATTTATTTTTTATGTTAGTAGGGATATCGTGTCAGACCCACACCACTGGACTCTAGAAATTTTACTGAGGTAGAAGGACCTTGAATTTTAGTGGGATTTATTTCCTTTATTTTGATACATAAATACCTCACTAGCAGGTCCAGCGAGGCTGCTACCTCTTGCTCAGTTGTTTTAATCAACATAATGTAATCAGTGTGATGGACCTTGTGGAAGAAAAAGGTCATCAAGATTTCTGCAAACTAAATTATGACACAGGGCTGGAAAGTTGATATATCCCTGAGGAAGGACTGTGAAAGTATATTGCTGACCTTGTCAACTGAAAGCACATTGCTTCTAGTGGACCTTATGAATAGGTATGAAGGAAAAAGCATTTCTCAGAATGATAACTGCATACCAGGTACAGATGTGTTCATTTGATCAAGCAAAGACACCACATCCGGTAGAGTCACCACAATTGGAGTCACCATCTGACTATGCTTACAATAATCAACTCTCATTCTCCAGGATCCATCATCCATCATCTGCGCAGTTTAAAGAGAGGAATTAAATGAGGATGTGGTGGGAACCATCATCACTGTGTTCTTCAAGCCCTTGATGGTGGCACTAATCTCTGCAATTCTTCCAGAAATGTGACACTGCTTTTCATTTACTACTTTCCTAGGTAGTGGCAACTCTAATGGTTTCCAATTGTTCTTTCCCCACATAATAATTTTCACTTCACCAAATAGGGAATCAATGTGGGGGTCTGGCTAAGGGCTAAGTGTATCTGTCCCAATTATGCTTTCTGAGACTAGGTAAAAACCACAGGATTTGATCAAAGATGCACTGGACCAATTATGTGTCATACCTAGGCCAAAACTCCATTGATCAACTGACCCCCATAAGTTCCTGCTTTCACTAGAGGACCACAGTGGTGTTTTGGATCTCCCAGAATCACTGTTAATTCAGAGTCAATGACTAAATGTTCAGATTATTGTTTTTCCCCAATGCACAGTTACCCTGGTTAAAGGCCTTAAGTCCCTTTGGAGAATGATGGGGGAAAAATTAACAGCAAAACATTTTGGTACTGTACCAGGTCTTTTGTCAAGGGGATCTGGCCTCCCTTTCATTCAAAGGGTCTGAGTTCTTGAGCCAGCTCCAGTCTAGGATTTGGTTGAGAGACTATGATTCTATGTCATTATGATTCAAAGCATAATTTTTAGCAATTGACATGGAATTTTATTGCTTATATAGATTGACTAAGAAACTGGTATGTTTCCCATCTATTTGACCTCTGGGAACACCATGATTTATTAAACAATCTCACAAACATATATGAGTCAAGATATTCCGTTCATTGCTTCTCCTTTGCTGCCTATTGTGGTAAGTATGACCACCTTGCTTTTGGCAGCTGAATGCTACCATTTTCCCTGCCGCTGTTGGATCCAGTTATACCCATTTCATTTAAGTTTCACAATTGAATGATGCATTGCCCACTATAAGGTCTGGAAGACAAAGAGCAAATACAGATATCTTCAAGGATGTTGGCATTCCCTTCACAACTCTGTTACTTATAGTATTGGTGAAGTGTATCTATTCTGTACCCTACCAGTACAGAAGATTGGATAGTATGTGACAAATCACTCCAGGATTCAAATGTCTCTGAACCTTTGAATTCCTTCTTCAACAGTAAATCAGGAGATTAGGCATTTCTAGTTGATTCACCAGAGGCCATCTTTTGATTCATTTCTCCCCACTAACCAAACATGCTACTATTACCTTTTTTAACACTGTGAATTCTTACATTTATTCCAGAATCATTAATTAATGGTCTCATATCAATAAATTTAGCCTGTTCTAATTTTATGCTTCTCCCACCATTATCCCACACGCTTAAAATACATTCTTATACATATTCCCTAGACTTCTTCTTGAAGGAATTCAAAAACTCAGGAAGTTTCTATGGAGTGTAGCACACCTTCCCATGGATCACACTGTATACCTCACCTCTAGGAGTCTGCTTGGACTTAGATCTATTTATAAGCTTAAAGGTGAAAGGGGGTGGTAAGGCTGGGTCCTGATGAGTATCAACATGTCATGCTCAGAAACTGCATAATGGAAAGTCACTGCTGTTTGCATAGGAATAGGAGGGTAGTTATCTCAGGAATTTCAAAACCAATGTCAGAGAATGGGGTTGAGAATGTCCCTGCCACCACCAGTAAATGTGAGGAGGCCATTTTCACTGGCAAAATAAACTTAGCAGCATGTAGAAGTTCAGCTGTATAGGGTGTTCCCATAAATCTCCATTCCAATTTACAGGATTCCATTCTTTTCCAAGTTATTCCCTCACTTTACTGAGAGTTAAAACTGCATCATAATTCAACCAATTACAGGATGAGTGTTCCGTTTGGTTTTTGGCAACCTCAGCCCTGTGGGCTACAGGAGAGAGAAGATTCTCCTTCAGAGCACACTGAGAATCTTTTAGATTGATTATGTGAATCTGGAGCTGAGAAATTAAATCTGATCTCAACTTTCTCCTTAGCTACCTTTTCCAGTGAAGCTAGAAACAACCTACAAACATTATTATGATCCTTAGTTTTGCAAAAATGTTCAACAGTAGGATTATACTTCTTACCTCTCACAGGTGGTGAATTAGGATTATCTAATGCATTTGATTATCTCTTCAAACAGTTCATTCCATGAATTTTCATGTCTCTCCATACTATCAGTAGGAAAGACTATAGCAACTTTAGGTCTAACCAATTTAAAGGTCCAGCTCCTGAAATTGGAAAACCAGAGCAATAAATCCTTACAATTCTGTTTGTCTAGAACTATTCCTCTTACCAAAATCTGAATTAGTCAGGATTCTCTAGAGGAACAGAACCAACAGGAGATATCTATATCTATATCTCACTATATAATTTTGAAAAGGGATTTTTTATTCTTTTTTATACATGACAGTAGAATGTATTTTGACATATTATATATATATATGGAGTACAACTTCTCATTCTTCTGATTGTATGTGTAATTACATTGGTTGTATATTCATATATGAACATAGGAAAGTAAAGTCCAATTCATTCTACTAATTGCTACTGGAAATACCCCTCCCTATTCTTCATTCCCCTTTGTCTAATCCAAAATATTTCTATTTTTTCCTGCCCTCCTCCCTTATTGTGAATTAACATCTGCATATCAGAGAGAATATTCGCTCTTTGGTTTGGGGGTATTTTCTTATTTAAATTAGCATGATAATCTCCAGTTCCATCATTTATTGGCAAATATCATAATTTTATTTTTCTTTATGGCTGAGTAATATTTCATTATATATATATATATATTTTTTTTTTTTTTTTAATTTTTTCAATTTCAGGAGCTGGACCTTTAAATTCGTTAGGCCTAAAGGTGCTATAGTCTTTCCTACTGATAGTATGGAGAGACATGAAAACTCAAGGAATGAACTGTTTAAAGAGATAATCAAATGTATTAGATAATCCTAATTCACCACCTGTGAGTGGTAAGAAGTATAATCCTATTTTTTTTTTTTTTAGAGAGAGAGAGAGAGAATTTTTTTTAATATTTATTTTTCAGTTTTCAGTGGACACAACATCTTTGTTTGTATGTGGTGCTGAGGATCGAACCCGGGCCGCACACATACCAGGTGAGTGAGGTGAGTGCACTACCACTTGAGCCACATGCCCAGCCCTATAATCCTACTTTTGAACATTTTACAAAACTAAGGATCATAATGTGATATATATATATCACATATATATATATATATCTCATTATGTGATTTATATATATATCACATATATATATCATTATGTGATTTATATATATATAATGTGATTTATAAATATAATGTGATTTTTATATATATATATATATATATATATATATATATATATATATATATATAAATGTGATATCACATTTTCTTTATCTATTCATCTGTTGAAGTGCACCTAGGCTAGTTCCATAGTTTAGCTATTGCAAATTGAGCTGCTATAGACATCGATGTGGCAACATCCCTGTAATATGCTGATTTTAAGTGCTTTAGGTACATATCAAGGAGTGAGATAACTGAAGAAAATGGTGATTTCATTTCAAGTTTTTTGGAGAATCTTCATACTGTTTTCCAGAGTGATTGCACCAATTTGCTGTCCCACTAAGAATGTATGAGTGTGTCTTTTCCCCCACATCCTCACCAACATTTATTGTTGCTTGTATTCTTGATAATTACCATTCTGACTAGAGTGAGATTAAATTTCAGTGTAGTTTCAATTTGAATTTCTCTAACTGCTAGAAATGTTGCACTTTTTTTCATATATTTGTTGACAGATCATATTTCCTCTTCTGTGAAGTTCCTGTTCAGATCTTACAGCATTTATTGATCGGGTTATTTGGTTTTTTGGTGTTAAGTTTTTTGAATTCTTTATGTATCCTGGAGATTAATGCTCTATCTGAAGTGCATGTGGTAAACATTTTCTCTCATTCTGTAGGCTCTCTCTTCACATTCTTGATTGTTTCCTTTGCTGTAAAGAACCTTTTTAGTTTTATTCCATCCCATTTGTTGATTCTCGGTTTTACTTCTTGCACTGTGGGAGTCGTGTTAAGGAAGTCAGTTCCTAAGCCAGCATGATATAGATTTGGGCCTAC
This sequence comes from Callospermophilus lateralis, assembly GCF_048772815.1. NCBI lineage: Eukaryota > Metazoa > Chordata > Mammalia > Rodentia > Sciuridae > Callospermophilus > Callospermophilus lateralis. The sequence goes on along the minus strand of NC_135321.1, from coordinate 30,918,038 downwards.
ATTTCATTAAAAATGGATTTACTAGATTGGCTTATAGGATCAAAAGCCACATAGTACCACAACAGCCATCCATGAGTTAGAGAACTAAGAGCTAAGAGCTGCCTAGTCCAAGAATACGAGTCTCAGAAGAGAGACCAATAATGCAGCACTTTGGAGATTCAAAGTCTGGAAATTCCCTGGAGAATCACTGGTCAGAATCCACTTTAGAAAAGAAAAGAAGCTGGAACTGATGTCCTCAGGTGATTGCAGAAGCAGTCTGAGCACCTACCCAAGAAAAATGGCACCTGCATCCACACCAGCTTCCTTTTCTTCCACCCTTCTTCCATCCTTCTGGTCCCCATTGGATCTCTATTCCCACATGCAGGCTGGTCTCACCCCTCCGTTTGCTCTTCCACCTACCACCCCTGATACACCCACATGGACACATCCAGAAGTATCTGAATCAAATTGACAATACAGATTAGCCATAACAGGAAGTGATATATAAGTGGAGACATAAATAGTGAGGATGAGGAAGACATGCAAACACACAGAAGAGAAAAAATCAACTGGCACCAAGTTATTTAGGAGAGTGAGCTTTGTTTATGTATAAGAGAGAAAATGGTTTGTGAGGCTATAGCTTACTAAGCCAGAAAAGGGGGCAGCTTTGTGAGCCAAGTAAAAGCTGCTGGGCTTTATTCTAAGAGTAACAAGAAGACATTAAAGCATTATAGTTAGGGCATCAATGCAATCCAATAATTGAAAAGAACACTTTAGTTATTATGAGTCAGATATATAATATGGGAAGGACATTAGAAGCAGAAAGGCTATTGTACAAATGTAAGATGGATAGGAAAAGGAAGACCAGTAAGGAGGTAGTTCAGGTTCTCTAGGTGAGAATAGAAAGTGGAATAGTATAAAATTAGACTTCAGGAGAATGACCAGATTCCTGATTTGTTTTAGAAGAAGAACCTAGAAGTTTGTTGCCTGAGCAGGGAATGAGCACATAGAGAAGTGTGAAGAATAAAGTCTTGAAATTAAATTGGAATATCTACAAGATGCTCAAATTGAGAAGTTGAATCAGCATGGGATACATGAATCTGACTTTCAGAAGAGAGATGAAAGAGAGAAAAATAATTTTAGAATGTCTACACAGAGATAGCCTGAATAAAGTAAAATTAGGAAAAGATTGTGTAAAAAGAGTAGAATTCTAATGAAAAATGTAATGTTCGGAAACTCCGACATGTAGTTGGAGGCAAATCTTTTGTTGTCAGAGAAACTAAGCTTTCAAGTGCTTCTGAGAGTCTGAGCAAGAGTAGCTCAAGGTGCTGTGTGAGCCTGTTAGTGTACAAATGCTCTCTGAAGTCACTGGTGTGTAACACCTAGGGAAAAGGAAAATATCACTTGCATCATAAGGTAACTTTAGAGTTCTAGTTTTGTCCCAAACTGAAGGAGAGGTTTCAAGGAGTAAACTTTTTTTTTTCAATTGAAGAACAAATAAATAAAATTTTTAATCAAAACGAACACCCCATGGAAAGGGATTAGACATCTAACATAGATGAAATTCTGATAACCTCTTTGTGCAGAAGCAAAGAACTCCTACTTGCTCTGAAGAGGAGAAACAAGGCAATATTTATCCTTCCAACTGAAAAAATCAAAGGAGCAAATAAAATATGACATGCCAATTTATTTTCATTCTTTCTTTTAATTTCTGTTTTTTAATATGTTAACTATCATGCAACAAAGACATTGATTACCCGAGTCAGGAACTGCATGAAGAGAGCCCAGTGTTGCCCAGCCTCCTGCTTGCGAGTTTTCAGATTGTGGAAATTCTCAATTATGGCAATCAAAAAACAAACAATTCACAGAGATAAAATAGTTTCAAATCATATATAATGATAATGGACTTCTATCTGAAGTAAATAAAAAGCCATATAAACTTTATGAGTCCAACTTTAAAAAATGCATAACATATTTACCAAGGAAAATATATAAAAGGCTAGTAAGAGTAGATAAAAAGTCAGCATCATTAAGGAAATTCAAATAATAACTATGAGATGCTACTACACAGATATTATAATGGTAAAATTAAATTATTGGGTAAGTTATGAAGAAATTGTAGCTCATATGCACTACTAGTGGGAGGTAAAAGGGTATGTAACTTCTTTGGAACAGAGTTTGGTAGTTTCTTAAAAAAATATATATATATATATATATATATATATATATATATATATATATATATATATATATTTAGAAGACATATATATATGTCTTCTCTTTGATCCAGGCATTCCACCCATAGTAATTTCTTCATGAATGATAAAAGCATGTGGCCCTATAAAGATTATGCATAAGTGATTGATCATAGAAGCTTTATTTTCATTAGCCCCAAACTGCAAACAAAGCAAATATCTATCAACAGTGGAAAAGATAAGCAAATTATTGCATGCAATTGAAGAATATTCAGAAGTACAAATAAGCAAACTCTTAATACATAGAATAACATGGAAGAATTTCAAAACCACAGTGGTGAAAGAAGCTAGTACAAAAGCACATACGGTATTATGCAATTAAAATAACATTCTAGAAACTGAAAACTAACCTATATTGTCAGAAAATAGTTTATTGTTTCCTGGTTTGGGGTGCAAAGGGAGGAAATTGTAGAAGAATAGATTACAAAAGGGTATGAAGAAAATTTTAGGGTTTCTTATCTTTGGTAGATGTGAGGGTTCACAGTTGTTTTTAACAATCTAAGCTAATGAAATTGTGCAACTTAAAAGACATGCAGTTTCTTGTATGCATGCTGAAAAATAAATCGGTTTAGAATAGAGTTGAAATTAATAATTATTGCAATGTAAAAGGATTTTTCAATGAACTTAGGTAGAAAAGACCTTGCTTAAATGAAAGGATAGGACTATAATAGAAAACAAATATTGAAAAAAGTCCTATCTATATGTGTTGTTCCTGGAAGGCTAATGACTGGAATAAATTCTGATTTAATAAAAGTAATAAAAAATCAAAACTAAAATACATTTTAAGAATCATGCAAGAATGTGCTTGGTTCAATTTTGAGGCCAGAAACATTGTTAATAAATATTAAAAACTAAAATTTCCTCAGATGAATATATGTGTGTGTATGTGTGTGTGTATATATGTATATATACACACATATAAATGTATGTATGTGTTACGTGTAATATTACACACAAGTTATAGTAATTATATATCAGTATGAAAGCTGATTGATTTTAACAAACCTTATATAATTTTTTAATCTCTGGTATCAGGATAAACTCTGCCAACCCTAAAGGATAAACCAGCATTAAATGAGACAAGTTGCCCATTGTTTATTTTCTTAATAACTTGAACAATTACAATTCAAGAGTAATGATTTATGATCAATGTCAAAGTGTAGGAAGGTATGAATCATCATTTTGAAAAGCTGTAGTCCAGATGTTGAAGAGAGTAGCATATGGATTAATGATTTTATTGGGATAACTGGGTGTGATATGGTGCTGAAGTTAGGCCAAACTTCTGTGTTCCATACTTATCATAAAACTAACTCAAAAAAAAAAAAAAATAGCTCACAAGTGAGATACTTCAGAAGCCAAATTCCTTGAACTTGAACGTACAGTCAGAAACAACCAGAAGAATAATTATAGGTGTTTATATTATAAAGCAGACAAAAGGGTATCTTCTATGCTAATCTGAGAGGGAAAAAAATCTAAGGCTCTTTATCACAAAATGGATGTGAAGACTCTTAAAAGTTCAAATCCTCAAGATTTCCTTACATGAATATCCCTGTAGAAATCTGAAGATAAATCGTACTTATAATTTAAATATGGGGAAATTATAAGCATTCAAAAATTCTCAACAGTAAAATGTAAATGATTCTTGCACTTGGGTTGAACAGATATACTCCCCACTTAGTAAGTGAAGGACCTGTCTCCTTACTATAAAATGTAAGAAAGAATTCAAATCATGTTCAGATTCTCCCATTCTGTCTTATACCACCCTGAACCTTGATTGGTCCTGTTCCACACCTGCACTGGTGCATGGCAAAGATATCTGCACCATATTTTGGGGAAATTTTATGTTCCAGTTGAAAGAAAATTCTAACAGACCAAATGGCATCTGTAGCCAAATCCAGCTCAGTATGCAGTTATAACAGGCAACTATGTATGTTGGCATTATATAAAATATCTCCTTCCATCCTGAAAATTATTTCTTCCACTGACCCAACACAGTGTCTGGAACTTGTCCAATTAGAATTTGTATTTGGATATAATTGATGGCTTTGCTATGGCAAAATGGGTCTCTCTAAGACCTCTATTAAGAGACAAATTATTCTTAAGAAATAATACACTACACCTTGGATCCAAACATGAATGTATTTATACAGAACAAATCTTGGAGAAAATAAGTTCTACCCTAAGAAATTTTTGTAGGAAGGAAACTCATAAAAGAGAAATCAGGAACTTTGGAAGATGTCACAAGAAACTAGGTGGGTAAAGTATTTGGGTAAAAAATAGTATTGAGGGTCCAGGAAGGTGAAAAAATACTGACAACACAGGACTCTGATAAAAGAAGTTCTAAAGGGAGAGAAGGAAGTTCGGAACAAAGAAGTGAAAAAAAAAAAAAAAACTGAAGAAAAACATCACAATATGACTCCAAGTACTTCTTTGTTCTGACATGGATCTTTGATATCTATGTAGTTTCTGAGTTGCTTAAAGCGTTCTGCTGGTTCACTGAACTTGTTTAAAAGCTATTGTTGCTATTGGATTCAAAAGTTGACTTAAGACAAGGAATTAAGAGCAAAAAATTACTTTGGTGATGATTTCAGAAAACCATAAGTAAGAAATTGATAGATAATGATAAGAAAGAAAATAACATAAAAATACACACTATCAAGCATATTGATGGATGTTCAGTACTATGGGGGATCCTTAGGGACATTCTGGATCATGCCTTAGAATCAGTTATAAGAGCCAGGCAGATCAGGTCTTGTTTCTACTGACTACTTGTACTTATTTAATTGCTTAAACTTTCAGTTTATGTCTGCTAGTGGTGAAGGAAACTTTCATAGTACAGACAAATTTCCCAAGGGAGAAGAAAAAAGAAATAGGAAACTCACAGTGCACTGAAATTTGTTGAATCTCATTGAAGATGAATTCAAAGATGTGATAGGTATTAGTCATGTCCACTTCAAAACAAACCCCACGTTTATATTATGGAAGGAATAATGAGAAAAGAGGGATAATAAAAGTCCAAACAAATACAAATAGACAAAGAAATTCAAGTCCATAGAGAACACATAAGATCATGATAGCTCAAATTATGATCAAATTAGTTAAACAGAACTTCTGGAAAGAGGTAAGATTTGACTAACTCTTAGGGATATTACCATGTATTAACAGAGTCTTGGTTGAGAAGTAGGGTTGAGAGATGATATTAATTTACTCCTGTAATATACATCACACTAATTTAGAGATCTGGAGATAATTTTCTGGATTTTAAGAGCTTTATAAATGCCCCATTTGGAACATGAAGATTAACCAATGCTGTAACCAAAACAAACTAGATTAGAAAGTTCCAGAACTGAAAAGAACCACCAAAAATAAGTCAGTTTTATACAATGATTTATTTTTATTTTTTATTTTTTTGGTGGTGGTTGGAGGGTGAGGTGCTATATTTTAAACACTTTGCATAGGAAACTCCATTGTTCTTTAAAACTTTTCTAAATTCAAAATCTAACAGGCTTGAAATTATCAATTTGAGACTAGAAATGTTTGATTTTAGTCTGAAAATAATTAAGAATATATTAACTATATGTAATAGCCAGGTTTCTGAATGACTCAGGGTAAATTTTTCTTTGAAAGTGTTCCTTGGGAGAAGTGAGAAGATGAGGGAAGTGAGCTAATCAGCGAGTCCCAATCATCTCACAATACAGCAAGGAGGCAGCAAAGGAAAAGCAGAATTGGGAGGTGGGTAACAAAATAAATGCTCTAAGACTCAATATTAAAAAGTGTGAGACCTGGAGGGACTGGAAGAAAGGTTGCCAGAGTGGAAAATAAACTGAGTCCCCTACCCCATACTCAGGTCTGAGACACAGGTAGGGGAAACAGGGGAAAGGGAGAGGGACAGAAAATCTCCTAAATTCACCCACTTAAAAACATTTGAAAAGACAAAGAAAATTTAAAGGGTCACAATAATGGGTTCTTAAAACAGAGAAAACAGCTTAAAACTGATCGGTCACACCCTCAAATCAGCACAGCATCTTCCTACACCCAAACAGCTGTCAATTAAACCAGAGGAAAGTCCCCTGCAGTGAGATCTCTTAAGAACTTGGACAGGAAGAACTACTAGAAGCATTACTACTAGCCAAAAATCACTAAAATTTCCTCTTGCTCCCCCTCACCATGAACAAAGGGAACTAGCTGATGGGGACCTCTACCAGGAACTGTGCCTAACTCTGCTCAGCCTCCATGACTCAGGCCAGGTCACAAAGCTTTGTGCAGCATCTGGTTGCTTGATTCAGACAGAGACAGCAACAGAGCAGCACTGTCCCCACAGAAGAAAGTTGATTGGTCTAGTTCTAATTACTGACATTGGGGAAAGGTACTGTGAGAGCCCATGGACATGCCCCAGAGAGAAGCTTGCCTAAATATCCAGTAACAGAGAGACCCAGCAGGAAATTACCAGAGTGTATGCAGCAGGAAGGGGCCCATCCCAGGCTAAACTGGCACACATCCTAACATGTGATCACAACTGGTGAGTGAAAGGGCATTGTGTGAATACCTACAGGACTTTGCATCAAACTTAGTAAACAGAGCGAATCTATGCCCACCACTCACAATCTGGTGCATTGGAAACTAAAGTCTAAATGAACCACCTGAGACCTTTCACCGCAGTACTTCAGAGAGTCTTGAAGGCAGAGGGAATACTTCTGCTCCACAGAACACCCACAGAACATCCACAGCCAGAGTTCCAGTGCTCACAGATGAACACCAGGATTTTCACTACCAACGAAAGAATCCTGTAGAGGGGAACAGGTACTTAGTGACCCACAGCAATAAGAGGGACACTCTAGAGCCTGCATCTTGGACTGATGCACACACTAAAAACAGACAAGCCACAACACTGCACATTTCAAGCAGTCAACTACAGGCCCCTGAGCTTACAAACCAGAAGCTGCTGGTAGGAGTTGCCTAGTAGCTACAGGGAATTTGCTTCTGTGTCCCTACAACTCTGGAAAGATATATAGCCCCAAACTGATGGACATCTTCAAAATGTCCAAACCCTCATGAAATCCAGCTCAAGATTCAACAAGAACTTTCTTCACCTTTTTACTATTGTTTATGTTTTACTATAAACAACTCTAATGTCAACTTAGGTCATATAAATAACTCTTTACCTTGAATGATAATTGTTAAACCAATAGCCAACATTGTACCTTCAACCCATTTGAATATATTTCATCTAATGATTTAAGCCATTATTTGATATCAATCTCCCTATCTTTGTTTTCTTAGCTCTAGTTAATACTTGGTCCTCTTATCCTCTACTCATCCTCTTGTATTATCTCCTACTAGCTCAAATATTTCCCCTTTCTACCTTGATATACGAGATTCTTTTATATCTTCTCTGTTTCTCTTTCTTTCTGTCTGTCTCTCTTTTTTGCCTATTTTATGCCAAATATTTCTTCTTCCCACTTTTAACCCTCACGTAAGGTCATAGTAAGCTACTAAATTTAACAATTTTTTTCACCTATTCCAAAACTTTTTATAGGTTTATACCTAAATTTGAGAAACTGTGAAGAACAATTGCAATAAGTTTTTGTTTCATATAAGGTTGAATGGAGGCTTGGCTCTGAAGTGATTATAGCAAATCGGGCTCAGAGGCATTTCTTAAAGTGGTGCTGATATTGAGAGCAGCAGAGGTCACACATTGACCTAAAATACATTATCTGGATATAAACACTACCCAGGGCTCTTAAGAGAAAGAAGTTCACAAACTACTTCTGTGCTTAAAAGAATAAATGAGAACAATTCTGATAGATGGATAAACTTACAAAAACTATGAAAAGAAAAGGAAAAAAAAAATCCTAGAGAGCCCACATACTTCAACTACAGATTTCATTGACACCACAGTGGAGGAAATGTCAGAAAAGAAATTTAGAAAGTTCAGAGCTAAAATGTTGTACAAGTTGAAAAAAGATGTAAGGATGAAATCAGAGAGAAAATACAGGAAGTGCAAGATCATTGCAATAAAGAGACAGATATTCTGAAAAGAAACCAAATGGAAATCCAGGAAATGAAAGAATCAATAAACCAAATTAAAAATTTGATGGAAAGCATGACTAATATATTAAACCACTCTGAAGCTAGATCCTCAGACCTTGAAGTCAAGTGAATAATCTGAAAATAAAGTCAATCATAAAGAAAAAGATGTTAAGAAACTATGAACAGAATATTCAAGAAATCTGGAATAAAAAGTCAAATTTAAGATTCATTGGGATAGATGAAGGCTCTGAAATACAAGATAAAGCAAGGCACAATCTTTTTTAGTGATATAATATCAGAAATTTTTCCAAATATTAACAATGAGATTAAAAATCAAATACAAGAGGCATACAGAACTCCAAATACATAAAACCACAATAGATCCACTCCAATACACTCCCACCACTGAATATATCATCCAACAAATCTCCTGTAATGAAAATGCCTAACATATAGAACAAGGTAGACTTCTAAAATCTGTAAGAGAAAAATGACTGGTCACAATTATAGGTTAACCAATTCATATTTCAACTGATTTCTCAACATATACCCTAAAAGCTAAAAGGGCTTATAATATATACAAAACTCTGAAATAAAATGGATGCCAACTAAAACAGTTGAAGTCTTCAATCAGAAGACATAAGTTGGAAGATTGGATTAAAAGAAAAAAAATTAGAACCCAATAATATACTGTTTGAAAGAGACTCACCTCAGAGGCAAAGTCATCCACAGACTGAAGGCAAAAAGATGGGGTAAAAATATTATTCACTTGAGACACATAAACAAGCAGGGATACCTATTCTCACAACAAATAAAGTGGGCTTTAAACCAAAATTAGTCAGAAGACACAAAGAAGATCACTCCATATTGCTCAAGGGAATCATACATCAACAAGATATACTGATCATAAATATTTATGCCCCAAACAATAGAGCATTTATATACTTCAAACAAACCATTCTCAATATTAAGAATTAAATAGACCTCAATACAATAATACTAAGTGACCTCAACACACCTCTCCCATGACTGAATATATCATCCAAACAAAAACTAAGAGTTTACATAATTAAAAAATAATAATAATAAGTTGATAACAGACATCTATAGAATATTTCATCAATCAATCACTGAATTTCCTTTCTTCTCAGCAGCACATGAAACATTCTCTAAATTAGATATATTTTAGGTCACAAAGCAAATATTATCAAATACAAAAAAAAAAATACAGATAATGCTTTGCATTCTATCAGACCATAATGTAATTATATCTAATGAAATTAGATATTAACAATAAGATAAAAACAGAAACAACTCTAAGAGATTAAATAATACCCTTTGAATTATGAATTAATAGCAGAAGAAATCAGGGGATAAATTTTAAAAAACAATCTTTGAAATAAATGAGGATAATGATGCAACATAGCAAAATCTTTGGTAGAGTATCAAGGCAATTGTAAGAGGAAAGTTCAGAGCATTGAGCTTATACACTAAAAGAATATAAGGGCACCTATGTTGGTTTCATACGTTAGCTATTGTGAATTGAGCTACTATAAACCTTGATGTGGCTGCATCACTACAGTATGCTGATTTTAAGCCCTTTGAGTGTATGTCAAGGAATGGGATAACTGGGTCAAATAGTGGTTCCATTATAAGTTTTCTGAGAAATCTCTACTGCTTTCCAGAGTAGTTGCACCAATTTGCAGTCCCACCAGCAATGTATGAGTGTACCTTTTCCCCTACATCCTTGTCAATTTATTGTTACTTATATTCTTGATAATTGCCATTCTGACTGGAGTGAGACAAAAACACTGTGTAGTTTTAATTTGCATTTCTCTAATTGCTAGAGAGGTTGACCTTTTTTTTTTTTTTTTTTTTTTTTTTTTTTAATTTTGTTGACCAATCAATTGAACTGTTTATAGCAGCTCAATTCACAATAGCTAAGCTGTGGAACTAACTTAGTTAGGTATGCTTCAACAGATGAATGGATAAAGAAAATGTGATGATCTTATTATCCAAAATACAAGTATGAAGACACAAATTGGTGTGAATATACTTTGTATACAACCAGAGATATGAAAAAAATGTGCTCTATATATGTGTAATAAAAATTGTAATGCATTCTACTCTCATATATAAATAAATAATTAAATATTTTTTTAAAAATGTTTTCTCTTCCAAGAAGGTAGAATTTCAAAATAATTCCTCTTCTTCACTCCTTTAGCAATTTGATTTGTTCTAGGGCCTAGAACATGGCAGATTTGGGCTTAGCTTGTTGAAGTGAAAGAACTCCTCAGATTACCTTTCAAAATGGGCCCATGAACTACCACTTCTCTCCTACCCCAGGAAAACTAGCTGTATCTTCTACTTCAGGAATACGTTTCTTCTCTGAAATATCCCCAGCACCTAATACAGGGTCTGACATACAGTAGTTACTTATACATACAAATGATTAATATTCAATAACACATTATTTTAAACATATGGAGACACCATTGAGCTATTTTCCCATTGTCAGAAATGGAAGTTGTTAGCAGGGCATGGTGGAACACACCTGTAATCCCAGAGGCTCAGGAGACTGAGGCAGGAGAATCAGAGGTTTGAAGCCAGTTTCAGCTGGCTTAGAGAGATTATAAGCAATTTAGAGAGATTATAAGCAACCTAATGAGACCCTGTCTCAAAACAGAAAATTAAAAAAAGAAAATATGTTTTATATATACATAACAGAATATTACATAGCCATAAATAAGAAATAAAGCATGGCATTTGCCAATAAATGAATGGAACTGTAGACTATCATGCTAAGTGAAATAAGACAATCCCAAAAAACCAAAGGCTGAATGTTCTCTCTGATATATGATGCTGGCACACAATAAGGGGAGGCAGAGAAAAGAATAAAAATGAATTGAATTAAACAAGGGGAAATGTAAGTAAGGAAGGGGGTGGCAATAGGAAAGACACTAGAATAAATTAGACATAACTTTCCTGTGTTCATGTATGAATACATGACCAGTGTAATACCATATCACATACAACCACAGAATGGGAAGTTATACTCCATGTAGGTATAATATGTCAAAATACACTCTACTTTCATTTGTATCTAAAAAGAAAAAAATAATTAAAATAAGTAAATAGATAAAAAAATAGAAAAATACCAAATAAATAATCTATATTACATCTCAAGTCCTAAGAAAATGAAGAATAAATGAACACCAAAATCAGTAGAATAGAGAAAATAATTAAAAGCAGAGCTAAAACAAGTGAAATTCAGATTAAAAATAATACAAAAAAATCAATGAAACAAAGAGTTGGTTTTTTGAAGGATAAACAAAACTGGAGAACCCTTACCTAAAATTAACCATAAAATGGGGGGAAAATCAAGTTATCAAAAACTGATATGAAAAAGGAAGTATCACCATACACACTACTGAAATCTAGAGGATCATCAGAAACTGATGTCAGGGGAAGGGAGGAGGGAAGGGAAAGAGAAAGTACTGTGGACTGAATTAGAACAAATTATATTTCATGCTTATATAATTATGCCAAGAATGAGTCCTATGTGTTACTAAAAAGAGCCACTGAAAAAAGAAATTTTGCTTGATTCATTACAATCTTATTTGGTGTTCTGAGTGTGGTATTTTTCTTCTAATAATATTAACACTTTTGTTTTATACCTATTTAATATGGGAGGAGAAAATTCTAGGTAAAACGTTTCCCTTTTTGTAATCAATATTGAAATAAGAAAACATTAAATGTTTTTAATAACTAAATTATCAAATGTTCTTTTGATGATCTGATATAATTTGTGCTCCTATACCACAGCCCAGTAGGTGCGACCAAGTTTATATTTAAGGCACTAGAGTTCACATGCTCAGGCTTTACATGAGATGTCTCTCCTGTATCTCAGACTGTCATTATTTTTATTTTCTAAGAAGGAAAAATATTTTAAAAATCTATTTTATGCTATTCTGATCAAATCTACCCAATTTGTTCATTAAAGAGCACTGGTGCCTACTGTAAGTCAGATTCTAGGCATTAACCTTTGACATTTATCCCAAGAAAAAATGAAATCCTATATACACAGATAATTTTAATTATCTGATACCATAATACCACATGCACTGTAAGTATCATAGTGATATACAGTTTATTTGGGGAAGTGGAAGGCACAACTCAGAATAGGGGTTCTACTATGTGAAATCACTGGAAATTTCTAAGTGTCAGGACAGGAAGGAGTTATTTCATCTGGATAAGGCTGGCAGTTGGTCGGATGATAAATTAAAGGGTTCAGATCTTGAGACAGAGAGAGATATATCATAGTCTGAGGATATGTAAGAAATAATAGGAATTAGAATAGGCTATGAGTGAAGTAGATCATATGAAGCACTACAGAGGCATAGTTGAAAGTATTTGATGATTCATTGTAACAAGGGCTGAGGATGCACTGCAAGGGCTAAGTGGATACAGAATGAAGGTTACAGCCAAGCCTGAGATATAAGATGCTAGTGCATGTGGCCAGGGTGAATAGTCACAACATATACAATGAAACAATGCTGCATTCCTTTAGGAGGCATTTTAAAATTTAGCAATACCTCTACAATTAGATGTTCAAATAATAATATTCAGCAGATATTTCAATATATAGCTGAGACTTTTAGATTTGAATTCCTTTTCATAGATGAGCTGTCTCAAAAGTAAAACACAGAACAAAGGTCCTCTCACTGACCTACAGACACTCACATGCCAGGAACCCTCCTGTATCTACAATCTTTTCTGTGTCATTTAAAAAATGCCACACTCTAATTGCAAACACAGATGATATACTACTTCTCATCTATGTCTAGCTTTACTTGTTATGAGTACTGTATTTTATTAAAATTACCAGGAAGTAGTATCATACCAAATGTCTATCAATTGAAAAATAGATAAACCAAACTGGTATATCTATACAGTGAAATAGAAGTCAGCAATTAAAAAGGCATGCAGTATAATACTTAGCAAATATGGCTAAACCTTAGAAACATTGTTAAAGTTAAAGAAATCTGACACAAAAGGCTACATATTGATTGTATTTAAACAAAACATCAATAATAGGCAAATCCATACAAAGAGAAAGTCGATTACTGGTTGTGAGAGGCTGAAGGATGGTGAGAAAAAAAGAGCAGAAAAGGAATGACTTGGAATAAGTGTGGAGTTCTTTTGAGGGTAATTAAAGTGCTGAAGAATAAAGATGGTGGTTGTATAATGAGTATATAAAAAAGTATAAAATCACACATGTTAAAATGAATAGTTTTATGTAACATGGGTTATATCTCAATCAAGAAATATAATCCAATTCTTAACTTGGGGAAGAAGGTGATAGAAACCTTTACCAGAGTGATTTAAAGAAAAGAAAAAAGAAAAACAAAGAAAACGCAGGCAAAAAGGTTATATGGAAAGAAGGGAAAGGATTGGGGATAAAAGAAGAGAGGAAGGGAACAATTTTCTTTTCAAGAAAAGGGAAAAAATAATGACAGAACTTGGTGACAAATTGAGAACAGAGAAGGAAAGGAAATCAGCCTACTCAAATGAAGTAATTTTTTTAAAAAAAGGAATCCAATTGTGGGGAAAAGACTGATTCATTTTGAATATGTTGAGGTTTGCACAAATATGAGATCTTTTTAAGTGGAGATGCTTTTAGGCAATTGAACATATGGGACAAAAGTTCAAGCTACCGAAGACACAAAAATGGGAGTTATCAAATCAGAAGATTCAGTAGGAGCCATGGGATGTTGTAGAAAGGGATACAGAAAACCAAGGAATTCCTGCCAAAGTGTCCCTCACTTAGGGGATGATCTTACAAGGAGCTCTCAGGAACAAGAAAGTGGAACAGAAAGCTGAGCATGTCCCAGGACAGAGGATCAAAGAGAAGAGTTGCAAGATGTTATGCCATCACTAAGGACAGACCTGTGAGGGCTGGGAAAGAGAAAATAATACAAAGAAAACTATTAGACAATTTCAGTAAGTACACACACACACACACACACACACACACACACACACACATGCCAGGGGAGACTTCCCAACTGGCATCCAAAGGAGGCAAGGGATGTTTCAAACTGAGGTGAGACTGGAATTTTGAACTGAGGAAAGCCTAACTAAGAATGGAAACCCTGTGACCACAGAGAGGTAAAGTTAAGGTCAAATGAAGTAGAGAAGGTGCCAGGATTGAAACAGACATCGCGGGGCAACAGAGAGGCAGACAGATGGCATGACTGAAGCTGTTTTTAAAAATTGAGATGTAGGAAGATAGCTTTAGTAACTGTGCTCAGGGAAGTCTGAAATATAGAGTTTGGTGGGGATACAGGCAGCAGGGTGGGGCAAGGGGACAAAGTCAGTACACACAGAGGCAAGATGGGCATGGTTAGAATAGTCCATGAATCAGAGTAAGAATAAAATCAAGCTCTCAAGCTCTGAAGTAGGGTTCATGTGATTTTTCTCTCTTCATTAGCTGTGCCTGTTGCTGACCACACCTTAGCAGAGCACTTATCTTAGGGAAATGCTTGTGGATTTCTGTTCCCTGATGTGAATGGTTGCTGAATGCTTCTGACAATCCATTTCATCTTTTTTCCCCTCTTCCCTACCACCCTCTCTGAAAATGTAGTCTGTCAAAAAGAGAAAATGATTTTATATTTACAAAGGAAAAAAAAAAAAACCTTTAAATGACCTTAGAGGCTTACTTGAGGTAGTCACAGCTCTGGGATGATTGGTAAGGTTGCTGTTGACAGATACCACCTGACAGACTGGAAATCAATTTGATCAGATGTTTTTATGGATTATAGTGGCCTTGGCTAATTACAAAAGATTGTCTTCCTAGATCCCACAGTTTTCAGAGCTGACTTTGAGCAGATGTACACAGGATTAAGCTGCAGGCTTGACAGTTTTCCTAATTATCTGTCGCAAGGGCAACTTTTGGTTCATCTTGACACTTATGTCAAAAACAGGCTGAACTTTTTATTTCTTAGAGCACATGCTTTTTTTTTTCACAGTTGTCTCATGTTTAGGTGATGAGACTGATCACATTTATCATCATTTACATAGGTTTAGAAAAGTGGAAGAGACCGCAAATACAAAAAAAAAAGATGGAAATGATGTTTTAAAAAAACCAAGTATAGCGGTTAATGTGATCACTGAGATGAAGAAAAATAAAACGGATGTTGTGAAGATTCCATCATTGAAATTTAACTTGAAAACATGAGTTTATAACATGATTTTTATAAAAAAAAAAAAAAAAGGTGGTAAGATGTCATATTTAAAGAAGAATAAAAGCAAAAACAATTGTGTTATGTGCTATGATCACCAACAGTGCTTACCAGGCCTGATAATAAATAGGTCTTGCAAAAATTTAGATTCACATCAGGGAACTAAATAGTGTCATTTTTTTTAGAAGATTCAGAAATGTCTCTAGAAAGATTTTGACCAGTGCATAGTTGATATAAATGTTTTTCTCAGCTCAAAAGCAAAGTAACTTTTTTTCCCCTTGACTATTCAAAAGAGAAAGCATTTCTTTGGAATATAGATTATGATTAAAATGGGACTATAGCTAAGCTAAGCTTTAGATATGATTGAATATGTGGAACTAGTGTCCCTGGAACAAAATTTAATTTTCACATGGATAAGAAAGACAGACTGCAGAGTGAGCTTTCTGTGAAAATAGTAAGAAGAGCAAAGTCGTGATAGAAGAGGACAGCAAAGAATCCTGTCGTTTTTTTTTTTTGGTGGGGGGGACTATGTTAATAAGGTCTTAACCCTCAAAGAGTAATTTTAAACTGGGAATTGAAGAAATGGATATCACAAAGATTTATGTGCAGTGGATTCATTTTTTTTTTTTCCTGGAGCCGACAAGTGTCAAGATATGTTATTGAGTGGGGAAGAAAAGCTTTTCTTATTGTATATAGAACCTAGTGGAAACCTGCTAACAGGAGAGGTCTGGGTTGTCTGTGGATTTCTGAAAGAAATTGCTGATTAGGGGCATAAAGAAGGAAACAGCGTTTGACAGTGAAATGACATTCATAATGGCAGACTCTTTTCACATGTGTGGATTTCTAGGTGAACTTGGCTGGCAGTTGAGAGATGTTGTAGGGGTTAAAAGGGTAAGATATCTTTGGCTCAACAAATATTCTAGGGCATAATATGTGAGCCATTGTTTTAGGTAATAGAGATTCATCAATAAAAAAATGAAAAAAAAGAAAACATGAACCTGTGAGATTTTGAGATGTTGTGACATGTCTGTACTAAAAATCTTGTGAAGTCTGGGGTCTGGAGAATACTAGGTTACATTAACAAAATGTTAAACAAAAATTATGACATTTCTTGATAAAATAACTCTACTTCATCTGTAATTTATTTAAAAGAAGATCAGTTCTGAAGACTTTACTCATGGAAGATAAGAAACATGATCTTTCAAAATTTTAGCTAATTAGTTTTTTTTCAGTTCATGATTTTCAGATTTATAAAGAGAATTACAACAGAGACCAGCAATAGTAGGAAACAACAACAATATTTAAAGTATAAGGTAAACTTACTTGGAAAGGATAATGGTTTCATTGAGCCACTCTCCTTTTGGATAGTTTCTTCACATGCTAGACCATAAAAACAGATGACGTGTAGAAGAAACTACAACCAGTGGCCCATAAAATGGCTATAATCCCATCAAACACCAAGAACAATTATAGTCCAAACTCGTATCACTAGACCTATCAAGTTATAATTTGTATATATCTATTTTAGAAACTGCATCATTTAACCTCACTCACAAAGGCATTAGGAAGATTAACTAACTAGATAATTTCACAAAGTGCTTAGACAATAAAAGGTAAAGGGATAAATGTCAAGGATTATTGCTTTGGACCCTCTGCCAATGCTAAAAGACCAAAGTTAATGTTTTGTTTCGTTTTCCATCGTCTAGGTAGCTCAAGTTCATTAGTTCCAAGAATGGGGGCAACGGGAGGTAAGAAATATCTCTCTAGGAGAAGGAGAGTGTAGATTCACATCCCAAGGGGAGTAAAAGTTGTTGGACTTATTAGAGCATTTCTACACTTACAAAGTATTGGGAAAGAGTTTTCCAAGAGCATCTTGTACTTCTTCATGTCTTATAAACAAAGGCACTACCTGCCTTTGGTTTGGATTAGCTTTTCAAGGATGTTTATACAGAAAAGTCTTTGGAAGGCAGAAATTCTGTCACCCTCCAGGGCCCAGAAGAAGTTTGCCTACCATCTTGAATGATAAAAATAGTATCTCCTTCTGGTAGGCAAATTTGCTGTCTATTAAAAAGAATCTGATTTTTTTTTCTCAAAATTCCCTTTCTTTAACATAACTCATTTGGCTCTTATCATGTCTTCCAGGTCTTTTTTCATGCTGTGAGAATTTAGGTTTATGGAATTGGTGCAAGAAAATGTTGACAATATGGCTACTGCATTACCCTAAGTAACAAAGTCCATTGTCTCTGACTCAGAGGTCTCATGTCTTCTATTAACACCCAGAAAATTATGGCAAGCACAGTTATTATTTGATAGCAGGGTAAAATAGCAAATCTTTGACATTCTTACATATAGACATATACATGTATATAATAATGAGGAAGCTGGGGTTCAAATGAAGTAATCTTCTATAGAAATAGGAATTTCCCCACTTCATACTCAAGAACACATATTCATTGAAGCATTATGAATGTGTTAAATTTCAGTAATTCCACACCCAATAAGAAGATTTCCATGGCGTGTTTGAAAAAGTTTGAAGGCTTCCATAGCCAGGGGTTGAAGGAAATTCCAAAACACATATATATTATAGTACTTCTTTAAGTGTAGGTGAATTTTCTGTCCAGATGCAAGTCCCTGTGTGTACCTGGAGACCAAATTGTGTGGTTTACTAGAACAACAAACACGGCATCTGTTGGTAAGTCTCCTCAGCACAGAAGTGAAGTTCAACATTTGATGGGAGAAAATCTGTACACATATGCAGAACACACACACAGACCTATACACACACATACATTCACACATGTACATATGTGTGTATGTGTGTGTTGTTGTGTGTACATAATAAAAAAGGAGCCTGTATTGAAAAGTCCCTGAAAATGTTTATGATTTATTTTCTATATTTTCCTTAGACTCCCATAGATAAGCAATAATAAGCCAAGGAAAATAATTCTAGAAGTTAAACAAAAAAACATGTAGTAATGAAGCATTATCCAACTTGTGTGGAGGATTATCTCATCAAGGTCTGGCTGAGTCACAGTGTCCTCATACCACTCCAATCACTTTCCTTCCAACCTTGCACAGTTACCCACTGAATGATTGCCACGCTGACCCATTCCTCTTTCACCCTGAGGCCAATAGACTGTGCTTCCCAAAGCTCCTTCTCTGACTTCTGATTTATGACTCTGACAGCACTTCACTGAGTGAGGGTTTGTGGCAATTTATGTCATTACACAAATTATACAAATTGCCATTAACTGATGTAATGTACTATAAAGAACTGGAGGCATGAAGAAAAAAAATATTTGAATTTTCCTTCTACATGTTTGCAATATTTTATCAGTTAATTTTTTAATCTAATTAATACAAATGTATATCAGAAGAAATAGCATTTTGTTTACAACATCCATCATATTTCGCCTTTTAAAATTATTTACTTACTTTTCTTGTTAAAGTGCCTCTTCATTATTAAGGATTTAAAAATACACTAATGGAAATCTCTGAATATCAAATCTGCCACTATATTTAGCATTGCAGGAAAAAGCATTGAAAGTTGTATATCATTAAGAGAAAGAAAATTTTACTCAGGATAATTGAGTATTGAGTGAAAAAAATCAAAATATCAAGGAAATAGGGCAGTGTGGGACCTTACCTGATGGATGATATGAATAAAATTGAAGTTCAAACTCAGATTTTTCCTCAAGTACAATTGACCTTTTCTTTCCTCATACCAGTCCTGATGGTTGACATGTGAATCTGAATTCTGACTTACTGTTTCATGTTTACTGATGACAGCAAACATGTGGAGAGGAAATCCACTTATAGTGTGTCATGATGGTCTAGGGTCTCCTTGTGTGGCCATGCTTGTGTTACCTCAAAGCCTGATGCTGAAGTGGACATTGAACCAGGCTTTACTCAACAGTCAACAATCATCACTCAGCATCCACTTAACATCACAGGTCTAGAAGTCTACATTAGGGAGAATGTCCTAACCCAAGGCACTTGCAGAAGTGGCCTTATTAGGCAAAAGGTAGCTTCTGTGGTTGGATGATTGATTGACTTTGCAGCAGGATGATTCAAGGTTCTCAAGATGAGACCAAATGGGATTTCTTTCTATTTTAAAATGGAATAAAGGGAGCCAAAGGGCTTTGGGGGAAAATGTAGACTACAATAAGGAACAGAGTCAGAAATGATCTTAATATGATTTTCCTGCTTGATGTCTTTCTCACCAATTGGACTTGTCTAATACTTTACCCAAGTTCACACATGCTGACTTACCCATACCTCTACCACTTACCTTTAAAGTTTAATATCTCATCTAGAATGCATAAGTGTTCAAAGTCTAGCTGTATACTACCTATAAAATCTTTTCCATTATTTTCCCAAAACTTAAGTTTTTATCCCAGATGCACTTGTCAAATAAGTTCATAGGTAGGGTGAGCTATTATGTGTCTCTAACAAATACCTTTCCCACCTGCTTACTGATGCTTCGTACTCATCCTCAAAACAAAGATAATCTTCTGAACAAAAAAATTAAACACATTACTAATAATTTATACCTCGTGAAAGATTCTTCTCTAAGGACAAAATTAATTATAAGAAAAAAAATGAGAACATTATTGCATCTGTGAGGAATAGCAAAGAAAACATGAAAAAACAACCAAACGAAACAATCCAGGAAAATCAAAACAGAGAGAGAGAGAGAGAGAGAGAGAGAGAGAGAGAGAGGTGGTTTGGTGTGTCAAATGAGGACTCATCTCATAATGCATATGTGAATTAAACCAGAGCATCTGGATCATTGTCTTGAATCTTTCCTTCCATATGTAAATGTAAATGCAGATAAAGAAACTAGTAATACTAATATCATATGGAGAAAAAGCATAGATGTTTACTCTGGAGCCTTGTTCATGATGGTCTTTAGGAACATGTGATTTGGTAGGTTACTCTTGCCCAGAGTCCAATGTTATCATTTAGAGACAAACTATATGTTCAGTGGTCAAAAACAGAGATGCTATGGAAAGCATATAAAGGCTTAGGAAGTTGAGCAGGTCAGAATGAAGCCTGACTGGTGAGCTGATGTTGCCATGCAAACCCTATACTTATTGGTGATTATCAGTAATTTAGGTTGCTAATAATAAATTCCAAAAGGGGTTTCCTAAGAATGTGTTGGCTTATGTACCCATGGTTTCTGAAGGAAAATGGAGTTCAGGAACAGAATTTTGGGATGTCTTGAACCACTTTCAGATAATAGAATTTGGCTATTTTCATGAAGCCTAACCTTGTTCCTTTGTTCTTCCTGGCATTAAATGTCATTCCTCCTCCCTACCACTCCAATCTAAGTGGTACAGGAGTGAATTCTAAGGCATTACAAGTGATGGGGCAGAATAAACAAAAAGTACATCATTTTGTTTTGAAAAAAATATCTAAATCACTCAGGATTATGTACTTGTTTTTTCTTTTCTTTTTCTTTTTCTCTAGGAAACGTTTTTTGACTGGGCACTGATGATACTTGGGACCTTAGAATTCAGTGTTTTAGGGGAGTTTCTTATGTATTGTAATGTTTCTAAATATTGCTGGCTTCTACCCACTCACTAGTTTTCAATAGAAACCATCTCCTAAACTGAAAAAAAATAAAATAAAATATTGTAAAGACATAACCAAATATCAAATTATAAGAAAACTCGCCACCTGTTGAAAAACTCTAGAGTGACCCAACTACATAATTGGTAATATAGTCATAAAAATTTGAAGGATTACCTAACTATCTATGTGTGTTTGATCGATTCATTTTCATTTCTTGGACACTCTTTCTTCTTCTGTAAACAAAGTCCTGCAAAATTTTTTCTAGTTCTAAAATCCAAAGAGTTTAAGGGTACTATATTCAGTAAAGGCACTGGACACATTTTTCTTGGGAGAATCAGAAGACTTAGTGGAGATTTTCTTATGAACTACTTGGTATATATTTAAAATGAATAATGTAGAACTTTCCCTTTCTACAATTTTGAGTTATTTTAGAAATAAATAAATAGTAAATGATCATGGTATTTTTAGCTACATGAGTATATTATTTTTATTTGTTCTTTTTAGATACACGTGACAATAGAGTAAAATTTGACATATTTAATCAAACACGGAATACATCTTATTCTAATTAGGACAATGGCCAGTTCTGAGTGAGAACACTGACAGAATTCAGAACGTTAAGAATCATACGAGGATAAAAAGGGAAGGAGAGCCCTGTCAATTCTCGCCAACATCCTTGCAAACTGCAAGCCATCCATAAAGAGCATACATCATTCTTTTAATTTTTAAAATACCTTTCAGTTTTTGTTTGTATTAGGTTTCAAGGGTTTTCCATTCTTTAGAGTATCAGTTCAATCTTTCTTTTGGATTAAATACACATAAGCAAAACTATTCAATTCATATTTAATTCAGAGTATAGGGTGCTCCTCACATCACTACTGTCTCCAAGACCCAACTTAATCACTGTGATAGACATAAAATAAGAAGGAAAACGTTATCATAAGCTTCATCATTAAGAAACTTAAAAATCCAGCTAAAGTAACACTATTAACCCAAGGGCTTCAATTACAAGTGATTATATGATAACATGTATTTAAGTACTAAATTGTTCTTAAGTATCATGAGAGGGCTTCAGGAAGATGGAGGTGTAACAAGTGACGGTCAGAGTGTATTCTCCCCAGAATTATGTGCTAGAAAATAGCCCTAAATCATATGGTCAGATAATATATGAATATTGTTTTCATATTTTCATTGAATATAATAATAAATAAGGGTAATATATATATATATATATATATATATATATATATGACATAAATAAATAAGGGTAAATATATATATATATATATATATATATGACATAAATAAATAAGGGTAAATATATATATATATATATATAGATAGATAGATAGATATATAGATATATAGATATAGATATAGATATATAGATATATATATATGAATGACATAACTTCTTTAAAGATTAGGAATGTTACAGCTTTCCTAGATTTCATTGGCAATAGTAAAATTCATTATAAGTTTTCTTTTGGCATCAGTTAATATTTTCTGCAGATTTTAATTCATATGATATGATTTACACATGTTTGTAATACCATTTTGAGTAAGAATGCCACTTATTTTACATGTGTGTGTTTTATTGACATGCACCCTGAAGTCTCCACTTTGTTAGAGTATGGGGATATGACTTAGAGGCTGGGAAGGGGAAGAATTCACTGATGTAGGAATCATGGGGAAAGTGACTTAAGTGAAATATTTCTTAGAACTCTTTATGTTTCACATGATAATACCCACTGGTGACAAAAGATGCTTGTAAAGAGAGCTCATTCTTATCCTCTTTCTTCTTCAGTGGCACACAGGATTAGCTTTTGATAAGTTTAATAATATAGAAATTGGCTTTTAATTTATATTGATTACCAAGACACACATTCCATAGATCTTCTAATGTTTCAACTTTTCATCCCTTTTCCAAAGAAGTTTGATTAACAGAAGCCACACAATGCCAAACTTTGATGTCAAACACAGGGCTCCTCCTGGTCTAAAGCCATTATCAATTTGGAAGCTTCTTTTGAAACTGCTGATGGTGTCTTTGAACTTCTTTATCTATGGAATATATTGGCCCAAGGCAGAGATAGCAGCTAATATGTCTCATTATGTAGCTGCAAAGATCAATCATTCCTTCTCACATAAGACCAAAAACATACTACCTTGTGTTGTTTAATGCTCATATCACAATCAAATAGGCTAAGTCTGAAAGATAATTTTGCATGGGCCAAAGGGATATATGTGTACACTAAAGCAATTAAGAATGAATTAAATGGACTTGAAATATATACTCTTCTACTGAGTGTAATTTGGTGGCATTACTTGTATAAATTTTGATTCTGTGCTTGCTTCTTTAATTGCTGTGATACTAATGGCACCCAGTAAAACCACATCATTTTCTGAGTCTTGACTTCCGTATTTTAAAATGGGATGGTTAAACTAAGTAATCACTATGACCCCTCCAGCTAAAATAATTTTTAAGTATAATTTTAATCCTTATTTTCATTGATTTCATGTGCATTGATATGCATGTTAATCTGTCTCAAATGCAGAATTTTAAACACTAATTAGGCATTCAGAACATTTGTTATATATCATAATTATTATTATTATATATTTGAAGGTCTTATGTTTTCAGTTAAACTTTAATTATTTTAGGGACAATATTAATATCACACACTTTTTATATTTTTACTGTATGGTAAATCTTGAATAGACCAATATTTTTCAATTTAATAGAATACTTTATTATATAAGAAGATGTCTCTAGGGTCCGGAGAATGAGAGAGAGGAAATAACACTTACATAATTGTTACTATCCTAGATATATCTGAGAGATAGGTAGAACATTCCCTCTATATAGGGAAGAAAACTAAAGGGAACTGGATCCAGAATTTACTTCTGCTAAATGTCTGACTTAAAATCATGATAAATGTTTTCTACTGAAGACATTATAAATTGAGCATCCATAATCCAAAAATTTGAAATTCACAATGCTCTAAAATTGTAAACATTTTGAGTATTGACACAATGATACAAATAGAAAACACCACACTGTGAAACTTTGTTGCATGTACAAAATTATTTAAAATATTTCATAAAACTACTTTCCTCCTAAGTGTGTAAGATACTTATGAAATATAAATGAATTTCATGTTTATTTTGGATAATGGATACTCAACCTATATTGAAAAATTGTAAAAATTACATTCCTTTACCTCACAATTTGCCTTGGTTTCCTTATTTTGCCAGCTTGAGTCTGTGACATGGGGAACTATACATCTGATATTCCTGCCTTCCTCCTTTTCCATGTGTGTGCACATGCGCACACACACCACAATCATACCCATAAGCAACACATTCACACACTACCAGAGACATAAAAGTACAATTTACATCAAAGGAAAAGGAAAAGATCGTGGGAAACAGTAGTAATTTTATCTGTTCTCTAATCTCTGATTTATTTTATATTTCTAATTCAAAAAAATTCATAATATGTAAAAACAATGTTTGATAATGATAACATTAGCCTCTTAGATTCCAGAGTATAAAAGACACTTGAGAACTCAAGGTGAGAAGCACAAGGGAAGAACTAAAGGTAATTCATACATTCTTCAAATTTAAAAAAAAAAAATGAATTGATTATACCTTGGTATAATCATTGGAAAGGGAAGTGTGAGGTTGAACCTTTGAACTTGGAATATGCAAAGATACCTTGATCTTAACACGTGAAATCACAATGGCAACCAACGTCTGGGGTGAGGAAAATCAGAATTTTAAAAGACATTTTCCCATGTATCTTTCTCTGTTGAATTAGTCTTTCCACTGATGAAATCTCCTAGTTCTTAATACCATAAACTATTTTACTATGGCTC
The DNA here is from genome assembly GCF_048772815.1 of Callospermophilus lateralis. Lineage (NCBI taxonomy): Eukaryota > Metazoa > Chordata > Mammalia > Rodentia > Sciuridae > Callospermophilus > Callospermophilus lateralis. The sequence goes on along the minus strand of NC_135321.1, from coordinate 30,893,075 downwards.
TCAAGTTGTTCTAATGTGTTACTGATGTGTCCCATTTCCTCCCAAGTTCCAACAGCAAATATATTTGACCAGGGATTTTTATGTAGAAAATAATACTTTGATTTAATTTTTAAAATTTCTATCCAATAGCTTTCTTAGAACAATCACAGTTATATAATATTTTAATGCAACTTTTGCTATAGAAATAAACAAGGAGAAAGGCATAAATACAGAATTGTGAAATTCCAAAATATTAGGGAAAATCTGTGATTTATTTTAGTTTTCTTATGAATTTTTCCACATCAATAATATTGAAATTTAAATTTATACTCTATTCTTAACTTTTTGTTTACATTTGATGATGTTAAAATTTATATATTGATCATATATTTCAGAGATTTTCCTAGAACATGCATAGGTAGTGGTGCCTGGATGTAGTCTCAGCTATGCACTAAATCAAACAATCCTAAGTAACTTACCTTCAAGGTTTCAGTTGTTTTAAACATAAAATAAGTTCATTGAAATGTATATAACTGGGCTGGGGCTGTAGTTCAGTGGAAGATTGCATACCTAGCATGCATAAGGCACTGGGTTTGATCCTCAGCACCACATAAAAATAAGCAAATAGAATAAAAGCATTCTGTTCATCTACAACTACAAAAAAAAAAAAAAGGGAAAAAAAGAAATGGATATATCTTCCACTTTCAGCTCTAAAATGCTAAGGATTTTCAATCATTCTTTCATTATTGGTTAATATTAACTACTAAGGTCCCCTTGCTTACTTTTTATTTGTTTTTATTTTACTACATAAAAGAACACATATTTTCCTTGGTCTTTTCAAGGAACTGAATCTTTGAAGAGGGATATGCTCACATTTTTGAGAACACATAGCTCAGAACTATAGAACAAAAGAAAAGGAAAGTAAGAAGAAAGAGGGTAGAATTGAAGTGGTAAAATAAATATGCCAAAATCAATAAGTGCATCAACTTGAACAAGTTGATTTTGAGCCACCTACTTACATAGTTCACCTTTAATCTCAAAGTCTTCTTAAATTCACTTATTTATATAAAATCCTACCTTCTCAATTCCTTGAACTCCTCACCACCATATTTTTATCTTCATCCTTAGCCTGCATTTTTTTTTGCTTTAGTAGTATGAGCTCACACTTGCAAATATTCTTCACATCACCTTCTTTTGTCCAATCAAACCTCCTTAAAATGTCAAATCTGACTGACTGCTTAAATATTTATTTATATATATATATACTCTCAAGGAACTACACGTGACTACAGAAGATCACAATTCAGCTGCCTGTTTCATTTATGTTCATTTTCGAAAACAACTATTTTATAGTCTACTTTCTTCTGGAATATCTAAACTATACTCTTCTATCACCATTGTTGCATTATATCATCTCATTTTTCATTAAGAAAACAGGCAAATAGGAGACTGGCTTCATCAGTACAATAAGTAGTTCATCATCTGGCATATATCTCTGCCCAGATTAGTTTTCTTTTCTTTTATTTACTTTCCTCCCTTTCTTCCTCAATCAGTCTTCCTCCCTCCCTCCCTCCCTCCCTCCCCCCTCCCTCCCTTTCTTCCTTCCTTCCTCCCTCCCTCCCTCTCTTCCTTCCTACATACCTTCCTTTCTTCCTTCCTTCCTTTTTTTGCATTAATGAAGCAAATGTCCCTCCCTCTATCTAAAGCTAATACCTCCAGATGGGCCATAGATGCTCATCACCTTCCTACTAACCAGAGCCAAACAGTGACTCTATAGTTCTCCCCTTATCCATATCTCTCATATTATCAATTGCTTCCTTAATACAAAAAAAATTTCCTTAACTAAAAATATGTCTCAATACCATCAGTATTTGATTCTCCCTCTTCTCATCCTCTACCCCACACTTGATTCTCTTCAGCAGAAATTTAAAATATTTTCTGTAGGCATGTATTCCATTTTGTTACCTTCCATTTTCTCTCACCTCTCTATAATTTGACTTAAATCTCCACCACTTTACAAGTAACTTCTTGCAAAGTCAGAAATCATCCCCCTTTTGACATATCCAAGTGGTAACCATCGGCCTTATCAAAATCTAGCAATAAGACATAGCAGACCATTTTCTCCTTTTAAAAACATATTTTCATAGTTTTTAAAAATACTACAGTATTTTTTCCTTCTATATTAGAAGTTATTTCTTGTCTATTTCATTGTCTGTCTCCTTTTTTGTTCAATATCTATATCTTTAAAAGATTTAGGGTTTTTGTTTTTGTTTTTTGCTAGCAGGGATTGAACTCAGGGCACTCGGCCACTGAGCCATAGTCCTATTTTGTATTTTATTTAGAGACAGAGTCTCAGTGAGTTGCTTAGCACCTTGCTTTTGCTGAGCCTGGCTTTGAACTCATGATCCTCCTGCCTCAGCCTCCTGAGCTGCTGGGATTACAGGCATGTGCCACTGCATCTGGCTGAAATATTTAAGGTTTGATCTTCTTTTACATTGCCAGTTTATCCTACGTGAGGTCACTAATCCCATAATTTTAAAACTATTTTTATAATATTCAGTCATCAAGAATACATTTCTAGCTTAATTGTTTTTTAGAGGTTTAAAATCAAGTGTCCAATGTAATATCTTCTTTTGGATATATGTGGACATCTCATGATCAATATATGTGAATCTGAATTCATAAAATTACTTCCACATCTATATAGACATATTTTGGGGGGTCAGCTTTCCCTAATTCAGTGTGAGGTACTATCATCCAACCTGCTGAAGAAACTCCTAACTGGAGTCTTTCACCAATCCTTTGCCCATAAACACCTATTAATCCAATTTCTGGAGTTTATCCAGATCTACTCACGATCTGCTCCACATTGCTATAACTCTAGTCCAAACTACAATCACCTGCCATCTGGGCTACTGAATCTGTCTCCCATCTAGTTCCTCTTGCTTCTTTCTACAGTACATTCTGCCTTGGTTTTACACAAAATCCACAATAATCTTTTGAAACAGGAAACTGAATATATCAGGCCCCTGGTACCGACTCATATAGGCATGTGCATGAACATGCACACTTAAAGCCCTCTAACAACTTATTATTTCAATTAGAACAAAACAAAAATTCTCTTCCATAGACTACACAGCATATAGAGCCCCACATGATCTTGAAAATGCCCTCTTATCTGACCTGATCATCCACTATTCTTGGTTTCTATTCTCTAGTTAAGGTTTCTTTTAGTTTGAAAAAAAAAATATTTCAGTATCTTTTAATTTACTGTCCTCTGCTCACCCTTACCCCTGAATTCTTCACCCAAAATATTCTTTTCTCAGTTCTTTGCATGTTTGCTTCATTCATTCTCTGTTAATAACTCTGATTTTAGTGACTTTTGGATTGCAAATTGCCCTTGATAAAGGACTTTTCTGATTAGCTGATCTAAAGTATCCAAGCCCATTCTAGTTACTGGACACCTTTCTTATTCCTTATGGTTCTTTGAATTTATGTTCTATATCTTTGCATCACCATCATTTATCTTCTCTAACTATAAGCAAGCTCTCTACCAGCATGGAATTTGTCTCTTTTACTACTGTACGTCTAAGTTAAGAACAGAGTTCAATGTATATAAGCTGAATGAATGAATGGACAGCAATGCTACCAAAATATATAGTGTTAAGAATTTGGAATCACAGAGCAGGTGGCATCTAGGTTAGGAAAAGAGGAAATGTGGCAGAATTTGCACCCAGGGCTATATACAAGCTAGACAAGTGCTCTACCACTGAGTCACACAACCACACCCTAGAATGACACTTTTAAACAGAAGAGATTAGACAGGAAGACATAACTGTCTATCATTCTCTGGGAAAAGTAAGCTTTTCAGTGTGGCCTGAAGAGAAGCACATATGTAGATTTTGTGAAAAATGGGGTAGATTATATGAGAAAATGTGAGTTCCAATTTGCAAAAAGTCATCATAAGGTATTTTCTCTTTACCCTCAGACACGGAAAAAAACAGAGTTGTGATAAAGTTTAACAAAGATAATGAAGGGGGACAGTCATGAGACATACTATATATAGCCTGAGGGTACTAGCAGCAGGAGGTTTTGACTGTGCTGAAAGAAAGTGGACGAGGGCTGAGGGGAGGCAGGATGAAAAACATGGAGGATCAATCTGTATTTCATGGCTTCATTAGAATGGCATGAAGTTCCTGAGGCCTGAATTAAAAGAGGCAATCAACATAGATAGGTAAATCAGGTCAGGCGGGATCAAGGAGGCCAATTTGGGTCGGGGAAGTTAAAGAGGGACTGAAAGGTTAATGCCTTCAGAGCTCTTCCTTCACCTTTATCAAGATAACTTGCCCCTGCTCCAATCTGTTGCTAAGGTTACCTGTCCCAGGGACTGTCCCTCCCTACAGGGAGTTATAAAGGTTGTTAATTAATATACCCTGGGCTCCTTTCCTGCCCAGATCTACTTCGCACCTTGTGGCCATCGCACTGGAGCATCTCCTGGGCCTAGCCACCACGCAGGAAGGAGAGGGATAAGGGGAAGAGAGCAGGAGAACAAAGGAAGCCTAAGACATATGAAAAAGGCAAGATTCTCCCACTTCTTCAGATACCAGTATAGCAGCTATGGCCCTCGTCTCTCTCCTGGGAGAAGTCTATGTTAACCCTTTTTCAATAAACCCCTCTTTACATGCTTGCCTCCGTGTACTTCTCTAATGTTATGCTTCAACCTGTGAGGGAGCAGGACTTTTCAGCAGTGACCAGCAGTATCATTTCCACATGAGTTTAATTAGTTATTCTCCCCAGAAAACAATGACTCTTAATTATGATCCTATAAACATATATTAGTCAGGATTCTCCAAAGAAACAGAAACAAAGGCATTATATATATATTTGGCTCACATAATATCAAAGGCTGGATACTCCCACAGTGGCTGCCCACAGGCTGGAAAGTCAGGGAAACTTCTGCTCAGTCCAAGAAGTTGAAAGTCTAGGAACAATCAATCATCAGATGATGCAGCCCCAGTCAACGGCCAAAGGCCTGAAAGCCTCCTGGAGGAAAAACAATAACCAATGCAATTCTATGTCCAAAGACTAAAGAGCCTGGAGTTTGACGTCCACCAGTGATAGCAGGAGACTATCGCATCTGCTATGGGAAAAGAAAGCAAGAGCAAGAAATCAGAACTTCCCCTTCCTCCACCAGGACCCAGCCTTCTACATGGTGCTGCCCACATTCAGGAATGGGTCTTCCCCTCTCAGTCTGCTCAGCCACCCACAATCTTCCCTGGAACACCCTCACAGACACACTTGTAAGTATACTGTACCAATTCTCTAGGTATGTATCCATCTAGTCACGTTGACAACCAAAAGTCATCATCACAGTTTCTTAGCAGTTGAAGATATTTATAAATTTCAAACTGAAAGTATGAGCTTCTACTTGCTATTAATCTAACTGTATTTCAGAATGAAAGGTCCCTCCAATAACTGAAAGTATTCAGCACAATATTCTAATTATTTCATAATTATAAAAATGTACAGGTGCAAACATAGGTATAAACCATGAATTCTACATACACATATGTGTCTACATGTGTTTGTATGTAAATAGCACCTAAGGGTGTACATCATCTATATGCCTGCATATATTAAATGGTATGAATGTAATAATATATGTAAAATGTATCTACATATTACTATAGTAGTTTATGTTACAAGTAAATGTATATTGATAGACCAAATAAAAGTAATATTGAATAAAGTGTCCATTTCTAGCAAAAATGTTTAAATGTATGAGTTTTGCATGAAATTTAAAGGTTGCTTTTTGCTGATATGTAGAAAAGACATAGTTTCAAATGAAGACAAGTATTGGAGGAGGAGAATTAGGGTTCAAGGCTTAAAAGATGTGGAGGTCAGAGGTATGTCAAGATATTGGTACTTGTATGATTACAAGCACTGAAAAGCTGCCTTGGATGATATGATATGAGCAAATGATATGCATTTGCTCACATAAATAGCTACAAACTGAAGATTTGCAAAAACTGAAGACCATAGACTATTAAGGGGAGAAGAAGGGGCAAATGGTAAATATGCTTAGCTATATTTCAAGTAGAATTATGTGGTATAATAACATGCCAGAGATTAATAAAGTATATTAAAATAATAATAACTCCTCTCCCTAAGCATGCTATGAAGTGATGCCCATTGTACAGGCACAAGGGCACTGAGAATAACCTGAAGATCAAGGCATACAATGAAGAGTATTGACGTTATACGTTTAGAATGCAAATTATTTCCCTAGTCGTTTCAAATTGTTATTCAATCCAAAGACGGTAATAAACATATAAACATCATTAAATGGTTTCTAAAGTGAGAATACATAAAAATATCCTCTTTTTAGCCATTGGCAAATTATAATCCCCCTTCAAAAAGCCTTTAGTAAAAGAGCAACTTAGCATATAGACAGTCTCCCAGTGACCCGCCACTTAGCCAAGAATAGGCTGGGAAAAAATACCCATACCAATGAAACCTGCCTCAGATCTAAAACTTCCACTCCATTAACTCTTTTCTTTGGCAAACACAGAAATGAAAGGTGGGCTGAAGAAAAGCTGAGAAGACAGTGAGGTGTGAGAAACAAAGAGCAGTGTCTCTCTTTATCCAGGGCTTTGCCACAGCCTCCCTCATTTCCTGGGCATTGTTATCCAAGAAGCCAGGTGGAGTGGAGCAGGCAAATACAAGATTATCTCAGACAATGTGTAGTAGTGCATTGGAGTTAATCTATGTGCAATGGATCAATAGCATGATCCTTAAGATAGAGAAGTGGCCAAATCAAATGGGCTTTCTGTTTGCTTTGTTATTTAGGCTTTGAAGCTCTATTTTGAAATTTTCACTTTGTCTTGCTTCTTAAAGGTGTTCATGCAAGTAAAAGACTGCATTCTAGTCTGGGCTAAATACCTCAGGGCCCAATAAAGGCAAGTCAGTGCTAATTTGTAGCTTGGCTTTTTTAGACACAAAGGCACAGTTTGAGATAGACTTGAGTTGTACTGCACTCCTTAAGTATCAAATAGGAACTGATCTTTTTTTTTTTTTTTTTTTTTTTTTTTTTTTTGCATCCTTTGGAGTTCTATTTGAACTTGGAAAATATTTCTACTTTAACTTTTAGACTAATTCACCTCTCTTTGGGGGTACTACCCTAAAATGAAGAACCATATTTATGTCATACACTCACCCTCCAAATAACCACTAAAATTCATACAGAATAAGCAAATTTAAAATTTATAGATCACCTCATTTAGCATGAACAGAATGTAACTGGAAACACACACATATACACATTTCAAAAAACAAAGTGCAATTTACTTTATGTATTTCTCTATCTGATCTTACAAATCATATTTAATTCCTTTGTGGCTCTATCAAGATCTAACAATTTAAGATTCTATAATCATCTTAATACATTTATGGCCATCAGATCACTAAGTAGTTAGAATCCTGGCTCACAAAAAAACAGGAAATGCATGTAGACTACTCTAAAACTTTGAGAATAAACTAATTTATATCAGGGGGTAAAGGGAAAGTGTAGTGAACACTTTTACAAAATAGGCTGTTACTCTCTTGTAATTCTACCCAAAGAGTCTTTTATTTATCAGTTCACTAGGCTCCAAGGCAACAAGAGTCCTTTCTGAACTCTGATTTGCTCTAGCCACTGTGTATCCAACCAGCGGAATGTTTGCATGGCTTCAAGGAAGAGATTTTGCCAATGCTTTTAGTAATCCAATTAAACTTTGAAGAAGCCTTAGTTATTGTAACATCAGAACATTCCAAGTGTAATATTTTGTAATTTTTTTCTATCAACCATTAACTGAGCAGTGGTTCTTCAAGCAGGTTCTCCTAAGCTACTTTGGCATTGGTTGGGAACATATCAGAAATACAAGTTCTTGGGCCCCAGCTCAGGTCTAGGAAGTCAGAAACTCTGGAATGTAGAGCAGTAATCTGTTTTCAAAAAAGAGTTCAGTGATTCCAAGTTACACTCAAGTATGAAAATGACTGGTCATAGTAGAGGGACACTGGTTACCCCAAGAGCCGATGTATGTTTGGTTTTATTTTAAAATATTCAGATGGAGCTGGGGTCTGTGGTACCCATCCACAATCCAAGTGACTCAGAAGGCTGAAACAGGAAGGTCCCAAGTTCAAGGCCAGCCTTAGCAACTTACAGAGACTGCGTCTCCAAATAATTAAATAAAAAACAACTGGAGATATAACTCTACTGTAAAGGTTTCCCCAAGATTCAATCCCTAGTTCTAGGGCACGGGACGGGGAAGAAGATTGAAAGAAGTTAAAGCAAATAGGGCTTTGTTTGGATTGTTATTTAGGTTTTGAAGCTCCATTTCAAAAATTACCCTTGTTTCTTAAAGGTGTTCATGTGAGTAAAATGTATATGGGCAAATCTCCATAGAATGTATGTCCTTTGTAACAACCATCTTATGTTTATAATTATTATCCTAATTTTCTAGATTAAGAAATTAAGGTTCTGAGTGATTGGATTTATTAATCTATTCATTAATTCCCAAAGATTCTTTGAGTGTCCAGAATGTGATGAAAACTATTCCAGGCTTTGATGATTCGTAGTGAAAAAAAAAAAAAATGAACAAAAGTCCCTGCCCTTCTACAGTCCACATACTTATAAGGAGATGCACCCTAAAACGATTAATATGATAATGCATTGTTAAAGAAAGAGAAGGCTCAGTGTTGGGACTAGCATGGAAAGGTGAGCAACGACTGCTCACTGGGAAGATTTTTAAGGTTGTGTAAAAAAGTTAAAGAAGAACTTCATAGAAGGGACAAGGGTTTCACATTTGGGGCAGCAATACTGAACAAGTAACAAGAATCTTGGAGAATAAATTATATGTGGTATGTTTGAGGGACAAGAAGTGAAAGAGTCTCATGACTAGATTTTATGGAAAGGAAAAGAAGTGATAAGATTGGAGAGATAGGTTGGGATAAAACTGTAGAAGTTTTCAAAACCTAGGTAATTGTTGATTTATCTAACATTGTTAAGCACTGAAAATGTTTAATTTGTTAAGCACTGAAAATGTTTAAAGCATGATTCTAATGTTACATTGATGGAATAAGCAAGCAATGGTAGCAAGACTTTTGGGACTAGAGCCGGGAAGAGGAGTCATATGCCCACAACAGATCATTAGATTCCAAGCTCCTTAGAGGTAGGATCTGTGTCTTTAGAGCAATTAATTTCCATAGTCCTAACAACGACAACTATGATTACAGATTTTTACATGTGAAATAAATAAATGTCATAAACCTGATGCTGACACAAAGAAGGGATGGAATTCATATTCTGGCAATGTAGAAAATACTACTGCAAGAGACCTCACAAATCAAGCTTTGAAAAGATTCAGTGCCTACATGTGAGAAACCAAGAAAAACAAAAATTCCAAAGGCTCAAGTCTGATAGACTTTGTGACACTTAAAAAGAGTTAAGGGCAAAAGCATCATTTCAGGATATCTTAATTTTGAGATTATTTTAGGACATCCAAATAGGAACTCTATGGAGGTAGTTGGAAAGGAGATCCTAAAAGAGGAGATATTTTTGGAATTATTTGTTGTCATAAATATGGTCAATAAATAAATAAATAAGGTCAAAATTAGGAGGCTTTATAGTATGTGGCAAATAAACTACCTCCTATTACTTTCAATACAATAATATCTCCTTGAAATCTATGGCATCTGTAAAATTGTACCTCCCTCACTTAACATTCAGGATTAGAATTTACAGAAGAGCAGAAGATCCAGAACCTGAACTTTGTTAGTTAAGTCATCTGTAGCAGGAGAAAGAGAAGGGGATAAAGTAGGAAGGAGCAGACATTTAAATATGTCAGTCATTTCCTGCCATTGGAGCCAAGTAAGAGAGCTCAGAGGAATGGTGGAAAGTAGAAAATACAAAGGCCAGAGAGAAAGATGGAACAGACTTGGACCTAGGTATTTGGTGACAAGAAGGTCATCAGTGATATTTGTGACAACAGCATCAATAGAGTGGTGGGGGGAAACCAGACCTCAGGGTACAAAGGAGCACCCAGCAGATGGTGATGGTAGGGGGCTCCTCAGTCATTTCACTTGCGTTGGCCTGAATCTACATCTTTAGTGTCCTCAAAAGCCGGGATATTTTACTTGTATTTATCGTCTCTACGCCTCCCATCATGCTCATGCACACATACACGTAGGATAGCAGAAAGTAAAGTCTAAGCAATATAAAGTATTTCACTCACAATTCAGAATGTGCCCCAGAAGTCTTTAATGACTGAGGGGTTCTTCACTTTCAAAAAGGTATGATTTTCCTCATTTTATGTCTCCACTTTCCTGAGATTTTTACATATTCCTTACTTAATACCCCCTAGTGATGAACAAAGTTTTTGCATTTGATTGACACAAAATGGGAGGTGTTTTGAAAATCATTATTTTACACAAAAAGAATTTGAATAACCTTTCAATATGCCAAATCATGCATTACATAAGCAATTGTTAAATATTTTGTGTAGGGGGAGAAGTTAATTTAAGGCACTTATGATTAATGCCACTCATGACAGTTGTGAAAAAAAAATTGTAACCTCTGGTCTACCTGTTAACCCCTATTGTCCTCTCTGAGGTCAGAATGAGCCCCAGGCAAAATTATGCTGCCCTGAAGGTTTACTTTTGATAGCCTCAGCGGCCAGTTTTCAGTATTTTCCTTCTCTCCTCCTGAGCTCTTTCCTTTTTTTACCCTTAGGTGGCTGTGTGCTCCCAGCTCACTCTTGAGTAATTCCAGGGGATTTTTAGCTGATAAAGGCTTAAAGTATTAGCTCACAGAAGGTATTTGCATTTCAAAAAGGAACTCAGGAAGACTAAACACAGATCCAAAGTGGAAATGTATAAGAATTTAATCCCAAGCGTTGGTGACATTGATGCAGAAGAGATTTGGAAACAGTGCAAATTTTTGGTTCCCCTCAAAGCACACCCCATATGTAGAAAGTCTTTCTGAGCAGTCAGTTACAAAAATGATTATTATTTGGGAAATAAAATGGTATTCTAACGTGACCTTGCAAAATGAGGCCACCTTTCAATAACTAATTGAAAAGAGCTCCGTTGAATTTACATAAACAGTAATTTCCACCTCTAGAGATGTCTATTAAGCAATTATTATTATTTATTTTCTAATAAAAGAAAAAAACGATAACACTTCCTTTTGCATCAAAGATTTGGACTTATTTCAGAACAGTCGGCATTGGAATACATTCAACAGAGTCAGTGGTATCTCTTGTTTTCCCCTTCAAGGAGTTTCTGGCTCCTTAGATATCAAGGGAATTAATTTCCATCATGAATTTTCTGCTTCATCACCAGGAGCCAATCATGAACAAGGTTGATGCTGCTTCAACAGAAAGCTTTAATATGAAATCCTCATATTGCCATCATATCTTTAAAAGAGACAAAATTCTCTCCGACTCATTTTGGAGGCAGTGTGGCATAGTGGGCTATTTATTTGAAAATAACCACTACTAATTTGCTGTCACCCTATGCACATCCCTTAGCTTGCCTGGGCCTAAGTTTATACTCGATAAATATAAGGTTTCCTCATTTTAAAAATAAATGGATAGTTTGGCCACGTGCTCTCCAAAACTGTCTTCTACCTATCTAGAGAAGTCACCTTTTTGAACTCTTATATTTCTAATAATTTTATTTTCCTTCAAAATGAAAATAAATAAATAAAAAGCACTTAGCTCTGGTGCTCATGTATAATTCTCTTATTGCTTGTTAATCTTGTTCAAGTAGTGGCTAAGCCCTGGAGGCAGTTTGTTTAATCTAACACTCCTCTAAGCCTAGATCAGGAAGAATGAAATAATTTCTGAATCACCCAGGAAAGTGCCTTGCTGTGCAGTATTAAGGATACTCTTCCTAATTTAGTCTGCTTTTGGAAGTGACCTCCTTTTTCAATGACTTTTCCCCCATTATTACTACCCAAGCACCCAGTGCCTGGAGCCCCATCCTATAAGCCCTCCAGGTGCCCCATTCCCACTCGGTGTCCTCTGTCCCTTGCCACTACAGATGTGCTTCATCTTACAGGCACTACAGCAGTGTTTCATTCTCTGAAGAGCCCTGACTAATCATCCTAGCTTAGCGGAAAGTGTTCCTGATATAATATAAATAGGGACTGTTGGAATAAGTCCTGTTGCAAATACTCTGCCTCAAATGCTGAAGTATCAGCTGTGTATCACGATAGCTAGAATGATTCAGTAAATGAAAAGCCAACAATGTGTTCAGTATATTTTTTTAAATTAACAATGTGTTCAGTATTTTTTTAGATAAATGCTTATGTGTATATTTTAATTTTCATAGCATATGTGATATACAGCTGCCAGGTTCTTTTGGGGGGCTTGTCTCTTAAACCTTTTTCTTTCTCCTTTGTCTGAACACTTCAGTCAAACTAAACTAGTCACTGCTCCCAGGAACAGCTGTCATCTTTATTTAAAAAGTCTGGCATTCCATCCACTCAGGTTAAACGCACAGTGTAAATGTAACTTTTATGAACTTTCACTTTCATAGAAAGGTGTTTGTATCTACTTCACAAGAGCCTGCATGAAATGCTGCAAGAAAAGCATCTAACATTGTGTCTCAATAAATGTTAATTATTATTAAATTATTTGTGAGGTCTTCTCTTTTCATCTCCTTAACATCCAAAAAAACCCATTTTTATAAAACTATGAGTCAAATTGATAAGGAACTGAATTAACTCAGATTAATATTTGGCAATTAGCTTAAAATATTGAAAACAACACCAGAGAGGGGGAGTGGAGAATAAAATAACTATATTCTGAATAAACCTGAGCAAAGTCAGGCCAACGTAGGGATTTCAGTAGATTTCTGGCATGTACTATGGAGAAGGCAGGCAAAGGGGTAACCATCTTTACAGTTTTGGGATCAATTTTCTTTCAAAAAGCAATCTTTAATAATTAGAACAGTGTTATAGTCATGGCCACTTTACTTTTTCAATAGTTCTGTACCTTTGCATTTTTACAGAACTCAATCAACTTTTCAGCTTTTTTTCTCAAAATCCTTTCCTTTTCCCATTAGTCTGTTAATAATCATTGCTTTCCTGGCATCCCCATTTTGTCAGGTTATTATGCATTCCTCAGCATTGTGAAAAATGAAAAGTGGAAAAATCACATATTTTTCAGCTGACTTAACATTGCATAAAGTGCTGAAATTATTAATTGAACATCTTGATTATAAATTAGGTGGAAATAATGTTGAAGAAGCAGCCCCTAGTCATATAGGATTATTATTAGGGCTACACACTGAATGATTTGAATTTCATTCTGGTAATAGTAAATATAGTTAATACCAATGAATATGAGCTCATAGATTTTGGCTGAATATCAACCAAATCAAGCAAGCAATTGCCTTTGCAATTTTGAGGTTTACATCCTAAAACTGTGTGACTGCTGCATCTTTGCCCCTTTAACTGCTGGAGAACTACATCAAGAGTTTAGAGCCAAGCTAATAGCTCTGTCCCTTCTAGAAATATATAATCCAAAAATCACAACATTTTTAAAACCTCAGTAAAATTCACTCCACTAATTTCAAAGAGATGATCATCCAAAATGAAGCTATGTGGATGTTCACCTTTAAAGAGTACCATGAAAAATGTGTTCATCTTGGGCAAATTAAAGCATCCTCTGCATTTTAGCAAGTATTTAACTTGCTAAAGATAATAAACCAACTTCAACCTCAGAGTAAAATTTACTAGCATATCAACATTTAATGCTTAATTACAAGATACTTTTATCTATTCTTTGAAGCAGGCCTGGAAAGATCTTTATCTAACAATATTTTGCATACTATTTAAGTTGGAATTGGTTGAGGTAGCAAATCTCAAAATTTCAATTGCTTAAACATTAAACTTTAAGTTCTTGCTTGCATAACGTTTCTGTGTGGGTGCCCAGATTACTAAGGAGGCCCATTTCCCTATAGACAGTTAGGGACACGTGCTGGTTAGTTTAATGTCTCAGCTTGCCTTGACTATAATAATACCCTGTCACTCAATCAAACACTAATCTAAGTGCTGTTACGAAGTTACTTTTGTAGATGTGCTTAACATCTTCAGTCAGTTGACTAAGTAGAGGAGATTATCCTCCATAGTGCGGGTGGGCTTCATCTAGTAGGAGGAAAGATCTTAAAGGCAAAACTAAGATTTCTTTGAGAAAGAAGACCTTCTGCTTCAAGATTGCAGCCTCTTCTCCTGCCCAAGTTTAAAGCCCACCAACCTTTCCAACAAATTTTGGATGTAACAGCCCCACAGTGGAATGATTCATAAGTCTATGTTATTATTATTTTCATTTTTAGTCCTACCTATTATATATGTGTCTGTGTACATATGCACAGCATATACATGAACAAAAACTCATGCACACACATGCATATGGGTGGGGGTGGTGGTAGTTGAGGGTGGATAACCACATCCTTCTGGTACTGTTTCTCTGGAAACCCTCAGTAAATACAGCACACACCTTTGTCATTCTGTCATTGTCATCTTCCTCCTAAATTTGACAGAAAATAAAGGCACAGAGAGTGCAAAATACAACACACATGAAAGTTTTCATAGATCTGTTGGCATATATTATTATTTCGATTGAGAAAAATAGAGGGAAGGTCATCATTGGCTGCAGGAATAAAGAAAGTTCAAAGTAAGGAAGAATAGGAGGAAGAGCAAAAAGGAAACTTCAAGATGAAAAGAGGAGTTACAACTCATAGATATTTTGATCTGGTCCTATTTGCCCATCTGTCCTGTTGTGCATGATGATCCTGGAGAATCACTATTATGGATAAATGCTGCATATTCCTCAGATGAGTTTGAATAAAAAACACCAAAATGTTGGATGTGCTGATCTGGGTTTTGGAGTAAGGATGGAGATAAATGAGGCTCTAGAGATACAGTTAGTTACTTCAGGAGATTGAATTTTACTCTTCAGACAATGAAGAGTTAATATAAAACCATTACAAGAGGATTGATGTGATCAGTGTCCCACATTAGAACTAACAGTTTTCTTTATTTAAATTTTATGGTATGTTGGAGAAACATGAATGAAACAGATTAGAAAGAAGATTGCAATAATATAGGCCAGAACTCAATGCTTGCATTGTGATAGTGTGATTTAAAGAGAGAGAGTGATAGCAGGGATAGCACTTAATGTCTCACTATATGTAAGGTGTGGGTAAGAAAATGTCCAAAAATATATTTTAGGTTCCAAATTCTGGTGATAGGAAGCTGGTGTAGCTTAAATGAAATTTAAGACACTGTATTTGTTCTCTGAGATAACTAACCTTTCCTGCAGAGATGACTAGGGTATTAGGCCCCTCTCAGGTCACACACAGGACCCAGATGGGGAAGTGACCCTTACAGGAATGCCCAGTTTCTTTTGCCAGCTTCAGACCTCTTGTATTACTATCGCTTACTTCATCATTTCAGAAAGACATTTAATGTTCATTAAGGAGATATAAATAGGTTGCTCCTTTATCAACCCGACAACTGGGTCAATTTCACACTGAGTCATTAAATGTCTTAAGAACTGGTAATATATCATGTTTTAATGACAACTTTAAAATGGTATTTCAAAACCAAAAGATTTATATCCCATTAAGAGATGATTGTAATATACTAATATAAGATTCGACTCACCCATTGAGAGCTGTGTTTTATGGAGGAAGGCTAGGGAGGGGTAACTACTTTGCAGTATTAAAGACAGTTGACCATTTTGGATATACGTTTTTAAAGTAGCATTCATGTAATTGTATCTTGGCAAACACATAAAAAAAATATGGGATAACTTCATCAATATTTGAAGGAGACATTTTAACTCAGAAGCATGGATTCAAGGAGCTAGACCAAAAAAAAGTCACAAACAAGCAAACACACACAAAAAGTGTTGTGTCAATTACTAAAAAGAAACAAACCCAATGTAAATAATGTCAAAACAGTTTCAATGCAGTCAGTGAGACCATTTGAACCACAGGATCAGTTCCCAGGTAACCTGCTCCCTAACTAGGTGATCCTAGTGTGTGAACACAAACACTTTTATTGCTCTTTGTATTTTTCTTTTCTCTGTTCAGCCTCCATGATTGCCATGGGTCAATTTCAGGTCTTTGTATGATTCCAGAACTTCATAATATCCACACAAACATTTTTTTATAATAAATAAAACTCTTTCTGCCTCAATTGTTCTTAACATTATTGTCATTACTCTGTAGCTATTACTTTATTTTCTTATGTCTAACTTTTTACAGTAGCCTCTTGATGTTGTACATGATATTTCTGAGAATATTCATTCTGAACTTTCAGGAAAATTAGGACTCTTGTTTAATATTTTCATTTATATTAATTCAATGAAATTTTTATCATTTGACAATTATTCTATGCCACCCCAAAAATCACTGGGTTATTCTCCCTTTTGCTAATCTTTGTAGCAGTCATTTCTGTCATTCCTTTTTTGTGACCCACCTCCAAAAACAGGACAAAATATTGCTTTATCTTTATTTATTTGTACCCAGGCCTAGATTAATTGCCATGTTGTTTCAGTAGCTTCAGTATCATGTTTTCTAAGAATCAATCAGCTGAAGAAACTGTCCAGTTAACTTTGGGCCCTGTTTACCATGGTGACTATCATGCTATCTCACAGCTATCAGTGTCACTACTGAATGCTTTCAAGCAGGAACTCAAGGTCTTTTTCTCTCAAAGTAGATAAGTGGCTAGGATTTGAGGTGTTTGGGGGACTCTCCCACTAAGTGTATGATTCATAAATATGGCTTTAGTTTTCAGTACTTTGCTTTTGTCACCCATTAAGTAAAAGAAATAGATTGAAGACCTTCTAAGATCTTACACAATTCAAATCTCTCATGGATATAAATAACTTCTGGACACACAAACAAGTTAAAAAAACAAACAAACAAATAAACAAACAAAATAAACCTCCCTTTTAAAAATTTTCCCTCCAAAGAACTACTCTTTTTTCCTTGGATCTGGAATAATACATAAAACTGTGCTTCATCTGTAAAGTTTTTGGTTTACATTTAAGTGGTCCATTTCCCTCCCTACACATTGGAAGCATCATCAATTTAACAATCTTTTACTTTCGTTTTTCTCCTGGCTTATATATGCAAATTATAGTAAGTCCTGGCAAATAGTTTCATGAGAGATGCTAGGTGGTAGGGATGTAGTTGCTACTCAGTATTTGGAGGTATAAGTGGAAGAGGAAAGATTTACAATTCAGAAACTAACTAGCATAGACCTTGCATGACTAATTTAATTTAAACTTTAATTTTCTCACCTTTAAAATAGACTGCTGCTAAAGTGCATTGTAGTTGCAGCGTTTATAAGTCTATGAATTATTTGCCAGATTAATGAGGCCACCTAAAAATTTAATGCCACTTTCATTAAAACATTTTTCTGTATGTTATATTATCTCATTCTAAAACTATATAAGAAGAGAATTATTATTCTTTACTCATACGGAGGCCGTGGGCCAGGGAAGTGAAATGAATGGTTCAGGCCCACAACTATTTTGTGATTGCAGTAGCTATAATTCTTTTTCTTTTTCTTTTCTTTTGGATTCTTCTCTGGTTTATTTTCATACACCAGAACATAATGTTCTGTAAGTTTGTTAATTTAGTTAAGAAGGTGAACTCTAGTGATTTGTGTGTGATTCATAGTTTTGATTAGTCAGTAACTAATTCTATTCATCAGAACGAACTAGGATCTCTGTAATGTTAGGCTCTGAGGATCCAAATGAACAAAAAGAGTAAAATTGAAAAAAATAAAAAAGAAGAAAAAGAAAATAAAGAAAGAGAATGGGAAAGAAAAAAGAAGAAGAAGAAAAATAAAAAAGTGATAGGATCAAAAACTAATCTCAGATTCTGACAGCAATTTTCTATTTATGAGTGTAAGACTAGAAAAGAAGAATCATTAAACTGTACGATACAAAAACCATAAAATATAAATTCTAATTGTTGCATGAAATGCAGTAAAACCTTTTTTGAAAAGCAGTGCTTCAGTTTTAGAATAATAACAAATTACCAGATAAACTTGACAATGAAAACACTGAGAGAAGTTAGAAATGAACTCTCGCTCTTTCTTACACCATTTTGTCTTTTCCCTCAGGTTTAATAGTAAGTAATGCCAAACATTAACAGAAAGTGTTAGAGTATCCACAGGAACAAAGGACAACCCACTAACAAAATAGGTAAAAGAACTGAAAAGGCAATTCATAAAAAAAGGACATTCAAATGACAAATGAACATATGTGTTAACTTTATTAGGCTTCTGGGAAGAGAAAAACAAGCCAAATGGAATACCACTAAAGATCTGAAAGAATGCCTACAATATAAGACTGGATCACCAAATATAGGCAAAGATGCAAATCAACTTAGAACTCTCATACATTGTTGCTAATGAATATGTAAGTTGTTATCACTTCCACGGAAAACTCTTTGGCCATATCTAGTAAACCTAAAGGTATGTGTATGTCATATTTCATACATGTCAGCCCAAGGTATGTATTCAAAAACCATCCATATATATGGCAGACAAATAATAAATTAAAAAGTGGTACAAAGAATACTATTTATAATAGTCAAAATTAGAAACAATGCAACTATGTATCATAGCAGAATTACAAAACCAGACATGGTGTAATTGCAAAACAGAACACTATAGATATAGCTACAAAAGAGAACTATATGTAACATCAGAAATTATTTTTACAAACAAAATATTGAGTAAATTAAGCCATACACAAAAATAATATAGTGCGTGATTCCATTTATATAAATAACAAGACTAATGTGTTATTTGAAGTTAGAATAATGGCTACCTTGAAAGTAAAAAAGTTGCTGGAAGAGGTATAAAGAAGCATTTGGGTTTATGGTGACACTGTGTTTTCATTTGGTTACTGGATATAAGGGGGGTGTGTGTGTGTGTGTGTACTACAAAGGTATACTTTAATAGAAAACACATATTAATTTATACCCATGCACATCCATGCATGCCTGTTTTCCCAGGTATTCAAAATAGCACACTACTGGGCAATTGTACCTCCAAAATGACCAGAAATCCATTTTTCTCTAGGTGCAATGGAAACGTGAACTGAAAAATGATTAGATCAATGAGATGGTCTACAGAGACACTTCCTATGTCAAACCAGAGTTGCTAATATCCTTTGCAGTGCATATTTATCTTTTAAAAGTTAGGATTCAAAATATCAATTAATTCCTTCTAGACACTTAATCCATTACCTCTCTTATCAGTTCTGCCTCTCTCTCCTTCATCATTTTTATCTCTTTGGTGGCTGGAGAAGACAACTGTTGCAACTTGAGTCACTATGTAAAATGAGAAGTTAAGGTTTGTGATAAGAAAATTTACTGTTAATTAATAAAATGTCAAATAATGTAGGTCTTGGACAAACTCAATTTAGGGAAGAAAATTGTATTAGAGAGAAAGATAGCACGGAATATGCTTTCTGATGAAAGTACATGACATTACTTAATATACATCATGGTCAAAAATATGAAACCTGAATCTGATTAAACCTATTGATCATAAAATGGTCAAGTTTAGGAAATGAAGAAGGCAGAGAAAAATAAACAAACACTCTAGGAAAATGTGATCAGAAAAATTCATACTATAGGACATTCTAAAAGCAAATTTTTTTTAAAGAAACAAATAGTTTTCCATAGGAGAATAAAGTGAAGGAATCAACTATAGCCTGAAAAGAATTAAAAGCATGCCAATAATCACAGTGCATAGACCTTTCTGTAATTGTGTTGTTGTAAGTAGAATTTAAAAGAAAATGTTTAAGATAATTCAAATATATAATTGTAGGAATAACTTAGTGTTGGGTTTTCAGGTAGCATACAAGTATGAAGATTTTATGTTTTTTGAGCTTCCTTACCTTCTAAATATACATATTGAAATATTTATTGATAAAACAAGATATTTAAAATTTGCTTTAAAATCACACGAGGGGAAGGAAGGAGAGTAATATAGGTGCAACAGGATTGGATATGGAATTGATGAAAGTTTAACACAGGTGAAGGGTTCATGGAGATTCATTGTACAACTGCATGCACTTTTGATGGTATTTGAACCATTTCATAATACATTTAGGAATATTAAATAAATTAAAGCAGAGACTTGAAATCTTGAGTGCATCTGAACTTATATAGAGCCATGTACAAAAAAAAATTATGAAGGCTAATATTAGACTACGGAGCAAATGCATGAATAGAAATCCTGGATTCAGGAACATCTCACTTTAAAAGTGATTATTCATAAAAGCCAAAGGGTGAAACAAGGGCACATGAACATCCACTTGTAAGGAAAAGCCAAGAACAAAACAACACATTCCTCACGTTATGCCTTTGTGAATTAGCCACAGTATCAAGTTGTTGGAGAGGCACTTTAATTTGATACCTTTTGTGCTTTGAGGATACTTTTTACTGGGTTAAAATTGCTGCTGTTAGAAAAATCAGTGTCAACCATGAAGTTATGTTGACCCTCTGGGCGAAGGTGAGATGAGAGGGTCAGGCCGAGAAATGAAGACAAGAGGGGGAACGTGCAAAAACCGGAGCAAAATGTCAGAGAAAACTTTTCTTTTTTTAATGAGCTGGATTTTCTTCCTTGTACCCAGGAAAGCATGCTATGCTTCGTCTCCGGAGACAGCAGGAGAAACGTCTCTTGCTGCCCTCTGCTAGTATTCTGATCATCAGTGTCAACGAAGCAGACCTGTTCGCCTTTGGTAACAACAGAGAAATTGAGAGCTGTTCCAGATCGGTCCAATTACAGTTTATGGAGCCTGGCTCTGGAGGGAGGAAAAGATCCTCATAGTTTGCAAGGACTTACTTTCTCCCAGATAGCCTACCTCCTCAAAAGGATCCTTTATACAGTTCCTTGGTTGAGAAGGACGATATTTGAGTTCTGATTCTGTATTTTGCCACTTTTTCTTACAGAGTTTGAGTCTTTCCATTTGTAAATAAGAAACTTGAAAATTAATCATTGGGGGTTTTTATTAAGCTCCATCTCTCTCTAAATTTGCATTCTCTGATTACCTCTAAGATGTCTGGACAATTGTCTTCATAGCTCTTCTTTTTGAGAATGAGAACAGAGAGAAGAATTAAAGCAGAAACCCCTTCTCATTTTTAAGTTATCCAAGTTTTGCTTTGGTTCTGTTCTGTTTTTGTCTTTTGTAAAAAAAAATAATAATAATAATAAAAATAATACTTGCATATTTGTTTTATATTGTTTTGTCTCATACCTGTTGGAATGGAAGTTGATTTTCTTGACTGTGACAAAACATCCTATTTTGTGGTTCTGTAAGTAGGCCTCCCTAACCCTTTCATTATTGGTTATTCCCAAATGTTTCCTCCTCTGAAATCCATGCTCTTATATACAGAAATATATTACCTTACAAGCAGGTCTGATCATGAGAAAGTCTCTTTCTCAAACACAACTCGGGCTTCTATATCCTAGAGAAAAATCTATATTCACCTGTGATCCTTTCTATCTTTTTTAAACAAAAATTTCCACAATTCATAATCCAATTGTTTAAATGTGTTTCAACAACTTGGGACACAAAAAAATCATATCACAATTATTTTTCTCACATGATCTTCTATGCATCTCTTTCTCTTGAGACCTCACAGTCCTGAACTTCCCATTTCCCTCAAAGACTATCCTATCCCCAAGAGTAATTTCAGATGTCAGGCATGAAACAATAAATGACTGGGATGTTCATGTAATAGGCCAACTTTTTGACTCTGGTTTGCTGGCTGGGCTGTTAAATGTAGGTCATATACAAAGGCTATGGTTATGTCCCTCTAGTCTTTATTTCTTTTCATCTATATTTAAGCTTAAATATTATATGCATGTTCCAAAAGTACAGTTTTTATGATGGTGGGACTGGCCCCACAAAAACTTCCAGCCTTCCATATCTTTTCCATCAGAATTAGTTCTGACCCATAAATTCTGAGCCCTTGTTTAGAAACCAGGAAAGCAGCCTCAGTTCAGTTCCCTCACAGCAAATTCTCCTTTCTGACCTTACTCTGCTGGTGGACATTAGTCAGACTCAATTAGTCAACTCTGATAAGTTTCTTGAATTTAAGATTCTAAAGAAGAGAAGTTGAAGGGTGGGGTTGTGGTTCCGTGGTAGAACGCTTGCCTAGCATGTGTGAAGCACTAAGTTCAGTCCACAGCACCACATAAAAATAATAAATAAATAAATGAAAAAAAAAAAAAGAAGAGAGGTTGGTATCTAGTTTCATTCATTCCCATGAATGTCCTCAGTATTTTTGAAATAATTGTTCTATCCTTTCCCTGGAGCTCTTTAGACCAAGAGGAATGGTCATTTTAGGAATATCTGCATGCACCCCCGCCCCCCACACACACACAAAGGATTCAGTTACACTTTATCACCAGGCAAGGGAATGTTTGCCAAAGCTGGCCACACATACACACACACACACACACACACACAGACACACACAGACACACACACATAGGGCCTCCTGTAACTATAAGAACCCAGCATTGGCTAGCATCCCCTTGCATGGAGATAAAGAATAACCGAATATTGATTCTATGTGTGTATATGTATGCATGTGTGTATGTTGTATGCAAGTGTGTGTATGTGTTTGTGTGTGCATGTGTGTGTTGTGTTGCCGAGAAGTTGTTTTTCTATTGTCCTCGCAGTAAAGAACATTTGCTTCAAGTTGTATAGATATAAAAATTTTTGATATTGTGTTTAGAAATTACATTTTTATCCAGTACTTACTATCATATTTACATCATTATTTGTGCAATTGCTGATTACTATACCTCTCTTCAGTAGAAGTAGATTAATAGTTGTATGAATACAGGAAACGTATTATTCTTACTCTTGTTCACAAGCATGATGAGCAGAAACATGATATATGCTCAGGATGTTTTGTTAAGCAAATTCACAAAGAACATGGAGATCCCCAAAGACTCTTGTGAAATATAAACTGAGCATCTAAAAGATGAGAAAGAGTTAGTAGGTGGAAGGAATAGTATACACAAAATACTGGAAGTGTTTGGCTGGAGCATAGAGTTAGAAGAGGATCGGAAAGACAGAGGAAAAGAACAAAGAGATGAGTATCATAAAGAGAACCAGAAACAGTATTGTGAATTTGGACTTTATTCTGTGGGGTTAGTTTACAGTGCAAAGAGTAAAATAAAATAATTTTTAAAAGATTCTTCTGGTTTCAACATGGAGAATGAATTGGAAATGAAAAAAAAAAAAACTGGAGTCCTCCTTAGTTATCTAGTCAGGGAATCACAAAATCAGGGTACTGAACAAAAGAATAGTAATTAAATAATAATAAAATGACTAAATATATATATTTCAAAGGTGGAATTTTCAAAGCCTTATTATTAATTATAGGTGGAAGTGAGGGAAAAAGATGAGTCAAGGTTAATGTTAAGAGGCTCCTTGAAGAACTGGAAGGATGGCTGTCTGGAGCAGATGCACTGTTTAGTGGTTACCAACATTAATCAGATGTGAATCACTGTATTCAATTATTGAAGAACATAGTGTTTCTAAAAGAGAAGGAGAACAATGTGAGCTGTTCCGGAAGCCCCTCACTGGAAGCCTCTCAGGATCTTGCATTCCCAGTACATTCTTGAATTCTATAGTTCAAGTTTTAGTATAAAGGGGCCAGAACTGGGTCAGTCCAAGGCCACCTAGAAACTGTCCTGTGGGTGGCCATCAGAGTAAAAGGAGAAAGACTGGATTCCATTTAAAATATTAATTTTGGGTTTCCAAGCAGTTGGCTCTGTATCTAGGAAGCCAGGAATGAAATCTAGAATAGAGATGCAGATTTAGGAACATTCAATGGATGCCTCAAAAATGGTAAAAAAAAAAGGATTTTATCTTATGTTTCAACTCTTGAATACTGTAGCACTTCCCTGGAGTGCTGAGTTGCAAAAGGACTGTGAAGCAATGTTCATTCATAGTAGGGCACAAAAATAAATGTTAATTGATTATGAAGTTTGGCATGCACACAGAAAGAAGTGGGAATGGAGACATATTTGTAGCATTCATCTGTCCTAATCTGTATGGCAATTAGTGCATTAGTATATATGAGATTATACGGAGCATGTATAAAGAATGAAAATGAAAAGCAGTTCAAGGGGTCACACTGCGTATGCAGCAAATCGCCCTGCGGCCAGAGTCTGCGGCGCTCGCTGGGAAACGACGGTAAGATAACAATGCAAAGATACAGTGCTACGGATTCTGCAGGCTCCCGCCAGCTGTGCAAATACTGTACTCAGAGCTGAATTCTGGGCTTGAGACGGGGAAGGAAGCCATCCAATTCGGTTCTCCACATCGGTCAGACCACAGAGGAAGCCAGCGGCCACCATCTTGGAGAGCTGACGTCATCATCTCTGTTTTTTTTTTTTTTTTTTTTTTTTTTTTTTGACTGATCACAGCTCTTTCAGCTATAGATCAGCGGGGAAAACTTAAGGGCCCCTCCCAGCTCTCCTGTGAGCGCAATAGCCAGACCGAGGGCGGCACGGAGCCGGCGGGAGACGTGGCTTCGGCGAGGGAGCCGGCGGCTGCGGCGAGGGAGACAGCGGCAGCGGCGGCTGCGGCGAGGGAGCCGGCGGGAGCTGGGGCTGCGGCGAGGGAGCCGGCGGCAGCCGGGGCAGCGGCACGGGAGCCGGCCGGAACCGGCGGGAGCCGCAGCAGCGGCGCGGGAGCCGGTGGGAGCCACGGCGGTGCTGGCACAGGAGCCGGCGGGAACCGCGCAGCGCGGGACTCCCAGCTACCGCTCCCACCAGTGCTGACAACTGAGGTCTCTTGCACCGACTCGCCTTGGCATGGGACTCACGGCTACAGCTCCCACCGGTGCTGACAACTGAGGTCTCTTGCATCAGATACGGGGGCGTGGCTACCAGAAGGTAAGCAAGTTTGCTGGGGGTGCTCAGCCCCAAGCTCTACAAACTAAGGGCCTGAGGGAGGCAAACAAGGAGAGTGTGCTCAGGCACTAATGAAACAGCTGCTCCACGTGTGTGCAAGGTAGGCAGAACTGTGACCACCGACAAAACAGGTCCAGTGGACTGCCAGACACATCGCTCAGATTGGGGGAGGGGCAGAGCCGCCAGGCGCCTGCAAGTTACGCAGACCTGCGAATCACCAGCTGATCAGACCCAGCAACCGCGGAGCGGCAGAGCCACCCCGGGCCTGCAAGGTAGGGGCACTTGCCACCCACTGGCAGGTCAGGCCCAACAAATTGTGGAGGGGCACAGCTGCCCCACGAGCCTGCTAGGTAGGCAGAACCCTGACTACCAACAGAACAGGCCCAGAGGCCGGCCAGACACATCGCCCCGCCCCAGTTGGGGGAGGGGCAGAGCCGCCGGGCGCCTGCAAGTTACACAGACCTGCGACTCACCAACAGATCAGGCCCAGCAACCGCGGAGCGGCAGAGCCACCCCCGGGCCTGCAAGGAAGGCGCACTTGCCACACACCAGCAGGTCAGGCCCAACAAACTGCGGAGGGGCACAGCTGCCCCACGAGCCTGCTAGGTAGGCAGTACCCTGACCACCAACAGAACAGGCTCAGAGGACGGCCAGACACATCGCCCCGCCCCGGTTGGGGGAGGGGCAGAGCCGCCAGGCGCCTGCAAGGTAGGCAAACCTGCGTCTCACCAGCATATCAGGCCCAGCAACCCGCGGAGCGGCAGAGCTACCCCCGGGCCTGCAAGGTAGGTGCACTTGACACCCATTGGCAGGTTAGGCCCAGCAACTCTCGGAGGGACACAGCTGCTCCACGCACGTGCAAGGTAGGCGGAACCGTGACCACCGACAAAACAGGCCCAGTGGCCCGCCAGATACATCGCCCCAGTTGGGGGAGGGGCAGAGCCGCCACCAGCGCCTTTTAGGTAGACAGACCTGCAACCAACAGACAGAACGGGCCTAGTGGCCAGCGGAGGGGCAAAGCCACTGCTCACGCCTGCAAGGTAGACGGACCTGTGACCACCGAAAGAACAGGCCCATCGAAAGTACAGGCACAGCGGCCTCCCGGCGTGGTAGGCACATTGCCTCAATTGGAGGAGGGGAAGAACCACCGCCAAAGCCTGCGAGGGAGACTTTGCAGCTATACAAGAGCAATATAAATATATAGGGGGAAAAATCAATAACACAACAGTTTCACCAAGCAGAAAGAAACGCGATCAATATGAAAAGACAAGGAAAGAAAGGACCACAAGCAATGCAGGTCAACTCAACTTTAGAAGAGGTAATTTCTGCAGCAGATGGAATGTCAGATAAAGAATTCAGGATATACATGCTTCAGATGATCTGGAGTCTCAAGGAAGACATTAGACAGCAAAATCAGTCAATGAAAGACCACTTCGACCACTTTGACAATCAATTACATAAACAAATCCAAGAAGTAAAAGATCAATTATACAGGGAGATAGAGGTTATAAAAAACAAACAAACAGAAATCCTGGAAATGCAGGAAACAATAAACCAACTTAAAAACTCAATTGAGAATACTACCAGCAGAGTAGAACACTTAGAAGATAGAACATCAGACAATGAAGACAAAGTATTTCAACTGGAGAAGAACATAGACAGCTCAGCAAAGCTGTTAAGAAACCATGAGCAGAACATTCAAGAAATATGGGATAACATAAAGAGACCAAACTTAAGAGTCATTGGGATACAGGAAGGTACTGAGGTCCATACCAAAGGAATGAGCAATCTATTCAACGAAATAATACGAGAAAACTTCCCAGACTTGAAGAATGAGACAGAATCCCAAATCCTAGAAGCCTACAGGACGCCGAATGTGCAAAATCATAAGAGATCCACACCTAGACACATTATAATGAAGATGCCCAACATACAGAATAAGGAGAGAATTTTAAAAGCTACAAGAGAAAGGAAGCAGATTACATTTAGGGGTAAACCAATCAGGATAACAGCTGATCTTTCAACACAGACTCTCAAAGCTAGAAGATCCTGGAATAACATATTTCAAACACTGAAAGAAAAGGGGTTCCAACCAAGAATTGTGTATCCCGCGAAATTAAGCTTCAGGATGGAAGATGAAATTAAAACCTTCCATGATAAACAAAAGTTAAAAGAATTTGCAGCTAGAAAACCATCTCTTCAAAACATCCTTGGCAAAATATTACAGGAAGAGGAAATGGAAAATATCAATGAAAACCAACAGCGGGAGGTAGTACAGTAAAGGGGGGGGGAATAATCAAAGAGGAAAACAAACCATGTTTAGTAACATAAATAAACAAATATGGCTGGAAGAACAACCCATATCTCAATAATAACCCTAAATGTTAATGGCTTAAACTCACCAATTAAGAGACACAGGCTAGTAGAATGGATCACAAAACAAGGCCCAACAATATGCTGCCTTCAGGAGACGCATTTGATAGGAAAAGACATACATAGACTGAAGGTGAAAGGTTGGGAAAAATCATATCACTCATATGGACTTCGGAAACAAGCAGGAGTGTCCATACTCATATCAAATAAAATAGATTTCAAGCCAAAGTTAATCAAAAGGGATGAAGAGGGACACTACATACTTCTTAAGGGAACCATACACCAACAAGACATAACAATCATAAATATATATGCCCCAAACAATGGTGCAGCTATGTTCATCAAACAAACTCTTCTCAAGTTCAAGAGTCTAATAGACCACCATACAATAATCATGGGAGACTTCAACACACCTCTCTCACCACTGGACAGATCTTCCAAACAAAAGTTGAATAAGGAAACTGTAGAGCTCAATAACACAATTAATAACCTAGACTTAATTGACATATATAGAATATACCACCCAACATCAAGCAGTTACACTTTTTTCTCAGCAGCACATGGATCCTTCTCAAAAATAGATCATATATTATGTCACAGGGCAACTCTTAGACAATATAAAGGAGTAGAGATAATACCATGCATCTTATCTGACCATAATGGAATGAAATTGAAAATTAACGATAAAAGAAGTAAGGAAAAATCATGCATCACCTGGAGAATGAACAATAGGTTACTGAATGATCAATGGGTTATAGAAGACATCAAGGAGGAAATTAAAAAATTCTTAGAGATAAATGAAAACACAGACACAACATATCGGAATCTATGGGACACATTGAAAGCAGTTCTAAGGGGAAAATTTATTGCTTGGAGTTCATTCCTTAGAAAAAGAAAAAACCAACAAATAAATGATCTAATACTTCAACTCAGAATCCTAGAAAAAGAAGAGCAAAACAACAGCAAAAGAAGTAGAAGACAAGAAATAATTAAAATCAGAGCTGAAATTAATGAAATCGAAACGAAAGAAACAATTGAAAAAATTGATAAAACTAAAAGTTGGTTCTTTGAAAAAATAAATAAAATTGACAGACCCTTAGCCACGCTAACGAAGAGAAGAAGAGAGAGAACTCAAATTACCAGCATACGGGATGAAAAAGGCAATATCACAACAGACACTTCAGAAATACAGAAGATTATCAGAAACTATTTTGAATACTTATACTCCAATAAAATAGAAGATAGTGAAGGCATCGATAAATTTCTTAAGTCATATGATTTGCCCAGATTGAGTCAGGAGGATATTGACAACCTAAACAGACCAATATCAATTGAGGAAATAGAAGATACCATCAAAAGACTACCAACTAAGAAAAGCCCAGGACCGGATGGGTATACAGCAGAGGTTTACAAAACCTTTAAAGAGGAACTAATACCAATACTTTTCAAGCTATTTCAGGAAATAGAAAAAGAGGGAGAACTACCAAATTCATTCTATGAGGCCAACATCACCCTGATTCCTAAACCAGACAAAGACACTACAAAGAAAGAAAACTACAGACCAATATCTCTAATGAACCTAGATGCAAAAATCCTCAATAAACTTCTGGCGAACCGGATACAAAAACATATCAAAAAAATTGTGCACCATGATCAGGTAGGATTTATCCCTGGGATGCAAGGCTGGTTCAATATACGGAAATCAATAAATGTTATTCACCACATCAATAGGCTTAAAAATAAGAACCATATGATCATCTCGATAGATGCGGAAAAAGCATTCGACAAAGTACAGCATCCCTTTATGTTCAAAACTCTAGAAAAAATAGGGATAACAGGAACATACCTCAATATTGTAAAAGCAATCTATGCCAAGCCTCAGGCTAGCATCATTCTGAATGGAGAAAAACTGAAGGCATTCCCTCTAAAATCTGGAACAAGACAGGGATGCCCTCTCTCACCACTTCTGTTCAACATAGTTCTCGAATCACTGGCCAGAGCAATTAGACAGACGAAAGAAATTAAAGGCATAAAAATAGGAAAAGAAGAACTCAAATTATCACTATTTGCAGATGACATGATTCTATACCTAGCAGACCCAAAAGGGTCTACAAAGAAACTATTAGAGCTAATAAATGAATTCAGCAAAGTGGCAGGCTATAAAATCAACACGCATAAATCAAAGGCATTCCTGTATATCAGCGACAAATCCTCTGAAATGGAAATGAGGACAACCACCCCATTCACAATATCCTCAAAAAAAATAAAATACTTGGGAATCAACCTAACAAAAGAGGTGAAAGACTTATACAATGAAAACTACAGAACCCTAAAGAGAGAAATAGAAGAAGATCTTAGAAGATGGAAAAATATACCCTGTTCATGGATAGGTAGAAGTAACATCATCAAAATGGCGATATTACCAAAAGTTCTCTATAGGTTTAATGCAATGCCAATCAAAATCCCAACGGCATTTCTTGTAGAAATAGAGAAAGCAATCATGAAATTCATATGGAAAAATAAAAGACCCAGAATAGCAAAAACAATGCTAAGCAGGAAGTGTGAATCAGGCGGTATAGCTATACCAGACTTCAAACTATACTACAGAGCAATAGTAACAAAAACAGCATGGTACTGGTACCAAAACAGGCGGGTGGACCAATGGTACAGAATAGAGGACACAGAAACCAATCCACAAAACTACAACTATCTTATATTTGATAAAGGGGCTAAAAGCATGCAATGGAAGAAGGATAGCATCTTCAACAAATGGTGTTGGGAAAACTGGAAATCCATATGCAACAAAATGAAACTGAATCCCTTTCTCTCGCCATGCACAAAAGTTAACTCAAAGTGGATCAAGGAACTTGATATCAAATCAGAGACATGGCGTCTGATAGAAGAAAAAGTTGGCTATGATCTACATACTGTGGGGTCGGGCTCCAAATTCCTCAATAGGACACCCATAGCACAACAGTTAATAACTAGAATCAACAAATGGGACTTACTCAAACTAAAAAGTTTTTTCTCAGCAAAAGAAACAATAAGAGAGGTAAATAGGGAGCCTACGTCCTGGGAACAAATCTTTACTCCTCACACTTCAGACAGAGCCCTAATATCCAGAATATACAAAGAACTAAAAAAATTAGACAATGAGATAACGAATAACCCAATCAACAAATGGGCCAAGGACCTGAACAGAAATTTCTCAGAGGAGGACATACAATCAATCAACAAGTATATGAAAAAATGCTCACCATCTCTAGCAGTCAGAGAAATGCAAATCAAAACCACCCTAAGATACCATCTCACTCCAGTAAGATTGGCAGCCATTAGGAAGTCAAACAGCAACAAGTGCTGGCGAGGATGTGGGGAAAAGGGTACTCTTGTACATTGCTGGTGGGACTGCAAATTGGTGCGGCCAATTTGGAAAGCAGTATGGAGATTTCTTGGAAAGCTCGGAATGGAACCACCATTTGATCCAGCTATTCCCCTACTCGGTCTATTCCCTAAAGACCTAAAAAGAGCACACTATAGGGACACTGCTACATCCATGTTCATAGCAGCACAATTCACAATAGCAAGACTGTGGAACCAACCTAGATGCCCTTCAATAGACGAATGGATAAAAAAAATGTGGCATTTATACACAATGGAGTATTACTCTGCATTAAGAAATGACAAAATCATAGAATTTGGAGGGAAATGGATGGCATTAGAGCAGATTATGCTAAGTGAAGCCAGCCAATCCCTTAAAAACAAATGCCAAATGTCTTCTTTGATATAAGGAGAGTAGCTAAGAACAGAGTAGGGACAAAGAGCATGAGAAGAAGATTAACATTAAACAGGGATGAGAGGTGGGAGGGAAAGGGAGAGAGAAGGGAAATTGCATGTAAATGGAAGGAGACCCTCAGGGGTATACAAAATTACATACAAGAGGAAGTGAGGGGAAAGGAGGAAAAATATAAGGGGGAGAAATGAATTACAGTAGAGGGGGTAGAGAGAGAAGAGGGGAGGGGAGGGGGGAGGGGGGATAGTAGAGGATAGGAAAGGCAGCAGAATACAACAGACACCAGAATGGCAATATGTAAATCAATTGTTGTGCAAATGATGTGATTATGCAATCTGTATATGGGGTAAAAATGGGAGCGCATATCCCACTTGAATCAAAGTGTGAAATATGATATATCAAGAACTATGTAATGTTTTGAACAACCTACAATAAAAATTAATTAAAAAAAAAAAAAAAAAAAAGAAATGAACTGCTCTGACAGACACTCACGCCCGGGACCCCAGCACAAGGGAGCCTTGTGCACACAGACCCCACCTCCTGCTTCCTGGCACTCTCCCTGAGCCAAGTGACCCTTGTCTTTGGTCTCTCTACCCAGGGGCATGGCCCCCAGAAGAACCCCTGGCGCCAGGATGGTTAGATGCCCTCTGCACCACAGAGCCCAGAGCAGATCTCACAAGGAGGGCAGTGGCCCCAGGGGGCTGCAGGGACCACACGGCTCACGAAGACCCCGTGGTCGGCCCACAGTTTACATCCACACATCGTTGAGCCAGCCACACTCCCGAGAAGTGACACAGACGCAGCCCTGACATTCAGACCTTCAAACACACTCTAACTTGTGGAAAGCAATCAGGATTCTGGGAACAGGAGCAAGCCTGGGAGGCAGACCCACACCTGGGGCGGGAGGCTGGCAGACAGGGCTTCCGGGCGACCAGGGCACTTTCTCTCTGTGAACTAAGCTGCCACGTTGCGGGTTGGATTGCATGGTTGCATGGCGGGCATTACAAAGCAGTTATAAAGGTTCATTTCACCCCCACCCCAGCCCCACCCCCAGAACCCGTCAAACCACGAATTCTGGGCAACGTTCGGTGCTTTAAAGGAACACCTGCCGCTACACCAGGTCGAGGTGGAATGACCAGAGGAATCTGGGCAAGTTGTGACCTCGTGGGCTTGCTGTGCAGCTGCTCAGATGGGCACTCAGTGACCCATCCCAGGCTGCACACGGTGGTGGCCTCCTGCCTCAGGTCCTGACTGGAGCCAGGCAGGTGTCAAAGCCAGAAGAGCCATGCCAAGCGTGGCCCGCTGGAGTCTGGTCCCACGGCGCGGAGCCCCTGTTTGTCACTGCCGGGGGTTGTCTCCTTCCCCAGGTCCTGCGCTCAGCGGGGAGAAGGGCTTCCTGGCTCACCCCTGCACGCTGGCGTCGCCCGCGGTGTCAGGAGCTCTCCTGTGTTGAAGAGCCGCTCTCCACGGGAGCCTTCGGGGCTTTGCCAGCAGCTCACACCGATGTCCTTAGTCACCTTGCTGCTCAACGCTGGGCCCCGCCACAAGTCCTGCCGTGGGAAGGTCAGAGCGAGACTGAGATGAAAGTCCTTGAGGGTCAGCAAGGCCCCGTCCTGGGATGTGTGCCCCTGCCCAGCTAAAAGCCACCAACGCCACATGAAGTGGCGAGAAGTGGGAGAATGCCACTGGCTCCCCATCGAAGGGCCTCGGTGAGTCACGTGGGGCGTTTAGGGCCGAGACGGGGCAGGTGACCAAGGCCCCTCACACTACACCCCCCTCTGTGCTGCCCTGAGGATGCCGATCTCTGAAATCTCCCGCCAGTGACCCGGGCCGCAGCGTCTCGGGCAAAGAGCCCGTGAGAAGTCCAAATGACACCAAGGGCCAGCCTCCCCATGACCTCAGGCCCTGGTCTCCACGAGGGTCCACAGCACCAGCAGGGCCAGGTGGTCATGCCCCTTCATCTCAGGGTCCTAGAGCCCTTGCCCCCGATGGATGCTCCAGCTCCACACCGGCACTGTCCTTCCCAGCTCCGGAGGCCCAGGGCCCTCTGTCACCTGCGTTGAGAGGCGTCAGTGTGGGGGTGACTGGGGCCAGGAGACCAGGGAGCCCGGACAGCTACGGGGCCTCTGGCAGTGCTAGTCCTCTGTCCTCGCGGCTGTGCACGGCTTCCGCATCTGATGAGTCAATCATGAGTCTATGCCCACCAGCTGGGCCCTGGCACCCGGGTCGGGTTCACCTCGTCTGAGCCCCACCATGTGGGGGTGAGGGGATCGAACTGCATTGGCATCATGGGCCCGAGCCCACCACATGACCCTGGAGCGGCTGGGCCTTGTGCAGAGAACCAAGGGCCCAGAAGGCGGAGGCTGAAGTCCGGGGGAGGCCCAACCTCCCAGGCTGCAGACTCCACAACCACACAACCAATTCCTTCAAACCCTTCAGTGTCTCTTGACCTAAGTACATATGTCGTCTATGTACACATGTGTTTAATACGAGTGTGTAAATATGTGTGTGACTATATAGTGCATTATAGAATGTATACATTAAAAAAAAAAAAAAAAAAAAAAAAAAAAAGAAAAGCAGTTCAAGTAGAATTCTGAA
Organism: Callospermophilus lateralis; assembly: GCF_048772815.1. Taxonomy (NCBI): domain Eukaryota; kingdom Metazoa; phylum Chordata; class Mammalia; order Rodentia; family Sciuridae; genus Callospermophilus; species Callospermophilus lateralis. The sequence goes on along the minus strand of NC_135321.1, from coordinate 30,859,314 downwards.
ATACCCCAATATTTTGGAAGCATAAAAAAAATAATGTTGGTTTCAAGGGCTGAGGCTCAGTGGTAGTGCACTTGCCTGGCATGAATGAGGCACTGGGTTTGACTCTCAGCATTGCATGTAAATAAATTAAATAAAGGTCTACGAACAACTAAAAAAAAATATATTAAAAAAATGTTGGTTTCAAATGCACAAGGAAAATACTAAGAAAATTACTCGGTTTTCTTATATTTTTAATGTGAATATTTCAGTTTATTTTGTTTTATTTATTTATTTTTGGTACTAGGGATTGAACTCAGGGGCTCTGAGTCCCTGAACCATATTCCCAGCACTGTTTTATATTTTATTTAGAGACATGGTCTCAGTTAGTTACTTAGTGCCTCATTTTTCTGAGGCTGGCTTTGAACTCACAATCCTCCTGCCTCAGTCTCCTGAGTTGCTGAGATTATAGGTGTGCACCACTGTGCCTGGCAAAATGTCAGATTTTTAATAGAAAGCAGCACTGTCCAATAAAAAACAGAACTTTAGCAATACACACAAATTTAAATTTCCTCATAGCCACATTATTTTAAAAATCAAAAATGAAATTAATTTTAACAATATATTTTATCCAGAAATATTATTTTAAGAAATAATCAATAAATGATATTACATTGTTGTTTTGTGTGCTATGTTCAAAATCAGTTGCCTATTTTGCACTTACAGCACATTTTGATTCAGACTAGTCACATTTCACATGCTCTGTAGCCACATGTGACTGGGTCTACTGAACCTCCAAAGACCCAGTCTTTCTGTTTCTCTCAGGTGCTACCTTGATAGCCTTGTTGGTTGGTATTCTTATTCTAATCATTGGCACAGTCTTTCCAGAATTGCAAGCCATATCACTGGTTACCTATTTTCTTATTATAAGCCATTTGCCTATCATCTTGAATCTTTTGATTTATCAACTCATTAGGCATATGCTGACCACTTCCTGCATCTTAGGCCTTCTAGCACTTTCGTTGTTGCCTGGGTACTCCAATCCCATACAGTTAAGTACGAGGAAGACAGAAATAATCCCATAATTCCAGTACTTCCTCAAATATTGTCATAGAGGCAATATGAAAGAACAGAGAAAGGAGAATGCCCTCTGTTTTGTGGGATCAATTAATGTTTTCCAGAGCAGACATCATTTGAGTTGAGCTTGGTGGTCAGTAGGGCTTATTCTCTGCCCCAGTGATAATTCAAATAGAAGAAAATTGGGGAATATATAACCAAATATTCAAATTAAGGGCAGCTTAAATAAAAAAAGTATTTGTTTCTTACCAATGAAGAGTTCAGCAGGGTCAGCCCAGGGCTCTAAGATGGCCACGTGGTTATCAGTGAGTAGAACCTCCTTTCTGCCATCCATGGTACTTGGCTTCTGTCCTTACCATCACTTCTCAATATGACAGGGCTGCCGGGCATCCTGCTGCCATGACTGTGATACAGGCAACAGAAAAGAAAAAAAAAATAAGAATTAAAGAAAAAATAGATATACCTCCTGGTTGAGGCAATGTGTACTAGACAAGAGGAGTCAGCTGATGGGGAAAGAAGAGCATAAAAGGTACCAGAAAGGAGAGAGGAAAGGAGATAATTAGCAAAGAATGGAGTAAGAAAGTGATGATAAAAGTAATGCTGAGTTTTAGAAAGAGCAATATAGACAATAAAATATATTTCCTTGGGGAAAACAACAATAAAAACCGAAAGGTATACAACAAAGCACTATATGAGACTGAACAATGCATTTTTCATTGACTCAAAGGACAATAATTATATCAGGGATGCTATTTTCAATGGCTGTGTTTTTTTTTTTTTTTTTTCAAATTTATTTCACCCACTTGGAAAATGTCCAGGAAACCCTCATTCACTTGGATGAAATTGGACTGTATTTTGTTTCTGAACTGAAGAAACTGTTTGAAAACTTGGGCTGTGTATTTATGGGTTGCGTTGCCAACCTATAGTGGCAATATCTTTTGAGACACTCAGCGGGGTTGACTTTGTCAAGTGTAACAAAGAATATTTCAAATACTGGGGGCTTGGCAAAATCCTCAGTGTGGTTTGCCAGGTGCTGTTCCATCAATTTTTAACACCCATTTTTTTAAGAGACATTTAATCCATACTTATTTCTTACTGCTTTACTTCTTAACTCATCAAAATGTTATATTTCAAGAGCTTTTTGATGTGTATGATACCTTTGGGTTTTTTTCCCCCTCTTCTTCAAAACAGGAAGTTATGTTAGCCAAAGGGATAAAAGAGTAGAGAAAACCCTTGAATTTTGATAAGGGTATTGGTTCCTATTGCATGAGCCTTAAGGTTGGAATATAATTGAAATTATTATCAAAGAAAAGAGGAAAAGCGATTCATGTATGATTTGTATAATTGTAGATGAGTGTCGGAAGAGACCTTGGATCATCTAATCCCATCCTCCACTGAGGGACTGAATTCTATGCAATGGTCCCCAAATGGTGTCACTAACCCTGGGCTTAAACACCTCTGAAAAAAAGGAACTCAGTGACTGTTGGGGTTGACATCTTTTTTAAAGAAAAGTCAAGTTGTTGACTTTTGTTAAGAATTTAACAAATTGTTAATCTAGATGTTCCACTACCTGCAAAGGAAATCGAAAGAATTCAAGCCCATCCATAGACATCATGTTTTATTCTACCCATGCAGCATAAATTCTAGCACACATTGTTATTATCACTGTATTCATTTTATCCTCACACACAAGAAGAGACAAGAATAATTTGCACAGCATGAGGAATTAGGAATTCTCTAGGATTTTATTTAGACCTAAAATGGATACTAAAAAATTAGAAACTGATGGTGAATGAGAACAATAGCTTATCTCTATCTCTCTCTCTCTCTCTCTCTCTCTCTCTCTCTCTCTCACACACACACACACACACACACATGCACACATGTATGTATATGTGTGTGGGGGGGCTCATAAATTTTCCTTCCTACACTTAGATTTGAAGCAGTTAATGTCTTGAACTAACAAAACAATTACAAAAAGTTCACAATTTAGCATACTAAAATTTGAAAATTAGCTTAAAGGTGTTTTAGAAATTCATAAGGAAAGGGCAGTAAGGTTACAGAGCTCTGCGGTTCTCATCAGGATGTGTTTATCAGATTTTACAAATGCCACATGGACTGCTCAAATATAATCTTGTTTTCTTTATCGAAATGCATGTGAATGGGATTCTATAGTTATACTGTTTTTAAAAAAGAAGAAATACAACCGTTATTTTGATCCACTGATATCCATGGCTGAAATCACTTTTAGTCGTGAATTTCTTCTGTTGAAATTTTTCTTCCTAGATAGGTTCATAGTAGTGTTTGGATTTTGTTATCATATAAATCAAATGTGGTGCAATGACAGGAATCTTATTTTACACTAAAAACAGTGGCTTTTAGTCCAGTTGCCTGTATTGATAGTTACCTAAACTTCTACTAGTTATCGTGTGTCTTCTTAGCTCAGTTTTCTATTAAAAGAGAACAGAACTACCTCTTACAAGTGGGTGCATATGTGTGTGTGCTTCTGTGTTTTTTTGGGGGGTTGCCCATGAGAAGTCAGACACATGGAGCATGATTAATATGAAAAAAGCATATGCCAATACTCCCCTTTCAAATATTTGAAAATAGCTGTTGTTTACCATAGAGTCTGATCTGTAGTCAGTTTTTAATAAACATTTATGATTATCTTTCCAACACCAATGAGTAGTTTGCATAGCTTTAGTGGCTCTTGTTGTTTATCTAGCAAACTGTAGTTGGTAATCAATACAAACATTCCCTTTTAGCTGTTAATGAAAAACCCTGAAAAATGAAGAGTACATATTTTATCAGTTTCCCTCTAACAAAAGCACAATGTGTTTCCCATCTCCTGAATTTACTTTCCAGAACAAATATTCCTCAAGCCCTCTAGTGATGCCCAAGTCTTTGGGGAAATTTGAATCAGATACCCCTGGTTATTCTGCAATATGATTCAAAAGCAACACTTAAACCTAACTGCCAATATTACATGTATTTATGAAGCTCTAGAGCTAATGACATTAATGTTTAGGATCAAGGTATTTATCAACTAGCACTTCTTTTATTTTCTGAAATTCTTAGAAATATGATAAGAATATGAGAAGAAAAAGTTGACACAATTTGGGTGGTATAATTATCTTTCAATAAATGCTCAAACAATCTATTAAAATCAAACCATTAAATAGGTGTAATAAAGCAGAAAATGCAAACAACATATAAAATTAATTTCATTTATATGAATTAGGAATAACCAGTCAGAAAATATAAGAAAATTATATTTCTATCTGTTCCTTGAAACTATAACTAAGGAAAGAAGTAACAGGAAATCAGAGAGAAGTTATCTGAAAAAAATTAAAGTGAAATAAGAGATATAAATATTTCCTACACTAACTTAAAGCACAATATTTCAATGATGTCAATTCTCCTTAATGAATTTAAAAGTGTAATGCAATTTCAGTCAAAATTTAAAAAGTATAATTTTGGACATTGAAAAGGTGATTATAAATGGGTGAGAATAAATGGGTGCAGATAGCTAGGAAAGAAAATGAGAAGAAATTTAAACATTGCTTATTAAAAGACTATACAATTATAGATTCCACACATTTATGTGTGAAGCAATAAACGCATTCAAAGACAAGAAAGATACGTATTAAGATATTTTCCCAGGAAGAAAATGATTTTTTTTTTTTTTTTTTTTTTGGATGTAAGCTAACACTACCATGGAAAGTAGAGCAAAAGAAAATATTAAAGATTTGGGACAAGCCAGGAGCAGTGGCACAGGCCTGTAATCCCAGTGACTTGGGAGGCTGAGACAGGAGGATCGCAAGTTCAAAGTCAACCTCAGCAATGATGAGGCGCTAAGCAACTCAGTGAGACCCTATTTCCAAATAAAATTCAAAACAGGGCTGGGAATATGGCTCAGTGGTTGAGTGCCCCTGAGTTCAAGCCCCAGTACCAAAAAAAAAAAAAAAAATGAACCAGAAGAGAGAAATTCTAAAACAATATTTATACCAAAATGACTAAGCTTTTAATTTGTCAGTCATTGGGATAATAGTTGAGTTTTGCTGAATACAATATTTCTGGACCAGAATGAGAACCCTGGAATGGTATGCATTGTGTTGCTTACTGAAGGATAAGATCAGATAAATTATAGTAATATAAATTACCTACTCTCAATTATGATTGTACAATTTATACCTTTTACACATGTAAATCCAATTCTCTATAATAAGAATACATCATTTTCACCAAAGTATAATAAATATTATATGAAAGATAATTCTAGAGGTTTCAACCAAAAAAGCAAACCTAATTAGGAATTTTAGACTTTCACAAATGGAAAGATGGGAAAATACCTGTTATGTTCATAAAACAGTATCAAAGGGAGATAAATCAGCTCTTGTCAAGCTTTTGCAAAGCTGTTCATATCGTTGTCACATTTGGGTAAATGAATTAGAAGAGTGGATAAAAGGAAGAATGCTTCCATATAGCTTCTCTGATACATGCATTTATTTATTAGGCTATCAGAGAGAGCTAATCTCAGTGGATTCACTTAGCAGTAGAAATTATTGCAGAGCAGGAAGCTTACATAATCCATTATGAGTTCGAATTTTTATCAAACCACCTAATTAAAAGTTCTTTCTTTCTTAAACTGCTTAATGAGGAGCTGCATCACGACTCCTGGAGTGAGTCAGGGGTTTTCAAGGATTTAAGGCTGAAGTCAGTAAATGCCTCGCATGATATCTCATTAACCATCACACAGTTCCATGGGGGTCAAAATAACACCAGCATTGTTGGCTATTGTAATGCAATTGGGGAGCATTGATTGACATCATCTCTGACCTCTTAAAGGAAGCTGTTCTTTTGCTGAACTTTTTCTATCTCAGACTTATATTTTAAGTCTTCTTTTTCCTCTTATTTCCATGCTTTCCTCCCATTCTTTTCTGCATCAACAATCATATAATGGTTAAAGTATACTTTTTGTTGGTAAATTTTCTTCCAAAATGAGTATGTTTACATGTAATTTTAAATTTGGGTATATTACGACCTGCTAGAGATTTCATGACACGCCTGATTATGTCACCAAGCATCCATGCTGCTTTGTGAACATCTAGTCTGTTGCATCTGGCTGTGTGTGCACTCCTCCATGGAGTTATGGGCCACTTCTGACCCTCATTCCCTGGGCCATGGATGCTCTTCAGTCTCCCACTACTACATACAACATTATTATAGTGAGCAGGCACCAGCTCATCTCCTATCGAAATATGTAAAGATTCCTTAGAATACATATCTTAGAGGTGAACTGCCAGCTCATAGAGTACATAGTTAAGTGGTAAATTTCTGCCAGAATGCTGACCCGAAGGATTGTACCTGCTCACACTCCCATGCTAGTGTCATCTCACCCGAGACCTTGATTGTCAGTATTCAATCTAAATCTCTCTACTTGGATTCCAAGTGACATTTTAATTGTACCTCTCCAGTTACTAACGAGTTTGAGTATATCTTGGCATACTATGAGTTTCTGAGGACCCTCTTTCCACACTGAAGTTGCCCTCTGTACATTTTCTTCTGTGGATATTACCACTGTCATGTTTATTTTCAGGAAATTCTTTATATTAAAGATATTAGCCCCTTGTCCATTTTATAAATCAATATTACCTTCTCCCAATTTGTTATGTTTTTAAAATGTGTCTGTGATATTTTCAAATAAATCAGACTTCAAATTTTTAATTTTACAGTTTATAATTGAGAAATAATAATGTTTTCCACAATAAGATTGCAAATAAGTTTTTTGTTTGCTGCTACTAATTTAATAGTTCTCCCTTTTGTCTGTAGGTATTTAATCCATCAGGAGTCCATTTGTAAATGGTCTTTATTAGGTGTCTAATTTTTTTTTGTTTCCATATAATGAGGCATAGAAATATATTTTATTTTTTCAACTGATTAAAGCATTGGTTTTATTATACAGTAAGTTCTCAAAGTCACTATAAGTAAGTGGTCTGTCTCTGAACTCTACTCCAGTTCCCAACTGGTCTATTTATCTGTTTTGTATGAATGCCATGGTATATTGTACTGCTGTGTCACTGTGGTTTGTCATCATTTCTGAAAGTTATTCTCCCCGTCTCAATTTTCACTTTGTTTCAAGGGCAACTTTATTCTTCTATATAAATTTTGCAATGGTTTATCAAGCTCCATACTACAGAATCCAATTGAAATTTCATTTCAATTTGCTTTTAATATATAGGTAATATGTCAACACTAACATCTCCTCCAAAAGCATAACGTTAAGCTTTTACGTCTCTATTTTTTACTGGGAAATTAAATTCTTTTTCATGGGAATTATTATGTTTTTATTAGGATAAATTATAAATATTTGATAGATTGTGTTGGCATAATGAAAAATACGTTTATTTGTATAATGATTTCCGTCTATTCCATAGCAGAGGCTGGAACATCCTATATTGTGTTGTGTTAACCAACAATGGTAATAGCATCCTCTGCATATTGCTCCTAACCTTAATAGAGTTTACCTAATATTTTTTTTTTCTTTCAATAATTTTAAATTAATTTATGGCATGGAACCCTTGCCAAATTAAGACATTCATTCATATTCTTTGCTTGCAGAAAATTGCTTTTAAATCAAACATAGATGTTGGCTTTTTTAAGTAAACATTTAGTTGAAATGTAACATAAATTTAGAAAAATTTACAAATCACAAGAGTTCACCTCATGGATATTATTTCTTCCTTTTTAGTTTCGAATAAAATGCTCATTTGGAATAATTTTAGGTTTACAGAAAAAGTGCAAAGACAGCACAGGGTTTTCATATTCCCCTCTAAGTTTTTCACCTTAGTAACTGTGGTAAGGTTGTCAAAATGATCTCATTGTTATTAACTAAATTCTAGCTTTTATTCAGATGTCCACAGTTTTTCCATTATTGTCCATTCTCTGTTGAGATCCAGCCCAGGATGCTACAGTGCATTTAGGTACCATGCTTCCAAAACCTCCTCTGGTTGGTGAAAGTTTTTAAGTCATTCTTTGTTTTTCATGATCTTGTTGGTTTTTCTTAATTTAGGTCTGCCTGATTTGTTTTCTCATGGTAGAATGGGGTTATGGATTTGGAGAAGGAATACAGCAGAGGAAAGTGGCGATTCTCATTCTTTCACCTCACATCCGAAAGCATGTACAAACTACATATCCTCACTAGCAATATTGACTTTCATCACTTGATAAGGGTTCCGTTGTCAGGTTTCTCCACTTGAAGGTAAATTTTTCCCTTCTCCTCCACTTCATGTTATGCTCTTCTGTCTAGAAGGAAGACACTAAGCCCATCCCACACTCAAGGGGTATAATGAAGACTGAGTGCTACATTAGGAGAAGAGAGTCTGCACTATAGAATTTGAAATTTTATTGTAAGAGAAACTTGTCTTTTCTCCATTTATTTATTCAATCACTTAGTTATATCAACATAGTCTTCTGTATAATTATTTTACAGTTTGAGTTTTAACAAAACTCATAATTTTCACAGTGGTTGTTGCTTCAGACTGTTTTAGCTTTAGCCGTTGGAGTTCTTTTGGGCTGGCTTATGTGTCCCTTTGATGTCTTATCCTTTTACTTGCTTATTATGCTTAGTGCTTCCTACTTTCTGGTTCTGTGAGCTATTCCTAGCCCATCTTCTATTTTCTCTTTACCAACTACTTTTTCTCCCCAAATTCCCGATTCCTTTATTTATAGAATGTTTTGAAACCAAGATTTGCTTCCTGGAAAAGCTTATTATCACTGAGATTCACTGAATTATATTAAGAGCTTTTTACAGCATTTATTGAGATGATAATATGACTTTCAAATATCTTATATTACTATTTAGACAGATTATACTAACATTTTATCTACTATGATCTTCCTTATATTTTATATAAAAGAAGTTTGATTATGGAATATAATTTTAAAATCCTATTATTTTATTTAGTATAATTTCCATTTCCTTTATAAGTAAGGTGAGTGTGGGTTTTTATTTTATTATTTTTATCTAGTTATTGTGGATCTGAATCATATTGGCTACACAAATGAGCTGGGCTACTTTTACTCTTTATTTCTTAGAATAACATATATGAAAGATATTTTGATTTAGATATAAAGTATCCTCCAAAAGCTCATGTGTGAGACAATGCAAGGAGGTTTAGATTGAAATAATTGGGTTATGAGAGTTTTAACTTAATCAGTGCATTAATCCCCTGATAGGGATTAACTGAGGGGTAACTGTAGCAGGCAAGATGTAGCTGGAGGAGGTAGGTCACTAACTATGTGCCTTTATGTTATATTTATTCCCTGGAAAGTGCATCTGCCTTTCTCCCTCTCTTTCTTCCTCTTTCTGTCCCTCTCTCCCTCTCCCTTCCTCTCTCTCTCCTTCCTGGTGGCTATTTCCAGCTGCTCTGCTTTGCCACACACTTCAGGCCTAATGTTCTATCTCACCTCAGGCCCTCAAGGAGGGGAATCTACTGTCTATGGACTAAGATCTCTAAAACTGTGAGCTCCAAAATAAAATTTTGCTCATCTAAAATTGTTCTTGTTAGGTCTTTTGGTCACAGCAATTAAAAAAAAAAAAAAGATGACTCAAACAAGACAAATTATTTGTTAATTAAAATTTACTAGCAATCAATAGTATCTGAATTTTAGGATTCAAGGATAGTTTAGACTAAGATTTTTAATTTTTTCAAAATTTTGTTCACTCATTTTTATTCATTAAGCTAACCATTTTATACTATCCTAGAAATATATCCATTTCTTTTAGTTTTTCAAATGTAAACCCATGTATTTCCTTTGCCATCTTTCTAACCCAAACTTGCTGACCCCATTCCTTCCCTTAGCAAACACCTTCTGATTTCTTTTCATATAAATTAGTTAAATTTTTCTAACACTTTATGTAAATCAAATGATAAAGGGTATACTCTTTTTTGGCTTAGCATCTTTCACTCAGAATAATTATATAACGTGACTCATATCACTAATTAATCCATATTGCTGAGTATTATTCCTCTGTATGAATATACCACAGTTTTTATCCATTCAGCTTTTTCAATGGACATTTGGATTATTTCTGTGTTTGGGTTATTATAAATAAAATTGCTGTGCCAATTTGTGTCAAAATGATTCTGTGAAAATGCATGTATAAATTGGGTAAGTTTAGGAGTATGGCTATTAGTATACACTTCTTTAAGTTTTCAGGAAACTTGTGAAGTGTATTTCTAAAGTGGTAGTACAAGTTGACTTTCCCACTTGCAGAGAGTTCTAGCTACCCTATATCTTTGCCAAGCTTCACTGTCAATGTATTACATTTCAGGTATTCCAATCTGTGTGTGGTGGCTCATGTAGATTTTCCCAGTGACTAATGTTTTGATACTGTCTGGCATGCTTATTTGTCATCCATACATCGCAACTGTCTTTTTTTTTGATAAAGAATCCATTTATATCACTGATCAACTTTTAAATTTGGTTGTTTTCTCTTTGAATTCCAGGAAATTCTTTATAAATTACATATACAAGTGCTCTATCATTAATGTAATTTGGAAGTATTTTTCTTCCATTTGGCTCCTTATTTTCCTTTTCTGAGCAACGTTTTGCAAACCCTAGAAATTCTAAACTTTGAGAAATTCAAGTACCGAACTTTAAATGGTTCTTGCCTCTAAATTATCTTCATCTATGCCTAGGTCATAAAGGTTCTTTTCTTCCTGAGTTGTCTTTGAGAAGTTTATAGTTTAAATTTCTGTGTTTAAATATATCATACATTCTTGGTTAATTTTTGAATATATCGAACAGTGTGAACTATGTTTCATTATTATTATTTTGCATATATACATTCAATTATCATTTGGTGAAAAATGCTATCCTTTCTTTATTAAACTGATCACATGTTTTTTTGTAAATCAATTGACCACATATGTGTTGATCTGTTCTACTTTGTTTATCTATTTGTCAGTCTTTCTTGCCCTGTCTTATATGTTTTAAATTCTCAGGGATTAATTGTCTTTTTTTGGAGCTTTTTAATATTATTATCAGTTATTAAAACCTTTCCGTTTTCATAGTAATTTTTAGAATCAGTTTGGAAATGTTTACCAAAAGGCCTCCTGGAAATTTACTGGAGATTGAACTGAGTCTATGGAAAAGTTTCTGGAGAATTAACATCTTAATAATATTGAATCTTTCAAAGAATGAATATGATATATGTCATTTTTTAAGTCATTTTCAGTTGGTTCAGCACTATGTTGCATTTTTCATCTGATAGGCCTTAAGCATCTTTTATAAGATTCATCACTGAATGTTTTCCATCTTTTTTTTTAATATTTATTTTTTAGTTTTAGGTGGACACAATATCTTTATTTTATATTTATGTGGTGCTGAGGCTTGAATCCAGTGCCTCATGCATGCTAGGTGAGCACTCTACCACAAAGCCACAACCTCAGCCCTGTTTTCCATCTTTATGCTACTGTAAATGGTATTATTTAGCATTTTGATTTTAGAATGTTTATTATAGTATTTTGAAAATAATTGATTTGGGGGTTTATTGCACCAGAATCCTGAAAACTTGTTAATCTTACTTATTAGATAACATAAGATTCTTTTTTTAAATATAAAAGGAATATTTAAGCTCTTTTATTTGTAAATTATATAATCACCTACATATAAAAATCCTATTGTATCTACAAAAAAAAAAAATCTTGGTGCCTGTCATATGTTTTTGTATCTTATAACAATGGCAAGTACCTCCAATATGAAACAGAGTAAAAATGGAAAGAGCAGGCATCCTTACATTGTTCCTTTAAAGATAGTATTTGATCTTTAACCATTAAATATGATAGTGTATGTTTTATGTGAAACTATTTATCAAGTTGAAGAAGTTTCCATCTGTTGTTAGTTTGCTGATAATTTTTTTCATAAATGGTTAAACTGATAAAAAAAATTATGCATCCATAGAAATAAACACACTTTTCGTTTTTAATGTACTAATAGTAAATCACATGGGTTTATGTTCAGATGATAAACCAGTCTTGCAATTCTGTATAAATCCCAGTTCTTTGTGATGTATTATCCTATTAATTTCTGTTGTATTAGGTTTGCAAATATTTTGATAAGAATAATTACATCAATTTTCCTGAGATACATTGGTCCATAGTTGTTCTTTTTTTATAATGTTTTTTTTGTTGTTGTATCAAGGTAATCTGATTTCTTAGAATGACTTTGGTAATATTTTCTTCTCTTGAATTTTCAGAAAGGCAATGTGTGAGATGTTTATTTTGGTTTTTACATTTGATACAATCTTGAGGTAAACCACCTGGACATGGTATTTTCTATGTGAGAAAGTTAAGTTTTTAATCATGAGTTTATTATTTAAGAGATAGAATACTTATCTTCTTAGATCTATGTTGACAGTTTGCACCGATTAAAGAATTTATTCATTTCTTGCAAGATACTGAATTTATTAGTGTAAACTTATTCACAAAGTTATCTCATATTTTAAAAAAATCTGTATCATCTATAAAAATAATCTCCCATATCTGATATTATAATTTTTGTCTTTTTTTTCTGCTTTTTCACATTCTGGTAATGATTTATCAATTAATTAATAAAGTCAAAGAACAATTAGTTCTACTGGTTTTCTCAATTATTTTTTTCTTTTCTTTCTTATTAATCCATTGTAACCCTAATCTTTATCACTCTCCTTTTTTCCTATTATTTGGGACATTATTGTTTTTCTCTTCCATAAGATAGAAGTTGAATCAATTCATTTCAGACATTTTTTTTCTATTATAGCCACTTATTGCTATAAATTTATCTATAAGTATTTCTTTAGTTATATGTTATAAATTTTGGTATCTGATATTTTGCTTCTTATCAGTATTCTGGTCTTCATTTAGGTTGCCTTTATAAAGAAAAGTTAGGTGTAAATAACTCAAGTATTATTAAATAATATTGAATTTTCAAATGTTTGCTATTTCCTCAGGTTTCTACTACTATTCATATCTAATTTATTTATGTTGTTTTAATATACTTCATATGATTTAAATTGATAAAAAGTTATTTTACTGAAAATAATATTGATTCTTAGTAAATGTTTTGTGTACACTTAAAAAGAATTATGCCATTTTGGGGAGAAATGTTCTAGAAACATCAATTAAGTCAAGCTGATTAACAATGTTGTTCAAATTTTCTTTATCCTTAGAAATTTTCTGACCACTTCAGGTTCTTCCACAGTTCACTACTCTGTATAAGTTTTTCAGTTATTTTTATTTATTTTATTTTGGATATTTTCTATTGCTGAATCTTCAAACATGCCATTTTGTTTTCATTTTTCTTCTCTAATGTTCTAGATAATCCCACCCATTATATATTCTTATTTAATCTCAAACATTTAATAAATCTCTTATTTAATCTCAAATCTCTAGGTGTTAAATTTTTCCCTTTTTTTGTTTTCTGTGTGTATTTAATGTGTTTGATCTTTCCTCCAGCTTTTTGAACAGAATGTCATCATAAATAACTAATATCCTTATCTACTAATTCTATTACCTGTTGAATTTCTGACTTAGTTGTGATGGATTATATTTTTCTACTTTTTCAGAAGTCCAAAATTTTTTATTCAGGTGTGAGAAATAATAAATTTTACTCTGTTGGGTCATGAATAATTTTGTATTTTTTATGATTATTTTGAGGGATGGTAATGAGTTTGGTCAATTGGGCTATACTTCTTAAGCAAGATGAGCATATTTCATAGAGCTAAATTTTTCCCCCACTAACTACTATCAGAGATCCTGTGAATTATGAATTTTACCACCCTGGCTGAAGAAGGCAGTGATGGTGCCCACCCTGTGTCTGGATGGTTGGTTCTTTCCTCTCTATCCTTTCTTCTGAGATTCTTTATCTGGCCTCATGTAACTTCCTTACACATATTCTTAGACCAGTACTTGTTGAACACTCCAGCAGAATTCTCTTTAGATTTTCAAACTTTTCTCTCCCTGCAGCTCTTCTCTCTGAGCTTATATGCCCTTCAAAATCTAGGCATGTAAACTTTTCTGAATCCCTAAGTGTGTCCCCTCAACGTATGTTTTCTTCATTGGCTGATATCAAATATATTAAGTTTTTTTTTTCATTTTTGCAGCATTGGGGATCAAACCCAGGGCCTTGTGCATGCCAGGCCAGAGTTCTACCACTGAGTCACATCCCAGCCCACATTTTAGCTTTGTTTTGTTTAATTTTATGTGGATACTGCTATTACTCCATCTTGATTGGAAGTGAAAGTTCTGAGTTGGATTTTGATACAAAAATCTTTAAACTACTAAGGTAACAAATCCAAATATTAAGTGCTAGGAGAGTCATGAGAACTGTTATCTATATCATGTCTCCTACAAACATAACCATAATGTAAATGAGGATGGTATCTGCTTACTCATATCTGACTAAGATAAAGATTAAGATATTAATTAGCCTTAAATTATCTTCTATTTTTACCTTCAACAGTAATGGCCTTATGCTAATCATGGAATATTCTTACCTTTGACTTATTTGTTAACTAGAGAAAGCACATCCATTCTACTAAGGCCAGTTGGGAATCTTCCCATTATATTATAGACAATGAAATAAATTGGCTGGACACATTGGGCTTTTTGTTTTCAATTCCTCATACTTAAGGAACAATGGTGTGTCTTCTTCCTCTGTTTGTCCCTTTCCTGCCTGTGTATTTCCTCCATGGATTACAGTGTGGGTGTCAGGATGACTGCAGAATCATTCTCAAGTTGCATTTTATTCTCTGTACTCCAGAAAAATAATATCCATGACCCATGTTAATGACTGGGCTGTAGGTAAGTGCTCAGCCCTTCTAGCAGGGCTGTGCACAGAGACTTGTCATTTTCTGCTGTGGCCTATATAAGATAGACAGTGCAGGCAAAATATGGGACTGGATTTCTTGAGGCAAAGGGCAAGACAGGCTCATGGGAAAGAGATGAGACCAAATGTATTTGTTTTGTAATGCCTGTTCCCTATTAGTAACCACCTGATATTCATCTGAGAAGTGAGGCATCATCCATTTCAGTATGTAATGTGCTGCTTACAGCACAGGACCATAGTGTTGTCAGCATGGAATGAGAGGGACTGTGGGGGCCCTAGATATAGATGCCCCAGAAGTTGTTTGGCAAGGTGAGGCCAGCAGATTTGAGCAGGGCTTTCCATGTTATTTTATTTTGGATTTTTTATTTCTACTAGTTTTTTAGGGAGAGGGGAGCGGTGATAACAAAGATGAAGTTCTAAGTAAAACTAGATAGTTAAAGAGTAGATAATTAGATATCTAAATCCTCATATGACCTCATATACTCCTTGATCAGAAAGGACAACAGAAGAGATAGTGGAAAAGTCTTCTTTGATATTAATGATCCTCTTAACCTTTTTGGTTTTATTTATATATTTATTTTATTCGAGAAGCTAATCCAGGTTTATTTGGCTTTTCTCAGTTGAGTTGGTACAATTCCTAAATTCCTAAAGCATTTATTATCTGTTTCTTATCATACAAAAAAGCACAGTTATTATCACAGTTGCTGAAATTAAAAGTTGTTGCAAAAATATTTGAAGTACTTTTAAACATATTAATTTAGTTAATTTATTTTAGCTAAAACCATGCATTATTTTTTCCATAACTCAAAGGGTAAGTTTTCAGTATAAATCAAAAATAAAACTTGTCTAACTTGTATGAATAAAAGAAACAATCATTTTATTAAATTTCAGCACTTAGGGTCCTTCTATACTAGTTATATAATTCCAACTTTAGATAAATAATACAATGGTTTTATAGAATTCCTAAAATTTCCTACTAATAATTTTCTATTCTTTCCTAATCATCAGCTTCTTCCTAAACATCTTTGTTTACTGCTGGAGAAAAGTAATTCAATGATGGCCCAAGACTCATGTTTTTCCTTTGGGTATATCCAAGTTCTCCACTGTCACTTTAGCACTTCATTTAAGGTTTTGAAGTCCTGCTAAGAGCTTTGCTTGTTTACATGCATCCCTCTTATAATAGATGGAACGTGTTACCACACAGTAAAGAGGTAATACTTTTACTACTTACTGATGAATACATTCTCTCCATCATGCTTCCAACTCTATCTTCTACAGTTGTGTAAAAACTTAATGTGCATGTCCTTTCTCTTCTGTAAGAATAGATTGGGTATGGTACTCTTTCTTATTACATTAATGGAAGAAGTTTATGCAGTGAAACCCATGTTGAAAGGTGGAGAAACTCAATATTGTTATATGAAGTCAAAATGAAAAATAGAACGAGTGATTTCTGGACTGAGGTTGTAGCACAGTGGTAGAGCGCTTGCCTAGTATGTGTGAGGCACTGGGTTCAGTCCTCAGTACCTCATAAAAATAAGTAAAATAAAGATCCATCGACAACTAAAAAAAAAAAAAAAAAGAACTAGTAATATCTTACAAAAGCACAATGTGTGTTTTCAACAAGAAATTAATCCTATTTCTTTGAAATATATCTGACATTTAACATTGACCTCACTTGAAAGGCCATTCTAACTTATATGGATAAAACAACTGATGGAGGGGCTTTCTATCATTTATCTTAAGTCAACCAGGGGCCAAAGCTTTTCTCAAGGGGAGAGAACATAAAGTTTCAAAGACCCTCAGGAATTGATAGTGTAAGAGCATCTCCAAATGACTACAGAAAGAAGGAAACTGTTCAGAGGATGGAAGTGGCTACAAAGAGAGAAACTTTAAGAGGCTTAGAAGAAAGAAGTAGCTCTAGAAAAGGAGGCACGTTGAACCTTCTTGGGAGGCTTAGGGTCTGCAGCCCCAGAGAACTCAAGTGGGCTTCAAAGTGGGAAAAATGTACTCCAGAGCATGAACATGACATTTAAGCACTTGTGGGGAAAAAGTCTGTAAAGCAAACGTGATATTCACATATGGTGTATAATATGTGAATTTGGACTAGCTTCAACAGTATGGAGTATTAAAGAAATGTCTATCGTCTGCCTACAGAACGGTGTCATAGCTGAGTGACTAATTAAGCTCATAGTGGCACATTATAAGGAATAAATGATGCTTTTGGCCTTGGGGATACTTCATTTGATGTGCTGGTTGGACATTAAAGTAATTTTTTTATAAAAGAAACAGAACATTGCAGATAAAGTTAAAATTACTTTATTACCTTTTACCCGGGAGTAATCACTATCATAAATTCTCTGTATACCCTTCCAATCTGTTTTTATACTTTCAAAATATAAATGTACACATAAACACTAAGTTGTATTGCTACATGTATCTTAAGTGGTATAATTTCGATCATACTCCATAACATTTAGAAAATTTAATTTTTGCTTAATATTTAGAGATCTATCTGTCCATGTTGATATGTATATAATTAGTGTTTATTTTAAAATGTGCCATATAGAATTGTGGAGTTTTTTACCATGTTGTCAAGACTGAAGAAAAGTCACTATAATCGTTTTTTTTTTTTTTTTTTTTTTTTCAGAGAGAGAGAATTTTTTAATATTTATTTTTTTAGTTTTCAGTGGACACAACATCTTTATTTTATTTTTATGTGGTGCTGAGGATCGAACCCAGCGCCCCTTGCATGCCAGGTGAGCGCGCTACCGCTTGAGCCACATCCTCAGTCCCACTATATTCTATAAAGAAAAAAGAGTTTTTTCTTTCTTTCTTTCTTTCTTTCTTTCTTTCTTTTTTCTTTTCTTTCTTTTTTTTTTTTTTTTTGAGAATACTCTTGGAGAGACAAAGTTGGAGAGCAAACAACCATTGCAAAATCAAAAAAGATGTATCTGCAAGGATGATAGTGATGCTAGCATGTTCTCATGCTGATTGGAAACAACAGACCCTGTTGAAAAGTTTAACCAGAAGAGGTGACAATTTGGTGAAGGACAAGTGCGAATTGACTGAACAGCTTGAGACCATACTGAGAACCAAAAATTTGGGGGTCTATATTTCCTCATATACTTTCAACACAGAGACCATAGGCAGAAACAAACCCTGTAAAGATCCAAAAAATATCTTTTGTGCTTTAGAGGTAGGGGAGGTAATTACAGCCATGCAGAAAGGGCAAGAATTTCTGCTTGGATTCTTCTTTGTTTCCTTAACTCTGGAACAAAAGCCTTAGACTGAGATGGAAAGGAGAGCAAGTTCTGCTATTTTTAGGAGACTGCTTAAAAATTATTGTATCTACAAGAAAAAGAGGAGATAAAAGAGAAGAGGAGGATTGTAAACTGGACCAACAAATGAGAGAAGAAGAGGGAAACTGAGAAAGCTACACCCCTAAGATCCTGAAAAAGAATTCTTCTCTGGTGGTGGCTTACTCAGGATGGCAGAGAACATACACTTCCTCATTGCCTCTACCACCAAGCTAACAATCTTCAAAAATAAGTACCAGTGACAGACTGCTGGAAGGGAATGAAACAAGATACCCACTTCAAGGCACAGTAGGAAAAGAAGTTCTGAAATTTAAAACTGAATAGACTTTGTTCTGATATATCAATAACTACCCAAATTGGAGCAAATTAAGGTATGCAAATGGGAACTATGGTGTTATAAAATGGGCATGGCATTAAAAAAGAGAATTCGAAGGTATACAAGAATAGAAAATCTAAACAGTAGCCTCCATGCTTAGGACTACAACAATGAATCCAAGGAAGAACCACTCTTCTAGGTTAGGGACTCTGAACTTATAGGTCATGACCTTGACTCACTAAATGTTAGACAACTTCATACATCATAGCAAGTCTCATGTTAGGCAAATGGGAACCAGGGCATCAAAAACATCTCAAATCCAACCCTATTGCTAACTGGACAAACCCAAGGCCTACGTCAGAAGAATAGCAGGATTTGTACCCATTTCCAAATATAAAAATCATTTTACCTCAGTTTCTATTAATTAACCTGATATTTTCATTTTTAAAAAATGTGTAGAAATGGAAAGATAAAAGGGGAAAATGTTCTCAATTTTGAAAACTAAACTTAGGTATTAGAAAGATTTTGGAACCGGTTGGTACTTGTTAAGGGCTCCAATGGAAATGATAGACAACATGCAAGTCAGAGGAATAATTTCAGTGGAAAAGATAAAGTACAAGAGAAAATGGAAGAGCTAGAATTTAAAAGCACAATATCAGAAATAAAACATGTCTTCTATGGAATCATCAGTAGACTCAACAAAACTAAGGAAAGAATCAAAAATCTTAAAGATCAGTTTAGATATTATCCAAATTGAAATGTAGGGGAAAAGAAAGTGAAATTTTTAAAAAGGAGAAAAGATGATACAAACTTGTAGGACATTATTTATTCACTAATATGCATGTCATTAGATTTAAAAATAAAAAGAGATAAAACATTAGAGAAATATTAAAGATATAATAACAGAATTTTTCAAAATGAATAATTAACACGAAAGCACAGATCCTAAAGACTCAGACATTACCAAACATGATAAGCACCACACATACCTCTAAAATACACCTGGGCATATTTTAATTAAATCATTAGAAACAGAAGACAAAAGGAAGAAAACAAAGGGAAGAAATTGACATATATTCAGAGGGATAAGTTTTACAGGCAACTTCTTGTGATATATCAAGCATGCCAGAGACAATAAATTCAGATTGTTTTTTCTCTATTCCATAAATTTTAGTGGATTATGTATATATTTTTTTATTTGTATAAAGGTATTTTCTAATTTACATTTTGATTTATTTTTTAAGTTAATTGTTGTCTAAGAGTGTGCTACTTAATTTTCATGCATTTTTGAATCCCTAACATTTTTCTATTATTGACTTGTATCTTCATATCATTGTATCAAAAAAAAAATACTTGGAATGATGTCAGCCTTCTTAAATTTGTTAATATTTGTTGTGTGACCTAACTTTATCTATTTGAGCAAATATTCTGTGTGGACTTGAGAAGAATGAGTATTCTGCTTCTGTTAGATGGAATACTCCGTCAATTTTTCTGAAGTGCAATTGATTATAGTTGGCAACTTTGTTTTGTTCATTTTATTTTTTCTCTTAGTGTTTTAAATGTTATCCCATTATTTCCTGGCCAGAAAGATATCTGCTGAGAATTTTTTTGTCATTCCAAGGAGGGATAGATACTTTGTATGTAACAAGTCGCTTTTCTCTTGCTGCTTGCTGGTTTTTAACTTTTTACATTTTAATTATAATGTGTTTTAGTATAGTCATTTAGAAAATTAACCTATTTAGAGACTTGTGGACTTTGTTAGTCTGGATTCCATTTCTCTTGTTAGATTTGGAAAGTTTCTAGATACCTTTAAAGTACATTTTCTGTCCTTATTCTCCCTTTTCTCCTGCTCAAACTTTCAGAAAGCGTGTTTTGGCTCATTTCTGGGCATTCCATAAATCCTACAGGCTACTTTTTTTCTTTTTTACGCTTTGTTTTTCTTTTTGTTTCTTTAATTAAGTCATTTCAAATGAGCTATCTTTAAGTTTACTTATCCTTTCCTAAACTTGATGAAGATTGTTGTTGAAGCAATTTAATTTGTTTGGTTATTCATTGTGGTCTTCGGCTTCAAGATTGATGGTTGGTTCTTTATACATGGTTTTACTCCTTTATTGAATTTCCAATTTTATTCATATATTGTTTTTTTTCTTTTTTTAAACTGCTGGAGATTAAGCCCAGTATCTGTGCATGCTCGGTAAGAGCTCTACCACTGAACTGTATTCCCCGATCCACGTATTATTTTCTTGATTTAGTGTTCTTATCTATCTGTGCTGTATAGAGGCTCATTAAATCTTTAAGATAATTATCTTGAATTCTTTGTTAATTTTTAAGGCATTCATGGTTATCCATTTATTTAGAGTTGATTACAAGAACTTTGTTAGTTTATTTTGGTGATAATCATATTTACCAAATTCTTCACAATCTCTACAGTGTTGAGTTGGTGTCTGTGTGGTGTCTGTGCATTAGAAGGAAGAACTACCTCTTCCAGTCTTGGCTTTCCTATTTCACCATCTTTCTGGTGTCAATACCTTCCATTTTAGTTCCTTTAGCTTTTGTCATATCTCTAGCAACTATGTAGCTATTATGTTAATTGTTATTACTAATCTCTTAGGTAGAAGTTCTTTAAAATAAGGACTTTGCTTTGTGGTTCTCCACTGTAAAACCAGTGTCTCTGAAAGTTCTAAGAAAGTTCCCATATGACAGAAAAAGCAATGTAACAGCAGTAATAAAAAAAAAAAGAAGAAGAAGAAGAAGAAATTTTCTTATAGGAAAAGTAGGGAGCCATTGGAATTCTTGCAATAGTAGAAACTCACTTTATACATTTGTGGCATAGAAGGATCATATCATATTCAATGTGAAAAATAACTGGGAAAGAAGTGAAAATGAGAGAAATATGGTATGAATTTTAGCCAGGAGCCTACATTAGACATGAATAAGGCTTATACTAAAATCAAGGAGATTACAATAAAAAAAAAATGGAAATATCAAGAGATGCTTCAGTAATAAAACAGTATATTTTTCTTTGTTTTATTTCTAAATGTGGGGATGAAAAAAAATAGTTCTGCTGATCTTCAGATGAGCAAATAATAAATTTTAACTCCCTTATTTAAAACTGATTATGTTCTAGTTTTGACCTTAAACCCTGAAAAAAAATGCTAATAGTAGGTAGTCTCTTTAAATTTGACAAATATAGTCTAGATGAATAATGAATTAAGTCTTCTTAGAGTCACTCATATAAGGACAATCATTCCATTTTTTGTTGAATGAATGATGTCTTGGTGTGTCTAATATGTCAGAGAACTGCCCTTCCCAGGGTGTATATGATATTACCTCATCTGGCTGCTTAAAGGGGCTTAGAGAAAAAAAAATCAACAAACCCTTGAGAATAAAACAAAAATGCCTGCCAAACACTGAAGCTATTTGAATATTATTATAATGTTTAATGTAATTATAACAATTCAATCTTCTGGAAAATGCAATAACCAATTTCTTTGCATCATGCAAGGAGAGTGAGTGTGAACTCTCCAGGTTATAAAACTTCAGTTCTGTAATTTTTCCAAATAAGCCAGTACTATATAACTGCTACTACATAATGTTTTAGGGTAAAGATTTCAAGTTTCTCATTTTGTTTTTCCCTTCTCAGAAGGATCAGAAGACCAGGTCAAAATAAATCCAGGAAATTCTTTAACCTTAAAAACAAACATAAGTTATTAGGCCCACGAGGTGTTGGTCTATATTTTCAAGCTTATTTTATCTGTTTATCTACTTATTTATTTCAATTTATTTTTTATTTTAATTTATTATGTATGACAGCAGAATTATTACAATTCATATTATACACATAGAACACAATTTTTCATATCTCTGGTTGTATAAAAAGTATTTTCACACTATTCGTGTGTTGATACATGTACTTAGGGTAATTATGTCCATCTCATTCCACCATATTTTTTTACCCCCATGCCCCCTCTCTTCCCCTTCCTCCCCTTTGCCTTATCTGGAGTTCATCTAATCCTCCCATGTCCCCCCTCCCAACCACACCATGAATCAGCCTCTTTATATCAGAGAAAACATTCAGCATTTGTTTTTTGGGGGATTGGCTAATTTCACTTAGCATTATATTCTCCAACTTCATCCATTTTCCTGCAAATTCCATGATTTTATTCTCTTTTATTGCTAAATAATATTCCATTGTGTATATATACCACAATTTCTTTATCCATTCATCTACTGAAGGGTATCTAGTTTGGTTCCACAGTTTAGCTATTGTGAATTGTGCTGCTATAAACACTGGTGTGGTTGTTTCCCTATAGTATGCTGTTTTTAAGTCCTTTGGGTCTAGACCAAAGAGTGGGATAGCTACGTCTAATGGTGGTTCCATTCCCAGTTTTCCAAAGATTCTCCATACTGCTATCCATATTGGTTGCACCAATTTTCAGTCCCATCAGCAATGTATGAATGTGCCTTTTCCCCACATCCTCACTGACACTTATTGTTGTTTGTATTCTTAATAGCCATTCTGACTGGAGTGAGATGAAATCTTAGAGTAGTTTTCATTTGTATTTCTCTAATTGCTAGAGATATTGAGCATTTTTTCCATATATTAGTTGATTGATTGCCTATCCTTTTATGAGAGGTGTCTGTTCAGTACGTTGGCCCATGTATTGATTAGGCTATTTGGTTTTTTTGGTGTTTAGCTTTTTGAGTTCTTTACACACCTTAGAGATTAGTGCTCTATCTGGTATAGGAGATGTAGGTTCCCAAGATGTAGGTTCTCTATTCACCTCACTGATTGTTCCTTTTGCTGAGAAGAAGCTTTTGAGTTTCAACTCATCCCACTTATTGATTCTTGATTTTAAATCTTGCACTATAGTAGTCTTATTAAGGAAGTTGGGGCTTAATCCCACATGGTGGAGATTTGGGCCTACTTTTTCTTCTAATAGGCTCAGTGTTTCTGGTTTAATTCCTAAGTTCTTGATCCACTTTGATCTAAGTTTTATACATGGTGAGAGACAGGGGTTTAATTTCATTTTGTTGCATATAGATTACCAGTTTTCCCAACACAATTTGTTGAAGAGGCTATCTTTTCTCCAATGTATGTTTTTGGTGCCTTTGTATAATATAAGATAACTTCAATTATGTGGGTTATTCTCTGTGTCCTCTATTTTGTACCATTTGTCTACCAGTCTATTTTGGTGCCAATACCATGCTTTTTTTTGTTGTTGTTACTATTGCTCTGCAGTATAGTTTAAGGTCTGGTATAGTGATGCCACCTGCTTACTCTTCTTTCTAAGGATTGTGAAGCTCATTTTATTATTTTAGAAATTATAATTTGAAATTAATCATGGTTTCAATATTGAGATCCCTTTTCTCTATGTTCTTTTCTCTAGCACCCCAGTCCATGCAAACTTGATTTTGAAATTTTCAGGGCTGAATTCGATATGAATTACGAATTTGCTCATAAGTTAAGGCTTTCAAGAAGGCAAGCAGTAAAACATTAAAGTAAGTGAAGGCTCTTCTGATAAATGGATCCTATGTGAACTCACCAAACCAGTCTTTCTCCTATATTTGCATAAATGAGAGGTTATTCTGGAGCCCATATTATGAACTCCTGAATAGTAATTTTGATCTTTAAATTCAATCATTATTTTAAAATGATTGACAGTACAAGTAAGTTTTCATTTCAACTTTGACAGTTTATCCTAAAACTTCCACTTCTCTAGCTAATCAGACTGTATTTCTGGGAACACAGTTTGATCTAGCATAATTGACTTACACTCCTGGCATTTCTCCTGTACCCTGATCTTAACTTTATAAGAGGTCTCAATCATTAAAGTATTAACTTAATATATTCTCATGAATGGAGTTATGTAAATACATTCTCATCCCTTTAACATGGTTTAGGTTAATACAACTTTGGTATACTAAGTTATCCAAAAACTCTTATTTTAAAATATTTTGGGAAAAAATTGATCATCTGTGTTGGTTCAGCATGTTTAATAGTCATGACCATCACTATAGCTAAAACATTGGTCAATGAAAGGGGCAGGGGAGGTGTTAAAAGTCAGATAAGCCTGCATTATATTGAAATTACTGATCAATGTAATCGGAATGGCTAATCTAGCAATCTTTTGTTATTTCTGAGTTGGTGAGGTCATTGGTTGCTGCAGTAGCTCAGCACAAAGGAAGGGACCTGCTGAAGTTTCCTTTGGTGGTAGCACAATTGCCTCCCACTGCCTTTTCCAGCAGCTGGAGTACCACCTCTCCCTCGCCCCAAAGGTAACTTGTAATTCTTCCTGAGACAAGCAAGGCATTGCTTCTTTGAGCTACAGAATATGTCTTATTCAACTCTCTCTTCCTGATTTTCTTTTATATGTCGGCATGCTTCTGTTTCCACTATTTTCATCAATTCACTAACACCTCCAGGACACACACATACACACACATCTGTACACACTAGTCTTGAAGTTCATTTTCCAGTCTAAACAGAATTAAGTATGTAAGTAGTTGAAACGCAAGGTCTCAGAATGAAATCCAAAGGCAATTACTATTGGAGCATGATACCAGAACCCACATAACCACAAGATAGCCACACAGAAGAGCAAGTAAGCATGACTTTTGTTCAGCATGAGATAAAATGGAGAAAATCATATTATAAATTTTTCTTTGAGCTCCTTTATAGTTCAAATTCTAAATAGCAGCTTTGTCTACTGTGATTTTCCTGTAACAACCTGCATTTAACAAAAGTCAAACTGCCTTTGAAGCCAGTCTCACCCTGTGTGAGATGAAATGGAGAGGTGTCAGTTACTGAGTGTCCTTAGGTATCAGTAATATGAAACCTGATTTTTTAAGTCAAATTATTTAGAAGCTTCTACTATGCACACCAGATTTCTCTTCTTCTTCTTCTTCTTCCTCCTCTTCTTTAAGTTTTGTTATGTTCACTCTATCTCTGAATCATTCTGTGCTTCAATACCAAAATACATCTCTATGGCCCATAACTAAATATTTTTCTTTTCCATACCACCAAACATTCTAAAGTAACTACTTGATTCTATATGTATTTCTCCCTTACTCACAGCAAGGGTCATAATATTCATCTGACTTTCAGGTAAATAAGTTAATAATAATTCATAAGAGATCTATGATTCTCCATAAGTTTATAGACATATTCCTTACAAATAAATATTTTATTTAATTTTAACTTTTGCTATAATTGCTTAAATAGATTTGCTTGACTCCATTACTAGAATTTTCTTTTACCCTGATTTACCCTAATTATTATCTGGCTATCTCTGTAGCCATGCATAGGCATACAAACATCCTCCAAACAATGGAAAATTAATTTAATTTTACATTGTTTTAGATAAATATAAGCATAAAAGCTAAAATAGTTTTCATACCTCACATCCTGCTAAATTCTTCTATTTAGATGATAAAGGTACCAGATAAATTTCTGGACTTCTAGAACCAAAATACAATGGACGGGTATTGTAAATGTGGTAGAATTTATTATGATCTCCACTTCTCTTAATTGCTAGGCAGATTAAAACATTTATTCGAGAAATTAACCAAATAATGAAGGATTGAAAAAGTCTCATTTTGTTTTCTTTAGGATCACTTAAACAATCTCTTTTGTGAGGTGTGTGTCATGGACAAAAATTTCTATCATACAAGGTTAATTTGTCTCGTCAGATGAAAAGTTAGTTGTATAAAAATTTTCTATCTCCTTGCTTATTGGCATTCCTGAAAATTTTCCTCTGTCTATATTTGAATCAGGCAACTAAAATATTTGCTTTTGGTGTTTTAGGAAAAAAATTCTGAGTCTTCAATTCATCATGATCAACACATGACTTAATAATCTGATTCAGTTAATCAACTGATATAATTCATAATCAAGTTCATTATTATATCAAACTTTGTTGATGAAAACAAAACAAAATAGTCATGATTTGAAACTGATCGTCATTTTGTAAATAAGCATTTGGGGCTGTATCAAGTAAAAAACAATTATATTTTCTCTACAATACTTACTTCATGCTTAGTCATCATTTTGCCTTTTGATGGGCTTTTAATTAGACTATTTCCCAGACTGTATGGTCTTAAATGATATTGAACCAAGTAATTCAATGTGATATGGGGACAGAGTCCAATAATAACAATGACAATAATAATAGTAATAGTAATAATAATAATGAGGGTGGTGTGCTTCTAGGCTGAGCAAAGTCCAGTATATAACACAGCTAAACTTTCTAACAATAAGATCCCATTACTGACAAAAAGGGGTGATGGTAGCCACCTCACTAGCTGGATGATAGGAAGATTCAATTGAGGAAATTACATGAAGGTGCTCTTCCCAACTCTGAGCTTAACATAAAGGTTCTCTAAGAGGCCATTGCTAAAATACAAAGAGAAGTAGAAGTGACTATTTGGGAAAATGGGACTGGCAAAAATCAAAACCCTCCTTAAACACATTAGTTAGTGCATTATCAACCAACTGACTACCTGTCTTCTTAGAGTAGGAGTGATAATAGTCCTAAGCTCAATAGATTTATTAATAAGAAAGTGAATTAAATCATAATAATCCAAAGATGCAAAACCTGGGTTTGAAATCTGGGTCTGCCAACGGCAGAAAAATGATAAGCAAGTTAAAAGGCTCCATTTCACTTAATGTCTTCCTCTGTAAAGCGTTGGTAATAATAACATCTAAATCATATTTTTAAAGGAAGGATTTAATGTGTGAATGCTTCAAAAATCCCCCTATAGGGCTTGACACATAGTAATTGCTTTATCCTGGTCATTTTTAAAAATATTTTTATTTTTTTAGTTGTAGTTGGACACAATACCTTTATGTTATTTATTTATTTTTATGTGGTGCTGAGGATCAAACCCAGGGCCTCGCACGTGCTAGACAAGAGTTCTACCGCCGAGCCACAACCCCAGCCCCTATCCTGGTCATTCTTATTATTATCAATTAACATGTTACAAAGCATATGCCACCTGATTGAAACCATCATTGTTAGGGTTCAACATGATTGAAAAATACAGTTTTTAAAGTCTATGCTGTGTCACAAGGAGAACAAAAGTGGGTATGCTTCTGTGTTACTGGTTTTCCAATACTGTGGAAAATTTACTTAATTGCAGTGGACAAATCAAAGTGATTGAATCATGGACTAAAGTGGTTGCTTGAGTCTGAGAAAAAGATAATTTATAGGCTGAAATCAAAATGGTCTGATTTTTAATCCTTGAGTCGTTCTTTCCTCGTGAGGGACAGATGAGATACAGGACAAAGCTGAGCACGGAGGCAGGCTGGCTGCAACCCCAGCTACTAAGGAGCATGGAGCAGGAAGATCATTGGAACTCAGGAGTTCAAAGTCCCAGGTAACTTGACTCCATGTCAAAAAAAAAAAAAAAAAAAAAAGCAAAAGTAAATTGGAATTAGGACCCACACTCACCAGCTCGGTTTTGCTAACATTTCCCTCAGATTGAGCATGCCTTCAAGTCAATACAAATCCAAATTATAAGGAGAGAAATCACATCCAATATTAAATGAAATAATGACTACAACATGCCTACGATTTTAATACTTTATGATTATTCCAGTGGAGTGGTCATTAAATGTTTGTATTTCAAATTTCACAAAAGTTGTAAAAATGTCTCTTCTGCTCAAAGTTATTTAATCTTGTGTGGTGATTCAGTAACACAGCACAAAATATGACTTTGAAAAAATCTTGGTGAAAATCTACATACCAAAGGGAGATTTAAGTTCATTGACACATGACACATGCCCCAAAGACCCTTTTTTCCTTTTTTTTTTTACCTTTATTCTTTATGCTTTCTCACCATCGATTTCTTCTCTATTTCTTATTTCTTGTAAACTCCACTCCAAGTTGGCTTTTCTTCCTTCCTATTCTTGCTAATCTGAACCATCATAGCAATTCTCAGCATTTTCCATCTGCTCTTCCAAAATTCTCCTTAAAAGTTGGAAGAGGAAAAGTTGTGAACACAGCTCTATATGAAACACACCGTGGAATGAATGAATGTTTAAAAGCACAAGTTCTATTCAGTGAAGATATTTTGGGGAGTTTGGCCTGGGCATTTTTGGATGAATTAAAACCTAGTGCCTATCCCAGAGAAGGGCAGAATGTAAGCATGAATTAGGCAGGAACTCAGAAGATTAAGTTCATATTGCAAAAAAAAAAAAAAAAAATACCTAGAGTTAAGAACATGAGTCTCATTAACTGGATTTATTTTAACTCATGTCCAAGTTCAAAGGATTTTTTTCATAGCTCCTTAGTTTTCTGTCTCTCCAAGTCTTGGTCTTACTTCTTCTTCTCAGATATTTTGTTGAATCCTTATTTTATCTCTGATAAGCTCTAAAATTCCAAACTTGTTCTTTAATTTTCCAATGGGCCGGCAGGGGGGCTGTTTTTCTTTTCTTTGTGAGTGTTTTGGGAGAGAATTGTTCTGGAACGCTCCTCATCTGTTGTTTCTTCTTTTAAATAAAATATCCACAAATTACTTATTACTGCATCTTTTAGATGCCCCTGAAAATCATGCTTCTTATTTAAGTCTCCATTAAAAAAATTACATTTTAAGTTTAATAACTAAATTGTGGCAGAATTTAGTACAGAAATTGATTTATATTTTAGTTTGTTTTGATATAAGGCATTGTAAATCTTATCCAGGAAAAATATATCAGGAGCACAAAAGGGGTGGGGACATGTGAAGAGACAGCTTTAAAGCATGGGAAAATGACCACTAGGTAGAGATAGGAAACTTTAAGATCTCTAACTCACGCACAATACACTAGTGGTAGCAATTGAGAGGAAGACTATCTCTGCTCCCTAAATACTAGCCTGTGGTCATTTCCTAACTAGACACCCCTGGGCTCCTCACATTTGGCCCTTTGATCGAGTTTAGTTACAGAAACTGGGATGCTTAGTTCATCCTGAATGTTTGTTTTCATTTAATTTTCAGCCAAGACAGTGGACATTGATTTCCTCTTGCGTTTTATTTAAAGTGAATTTGTGATTGTGGATGGGAAAACCAGAGCTAAAATCTTTGCCCTGAGCACAAACCAAAGTAAAATCAAAGCCTTTCTGAGAATGTGAGTTCTTCAGTTAAATTTTCTTAAAAAAAAAAAAAAAAAAAAATCATCAAGCAATTGCGCTGCTGAAATGGATCAGACATGGAGGCAGAAATCAAGACGAGAAACTCTCGGTGCGCCAACTCGTGCAGTATAATTTTCACATCAAAGAACTTCAAAATAGGATTTTTCCAAGTATTTTAACTTCTAGCTAGCTGACTCAAATCCTTTTCTGCAAGTAAGCAGGCTATAATGTATAATTACATAAATAAATAAATCTCATGGTTCTGTCCAGATGTCATCCAGTTCAAGGTTTGCCTAGTCGGTCCCTACCCCCAACCCCTGGCCTGTGCACTTAGGGTCAGGGTTTCCTCACATCCCAGCTCTTTCCTCCACAGGATCCGTGGCCGTATGTGAATACCCATGCAGAGGTAGAACTTCCTGGAGGAGGACGAGCATTTGCAGTGGCTCAAAATTTTGAAAAAACAGACCTGGGAGCTCAGGAATAGTGAAAATCTAACGTGAAAAGAGGGATGCAATATGTTAACTAGCGAAGAAGACCAGAAATAAAGAATCAGATGAGGTTTAGAACAAGTTCTATGCCATGTTAAAGTCCTTTTCCTGTGCCAAATGCCACTCCAGAGGCTGGATAGTACACAATGGTTGATAGCCCATTTCTGCTGCTGCTAAGGAAGGATCCACATTACTTTGGAGTAGACCCTAGGTTTTCAGACATCAGTTTTCTCACTTATAAAATTGGAATTAAAACCCTTCCAATGATTTATATATATGTGACTACATGTATAGTGATTGTATCACATATTTAACTATATGCCCACAAACAAATGTATATATTCAGAAGGAAAATAAGCAAATCCTGATACAGCCATAGTTTGCAATTCCTAATGACTATCTGGAATACAAACTTGCTTCATTCTAAGTTTTGTAGTTGAATCTTTCAGCATATTAACAGTCTCACTGACTCTATAAAAATATGACCTAGGCTTTCTTTGTTGTTCGCCTTTCCTTTGCTTTTCCTTCTCTCTGCATCCACTGGAACTCTAGAACATTAAAATAATGGTTTTATCTTAGATTTCATATCAAAATATTCCTCTTCCAAGAAGTCTGCATTGTAGCCTCATGGAAGTAAGCAGGCTATAATGTACACTTACATGAATAAATAAATCTCAGGGTCCTGTCCAGATGTCACCCAGTTCTCTTATGAGACAATATTCCTTACTATATGATCACCTACATAGGAAGGGGTAGTTTCATGTCCATATTTGTGACCTTCCCACACTCTTAATTTAGAAAAACCAAAGCATTTTATCTATTTATTTATGTTTTTATTCATTCATTGGTTCATTATAATTATACAAAATAGTGAGGCTTATGGTGGTTTATTTGTATATGCACATAATATAATTTGATCAATTTCACTGCCCAGAACCTCTCTTTTTCCCTCCTCTTCTCCCTCCTCTCCTCCCTCCTCCCATCTCCATCCTCTACTCTATTGGTCTTCCTTATATTTTTATGAAAATACTCCCTCTCCCTTCTTTTTTTCTCTCTAACATCTACATATGAGACAAAGTCTGATTTTCTGTGTCTGAATTATTTCACACAACATGATGCTGGTCAGTTTCATCCATTTATCTGCAAATGACACACTTTTTTCTCCTAGGTGACTGCATAAAACTCCACATTTTCTTTATCAATTCATTCATTGATAGTATGTGAGCTGGTTCATAACTTGGCTATTGTGAATTGCATTGCTATAAACGTGGATATGAATGTATTGCTATAGCATGCTGACTTTAGAAGATTTAAATAAATATTGAGGAGTAGTACAGCTGGTCATACAGTGGTTCCATTCATCATCTTTTGAGGAACCCCCATTCTAATTTCTTTATTATTCGTATTAATTTACAATCCCATCAACAGTGTATAAGTGTTCTTTTTCCACCATACATCTTTGCCAGCTTATATTATTATTTATATTCTTGATGATTTTCATATTCTAAGTGCAATGATATTAAATCTCAGGGTAGTTTTGATTTACATTTCTCTATTTGCTAAGGATGCTGAATATCTTTTCATATATTTTTTTTCTAGAAATGCCAAGATATTTTGTACATAAAAGCTAGCAAATACCACTTTGTGAAATTGTAATGAATGTAATGTTTTCATCATCTGTTACAAAAAAATATAGAGTCACTTACTAGAGCTTATAATATGAAAGAGTTTACTGAGATTAATTTTTACACTGCAAGTAAGAAAAAACAAATGCACAGTGGCCATAGGCAAGGAAGACATTCTTGGCAGATTTCATTAAGGACAAATAATTTCCATTATTTTCCGTGGATTTCTCAAAACCTCTTCTATTTTCTGTGTCAGTTATCCTGGTTTTTTTATCATAGTTCCTCATCCTCTCTGAATATGAATTCATACAAGGTAGCACATTACAAAGAGCACTAAATGAAAAAATCTGAAAGCTGCATTTCTAAGACTAGATTCTTCTTGATAATCATAGTTGAACTTGGGCAGGTGACTTGGTCTCCAGACATATCACATCTATTTCCATAAAATGCCTGCATCTCCCACTTGAGACAGTTATTTTAAAAATAAAAAAAGATAAAATATTTAAAACACTTTTTATCCTAAATTTTTTAGTTGCCTGAATTTGTAAAGGAGATCAAGCCTCTGTAACTGTGTTCTGACAAGAGAAACATCCTCTCCTCTTTGTGATTCATTCCTTATAAGATGAACCATAGTGATAATCTCCTGCAAGAAGATTTCACAGATACCCACACATACTGTTTGCTTTACCATAGTTCCTTTTATGTTAGATCACAATCCAATTTAATTTTAATTTTCAGTCTCCATCATGATGATGCAAAGTCCTTGTTTGCCAGGACTAAAACCTAGGAAATCTTTGAATTTTCAAACATAGTGCTGCCCAGCAAATGTTTCTTGGATGAATACACTTTGAATAACATCTCAGACTTAACTACTTAGGAAGTTTGGTTCAGTGATCTGATTTGCAAATTGGGGAAAATGTGTTACAGTTTCATAAAATTGACGGTGGTGGAAGTTGAATCTGAGAGTTGGTAGAAAGCTCAAGGCATATTTATGAGAACATCCTGCCTCCAGAAGGTATTTCTTCTTCTATTTTGTTCTATAAATACTACCGAATATTTCTCAGGAATGATAGTAAAAAATTGAAGAGTGGACATAGGTCCTGCTTTGTATGAAGACAGGCTTCACTTGGTAATTTATTTTTTCTTAAATTTCTCCCTAATTCTGTCTCAATATGCTAATCTCCCTCATTCCTTCATCAAGTCTGCATTAGAAGTGTTTTATATATAATAGCCTCCCACTCTGGAGAGGTGACTAAACTTTAATGCTTGCCTGAGTTCCTCTCTGCATCAATTTATTCAAAGGCACAGAAATATGAGAATAAAATAGGCCATAAAGATAAAATACATTATTAAATGGCATTATTGTCATTGTTATTATTCTCTCATCGAACAAGGAAATGAATAGCTGAATTGCACACCATATGGTAATTGCTTGGAAGATAACTGCAACTTACGGTCACACCTTCAGCATCCAGTGACATTGTTTGCTGCGTTTCAGGTGCCAGGGTGGCAGAGGGCCAGCCCAGGAAAGATGAACTGGCAGAGAGAGAATGACAGACATTAGGCATAAGTACTTTTCATGTCAAGTCTTTGGCATGCTCATTGTCGAAAAAATCTGTTCTCAGAAATGCCTTCCAAAATGTGCAAGTTATGCTATGAAAGCACATGATGACTTCTGCTATCCAGGGATACGTTAATATGAACCATCCTGGGAGATGCCAAATCACAGTCATGATAATGGGTGATTCCAGATGTCTGTCCAGTCCCACTTCTAGTGTACAAGAGAAGTTTAGAAACTAAATAAAAAAAGTTCTGGTAGCATTTTTATTTTATTTTTTTATGCACAGTAACTTTCTCCTCCAGAATCGAACCTTTAATATTCTAGTGTGCACCACTCTCCATTTTCAGGATCTATATTTACATCAGAGATTTGAATTATCTCTCTTCCCCTAAAATAAGATGGTGAACTTTTTCAAAGCTATCATGGGTGAGATTTCTACTCTGGATGTTTTAAAATACATTATATTTGAATAGTTGTTGTTCAGTTTATGTCATTTCATACATTACAATATTTATTTTATTCAAAGGCACAGAAATAACAACATCATGAGATTAATATCATTTATCATTTTTTCCAGAACTTTCAAGAAAATAGAGAAATGACTTGACTAAAGTCACTTAATTGGATTATGATAGGAATAGGACAAAAATTTATTTCACTTTGTAAGTCAAATACCTCTGGTACTTTTGACGGTTATTCAACTATCTTTTTTTCCAATTTTCTTTCGGAAACTAGGTTGGTCACTCTGATATTAGGTTTTCAAAAAGTATTCCACATGTAGAAATCTGACAAATGATGTGCACTTTATAAATTATAAATAGATTTATTGGCTCATGCTATAGCAGATTGATTGCTAGGGGGAAAAAAAAGATAAGAATGATTCTCCGGTATTTCAAAAGTGAAAAGATTTAACTCTGTAAAAATGCTCAAAGGCATACAGCATGCCTACAACACCACTAGTTCTCCAGCTGATATCTTTGACGTAGTTCACAAGCCTGCCTTAAAAGAATCAACAAATCAAACTCTTCTGTACAGTGAGCTAGCCTTTCAAGAT
Organism: Callospermophilus lateralis; assembly: GCF_048772815.1. Lineage (NCBI taxonomy): Eukaryota > Metazoa > Chordata > Mammalia > Rodentia > Sciuridae > Callospermophilus > Callospermophilus lateralis. The sequence continues at coordinate 30,824,917 of NC_135321.1, read as the reverse complement.
GGAATGGAACCTTAAATGTGGAAATGCTCTTGGAATTTATTCAGAACAGTGGAGATCTCAATCCAAAAGCACAGCTGAATATTCATGGAGCGTTTTTATTTATCCAAACTTATCCTTGAGAAAACACAATTTTGGAATGATCACCATAATATCTTGGACAGAAAAATCATCTTATATATAAATGTTTGCTTCTGTCATAGCTGTTGCTGTGTTATATGTACACACAAAAACACACATAAATATGCACAGACGAGATTAAGAACACATGTAGGGATCTAATTGTATTTTTTGAATCTTTTCACTGTGTCTTGACTATGAAGACTTTCTTCATGAAGAAAGACGAAGTAAAAATCCTTGTAGCTGAAGTTATTACTGAATTTCCACCATAATCTACATCCTGACCTGGGAATTACAGTTACGAAGAAAAATAATAATAAAACATGACTCTTAAGATTTGTGCATCTTGGGCCTCAGAACATGATATTGTCATATATGGCATCTTCGCATTTGAGAAAACTACAGAAGCGTACCAGTCATTTGACCTCTTTCTTTCCTCTCTTTCTCTCTCTCTCTTTTTTTTAATGCCGGGAATTAAAACCAAGGATGTTTTACCACTGAGCTATATCCCCAGTCCTTTTAGTTTATTTTTTAAATTTTGAAATAGGGTCTTCCTAAGTTGCCTAAACTGCCCTCAAATGTGTGATCCTCATATCCCAGCCTCCCAATTAGATGGGATTATAGATGTGCATCACCCCCACCTGCATTTCTGTGTGAGAGCTATCTGTACCATAATTCTCTGACCTACCTCACTTGACTGTAGACCTATATTCCATAGGCCCTGCCTATAAGTAGAGGCCAAGAGCAATCTAAGCAAGCAGGCCTTGTGGGGTTCCTCTCTCCACCTCTGTCAAAGTTCTAACCATTTGATTATCCAATTTTTTTTTACAATAATACTTCAAAAAAATTTCCATTCCTCATTAAAATTGAGCCGAAAAATAGGCAATTTCCCCTGGTTCTTGAAAGGGAAGTCTCTTGTGTCACATAAAACCTTGGTAAAATACATGTGTTATGTTGTCTCTTGCTAATCTTTTTTTTTTTTTTTTTTTTTTAAGGGCATCAGTCATGACCTTGTGATGGATGAGGAAAAGAAAGGTATTATTTTCTCTCACTTATGTGCATTTTAGCAAGAAGAATCAAGACCTGCCATAAGAAACACAGAACAGGAGTGCATGCTGAATAGGACACTTCAGGTATTTGAATAAATATGAGCTTAACTGATTCATTATTGACTATACATGTGTACGAATGGCCCCTGGCAAATCTCTGAGTACAGACACAAGATGCCCTCCAGCCTCTTGGCCTTTGGAATTGCAAGAGCTATTCTATAGCTATTTGCCTGGTAAAGAGAAGCCTAGAGGGATAGAACTCCAGGGTCTCTCAGAGAAGACTTTCTTCCTTTGTGCTTTGCTGTGAACAAAATTGTGACCTATAAAATTCATCTGTTGGTACCCTAACCCCAAGGGCAACTGCATTTTGATGCGGGGCCTATGAGTAAGTTACTAAGGTTAAATGAAGTTGGTCCCTGATACAGTAGGCTCAGTGGCCTTAGAAGAGGAGCACTAACAAGCTCTCTCAGTCACTCTCCGCCACGTGAAGACGCAGCAAGAAGGCAGCCATCTGCAAAATACGAAGAGAACACTCACCAGGAACCAAATCTGCCAGTTAATCTTATACTTCCCAGCCTCCTGAACTGTGAAAAAATAAATGTCTGTTGTTTTAGACGTTCTTTGTATATTTTTATGGCATCAAGCTGACTAAGGGGACATAAATGGCATGATAATCTCAATGACAGAACTCTCCTTTATTTACTGTAATCCAGTTACATACACTTTTTGGTTTTGCTCCGATGACCCAGGAAAAATCTTTCTTCAAGCCTTTAGGTTTGCTATTATCTCTCATTACACACACAATTCGTTCCCTCAACTTCTTCAGGTCATTCTTCAAATGGAACTGTATTAGCCAGATTTGCATTACTACAACAAAATACCTGAGGTAGCTAACTTATCAAGATAAAAGGTTACTTCTGTTCACAATTTTGTTGGTTTAAAGTCCAAGAGTAGGTGATTCTACTGCTTTGGCCTCTGACAAGGTTGGCGTGTGGTTACAAATCCTAGTGGGAACATGTGTGAGAATAGTCACAACATGGACAGGAGTAAAGAGAAAAAGGAAAGTCACGAACAAACCTGCTCCCTTTATAGCAATCTCCTTTTGAAAACCCAAGAGAGCACATGTGAACTACTCCATATTCCCCATTGCACCTGTTCACATTTCTTTTCCTTTGCCACTTTCCTCATCAGACTGAAAATTTTCTAAATCTTTCTGCTTGTTTCCTTGTCTTTGTAAATTTGACTAAAACCAGTCATTATCACCCATGTCACAACCTGAATACTTTTCTGTGTGAATTTTGTGTTAAATAGACTAGCCCATCACCTTAAAGTTTATTCTTCCACAAGGTCTTAGGCCATGGACACAATGTAGGCAAGTTCTTTGGCACAGTGTATTAAGAGTGGTCTTTCATCCAATAGAATCCTCATTTGTGGCTGAGAACTGGTCAACATTGTCCTTACTATCCACATTTCTATCAAAAGTTCGGTCCTCTGAGTATACTCACCATAATTGCCCATAGCACCCTGATCACAGAATTCTAGTCTTTTTCTACCCACTCCTCCAAACTCATCCAATCTTTTCCTGTAAATCAATTTCAATAACTCCTACACATATTAAGGTATAGGTAGAGTAATTAACCCCACTCTTTGGAACCAAATTTCTGTATTAGACAACATTGCTTCATTATAATAAAATACTTGAGGTAACTAATGTTATAAAAATAAAAGGCTGATTTAGTTCACAGTTTTGCAGGTTCCAAGCCATGGCATCTGCATTGGCCCAGACTCCTGGCTGTAGTCACATTATGGCAGCAGTATGTGTGTGTGGAAAAGCCCATGCCACTAAACAGAAAGCTAGAAACATGGGTCCCACAATTCCTTCTGAGACCACATGCCCAATGACCCAAGGACCTCCCCCAAGCTCTACTTTCCAAAGGTGCTACCACCTCCTAATTGCACTATCCTGGGGCTGATTCCTCAATCATAATAGGCTCTTGAGGAAAATAATTAAACAATTAAACCACATTCCAACCATAACATACACCTTCCTAATGAGGAAGTCACAAACCGCTTTAAATTTCAACCTCTTTCAATATTCCCTACCTATTTTTCCTGCTTTCCCTCTTTATATTCATACCCAACTTGCATACTATATATATATTACTTGTTAACTGAATGCATTTACTTGATTGAAATATCAAAATAGCAAGATTATTGATTTTTTATTGTTATATTTTCAATATGTGACACCTTATAGATGCCCAATGAATATGAACCACATTGGATATAATGTTCCCACAGAGTTTACACAATTCATAAGGAGTAAGGAGAGGCTGGTAAGTTTAGAATTCAATGGATCAGTGGCAAGGATAAGATGGGATGCAATAACAACTCCTTGATTCAAAAGTCATTTCTTGATCCTTCACTGCATCGCTGGTAATGGGTTGAATGACTTTAAAAGACTGTGGTTCCAGAGGAAGGGGAATTAAAAAATGAAGACAGAAGAGAAAGCACTAAAAATAAATCATGAAATGAGGGTAATATTATTATTAACACATAATTATAATATATAATAGTAATATAATTATAATTAATTGATAATATATCATTAATATTATTATCTGCTCTCATCACTATAGTCACAAAAATCAACCAGATAATCATCCTTTGCAATTATGATGTTTATAATTGTACTAAAGAATATGTTTGGATCAGAATGGGAAAGGAAAGGAAAAATGGAAAGAATGAAAAAGAAAATTATTTGGGGGTCACCTACCAAGTATACATTCATTTCCTGATACTTATGCAAAACCAGAGCTAAAACTACAAGAAGATATGTTGCAGTGAGAGGAACAAGGAAAGAGAAAACTATGTAGATTAAGAGACAAAATCACCAGTCAAAATTAATATAATAAGGCCATAGAAACCAAGAGCAAATTGAACATCTCTGATATCAAGTTACCAACCATGTTTTTCTCCAAATGCAACTCAGGAAGGACAACTTCCAGAGTGGAAAGCAACTTTAGGAAAGAGGAGTGGATGTTTTCAGCATTTCACTGTATTTGCTTTCGAGGTATAAATTAGGATTAGCATAAAGACCATACACTCTCCTTCTCCATGATATATGTTTGTTGTTATTATTTCAATCCTTGTCCTTCTGGGAATAGAAAGCTTTATGGAGATATAGTAGGAAGAAAAGCTGCTTAATGGGGCACACTACAGCAAACATTATTGATCAATTTTGTTTTACTTGTAAGAATGATTGAATGTGCAAGTAATTGAGATGTCATTTTGTAGCTTGAACATTTTATTTTCCAGAATGTGTGCTTTCTCTGAGAGAATTTATTTGAGAGAAAATAAAGAATTAAAGATGATGATGTATTGAACAGAAAAACATACTATTTGACAAAAAGATTTGTCTGGGTCACCCTCTTGATTTCATGGCACCATTTTGTATTATCAGTAGTAAAATTCTGCCTGCTCAAAGACTAAAACAAAGATTATCTTCTAGTATTTCCAATGTTCCCTTCTTCCTAAATGTTTTACTACATCAAATCACTTGCTTCTGTCTCTCCTAGTGCCTTTGTAATTGCTTCCTCAAAACTTTTCATAATGAAAAGATCTAGGGGCTGGGGATGTGGCTCAAGTGGTAGCGTGCTCGCCTGGCATGCGTGCGGCCCGGGTTCGATCCTCAGCACCACATACAAACAAAGATGTTGTGTCCGCCAAAAACTAAAAAATAAATATTGAAATTAAAAAAGAAAGAAAAGATCTAGTGAATTTATTTTTATTGAGGTACAAATAACTGATATGTATTACTTAAAGTGTGGGCATTCATTTCCTAAACCTATTCACAAATATATATGCCACTATCCCCAAATGGCTACACATTTTAAGAGAGAACAATAAAGATGTTAAAATAATTATGTTTGACTCCAGGGAATGTGGAGCAAGGAGAAAATGCCCCTCTAACTCTGGAAACATTGGGTGAGTGGAGATGTACTGTTTCTGCTGAAACAAAATTATGCTAGAATGACCTAATGCATATACGAACATAACCAGCCTGTCTCTTTCTGCAAGATTTTAAAATTCCAACAACTTTATCTTTGTGTACAATATGGAAATAATTATTAGAAACACAGAAGAAAAATTAAATATTGATACCATGTCTAACTTTTTAGATTGAGGCCAAATAGGCCATCAGTATGATTGTTGGTTTAAAGGAATTCTCACTTCATAAACATCCCCCCCACACACCTTTACCAAATCATCTGGCATTATTTCATTCGAAATTGGTCCCTTAGGTTACAGGATTGTTCCTAGTTAAATTAGAAATGTCTCTGAAAAGTGAAACACTATAAGTCTCATCAGTAGTTAATATGCTATGTGATTGAAGTTCACTCGCTTTCCATCATAACTCGCTAATATCTACTACCTCAAATAGGAAATCCACAGATGAAATGTGTGACTGCAAGGGAGAAAGTAATGACATCTTTGGGATAATTGACATCCTGGATTCCACTTTACAATTCCAGTCATTTGAAGAAAGGCACCAGGGCTCAGGAAGAAGGGATACCATTATAACCAAGAACAACTGGAAATGTTTATTTAAAAGGAATATAATTAAGAAGGTATGATCCCCAAACTCAAATACTGTTTCCATACAAAATAGCAAGTTTTTAGAAACATATACATATTACTTAAAACTAAAACTCTAATCTTATCTGTCAGGAGATCTGCATTCAAGTATTGGCTCTGCTTTCAATCTGAACCCTTGGGCAAATCATATGAACTTTTGAAGCTCATTTTTAAAATATATAACAATGGGTTAATCACTACTTTCCATGAGGTAAATTTCCATGTTGTTTAAAAGAACCTATATTTCAATCCATACAGAAATAAGTATTTGGGAGCAGTTGTGACATAAAATTAATGTTTAATGCTTGTTTTGCTTTCTGCTAACTCCTGAAGCTACCATCAGCAGTATGTGTCCAGAGGTAACACTGGGCATCAATTTTGTCCTATAAGTTAGCACAGCACTGCTAGAGAAAGAGGGCTTCCCTGCCATAACATTTCAAAGGATTGAAAGAGCTTTCCTGGATGCAGTTCTTCTACAGACTGGACTTCCTTGGGGACTTATGTATTATTCTTTAGGCAAAAGCAAACAACTTCAATTTGCAGAAAGAAGGGATTGAAACTATTCTTATAGAAGATAAGAATATCTGAAATTCTTTGGGGTTGGAGCAGAGATTTGTGTAAGAAGCATTGGAAAAAATAAGGAGAGGAAGAGTACACCTTAGGAAGGTTTGAATATCAATTTGTAGGTTTTAGTTTTATCTTATAAGCAATGGAAATCTCTTTACATGAGTCATGACATAAGGTACACAAGCTGGTTTGAAACAGGTAGACACTAAGAAGAACCAGATAATTCAGTATGGAAGCTGGTATTGTAGCCCAAGAATGGAATAAGGACAGCTTCCATTTTAATAAGATGGGATTATGGGAAGTCAGAAGTGTATCAATGAGGCTGGAAAAGGAAGAATAAATTAGATAAACATTTACTGAAAAACAACTGAGAGGATAGAAGGAAATAGCTATTACAGAATAAAAAATTAACATTCAAATAGCCATGGTATAAGACTTGTATTTCAATTTCTTATGATGTCAATGATAACACTGAGGTTCAGAAAGTCTAAACAATTTGCCTAGGAAACAGCACAGCAATTTCAGGTAGGTTTTCTAACTTTCAGTTCATAATTTCTGTGTTTTAAGAATCACAAAGAAATTAAATCCTAGAATAGTAGAAATAGAAAATCACTTTTAGATGAAATGGGGTCATTCAAGGATATTGTTAATACGTTTACATGGGTCTATTTTGGTGTCAAAAATATTTAAGTGGAAATTGCCTTCAAGCAGATAGACATAAGAGATTAAAACTCAGAAGAGAGATTAGCAATAAGAATATGTAATTGAGTTTAATTTAAATGGGTTTTGGATTCCAAGCCTCAAAATATTCTTACTGGCATTTTGGAAAATATGGACTTGATCATGATAATGTAACAGGAGAATGGCAGAAAATTGGCTGGCATGCGCATGCCCTGCTTACAACTTGCATTCCTGTTACTCAGTAAACAGAGCTCATATTGTAAAAACAACTTAAAAAGCTGCAACTCAAAGTGGACAAGAACCTAGGAATTAAATCAGAAACACTGCATCTATTAGAAGAAAAAGTAGGCCCAAATCTCCATCATGTGGGATTAGGCCCTAGCTTCCTCAATAAGACACCTACAGCACAAGAATTAATACAAGAATCAATAAATGGAGTGGATTCAAACTAAAAAGCTTCTTCTCAGCAAAAGCAACAATCAGTGAGGTGAACAGAGAGCCTACTAATTGGGAACAAATTCTTACCACACACATGTCAAATAGAGCACTAATTTCTAATATATATAAAGAACTAAAAAATCTTAACACCCAAAAAAAAAAAAACCCAAATAATCCAATCAACAAATAGGCCAAGGAATTGAACAGACACTTCTTAGAAGAGGATAGGCACTCAGTAAATAAATAAGTGAAGAAGTGTTCAACATCTCTAGCAATTAAAGAAATATAAATCAAAACTAAGATTTCTTCTCACTTCAGTCAGAATGGCAGCTATTAAGAATACAAACAACAATAAGTGTCGGTGAGGATGTGGGGAAAAAGGTACACTCATACATTGCTGGTGGAACTGCAAATTGATGCAGCCAATATGAATAGCAGTATGAAGAATCATTAGAAAACTGGGAATGGAACCACCATTAGACACAGCTATCCCATTCCTTGGTCTATACACAAAGGACTTAAAAAACAACATAAAAACAGGGACACAGCCACATCATTGTTTATAGCAGCACAATTCACAATAACTAAACTGTGGAACCAACCTAGATGCCCTTCAGTAGATGAATGAATAAAGAAAATGTGGTATATATACACAATGGAATATTATTCAGCATTAAAGAGAATAAAATCACGGCATTAGCAAGAAAATGGATGGAGTTGGAGAATATAATGCTAGGTGAAATCAGCCAGTCCCAAAAAAACAAAATGCCAAATGATTTCTCTGGTTTAAGAATGCTGATCCATAATATGCTTTGGTGGTGGTGGGAGGATTAAATGAACTCTAGATAGGGCAAAGGGAAAAAAGGAGAGGGAGGGGAAGGAAGTGGGAATAGGGATAAGAAAGATGGTGGAATGCAATGGTCATCATTACCCTAAGTAGATGTAAGAAAACACAAAGGATGTGACTCTACGTTGTATACAATCAGAGATCTGAAAAATCATGCTCTATATGCATAATATGAATTGTAATTCTTTTGTTATACATAACAAATCATTTTTTAAAAAGTTACTCTTTATTAATATCATTATATATATATATATATATATATATATATATACATACTCTTAATACTCTCTGATCCACAAACTGTGATCCAAACACAGGAAACTATAATACATGTCCCCTACTATATTTTTTTATATTATGTATTTTTGCAGCTGTTGTCTGACTTTTTATTGGTATATTGAGTAAATTGAGGAAAGGAATTGAGAATGGACTAATCACAAAGAGAAAAGTTCTACACAATAGAAACAGAAGATGCAAAACCATGTGACCTGAGAGAAACTGTCCCATTAGAGTGACTTGGAGAGGAGACTCAATACTGGCTGCCAGTCTAAAGTTCATGTTACAGAGGAGGGCAAAAGAAAGATCACAGAAGTGGTAAGGAAACATGAATGATTTCCATTTCACTTTATTTTAAAGGTGCTAAGGAACCATATACAATTCTCAAATTATTTTCTATGTCTTTCCCAAAGAGCCATAAGTCTTCAGAGACAGTGTTCTATTTTTCTTGGTGCTATATTACAAATCTAAATATGCTGCCCACAAAATATGTGTTTTCAGGGCTGGAGTTGTAGCTCAGTGGTAAAATGCTTGCTTCATATATGTGAGGCACTGCATTTGATTCCCAGCACTGCATATAAATAAGCAAATAAAACAAGAGGTCCACCAACAACTAAAAATATATATACATATGTATATATATGTGTTTTCAATGTTTACTTTCAGTTTTGAAGGAGACACATTATTTTTAAGCTTCAAACTTTTTAATTATTTAACGATATAAAGAATTGCATATTTAAAATATCATGATTTTGATCATTTCATGATGTTGTCTTTTTAGAGCTGGTGATGACACCATTATCTCCCCAATTATGTTTTCCATCTTGGGAGTTTTAAGTTTTGTTCCAAAGAAAGGAAAAACACATATAACTTTTCTATATTTTACAGATTTTTTAAGTTCTTAAAATCATACAATTACAGTGCCTTGGGTTTCAGAGATCACACTCAATGTCTCAGAATGAATATACTCTATCTCTGGGACAACAGAATTATAAAGTGATATTAAGAGAAAACTCTTCATTACCTGTAGGCAGACACTTGGCATTATTATTCTGTCTTTTGAATGTTCACAATGTTTTAATGGCAATATTTCTTGAATATACTTCCTTCCTAAATGCGTTATTTTAAAAACCTTATCCCATAGCCTAGTAGTATCTCTAGGTGTAATTTTTTTTTTTTCTTATAAGTGACTGTCATGCCATGATAGGGTGAATAGCATCCCCAGTTCCTGGGAACTCAACATGTGGAAACATTCTCAGTCGTTTCTCATAGTAGATATTTTGAAATTGTCTGTCTTTGTAATTTGAAATTTAATTTTAAGATACTGTGGTTATACATGGGCTGGGAGTGAAGATTAGGTACATTTAATAGACTTTTTAAAGTATTTAGATTTTCAAGTAGGAGAGTATGTTCACTTAAGTTTCTCAAATACTAATGTTTCTATACTCGATACAATGGTAAAAGAAGATATAATCTCAAGGGTCTTTTTCAAGATATCTGCATTTGTATTATACACTGTTATTTCCAGCAACACTTTCTAGGCAATCCCAAATATAAAACGACCTTTCTCGATCGGAAAAAAAAGGTGAAGCCCCACTGCTAAAGCCAACTTCGTGAAGCATGGATGACTAGTGGTCTATGTTAACAAAATATGCTGGGCTTGCAAGTATTAGTCCTGCCTTATTTTTTCTTTTCACATTTCCATCTATAAATGTATATAATTTGCTTGGTAGAGCAGACCAAAGAATGTTTCTTGGCCCAATTCCCATCTCCTTAGAAATATATCCAGTTCTTTTGGAGTTTAGTTGAGGTCAAATAAGGTACTAGATTGGTTTAGTTTAGTGATCAAAATAAATAAATAAAGTAAGTACATCCATTTAGTGTGATGTCCAATTTGTTATACATCATGGTTATGTGAACCGAAAAGTCATAATTTAAAGACTCCAATATACCACTGGTCAAAATGGATAAAAGACTCAGCAAAAAAAGAAAGTTGCTGTACAAGCAATATTTCCTTTCCTCTTTCTGTACTGAAAACAGCTCAGTGCTATTTGCTACAAAGTAAAAAAAAGGTCTTGAAAAATGCATTCCAAATTCAAGATTAAAGATTTAAGATATAGTCATATAGAAAACAGTAAATAAATTGGTTTATCACAACCAATAAAGAAACATGAATTTAAAAGGATTAGCGACTCTTGGCACTGTAACAAGATAATGGGTAGGGACAAGAAAAATCTAATGGCAATCATAAGAGGGGCAGTCATGTTTAATACAGTTGAAATTTACCAATCCAAGCTCAGAAATTAATAAAGAAAGTCAAAGTAAAATTTGTCACAAAACTCATGACTGTATATGGCAGAGTTCACTAAGTGAAATTTGGTATTTTTATACAGTCATGAAGACATCATTATAAATATTATTACTGTAAATTAATGCTTTTAGATGGTATTAGGGTAGGTGGGGCAATTTCTCATTTCACTGCACTATTATTTTATATTGACCTCTTATTTTTCATTTTGACTAGCTCTTTGACAATTATTACTCTCGCTATAGGCAGTTACTATGTTTACCTCCAAAAAAAGTCACTCTCTTTCCTTTCCCACTTCTAACAATGTCTCAGTGATGTTTCAGACTAGAAGACAAGGCTGCAGATTTGCTAAAGATGACATCATATTAGACTAAATAGTCTTTTAGTTGTGATCTTTGATTAATCTACTATGAAAAAAAGAAGTATGTATGCTTTTAAATATTTACTTTGAATTCTTATAAAAATTACAGATACTCAGTTTCTGATTTTTAGAGTTTTTCAGGTAAGAGATATGTAGAGCAACGAAGAAGGGAGAATTCACTTTCTGGTAATAGTAGATTGGGCAATTTAAACTAAGTAGAAATGATGTACTGACTATATATATATATATACACATACATACACACACACACACACACACACACACACACACACACATATATATAAACACTCACACATATATATTATATATGTCTCTATACATAATATCATGAAAATATAAAATATCATAAAATACCATTAAATCAATAAAAAATTTGACTTTTAACCTACAGTTTCTTCATCAGTGAAACTTAATTTTTCTAGATAGAAAGAACACAAAAATGAATTTCCAGAAAACAAAAACAGAAGATGGTCATCAGAACTGAACTAAAAGGAATATTAAGGGGCATTTTTTTTATGTAGAAGGAAAATAATCCCAAGTTGAAGTTTGAAAATGCAAGTTTGAAATATTCGCAAATGTGTCAAATATTTAGTGCATAAAATAGCAATAATAATTACTTTTGAGCTTAAAATATAGTTTGAATTTAAGCTTATAGTCTATAATTTCAAAATTTATATTCCTTGTACCCATGGATAATTCTAAAGTTAAAGTATATAATGGCTCATAAAGCCTGTCTCATTAAAATTAAAATAATCAAAATTATGCAGGGCTCATTCTTTGACTACAATGCACTTAGAGGTCAATATTAAAAAATAAAGCATCTCTACATATTTCAAAATTAAGAAATGTACTTTTTAATCCCAAGTTCTAGTGAATAAATAAAAATGAAGATATAATATATTTGCATCTGAATGATAAGATTGTCTAAGTCAAATATGGAATATTGGTTAAAATGTGCCTACAGGGAAGTTTATAGCCATAAATATATGGCTATATTCAGTAATCAACAATACCTTTCTAACTCTTTTCACATGTAACTAACAAGTGTCAAAATACAATTTACAAATGTTAGAAACATGACTCCAGTACAAATATAGAATGAATACATGTCAAAAAAATTTTAAAGTTTTTAATGAAGAAACCAATAAGCAGATAGAGTTGGTTCCAAGGGCACTTGAGGAGTTGAATATAATAGACATTTTTAAAAATGAATGTTAGAAATAAAATTGCTAGGTTAAACACAAAATTGGTTAATTTTCTGTCAGGTAATAATATTTGAAGTTATCTTTTCTATTTATACAGAACCTACAAGTAAATATATAACTTCAAAATGTTTGGACTTCAGTTAAATGGTATGAAGCAAAGTTTAATATTGCTGTGTTCTCCTAGAGAGCAATTTTTGTCTGAGTCTATTAAATGATGCCCCAGTATGACATTGAAAGAACAAATTATTTTCTGTTTTGCCTTATTTCCAAGCCTTGGTTAACTTTCTTTTTTAGAATTTGATTTAATTTAATTAATTTTTACTTTTATTGGTGCATTGTAATTATACATAATAGTGGTATTCATTGTTACATATTCATATATACACACTACATAAAACACAATTTAGTCAATTTTGTTAACTTTCTTTACATCCATATTTACAAACTACAAGAGTTCTATGGTTTATTCAGCAAGGAAAGTGCAGTTTTCCAGGCTCAGGGGTGCACACCTGTAATCCCAGTGACTTTGGAAGCTGAGGCAGGAAGATTGCAAGTTTGAGTCTAACCTCAGCAATTTTTCAGGACCCTCTTTCAAAATGAACCTGAGATGTAGCTCAGTAGTAGAGCACCCCTGGGTTCAATCCTCCATACCAAAAAATGTTAAAAAAATAAAAATAAATTAAAATCTGGTTTCAAGACATTTTCTACATATTTTGTAAACAAAGACTAGAAACTACACAGAAAAACATAAATATCCTAGTTAATGCAGTATATATGTAATAGGCAAGTTTTTCTGTTGTGGCCAAAAGAAGCAGCGCATGTCCACAAACAATAAGGGATAGAGAATATTCGATTCCTCAGAGTTCTGTACAGATGAAACAATTATCCCCCAAAGTAATGTTTTCAAATCTAAAATCACCTTTCTAACTTTTCCTGCATTTCCATAATTGATCCTGTGCTTTAGGGTTAGAACTCCTGAACTTTAATGAATGGGTAACTCTTATAATTAACTTTCATACTTTTAGCACAGTTCTTGGATTACAAGAAGTGCCTCTTACACATTAACCTAATAACTAATCTTCTATATGAGTCCCTTATTATCACTTGACCTCTACACATTCCAAGTATTACTCTATATCCAGTTCTCTTTTACTGCCTGTCAGACATTGTTCTGATTTACATGTGTTAGTTTAGCCAATGTCCCCCATGATCCTATAGTTTGCTATTATTTTATTTTCATATTACAAATGTTGAAGCTAAAGTTTAATGTGGTTAATAAATTTGATCTAAGTTAACTATCTTATAAGAAGCAAAACCAGGATTTTACCACAGGTATTTTTATCTCCATGCATCTTAATAAAATAAAAAAACAGAAAAAGTAATAGAATGGCACAAGATAAACAGAGACTGAGCCCATATATTTATCTGTTTGTCTCCAGTATCTTAGGTAGAAAGCATAAATAAGATTTAAACCAGGGTGGTAGTTGTGTGCACAAGCAAAGTAAAAGGAAGATTACCATGTCATCAAGAGGAAGAGATCAGAACACAGAGACCCTGAATTCTTGACTAAGTAAAGTCAAGAATTATGTTATGTTGATGGGTTATTCAATACTGGGGTTTGGAATCATTTGGCAGTATCATTCCTTATATATCGGAGAGTTAATGCTGACTGTTAATAGGTACCTCAGCTGGGCTGAAAGCTGAAACTTTTCTATGCATGCACAGCCTATCTTTCTCAAATTTCTGTGGAGCCAGTTCATAGCAATGGCAATTGAGTTCTAAGAGTGAGCATCTCGAAAGAACAAGGAGAAAAATGTGCCACTGGAAAGCCTTTAAGGTTAGCCTAAATAGAATGACAGGTTGTGAATGTTAAGCCAAAATGATCCAATACAAATATAGTTCAGAGCCTAGTGATCATATTTTAGTATTAGTAGAATAATTGAGATCTCTATCTTATAATTAAACAGAATAGCTTTTAACTCCCAGCTTTATTATTTACCAGATCTGTGACCTTGGAGAGGCTACATAATGTTTCCAAATGTAAACCTTAAATTTAAGCTTTATTCATTTTTTAAAGATAAAGAAAATAATAATGCCTACCTCATAGAATTGTTGGGAAGATTAAATGAGATAATGTATACCTAATAGGGTGCCAGACACGTGGTACATGCTCCTAAATGTTAATTATTTTTATTATGACTATGATCACACTTGCTGGTACTACTATATGTAATCTTTGGGTTTCTTTTTGTTTGTTTGTTTGTTCGTTTTGGTTCTGGGCATTGAACCCTAGGGTGCATTGAATTATATCCTTAATCCTTTTATTATTTTTTAATTTTTAAGGCAGGGTCTTGCTTAGTTACTGAGCATCTCACTAAGTTGCCAAGACTGGCCTTGAATTTGTGATTCTCCTGCCTCAGCCTCCCTAATTGCTAGGATTGCAGGCGTGCACCACAGCACAAGTCTGTTTTTTTCTATCTTAAATTGTTTTCTGTAAGAATTTATAAAACACAGAGAAAATATGTCGTATTGGTATTCTCATAGACCACTTTTTCTGAAGCTTGAATTGAACACAATGTGATGATCATGGTGGGGGCAATGAGACATGGTAGGCATCAAAATGATCAGCACCCTTGAACTCTACCCCATGACCTTTACTCCAGAGTCATTATTGCAACTCTGTTTCTTGACATTTCTCCTCTCTCCCCCAGGTTATCTCAGTGGACAAGGTCAACCCAGTAAATCTCATGATCATCAATTCGACAAATTCTAATTAAATATCTTTGTAATCCTTTTACTACAGGGATCCAAGAACTAAAATCCTGATTCTTAATACTCCAAGATACCGTGAACACATTGATTCA
Organism: Callospermophilus lateralis; assembly: GCF_048772815.1. NCBI lineage: Eukaryota > Metazoa > Chordata > Mammalia > Rodentia > Sciuridae > Callospermophilus > Callospermophilus lateralis. The sequence continues at coordinate 30,809,545 of NC_135321.1, read as the reverse complement.
TGTTCATAAAATAAATTTTAGAAAACAATAGCATGCAGAAGGGATGGCCAATCTTTATTGCGATACTGTGTAGTAATGTGAAAATACTAAGTAAGCCCAGTAAATAGGCAGAAGTTTCGTTTATCTGAATTTTAAGACTCCAGTAGAAACATAAAAGAACATTAGTGGAAAAGAGAAGGCAGTGGTTCTGGAAGATATTTCCTAATCTCAACAGGATTTTAGGCAAGTTGAGGTAAGACCAACATTGACTCACATTATAGCTTTCAATGAACCTCAACCTACATAACAAGAGCCTGGCCAAATTAATGCAAAAGCATGAAAAAATTTCTTTCTTTGCTCATCTGACGATGTTTGGGGGAATGAGTTCAAAGTGCTTTGGGAGTCATCCTTTATGGACGATAATTGAGATTCAAAAAAACAGGGCATAAACGATTTTCCAGTTTTTCATAATTTAAAAAATTTTGTGTGTGACAATATCCCCCACTCCATCTCTCCCTCTCCCTCCCTCTCTCTCTCTCTCTCTTTCTCTCTCATATGTGTGTGTTAAAATTAAAACAGCTCTAATATCTGTGTTAACTTTTTTTTTTTTTTTCCTGGAAATTGTTTTGGAGCTTCTTAGGCAGTTGCAGATTAGAAAAAATCCTTTCCCACAAAGATGGCTGCCTCTAGCAAGTTCTACAGAAAAAAAATTTTTTTAAAAAAAAGCAATTTAATAAAAATCTAATTTTCAAGTATATCTTGCAATACATTCAAAGTGAAACACAACTCATCCTATGAACTTTTATGCTCTAGGCAGAGCACATTAATGCTGCTTTCCTTTAATAACCCATTTCTGAAACTTTATTTTTATTTATTTTTTTTTATATTTTAGAAAGACTTGGGGGACAGACAGGAGCCCATGACATGACCAGGTTTAGCCCTTCCTTACACAATGTGACAAGAATAGCAGTGCAACATACAACAATAGAAAGGGTCAATCTCCACTCACTTTCTGTCCATAGCTTTCTCCCTAATAGGATAGGATCAGATTTAAACTCTGCCACTTTAAGTCAGCTTTGAATCTTGCATCTAACTCTTCTCCTGGGTTTTAGTGCCATATTGCAATGTTAAAGTGTAAAACTCTGCATCTGCCGAGGCATTTGGCTGGAAAAGCAAGTATGTCAATGGCCGTCCCTCGCTGCCATCACACATATGGAATTTCTGTGTTCAGCTCTGCCATCTGGTCGTTAGGCCTAGATTCACTCTTCATTGAATAAGGACCATCTACCATATCGGCGCCTCTTACAATATGCTACCCTTTCATGGTGTTATTCTGCAGTGCTTTTCTGATGACATTTACTCTTTCCCACAACCTTTTTTTCTTCCACACATATTCTACAAAGAGCAGCCTCAATGCCATTGGTGGGGGCAGGCAAGGGGGTGGGAGGAAGACACACACTGAATGGATATAATCAGAATAAGAGCAACCAAAGTTTCAAATAGCTGTAAGCACAAAGATAGGAATTTCATAATTATGAATGCTGCAGATTATGCCAAGATAGCCCATAGATGTACAGCAACCCTAAGCAAGAATGTCCACTAAACATTATGAAGAGAAGGTGAGTGTATCATTCTTGTTTTTCCATTTCCCTTATTTATAAAATTCTTATGAAATTGAGTGACTTTTTTTTATTACAAGGACATGGCCCCACTACAGTATACAATTGCTACTATTGTATATATATTCTATTGCCCCTGAACCATCAATCCCCTTAGAAAGACACAAATACCTGACTAGCTCATTTCTTTCTCAAACCCTTCCTCTTATTAAGAGGAAACAACAAAATCTCAGCCAGAAAAATAAACATCCACTTAATTCAAAAGTTTAAAAAAAAATCTCTCAGCAACAAGTCAACATGATTTCTTGCATAACTGGGGACCTAATTGCCCTGGCCCTTCATTAGCTTGATAACCATAATAAAAGGAATTTAAACTATGTAGCTAGATTATATGAAAAAAGAGATGGTAGCTTAGGATGAGCTTAAGAGTTGTATGCAATTAAAGATTATATTTTATATTCTGAAACCCTCCTAAATTCCCTTCCTAACTTTACCCTACACTCCCAAAACGAATCTTCTCATGTGTCCCATTGGAATTTAGACAAAAAGTGGTTCATTCTATTGAGGATATGCTTTGACACCTGCTTTTAAATTTTGTTATATACAAATCACCTGAGGTTCCTTCCTGAAACACAAAATCAAGATGGAACTCAAGATTTTGCATTTCTGGAATTTTCTTGGGTAATACCAGTACTTCTGGTCTGAAAAGGATCCCTAAGTTTATCCAAATGTATTGTTCATCCCTTCCAAAACAATTTCATAAAAGAGCCTCATTAATTTCATTTAAATAAGCATCTTTCATGGCAGGGCAAGATGCAGTAACTATTTTTCTATCATTAAAAACCCAGATTCTAGGCAATGGTTATTATTTTCCCATTTTATAGTTGAAGAAATTATAAAACAATTGGCAAAGGCGGGATTCAGCCAATTTTTGTCACCCTCAAACCCTGAGCTATTTACCATATTCTATTATCCTCTGCCAAGTCAAAACATCCAGTTAGACCTTTAATGAGCTAACCAACCTAGGATTCTTCCCATCTGAAAAGCTCCTTGGACATTTGAAATCTTCATGCATGCTAGTTTGCTCTTTTATTTTTTGCATGTCTGAAACCTAGGATAAATTCTATTATACATATGATATATTGGTTACAATGAAGTAAATAAGCCCACATCAGGAAAAAATCACCCATAAGGAGAAAGAAAATATGAAGTGTAATTTATAAAAGGAAATTTTCTGAAGTCACAGAGGCTAAGTTAGAATGTATGCCTTTTTCCCTTACTCATTGTGTAATTTGAGCCAAGGTGATTTTTTTTTTTGCCCTAAGTCTCAATTTCCTCATCTGTATAGCAGGAAAACATCATAAAATGAAGGTAATTATTGTAATAATTATTTCTGAAAGCTAAGTTTTTATCACTATGCTAACCCACAATTATAGCTTTTATAAAGAACAACTTTTATCATTGGTATAGGAGAGTAGACTTGTAATGGAAGAGTATATTATGAGGTGTAGGAGTCCATAACACTGGTTGTCAAATTTGTGTACATTGCGATCCCTGTAGAATTTTTTAAACTATTACTATTGGAGTCAACTACTAGAGTTTCTGACTTAATTAGTAAAGGGATGTGACCTAAATTGAACATCAGCATGTGTAAAAATTCCCTAGGTTATTCTAATATTTTAAAGTTATAATGTTAATATTGTATTTCAGATCAATTAAATCAGAACTTCTATAAGTGAGGTGAGGCATCAGTGTTTTGTAAAGACCCTTAGATGAATACAGTTCGGAGCCAAGTCTGAGAACTGCTGCTGCACTGCTCCGGATAAAATATCACTGGTTCTAAACACCAGCTGCACATCAGAATCAATTTTGGAGACAAAAATGTCTAATCTTGGGATGGGATCTAAGAGTTTGCAATTTTAAAGGTTTCTGTTAGGGTTAAGCAAATGAATGCATTAATCCACTAAAATGGATTAACTGGATGGTAACTGTAGGCAGATAGAGTGTGAATGAAGAAGGTGGATCACTGGGGATGTGCCTTTAGGTATTTTGTCCCTGGTGAGCAAAATAAGCTCTCTCTCTGTTTCCTGATACTTTGTCCTGAGTAGTTTTCCTCCTCCACACCCTTCCACTGTGATGGTCAGCTTCACTTTGGACCCAGAGCAATGGAGTCAGCCATCTATGGACTGAAATCTATGTAACCATGAGTGCCAAACAAACTTTTCCTCTTCTAATTGTTCTTGTCAGATTTTTGGCCACAGAGATGAAAAAGCTGACTAAAACACTTTCTTTCATGTCATGTTTAAGACTAAGATGAACCAGGATTAAGATCCATTATTCCAGTGGTCCTCAAACTTCATCATGTATTCAAATACCCCAAAGTAATTATGGAAATACTGGTTCATGGGCCCCACCCTCATAATTTCTGATTAAACCTCCAACGGGATCTGTTAATTTGAATTTCTAACAAGTGATCAGGTGATGATGTTGAAGACAGTCTCAGAATATAAAATAGTAAACCATGAATGCACACAAATGAATTTTTTTTTAAATTAAAAGGTTTGATGAGGAATAAGATATTTGTATTATTACCAGTTACCATCTCATGATATACTCCCAAAGGGTCATGAACCTGGGAGAAGACTGTCTGAGAACACCTTAATCAAGCAATAAAAATGAACATTAGTTATGGGACAAATAAAAGCTATGCATCATTTGATAGGTTACAGTGAGAATTTGGTAACACTACTGGGAGTTTACTGATAATGTGAATCCAATCCTAAGGAAACATCATTGAGGGTCAATTTGCAAAGTCATTGCAAAAAGATTTCCCCAAAATTTCAGGATTCTAATCCTAAAAGCAAATAAATAAATAAGGCTAAAACTAACAAAAATTAAACTTTTCTAAGCTGAAGCAATCTGAAGAGATATGAAAATACATAAGCTTATGATTCTGAATGGATTATTTCCACAGGAGGACATTACTAGGGCAATTTGAAAATTAAAGTGGGTCTTAGAAGTAGATTCAGAAATTGCTGCAGTCCGGCTGCAGCAAAATAACCGGGGGGTGACGAACAACTTGTGTAGATTGATACAGCAGGAGTGGAAGCCGTTTATTGTAGGACCTGAGGAATATTTATACATTTCACACAGCTTATCTAATTAACATAAACTAGATACAGCAGTCAACCAAACAGGAATCTCCACACTTAATGGCTCACTGGCGTTACTTCACAAAACACTCCCTCTGGCATATTGCCAGGCACCATCCAGACTTGTTTACAGACTCTAACATTTCTCTGGCAAAATGCCAGGCGCCATCCTGACTTGTTTACAGACTCTAACAAGAAATCAATCAGTACTAGTTTCTGATTTGTGATATGCTGTGGATAAAGATGATGTATGCATCAGATAGCACACACCAAAATATTATTTAGGTATATTACATCAGTTTGTCAATTTACTATTAAAAGATTTCAGAAAATAAAAGCTATATCTTTACTTTTCATATTGTAACTCAGACTTTTCAGTAAATTATAAGTTTGGGGGAACAAGGTTTTGTTTTGTTTGGTTTGGTTTGGTTTGGTTTTGGTTTTGGTTTTTATAGATTTAAGCCATTTTCACTCTGCAGAGGACTAGAATCAAAGCTTTAAAAAACAGGTTTGAATCTCAGAATAGACAGGACAGAACTCCTCTGAAAAATACCAATCCAAATTGATTTGTGCTTGTTTTTAATACTCCTCGACTTAAATGTCTAGCATGCTGATGTCTTCCCTTAATCCTGATGTGTGTCTCCCTCATTCCATTTGCAAGTTTCAAAAAGGCTTAGAACAAGGACTCACGGTAGCCTTTGTAGTGGTGTATTTCTGTTTCTCCAAGTGTTCCTTTGCAGTTTTGTCATGCCTGTAACTTTTCATATTTCTTCACATTCCCTTTCTCAACTCTCATTTTATTTCCTCTTTCCAATATCTTTGCACTTTCTGCCTACACACCACATGTTGTAACTTTTTTGCGTGATCCACTTGATATTTCTAACCTATCACTCTCTTTTATCTCACCTGGTAAAACTGTTAAATTCTTTCTGGCCGATTTGCTTTTATCTTGGTCCTGATTTTCACCACTGATAGGCATTTTCTCACATAATGAATCTCATTTTTACTGGTCTCATTTTCTCTACTCGTTTTAACCAAGTAATATTTAAATTTATTCATAATCTTATGATTACAGTCATTTTTATTCATTCATTCTTCATTATTTATTCATTCATTCCACAAACACGTGTTACACTCTTTTAAAATGTTAAAACACTACACTATGCGCTAGAAAAGTACAAAGAAGACACAACATGGTCCCTGGTCCAGCTGTGATTCCATCATGCAGCACAGGGTGCTCCTTTCTCTATGCCTTCGTGCCAATCCTGGGTACTGTTGGACGAAGGGGAGAGACCATAGTGTTGAACTCGATGGTAAAATATGGGTGAGTTTTCCACTTATAGAATGAGAATATATATTCAATGTAGAAACAAATGGAAAAGCCAGAGGATTCAGCTTGTAATCCCAAACTCCTAGTGTGATTTCAATGAAGAGGAAAATGTAAGACAGGAGAGTCAGAATATGTTAGCACTATTAGATAAAGCTTTTCTTAAGAGATCAGATAATGTGTTTGGACCTGAACTCATATATAAATAAGGAAGCATTAAAGAGGATTGTACAATGTGGGGTGATGTCATCTAATTTCTATATTAAATGAATTGGAAATGAGAACAATGGATCTAGGAGATGTTGTGGGTGACTCTAGCAAAGAGTCCTTCAGAGAGAAGATCCAAGCCTGAGCAAATGCAGCAATGGCAAGGAGAAAAAGACACTTAGGAGACATTCAGTGGATCCTGTGGTGCTCTGCTCCCTCTAGATACCTCCCCTCTGCCACCTAAGCTGCTTTGTTGAATCTCTCTACCTGACTGTGACCTTAAAGTTGAGTCTTAAAACCTTAGAGCTTGAGAACCATATGATTGAGAAGGACAAGTGTAGATCCAAAGGACTAGCATGAAGTCTCAATGCTACTGAGATCAAGGTGGGAGGGCAGGTGTCTGGATTTACACCTGTTAAGGCATAACTGAGGTCAAACAGGATTCAGAAAGAATTTAGGAAGAACATTGGGAATCATGACTTGCTAGATATGCTGGGGGAGCGAAATCCAAATGAGTGTCATGTTTTGAGTTTGGACTGACAATTCCTATTTCAGCTTCCTGAAGTGGTGATAGAAAACAAATTAGGAAGAGTCAGCCTATGAAAGATGAAAGAATTGATTCTATTCTGAACATTTGTATTTTAGCCATTCATGGGTATTCAAATGAATATGTTCAGCTGGGAAGCAGATGCATATGACAGAAGCCAAGGAGATGTCTGCGTAGGAGATTTAGATTTAGAAATCATTATGCTATCAGTGTGTGTTAAACCGGGACACTAGGTGGGATTTTTCAAGGGAAATGCATGGACAGAGAAAAACTACAGTGGCTTGAAAACAAAGCACAGATAAACCTATATGTAAGCATTGTGTGAAAGGAATCCACAGAATAGCCAGAGATGTTATCAGAGACAGTGAGGATGCCAGGAGACAGCCACTCTTTTCTCTTTCCTATCACTATTTCTCACACCGCAGCCAGAGTAATCTTTAAATAACAGGCGTTTGATCAGGTTATTCCTCTGCCTAATGCAGTTTTAGGTTTTTCAGAACTTTTGCAGTAAAACCTACTCACAGGGACCTGAAGTCCTTCTGGACTCTGTTTATTTCCCCAGCCTCATTTTATGCCAGTTCTTGCCTCCTTCCACAGCTCACCATGGATCGCCTTTTGGTTCTGCAGCCTTAGTGCTTTTATCTCTATGATTGCCTGCCACGTGAGCTCAGCTCTCCTCTTCACAGGGCAGCATCACTTAGAGTAGCTTTGGTTACATATCACCCTCCCCTTTTTAGAGAAAGTTTCCACCACTGTCAGATTCAAGCTAGTCTGCTCTTCTCATTCCCTCCTTCAATCTCTTGTCTCTTTCATAGAATGTACCACAAAGAGAGTTAGGCATCAACTTGTTTCTTGATTTATGCTGTGTCTTTTTCATTCATTAGAATATAAGTCCCTATAGAAAATCACCTTCTCTTTCTTTTACATCTTAATATTCCCACCAGCTTGAACAGTACTTACAACTTGGTTCTGGTTCAAAACAGCAGCATTAGATAGTGAAGTGGGTCACTAAGTCAAGAGATGTAGAGCATTTCAAAAACCAAGGAATGATTTAAATATTATTATAGTTACCGTAAAGGCCACCAGAAAAAAAAAATAAGACTTTTGAGAAATTTACATTGCATTTTTTTATAATAAATTATTACTACCAGTTATTAGCGCTAGTTGCCCCTGGAGCTTCATTGGAGTACAGTAAGCATAAACTGGATTGCACTTGATTTTTGATCCTTGGGGATGGAGATAGGATGCACTGGGAATAGAAAGCCTAGGTAAGTCAGTCTAGACAAGTAGGCAAAACAAGAAGCAGATAAAGAAAAGGAAAAGAGGAAGGGATTATATTATGTGGATATTTTTATTTGTTTTGCTCTCTTTTAAGAAGGGAAAGGTTTAAACTGATGACTAAGAGGAAGAAAAGTCAAAAGGAAGAGACTGTTGATTTAGAAGAGAGCTATTTTTAGAATAACTTTCAAAAGAAAGCAAATGAATGGGGTCAAGAGCAATAATGGAGAGGAGGAGGAGGAAAATCTTAACCACTAAGATAGAAAAAAAGGAAAGAGAGAAAGAAACAGAGACAGAGAGACACAGCACACCAAGAGACAAGAGGGGGAGAAAAAAGAACAGGTAGGGCTCTAGATGATTCTACAAACCTTTATGTCAAGGAGTTAATGTGAAGTACCACAGGGATGAAAATATGTTTTGGAAAGGGGATTTCTTCATTGGCATAGAAGTTTATCCTAGGTGACCATGAATTTGGGAAGCCCACAAATCGACATGGTTTATGCATTTTTTTCCATAATGTTTAGAGGTATATGTAGCAAAATGCAAATGTAAGATTTACTTTGATTTGTGTTTTTCCAGGTGCATTCAATGGAATTATGGAGAAGAAAGAGATTAGGTGAGAATAACTCAGCTGATCAATTAAATAGAGGATACAGGGTAGCAAAGGCAGTGAGACCAGGAAGCTTGAGAAATAGGAAATAAATGGAGGCATGAAGGAAATATAAGGGTCTACAAAGTCTGACACAAGAAGGAATTTGAGGTCAGAAGAAAACTAGAAAATAAAAAGGATTTACTTCAGCATCTATTAGTGGAATTTAAGATTTTCAAGGCACAACATGTGGAGACATATAATGCTCAGGTGTATTGGAGGATATGCAGGAAATGAAGAATTCATACTTGAGAACAGAGAGAGGTAGAACTGGTCATCATAAGCTCAAGAGCAAAGTGATTTATTAAAGAAGGATGAATTTTATAATTCATACAATTGTCTTCTCTGTTGCAAAAATATCTTCATCAATTATACTATACTTTTGCTCAGAATGTTTCTTTTCTCTCATCTACTTCCTTTATTCTGGAAGGATGTACATTTTTCACATCCCTTGAAGGCCATTGTGCCATTGCAAGACTACTTAAAGTGTATTTGATTATATTCTTATTGGCCATTCATCTGCTTCTCTATTCAGACACACACACACACACACACACACACACACACACACACACACACAAAATTTTCATTTTTAGAAAATATATATTGAAAACCTATTCTGTTGAAGGTGCTGGTTTAGAGTCAGTGAGAGATGTTGGAGTAACTATGACTTAGTTCCTGTCATGAAGAAAAATATCAACCCCCAAAGAGATGCAAAAACATATAGAAAGTACTACATAGAAATCTAAAGAAGTATAGGGCATTGAAGTAGCACTGAATTTCAAAAACAGTGATGTTAGTGCTGAAAAAGTCAGGCAATTTTGTTAAGTCTGAATTTCTTTATTTAGTCTATGCATATCCTTGAACTAATTTTTCTGACTGTGAATATTATCTTGGAAACATTAAAAAAAGAACATGAAATTTTTTAGGAAAATTAGAAAAGAAAACTGAAAAAAAAATATTTACTACATTTTTAAGAAAATTAATGTATCCCAGAGTTTAAACATTAGTGGTTTTCATTCATAATCTTAAAAATCATGGTGCTGGAAATCAGGTCCTATACATTCTGGCCAGGCACTACTTGACAGTGATGAGTGGAGGGCCTTAGACATTGTTTTTCTCTACACACTGAACAGATGCAATACTCTAGCATTTATTCTATGTAGATTTCTTATAATAACACCATTAAAAATGACAAATATAAAAGCAATTTTAATAGTGTAAAATTTTAAATAAATATGATTCAAAACAGTGACAATCAAAAAATATTTGGAAAACAAGTTTTACTGGCATAATTAATAAGCACTTCTCAAAAACACAGGGAATAGCTGTGTGGGCTTACCAACCATTACTACTGTCTCACTGGCAGTCATTATATGCAGCACTCCTTTGTGGGAAACAAAATAGCAAATAATCCTCTAGTTAAAAAATAGCCTCAAAAATCAAGACAACCAATTGATTTTTTGCTGGTACAAACATCCTTCACTAGAGATTAAATTATCAGAAGCTTGGGTCTGGGGTTATGGCTCAGTGGTAGAGTGCTTGCCTAGCATGTATGAGACACTGAGTTCAAGTCTCAGCAACACATATAAATAAATGAATAAAATAAAGGTCCATCAACATCTAAAAAAAAATTTAAAAATCATCACAAGTTAAAGGTGGGACCATGTTTGGAAAAAGAGGCAAGGGATTTTGTTTTAACTTGAAGAAGCCATTTCAATCTACTAACTATTGAATTAAAAATCAACACATATATTTATTTGCTACCATACAACTGCCAACTTATGTGGCAATTTTTGGAAGAAATAGCAAGGAAGAGACAAAGACTTTTAATCTCAAGGAATTATAATTCACTCATTAATCAACAAATATTTATTCATTAAGTGTTCACCAAATACTTAAACCTTAGTTGGAGATAATACAATAAATTAAATAGCTGGAAAAAATGAAATAATATGATTAATCAGATGTTTTCAGATTCACATTAATTGTTTTAAAAATCCAGAAAACAGAATATCTTTGGGTCTGGAGTTTTCCAAGACAGCTCCATGACCATCAGATTTTAGAGAATATAATTTGAATTGACAAAAGAAGAAAGAACACCCATTCTAAATAAAAATAATAATATAAATAAATGCTTCAGTATAACATGCATGTCATTCTATTGCCCTATGCATTGCAAAATACATAGTATTTTGCAAATATGTCCCTGTAAAAGCAAAGAATAAATGTCAGATCAATTAATTAAAAGAACCAGTTGTGAGGCCAAAGTTTTTTGTTGTTGTTGTTGTTGTTTGTTTGTTTTATCTTAATTTAAAAGGCAATTGGTATATATTCACTGTTGTTCCATTTTAACCTGGAATGCCTTTAAAGTTTTGGGATACATCTTATATTACTTGCCTATTAGAATAATTGCCTATTATAATAATGCCACTTTCAACATATTTCAAACCTACTTTCTTCTTTTTTCTTTTTTTAACAGAGTACATTCTTGGATTTCTTTCAACTTCCTGAATATCTGTAAGTTAAATTTTAAGTGATTCATTAAAAATGCAGTCTGTAACACTATTTAACTAAAAGCAATGACACAGGAAGTGATGTCGGTGTAAATTTCTACAAGTTTATAATCAAACTTTAAAAGATGTTTTGTGTTGCTTTCAATGGGTCAAATTTAACTTTCCCTCATGGTACTACTAAATTGATTTTAGTGAGCCTAATATCTCAAATTTTTTAAATTATAGCTTTTCAGTGACTATTCTCATTTGTTAAAAGACTTATTTTTCTGCAATATTTTACCTCAGCAAACATTTGTAAAATCTATTTAGCATTTTTCACCTTTATACTCCTTTTATTAGCATTATCTCACACTGTTCTTTTCATTTTTCTACACAATTGTTCCTAGATTTGATTTTTTGACATATGCCATTATTATATTTGGTTAAATTTTCAAAGCATAATCTCTAGACCAACAGTTTTCTAATTATTTTTCTTGGCAAGAAAGCATTTATTTGAAGAAAATTATATGCTTACATATAAAATATAAACAAGTAAAATGGAGCTGCATTGTTAAAGTGGGTGTTAAATGCTCAGCATTCTGTATATGCTCCCTCTTCCACTTGCCCCTCCCGCTGCTGTCCTCTACACGGTTCCAAAGGTTTCCTGGACTTTTGATGTCCACAGTTGAAAGCAAATGTTACGAATGACAATTTCCATTACTGACTAGTCTCCACTTTTACAGTCTATCTCCAAGTGAGCATTCTCTTTTGTTATGAAACATCATCTATATGTTTTCCTTTTTACCAGTAAATATTAGAGAGAAAATTGAGAAATGTTCTTCCCACACATATACACACATAGTATAACAATTTTGTTTGCCCTTTTTTTCTATAAAATGAACAATAAGATATTATAATATAAAAATTCTATTCAATATATTTGAGAAGATATACTTGATCAATGAGTAGAAAAAAATTGATATTGTCTAGATATCATAGAAAAGAATACTTGTATTCCTTGTATATTTTAACTTCAAGTGTACACATTTGCCATTTTTTTTCTATATTGAGTCTTTCCTGGATTATGAATTTTCTAGCTAGAGTTTTATCTTTGTATACACCTTGTCTGTCCGTTACTCATTGTGGATAATTAACCAGTTCTAGTTCCTTTAAAATGAATTGAAGATGTGTAGATTCCTTTCTATTCTCATATACTGATTTTTCAATAATTAAAGGGATAGCACTTTTTAAAGGCTTGAACTCATTTGAAACAATGGGTATAATTAGGAACAGCATAAATTCAATGGCCTGGATTAAAACATATAATGCTCATTCAGGATAAAATATTTTGGTGCCTATTAGTGATGAACAGTATTGGAATATGTCATGATATGGTTATGAGTTGGAAAATATTTATTAGTTATTAGATGAAAATGGTCATTCCAGAATTGGTTATATAATTTTTAAGTACATGTGGGAATATTCTGTATCTAGAATTTTTATTAGTAAAATTTGATTTGGAGAAACATCTCCAGCAATCTCTAGTCATACCATGTATTCTCCTGAAGCCTTAGGTGGCAGGAGATTAGATGTTACTTAAAGAAATTCAAGATTATAGAAGCCTGAAAGCCTGACTGTAGCAAAAGGAGGCAGAGCACACCTGTGCAGACTTAGGGTCCTGGAGCTCTAGCTTTAAGTTTGTTCTCTCCCACTTGTCAGTTTTGAGGCATTGAGTAATGCATAGAAACTCTGCTTCCTTGTCTATAAAACATTATCTACCTAATGGGGTAATCATGGGAAAAAAATACAACATACATATAATCATATGTATAAATACTTTAGTCAACTTTTTCAACACTGTGGCCAAAATATCTGGCAAGAACAATTGTAGAGGAGAAAAATTTTATTTGACACTCATGATTTCAGAGGCCTTAGTCCATAGATGGCCAACTCCATAGCTCTGAAGGGGCATGGTGGAGGATAACTGCGCAGGGCAGGACAGTAAGCAGAGAGCTTTACTCACTGGGAACAAAATATAAACCAGTGACCTACCTTCTCTAGCTATATATTGCCTACAGTTACCACCCAGTTAATCCATCAATGGATTAATCCACTGCTTAATTTAAGGCTCTCATAAACACTCATTTTACCTCTAAACTTTCTTGCATTGTCTCACATATGAATTTTTTTCGGGGGAGGCACCTCATATCTAACCCCTAATAAAAATGTTCGTGTCTGCACCAGAATCATATGTTGAAATCCTGACCTCCAATATGATGGTATTAAGAGGTGTGAACTTTGGGAGGTAATAAGGAGAGCAGGTAGAACTTATAAGAGTAGTGTTCGTATAAGAAGAGAGAAGAGCATCCTCTTGCACTGTGCTCTTTTCCATGAAAGGATACAATTTGAAGATGTCCATCTGAAAACCATGAAGTGGACCCAAGGTGTGACACCATTTCTGCCAACACCTTGATCTTGGGCTTCTCAGTTTCCAGCACTGTGAGAAAATATGCTTTGAAAATTATGATTTGAGTAAGTCACTCAGCCTCTGATGGTTAGTTACAGAAATCCAAAAAACCTGGAGCAAGATGTAAAGATCTTGGTGATATTCTTACATGTGGAAATTTCTAAATATATTGTCCCTATAAATTAATACATTTTAAAATGTGCCCGTGATCAGAACAGAATTTTGAGACACTGACAATGGAGGCCGAGGAGAGACAGGAAGCACAAGGGAAAAGGAACTTTGTAGGGGAAACACATAGTATCAGTGCTTCTGTCAACCAGAGATACACTAAGCTTTCTTTCAGAATTGCATCTGGAACCATCAGAGGCAGCCCCTGGTACACAGGTTGACGGATAAGTGACTAACTAAACAGCAGCTCCATGCTACTGAGCAATAAGGTCAGCTTTGTTCACTTCCATGACCCTGGTGCCCACCTCTCACAGTGAGTGATTAGAAAATATTTCATCACGGTCTAAATGAAGAAGTGAACTGATATTACTGATAATGCAATATCCTAATTTCCATTTTATATGTTATAGCTATCCACTTGGAGTATGTATCACACTGATACCAATAGTCCATTTTAAAATCACTTAGAATCTTCTCTTAAGGTTTAATCCCAGATGCTATTTGGACAATCCTCTTTTATTTCCATGTATTTTTATTAGAATTCTGTCTTTGCCTTGTTCCTAGATTTCATTTATAGAGGGAGACTGAATCAAAAGAAGAGTCATAACTTTACCTTTAACTTTAACAAATGTTTTGGATACCAAAACACATTTTAACAAGAGTTGTAACCTAATTATTAGCATAAATAACGGAAATGCTTGATCCCATATTTTCATCCATCCCTAGCAATGACAATGTATATCACAAATATGATTGATTTATTCATACGAACAATAATAAAATAATACCCACATTTTTATCTTTGAATTCTGTATATTGGTATGAAAGTAAGTATATTTTCAGTTCTCATGTTCAGGAATGTGTGGCATTAGGATGAGAACAATAATTATAGTGATGTATCCCTTAATTGGAGAAGCATTTACCTCTCTCTTTTATACCCTTATTCTTGGTTTGAATTTATAATGTTTAAAATACAAGTTGATGGAATTTATTTGCAAAATGATAAAACTAAACTTATCCCTTCATCATTTTTCTTAAAAAAAGAATATTTTAGCATTTTGTACATTTTGTAGCTATGACCTATTATCGAATCCTTTTTTTAGTTCATACTTTTTTAATTTTTAAAAAGCAGTTATTAATATTTTCACTTTTCCAGTCTTATTTTTTTGTTACACTAAATCCTTGTCATTCAATTTAAAATTTTAAAGCTGCACATATGACTCTTCTTTGTAGATTGATCTTTGGAATCACACACAAAAAATAAATAAATATCATTTCCACACCCAATGTGTGGTGATCCCTCTAGTTTTTCTGCTATCCTAACTTAGTTGATTTCTTGCACTGTGAAAAACTAAGCCTGCAAACAACGTTTTTCTCTCATCGTGTGCCTTAGATTTTTAAAAGCGTGTGGCATAATCAGCTCTAAAAACATATGTGCTCACACCCCCTGCCCGTACTCCCAGGACATCTCACTAATTCATCACCATCCAATCAATAATGGCACCTGCTGAGAGGGGGCCAGAGAAGGATGACTTTTTTTTTTTCACATAAATATTTGAAATTGGCCTAATTATATTGTCCTGGGCTTGGATGCAATGACAATAACCTTCCATTTAGACAAGCAGTGATACACACGGGTGGAAAAATACCTCTTAGGCAGATTAAATAGAAATGTGCCCCTGAAGTCTGCAAACCACAAAAACTACCATCTGCCTACATTGCACCTGCATAAAAATGAAGACTGTTAAAAAGGGGGGGGTGGTATCAGAAAGAAATGATGACACTGAACTTTGCACCTTACCACTGTTACATATATATAGTAATCTTCCATAGCTTTCTCCTTTCCTATTTCCAACCTCTATTTTTTTCCTATAGAAATGCCCTTGCCCTCCTTTCATTTTTCTCTTTATTTTTCTCTTCTTATGTCTCCTCTTCTCCTTTTCTCCACTTTGTCTTTACATTCTGTTTTTCCTCTTGGACTTGGGTGTAACACAACCAGGAGAGTCATTTGAGATAATCAATCTTCCAGCACTGAGAAGAAAGAATTTCAAGGGATCTGCCTGTATATATGGAAAATTGTTAGAAAAATATTATGAATTTTCAAGGCAAGAGGTTATGAGTTTCTAAAATGAGAGTCGTGAAAAAGACTAAGAAAAGAGTAGACGTGAGAACTTGTAAAGATAGAAGCAACAGCTTCACAATTATGGGGGTGCGTGAGGTAGAACACACCTTCAGAACGCTTAAGAGAATCATTTGCACTTCACAACTGAATTTTTTCAACTGCTAATTCGGTCGTTGCAATGTGAACTTCAGCAATCTGCCCTTTATATGCATAACTATATCATAAATAAATCAGGGGAAAACTAATGAGAAAATATATATCAAAGAGCCAACTAAGCTCCATGCGCAAAATCAACAACAGTTTGTAATTCAGTTCAATCATGTGCGGGGTAATTGCATGTTATGCAATCCAAAAGCAAGTAAACTTGCTATTGTAAAATTAAGCCGAGTACTGAATGTTGGCTATATGTGAATGCAAAGCTCTACATAAGAACTACAGTGGGTTTGCATGTTTAGACGTACTAAAATATGCACTTGGAAAAAAAAAAAAAAGACTTCTCTCCTATGACCTCTTTGGAAAAATAATACCATTGGGCATCACGCCTTGGAAACCCACATGGCACAGTTAATGAAAAGCCAGGAGTTTGGAGAGAATATTGAATTTGAAAGTCTCTGAGAGTGTTCCCCAAATGGGTTGTTAAGTCCGTGTGACAGAGAACATTAGTGCTAGATGATGACAGTCATTCGATTCTAAACACAAACCATATTGTCTGTGATTAAAGGCAGATGCCGGAGGAGGGCATCCAGGGCATTGTGGCCAGAGTTGCGTTAGAACTATCCCTTGGTGATTTCAAGGCTGTGACCAAAAGTAATAATAATCATCATAATAAAATAAAACAAAATCTGCCTTTGTCCTCATATTGAAGGGTAGATGTTTATGACTTCCGAAAGCTTAAGGTCCAAATTTTTTCTACATTTGGGGAAAACATCAGAACTCTTTATATAAATATATATATGTATATATTACATGCATTTAATAGATATAAAAAGCACAAAATAAACACATTTCAGGCCACAAGAAGAAGATATCTACAGCAACTGATTATAGCACATAGGTGAGTGAGAGTCTGTTTGCCTCTGGAGATGTTATGCGCATTTGTCTATTTGGCTTGTTAGAAGGTTTGGGGAAATGGTAGGTGTTTAAAGAGCCTTTTTCCTATAATTACTCAATCAAGAACAATAGAACTATTTTCTGTATTGATATTTTTCCTTAGCATTTATAGAGTTTTGGTGGAATATTCTTTCCTTCTTTCAAACTCTCATAACAGCGTCATTGCGTCACTCATGGAAAACATCACATTGATTTATTAGAACTATTTTTAGATATCTGCAATTCTCTTGATAGACCATAAATCATTTTGGGTCAAATGCTGTATCCATCTAACACTAATTGAATATTTATAAGTTCAGAATTTTCTATAAGCTTTACTCGTGCTATATTGACTTGTACAACAACTATATAAGATGGACACATTATTTTCCCAATCTTACATTCCAGGCAACTGTAGCAGAGAAAGGTAAATTAAACAAGGGAACAAAGTTAGAAATTAATAGAGCTGAGATCTGAACACAGCACAGCCCCAGCATTGTTAGGAAAGACCTGGGGAATAGCAGACAAAGCTGAAGGTGTGCCCAAAGTGGACATATTTCTTCAAAATGATCTTTCATCCCAAAGGCCTCACCCTCAAATTAAGGGTGAGCCAGAAGTAAGTGTTTCTCACTCTCTACTCAGCACATACACCCAGGGGTCAGCAAAAGAATGTGACTTGCATCTGAAAATATCAAAAGACAAATTAAATTCTTAAAAATTCGTATAGCCCACTGTGTGCAATGCTAATATTGGAGCACAAATGCCTGTCTCCTAGTGGTTCTAAGTTCCATCCACAAAGTTAGATTAAGGGATGTCAGGCTGATGGTCACAATACATTCCTGCCCCAAACAGATAACAGTTCTAACTAAAGGAGTACATCTTCATTCTAGGCCTCAAAATATTACATGATTGTCTAAAGGATATGAACTTATCACTCTGAAGGAAACAAGAGATCATGAAAAAGATCAGGAGTAAAGAGACCCAGAAATGGATCAGATGAGAATTATCGAGATTTTAAACAACTACTTACTAATTTATGTTTTCATAAAAATAATGAGATGGAAAAATATCTATAAATAACAGAGAACTATTAAAATGACCCAGATTTGGAAGGAAAATAGAGTTTAAGAAATAAAAATATAACTAATGTAGAAAACTCTAACAAAGTTGACGCAATATTAGACATAAACAAAGGCAAAATTGGCTAGAGAAAAAATAAATTTGACAGAAATGTAGCCAGAATACAACATCAAGAAGCCAATTTTATTTATATAAATTTATATTTTATATAAAATATAAAATAAAGTTTCATAGGCATGGCAGATAGATGGTGAATGTCTAACATTTACCTAAGGTTCAAGAAGCAGAGAGAGAGAAAACAAATGCAATATTTGAAAAGTGGTGGCTAAGAGTTTTCCAGAATTGGTCAAAGACTATATCTATAAATTTGAGAAGTCCTAAAGTTCCAACTTTTTATAAATGAAAACAAAGTTACACCTGTATCCATCACAGTGAAGCTATAGGATAAAAAGAGCAAAAGATCATTAGAACAGTCAATAAAAAAAGAAATTACCATAAAGAAATGACGTTATAATGATAGCTGAATTCTCTATAATTATGAAAGCAAATAAGAATATAACTGAATGATACATCTTCATTGTGTGTGCTGAAAAATATTCCATTTTTAGATTATATACCCATTGAAATTAACATTAGACTATCAGAATGAAACATATGTTTTTTCATACAAACACACACAAGGAGCTGGTCACTGACAGATTTTTTACTAAGGGAAGTCATAAAGAATAACACAGGTATATTACAGGAATGACTTTGGTGACCCTTGAGAGAAGATGTAAGAAGGAATCAAGAGAAAAAGAAAAATATGCAGGGAAAATCTAGGAAAGAAAAACTTACAATAAAAGTGAATGTTGGTAGAGGATTTTTAAAAGCCCCCAAATTAAAATATGATACATTAAGAGAGAAATTTATAAAATAATCAGTTTAATTTTGAAAGAAGGATATAAATATTCATAACTTTGCCCATAATAATTTAGGCATACATGTCATAATTTGTAATATAATTCTTAAAAGAATCCACAAAATAAGCTTTCTGAAAGCCTACTCCTTGAGAATGTTTGAGCATCAGTGTATAATGGACAGGAAGGAGTCAGAAAAACAAATATGTTAGTTTGGGCTCTGTTAAATCCACGAGGATTAATTGAACTAATTACATGAGCACACATTAAGATGTACCATTTAAATTTAAGCTCCTTTGTTACTGTTAACATAATAATTCCAGCAATGGTCATGTTAGTGCATCTGTCCCCATGATTGATCAGCACACTACAATAACTGCATCAGTGCCTCACACATGCCAGACAAGTGCTCTACCACAATTCCAGCCCTGATAATTCTACATTTATTTTTTTTAAATTTTTTTTAGGAATTCTGATACTACTATAGAAACTCTATGGTGGAATGGTATTATATCAGGATAATAATTGCCTGACAAAATTAACTAGGATTATTTCTTCCTCTTTAAATATTTCCTACTTTTCATTGTTATTTCTGTTTTATAGAATTACTAATTAGAAGTTTGTTAATTTCCAGGTTTGTTTACATCTTATTATCACTGGTTCTAATTTAATTCTATTATGGTCTGGAAAACTACATTGTCTAAATTTATTTATTTTATATGTATTTATATAGATTTGAGTACAGAGTACAGCCATTGAAAATAATTTGTATTCTGTAATTTGCATTCTATAATTTGTATTCTGTATTGAAAGATGTTAATGTTTTTCATCAAAACCTACAGCATTTTATAGACGTCCTTTTAAAGGTTTTTGTTGTTGTTGTTGTTGAGTGTATCATTTCTCTAATTTGGGGTTTGTGTGTTTGTTTTTTCTGTCTATGAGTCACTTTTTGTGCTTCTATGACCTATCTTAGATATTTTTCACTGAATATTGTATACTGCGAATATGTGTTAGAATATTTTAATTTTGTGATATACCTCTAGAGAGTATTTAAATATGATATGTTTTGACAAGTAGTTTAGTTATTTATGTTAATGTGTTCTTTTTGAGATTTGCTTTAAAGATTTGTTAGGAGGACAGTATATTGAATTATTTTATACGGTTAAATTAGCCCTAATCTGAAGAAATGTAGGTCTAGGGGAAGATTTGCACTAAAATTTCTACCAGAATTGTTCAATAAGTTCTTTCTAATCTGGTTAATAGAAACTCCAATATCTCCCCCTTCTCACTGATCTTTGGGAATGGCTCAACTGTCAGATCTTTACTAAGTTGTTCTTGTTTTTTTTTGTGTGTTTGTTTGTTTTGTTTTGTCTTGTTTTGTATAATTCAATGGTCCCAAGAAATATTTATCCAGATATTTGTTTTTTTCTCTGCATAACTCCAATATTTAAAATATTGTTTCATAATTCAAACTAACTCAACTTTTATAACCTCTAACCTTTGTATGTTCAACTCAGTAAGATTGTCATTATTTCCTTGGTGTTTTAGTCAGCTTTTTTGGTGCTGTGACCAAAAGATCTGACAAGAACAATTAGAGGCTGAAATGATTTGGTGCTCATGATTTCAGAGATCTCAGCCCAGGTTTTTAAGACTCAAGGGAAACTCTCAGCATGAACTCCTGTAAAAAAAAAAAAAAAAAAAAAAATTAATGGCAATTGCATATATACAAAATGTAACAGCACAGAGTAAATGTTTCCATTCCAAAAGAAATAAGGACATAGAAAGAAGGGATGGGACAAAATCCACACTAAAATCCAGCTAGGCAAACAAGTCCTGTAGTTCAATGTCCAGCATTTGGGGTATATAGCATCCTAATCTTCTCTCCAAAGGGCTTATGTATCTCTGCCCCATGGTTGCAATCCTAATAGCTTCTCTGTTAATTTGTCTCTGCTTGATTCCTGCAGCTTTTCTCAGCAGAATGTCATGGCACTGGCATTTCTTAATCTAAGAAGTTTCCACTACACTGTAATCCCAGTGGTTTGTTAGGCTGAGACAGGAGGATTGAAGTTCAAAGCCAGCCCCAGCAACTTAGGGTGCCAAGCAACTTAACAAGATCCAGTCCCAATATAAAAATATAAAAAGGACTGGGACCTTACTCAGTGGTAAAGTGCCCTTGGTTCAACCCCTAGTACCCAGTACAAAAAAAAAGAAAAGAAACCTTCACTGTAGCTTCGGCTTCCTTATTATTTCTATATATGCATTATACTCTTAGAGACAGCCTGCATGAACTCCAATCCGCTGCACTTTGCCTGACCTTCCAGGCCTTTCTTTGAAATTTCCCAGAAAGCCTCCATGACTCCTAACCCCAGCATCCTGCAATCCTGCAGAACCAGCACCATATGGTTGACACAAAGGTCTGCCACTATCTCTAGCAGAAACCAAATGACTGGGATCCTGTTTACAGCAACTTCTGAGTACCAATGTGGCTAAGCATGGCCAAACCACTTCTTAGACCCCCCTGTGCAAGCATGGTGCCCTAATCTCCTCTCAAAGGAATTTTTGCTTTTATGCCCTTGAGCAGAAATAAGTGTGATCTTGCCAATCCTTGAGATGCCCTCAAGCCACCTTTCCTATTATTTCTGGGTAAAGCATTAAGCAGTGTCTAGTTATGTCTGTAATGTTTTGTTTTGTTTTGTTTTGTTTTTAACAACTGCAACATCCTTAGCTCCAGTTTTACTCCCAATTCTCAAGTCCAAGTTTTTCAAATATCTCTACTTTCTACTCCTGACTAGCACAACAAACTTGGCTAAAAGCTTCTAACAATAACCACGCCAACCCCTGAAGTCTGTGCTGCCTTGAAAGTTCCTCCAGAAAAGTAATAAGTCTTTCACCTGTAAATTGAATGTCACAGGAAGTCTTGGGACATGGGCATAATTTAGAGAACTTCTTAGCCATAATGTAACATTAATAGCCTCTAGACAGTTTCCAACAGAATCTTCCTTTTCTTCTGAAACTGCATGAGCCTAGTCTTTACTGGCCACAATCCTACTGGCATTCTGGTCTTCTGACCTCCTACTAGTAATTGCTCCATTAATCTCCACATACAGTAATCTAAGGCTTTTCCAGATTTCATCTCTAAACTTTCAAAATTACTCTCACAAATTCCAAAAAGTTCCAAAAGCTTCTGAACCACATGGTCAGGTTTGTCATAACAAATTCGGTACTAATTTCTGTTTAAGTCAGCTTTTTCACTTCTCTGACCAAAAGACCCATTAAAAAAAAAAAAAAAAAACATAAGAAGAGTAAAAGTTATTTGGCTCTTATGGTTTCAAAGGTCACCATCCATAGATGGACAAGGTCATTTCTCAAGGCCTGAGATGAGGCAAAACATCACAGCAAAAGAGTATGGTGGAGGAAAGTGTCTTGGGATACAGCCAGCAGGAATCAAAGAGAGACTACTCTGCTCACAAGGAATTCTCAAAGGTATGCCCACAGTGACCCACCTCTTCCAGCCACACCCTACTTACCTACAGTTACCACTCAGTTAATCCCTATTAGCAGATGACGTTAAGTCTCTCATAACTCTTAAAAACAACAAAACAAAACGAAAATCTCAGTCTTGCAGTGTATGTGGTACAGGCCTGTAATCCCAGCTACCCAGGAAGATCAGTGGACCTATGCCTGTCTGGCATTAAATAGACCCTGACTTCAACTGGAAATACTACAACATACACACACACACACACACACACACACACACACACACACACACACAGTTGTGCTGCCTAGTTTCCAGTGTTTAAAAGCAGTTGCTTCACATATTGCTCCACTTCTCTAGTTGTTCTAAGAAGACGAATATGATACAATTTCTTCTTTCATGACTAAAATAGGTTTTACATTGCACTGTCTTTATCTTTATGATTTGTTTAATATTTATAACTTTCTTTTCCATAATTATCTTTCACAACTATATCTAATTATACAATACCTGTCATATAGCAAGAACTAAGTAAATACTGATGAACAATTGAATTAAATGAATGAATTCATATAAAACATACTTGGTCCAGAACCATCTAGTATTCAAAAGTTAATACTAAATGCCAGGCATTGTGCATTTTGAATTCATTATCCTATTTATTTCATACAATCATCCCAAAAATATTTCTATTACACATTAGGAGTCAGAAAATGATAATCCAGAGGCCAAATTTGATTATTACCTGAATTTAAAATTTAAGTTTTATTGGAACAGAGTCACACATTATTGTTTACATACTGTCTCCATTCACACTACGGTGGTAGAGTTAAAGAGTTCCAAAAGACACTGTATGTCTTTAAATCCCATTTACTAAAAAGTGAATAGACTATTATATTCTGACTCTTTATAGGGAAAGTTTTCCACAAAAGGAAATTGATACGTAGATAGAGTATTTAATTTGAAGAAACTCATTTTAACACAACTTTTCTGTAGAGGGAGAGACCTCTTATTGATTTCAGTACTTCATTATTTAAGAAAAACACATTGTTTTTAGACATCAATTCAACCAATAACATTATAAAACTATTGAACTCAAAGAAAGGCAAAGTATTGAAATAATAGGTAAAATTTCTCCTCAATAGAAAATGTTTAAAAATTGTTTTCTACTCCAGTTCTTTTAGTCTTTCGGGGTTCATCTCTTATGTTTTTAGAGAACACTTCATGACTATAGAAGTACAAATTCACTTCCTTCTCAAAGTTTTGAAAATGTATAATTTGATCTAAATCTTATTTAAAACCTAGTTAGGTTAAATGTGCATAACTTAACCTAAAGGAACCGAAACTCTTTCTTTCCCTCATTCATCTGTGCCCCTGTGGTGTACATTGCAGCTTACTAAGTAAATTAGTAACAACATACAGATGGTTAACTGCCAATCAAAAAGTGTTGATCAAACACCTCCAACACCTCAAGATGACTAGTGTTGCTAATAAAGCATTGAGGAGAAGAAGCACTTTGACTTCATTCATGAAACTTCATCTCTGATTGTAAAAGAAATATATTAACCAGATAAGAAAAATAGGAATCAAAGAAAGCTGATTCACTAGATCTCATTCTTAGTAGTTCCCACATATGACAAATTCTCCAAAGTCTCTTTCATCCCATTCCAAATTACACCAAAACTAGATCCCTAAAGGAAAAGTCTATCTTGAAATATGCTTCCTTTGCTCTCAGTGACAATAAATTTCACATCCTTCCCAAGAGTAAGTCTGCCCTCTACAATATAAATCAAGTTTGCTTCACCTACTTCCCAATTCTCCACTTCACCAAATTCTGCAATCAGCAGAATACAAGTTTAGAAACTCACGGGCCAGCAAAAATGGAATCTGCTTTGGTGTGTGAAAACAGATAAGAAAGTTGTCAATAACCACACATTAGTTAATTATTTTACTAGTTTTTTTTTAAACTAAATAATCATGAATGTGTGGATTTTTACAAAGGAAAAGTAGAGAATACCTATGAATGAATAACAGATAGATCCTAATCCAGTCCCATGTTCAGAGACTATTGATTATAGTACATGTTATTAGATGAACAGGCAAGATAGATTTAAAGGTCAAGTTCACATCAGGGTTCATAGATAAATGAATGTGAATGAAGCAAGTGGTAATCTAAGTGTGAGAATGCACAACTAAAGAGTGTGTGAGAAAAAGGGATGGATTAGGGGAAAAAAACCAAGAAATTCCACAATACAATATTTATATAGGAGAGATGGAAAAACCACAGCATAAACTAGGAAACCTAGCGAGAGATTGTGAACAAATAAATCCATGAAACCAAGTGAAAAGCAGTTTAGTCAGAGAGAGCAGTTTAGTCAACTGTATGCAGATATCACAGCTGCAAGTGTAGTCTCATTCTTTTTGTTTGAGTCTATATATTTTTATCCCAAAATGCAGTATTTTAAGGAAAATTGGAAAAAAAACCTCTTTGATTGGGTTTTGTCTTTATATACTGCTAATTATTGAAAAACAAAAATAATTTCCTGTAGGTGAGGGAATTAAAGGGACTAGACAATTCTATTCATGTAAGATACCAAAAATAAAATAAAATAAAATAAAAATAAGAAGAAGAAAGAAAGAAAGAAATAGAAGTTTGAGGACATCAATTCAAGATCAAGACTAGCTGTTTTACATCATAGATGTAATATGTACCAAAACAACTTTTTGTTGCTAAAAGTGATTGTGAAGTTAACAAACTTTTGGTAGTATAGCTGTTGGAGAATAAAGTCTGATCTTTCAGATTGTATTTACACAGCAATACACAAATTATTTTGGTCTCTGCTTAAAAATAATGTATAGCTGATGGCAACATCTAAGTTGTGTATATATATATATATATATATATATATGCTTGATAAAAACTCAGGGCATTAATTTTTAAATAGGGTTATGTGATGAAGTTCTGAGATCTCCTCTTGGTGATATCATTCCAACTTACTAATTTTCTATAAGAATCTGCTTGTATTGCATTGGTATAAAAAAGAGCATTTGTTTATCAAAGTATACAAGTTGAGAAGTAAAAGATAGTTCCAGTGTTTGCTTATTATGTATTTGTTCATCAATATTAAGAAAGTGATGACAGACATTAAGTACTTAAACTAATATTTATGGGACAAAAATGAAAACTAGTGAAAGTGCTATTAACATATTCACTTCTGAAAAACTATCCAAACCTGTTTATATTGAAATTGGTGTGAGATAGCTAAATCTAACTTCCATATGAGATTTTTGAAGAACCACTGCTTGATTAGCATGGACTGAACAACAGTTTCAATTTAGTGTTCTGAAAGTTAGTGATAGTATCTCCTTGTGTACCTAAAAATAGGAGAGGAAAGAAAGCAGGGATCAGTTTCACTGCTGTTTGAGTGAGTGGTCTTCTACAGCAGAGTTCCTGGCTCATGTTCCTGGATAGTAAACAATTTCAATAATTCCCCAAAGCTGTACTAAGAGAGATGTGTGTTGAACTCCTGGCCCAACCTTGTGAATCTTTCATATTTCACTGAGAAAAAAAAAAAAAAGCATTCCAATCTCTTATTCCTCTCTTTCAAGAGGCTTTTTATTTTTTAACAAATATTTTATGACTCATTTCATCCAGAGTACTTTCCTTCTCCTTTCAAGTATGCATCATCCCTCCCTACAAAATCATCAATACATAAGTTCACGTGACTTCAATGAGAAGACTCATTATCTTGGTTTCTTCTTGTGCTTTGTGAATTCTAACCTTTCAGGTGTCCACTGTTCATTTTTTTTCTTTTTATGATTTTTCTAGCTTCAAAGGAGATGATTATTGTTTCTGTTCCTCCTTCATCTGTTCATCTGTTATGTCTCTAAGGACTGCATGTCATGGTGGCAAATTTTACTTTATTCAGTGATTCTCAATATGCTGTAACTGCGTTTTTAAAGGGTTAAAAGATAAATATATCCTAAAAACAGACAGTTCATAATTGTTGAAAACAGCCATAAAAGAACAGAGCTAAGAACTCCTCATTTGATCCTTAGTTGTTCGTAAGCAATGCAGAGAGCATCTGGTGAATTAACCTGAACACATTAATTGCATAGTCCTAACTGACCTCAGTCTATTCCTACCTGGTCCGAAGTCTCCTCACTACTTGCATTCTAATTCTGTGCTATAAAGATAATAACAGTAATGTATGCCAAATGTATTCAGAAAAGGGAGTAATAAGCAATGTACACTGTAAGGAATAAATGTATATGGATGTATTCTTAATAAATTGGAGTAGACACACGGCACGAGTGAGAACATTTTAAGAAAAGATAATAGTACAGAGTTTCTGATTAGGTCCAAATGAGACTTTATTTCATGATAGTAGCATGAAAATGACCTTTCTTTTTAGCTTGAGGCTCCATGACAGAAGACTTCCCAAGTCAATCCTGTTTTGTGTTTGATATCCAATTAGGTAACTAATTATCATAATCTTACAAGCAATGAAATGATAAAATAAGTTGCGTTTAAAGAAGAGAAACTTTCCTCTGTTTCTCCTTTTGAGAAGGAAAGTTTATTTGTTTCATGTTTTAAGAATTTATGTAGTTACTTATCTCCTTATTGAATTTATGATCGTCTCAGATACCTATATCATTCCACTGTGTGAAATCCCATAAAAATCTTCAGTGTAGACCAGAGGGGTTCCTTGATGGAGCTACTACAGATACCACTTACAGATGCCTCCCAGAAGCCTTGATCCTTCTTGTCAGGGAAAAGCTCAGCCATCCCCCAACGGCAGAAACAACAGAGAGCCAGAAGGAGAGTGGTGCTGGTATAAGGAAGATCTCATTTCCTCAAAGCCTGAACTATTGGCAAAGCATAAATATCTGTGCCAATTCTGAATTGAATTAATTAGTTGAAGACCAATCTTTGGTGAATTTTTCTTCCCTCTCTTTCTATATTTTTTTTCTTATAATGATGCATGTGGTGAGAACCCTGGGAAACAATAAGCTCTTGGATAAACCAGTTGTAGATTAAATATCGAGTCCCTGTGGCAACTCTTACCTCCTGCCTTCCCTCCCAGTTACAAAGATGCAGAGAGGGGATTATTGCCACAGACGGGTGCTTCCTAGAAGACTAATTAATGCATCTATAAGAAGGTGTGACATACATCAGGATTTATAATTCTAAGCATTTCTAGAAAGTGAGAAAGAAAATATTCTGAAAGTTTTGAGGTTATTAATTCCTAATAACCATTTAAAACAGAAAATAGGTCTATAAAAATGGCCCATTGTCTTATTGTGTGTGCATTCAACCTGGGATTGATAGGACCTAACAATAGGAGAATAAAAAGTAAAGTTCAATTACTGGAGAACATCAATTCTTTACCAGAATCTCATTTATTTAAACAAAATCAGATTTGGATCATGGTTAAATTCAGAAGCCCTTGGCACAACACTGCAGATGTCAAATTCCCCTTTGCTCCCTCTTTATGAGCTCTCAGTTGGGCCTTGCAGTCATGCAAGCATTGAGGACAAATGCTGAATTAGTTCAGGTATAAAATCATTAGGAAAAAAAAAAAGTACCAAAAATATAAAGGGAAAATGGATGAAACTGAAGACCATAATGTTGAGAAAAATAAGTCAGAATCCATAAGAAAGCATCATATATTTTTTTATCATATATCAAAGCTAGAGGGGAAAAATAAATAAGTAAAACAAGAAAAAAAAAGGGGATATCATGAGAATAGCAGGGGACCATTAGGGTAGAGGAAGGAGATCAGAGTAAAATTGATTAAATAATATTTGTATGTCAATATAAATGAGGCACACCATTTTGTGTAAATAATATACTATAATAAGAAAGTATGTGTGTGTATATATATATATAATTTTTTTTTTTTTTGCAAAGGCTTCTAGGTGGGGAGACACTATAAACTTCTTACAAGTTAGGATTCTGTGCTACCGTGGATATTTGCCACACTTTGTGGTTAGTCTTTGAATGTGTGGTCTCATCTGAACATTAGCCAGTCCTGATGTGGTGGTATTAGGTCACTCTGAAATGCATACCTGTCCTAAATATGGAGAGATTATATAAATGAACGATTTCCCCAGTTTGTTCTTCTAGTATGTCAGTCGGTCATCATGTATGTATTAGAATTTCAAAGTGCCAGGTGTTGTGTTGAGAAAACCAACCTTGACGTTGTCTTCTTGGTGCTTTCACAACCATTAAAAATGTAAGTATTATACACATAATGATTGAATTTCAATCATTTCAATCTAAGAGAAATAGACGATGCCAACATCTAGGACTAGTCTAAATGCTAGGTTGTAAGGTGAGTGTCAGCCTGTCTACTTGCTTTTGAAAAGCATGAGAGGTCAGTGGCCAAGTGTGCTGTTCCAAGAGGAGGCAGAAAGTACAGTGAACTCTGACAAACACCTGAAGGGTCACAGAGGGAATCAGCCTCATATACTTATATTGGTAAAGGGAAAATGAGAAAACTCCCCACCAGTGGTGTCTGGAATCAGGCTTCTGCTTACTAAAAGATGTACACAAGGGAATTTGAGTTCCTCAGAGGCCATTCCTCACAGTTTTCCCCCTCCCTTTTGTACAATGTGTCTCAATATTGTCAAGTGAAACATTTTTCGTCTTGCTATGATTAGAGTACACTGATGAAAATGTGCATCATACATTTTGGCAAAAGTCTCTCAATGAATTTAGGATCCCACTGGTTTTAATAAAAATATACACATTCCAGTTTTTTGATTTAATGAAAGGCATTAATGAGAGGTAAAATGTTTTATACATTTAGTAAAAGACACTAATGGGGAGAAAGAGATTCATTATGACACTGCTCTGTACCCAGAGGATGCCATGTGAAGGTTGTTCTCTGGGTGACTAAACAAGGGGCACACTTATTTTAATGACCATATTAAAATAGCACAAGGGTAGAATACTGAATAGAGAATCCCGAGAAGATAAATTATTTGCTTAAATTCTTGCTTGGTGTTTAAAAATGTTGTATTGTTTTTTCTTTCCCTCTTTCTTAAGACAGTAATTTACCCTTTCACATAGCCTAGCCACTATTCCTTCTTATGTCATAATTCTGATACTGAATCTAAAGCACTCTAGGAATGAACCAAAGTGATCCTGTTAGATACATGATGTTAGGTGTCTCCCAGAAGCTCACGTGTGGGACAGTGCAAGAAGGTTCAGAGGAGAAATGATTGGGTTGTAAGAGTCTTAATACAATCAGTGATTTAATCCCATGAGAGGGATTAACTGAGTAGTAATGGAAGTGGTAGGGTACGGCTGGAGGAGGTGGGAATTGGGGAATGGCTATGGGTATATATTTGTATCTGGTGAGTGGAGTCAGTCTCTCTCTCTCTCTCTCTCTCTCTCTCTCTCTCTCTCTCTCTCTCTCTCTCTCTCTCTTCCCTACCCCCTTTCTGGTAAGCTGCTTTCCTTTACCAAACTCTTCCACCATGATGTCCTCTCTCACCTAGAGCCCCAAGGAACATAGCTGATGTCCATTGGACTTACACCTCTGAAACTGTGAACCCCCAAATAAACTTTTTTTCCTCCTCTACAGTGTGGTTGGGTGCTTTTAATCACAGCAGCTAAAAGCTGACTAAAACATGTGAAATAAAATCTGAGAGCCCTGATATGAAATTGGGGGTTTATATTCTTGGCATTGCTAAACCATTTACTTGTTGATTGTTTTGTTCATAAGATACTGATGTAAAAACTGGAAGAGTCAGAGACTTATTATTGAATTTGAGACCTCTTCTGATTTCCAGTTTACAGATTAAGTAGATAGGACTAACCCAGGTGAAATAGTAGAATTCATTTCTGGAGACAAATGAACCCTGAGTTTTTGTTTCAAATACTGATTTCAGGATCAAATCCATTTCAAACATGCATTAGTATAAATTTCTAAGTGTAGATTACTGTAAAGACATGGGAAGGGTTGAAAACACATAATTCTAGCTTATAGATATGGAAAGCCTGAATGAGGAAAACTGCAAGGCTTAACTTGAAGCCCACCTGAGCCAGATCCCTTAGCTCTCATGAATATTGTCCACATATTTGTGTCACTCTTTCTAATGCAGTATTCCATCTCTGAAAATAATTAGAATTTTTACTATTGAAGATTCTTCAGAAGCTTGAAAGGCATCAAATAGTGGCCTGTGAATATATCTACTCTTCTTAAAAATATGTAATAGCTTTATTCAGAGGTAATTCATGTAGCATAAAATGCACTCTGATTCAGTGATTTCTCTACAGAGAATTAGACAACTATCAGCACTATGTAACTTCAGAATATTTTCACCAACCTCAATAAAGAAATCCTAAGCACTTTATAAGTCACTCCCCATACTCATTAGTCTACACTGCCTAACATCTGTTGATCTACTTTTTGTCTCTGTAATATTCACTATTATGGACATTTCATTAAAATCAACTAAATAACATGTGGCCTTTTGTGTATGACTTCTTCATTTAGCATAATGTTTTTAAGGTCTGTGCACATCATAGCATTAACCAGCTCTTTATTTTTATGGCTGAATACTATTCCATTGTATGTACCTAAAACCTTGTCGTCATCTTTTTAATCAGTTGATGCACATTTGGTTTGTCCTTATTTTGGGGTTTTATGAGTAAAATGGCAGTTAAAAATATTGTTCATGAACAAGGCATGGTGTCACACATCTATAATACCAGCAGCTCAGGGGGCGGAGGCAGGAGGACATGAGTTCAAAGCCAATCTCAGCAATGATGAGGTGCTAAATAATTCAGTGAGACCCTGTCTCTAAATAAAATATAAAATAGGGCTGGGGATGTGGCTCAGTGGTTGAGCGCCCCTGCGTTCCATCCCTGATACCCGCCCCCCCAATTTGTACACATTATTAAGTGTAGATTGTTTTTTTTTTTAATTTTCTTGTGAATGTATCTAGAGTTGAAACTGCTGAGTCACATGAGTAGACTATTTTCAACATTCTGAGGAAATGCCAAGTATTTTTCAAGTTGTTGCACAATTAATGCTTCCCCATTCACAGGGCATGATTCATTTTATTTCTCCCCAGTTTATCAAACTCTTTACAGTTAATTTTTGGAAGGCATTATCAAAAGAAAATGTATTCTTCAAGCCATACCTGGAATTTTAATTTTATCTTTCAATCTTTCATCTTCTGTTTTTCTTTTTTTCTTTTCTTTTCTTTTTTTTTTTTTTTTTTTTTTTTGTGGTTCTGAGGATTAGAACCCAAGGCCTTGTGCATGGGAGGCAAGCACTCTACTACCAACTGAACTACATCCCCAGTCCTCTTTTGTCATCTTACTTTCCAATAGTGCCCATATGCCTACCTTTGCTTTATTTTCAGGTTCTTTTACAATTCTCCTTCCTTCTTTTTGTCCTATAAATATGCTAAAGAGAAGAGAAATATAAAGGAAATTCTGACCTCTCTCCCAAATTTTCTCACAGAAGACTAAAGAGGCACTTATCAGATTCAATTACATGAATTACATCCATGCCTTTTCATAATAATCATCAAGATCTCCATCATTCTCACGGCCACTACTTCAGTCATTTAATCCTGAATCAATCTCAGAAATATCTCCTTCTGCTTCATCCTTCTCTACATCTCCTTCTTTACATCCATGTTCCTTTCTTAGTTGATCTGCAGCCCTTCCCTCCTGGGTTGTCCTGACATAGTTGGATTACCACCTTCCACTTTCTCTCCAGTTGCTTTACTAAGTTGCTTAGAAAGCTGCCTGCCTGAAGCACTTACAATAGTGATCGACAGGAAAACAAAGCAACTCCTTGTATTAGCATGCAAGGTCTTATGTAATCCATCACTAAATGCTTTTTCTAGAACCCAAACACACTTCTAATCAACTTCATGGAAATTACAATTGACCACAAGACCTCCTTTCTGATGCTGTTTCTCTCCTATGATTACTTTAATGCTGCTTTTCTACCCACCCTTTTCTTTTGCACAACACTGTCTCCTTTCTTTCCTGCCCCAACTGATCAAATATCTCAGCCAACCTTTCCTTGTGCTTCCGTAGAAATCGGGAGAACCATTCTCTGGGTTTCCAAGGCACTGAAGTCAGATATTCATTAAGTTATAATGAAACAGAAAATATTATGTTGCTGTTCACTTCAACTTACCATAGTATGCTGGATTTTCTATTTCATTCTTTTTAAAAATATATATATATATATTTATAGTTGGATACAATACCTTTATTTTATTTATTTATTTATTTATTTTTGTTGTGCTGAGGGTCCAATCCAGTGCCTCACACATGCGAGGCAAGCACTCTACTGCTGAGCC
This sequence comes from Callospermophilus lateralis, assembly GCF_048772815.1. Taxonomy (NCBI): domain Eukaryota; kingdom Metazoa; phylum Chordata; class Mammalia; order Rodentia; family Sciuridae; genus Callospermophilus; species Callospermophilus lateralis. The sequence goes on along the minus strand of NC_135321.1, from coordinate 30,776,648 downwards.
ACAACCCCAGCCCCTTTTTCAAAAATTTATATCCTTGTCTTCCCTGCTGGCCTGTCCTTTAAGACGAATAACTAGGTCTCATCCATGTTTATATCTTCAATACATAATCCACTGCATATTACATACTGTATTAGTTGGGGTTCCACCAGACAAATAGAACCTGAAGGCCAGATAGACACACAGAAAGTTGATAGATAGAAACGAAATCAATAAACATTGATTAATTGATTGATTACAGGGAATTGGTAGAAGTAAGTATGGGGTAGAGTCTATGAGGAACCACAAGGCTTCTAGGACTAATGCTGGAGTCAATGTTAACTGGGCAAAGTTAAGTAAGATGGCAGGAATCATGAGGTTCCTCGAGAGAGTATGTCTGCCTCAAGGCACACTCTGCCACCTAGTGATTTATGCCTTCCATGTGAAACATACAGTAAGACCCTCCCAGAGGCCTCAAGGATATCATCTCAGTGTAGCACCTCAGTACTGAGTCCAGGACCTTGTCATGTAAAGTGAGTATAATATACCTTGGATATAGTCCTTTGGATGTTGTAAGTCTTAATTCTGGCTCAATACGTGGCTACACACATTTTATTGGTCACATATATAATTTCCTAACTTTCCTTGATCAGTTAACTTTGATTATACCATCTATTGAAGTTTGGCTTCCTGGAGAATGAGGCCCTTTATATTTAATGGTGATGTCTCCAATAACTTACTCAATGACTTGCACAAGAATGATTCATAGATAATGTTGATCAACTAATGACCACACGTGAATAGTTGATTTGCTGATCATAGTCAAGACACAGTTGACTTGAAAGTTATTAGTTGCAGTTCATCGGTTCATTTTTGACTTAATATTCTGTTATATTTTTCTCGCTTGGTTGAGGTCGACTATTTACTGAATCTTTTATCTGAAATTCAAATCCTAACCAAGGTTTAAATGATGAGAAAACATCACGCTCAGTTGATTCCTCAGAAGTGCTATTAAATTCTATATTTTGGAACGCATTTTTCTCTAAAGGTTTTGTGCCTGTTGCTAAAAGAAGGTATCAAACTAGTGCAGTTTTGTATGAGAAATATCATTTTCAATGTTTAAGAGATTCTTGTACGGATGAGTTTACAAGTCAGGTCATTTAAGTCCATTTCTGTGAATTAAGTATCTCATCTAAGCAGGAGTTGCATTCTTCACTTCATTAATCTTTCTTTACCTCAAAATATATTTATTGAATGCCAACTCTGTGCCCAGTGTTCTGCTGTGCACTACAGATATGCCAGTAATGAATAAACTCCTCCCTCATGGAGCTAACATTGTAATACAGCGAAGAGATAATAAATTAATGGAAAAAAAAAGGGAGATCATTTCAAATCATGATGCACACAAAAGAAAAAAATAAAGTGGGCTAAAAGAGAAATAAAATGAGTAAGTCATGCTTTCAGAGATGATGATTGAGTAGTGCCACATAAGGAAATAGTGACATTTCTGGTGAATGAAGCCTCAATGATTATGAAAATCAAATCATATTAGTTCATTGTAAGAGGATTGATTTTCATCCTAAGGCCAAAGGAAGTTATTTAAAGATACTTAACTTAGGATTTGCCTGATCTAATTAACATTTTAGTATCACCCTTACTTCTACTGTGTGGAAGAAGGTAATACAAGCCTGGGTAGAAGTTGGGAGACCATTGAGGAAGTTGCTCTGCAAGTCCTGGATGGAGTTGTGACTTAGTGGGCCCAGGCTTCCTATACCCACAAGAACTGGTGACTATATACACACTAATCTCCAGAAAGAGGATATAACTTTGTCAGAAGCAGCTTCCTTTGAGGGGGCAATTTTTAAGTAGGGACTTAGCTGAGAGCCATCAGGTAACACACCTGACAGAAAGGGACACTTGACAGGAAAGAACTAGTGGCCTCAATAGGGATAGGGGGAAAAAATCCAAAGGGAAAAAAATCAACAAAACCCCCAAAATAAGAAAGAATAAGAAAATAAGAAAGGATACAAAGTATTAGGAAAGATATTAAATATTGAATTTGTATAAAACTTCCATGTAAAATGTTGTCTCATTTTTCATGATAAACTTAAGTTATCTGTGGATATAATCTTTTACATTAGGTTATATAGTTATAATTTTTACACACCATTGTTTTTTGGGGGGTGTGAAGGAGTACCAGGAATTGAACTCAGGGGCACTCGACCACTTAGCCACTTTCCCAGTCCTATTTTGTATTTCATTTAAGACAGAATTATAGACAAAATTACATAAATTTATAAAAAAAAATTATATGAATTTTGTATTTCACTGAGTTTCTTAGCACCTTGCTTTTGCTGAGGCTGGCTTTGAATTTGGGATTCTCCTATCTCAGTCTCCTGAGCTGCTGGGATTACAGGCATGCAACCACTGCACCCGACCACACCATTGCTTTTTAATGATGGTCTCTTCAAATTATTCACAGTCATCTTTGATAAGAAACGTTGTAAAATGAGTGATAAAAATGTTAAATCATATGTCTTACAAATTTAGAAATAATTTCAAGAGTTGAAATTAAAAATTGTGAAAACTATTTTTCTCATTCATAAATGTAGTGTTGAATATTCTCTTGATAATATAAGTGGATTTCAAATACAATTGAACTTCTGACAGAAAAATTATTTCACAATAACGGTAAAGCTCTGACTTGAGACTGCCCATGGGCTGTTAGTAGTGACCTGGCCACTTGTTTGGTCATCTCAGAAGCATGTGTTCCACAGACACTGCTGAAACAGGTGCCCACATGGTAAAGCACAGTAAAGTGCACCTCTGGTTGTGCTCAGGGCAGTGTCATTCATGAAACGTATTCACCTAGGGTTAATGGGATGCACATTCTGAGATACACTTGGTTGGAAGCCCCTTCTCAAGAGATGTGAATTTGGTGTCAACATACCTTATATACAGAGATATGATAAATTGTTCTATAAAGGTGTATTAAGAATTGTAATGCAAAAAAAGAGACAGCTCACGTATAATGGCATAATTTGATGTGAACATACTTTATGTACAGAGTTACGAAAAATTGTGCTGTGAATGGATAATTATGAATGTAATGCATTCCACTATTGTCATGTATGTAAGAAACAAATTTTAAAAATAGGGTTTCTCACTGTGCAAGATACCAAAAAAAAAAAAAAAAAAAAAGAAAGAAAAAGGGCTGTTTCAACCTATGCCCTCAATAAGCTCTCTACAGACTAAATTAGTAATTATTGTCTTATGGCATAGTTCAAAAGTCATTGATATTTGAATACAATGTCATTTGCTTTTCCTTTGTTATATGTTAAGAAGAAAGAAGGAAAACATCTTACCAAAAAGTAAAGTTGATTTTTCCTTATTTTCACTAACATTCTATAAAGTTACAGCAAAAGCTGAATTAATTAATACTGAAACGTTGTTCTTAGAAGAAATGCAGGGTTAAGTTTCTGCAAACATATAGACACATGCACCCCCCCACACACACACACACATACAGGCACATTGTGGACTCATTAACAATGGGCTCACACAGCCAGCAGCACCATAACTCATGCCTGAACAAAGCTTATCTAACACACATCTTCCCTATAAAGCACATCACAGTCTTGTTGTGCTTAGGAAAACTAGACAGCACTTTAGCACTATGCTTAGGGCCATTTTAAGCTGTGAAATAACTAACAAAAAGAACAATAAATGCAAAAGAAATGACATTAAAGAGGCTACAAAAAAGGACACATTTGAAACATGAGAGCTGAAACAAGAAAATAGTGTCGGCTTGTCCAAGCTCATCTGGGAATATGTACTTGAGTAAATCAAATTCTTTGCCACTCTGTACATGTCCAAAAATGATCAAGAAAATGCCCCAGGCATTAATTTGTGGCTCCACAATAAATTTTAGTGGGTTGAGAAATATATGCACATACCAAATAACGAAGATCACATGTACTGACTCTGAGAAAATTAGACTGTGAACCATTACACTTATCATCAGAGTTTTTTATAGCACAAAGGTACACACAAGGATCAGCAGGTTTAAAAAAAAAGACACATTGAGTGGTCTGGAGGAACCCAGGCAAGGCTTCCAAAGTTCTCTCTCACAGGGATGGGGAGGATGATCACATGGAATATGTTCTTCATCCAGGAATGAAATACAGCAACACCTGTGTAGTTACTTCTCCCAATATTCTTCAGCATGCAGGGGTTTTTACTAAGAGCTGCTCACATCAGCCTTCTGTACCTGCATATTCAGTCAGAGTTCCAAAATTCATACTCCCAGAAGAAAACCAGATACTTATCATAAATCATAGTGTTCACACAAAAATCTAGAATAGGTGGTGTCATAGGTGTATGCATTGGTGCCCCATGCATACAAGACAGATGTCAGTTAGTGATACACAAAGAATTCTGAGTCAAGTTCCCAACTGCTAGACAAGGTTCAGCCCCGTAAGCAAGCCCTTCTGAAGAGTGATCTCAGGCATGCAAGATTAACAATTTTCTATACATTTTATGTCTATAATTCTTTGTTTAAACCATGGCAAATTGGCTTTGAAAAGAGGATTTTAAAAAATAATTACTAAATTAAATGCTCATCTTATTTGCTGCCTAATGACTGGATGTAGTCAATCTCCAGTCTGGTTCTGCTACATTAAACCAGCTATGCCTCTATTGTCTTTATCTAGTAATCCTGAGTGTGCCTTTGACTTTCACACCTCTGAGTGTTGTCCACGTACTTTCTTCTAGAATGCTCTGCAATTCAATCTACACTGTATTTCAATTCAAACTTCCTTACTAATTAACTCTCTTTCTTATCAGTCTTACTTAGATAGGAAAGACTTCTGCTTAATCCTCCACTCTATAACCAACACCCATAATACTGCTCAGTGTCTAGTAAGAACCCAATAAACATTTGATGTGTTTGATTAAATGGATGGATGTGAGATTCACATCCATGTGTCTTAGAAAATACTATACTTCTTAATAGAAAATATTTTCTAGTCTTTGCTTTATTTGTGTTGGAAATTTCATGTAAAACTCTTTCTTTTTGTTTCCTTTTTTTTTTTTCAGTTTCTTGCTTGTATTCCCATGATTATCAGATTAATTCACAACATCACAAACATAAGTGTTTAGTCAGTTTTTTTGCCACTGTGACTGAAAGATGGGATGAAAGCAATTTTAGAGGAGGGAAAGTTTATTTGGAACTCATGGTTTCACAGGTCTTAGTTCATAGATAGCCACCTCCATTGTTCTGGGCTCCAGGTGAGACAGAACAACATGACAGAGGGTGAGGCAGAGCAAAGCAGCTCAGGAGATGACAATCAGGAAGCAGAGAGAGACTTCGCTAGACTCATCAGGTATAAAACACATACCTCAAACGCATGTTCCAGTGACCTGCCTCCTCCAGTTACACCCTACCTGCCTATGGTCATAATGCAGTTAGTCAGTTCAAGTGGATTAATGCACTGATTAGGTTAAGGCTATCATAACTCAATCATTTCAACTCTAGACTTTCTTGCTTTATCTCTCACATGAGCTTTCCAGGGACACTTCATACTAAACCATAACAGTAAGGGATAGTGAGGTTCAGGAAGGGGTCTGTTCTGCTTTTGTTTGTTTGTTGTTGTTGTTTTCAAAAACATATTCTGTGTGATCATCCTCCCCATCCTGTGAGAGAGAACTTTGTGATATTTAAAGTCTTTTGCAAAGTCATAGAAACAAATTATTTATTTTTCCCCATTTTTAATTGGTGCATTATAGTTGTGCATATTAATGGAATTTGTTTCTATGTACTTGTGCATGCACAAAAAATAACAATGTAATTTGGCCAATATCACTACCCAGAACTTACCTTTTCACCACCTGCCTCCCACTCCCTTAACTCTTTCCTCTACTGATCTCTACCGATTTTTAGAGAAACCCCCACCTTTGTTTTTCTTTTTCCTCTCTAGCTTCTGAATATAAAAGAAAACATGGCCCTTAACCTTCTGATTTTGACTTACTTTGTTTAACATGATGGTCCCCAGACCCATCCTTCTTTCAACTGCCATAATTTCATTTTTCTTTATGAATAAAACTCCATTGCGTGTGTGTGTGTGTGTGTGTGTGTGTGTGTTTGTGTGTGTGTAATCCCTTTTTGGGTAATGTTTTCTCTAATTGTTCATTTAAAATGGCACTAAGCATTGTATTTCCATGGAAATACACTTAACAGTGCTACAAGGTACTAATCTGGACTAATATGAGCTGTCATATCTGTTTGGGATGAAAAAATAGAAATTACCCTTCTCTGTGTTTTTCCATGTGAGATGATATGATATGCATTCCTTCCATCTTAAAACGTCTAGAGGGTTTCTCAAGGCACAACTTCCCATACAGGAACTCCAGAATGTGGAACAGTGAACAAATACTAAGACATAGATTCGATTCTTGATCAGACAATTTGGATGGACAGCTGTTGCTCAAAATGAGGGGAACACAGCAACCGACAGAAAGAATGAGACTCTTGCATTAGTGGTATTTAAAGTCTAAAATACCATTTTAGGGGAGGTCACAGAAAGTTTTTTCATCACTACATAAGATTACAAACCTCTAATAGCATCTTTAAATTTCTTTAAATCTAATTTAAATTGTGAAATACAGCATACAGAAGCCTCCCTCTGCTTCTGAACATCTACTAGGACAAATTCTTAGCTCTTTTATTTTTTCCCCTCTCTCCTTTGGCTTAAGAATTGAGACAATTAAAAACACCTGTGGTGGAAAATTGAAATAGTGCTGAGCAATGGAGGCCATGTGCTTAATTACTGTGAGACGGGGGATAGGCAGTAAATGATTCTTGTGTCAATTTAAAGACATCAGCACTCATATTTCTCACATGATATGGACTGTGACTTGATCTCACATTTATTCAATTAAGCCAAGTAAAATCCCATTTTTTTTTCTTTTCACATCTGCCAAATCAGCAACACTTATTTGATTTATTGCAGCAATTACTGTTATCACTAGTCTATATACAAAGGTCGAGTAAAAATGAGTGATCTAAAAATCCTATGTAAAAATTTTTTGATGAGATATGGGCAATAATCGTGTACTGGTGCTACTGTTGGACAAGTCACTTGCCTCCTTGAGACCTTGGGTGTATATCTTCACGATAAAGACATATGAATAGATGTTGCTAAGGTTTCCTCCACACCAGCCTTTCCATAATTTGTAATGATAGATCTTTATATCTTTCACTGTACCATGAGCTAATATTTTTATGCACATTTGTCTTCCAGATATTGGATGTGCTACACCCTTATTTCCTCACTTTATAGGAATAAAAGGATTAGGGATTCTGCTCAAAAGTAGGTCTGATGGCCAAACATTACCAAAGAGGACCATCAGCATATTTCAGGATTAACTGGATAATTTTCAGTCTCACGAGTTTTAGAATACAAAAACATTCCAATATCTTCAGGTCTTCTTAAGAAACCATCTGTTTTTTTCCTAATCTTTGCTGCTTTTTACAAATAAGGAAACTGAGATCTGGAGAAGGCAACCTAGGGCCAGTAATCATTATTAAAATTTCTAGCATACAAATAATTGGTATATAGGAAGAAAAATGAAAATTAAATAATGGAGTAATCACCTGGTTGGTCTCATTGTCATTTTGAGGAAAAAGATGGCAAGATTTCCTGTTGGAAGTAGCAAATACATTGTATTTTGAAGTAGAACTTTTTGGAAAATTTGAGAGAAACTAATATTATAACCTCCATGAATGTGCACATGTGAATCTTCAACTCCTTTCTGCTTGTGGAGGCTATAAATAAAGATCTGCCCAGTAGCCACTGAGAGAGAATAAAAACACATCTTGCGTACAATGTCCAAAAATCAGTGTTCCTATCTACTCCTTCTCATCACCTATTTATATTCCTAGACAAATTTGGGACCTAACATTTGATCCATGTAGCATCTTTCCACTCACACACACAAAAAGGAAGGAAGGAAGGAAGGAAGGAAGGAAGGAAGGAAGGAAGGAAGGGAGGGAGGGAGGGAGGGAGGGAGGGAGGGAGGGAAGGAATCTCTGTATTCTGGGTGACAATTTTTGGCCCAAGAGCAATTTCTTTCTTCTAAATGAAACTTTGTGTTTGAGACTAAAGTTCTCAATAGAAGACTCTATTAACTTGCAACTGTGCCCAATCTGTGAGTGCTCAGTGCCATTTTAAATGAACAATTAGAGAAAACACCACCCCAAAAGGGATTCCTATTCACAGTGCCAATAAAGTGTCTAAGATAGATATGGAAGGCTAAACACCAGATACAAGTTTCATGTATTTGCAGCAGTTTAAAGGGGCCCCTGGTGTTCCATTAACTTATGCCATGCAGAGAAACACAATCACCACCTATGAGCAGGCCTGGGACCACCAAAGCTTGATGCTCACTTACTTGGTTAGACATGGAAGAGAAGCCTTTACCCTCTGGCACTTACCTGCAGAAAGTGGCTGCTTCTCATGCAGCAGGGAACCTCTTTTAACCAGTTACCACGTAGGTTTGCCCTCTTTCTGCCTTGAATCCATGTCCTGGATTCTGAGACAGACACAACTTTATTTAGTTAAATTATTCTAGGTTCTGAATAACTGTAAGGATGTCTATTTTTTTGCTTTTATTTGTTTTTTCTTCCTTTCCATTTATTCTGCACAGTCATTTGCATCCCACTTCTCCATTAGAAAATCACAGAGAAGCTGGAGAGATCCCATCTGTGCATTTCAGGGGGCGAAATCAAACAGCCCAGGGACAGGTGGAGCAGGCAGCAGGAAGGTGACCCTGGGCGCGCAGCAGGTGGATTGAGCAGCACAGGAAATCAGCAGGCAGCAGGCAGTATGAAGGGCAAGAGAGGCCCAGGCTGCTTATGTCCAGGCAGCAAATCAAGCAGAGGTGAGCAGGTAAGGAGGGTGACAGGAGGGCAGAGCCAGGCATGTGACCAGTTGGGAGGAAGAAACAGAAGGCAATTAGGTAAGGGGAGAGGGTAGTTGGAGGGCATCCGCCGACAATTATCAGGGGAAAGGGTAGCAGGAGGGTAATAATAGGAGGCAGTTCTAAGGGGTGAGAGGACATCAGGCAGGTGACATGCAACAGCAGTGAGAAAACTAGGCACACCTTATCTGAGAAAAAGCACTGAACAAGGAATCTCATCATCCTTGGAGCATCCTCAAGCAGTCAGTAGGGCTAGTGGTATCTGAGAGGCATGACTCCCAGAATCTGTGACTGTATAGGGTCTGGGTGCCTGTTACAAATCCCTACCTCTGGAGACCTTGGACCAGGAAATATTTGCACAATATGCTTTGATCCTTTCCCTGGGGCCCTTCAGAAATGTGCTTTGTGGCAATGATAACAGCGGATGGGGAGCACAAAGGTCTTCATTCAGGCTGCTGTAATTGACTACAATAGGCTGTGTGACTTATAAACAATGGAAATGTTATTGCTTACAGTTCAGATTACTGGAAGTTCAGGATCACTGGAAGTTGAGGATCAACGCGTCAACACAGTCAGATTCTGATGAGGGATCTCTTCTGGGTTGTGCACTGCAGTCTTTTTATGGTGTCCTCACATCTAAATAAAATAAAAGAGCTCTCTGAGGTCCTTCACATAAAGGCACTAATCCCATTTGTTAGGGCCCCACTTTTGTGGCTTATGGGACCAAAGGTATCATGGCCTCTTTTCAAGACACTAGGAATTAGGATTTCTACGTATGCATGGGGCACGGGGAACAACAGGCAAGCATTAATCCATTGAACCAAATGCAGAGTCCGCCACTGCCTACAAGGTCCAATTTTCTTAGAGAGAAATTCTATTTTCTGAATGCTTTTCATGGGTCAGGCTCTGTCAAAACTTTACATATGATATCATATTCAATCTCATAGCAACACTTGCAGGTTAATGTTATTGTCTTTTAGTCAGAGTTGAGAAAATTGAGGTTAAGAGACATAATGAAACTGGCCCAAAATCACACAGCAAGATAAGTGAGAATTGGGAACTTAACTTGAGCCTCCCTGACCCTTGGACTCTTCCATTTTCTGCAGCTAATTGGGTCTCAAAATTTGCAAGCCCTGTTTTGACTACTAGCAGACAATGTATCTTTGTCCTTAAAGATAAAGGCTTTCTTTCATGTTTGTTAGATGGAAGTTTCTCCAAGAAAACATATATCATGTAACAGTGTTTTTCTCATATCTGAATAATGAACAAAACCCACAGAAGGTAGAAAAAAAAATCTTATGTGTCTTCAAATTCCAGAGGCCCATGTTTGGGTAACATCATGGGAAACTATAGCAAAGGCTTTCAACAGCTCAGAATAAAAAGTAGACTCTAAAAACAGATCACATTATTGATCCCTGCATCCCTAGTCTTTCTGTTATGAATAGTCAGTGGGCCTTAGTATTAGAAGCTTTCACAGGCTGATCCAGACTAATATGAACCACAGGGACTTTGCATCTTGAGAAGTTCAGAGGAGGAACAGGCTCCAGTGCCCTTCTATAATCTCATTTTACTCATTTCCACAGTGATGGTAATGTCCTCTTCCAGCAAGCAGCAGGAGAGCCCTGAGAGCTGTGCTGCTAATCCTGTAATGGTTTTTGATGTAGAGAGAAAAAGAATTGTCACAAATGGTGTCACTTTCTGGGGAGTGGAGGAAGGACTCAGAAGCCCCTTAACCAAAACAGACTTTTTCATACAACCCATTGACCAAAACCATGTGAGATTCCAAGTAATCTGGAAGATGAAGTGATTATCATATGGATGGTCCCATCAGGATGATCCACCCTTTCTCTGAGCTTTGTTATGAGAAAGGTATGCACCTGATATAGTGAGGGTAGGGTTCTTTTAAACATGAGGAAAAAGATGGATGTTGGACACGCAACTAAGTCAGCTCCTGTCTTCAATTAATAATTATTGAAGAAACAAAAGACTGAATGTACCTATCTCTGAGCAGGTTTGATGGAGAAAGGAATAAAAGCACTGGAATTTTTTTTTCTGAATCATTACTCATCCTGCAGAGGCAGAATGACCTTGAACAAATCACTCATTTCCTAAGCCTTGGTTTCCTCACTTGTAAAGTGGAGAATAAAATACCTGCCCCATTTAATTCACAATGTTCTTACAAGAATTAAATATATGTCTATAAATGTTTTGTGTATGACAAAGGGCTATGTAAATGTGAGGCATTGTTATTATTAATATTCAAAATTTAATCAACCTGGTTATTCTGTCAGTGAGCAAATATTTATTATTTTCTATGAGACAAATACAATTCAAGTGTGAGCTATGGAGACCATAGAAAAATGTCACATACTGGATATTTATGAACTCACTAAGGGATCAAAATATTGAATGCATAAGATTATATAAAACACTATTAAAAGAACAACACAAAACAACTAAAATGTTGTCAGAAAAATTGTGTGTATATTAAAAATAACAAAAGGCTCCTATATCATATTTAAAAAATAAATTCTCAGTAGATTACAGAACTAAATAATAAAATCTATAAAAGAGTTGAAGAAAATAGTAGGAAATAATTACTCTGAATTTCAGGATAAGAAAGGCCTTCCCAATGAAGATTTTAAATTCTTTGTGTGTGTGTGTGTGTGTGTGTGTGTGTGTGGTGCTGGGGATCGCAACCAGGGCCTTGTGCATGCAATGCAAGAACTCTACCAACTGAGCTATATCCCCAGCCACAAGATTTTAAATTCTAAGTCAACTAAAATAATTATGCATTTTAATGGATGAAATTTAGAAAAATAAGCAAAAGGCAAGTAAAAATCTGGTACAAAATATTTTTAGTATTTATAACACAAAGTATTAATATCCATAAAATATTTCCAAAGTAAATTATAAAGGAATCTACTACAAAATTGCATAAATTTTGGTAAAAGTGTTAATTTCTAATATAAATATAACAAGATTAGTTCTTTTCTCAGAGTAGTAATTTTTTAAAAAAGGAAATTATTTTTGCTCACTATATTCCCAAAACTTTTTAAAAGTTGATAATCCCATAATGTTGTGCATGCTATGGGGAAACATGTGACAAGGGGTATAGACTTTATAAACTATTTTCGAAGACAATTTGTTAGCATGTAACAAAACCTAAAATGCCTAGTCTATGACTCAATATCTCACATTTTAAGGATCTGCTCTGCATGAAGTATTTGCAATGTACAAGAATAAATATATATCCAATCCATTCAGTTGTTGGAACCTCAAAATAATTTATACACCTTTTGAGAGGATATTGGTTAAACAACTGTCAGAAAAGATATATCTTGTAATACTATCTTGAAAAAGATTGAGATTTTCATGAAACTTGGAAAGATATATAAGATACATGACTAAATGATACAACCAAATTAGATAAAGATAGGTAATCAGAAGTGATCTATGATGCTTTTTTCCTGTACCAATACTATAATCACACTTTGACATATATATATCTCACACACATACACAAAGATAGTTAAAGGGTTCTAGAGTCCTAAGTGATGAAGATGATGCAATAATCTTAAAGAACTGGGAGGACTCTCTAATGTAAAGAAGTATAAATTTGACATTTTGGTTTGGTAACTATCTTTCAAGTCTTACCTGCTCTGTGAACATGTACTCATCAACTGTTGCTCTAAAATGACCCATGATCCTCATGATTCTGGTGTCCTGTTGAGAGGTTCTGCTCTTATAAACCCCATCTTTTAAGCTACTGTAATTATAGATGGTGAGATACTCTCTAGGCCTGGCACTTTCTATTATAGTTGCCACCTGGCAGATGTGGCCATTGGGTCTTTAAGTTACAATTAGTGGATAAAGATATTCTGCAAATATAAAATAAAACATTCTATAGCCTGAAGATAATAACAAAATAACAGATTAATAAGGATAGACTGACTACATGTTAAAATGATATTCTCTCATTTAAAGACTAAGACCCAGGTAATAAATATTAAAATCTATAAATTCAGATCTTGAGAGGTTAAGCCCATAATGAACCTGAGTTTTTGAAGCTGAATGATTAAGGAATTTTAATACCATCAATAGCAAAACAGAACAGGGTTAAAAATGAAAGGAACCTGCTTGCTTTCAGTTAGGCTGAATTTGGAAAAGCTGATGTGCCCAACAGCCTTTTGAAGTAAGAAAATCAAACTGCAGTTAAAGTTTCAAATGGTGATTTAAGACTGGAAGTCATTCACAATTGGTATATATTAGAAGACCATCTAATCAAATTGATTTAAAAATATGCTGTCATTAAAGCTTTCCAAATTTTATTTGAGTAAACAATATTTTATTTAATATTATGTTTACATTAATCATATCAGTGACTATACAATCCTTAATAAGAAATAAGATAAGCAATAAAAGCAATATATTTATATTCCAAGACATAATGTAAGCTATTATTTTAAAATACATGATTTTACAACCTCCTACTCAATCTCAATGTTCTTTCTTCTTATTTCAACAAATTGATCAGATTAAATTTTGAATATATTTAATGACAGATACTGTAATAAAAGTAGGACATGGTTAGAAAAGACATCAAAAACATCTATCACAGAATATCATGTAGTTAGATGCTCAATAATTCACATTGAATGAATGAATTACTTAAGATTAGAAAATCACAGAATTTAAGATAAAAATCATGATTAATTTCATTATAGCTTAATTTACTCTGATCTTACAGCATTGTACATTCACTCGGGTAGGCACAAAATGTTCCACTGCTTTTTTTTATGTCAGAGCAGAACAGTTCCTGTTGGGATGGCTGATAGATGCTTATGAAGAAGCGGATAATCCACATGGATCTTGTGAATGATGAAAAAATGCAAGTGAAAAGTGTCCAGAAATAATAATATGATAAAAGATATTCTGGATACTTCCAGTACTTGCCACTCTTTTCTAAAAAGTAAAAAGCTTGATGATAATAACAACATAAACTTCAAGAACCACAAGTAAAGAAAAAAAAACTAAAAAGAAAAGAGAAGGAATGACAATGAAATGTGAGAAAACTACAAAAAATGTAAATGTGCACAATAGAAACATGAGAAGAAAGAAATAGAAATGGAAAAAAATATTTGAAACAACAAAGACTAAGAATTTCCCAAAATTAATGTTGGACCAAAACCCACAAAATCAAGCAGTTTAAATGCAAAAAGAGAAAACTCATCTAGGCATATCATATTCAAACTTTCAAAAATCAAATAAATATATATCCTGTGAAATGATTCTTTAAAAGTGAAGGAGAGCCAGGGAAAAACAGGTGAATGCAACACTATAATTGCAGACATCAACATCAATCAATTAAAACAACCCCTTCCATCAGATCCAATAATTAAACTAAGAAAAAAAGAGAACATTCGTTCTATGAGACTAGGATTACCATGAAATGCAAGCCAGACAGAAGGTCAAAAGAAACTAAAATGGCAGATCAATTTATAGAGAAAGTACTCTCAACAAATTAGCAAACCAAATCCTGCACTATATGAACAAGATTATAAATCATGACCTAGAAGGATTTATCTTGAATGCATGGCTAGCTTAACATCGGAAATCAATTAATTTAATGTGTCATGTTAATGAAATAGGAGAAAACTCTATGATCATAGACACACTAAAAAAAAAAAAAAAATCACAAGACCAATATCCACTTATGATGACAACTTTAAATAGAATAGGAAAAGAACAAAATTAACTCAAGCCTTAAAATTCAATTGTGAGAATCTCACAGTTAACATTCTATTTATTGGAGGCAGGGCTGATTCCATGGCTTGAATGTATACTCTAAATTTATGTATCAGAAACTTAATCCCTAATGCAATGGTGGTGGAGAAGGACAAATAAAAAATTATTATTATAATATTTTAAGTATTATAATATTATAAACATTATTATTATTATTATGTCATTATGTTGGAATTAAATTTGTTAGCAGAAGAGTGGATTCTTATAAAAATGAGAGTGTCCCCTTGCACTTTCTTTACCATCCATGTTCGCATGCCCTTTCACCTTCTACCATAACATCATAGAACACAAAGTCCCTCACCAGATGAAGGCATCTTTCGTTTGCACTTATCAGCCTTGCAAAACCATGAGCTAAATAAACTTACTCTCTTTAAATTATCCAAGTGGTTGTATTCTTTTCCAACACCAGAAACAGATTAAAATAACCAAATTATTTCCCACTGAGATAAAAAGCAAGACCCTGGATACTTGTTATCACTACTTTTACTTAAAAATTTTCTCAAGAGTCTCATAAGTGTTTTTTTTTTTTTTTTTAAGTATTATATAATACATTCATACTGGGGAAAAAAATGGGAAAATTGCCATTACTTGGCTTTAACATGATTGTTTATATATTAAAAAAAAGAATTAAAAAAAAAACCAACCAGATATTATTAGTATATGATTTTGTTGATGTTGTAGGATATAAATAGTAATGAAAAAATCAATATATATATTTATATAATATAGAATTGGAATTAAATATTAAAAACAAAATTAAAATATATTTATAATAGTATCAAGAATATGTAAATGAGGAGAAAATTTAACAAAAGAGTGAAAAATTAATAAACTAATAACTATATTGCTTAAATAATTTAAATCTAATTAAATAATTAATTTAACATTATCTAATTAAATTAATATTCATATATTAATTTCCCCTAAATTAATGTATAGATTCAATAGGAACCCAACCAAAATTCCAGCAGGATTTATTTCTAGAAATTGAAATACTGATTATATAATTTATATGGAGAGCTGGGCACAGCACAGCGGCACATACCTGTAATCCCAGCAGCTCGGAAGGCTGAGGCAGAGTCAACCTCAGCAATTTAGCAAGCCCCTAAGCAACTTAGTAAGATCCTGTCTCTAAATAAAAATATTTTTAAAAGGGCTGGTGCTGTAGCTCAGAGTTTGAATGCCCCTGAGTTCAACTGCCAGTAGCAAATAAATAAATAAAAATTTATATGGAGATGCAAAGATTTTAGAATAACAAAAACAATTTTGAAATCAAAGAATAGAATTACTGGATTCATACTTTCTGACTCAAAGCTATAAAGTATTTGACAATGAGTCATTGGGAGAACAGAAAAAATAAGTCCATAGAAAAGTTTAAAAACATATCAACTTATAAAGTTGAAACTGATTTTGAAAAAAATTATAGAAAAGCAATTCAGTGGAGAAATTATAATACTAGAGCAATTGATTATACATAAGAATATGAACTTATATTTTTAAAAAAATAACAATAAAATAAGATGGAAAATAGACATATAAAAATGTTCAATGTCATTATTCATTAGTGAATGTAAATTATAATCACAATTTTATACTGCCTTATTTATTAGAGGGTCTAAAATTAAGAAGACTGCCCATGTCAAATGCTTCAAGGGTTTGAATCAACTGGAACTGTCATAAGTTACTGATAAATGTATAGACTATTATAACTACTTTGGAAAGCAGTTCTAAAATTTCTTGAAAAGTTAAGAACATATCTACTGAACAACTCCACCATTCTTCCTAAATATTTATGGAAAAGAAATTAAAGCATTTGCTTATAAAAAAGTCTGTACATAAATATTCACAGTAGCTTTATTTGTAACAGACCCAAACTAAACAACCCTAATGTCCATTTACAAGTGAATAGGCAACAAATTTTGGTGTATCTCCATAATGAAATACCTTTAAGAAATAAAAGAAATGAAGTTTTAACACATTTACAGGCATTGGTGAATCTCAAAATACTGATGATAAATGAAAGAATTCAAAACAAACTAAAAAGGAACATGGCATGATTTCACTCGTTTATATAAATTAGAGAGAATGAAAATCAATCCAAAGTCAAAATTGTTACCTGTAATGGGGGAGGGTATGAAGCTAGGGAGATGCTTCAAGGAAATTTAGGCAGTTGTCAGATATTTTCCTCAATTATATTGATGGATTTTTAGTTGTAGATATTTAAAACGTACTAACCTATACATTTTTTGTGTGTGTGTGTGGGGGGGGGGGTGTGCCAGGGATTGAACCCAGGGACACTTAGCCAACTGAGCCACATTCCTAGCCCTTTCTATATTTATTTTTAGACAGGGTCTCACTAAGTTACTTAGGGCCTTGCTAATTTGCTGAGGTTGGCTTTGATCTTGCCATCTTCCTGCTTCACTGTCAGGAGAGACTGGGATTACAGGTGTGTACCACCCTGTCTGGTCCAACTTTTATAATTTAAATAAACGTAGTTTATTGTATATCAATTATAGTAGCATACAGATGTTAAAAAAATAACTGACAAGAGAGACAAATAAATACTTTATTCATATGACCACCATGGAAAAATATATGCTTCAAGGATAGGAAAATCATAAAGACCAAACAGAAATCACTGTCTAATTAAGAGACATACACACGGAGAAATTTTAATTGGAATAATTCCAAATAACTACAAAATCTTATATTCAGTGAAGTTCTCCATAGCAATGATAATGTATGTTGCAGTAGTTGAGACCTTCACAAAAGGACTGCATTATACCTGTGGAAACCTTCAAAATTAAGTTAAATATCTAATGCAAATAAATAATCTATTCCAACATATTAAAACATTTGTATTGGGCTGTAGTTGACATTCAAGGGTATAGTGCTCAACTAGCATGTGCAAGGCCCTTGGTTCAATCCTCAGCACAAAGATAAATAAATAAAATAAAGGTATATTTTTAAAAATTGTATTAAAAAGGTATTACTACAAAGATTACAATGGGTAAATATTTCCAATTTATCTTAATCTAAATTTTACACATACTGCAAAGAAGGAACAGTTGTCATTAGATATTAGTCATCTGTCCTTGGGATTTTAATGAATTGATAATGGTCTGCATTACATCTCTGGGTCTCATTTTGTCCATTTTCAAAAATCAGTCATAAAGATATTTCTATGCAGCTAGAATTTATTGAAAAATGATGAATTGTTTGATAATTCATTGTGATCTGTGGAAAAAAACATAAACATTATTATTATTACTAAGTATTATTAGCTAGGGTATGGTGTTAGACTGATAATTACTTTATGGAACACTTAATAAAATGCTAACTGTAAGTTGTACATAAATTTATATATTCATTACTATCAAATCTGCAATGAACAAATATACTGGAATATTGCCAACATTATTCCATTCACAGTGTTGCCACATTTTAAGTTTTATTAAAACCCATCTCCTCAGTTTCTCATATTCAACTGTTCAATATCAATTTGGGTTCTTTGGGTTGAGTAAAAATAATTCCCTTGTCTTTTTTATTACAGAGATAACAGCCACAGTATCAGGAGATCACTCCACACTTCTATTTTAAATGTGTTACCTTTATGTTGTAATGTTTGCTAAGAAAAAAAAACTTGTTATATTAATTAGGAAAGTTAAGAGTAAAGTTTGAAAATTTATATATATTTACATATGTATATGTATACATACACAAGCACACCCATATATTGCTATGTTAATAGAACTACTGGTCACATACATTGTTATATTTGCCAAAAAATGTGCATCAAAAATAAATTTTATTTTCTTTTCAAAATGCATACATATATCACCCAATAATTAATGAGGGATTGATAAGAGGCAAGAGATGTCGACCTTACTACCAGTCCATATAAATATTTATCATCCTCACATCCCTGTGCATGATCCAGAGGTGAAGTATCTCATTTATCAACTACTCAAATGAAACTCTGTGTCTGCTGACCAGAGTTGACCATTTTTATCCTAAGCCAACTGCTCACATCTGTAGTATTTTCTTATTCCTGAAAATTTTAATTCTATAAACACGTTAATGGACCAATGTGATGCATACTTACATACTCATCACCTGGCACCACTAACTGTTAATATCTTGCTACATTTGCATACTCAATTTTGTACTCTTCCCCATATTTATAAAAATAATTTGACAATAAGTTGTAAATATATTTAAGGTGGCTTATATGTTCTGAACAAGAGGAGTTACTTTTAGCCATTGATTCTAAATTTCATCATCCTCTGAAAGAAATGGACGAAATCCTGGCTTCAGTACATTCTAGTGATGTATGGAAACTCAAGGAGCCTATAAGAAGATTGCTGTCTGGGCAGTCACTGCTCTCTGGTTAAGATCTTATAAATGATTACATAATTTATTTCCTAAACCAGGTAACTTCTGAGAGTGAAAGAAGGCATGGTAACAATCACTCCAGTACAGCAGCCTCAAGTTTACTGGGCCCATTGGTCATTCTGAGTACACAGTAGCTATAACTTCCATACAGTAACTTGGGCACTACTTTGGGTACTTAAAATGTCTCTAAAATATGCAATCCCAGAGGACAACAGGCTCTCCTGCCAGCTCATAAATCTGGGGTAAAAGTCCCAGTGAGCCTAATGTTTAGGTCTTGAAGAGAGAGAGAATTCATTCATTTAATGTGGAATGGAAATGCAAATGGAAATATAGTTGGTGTTAGCTATAGTCAAGGAGATGTTCTGAATTAGTCAAAGTGTTGGACTCTGTGAGCACTCCACATCCACCATACTGCCAAGTTTCTGAGTAATTTGAATCTTTAGCCTGTGACTTGAGAAAAGATCAAAGTTCAACACAAGTGGACAACACAAGTGTCTTTATGCCTAAACTAGTCTCCAAAGAAGAACTTAGGTAAGTTCAGGTTTTGTTTGTTTTCCATCTGAATACAGCTCTGCAAATCAAAATGACCATTTACTCTTAACCATTGAATGCTCTTGGTACATTTTGTGAGTCACTCCTCCATCATTAGTAATTAAGTGCATTTCTGGGAAGACACACAAACACACACACACACAAAAAAAAACACAATATCTGAAAAGTTGGCAAATTAAGGTTAACTGTCACTAACATCAAGATATCAGTAAAAAGGACAGAGTTAAAATGCATAAAGTGTTCTGTTTATTAAAGTAATCTGAGTCTCTTTTACCTCCATTTCAAGTCATTACCGATTATAGCTGAACAAAAGAGTGGCTAGTAAGCATAAATGCTCACCACTTATGGTGACTTAGTGAAATTCTTCTTGTTGACCTCACAGAGAACCTCCTTTCAGATGTAGGGCATATCCTACAAGATCACTTGGTCACTAGATCCCAGTGAACTTCATGTTCAGATGAGTGTAAAGAAAGAAGGGCTAGCTTTTGTAAGGAATGAAGAAGACAAAAATTTTTAAAAAATGTTTAAAGAAAAGCATTTTTAGATGACTAATAAGGTATAATCATCAGCCTCAGCAACTTAGTACAGCACATAGCAACTCAGTGAGACCCTGTCTCTGAACAAAATGGGCTGGGAATGTGGCTCAGTGGTTGAGCACCCTGGGTTCAATCCTCAGTAACAAAAAAAAAAAAAAAGGGTGAAAGTAAATTTGAAAGACAAACTGAGGTGGAGGGGAGTTATAATTTGCAATAAGAATCCTTGGTTCCTATAAAGAAGTAGTTGTGTTGGGCACAATGGCATGCACCTGTAATCCCAGCTACTTCAGAGATGAGGCCTGAGGAACACAGGTTTGAAGTTGACCTGGAAACTTAGCCAGACTGTCTCTCATAAAAATCCCTGGAGAAGTAATTCAGTGAGTACCCATGGTTCCATTCCCAGTTCTGCTTAAAAAAAAAAAAAAAAAAAGTTGTTGCAATCACAGAGAAACAGAGGTACCAAGCAAGTATTAGAGAACACCAGTCTGAATTCCTAAGGCTTTTAGTGGCTGTCCTTAGCTTTTAGTCAACCCTGAGTACAAATCATACATTTGTTTCCATGTCCGTTTTCTCATGTGCTTGTAGAGTTCTTCTTCCCTCCTCCACCTCTACCATCTGTCTGTCTTATTCATGAATGCTGCTTAGAACCCTTATTGCTCTTCCCCTGGTCTGCTTCTGCAACACTGTGAAACACACATTAGCAAGGCATTGTTCTGTGTGCACTGAACAGGACTCATGTGCTACTGCTGATCCCTGTGCCAAGGCAGAATCAGATACTGCTACGTGGATTGACTGAGAGCAGGCTGCTTCTCGGGAAACCATGCTGCTTTGTTCCTGCTCCCTTTACACAAATTTGGGAGCCAATTCATTCTCTGAATTCTCTGCCTCCTAAGTTCCAGTGATAGTTATTTTTATATTTTAAAATATTTTGAAGGTGGACAGCTGCATTTGAGAAAGACTTAATCCATATTTTAGTACTCGTTTCAAAAATGGAAGGCGGCACATCCATTTACTGCACATGGAGGCCTGAGATCTTGGCTCACTGAGCTCACCTTTCCCTCAGACCCCGTGCACAAATGAATTTTCATCCAGCACGGGTTTTGACTGCAAGATGGGAGAGCACAGGTGTTTGGAGGCTTAAAGCTCCCATTTTTCACATGAAGGGAATGAACAATTTCCCATGTGCCCTGGCACCCAACACCATGCCCTTCCCAGCACTGAGGGAACCAATCCACAGAATCTGCACTACATTTGGCACCTTTCTCTCCATCCTTCTTGCTTAGGCCAGTCACCCGCCAAGTCTCTCATTATTTGGCTTTGCTCTTTGAAACTGGCAGAAACTTAAATATAAGATATTCATGCTTTGTCTCCTAATCACTGTAAAGGGGAACGCTGTTGTTCTCGTGCCACTTGAGCTCCAGCTCTGGCATGTGTGCTCCAGAAATCTCTACTGCAAATGGAGCTTCTTGGTTTGGTGGTCTAGATATTTTAGAAATGAAAAGAATCAGTGGTAATTCCTGAAGTAGGCTTAAACACTTTTAAATTTTTTTTTCCCTGGTACTGAGAATTGAACTCAGGGACACTCCACCACTGAGCCACATCCCCAGCCCTGTTTTGCATTTTTATTTAGAGGAAAAGGTCTCATTGAGTTTCTAAGCACCTCGCTGTTGCTGAGGCTGGATTTGAACTTGAGATCCTCCTAACTCAGCCACTGCTAGGATTACAGGCATGCACTACTGTGTCTGGCTCCTTTTAATGTTTTAAAATGGAAGGATAATATAAGGGATAGGAATATGCAGTCAGAGTACAGTCATAATGATGATATACTAGCTACGTGACTTAAGATAAGTTTTTATTTATTAACAGAGGCTGTTATTTTTTCCCTCTATATTTGACTAAGCATGGTAAAACATTTGTGAGTGCATGAAGCCCTGCATTCAATCCCCAGTACTGCAAGAAATAAAAAAGTATATATTCAGTTTATTCCTCACCAAACAGTATGGGATTTATATAATTATTAATTGTAATATAGAGATTGTGAAATACAGACATACAGAATTAAATAATCTGTGAAGGAACTTCTAGTATCTAGTTATGTCAATTGCAACTGAAACCCAAGTTTAAATGATTTCAGAGTGAAAGCTCTAAATCACTACCCATGTTATCGTTCTTTATGAAGCCATAACTTCAGGAAATCTGTCCTTCATGCAAAGCATCTATTTCCTCAATCACTCTTTTTGGTGCCAGGAATTGAACCCAGGGGTACTGAACCCCTGAGCCACATCCCCAGCCTATTATTATTATTATTATTATTATTATTATTATTATTATTATTATTATATTTAGAGACAGGGTCTTGCTTAGTTGTTTAGGGCCTCACTAATTTGCTGAGACTGGCTCTTAACTCACAATCCTCCTGTCTCAGCCTCCTGAGCCACTGGCATCACAGGTGTGAGCCACTGAACCTGGCTCAATCACTCTTTAATGAGTAGCTTCCAGTCTGAGGCACTGTCCTGAGGTTAGAATGAAGCACAAATTGTAATTTCTGTCTTCAGGAAGTTTATCATTTACTTAGGAAGACAAACATACACACACACATTTTGATGAGGCATTTCCCATTGTGCTCTTAGGAGGAGGACCTGACATATCTGTGGAAAGGAGACAGAAACAAAGAAGGGCTTCCTGTAGGAAGAGCAAACTGACAGTGAGAAGAAAAGGATGTTCTAAGACAAAGGGGTGTTGCAGGGGTAGGGAGCAGGTAAAGGAAATAAAATCACTGCAACAGTTCCATGCATTCAGTGAGCCATTTACCTTCAGGTGCACTGAGTGTAACGCTCATTTAACATAGTTTAGTCCCCTTGTTTTGCAGCAGATCATTAACATACACTGTCTCTCCTGTGTGAAATGGGTGAATAGTCCTCAAGGGAAGGAAAATACTGTCTTACTACATCTCTCACTCCTCTGTTCCTGACACTGCAGGAATCAGTGATGGTGGTCAGTGATGGTGTTGGTGTTATAAAGGAGAAGAAACTGGAGAAGAAGACAGGGAAGAAAGGGGAGAATAATACCAGTATATGTTAAGAAGAATCACGAATAGATCGTTCCCTTCTCTGTTTACGTCCAGCATGCAACTCAAAGGGCTGCAACAGAGGAATTCCATCTTCCTCTCTGCTCTCTAGTCCCAAGTACCATTCTGAACTGGGTGACTAAGGCATTGGTTCTGAATACTTGGCACATGAGAAAAGATCTCTTTTCTTTAAGCTTCTAAAAAAGCAACAGGAACCAAGGGCAATAAACCAAAGGAAAAAAGTCCATCTGTTAACGGCATTAATTCCCTGTGTCTCTAGTCCATGCTTCTCATAGGCAGAAAGCTGACTATTTTGCTGGAAAAAGTAAGCAAGGTGAGCAAAAATTCAATAAATACCAGTTGGGACTACGAGTTGATACGAATGTAAAGCATACAATACGAGTAGGTCAACTGAAAGAAAGCGTTTTTGGGGTTTTTTTTGCGATCTGGTATTTTAATGGTACTCTGAGAATAAATTCAAGAAGTAACTAATAATGAGGTTTGAACGCTAGGTGAGAGAAGGTTACACAGATTTCTCCTTTGGATCTTGTTACTAAACAGAATGCTATGAATTACACAGCAAATTGGTGCCCCATTTGAGCCATGAACATATAGACCCCATAGTGTTTTGGAACCCTAAATGAGAATTTAATTTATGTTTTCATTTTTTTAAAAAAAAAATAGCATCAACTCTGAGATATGCTCAACTCTATTTGCACTGAATTGCACTCTTCTGTGATTTTATTTGCCCAAAAAAGAGCAGCAGAAGAATACAACTTTATTCACTTACCTAATACAGTACATACTCAGCTAATCCTAGAATCCATCAGGAATGCCTGCTATTTTCTTCTGGTCGAGAGGCTATCAATCCTTCATGGTCGGATTTAAAATTATAGTTCTCATTTCAACTTTTCTTGATCCATTCACTGCAACCAAACTCCCTGTGCCTTGTATATTTATGAAACTCATTACTATTAACCTCATTCCTTTTCTCTTTCAGTATTTTAAAATTAAGTAATCTTTTCTCATCATAATTAAGCAATGAGTTCATGAAGGGAAGAACTAAATTTTAAATAAAGTAAAAAGTTATGAGATTTTATAGCATCTCTCTAAATCAAAGCTTTATAGTTTGGATGAATAATGTTCATCAAGACCACAAGTTAAAGTCTTGGTCCCCATCCCATGGTGCTACTGAGATGTGACAAAATGTGTAAGACTTAGTGGAGTCTAATAGGAGGTCTTCAGGTCATTGGGTATCCTCTGAAAGGAGCTACTGGGACCATAGTCCCTTCCTCTTTCTCTTTTCTGCTTCGGGCCCACAGGAGAATGTTTTTATCTCCACTATGTGCTTCTGCCATGACATGACGCCATAGGCACAAAGCAATGAGGTCTACTGATCATGGACTAAAATCTCCAAAACTACGTGCCAAAATAAACCTTTTCTTTTTATAAATTGATTATCTCAATTATTTGTTGTAGTGACACTGACACCAACTCAATGCCTATTCACTCCATATACCTTTTTGCTTTTATCATACTAACTTGGAGGTCAGAATGTATGACCAGCACATTGATAACATTTTAGTTTCCATGGTAGCTAAGAGTACACATTGCAATTGTCAAACATAAAGATCAATAAGCTAGAGTCTATAGGAGAAATATGGTTATAAACATCTATTTGTATATTATCCATGGCTGCTTTCCTGCTACAGTGTCTAAGTTGAATATTTGTGACAGAGGGCATATAATTTACAAAGTTAAAAATACTATCTGGTCATTTTTTTTAAAAGATTGCTGATCCCAATTTTAACACCAATTGGTAAAATGAATCTAATTGAATGGGCAATTTTGTGGTCTATAAAAATTAGCTTTTCATTGCTGTAACAAAATACCTGACATGGACAACCTAAAAGAGGTAAATTTTTGTTTAAGCTCATGGTTTCATAGGTATAGTCCATGGTCAGCTGACTCCGTTGCTGTGGTGCCAAGGTGAAGCAGAATATCATGGTGGAAAGGCATGGCCGAGAAGCAATGCTCCACTCATTATGGCCAGGAAATGAAGGTGGGGGAAGGGTCACAGGGAAGATCAAGCCTTCCAGGGCATGCTGCTAGTGTCCCACCTCCTCCAGCTATGCCCCACCTACCTACAATTACCACCCAATTTGTCCATCCAAACTATGATGGCTGACCAGATTGCAACTCTCACAATCTAATCGTTACATCTCTGAATATCCCTGCATTAACACAGGAGTTTTGGGAGGACAGCTTACAGCCAAATCACAGCATCATTCTAAAATCCTGTTATGTAAAAGAGTGGATTTGTGCTCCCAAATTGCTTACTTTCTTAATCAAATGAACACCAGGCAAATTGACTTGAACTCATCACTTATATAACTAAGTTAGATTTGTCATTAAAACAGGTAGTCTTATCTAGGGGAGAAAATAACCAAGTTGAACACGGACCCACAGCCACACAGGGGGACATGTGTTCTGTGCTACCAGAGGACACACCAGCACCTGAGGTGGATAAATTGCTAAAAAAAAAAAAAAACTTGTTGCAGAGGTACTCACTGAAATTGGGTGGAGTAAAAATGGAAAAGGTAGGGCCTTGAGACTGAGTTCTAAGCAGGTTTTTGTAGTGGGATACTGATCTAAACATGGGAAAAAGTAAACATGCAATGCTCCACCCGAGTATAATGCTGCTTTAAACTGTTGCTGCCTATACACCCAGTGACATTCAGGGGACACACTTTCAAACTTGAACATTTTTCACACACCCAATATCTAGCACATTCAAATTTTGGAAATTCTTTTTTAAAGTACCTCCATCTTAAAAACCTTAAGAAAAATGAATTTTAGTATATTCGAGACTGATTTCTTTTTTTTAACTGTACTTGGTATTGTTTTCTGGTTTGGTTTTATTTCAGTTCCTCTTATGATTTATCATAATTCTATGTAATTTTTAATGTTTGTTTTCTTTACTTTTCAAAAAAAAATTTTAGTTGGGTTTATTCTCACTACCATTTTTCTTCTTTCTCATTTTTATACTCTTCTCTTCCATTTTGTCTTTTCTCATTATATTTTCTTCTTCTTTCTTTGTTCCCCCTCCTTCATTTTTAAAAAATTTTCTTCGCTTTGCCTTTCACTTTGATTTTTATGTTTAAAATAGTTTAGTGTTAATTTTACATTTCTTATTGCCTAATTTTCACTCTAATCTATATTATTATATGTTTTAATTGTCTTTGGTAAGTCTAGTTGTAAAGGATACTTTCAGTAAGTTTTTATGCTATGTTAGTATGAAGTTTATTTTCAAGTTGTTACTGTTGATGATTATTCTTTTGTCTCAAAGTGTTTCTGGGGATTAATCATAACACCTTGCACACATTGAGTAGGTATTCTGAAGCTGAGATATGCCACCTTCCCATGAAAACTCATAAAAAGAAAGCAGCTCACTATAAAGAACTTCTCAAATAAGTGAAAGAGATATACATTTCACTAGATGTACAGATCTGGAACACACAGTAAACACGAGAAGATAAGATAATAAGACCCCTCCCAAATTTCATAACTCCCCCAAAACTGACTCCATAGATAAATATCAGAGTGAAGAGTTAACAAGTTGATTATCAAAATGATGAATAAATGAAAAGAAAATATAAGGAATAAACCAAGGGAGATAATACAGATTATGAAAGAGGCTTTTAATTAAGAGATAAAGATTCTGAAAAAGAACCAAAAAATATCATAAATTAAAAAACTCAATAAATCAAATAAAAAAATTAAGTGAAGAATCTCACTAATAGACCACATCAAGCAGAAGAAAAAATATAAGTGCTTGAAGATAAGGTGGAGGAACTAGCATTTTTAGGTAGTAGCAAAGAAAAAAAGTAAGAAACTAGGAGCAGAATTTATAAAAGTTATGGGATAACATTAACAGACCAAATTAAAGACTAATAGGTCTTTAGGAAATAATAGACATACAGGCTAGTTGCACTAAAAATTTATTTGGTGAAATAACAGAAAATTCCCTAATTGTGAGAATGAGGTAAATATGCAGGTACTGAAGGCATTGAGGTATTGAGACAATTAGTCACAGAAAAGAAATTCTTCATGACATTTATAATTAAAATGTCAAAAATTCAGAATGAGAAAAATAATTTTAAAACTTGTAAGAGAAAAATTGGCAAATCACTTATAAAAGTAAACCGAGCAGAATAACAGAAGATTTCCAGAAGAAACTCTAAAGAACAGAAGGGAATCGAATAATTTATTTTAAGCCCTAAAAGAAAATAACTGCCAATATAGATATTTTATCCAGTAAAGCTGAATACAAAAGGAACAATTCAAAAAGAAGACATAATATTTATAAGTACATATGCCCTGAACATTGGTGAATGCAACTTAATAAACACTATTTTATCTAAAGGGGTAGATAAGCCCCAATATTATAATAGTGACTTCAATATATCACTTTCACTAATAGATTATTCAGACAAAAAAAAATTAACAAAAATACTATGGAGTTAAACTACACTTTGTATCAAATGGACTTTTAAATTAAAAACTAATATTAATAAAAACTACAGAAACAATACAGTGGACTTCTGAATGATGAGAAGGTCATTGAAGACATCAGGGGGAACATTTTAAAATACTGAAAATCAAAAAAGAATAGAAACACAACATACAAGAAATTCTAGAAACAAGGAAGTTTATAGCTATGAGTGCCTACATTAAAGAAAATCAGAAAGATCACAAATAAATAAACTAATGATAGATGTATATCATAGTCTTAGAAAAATAAAGGGCAGGGGCTACAGCTCAGGGGCAGAGCACTTGCCTAGTATGTGCATGGCCCTGAGTTCAATCACTAGCATCACACACACATACACACACATACACATATGGAAAAAAAAAAAAAAAGAGGAGAGAGAAAAGAAAGAGAGAAAGAGAGAAAGAGAAATGTAGATATCAAAACAAATGCCATTAGAAGGATCATAAGGGACTATTTTTAAAACTTAAATTTCAATAAATTGTGAACTCTAGATGAAGTAGATAATTTCTAGGTCCATATAACCTACTAAAATCAAATGGATATAGAAAACCTTAACATAACAATTACAAACCTTAACAGACCAAGATGGAAACAGTAATAAAAAGCCTCCCAATAAAGAAAAACGCAAGACCAGGGAGATTCATGGCTAAATTTTCACAACATCTTTAAAGAAAATCTAACATCAATGCTCCTCAAATTATTCCATGAAATAAAAAAGGAAAGAATTTCTAAATTCACTCTAAGAAGTCAGTATCACCTGATTATAAAACCAGACAAAAACACATTGAGGAAAAGAAAATTATAGAACAATAGCCTTGATGAACATAGGAAAAAATAATCTTTAAAAAGGTGCTTGCAAACCAAATTCAACGATGCATTAAAAAGATCATACACCATGATCAAGTTGGTTTCATTCCAGGATGAAAGGGTGGTTCAACTTACCTAAATCAATAAGCATCCTAGCATGAATCAATATACGTGATGGCACAAAATTAAAAAGCCTCTACATAGCAAAGAAATAACAGTAAAGAGAGAGCTATAGAATGAGTGATCATCTTTGACAATTGCTCTTCCGACACAGGATGATTATAGAGATCTTATAAGAAACTCAAAAGAGGGCTGGGGATGTGGCTCAAGCGGTAGCACGCTCGCCTGGAATGCGTGCAGCCCGGGTTCGATCCTCAGCACCACATACAAAACAAAGATGTTGTGTCCGCCGATATCTAAAAAATAAACATTAAAAAGTTAAAAAAAAAAAAAAGAAAGAAACTCAAAAGACACCAAAACATATAAATAATCCATTCACTAAATGGAAAGTAAACTGAACAGACACTTCTCAAAAGAAAAATAAATGTTCAACCATTATATGAAAAAAAATCAATATCTTTAGCTATCTGGGGAATATGAATGCAAAGTACAGAGATTTCTTCTAACCTCATTCAGAATTGCAATCATTAAGATACAAATAATAAATAGTGGTGAAGAGTCAGGGAAAATGGAACTCTGAAACTCTGTTGGTAGGAAGGTAAATTGGTAGAGCCACTAAAGAAGTAAGTATGGTTATTCCTCAAAAAACTAAAATAGAATTACCATATGATCTATATATCTGAAGGAACTAAAGTCAGCATAATTTAGGGGATATATATATATATATATATATATATATATATATATACCCATATAAACACAATTCACTATGGCAAAGTCATGGAATCAGCCTAGGTGTCCATCAAAAGATTAATGAATAAAAATATGTGTTATATATACACAATGGTGTTTAATTCAGCCACAAAGAAGAATCAAATTATGTCATTTGCTGGAAAATGAATAGAACTGGAGAATATTTTATTAAGCAAAGTAAGTCAGACTCAGGAGGGCAAGTATGTTTTCTCTTCTGTGTTGAAGTAGGAGAGAGGAAGAAAAGGGCATCATGAAAGTAAAAGGGAGACCATTAAGATAGAGGAAAGGGATCATTCAGAGAGGCAGGAAGTTATTAGAAAGTGAAATTTATCAAATTCTGTTATATGGATATGTAAATATGCCACAATGAATCATACTGTTCTGAATAATTAATATTTGCCATTAAATAAGTAATTAAGTAAATAAAGTAAAAAATAAATGGGTTTCTAAACACAATATATTCTTTCAATGGAATAGTACTCTGCAATGAAAAGGAAGAAATTATTGTTACATAAAACTACTATGAAACTAAAGGGAATCATTCTCAGTAAAAGAAAAAAGTCTCATGAGAATACATAATGAATGGATGATTCTATGTGTATAACATTCATGAAATAACAAAATTATAGATATGGGGGCTATTATAGAATAGGAGCTATCAAAGTTCTAGTGGGGAAATTAGAGCTATATGTGCATACACAAACACACATACAAGTACATATATAAAGAGTGAAATATAATTATCACCGAGTTATACTAATGCTCATTTCCTTGTTGTTATATTTTTCTGTGACTATGGAAGATGCTAATATTAGCAAAGGCTGGGTAAAATATCCACAAGATCTTCTTGCACAAGACCTTCTTCATTTGAATTTATATTCCTAGAGATCGCTCAGGAATTTTAATATTACCAAAACATCTGGAAAACAAAGTAAATATAATTAGGTAAATTAATGACCATTACCTTCTATCTGCTTCTATGGGTTCTTTATAACGGGGATGGCATCTCTTCACTTGATTTGACTTGGGCCCTCTAGGTATCTGACATAAAAATGGACTTCGTGCTGTGTTCATAGTATTTTTAGAGTTATGAGATTTCCAGAGTCTAAGCTGTTGCACAGATGCTAACTCATCAAATGATTCACCAATTTATTACACAACTAAAAGACCTGATTTTTACAAAGCTTGACAAAAGCATTCTCATAAACTTGATTTAATACCAGTTCATTTATTTTCAATCATTTATCGTTTCCAAACAATATGCTTAAGCTAATAATTATTCTCTTAATATTGGCCAGGTTTTATTCCACAGTTTTTTATATTATGATGATTTAATTTTTAAATGCTTCATAATTTTTATGATTTTTCTCTTGTACTCATTAGTTTTCCTTGATATAGTTAGACATCTGATGTCCAAATATACGAAGAACTTTGAAATGTAAGTTCTCATTGACTATCTCTGGGTCTAATATTGTGGTTAGAAAGTGAGGTTTATGTAAAGTTGACTCCTCTTAATTTGTTGTGGCATGTAGTCTTTTCTTGGTAAATACTCTCTTATGTTTAAATGAAATCTACATCCCCAGAATTATATTATATTAAATTTAAATTGTAAATGATGTTTTCAGATCTTCTCTTTTTACTCATTTTGTGTCTTATTGCATGACTAGTTTCTGCTTAAATTTTCCACATATGAGTGTAAATTTGTTATTATAGACTCATATTTTTTTAGTGTTTTGTTTTGAAGATTTAAGGTTATGTATTTAGGCGTATGTTCGATTATGACTGTTATACTCACTTTATGGTATTTTGTGAGTATGAAATAATCCTCTGGGTCCCTTTTAGTTATATAACTTAAAATTCAGTTTTATATTGTATTGTAATTTCACCTAAACATTATTTGGTTATTTTCAAACATACAGTGTTGTTTTACTTTACATGTCTCTTTAAAAGAAGAGAGAGATGCATTTTTGTTTGTTGCTTCTTTTCTAATCTATTAATCATAAGTATAAACCCATGTATGTAAGTAATGTGTATTAATTTGTTCGTAATTTGGGGGTCATTTTTAAATTTTGATTTTCCATATTTTTAATTTCCCCCCCCTAGATTTTTCCTTTTTCTTTCTTTCTCTTCATTAATGAAATATATTTTTCAAAAAAAGCAAAACAGTTTGGATGCTACCAATTCTTCACATTTATTTTACCTGTTACATTTAACATTTCAGTATATACTCTTTAAATGATTGTACACATCCTAACACACATATAAACATATACATGTAAGAAATCTAAATTTAATCTGTGTCTTTATTCTGCCCCTAAACAAAATAAAAACTTGGCTCTTTTCCCATCAAAACACCAACTCTCATGATAGTTTTGCCTGTTATTTCCAGTTGATGGTTAAATTCACCAAA
Source organism: Callospermophilus lateralis (assembly GCF_048772815.1). NCBI lineage: Eukaryota > Metazoa > Chordata > Mammalia > Rodentia > Sciuridae > Callospermophilus > Callospermophilus lateralis. Next base: position 30,744,690 of record NC_135321.1, on the reverse strand, counting down.
ACAATTAAAGTACTTCTATTTCTCCTGTTTCCCATTTTTCTCTTATCTCTTGTGCTATCTGCCCTTGCTGATAAGAAATCTGCTCTCAGTGTTCTTGAGTCTCCGTAGGCAATCTGTCTCTTTTACCATGGTAACTCTGGAGATTTCCCCTTTTATTGCTGGTAGCCCATATTTCCATTGCTGTATCTTATGTGTAGATTTTACGTTTTAAAATCCTACAAATCTTCTAAACTTTTGGGTGTGTGTGGGGGGATCATCTTTCCACCAACATCTCTTCAGTTATTATCTCTTTCCTGTCTTCTCTAGATTTTCCTTCTGGGTCTTTTATTAGAATTGCACAGGAATTTATCAATCTGTCTCCCATGTCTTTTACATAAGTATTTATGTATTTACTGTCTTTGCCAAACTTTAACCTCCTTGTGCTGCCTTTTGGCAGAGATTTTTTTTTCCTTCCATTTCCTAATTCACCAATTATCTCTTTTGCTAGGCCAAATTTACTGTTTAATACCCTCCCAGTATTAAACTGACAGGTGTTTTCCTGTTTGTTTGTTTGTTTCACTGGTAATACTCCAAGATTTCTATGTAATTATTTTATACCTCTGTTCAAGTTTTTATGGATACCTTCCTGAATTTTTTGTTTGAATAAACAAATAAATAATAGAGTATGTTAAAATCCTTTTTTAGATTGACTCATTATTCCTAGTGTTCAGAAATTTATCTATTTAGTAAACTAGTAGTCATTAAATTCACTAACAAATTTCATATTTTTGGTGTGTGCAATCTGATCTCCATCAGAGATTCTCATTGGTCACTGACCCAGGATTGCACAACTGGGGAGGTAATTCTATATTCCTATAGGTTCGTTTCACAGTTACATCTCTTTGGGCTATGAGTTTCACCAGTTTATTTTATATTAATTTATTAAGGTTTCTGGTTTATGTTTCATTCGAACCAGCTATCCCACCTGTAAGAAAAATATAACTCTTACTTAGAAGACGACTTTAGTTACAGATTTGGTTTCCATTTGTGGCATGATATTAGATCTTGATTTTACTATCATTCTAGGCTAATAAACAGACACTTATTTACAATACTTCCTGGTTATGAAGAAATGTCTGTCAGCTTCCATATTTATTTAAAAAGAGTGTCACAGGGGCTGGGATGTGGCTCAAGAGGTAGTGCACTCCCCTGGCATGCATGCGGCCCGGGTTCAATCCTCAGCACCACATACAAACAAAGATGTTGTGTCTGCCAAAAACTAAAAAAAAATAAATATTAAAAAAAAATTCTCTCTCTCTCAAAAAAAAAAAAAAAAAAAAAGAGTGACACTGACTATTGTTAATGGTGACATTTGTTCCGTCTCATATGGAAAATTTATCTTCAATATTGATATTTGGAATTCCTATTAATTTGGTGTCATCACTGTTTATATGTAAGTTTTATATCTGTTTAAAATATTTCATCAATATTTGTATAGATTAAAATTGGAGAACAAAGTCCAACATATGTTCTGTATACCTAGATTCTCTGTTCATTGTACCATTGTACAAAAAGTCAGGTTTTCTTTCATTTCTTTGAGAAACTAAAACAATAAAGTCATGAAATATTATTTTTTGGAATAAAAATATTTTCACAATTATTTTTCTACTATTTTTAGAATCAATATTTCCCTTCACTTTAACTACATAACTAGTTAAAGGATTTTTTTTGATTTGGCAATTCTAAATTTTAATATACCTAACTGATACTCTGAGTTCTTTAACTGACAAAATGTTTTATTTTTTCCTGTCAGAAAAAAATCATCTGAAACTCAAAAATGAAGTAAATATTTGAGTATCATGTTCTTTCATCCATATGCACAGACCCTCAAAGACTGTGAAGTATGAAGGTGATATAAACAGTTCATGTTATTACTGAACATTCATAATTTCATAAAATTCTTGCTAGCTTGTACAATTTTTCTGATAGAGAAACAATAATTTTAATTTTAGGTTAGAGGTGGTTCCAGTGCATTTGGATAATTGGGTGCTCAATGGATTATATCTAACTTAATATTATTTTAACATTTATTTGGTATTTTTTCCTGAGCTTATCAGATGTCCTAGAAGGTTCTAACTTTTCCTTGTTTTCCATCAATTAATGATCCAAGTAGCATCTTTCTCATATGCTTGTTTTATATTTGCCTGAGAAATACAATTTTATCCTTTCAAATATTTTAATTTCACTATCATCCCGAATGAATATTATTGGGTTTCCCTTATATTTTATATTCATATGCAACTTGAGGAATAGAGATCGGAATTGATTTCCCAAATCTTTTTATATTTTCCCTGGACCAGATCCAATATTCTACAGGTTTTTCATTCCAAGCGACCATGGTCTGGTTATCTTCCTAGGAATAGTATATTAGATTCCTAACACTAATATTTAAAATTACCAGCTAAACAAAATACATTATTGTACAGATATGTTGTTTAGAAGTTATAGGAGTTAAAGATGAGATACATTTTTTCACACATTAGAAATGTCGCACACAGCATTTCCATAACAAATGTAGGGTAAGAAGAGAAAATCAGAGCAAATTTATCCAATTAAAGATTTATGTGACACAGAAGTTTTTAGAAATGTAAACCTGAAGACCTGGGAGAATCTATTTTTATGCTTTCATTCATGAAGAATGAAGAGCCATTTAGAAATTGTTTGGACAAAAGGTAGCAAACCAGGTAGGCCCACAGCAAGGGCTGTTCAGACTCTCCTTGGCCTTCTTGTGTAGTGCTTCTTCTTTTTTCCAAAGGATAGAATCCTTCTGGAATAAGGGTATTTAAGAAAAAAGACTCTCTTTTTTCTTAAAGAGGGGGGAAAGAACTTAATGGCGGGAAGGGAGTAAGCTGCCCCATGCCTAGCACTGCCAGATCCCCAGTTCTCGCCTAGTTGGATTACTACATCTCTGAGAATGTTAAGGTCCCCTATCCAGCTGCTCTCCACAGAAATCACCAGCTCTGTGACCCCACGTGGGTCTCTGTGCCTCAGCATTTGAGTAGGACGCCCAGCATTGGAGCAGAACCCAAAGCCCAAAGTTCTAGTCCACACAAGACTCTGCAAGCGCCTTAGCAGAATCACCTATCAACACATCAGCAGGTCGCTAAGACTTCACTCCACTCCCATGCAAGTCACTCAGCTGCCACTTACCCACTGCTCAACGCCATTGACAGGCTCCCCCTACCTCACCACACTCCCACCACCTCACCAGATAGCCTGGCGCTGAAGCAGACCTCCGCCATCTTGACTCAACATTCTCGCCATTCAGCTGGGGACAGTTCCCAGATCAGATCTGCAGCAGCCAGGTACCAGATTTCCAACCTTCCCTCTCCCCAGGCAGTAACCCAACACAGTAGTTTTTCAACACAAGTGTGCAGTGAGACCAGGGAGCCACCCACGGGAGCCCCAGGGGGTGGGGGGGGGGGAGAGTTTCCTCAACTGGGAACTGCTGGAGGAGAGGGAGAGACCAGGAACTGGGAAATCTTCAGACAAGAGAGGGAGACAATACCGGGTGCTCACGTCATACGAGCAAGAGGTCCTAAAAAGAGACCTGTGAGGTACAGTCTTTCTGCAGGGGACTGGTGGGTGCCACTCCCCACATCGAAGCGCCCTGCGCCAGGACCAATCTTCCCACCCTGGTTACCTCCACCATCCTGAGGGCAGAGACACCAGCTTACAACAGACGGCGCCACCTACTGGATGAGAAGAGAAGCAGGAAAGATACGGATCTCTAAAGCTAGCTACAGCCCTGGTTTCTTCCTTTGAGTTTTTTGTTGGTTGGTTGGTTAGTTGGTTGGTTGGTTTTATCTCTTCTACCCCTCCATCCTCCAGTCTTCACATCCCCAACATATGTAAAACCAAGAACTTTGCATGAAATAGGACTTGGAGTCTAAACAATATGCTACTGAATGAACAATAGGTTACAGAAGACAACAAAGAGGAGATTAAAAAATTCTTAGAGGTAAATGAGAACATAGACACAACATATTGAAATCTCTGGGACACTCTGAAAGCAGTTCTAACAGTAGTTCATCCATGGAGTTCATTTCTTAAAAGAAGAAAAAGTCAACAAATAAATGACCTCACTTTACATCTCAAAGCCCTAGGAAAAAAAGAACAAATCAGCAGCAAAAGTAGTAGAAGGCAAGAAATAATTAAAATTAGAGCTGAAATCAATGAAATAGAAACAGTTGAAAAAAACTGACAAAACAAAACGTTGGTTCTTTGAAAAAACAAATAAAATTGACAGACCCTTAGCTACGCTAAAGAAAAGGAGGAGAGAGAACTCAAATTACCAGCATACATGATGAAAATGGTAATATCACAACAGACACTACAGAAAAACAAAGGATAATTAGAAATTATTTTGAAAACTCACTATACTCCAATAAAATAGAAAATAGTAAAGTCATCAATGAATTTCTTTTTTAAAAATATTATTTATTTATTTTTTAGGTGTAGATGGACACAACACAATGCCTTTATTTTTATGTGGTGCTGGTGCAAGATGAGCGCACTATGCTGACCACAATCCCAGCACCTAATGAATTTCTTAAGTGATACAACTTGCCCAGACTGAATCAGGAAGATATACACAATTTAAACAGACCAATATCAAGTGATGAAATAGAAGATGCCATCAGAAGCCTATCAACCAAGAAAAGCCCAGGACCGGACAGTTATACAGCCGAGTTCTACAAGACCTTTAAAGAAGAACTAATACCAATACTCTTCAATTTATTTCAGGAAATAGAAAAAGAGGCAGGACTTCCAAACTTATTCTATGAGGCCAATATCACCCTGATTCCAAAACCAGGCAAAGATACATCAAAGAAATAAAACTTTAGACCAATATCTCTAATGAACATAGATGCAAAAATTCTCAATAAAATTCTAAAGCAAACCAAACACAAAATCATATCAAAAAGATCGTGCACTATGATCAAGTGGGATTCATCTCAAGTATGCAATGTTGGTTCAATGTAAGAAAATCAATAAATGGAATTCATCACATCAATAGACTCAAAGATAAGAATCATATGATCATCTTAATAAATGCAGAAAAAGTGTTTGACAAAACACAGCACCGCTTGCTGTTCAAAACACCAGAAAAACTAGGGATAACAGGAATATATCTCAACATCATAAAGGCTATCTACGCTAAGCCCCAGGCCAACATCATTCAAAATGGAGAAAAATTGAAGGGACTCCGTCTAAAAACTGGAACAAAACAGGGATTTCCTCTTTCACCACTTGTATTTAACATAGTCCTTGAAACACTAGCCAGAGCAATTAGACAGATGAAGAAATTAAAGGGATATGTATAGGAAAAGAAGAACTTAAATTGGCACTATTTGCTGACAATATAATTCTATACCTCGAAGACCAGAAAACTTCTAGATCTAGTGAGTGAATTCTGCAAAGTATCAGTGTATAAAATCAACACCCACAAATCAAAGGCATTTCTGTATATCAGTGACAAATCCTTTGAGAAGGAAATGAGGGAAACTACCCCATTTACAATAGCCTCAATAAAATAAAATATTTGGGAATCAACAAGAGGTGAAAGATCTATACAATGAAAACTACAGAACCCTCAAGCAAGAAATCAAAGAAGACCTTAGAAGATGGAAAGATCTACCTTGCTCTTGGATAGGCAGAATTAATATTATCAAAATGAACATACTTCCAAAAGCACTATACAGATTTAATGCAATTCTGATCAAAATCCCAAAGGCATTCCTCATAGAAATAGATAAAGCAATCATGAAATTCATCTGGAAAAATAAGAGACCCAGAATAGCTAAAGCAGTCCTTAGCAGGAAGAGTGAAGCAGGTGGCATCACTCTACCAGACCTTAAACTGTACTTCAGAGCAATAGCAACAAACACAGCATGGTATTGACACCAAAACAGACTGGTAGACCAATAGTACAGAATAGAGGACACAGAGACTAACCCACAAAATTACAATTATCTTATGTTAGTCAAAGACACCAAAAACATGCATTGAACAAAAAATAGCCTCTTCAACAAATAGTGCTGGGAAAACTGGAAATCCATATGCAACAAAATGAAATTAAACTCCTATCTCTCACCATGCACAAAACTCAATTCAAAATGGATCAAGGACTTAGGAATAACACCAGAGACCCTGCGTCTAACAGAAGAAAAAGTAGGCCTTAATCTCCATCATATGGGATTAGGCTCCAACTTCCCTAATAAGACTCCTATAGCACAAGAATTAAGACCAGGAATCAATAAATGGGATGGAATCAAACTAAAATGTTTCTTCTCAGCAAAAGAACAACCTGTGAGGTCAATAGAGAGCCTACATCTTGGGAACAAATTTTTACCCGATACACAACAGATAGGGCACTAATCTCTAGTGTTTATAAAGATCTCAAGGGCTGGGGATGTGGCTCAAGCAGTAGCGTGCTCACCTGGCATGCGTGCGGCCCAGGTTCGGTCGATCCTTAGCACTACATACAAACAAAGATGTTGTGTCCGCCAAAAGCTACAAAATAAATATTAAAAAATTCTCTCTCTCTCTCTCTCTCTCTCTCTCTCTCTCTTTCTTTAAAAAAAAAAAAAAAAAAAAAACTCAAAAAGCTAAACACCAAAAAACAACCCAACCAATAAATGGGCCAAGGACATGAACAGACACTTCTCAGAAGAGGATATTCAATCAATCAACAAATATATGAAAAAATGTTCACCATCTCTAGCAATTAGAGAAATGCAAATCAAAACTACTCTAAGATACCATCTCACTGCAGTCAGAATGGCAGCTATTATGAAGACAAACAACAATAAGTGTTGGCGTGGATGTAGGGAAAAGGCACACTCATACATTGCTGGTGGGAATGAAAATTGGTGCTGCCAATATGGAAAGCAGTATGGAGATTCCTTGGGAATCTGGGAATGTACCACCTTTAACCCAGCTATCCCTCTCCTTGGTCTATACCCAAAGGACTTAAAACTAGCGTACTATAGGGACACAGTCACATCAATATTTATAGCAGCATAATTCACAATAGCTAAACTGTGGAGCCAACCTAGATTACCTTCAGTGGATGAATGGATAAAAAAAAAAAATGTGGCATATATACGCAATGGAATTTTGCTCAACAATAAAAGAGAATAAAATCATGGCATATGCAGGTAAGTTGTTGCAGTTGGAGAAGATAATGCTAAGTGAAGTTAGTCAATGCCCCCCAAACAAATGCTGAATGTTTTCTCTTATATAAGAAGGCTGATTCATAATTGGGTAGGGAAGGGAAACATGGGAGGAATAGGTGAATTCTAGATTTGGAAGAGGAGTGGAAGGGAAAGGAAGGGGGCAGGGGATTAGCAAAGATGGTGGAATGTGATGGACATCATTATTCAAAGTACATGTATGAAGACATGAATTGGTATGAACATACTTTATATACAAACAGAGGTATGAAAAATTGTTCTATATGTGTAATAAGAATTGTGATGCATTCCGCTGTTATGTATGTAAAAAAATAAAACCAATTAAAAAAAAAAAAAAAGAAAGAATAGAGAAGATACAGAATGGCTTTTCTAGGTTGTGTGGCTTGCTTTGGGAAAGAGATGTTCTAGTTTCTATGCCTCACCTTTGGGAAGTAAAATTCTGATTTCTGTGACTCATTTCAGAAAAAGAGAAGTAGGAGACAGGAAAGCACAAGTTCAGAGGCAAACATTGCCTCTATGACCTAACAGTATCCTCTAATTCAAGGAGTTCGTTATGTCAAAGGGCGATCTATACTTTGGAATATCATTTCCTTAGCCTCATAAAAGTTGTGCATGGATTTCTCTGGGAAATAATCAAGTTCTCATCAGGGGTTCATTCTGTTCTAGAAATTTAACAGGAAAATTTTCTTGCTATGTTACTCAGCTGTGATTATGAAAAACACCTGAGAAAAATAATCTTAAGGAATTTCAAGGAGGAATGATATTTTTTGGTTCATGACTTAAGAGGTTTCACCTCCTGTTCGGCTGGCTCCATTTTTTCTGGGGCTGTGGTGAGACACCTCTCACCTCTCACCAGTTGGGATACAGAGGTAGGGACAAAGACAAAGTATGGTCCTCAAGGGCATATACCCAGCATTTGACTTCCTTCATTGGTCCCAACTCCTAGAGTTTCTGCCACTTCCCAATAGTTCACTCAGCTATGAATGCCTCAATAGTTTGATCCATTGATGATGTAAGACCCCTCAAGATCCAATTACTTACTAAAAATCTCCCCTCTGAACAACCCTGAACGGAGGACCAATCTTTCAATACATGCGGGCTTTTGTGGAATGATCCAGATTCAAATATTTGCCTTTTACAGCTGCTAGAAACCATCCACAATTTTTGGCTTCTGGCCCCTTTCTTCATTTTCAAAGTTAATAATATTGCATCTCTCTGACCAGTCTTCCTCACACATCTCACAGTTACTCACCTAATTCTGTTTTTATCTTCCACTTTTAATGATTCCTGTGATGGCAATGAACCTACCAAGATAATCTAGAATCGCCTTATTATATTAAGATCAACTCTTTAGCAACTTTAATTCCATCTGTGACCTTAATCCACCTAAAGGTAACACATTTACAGATATTAAAGTTTGAGGTGTAGACATCTTTATGGGAAACTATTCTTATTACCACAGACAGTAATTATTTTTCTTGAATTGAAACTTTCTGTGTTTCTTCTTTTATTAGAAGCAATATGAAACCTAAGAATCCTGAGAGTATTCTAGGAAAAGTGCATATTAAATTTTAATAAAATGTGCTACTGCTTCACAGGAAGTGTATAAGTCACTCAATTCAACACTGTTTTAGTGTAGGGTGCTGTAATCTTTCAGATGGATTAAAAATGAGTAACATAGAGAATGAAAGAGCAAATGTGGCCTTTAAAAAAAAAAAGGCTACTACATATTAATGACAAGAGAAGTGACTAGCAAGCTTTCACTATGACAGATGTTCCAATGTTTGTTAGAAGAAAGAAATGGGAAAGATTTTTAAATAGACATAGATTACTGGGTATCCTGTCAAAGGAACAAAGGGCATAACCTTGCACCTTTCAAGGTTGTATGAATCTATCGGGGTTAGCTTCTCTCATCATCTTTGACTAATCTTATAATTTTGCAAATTATAGAAAGCTATTAACAATGCAAATGATTTTTGTCTATTGGAAATACAATTGATTTTCACTTCTGTCAAAGCAAACCAGAACTGGAGTAGTCTAAGTGATACAAAATGATTTTATTCAGGAACTAGCCTAATGATGAAAGAAATCAGTGTAGAACTGGGATTGATTCCTAATTTTACATGGACAACTAGGGATTTATAGTGTAGGGTAGTTTAAATTTGCCCTCTGTTCTCTAATGTGGGTATAATTCCAGTCTTTGGAATAAACTGACTGCGGACAGATTAACAGAAGAAGCTGCATGTAGACTAATTATGTGCCACTGAAATGGATCCTGAAAAAATATTAGACTCAAAGAAAGGCCAGATGGTTAATATTTTTCTAGTGCCCAAAACTATAGAAAGGAATACGGACTTGGCAGTTGACGGGGGAGGTGGTGACAGGATATAATTGGTTCTGAGAGGCTGAGGGGAGGGTCTGCATGGGGAAAAAAAAAAAGCTGTCTTTGTACACAGAGAGTCTCTCAGGTAGTAGCCCTCAGAAACATAGGTGATAGGTTGTGCCACTATTGCTCCGGCTGAGACATGTGCTGACCTTTTAGTCTTCTCTCCTCTGATATCAGTCAATCTTCTCTGGTTCTTGGGATTACAGGAAGGGAATTCACGATAGTTGCATAACACTGTAGGAACTGCTTTTAGTCAGATAAGAGAAATTCACACAAAGCCACTTCATATATACTTCAGGAGGGAAAGAAAGGGAAGACACAGATGTCAGGCAGACTTTGGTTCAGAGACCTTTAGATTAAAGTATCAGCACACCAAAGTACCATACTTTGGGGGCATTGATTTCTTCTATAGTTCAGATCTGAAATATACCCCCAAAGCCTTGGTCCTCAACTTGGCACTATTGTGAAAGGGTGGAAACTTTCAAAGGTTGAATTTAGTGGGATATTTAAAGTCACTGCGAGAGTGCTTTTGAAGGTGATTGTGAGAACTTGATTGATTTCTCTCTTTCTCATGTCCTAGCCATTTGGTGACTGGCTTTGCTCTACCACCTGCTCCCATCATGCTGTGCTTCCTTGCCACAGAACCAAAACACCAGAACAAACCAACTATGGACTGAAGCCTTCAAATCTGTGAGCAAAAATAACACTTTCCTCATTAGAAGTTGATTATCTTAGGTGCCTTGTTTCAGAAACAGGTAACTAATACACTTTCTGAGTCCCAACAATACCCAAGGAACCTGGTAGAGGTTAATGTATTTGGAAGAATAAGAGGAAATGTTAGAAGTAAGGGAAGAATCTGGCTAAACTGGCTTCACAGGATTCCTGCTGAAGGCCAATCAGTGTGCTCAGACAAAATCTGAAGTGTTCTTTCTAAACTGATACAATTGTTGTTATGACTGGAAAATTGAGAAGAAAAATTAGGGGAAACTAACCAAAATTTAATGAAGAAGAAAATTTTTAGAAAGGATCAGGGAAGAATACCCCCCACCAGAGAGCCTAAAATAAACTTTGAAGTATTAGTAAATTCGTTCAGCATTCTAGGTTACCTATATATAGTTGTTTTTCAGATATTTCTTTAATCTGGTTTTGACACATACTGGCACACTCACTAATAAATGAATTTAATAAATTCTTTGGCACACTTTTATATTTCTGTGAGTAGCATGATTTCATTTTTTTCTTTTTTTGAAAATTGTTCTTTACCACAGAAAAAAGGATTACACACTAAGGCTCCTATAGGGACTTTCTGTATTGTATGATAATGTATCCATTGTATAATAAAGGATGGACCTGCTTTCTGTCACTTTCAAAAATAACTAATCACTGATAAATACTCTTGGTTCCCATTGCATCCAGCTACAGTTTCCTGAGTGGTTTTCAATAAGAAATCTGTTGATGGTAACTACGGACCTTATGATTATCTACAGAGAGATGAACAATAAACCTAGAACAAAATCCTTTTCTCAAGACAAATTTACAGGATGGAAGATCATCCCCAGGAAGAGAAAGTCAACCTAGAAGGAGAAAAAGCAAGGCACAGAAGAATTTACACACAAATCTGCCCAAATCCAGGAGTTTTATCCTTAACATCGGGTGTAGAAGAAAATAAGGGAAGAGAAGAGAATTGAAGCGAATGGTAACAGCAAATATGTTTGAAAAACTGACTGGTTTCTCCTCTCTTAAAATTTTGTTGAAAATTTGCTAAGGTTAGTGCGTGAATATATGAATATGTTTTTTTTTTTTTTTTTTGGTCTCAACTTGGATTACAATAACATCAATATTTTCTTTAGGATGTTTTGCCCAGAGTATGATGGACTATAAGACAACTGGAAGTCACACAGCCAGTGAGAGTCCCTTAGGTTGCCTGCAAGGGACTTAACCAAGTGGGAGCCAAAACTCCTGTTTCCCTTCAATTTATGCTTGTTCTTTTTTGTTTTTCCTTTTCAAGACTGTTTTGGATTGTAGAACCTTGAATTGGAAAAGCAGCATTAGCAATTCAAATTCTAAACTGAGCTTTTTAATGCTAAATACTTGTGGATATCATTTGAGAAGATTGTCAAGTTAAACAATGTAGATTTTTCATATCTACAGCAAAGTGACTTTGCAGATATTATTCAGTTAAGATCCAAGCCATGATATTCATCTTGTGCTTATGCATACAATCCAGAAACAGCAAAGTATTTTGTAAATTCAGCATTTAGTTATCTCTTACCCATTAAGAGGAAGAAAAGCAAACATTTCTCCCCTCTCCAACACTTTACTCATGCCTGAAGCTAAGCAAGGAGAAAGGGAAAAAAAAAGGTTTTTAGAATTACAAATAGAACCTTTAAATTGTAGAAACTTGCTAATTTCATTTATGAAAGCACTGCCTAACTTCAGCTTTCTCTCTCAGTTGTTATTCAAATCTCTATTCCTAGCCAAATAGAAAGAGAGAATAATCCTACTAGGAATTTAGTGAGTTTTCTTTTAGAGATCAGACATAAATGCTGCATATTTGAATATGCAAATTTAATAGAAGAGATTGCCTAGAAATGAAAAACGGTTGTATGTTTAGCCCTAGGAAGTTAGCCCAGCTTAATAGAGCTGACAAAGAGTTAAGGAGTGCCCAATTGCAAAACTCTAACAGGGAAGAAAGTGCTATAATTTGCTTACCTAACAGGAAAGGAATCTGAAAAGTGGGCAAGATTTCGAAGACCTAGATTCTCCCCACATTAGCCAAGAACTATAAGAAGTTCTCATTTACTTCTGTGTAACATAAAGAGGTTTTCTTAAGTTGTCTCTGAGATTACTTCCACTATGAAAATTTAAATGCGTCTTTCTAGCATATCCAATAAATTCACATCTTAAGGGTCACATTGTTTTGCAGTTTATGTACAAATGTGGTAAACAGTCACTTACATTCCCTGTGGTCATCATTTATGTGTCATATTGTAATGGTTGTCCACTTTATGCTTTGAATATAGCCCTTGCTGCTCTGCTACTTTAATTTATCTTTAAAAAGGACATGTTTCTTTCTCTTCTTCTCTCCCTTCTCCCTCCCTAATCTCTCCCTCTCCCTAATCTCAGGGGAAATAGGATTACCTTTCTTCCTGTTTTAGGCAGATTTGATGCAGATTTATCTGTCCTGGAGTACACATCCACCATTCAGAGGAAATAATTCTGATTTTGGGGGTGACACCAAAAAATCTCAGAAATGACTACCGTCCAAAATAACAAGTGAAGTACTACTCCAGCAGAGAATACTTGGACTGTAGTCTTTGAATCACCTTTTTTAAAAGCCCCTGTTTCTGCTGCTGGGCAGAATCATAGCCTTTGGGACAGGAATTCCCTGTCCTTTGCTAGCAAAGCAATAAAACTTCTTTTTCTTTTTTCTCAAAACCCTGCCCTTGTTATTGGATTTGCATCAGGGATAGAACCTAGCTTTTGGCAACAATATTTCAGTATTGTGTAGTTTGCTCTTTTTAAGTGCATTCAATGGTTTTAACTAACAAGACACGCTTTCATTATTAAAATATTTTTAGGCTGCCAAAGATCTCTGTTGGGCTGTTATCTAATCAAGGCTTTCCTATCTTTCTTTCCTTTCCCTCTTTCTTTCTTTTCCTATTTCTTTCTTTCTTTCTTTTATTATTTATTTACTTATTTAATTATTTATTTGATGAGGCTCAGCTGTCTTGTATTTGAAGTTTGAGAAATTGAAAATTAGTTGTTCTTTTGGATTTACAGTAATCATTTGGGCAGATTGTCAATATCAATCTCCAGCTTACATGACTCTTCATACCACTCTAGGAATTAGGTCAAAACTGTCCTTGGATAGAAAACTGGGCAAAATAAGCCAATCTGGAAGAAAACAAAACAAAACAAACAAACAACAACAACAACAAAAAAAAAAACCCCTCAAACAGCTAGAAGTGGAGTAGAGAAGAAAAATAATAATTTATCTAGGGTCCATTTGCAGATTCAGAAATACCTTTGTATCTTCATAATATCAGACTTCCTGATCTACAAGTAGTAGATCTGGCTCTTTTTAAATAAAAAGCAGATCTTTGCTTTATACTCTATTTCTTGAATTTCTTCTCTTTATATATATTAAAAATTATTAGAGATCATATTCAGTACAGCTATGCAGCCATGACATTTATTAAAAAATATAAAATAACAATTGCTCAATTGCTATAGCCAATATTTACTGATTGTATACAATAAGATATGCACTGTTCTAATCAGTTTATGTATATGAGAGAGAAAAGTATACTAAAATATGTCACTCTTGCACAAGGATTATTATGAGTTCAAGATTGTTTAGAAAAAGCAGACACAAGGAACTCTCTGCCAACCACCACCAGTCTGAACCTAAATCAGGAATCCCCATCATGAAGATGTCTCCCTGTACCAAGGACTTGGAAGCTGCATTAGCTAAAAGCACTGACTTTACTTGGGCTGACAAATTGTTCAATGGGTAACTAAAAGTAGGTTGAAAGCTTGGAATCTTGGCCTTCATTTTATATCTGTTTCCTTTGCCTTGGGGAAAGCTGGTAATCCTCCACTTCAAAATTAAAGGTAGCAAGGTGAAAGTAACCAAGATATTCTACAAATTTTCAGGGACATTATAATTAACAGATAGTCAACGGCTAGCTTTTGCAACATCCTTTTCCAGACCACTGGAGCAATTCCCGAAAGTCTCCAGTCATTGTCTAAATCTGAAGGAACTAATGCCACCTTGCTTTTCTAACTTGTCCTTTCTTAAAGTCAGTCTTTAGTAGATCACCATTATTCAAGGAACACCAGATGTGATGGATAAACATCTTGTGAGAAGAATTTAAAGAACACCTCCACCTCCAGGAACAGCAATGACTTTCTTATCAAGGCTCCATCTGACTGATCCTGAGATAATATGGACCAAACCCTGCCCCATGTGACCAAGAGCTCTTCACCATGCATACTTTTGTTTCCTCATCTTTTTAAAGCTGAAGGAAATGTGACTGCTAAAGTATGGAAATGGATTATGTGAAGAATTTGGCTTCAGCTGGTCTCCTGTTCCAAAATCAGACATATTTTTACAGAAGGGAACACACCAGGGAGAGCTCCTTGCTTCCTCTAACTCTGTGGATCTCTTTCAACAAAGGTTGCCAGTGCCCTGCCCTTCCAGGGTTCTGACACCCTGGGAAGGGATTCCAGTTTATCTCAGCCACTGAAATTGACCAGTGTAGAAAAGCACATGCATTTAGAAATGATACTTTGACTTAAATATAGAAAGTTAATAAAAACATTAGCACAATCATATTATTTGAGGGATAAAGACTCTTAAAAAAAAAAAAAAAAAGTAAGGCACAGTCTGATCCCATGTACTTTAATGGAGTCAAGTCAATGCACCCAACAAGGATTTGCATAGCAATAACCATAAGGTTAAAAAACATTTTCTTCCATATGATTATACAGTCTTTATCTAAGAGAAACCAAATTATATTCAGTGTATCTTGTAAAAAAAAGCAAGAGAACATAAATTTTACTTTGAAAATTATTTATCAACTGTTTAACACCCACAGCAATATAGTGGGATTCAAAGGTATAAAGCTAAAATTATGTAATTTACTCTAAACTTAGGAGCTGATGAAAAATTTTCTTCAGTCTTATTACTATTTCAATCATAAACTATTCTTCTATACTATGGCTACATTATAACGCCTTTCATATAAGAGTGGTAGTCCCAGTAAATCAAATTTCTATCATTCTTAAATATGACCGGCACATATACTTCCAATAGTTCTCCAAGCCCAGTTCTTAAGGCTTTATAAAAACAGCAAATAAGAACCAAAAAGAATAGAAGAGTACATGACTTCTAGGCAAGGGTCCATGAACACCACCTTGGAGCGTGGTCCTTCTCCAGATTAGCCATACTACCCCTGGCTGGGTTTATCCCCAACTGATGAGGTGACTGAATAGGAAGCTTTTAAGAATTGTGTGACTGAATTGTGAGGCTTTACAGAGTATCTATTCCTAAATTTTTACCTCAGGACATTAATAAAAAATGGTTACATAAAAACATAAATTATTAAGAATGGCACATAAATACTGAGAAATAAAAAAAATATTTATTACATAAAAAAGAGCACATGCATTTGCCTGAGATAAGGATATAAAATATAATCTCTTTTTTCCATCTATCCAACTTAAATTTAGACAATACTTTCTTTCCTGGAACTTACAGGAGACTAACATACAAAATTTGCAAAATATGATTGTGAGAGACCAGAAAATGAAAACCCAGATATGCCTCTTTTTGTTTAAGGATTATATTGAGTTCATATTTTTGAGAAAAAGTAGAATAAGTTACCCTTTTGTAAGGAAAATTTACCTTTACAAAGTAAACCTCCATTGGTAAGAGTATCTTCTTCTCTATACAAAGAACAGAAGGAGGACTTATAAATCACAAGAATGCCTATAAGTTGAGAAAACAAAAGCTTAAGTAAAAGCTTACCAATATTTACTATGTTTTTCCTGGCCACTTTCTCTTATATGGATTCTCCCTCACCTTTCTTTGTTTTGAGTTGAAGATATTATTTAAGTCTGCATTCTAAGCCTTATTTTTTGGGCTACTGATTCTCTGTGCTTGCCCCATTTACATTATATACATGTGTTAATAAACTTCTGTTTACTTTACTCTGATTAATATGTATTTGGTTACAAGGATCCTTGCTGAAAATCTGGGAGGAAGTAAAATTCTTTTTTTCCTTTTTTATAAACTTCAAATCACCTAAAACCAAAAACAACAACAAAAATATCTTAATCAGCTATTATAAAAATGAATTTTCTAAACTGAAGTACTTACCCAAACATCAAAACTGAAATTCCCATATAAAACTCTATGAATATTTAACAAAAGCTCTCAGCTCTTATGCATTCACGTATATTTCCACATATAATTTAGCCAGCCAGGTTCTGGGGCACTGAAGAGAAAAAGACCTAATTAGCAGTCATCTAAATTGGAGAAAAAATATAAAGGAAAATTTAAATAATTCTAAGATTTTTTTTTGCCTTTGAGGAACAAATTGAAATAGAGTTTTTAAAATAGAAAAAAATAAGCTATAAATATTGTACTCTGAAATACGTCCTTGTGGTTTAATTTAGAGAGCACTGCAGGAAGTCAAAGCACATTTACCTTCCATACCAAGTGTTACATTTTATACACTGTTTGCTTTTCTCATATTGGGCAGTTTTTTGGTAACCCTATGAACCCTTGCAAATGAATGTTTACCATAGAAATGTTGGGAAAATACTAGAATTACACTCAAACACAAGGATACAAAAGAAGCATAATCAATAAAATCTTCCTGTTGGCCAACCCATCAAAGATGCTGAGAGTCTATTGACTGAATTATATGAATGTAAAAACCAGTGTTCCTTCTTTTGGACTTATTTTGTATTTGTGTTTCCCTCCACAGTCCTTCTATTGACTTACTTTTAGATTTTTCACAATGCTGTGAAACACTTTGGTGATTGTACCTCAGCTTATTTATCTCTCTCTTAAGTTTTTGTCCTCCCCTGGAACTATGCTGAAGCTCAGAAAACAATGCCCCAGCATTGTGGCTCATTGGCATGCTGAGTACTTTGAACTAAAAAGGAGCAGTTTCAGAGTCAGTTTTTCTGAACTTCTCCTACCCTCCTGCCTCTTGCCTTTCATTTGTCCCCAAAACAAGTCACAGAAATTGAAATGCCCTTCCCCAAGATGGGTCATTGTTATGATTTGGATTTGAAATGTCCTCCAAAGTTTACTTACTAAAATCATGGTCCTCAATGAAGCAAGGTTTGAGGTGGGGCTTTTAAGCAATGATTGGATTATGAGTTCTGTTGCCTCATTAGTAGATTAATCCATTTGTTGGATTATATTTGAATGGATTTCTGGGTTGTAACTATAGGCAGATGAGGTATGATTGGAGGAAGTAGGTCATTGGTGGTGCCCTTAGGGATTTTGTCTTGTCCCCAAATTTATTTATTTATTTATTTATTTATTTATTTATTTATTTATTTATTCCTTCCTTCCTTCCTTCCTTCCTTCCTTCCTTCCTTCCTTCCTTTCTTTTTTCTTTCTTCTTTTCTTCCTTCCTTCCTTCCTTC
Source organism: Callospermophilus lateralis (assembly GCF_048772815.1). Lineage (NCBI taxonomy): Eukaryota > Metazoa > Chordata > Mammalia > Rodentia > Sciuridae > Callospermophilus > Callospermophilus lateralis. The sequence continues at coordinate 30,726,894 of NC_135321.1, read as the reverse complement.
CTTTCCTCTCTCTCTCTCTCTCTCTCTCTCTCTCTCTCTCTCTCTCTCCCCCCTTCCTGGTTGCCATAACCTGAACAACTTTGCTCCAACATGTCCTTCTGCCATCATGTTCTGCTTTGGAGCCTGCTGACCATAAAGTGAACCTCTGAAAGCACGAGGCAAATAAAACATTTGTTCCTCTTAGTTGTTCTTGTCAGGTATTTTGGTCAACAATGAAAAGATGGCTAACACACTTTAGAAACTAGAACCACCGGCCAGGTATGATGGTGCAGGTCTGTAATTTCAGCAACTAGGGGAAGCTAAGGCAGGAGGATCATAAGTTCAAGAACAGCCTGGGCATCTTAACAAGACACGGTCTGGATATAAAAAATGGAGAGGACTGGGGACATCCCTCAATGCTAAAATACCCCTGGGTTCAATCCTAGTACCCCATATCTACCCCCGCATGAAAAAGAAAGAATAAGATAAAGAAAAAGAAAATTTCCTTTTTCCCCAAAGTCAGTAATAGAATTAGAATTATTATTCTATGTTTTCCTACCTATCTGTCTAGGAGCTGGCTATAAAGAAATTCTCGTATCTAACCTTATCCAAAAGGGCTGTTCCCCATACCAAGGAAAAAATGTCCAACAGAGAGGCCAAGAAAAGTCTGAGCACACAGAACTTGTTTAATGTATTAGTTCATTTTCTGTTGCTATAACAAAATACAGACTCTGAGTACTTTATAAACAAAGGGGATTAATTTAACTCTTAGCTCTGTGGGCCAAGGTCAAGATGCTGGCATCAAGTTGGCTTCAGGTGAGGGCCATAAACTTGGTTATATCATGACTGAAAAGCACAAAGGGAAGCAAAAGCAAACAGAAAGAGCATCTGTGTCATAAAGCCCCAGAGGAGATGCCATGCTTGCTTTATTATGTCCCATTCTCAGTAACCAATCTAGAGAGAGTATGAGCTCACTCCCGGAGAAAAGTATTAATACACTCATGAAGGGCAATCCCTCATGACCCAAATTCCTCCTAAAGTCCTGCCACCTCTCAACATTATTGCTTTGAGGAATTAAGCCTCAACATGATTTTTGTTGGATTAGAGCCATAATCTACCAATTGCAATGGGTTTCCCACCTCAGTTGAGTACCATTAGATCATGCCATGTTTGTGTGATCACATTGTTATACTCATGTCCACTTTTCATCAAACCTAAACATAAATTGTATAATTTCCCCTGTATTTTGTGTCTACATTCTAAAAAAGTCACATAACACAGGTTAAATAAATTTGTTATGCTTTTTTTCAGTCTGTCTATTGTTAAAGGGTTTTGAACATGACTCTTCTTTTTAATTAAATTATTTATTCTAATTTGCTAAAAACAATGGCAGAATGCAATTCATTTTGTATTACACATATAAAGCACAAATTTTCAAGTCACTGATTGTACACAAAGCATTTTCACACCATTCGTTCTTCATATATATATACTTAGGGTAATGATGTCTAAATCATTCCACCATCATTCCTACCCCCTTGCTCCCTCAATTCCCCCACCTCCCCCGTGCCCTATCTAAAGTTCCTCCATTCCTCCCATGCTCTCCTCCCCATCACCATTATGAGTCACCATCCTCATATCAAAAAAAAAAAAAAAAAAAAAAAAATTTGGCCTTTGGTTTTGGGGGATTAGCTTGCTTCATTTAGCATTATATTCTCCAACTCCATCCATTTACCTGAAAATGCTGATTTTATTCTCTTTTAATGCTTCACTCATCTTGTGAGAGGCATCTGGGTTGGTTCCACAATTTAGCTATTGTGAATTGTGCTGCTATAAACATTGATATGACCATGTCCCTGTAGTATGCTGTGTTTTAAGTCCTTTGGGTATAAACTGAGGAGTTGGATAGCTGGGTCAAATGGTGGTTCCATTCCAAGTTTTACAAGGAATCTCTATACTGCTTTCCAGATGGACTGCACCAATTTTCAGTCCCAACAGTAATGTATGAGTATGCCTTTTTCCCCAAACCCTTGCCAACACTTATTGTTGTTTGTATTGACGGGACTTATGAGAGATGAATATGAATTTTCAAAATTTAAAAGATTGTGTGAAGGTTAAGTATTATTATTTTTATTGTTCAGAAACTCATAAACATCAAATGACAAAAGACTTCTAATGACAAAAGATTATATTACTGAAATTATTTAACGTTGAGGGTTTTAATTAGGATTTGTTTTGGGGGGTAAGGAATGAACCCTCATAAACCAACCCAAGTTTTAAAGGAAGTATTTTTAAAGGGCATAGGAGAATATCATGCACACGTAAAAACAGGAGACTAAATGTAGCTAGACCACATAAATAATGAAACAAAAAATAAAATAAAGAATAGGAGTAGCTGAGCAGAAAAAATAATCTTGATTTTTTTTTATTTTTGCTGAACACTTTCTCTTCCTCCCCACCTCCCCAAATCTTGGAAATATTTTGCTCAAATAACCTCTTTTATTTCTTTATTTTATTTTATTGTAATATGTGTCATCAACAAAGAGGAAAACTATAGAAATAAACAAGAACCATCTGACAATATTAGAGACCAAAATGCTAACAGAGCAGGAAAGGAGGTCTCATAAGCAGTGAGATGACAGGACTGTTGTCCAACTATTAGTGTTTCATGGAAAAACTGCACCCAAAGAAGATGATTAAAGCAATGGATAGGTTAATTCAAGAGGGATGGATGGCCTACTTGAAAATTCTTTGATCCACCTCTACCTGCCTTCCCCTGGTTCAAATGCTTCACACAGCAGGTAGAACAGATTCCATCTTTTTCCAACCCAAGGAATATGCTTATATGTCTTTCATTGTCTTTTCCCACCTACTTTGTTTATTTCAGGTTTAAGGGGAAGAGAGAAAACACAAAAAGAATAAACATATAAGTATTATAAATTTGTATTTTCAGTTTTCAACTGCTTTAACTTTTAGGTTAAATTTTCCGCTATACTGAGCAATGGTCTAAATATGTACTAGGTATGATAGCATCCAAAATATCAGGAACCCAGTAGTTTTCCTTCTCTCTTAGGGTTCTCTGGAATTCCATTTCATGACTCTGCTATTCCTTCCTTTTTAAAAGTATATTCATGACTTCTATGTCTCCCTATAATTTTTCTCTAAATTTGGTAACAATTGGTAGCAGTTTTACTCTCTGTGATTCTACCATCGTAAGAACTTTGTTTGAACATGTATCACCATGAGATAAGAAACCATTAAGAAATTTGGATGTGTAGTTCCATGCTAGGTTGTTTGTTTTGAATGTGTGGGGCCATGGATACAATCCCAGGCACTCAAAAAAAAAAAAAAAAAAGTATATAAGTTCACTGTCATAAGGTCAGAGGCGAATGATATCTATTTGCCCACATTTTTCCTGTAACTATGATCTAATTGTGTCTTTGGGTGGTAAAATTAGCAATGGAAGCAATTAAGTAGGTTTTTCCCAATTATCTGAGATTATGAGTGAATGCAAATTCTCTAAAAATATTAGAGAAATAACTACTCCCATTTACCACAAGAATCATCTATTTCAAATTCCCATATTACTCCTACTTATTTGCCAAATGGTCATCTAGCCTCTAGGTAGACACCACTGTGATGGAAATCTCATTGTCATTGAAGTAGCCTACATTGCATGTGAGAATATTACAAATTATGTTAACCTTTAGTTATACCAAAATCTACTTACTTGTAAATTTGGTCTATATATCCTACTTATGCCTCTGGAACAATGAAACTTCATTGTATATTAAAATGGCAGGGTTTCACATTTTGAAATATTTATATCTCACCTAAGTCTTTCCTGTCTAAGCTAAATATTCTAATCATCATTCTTTGGACAAAAGTAAAAATACAAGTTAATCCACAATTTATATACAAGGGAAATAGTGGGAAAAAAATGTGTTCATAATTACAAAAAGTTGGAGTGTCAAAATCTTGATACATTTGATGGAAGAGGAACTGAAAGCAAATCCTGAAAGTGTCAAAGTATGTCTTTGAATCCTTTGCTCTATTTCAAACTTGAGGAAATGGAATTGTTAAGAACTCATTCAAGGTCAACTACAAAACTGAGGTAGAATCAGAGGCACAATGTTAAGATTCTTAATATCCATCCAAAGGCTTTCATCCTCTGCATTACCCTTTTTCTCAAATCATCTCTCTAGGTCCACCTTTCCTTCTTCTTTCCTCAACCTATTCTCCAAAATCCAACCATGATATATTTCTTCAGTATCCTGTGATGGGCTACATTCTTCCTTGTTGCTGAACCATTGTGCATGATCTTGCCTATATGCCTATATGTGAAATATTCTTCTTCCAAATCTTTATTTTACCTTTACTCATAACTCAGGTCTTCATATCATTTTTTTAGGGATATGAGGATGTCTTCATTAAATGCATGAAACCAAGTAATGTGTGTCCACTATATTTCTATTATATGTCCATTTAGAACTTTGACCCTTAAGCCAAGTATGTATACAGTTAGTCCACATGACAAGATAAATGTGGCAGCCATAATATAAAAAGTTGCATTTGTTACATCAATAGCAGCTTTAGTTATAGTTGAGAAGTATACAATTTTGAGAAGCAAATATTGTACTTCATTGGACCAATATTCCTTAATATTCAGCTTTACTTCTCTTGATGACATTTGGATATATTCACACTGTGTCTCTCTTATGGTAACATTTCTAGAGCTCTGAATAAATGGTGTATAGTTCCCACTTTTATTATGACTGCCTCCATGATGGCCCTGAGCTGTTGTTTTTTTCCAAATGACATTAAACATAAGAAGTTTAAAAAGTCCCCTCACTGTCCACTAGTCAAAGCCTTGTCATACAGGAGACACCTGTTTTTACCCATCTGACAAAGGCAATGTAAGTTCATGAGCTATTTTAATTCTGACTTCTAAGCAGTCTACTCCAGGGAGAGAGGGAACAAATGTAAGAGTTTTCCTTCAGGCATTTTTCCCAAAGGTATTAACTGCCAGGTTTTCTTCAAATTAAACATGATCTGATGTCTGTACTGCCTCAGTGCCTCCATTTCCTAGAAACCACTGGAACCTCTATTTGAAGACAGCCATTCTTAGAAAGTGTTTTGACACATTAGGAAGAAGAACAGATGACAAAATTGTATGACTAAGATTTTGTTTTGTTTTGTTTTGTTGGAATTTTAAATTACATCACCATCTTTTATTTATTTTTTCCCCCAAAAGAACATGCAGACAAAGAATCACTGAATACCCTACATAGAGCAAATAGCACTGTCTGTCTAACTATGAGAAAGTAAATATGCATATCTAGGGGGAAGTGTGTATATAGGTCACAGATAAGTCCATTTTAATAACTGACCCTTTGGACACTGCATCAGTCTTCCTAGCCGGTAAATGCTAGAATTCAACAGCTTCTTCCTTGGGGAACTATGGCAGCTACCCCTCTGGTCAGTTCCCGTTGCTCTCTTTCAGGGTTACCTTGCCTCTACTTTAGCAGTACTATAAGCCACTGATTCTCTCATAGTAGTGCCCAAGTTGTGGAACTGATTGATCCTCCACCATGACCTAGCAGTTTTCTCTGATACTGCCACTCTTGCCTTTTTTTTTTTTTTTTTTTTTTTTTTTGTTATTTGTCCCCTGATCAGTCTTCCCATGACATTTACTCCTCCTGGACTTCCCACATAGCAATGCTGAATTCCTCTTAGTATCTGCAACATTTAAGAGCATCATTTCTTTCCTTTATCATCCCATAAAGTGCCACAAAACTCATTTTTAGAAATGTGAGAGTCACATCCTTCCTTCTGATGAGAAAGCACCTCATCTTTCTCACTCATTGCTTGGTCATCAGCCTCCCCTTTGCTGAGTCACTTTGTCAGTTTTACTGCTCAGTTTTTTCTTTCCCAGGGTATTTGGGTGAGTGGTATCTGGGTGAGGAATGGGTCAAATACAGCTTCAAAGTTCTACTGGGAACCTCTGAACCACTCCCAGAGACCTGTTGCCAAGTCTAACCCATGAGACTTTCCTCATTGGTAATTTCAGGGTTTTCCATTATTTTCTTTTACTTTTTCTACTTTTCAAGGAATATGTGGCTTTTATGAGTCTTTTATCTTCCAAGTCTGTTCAAATCATGTCCTTGTGGAGTCTCAGATATAACTCTTGAGCATCAAGAAAATCAGTGGATATGAATTTTTCACATGAAATTTTAAAAAATGCACTCATACATATACAACAGGTTAGATTTCACTCTTCTAAATGCCTAACATCTCATATCTATCCTATGCTTATAATTAGGAAATTCATATAATGAGACACTAAGGAAAAAAGTCCAATTCTAGAGAAGGTCTTATTCTTCCCCAGTTCCCAGTTCCCTTTCTTCTTTGCTTACCTTAGCTACTTTTTTTTTTTCTTAGAGAGAGAGAGAGAGAGAGAGAGAGAGAGAGAGAGAGAGAGAATTTTTTTTTTAATATTTATTTTTTTTTTTTAGTTTTTGGCGGACACAACATCTTTGTTTTTGTATGTGGTGCTGAGAATCAAACCCGGGCCACACGCATGCCAGGCGAGCACGCTACCGCTTGAGCCACATCCCCAGCCCACCTTACTACTTTCATCCCAAGTCTTCTGGAGATTCTTTCAGGGGTGAGGCTTCCTACAGGTAACAGTTGATCTCGTCAGCACCTGTGTCCCTTGCTCTCCTGCTATTGGAAAACCCCACACATTACAAGTTTTTACAGACCATTGTAAGTGGTAAGTAAGTGGTCAAGGTTCACTGGGAGTGAGACACCTCTAGTTCTGGGGAAACCATAGGGTTGATTCGAATTTTTGTGGCTGGAGAGATTGCCCACACCATTGGACAGGCAGCATCTGAATTTTCTTTTTCTTTTTTTTTTTCTGAATTCCAAAGACTAAACTGTGGTGGCTCTCAGGAAATGGCAAGAAAGAATAATAAAAGTAACATTCTGAAGGTCCTACAAGTTCATCCCATCTGTGCTGGTACATGGCTGTTATAAAAATTAAAATTTTTATAATAAATTCTCAGATCAGTAAAAGCGAGTGGTTATAATTTTGTTTTATTTTAAAAACACCCTTAAGAACAATCAGGCCTACATGATCCAGAAATTTGATGGAAATAAAGATTGGAAATTTGTATTTTAGGAGTTGGGCTTAATACCCAATGAAGAAAGGCCTTCTATTCTGGAAAATAGGATAGTTCATAGATAATTTGTTAAATTAGCCAATTAGCTTATATGAGTTTTATTATATCTCAGCTAGAAAATATATATTCCTCAAGATGTGACATTTCAAACCAAGTTTTAAATGTGATTCTCCCTTCTTCCTATTACAGGTATAAATGGCATCTTATTGTGCTTTTAATTATTTGGCACAGGAATGGCTTAATTTTATTCAATAATGAAATTTTGGCAGGCCTAAATTTCCTCCAACTTTGCTGAAATGATAAAAAATTAGAGCTTGTCTCATAGAACATATGAACTAGAACTGAACATTGCAATAATGAATATGAAATCTACTGTTCTCATATAACATTATTTACTTATTAATTCATAAGAGTATTACACAAAACAAAGAGAAGTATCTATTCTTGAAATGTAAAGAATGTGACTACAGTGTTAATGTAATATTACATGCATTTTTTTAAAAAAAAGAGAGAGAATTTTTTAATATTTATTTTTTCGTTTTCGGTGGACACAATATCTTTATTTTATTTTTATGTGGTGCTGAGGATCAAACCCAGTGCCCCTTGCATGTCAGGCGAGCGCACTACTGCTTGAACCACATCACCAGCCTCAACACATGCATATTTTAAGGGCAAGACAGAGTGGTGGGAAGACCCCATTCCCAGGAATCCAGAGTCCAGGAATTGGACCATCTTTTCACCAGAGTACTCAGTAATACTCAGCTACTCATTTAAGCATTCCATATCTCAGTTTCCTTTAATGAAAAATAAAAGATTTCATACATTGACCTCTGAAGCTTCTTCCATCTTTTTAATTATGTGATTCTCTGGTTTTGAATACTGTCAAAGGGATTTCACATTAATTTTTCTGAATGACAAATGAGCTCACAATCTTCAAAAAGCTGTTTAGAATGGCCTTTTGATTCCAACTTTATAAATAATACAATTGCAACACAGTGAACAGTATGGACACACCTAAGTCATACAGCTAGTTTAACGCTACAACTGTTTGGTATCTCTGGATTTTCTTGACATTACTATGCAAATATACAAATGGGTGGTCTGGACATTGGGATATTTTTGGCATACAACAATGTCAGTCATTGTTTTTCATTTGAAAAAAATTCAAGATCATATCACTCTGTATATTTTTCCAGGTTAATGTTAGATTGAAATTATTGATACATGGGAAAACATTATGAAAGCTGTAAAATGTTATTCATATGTATTAACCAGATTACATAATAATGCTGAAAGCACCAACATAATTTTTAACAGAGTTGTTTGATGCTACACATTCATCATCACAATCAGCTCATTAGAAATTCTTGCTTTGTGTGTGTGTGTGTGTTTTATTGAAAAAGCAAGCAATATGTAAATGTTACATATTTTGTGTATAGTTCCTTAGTTCCTTGAAGGTGTTTTTTTTTTTTTTTTTTTTTTTTTTTTTGGTAAAGTCGAAACTCAGGTTTATTAATTCATTCACCATATATTTATTGAATTCCCACTGTCTTCCAGTGGCTGCTTGGGGTGTTAAGAAAACAGAAATAAGTAATAAAGGTCAACTTCTGGTATCATAAAATGTATAATTTAGTAAGAGGACCAAGAAAAAAATAAATAGTAACCAAGAAAAATAATTCAAGTTTTGATGAGTTGTTTGATTAAAACACACACACACACACAATGAGATAGTTAGAATTTAATGAACTGAGAATGAAATTACAGAAAGGACCAGGCAGGTAAAATTGGTGAGAAAATCCAAAGCATACGACGGGAACCAGCATTGCTTACTATTTTAGTCAGGTTTTTCGTTACTGTGAACAAAAGACCTGACCAGAACAACATAGAGGGGAATAGTTTATTTGGTGCTCACATTTCCATAAGTCTCAGTCTGTAGATGGCCAACTCCATTGCTTTAAGCCCAAGATGAGGTAAAACATCAAGGCAAAGGGAGTGGCAAAGGGTGTTAAATTGAAATTATTGATACATGGGAAAACATTATGAAGCTCAGGATAAGACAAAAAGGAAGCAGAGAGAGCTCTTCTGCTCACCAGGGACAAAATATAAACCCCAAAAGCACATCCCCAGTGACCTGCTTCCTCCAGCCCCACCCTACCTACCTATACCCACCACCTAGTTAATTCTTTCTGTGGATTAATGTACTGATTAGGTTAAGACTCTCATAACCCAATTGTTTCACTTCTAAACATTTTTGCATTGTCTCACACATGAGCTTTTCGGGAACATCACAAATCTAAAATATGTACCTACTATCTAAGAAAATAAAAGAGTTTGTATGTGCCAAGAGAAGTTAGGTAGGACGTGAACTGAGAACTAACTATTGGATTTAGTCACATGGGGATCATCAGGGATATTGTCAAGTGTAATTCAATGAAGTTATTAGAAAAGAAAAAGCTAGTTTGGACAGATTTAAGTGAAGAGTGTGGGGTGGGGAAGTGGAAATTGTGGATGCAGGCATTTTATTTTTAAAAAGGTATAGACTATATAATGCTAAATATACATAAATTAATAACCGGCTGGCTATGGATATTTAAAGGATGCTAATAGGTTAAAATTAACCTGTGAAATGATTACAACTATCCAATAGGCAAACTAATTCATTTTACAGGCATGTTTATGCAGTTCAAAATCTAACACACAGCAAATAATTTAAAATGGAAAAGCAAAATAATGTGGGGTAGAACACAATAAAAATACTATTGAAATATTCATGTAAATAAAGGCTCTAGGTAATTAGTATAAACTTATTCTGAACTCTCTTGCAATGACAGAAGGGGAGAATTCTACATCATAAATAGTTCTCATTTTATGCTAAAAGGAAAGATATTTTGTTTCACCACCTTTTCTCTGTCCACAACCCAGGTAACAGTTGAAAAAATAAATAAATAAAAGCTTGAAATGCAGACATTATGCAACCCATCGAGCTGTGGTCTTGTACAGATCTTACAAAAAATATATGTGTTCTCCATGTAATATATCTTGACCAATAAGAGACAGAGAAATGTGGTTAAATTGTACTTCATGAAGGCTACTTTGGAAGTCTTTGTAGGAAATACATGAGATGGAACAAAAAGAGGGTAAGTGATTTATGACATGTATCTTTATGATGATAACTTCGCCTAATAGAGGGCTAGAAATCTAATGAAGAAATTGATAGAAAACAATGATTCTGCACTTTTGTGATGGCTAGAGGCTAGAAGAATCAAAAGTATATTGGATGACAAAATCAAAATCCATAGAAATCTCTATATATGAGCTGAATATAATAAGGCAAAATTTAACAGATCTAATGTTAATGCTCACAAGTTTGAATCAATATACAGCTTTGCAAATCTAAGAATAGTTCAGACTATCTAGCAGAGTGATATGTAATATTGTGATATAAAATAGTTTTGAAAAGAGTTTAAATTTACATGTGCACTGAAATTATTGCAATACATATCCAAAATCATAAATCAACATGTGTTGAAATTAACACAAACCTAACATTAAAAAAAAAATCCCACTTTATTTTTTATTTCTCAGAATTCAATGTTCATCTTCAGATAATTCTTGTCCCTAATTTTAGGAGTAAATGAACTGGGACTTGCTTAAATGTTATTACTAAAAGGAATTGAATCCACAATCTGGGGTATTTTATTAGTTTGGCCTGGAGTAAGAAAGATTTTAGGTGTGCTATGATACAGATTAGCTCACTTCAAACAGCTAACTATGGTTCACTTATTCTTTTTGAACACAAGAAATCTAATGGGTAGAATATTAAGGAAAAAATGGCTGATTTTAACTCTGCATAAGTAAACTGTTCAAAGATACACAGATAGTCCTAGACTTATGATGGTTGGACTTCATGATTTTTCAACTTCACAGTGGTGCAAAAGTAATAAACTGTCAGTAGAAGCTGTACTTCTGATTTGAACTTTGATTTTTTCTGAGCTAAGGCTACATTGGAAAGCTGGGTAGGAAGCCACAGTTCCCAGTCAACCAGGTGATTAAGGGGGAACCACCCTGAATTCCATAGTGCAATTGCTCAGCTATCGTGTTCAGTTATTCAGTGTATTAAGCCCATTTTGTCAAAACAATATTTTCAGTTTATGATAGTTTTTTCCTGGACATAACCACATCATAAATGAAAATCCATGGGTACTGTTAAATATAAGAAAACTTACGGGCTTCGTCCTTGCAAGGGGAGGTGACTTAAATTTCTACCACTTATCTGCGTTATTTTATTGTAGAAAGCAGGATATGCATACACATCGCTGCCTTGGGAATGTCGATATTTTCGTCTTCCTTTAAACCAAATAGCTCCTGATATAATTTCGGTTTTCCCTGAGGACATATGGCCATGTGAGTCAAGAGAGATGATCATTACAGCATCCCATTTTGGACAGTGCACATTTTACTACCCCTGCCTTGATCACCTGGCAATACTGTTCTTTCATTTTTCTCCCAGCAAGCCTGGCTTTCTGTAGAGCATGGGCTGGGTAGTACAACAGCTGATCTCATCTCTCAGAGGGTTCATGCTGAGCAGCTGGTTGGATTTTGCTTTAAACTTGTTTGCACAAAGCTGCTGTGTACAGCTGTTTACCCCATCAAGTTTATCTCCCAAACACAGCACAATATAATTTATTTTTATAGGGAATTCTTCATAATAAGGGATCACAAATGGCTTCTAGGGGAGAGTCAATCATAGAATAAAGAGGAACAGAAGGACTGAAGGGGAGTTGTAAAGTGAGAAAGTGACACAGGAGAGGTGAATGTTCCAGGGAAAGTAAGAATTCCAGCAGGCTGAGAAGAAAGACAGTGGGGGGAAACTAGAAAAGGTGATGGATGGTGGTGAGAGAATGTTGAGGTGCCAGGAACCCAGGCATCAGAAGAGAGAAATAAAGAGCACCTGTGAAACATTCTCTGTTCTGTGTTTTCACTGGTTTACCTTAAGCCCACATGGACAATCACCAAGTGGAGAGTGGAGACAAATGTCTAGACAATTGACATTTTGTTTAACAAATGCCTTTGGATCATGTAAATTTGGAAAACACTGATCTCAGGATCACCCAGAATGCCTGTTAAATATATAGAGATGTTGAGTCTCCTACCAAACATAGTAATTAGAATTGGATCAGTCACACTGTGATTCATATAAGCAGTCCAATTTGAGGAACGAAGACTGAGGAACACATTTGGTCACAAGCCACCAGAGAGCTATCTTACAAGAGTTCATTCCTAAAAACACTTATTTTCTTCACACAGGGAATCTGAAAGTCGTTGGCCACAGACATTGGGCCCATAGCTTAGAAATGTCATCAGGGACCCAAGCTTAGGCAATGTGGTATACAATCCACCATCCCTGCTTATGGATATTTGTGTCATATACTATACGCTAACTCATAAGCGATTTCAAATGGCTGTCCTAATCCAGACACAGAGTCCTCATTAAAGGCAGGAGAGAAGAGGAAATAGAGGGAAAAGAGCCTCTTCACTTTCATCAGGGAAGATTTCCTGTTTAAGTAAATTAAAATAGAGACCAGCCCTGTGGAATCCCTCAGTAGACAATGTTGTTTATCCCTCAAAAAAATGACCTTAATCTTCATTGGTGTGCATAAACCTAGCTTGGGACATTTCTTCCAAATGGTTACTTTAGGGAAAAATGATACGTTAGGCCAATCAGTCAGAACCACCTATCCTTGTAAACCTAGGAACTCTCCAGAAGGATAGTCCAAATAAACAGCTGTGTAACTGTAACTGGGTATTTTCTTTGCTTTACTTCCATGTTCATTGCATAAAACCCTTCCCATTCTGTCTCTGTGGAGTAGCCCCTGATTCACATCTGGTATGAAGCTGTCTAATTCATGAATCGTTGTTTGCTCAGATACACTCTTCAAAATATTATTCATGCCTAAGTTTACCTCTTAATATTCCTCCAAAACCACACCAGCAGAATTTCACTTAGGTCCCATTGGGCAGCGAACACCATGTCAAGGAGCTAGTACCAAATTAAGAGGAGACCAGGAAGGCAAAGGTTAAACCCTCTCGAGTTAAAAAACAAAAACAAAAACAAAGAAGGAAACTGGGAATAATGTTGAATCTGGCAAAATTATAGTGTCTGCTACATTGATTTAGGTCATTTCTAGAATTTTATGGATGAACTACTCCAACATTTCCAGGTGATATGATTTGTGTGCAGCATGGAAAATTTGAAAATTGCACTGTGTTGGCTCCTACTTCAGTGAATCGTCCTCTAAACTACTTTAGTCCCATACCTATTCTATACATGTTTTCAATATTATCTTAAGAGATCTGAGTCTTCTTGATTTTCACTCTGGCTACAAGTTTATGAACACACTGTAGCTGTTATAATAGAGATTCCTGATTCTCTTGCCAGATATATTAAGTAACAAGCTCAGGAATAAGAGCTGGATATTTTAAACAAATTATTGTGTTTTATCAAAACTTTAGATGAGCTGGTACGGTGAGATTTTTGCCCATGGAAAGCAAAACTCATCAACTTCTACTTTGCTTCTCTACTTACAACAGAAAGAATAAACTTTATACTTAAAAGGACAGGATGGACTTGGTTAAGAAAAAGATCCAAGCCTTAGAAATATTGGAAAGAAGTAATGGATTATTGTTTTAAATTATTTCAAAGTTCTAAGAGCAGGTAGATAACAATGTAAAGAAGCAAAGGAATCTATAAATTGTTAACAAAATTAAGATTAGAAATATTGGAATAAAAACAGAACTGATAAGTTGGCTGAAAAAAGAAACAGGAACATATTTCAATAAATAAAAGTTTCTCATAGCTTAGTATTTCTTACTCTACCAACACACTGATAATTCTGAAAAGAATATGGACCTGTAATATAATTTAAAAAGAGTTTTATCACATAGTGAAGAAAGACTTCAGAAGAAAGTGAAAATTATAATGAATTTCTGGGGTTCTCTATGAGAATATTAAGGTAGTGCCCTCTATTTGTGAGGTGTACCCCAAGAACCCAGCAGAATCTTGAACCAAAAGTTAAATAGTACCAAATCCTGTAGTTTAGCCTTTCTTGTCATAATTTGTACTTATCATTGAAAGTGACCATAACTTTTTCAGTTTGAAGTATAATAGCAAAACTAGTAAAATTTTGTTTTTCTTCTTCACAATTTCCCAGTCAATTTATTCTTACTATAGATGCTAGCAATCTCAGCAATATGATATTTCTTCTTTCCGGTTGTGAACTTTCACCTTTCACTTAAAGAAAACATAATATGCCTCTCTTTATCATATCTGAATTTTAGGCATCGATAATCTTGTGTTTGGGACAATTAAAAAGCTAAATTTCAGTTGTTTGAACACAAACACTGAGGTATCACAACCATAATGCAATAGACACTCTGATAATCCAGATGGCTACTAAGACACTGATGGGTAGGGGATATATACAATGTGCATGTACTAATAGAAGGCATGATTCACATTCAGGGCTGGACTAAGCAGGATAGTTTGAGATTTCTTCATGCTTCTCAGAATGGAAAGCAATTTAAAATTTATTAATTATTTATATCTGTAATTTTCATTCAATATTTTTGAAACTTGGCTAACTATGGGTAACTGACAGAAGAAAGTGAAGCCTTTGATTGGGAAGGACTATCATACATTCTTCAATAAAGCATTTGTGACTTTTTTTTTTTATGCCATGCTAAGAGAAAACTGAGTTAAAGTGAGCCATGGAAGAGCTTGACAACATAAAGTGGACCCATAAATGTTTTATTTATTTCTTATTTTAAATTGACCAAAAATTAAGTGTTTATATTCTGAGCAATTTTAATATATATATTTTTAAAAACTGCCATCCTGTTTTCTGTCTCAACTAAAGATATATTTATCATTAAATTTTATAATTTTATTAATTTATGGTTTATCATTACTACATTTGTTTAGTTAAACTAGAAATTTTACAGTGAGGCTTATGGATATCTTTTGTCTTCTAATATATCTCACGTTTGAGTTCCAGAGTATTTAGAATATTTGTGAAGCCTGGGCAGCAAGGGATGCAGGTATGCTAGGAAACATGTGGTACCTATTCCGAGTGTCGGGCCTTGAAAACATCCATGGCAATGTATTTGAGAATCTCTTATTAGCAATATACATTCTCATGAATTATAACTCTCTATGTTGACTGGATTTTTGTCTTAAAAATGTAAAACAAAATATAGATGCCTTTCCACCCCAAGGAAAAAAAAGCTAATGTTAAATAACCTATGTGATCATAATTCTATTAAAACTTTTCCATAAGTTTGTTTTATATATATTCTTCTTTCTTTACTATGGGCATATGTAGATTATGTAGGTATGTGTAGAAGAGCAAATGAGGTTGAAAGAGGCAGGGAAAATATTCAGCTTCTTATTATCAGCTGGGTCTATCTTTAAAACAATTACATAGCTATTATATTAGCAAGTGAGTAACATTAAAATTTCCTTGTGTATGTCTTCTTTAAATTGGAGACAGTAGCTTTAATATTTCTGATTCTATTGCATGAAAACTCAGGGAGGATAAGATGGTCAAGTGTGTTGAATTTAGTTGATCTTGAGTTTTTCATTAACGAACTATGCATGCATACTTAACAATATAATTGGTGTTATGGTTTAGATATTAGGTAGATATTTAGATATTTCCCCCAACGCTCCTGTGTGAGACAATACAATGATTTTAGAGGTGAAAAGATTGAGTTATGAGGGTTTCAATCTAATCAATATCTTAATCCCCTGATGAGGATTAACAGGATGGTAACTGTAGGCAGTGAGGGTGTGGCTTGAGGAGATGGTCACTAACCCAAACTTACACCATTATGCTTTGACTCACCTTAAACCCTGAGGACTGAAGTCAGCTGTGGATAGATGGAGAGTTCTGAAACTGTAATCTACCAATTTTTCCACCTTAAAATTGTTTTTATCAGGTCTTTTGCTCACACCAATTGGAAAAGCCAACTAAAAGAGTTGTATGTACTAAAAAAAAAAAAAAAAAAAAAAAAAAAACTACAGAAAATAAAACAGTATGAACTTGCAATCCAACATTAATGCTTTTTTTGTATTATATTCTTTTCGTAGTGAATATAAAACTAATGAGTTTATATCATGCATGCCGTTTGTCATTTTGCTTTACCCTCTTCCCTCTCCCTCCTTTCCTTCTTCCCATTGTTCACTGGTCCGTCCTTCCTCCCTTCCTTCCTTCCTTCCTTCCTTTCTTCCTTCCTTCCTTTATTCCTTCTCTTCTTTTTATCAAAATAATTTTAGTAGGGAAAGCCTTTCTGGGAGCCAAAGAGTTCGACAAAAAAGTGCAGGACAGATTTGAGAGAATCTATTCTATCTTCTCTCCTTTGTTGGCAAGTGCTCATGTTGGTGCTGAGTCTAGCTCAAGACATATAAGATCCAATGTCATAAATATTACCATAAACACAAGGTACAGGTTATTAATATAAATTCTATTGAAATGTAGCAAAAACTGGAATATAAAGTAAATGGGAAAGCAAGAATTCAATTTATAGATCATCATCAGCAGGGTTCTGTCTGGGTGGAGAATGTCTTGGGCACAGCCTTTCCCTGTAGGGAGCCCAGAGTGAGGGTAAACTGCACTAAAGCAGGTAAGCCTGCTCATTCTTCATGATATCACCTCACTTTTTTTAAGTTCTGCACCTTTGGATAGATAAATTGCATGCTTATTGCAGGCATGGATTCTTCTCTCATTTCTACAACCCATACGCAATATTGCACAGTGTATCGTGAAACTGATTTCATGAATGTACTCATATGTTTGCCTTGTTATACAGATGTGTATTATTGATAGGCAATTTTCTATATTACAAATAATTCCATATGAAAAACTTCCTGTGCATATATTTATGTGGCTGCAGGAATAATTCCTATAGTAGAGTTTCTTATATGTTTGCGACTAATTTTAAATTTAGCAATGAAGTATATTCATTTGAATTTTGATATAGACCTTGTATTTGATTTGTACATCATTTTGAAACAATATGAATTACAGGATCTTTAAGACTGTCTTCTGATATTTCACTAAGTGGTATAGTTAACAAATTCACATTAAATAAAAACTGTATGAACAAATTGAAATCTCCTGCATTACTATTAAATATTCATCATTAAAGTCCAGCATTTATTTTAAGTGTATGTGTGACATATCTCTAAGCCCAATTAATCTGCTGGCATCTTTGGTTAATGTTGATTTTAGTTAAAATGTGAAATTTCCCTATTATAGCACATAGCCAGACAAATAGAGAAACATGTTTAGCACCATGCAAATTAACGCAAGGTCATAGGCAAGACCCACAAAATAATTAAACCAGGTTAAGGGAACCATGCTTTGGGAGACTAAGAATTTTAATTAAAACCATTATTGAGTTCAAATGAGGGGGTTCTGTCTGTAATTAGTGAGTAATATCTTTCTGCATTAATCAACGTCACCAAAAACTGCCTAAATTAACACTTTGCTTTTCTTATATTGCTTCAGGTTTGTGGGGTTAGTGAGGAGTAAGTTATATAAAAAAGTAATTAAGATTAGAAGGACACTTTTAAAAATCTCGCTTTTCTACCTGATTTAATCTTGGGCACCATACTTGACAGCAATGAATTAACACATATTTATTGAATACTTACTACAGGAGAGTCATGGTTAGAAAAACAAAGAAAGTCCAGCTCCTGAGCACAAAGGACACAGGATGCATTAGGCAATGAATTAGGCATCTTGTAACCATTGTTTTTTTTCTTACAATACCATCTTTATATTTGAAAATACTTTATTTCCCCCCACAGCAAATTAATGATTTATCCAATGTTGTAGTTGCAAATTAAAATGAAGATAATAAAAATGACACAGAAGAACACAGATTGGATTTGCTGTATTAACAGCTTCTTCTAATGAGACTTTTACCTTCTAATGAGACTGTGCTTTGTCCCACCTAATTTCTAGCACAGGTGGCAATCCACAATCTGCCTACCCCCATCTCCTATTCAACAGCAGAGCAGAGCACACCCTCTGAGCTCTGAGTGAAGGAGATAAGTTTGCAAGGTGAGTATACTCAGATGTGTCTCATTTTCACCAAATAAATGACTCATTCTTCAGATATTGAAAAATAGGTGGTAGGAGACCAAGGAAGTTACTTTCACACACACCCCATGAACATTTAATGATGGGGAAGTAGAGGATGTCTCTGACAGATTTTGGATTTAAACTCAGTGAACTTCAAAGTCAGTGTTCTTTCTGGGCATTCTTACCCCACAGAACCATTAGGTCTGCCAGGGGGCAGATCTTATCCCAGATCCTTCTGATACATAAATGCTCCCCGACTTTGACCGTTAGCTCTGTTTCCAGCCTGGTGTCCAATTTTCCAATGAGTGGATCAGATGATGAAGTGTTCAGGACAAGGCTGAGAGCCCTGGAGGACCACAGGGCCTGGGGTGGTCAGTGACTATTGAAGGCTTTTCTCTTGGAAGCAACACACCTCTTCACTTTAGAGGCTAAAACAGATCATAGGAACTGAAAAGCATATACTCACTCCATCTCACTCCCTTCCTCATACCCACTGTCCTCCCTTCATTCTCTTTCCAACACATCTTTAATAGATAATATCCTGGGGGCTGGACGCAGTGGCTCACACCTGTAATTGCAGCGACTTGTGAGGCTGGGGCAGGAGGATCACAAGTTCAAAGCCAACCTCAGCAAAAGTAAGATGCTAAGCAACTCATTGAGACCCTGTCTCTAAATAAAATACAAAATAGGGCTGGGGGTGTGGCTCAGTGGTTGAGTGCCTATAAATTTAATCCCCAGTACCCAAACCAAAACAAAACAAACATCTCTTGTGTGGTGGGTGCTGAGTGTTGGGTCAACACCTTCCTAAGGACTGCAGCTTTACAAAAGCCATCATCATTTCTCATGGGTCCTTGCATTTTTCCTCTTTCTCACCTTCACAAATTCCATGAAAACAGATTTCTTTTAACAGCTGAAGATTGGTTTGAAACTCTATTAAGATGAGGTATAAAGGGATTAACATCAGCCCATTTCCCTCTGGAAGATCCATATTAATTCTTCATATGAGTAAAATGAAACTACAACCTAAGAAATATTCCAGTCGCTTTGTTATTTGAGGGAATTTTGTGCTGATTTGCTTTGGTTTTGTCACTGATGTGGTTAAACATCATTTATGAAGATCATTTGGGGGGACAGATTTTGGACATGTATATTAGAAAACTTGTAAATTGAGGCATATTATTCCTCACTGGCACTATCTCCCTGCTTCATTAGTCTATATTTCTTCCTCTTTGCCAGGAAAACAGTTCCTATCTCCAAAGGCAAGTTTGAAATTCTATTAAACTTAAGTTGCTTAGTTATTGCAGGATACAAAATGCATGTGCATGTGTGAGTGTGTGCGCACACACACACACACACACACACACTTGGGGAAAAATGAGGTCCAAATGGTAAAAAAGCATAACACATTAAAAAAGTGAGGGGGAGGGGAGAATAAAATTTAAGAAGAAAACCATTTAAGAAAAAAGAAATGGCAGTGAACAAGAGGATGCTAATGCACAGTCAACTTTTGAATTGGGAAGTCTGGAAGAGCAAATAGCTTCTGAAGCAAATACACACGACACTACTGTAGATTCCAGATAATTAGGCATGAGAAATAGTAAATGATATATTCACCTACTGCATTTATGTTCTTTTAAGGTACCTAGCTATTTTTTTTTTTTTTTCAGTAGATGATTTGAGGCACTGAAGTCAGCTAAGGGTAAAACTGAGAACAATGCAGAGAATCTTCTAAAATAGTTTTTGGCCAAGCACAGGTCAATTAATTTGACTACTGCAGTTGGCCCCCTAAGTTGTGCAGCCTGAGTTTCAAACACTAGTCACAGATATTTTAAAGGGCTTGGTCCTTTATTTTCACTCAAAGAACACAATAGTAAAAGACACAGAAGGAAGCTGGGTGTGGTGGCACACTACTGTAATCCCAGTGACTTGGAAGGTTGAGATAGAAGGATCACAAGTTTGAGGCCAGTCTCAACAACTTAGTAAGTCCTTAAGCAATTTAAAGAGACTTTGTCTCAAAAGAAAAAAATAAAAATGGCTAGGAATGTATCTCAGTCCTAAAGTGCACCTAGGTTCGATCCTTAATATCAATAGAAATTTTTTAAAAAAGGCATAGAATGGCTGGGGTACTGGCTTGGACTGCCTTCTAGATTAGATGATGGCAGAGAACATGAAGCCAGGCTTAGTTTATTGTCTAGAGACATCCACTCTGTTTCACAAGATACAAGCCTACTTCTTTTGTGAAATGGTCACTGGGTTATTGTCCACTGAACCTTGGGAATTTTTCTTTATGCAAAATGCCCCTATGTTAGGTTACCTTCTGAAGAAATGCTCCATATGTATTACAAAACAAAGACAACAAATCAATCATGCTTTAATATCTGTAATTGCTAACTGGACAAGTCTCTTCTTGAAGCAGTTTCTATACATTTGAGGACATATTAGATTCTATTTAAAAGATTAAAAAAAAAAGAACCAAAAAGAAAATCTGAGTCTCTGGCAACTTCCTTATTAAACTAACTCATTTATTCAAAAATCTTTATTGAAAGTCTTCAGTTTACATGGAATCATGGTGGAAGTTGATGAAAAAAATAACAACAACAAAAAGCCAGATGTTGTCCCTAGTCTCCTGGCGCATAGATACCAGTGAGATTACACATTCAGAAAACAAGCACACAGAATGATCAAATGTCTTAGAAATAAAAAAAGAAAATTATGAGGGTGTGTTACAGGGAGTAACTAGGACATCTAAGTGTAATTGTGGGGTAAAGGAAAGCCCATTTAAGTAAATGTGACTTGAGCTGGGTTCCAAAGGCAGAGTAGGTGACAAGCAGATGAAGAATAGGAAGAAAATGGTTTGAGTGAAGAAAGATCATTTGTAAAATTCTGGAGCCTTTCAGCATACCAAGGAAACTGCAAGAGAAACTTTGTGGCCACACCTCTTGGGAGTAGAAGTATACTATACTTCATCATTTCTTTTAACCCTTTCATGTATTGAATGTAAAAAATCTTTCCCTGGCATTCACAGTGAGAAATATTTAGATCCAGGGTCACTTAAGAAAGAGGTCCCTGTGGAAAGCAGGAAAGGACAGCACAATAAAGGCTAGGTAGGGCCACAGGCTCCACATGTGCCAACTTCTCTGTGCTGCCAAAGGCAAAATGAGGAGAACTGGAAATAGCACTAAAATAGGAGCAAGGGACTTGGTATGGAATTTTTAATTTTCAGTTCTTTCCTTTCATTTTGGAATAAGTTACTAACCATGGTAGTATTTCCTTTTCTTGTCTATCAGTTGGGAATGATCCAGGGTAGTTTTTAAGCTTTGTATGGTATAGTGTGCATGACTTCAAAAGATCTAAAATGATGAGCCCACAGAACTCTGAGGGATTTGTAGCTGCATTTTGCATATCCAGCATTTTCAGATTAAACCCCTTCGTAATGCTTACTCTCAAATATAAGCAGCCCTCACAGTAACATCCTGATTCTCCACATCTGTATGGAAAAAAAAAAAACTCTATTCTTGTACATGCATATGTGATGCAGGTATAGTGTAAGTGTGTCCAGGCATGTATTGTGTGTGTGCCATGAGTATGTGGCATTCTGTATGTATGTGTCTGCTTGTGGCTCATGTATGGAGTGACTGTGTGTTGTATTTGGAAGCAGGGTGTGAGACTATGTTGTTTGTGGTTCTGAAAAATGTGCTCAGGGGGGATAGTAGAGAATAGGAAAGGCAGCAGAATACAACAGACACCAGAATGGCAATATGTAAATCAATGGTTGTGCAACTGATGTGATTCTGCAATCTGTATATGGGGTAAAAATGGGAGTTCATATCCCACTTGAATCAAAGTGTGAAATATGATATATCAAGAACTATGTAATGTTTTGAACAACCTACAATAAAAATTAATTTAAAAAAAAAAAAAGAATCATTGGCTGAAAATATCATCCAGCTTCATCCCAATTCCCCAGGGAAATCCTGAGATGGCATACTGCTTAATCCACAGAAATTGTCAGCTTCAAAATAAACACAAGTTCTTTGTTTTGTAATAGTTGTACAGGGGAAACAGACCCCCCCCCACACACACACATACACACACAGAGAACTCTCTGGAAAGAGTAAAACCAGGTCTGAGATGAACAGGACTTTGGAGCCCAGGCCTAATGGCCAAGGGGACGTGAAAGTAATCAAAGTTGAAATGGAAATCAGTTGGTCACAAACACAGAGATTCAAAGGAACAAAGTTATCCAACATGACTGCTCTGATATTTTTAAGCATGCTCAGGCTTGTTTGTCATTAGCGCTATCCTTCCTGAAAGCCTTCTGGCACCGGCCAGACTTCGGATGCAGAGTATACACCATTGACAAGAGCACACTCAGGCATAGGCCCTCAAAACACCTCTCCAGGCCAACCCAGCCACTATAGATGGGGTGGGGAGACCAAGTGTTCAGAAATGCAGGTATTGTGATGCTAGTCAGATGGGAAGCAAGTGGATTCCTCAGGATTTCTATAATAACCTTTCATACAATCTCGGAACAACTGGTTAACACTATGTCCTGATTCCTTCACTACATCCCCAGACTAGAGAAAAAGAAACTATGGAAATTGAATAACACATGAAGCCTTAGGCTGCATTCCTCTGCTTGTTTGCCCCTTATTTGAGCATGGTACCCTAGAAGCAGTTGTGATGGACAGAACACCACACATTCTTTGGCCATCCACTGTATTATTTGATTCTTTAGAATAGATCAGAGGAGAAGCACACAGAATGATCAAATGTCTTAGAAATAAAAAAAAGAAAATTATGAGGGTACGTCACAGGGAGTAACTAGGAAAATAAGGGAATATGCCAATAATTTTCCCTTTACGGACCCATGTATCAATTGATAAAATACAGCTGCCTGTTATGCCTTGAATCTTGATTAGCCAAAAACTTGTTTTCATCTTGCAAATATTGAAGATGTGTGCCATAAAAGGCAGATAGAGGACAATTACATAATTAAGAGGAGTAAGTTTTTTCACCAAGATCAACATCATAAATATACAAATCTTATAAAGTGTAATTAAATAAATATTCATTTTATGCTTCTGGATTCATTTGCATTAATAATTGTCAAAATTTTGCAAAACCAGAACAGATCCCGGCTAACTTACTTGGATGCTGTTTATAGAATCTAGAAAGCTGAAGATTGTTATCTAATAAATGTTTTGTTACAAAGATAAGGGTTACAAACACCAGAAAAATATTCTCAGTTATATGTTTAGAATTGCTTCATAATTTTAAGGTGCTCTCATGGATATTCAACAATTGATCTGCATATGCAGTCTTATCATCCATAACATGGTAAATGTTTCTACCTGAATTCCACAAATAAGTAAATCAAGTCTGAGGGGTGAAATTATTTCCAGGGTCACAGCTTGTTTTAGGGGAAGAGCAGGTCTCTCAACTTCCAATCATACCTGCCCTCATGTAGCAGAGTTGTTTGATTGTATGGGGCACTAATTACCCTTATAAGGGGAGTGGTCAAAAACCTGAATTCAAATTAACTGAGAAAATTCTGTCTTAAACGTAATAAAATAGATCCCCTTATTACAGGGTTCAACAAAACCTTCAATTTGCTGACCTGCCTTGTAAATAAAAGGGATAGTCTTGTAGTACATGTTATTGTCTCAAACATATAACTAGAGATTTTTTGGTAGGTATTCAAATGAATACATTCTCAGAAATGTACCTTCCTCCATGTACTTTTCAGTCTCCTAAGAAAAGAGGCCCCTTCCATTGGCCTTTTTCATCTGATATTATTGTTGATGATGACACACAAGCATTTCAAATCTTGCATCCTGTCTCTAAGAAATTTGTGAAAATCAAGTAAGGGACGCCTACTGCAGTTTGTTTAAGAAAACCCGGTTAGTGGTTCAGACAGATGCTTTCTGGAATAACAGCTAGTGAGCTGTGACTGGAACGCTATGAAATGTTTTGCACATAAAATGAATCCTTATGCATGGAAAGTCAATATCTGTTGTGAGTGGTTATCATCTGGTGGTTAGTTTAAAGGCTTGGGAATTAAGATCAGCCCGTTCCAGCTGAGACTCTCACTCCTCAATGAAGAAGCAGGAGCAAACAAGTTTACACAAACCTAAATGTCTTGCATTCTGGCTTCGTCCCAGGCTGGTTTAAAAAAGGCATAGCTCATTCCTTTAGAGCATGTGCCATATTCAGAGAGTCGACTTTGCCAGAAAGAAAACAGGGTTTCTCTTCAAAGGCTAGGGACACTGTATAGCATCACACAAGAGTCTTGATATTTTGTTCTGAATAATGCAGATAATAAAGATAATAAGGTAGGTAATAAATCACTTTAATAATTGAGTAATGTTGAGCTTCCTTTATAAAGACAGAAAAAATACTTTACGTCTACATATGATTCCCTTTTTCATTGGGATGTATTGGAGACAAAAAGATTAGAAAAAGCATAGACCTTTAGGTTTCCATGACATCAAATCAAGTACTAAATTTGATTAAATCAGACAAAAAGAAAACAAATCCATTTAAAATTTTGGAATACCAAAAAGGGAAACTTGAACCCCTGGGCCTATTTTATTTATTACCTTAACTTTTCAACCACCAGTTACATATCAGGACAAACTTACATTTGCACAAGTAAGCAAATGCACCTAGGTGTTCAATAATAATCCCAAACAAAAAACCTCCAAAAATTTTATCCATGTGAATAGGGTTTGTTTCTTGATATTCACTAAACAAGAAAAAAATGCATACATAATACAATTACTTTTAAAAATGGAAAAAAAATGTAACCACTATTTAACTTCTTTTTGATTACTTTGTGATCATGCCCTCTTGCCTCAGCTCCAGCACTTTTAAATATAAGAAGGTCTCTCTGAGCCAAACCTTTAATAGATAGCAAAAAATCACACAGAGATAGTTGAGTTCAGAGGAATATCCAAGCCAACATTCATGGTGTAGTAATAATGGAGGTATGAGCTCTTGACTTTTTAAATCTTATCCTATTTTTCCCCTGTTCATTCACTTTCAATTTCTCTTTGGATTCTTTGTTTGCCTTCATCTGTAAAATGCAGGTGATCATCAGATATGTTTCAGGAATTCCTGAACTGCCTAGATTAGCACAGTACCTGATGTGCAGCAATAGAAAGGTCAGCTGATATTGCTATTATTCCTATTGCTTAATACTAGTAATCATTATTAGTGAAAGTACAGGTATTTGACATGAAATGAGTAGAGGAGAAGTTAAATGGTGGAGATAGACTGTCTTAACTGGCAAAGCCACAAGCCACCTCAGACTTACATCAGATCATCATTATTGTTCCTTGGATCTACTGTACTTTCCTATGTCCATGACTTGCACACTGTCAGTCTTCAGGGCCCTGGGGGCCTCTGTCACATAGCAGGAGGTACTCAATACATATAGAAATAAGTGAAGAACAACTTCAGAGTAGCACATTTGTCACCAGGTGAAGAGATTAAAGGATCAAATAGCTCTGAAATTCAACCGAAAGAGCCTGAAAATATAACACTTCAAATTTTGAGGACAGAAAATGATGATGATTTTTGAGAAGGTTGAGAGTTTTAGGAAAGAGAAAATACTACAATTGTGAAATATGTTAAGACAGGTGATATAATAATAGAGAAATAATAGGAATTTTTAGAAGCCTAAACTATCAAATAGCAATAAGTTTATGAAAAGAAAATACATTAATTTCATATAAGCCAATATTAAAAGTTTATGCATTTGTGTTTCACAAATTGAATGTATTTATGTACTTTTTTTGCCTACAAATTTCTTTGTTTAGCTTATGGTGATGGTTTTAAACTCAGGCCGCCCTCTCTCTCTCTATACACACACACACACACACACACACACACACACACACACTCACATATATTTTTCTGATGAGAGCTTGCTAATGAAGATTATGCCTTCACTTTCAGTAACTGTCAGAATCATGTGGTAGCATCAACTTAAGTGAATTTAATACTACCAAGTATTTTATTTATCTTTTAGCATGAGACAATTAAATCCATGGTCAATTACATGTGTTTAAAATTAAGCAAAAAATCTATGGATTGATTATATTTACTTTTTATAGTACTAAGAAATCTTCAGTTATGATGAAAAAATGAATAGAAATGTAAAGGAATTTTTGCTACTACTCTAATTTAACATATTTGAATACTAAGACAAAATTTTATCACCATCTGGATTACTCTAAAACTTGCACTCTGAATGGGAATGTAAAGTTATATACAACAATGATCAGAGAATTATAGCACTTTGAAGAAAGGTTATTATAAAGGAGAATTAATGAGAAGCATCATTTTAAAAAATACTTTGGTAATGGGAAAGGATTAACTGTCTTCCAATTATGAATGAGTGCATGCTATAGGAAGAGACATACCAATCATATTTCATTATAGCAAACACTGCAAAAGATTCCAATTATTCTTCTTATGACTTTTCCCCCCTAAAAACTATATTTACCTTTGGCATGACCTGAGGCAAAAAAAAAAAAAATGTCAAACATGTATACAGTACTTGAACATGAGTTTAAATGAAGAAGCTGAGTGATTGAGAGTGAATGTGATTAATATAACTTAAGAAATGAAAAGATGTCTTCTGATATAGTTAACTCTACATTTCTTTCCCACTTGCAAGATTGTTATATCCAGATTTTTCAATGAAGTCTATTTCTTTGGTAGGGTGACTGTTGGATGGTATTAGACGGAGAAAGGGAAAGATGAAGAGAGTTAACCAGCAATACTTCTGAACAGCACTTCAACTAGGAGAAGCTGTGCCAGTGCTAAGCTGAGATTTCCCTTTCTCACTCCCAGTTCTAACAAAACACACTCTTCCACTGAACTTTTCTTTGAAAGCAATAATTATACAGTAATTAAACAATAAACCAACAAGTGTTTTATTTAGAGACTGCATATATTATGAACAGCCAAGAGAGAAAGCATTTGCTATGTAGTGATATTAATTGTACTTTATTTGTTGTGACCAGATCAACAAAATGCTATTTGTGTAGATCATTCCCTCTGGGATACAAGAATGACTTTGTTATGCAAAATGTCTCTGTAAAGCCTTATGCCAGAATCAGATTTAACTCTGACAGCACTTCATTTTACATAGCTAGCAGCACACAAGCCCTGTTTTTTGACCTATGCTGAAAACACAAGGGCAAAGAATACTTATTGCCACCCATTCACTGTATTACTCTTAGAGAAAATAGAAAGGTGTGCTAGGAGAACTCTGAACCAGGAGTCTCAACTTCCACTTTATAATGAACCTCAGAAACCCTCTTTCCTACCATAGTGTAAACTACTCCCTGCTTATCCATGGCTTCATTTTTGTTCAATGGTATCAGTTGCCCACGATCAACTGTAGTTCAATATATTAAATGAAAACTTCTAGAAATAAGTAATTCATAAGTTTTCAATTGCATGCTGTTATGAATAGCATCATGAAATCTCACAGCTACTCTCCATCCCACCTGGAACGTGAATCATCTAAACTCACCCATTAGTCACTTAGTAGCCATTTCAGTTATCAGATTGACAGTCACAGTACTGAAGAGTTTGCATTCAAGTAACAATTATCATATATTAAAAAAGATCCCAGGGGGGCTGGGGATGTGGCTCAAGCGGTAGAGCGCTGGCCTGGCATGCGTGCGGCCCGGGTTCGATCCTCAGCACCACGTACAAAGATGTTGTGTCCGCCGATAACTAAAATAAAATAAATATTAAAAAATTATCTCTCTCTCTCTCTCTCTCTCTCTCTCTCTCTCTCTCTCTCTCTCTCTCCCCCCCCCTCTCTCTTTAAAAAAAAAAAAAGATCCCAGGGCTGAGACTGTGGCTCAGTGGTAGAGTGCTCACCTAGCATGTGTGAGGCCCTGGGTTCGATCCTCAGCACCACATAAAAATAAATAAATAAAATAAAGGTATTGTATCCAACTACAATTGAAAAATAAATATTAAAAAAAAAAGAGCCCAAAGCACATGAATGGTAATTCTGGAAACTTTGTCAAAATATGTTGTAATAACTTTTTCTTTTATAATTAATTATTATTTATATCACACCCTGCCTAGGAAAAAAATATAGTATAAACAGGATTTGGTACTGTGGTCAGTTTCTGGCATACACTGAAAATTTTGGAACAAATAAGTGAGCACAATTATATTTCAATTTCTTCATCTGTATAATGTAGACAATAATTTCTGATTCAAAGGCTTCCTAGAGTTATTGTAGGAATATCACTGAATAAAAATGTTATTCAGCAAGATCACTGAATAAAAGTGGTTAATCCCAATGTGTGTAATGATAGACATGAGCGAGGACCAAAGGTGTTTTCTTTAGAGCAAAGACGGGGATGGAGCAAGGGTAATGACTCAATTGCTCAACAGACTTGATATTAAAAATATTTAAGAAGAGACAAAGCTGTAGTACAGAGAGAGTGGATGCTGGGAGAACTGTATCAGTGGGTGTCATCAGTATCCCAGCCCTGGTATTATTTGCCATTAAAGCCAGCTCATCCAGGACATCCTTCTGAACTTCACTTGAATAATCAGTCTCTCTGGACGTCCCTGTCATCTTTTCTCCTTTGGGTGGGGGAGTCATCTCCTTCAGTGTCTGCCAGACAAGAGTGCTTATTACATTACCCTTATTAAATTTCCTTTTGCTCTTCAACTCTCATTGCCCATGCTGTCTCATTTCTATCGGGCTTATAACATTTAATTTCTCCTTTCCTCTGCTATTATTGAGTTCAATTTTCATCCCAATTGTGAGGCTACAGGATCTAGCTTCCATTCCAGTGAGTGCTCTCCATGGAGGTTTTGAGAGTGACAACCAGACTTATTAATATATCATTACCGATTAATCATTTTAAGCCCAAGAAAGGTTTCGAGTGCTCTTGTTTGAACTTTCCAAGCATCTATGGTTCCTGACTTAAATGAGACATAGTTTCATTCTTTTATTTTGCATTTTTAAAATTTCTCTTCGTCATATCTTTCTCAATTTATGACCATCCATAGGTATTGAGTACTATAGTGGATTGAACTACAGGTTGCTCTTTTTGGAAACCTGAAATAGGTCTCCCATGTCCTTAAGGTCAAGTTCTAGATTCTCAGGGTAGCTTTCAGTGTTCATCAGAATGTGTTCTAGAAATGGTGAGAATCTCTCACAGGTCTCTTTACATTGCCAGGTTGATTTGTCCCCACTCTAGAATCCCTACTCATTAATTTAGTTAGGATGATTCTACAGGTTGTTTTTTTATTTTGTTTTGGTTTGGTTTTTCTACCTTAGTATCTTTCCACACATTGTTTTCCTAAATGTTCATGCTTTCGTATCTTGTCTTAAAATCCTATTCACCATTGAGGATATGTCGTGTCTCAGTCTTCCCCACAAAGTTGAGGTAGCCTCTCTGCCCATATTTGCTACACCACCCTCCATACCTACTCACTTATTGATTTCCTAAATTGTCTAACCTGTTCATTGGTATTGTTTCCCTCACCTTCCCTTTTCAGTTCTTTGAGGTCAGAAATCATGTAGTGGGATGGTCTCAGAGATGGCAGACAGTAGGCACAGGGATGCACTGGGCAAATCCCAGTGCTAGGGAGAGTGACCACCAACCCTTTTGAAGTACTTGCTTTTCAGGCTGACATCACATTTTTTTTGCCACTGGTCTGTAGTGCTCCTCAACCCCTGCATGTTGACTGATTCTATTTTAAACACTTTCACATGAACAGTGTGTTTTTGTATCTCTAAAACAGGTATCTTGTCCTCATATCCAAGGATATTTAAGGTCTTCAGGAATGAATTTTATAGTTTTTCTTAATCCATTGATATTCAATACAAAATTTTGTGTTTGTATCATTTTTGTCTTTTATCCACTGCCCTTTCCTAACCCCAGGAATTGTCACTTCAAATATGCACTCAAACGAATCCATGACTTCCTAGAAGATTCATAACCTCAATACCAAGTCAATGAAGGCACTGCCAAAGGCACTCCATGCATAGTTGAGTCAAAGAGTTGACAGTCAGAAAAACAGATTTAAAAAAAAAAACTATCCTCGTTTTAAAAAATGTGTTCAATGTATCCTTATGTATTTAAATGGTTATGTTATGGAATGTACACACTAATCTCTTACAGCAGATTTTATAGTGGTCCACCGGTGATTAATTCTTATTTATGGCCCACACTCCTCCTAGGGGGAGTCTTCCTTCTACTCATGCCTGCTACCCAAAGCTTATTGGTAGAGCTGTGCCCCAGGCTGTGTACTGGTGGGGTGGAATGCCTAAAGCAAATCCAGAATTAAGGACATCCATAGGGAATGGCCCTTGGGAGTTAAGAAAACAGGACTCTGATTTTCCCTCTAGCAAAAATGCTGTCTCCCCAAAAGCCTTCAGGGTGAGTGAGGCGTAAGTTACAGTGTGAATTAGTATCTCAGACAAGCCTGACAATCAGGTCTGCAGTAATTATCTTCCTTCCCTGTCTTAGTAAAAGAAAACCTTATTTCTGATTTTTCTTCCACTGGACTATAGCTCTCATGCTGCTCCTATCCATTTGGGCTGATGCAGCCCAGAATTGCTTCCTCCCGCATACCTCTGATGTTTCTGCTTTGTTTGGCTTGCCTCTGGGTTAGCATAGACTTTCTGAGGGTCTAGGGTGGAGGAGGGAGCAGATGTAGTATGCTAATACAATTCTCTCTCCCTCTCTAGTTTTAGAGTGGCAAATCCCAGTTCTCAGGAAGGCTCTTCTGCAGGGCTTTTAAACACCCAGACTATTCCTCTGAGGATCAATGAATGTGGAACACAGAGTTCAGACTATAAAACATGGACATATAGACAAAGTTTACAAAATGTGTCCTATTAAGCTTAGATCTGAATTTTACTTGTCCTTGTTCATACCTAGCCCATTTTTGTCCTCTAGTTCTCAAGACTAACCTGCCTTCAGCTTTGGGAGTTTTAAATCTCATGTAAGACCTGGTTGAACTTTATACTTTGTTATTAGCAAGGACACAGGATAACATTCCAGTAAAACAGAACATCCTGGGTCTCACGATCAATATATTCATGCTTCCCTTAAGGAATCAATAAATTAAAAATGACGCTGCAGAACCTCAAGTCTGAGCACTCCAAATTCTTCAGTCATCTCTTGGTTTGATGCAGATCCACAATTTAGAATCATTCTTTTCCAAATCCATGGATGTGAATGATAAATTTTAGAGAACAGGGTTATCTAACAGGATGAGTTCTTGCTTTTATCTATGACAGTTGCAGATAAAAGAAATTTCAAACTGTTGTTCTTTGCTTCTCCTCTCTGTTTACCTCTCCCCAGCTGATGCCTAGAAGAAGCTTGGACTCATCTGGGTACATACACATTGTGGTTTGAAGTATTGCCAGTAACTACCTCTAAATCTCCAGAGGGGATTTTTCCACATCAGGAAATATGGGGTCATTTAAAATATGGGCATACAAAGAAAATAAAGAAAGCAAAATTCCTTTGGTTTCATGTGGGTATTCAGTTTACAATATGATCTCACCCAATTTTTTTGAGGGGGGGCTTAGATTACATATATAAACTGAATACGAGTTGTATTAAATTAATCAAATTGACTAATACTCAAATCTTAAAAATGATATTTTTATCCCAATTTATTTCTTAAGTATGTATTGAACCCTTAGTATGGTTCAGGAATAGGATGTTGAAGGAAATCCAAACCTAATAGACATAATGTTTTACTCAGGGTCATCTCATTTTTTTGGATAAAATAACTATATAAATTAATGATCATGGAATATATATCTCATAAAAGTAAAAAATACTTTCAAAATGGAAATCCTACATTCAAAGTCATCAAAGTTGGGCACTATATATAAATATGTCTTAGTTGATTTATGATCAAAACCTTGATAACTGAAATTTCTTGACTAATGATTATTTTACCCTACTAAGCTAACTAAGACAATCAAATAAAAGTACTTAAAATCTGTCAATAGCTCAACTTAAGAGAGCCAGCATCTATCTGGAACTTTCACACTTTTTGGAAATAGGTAGCATCACAAAATGTTCATACATATTAAATTATCTATTATGTTTAAGCTTACTGCAAAATGTCATTCATTATATTTTCAGGCACATCCTTTTTCATTTCCAAGTTACTTATGTCCTGATGTCCTTTCCTGATTTAATGTGGCACTGGGACTAAGTAAAAACTTTGTTCACCTAAGAGACAGGTGAACAAAGATCAAGAGATAATATGCAATATGTAATGGGTTTCCAAGCAGAAAACTCCCAGAATTACTGAAATTAAATTTCACACCAATATGAGGACATGGAGGCTTGGGATTATAATTAAATTGAATTCTAAGGGAGAAAATACATAATGCTGACTTTGTGGATTAAGCTTATACTACCCACCTGAGTATCTCCCAAATTTCTATGGCAAACAAACTTCAATGCTGCTCTTAACAGCATTACTCATCTCAATCTGCCAGGGTCTTTTATTTGTTTTTGCTTTTTGTTTGTTTGTTTTGTTTTTTATTTATTTATGTATTTTCTGTTGAAACTTCCATGTTGAACTTTTTTTTTTTTTTTTTTTGTCTTCCTTTTGACCGAACATCAAACAATGTTGGAAAAGTTGACTATGAAGAAATTACAAGACTTGTGATCCTGTCTAGATGAGAAAAAGCAATCACAAAACTATAGGATAATTGATAACTTTTACCCAAGTTGGTGAATGAAATTGTCTTTGGAACAACAACCTAGTACTGAGGAACAAAGAGTATATCTTCTGTGTTGGCTCCATAAATGGATGGGTTCAGTGAGACACTAGCTGAGCTGAGCAAAGAGGTTGTGATACTTGAGTGTGATCCCATCATTCCAAATGAGGAAAGAAGGCACACCGTTTTTGAGTCTCCCTAAGAACCTGTTGAACCTAGGTTAACCTGCTCTAACCTTTTCATCTGTAGCATCAATGACTCATTCTCACATCTATAGCCAATTTGCTAATAATTAATAACAAGACCATGCTGACGTTAAACAATGCAGTCAGAAATTTGCTTTTTTGTTCAGCAAAACAAAAAAAGTTTTTCCCAGTTCTACAACATCATTTGCTTCTATCTTCCTGAGGTTTGTCTAGTAAGTTTTCAATAAGTTATGAAGCATGTCTCGAGTTCTTAGCATATGTTCAACATTTTGATATATGCCGAACTATGGTGGGATAAAATAAGAATAGGACACCACTCTTCATCACAGGAAATGAAGAGCTGTATGCTATTTAATAATATTCCTGGTGCCCACTGTGAAGCTGAGATGAACTGAGAGGGTATACTACCTGGGGAGGAGTGGGGAGCAGGAGAAGTTACAGGAGTCTGAAGGGAACAGCACTAAACCAGGGGGTTCCAGGACCTGGTCATAACAGGAGAAGAATTTACCCATTGGCAGTGGAGTTAGTATTACTGGGGGGAGAACTGGGAAAGATAGTGCACCACATCAAGAATAAAGGGTGAGGCAAGGTGATGCTAAAAAGGAGAGAATGAGAAATGAGAGCTGAGGCTGAGATGATCAAAGGCCAGCTGGAATGCAGCACAAAAAAAAATGGGTCAAGACCAACAGTTCAGAACTAAGGCTGTGAACAGCAAGAGAGTGCCCGGGTTCTCCTTTTATGTGGTGCCCAATGTGTGGCCCTGGTGTGAGGATGGAGGCTCAGAGAAACCATTAAGGGCTGAAGCAAAGCAAAATTTTTTTACTGTGTGCTTAAGGAATAGATCTTATTATAGGGCATATAACCACTATAAATATTAAAGCATAGTGTTGTACTTTTTCTAAATAATTTACCAATAGATTTATATATGTTCTATCTGGAATAAATATTTTGATGATAATTAAGCAATTCAAGGACCTTCATTTATCTGTGTGTTTTGCCTGGAGTAATGCTCTCATTAAGGTCTACCTGCTAATCAGAAGTTCAATGCCTGGAACTTGTCCCAAACTTCCTCATACATCTCTGCATTTCAGGCTTATTACTTTATTCTGAATTTTACTCCTCATATCAATGCCCATGTGCATTAGCCTTTATAATTTAGGTGGCTAATGGATTGAAAAGCCTTAGGTTTTTGTTTCCCCACTCTGTAACTTGCTTTACTCCCTGAATGGTTCTACATCAAATGCCTGGCAAAAGAATTCCTTGTCAAGGACCATGGAAAGTCTAGGAAGCCCCGGAGAGCCCTTTTAGGCATTTCCCAGTTCTGCAGGTGTCAAACCCCTTTTTAACTCCAGTTTTGTGCAAAATGCTGGGCCCCATCTGCAGCCCTTTATTTACCATTGCCAAATCTCCACCCATAATGTTGAAATTCTCTGTTAGATAAAAACCTTCTTTTTCTATCAATCTGTATAAGTAGGAAGTGAATGATACATTGGAAGCGTTGTCCATATTAAAAAAATCTAACTACAAGGTGATCTTCATTGAGGATACTCCAAATCTTGAAGAACTACAAAGCAATTGTGTTTATAGTTGTGGCTGCCACACTTGCTCAAGCAGAGTGCATTGCCAACACCAGCACTATGTAGTCTACAGTGCACTAAATTGAATTGGGCTTGTAAAATTACTTTTTCAACACCTCTCTTCGGTAGAAAGATAATATGTATGCATGAAAAGTTAAATAATATGAGGAAACAGGATGAGCAATGTAATACTTTATGATTAATTAGCCAGGGAGCCCTATAAGCAATAAGTCCCATAGCTCAGCAAAGAGATTAATCAGGACAGGGATGAACTGGAAACGCTCGTTGGAGTGGATAGTACATAGGAAGGTCTTGAAAAATGATGCGAATTGTTAAAGCTGAAGAAACAGAGGAAAAGCATTTGGGAAGGAAGAATAGGAGACATGGAGGAAGGGGGAAAATGCAAGTTTAGAAGCAATCGTAAGCCATAGGATTTTCTATAAAGGACGCTATTAGAGATACTGCATCACATCTGTCCTCTTCTTTCATAGGATGACATAGTGTCTTCAGAAATTTTGAGGGATTCTCTCTATAGGCTCATATTACTTCCTGGACATAAGATGTTTCTCATTAGCACCATCCTCACCAAAATAGTATAGTGAGTAGCAGGTCCTTAGCTTCTCCTAGTTTAGAAATGTTTCTTCATTCCTTTGTTTTCTCTCAAACCCCTCTCCCCAACCTTGCCAAAGGACTATTCTGGTTCTATTTTCTTAATGATTCCTAATTTTATTTAAGGATTAATTCAACTCTGGTGATAAACAGTAACAAAAAAAGATGTTTGTTCTTTCCAAACTCTAAAAAGATACCTAGTTTATAAAAATCTTGATGTGATGACTGCTTTCTAAGAAAATTCTAAAGCAAACACGTTTCATAGGAAGTGTTTTGCAAGAATATGACATAAATAATATAATAGAAACATAATAGTTACTCTTTCATTTAGGTAATAATCAAAAGTAAAGTTTAGATACAACAAAATAAATCCTTATTTCACAATGAATCCACATATAAGAAACTTGAACAATGCCATGATCACTGGAAGTCAGAATAAACTTGTACATGTAGTGGTATGAGCAGATAAGTGATACTTCAAAGACAAACAAGGCTCTCAAAAAAAAAAAAAAAAAAAACATTTGTGGAAAGCAATGCTAAAGGAATAAAAGTTCAAATATACCAATGAACAACTTAGAATAGAAAAATTATGTCATGCAGTGGCATGCTATGTAACAAATATGGAAACAGGCAGTGTCTTCAAAAACAAAAATTGTTTTTTCCATTTTCCACAGGTAAACATGATTTGCTATTAATTTTTCAGTAGTGATCTATTAGCTTTACCAATTTGAACCAACTAAAATCCAATTTGGACCAAAAACCATCATCAGGCTTCATACAGTGATTTTGTATATGGCACAGACATCACATACAAAGGGCTTCCCATGTATTTAAGGAGAATACACCCACTGACAAATTTAAAGGTTGGGGGAAGGAATTGCCCCAGCCCTCCCCATCTATGGTGATTTTCGGCTTGTGTTTCCCATTGCCCAAATTCATCTGGCAGGGAACAAGACCAAAAAGGCCAAAGAAGTTAGTATCCTAGGCCACAGAATAAGGAAAAGAAGCACAGGAAATGAACATGTAAGGTCAAACAAGGGGATGACATTGTGGAAAAGTGGACAAAAGCAATTCACCTATTAGCCACCCACTTATTCACAAAAAGTCAGAGAGGCCATCTGGGAAACAGCACCCTGCAAGGTCAAAATGCTGTTCTGTGAGTTGTGAAGCTGGCCTTTTGTACAAACAAACAGAACAAACAGTGTATTATATCATTACCACCGTCACCAGATGACTCAGACTCAAGAATTTGCCTCCAATTCCAACAACTCTGAACTCAGGGAGTTGGGTGCCTTGCATTATTGGTTATAAATATTATCTATTTGACTTCAGTATTATACTTTCCTGCTCTATTTATGTCATGTGACTTGTTTTGGCCGGGTAAATGTGATAGAAGAGATGGGCATCACTACCAAGCACTGGTTCAAAAATCAGTATATGATTGAACATGTTTTCTTTTTCTTCAGCAGTATGACCTATACTGTTCAGAGGGAGCCTGCTCTATCACCTGGATCCTGGAATGAATGCGATGTGGATCAGAGAATAGCCAACCAATCATAGATATATAGCATACAAACAAAGCCAATCTTTTAAGTGACTGAGACTTGGGGTCATTTATTTTCATAATGTAACATGGACTATCCACATTGATGTACACACTGGAGAGTAAGGCCATGGTTTCATTAAATTGGAAACAGAAATTTGCCTCTTGCTATTTTGCATTTCTCAGCCATTCAACTATAC
The DNA here is from genome assembly GCF_048772815.1 of Callospermophilus lateralis. Classification (NCBI taxonomy): domain Eukaryota; kingdom Metazoa; phylum Chordata; class Mammalia; order Rodentia; family Sciuridae; genus Callospermophilus; species Callospermophilus lateralis. Next base: position 30,689,697 of record NC_135321.1, on the reverse strand, counting down.
TCAGGGGAAAATAGATGACTACTACACAATAATGGTAAAGGGAGGTATGAGTAGGTCCTGAACACAGCAGATTTAGTATAAATATTCTCAGTAATGTCCTAATACCACTTCACGGGAAACTTTAGCAAACCAATGTAAGAAAGACTATTGAAGACTCATATCCTGTGGGATGAAGGTGTGATTCATCTCACAAGGTAAAGCATCCTTATTGGGTAAGGCCCAGATCAAGAATAAAATAGAATGGAAAAATTAAGTTATGATTATCATTTTTGACCTTATGTTCAGTTAACAAGGCAGGGTGTAATAGTATTGACTATCTTATGCTCATTGATCATTTCGTTTTACTTTCTCTTTACCATTTTTCCCCACCTACTTTATATAAAGCATGCTGGTGGCAATGGATATTACTGATGAGGAACAATACTGGAATAGTCCTCCATAGACAAAATACTGGGTTGAGGCACAGTGGCTTGCAGGACTTTCTTTCCTGGGTTGGAAATGAGAGTTTTCTCATCTTTGTTAAGAGAAAGAATAAATACCCCGAAAGGTCTTCTCATCCTCCATTTTCATGGTTCCTTACCTATTGCCTATCTTGCCTGGACTTTCCTTGTGGCCTGAAAAGCTGATCCTAAGGACTATAATATCCCACTGTGTTGTCAGCTGGTTTCAAGTAAATGGGAAGCACAAATAGGAAAAGCAAGAGGAGGGACAAGTCCCTTCCCTGTTTCCTCCTGCCTCATAACCCCATCTCTATCCATGACTAAAGTTCTTTCTGGGGAGCCTGTTGTCTATTTCCCCAGCTCTCACTGGGTTCCAGAAACATGTCCTACCATCATTTCTTTATGTGGAGACATGGTGGGGATCAGCGTCCTGCCATTAGTCTCTATAAATATGAGTGTGCTTTGTTGGATTTCTTATCTCCTGTCACATCTCTGTAAGTACCTTCTTTATTCAATTTTTTTTCTTTGAGTCTTTTGTCTATGATTCCTGTCACCCTTTATGCTAGCACAGAACCTCATATATACCTTCACCCTTATTCTTCCAATGCAGAACCACAAATACTCATTTATGTGTGTGTTTAAGGTTAAAGACTATGTTTTTTGAAAAGTTGGATCCAACCAAAGCATAAAAATAAAAACTTAAAAAAAAATAACTGAACACTTTTTTTTTTTTTTTTGCTTTGAGGTAAACACTGAACCTGATAACTTGGGCTAAAATCCTTAGTTTTTAATTGAAAGTTTCTAGGGTTTGAATTATCTCCCTAGTTATATTTACATACTCAAATCTTTGCTGGGAAGACAAAGCTATTTTCTTACACAATTTCATATTCTTTAAAAAACAGACTGTCTAGCCGCTGTTTAACTACTGAATTATTTTTAATTCTAATTCTTGACCCTTTATTATATCATCCTCTGACCCCAAAATCCAGCCCAAACCAAAAGTATAACCCATATTTAAGGTATAATCTGTTAATCCAAGTATGATGATCAATTAACTGGTAATTCCATGGATTACTTATGACAATTACATTCTTAGGGATCTCTTGGTGATAAATTGGCAAAAAGAGGAAGAAGGTTTTCCACCCAAGAGGCACTAACAATCACATTGAACAAGCCCAAGACACATGAAACAATTAGTTAATAGGACAAGACGGTATAAGAAAGCATTCTTAATGGGGTGATACAGACTTTAAGAGCATTGGGAGCTCAGAGAAGAGGGAAATCAATAAAGCACAGAGTATTCCAGGAAGGCATTAGCTTGAGGGTGCATGCAGTTTATATTGTGGAGTGAAGAGTTTTAAGACTCTGTTTATCCTGAGGCATTGGCAGTATCTTTCTCTATATATGCCACTCACAAAGGATGGTATAGGCAACAGCACACAACCCTGCCTGTTTCTCATAATACACAGTGTCCACTCTGGTGAAACTTGGTAAGTTTCACACCCAGCCTGAATACAAGTCAATGCGCCACAATCACAGAACAATTACTGGATAAGAAATCAGGAGACCTCTTTTCTTGTGTCTGTATGTACACATAATAAGAACAAATGGCAGTGACCTTCCTTTGCAGGACTCTCCTTATAAGGTTTTAATACAAATCTCATTACACCAAAATCCTGGCAGGATATTCATTAGAACGCTTTTAAAGTCTATGTGGAGAGCTTAATAGCTAAAACAAGCAATAGGAATTAGCCTATCATTCCATAAATGAACTCCACAAGAATCTCTCTTTTTTTTGAGATTTAGATAAAATTTCTAGAGACATCCTTCTTGTTACACAATGGAATACCACTCAGACAAAAAGAAAAAAAAAGTATGTTTTGTTTATACTTGTAGCTTCTAAGACATTCATCTGATAGATACTTAATAGATATTTATTTGAGATCATGATGATTCAGAAAGATTAATTCAGATTGGAATCAGCACCAAATACTATAAAACTCGGGTTTAAAAAAAAATCTATTGAATGCTATGGTCTGAATCTCTGTGCTTCCACTCCCAAATTCATATGCTAAGACCTAACTCCCAAATAACTGAATAAAATTGGGGCCTTTGGAAGTGCTTACATGACGGTTTAATGCCTTGTAATAGAAGATGGAAAGAGCTCATTTTTCTCTGGCTATGTGAGGATACAGGAAGAAGGTGCAGTCTATCAAACACAGAGACCACACCAGACACTGAGCTGCTGGCACCTTGATCTTGACCTTCTCAGCTTCCAGAATGGTGAGAAGTAGATTTCTACTGTTTATGAATGACCCAGTCTTATCATGCTAAGCAAAATAAGCCAACTCCAAAAAACCAAAGACCTAAAATTCTCTCTGGTATGCAGAGGGTAGAGAGAGGAAAGAATAGATGTTCATTGGATTAGACAAAGGGGAATGAAAAGAAGGGAGGGAAGATGGGAATAGGAAAAACAGTAGAATGAATCCGACATAAATTTCTATGTTCATATGTGAATACACAGCCGGTGTCACTCCACATCATGTTCAACCACAAGAATGGGAAGTTATACTCCATGTATGTATAATAAGCCCAAATACACTCTACTGTCATGTATAACTAAAAAAAATATATATATTTTTTAAATGACCCTGTCTTAGGAATTTTGTTACAAGAGCCCCAAACAACTAAGATATTGCATTTCTGACCAGTGCTAGAGCCATTTCTGACTCTTTCTTCAATTTTTCATTGAAATTATTGACCTTATTTAATTTCAAATGATATCTTTTATCAAAACTTAATTGAGAAAATATTCTGAACACTCTGCCTTGGTCCTGATTCTGCTTCAATCAAGGAAGTTAGGTGACTCCATCTGATTCATTCTTGGGTGATGGTGTAATCATTCTATCTGTTCTGTGTCTTGATATCCACTATTTGTCATTGCCAGTTTCAAAGTGGTTGGTAGTACAGAATGGGCAACCTGTGAAGCAAAATGCCTGAGGGGTAGGGTAGGCTGGGGAGATGACCATTTGGAGTCTTTGTCAGGTAAGGAGAGATCTGTGAAGAGTCCACCCACTGCTGGCAAGGAGGGGACAAAGAGGCCTAGATTGAGGGTCTAGATCCTGAAATGCAGTGGCTGGCATGGCTACTACACAAAATGAGAAGAGGACATTGTGACAGTGGACAGTGTGGACATCAGGCAGCAAGCACACGTTTGTCATCTCAGTCATGTATGACATTTCTTTCTAAAAACCTAGTATAGATAATAGTGGAAGGAGTAATAAGCAAAGCCTACCACCAGAGAGTTTATAACAAAACAAAGCTTGAGTCCATAGTGACATTTATTTCTTTGTGACTTACTCCTTTTTATCCTAAAAGTAAACTAATAATTCTCTAGCACCAGGCATATGATTATTGTTGATGTGAAGTTGCTGGTGAGTGAGTCAGTAAAGAGACAGAAAAACATCAGAGCCTTCCTCTCTCGCTGTCTGATGTCCTGCTGAACATAAGAGAGACCTTACTTAGATCAAGGCCAAGAGAAAGCTCCCACCACAAGAAAATGACATCTAAGTCATGTTTCACCCACAATGTTACCTTGGGTCATAGAACCTGCAGTCATGGAATGAAGCTCCCTACAGCGGCTTTTCTTTTGCATGTGTTAATTGTTTGAAATTTTTCTACGTCTGAAAAAAAAAGATATTTTAATCAAGTCTTGAAAGAACTTGAAGGTGGAGAAATGTGTTCTGAAATGTAAAAATATAGACTTTAAAGATTTTCATGGGGCTGGAGTTGTGGCTCAGCGGCAGAGTGCTTGCCTAGCATGCGTGAGGCACTGTATTCAATCCTCAACACCACATAAAAATAAAATAAAGGTTATTGTCTCCACCTACAACTAAAACAAATATTAAAAAAAGATTTTCATAAGTATATTAAAACTGTAGCTTTAAAGAGGAAGATGAGTGCTGTGACTGGTTGGCTTTACTTTTATTTCACAGGCAGCATATTCTACCAGATGGGCCATGCATTTTTTATGTGTGAGTGTGAGTGTGTGTGTGTGTGTGTATGTGTGTATGTGTATATACACATACACATTTATGTACATATACAAACATGTATATATTATATTTGTGTGTGCATGTATGTATATAGATATCATAATTTAATAGTTATACACAAAACTTATGCATACAGATATATATACACAAAGATGTACATAAAACTTAGGAAGAACAAAAATGATACATCAAGACCATCCATGATAATGGAGATCATCCAGCACAATACTTTTCAAGTATTTCAGCATTTTTACTCATTTTGAAGATGAGTGCAAAAAAAGTCCATCAAATATGACTGTGTGAATCATCAGGTCTCTGGACTCCCAGTCCAAACTTTGTCTAATATCCACATTGTTCTTTATTATTCTTGTCACAGCCACATGCCATTTATTTTCTGGTATTTTATGAAATTGGTTTATGGAGCCACACTATTATGCAAGTTTTCTTTCTTTCTTTTTTGACCAAGTAAATATAATCACTTGCTTCCTCTTTATTGTTCCACAGTTTTTTCAACTATCACCTCTTAAGTACCAATGATCAAGTTCAAAAACTGGTAGTTATGCTCAGAGAATGATCAGTGGCTCTATAAACTTTCCGTCTTTTTTTCCTTTGTGAAGTATATGCCCTCATCACATAAGAATTTTTGTTTGTTTGTTTATTTGTTTGTTTTTTGTTTTTGTCTTGTTGGGGACATGTAAATGTCCCAGTAAGGCTGTCACATCTCAGATCTTCTAATACATTTTGTCATTGCGTAGGTTTAACATCCACTTCTGAATCCATTCCTGGTAAAAGAAAACAATTACTCCTCTTCCACTTCCCGTCCTCCTTTTAAATGTATTGTTTCATAATCATTTCTCAATTTCCATCAGGCTTCTTGTTATAAGATGCTTGAATCTACCAATTCTCATTAGTTTGAATTTATTTATTCCTTAAATACTTTAAATTATCTCCCTTTATAAGGAAACCAATCTCAGTATCATGAAACCATTTCTCATTATAACTGTGAACAGATTAGTGACCTTTATTTTCAAAAATACATTGCACTGCTTCTAAATATAACTGAGATTATTGAACTGGAAGTTGTTGATTTGCAGGAAGGTACAGCCCAAATTTTCCACAATGTTCTTTGAATGGTAGACAACTTAATTAGATTATTATAGAAAAAAATGGTATAACAACTTTGCTTTTTGTCCTAAGTTATTTTTGCTGAGTTCTTTAACTAAGAAAGGGGAAATAGGGAGACCCAGCAGTAAGTAAAACTGAAGGTCTGTTTTCATTTTGGTTCAGAGGGCTGAAAACCCTTAGTGGATACTAACTGTTTATGCTCTTTCATGTATTTCCATCCCGAGACACCACAGCATCAGTCCCTGTGTCTCCTGAAATTAGGAAGGATCATCTGAATGTGATACAATGGATGGAAACATATTAAAAATTGTTGATTTTTGAAAGTATATATAAGAACTTTTGACATCAGAAGAGTGAGGCATTTACTTATGAATCAAGGATTGAAAAGCAACTCCTGGGGAAACAGGTAAGTGTAATTAGGAATTAGTGATCAAAGTGAAGGAAAACAGGGTAACTAAAAAGAAAGGTGTGGAGACAAACTCCTAAGTAGAAAGTCCTGGCCTAGAAAAGGGTCTGAAGGTCATCGCTGTACAATGCAAGAACTCAAGACTAGAGAGAAACCTGAGTTGTTATCCTAAGCTCATCCTGGCCAGGTGGTCCATTCGTATTGGTGCTTTTTAGGAAGTGATGATCATCCCCAGCAGTCCTGCCGCAAGGACACAAGCCACCTCTGCCCTCATTATTGTGTGATGCCTTTGGTGTTCATCTGAACCACCTCCAAGGAGTGAGCGGAATTAGATTGAGTGAATGTCTTCAAAAGGTATCATGCTACTTTGTCCATTTGTCTGTCTTGCTTTGAGGCTTGTGTTTATCCGAGTAGGAGACCTCAGTCAGAGCCTCAGCTGCTGCAGTGTGCTGTCCACAAGCACAGTGAGTCCAGCTGCCTGATGGGGGATCTGCTAATTGGAGAAGTCTGCTCTGGTCCCCTGTCACCAGTTGGCAGATAGAACAGTCTGGGCCGAAGCTGATTTCCAGAGTCAGGCATTCATTTATCTCGGTGATAACAGGATATGTGTACAGAGAGGTTGCAAAGAAAGCAGAGGGCAGCCGCAGTTGAGGTGGGGACAGTACTGACACCTCAGCATCAAGGACACGCTTCACATCAGGGCTTGGCACCTCATTCCTCTCTCCAAAGTTTAATTAGTCACTAATTATGAACAACTCTCTTTTATTATGGATGCATTTGGCCAGTGCTATAATTTCAAAAAAAACATGTTCTCATCTCAAAGAAGTTCCAAATACTAACGTATCAATGTCAGAAACTGCAGTCAAGCACAACCTGTCCCCAAATCCCAGCCCCTTGAAACACGATGGCTCATTAATAACTTAAAAAGGATGATGACACTGATACTATTTATAGGGCCCTGCCAGGCAGGTCTGCCAGCGTTAAAGAAATTAACATGGAGAAATTGTCAACTGGAAAACATTACTGTTTATCAACAGATCAATCAAACTTCAACAACTGTAAACTGTGCTTTTAGCTAAGTGAAACATATTGACAATGACATCCACTTGCCCACCTTGCTTAGGAGCCCTATATCCCCATTTTGGCCCCAAACCAGACAGACTTCCCTGAACATTGCAGCTACAATCCCATTGCTGACTTTCAGGGAAGTGTCGACTTCTTTGTCCCACATCTAGGAGCAAACTGGAATGGTTTGGCGGGGGTGGGGGTGTTGGGGGGTGTCTGGGTTGTGCATTAATTAGCTTTGACTGCCAGTTTGTAAAGTCTCAAGCAGACTAAAATAAACATCAAGGTTAGTGACTCCAGGAACTAAATTCTAGTTTCTTTATGAAAGGGAGACTGCATAACTTAAAGGAGTTTTTCTTGGTTCTCTCATCCTTTTAAAGCAGTGCTTGACTCTCATTGTTGTATATTTAGAGATGGTTCTATTTTCATTTCTGGGCTACATCAGCGATGATGACATGGCTTCGGAACCTGAACAAAGCTGGAGAACTCTGATAGGCTGCTGGTGATGTCATCCCTGTGCCTCTAATGCCCAGGAAAAGCACCAGGGACTGACTGTTTTCCTGACTTTTCTTTCCTTTCTCTCTCTCTCTTTCTTCTTCCACCCTCACCATCCTTTAATTTTTTTTTTTTCCAAATACAAAAATCCCACTTTCACACTAACAGTGCTTTTAGAGTTTCATATCCTAGCAACGTTATCACTAAAGGTAGCTGGTGACCGCTCCATGCAGACCAACACTGCTCTGGCTGGATGCACGGTCTCCGTTCTCATGGAGAGGATTTTGTGCTGCATCACACTGAACATTGCTGTTCTGAAATTTCTTGTCGTTAGAGCAAACCCTTTCACATGTTCCCTTTCTGAAACCCAGGCTCATCACCTGTCAAAATTGACTGCTCACACAAATCCAAACTAGTGGCAGGGGGCACGAGCACCAAAGGCCATAGAGAATATGGCAAGGGCTCCTGGCTTCAAAATGACGATAGCCCTGACTCATCCCACAGGATTCTCTTACTTACCTATCACAAAGCCTCCCCATTGCCACCTTTTTTTCCTTTTATGCATCTATTCCTAATACTGCAGGATTGGCAAAATGATATTTTCGCTGGAGTTGGAGTGGGAAGACCTGGGGGTGCCTGAAGCAGGATAAAAGGAGCTCTCTGTGTCCCTATTTAGATGGATTTATTTTTGTATTCAGTATCAAACAAATGCTGGATTCTGTTAAAACAAAACAAAACACCAATCCTGCAGTTTTAGTTTTGACATCCTAGGTAAAACCCTGAGTCCCCAGTCTCTCATCTATGATGTGGGATGGTAAAATGCATCTCAATAAGGAGCTGTGAGCATTAAATTTGCCACTGTATTTGCACATAGTGCATTATAGAAGCAAAATCCAAAACGTATACGGAGCACATTATAGAAGAAAAATCTAAAATCTGCTTCTGCCAATTAGATTCTGTGCTTTGTGACACATGTAAATAAAGTTAACCATGGAGAGGAAAGGGGAAATGAAAAGGAACAAAGGAAATCTGAGAATTGAGAACTGCTGAACTATCTCCAAAGCAGACCAAGGACACCGAGTATGTTCTCAAATCCAGAGTCATTCCCCTTCCTTATGTCACTACAATTGGTTTTCATTCAGGTGTGAAAGCTGTACTACCAGAATTTGATGAGGGGCCGAGGGATACTAAAATCAAATTAAAAAAAAATCTAAAATTAAAAAAAAGAACAAATATGTTTCTATTACTCAATGAAAAAAAAAGCAGTTTAGACTATTTGAAACAGAATTCTTCCTCTAGAATTTTCATGCAGGAAATTGACCGAGTCAAGGAGGCTCAAAAAGGGAAAATCATAGTTATACAGAGATGTTTACAAAATACACATACTGATTTTGTGAAAACTGAAAAATTAAGATGAGTCGTGGACTTTACCATCAAGCATTATAATCCAATTTTAATATTTAAACAAACTGGCAAAAAGTTGAAAATAATAAGTCAAAGCACAAATAAGAGTTGAAAGTAAAAGTAAGAGATATGTCAGGATGTGATAAAGCATCAATTGCAAGGTGCACATAATTATTTCATTGCAATTTGAAAGAAAGAGTTTGTATCTAAATGAAACTGTCAGGAAAATTCTGATGAATGTTTATGAGCTAAACTTGGGGCCACAGAGGCTAGGTCTGAGATATTGAAATAAGTATAGTGTTGAACGGCCAGGGGGAAGCTGGAGTGAACAGTGAGGGGTTGTGTAACCATCTTTAGGAAGAAGGTGGGAGAATGAACTGTGTGAAGGTGTGGTAAGAAATAAGTTGGAAAGCTCTAAGGGCTTCCATTAGAGACAGCTGGGCCTAAAATGCGAAGCTATCCATTGTATGTGTAATGTGGAAGGAGACAGGCAGACATTTGCTCTTAAGCTCATGGGTCTGAAATGTTCCATATGAACAGCACACACAGTGATCCCTGGCTTTCTACCCCCTCTGCTATCTATAACACTACCTCCTTCCAGAGAGCAAAGTCTGCTCACATTCTGGCAAAACTCATCCAATTAATCATAGTTTTAAACACTGTGTCTTTTTATGTCTTTGACAATTACATGTTATCGTTTGGATAGGATTTTTTCAGAAACAAAGATATTGTCCTTCTTGTATTGGTTTATTTCAGAGTCGTGTGTTGTTTTCATATAAAAAATGTTTTAATGTGGAAATATTACTCAGTTTATTAGCTAGGTATAATGCTAACAAATGAGTAATAATTTTTTTTTTTAGTTGACTTGTTTGGGAACTGCAATATCATACTTTCTTTGAAGCTATATACTATGTAATTGGCTTTAACCAGCTTAGTTTTATATATTCTTAATTTAGTAAGGTCACCTTTCCCAGTAGGGAAATATAGAAAAGCCAAGCTAGATTGACTTAAAAGACTATTAGTGTGGCTGGGCTCAGTGGTACATGCCTGTAATCCCAGTGGCTCCAGAGGCTGAGGCAGGAGGATCGTGAGTTCAAAGTCAGCCTTAGCTGACTCAGTGAGACCCTGTCTCAAAATAAAATACAAAATAGGGTTGGGGATGTGGCTCAGTGGTTGAGTGCCTCTGAATTCAAACCCCAGTACCAAAAAAAAAAAAAAGAGTCTTAGTAACCAGAGTGACATCATGCAGATTCCAACAAAAAATAGATTTTTCTGACATATCATCCTGTCTTATTTTCCTTTGGAATTTTTATTATTAATGCTAAAATTTCTACTTGTTCAAATCAAGTCTAACATTAATCCTCTGTTTCTTTTATGTTACTTTTTATTCAGTTGCTATAATTTTGATTTACTCAATCAGAGCAATGGGAGGTTTAGAAAATTTGAGGGGGTGTTAATCAATAAACAGGATACTACCCCACTTAGAGGCAAATGATACAAATTGCATGCATAGTCCAAATCCTAAGAGAACAACTGATGATCACCAAAATATGTACCCAAACAAATAAATTTCATTTTAAACTGATTGTTTTTGTCACATTAGACCTATGATTTTGAATAAATAGCTTCATTTTAGAATTAACTATGTCTATTATTTTCATTGACTCATTAGCTGTTTTTAAGAAGAAAGGGTAATGCCCATTAGAGTAAAAGTGTCATGATTTTAGGGACAGTATCTTCAAATGATCTTTGCTTTCTCCATATCCCAAGCAGATAGTCTAACAGAAAGGGACTGTTTATATTTTGAAGTACCTGCTGATCCCCTAAAGCTTTTTATTTTATAGAACTTCGTATATGGCTAGAAGAGTCATTTCCAGTTTATTAAGAAAATTTACCTCTTTCAAGTATATCTTTAAAAGTAGCCATTTCACTAGTCTTAAAAAGTTTATCCATTACATCCTTTAAAAAAGAGTTCATCTTTGAATACATGTTGAAGACTAATATGTGGCCATACTGTTAAACACTGAATGGATATTGGTGAATAAAACAATAGAGCTGTTCTCTGTTTTCCTGGATTGTGTTGAAAGGAGATAGTGAGAAAGAACAGGGAGGAAACACATGATGTATGGTGGCCAGAAATCTCTACAAAGAGGTGAATTTTCACCTTGCACCTGATGTTGAGAAAGAGTCATTCCTGGAAAGAGTAAGGGGAGTAGAATAAGTCAAAGCTCATGAATTAGAAAAGAATTTAGCAAATGTGTTAAAAGGAAGCCTGAGCTGTAACAGAGACAGCAAGGGACAGAGAGACACAAGATGAATTTGTAAAGGAAGGCAAGGACTTTGTTAGTCATGGTATGCAGCTGAAATACAATTGAAAGTGAAGGGGAAATTATCAAAGAATTTTAAGGAGAAACAAAATAATTAAATAACTATTAGATTTATTCTGTTATGTAACCAAATGAATTGAAGAGGATGAGAACAAAAACAAAAATAGAAAACTTGCAATAGTTTAAGTGAGAGACATTGATGGCTTGCAGTAGGGTTAAAGCAGTAAAGACAGAGAGAGATATTTATTTGAAATACACTGATGCATGCACACATCAGGACATACATACATGGGCATATTCCCCTATTCCAGATGGAAAGACTTGGGTGGTTAGAGTCCAAAGAAACAAAATTAACAGATGGCTGACTAGTGGTGGCCTTTCTAGATCAGATTTGGGTGGAAACAATTTTATGGAAAAAGGAATATTGAGAATGCCATTTGTATCATCATAATTTTGAGATATCTATGAGCTATCCAAGTGGTGACATCCAGTGAGCAATCACTATAGAAAATGGCCTGGCTTGGATGGAAATGTTCAGGTGATTGACAGGGAGATTCCATTTGATGTCATGGTAGATTGTCTAGAGAGAAAGTATAGAATAGAAGTACCTAGGATTAAGACTGGTGCAATTCTAATTTTTAAATGTTGGGCGGGGAAAGGCAGGAAATAAAGAAAATGAGCCAAAGTGGCATGAGACATACAAAGCAATTTAGGAGTGTACAGTATTATAAATTCCAGGAAAAGAAAACAGTCAATTTAGGAGAGTACTCTAAAGCAAGATAAGGTTAAAAGTTGCAATAGTAGCATCGGCCACTACACAAACCAGCCTGTAGCTCCTTGAGGCCCAAGGTGATATTATGCCTTAGCATCATGTTAGTTTTAAAGTCACACTGAAAACAAGTTCTAAATATATGTTATAACTTATCTGTGGTTATACAGAATCCCACATGTTAGGTCCATTGGTTAATCTGGGGACACAAATTCAAACTGGTTGTTTAATTGAACTTTTCAGTCATTCTTACTTGATCATTTCTTTGTGTGTCTAAATATATACTCAAACACAGACTGGGGCTGATGTACTCAACAAACAAGCAAACAGAAACCACTCAATGAAGAGGAACAAAACATCCTGTTCCTGAAAGGGGAAGAAAGATTTGTATTTATTTATTTTTCCATTATTCAGCTTTTGAACTTCGTTGTTCAAATTCAGCAGATAATTGTTTGTCTCCACAACACTCACCCTGTGGAGTCTCAGCGTGAAGCAAGCCATACTAAAATGTGCCCAATCTTGACTCCCAAGAAATTTCAAATGGCCAGAGAGTCACCTTGTCCATTGAGCCTCTCACCATATTGACAAATCCACCCCCCTCAACAAAACAGCCAGCATTTTGAAAGTTGAAATATAAGGTTCTCTTTAAGTTGAGAATATTAAAAACATAAATGCAATTAAGAGTGTCCCCTACCCCACACAAACACACGTACAACACATCCCTTAAGACATGCCATCCCACTTCTAATACAAAATTTTGCCAACAAGAAAGCTATGAAAGCAATGCATATTGTCTGCATAAAAGCCTTCTTTTGACGAGAAAATGACTATTAATGAGAACATGTTCGTTTCTGGCATGGAGCTTGAAGAGACACAGGTCATAAATCTCTTTGATCTTCTTGCTAAAGCTAGACTCAAGTAAAGGAGGAAGTTCATTCATTTAAAAAAAAATGCTTTTGATTGAAATGATTTCATTTAGTTACAAGTAATTTATCATGTTTTTCCTTCTCTTCCCAGGTTTGGTTTGTTTTCCGATCTCCGTCATCACTGTTAAATCTTCACTAGGACTCCAGCTACATGTTACTTTAGGGTTTCTTATTTGAAAGGGGTCAGACAAAACTTCTAAGAGAAATGTATATGTGGGGGAGTATAGTTTGGGGATGAGACAAACAACAATAAGAATTCATAAATTTTGAACAAAAAATGTCTCCTAGCTCAGCCTGTAAGTCTCTTCCACTTGCTTTAGATGTATCAACACTGCCCTCTCTTGCTTATTCACAGCTCCTTTGGAAACTTTGTTTTCAACACAAAACCTTCCAAATCCAGCACCTCTCCTTTTCCCCACTGTTCCCCGGAGTCGCCACCTAAAACAGAACAGAGTTCTTTATGTGGCTGCCTTCCAAATGAATTTATTCCCTTTTTTTTTAATGCAACGTGTTTCCTTCTGTTATTTCTGTTCCCTGTCTGCCTGGCGGTGTACCCTCCTGCTTTAGTAAGAGGCACCTCGCAGGAGCAGGAGACTCTGGTCTCTCACCAGCCCTATCCCTCTGGAGCTGTAGTGCAAGCAGTCCTGGCAGGAGAACTGCTCTCTCTCTTTCCTGTAAGCAGGCCTAATTCTATTTCCAAGACTCTTTGAGGATGCATTTGCAGACTGCCATGCTGGCTACAAGGTGAAATTTGGTGTCCTGTATCAATCATCTCAACCAAACGCCCTCAAGTGTCTGGGGCCTCTGAGCTTCTTCGGTGAAAATAAAAGACAGCTGCCAAAGGTTGGCTGTGCAAAGACAATGTTTTTCACTATGCAGAGAAGGCAAGAAGTGGACAAATAGTAGTGTCTATGACCATTCTTTAATTTTCAAAACCAAACGTAAGAATTGTTCTCTTAATTTCTGTAAAATAATAAAAAAAGGTACGTATTTAGGCACAAGTCATGGCATAGTTAATTGTTTCTCTTGCTCCCCACCCCTGATCAGCATTTTATTTTGGCCACATGAGTTAGATTAGCATTTTATTTTGACCCCGTGAGTTAGAATCCCAGAACAACAACACAGAAAAAAATAAAGTGACAATTTGAATCATAGATTCTTAAATTTTTAAATGGAAAATGTTGTTGTTATAGCTCACTCGGGTTGCAAGCTATTCTTTTACTGCTTCTAAAAATTCTAATCTGAAATAGATGATAAGGAGGCTAAAAAAAAGTGAGGGAAGCCTACAATGGCTTTTGCCTTTTAGGTCAAACATACGGTTTGATATGAGTGGGCAAACTATTATGGTAATGTCCCCAAACTTGCTGCTCACATAAGACCTGAAGACAAAAATGATGAAACAGATTTCATTTCCCTTACCTCTTATGATTAGTTATTGCTGGCTATCTAAAGCACTGAGTAAAGAAGGGCTCTTGATACTTTGAGCCCAGTAGGACAAAGAAGAGCCCCTAGAATCCATTAATGGTGCATGCTGTAAGGGTAAGGCTAAAGGTCAGTATCTCAGGTCGGTTCGATTTGGCATTTCTTGTTTGGAGGCCAGCATATGATCACAAGACTCTGCTTCCATATCACACTTAGGGTGGACAGGCTCATTTGTTTAGCAGAATGCAAAAGAGGGCTCTGAGGGAGAAAGAGATAGGACTGGCCGTGGAAGGAAACGAAGGGCAGAGAAAATTTAACTAACTTACCCAAAGAGAGAGAAGCAGATCCTAGTCTCCTCTGCAGCCACGAAGCACACAAATATATCACTAAGTGACAATTGGCTGAAGGAAAGATCAGAGAAAGGTAAGGCAGGTGTTCACTTACTTAGAAGGCAACATTGCAAGGGTGTTTTCAGTATTTTGGTTTCCATTTACTATCAATATTCACCCTTTATCTCTGGTTGTCACTCATATTTTAGTATCTAGTGGTATTCTGCTTTCTCTCCTTCTTGTTTTTCCAAACCTGCTCCTGGGGAAACCTCTCATGTTGGCCGTCCAACTGAGATATTTTGCTACTGTCATTGTCAAAATATACCTGTTTCACCTCTAGGCATTTGGAAATGGCATGGGAAGATGAAAACAATTTTCTCAAATGCCTACTACATTTTCTTGCCTCACTCCATAGTGTAGACTTTTAGAGCCAAAAAATGACCAGCAGTGTAGCTGAATAGACATTTTCCGCTTCTGTTTGCTTGTTGTAACGGAACAATTACTAAACTTGAAGTCATCAGGTTTATATTCAAATCCTGTGATTTTGTTGCATGCCATCTGGGTGACCTTGGCCGAGTCACTTAACCTCTCTGAGTCTAGTTTCCTGTTCTCTAAAATGAGGAACATAATCCCTGCCTTGCCTACTTCACAATGTTGCTGTGAAGATCAAATGAGATACTGTATGTGAAAGTTCTTTGAAACACTACAAAACACTACACAGATGCAAGCTATTGTTATAAAGCTGAATCCAGGTGGGTCCCTGTGGTTTCTGAGCCATATGTGCACATGCTGGGTCTGGTCTATCATTATTTCTAAATATGGCTGGTCTATTGGCTTCTGAAGTTTCCACATGAAATACAGTCTGTGTATTCGCGCGAAGCCTCTGCTCTATGTCCTCAAATAATGGGCCATTAAGTGTTACATTCCAAACCAGCAGAACCAGCATTTCTGACCTTGTACCTGTGACCTGCAGAAGTACTATTGTATCTCAGAGATAAACGTACCTGAACTGCAAGGTGCTTAAAAGATATATTTAGTGCATAGGCATTTCATTTGTCAGTGAGCAATTTTACAGTGTCTGATATAAGCTGGAGATTTTATGATCTATAATCAAAGGCTTTTGCAGACACCTCTCCTTAATTTGGATTTGTGACAGTATTAAAGAACGGGACTTTCATCTTTGGATCCATTTCACTTACTTGGATGAAGCAGCAATGTATGCTTTTAAGTGCAAGTCACTTGAAATTTTCAGACTGTCCTTAGTAACATAGGAACCCTTGACACAAACTTGTACTATTGACTTAAGGAAAAAGTATTTTATTTTCTGTCCCTTTTGATCATCTTGGAGTCTTCCTTATATTAGGCTATTTGCACTCCCTAAACCCAATGTGCTAAGAGTCTCACAGGCAAGATGGACAAGGGGGCATTTGTCTTGTCGTAAGTATATGCAGAGGCTTTATGATTGAAAGCTCCATAGCATAATGGAAATAAAATATCAATTGTTAGAACTAGTCTCATTTTATTTATGTAAAAGCTGAGCCTCAAATAGATTTAAAGTTAAACCAAATGCCATACTTCCATGATTGGCAAAAGAAGTACCAAAATCAATACCTGGTAAAATTAACCTTGCTAGAGTATAAGAGAAAAATCTTTCTGTTATGAGTCGCATATCCATTTCTTAACATTTTTATAAATTCCTGCAGATAATTTGAGCAAAAGAATCTCACTGCACGGCATATATTGCCTTTTCCTGCCCTATTGAAAATGTCATAAAGCAATGAAGAAGTGTTGCTTTCTTCCACAAAACTGTTTGAAAAAGTTAAATTTATATAAAGGTTTTACCATGCGCTTACCATCCATTACGTGAGTAGATCGCATGCCCACACAAACCCAGGGAAAAGCAGTGGACCTCAACCACAAAGCCCATTCTTCACTTCTTCTCACCTTTTAGATCTTTCGTAAAGCTAAAATGTAAAACCCAGGGGCATAATGTATTTTATGTCCATTTCCCAGCTTTCTAGGACTCTGTTACATTTTCTAAATCTTAAAAGCATCTAGAAAATTTTCTCTCTGCTTGGTTTCAGTAAGAAGATCAGCCTTTCTCTCCATTATCTCATTTCCAGTGGTGCTGATATCACTGCCCTAACTCTGAGTCTGTGTTCTCATGACTTCCCTCCTAGACTAGCCAAAGGTCAGCCCTCAGCACCATTCCTGTATCAACTGTCTCATATAGAGTGGAAGTATGTGACACAAGGTTGCCAACACTAGGAGAGGGGGATCATTGGAGCCATCTTGGAGCACGGCTGCCCCTACTCACAAAACAACATATATGCATGTAGGGGAATTGACTCATGAAATATTTGAGGAGCTTTGGTTAGAGACCTGAAAAAATTGATCTCATATTCAATTAAAATGTTCCTTTGGCTTTCTATTGTCCCAGAAATTTGTCTGAAAACATCCTAGATTGGGAAAAATGGAAAAAAGAAGAAGAGAAAAATGACAGGCACACCAAGACTTGTCCTACAACAGAGTGAATCCTGAAGACCACCTGCTGTGGTACCTGGTACCACCTGGTACCACAGCAGGTAAACACCAACAGCCCTTCATATTCTGCTTCCCCAAACAAGATTCATCCACCAATGTTTGTGCCTATGTTGTTCTCTACTCTGAGTTTTTGAAACATGGTGTCCTTCCCTGAATAGTAGCCAACCATGCCAAGAAACTGATAACATTTTTGCAGTCTTTTGATTCCTTCTGCATAGACATGTCTGTTCTATTGCCTGGTTATTAATAATTATTCTCTAAATAATGATTGAATGAATCCATTGAGAGAACTGACTTGCTCTGTGATGCCTGAGAAGCTAAGCTTTGTTCTCAGATACAATTTTATTAGCAACTGCATCTGAATCATCTGGCCACAAGAAAGTTTTCCCTTGGCTTTGGCTCAAAATTGTGTCTTGAGCCTGATTATGACCACGCTGGTAGTTTGCAGATGCTAGAAGTGAGAAAGGGGATGCCTCCCCTCTAAAGAGAAGCAAGGAAAATGAAATTAAAATGGGATTTGGCATAGGATGCCCCACATCTGAGCAATTAATATGCAGTTTAATGAAAACTAGAATATAATGAACTATTTGATGTAAGGCCCAAAGAGAAACTCCTTCAGTAACCAGATTCTTTTAGAGGTATTTGGGGAAATTTATTGATTGATATTTAGATTAGAATGAAGATATACATAACATAAGGAAACTACTCTCTTTCTGAGTACCATTAGTACCATTACTTGGTACCATCAGACTGGGATGATTTGTAAAAAATATCAAGATAAAAAAATTAAGAAAAGAACTATTATTGCTGTATGTCAGAGCACATAATTCAGCTGACTGAATACAAGTAGGAATCCTGCAAGGGATCAGGCTTCAAGGCAGGAATGATCCAGATCTCATTCCATTCTACTTTCCTACCTGCCTCAGGAGCCTGGTTCCTCATTGAAGACACTTTCGTTGCTATAGTTCCTATCTCTAAGTCTGTGTACCAACCATCATCCCAAAATAGATAGCTTCCTCAGTATCCCTAACAAGAGTCCTGAAATTGGCTCTGAATAGATTATTTCAAATGGATGCCTAGAGGGTGGGACAAGAATAGATCATGCTGATTGGATTATACAAATCAGGTTCCTGAACTGGAGCAAGAATGAAGTCAGAGTTCTTCAAAGAACAAAATAGCAAGAGGAAGATAGATAACCTTCATCAAAGTTCGGTTTGTTGTCAAGAGGAGGACCTGGAGGCTTAGTAAAGTAAGGTGACTTCCCCAGGCCACAGAGCAGACAAGCTGAGTACCATCTAACTTCGGAGTCTGCCTAGGATAATCATTCCCCTCAGTCCTCAGCTATCATGTTTAACTATCCCAAGTAGAAGCTCCACCCTTCTTTTTCATAATTTTTAAATTTTTGTTGGTTGTGGGGCTCAAACCCAGGATCTCATGTATTCTAGGCAAGTGCCCCACCACTGAGCTTGAATCCAATCTTTGAAGCTCCAATACTTCCGAACTTGACTTTTCTGGTTCTCTTTTCTTAATTTGTTAAATAAAGTGACAGCATAACATGATCTATAAGATTATTCTTAACTCTAACACACTACCATTCTATTTTCCCTATAGCAAGTATGTGATATATATATATATATATATATGTGTGTGTGTGTGTGTGTGTGTGTGCATGCATATATGCACTACAATATATATGTACATCTTTTAATAGCTTTTAGTGTTTCATTTTAGCACTTTCTCATCTAGTAAAAATACCAATTTTGTTTTTATCAACTAAACTCAGTAATTAACTCAACAAAGAGACAAAATGAAAAACAATTTGAAAATAAGAATGTAGCTGATACTCATTTTTTATCCACTTGTTTGTCTATTGGCAAATGTTACTGCCAAGCAATATTCTAAGCAGTAGACCAGGGACCTTGTACAAGTGGCATCTGTGGACCAATGGCACAGGGACCTTCTCATAGCATGTCAGAAATGCAGACTCTCAGACCCTACCCAGGTCTTCCAAATCAAAATATGCATTTTAACGAGAACTTCAGTTGATTTATATGCACATTAAAATTGAATAAACACTGAATAAGAAAATAAGGTAAAGCTTAAGCCTTTAATAAAATAGAAAAAACAATTGCCATAGTTTTAAAATAAAGTCATACTGAAAATCTGTATTTGTGTATTTATTAAAATATTATTAAATATGATTACATTATGATTGAGCTGACTCTGGACCCTAAATTTCCATTTAGGGGATAATTCAGATATTGATTCTGTCATGAATATCCCATATCCCTTCATTTCTTTCAATTTTACTTTCAAAATGTTGAATTACTTGCAGAACATTGAAGTGTTGTGGGGTATAGGTCTTAGGTGATAAGTATACTATCTTACACATTGTAAGTGACTTAACCAGAAAGAATTCATAGAAAATACTCTAGTTCTAAATTGCCAAACACTACAATGCCAAGGGATGGTGTCCACCAT
The DNA here is from genome assembly GCF_048772815.1 of Callospermophilus lateralis. Lineage (NCBI taxonomy): Eukaryota > Metazoa > Chordata > Mammalia > Rodentia > Sciuridae > Callospermophilus > Callospermophilus lateralis. The sequence goes on along the minus strand of NC_135321.1, from coordinate 30,669,909 downwards.
TTCTTATTTTCAAAACACTTTCTTCTGGTTTATATATGATGGGGGAAAAGCAGACTCTTTTGGCTCTTCACAGTGAGGTTTTAGATATTTTAGATGTCTACACATTCTGGAATACAGCTGGTTAAATAAAATATTCATTTTATCTTTCAAAATGCAGACTGGAAATGTACCCAATGCCCACTGGGAAGTATCAAAGAAGATAAATTATTGGGAAAAGCAGATTTTGCCTTCTTCTTTTCTCTGGTCTCTACGCTTTCCAAATCAAGGCTCTCTTTTCCTTTTTCTTCCCCTTTGGGAGCATTTTAAGAAGATAAATACAGATTTATCATTTTTAGTCCAAATGAATGTTTTCAAAATAAGTCATGGTGCTGCCTGCCAGCAGTAGGCACCCCTGTGTTCACTAGTAAACTTCTGCCAAACCCTCAGTCCTCATGGGCACCTTTGCACTCTAATTGCCAAAAAGGAGGAGAAAAAAAGCTTCACATCAAGTATGTGGCACCCAAGGGATAGAAAAGCAAAGAATATGCGCATGAACAGTAACATTTTTCAAAGAGGAAACATAATTTCCTGGAGCAATGATAGGTGAATGGATTTTTCAATAGATATTTTCTCTACACTTTAGCCATTAATAATATCACAGCCCTGGATAGAAACATTTGCACATGGGACTTCAAAATGGCCCTAATGATGATACCCAGATAGCAATTCTCAGATTACACCCAGACAACGAAGCAGGGTGGCCTCATAGTCTCTACCCTGTACAGGTTCACTGCACATTCCAGTAAACAGCACTTCCATGGATGATGGAGAGATGGCACTCCAGGCCTCTGCAGGATGGCCACCTGGCACCTAAAGTCCCTTCTCAGCAAGCATCCAGTTCTTCATCAGAAATTCACTGACACTTTAGTTCACCATCTCACATCATTCTTCCCTTCTATCCTCTCAACTGGGTGAAATCATCTGAAATTCCTCAGTGCATCTTTTTCTCCACCTACCTCTTCTTTGTCTTAAAGGCATCTAAAATGCACTTCCAATTTTTGACTATCATGCTTTCCTCTAGGATATACCAAAGGAAATGTGATACTTTCAGAATTCTGTTGTTATTATTGTTATTTGGTCAATTTTGCAATACAATAAAAATAGCAAAATGGCCAATGAATATAAAGGATGCATCTGGTAAACAATCTTTCTGCAAATCTCAGACCCATGGCATACTTTTGCAAACAAGACTGCTTTTCTGGTTATGAATTTTATGTGAAATTTCATGCAGTGTTTGAAGGGTTCCTTTGATATCATCCAACACCACAGAAAAAGCTGTTTATCAAAGTTTCTCCTCTTTCTACACTGAATGGAACACTCAGACTTATTCTGTAAATGTATTCTTTTTATTCCTCTATAGATTATATCAATTGTATGTATCTCATTTCTGCAGATGCAATCACTCTGCCTTCAATAAGCACTGAGAATAGGTGCTCAGTGATGTTTGATAAATAAGCAAATGAATGAATAGATGAGTAAAAGATTCTGTGAAACACTGTGCCAGGAATGTATCAGAGCAGAAATTTACTGCAGGAAAACTCAAGACCATGATTCTGCCATTGAATTTAACATGTAGGTGAGGTTTCAAAACCACACTGAGTTGAATTAATAACTACATCTATGCCAAGTTACAAATAGTGAAGTGGACAGTGGAAACAAGGGAGCAGACAGAAGTCATGGCATGAATGGCTGACAACATGTTTCCTCCAAGAAATTTGATCTGCCATTCAATGGTTGTGCTAAATTTGTTGAAAAAAATTTAATCTTAATGACTGAGGAACACTTACTATCCTAAAGACCAAGAGACCTAGAATTTTTTTAAATTGCTATAATGTTTATCAACATAAACACAGTATTTGCTTTACAAATCCAAGTTTTAAGACAATACAATTTCATTAAGGTGATGCAACCATATTGCATTGTATCTCTCTGAAGGCAAGTTTCATTCTGCCACCCACCTTTGTTTATATCTAGTGTACATTACAGAAAGTGTGGTGACAGTTAGTACTGGATACAACAGCCCCTTCAGGCAACTTGAAAGCAGGCAAATTCTAATTAACTGAGAAAAAAAAAAAAAAAAAAAAAAAAAAACCTCAGAAATATTGTCTAGATTCAAAGTGGTTGGGAAAGTTCCAGATCAGGATTCTTTTAAATTTTTTCTGATTAATAGACATTAATAGGTAGTTTTTCAGGTAAGCATTTTTAAGTGGAATGTCCGGGGGCGGGGAATTCACCTCATTCTAATCCATTTCACTCCTCTAAATCTATTCTAAACTTGGCTTTGATCCAAGACCCCAAATAATGATCAGATTGGAAAACTGAACAAATAAAAACATCTATTTTTTGTGTATATTTATTTCTTTAAAGTAGCAGCTTTGAAGATTCTATGTAGTATTCAGTCAATACAAAAGTATCTAAACATCTGAGTTCTGATCAAAATGGAACTGCACAGTGTGTGCGCGCACGTACTTTTTCAAAGCCCTGTCTCTTTAACAATGGTACTTCTGTAATGATTTAATGATGGGTGCTGATGGTTAGGGGCTGCCTTTCTCCCTTCACAGTATGAATAAAGCAACAGGGCATCTGTGATACTTGGACATATAAATCTCAAAACAACAAGGGTCGTTAGGGTTTCCCATTGCTCAGAAAGCACCATTTATATTCTTCATATGTTTTATTTATCTGTCTGAGTGTTTCAATGCACTTTTTTCTATTCCCTTTTACTTTTGAGGGGCATTGACCCATCTCTTTCTTAAGAGCATAAAGAATAAGAACAGAGATTAAAAAATAATAATAATTCAACATTAGGCCCTTCACTTCCTCTCCATCTTTTGTGAAAATTTAATGACATTTGAAACCTGAGTCTATTCCTCCTTTCCAGGAGGATGTTAGAAATTTATCCTTTTGTTTCCCCATATACTACAGGTTCTATCTTTGCTAAGGGAAGATCAGCTAAGAATAGGGCAAGACCATTTTATTCCACTTCAGAAACAGCCCCTGGAGAGGGCTCTGGGAGAGCTCTGTTACAGCCTTCCTAGTCCTAAGCTGGTCTTTAGCAGATGTGAGTCAGTAGATCCAGGGAGGTGTGATATTCTTCTCTATTCCCAAAACACTAAGGGCCAAGTAGAATTCACCAACTATATCTTTTGTTCCTCACTGTTCCTACCTTTGATCATGTGATCTCTTGAGATTTTGTTTATTTTATCATTATCTATTTCCAGGATATCGGAAAGGATATACCCACAAAGCAGTTGTTTTAACAGACTAGTGACCCAAGAGTTAAGTTCTGATGAGAGTAGCACCTTGCCTTCCGTGTTGCTTTTCCATCACTGAGTCCAGCAGTCTAGTATTTGCTAGTGGCAGGACCTCAGTAATGTAATTTAACCACCTGAGCCTTAGTTTCTTCATGTATAAAATGGGGATAACAATACCTGTCTTGTACGGTTGTTGAAATGATGTTACTAAGAGATAGTTTTATTAAGCCTGGTAGGTTTAAGACATTTCATTGTGCCTGATATTTAGTAGACACTCAAAGACTTTAGTTTCTATATATCTCTCAAGCCTCATTGCACTTCCTCCATGATACCAAGCATGGTAATCCACATAAATTTGGGAAATTCTTTGGAATTAATGGAAAACGTTAATATTTCTCACATGTGACTAATGATACCTCTTGAACCAAAGCTGAACTCTAAAATCCTTTTGGAGCTGTCTCCCTCCTTGTCCATTATGACAGAAGCTCATATCAGAGCATCTGTCAAAAACTACAGTGGGACACATTCAGCAGTCACTTTCCCCCTCATTCATTTAATGTTATCCATTAAAGGGCGACCATAATCAAAGAAGCAATGGTACAAATGAAGATATGAGCCAAGTGAAGTTTAAAGAAAAAAACGGAAAATCTGCCCTGATTGTTGTCCAATGTCAGCATGACACGACTTCTGTCATTACGGGTGCACTCCAGTCCTAAATTTGTGGTTATTGTATGTACCGTGGGTCCCTGAAATGCAATTTTATTACTAGAAGTACTGAGAGGACTGAACAGTACCACGGGATTAACTGTAACTAGGTCATAAGGCAACAGACCCCAAGGATAGTTTTGCAAATACAAATGTGCAAATGGATTTCTCTGTTCATGGTGGATTAGATCAATCTTGTCTGCTGCTGTAAGACTTCACAAGTCTGCCATTTTGTTGAGGAAGGGTTTTACAGAATTTCCACCTTCTCTGGTCTCTTAACGCCCCCCCCCCCCATTCTGGGAGTGAGTCCACTAGTTCATAGAATGGAGGCAATAAGGGCAATGACCTAAAAAAATTTGCCACCAGAGGTATCTGGGTACATTATCAGACTGGTGAGAGGGAGAAGCAGTCACATTAGATTCATGTCACAGCAATTGTATTGCTGGAATTGACAGCAGCAGTGAAGGGAAGACGAGGTAAGCCTGCCCACCAGCTGCAAGCTGCACAAGATCCCAGCTCACACCTGCAGTTGTGACTCTTTCCTGTGCCACCCGGGAGGTGCCCCTATACCATGCCTACCTCTTCTTCATCAGGCTTCATACCAACAGCACCCTTAGCATTAATTCAGATGGTACAATAATACCGCCTCTGCCCTGAATGATCAAAGAGCAGAAGGAACGTGGCACCACGAAGCCCCAGCTTGAGGAAGTAATAAATATGTTCCGAGATGACAGTTTCTAGGAGCCTGAGCCTACACAGCAGAGTTGAAGGCAGACAGCTCCAGATGGCAAAAGCTGCCGAGGAGATGTCTTCGAGACCACAGTGTCTGAAAAGAAAGAACAGAATGCGGGCCAGGTCTGGATCAGAGGAAAAGCCCCAGAGACGTGCAGTGAGATGCGCCTTTTGAAACAGCCAGAAGAGAATAAGAAATAAGGGAGGGACTGAGCTGGTTCAAGTATTCTTGTAGCAGGATGAGGTTGCTTTGTTTCTGTATCTGCAATCCATCCCCTTTCAAGGAATTTCTTTTTACGCCACTTTGCTCTAGCCCCCTACTTCCTAACGTCCTATTTCGTAGCACACCAAAACTGCATAAATAAAACCACTTTGGAAACTTCCTGCTCAGTCGTCTTGGGGGCATACATGATAGGCAGGGTTCAGATAACTCAGCCTTTCATATATTTTTATCTACCCAGCATAAACCCACATTTAAAGGTCAACAGTAGCAAAGCCAAAAATAAATTCACAAGCATGCCTGCATTCAAGCACAATTAGTCCATAAGCATGCACACATGAACACATAAGACAAACAAGCCACATGTGCATGCACACACACACACACACACACACACACACACACACACATTGGCACTGAGAACAAACTTGCCAATTTGCAAATAGGACATAAGAATCCATTAGGACAAAGGTGGGCCCATGGTTTAAAAGAGTGAATAATTGGTTTCTGTCCTGTGTCATGTTTTAATTAAAGGTAGCAATGCAATCTACAATATATCTGGAAATTATTAGAAACCTGTTTTTCCAGAGGCAAAAAGGATCAATACCTTTTTGTCTCTGTGGCATAAAACATCTCAGGCTACTTTGTCCCTGTTTATTCCAGCAACTCACAGTTGAAAGTAAACATTACAGTGATAAGGGGGAAATCATATTTTGAGAATAAATGAGGACATTCTGAAATTAGCTAAATTGTTTCTTTCAATAGTTCTTGGGCTTTCAGTCTGAAGACCTTTGCTGTTGGGATAGAGACAAAGGAACAGGTGAATGATTCAAGGACAAGAGGGCTTTCTGATTTTTAGGCAAAATGGCCAAAAGCCATTAGGCGAAGCCAAGAGCTAAGAGTATATACGTGACTATATGACCAATATGATTCTGCAACATGTACACTCAGAAAAATGATAAATTATATCCCATCTATGGAAGATATATCAAAGTGCATAAATGCATTCTACTGTCATGTATAACTAAATTTTAAAAATTTTTAAAAGAGTATATGGAACAAGATAGTGATCATTCATCACATCCCTGGTTGAACTAACACAACTCAACAAAGCTCTGTGTGCATTCCTTTCCATAAAATGGGCTTTCAAATCTTCTGCTTCTCAGGATATAGAAAGCAAAACACCATGTTAAGATCCTCAAAAATAAATGCTGCATCTCTGGAAAATACTGGGAGAGGTCACCTCATGCAAAAGCAGAAGCCTTCTTCCCATCTGGTGAAAAGAGAAGTGCTGAAGTCTGTCTCACTGAAACACACCAACCCCACAGTATTTCAGCACACTATACAAAAATGTTCAAATGGAGAAAATAGAATGACCCTCCAATCATTATCTATAGGACATTATGCTGATAAATGGTGGTATTAATGAACCCAAATGAATTTGAATCCTTTCTCCCTGCAGTTATTTTGATAATACTGGAATCTACTAAAGTGCATGGAATTAACAATTAAAGGGGGTTAAGCAGACACTTAATACTTGTTCTATTTTGCACAATTTGGCAGTAATGCATCTGCTGTAATCAGGATTTTTATTTCTCTTTGGGAAAAAAAAAAGGGAAATGTTTATGTTTTGGAAGCAAAGCCTCCAGGATTTGCAGCTCCTCCGTGCAGACCCGGCGTGTATGTGTTTGTGTTTGTGTGTGTGTGGCTTGTGTGTGTTGGTGGCCCCGCCGGGCGCGGCTGGCTTGTCTGGCTTTCTCCTTTTGCAACAGCTCCACCTTTGGGCTTCTTAAGGGAAGGGTTCTTTTTGCTAAAGAATATGAAAAACTGCAACAATCAGAAAGATGCACTCCATCCTCAATCTTTTGTTCAGTGAAACTAAAAAATAAAATTATTACTCTCATCAGAGACAGAAGAATAGCAATGGGAAGCATAGAGGAAAAGGAGAGGCTAACAGAAGAGGAAAAAGGAGGGAGGAAGAAATGAAAGAAGAAAAGGAAAAAGGAAGGGAGAGCAGGGAGGAAATGGGAAAAGCTTTCTTATTTGATCAGAGAAAAATGCAGCAGCTCATAAAATGTTTCTTTGTTGGACTGTAGACTTCTTTAAGATTGATAGACCCCAGGATCCAGGATTCCTTTTTCAGGGTTTATAAGCAATGCATTTCTTTAAAATTTGTTGTTTTTAAACTATAGTACCAGGTTAATGGACAACAGAGTCTAACAGAGCATTTGGGTTTCTATTCAGCCCATTCTTAATAACATAAGAGTTATATGCAACATATGCACTTTGGCAATGTTTTTATCCTTTCTCTCTGAAAGCTCAACAGTGTTGCATTGTTTCCAGACAGAATATAGTTTCACTCCCAGAAAGCATGACCTTATCTAACCAGAGATGGGTGAAGGAGCCGAGAGGTTTTCTAAATTTTGCTCTCTACTATGTTCCAACTTGTTAATGTGATGTTCAGCTGGGCAGGTATTTCAGTAATATACTATCCATGCTTAGTGGGCAAGGCTGAAAATCTAGCAATTCTTTGCCTAAGAAAATTGGTTTGGGTTTTTCGTTTGTTTATTTGTTTTCTTCCATGCTGTGGGTCAAACCCAGGGCCTCATGCATGCTAAGCAAATGTTCTACCTCTGAGCTGCACCTGCAGTTCTATTTGAGATTTTAGTATATAAAAAACTCAGGAATATCTGCTTATAATTCTGTGCTCTGTAGAAATGAAGATTCTACTAATCTAATCTAATGTAATCTAATCTATAGGTTATGGGGAGGAGAAAGAACAGAAAAAATGTCACAAATGGAATGGATAGGACACTCTGACACCACAGATTAACTCCAGGAGCTAGATAAGTCCTTGAACTTTGCTTTGGAGCCTATAGTTCTAACCTTCATAGCTTCAAGCTTGGTTATTTTTCATCATCCTGACTTCTTGCTCTCACTTCTCTGGAAATCACATTGCATACTTCACCCTGATCCCAAGTCCAAAAGTGCCTTCTTCAATAAGTCATTCCTCTGCTCAAAATCCTTTAAGTTCTCCTCATTGCTTGTAGGATAAAATTCTTATTTCTCAGCCCTAATACCAAGATCTTTGCAGATCTGTTTTCAAACCCCTCTTCCAATAATCCTAAACAGAATAAGCATTCAATGCCTCATTCTCCAGACCACTCTGAGTTTCTCCCATGTTACTCCCAATTAAGTTCCACCTGCCATCCTCAGCCTTGTAGAGGGCATAACACATTCATAAAAGCATTTAGTGAAAGGGAGAAACAAATTTTATAAAAGTGTCCACTCTCATTTATAACTCTCTCCATGTGTGTATGTGTGTATGTATGCATATCTGATATTTTCAACTTCACATATGGATTATAAACTTTTTTGGGAATGAGAGGGGTACTGGGAATTGAACTCAGGGGCACTTAGCCAGTGAGTCCCATTCCCAACCCTATTTTGTATTTTATTTAGAGACTGGGTCTCACTGAATTGCTTAGCACCTGGCTATTGCTGAGGCTGATTTTGAACTTCTGATCTTCCTGTCTCAGCCTCCTGAGCTGCTGGGATTACAGGTATGAACTATCTCTCCTGGTGAATTATAAGCTTTTTGTGGGTACAACTCACACAATTTGAATCTCTGTGTGACAATTAGGGTAATGCTCTGTGTAGAGGAAGCATTGAATTGAAAAAACAAAAAAAAGGTTGATTGATTGAATAGATAGAGAAATATGTCCCGTTTTGTGCACCCAAATAAGGAGTTAAATACTTCTGACTGGCATCTTTTTGGATAGCTTGAGAATCCAGTAATTGAATGATTCTGACCTGCAGAAAAGCAGGAGCTTTTACATTTAAATCTTTACTATTTAATATTCAGCCAATCCCTATTGCAGAAATAAGCGGGCTCTTTATATTACCTTCTTTCTTGCAGCTCCAAGCTATGTTTGCATGTTTTTATACTTATTTTAAGTATCTATAAATCTTATATAAGCTGAAACCAGAAAAAGAAGTTTGCTTATTTTGATGCATAATTTTTCATATACCCTATTTTATTGGAAGCAAACTAAGCTCCAAGAATTCCTGTAACTCCTAACAATCACTTAGGCCAGGAATGTATCCAATATATCCATATCTTTCTCTATTATGCATATCCACATTTTATTATTTTTGAATTTGGCTAAAGAATAATAGGTGCTCAGAAATCATCATTTTATATATTCTCCACTTAGAGGCATACCATGCTTTCCTTTATATTCTAAAGGAAATATTCCTTCCTTAGTTACGGAACACTGAATTATTTCTCAGGCAGGGCCTTTACATTTCAATTGGTCGCACAACTGTTCAAAATAGACTGCAGGAACCCCTGAATTAGGACAGAGTATACCACCAAGCACATTCTATAGCATAAATCGTGAGGGTAGGGGAGGCTCCTCATTAATGCAAAGAATTTTTTCATGACTTTTGAAGAAGGTGGGCTTGGAATACATGTTTCATGGAGGAAAGAACAACTGTATGAATCAATATGTTCATGTTATACAAATATTGTGGTGATTACCAAGGGAGTCTGGGTCATAGTTTCTTGCATTGAAATTGTGAGCAAGGTCATCAGAGTCTTAAGGCTTAGCAACAGTGGTTTTAAGAAGTGAATTGTAAAAGATCACCCACGCTGAATTTGCTCAGAGAGGGAGGTATTCCAGATCTGGAATTAGAAAGGGCATGCAAAGCCCATGAAGAACTGCCAAAATCTTTCAGTTAGGATTCAATTTAAGCTATGAGGCTCTTTTCCCACATATTGTATGCTTCTTAAAAAATGTAAATTCTGGAAAGGTGCTAGACCTAGGAAAAAACATCTCCTCACTCTCTCATCCTAGTATTTGATTTGTAAACAAGTCTATTTTCTTCGAGAATGTGTGACTTATTCCTCTATTTTATAGAAATCATTTTTTTTGTCTCCCTCAGCGGGTATTTATGCAAAACAAAATATGTGGCATATCCATCTAGTCACTTTCTGTTACCTAGAATGCCATCAGGCACATGCTTGTGGTCAATAAATGCTTGTTATCATGTTCCAGTCAATTGTCAGATGATCAGGAGAGAATTATATCTTGACCACACTTTCATCTTTAAAATCTTTAAAGTAATGCTTTGTAAACAGATGAAACTTGATGATTGTGTCTTTAGAAGGGAATGCATGATGTAATTTCTACAAGATGAATGTTTTGTTAAGACAGAACACACCTACTTCCCAAGTTTGGGGCTCAGATGCAGAATCTAAGCCATTAGTTGATATGAGAAATATATCAGACAATAGACATTTATCTTTTCTTCATCAGAATAGTGTTTCTCAAAAATTTTCTTTTAAAGAAAGGAGCTGTCATTTGTTATTGTGGCATTTCATGTTTGATTTCAAGTTCCATTTCTTGGCATCAGATTCAGTCCTGCACCATTTCCCTGGTACCATGTGTACCTGTAGCAAGTGTTAACTGCCTGTTGATGGGGCAGTTTATATGTGTTTGAGGAATAATTGTACCTATACTTTCACTTTAATCCTTTTAAAAATACCCTCTGCCTTGTTTTTAAAAGGGACAAAGGCAATTTAATATCATAAAAGGCTGAGAAAGTATCTAAGACAAATACATTTCAAGTCAGAGATAGGCTGGTTCCCTACTGTTCATATCATAAATTCATCCTGTAGGCCTCTGGAATTAAAAAAAAAAGATTGTTTCTTTGTGCAGTTTTATCCCCACCCCCTATAGACTATTTACATGTGACTGTTCAGCACATGTAAATAAATATGTCATTATTCTTTTTAGTTTCAGAGTAACAGAAGTAAGATAAAAATTGATGCAAACATCAGGACATAGGCTTACATGTTGTGAGTCTTTGGTCCTTGGAAATGCAGAGACAGCCTCTTGCCCTATGCTGTAATTTGTAAGAAGTGGGATGCATGGGTGTGACTGTTGGTGTACTAGTGTTCTCCAGAGATACAGAACCGGCATGCATATGAGTGCACACGCTCACACTCACATTTATTATAAGGAATTGGCACACAATGACTAAGTAGGCTGAGGTCCCTCAATGTGCACTTGGCAATCTGGAGACCAAAGAGAACCAATGATATAAGTTCACCTGTAAAGGTGGCAGGCTCAAAACCCAGCAGCTGACTTTTCATTTTGAACTCAAACTTACATAAAGAATGATGTCCCAGCTCAAGCAGCCAGGCAAGAGGAGTTCACTTTTCCTCAGCCTTTTTGTTCTATCAGGTCCTCAACTGATTGGGAAAAGCCACCCCTAATAAAAAAAGGTGACCTTCACAGTTTTTGGATTAAAATACAATTTCATCTAGAAACAACCTCACAGACACACCCAGAATAATATTTGCTTAAATCTTAAATGGCCCAGTCAAGTTGTCACATAAAATCAGCCATCAAACTAGCAATGGCTTTAAGACCATGGTTGACACTTGAATATATATATGTACAAATGTATATATGCAATTTCTCAACTTAACCACCTGTTATGTTACTGTATACATTTATACTTTGAATGCATTTTTGTACTGAATAGCAGCAAACATACATTTAATGTTTTGCAAATACCTTGCTTTCTCTGAAGAATTTTGTATATCTGGCCTCATTTCTTTCTCAGGGCAAGTATATTTCATACAGAATGCACATTATTAAAACTTTACATATGTACAAACTAACTCTAAACAGGTAAAGTAAATTACCCCAAGTCACAAAATTTATAATTCATAATCCGAGATTAGGATGCAAATCTGTTTGATACTAAAACTCTTCATTCTTTGTTCTGTTTTGTAAAACAGACTTGAAAATCATAATACACTTAAAATCTGCATTGTATGCAGAATCTGAAGTTTTAAACATCATAATCCTGTTTTGAGGAATAATATTTATGTCATAAAAGCTAACTTTTGAGAAAATACAATTAGAAAAAGCAATACTTAATCCTTTGTACATGTAGAAAAATAGGAAGGAAAAAGAGGTGTTCCTGAGGTATAAATACTGGAATTCAGGTAACTGAATTAAACTCTTGAATACTAGACCACTGCTTTTCTCTGGTAGATATAAATATCCCTAAAACCAGAGAGTTCAACTCTCATTTCTATGAAGGATTTTTGAGTCAGGTCTAATTATGGCCTTCCTGTGGTAACTATTAAACACATAGTTAATGACATAATTATTGATATTTAAATTGTTTATATAGCAACCTTTGTGCTAGACCTAGCTACCTTTCAAATTTTAAGGAATAGCTATGTAAAAAGTGCACCTATGTTTTGTTTTTTGTTTTTTGACTTTAGGACTTTAATATTATTTTTCCATGATAGAACCAAAAAAAGAAAAAACAATACAATAATATATGTCTTTTATTAGTGTGATCATTCCAGATTGCACTAATTTTCCTTTAAACTATTTGTTACAAATCCACTTTTAAGTTGACCAGGTTATGTCTGGGTATTTCATTTATTTACCATGACTGACTAACTCTGATCACATCACAACCCTGAAAAAAGCATCTTATAAAATCTGAGAGAGACTTTTACTTACAAGACATAATGGAACAACTGGTAGTAGACTCACCTTCCTAACAATATAATTTGGCAAAAATTATGAAACACACTGTTTTTAAGTATAGGACAAGAGGCTAAAAAGCTCAAAACAAGGTAAACAAAGAAAAGGAATCCTATAATTGCTCAATATTTTTCTCTAGAAATATCTCCCAGACCATAGCCTGCAGGCCATTAAAACATTGCATGATGCTCTTACAGAGTGAAGAACAAAACTCAGAATTTAAAATTATGAAAGAGGCTGAAAATTCCATAACATGGAATCAAGAAGGAAAGAGAACCAGGAATCTGCATAGGAACACTTTGAGATTTTGAACAGATGCTAATCAGGGCACGTGCAGTTGAAAAGATGACTCTATACCACTAGGCAAAAACAACCATCATGGGAAGAAGGACTGTAGAGTAGCTACAACGAAAGCAATTCCTGGTGCTCACACAGCCTGGGTGATTTTGAGCTATGATAGCCAGAATGAAAGGAAATAACTAGATAGCGAAAGCATTCAGTAGACACTCCAGAAGAACAAACCTGGGGGGCATTGCTTAGCTGATTCTAGAGTAAAGTCTATTCTAGACTCTACCTATTAAACTTTAAGCAACTGTATAAAGAAGCAAGCTGATCTACAAGAAAACTAATTTTCTGCCTGAATGAAACTTCATACTCTTCAAAGAAAAACAACAAAATCTAAATAAGCAGCAACATAGAAATCATAATTCTGAACACACAATCAAAACTTACTAGACATGCAAAGAAAGAAGGATGTAACCTAAAACAGAACTGGAGGTAGGGAGGGAAAGCCAGAAGGGACAGATCATGGAACAATGGAACTGGCAAACTAATGCTTGCTTGCTTGCTTGCTTGCTTGCTTGCTTTATTTATTTATTTATTATTTTAATTTGTTATATATGACAGCAGAATGCATTACTTTTATATTACACTATAGAACACAATTTTGCATATCTTTTGTTGTACACAAAGCATAGTCACACCATTTATGTCTTCTTACATGTACTTTGAATGATGATGTCTATCTCATTCCACCGTCTTTTGTACTCCCATGCCCCTCACATCCCCTCCCACCCTTTGACTATTTAAAGTTCATTTAATTCTTGAATGCTCCCTGCCCCCAACCCCATTATGAATCAGCATCCTATATCAGAGAAAACATTTGGCATTTGATTTTTTGGGATTGGCTAACTTCACTTAGCATTATACTCTCTAGCTCCATCAATTTACCGGCAAATGACATGATTTTATTCTCTTTTATTGCTGAGTAATATTCCATTATGTATATATACCACATTTTTTTAATCTATTCATCTACTGAAGGGCATCTAGGTTGGTTCCATAGGTTAGCTGCTGCTATAAACAATGATATGACAGTGTCCCTATAGTATGCTGTTTTTAAGATGTTTGGGTATATACCAAGCAGTGATATAGCTGGGTCAAAAGGTAGTTCCATTCCCAGTTTTTCAAGGAATCTCCATACTGCTTTCCATATTGGCTGCACCAATTTGCAGTCCCACCAGCAATGTATGAACTAATGTTTTTAAATAACTATTTCAAATTTGCCCAAGATTTTAATGGAAAAAACATGGATAATGGTAGAGAAAAGAGAATAGCTCAATAGAAGAATAAAAACCACACATAAAGAATCAAGCAGCTGGCAGCAGGGGTGCATGCCTATAATCCCAGTGGCTAGGAGACTTAGGCAGAAAAATTTCCAGTTCAAGGCTAGCTTCAGCAATGTAGCAAGGCCCAAACAACTTAATTGAACCTTGTCTCAAAATTAAAAATAAATAAATTAAAAGTGCAGGGGATGTGGCTCAGTGGTTAAGTGCCTTGAGTTCAATCCCAAGTAAAACAAACAAACAAACAAACAAAACCAAGCAGAAATTCTAAAAATAAAAATATAACATCTGGGACCAGGGATATAGCTCAGTTGGCAGTGTGCTTGCCTTACATGCACAAGGCCTTGGGTTAAATCCCTAGCACCATTTAAAAAAAAGAAAAGACAAACAAAATTTAAATATGTTGATAGACATATATCCATCACATTTAATTCAAAACTAAATAGAAACTATAGAAGGAAAACAAATCAATTTGAAGATAAGGCAATGCAAATGATTCAAATTCCTTCAGAAATTTGAGGGAAAAGAAAGATATTTTAATGAATTGTATCTAATATTCAATATAGGTAAGAATATTACAAGAAAAGAAAATTACAGACCTGTGTCACTGCTAAATCTCTATAAACATCACCAACATTTATTATAAAATTTAATCCATCCAATATTTAAAAGAGTAATACATAATGACCAAATGAGGTTGATCCCAATACTAATTCAAGGTTTGATTAACATTCAAAATCATACTAATTTAATGCATCACATTAACAGAAGTAAAAGAAAATTCACATGGTCAGCTCAATAGATGCAGAAAATTGTTTGGCAAAATTCAATATTCATTTATGATTAATTTTTTTTAAAAAAAGGAATTATGAGCAAACTGGGAAAAGACAAGAACTTCCTCAACCTGATAAAGGGAATCTGTGTAACACCTGGAGCTAACTTCAAATTTAATGACAAAGACTAAATCATTTTCATTTAAAATCAAGAATAAAAAAAAAGTTTAGTCTCACTAGTTCCCTTCAACATTATGGTAAAAGTCTCAGAATATTTATTAAAATACAAACATAACCAGAAAGCAAACAGATTTGAATAAAAGATGAAATAATATTTTATTTACAGCAAACTGATTGTATGTAGAAAATCTTAAGAAATATACAGACAACAATGCTAAAACAAATAAGTGAATTTAACAAAATTGAAGCACAAAAATTTATTATGTAAAATTCAGTTGTAATTTGAGGAGATTTTTTTAAAATGTGGGAATAAAAATGAATAAAGGAAATAAATGACAGTAGAACTAAAACAGTAGTGTTAAATGAAAAACAGTAAGTTTACAAAATTGTGTTATGATTTAGATGTGATGTATCCCCCCAAAAGCTGATGTGTGAAGAAACAATGAAAGAAGACTCAGAGAAGAAATGATTGGGTTACGAGACCCATAACCCAATCAGTGAATGAATCACTCCATAGGGATTAACTGAGTGGTGATCCAAAGTGGGTAGGATATGGCTGGAGGAGGTGGGCATTGGGGGTGTGGCTTTGGGGTACATATTTTATATCTGGTGAGTGGACTCTCTCTGCTTCCTGATTATCATGTGAGCTGTTTCCCTCTGCCATACTCTTCTGCCATAAAGTTCTGACTCTTGAGTAAAGAAGCCTGCTGTGTATGGACTGAGATCTCTGAAATCCTGAGCCCCCCAAATAAACTTTCCCTTCTCTACAGTAGTTCTGGTTGCATCTTTTAGTAAGAACAACACAAAAGCTGATTAAAACAAAAATTTGTCTCAGAAGTGGGATTGTTTCTTTGACTAACCTGACCATGTGGTTAAGAAGTATTTGGAGCATTTTGGAATTAGTGGAAGGAATTTTGAGATGTGTAGCCATGCACATCAAAAACGCTTTATATTGTTGAAAGTGGAGCTTAATAGCTGTTTTTCTGGTGGGAGTTCAGAAGACAAGAATGTCAACAGGACTCTAGACAATGAAGACAGGGTTTAGGAGGGTTTTGAGGAAAGGAGGACACTACTGGTAATAAGATTAGTGGCCATTCATGTTATGTTCTGGCTGAGAAGTTGTCTGCATTTTGCCCGTGTCTAGAGACTTTCTGTGAGGCTGATTTTAAAAGCAATGGACTTCTTAATCTAATGGAAGATTATTTCTAGGCAGCATAGCATTGAGGCAGTAGCATGGAAATTGCTGGCAGCTTTTAGACAAGTTTATTGTGATATTCAGGAGCAGAAAGATTCAAAAAACTTGGACTTGGTAGGAGTAAAACTAGGACTAAGGAAATTAATTTTAATACATAAAAAAGTTAATTTTAATATATTAAAATTCAGTTGTCATTTTAGGAGATTTTTTTTTTTAAATGTGGGAATAAAAGTTGAGTAAAGGAAACGAATGACAGTAGTACTAAAACTCATGTAATGGAAAGGTAGGAGTAAAACTGGGACTAAGGAAGTCGCAGTGGTTAAAGGTATCACTGCCACTAAAGAAATGCTAAAGACTTTGCCCAGAGACAATAAGGAAGATGACTTAAGGTGGAGGGCATCTCAGAAATTGGCAAGATAATATCCATCTTAGTCTCAAGGGAGTAAGAGTAAAATTTTCTTGAGAAGAGACCAGTGGGGCACCCTTCTTACAAAAGGGGGCCTGGGAAGTATTTTCAACATACTCGGTCACCTACACATACACAGGCTGCTCCAGCCAGAGTGCCTGGAGGCTTGGCTACTCCTTGACCTTGGTGGAGCTGGTTCTGAAGAAGTGCAGGATGCTGGAGTTGGGGGCCATGCAGGCTTCCACAAAGATTTCAAAGGAAACCTGGGGAGCCAGGCAAAGGGTCAGAGGGTCAGAGTCCCTGAGGGTTGACCATGAAAGGGAAATGTGTGGAGATGTGAGAAGGAAGTCAAAGCTTCAGTGTAGAAATGCCAGTACTGTGGAATGTATGCTCAGGAAGGCAGCAGGAATTGAGCTGAGACAAGCCAACAGAAAAGCCACTTGGGCTGCAACCAACAAGGCCACAGGGGTAGAGTTACTGAAGCCCTTTGGAGAAAACATCTGGATGCCATGTGTTCCAGATGCCAGACACAGAACTACAGAACTTGTTGGCCTAGCTAGATTTCAGTCTTACTTTGGTTCCAGCTCTTCTTTCTATGCTCCTGTTTTTGTGAATGGGAAAGTTTACTCTGTACCTTTGTATGTTAGATATTTGTAAATCACTTTTGATTTTTCCAGGAGCTCACAATGGTAGCTTGCCCTGAGTCTCAGAGGAGATTTTGGACTTGAACTTTTGGGCAATCCTGGAACTGCTGACCATATGGGGACCCTTGGAAATGGAGAAAATGCATTTTGCATTGAGAGATGCTTGTGAGCTTTTTGGATCCAGAGGTAGAATGTTAAGGTTTGAACATGAAGTAGCTCCCAAATGCTCATGTGTGAAACAATGCAAGAAGATACAGAGGGGAAAAAATTGGGTTGTGAGAATCTTAACATAATCAGTGAATTAATCCCCTGACAAGGAGTAACTGGGTGGTAACTGAAGGAAGGTAAAATATGGCTGGTTGAGGTGGGGCATTGGGGGGCATAGCTTTGGTGTATATATTTTGTATCTGGTGATCTCTCTCTGCTTTCTGATAATAATGTGAGCTGCTTCTGCCACACTCTTTCATTATGATGTCCTGCCTCACCTTGAGCCACGAGAAATGGAACCTCCTTTATAGGGACTGAGACCATGAACCTCCAAACAAACTTTTCCTCTTCTACAATTTTTCTGGTTGTGTTATTTAATCATAGCAGCAAAAAAGTTGACTAAAACAATGTGTAAATACCAACACACTGAAAAACACATACCATTGATAAAATAAATTAAACTCTAAATAAATATTTTTGGAATGGTGGCAATATTGTTGAGATATCTCTTCTGCATAATTTGTTCTATGGATTCAATGTAATCTCAATCAAAAACCACAGAAGAATTCTGCAGAAAATCATAAGCTCTATTTAAAACTAATTCCAAAATTCAGTGACCTAATGTAGGCAAAGGAAGCTAGAGAAATAACAAACTTAGAGGATAATTTTTTGTGATTCAATTATAAACCTACATTGATTTAGTCAAAATGGTATTTTATTTTTAAAATATATATTAATGGAACAGAATGCTAACTCCAGAAATTGACTATTTTTTTTAAAGAGAGAGAGAAAAAAATTTTTTTAATATATATATATATATATATATATATATATATATATATATATATTTTTAGTTTGTTGGTGGGCACAACATCTTTATTTTTATTTTTATGTGGTGCTGAGGATCAAACCCAGCACCCCGCACATGCCAGGTGAGTGTGCTACCTCTTGAGCCACATCCCCAGCCCAAAACCAACTATTTTTTAGCATTTTTATGCAAGGTGTCTAAGTAATACAATGAAGGAAAAACAAAAACATTCTAAAAGTATTCTGGAACAACTACATAGCTATAAGAGAAAGAGAAAACAAAAGAATGAGAGCCACAACCTTTACCACACACCATAAAAAAATAAAATAAATAATTCCAGCTGGCTCACAATTCCAAACAAAGTTAAATCTAGAAAGCTTTAGAAGGAAACAAGGGATAATAAGGTAGGCAAAATTTCTTAGATGATACATAGAAAGTGTTATAATTAAAAATGGATAAATTTATCTAACTTAAAATTTTTGGCTCATTAAGAAACATTGTTAAGAAAATCTAAGTCCTCTAGCCACATATGAAGAAAAGATATTTGTAAATACACATATTTCTTAAAGGACGGGTTTATAATATATAAGCAACTCAGAAAAGCCAATATAAAAAGTCTTTTTAAAAGAGTATAATTTAAAAATGTGTAAAAGACCTTAGTAAGCACTATACTAATGAATACATAATAAACATCTAATAAAAACATTAAAAAGCACTCAATTTATTTGTTATGAAGGAAGTATCAAATGAAATCTCAACTGCTAGTACATATACACCAACAATGACTAATATTAAAAATATTGGCAACGCCAATTATTGGTTAGTAAGAATGTTGAACCACCACATTGTTGGTAGATATGTAAGAGCATTCAACTCCTCTGGAAATAGATTTGGCAGTTTCTTTCAAAGTTAAATGTGCATACACTCTTATGATCCAGCAATTGCACACATAGGAAATTATACAAAAGAAATGATAATAAATGTCCACTGAAAATCTTGTACAGAATACATATAGCAACTTTAAATACATAAGTAGACCAATGGATTAAAAATATATTGTATTTTATTCACACGGAAAAAACCATGCGACAGTTAAAAGGAACTACTGACACATGAAACCACATAGAGGAATCTCAGCAGTATATAATGCAAAAGATCAGACATTAACTGGTACCGTATGATTGCACTTATAAGAAGTATTAGAATAAGCAAAATGAATATATGGTAAAAGAAATTGGATAAGTAGTCAAATCTGGGGCAGGATGAAGATTGACAGGGAAAGAAAACTTTATGAGATGAGGGAAATATTCTTTCTTGATAGAAGCATGAAAATACACAGGTGCAGGTATTTTTCAAAACATATGAAACTACATTCTTTAGATCTGTGCATTTCAGTGTCCATCAATAATATTTCAAGCTAATATTCTTAACCCCCCAAAATAATTCAATGGTGACTACAATGCCCTGGTACATAGTAGGCACTCAATAAATACACATTGCCTGATATTCGTAAGAAGAATCATACATAATATTTTTCTTTGCAAAGAACTACAGCCAATATTGAAGAAACAACTCAAAGAGAATGTGAGTTGCATCATCTTTGCTCATAATGGATGTGAAAATTATTTTTTCAATATTGATTTTTGTTCCAAGTGAAACTAAAACAGACCGATTTGTTCAATCTGTAGAGATTTAGGTAGTGTTAAAGTGGCTCACCGGCCGAATAGAAACAGAAGCAGCACAGATCCCTCGGCCTGACCTCTACCTTTATCAAACCCAAGCCAAAGATTGTGGTTGCATCTCACAAAGTCCATTTGACCGACAGGAACTGTCAGCAACAGTGATACTTAGCAGAGATTCATTAACCTGCAGACCTTTCCCATTTGGGAAAATATTTTCTCAGTCTATTGAAAGCATACTCATTTCTCTAAGAACAACCTCACATGCACTTCCTCCTTGAAGTCTTTTTCAAGCATTGCAGCCTGAAATGATCTCTACATCTTCTAGATCTTATGGCAATTTCCTAGTGCTTCTATTATAAAACCCATCACCTTCCGCTTTATATTACAGCAATTTGGGTACCTGTTTTATCCCCTCTTGGATTGCAAACTGCTTTAGAAAAGAGAGCTTGTTATTCATTTTATATTTCCACAGAACATACTACACTGTAGTTTTCTATTCACGTATATGCCAAAAATGATCATGAATAAATAGAAAATGGAGAAATGTTTGGATGGATGATGAGAGAGGAAAAAAGTGGAAGTACAAGAGAACAATGTGGATTCTATTTAACAGGTTTTATTGTAATTTTATTAATTTTTTTTTCAAAGAAATTTATTGAGCACTGATATTTTTCTAGCTATTTATTATGGGTAGTACTTGAATTAGACAGGGACCTTGCCATTGAAAAAGATCACTGATAGGATTAGGGAGAGGGATATGTAAACAAATAACCCTAAATGATAACTTTAGTGTAACAGGTGGCCTAAGGGAGAAGAGTTCACGGGAGACTGACAGCACAATGAAAAAAAACTAAACATATTAAATGCAAGTTTAGAGAAATATATGGGGAAATTGCACATAACTTTTTGGGCTCATAGTACCAACTAATCCACCAAGAGTTTCCCAAGCCCTGCTCAAGTCCTCTAATTCTTTCAACAACCATAGGATGTATTATTGTTATTCCTATCCTCAGATGAAGAAATGGAGACCCTGAAATTAAGTATTTTGCCTAAAGCATTGGAGCTAACCATAGTGGATTAAGGATTTGGGTAGGGAATATGGGAACCCAAAGTGTACATTTTTAATTGAAATAATCTAGGTCTTGAAAAGTGAGTGGGTTTCCTTTGTAGGGTATATATGAGGATGTTCATGTGCAGTTAGAATGGTTTCCATCAGTCAATGTTTTTACTGTTTTACTTAGAACAAATTGCTGAATCTTGCTACTCAGAGAGGTAATAGCATTTATCAGAGTTTCCAAGCAGGTATTGATATTCAAACCCCAGGAAGAGCAGGAACCACATCAGAGTAACAGATCTTAGCAGGCAGAGATAATGGGTCTTCTCTCTTGATATGATTTAATTCTTCAGTCAGGTATAAATTCCTGGATCAATCAATTTTGGATTGGGGAAAGGCCCAATTGAACCAGAACCACTGTTTAATTTCTCCAATCAATTTTGGATTGGGGAAAGGCCCAATTGAACAGGACCACTGTTCAATTTACATGGGACAGCATTTTTATGACAAACTATTGAGAGATATTGTAAAATATATCAACTAGAGTTGTGTGATATGGACACTCACGTGAAGTTTGATGGTAGCCAAGTGGCAGGTGGGGTGAGTACAGATTTAAATAGAAAAAAAGCAAAACTACACAATAGGTATCTGCCTCATGGACTGGAGAATTCTCATGTATAAATGAGTGTCAGATATTTTATATCAGGCCATTCTTTTCTTCCTAGTTCCTGCTTGTATTCAATGCACTGAATAGTTTCCAACAATCAAGATCCCATTTCCTGTGATTTCTTTTCTGTTTCCCTCAAAATTATTCTAGATTGATTTTACCTGGATTAAAATACAGGACATTTTCTCTCTGACTCAATACATTTCTTAGAAATAGTACTGACCTTTACATTCTGAACTGTTTAGCATCAGGGTGTGATGGGACTGGGTAACTAATAAACTAAGTAGTTCTCAATTTGAGTTGTTAGAAGATTCAAGATCAGAGTTCTGTATCCAAAGGCAAGTCTAAAATAAGACTGTTTGCCTGCAATAATAATGTTGATTGTTCTAGCTGTCTTATCTGCTTTGTCTTTGTGGGAAAAGGGAGAAAGCACAGAGAAAATAAATAATAGTATTTTATTACCATGTAATTATTAAAGACTACACCTATGTGTGTATTATTTTATTGAATCTTTTAATTGACACACAAATTTCTTCCTTTTATTTTAAAAATGTGAAAACAAGCTGACTTCAAACAAATAATTTATTTAAAGTTTTACTGCTAGAAGATGGAACAGGTAAATAAAACTCTACATCTCTGCTTGTGTTTTCCATGTCAGGTCCACCTGAAAAGACACAGAGAAATTTTCCAGGCTCCCTGGTGGACACTGGAATAACCCTGGTTGTTGACATGATTGGGAGATTTACCAAGATCCTAATTAACTTTCATGATTATCTCCCTTCAAACCCATACTTCTTGTTCTTCAAGGGTCCAGTATGATGCATTTAGTCAATTCCAATATCATAGAGAAATTAAGGTGTTCATTTGGTAAACTTAGTTACCAAATGCTGCATTGTTTTTGTTAATCAATAGAACTACCATTTACTAATTATAGAATTCATCCTTGATAGCTTCTGTCCAGGTTTCTTGTTATCTCCCACAAGTCTCTTTCTCCTTATAGAAGGGCCATATTCCTCCTCTAACTATTGGTTTTATCTAAACTTAATAACAACTCATGAAAAAAAATGGTTTCTTCTTTCTACCAGTAGACTTGAAAATAGAGACCCCTAATATTTAGTACAATAAATTCCATCCAAGTAGGTGGGAGGTTATACCCTCATTGTTGGTTTATCAGTGTCTCATAAGATATGCTATACAACTAATGTAACCATTCAGGGCTGTTTCTCCCCCCCCCCACCTGTCAATTGTAACACTAGGTCTATTCCCTAAAACACTGAGAAAAGGCATAAATGAGTTAATGTCTAAGCAACTGCCTTAACCAAATACAAAATCTACTGTTACATATTGCCGTGCTTTCCTTTGACAGACATTGTAAAAGAATTCACTAATTCTTCACAGTTTTTCAAAGTGGTAAAAGTGGGAAGCAATAAGTTAAATATAGAAAATACATTTTCCAAGAGTCCAGTATAGGAATTGAAAGACTGGAGAGGGGTTCTAGGGGCTAAATAGCCAGGTGGGATTTACTCTAAAGCAGGTTAGCTATGGCAGGTGCTGATTTTTCAAGACAATAAAAATAAGACTTTAAGAACCCACTAACTTTAACTAGTAACATCTGGAATTTTTAAGCTCCAAATTGCCAAGATCCACCATCCTCACCTGTCTATTGACCTTTGTATTTGGTAAAACCTTCCCTGACTTTCTCCCTTTAATGAAGCCCTCAGGAATATCAAGATTTACTGCAATGACTCAGAGGTCACAGGCAAGAATCTCTTCTGGTCTACTACCAAAGCTCCAAACTGCAGGACTCTCGATCCCTTTGAGATTTCATTTTATTTAAATGCTCCCACCTTCTAGAGAGTCCTCTCTTAAGGCTTCGTTAGAAAAGACCATATATTTCCAGATTTCATTCAGGGACAGCATTCAATCATTCAGAGAAAGACAAAACTAATTCCCTGGGGCACACTGACATTGGTGAGAAATAAAGTTAGATCCCTACAATAGTGCGAGAGACAAGGCAAACACCAGCAACTCGGAATGAAACTCACAAGCTGATTCAATTGCTCACAAGAAATGTGCAGAACGTTTGGAGAAACTGCAGCCACATACTGGAAAGTCCTTTTTAAATGTGGGTTTGGGGGATACAGATGGTAGGAGGAGATCCTCTCTGAAGAGGTCTGTGCAGCCAAACTTTTGGTCCAGTCATTTTGGACAAAGTGCATGGAGTCAGTCTGCAACAGCATCAGCTAGCCGGAAAATGATTCGACCTTCGCTGGAGTGTCAGTCATTCTTTTGCTTGAGTAGCTGAATGAAGAGTATGTCATTCTGTCATAGCAAAAACCTGGAGAAGGGGAAAAAATTAAATCGATCCTCTCCTACTCAGAGAGGCTTAGTTTCATTGGCGTCTAACTGACACAAATACTCTTTGCTAGGTTTCTGTTTGCTCACAGTAATTAAATATTCCTGTCTTGGACTTCACAGCCAAATGTCCTGGCTGATGGGCAGGACAATACTATCCACATTCAAAGGACAGGGTTGGAATTGTGTTTATTCTAAGTGCCTCTGATCTCAGATATGTGTTTGCCTGGGTTCTCTCCCATTCTCATTACAAAATCCATTCCACTCACCAAATGTAAGAAACTATTAAAAAAAATACTATGCATAATGTGTAATTCATTGACACTTGTAGTTCTTATCTCAGCTGTTAATCAGAGCATATCCTTACCAAAAATATGGATTTCAGATGAATAATTTAAGCATTTCATGAACTTCTAATTTTTCAGTTATTAATTAAAATATTGAAAATGAATTTAAAAATGGAGAGAATAGTGACAGAAAGTAGGAGATCTAGGCAATAAGTCCTGTAATTATTTTGCCACAAACAGTTCCAAGGTTATTTTACCTTTCTGGTTTGTTTGCTTGCTTGATTCTGTTTGTACTTGAGCATCTCCCTGAAGTGAGAAGGTAATGGAATGGTTCTGTGACTGACCACAGGTTTTTTTTTTTTTTTTCTAAGATAGTGGTAAAACACAGGGACTTCTCTTCCTTAAAAAGAAGTGAATAACAATTGTCCCATGTGCCTTTCAATAACTAGCAAGATTAACCCCAGAGAAACCTCTTGTAGCTGGGACATTGATTGTTCTTTCTCATCTGGGCCAGAATCTATTTGAGGAGACTCCGTGCCATCTTTACAAGGAGAGGGAGGAGGTGAAGGTCAGCAGTTACACAGTCTGATTTTCTTCTTTAGATTCCTGTGCTCAGGACAAGTCTCTGCACATGGTCTACTTGGGAATTGGGGCCATCACCCACAGACTTACAACCCTAAAGATGCTTTATTTGGAGATATATACCTTAATTTAGAGAGCTTGCTTTTTATTTCTTACTTCAACTTTTCTGAAAATTACTTTTGGACTCCACACTGCTTTGCTATAATTTATCAAACCAGTCTTCTTATATTATCTAAGAATCTTAGGATCTGAAATTATGCAGCAGAAGCTGTAGGAATATCTTGACAAACACTAGATGCTAAATAAATGCAATTGAAGTGCTCAAGATCTCAGCATGAATATTTTCCTTTTATGTTTTAGATATGCACAATTTTATTGATTCTATTTTTATTTTTTTTTTTTTTTGGTACTGGGGATTGAACTCAGAGCCACTTGACCACTGAGCCATATCCCCAGCTTTATTTTGTATTTTATTTAGAGACAGCGTCTCACTGAGTTGTATTTTATTTAGAGACAGCGTCTCACTGAGTTGCTTAGCATCTCGATTTTGCTGAGGCTGGCTTTGAACTCATGATCCTCCTGCCTCAGCCTCCCCAGCCACTAGAATTACAGGCATGCGTCACCACACCTGGCTAATGATTCCTTTATTTTTATACAAAGTTTGTACATTAGGAACTTGGAAGAGCCAGACTGTGTCTTTTGGATCATATGTGTCGATATTCAAATTTAAAAAGATTATGATGAATTCATTAAGATTTTAGAACTCTTGTTTAATTTTATAAGCTAAACCAAGGTAAACCAATAATATAAACATGTACCATAAAAGGCATTGGGTTTAGATTTGGGATTTGATTGAAGCTGGGAATAAATTGATGTGAAAAAAAGGAAGAAGAGCTACAGGCATAGACTTCCCCTTCACTAAGTTGCCACACAACACAATTTTCTGGATGTGACTTATGTCTATCCTCATGAATGGATTTGTATCTATCAGGTTTGGTCTAGTTCTTATGCTTATACATAGTATTTTTTATTTCTGATCTTCATGTAGTCCTAAAATTATGACTCACCAACTTAGATGGCAAACTTTTGACAGAGCTTAGAAGAACTCATTCATCTTTCTTCAAAGTCAGTACTATTCCAGTATAATATGGTACTTCTACATGATCAATGAATTGGCTAAGGGAAGAAACATTGGTGTTTAAAGAATGCTAAAAACTCTGTGGTGACCAGGATGAGCATACATGTTGGGGTGTAGGCAAGTTAACTTTGAATAGAATGACCGGGATTGTTAAAGGAGGTCTTTAAACATCAAAATTTAAGACTGAGCTCTATTCTGGAAACTACAGAAGGCCACTCAAATAGAACACAGTGTGAGTGCTACTTAGATAATATGAAATAAAAATAGTTCACTATAATTTTCATTATTTTGTAGGCAGGTAAAAATATTGAAACAGGGATACAATAGTTACTGGTCAGTAAAACTTTTATGAAATAACAAATAAACTTCAGTTATAAATTTGCATAAGAAGGCTAATCAAAATTTATACTAGGAATCAAAATCAGTTATATTATAGATTAGATTTCATTGATCAATTGTGATACCAGTGGCAGAATTTGAACCCAAGTTTTTCTCATTTCTAGGAACTCATTGAACAATTATATATTAAATACCAGCTTTTTGTAACAAATATATATTGAGCACCTGCTATTAAAAACAATATACACAAGCTATTAAAAGACCCACTTTGATTCTTTGCAGATTTCATGAAGTTTAAAATAATGACTCTCTTTCAAAATACTTAAAATCTTGCTGCATGGAGTAGACTTAGTCATTTGAAACCCTTGCTACTAATAAAAGCAATAGCTACTAATGGTAAAAACATAAGGAAATACATGATTATGTAGCAAGAAATGGCTCACATGTTTTGTGACTTGAAACTACACTGTAAATTAAGAGCCAAAGTTATTAATGAAGCCAACCTCATGGTCTGTTCTGAGACGTTTCTTGTTATTCTATTCCCTCCTTAGCTTCATATTATTTTAAGGCTCTCATTTTTTTTTAACATCTATGGGGGCAAATTTGTTATGATATTTGGACCAGTTAAAAATATACTCTGAATGGTGCTACTTTCTGTCTCTGACATCCTTTTCAAGTTCAGTGTAACCATTATAATTGAAATCACCCTTGCTGGAGCTCAGGTTTATCTGTTAGGGTGACTATATTAGTTAGCTCATCCTCCTTCTAGGCATTAAAGTCCACCCTGAACTCATGGGGAGAAATCACTTTATCAAAGAAGAAAGCATCTCATTATGAAGAAACCACTGTTGACCACCTCTTCCATATTAAAGAATAAGAAGGAAAAGAAGAGGAGGAGGAAGAAGGTGGTCATTCAAGTTGTATTCAGTTTCAAATTCAAGTTTAGTTCTACATATTGGGTGAGAAAGAGATGGCTCTGTATTATAAGGAAGATTCATGATATACCCGCATCATAAATGATTTACAAGTGTACTTTCCTGTAGTCAGAAGTCTTTGCATTAGTTACCCCGGTGGAAGACACACATTTAAATGCAAATGCTCTCTAGCAGTGCATTAGTGACTTCAAGTACTGGTTGACATGAAGTCTAACAGGGTTGAAGAGTCAGGAAATAATGTTACTGACAACATTTGTGGAGAAGGAAAAGCTTATTTGGGAGGTCCACAAAGAAAATGAAGAAGGATTCACAGGATCATTCTATGACTGTATGGGAATGGAAGCATTTTTGAAAAGAAGTGTTTAGTACTTCAAAGATCAAACTTATTTATTTATTCTGTTCCCAAATCTGGCCAATGGTCAGACTATAACGTTTGTGCAAAATATCTGATATTTTACAGAATTTAGGTGTAATGGAGAAACTGAGCTCCTCCAATTTTGTCTTCCTTTCTAAAGGCTAGGAATGTTTAGTTTTTTCCTAAACTTTAGATATTCTCCCACCATTAACACCATTAAGAGACACTGTGTCCCTTCAATGCTGGTGAAGCTCAGTGAAGACCAGGACCGTACTCTGAATGAATGTTGATAGAAGAATTCAGAGTTAAGTTTGCCTCTTCATTTTAATTCATTATGTAAATTCTGAAAAACTTTTTTAGATATATTCACATTTTATTTATGTTGTTATCTATATGATAATGCCATGAAATTCCATCAATCACTTTTCCTACTTGATTCTTTGATGATTTACAAACTGTTGTTATCTATTCTGCCTGAGGACAGTTTTCTCCAACTAACAACAAATAGAGATGCATTCAAGTGGTTGAATTATATTTCCCTATTACCTGTCAGCCAAAAAAAAAAAAAAAAAAAAGAAGTGGAATTATATCAGTATATGCTGGAAAAAGTATAATAAGTAAGAACTTTAGCTTAATTATTCAATTCACCAATCATGTGTGTAACTAAATTGTGTATAACAATGATCTAAAGAGAATGCACTATACTGTTAATGGAAGTAAAGGAAACTTAATGATAGTTACCATTTAATTTATTCTAAGGACTTCATAAGAATTCTCTTAAGAATATCAGGATCATGTTCAATAGAAATTGTCCAAGTTGTTGTTGTTATCAAGATGAGGAGCCTGAAGCTTAGTACTTTGGCCAAGCCTCATGTATAACGAGAGTTAGAGATGGAATGCAAACCAATCTGTGACTTTGAGTCAGCACTTGATACTTTATCATATTCTTTTCTTACATTTAAAATTTTTTTTTACAATTTTATTTTATTTATTTTTATGTGGTACTGAGGCTCACCTGTGCTAGGCAAGCATTCTATCACTGAGCTACAACCCCAATCCTACTGTATTATTTTCTAAATAGTCCTCTTCTATTGACATAGTCCAATATCCTCTCTGAGCAGAACTAGGAGTCATCTGTGATATGTTGAAAATGCAGAAGTGTGAAGAGGTGAATTTAATAACTTCTGAGTAAAAAATAAACAGATCATCTAGATTTCTTGAGAGGAACTACCAGCTATAGTATTCCTCTTCTATGGCCCAACCCTGTTCTCCAATACCACATCCAGGTTAAACTAGTACCTAGGCTTCCCTGCTTTGAATTCCATTTTATCACATTCCCAGTTCACCTCCCTTTCCCTCTTACTGAGTCCCTGCAGGAACCTTAGCCTGTGTGTAGCTTGGATAGGTTTATCAGCCTAGTTCTCACTAGCCCACCCATGCTGGGCACCACTCCTCCCACAGTATCAGTTACCTTCCTCTCTACAATCTCCTACCCTTCCTGCTTGGATTGGTAAGCCTGAGTTTGGTTGCAGCTTTCTATAACAACAAAATTTGAGAACTAAATCCTAAGAGATTCTCGTCTTCACACCTCTAGCTATAAAGTGTAATAATGCCATGACTGGAAGAATTCTTGTAACCCTAACATGTTTATGTCTGATTATATTACCCATCAAGTGAAAAAATTCACTTTGCAAAACTGTACGTTTCCTGTGCACAGGGACCCTACCTATCTTATTTACTGATGCAAGCTGAAAGGCACTGTAAGGCACAGCTCTTAATAAGAGGTCAATTTTTTTAAAAATTTGAATCAATAGAGGAATGATAGAGTGCATGAAAGAAAGGATGACGACATGCCCACTGGCTAACATACCTGCTCTCTCCCCACCACCATACATACCTTTTCCTCATGATTATGATAACTCTAAACTGCTTCTGATTCTTGCAATTAAGGCTTTGTTACATCACATAATATCACTCTATTTCCCAGGATACCTGAACAAAGTATCTATGGGAGATACGATGGCCTAGGAGTGTATTAGATTACCTGGGTGAAGTATCATGTCCTCCCATCACTCCTCTTTCTTTCCTAGAAAAATTAATTTGTTTAATTACCAAAAATATTTATAAAGAGGACAAACATCCACATCACACATTCTCTCATCTCAATTCTAATTGCTTTTGTTCGTTTGTGTGTTTGTCTGATTTCTTTTCTCCACTGTAAACCTCATCCATGTGGAGGCACTTTGGTTTAGCTTAGTAAATAAATTCTGATGAAATTTTACACGGAAGTGGCATGGTCATAGTCAAAGTGCATATCTTTAAGCAACAGTATCATTAAGAAGATGCTTTTAGTTTTTATGATATATGTTGAATCCAATTTTGAGTGATTGAAAAGTTTTCTTAAAATGTGTACCATATGCCTACATTTTTAACATTTATAAAGAAGGCTATTCTATATCCAAGCTCTTTGGTGATCTGACTACTGGAGAATATGATGCAGAGAACACTTACGGAAAGGGAAATGCTCTTTTACAGCATCCTTTAGTATGCATTATAGCCCTAAAAGAAATGGAAGCCAAGACTTCCAAATATATTAGGCTCCAAAAGTTATCACTCAACAATATTTGACACAAGGGGAGGCAATAGATGAAGTTTGCATAGTCCTTGTTAAACCCTGAGTTTAATGATTTTTTAGGACGTTTGCATTAAAATGGGATCGTTAAAATATACTGCCATTCCAGCAGTATAAAAAATACATACAATAAGTTCACACAATGCATACCGATAATGACTCAACAAAATAAATGGCGAAATAAAGCCAGCATTGCTCACCCTGTGTTTAAAATAACCTTTAGGCATTTGGGGATTTTTATTGGTAACAATTTGGTGGCAAACTATGCAGTGTAAAAGAACAGTTTAAAAGCTAATAGAAAAAATCTGGCATTAATAATAGTGTAGATTACAGTGAGGACAATAGTGAGGTTACTGCAGAGAGCAATGTATCTAGATAATTAAACTGAAACCATTTTAGTCCTATAGCAGTGTAAGATATGCTGCTGAGAAAGTAAGAGATCCCATATGCACAGCTAAGAGTAGGAAGTTGGCTTCCTGGTTACACAAGTAGATTGAAAATGAATGTTGAGGAATGCAGGGAAGGGTAGGCAGATCATCAGAATTCATTGATCATCATTTCTTTAATGCCAAAGATTCTTATTATCATTCGAATCTTGAATTAAGTTGGTAAATATGATTCCTCCCTCTTAGCTTAATCTGTTCCAAAATCACAAATAAACAACTTAAATGTACCAAAGATCTCTGAAACCCATATCAAAATGAACTATGGATAGAATTATCCATGCCTTGATATTAAAGATAAAATCCTCATGAAGTTACTTCTTACACAAATTCATGAATAGGCTAGTAGTATCTCTGTATCTCAGTGTCTCAATAAGAATGATAATGAAGCAAATGTTAATCCTGATCTTGTGATTCAGAGTGATTATTAAGTGATTAGTTCTTGTTATAGCTAAATGATTTTTGTTGGGAGTTTTAGATATGTGTTTCATAGAGAGCCACTGCTGTCTGAGTTTCTGACAATGAATATGAAAGAAAATAAAAGAATTATAATATTATATTAATAGCTAAACAATAATAGGAGTGGATTTGGGCTAAGTCATTGCACAGAATATGATCACAGATATTTAGACATCAATGTAAAAGACATGCTTGAAAGCTATCACACCTTAGCTATGCAGAAATTAAAACCATGGAATCATCGTATGTATTTTATTCTATTTGGTGTTATGAAGGTTTTTAACCCATAGTCTTTCGGTATTGCTTTTTTGCTTTCTATCATTCTAAACTTAGCAGCATCCTAGATGAGAAACATTGTGTGCTACATATTTTACATTTGTGATCTCTGAGCTCCAAATTTAAAGAGAAGAGACAAGCACTTTTGATTCTAGCTTGCCTAAATAGGTATTCAAAATACTGAGTTCAAAATTTTTCAAATACTCACTAGTTCCTTACACATGAGGATCTCATGAAACTTTTCAATATATATATATATGATTATATATATATATATATGAATGATATCATTCACATTTAGTTTTTCACTTGCAAACCACAAAAGCCAGGTCCTATGTGATAAAGATGTTGAGCCCCCTTGGAATGATGAAGAAACTTAAGCTCAGGGACTCAAGAAACTTGTTCACATAGAAAGTCAAGTCCTTGGACATCGAGTTCTCACATGTTTCAATTAAACAGAGTCAAACTATCATGATACAAGGGCAATTTTGATTTAAGGTGAGTAGTCCATGTTAGAATTTCACAAAATAACCATAAAATTTTTCCAAAGAAACCATGAAAGAAGTTAAAAAGAAATATGTAGAGGCCACCACCACATCCAAGGGAGGAGGCAGGAGGGGTTCTCTGCTTCATTTTAACAAATGACCCTGAATTCAGATTTGGATATTCACTGTCAGTACTTTTGTACATCAAGTGTACAAAAGGGAAAGGGAAAAGTGTTTTTACATTTACATTCTGAGTTGTATTTTCAAATAAGCTGAAGTTTATTTTATATCTTACACGATATCCCCAAAGGACCAATCAATAGTGGAAGAGAAGGAAAAGTAGGAGGAGGGAATTCTCATTTCCCTTGATGTCCCTGAATTTTTCAGCCACAGACCCAGCATCATGATGCTTTTCAGAGTCAGTTCAATAGGGATTGACTATTAGCACAAAGAACCCAGAAAGAGCCATGCCAACTTAAGATGGCAACTATATATATATAGGGATCAATACTTGATAGTCTTTCCTCTTTTATTCCTGGGCTGTATTCTGCTTTCTTAAAGCAAGAGCTATCTAAAAAAACTGGGAACAGAGAGGGGGGCATCTGCTAGATGGAAGAAAAAGATGAAAAAGAAGAGGAGGAGGAGGGGTGGAGGAAGAGAGAGAGAAGGAGGAGGAGGAGAAAAAGTAGCCTGATTACAGCTTAGTTTTGTGAATTCAAGAAGTGTGTGTTTGAAAAATGAAGGTGCATAAGTTAGTGTAGCTCCAGGGCGCCAGCTTCCCTAGTGTTAGCATAGCTGACACACTGACAGTTTATATGGAATTTATGTGCCTATTTCCTCTGCTTTTTATGGGAAAACATGTTGTTACCTTACAGCTGCCCACATCACACGCCGCCAATCCGCCTCTGAGCCATAGAGCACCTTTCTCAAGGAAACATACATACATCAAGGGCTTATGTATTTTTTACAATGTTGTAAGGGGAAAATAATAAAATATGGGTTACTGTGTACACCATTCCACGGTTTAATTTTTTTTTATTTCACTGGTTTAATTGACTCTGACCATTTTTATTGCCCTTTTTCCCACCTCATCTCGCCATTTTAATTGTTTATGTGTTTGTGTACAATTGGATGGCATCTGGAAAGGACAGGAGCTGTAACCACAACTTAAACGCCAATTGCAGGGCTTTAAAAAGTAAATAAAGCATTTAAGCTGCCACATCAGTGGCAAGATATATGCAGATGTAAACAGAAGGAAATGTACATTTTAAAGTGAAATGCTTAAAAATCCGCTCCTCTTTTCAATCACCTGCAGGAGCTCCGGGTCCTCTGTGCTCTCTGACTGATGCCTAGAAGCACACAAGGAAGCAGAACTGGAGTCTTGTTCTGTCTATTTCTTTCACTATATGGTACTCTGGGGGGGCGGGGGTCACACCTAAGTATCACGGAGAAGTAGGTTGATCATGGCCAAGGAACTGGGGCCCTTTGACCTGTTACCTTGTCTTTGATCTGCCCTGTTGCCCACACTCCCATGTCTGCCCATCTGCCAGCTTGTAACTTAACCTAGCTTTGACATTGCAGCATTTCATCCAGGAAGCAAACCATTTTTCTCTTTAGCCTCTATTCCTATTCTTTCAATGAGATGACAGAAGCAGGCAGGGGTAAACTCTACCAGCTTACATTTCCCAGAGTTTTCTCCACTTGCATATAAGATCTTATTGTTCTAAATCAATCTCTAACTGAGAAGTGAAGACTACAATGTAATAAGAGCAGAAATCTGGGGACAGACTGATGAATCCAAAGCCTAGGAGGCAGCTTCTTCTTTGCAATAAATAGGACTGGCTCTGGACCTTACAAAAGGCAATAAATGGAAATAAGGATCAGTATTTACCTTGCCACACTCCCCTCACACTTGTGTGCCCAAGCTTCTTGTGGTATCCCTGCTTATGGGCATAGGATTAGATAAGAGATCATGGAAGAGATTTTCACTGAAAAAGGAAAGATGGTGCATGTGAACTTTGCCTTTCAGTGAGTAGGTTGGCTGCTGAATGATGTAAAGAAGTATCTCATTTTCCTTTCGTATGTGTGTGTAGGTACATCTTGTACATCCCTGCCTGATGCTCTTGTCATAGTGAAGGTCCAGACATTTTTTTATTGATTAATTCATTTATCAGGTGAAGATTTTAAGTCTAAATATTATACTCCTCCACCATACTACCTTTTTAAAACAAACATTCTGTAAATGTACAGATGAAAATGTCATAATCTAGGATATTTGCATTGGAAAGATCAAGAGAGGCATAGGACCAGCCCCACCTGCAATCTGGGTAAATTATAGCAAAATCAATGGAATCTACTTGTTCTCCTTGTAATGCTCTGTCTCCTAAAATGACACATCACCTTCTTTTAGTATTCTGTAAGAAACTGACACAGGGCTTGACTATTTAACACATTTTAAAAGTATCTGCAACAACAAATAGCAAATAAAAACATATTTTCATAAAGCAATTTGCCCGTTTTGCTAGATACAGATTATTCATCTTTGTGTTCATCCTGATTTAGGTTTGGTCCCCTCTCTAATTTCTAATCTGCTTCCACCTGCCCTCTTTGGCCCTGCCTGCTGGAATTCCTTGAAGCCCATATCAAGTCCAGTCAAGATATTTCCAGGTCAATCTACTTCAAACACATGAGATCCTCCCATTTGGGAGAGAAATTTGACTTCCTCTTTGCATTTCTGGTGGTTGATATTATGACAAATGAAAGTGACAGGAAGATAAAGCCCAGTCCAGAAAGAAGAATTTTTAAATGATTAGCTCTGGATTACAATGGAATGTGATTCTTTAGGAACAGCACCAGTTCCCTGTGCTGTGTGTCTAGGAAGCACAGCAAGGACATAGGATATTCACAAATGAGGAATGGAGTGGTTTGTAAAGTTGCTTATAGGGTAATCACTCTTTTTATCTGAAAGTCAATTACTCTATCCTGGTTTCAGTTTCATGCTAAAATTCTTAATGAAATAGCTCCAAAGGAGGAGGTTCCACCCTGATGTAACTCATCCTACAGTTAGGTAGTGATGGCATTTGCCAACCCCTAGGTCTGGATGAATGTCAAAGGTGGGAACAAACGTTAGGAGGATTTGATTACCTGCAACACATAAGTCTTAGTGATATCAGAAACAGCAGGGTGGTATTTGTTTCCTCTTGCAGTTATTTAGATAATGTTTTGGATAAGTTCTCAGCTTGGTTTTATCTATTATTAGTTTTAGGTTTCATGTATGCTTATCCTATTTATAAAAGGGTTGTGTATGACCTAGCTCATGGCTCTCTTAGCATAGATTCTGAGGGATAGAAATGTGCTCTGCAGTTTTCTTGCCCTTCAGTTGTTCCTCCAGACCAGGAAAATACATACACAAGAAGATATATGACAAGTATAATCTGTTCTCATGTCAACATGCATTAATTTAAAGCGAAAAGCCAAAGAGATCAGAAATTCTCCTGTACCAAGATTTGTACAATCAGTGTCTCTTGACACTGTAGGAACAGAACAGGAAGCAACTTCAGCTTCCTGCAGTGAACAGTGTGATAAAGAAAGAGAAGGTTTTCAATCAAGCATCTGCATGTATGTGGCCATGCTCAGTCTTTTGTTGAGCGCCCTGTTTTGCTAGACTCCTTTGATCTTCTAAACTTTGTCTAAAAAAAAAAAAAAAAAAAGGAAAAAAAAAACTATAAAAATACAGAGAGGTCAGCCTGAAAGGAATCCCAGAGAGTCTTCAACTCAACTCCCTTATTTAACTGATAGGAAGCTTGAAGCCAAGGAGGTGAAGGTGGGTGGACTGTCTTGTCCACAGTTGCACAGCTTGTTCATGGCCGAACCAGGACTGGGTGGCAGTCCTTTGTTCTTCCCTTCACCACATCCCTTAGGCAAACCACTGATGGGTTTTCAAGTAGCTTGAATACAATGGTGGTTTAATAAAGAATTGCCATAGAACCTGATCTTATATGTCTACTATAGGGAATTATGGGTTTGAGGACATTGAGAGTCACACCTAGAAAGCTATTTTTCATAGGTATCCTAATGTACTAACTGACATGAAGCACAGTAAGTTTTTGATAAAGGGTTAGACCTAAAAGTAGTATTTATATGACAAAAAAAAAAAATGGCTAACATTTGCTGAATGCTTGCTTTGTCAGTCTCAGTTCTGAGTGATTTCATATATTATTCTTATATAATCCTTAATATAGAGCAATGATGTAATTATCATAAATATTCCTCTTTATAAAACGAGGAAACTGAAATTCAGGAAATGTGCCCAGTGCCACAGTTAGTAATGGCAGGAACAGAGTTGCAGTCTCAGCAATACCACTTGAGGGGCTGCTTTCTGAACCACTAAGTTATGTTGTCTCCCTACAAATGAGTGTATCATGGATGATTCCCTGTGCTGTGTGATTCAAAAAGAGAAAACAGTCCCAGATTGGTTCATTGCCACTTTGGAAAACATATAACTCTAAGAGAAAGGCACTTGGAACAAGTTGCTTTTCTGACATGTCAGCACTAGAAAATTCCAGATCCTACAAAGTTTTATATAAAGGCTTAGAGTAAGAAAAGTTATGCTAGCTAGGCTTGGTCGCTGTAGTCCCAGTGACTTGGAATGCTAAGACAGGAAGAGTGCAAGTTCAGGGCCAGTGTGGGCAACTTATAGAAACTCTGTCTCAAAAGGGCTGGGGATGTGAGTCAGTAGTAAAGTGTCCCTGGGTTTAATCTCTAGTACCAAAACAAGACAAAACAAAAATTATCCTAGTAGAAAGCTTAAGGAATCTAGAGCAAAGAGAAATTCCTGGGATTCTGGAGGGAAAGAAAGCAAGAAAAATGAGATAAAAGCAAGGAATTGATAAATATATACAATGCATATAAGTCTATTGCATGTGTTTATATTTCACCTATTAATAATCATGTGTGTACAAGGTCTGTCACAATGCGTGCTCCCATACACAGCCATTTAACTATTAGAGCTGAGGTTATAGTGCATGCTCATTCTTTCTATCCTTTACTAACTAAGGTCACAGTTTAAATATGATGTCCCCTCACTCTTTTCTTTATTTTTTTTTTTTTTTACTGTAATTCAGGTCATTAGCACCTCACCTCAGAATTGGTGCATTAGTTTTGATATTACTATATAAATTCCTCTTTTGAATAATGCCTCTTTTTTCTCCAATCCTTCCAAGTCATTTTCTTTTTCTTCTGTTTTTTTGTGTGTGTTTTTTAAAATTAAATTATTTATTTATTCTAGTTTGTTATACATGATGGCAGAATGCAATTCATTTCATATTACACATATAGCACACATTTTTTTCAAGTCACTGATTATACACAAAGTATTTTCACACCATTTATGTCTTTAACCATGTACTTAGAGTAATGATGTTTTTTAACTCATACTCATTCTACCATTATTCCTATCCCTTTGCCCCCTCCTTTCCCCTCCCTCCTTTAGCCTTATCTAAAATTCCTCCACTCTTCCCACACTCCCCTGCCCCCCACTGCCATTATGAGTCACCATCCTCATATCAAAGAAAACATTCAGCCTTCGTTTTTTTGGGGATTGGCTTGCTTCACTTAGCATTATATTCTCCAACTTCATCCATTTACCTGCAAATGCCATGATTTTATTCTTTTTTAATGTTGAGTAATATTCCATTGTGTCTGTACACCAAAGTTTCCCTATCCATTCATCTACTGAAGGGCATCTAGGTTGGTTCCATAACAAATGTCTTCTTTAACTTCCTGCCTTCTAAAAGTATGGACCCTGAAGTGTCCCCATCATCCATCTGTAATCTCTGCACTGCTTTGATAAGTCTAGTCAGGTGGAGCCATTGGCCACCTCAGAACTTGTTTCTTCTTCCTGTTTCTGAACCTTGGCAACTGGTATGTCCTCCACTTAGAGTGGAGTTTTTGCCTGAGTTGAACCATCCTCATCTAGGAGCTTCTTTTATTGTCACAATCAGAAAAATGCTTTCTGGCAAATGATATAGCACCCAATTACAGGTAGCCTCGAATGATTGTTATTTTTATGTAAGTTAAGAACATTCAGTAGTGACTCAATCAGTGTCTGTCTTTCACCCGCCTTCATTGCTGGATACATTCTTCTTGAACCTAAATCACAGCTTCCCATTTCAACCCTGTTGCAGAACGTAAGAGAGACTTAAAAGTAGTACTTACGTTACAAAAACAGCTAAACTTGCTTTGTCAATTTCACTTCTGAGTGATTTTATACATCATTCTTACATAATCCTTAATTTAGACCAATGTGTTACTCTGGGAATATGACCAGTAGCTAGTAAGAGCTCAATTATATCTGTTCAGTGAGTAAAGGAATAAATTATTTGGTCATTATTTTTGTTTTGTTTTGTTTCTAGCAGAATATGAATTGAAGAGAGCAAAGAAACCATCACTATCCCTAAATCAAGGTAATTTAAAATTTCAAAAAAGAACATAAATCAATGCCACATAGTACTGTTTAGATGTGTATTTCTGTAAGTGTTAGAAGAAATGAATAGAGGACCTTAGCCTAATGATATCGAGGTGAAATCTGATCCATTCTCTAGATCCAACTGCCAGTTCATAGAATATTCTAAGTGCGGAAGAACATGTTGAACTGAGTCAGGAATGTGAATTCAGCAGTACACAGGCTATGGGGAATGTTCTACAGCTCCAACAAGGTAAATTGTTTAGATAAGAAAGGGATAGAGGGAAACACTTGCAGACTAAAAGAATCATGTTGAGTTTAAAAATAAAAAAAAATAATAATGGGTAAGATGAAGCTAAACTAATCTGGAGATGATCACTTGGGTCATAAAACCCATAGAGCTACGCATGTAAGTAATATCTATGAAAATCAGAAAAGCCATTTGGGCAGGAGGAGGGACGGGATTGGGACATTATCCAGGGAAAGGTAGAAGGGACATGTTAGTAGCACAGTTCTATTCTTGATCTGGGTGATGAGTCAGGAATATTTGTCATATAGTGAGTAACTAAGCCATGTGTGTGTAATCTTACATTAAAATAGAATTATATATATATATATATATATATATATATATATATATATCAAGTGAGGATAAAAAAGGCTTGACTCCAAAATAGAGGCTCAACACTTTAAAATTTCAATTCACACTCTTGCAGTATCTGCAGTGTGTGGTCTCTGTGATGCCTCTTCCTTCGCATCACCCATGAGAGGTCTGGATGATGAATTTGGTGAACTGGGGAAATCAGGGCCAATGCCTCAATACCTCCACCCACCCTCCCCTGACATGGGTTTTCTATTTTCCCACTGAATTCAAGAATCAGTCTGTATGCTCAGTGGTCTGTTGCTTGTTACTTAGGGAGACTTAAGAGAGACCTTCTAATTTCCCTACAAAGAAGGAGGAAAAAAGAAATGGAGGGAGGAAGGGACAAATGGAGGGAGAGAGAGAAAAGAAGGGGAAGAGAAAAAAGGAGGAAAGAGGGAGGAAGGAGTTAAGAGAAGAGAGGGGAAAAGAGGAAACAGTAATTCCCAATTTACATTGTGTTTTTGTCCACAGCTCTACCTTGAGTGAAAGAGAAAGTGAGTGGAGTCTTAATGAAGGTTCTGTTTATTCATTTATTTTCAAAAAGCAGGAAACATTGGTCCTCAAACAGCTTTAAGGATAATTAAAGCAATGATGAAATGTATTGATCAATTGCAAATTTCCTCACAGGAGTGATTAATTGCATTTTGGACTTTGAGAAATTCCAAAGGTGATTGCAAGAGAAGAGACTCTTGATCCTGGGCCGTGTCTCGCATGCTTTCTTTGTTTCTGTTTTTTCCTTCTGCTTTTTTGCTGTTGTTAAGATTGTAGCTCGGGATACACAGACAGGAAAAAAAAAAAAAAATGAACCCAAAGCTTAAGAAGATTTAAAGAATGACTCTCATTATGTCGCTATGCTGATGACATGCAGTCAATAATTTAGGAGAAAACAATCAATATATGGACATGACATAAGCCCACAGTCAACCTGGGTTATGGAAATTTCGGCTGTTTCTCTAAAGGTGTGAAGCAATGTGATGGGAGTTTTTGCTTCTTTCGATACTGCAGTAGATTAATTTAACACAATGGTGGTCTCAAGAAGTCAGAGGAAAAGTATGAGTTTTCCTCCTGTGGAAGATGTTTTTCTTGGCCAGAGGTGAGTGTTGAGTCACACACTCCAGAGTAAGGGGGATCTACAAGGTTAGGCAGCCAGAATCCGTTTCTGTATCATAAGAAGAATGACTAATATTAATCAAGTGATCTCACAGGTTGGAGTTAAGACCTCAGATTTAATCCTCCCCATGATCCACCACAGAATACACCCTGCTTCACCACATACAGAAGACACAGTGGTGTGGAAGGCTTACGACACTGGTCTCAGAAAAAAAAAAAAAAAAAATAGAAGAGATGCAGTGGTCCACCCTGTGGAGCATTCCTAAGTTCACTCTCTCAAAAGCACACAGACTCACTACTTGTGATCCTGCCGAAATTGCATGTAGTTCCTCAGATGATCAAATATCTCACAGATAAAAAACCTAAAATGCTAACCTTTGAGATAATTCTAAATGGGGGTGGGGGGGAAGGAAGGGGAGATTCCACAGCACCTGGCATCAGAGCTCTGGGCTTCAATTCCAGGGGTGCACATTTACTGGCTCAGTGATTTTGAATAAGTTTCTTATTCCCTCTGACCCTCATTTTCTCATCTATAATATGGGCATTTATGTTACACATTTGGCAGAAAATAGTTGAAGAGCAAATGTGACAGCTTAAAATATGCTTTTATGGGTTGTCTATGGGGAAACTGAGTCCCAGAAATGCCCAGAAGCTGGTTAGCTGGTTAAAGCCTAAGCTAAGGACCCAAGTCTCTTGACACACAATTATAAACTCTCCGTCAACAAGTGGGTTAAAACAAAGTTGAATCAACTCCTGTTAGTCTTGGAGTTTTTAGAGGTAAAATGTAAACATTAATATTTTAGCACTGTGCTTGGTATGCTATAGTTAACCAATAAATGTTAGATATTATAATTATGAATATTACTTTCTCCCAGCATTGTTCTGCAGAGAAATTAGATGAGAAATATAAATAGATTTCTCAAAAATAATGTGCTATAATAGTCATGTTGGGCAAAGCTAGAAAATTATCTCCAGTATTCAAATTTAACAGCTCTTAAGTTTAGTGAGTTCAACCATTTTCAGTCAGAATGCCATCAAAACGAAAACAATTGATCCTTTTGGTAAAGGGTCTTACCTTCTATTCCAACCTAATTTTTAATCGAGTAGTTTCATAACCGAAATCATTAAAGACACATAATATCTTTCTCTCACCTCACAATCCAGTATAGATTTAAAAGTGTTTGAAGGAAATTTAAATACTTTCACCTATGTGCTCAAAACTGTGATCGCATCTCTTGGTCATCTCTCTGAACTCTAGCAGAGGGACTCCTCCCATAGACCTTCTGTTCCCACCAAAACTAGCTGCTGTTTCGTTGGTACCTTGAGCCAAAGGCCATTTCCAAAGGGGATTTGAACACATCACTTCATAGAGCATTCATTCACAAATCACCTGCCCCAGTGGGCCTCATTTTTGTGCAGCTGAAATTGGGTCAAATAAATAACATCCTTAGGCATTGGGGTGGGTGGTAGAGGATGGGCAAGAAAACAGGACTTGGGTTTGCAATTAGGTAAGGATTGTTCTCATTATCTTAGTGTAAGATGCTACTGTTGGCAGGGGGCCCAGCTATAATGTGCCATTTGTCTATTTTAAGTTCTTGCCACCTCCTCATGACCTTTCTTATTGTGAGTTGGGCATTCTTATCTCTGGCTCCTGGTGTGGATCCCCCAACTGGAAGCCTGGGTTGAATTGTGACCTGGCAGCCTTCTCTGGATCACCCTACGCTGTACCTGAGCTCCAACAGCTGCTTCATTCCTCATGAATCAGATACACAGGGGCCTAAATCAATCAGCCTGACTCTTCTATCTATAGCAGGAAGTGCGTTCTCTCTGTTCAACTGGCACACAACAAAAGCTGATACCTGTGGTGTGGCCCTTGCGTTATCAGGAGATGGCCATGCAGCTGGGTGAAGCCAATGACAGCCTCTCCCTAGAGCTGGGGGCTTTTCCCACTTGTTTTCTTTTTCTTTTTTCTTTCTTTCTTTTTTTTTTTTTTTAATTTGTCGACCTATGATGTCTCTCTGCCTGGTGCAAAGGACATAAGAAGTCAGCCCAGGAGCTTCCCACTGGTAGTGCCTGCCAGGAACTGAAAGGGCCAATTAGCAGGGTCCCCTATCTGGGATCTCTTCTCTTCCGGCTGTCTTGCTGGGGACTCATAAATTACCCATGCTGAGGAGACGCCGAGACCCTGGGCACCTGCTTGCAGCTCTTCAGACACCACAAACTGAACAGAGGCTTCCCTCTGAGAGGACCTGCGGGACTTTCACTAAACTTGCCTCAGTAGGAAATCAGTGGTTAACTAGGTCACTGATGAAAACACGGGAGAGAGTGAGTCTGCTAGGGACTAGCTGTCTTTAGAAGAAAAAGTTTATTCTTTATTCAAGGAGGAAGGATTGGAAGAAACTGGAAAGGGGGACAAAGCTTTAAGAAAGAAAAGAAAGGAAAGGAAATTCTATAAATTTCTGCTTCTGCCTGCTTCTCAGAAAAAGCACAGAGACTTGGGCCCCTTGATATGTAATTCTATAAAGAAACATCTCATGTGACATCTACTCTGATTCAGGTTCACTGTGGACATAAACTTGAACATAGGTTTTCTTACTACAAATTTAGTCCTTTTTCTGAGCTGCTAAACTGATGCATTGGTTTGAATGAATCAAAAGGAGATGACTAGAGAGAGGAAAGGGACCAAGGGATGAGAGGTAGTGGAGGGGGGTAGTGCCTGGAAGCCAAATTGGCCAAATTACATTGTCTTATTGTATACATGTACTAATATGTAACAACAAATTGCACCAT
This sequence comes from Callospermophilus lateralis, assembly GCF_048772815.1. Taxonomy (NCBI): domain Eukaryota; kingdom Metazoa; phylum Chordata; class Mammalia; order Rodentia; family Sciuridae; genus Callospermophilus; species Callospermophilus lateralis. The sequence continues at coordinate 30,626,846 of NC_135321.1, read as the reverse complement.
TATGTGCAACCATAAAGCACCAATAAAAATGTGGGGAAAAATGTACAAACAATTTAAATAAAATCCTCATCTCCTATAAAAGGTTGCATGATTTTTCTTCCCGATATATTCCAAGGAGAGAAAACACAAGCAGAGAAACAGGGGTGGGAAAGGGAATGGAAAGTTTGCTTCTAAATCTGTTGAGGCAGAAATCCAAAGAAAGCTAATGCACCAAAGACTAAAATGTACACTGGATTTTCAAGAGTTGGTATTAAAAATTAAAATATCTCATTAATAATTTTATATCGATTATATATCAAAATGATGATAGTTTGAATATATTTGGCTAGCGATGATTTATCATGAAAATAAATCTAACTTGTTTCTTTTGACTCTTTTAATGTGATTACTAGAAAATTTAAAATGACCTATGTGGCTTACATTATATTTCCATTACAGCTGCTAGAGAATGTTTGACATATCATACTGTGTTTTCTTACTATTAATGTATATCAGCCTTCCTCCCAGAAGATTGAGAAGCTCAGGAGGGGAGGAAGCAAGTCATTCTATTTCAACCATAGTAGCTGAGTAATTCCAGGAACTCAATAGTGTTTACTTAAATAAAAATCAAGGTGGAGTTGGGGCTCTTTTTCTTTCTTCAACATTGTGGTCTTTCATAAGTTTTTGGTTGCTATTCATGATTTATTTTCTGTTTGTTTCTTCTTATTGAATTTGTTGGGTCTTTTTGTTGCTGATTTGAAAGAATTCTTTATATATTCTGGAAATGAATTTGATTTCCTTATATATGAGGTATCTTTTCACTCTTGTGTGAAAAGAGAGCTCTTGATAAACAAAAAAATTAATTTTATGCAATTGAATGTATTAAACTATACCTTTATAGTATGTGATTATTTTGAGTTAGCTATAACAATAGTTGTCTGTATTTCTTTAAAATGTTTAATGTTTAAATTTTGAGATTAATTTCTTGATTCAGATGGAATTGAGTTTTTAAAAATTCAGTAATACATTATCACAATCAAATATAACATATTAAATTTAGTGTTACATATCTAGTAGCTAAGACTATATTTTAACCACCTTGGAATTACTGTGAGGGCAAGGTAGAACTCTTTAGTTGACTCTTTCTAAAATATAAAAGTATTAGAGACTCACCTTCCATTCTGGGCATACAATTGAACTCCTCTAGAATCCACTCAATAGAGTTCAGGTTTGTACAAAGCCAAATAGGATTTTGTTTGTTTCTGCTTCTTTTCTCTATACCACAAGCAACTTTCTCCTCCTTCAGCATAATTTTAAGAATATGAATAATAATGAGTCCCTAATTGCTATCCCTTAGTTTCTCAACTGTACCCCCACTACTGCTAGGAATTTGGAGATAATTCAGGATAGAAGTACAAAAATCATCTTTCATATGTGTAAGGCAAGGATAAAGCTATGTGTCAAGTGAGCAAATGTTATGTTTGTGAGTAAAAGACTGATACACAATAGATCAACTTATAAATTTTTACCTGAAATTTACCAAAAACAAGCAAAAATGTGTTTTTCTACTTTTAAATGTAGAAAAAGTCAAGTGCATTTGTGAAAATATGTGTAAATATAAAAATAAAAATTATGCACTTTTTAAAATTAAAAATTTATTCTATGTATTTATATTTTACATCATTAGTATATATTATAGGTATTTTCATGTGTTAAGTTCTTTTTTTTTTGCAAATAAATTATTAAAGATGGTTTTCTATGTACCAATTCTCTTTTTGATTAGGTTTTTTTTTTTCCTTCCTCATTTTTTTTGTTGTTGTAAATAATATTGTAAGTATATGAAGACTTCAAAGAAATTTGAGCTATATCCTAGTATTTCCTTAGAACAGCTTCTGTAAATGGAATTATTGGATTAAATGGAATGTACATGTTGAACAGCTTTGCCACATACAAGATAAGGTGAATGCTCACATTTCTCTCCTATGTCAGAGTTGCTGCAGAAGATAGATTCAACATATTTTCTTTTAAATTGCAGAGTTTCCTTACTTTACTAGGTGAATTGCTAATGACTTGTAACCTGGTTCCCAAAGAGCAGTGAAACCTCTTGTGAGAGAATAACAAAAGGTCTGGGGTTGGGGCTCAGTGGTGGAGCACTGGACCAGTGTGAGGCACTGGGTTTGATCCTCAGCACCACATAAAAATAAATAAATAAATTTATTGTGTCCAACTACAACTAAAAATTTATATATATATATATATATATATATATATATATATATATATATATATATATATGAAAGAATAAGGGAAAAAAGAAAGAAAAAGAATTCAAAGAGAAGGGCAAAGGGTGCACCTGTTTCTGATGAAGGAGAGGGGAAATGTCATAGAGAAAACAAACCCAAACCTGATAAAGGAAGGCTGTCTTTGAAAGGGGCATCTTGAGGCGGAGAAAGAAACCACAGCAATAAGAGAGAGACCTGTTGCATGAGGGTAAAATTTCCCCTTGTTAGATTTGCTGGGGTCTCTAGTGTTCAGCCAAAGAGGTTTCCTTTTATTATGAGGAGAAAACAAGACTAAATAAAATGGAGTATGAGGAAGTAAAAATGAATGGTGGTGGGATAACAGGACAGTAGATCAGATCAGAGAAGGTTTTCTCTGAGGCCATTCTCAGGAGGGGTAGTGAGGGCTGATCCCTGTGTGATGGAAATGTGGAGGGCCTAGGTCTGGCTTTGTCATAGGTAAACAAGGCAGGTGTTATGGTTTGAATATAAACCTGTCCCACAACAGCTCCTCTGTTGATGCAGGAGGTGAAATGATCAGATTATGAAAGCTATGAGCTAAACAGTGCATTCATCTATTTAATGGATCATTAATTTGAAAGCACTACAGTACTGGTTGGTAACTCTAGGATGGTGGGACATGCCCTCGGGATTATATCTTGTCTTCCTGGCTCCTTCTACTTTCTCTCTCCGCCTTCTGGCTACCTAGAGGTGAGCAGCTTTCTGCTGTCATGACTTTCTGTCATAATGCTCTACCTTACCTCTGGCCCAAACCCATGGAGTCTTCTGATGGTGGACTGAACCTCTGAAACTGTGAATTCAAAATAGATAGTTAAGTTGTTCTGTTTACAATGATGGAAACCTATCAGAGCAGATGTACAAGAATTGTATCCATGCCATATGGAACAAGGCACTTCTTTTTAGTAAGCTGTTTGGAGAATACAAAGGGATAGGGGAATTGCTTAATCTTTGCTTTTTTCTAGGAAAACAGGGCTCACTGAAACATCAGCATCGTCAGGAAAACTGACAGTCTTAAAACAAAATGGTCAGAGAGTGGTGAAAGGAGGGAATTGGAGAACAATGTCCCCAAGAAATTGGACCAAAAGAATATATGCTGACCCCCAGAATTCCTTATTTGAGGGAGAGCCCATGGGAGCTACAGAAATGGCCCCTTGAAACAAAGAAGGTACTTGGGCTTCTCTGGCAGACTGCCCGGCTAGAGATGGAGGATGCCTCCATACATTTCACCCAAAGCAGATGGCCTTGCCACTAGACTTTGCTGGCTCTTTCCCAACATCTAGTGAAACAGACAGACATACAAGTAAACAAACACAGAGTGTGATCTGAAGTAATTGAAAAAGCAGCATCAATAAAAGAAACACAGACAGACAACTTTGGAAAGTTGAGTCCTGGAGGAGATATTTAGGCAAAGTCCCAGGGATGGGCAGAAAGGAATCAGGTGGGAATTGCCTTCTAGTTAAGACCCACCAAAGACTCTCAGGAAGGCAGAGGCAGCTCAGCCTTTGACAGAAGGAGAGGTGAGCGCAGCAAGCTGTCTGGCTAAGACCTTGAGACATGGAGAGAAGTTTAGATCATAATCTAAATGACCAAATATTTTTAAATGGAAGGACTCCAGGATATGTAGTCATCTTCTAATGATGCTTCCAGCTGTTAGATGGGGAAGAGATTGCAGGAAGACAAAGACCCAAAGTGGGGGTTTCTAGGGGAGAGACGACAGTGGCATGAGTAACAATTATATTCTCATATCTACATCATGTTGTTTTAATTGTTCCACTTTTATATTAAGACTTTAATGCCAGATGTCGAAATCTTTCACTGTTCTTTTTCAAAAATATCTTGGGCATTTCCAGCTATTTTATTTGTTGAGATAAATTTTATAATTACCCTCTTACAGTTCACATCCTCTGATATCCACTGAGATTTTGAGCAGAATTACATTTTTAAATCACTTTGTAAAAAATCTGCAAATATCTAATATTAAAATGAGCCTTCTTGATCAACAGAGATATGTATTTCAGCTTATTAATTTTTTAAACAGTTCCCTCCATAATGTCTGATAGGCTTTTATATACATGCTAGATAAAAAATTCTTTATTTGCATTATAGATATTTTGTATTTTATGCAATTTTCACGTGTATATTTTCTTTTTATACCTTCTAATGATATAATGTGATAGAAAAGAAATGTATAGATCTTCATGTTGTTTGTAATATTTTTGAAATTGGTTTTATTGGGTTTTCCAAGTGGAGTCATATCATCTTCCATTATTGATAACTTTTCTCAAATTTTACATTACTTATTCTTATTTTTTTTAAACTTTCAACTTCTATTGTCTTCTTATTCCAAACAATATTTTCAAGTGGTTCAGGAGCACATACCTTATATATAATCTTGATTCTTGATGTGAAACAAATATCATATTTGGGAAATAATTTATTTTCATTTCAGTAAGTATTTTGACTAATATTAAATTTAGGTTATTTATAACTTAAGTCAGTATTTAGAGGTGACTTTCATTTATAGTTTCATTTCTAATCTTTCGTTTATCTGACTTAAAGTCAGTATATTTTTTTCTAGTATCTTAAAATGAATTTGGAGACCTTTTACCTCCTGATATTATAGGGAAGTTTTCCTGTCTGTGGAAGTTAGACATAACTCACCCATTGAAACAAGTAGATCAAGTAGCATTTTAAAAGTAATTATTTAATAGCAGATATAGCTCAATGATTGAGTACTTGCCTAGCATATGTTATTAGTGCCCTGGGTTCAACCCCAGCACTGGGAAAATAATAATTATTTGATAGTTTTTTTTTCAATTTCTTTTATAAATTCCAACTACTAAGATTTATATTTCTTTCTGGGTCTATTATAGTCACAGTTTTTCTGAAAATTTTATTCTGTTCATGTATGCATATATAACTGTGGATAATTTTCCCTTAGTGTTATTTCTATTTCACTTATGTATATATAGTCTCTCTTTTACTAATTCTTAATATTTCTGCTGTTATACTTCTATTGCATGTTAGTCATCGTTTTTTTCTTCTCTGTATTATTTGTTTTCCAAATAAGTTAAACTAATATGCTAATTTTACTTATTTCATTCTTAGTTGTTAATTATTTTTTCCTTCATCCTGTTCTTCATCATTGTCTCAAAGTGTGTAATCTACAGATTGTTGTGTTAAATAGCCTTCTATGACTGTAACACAAAACCTGAGGAATAAACTTACAAAGAAAAAAGGCTTATTTTGGTTCACGGTTTTGGAAATTTTAATCCAAGATCAGTTGACCTCACTGGTTTGGGCTTGTGATAAGGCAGCACATCCTGGTGATAGCACATAGCCAAGAAAAATTACCTCCTTGCTACAAAGTGAAAAAGAGGAGGATGGGGCTGAGTCCCTCAATCCCTTTCAATGCACCACCCCTAGATTTCACCCCCTCAAGTTCCCACCTCCCAATAGCTCCAGAGGATCCCTTGGGGAATGTTTAAGTTTCAAACTCCAGCAACTATTTAGAAAAATGTATCATAATTTTGGTTGTACTTTCTTTTCTCTCTTGTAACTTTTGATATTTACTTTAAGCTGTTTATTGAAATCTTATAATAAAATCTAGAGGATTTTGTGCTTTTATATTCTTCCCTAAAGCAGAGAGTTTGGCATTTACCTATTAAACCAATTTGTAAGTTTGCCTCCTTAATCTGTGAAACACCAATGGTGTGAAATTCAAATATCCTACTTCAACAACAACTTTTGCTTTACATGCCTATGGAAAGATAATCTCATGATAATTTGTATCCTTTATTTTATAAAAATAATGTTCTTAGTCATACAAGGTGGTTATTCCAGATTTCCACACATTTGATACTTTCATGGGGATCATTGCTTCTTGTTCTCTCTCTCTCTCTCTCTCTCCATCTCTCCTTTCCTCTCTCTTCTCTCTTCCCCTCCATCTTCCCTTTCTTCTCTTTCTTTCCCCTCCCCCCTCCTTCTTTCCTCCCTGTATCCTTTCCCTCTACATTAATTCTAGATATTTTTGTTTAGGTCGGGTCAAAACTTTTCAATTTCTTAGCTGCATTGGGCAAATGAACACTTGTAGCTTATGGTCTGTCTTTTTTATTAAAAAAAAACTTTTGATATGCATTCTTCTGATATTTTTTATTTTCTATCTTTCACATTTTATCTCCCACTCTTTGTCTTCTTTCAATAACTTGGAAACTACAGATTTAATTTCACGTTATACTTGTGTCTATCATTAAGTTGTTAAATATCAATGAATATTTTAACCTGTGTTTTTTTCTGTCCTTAGTTTGTCTTATTTATTTTATTCTAAATTTATTTCACAATTATGGACATGAGTTTTATCAAAAAAATTTGTACAAGAATCATGAAGAAAAGCTTTCTCTGATTCCAAATGAGAGTAAAAAAAGAGCAATAATTTGAAAAAAATGGGGTTTTATTGCATAATATAATCTGACTGGTGGGAAAGAGAAATGAATTAAGAAATGGCCTTGGGAACTCAAGAGAATTCATTGTGTGAAAAAGATTCCTATTAGAAGAAGAAATGATGGAATTACTCAATAAATGATATTGAATAAGATAATTATGTATTTGGAAAAAGTAAAGCCTCTGTCCTATCCCAGAAGCATATATTCTAATGGGAAAAGAAACTGATTAAAAGATGAATCCAGGCACTTTTTAGAAAATTAAAATGATAGAAAGCAGAGAGAAAGGTAGAAACAGTGAATAATTTCAATAGGACGCTGTCGAAACCTTTTCTGAGGATCAATACTGAGGAAACAGATATTTAGCAAGAGACAGGCACATTTCATTTAAGGAAGTTCATTATAGGACAAGGTATTATATGTATAAAAGTCCTGTGGTAGAAACAGCCATAGGAGGCTTGTGTGAAGCCCTGTATTTCTGCAGTTCAGGGTAACCCTAAAGACACAGAAAGTTAAAACCAAATTAAAACAAAATGCATCCCTTTAAAGCCATATTGGCAAAATTTATTCAATAGCTAATACAGAGTTTGGCAAGTATATAGAAAAATGATCAGTGTTACGAATTCGTTTTGATTGTAGATTGGTAAAACCTATTTGAAGAGTAATTGGCTGCATCCACCAAAATGTAAAAATGTTTCTTCACTTGAATATTCCATTTTCTTAACATTTATCTGAGAAAATCTCCGCAAAATAAGAAAAAGCACTTCTATTATAGCATTTATAAGAGAAAAAGGGGACAACATGTTATGGTATAAACCATGCAGTAGAATAAAAGGCAGTCATTAGAATAATCAGAGATATCTACCTGTATATATTGATCTGGAATTTTCCCCAAAATACTTTTTGATGCCATTTGATTTAAAATTGACTTTCATAGTTTTCTTGGAGTTTTTTTTGTTTGTTTGTTTTTTGTCTATTTTTATTTTTTGTACGAGAGATTGAACCCAGGGGCACCTAACCACTAAGCAACATCCCCAGTACTTTTTAATATTTTATTTATATTTAGAGAGATAGTGTCTCCATAAGTTGATTATGGCCTCACTAAATTGCTGAGGTGGCTTTGAACTCATGATTCTCCTGCCTCAGCCTTCTGAGCTGCTAGGATTATAGATGTGTGCCACCATGTCTGGCTTCACAGTGTATTTTTAAGTGGGAAAACTATTGTAGGTATTACAAAGTATGATGAATTGTTATTGAAAATATAATTTATTTTATGTTCTATACAAATGTATATGCAGTCCCATATATTTAGACATAAATTTTTGGTATGAGGCCCCTGGGCATCTAACATCAATCTGTACTGTGATAAACACATTAACATGTTTTTCTCTTTCAGATCTAGAGTGTTATTTCCATGACTTCTATGTTACAGAGTTACCTTGTAGTCCTCAAGCACATGAATCATGATGTGTACCCATATTTGAAGGGAATCATGTCATCTATCTCTGTGACTGGATATTGACCACTATCAAGATTCTCTTCCCAGGTACTAAGGCAAATGGATTATCAGTTCACATTCCAACATCGTTAGCACGGTGGATGAAGGGCACATCTGTGTTTTGGAAAGTTTTTGTTGCACTATTTCTTCTTCCAGCAAAATGTACTCACACACAAACACATAACTGGATTTCATTGCAGCAGTCATCAAATTATAGTATGATTGTCAAATAATAATGCTTTTTGGAGAAAGCAAAGTAGCTCATATCTTACAACTATCATTGCTCCATCTCTAGTTCCAGAATAAGGTTTCTCTGTTCCTTTCTTTAGGGAATAAAGTCACTATAAAATACCCACAAAGTGTTTTCTTTAAATCTGTAACTCAAAGTGATTGTATTTTTGTGAAGTGAAAAATCAGAATATAATTTTATGCTTTTTGGATTACCTTTCTAATTCCAAGATAATATTTTATCTATTGCTTATTGGCAGTGCACATTCAAAATATTCTTAAGTGAGTAGAAAGAAACAAAACCTTGTATTCAGAACACAGACTAACACCTTCTCAGATGGACCATACTCGTCCGCATTCAAGGACCATTTCTCTCTGTTTGAACAAACCAAAGTGTAGTGCAGTAAATATCACATCCATTATTTGTATCAGATAATCCTCACTTCCGTGTAAACAGTGATTGGTTTTATTGACTAAATGCATAGGAACAAGGTAGACAGCTATCTCCCCTTGATATAGTAGCGCCTTCGGCAAATGGGAGGATACTAACTACCTCAACCATCTTGCTTGCTGCTCTATCTTTTAAAATACTCAAGGACCATCACACATCAACTTTCTGTTATGTTTTCCTAACTTGCTAGTATATCTATTTGTTAAAAATAAAATAGAAAGTTCCTAGGTTGTTGTATTCTATACACCAGAGTAGTCCATGCTATCATCTACATTTTAAGAGGCATTGTTTCTTATATTTGAAATATAATAAAATAGATGTATTTCATGGTATCTATTTCAGATCTGCTAACCTCATCTTCTAACAGTCCCGCAAATATCCCTTCACATGTCACTCTTTCTACATCTTTGTTCATCATTTCCAGTGGTACCAGAATGCTCAAATTTTCCTCCTCTACTTCAATAAATCCTTCTCACTTTTCAAGATCCCCTCTATTCTTATCTCTATTTTGAAGCCTCATTCACATCTTTTTTTTTTACTCTTCCTTTCATCCTAATTATTTCTGCAGCACTAATAGTTTATACCATACTACTCCAACATCTAATTATATGCTGTCACATTATGATGTTCAAAATTTCTTCCTTTCACAGACCGTGAGTTCTACCAAACATGAGTAATACATTTCTTCCACATTTTCTTCAAAAAAGAGACACATGTTATGAATTTATTAATAAATGTCAAGGAAATTAACTGATTACATAATTGATTATAAGAAATAATGTTTCTTCAAACACAGATTTAGCAGAGACTACCCTGGTATATAAAATACACAAACCTAGGAACTTTCTATTTTATTTTTAACATATTAAAAATTATGTACATTAATGCAGTACTACCTAGGGATTTTTAAAATCCTACATGACCTCTGTATTCCATCATTCTTTCTCTATGCCTCCTCTGTGTCAGCCTGATGTTTCCACCAGAGGGGACATATGTCTGTCTATGAGAACCATCATCACAGAGAGAAAAGGGCACTGATGGAAATGTGTCACAATCTTCTATGTGGCAGAGTGTGAAAAAGTTCTTGACCTCTGGGCTGTATCACAGAACGTGCAAGGCACTATAAAAGTATAAATATATGAAAAACACATTGTATCTGAATCCTTAATGAGAACAGCTTACCTATGGCTAATTAGATACAGAGATAGGCCATATTATGTGAGGTCTTGGATACCATATGAATATTCTCCCTGCATTTTTTACAAAATACATCTTCCTTTAGACCTAGGCTTTCTTTCACCAAAGAATGTAATTTTGAACTTCTTTTCAGGTTAATATTTAAGAATGATGTCATCTTATACTTCACACCTATTATATTTTATTATCAAAAATATTGGAAATAATAAGTGTTACCTAAAGGAGGAGACATTGAAACCCATGAATACTGCTGGTTCAAATGTAAAATAGTACATGCATGGTGGAAAACCTGAAGTTTGGTGATTTCTCTAAAAGTTAAACACAGAATTACTATAGTATCAAGAAACTGTATTTCTAAGTTCATACCCAGAAAAATGGAAAGGAGGGAGGGATGTTAAAATATTTGTATATCCACATTCATTGCACCTTTACTCATGTTAGGCAAAAGATGGAAGCAAACCAAGTGTTCCATCAATAGAAGAGTGGATATACAAATAACAGATTATTATTCTACCTTAAAATGAATGAAATTTCAATCCATGGTACAAAATTGATCAATTTTAAAAACATGCTAAGTAAAACATACATGAACCAAAAATTATTGTAAAGTCTCACGAATAGTACAGTCAAGATGATTAAAGTGGTTAATTTTATGTTTTTGTTTTAACACAATATAAAATACATACATCATTTAAAAATTGCTCTGTAGATTCCACAACTCCAATTTGAACATTTCCTCTATGTTTATTTTTCGATCTTTATTTGTTCATTAATTCAAGCTATGCCTCCCTAGAATGATTGCTTAGAAAAACTCACCTATACTTGTATCTTATAACTTCCCATATATGGAACACATGGTTCTTTGGTACCTGCCCATCTCCCTCATTGAATGTGTTCACTTGGTAATGTCAATCATATCATTGTCTCACTTTTCTACAGGTCTGCTACAACACTCCCTCAGTCCTAACCACATTTCAGATGTTCAGTTTAAGAGCAGCCACTTCAGACACATACAAAACACAATTTTTATCATAATTAAGAATCTTATATTGCATTTGAAATGACATTCTGTAATGCTGCTACCTCACAAAATATAATGTTTCCACCTAATCTGATCAAGGTTTCTTACGTTTTACTATACTTCCGTATTTTAATTTTATACCAAACAGTATGCATTCTGTGAGTTTATTTTGTTAAGTAAATTCCAACAAGCATTCATTTCCATGAGTTGAATTAATGTAGAGTTAGGTCTTGTATGACTCAACCAGACAAGTCTATTCACATGACTTTGCCTGGCAATCTGGCCAACTTTATATGACTTCTTTCTTTATTTTTCAGGTAAACAACAATCATTCATTCTTAGGTAGCATTTATCATTCTAGTCAGTTCCAGTATTTATTTTCATAAGCAGTAGCTAAAGTAATTATGTTTTTGGCTTAGGTACCTCAGAAATATCTCTATAGTGAATGCCTAATTGTTCTTTACTCTTCAGTCGAATTTCTGGATTTCCACCCATTTTCTGGAAAGAGAATTAAGTCAATTGTTCTCTCTTATAATTAGTGTACTTATATTATTCACCATTGTTAAATACTATTCTAAATCTTATAGCAGGAACAAAACTGATTATAAAACCAAACTTGCTATATAAACTAATTTGACTTTAGCTAACCAGCTATTTATCCATAGTGTTAATTTTGAAATTCCATTAACTTAATATGACTCCAAGGAGTAACTATTAAGACAATATATGTTGATAGTAAAAGCTTGTAAGAGCTCATTTCAATAAATAAAAAAACTTTGTTGTGAAAAGAGATAACATTATCATCAGCCTCAGATACATAAAGTAAGAGGGGTTATGAAGAAGGAAGAAAGGGAAAGATTTCAATTAAGACAAAAAAAAAAGTCTTAACAAATTAAGCAATACAGTAAAAAATAAGTCAGCAACTTTGTGTTGTTGGATATATAATACATCGAATCCACCTTAGGGGCTCTTAAAACACAGTGGGGAGATAAAATAGTGTGCACAAGAGGATAACCCTTTCCAATTGCTAGGGGTATCTACCAAAAAATACCATTTAGAGGAGTAAAGCACAGAGAAGCCTTTGTTAAGTTGTGCGGTACTTGGGCACCATCTTGAACAGTGGACAGGATTGGGTGAATGTGGAGGAGAACAGAGAGTGTAAGGAGCAGGAAAATCCACAGCCCAAGAGCCTGAAGTCAACATGACAGAAGGTGATCAGAAGCTAATAGGAGGAAGTGAACTGATTTTGAAGAGAGTATCCAGAACTCTCATAGAGACCACTGGAAGGGGCAAGCAGCCTGTGGATGACTTTGACGGCCAGAAGAGCCAGCTGCATTTGAACATTGGAGGCCCCACTTCTCAAGAGGCATTTTAGGGAGACAAATCTGCTGACAATATGAAAATGTCTTGGAAGGAGACACTTCAGCAAAAAATCAAACAAACAAACAAAAAAACAGGAACTAGGAGCAGAGTTAACAGTAGAAGAGATTATGATTATGACTTTCCCACAGGGATTCTGAAGTAGCTAGAAGGGAGACCTCAGGGTCCCGCTTGTGTGGATGGGAGGGCAAAGCATTTCCTCCCACCATCTGATTTCTTTTAATCATACAGTTTACCTTGAGACCTCATAAACATTTTATTTTCCAGTGGAGAATTTTTTAGGGGTCAATATCCACTAAATAATGTTTTGAGTTTTACTTTTTGTTGGTCTATTTTGCAATTTACAAGTATAAAGGGAATTTTAAAAGTACAAATAAACCTTTGAAAATTGAAGACGTATTTAAGATTAAGCCAAATAAAAATTATATAACAGCAACAAGTATATAAGAGCCAATCTGTATTAATGTTTCCTATGTACCAGCTAATATTTGAAGCATTTTCCTTACAAAATCTTATTTTATCAGCATAAAAATCTCTGTGAGGTAGGTCCTATTACTATCCCCATAGATGAAGAAACCAAGGCACAAAGAGAATAGGTTTGCCAAAGCTGTCACAGCTAAGAGGGGATAGGATTAAGAGAAGAAACTATAACCCAGGGCAAACTGGCTGTGGAAGCAATAGTAAGGTAAATCCAAGACCAGGCCTTACAACACAGGCACTCTATCAATCAGTGACAATAACAATAAAGATTAGAATGCTTTAATATTTTTTTTTTGTGGGTTGGTTGTTTGTTTCTTTTGCAGTGTGGGTAATTGAACCCAGGTTCACACACATGCTAGGTAAGCACTCTCACACTGAACTGCATCCCCAGTCTTTTAAGAAATGTTTTCACCGTCTCATTACTGCGTGAGATTCTCACCATGTACAAGAGAAACTGAGGCACAGTCAGATTATTTGGCAGAATATTCTAGAAGCATAGGTTTTAAGCTTAATTTTTTTTCAAAGTTTCCATACTCTTCCACTTAGCATACCCAAAATTACCATAAAAATTTAGCAAGTAACAAGGAAAAAATGTAAAATATCCCCAAAGAGAAAAAAAGCTACATGCAATCAAAACGGAAAGGAATGTCAAAATTAACAAATAGCACCTGCAGAAAATGAATAAATTAGGTACTTATAATGCTTTATTATTTTAAATTATAGCACTGCTAGCTGAGCTTGGAAACTTTTTTATATTTTTTTTCTGGTTGTTGTATCTTTAAAAATATGAATTCCATCTTGACTGCCTCTTTAAATAAGATTAATTCCTAGCATTTCCCATTTAATTGCTTTATCTGTTTTGGTCCATTAGATTCTATTCGAGAATATAGCTTGTATGATAAATTAAATTCTGGGGTTTTATTTTGACATCTAAGTTAATTTTTAATTCTGGAAAAAGTTCTGCCTTATGCAATTTAGTTCTTTTAGAAGTGGTGAAAAAAAATGAGATTTGGAACATTGTAAGTTTTCTGTGAAACAGGTGTTTCACAGCCAACCTGACTTGACTGGGCTTTCTAAAGATTTTCTTAGTCCTTATCCACACTAATGAAAGGCCTCTTCAAGGGATATCTGTACATCACATTTCCTAAGATTTCCAAAGAGAGGTTTCATAAAAGGAAGTTGCACACCTGGTTGATGTACACCTGCTTGTCAGGATGGAGTTGAATTTCCATGCTGACTTCACTTTGAGTCCTGAAAAGGCATCTGAGATTTCCGTATGGGCTATTGCCTATGAATTAGTCCAAGTTTCATAAAATAAGAGCTTCCCTGAGAGATATAGATATTAAAAGTTAGAATATAAGAATTAGGGCTCACACAGGGAAGAAGAAGGTCGGGATGATTCTAGACACAAGGTTGGAGAAGTTGTCACTGATGCCTTTAGCTTGAAGCACTGACCTGAGGAATTGGCTGGAAAACTGTCCATTCTCTAGTTTACATAATGACCTCTCATCGTCCCAGTCTACCTTTTGAAGTGGGAGCTATCTTGGATAAATCTGGGAAGCCACTCCATTTGATTTCCATGACCTCCCCAAAGCAATGCCCTCTCTTCCTTTCCACCTTGAGAATTTGGAGCTATATGAAAAAAGAGACTGAGAAACATAGTTCCTGGCTTCTCAAGAGAGACTTATGATGGAATGAGTCATTAAACTATAGAACAATGAGGATTCAAGCTCTTCCATGAAACTTTATTTTAAAGTAGCATGCTACATGGAAAATCAACCCAACCAATATCAGTTGCTGTTTGGACATCTGCTGTATAGCTGGTGCTCTGGTAGTCTCTCCTGGTGTATTTTTGGTATTACCAAATCAAACCATCTTCTGATATAAACTTTTAAACTAGGCATCCTTTTAGAAAAAAAAAAATGCTAAGCAGTGTTGTCCAGGATTATGTAGCTTAAAGTCAATTCCAAGCTTTCTATGGAACTCTTGCTGAATCCAGTCTCCAAAGGACAGATTGTGGTATCAATGATTAGCTTCATATGCTCAAGACATAGTCCAGGATGATCACTGAGAAAGAGAATATGGATTGTTAGTATGTAATACAGGACACCATGTGAAACTGTCCCAAAGCTAATCATCTTCCTCAGAGTAAAACCTTGCTAGGAATTATGACTTCATGTCCCTGTATGAACTGGCCTCTGGTCACCCTCTGCCATCATCTCATCTGCTGCCCCCCATGCTCCACACACTGTCACTCTTACTATACTGACCTTCTGCCTTGGAGCTTGCCGGGCACTCTTTCACTTCAGGACAGATATAATTCCTCTGTCAGGAAATTTTATCTCCAAGACGATACCAGACATACTCTCTCTCTGTGTCTGTCTCCTACCATATTCATTTCCACCCTCCATCTCTTTCTCTCTTTTTCTCCTCCTTCCATTCATAAGCTAATCTATAGTTATGGCTCCTTCTACATAACATATTTTAGTCCTAAAAGATTTCCTGACATATATAATATAAGCTCAATAAATATTTAATGAATGAAGATTGAATTTCAATTAACATAATA
Organism: Callospermophilus lateralis; assembly: GCF_048772815.1. NCBI lineage: Eukaryota > Metazoa > Chordata > Mammalia > Rodentia > Sciuridae > Callospermophilus > Callospermophilus lateralis. The sequence goes on along the minus strand of NC_135321.1, from coordinate 30,611,304 downwards.
TTCAATCAGGAAAAAAACAAAAATTTATCGTTAGGTTAATAAAATCCTTGTGATGGTTCCATACTGCTGGGAACCAGCAATGAGGGAGTAGTTAGATGAAGAGTGCAGTCCTTCTGCTTGATCAAGGGTGCTCACAAAGATGCCCAATCAATTACCTGACATTAGAAGTCAAGGAACTAGAAGGAGGACAATGAAATAAAATGCAGCAGAGCATGGGTAAATGAAAAAGAGAATTAAAAAAAACCCAGTAGTTTAAATCAACAAATCCAAAACTAATTCACTGAAAACATCAATATAAGGAACATAAATTTAATTAGATGAACTCAAAACAAAAAGAAAGAAGAATTAAATTATTAAAATCAAAATAAAAGGCAAAGACATTACTGCCAATTCCACAGAAATAAAAAGGATTATAAGAGTATGATGAATACTTACATGCCAACAAATTGGATTACCTAGATGAAGTGAAGAAATTCCTAGAAATACAAAATCTGTATCAAAACTAAATCATGAAGAAAGAGAAAATATGAACATACCTATAACTAGCAAATTAATTGAGTCAGTTATCAAGAATTTCTTAACAAACAAAAGCCCTGGACCTGACAGCTTCACTGGTGAATTCTGCCAAGCATTAAAAGAAACTACTACAAACTCTTCTTAAACTGTTTCCCCAAATTGAAAAGGGAATGCTGCTCAACTCACTGTATGAGGCCAGCCTTTGTCCTAATCCCAAAGTCAAACAAAGAAACTACTATGATTTATGAATATTTGATGCAAAAATCTCTAACAAAATGCTAGCAAACTAAATTGAGTAGCCATACAAAAAGGATTCAAAGCCATGGCCAAGTGAAATTTATTCTTGGAGTGCAAGGGTAATTCAACATAAAAATTAACCAGGGCATTACTGCATTAAGAGAATGAAGGGGGCAGGGGTGGGGAACACATGATTAATCCAATTGATACAGAAAAGCATTTGATTAAAGACAACATCCTTGCACGTTAAAAACATTCAACAGACAAAGGAGTAGAGGAATCCTCAACAAAAGAAAAGCCATATGCAAAAAATTCACACCAAACATTAAATGCTGGAAGTTTGTAATCTTTTCCTCCTAAAACCAAGCAGAAACATGAATAATCACATTCCTCCTATTCAACATAGTACTAGAAGGTCTAGCAAGATACTACTGTTGGATTATATTGTTTCTTTGTTGCTCAATTTTAGAACTTTTCTACATACTCTGGATTTTAACTCTTTGTCAGATAGTTGGTTTACAAATATGTGTTCTTTCTGTGGGTGGTTGCTTATTTTCTGTGTTGACAGTATCTTTTTAAGTGTACATATTTTCTTTTGCTGAGTCTAACTCATCTGTTTTGTTTTTTCTTTTGTTGCCTATGACTTTGGGGTCATAGTTGAGACATCATTGCAAAATACAATATCATAAGGTTTTTCCCTGAATTTTCTTCAATTTTAGAGATGAAAAGAATTACTGTAGAGAGATGGATAATATGATGACGGTTGCATCATCATGACAACTTCTTATTTATAGAAACATCCAAAAGACACTAGGCTTAAAACCTTTTCATAATTCAGCTATATTGAATTTATACATAAATTTTTGGAAACCAATCTTTTTAACTTAATAAATATTTAATCTTATCCTAAAGTGTGACATCTTTTAATATGTCTTGAATTATTATTCCCTGTTCAATTAATTTACTTTGAATATGAGTGATTTTTTCCTTCCAATAAGAGCTTAAGTGATTTGAAATTAGGAATAAAATTATACTTAAAAAATTTGTTTTATATTGGGATTTGTCTAGCCTCATTCAAAATATAACAAGTAGACAAGATCCATCTTTGAGGCAATTCTTACTGCATCAATTAATTCATTTGTATAAAAGTTGATATAATGGTTAGTGTGTGTTCAGAACTATTCTCCGAGGTTTAGGTAAAGAGTCTTCAATATATTGGGAGTTGAAGAGTAAGGTTGAAGTTTCTTGTCTGAAATTTGTATCAAACACTGGGAGACATTTAGGAATGCGTGTAATGATTTTCATTTTCACACTGATGAGGCACATTAGTGACATTAACTACTGACCACCCAGGGATGTTCAATATCCTGTCATCTGTGAGGCAGTTCCACAGTGGCAAGAACTATGTTGTCTTAAACACTAGTAGCACTCCTTGTTTGAGAAAGAGTGACCAGGACATTGTGGGAATTAGGTAGAGTTACAGGAAATGATAACTCAAGCTGAACAAGCAGGAAATGACCCTTTAGGCAATGGAGCCATCAAATGTGCTTGAGCATGGGAGAAGACTCGATTGCTTTTACTTCATAAGGAAACTGAACCACCACAGGCAGAAAGAGGAAACAGAGAGACCACATGGTGTAATTGTAATTGAAATTGCAGCAGTATGCTAAGGAGTTATATCTTTGTTCTCATTTTGGAGTGCTCTGTCTCGGGCACTGTAAGTAATAGAATCATCAAAAGTAAGAAAAACTCAGGAGAGAAGAAGAGACCCTAGCGAAACGTGGTAGGCTCATCTCTAATCAGGCCTTAGGTAATGGAACCCAAGTAATGAAAAATGCTCCTTGGCTTATTCTAATTAGATGCATCCTTAGCTGGGAATGGGGTGGAGCCAATCTTAAGTTCACCATCTAGCTGAGAATGGAGTGATACTCTAAGAAAATGCAGTGTCTTCTCAGATATTCACAAGGGGGAATATGAACACCCAATAGTATTACACCATGTGGAAATAATTCATAACATGATTACAGAATACTTTACAAGAGTATATGTGGAAATTCAGAAACTTATTCTTCCAAAAGTCTTTAAGTCTTACAATGCTTAGCATAGAACCAGACATTCAGTGAACTTCAGTTCAAAACCTGCTCAACTGTATTGTGGTAAGTATAATTTTAACTTTTATTGTAACTTTTAATTTTAACTTTTGCAAAACAAAGGCCTAAAGTGAAGTTGCTTATCAAATTGATTCACTGCCTAAATGCATTGAGATAACTATGTAATACTGTATTATCTTCAGGCAAAACATCATATTGGAGTATTTACTAGATGGAAGACAAAAGTGAACCTTAAAAAAAACGAAAAATAGAACCATTGCTAACCTCATGACAGAGATGAAAACTGCTTCAGAGAAGAGTGATTGATAAAGACTGCTGAAATCAGGAAGTATTCATGTAGAAGAGGGGCCTGGAAGTAGAGAACCTGGGTGAAGGAGTAAAGAGTTGGTGCAAATCAACATGATTACAATAAACAAATGGAGTTAAATGAGGTCAAAGTCATGGTCCCAATTTTGGCTTTTACTTCTTTGCAATTGAACCTTTTAGTCTCAGATTTCTGATCCGTAAAAATGTGACTAATGGTGCTTATCTAACAGGACCGCTATGGAGATTTACTGAGATTATATGTGCCACAGCTACTGGAACGGTGCTCAGAATGTTATTCAGATATTCTCAACTATTCATCTGCTGATTTTCGACATGAGAAAACTTACAGCTTTCATCCTGAAAAAAGTCAAAATTGTGAGATGTGTGTTTTAAGTCATCTTAAGCTCATCTCTGATCATTTCAGCATCATCTAGGTACTCAATATTGAAAATAGTATGGAAAGCTGCCTTATCTGAAAAATTATTTCAGTTGGCAATGTGTTTACCTTTTTTTTTTAATAAAAATTTGAGGGAAAGAAATCTATAGTCATTACTCCATGGACAATGCCATTAACCAGAGTTCTTGTAGGAAACCTCTAGTCAGAAGTAAGTTGCCATTCACCACAAGCCACCTACCTTCCCTATTGAGTCTCCTTAACTTCGATCTTGAGAAATCTCCAGAAATCAATGCCATGGACACAGATGACTGAGAGAGGGTCCAGGGCTGAAACGTCTCTTATATCTTCTGGAAATAATGTGTATGTCTGAAAATCATTGACATGTCATAGAAGTGTGCACGACTAAAGCTTGCTCTTTTTCTTAAGTTGAATAATGTATCTTCTATTTCTATTTTTTATTACTTTTCCTAATAATGATTACATTTGTTTTTGGACATAAAACTCTGTGTGTGTTTCAAAATTTAAAAAAAAAATGACTTTATGTCTAATCTGTCTGCCAAGAGCTATTGCATTCTCTTATTTAGCTCAGTGTTTTTTTCTCTTTCTTTAGTATTTCTACCTTTTCCCTCCAGCCCTCACCCCATAGGCCCCATTTCTGTCCACTTTTGTTGTTGTTTATTCTTCTGTGGCAGTTTGATCTCTCTAGTCAACCCTAATCATCGCAGGAAGGATGGCAGCTGAGTTGGGATTGTACCAAATTCTAGTGACAGGCACAGTTCTTAGTCAGAGCAGGTGCATGTAAAGCCAGAGGGAGGTTTCATGCAGGGAAAGCCATCAGCTCTCTCAAAATTGAGGTGGCATCTCCTGCCTTACGCAGAGCTCATTGTTGTAAATGGAAACCTGCTTTAAACATTCATTCACATCAATTTATTCAAAAGTGTTTAAGGTAGAGCTGAGTTTATTACTACAGATGTGGTTGAGGCCCTTGCATGTAGCATAATGTTGTATCAGTCGTAATGCCAAATACACCCAAGTGACATGTGGTGTCTGTTGACAAGGGCATGGGGGTCTTTATGGCAAGGAAGAGATTGGGGGAGAAGATTTGCTGGAGAATTTGTTCCCATAATACGCTGAGGGGGTTAAAGTTTATGAAGATTTTAAATCTTTCCTTTAGCTTGAATTATCTTTTTTTTTCCTTTTTGCCCATCCCTGTCTCCAAAGAAAGCAATAAGCCTGTCAAAGGAGGAATTAATTAAGCAAATCAATCAGTCAGTTTTATTAAGGAATTACAAAACCCAAGTGGAGCATTAATTATTCAGATAATGGGACATCTCTGAGCCTTTCTTTTCAATTATTGATAAGCTGCTATCTATCATTCAGACTGCTTTAGTAGTGACTTAGTTGTGAATGAAGCCAGGTCATTCAGCCAGAGCATATGGTGGTTATGAGCACTACCAGGAGGCTGGCATAAAGGAGCAGGCTGGGGTTCCAGGGCCAAAACAGGAGTGCAGACGGCAGCCATCATAGGGAAGGATGGGGCTGGTCTGCACACATCTCTGTGAATGGGGCACCGCACTGGTATCATCCCCCTGACTGAAGAGGTTCACTGAGGCCGTGAGCCAGAGTTTTCCTTCTTTCATCATACTTGGGTTTCTTATTGGGCTAATAAGAGTGATTATTGAACAGGATGGCATTTATAAGAAAGCTAATGGCATTGTTTTATAGCTAAGAGGGAAAAAAAATTGTCCTTCATTTTATCAGGAGAAACTTTTTTTTTCCCTTTGTAGCATCCGAGAGAAAAATGTTTTCTTCAATATCCACATTATCTGTAAGACCCTTGGTTATATTGTTTATATGTAGGATTAAAAGTTCTTCTCAACTCTCTTTTGACTTGATAAGAAGTTTAATCATGTATTCATTCTCTCAACAAATAATTCTTGCGTATCTATTAATTGGTGAATCTTGACCCTTCAAGAAATGATACCTTAAGGCGTTCATAGTTCTGTGATAAAGGTGTGTAAATGTGTGTGTGTGTAATATATATGTATAATATATAGAGAAAGATATTTTATAAATATATATTAATCAGACAAGCCATCAGTGCCCAGAAGGAGGTTCAAGATAAGCAGAACCAAAGATCTTAGTGTGGCACAGAGAATCACTGCAATAAGTAAAATAAACAGATAATATTTTTCCTCATAAATCACAGAGAACATATAAAAACCCCAAGAGTTTTATGCCCAGACTTTTAAAGAAACTCATGTGGAATATAGTAGCTATGTGGCTGGTGCTCAGGAAAAGGGAGGAGGTGGTTCACCAAGTTGGAGAGTTGAGGAATGTTACTCTTTATATCACTAATGGTTTGGTTTAGGGCTCACTGGCCATAGATAGAATCATTTCTTAAACTTTATGTGTTCCAGCCAAATCTTGAAACATTAACAATATATCTCAATACTTACAAAGTTCAAGAGTCAGCAGCAGTTTATTGGAAAACTGTTAAGCAACTTTGCAAAACTACCTACTTTTAAGTTTTCTCTCTCCCCCCTGGACTTTTAAAGCACTTTATATTACTTACATACCACTTAGCATATCCTGTGTATATTCAGACAAAAGGTGTAAGCATGATGCTGCATTAAAAGCTCCTTGAGGCAACACCAAAAACAGGAGCCATAAGAAAAACATTGATAAATTAAACTTCATAAAATTAAAAATGCTTGCTTTGTTAAACACATGCACACAATGTTTGGAAAATAAAATACCACAGACAAACATTGATAGAAAATATTTGCCAATTACATATCAGCACAGAAGTTGCATCTAAAGTATATAAATAATTCTGAAAACTCAAAAATAAGAAAACAATCAAAGTGGGCAAAAAGCTCTTTCAACACACTTCACCAATGAAAAAATAAATGAGTTGTAAGCACACAAAGAGATGCTCATTCTCACTAATCATTTGAAAAATGTAAGTCAGAATCATAAAGAGATACTTCAAACCCATTAGAACAGATAACATTTGAAATCTGACCTGCAAAATAAGTGTGTAGAGCATCTAGAATTCTCATTCATTGCTAGTGAAAATGTAAAATTATACAACCACTTTGAAAAACAATTTGCAAACTTTCTTATAAAATCCAAACTATATGTTTCATGTGACCAAGTAATTCCTCTCATAGTTTTATGAAAGAATATTGAAAACTAATGTTCACATAGAAACCTGAATGTGAATTTCCATAGTAGTTTCATTTTTCATTGCCCCAAACTTGAAACAGCCTAAATAAACTTTAATGGAAGAATAACATCCATCCAATGAAATGCCACTTATTAATAAAGATGGTTAAACTGTTAATATATGCAGTCATGCAGATGAATCTCAGGTGCATTATATTAAGTGAAAATAATAAGCACAGAAGCTACATACAGCATGATTTCATTTCTATAAAATTTTGGAAAATATGAAACTACAGGAATAGAAAAATATATCATCAAGCAAAGAAAATTTCAGACCAGTATTCCTGATGAACATAGCTACAGAAATTCTTTAAAAAACACTGGAAAATAACATAAAAATATTAAAAAGATAGTGCACTGGGATCAAGTGGGGTTCATTCCAGGGCTATAAAGTTGATTCAACATATGGAGATCAACAAATGTAAATTCATTACATCAATGGACTTAAAGACAAGAATCACACGATGATCTCAATAGATGCAGAAAAAGCATTTGTCAAAATACAGTATTCATTCATGTTCAAAGCATGAGAAAATCTAGGGACAGTAGAAACATACTTCAACATTGTAAAAGGGGTATACATTAAATCCAATGCCAATATCACAGTAAATGGAGAAAAACTGAAAGAATTTCCTTTAAAAACTGGAATAAAACAGGAATGCCACTTTTTATCACTTCTATTCAACATAGTCCTGGAAACTATAGCCAGAGTAAGTAGGTAAAAGAAATTAAAGGGAAGAAATTAAAAAGAAGAGCTCAAACTATCCCTATTTGTTGATGACATGATTATATATTTAGAAGATACCAGAAAGCTTCTAGAACTCATTAAAAAAAATCAGCGAAGTAGGATATAAAATTAACACCCATAAATCAGTTTCGTTCCTATACAACAATGATGAATCAGCTGAGAGAAAAATCAGGAAAACTATCCCATTTACAACAGCCTCAAAAAATAAAATAAAATATTTGGGAATCAATCTCACAAAAGAGGGGAAAGACCTCTACATGAAAACTGCAGAACACTGAAGAAAGAAATTGAAGAAGACTTTAGAAGATGAAAAGATCTCAATGCTTCTAGATCGGCAGAGTCAATATGTCAAAATGACCATACTACCAAAAATGCTATACAAATTTAATGAAATTCCTATTAAAATGCCAATGATGTTCTTCACAGAAATAGTCATAAAATTCATTGGGAAAAATAAGAGGTCCAGAATAGCCAAAGCAATCCTAGTAAGAAAGGTGAAGCAAGAGGCATCACAATACCATGCCTTAAATTATATCACAGAGATTAGTAACAAAAATGGCATGGTATTGGCATCAAAACAGACATGAAGACCAATGGTATATTATAGAAGACACATAAACAAACCCACATAAATACAGTTTATCTCATATTAGACAAAGTTGCCTTAAACATACACTGGAGAAAAGATAGCCTCTTCAAACAATGGTGCCGGGGAAACTGGAAATCCATATGTAGTAGAATGAAATTGAACTCCTATCTCTCACCCTGCACAAAATTCATCTCAAAGTGAATCAGGGACCTAGGCATTATAGACCAGAGACCCTGCACCTACTAGAAGAAAATGTAGGCCCAATTTTCCATCATGTCATTTTAGGAACCAGCTTCTCAACAAGACACCTAAAGACCAAGAACAAAATCAAGAATTAATAAATGGAATTGTATCAAACTAAAAAGCTCTTCACAGCAAAAGAAACAATCAAGAATGTAAAGAGACAGTCTACAGAGTGGGAGAAATTCTTTGCCACCTGCACCTCAGAACATTAATCTCCAGAATATATAAAGAATGCAAAAAACTTAACACCAAAAAAATTAATAATAATCTAATCAATAAATGGCCAAAGGACTTTACAGGCATTTACAGAAGAAGAAATATGAATGGTCAATAACTATATAAAAAAAATGTTCAACATCACTAGCAATTAGAGAAATGCAAATTAAAACTACACCAAGATTCCATCTCACTCCAGTAAGAACGGCAATTATCAATTATATAGGTAATGATAAATGTTGTCAAGGATGCAGGGGACAAGGTACACTCATAAATTGCTGGTGGGACTGCAAATTGGTGCAAGCATTATGGAAAGCAATATACATATATATTCCTCAGAAAACTTGAAATGGAACCACCATTTGACTCAGTTACATAACTTGTTATATATAGCCAAAGGAATTAAAATCAGCAAATTACAATAAATTACATTTATTGTGACACAGCCAAATAAATGTTTATAGCAGCTAAATTCACAATAGCTAACCTATGGAATAAATCTAGGTGCCTTCTAACAAATGAATGGATAAAGAAAATGTAGTACATATACACAGTATATATACTGAATGTTCTCTCTGATATAAGGATGCTAACACACAATATGAGGGGGAGGAGGGAAGAATAGGAGTTCATTGGATAAGACACAGGGCAATAAAGGAAGAGAAGGTGGGTTGGGAATAGGAAAGACAGTAGAATGAATGAGACTTAACTTTCCTATGTTTATATGTGAATACACCACCAGGGCAGCTTCACATCATGTACAACCACAAGAGTGGGATCCTAATTAAAATAAGTTATATTCCAGGAATGTATACTATATCAAAATACACTCTATTGTCATGTATATCTAAAAAAATAAATTTAAAAAATAAATACATATCAGTAGTAGACAGGATTTGGGGCTAGAGAGAAGGTTAGTCATTAAAGGGGCAGTTGAGGAATTTGGGTGGGAAGGAGCTGCCAAACTATTCTGTTTATTGATTGGTGTGGCAGGTACAGTACTGCTTATTTGTCAAAACTCAGCAGTACACACAAAAGGACTGATTTTACAAGACAAATGAAAATTTTAAAATGTAATTGGAGAAAGGGCTTCAAGAGAGTCCGATTTGTGCTATTTTTACCCTTATAAATGTCAGAAAACAAACACCAGAATGTACACATGGGAATAGGTCAATAAACATGTTTTAGATCTAAGTTATTATAGTCAATTTTAAAATTCCCAGTTGACAAGGTATAATAGATTAAAGTTGGAATAAGCTGATCTAAAACACTGGAATTCAGCAAATAGTGATATTTTTTAAAGAGTTTATGTTAGTTTATCACAGTTTCTTTATGAAAGAGACAGACAGACATGATAAACAAAACAGGCTTGCCTTTGTATGGCGATCAGTCCTATAGTTGACTCAGTACAATTCAGTATTTGACAAACAGGAAAAGGCAAATACTTATTGAACGTTGAGATACTCACGAATTTTACTAATTTCTTTCTTTCTTTTTTCTTTCTTTTCTTTTTTTTTTTTTTGCTATTTTATAGTTTATTCTTTAGGCAACTATTCAAGACAGGTAATGTCTTTGTTTAACAAATGAAGAAAGTTAAGTGCATTGCCAGGTCACACAACTGTTAACAGAGACAAACATAACTCATCTAAGATCTTGCTGGGTCCAGTACTTGCCTCTTCAAAGCATCTTCTTCTTTTTTTTTTTTTTTTTTTTTTTTGTTTCAAGAACTTTTAATTTTCTTTTCTTTTATTTGTTTATTTATTATTGTTCAAAACATTACAAAGCTCTTGACATATCATATTTCATACATTTGATTCAAGCAGATTATGGACTCCCATTTTTACCCTGTATACATATTGTAGATTCACATCGGTTACACATTCACTTTTTTACATACTGCCATACTAGTGTCTGTTGTATTCTGCTGCATCTTCTCTTAGTAAGCAGGCAAGAGAACAGCAGGCTGGAAAAAGTAGAGCAGTGCATTGAGATGAATGAGCAGTTAGATCCCTATATGGAGTAAATACCAGAAATTGTGGTGAGGTTGGAACCAATACTCTAAACACAGGTGAGTAGTGAGGATTCATATGCCAGGCAATGATTAATGTGATAAGAGGCAGAAGAAAGAACAAATGTGTGCTAGGTTGTAAAGAGAAGTAAATGTTCTCTGCAGAGCCCCTGTGAATGATTCTTCTCATAGTATTTGTAGCCACCTTCAGAATGATAAGATCACCTGTCTGATATACAGAAATGCTGCTTTGTGCTAGATACTCAGCTCAGCTGATTAAAATAATTAACATAAGCTAATTAAAATGGAAAGAATTGATTCCTGTTTAAAGCATCTCAATTACTTGCTACTGAAGTCAGGCTTTTAAAGACCACAACCCAGGAGATCCAACATGGCGTCAGAAAGGGAGTGAGCTGCCTGGTGTCCATGCTGCCAGACCTGCAGATCTCACCTAGTTGGAATACTATATCTATCCAGCTGCACCCTGCAGAAATCACCAGTGTTGTGACTCCATACAGGGCTCCGGACCTCAGCATTCAAGTAGGACGCCCAGCATTGGAACAGAACACAAAGCCCGAAGTTCAGTCCACTCAAGACTCTGTGAGTGCCTTAGCAGAATCACCTTTCAACACATCTGCAGATCTCCAAGACTTCCCTCTCCCAAGCAAGTCACTCAGCTGCTAACTAACCACAGCACAATGCCTTCTTCAGGCTCCCCCGACTTCACCAGGCTCCCTCCACCTCACCAGAAACCCGGTGCTGAGAACAGACCGCCGTCATCTTGACTCAATATTCTGGCCATTCAGCTGGGGCCAGTTCCCAGACCTGATCTCCAGTGGCCAGGTACTAGGTAACCAATCTTTCCCCTCCCCAGCAGCAGTAACTGAACACAGTAGTTGCCCAACACAGGTGTGCAGTGAAACCAGGGAGCCTCCCAAGGGAGCCCCAGGGTAAGAGTTTCCTCAGTTGGGAACTGTTAGGGCATGGGGAGAGACAAGGAACTGGGAAATCTCCAGGCAAGAGAGAGAGATAGTACCGGGCACTCATGTCAGGCCCAACATACAGAATAAGGAGAGAATTTTAAAAGCCACAAGAAAAAGGAATCAGATTACATATAAGGGAAAACATTCAATTAGGATAACAGCATAATTTTCAACATAGATTCTGAAAGCTAGAAGATCCTGGAACAACATATATCAAGCTTTGAAAGAAAATGGGTGCCAACCAAGAATCTTGTATCCAACAAAATTAAGCTTTAGATTTGAAGATGAAAAAACAACCTTCCATGATAAACAAAAGTTAAAATAATTTATAGCTGGAAAACCAACACTATAAAACATCCTTGGAAAAATATTCCATGAAGAGGAAACAAAAAAACAAATAATGAAAATCTGCAGAAGGAGGTAGTACCCTAAAGGAAAAAGTAATCAAAGAAGAAAATCAAGTCAAATAATAACAAAAATAAACAAATATGGCTGGTAATACAAACCATGTCTCAATAGTAATCCTGAATGTTAATGGCTTAAACTAACCAATCAAGGCTAGCAGATTGGATTTAAAAAAAAAAAACCCAACATAATGCTGCCTCCAGGAGACTCATCTGATAGGAAAAGATACACAGACTGAAGGTGAAAGGTTGGGTCAAATCATACCACTCAAATGGACTGGGGAAGCAAGCAGGGGTTTCCATCCTCCTATCAAATAAAGTAGACTTCAAGCCAAAGTTGATCAAAATGGATAAAATGGACATTACATACTGCTCAAGGGAACCATACACCAACAAGATGTAACAATCATAAATATATATGCCCCAAACAATGTTGCAGCTATGTTTATAAAAAAAAAAAATTCTTCTCAAGTTCAAGAGTCAACTTGATCATAACACAATAAGCTTGGGTGACTTTAATACACCTCTCTCACCACTGGATAGATCTTCAAAACAAAAGTTGAATAAAGAATCTATAGAACTCAATAATGCAATCAATAACTTAGACTTAACTGACATATATGGAATATTTCAACTTGCATCAAGTGGATACACTTTCTTCTCAGCAGCACATGGATCCTTTTCTAAAATAGATCATATACTATGCCACAAAGCAACTCTTAGCAAATACAAAAAAAGTAGAGATACTACTATGTAGTTTATCAGATCATAATGAAATGAAATTGGAAATCAATGACAAAATAAAAAAAATTAAAATTACTCCAACACTTGGAGACTAAACAATATGCTACTGAATGAACAATGGGTTGCAGAAGACATCAAAGAGGAGATTAAAAAATTCTTAGAGATAAATGAGAATATAGACACAACATATCAAAATCTCTGGGACACTATGAAAGCAGTTCTAAGAGGAAAGTTCATTGCATAGAGTTCATTCCTTAAAAGCAGAAAAAGTCAACAAATAAATGACGTCACTTTACATCTCAAAGCCCTAGAAAAACAAGAACAAATCAACAGCAGCAAAAGGCAAGAAATAATTAAAATTAGAGCTGAAATCAATGAAATTGAAACAAAAGAAACAATTGAAAAAATTGACAAAACAAAAAGTTGGTTCTTTGAAATAATAAATAAAATTGACAGACCCTTAGCCATGCTAATGAAGAGGAGAGAGAGAACTCAAATTACTAGCATACATGATGAAAAAAGGCAATATCACAGCAGACACTACAGAAATACAGAGGATAATTAGAAATTATTTTGAAAACTTATTATACTCCAATAAAGTAGAAGATAGTAAAGGAATTGACGAATTTCTTAAGTCATACAACTTGCCCAGTCTGAATCAGGAAGACATACACAATTTAAACAGAACTATGTCAAGTGATGAAATAGAAGACACCATCAGAAGTCTACCAACCAAGAAAAGCCCAGGACAGGATGGTTACACAGCCGAGTTCTACAAGACTTTTAAAGAAAAACTAATACCATACTCTTCAATTTATTTCAGGAAATAGAAGAAGAGGCAGCACTTATAAGCTCATTCTATGAAGCCAATATCACCCTGATTCCAAAACCAGGCAAAGAAACATTGAAGAAAAAAAACTTTAGGCCAATATCTCTTATGAACATAGATGTAAAAATTCTCAATAAAATTCTGGTAAATCGAATACAAAAACATATCAAAAAGATCATGCACCATGATCAAGTGGGATTCATCCCAGGTATGTAAGGTTGGTTCAACATAAGAAAATCAATAAATGTAATTCACTGCATCAATAGACTCAAAGATAAGAATCATATGATCATCTCAATAGATACAGAAAAAGCATTTGACAAAATACATCACCCCTTCATGTTCAAAACACTAGAAAAACTAGGGATAACAGGAACATATCTGAACATCATAAAGACTATCTACACTAAGCCCCAGGCCAATACCATCTAAATGGAGAAAAATTGAAGGCATTCCCTCTAAAAACTGGAACAAGACAAGCATGCCATCTTTCACCACTTCTATTTAACATAGTCCTTAAAACACTGGCCAGAGCAATTAGACAGAGGAAAGAAATTAAAGGGGTATATATAGGAAAAGAAGAACTTAAATTAGCACTACTTGCTGATGATATGATTCTATACCTAGAAGACCCAAAAAAAGTCCACCAGAAACTTCTAGAACTAGTAAACGAACTTAGCAAAGTATCAGGTTATAATACTCATAAATCAAAGGCATTTCTATATATTAGTTACAAATCCTCTGAGATGGAAATGAGGAAAACTACCCAATACCAAATAGCCTCAAAAAAATATAATACTTGAGAATCAACTTAACAAGAAAGGTGAAAAATCTATACAATGAAAACTATAGAACCCTCAAGAAAGAAACCAAAGAGGACCTTAGAAGATGGAAAGTTCTATCTTGCTCTTGGATAGGAAGAATTAATATTATCACAATGAACATATTTCCAAAAGCACTATACAGATTTAATGCGATTCTGATCAAAATCCCAATGGCATTCCTCATAGAAATAGAAAAAGCAATCATGAAATTCATCTGGAAAAATAAGAGACCCAGAATAGCTAAAGCAATCCTTAGCAGGAAGAGTGAAGCAGGTGGCATCACTACCAGACCTTAAACTATACTTCAGAGCAATAGCAACAAACACAGCATGGTATTGGCACCAAAACAGACTAGTAGACCAACAGTACAGAATAGAGGACACAGAGAGTAACCCACAAAATTATAATTATCTTATATTAGACAAAGGTGCCAAAAACATGCAACTAGATAAAGGAGGCCAAAAACAAGCCTCTTCAACAAATGGTGATGGTAAAACTGGAAATCCAAATGCAACAAAATGAAATTAAACCCCTCTCTCTCACCATGCACAAAACAAAATTTAAATGGACCAAGGACTTAGGAATAAAACAAGAGACCCTTCGTCTAAAAGAAGAAAAAGTAGGCCTTAATCTCCATCATATGGGATTAGGCCCCAACTTCCTTAATAGGACTCCTAAGTTCGAGAATTAAAACCAAGAATCAAAAAATGGGATGAACTCAAACTAAAAAGTTTTTTCTCAGCAAAAAAAAAAAAAAAAAAAAAGAATCTGTAAGGTGAATAGAGAGCCTCCATCTGGGCGCAAGTTTTTACCACTTACACATCAAATACAGCACTAATCTCTAGGGTATATAAAGAATTCAAAAAGCTAAACACCAAAAAAACAAATAACCCAATCAATAAATGGGCCAAGGACATGAACAGACACTTTTCATAAGATGATATTCAATCAGTCAACAAATATATGAAAAAATGTTCATCATCTCTAGCAATTAGAGAAATGCAAGTCAAAACTACTCTAAGATACCATCTAACTACAGTCAGAATGATAGCTATTATGAAGACAAACAACAATAAGTGTTGACGAGGATGTGGGGGAAAAGGCACACTCATTCCTTGCTGGTGGGATTACAAATTGATGCAGTCAATATGGAAAGCAGTATGGAGATGCCTTGGAAAGCTGGGAATGGAACCACCATTTGACCCAGTTATCCCTTTCCTTGGACTATACCCAAAGAACTTAAAAAGTAGCAAACTACAGAGACACAGCAACATCAATGTTTATAGCAGCACAATTCACAATAGCTAACTGTGAAGCCAACCTAGATACCCTTCAGAGGATGAATGGATTAAAAAATGTGGCGTATATACACAATGGAATTTTACTCAGCTATAAAAAAGAATAAAATCATGGCATTTGTAGGTAAATGGATGGCATTGAAGAAGATAATGCTAAGTGAAATTAGCCAATTCCAAAAAACAAATGCTGAATGTTTTCTCTACTATAAGGAGGCTGACTCATAGTGGGTTAGGGACGGGGAACATGGAACGAATAGATAAATCGTAGATAGGGCAGAGGGGTGGGAGGGAAAAGGAGGGGACAGGGGGTTGGCAATGATGGTGGAATGTGATCAACATCATTATCCAAAGTATATGTATGAAGACATGAATTGGTGTGAACATACTTTATATACAAACAGAAGTATGAAAAATCGTTCTATACGTGTAATAAGAATTGTGATGCATTCCACTGTCATGTGTTTAAAAAATAAAACCAATAAAAAAGACCACAAAAAAAAGAAAGAATTTTGGCAACTTCACCTATAATTCCATCCAAAGTTTAGTTGCTAAGCTACCAGGTTATGTGAGACACATGATTTCATTTGAGTCAGGAACCTGCGCACTAGGTGGAGGCAGTGGTGTGTTGGTAGTGTCCTTGTAGAACTCCCCCATACAGTCACACCAACTAGGGCCATATCCTTATATCCCTAAACTATTTCCTACCTCTCTCTGATTATAGACAGATAGAAATATCCGCTGGGATTGGATTTTACTTACATAAATAAAGTTAGGATAGAATTTAAAAGAGAAAGGATTGAATGAAAGATATCTTGTATTTTTTGACACTTGCTTAGAAGCTATCCCTCCCACCCCCCCCACCCCACAACAGCATTCTAAGCCTATGGGAGCAACGCGCCAGCCCTTGCAACACTATCAGACCTATCTTTCCAGCTCTGGCACCAAAAGTTCTTCTGACATCTTCCTTCTGCCTCTTACCCCTGGATTCTCCAGATGAAGCAATATCATTCTTCCT
The DNA here is from genome assembly GCF_048772815.1 of Callospermophilus lateralis. Taxonomy (NCBI): domain Eukaryota; kingdom Metazoa; phylum Chordata; class Mammalia; order Rodentia; family Sciuridae; genus Callospermophilus; species Callospermophilus lateralis. Next base: position 30,594,605 of record NC_135321.1, on the reverse strand, counting down.
CCCAGAGAGTATTGACTTCAACTCTGAATGCAGAAGGATCAATTGCATTTAATGAAAAAGGGTAAAAATTGGATCTTTGCTTCCTTTGTATCCTCCATTTGTTGGTGGTCTAGGTCCATACTACTGCATTCTTTTGTAAAGCAGTGAGAGTAAGGTACTTCTGGTATTTGAATGCTTTTCAAAGCTAATTCTGTGTCAAAAGCCAGATCTCCAAATACAACTAACATAACTGATGAAACAATTCTGAATTGATCACTTGTCATTGTAAGGAAGGACACCATCTAATAGAACTTGTCAGTGTCCTTAGGAGAGGAAATAAAGTAAAAAGTTACTGATTTCAGGCAGCTCTTTCAAAGTTGGGGTTTGATTGTGATTGGGTGAAGATCAAAATAAAATAGTTCAGTATTGATAGAAACAGAAAGGTGAGTATTTTGAGATGAAGAATTCAAAGAATTTGGTGGGGCATAAAGTGTTAATATTTTCCATTGAAGAGCTAAGATTTTTCAGGAGGTTGCTGTAGTGAAAAATCAAAGCATTTTCTAAAGCAGGAGACTTTGGAAAGAATAAGGTCATGCTAGCAGAGACAGGGCAATAGCAAAAACAATCTAACAAAGAGAGAAAAATGAGACAGTTACGGTTTCTATTCTGAGTTCTCAAGTAGAAGTGAAGATTGGTAGTTTTGGTTATTATTATCACCACAGTGTCTGAGAGTATTTTCTGGTTATTTTGCCAGTTTATTTCGTAATTATATTTATTATCTCCAAAGTGTGCTCGCTTATCATACTTGGTGACATCCCCGATGTGGGCCTTCAACAACTTTGAGTTTCGACTTTGGTTCTGCCATTTCTGAGCACTTGATCTTGGTCAATTTACTTCATCTTCCCAAGCTTTAGTTTCCTCACCTTTGAACTTGATTTATTCTGTTCTTGAGGCCTTAAAAAACTAGCTTGGATTGGCTAATTTACAAACAAGAGAAATTTATCTGGAGTCTGGGAAGTCCAAGATTACAGTGCCAGCAGAATCACTATCTGGTGAGGGTTTGTTCTCTACTTGAAAGATGGTGACTTCTTGCTCCATCTCACATGCAGAAGGGGCAAAAGAGCTTGCTTGAAATTCTCAAGCACGCTAACTGCATAGAGCCCTGATCACCTACTTCCCAAAGGCCTCACCTCTTAATATCATCATCTTACGCATTAGGCTTCTACCTCTGAATCTGGCAGAACATGTTCAGATCATAGCAATGGGGTAATTTTACTTTTTGAAGAATAGTAGCCCAAATTAAGATATCAAGGTTTCACAGTGTCATAGCTTAGCATCACTGTGTCTAAAATACCTGATAAGAACAATTTAAAGGACAGAAAGTTTATTTTGGTTCAAAGTTTCAGAGATTTAGTCCATGGTCCATGGAGTCCATTGCTCCAAGCCCAGGGGAAGGCAGAACATCATGGCAGAACAGCATGATGCAGGAGTGCTGCTCCATTTGGGGTAGTCAGGAAGTAGAGTGGGAAAGGGAAGTGACTGCAAGGAAGGTAAACCCTTCCAGGGCATATCCCCAGTGACCTACCTTCTTCAGCTACACCCCACCTGCTTAGAGATACCACCCAGCTTGTCATTCAAAATAGAATGGACTGATTTATTTACAGCTCTCATAATCTAATCATTGTACCTCTGAATATTCCTGCATTAACATGTCCAAACCATAACTCATAGTGTGGAGCTCTTCTCTCTGTTGTCAGCACTGTCTAGATGCCTTTATTCTGAGTTTTCAGTCCTCACTCCTTTGATTTTTGTTTAAGTTCATTGCTAGACAATCATTTCCTTGAATGTTTGGCTAAATTCTCACTTTGCCTTCCCATGTTTTGTTACATTTTTCAAGGCACTGACAATTTTATATAAATTTCCACTGTATTATTTGGCTCCATCTTTTGATATTTATGCAGCCTGAAGCATGATGAATTGGAAATAGTACTGGAATTGAGTTGGAAGCTTTGATTTCATTCTTGACTCAGCTCTCCACTCTCCCTATGACCTTGGTCTACAACCAGCAGGCTGAAGTTGGGCTCATTTAGACCTTCAGTTCTAATTCAGTCCCTACTGAGAAGCTGGACTTTGAAATTCTTCTCCAAAGAGCTCCACACTCATCCAAGCAAGTTGGCCAACAAATTCATAGTTTCATAATGTATCTCCGTGGAACTTTAGGACTTTTCAGAGCATAGTTTGAAAACAGCTGCCTTGGACTACTTAATCCAATTCTTTTTTTCCCCCTCTAGCCACAGATTTATTCTCCAAACACTTACTTTCAAAGATCAAGTGTTAATGTTGATAGGAAGTCAACTAAAATGATCCTAAAGATAGAAGCCAATAGTTTCTTTGAAAATTTGTGATTCCCAAGTCCTTCAAATGAAAACAAAGTCTCCCCAGACTCCACCCACACCACCATCGCTGGCACGCTTCACAGGTTCTTTGCACTGCTTGTTCATTAATAGGGTGTCCCTTCTGCAGAACTGAGACTCAGCCTTAGCTGTTCAGTCATTCTCAATTTGTCTCAGCTGTATTATTTCTCCTACCAGCCATTTCAGAGCACATCTATGCCTTCCCCCCATCGTTCCTCCATC